>NC_137650.1:25261326-27733826 GCF_963422515.1 Blennius ocellaris | reverse complement strand
TCACAAGGCAGGATAAAGACAGATTTCATGGAGACGTGGAGAGGAATACAGAGAGGCAGCCGCACAGAAAGAAAAATGTATAATGATCCCCGTTGTCACAGCCATGACTTTTGGACAGCTCTGGTTACTCGTACTGTGCTGCAGAGAAGATGGAGAATTGTAAGCCTTGTCATGCATCATAAATGTAATACCATATGAGAATGTAGCTCTCACACGTGGTAGAGAATAGGAAATATGTGGTCTACATAAAGAAGAATGTATTGCATTTTATGAGGTCGTGAAGGACATATTGTGTGGTGGGCCTCATAAACATATGCATGTTTCTCTTATGAGTTTTTCTGGGAATTGAAGGAAGCCCGTACAGAATGACGGAGGAGGATTAAGAGGCAGATAAGCGCAGACGCCATTTACATTGAAATGGCCGTACTGCTTGAGAAGGGAAACGATGAGGAGAACAAGTCAAAATGGAAATAGATGAGAATGAGATGATGTGATCTGGGATCTGAATGTGAATAGAAACAGGGTTGAAGGTGCAGGCAAAAATAATCATGTATAGGATGTTTGCACTGATAGATACAAGATCAGCATGCATACCATTCCGCTCACCCCTGCCCCAGAAGGGCTCTTCAGTGGCAATCTCATCGCTACCTTTTTTTTTCC
Organism: Blennius ocellaris; assembly: GCF_963422515.1. Taxonomy (NCBI): domain Eukaryota; kingdom Metazoa; phylum Chordata; class Actinopteri; order Blenniiformes; family Blenniidae; genus Blennius; species Blennius ocellaris. Next base: position 27,733,166 of record NC_137650.1, on the reverse strand, counting down.
ACCCTAATATTTGCCACAGAGGTTTCAAAGAAAAAGTGGATTTTGCGAGCACGGAGGAGTTTTCATCTCGCTGTCTCTGGCGGGATTGTTAAAGCAGACACTGTCTATAGATCTTTCGGGGTCACAGCATTCAGAAACCTCCATTTGTTGGTGCCATCATCCCCCTGGTAACAATAAAGGACAATCAGTGTGTGTGAATCAGCTTGTGGCAAGGAGTTGGACCCCTGCACCTCAGGGTGAAGACCCTATCATCTTTGCTTGCTGCACAGCTCTGTGTTGGGAACAGCAAAGCTTAAGACATCATGCCCAGATTTGGCAGTGCTTACTCTCAGTATATCTGGCTATTTCTTCGTCCTCGTCTTGTGACTTAGCAGCATTTGCAGTGAGACTGATCAATAGATCACACCAACAAGAGGTCTTGAGGCCAATTAGGCCAGGCGAGCTGGGTCAGGGCCAAAGCTGGTGTCAGACTGTGTGTCAATACTGAACCTTGTCTGCCCTTAGCTGGAATGGTTAAGGAGTAAAGACAGATGCATGTTGTTGTATGAGTGTGTGTCCTTTGCGTGGCTGCAGTTACTGATTTACATTAAATGGTCATCACCCATTCTCAGAGAAGTTCCACCCCATCTTAAGCCCTCGACCGCACCCCATTCTCTGCAAATGCCTCCTTTACCATCAGGTCTGCTCCTACATACCAAATAGAGGAGAGCGATGAAGGGCTGCTGATCAAATGTCATTGTCCCACTTTTATGCACAATACTTCAGCACCCTCTCTTGGTGTCTTGGATTACAGCATGATTTAAAAAAAAAAAAAAAAAATCACATCATCCAACTTGTTTTTGCTTCAAGTTGATGCAAATGATCTTTAGTATGCACATTTCAACAACCTCCTGTCAGAAAATGACTTTCATCCCCTGAACTGAGCACATTACTTATTAGTTTAATATCCCCTCACATTTAGAGGAAAATCACTCCAAGTCAGCCCAGACCAGGACTCGAATTTATCTGCGTCTGATACCTATCTGGGATTAATCATGAAGGTGAATTCATTAACCTTAATTGCAAAGTTTACACAGTGAAAGGGAAAGGGGATTTGAAGGGACGTATATGGGGAGATAATAATCCAGTTCACTCAGCATTGATTTGCAAAAGACTCCTGGCCAGGCGGTAACTGAGGACTGTCTCTCAAACACACAGTCTCACTCTCTGTATGACAATCAAGTTAATTAAAGCAGTTAAACAATCAGGTACTTGGAGTATAGACAAAATTAGTCACCCTTAGGCCGGGCACTTTAAATCTTAATCAGACATACGATAATTAAACTTCCTCTCAGCAACTCGCCTAAAAACTTGGCATTTTGCTCTCAGATGCTTTCGTGTCGTGTTTTGACACCGGATGTTTGGTTGTAATTACCAAAAAGTCAAGTTGTGACAATCACTACTTAAGCTTGCCATATGTGAGTGTTTATGTACAGGGCATACTTAGTTGTGCATATTTAATTTTTTAATTAAATTTCATTTAAACTTTATTTACCCAGGGTATATAAATGTGAAGCAGGTCTTATTTTCCACAGATACCTGCCACACATATAAATACAAGTAGTAATAACCAACATAGTGACCCACGGTCCTCGAGGTGTGTGTGTGTGTGTGTGTGGGGGGGGGCGGGGGGGTCGAGTGAGTATCTTGCTGTCGTCCTTGGACACCTTTGACATGTTTGCAGTCATGAGGCGGCGTTCAAGGTCACTGTGTGTGGAAGGGAGCGGGTGCTGCTGAGAGGGGGAGGCTGCTCGAGGAGGCAGACAAAGCAAGATGGAGGAAAGGCAGTGTAACAGCGGATGAAGGACTCTGCACATGTTGTATTCAACTGGAACTCAATCATGTACACAATATTAGCATAAGCGCATATTAAACGCAGTATCGAAAGTTTAATTTTTTTTTTTTTTTTAAATGTAACAAGTATATTTTGACAGTCACAGTTTGAACTTTTCTCAGATCACGTAATCTAAAAGTTTTACTTCCTTATTGGAACGACCTGAACAGCTGAAGGTTAAATGTTCATATTCATGACATGTTGGCAATCAGAATTAAACCAGCCAATCTATCTGCTTCTTTTTTATGAAAGAATTACAAGACTGTCTTTTAGCTTTTACCATGACAAACAGGCTGTGTACATGTTATAAATACACTCTTGGGAGCACACGCTTTAATAACTGACATGATTTACCTCTCAAAGTTCATTTATTATCGTCTGTGAAGGACTCGTGTCTTGAGGTACACTGTGACACCAGATGGTACAAGTCGGCTGATGCAAAAAAAAAAAAAAAAAGTAAATATGCCAAGGGAAATTAAGCTTCTAGCTTGATTTTCAAAGCTTGACTAACCAGTTATGTCATAACAAATCCTACTGCGGGGCAAACAGCTTTGGTGCTGCAGCTTTGGCATCTCAACTGCTTTGCGTGTCAGTTCAGGCCAGGCACAGCAATCCAGTCATTCTCAACCTGGGGGACTCCAAACTTGGAATTCAGTTCATGAATCATGCAGGCGAAGGCTCCGGCATGAAATCACTCATTTGTTCCATTTTTCCATGGACTGAAAAAGTTGGACAGTTAATGCCAGAAGCTATAGCAGGAGTGTGGGGTTTTTCTACCTTGTAATGCTTTCAGGAACAGCCCCCTTCACACAGATGCTTTGAATAGCGAGAGAAGATTGCAACGGAGTGCTAAGGGGTACCGGATTGGAAAAGGAGAACAGAGGAAACATATGGCTTCATTCCTCGGATATAAATCAATCTTGAACCAGACCTCACCTCGCTGGAAAGGTTCCAGCCCGATGACCCCGCCTGTTGTTTACAGGTGCCTTTCTCGTGTCGTATCAGTGTTGTAAAGTTTTTACAGTGCTGAAACATTGCTGGTGTAAAGTTCACCACAAACTGAACTGCAGCCGCCAGCCAACTTCTGTGTTCCCGGATACATTCATATTCAACATGACAGAACAGAAAGATCAGAACTGACATTTGGAAGTAACCAGGTAAGCTTGTTCAACCAGTCGCAGCAGGAATAAGTAACACATCAGTCATTGTTTTATGGGAGTCTCCGGCAGCATTACTGAGTTTTGTGGGTCATTTCATACTGATAAAACAGTTTTGCCGTCAAAGTTCATATGAACTTTGTCAAATAACAGTATGTGTCACTGTGTTCTGCAAACGTGGTTTGAATCTCCAAGACGTGTGCAGGCAGGAACAAAAGCAGGAAATATGTGCTCACAGGTGAGGGACTCATTGACATACTGCAGCTGAACTGCTCACACATCTGTGTGCACAAAAGAGCCCAGCCTAGCTCGTAGAGAAAGTACATTCCTCCAAATTAATATGCAATCTTCCTTACAAAATTAATTTAAGTGCATGTAAATCAACAAAAACTTTATCATTAGGTTTTGAATGTGAATTTATGGGTTTTGTTGTTGTTGTTTTTTTTATTTATTATTTTTGGCACTGTCAGCACATGCAAGGAATTCACTTTCATTTCAACTTCACTGGAAGTCAGAAAACAAGAACAAATAAATCTTTACCACCCAATCTTTCAATTAGATAGAGTTGAACATTGTCAGTGCTTCTCATCTGTGAACTGTATACGATCTTCAGAAATCCATTCTGTTTATTGAAATATAGACACAAAATACCAACACTTCTGATGTGTTGACGGTTTTCGTTAACTCTTCTGATCACTTTTTAGGAGTGGATTCGTATTTCTCAGCTTACTGAAGACATTGGGGGGTTTTCCACCGGAAAGAACCAGGGGTTAGTTTCAGGGTTCGAATTACAACGTGGCTTTCGGGGAGCCCTATTTTCCGATCAGACCTCTCAAGTTTGTAGAATAGGTATGCGTGAGTGTTTTTAGAGCTCCCCCTAAATTTTTCAAATTAGGCTTTCAGGGGAGCTCAGGTCCCTTTCAGGGGAGCCCAGCTCCCCTTAGCTCCCCCGTAATTCGAACTCTGGTTAGTTTGGAGCCAGGTTCAGACTTGGCACCAGTTCTTTGACTTTCCACTGCCAAAGCCCCGGCCAATAAGGGGCAAAACCGGTGCTTCGCTGGCTCCACTAATTTGCCGGGCCAGAGCGGAGCCAGACTGGAGCCAGATGCGTCATCATCTGGGAGCGGAGTTATCGCTGGAGTTGTCGCTACCGACAAGGTGGAAAAGAGGTTAAACTGGCTTTCTGAAAACTACAGCGAACACGGAGCCCCAGAGTGGTTATAGAGAAAAAAAATAGAAAAAAGAATAATAACACGTGGGAACGAGATAATAAGTCGCAAACTGAAGTCAATAATACGAGGGAATGAGATCATTTAATCTGCGATCGCAGAGCTGGTGGCTCTCGAGAGTGCCGCCGTGCTCCTCCGCTGTCAGTCAGCTGCGTCGGACATACAATTTAGAAGCAGTTTTCCATTGTGGATTTTTTCACACTTTTCATCATAACATCATTGTAACTAACTTCACTTCCATGTCTTATATGGTGTTATGACCGCAGGCTGAGATGTGCGTGCAGCTGCATTGTGCTCCACTATGAGACGCCCCACTATTATTCTCTAACCCACAGAACTTTTTTTGATCATGAAGCCATACTTTTGGTTCATCAGCAACTAAAAACAAACTACATACTACTGTAAATGAAAGCTTGGACTTTTTTGACCATAAAACATGCACTTTGCGTGAAAGAAAACTTTAATCAGCGTGTGTTCACGTAGGTTGCCATTGGAAACGGCTGTACAGCTGCGTTCTATCATGTAGACCTCCATTCCTGCTGATGTTAAAGCATTTGATTCAGACACATCCATAAATAAAGTGGAAGCATCACAATGTAATGCCAAAATGTTGAAAAATAAGCTACAAGCTCATTAGGTGTTATTTTTTTTTATTATTCTTTTTTGTGAGGAGACGCAATGTTTTCTGTCTCTTTGGTCTGCATCCGAAGTTCAGGCCAGAGTCTATGGGGCAACCCGGACCAAACCAATTAATACAGCCCGTCTTCTCATTCTTCTATTAGCGCTGTCACTGCTAAATTGGTGAAATAAGTGACATATCACGTTTTGGAGTGACGCAATGACGTGGCTCTCACTTGGCTCCATTAACGGTGGAAAATGAACCATTTCTTTGGCGGTGGTCATTTAAGAACTGGCCCTGGCACCGGCCCTGAACTAGCTCCTGGTTCTTTCTGGTGGAAAAGCCCTAATTGAGAAAAGTAAGTAGAGCAAATATGAAATGGGTGCTAAGATGTTTTTTATTAGGTTTTCAGTAAAGAAATTCTAACTCTTTAGTTTGTTAGAATAAATTTGACTCCCACATCAGTGTGTCTGATTTGAATGAGGTGTTTTTGTAATATGGTTACGTGTATCTACTAAAGTGGCAATGTGATTGTACATTAACCACTGATCACCGGAAAGTTGTGTTGATCTTTACAGTCATAAATGTTAGTCAGTCACCTGCAGTTATAAATGATCATCAACTGGCAGTTCTGAATGTTAACAACCAGTTGAAGAATTGTGGTGCAGATGTTCTACAGCATTCTACCAACTGGTTTGCTTTAAAACAGGCACATTGTTCTCCCAAAACAAATTAGAAAGCTTCTGGATTTCAATCTGTTACCTATGATGTTATGTATTAACGTGGAGTAATTCTCTGATTCACGTGTGAACCTTCACAAAAGGTTTACCTTGTCAGTTGGTGGTACAAGCAGAAGTTGCAAGTCATGATTAATTACAAGGTGACACCACTAATGACAAGGAAACGTCATCATGCATCATTGAGACGGAGAGGCAGAGGAAAATGAGGACGAACTAGCAGCGAAACAGAAAAGAAGCCTCCAAACAGAAACAGATAGAAGCATACAGCTGAGGACACACCTCCACCACTCTGCTTGTGCTCACACCTCTGCTGTTTTTCTCATTTTCACAGGTAGAAAAAAAATGTCTGTGAACGCTTAGGCCCATCACACAGTCATCATGAAAAATCTAACAAAAGGTGAGTTCTCTGCAGGTGTGTGCGTGTGTGTGTGTGCGAGAGAGAGAGTGAGAGAGAGAGAGAGAGAGAGAGAGAGAGAGAGAGAGAGAGAGAGAGAGAGAGAGAGAGACAGAGACAGAGACAGAGACAGAGACAGAGACAGAGACAGAGAGAGAGAGAGAGAGAGAGACAGAGACAGAGACAGAGACAGAGAGAGAGAGTGAGAGAGAGAGAGAGATAGAGAGAGAGAGACAGAGACAGAGAGAGAGAGTGAGAGAGAGAGAGAGAGATAGAGAGAGAGAGACAGAGACAGAGACAGAGACAGAGAGGTTAGTCCAGCAAAATTTACAACTTGCTTCATAGACTAGAACATGTTCCCTGACCTCCCAACTACACATGTGCAGGACCTGAGCAGTAAAATATTCAGTAAAAAATTTTATTGAAAAAAAGGATTTATATTGCTCTTTTTAAAAAGTACCACAAAAAAAAAAAGAATCCAGCCTGAGCTGATGCGCGGAAACAGATGTTGGGCTGTATGTGTGACAGTCACTGGGTGTTTTTAATGATTGAGAAACATTGCTGGGATTATTGCTGAATGATATTTGAAGTAAGTTCAGTGACATTTACATTCTGTATCCTCCAGGAATGTGAAGTGTGGGAGAATATTCTGTCAAATTCTCCACCTGTCAACTTCAACTTCTTCCATGACAATGTGCATGCTGAAAATAAATGAATAGTAATTTACTCCTTATTAATACTTGAATGAACACCTGTCAGTTCAGTTTACTTAAACTTCAGAAAACTCAGAAGAAAAAAAACTTTTCATAATGAGAAGGGGTTTTTTTGTTTTTGTTATAAATGATAAATTGATAATGTCTCCCAGCATAATACGCTATAGGAGCACTATTCAATGTCACATCTTTGTTGTACAATAGATGGAGAGTGTAAAGTCTTCACCTGGATTTAATGGTTTGGATTCTTCTTTCTGTCGTGGTGAAGGTTTGGTACTGTATACCAGTTAAGGTCATAGATTACCTCCCTCTGTGTTGTATTCAGTGGCTTCAGCCTAAGATCAGTTAACTATTCCTCTCGCCAAGTCTTTGAGAGACTCTACAGGTGGGAGAACATGCTGACTTTGGGAGATGTACCAGCAGAGCAACACAAACTTCTCTTTGAGGAGGCCTTGTTATAGTTGTTTTGCTGGTTGTTAACAGTTGATTTGGTTTGTTACCTTCAAAACTGTATCTCAATTTAAAGATCTTGATGAATGCGTCCACCAAGATTTGTGTCACTCATGTCAAAACAGGTAACTGTATTTTTTCTGATCTGCTTTCAGATGAAACTTACGCGTACGCCTTGTCAAAGACGTTGACAAAGATTTCCTCGCCTGCAACTGTTGGACTTTACTCTTCATGTCCGAATCGAAGTAAAATGATCCTCGACCAAATGGAAGGTATGTAAACTGACAGATTCCAAGACTGAAATGACCCAAGACTAAACACAGAATGAAACATAAACACTTTTTAACATTCTCCAATGCACAAATATTTTTGTGCCAAAAACTGGTAATAAGAGGCAACTGGAACACACCACTGTTACGCCACAAGAGTTCATGATAAACATAAATCTCGTTCATTCCTATCACATAAAATGGCAACAGTCTCTCTTACGCTCTGTTTTCTCCAAACCCCAACACAGTGTTGGTGCTGACCAATGCTGGACCTCATGAACTCGTATAGCAATATAGGTAAAAACTAAACTTATGGTGCTTTGCATGTAAAGCGTCTTTACAGAAGCCTTTCTAGTTTAGTGTCCTCTGTGTTCACTGTTAATAGGACTGAAGAGGGTGAAATTATGTGCTGATTGCACAAACTGAACCTCGTTCCAAAAATACGATGGTGACACCAAATTGCATCATAGTATAAGTTTATAACCTTTGCAGAACGTGATCTGTTACTTACTGTATGAGCTGATGTAACCACTGCAGTCTGAAACTAGCTGTCTTACCTCTCTATATGGAAATCACCTGCGGTCCACCTCGGAGATGGCTCAGGCTTTCTTTACAAGTGACTGACTGACTGAAAGTGGTCATTGTATTTGTTCTCTACAGACCTGTGGGGTATGGAGGGCTGGTTGTGCCAAAATGAAATAAATAAATAAATAAATAAATACACCATTAAATAATTAATTGAAATTGTCAACAATTTATTCAAATTGGAATTAAATATATAAATGTGCCATTAATTAATGAAAATACCAATTCATTTTACTATTGAATTCACTATTCACTATTTAATTAATTATTTCATTGCCTAAATGTGCCCAAATTAAATAAATAAATACACCATAAAATTATTAATTTAATGTGTCAGGAATTCATTAAAATTTTATTTAAATATATATATAATGTGTCATGTGAGGTGACACTCACTGTATTCGGGTATCCTCGGTGTCACACACTAACATGTCCCGGTAGCAACACATAACTAACTGTTGTTCTTTTTGCGACACTATCCATTGCTTTGTTGGTTTGGATACTGTATTTAACAGAAGTTTTTTTTTACAAACGACAAAAACCAAGGCGAAGACTCAGTCATGTTTGTGAAACACCTCAGTGGTCAGAAACATTTTACACTCTGAAACATCTGTCACAAGTCCCTACAAAGATTAACAGATCCTTCAGTAACGTAGCTAAGGTCGAATCTCGCAGAAAAGACTTTTAAAGTTCATGGAGATCCTCCGGTAATGTTAGCATCATGTTTTGAAACTCTTCAGACCAATAGATTTGACTAGATCAGCATTATCCCTGGCCACTTTGATAGGCGAGTTTGACAGATAAAATAAACTGAAGCAGTGCAACACCGAACTATGAAATAATTCATTTAATATATTTTTTTAAGAATGTAGGTACATAGTAATGTTGCAAATATAATATAAATACATGCATTGCTCAGGGATGACTCAAATGTAGACATATAATTCTATCTATAGACCAGCTACATTGAACAGAGTGAATGGAGCATGTGCAGCTGCACTGAAGGCCTCCGATAGAAAAGACAAGTTGCTTTGTGAAGCTCTGAAGGTCGATTACTTTTATTTAAAAAATAAATTAAAGAACCTTGGTCAATAAATTGTATGTGCTTGACCAGGCCTGGCACTCACATAACAATATCTACAGAATAATGAAGCTTCAAAACATTGTATGACAAATAATAAACACCGTTATTCATGAATCCAGTTTGCCATGTTTTTCCTTGTGCATCTCGTCTTTTCATGTGATGTTTCCTGCAGACGAGGCAGACAAATTGCTTTTCAAGGAACATATTCTGAGTTTAATGTTATGCTCCATTGCATTTTGGTGAGAAACAAAAATGGATAGTATTAAAAACAAAATATTTGATGAAAGTTTTAAGGACAGAAAAAACCCCACCATATACAGAAACTAAACTAGTATCAAAAACTTCAAAATATGAATCAAAGAAATTTCAAACAAAATTCCAACAATTGTTGCTCACTGATGAAAACATATGTCCGAAATGGTATTGGAAGAAATTGGGCTTAGCTTGTCCTGTCCCTCACTATGTATTCCAAATAAAGTTCTCATACAACTTTTTAAACTTAATTATGTTTTTACTCAGTTTGATATTTCCTTCTATTTAAAAATTTTTTTTCACAAAACCACCATAATTTAAAACACCCCTACTTTACATTCAGTTAACTGTAACCAAACTCTCTATGACTAGTTTCTGAACTTCTGATGGAATGAATAACTTATTCCACTGTGATTAATTTTAACACATCTAAATGTTTGTGTGTCACCAGAGTACATGAACTGCGAAGTTTCCAGGATCGAGCAGGAATGTGAAGGAGAGCCGAAGCCGCGCTCATCTCGCTCGTTCACCGGTTTTCTAGCAGTTGTTGGACGGCTGCTCTTCTACAGGCCAGTTTGGACTGAAGAGAACCAGCAGCAGCGTAACATCAGGTTCATTCATGTGCATTTCAGTGCCTGGCATTTTGCAGGGAGTGACCTGCTTTGGGCTGGCATAGCCGTACGGCTGTTTCAGGCCATGCATTTGCACTTTGGGAGACTGCAGCTTGTGCTTTACCGTGAGGCTCAACATAATGAAGAGGATGAAGTGAAGAAGAAGGTTTGTTGTGTTTGTTGTTACTCAAACCCAAACATGTAGTCATGAAACAGCATTACATAGCTATATGTTCAATTTATCTCTAATGTAATCAGGATCCTTGGATGAGAAAAATGAATTACTTTAGTTAATCTGAACGTATATGGTATATGTCATCAATCCAACTTAGAATGTTGGAGATATTTCTTTATCCAACACCAAAACTCCTATTGTTTGTCATAGCAAATGTAATTTCAAAGCCATCACTGAGAGAATACCATAAGAAGTGGATGGTCATTAATATTGCAAATAATAATATAAGTAATAAATAATAATAATAAAGTGCAGAGTCCACAGGAGAGCTGCTGCCAACATCAAGGATCCCATTTACCCCCAACATGAACTGGTCTCACTTCTACCCTCAGGCCGGAGGTACAGAAATGTGAAATGCAAGACCACCAGACTCGAAAACTCTTACTTTCCCTCTGCTATCAGACTCCTAAACAGCTAAACGGCATACAAGAGTCCAACGGACTATTCACCCCCCCCCCCCCCCCCCCTCCATACCTTGCATGTACACTGAATTTGCACAACTTCTGTACTGTCTGTGCACTTTAGATGCGCACGTGTACAGTTCATATCACACCCATCTACTGCTGACTAATTTGCACATGTATGTACAGATTGTAGCCTTTTTTTATTAATTCCACCTTAAATTGTATATGGTATATTCACTTGTATAGATCACTTGTATTTTGCGCAGTTCAATGTATAGTTTTATATTTCCATTGCTTAAGTTAATCATGTTTTTTTTAAGTCTTTGTGGTTTTCATTGTGCAGGGAAACACATGTCTTACTGTGCATATGACAATAAACACTTTGAATCTTGAATCTTGAAAAAATTATATGACTTCCAGTAAAACCTGTTTCAAATTTAACTTTTGTTTTTCTTACTTCAGATTGTGAATGATGGTCCCGACTCTTGGCGCTCCAAGAAGCTTTGCTGTTGCCCGCTGTGGTTTCTGTTCTTGTGCATTCTGGTGATACCACTCATCGTCCTGACAGTTGTGTTGGTATGTGGCCCTCCTAAGCCTGTGGTGCCACCCACAGAGGACATGCCCACAACAAATGACCACTTTAGTTTTGTGGAAGGCTTCTTAATTGCCTCCATAGGACTTCCCGCTGTGAGTGTACTTAGGTTTGTTTTCCTGGTCTGTAAAGACCTCATCTTCAGCCAAGAGTTCAACCTTAAGAGGGGGATGGACAACCAGCGGATCAGCGGCCAACTCGGCTTCATGAACGAGGTCAGGAGGGAAATGTGCCTTTTGTCTCGCTTCATACAGTTCATGGAACTGTTTGAGAAAAGAAAAATCAGAGTTGTGCTGCAAATTACAAACCTGGACCGCTGTTCCCCCAGGAAAATCATTGGAGTTCTGGAAGCCATCAACATTCTGCTTTCTGATGAAGAGAGCCCGTTCATTTCCATTCTCGGAGTGAATCCGCATGTTCTTGTGGAGAAAGTGAACTTTGCAGACGGATGCTACAGCAGAGAGGACAGAGCGTATGCACTGTTGAACCGCATAGTGACTTTGGCCTTCACGGTCCCACCACTATCCAATGATTCAAAGCGCAATTTGTTTTACAACCTTACGAATAAGACAAAAAACCCTGACGAGTCTGTGAAGAGGGAGGTTCGGCACAGAAAACGAACGTCCTCCACACATTTACCCTTGATAGAGGTTTCACTGCACAGAAGTGAGTCAAATCCACAAAATGGTGAAGTGACCTCAGAGTTGGATGGACAAGAGGTGGAAGTAGAGCGTTCAATCTGGAACGTCCTAAAAAGTAATGAAGAAATTCTACATCAGTACATGTTAGGAGATGCCATGTCCATGCGGAGAGTGATCAACTCCATTCGAGTGACCATTATAATCATGAAGGCCATGAAGAAGGAAAACCCTCCACCAGAACACATTGCAGCATGGGTGGTCTTAGCCAATCAGTGGCCCTGCCGTCTGAGTTGGATCATGCAGTGTGTGAAAGACGCTCAGCAGAGGGAGGAAATTGATGGTGGAGGTGTTGCCGATGACCATCATTCAAAAACCTTATGGGAAGTCTTCAGTGAGTCCAAGGCAGAGCTGTATGAGATGAGCGCTCAGATTGAGGATCTTCTTGAGCAGGACGGAGATCCTGAGATGTTTGAAAGATTCCTCAAAGTGGATTTCCAGTTCACCATCGGTGATCTGCAGGCATCTGAAATGATGCCAGTGAACTTGGACCATTCAATCATGAAGCAGCTGGCTCAGATCCGAGGGACATCCAGGCTGGGGGACCTTGCCTGGATGAGCACCATCAACCCACTGCCCATCTCAACCATCATCAACATGAAAACAGAGGACATATGTAAAGAGGTAACATTGCTTCAGAAGCTAAAATATTTAAGGTTAACTTGATGACTGGGTCAGCATTACGCTCCTTGTGTGGTGTCATGCTACATGAAGAAAATAAATACATTTTGAGCCAACTCACTGCATTTTCTCAAACAAACTCAATGCATAACTAGAATGCTTGGTAGAGCGCATACCCTCACCAATGCCACGTTTCATTGCAGAGCCTAACCAGCCTAAGGAGCCTGTCATATAGCAACATCACTATGTGAAACACTGAGCAGAGGCACACAGACAAAACACTACCTGAGTCAATGTGCCCACACAGGTGTTTCTGGATACTTGCTGAACTGAGATATTAACTGCCAGTTCCAGAGCGGAGCTAGCAGTGTGCTGGCAAGTAGCTACCTGCAGCTTCCAGGGAATTGATGGCTCTCGGCGGACCTCCAGTGTGTCCACAACAGAGGACATATCTAACCTCTCCAGGAGCTGCTGTGTCCAAAAATCTAATAGACTGGTCCTTCTATGATGACAAGCTCTTCGTGGAAATTTCATGGAATTCAGGTCTATAGTTTTTGCGAGAAGTTGATAAAATACATACATACAAACCAATAGATAGATAGATAGATAGATAGATAGATAGATAGATAGAGGTGGCCAAAAACATAACCTTTGCCACCAACTTTGCTTGGCGAAGGAAACAATGAAGGAGTCAATAACTGGACTCTGTCCATCTTGCCATGAACAACCACAGTCAGACTTTTTCACACAGTGCAAGTAGTTTTGTACTCACTGGGGTGCACTGTAAAGACTTTTTCCTTTGTTGAGAGTTGTTGCCAGCTGTCCCCTGTCGCTCTTCAACTGACATCTCACTTGCTTTGCTGTGGGGAAAAAAAAAAACTAAAGAAAACCACACAGAACAAATATGCCAGCTTTTGAAGGTGCATTTATGAATGACAGCTTGATGGAAGTCATGTGATGAATGCTGCATGAGTAGGCAATAGTCTTAAATAACGTTTTTTTTTTTTTTGTGGGGGGGGGGGGTGGATTCTATGGTTAAGTAAACCAGAGAATGTGAAATGTTTTCTATTTCTTCCTTTTTTTTCAGTTGGAAAAGATGGCCTACCCCAAGAAATACATCGACGCTGTGAAAAGTAATGACCTTAATGGTTTGGCACTCGTCTTCGGCGACACACAGGATCTCAAAGCTCTCTTAGATATGAACTTTGGTGAGTGGGCAACTTTCAGGCTGCACTTCTTAAGTTCGCCGTCGTATCGCCGACCACAATACAGGAACATGCCGCCAACACCTTCTCATTTGAAGAACCAGCTGTCAACATTCCATCTTCATGCTCCCCATCGTTCCTCATCTAATCTGAGTCTTGTTAACAGCTGAATGTGGAAATATGTCCCAGTCAACCAGATATAGTCCATATATTATCAACTGCATGTGCTACGTTATTTCAGCTTACAGGTGACAATACAAATCATGTGCATACAAATTTGATATAGAATGTCAATCATAATTCCAGCTTTGGAAAACTTTAAGATTCTGATGTAAATTTTAATAAGCTTCATAAGGAGAAGGTGGCCAGCCAGTTTTCCAGAGACCACACCTTGATGTTTTTCTATTTATGTTTCTCCATGGGTTAAATGAGCATGAGACAACATAATTATTAGGCAGATTTAGAGGCTTAGTGCTTTCCAACACAGCAAAGCTGGCTATTTGCACTTGCTCCCAGTCCATACACAAAGCAAATCTAATCTCCTCGTGGATCCATCCCGGTGCCGTTGATGTTCCTATTGTCTTATCATGATGCATCTGATTTTTCTGGTGAACTCTGCTTGGATTGAACATGAATTGCATCCATGTCATCTGCAAGCCAGTCCATTGTGAATAGATGCAATATTTCAACACTGTAAAAGTGGACAGAGACAATACACAGTCTGGGTTATTACAGGGTTTGATTTGCTCTGAGAGGTTCAAAACTGTGCCTAAAAACATTCCCCAACTTTGAGTATTAGACAGGATGTTTTTAAGTTGTTTCTGCATAATTCAAGCTATTCATTGTATATTTGTTTGTAAAGAGGCTGTTTTTATTGTTTGACTGGACGTTCAAACATAAAAAACATCTAATTACCAGGACCAACATTAATGTCAACTGACAGTAATCATTGTTTCATGTAGTTTTTTTTTTTTTTTTGTTAGTTTTTTTCATTGCAGTGACTTTGTACTTCAACCTGTGAATGTCGACGGAGCGTGACAGTGTTACACATATTGGATTTAAAAGGATTCAAACACATTTAGTCAGTGTCTCTGTGGTATTGAAGTAAAGTTGAAGAAAAAATGTGAACATGAATAAACATGTTTGTATAGTGAAACTCACAATGATGTGTTCAGGGAAACTTTATTGATCATCCAGCAGGAAGTTAAACACTGTTTATGTTTTTTACTTTTTATTACAATTCAAGAGTTGTGCTTAATAAAAATGATCACCCAAGTAAAATTTTTTTTTTTTTTTTTACCCATGAGTGGCATTTTTTTCTTCTAACACAGTCACCTGTTTACAAGTCACCCGAGCCATATGCTGACTCATTTGCAATATAATTAAACATCAAAGCATTCTGGTGTTAAAAAACCTAGAAGACATTTAAGTTCATTGAGACTCCTTTCAACCATTTTCCTCAGAAAGCAAAATGTTAATTTATCTAAAAATTCACCAACAGGATCCCGCTGTTTACAGTATAAGCAACAACGTTACTCTACCATACACAGGAAGCATACTAAACATGAGATTTATCTTTTTTTTTTTTCAATAACTAGAACCCATTAAAGTAATTATTTCTTCCAAAATTACAATCTTAGTTGGAGTCTGGTGATTTTTCTTTAGACTAAAATAATTACCTGAGGAATAATTTCTGACCTGCTGGGTTGATTAAATTTGTGATGGAACTCCAAAACGAGATGGCGGATCACAAGAAACTACATTCCAAATGGAGGTTATCAGAGAGAAGGAAGACTGTCCTCTGTCTTCGACCATATGTTGGGAGAATAATGGAACATGGAAGCTAGTCTTTAGCATCTGCTTCCTGAGTGTCTCAAATGAAGGCCCATGTTACGTGTGTGATGTTGTCTTTGATGTGACGTGTGTAGGATTTCGAGTTTACAAGTTAGTAAAGAAAAGATTTTCATGCAGACCCTTTGTCTGTGGCAGAGCTACCGTTTACAGGTCGATAACTTCCTGATATCATTATCAATAGAACACAATCACTGCAATAGAATCAACACATCTTCATAACAGTTCTATGCATAGCATCAGGTTTAACTAACCTCATGTATTTGCCCAGTTGTTTGTGACCACTTCCTTGATGTCTTTGAAGAAGGTGTTGGGTTGTTGTCCAGGTTGGAGAGAAGCTGCTGCTTCTGCTGTTGCTTTTTTTTCCTTTTTGTTCTTCTCCCGCCTCAATATTAAACTAATGTTGAGCCAAATTTTCAAAGGAACTATGTGTATTTATTAGTAAAAATACATTGCTATTAATTCTCGGTCACTGAAATGTTGTCGTCTCAATGGAAATTGTCTATCTGGGAATCATCTAAATGGGAGGAAACCAGTTGACCACAAACTGAACTGCAGCCTCCGGCCAGTTTCTATGTTCCTGGGATACATTCATATTCAAGATGACAGAAAAGAAAGATCAGAACTGACACTTGGAAGTAGCCAGATAAGCTTGTTCAACTAGTCGTAGCAGGAATGAGTAACACATCAGTCATTATTTTATGGGAGTCTCCGGCAGCATTACTGAGTTTTGTGGGTCATTTCATACAGATAAAACAGTTTTGCCATAAAATTTCATATGAACTTTGTCAAATAACAGTATGTGTCACTGTGTTCTGCAAATATGGTTTGAATCTCCAAGACATGTGCAGGCAGGAACAAAAGCAGGAAATATGTGCTCAAAGGTGAAGGACTCAGTGCATACTGTGACATACTGCAGCGGAACTTTTGTGTGCACAAAAGAGACCAGAATGACTATCCTATATACTATATGAAACAATCCTCCTTACATAATTCCTTTAAATGCACATCAATCAACTATTAGATTGACAAAAAACTTTATCATTAGGTTTTGCTGAATTGGAATTTAGGTTGGGTTTTTTTTTTTTGGTTTGTTTTGGCACTGTCAGCACATGCAAAATAATTACTTTCATTTCAACTTCACTGGAAGTCAGAACAAGAACAAACAAATCTGTACCACCCAATCTTTCAGTTAAATACAGTTGAACATTGTCAGTGTGTCTCATCTCTGAACTGGATAAGATCTTCAGAAATTCATTCTGTTTATTGAAATGTATAAAAGTTAAAATACCAACACCTGATGTGTGGAGGAATTTTATTAACTCTTCTCATCACTTTTTAGCAGTGGATTCGCCTGGATTTCTCAGCTTGCTGAAAACATTGAGAAAAGTAAGTAGAGTAAATATGAAAAGGGTGCAAAGATGTATTTTGTTAGCTTTTAAGTCAAGAAATTCAAACTCTTTTATTAAATTTGACTCCCGTATCAGTGTGTCTGATTTAAATGAGGTGTTTCTGTAATAATATGGTTACGTGTATCTGCTAAAGTGGTAATGTGATTGTACATGAACCACTGATCACCACAAAGTTGTGTTTATTATCCTGAAATTAAATATAAATGCAACACTTTTGTTTTGCTCAAGAGAAAACCTCAGTCTGATTCCTGTGTATTCTGCCTTCCTGGGTGTGATTTGAGAAAGTTTAAGACAATTTATTTTTACTTTATTCTTGCAAGAAGAGACAAAGTCACAGTACAACTTCTACATGTTTGTCCAGGAGTTTGTCTAACTCTGAAGTCAGACAGCACCTTCTTAAAGGCTGAAATTGTGTTGAGTCTGTGTTGAAGGATGCCAAAAGTAGCACAGCGGCTAAAACAGTGCTGACATAGGTCATCCTTAACCACAGACTGCAAAACTACATGTCATTCTTTATGAGACCAAACAGGATTCCTCCAACTGGAGGAACAGGAGGCAATCCTGTTTTGACTAATAAAGAATAAATGAAAATATAGTAAAATAACGGTTAGCACACTTTTCTTAATTGCAAGAGCAGTCGAGGATGTAGGAAAAAAACATAAGTAAAATTTGAAAACCACCAGCCATCAGAGCTGTGAGGGTAAAAAACCTGTTAGGAGTATTGTGCTCATTTCATACGCCAGGAAAATTCCCTCACTCCCCATCTGACCAACCCTGGCGAGAAGTGTGACACTAACTCTGTGGCAGGTTAAAATAAAATAAAAATTAAACAATATCGCTTTAATTTCTTTAGTTAGATCAAATCTACAGTTAACTATTTAAAAGAAAATGTTTTACAGTAATTTCAAATCCATTTATGATTTGAGCCTTCCCTCCTGTTGATTCATGACATCATCCACGGCTCATTATAGGTATCATGCCCATGCGCAAGTGCATTTCACATCACGTCACGGCATGTTGTCATCACGTCGGAAGTTTCCATGTTTGTCGTTCAATGTACCGCCTCCACAGCCTCTTACTCCTCCTTCCACCATCCCCCTCCTTCTGGGTGCAGCTATCTCTCGCTCTCCATTTCATTCACTCAATTCATTCAATCATTTTATTCAGTAATTTATCCCTTTTTGTTTTTAGTTAAAATTTTAAATAAATTGTTGAGTTTATTGCCACTATAGTTAGCACTGAAATAGTCTCAAACCAAGTTTATTACTCAGCTGCTTCTGGTCTTTTAGAATCTGTATCATTCACACTTTACTCAGTCTTGGGGCCTTGGTAGGCTGCATTTTTCTCTAAAATGCTACTCAGCTACAAGCACATCTCATTCACCCACAAAGGCTTCTGTTTTGTTCCAAGTTCCATGTTATCTATTCAGAGGCTGTTCAGTGTGGTGAGATGTCCCCTACCTACACATTTAACTGATTCTGTGTCTTCTGTCTGTACTGCAAAAATACTGAAGGAATACAGGATTTCTAAAAGACAAAATGGCTGAAATGATCAGAAACAAAACTCTAAATCACCCAAAACACCTAAATATAACAAACAAGCAAATCAAATTACTAAAACAACTGTACTGAAAGAATAAATAAGTCCTCAAGGGGAGGCAACTAACATGTGAAGTGATGTAAAGTGCGATGCAAATAGATCTAAAAAGCTTGACGTCTTATGATGGAGAAATGAACATTCATTTCAGGGGCAACAGCTCTGGTGAACATTCCTGCAGTCAGCAGGCCAATCGAACGCGCCCTCAAAACTTGCGACATCTGGGGCATTGTGCTGCGTGATTAACTGCACATTTCAGAGTGGCCTTATATTGTGGCCGCCCGAAGGCACACCTATGCAATATTCATGCTATCTCATCAGCATCTTGATATGCCGCACCTATGAGGTGGGATGGACTATCTCGGCAAAGAAGAAGTACTCACTAACACAGATTCTGACAGATTTGTGTACAAAATTTGAGAGAAATAGGTCTTTTGTGTATATAGAAAATGTTTTACATCTTTGAGTTCAGCTCATGAAAAATGGGAGCAAAAACAAAAGTGTTGCATTTATATTTTTGTTCAGTGTGTGTTTGCAGTCATAAATGTTAGCCAGTCACCTGCAGTTATAAATGACAATCAACTGGCAGCTGTGAATGTTAACAAGCAGCTGAAGAATTGTGGTGCAGATGTTCTACAGCATTTTACCAACTGGTTTGCTGTAAAACAGGCACATTGTTCTCCCAAAATAAATTAGAAAGCTTCTGGATTTCAATCTATTACCTATGATGTCATCTATGAACGTGGAGAAATCCTCTGATTCGCGTGTGAGCCTTCACAAAAGGTTTACCTTGTCAGTTGGTGGTACAAGCATCAGTTACAAGTCATGAGTAATTACAAGGTGACATCACTAATGATGAGGGAATATCATCATGCATCATTGAGACGGAGAGGCAGAGGAAAATGAGGACGAACTAGCAGCTAAACAGAAAAGAAGCCTACAAACACACAAACAGATAGAAGCATACAGCTGAGGACACACCTCCACCACTCTGCTTGTGCTCACACCTCTGCTGTTTTTCCCATTTTCACAGGTAGAACTAATTTTCTGTGACTGCCCATCACACAGTCATCATGACAAATCAAATAAAAGGTGAGTTCTCTGCAGGTGTGTGAGTGTGTTGTTTCACTTTGCAAATGACACTCACACAGACGCCCTCTACCAAACTGCTCATAATGTCTGAATCAGTGGCTGTACGTGACTTCATCCTCTGTTCCTTTGTCTTGTCCGACTGAAGTATTGTCCCCGTAACCCACATTAATTAAACATTTGATCACAGTAATTTGTGCTTCAATTGTTGCATTCAATTATTTTTTTGTGTTTAGTTCAGAGTGTACTGTCTTTTGGTCCTGCAATGAACCTTTATAATGTAAAAGACATTCAGCGTCATTAGAATTTTCTTTACAAGTCCATAAATGCAAGTTGTTAATAAACTCCAAATTTTGCTGGACTTCGATCTCTCGCTCTCTCTGTCTCTCTGTCTCTCTGTCTCTCTCTCTCTCTCCCTCTCACACACACACACACATACACACGCACACTGATAAATTCCTTCAAAATTTTCCCTGACCTCCCAACCACACCTGTGCAGGACTTGAGCAGTAAAATATTGAAAGGATCCTACAACATGTTAATTTTTGTATTCATTTTTTTTTTAATATTGCTCTTTTTAGTACAAATAAAAGCAAATCCAGCCTGAGCTGACGCGCGGAAACAAATGTTGGGCTGCATGTGTAACAGTCACTGAGTGTTTTTAATGATTGAGAAACATTGCTGAGATGATTGCTGAATGATGTTACAGGTGAGTTCAGAGACATTTACATTCTGTATCCTGCAGGAATGTGAAGTGTGGGAGAATATTCTGTCAAATCCTCCACCTGTCAATTTCAACTTCCTTGACAATGTGCATGCTGAAAATAAATGAATAGTAATTTCCTCCTTTTTAATACCTAAATGAACACCTGTCAGTTCAGTTTAATTAAACTTCAGAAGAAAAAAAAAATTTCATAATGTGAAGGATTTTGTTTTTGTTTTTGTTTTGTTCTAAATAATGAATTGAGAATGTCTCCCAGCATAATACGTTATAGGAGCACTATTTAATGTCACATCTCTGTTGTACAATAGATTGAAAGTGTAAAGTCTTCACCTGGATTTAATGGTTTGGATTCTTCTTTCTGTCGTGGTGAAGGTTTGGTACTGTATACCAGTTAAGGTCATAGATTCCATCCCTCTGTGTTGTACTCAGTGGCTTCAGCCTGAGATCAGTTAACTATTCCTCTTGCCAGGTCTTTGAGAGACTCTACAGGTGGGAGAACATGCTGACTTTGGGAGATGTACCAGCAGAGCAACACAAACTTGTCTTTGAGAAGGCCTTGTTATAGTTGTTTTGCTGGTTGTTAACAGTTGATTTGGTTTGTTACCTTCAAAACTGTATCTCAATTTAAAGATCTTGATGAATGCGTCCACCAAGATTTGTGTCACTCATGTCAAAACAGGTAACTGTATTTTTTCTGATCTGCTTTTAGATGAAACTTATGCGTACGCCTTGTCAAAGACGTTGACAAATATTTCCTCGCCTGCAACTGTTGGACTTTACTCTTCATGTCCGAATCGAAGTAAAATGATCCTCGAACAAATGGAAGGTATGCAACCTGACAGATTCTAAAACTGAAATGACCCAAGACTAAACACTTAACATTCTCCAATGCACAAATATGTTTGTGCCAAAAACTGGTAATAAGAGGCACAAAGAGCCGCCATTGGCTATAAGGCAACTGGAACACACCACTGTTACACCACAAGAGTTCATAATAAACATAAATCTCATTCATTCCTATCACATAAAATGACAACAGTCTCTCTGATTCTCTGTTTTCTCCAAACCCCCAGTCAAACACAGTGTTGGCGCTAACCAATGCTGGACCTTATGAACTAGTATGGCAATAGAGCTAAAGACTAAATTTATGGTGCTTTGCATGTAAAGTGTCTTTACAGAAGCCTTTCTAGTTTTAGTGTCCTTGACTATGCATAAAACATTTTCCTGCAAACGCCCTCCACTCATGTCACAATGTACTTCTCTTCTCTCCTCAAAGATTTCTGTCCTGAGTGGTATATAAGTGTCTGTCATAACACAGCGAGAACAATCACACCACGCCAGCGTTGAGGCCTCATCAGTATTATATCAGTATTGGTTTCAATAAAGTTACATTGGGCCAATGTTTAAACACCGAATTACTTTTTCAGATCAGATCAGACTTTATTAATCCCACATGGGGAAATTTGGTCATCACAGCATCTCCATATTTCACAAATAGTCAAAATTAGTGAAGACCTAGTTTGCATCGCACCATTGTTGCTTCATGAAGGATGGACCAATATTTGTGATTTAACTTTTAAGAGCTTATAATAAATAAAAATAAAAATAAAACTGAAAAGCTTTGAAATACTTGAATAATTAAATGGCATAATCTGCAAATAGTACAGAAATTTCGGTACATAGTCACCTTGCAAATATAATATAAATGCATGCACTGCTAAGGGATGACTCAAATGTAGACATATAGTTCTATCTATAGACAAGCTACATTGAACAGGTCGATAACCAGAAGGTCGATAACTTTTATTAAAAAAAATACAAAATAAAATAAAGAACCTTGGTCAATAAATTGCATGTGCTTGACCAGGCCTGGGGCTCACATAATAATGTCTACAGAATAATGAAGCTTCAAAACATTGCATGACAGATAATAAACACCGTTATTCATGAATCCAGTTTGCCATTTTTTTCCTTGTGCATCTCGTCTTTTCATGTGATGTTTCCTGCAGAAGAGGCAGAGGAATTGCTTTTCCAGGAACAAGTTCTGGGTTTAATGTTATGCTCCAGTGCATTTTGGTGAGAAAGAAAAATGGATACTATTAAAAACTAAAAAAATTATGAAAGATTTAAGGAAATAAAAAAACACCATATACAGAAACTAAACTAATATCAAAAATGTCTAAATATGAATCAAAGAAATTTCAAACAAAATTCCAACAATTGTTGCTCGCTGATGAAAACATATGTCCGAAATGGTATTGGAAGAAACTGGGCTTATCTTGTCCTGTTCCTCAAAATGTATTCCAAATAAAGTTCTCATATAATGTTTTAAACTTTATTATGTTTTTACTCAGTTTGATATTTCCTTCTATTTTTTTTCTCAAAACCACCATAATTTAAAACACCCCTACTTTACATTCAGTTAACTGTAACCAAACTCTCTATGACTAGTTTCTGAACTTCTGATGGAATGAATAACTTCTTCCACTGTGATTAATTTTAACACATCTAAATGTTTGTGTGTCACCAGGGTACATGAAAGTTTCCGGGATCGAGCAGGAATGTGAAGGAGAGCCGAAGCCGCGCTCATCTCGCTCGTTCATTGATTTTCTAGCAGTTGTTGGACGGTTGCTCTTCTACAGGCCAGTTTGGACTGAAGAGAACCAGCAGCAGCGTAACATCAGGTTCATTCATGTGCATTTCAGTGCCTGGCATTTTGCAGGGAGTGACCTGCTTTGGGCCGGGATAGTCGTACGGCTGTTTCAGGTCATGCGGTTGCACTTTGGGAAGCTGCTGCCTGCGCTTTACCGTGAGGCTCAACATGATTATGAGGATGAAGTGAAGAAGAAGGTTTGTCGTGTTTGTTGTTGCTTTATTTATTTACCGTTGACACAGAGGTTGGACTGTGTTACACATATTGCCAGCATTTGTTCTGACATGCACTGGTTGGCGATAAAAATATACAGCTGCGGATCATGGGAATGTCATTAGTATGAGTTTTGTTCTTGAATGCTCTGATCATGATGGTGAACACCTCAAACCCTTTGCTATTTAAATATATATATATATAGTATATAGTATATATCAATAATCCATCCTAGAATATTGGAGATATTTCTCTATCCAACACCAAAACTGTTATCCCATTGTTGGTCATAGCAAATGTAAATTCAAAGCCATCACTGAGGGAATACCATAAAAAGTTGATAGTCATTCATATTGCAAATAATCCTCTTGCAGATACTATAAATGTACAGTTCAGTACCTGTTCATTTCATTGATTGTGTGCTTACAAACAAGCTAAAAAAAACGTTGTCTATTTCATGATTATGCACACAACATGGTATGACTACGAGTAAAAGCTGTTTCAAATTTAACTTTTGTTTTTCTTACTTCAGATTGTGAAAGATGGTTCTGCCTCTTGGCGCTCCAAGAGGCTTTGCCGTTGCCCACTGTGGTTTCTGTTCTTGTGCATTCTGGTGATACCACCCATCGTCCTGACAGTTCTGTTGGTGTTTGCCCCTGAGCCTGTGGTGCCACCCGCAGAGGCGATGGACACACCAAGTGACAAATTTAGTTTTGTGGAGACCTTCTTTATTGCCTCCATAGGACTTCCCGCTGTGACTGCTCTAAGGTTTGTTTTCAAGGTCTGTAAAGACCTCATCTTCAGCCAAGAGTTCAACCTTAAGAGGGGGATGGACAACCAGCAGATGAGCGGCCAACTCGGCTTCATGAACGAGGTCAGGAGGGAAATGTGCCTTTTGTCTCGCTTCATACAGTTCATGGAACTGTTTGAGAAAAGAAAAATCAGAGTTGTGCTGCAAATTACAAGCCTGGAACGCTGTTCTCCCAGGAAAATCATTGGAGTTCTGGAAGCCATCAACATTCTGCTTTCTGATGAAGAGAGCCCATTCATTTCCATTCTGGCAGTGAATCCGCATGTTCTTGTAGAGAAAGTGAACTCTGCAGACGGCTGCTACAGCAGAGAGGACAGAGCTTATGCACTGTTGAACCGCATAGTGACTCTTGCCTTCACGGTTCCACCATTATCCGATGATTCAAAGCACAATTTGTTGTGCAACCTTATAAATAAGACAAAAAACCCCGAAGAACCTGTGAAGGAGGAGAAGGAGGCTTGGTACAAACAACTAATGTGCTCTGAACATTTGATAGAGATTTCTCTGCACAGATGTGAGTCAAATCCACTAATCGGTGACGTGACCCCAGACTTGAATGGACGAGAGGTGGAAGTAGAAATCTGGAAAATCCTAAAAAGCCATAAAAAAATTCTCAAGTACATGTCAGGAGATGTCATGTCCATGCGGAGAGTGATCAACTCCATTCGAATGACCATTATAATCATGAAGGACTGGAAGAAGGAAAACCCTCCACCAAAACACATTGCAGCATGGGTGGTCTTAGCCAATCAGTGGCCCTGCCGTCTGAGTTGGATCATGCAGTGCGAGGAAGACACTCGGCAAAGAGACGAAATTGATTGTGGAGGTGATGATGATGGCAGGCAGTGTGTGAAAGACGCTCAGCAGAGGGAGGAAATTAATGGTGGAGGTGATGATGATGACCATCTTTCAAAAACCTTATGGGAAGTCTACAGTGAGTCCAGGTCAGAGCTGTATGAGATGAGCGCTCAGATTGAGGATCTTCTTGAGCAGGACGGAGATCCTGAGATGTTTGAAAGATTCCTCAATGTGGATTTCCGGTTCACCATCGGAGATCTGCGGGCATCTGAAATGATGCGAGTGAACTTGGACCATTCAATCATGAAGCAGCTGGCTCAGATCCGAGCGACGTCCAGGCTGGGGGACTTTGTCTGGATGAGCACCATCAACCCGCTGCCCATCTCAACCATCATCAACATGAAAACAGAGGACATATGCAAAGAGGTAACATTGTTTCTGAATCTAAAATATTTATGGTTAACTTGATTTCAGCATTATGCTCCTTGTGCAGTGTCATGCTCTGTGAAGAATATAAATGCCAAATAGCCTACTAAGTACATTTTCTCAAACAAACTCAATACATAACGAGAATGCTTGGTAGGGCCCATACCTTCACCAACGCCATGTTAGCCCATTGAACATATCGATGCAAACGAGCCTGCCAGATAGCAACCTCACTGTGTGAAACACTGAGCGGAGGCACACCGATAAACCACTACCTGAGTCAATGTGCTCACGCAGGTGTTTCTGGATACGTGCTGAATTGAGATTTTAGCTGCCAGCTCCGAAACAGAGCTAGCAGTGTGCGAGCAAGCAGGTAGTGTAACCATGCTCAGCTACACTTCACTGCTGGTGGCTGGCTGGCTGAAACAACCTCCTCGACTCTGCTTGGTGTTGTTTGTGTTGAATGAAGACAGGAGGCTGGAAAGTTCTTTGTGTTGTCGTATAATATCCTGGATATGAAAATGAACATTTGCCAGTCAGATTCATAGCTCGCAGTGGACATCTACACTTCGGTGTAGAGGTCTTCGGTGAACTGACAATGCTGGCCACTTGGCAGCAGCATAAACTTACAATTACTGAGGGACGCACTATAGAGCCATTGAATAATTGCATGAACCCAAATAATAACAAGTGGAATGTATAAACCTTGTTACACTTACAGCTTCCAGGGAACTGGCGGCTCACCGCGGACCTCCAGTGTGTCCACAACAGAGGACATATCTAACCTCTCCAGGAGTCCAAAAATCTAATAGACTGGTCCTTCTATGATGACAAGCTCTTCATGGAAATGTCATTGAAGATAGATAGATAGATAGATAGATAGATAGATAGATAGATAGAGGTGGCCAAAAACATAACCTTTGCCACCAACTTTGCTTGGCGAAGGTAATAATGAGGGAGTCGATAACTGGACTCTGTCCATCTTGCCATGAACAACCACAGTCGGTCCATCTTGCCATGCCACAGCAAACACATTTGCCAGCTTTTGAAAATGGATTTCTGGATGACAGCTTGATGGAAGTCATGTGATGAATGCTGCATGAGTAGGCAATAGTCTTAAATTTAAAAAAAAAATGTGTGTGGGGGGGGGGGGGGGGGATACCTTTAACCAACGATTACATGCTGCATTATTCATGAATTCCTTGTGTGTGGATTGTGTGGTTAGTAAACCAGAGAATGTGAACTGTTTTCTATTTCTTCTTTTTTCTCAGTTGGAAAAGATGGCCTACCCCAAGAAATACATCGACACTGTGAAAAGTAATGACCTTAATGGTTTGGCACTCGTCTTCGGCGACACACAGGATCTCAAAGCTCTCTTAGATATGAACTTTGGTGAGTGGGCAACTTTCAGGCTGCACTTCTTGAGTTCGTTGTCGTATCGCCGACCAGAAAACAGGAACATGCCGCCAACACCTTCTCATTTGAAGAACCAGCTGTCAACATTCCTCCTCAACGCTCCACATCGTTCCTCATCTAATCTGAGTCTTGTTAACATCTGAATGTGGAAATATGTCCCAGTCAACCAGCGATAGGCTGCATATACTGTATCATCAACTGCATGTGTTACTTTATTTCAGTTTACGAATGACAATACAAATCGTGTGCAAAAAAATTTGATAGAGAATGTCAATCATAATTCCAGATTTCAAAAACTTGAAGTTTCTTTTTTTTTTTTATTAACAATTTTGGTGTTTGGGTGTTGCACATATACATAATTAAGTATTCAGTTTTACAATGAGTCAAGTTGTTGTTGTCCAGTAGAGGTGATGGTGGTGTCATTCTCTTACTGTCTTCTGTAAGTTGTCAATTTTTTTCATTTATTAGAAAATTGTGGCTCTTTCAGTCTTGAATTATGTGTAAGTCTCTCCATTACATGTATCTCCTCCACAGGTTTATTTCCTCCCCATTAAAACCTTGATATCCACTTGTCCCATTCTATAAATTGTTTTGTGGAATCATCACTGGTAGGGACTGAACGTGATGTAGAAGCCTCCGTGAAATATTTATTTTATTATTTCCATCCTTGAGCTGAGGTCCAAGCAGGCAACTGACCATCTCTCTCAGTCCTAATGTTTGGATTTATTTTGGTGTAATTTACTTCATGCAGTTTACCTTTTTTTTTTTATGTCATTGATTTCTCATTCCACATGAGCTTATATGTTTCTCTCATCTCCTGTGTTGAGGAATAATTAATTTATCAAATCTGAGTTTTTGCTCCATTAATTTTACATCCTGAGTAGTTTCCACAGATCTCCAATAGTGTCATTGTTTTTGGGAAAGTTCCATTGGGTTGCGTTAATAATATTAATATATCATCAGCCAACAGTCCTACTTTATGTTCTTCTCCTCTGATAGTCACAACTTTTATGTTCTTTTCTTGTCTAATCATCTGGGCTAATGGTTCAACAAACAATGCAAAGAGTATTTCAGTGATGCGTTCAGGTGCTCGTTAACATGTCGGAACCTGCGGGGCTCATACAGTAGCAATGTCACATGCTTTTTCAGCATTATTGATTTGAAGGATTGGATTTCAAAGTATCTTTATAACGGTGTAAAGACATTGTAGTGCCCCGATGTCAGAACGGGATAATGCTGCTTCACCAAATTTGTCAAACAATGCGAACTAATGCGTACAGCTGCGAGCTGCGGCGGCCTGCTCTGTGCTGTTGCGTATCATTAATCTGTCAGGAATGTGGCAAATCGGGAGAATTCGTTATATTCAGTTGTAGATTTTGCTATGAGAGATGTGTCCAGCCATCCAGGGCGTACCGCGCACCAGAGGAAATGATAATCACCATCTCAGTTGCGTCTGGTGGAGGCGGGTGTTTGCCCATGGTGTAAAACAAATCAGGTCCGCAACTGGATTTAAAAACATATGACTCCAGACGCACCTCGTTATTCTACCTTCAGCTACTGAACAGTTTACATCCTCCAAAACACTCAGCATTCAGAGAAATTCCTTTTGGCTTGATGATAGAGGAGGACGCTGCAGCAGAGCAAATACTGTAACGCTGTATCACGCATCAACACGCTCAGTTACAAACTTCCCGAATACAGGTGATCCTTGATATTCTTGGTGGATTTATTGGCAGCCAAAAAGATGTTCCACTAATATCAGGAATGTCAGGCCCATTCAAGAACTGTATTCGGAAGCATTACATCACATAAAGAATGTCAGGCATGTGGTAGGAATGACAGGAAAGTTATATTGGTAACTCATCGTGCTGATGTGTACACGCACCTTCAAGCAGGTGTCGCTGTCAGATAATACTGCGACAAGAAGAGTGGAGGATCGAGGGAGTGTTCTTCACCTCTGAGCACTGACTTAAAGAACCAGAAACAGACTTTCTGATTGAAGAAAGAATTATTATATTTTATCATGCACAATTGCTGATTAATCATGCGCATCCGCTAAAGGTGAAGGAATACACATAAGCTGCATATAATCCGCTGTGCATAGCATGTCTGCAGATATACAGGAAACTGTAGTCCTCACAGGAAACTTTACAACTTTGGGGGCCTCGCTTTCGTCACCTCTGCTGCTGGATAGAAAAGGTCAGAAGCACTTGTTGCAGTATGTCAGGCGTAACAAATGTTCTTTTGTGGTTTAAGTTTTTGGAGGATGCTGTTATGAAAAACACTGAAGTGTCAAAGTTCTTGGAAAATGTTGTTATGAAAAACATTGAATTGTCATAGATACAATTCCTCGAAGTAATGTACGTTGCATTAACTTTTGGGTATTTCCACGTGGGGAAAATGGTTAAATAGCATCGCTGAATGTAACTCGTGGCTCACTTCTGCTGATGCCTGATCCTCCCGGACGTTGCGGTTGATGAGCCCGAGATCTCGTTTCATTCCATGTATTCTGCCTGAAGGTAATTAATAAATGTTTGCTCAAATTAATCGCTTTCCTGTTTGTTCATCGAATTCAACCAACACGAATATAAACTAACCAGTTTTCCTTCATGATGCACATCTTCACCTCAGGATTGAAACGACAGGATACATCAGAGGGGTTTCCTTCATCCCATCGCTGTCACTTTTCTCACTGATTGGTGAGTGAATTCATTCATTTTTGTTTATTTGGCAATGTAACTGAGGTAATGAAACACAAATTTAAAAATCAATAGTACTAATAATTACAGTCATATGGCAGTTGTTATACTTCAAAGACAAAAGATCAAAAACAAAAAATTGATTAAATGAGAGAACAGAAACAAATGCAGCATTGAAACAACAATTGTGGTATTTAAAAAGACAAACTGTTAATCCCTCCTTGTATTTCTTTCTCTATCTCTCTCAGTGTGTAAATAAATGTATAGTTGGTTTGCACATACTTATTTGGCTTTACACTTACTTTTTTTTTCAGGAGTGCTTTTTATGTGACCCTCAACACAAGGTTTGAAAATCCCAGGCTTAAATTATTACTAAAACTGCCTTGACTACAACTACTATAATAATAATAATAATGATGATAACAACAATAATAATAGTAATAATGGTAACATCAGCTAAAACTTCTGCAATTAAAACTACATTTATTGAGTGCAAAACAAACCTGTGGCTGTTCCAGCCCTTGGTTTGGCATGCTGGGTCTGATTTTGTCATAATAATTGAGGACCCCTGACTTACACCGTACATGTATTCAGACACATGCGATTATGTACACTGAAAAAAACTATTCTCAGTCATGTCCACAAACACAAACATAATTTGTTGAGTTAATGTAATTTAATTGTGTCCCACATTTCCATCTATTCATATTAAGTAGATTGAATCCCATTTACTCATATTATCTGATATAATCCATATCTATGTATTAGAATGAACAATTTAACAACAAGAAACTCAATATGCTCATGTTAATCAAACATATTTCTGATATGTAAACTGAAAAACTGCATAGTTTAGTTTTTTTTAGTGTAGTGTAACTTCACAGCACTTTCTCCCATTAATTAACTTATTGATGACAATTTAATGTTTACCAGACAGTAGGTGGCAATTACCATGTATGGATCAGGTTGATGATTGGAGTATCTTTTAGAACTGAGAAAATAGATCTCAGCAACACTCCGTAACCAAAAAGTCAGCAATATTCATAATTTAGAATGTCATCCTTAGCTCACAAAGAATATTATCCTCAACAAACAATCACACATAGAACGACGGCTGTGTGAGGCACATTTGTTACTGTGGAACTGTATTGTGTATTTATCAGCAACATCTCACTGGAAGATAAATATTTGCAACATGAGCTGACAACAGGTGGACAAACAATTACATCCGTGATCTAGTTGCTGCTAGTTAAACTGAAGTAACATAATACTAAGTGAACATCAGTCACACGACAAACAACAACTTATATTTCTGTGGATGGACACACAATTTAAACTTGGATGAGCTGGTTTTATGAGTTATATGACCACTGAATACATATGATCTGATTGTTCAGAAGAGCCATCTCGTGGTGAAAATTTCTGCACAAACTGTCAGAAACCGTCTTAGGGAAGCTCACCTGCATGCTCGTCATCCTCATCGGAGTCTCCACCTGACTGCAGTACGTTGTCGTAACCGATTTGAGTGGGCAAATCCTCACATTCGATGGTGTCTGGCATGTTGGAGAGGTGTTCTCTTCACGGATTAATCCTGATTTTCACTTTTCAGGGCCGATGGCAGACAGCTTGTGTGACGTTGTGTCGGTGAGTGGTTTGCCGATGTCAACGTAGTGGATGGACTGGTCCATGGTGGTGGTGGGGTTATAGTATGGGCAGGCGTATGTTATGGACAACGAACACAGGTGCATTTTATTGATGGCATTTTGAATGTAGAGAGATACCATGACGAGATCCTGAGGCCCATTATTGTGCTGTTCATCCACGACCATCACCTCATGTTGCAGCATGACAATGCACGGCCCCACGTTGCAAGGATCTGTATGGATCTCGGAGTGCCCTGGATCGGCCTGTACGACAGCATGTTTCAGTTCCTGCCAATATCCAGCAACTTGGCACAGCCATTGAATACGAGTGGACCAACATTCTACAGGCCGCAATCATCAACCTGATCACCTCTATGTGAACGTGATGTGTTGCACTGCGTGAGGCAAATGGTGGTCACACCAGATACTGACTGGTTTTCTGAAATCGGTCTTTTGTATATATAGAATATGTTTTACATCTTTGAGTTGAGTTCAGCTCGTGGAAAATGAGAACAAAAACAAAATTGTTGCGTTTATACGTTTGTTCAGTGTAGAAAAACAGCATGCAACAGACAACATACAGCATGCTACCATTCAGACATATGCGATTATGTAGTGTAACTTCACAGCACTTTCTCCCATTTATTAACTTACTGATGACAATTGTATGTTTACCAGACAGTAGGTGGGATAGTTTGCCATGTATGGATCAGGTTGATGATTGGAGTATCTTTTAGAACTGAGAACAGAGATCTCAACAACACTCTGCACCCAAAAAGTCAGCAATATTCATAATTTAGAATATCATCCTTAGCTCACGAAGAATATTATCCTCAACAAACGATCACACATAGAACAATGACTGTGTGAGGCACATTTGTTACTGTGGAACTGCATTGTGTATTTATCAGCAACATCTCACATGTTGGAAGATAAATATTAGCAACATGAGCCGACTACAGGTGGACAAACAATTACAGCCATGATCTGGTTGCCGCTAGTTAAACTGAAGCAACATAATACTAACTGAACATCGGCAAATAAAAGCTTATATTTCTGTGGACAGACACAGAAATTAAACTTGGACGAGCTGGTTTTATAATGGACAGGCATTTACATGAACCCTGAATATATATGATCTGATTGTTCAGAAGAGTCATCTCGTTGTGAAAATTAAACATTAGCTCTTCAGCGCAATCTTCACAAAAATGTTAGAAAACATGATCTTTGGAGAATCAGCTTAGTGTGAACTACAGCTAGCACTACTTGTTACTGATTATGAAGAATGTGTTTGTCTGTAGTCTAGCCTAAGCATGGATGATCGGCTGCAAACACAAAGTGGAAGATAATGTGGATAAGAAACTGTAAGCCACCACTGTCTTTGTGTGTGTGTGAGTCATGGATAACCATGACGTAATATAAGTCTACTCCTGAAAGATTTTAAATTGCAATTATTTAATTAAATGCTTTTTTAGTTTAACCAGCTTTTTGGTGACATGGAATTGGTAGAAATCTACCTAGGATGGGACGTTTTCTTTTGTGTTGCAAAACTATATTCGAGTACCAAACGTTACATTCATTAGCTGGTATATTTTATTTTCACTTTTAGTTTTCCTTCAATAATTGTTGGCAAACTCTTTCACATAGATGAAAATATAAATCCAGTGAGTTTATGGTGAAATATTCCATTCCTTCAGTCTATACCAGGGGTTGTCAACCTTTAATGCTCAAAGAGCTATTTGGTCCCGTTTCCCACTGAACACAACACCAAAAGAGCCGCACGCATTTTATTTTGACACTCCCACAGGCAGACCATGCCAGGACGAGACCTTCACTGCTGGTTGCCAACTTACAACTAACAAACTTAACTATGAACCAAGCAACAAAAACACAACACAACACAATTACTACCAACACTACAAACGTAACATAACCCCCAATAATTACATTTAAAACATGACAAACAGAAACTCCCATAATGCATTGCAGCTATCGGCTCCTTTATTGCTACATATTATGAAAATGGAAGATATATGTGGGAGATCTGAGATTTTTAGAACCATGAGAGTGAGTGGTGTGGCTTTCAATGTCCTTTGGTTGTTGTGTAATTAACTATAATTTGCCGACACTCTCAAAAAGTCTGCAATGAACCCTCCTGGAATTGTCGGCGCTCTACAGCGCAGCAATTTTCCTGTGAAAGGCACAGGAAGCTCCCAGCTTCAGATACCAGTTGAGCCGCTGTCATGACCTGCAGCCGCAATTCTACGTTCTTCATGCCATTATTGTTGCGCAATGACGTTACATTGCTGCGTCGTTCACGCCCGCCTACATCTTACCCCACTCTTTGTAGCGGGACTGCACTCTGGGCGCGCTTTGCCTCCTTACGTCCCGCTTCAGCTTCATGCTGCAGCACAATGCTGTGGGGAAGCGGTGATTATTCAGATCTAAAACTTAATCTCCTGACACCACCACAATATCTGAATATTCAAATAATCGGGTCCAGTCCAAGTATTTTTGGTAATTTGAGTGTCGCTCAGCTTGAAATTTGCCTGAAAAACCTGTCCGTTGTTCACGTCAGGCAGGTTGTCCACTCATTAATGTGTGTTAACAGGTAAATATATGTCCGTGCACAGCGGCGTGTCGGCCCAGTACAGGTAAGGTTGAAAAATGGAATTGTCCCGTATTCTACTACTACTACTATTACCAGTAAGAGACAGTTGTTCTACTAGTGCACGGTATTGTCATACCAGTGAGGACAAAGAGCTTACTCGTACATGGACCTTAAGTTTGATATCAAGGATATCAAATAAATGCTCAAACGGCTTTCCATTCACCTCTACTGTTTTTCCCATTTTCACAGGAAGAACCCACTCCGGCCAATCAAACAGTCATGAAAACGCCAACAAATGGTGACTTGTGTACAGGTGTGTGTGTGAGTGCAGCTTGGCATCTCTTTCCACCTCATGGAGGATGGGAGGGGGGGGTTAATTTTCCCGTTCTGTTTCACTTTGCAAATGAAACTAACACAGACGCCCTCTTCCAAACTGTTGATCCTAACCCTGCCCAACTGAAGTAATGCCCCCCGTTAACCCACATTAAACATTTGATGACAGCAATTTCTGCTTCAATTGTACATTTAATTATGATTTTTGCATTTAGTTCAGTGTTTACTATCTTTTTGTCAAGAACTTGGCACAGACGGGGGAGACCCAAATGCAGGATTCAATGCAGGAGGACAGTTCAAGGGTACCCAGAGGGTGACACAAAAAGAAAATCCACAAACAGAGCTGAGGTCAACAACAGGGAGTCAGCCAGGAAACCACTGGGCCGTATGACAAAGACATATGAACTGGCACAGGAGGAAGGGAGAACACAGACTAAATACTTACAGACAAGACAAGACACAGGTGGACACAATGACGGGAGCACACAGATGGAGAAGATCATTGGTTCATTGAAAACACGAGGTGTGGCACATAAGATGGAGGGGCAGGAAGACAAACCTGACAGAGGCAGTGCTTTAAGTGGGCCAGTACGCGCCGGTATGCAGTACCGGCACTATACATTTTTACCCTTCGGTTTATTGGAACTATTTTCTACCGTATGTCTCGTACTGGAACCTTTCATAATGTCTGGACTATCAGCCACTACTTTTTTCACACACTTTAAACTCAGAGGCTTAAACACTGACTCTAATGTCTGGATTTTTATGGTAAACGAGTTTCATGCCCACCATGGATGATGTGTTTACGTGCAACACGTAACTCTGAACTCCATGACTGCGCCCCAGGCAGACCAATGCTCTCCTCACAATCCCAATCAGCAAACACTTCATGACCAGAGATGAAACCCTCAGTGTTTGTGCATTTTTGTAGTAATTCAGTTTCCGTCCCTCCCTCCCTCACACAGCAATGAAGCAGTATATAAGTGAAATTCATTTACATTCTGTATCCTCCAGGAATGTATGGGAGAATATTCTGTCAAATTCTCCACCTGTCAATTTCCACTTCCTTGACAATGTGCATGCTGAAAATAAATGAATAGTAATTCCCTGCTTATCAATACCTGAATGAACACCTGTCAGTTCAGTTTAGTTAAACTTCAGAAAACTCAGAAGAAAAAAAACTTTTTACAATGAGAAGGGGGTTTTTTTGTTTTGGTTTTTGTTCTAAATAATGAATTGAGAATGTCTCCCAGCATAATACGCTATATGAGCACTATTTAATGTCACATCTTTGTTGTACAATAGATGGAAAGTGTAAAGTCTTCACCTGGATTTAATGGTTTGGATTCTTCTTTCTGTCGTGGTGAAGGTTTGGTACTGTGTACCAGTTAAGGTCATAGATTCCCTCCCTCTGTGTTGTACTCAGTGGCTTCAGCCTGAGATCAGTTAACTATTCCTCTCGCCAGGTCTTTGAGAGACTCTACAGGTGGGAGAACATGCTGACTTTGGGAGATGTACCAGCAGAGCAACACAAACTTCTCTTTGAGGAGGCCTTGTTATAGTTGTTTTGCTTGTTGTTAACAGTTGATTTGGTTTGTTTCCTTCAAAACTGTATTTCAATTTAAAGATCTTGATGAATGCGTCCACCAAGATTTGTCACTCATGTCAAAACAGGTAACTGTATTTTTTCTGATCTGCTTTCAGATGAAACTTACGCGTACGCCTTGTCAAAGACGTTGACAAATATTTCCTCGCCTGCAACTGTCGGACTTTACTCTTCATGTCCGATTCGAAGTCAAATGATCCTCGACCAAATGGAAGGTATGTAAACTGACAGATTCCAAGACTGAAATGACCCAAGACTAACACAGAATGAAACATAAACACTTTTTAACATTCTCCAATGCACAAATATTTTTGTGCCAAAAACTGGTAATAAGACGCAACTGGAACACACCACTGTTACGCCACAAGAGTTCATGATAAACATAAATCTCGTTCATTCCTATCACATAAAATGGCAACAGTCTCTCTGAACGCTCTGTTTTCTCCAAACCCCAACACAGTGTTGGTGCTAACCAATGCTGGACCTTTTGAACTAGTATGGCAATATAGGTAAAAACTAAACTTATGGTGCTTTGCATGTAAAGTGTCTTTACAGAAGCCTTTCTAGTTTAGTGTCCTCTGTGTTCACTGTTAATAGGACTGAAGAGGGTGAAATTATGTGCTGATTGCACAAACTGAACCTCGTTCCAAAAATACGATGGTGACACCAAATTGCATCATAGTATAAGTTTATAACCTTTGCAGAACGTGATCTGTTACTTACTGTATGAGCTGATGTAACCACTGCAGTCTGAAAATAGCTGTCTTACCTCTCTATATGGAAATCACCTGCGGTCCACCTCGGAGATGGCTCAGGCTTTCTTTACAAGTGACTGACTGACTGAAAGTGGTCATTGTATTTGTTCTCTACAGACCTGTGGGGTATGGAGGGCTGGTTGTGCCAAAATTAAATAAATAAATAAATACACCATTAAATAATTAATTGAAATTGTCAACAATTTATTAAAATTGGAATTAAATATAGAAATGTGTCAAGTGACGTTGCTCTCACTGTATTCGGGTATCCTCGGTGTCACACACTAACATGTCCCTGTATCAACACATAACCAACAATTGTTCTTTTTGTGACACTATCCATTGCTTCGTTGGTTTGGATACTTTATTTAACAAAAGGTTTTTACAAACAACAAAAACCAAGGTGAAGATGGGTCCTGCTTGTTTAACACCTCAGTGGTCAGAAACATTTTACACTCTGAATCATCTCTCACAAGTCCCTACAAAGATTAACAGATCCTTCAGCAATGTAGCTAAGGTCGCATCTCGCAGAAAAGACTTTTAAAGTTCATGGAGATCCTCCGGTAATGTTGCCGTCATGTTTTGAAACTCTTCAGACCAATAGATTTGACTAGATCCGCATTATCCCCGGCCACTTTGATAGGCGAGTTTGACAGATAAAATAAACTGAAGCAGTACAACACCGAACTATGAAACAATTCATTTAATATATTTTTTAAACATAAAATAATTGGTATTTTAATGAATTAATGACACATTTATTGACATATTTAAATCAAATTTCAATTGACTAATTACACATGTAATTACTTATTTAATCCTGTATTTATTTATTTAATTTTGGCACATTTAGTCCTCCATACTGGGGAGGGATCTACGTGTCCTTGAGTATAACTAAATAGTTTTTCTGTAAACGCCCTCCACTCATGTCACAATGTGCTTCTGTAAACACATCTCTCTTCAAAGATTTCTGTCATCAGTGGTATATAAGTGTCCATCATAACACAACAAGAACAATCACACCATGCCAATGTAACAGCGTCATCGACATTACATCAGTATTGGTTCCAATAGACAGGAATGTAGGTACATAGTAGCCTTGGAAATATAATATACATGCATTACTCATGGAAGACTCAAATGTAGACATATAATTCTATCTATAGACCAGCTACATTGAACAGAGTGAATGGAGCATGTGCAGCTGCACTGAAGGCCTCCGATAGAAAAGACAAGTTGCTTTGTGAAGCTCTGAAGGTCGATTACTTTTATTAAAAAAATAAAAAATAAAGTAAAGAACCTTGGTCAATAAATTGTATGTGCTTGACCAGGCCTGGCACTCACATAATAATGTCTACAGAATAATGAAGCTTCAAAACATTGCATGACAGATAATAAACACTGTTATTCATGAATCCAGTTTGCCATTTTTTTCCTTGTGCATCTCGTCTTTTCATGTGATGTTTCCTGCAGAAGAGGCAATTGAATTGCTTTTCAAGGAACATCTTCTGAGTTTAATGTTATGCTCCATTGCATTTTGGTGAGAAACAAAAATGGATAGTATTAAAAACAAAAAAATGTGAGTTTTAAGGAAAGGAAAAAAAAACACCATATACAGAAACTAAACTAATATCAAAAACCTCAAAATATGAATCAAAGAAATTTCAAACAAAATTCCAACAATTGTAGTTCACTGATGAAAACTACTGTCTGAAATGGTATTGGAATTGGTATTGGGCTTATCTTGTTCTGTTCCTCAAACTTATTCCAAATAAAGTTCTCATACAACTTTTTAAACTTAATTATGTTTTTACTCAGTTTGATATTTCCTTCTATTTTTTTTTCTTCACAAAACCACCATAATTTAAAACACCCCTACTTTACATTCAGTTAACTGTAACCAAACTCTCTATGACTAGTTTCTGATCTTCTGATGGAATGAATAACTTCTTCCACTGTGATTAATTTTAACACATCTAAATGTTTGTGTGTCACCAGGGTACATGAAAGTTTCCAGGATCGAGCAGGAATGTAAAGGAGAGCCAAAGCTGCGCTCATCTCGCTCGTTCACTGGTTTTCTAGCAGTTGTTGGACGGCTGCTCTTCTACAGGCCAGTTTGGACTGAAAAGAACCAGCAGCAGCGTAACATCAGGTTCATTCATGTGCATTTCAGTGCCTGGCATTTTGCAGGGAGTGACCTGCTTTGGGCCGGGATAGTCGTACGGCTGTTTCAGGTCATGCGGTTGCACTTTGGGAAGCTGCTGCCTGCGCTTTACCGTGAGGCTCAACATGATGATGAGGATGAAGTGAAGGAGGTTTGTTGTGTTTGTTGTTTCTTTATTTTTTATTGTTGACACAGAGGTTGGACTGTGTTACACATATTGCAGCATTTGTTCTAACATGCACAAGTTGGCAAAAAACATATACAGCTGTGGATCATGGGAATGTCATTAGTATGAGTTTTGTTCTTGAATGCTCTGATCATGATGGTGAACACCTCAAACCCTTTGCTATTTAAATGTGTTCAAATCAGATATGTTTTTTCCACGTGTTTAACAAAAAGTAGAACTGATTAAGAGATGGAGAGTTCATCTGTTGCCATTGATCCAAATGTAGCCAGAATCGCTGCCTGATCCTCGAGGCAGATAACATGCAGTCATGTAACAGCGTTGCATAGCGATATGTTCAGTTTATCTTAAATGTAACCAAGATCCTTGGACAAGAAAAATGAATTACTTCAGTTAATCTGAAGGTATATGGTATATTTCAATAATGCATCCTAGAATGTTGGAGATATTTCTCTATCCAACACCAAAATTGTTATCCCATTGTTGGTCATAGAAAATGTAATTTCAAAGCCATCACTGAGGGAATACCATAAAAAGTTGATAGTCATTCATATTGCAAATAATCCTCTTGCAGATATTATAAATGTACAGTTCAGTATCTCTTCGTTTCATTAATTGTGTGCTTACAAACAAGCTAAAAAAAACACTTTGTCTACTTCATAATTATGCACAAAACATGGTATAATGATTAGTACAACTTGTTTCAAATTTAACTTTTGTTTTTCTTACTCCAGATTTTGAAAGATGATTCCGACTCTTGGCACTCCAAGAAGATTTGCTGTTGCCCACTGTGGTTTCTGTTCTTGTGCATTCTGGTGATACCACTCATCATCATCCTGATAGTTGTGTTGGTATTTGGCGCTCCTGAGCTCAAGGTGCCACTCACATGGGCGATGGCCACACCAAGTGTCCACTCTAGTATTGTGGAGGGTGTTCTTATTGCCTCCACAGGACTTCCCGCTGTGACTGCACTGAGGTTTGTTTTCAAGGTCTGTAAAGGCCTCATCTTCAGCCAAGAGTTCAACCTTAAGAAGGGGATAGACAACCAGCGGATCAGCGGCCAACTCGGCTTCATGAACGAGGTCAGGAGGGAAATGTGCCTTTTGTCTCGCTTCATACAGTTCATGGAACTGTTTGAGAAAAGAAAAATCAGAGTTGTGCTGCAAATTACAAGCCTGGAACGCTGTTCTCCCAGGAAAATCATTGGAGTTCTGGAAGCCATCAACATTCTGCTTTCTGATGAAGAGAGCCCGTTCATTTCCATTCTGGCAGTGAATCCGCATGTTCTTGTAGAGAAAGTGAACTCTTCAGATGGCTGCTACGGCAGAGAGGACCGAGCTTATGCACTGTTGAACCGCATAGTGACTCTGGCCTTCACGGTTCCACCACTGTCCAATGGTTCAAAGCACAATTTGTTATGCAAGCTTACGAATAAGACAAAAAACCCTGAAGGGTCTGTGAAAAGGAAGGTTCAGCACAGAAGTGAGTCACCAGAGTTGGACGGACGAGAGGTGGAAGTAGAAATCTGGAAAATCCTAAAAAGCCATAAAAAAATTCTCAAGTACATGTCAGGAGATGTCATGTCCATGCGGAGAGTGATCAACTCCATTCGAATGACCATTATAATCATGAAGGACTT
This sequence comes from Blennius ocellaris, assembly GCF_963422515.1. NCBI lineage: Eukaryota > Metazoa > Chordata > Actinopteri > Blenniiformes > Blenniidae > Blennius > Blennius ocellaris. The sequence continues at coordinate 27,692,812 of NC_137650.1, read as the reverse complement.
GAAGAAGGAAAACCCTCCACCAAAACACATTGCAGAATGGGTGGTCTTAGCCAATCAGTGGCCCTGCTGTCTGAGTTGGATCATGCAGTGCGAGGAAGACACTCAGCAAAGAAACAAAATGAATCGTAGAGGTGATGATGATGACACGCAGTGTGTGAAAGACGCTCAGCAGAGGGAGGACACTCGGCAAAGAGGCGAAATTAATGGTGGAGGTGATGATGATGACCATCTTTCAAAAACCTTATGGGAAGTCTTCAGTGAGTCCAGGTCAGAGCTGTATGAGATGCGCGCTCAGATTGAGGATCTTCTTGAGCAGGACGGAGATCCTGAGATGTTTGAAAGATTCCTCAAAGTTGATTTCCAGTTCACCATCAGAGATCTGCAGGCATCTGAAATGATGCCAGTGAACTTGGACCATTCAATCATGAAGCAGCTGGCTCAGATCCGAGTGACGTCCAGGCTGGGGGACTTTGTCTGGATGAGCACCATCAACCCGCTGCCCATCTCAACCATCATCAACATGAAAACAGAGGACATATGCAAAGAGGTAACATTGTTTCTGATTCAAAAATATTTATGGTTAACTTTATGTCAGCATTATGCTCCTTGTGCAGTGTCATGCTCTGTGAAGAATATAAATACCAAATAGCCTACTAAGTACATTTTCTCAAACAAACTCAATACATAACGAGAATGCTTGGTAGGGCCCATACCTTCACCAACGCCATGTTAGCCCATTGAACATATCGATGCAAACGAGCCTGCCAGATAGCAACCTCACTGTGTGAAACACTGAGCGGAGGCACACCGATAAACCACTACCTGAGTCAATGTGCTCACGCAGGTGTTTCTGGATACGTGCTGAATTGAGATATTAGCTGCCAGCTCCGAAACAGAGCTAGCAGTGTGCGAGCAAGCAGGTAGTGCAACCATGCTCGGCTACACTTCACTGCTGGTGGCTGGCTGGCTGAAACAACCTCCTCGACTCTGCTTTGTGTTGTTTGTGTTGAATGAAGACAGGAGGCTGGAAAGTTCTTTGTGTTGTCGTATAATATCCTGGATATGAAAATGAACATTTGCCAGTCAGATTCATAGCTCGCAGTGGACATCTACACTTCAGTATAGAGGTCTTCGGTGAACTGACAATGCTGGCCACTTGGCAGCAGCATAAACTTACAATTACTGAGGGACGCACTATAGAGCCATTGAATAATTGCATGAACCCAAATAGTAACAAGTGGAATGTATAAACCTTGTTACACTTACAGCTTCCAGGGAACTGGCGGCTCACCGCGGACCTCCAGTGTGTCCACAACAGAGGACATATCTAACCTCTCCAGGAGTCCAAAAATCTAATAGACTGGTCCTTCTATGATGACAAGCTCTTCATGGAAATGTCATTGAAGATAGATAGATAGATAGATAGATAGATAGATAGATAGATAGATAGATAGATAGATAGATAGATAGATAGATAGATAGATAGATAGATAGATAGATAGATAGATAGATAGATAGATAGATAGATAGATAGATAGATAGATAGATAGATAGATAGATAGAGGTGGCCAAAAACATAACCTTTGCCACCAACTTGGCTTGGCGAAGGTAATAATGAGGGAGTCGATAACTGGACTCTGTCCATCTTGCCATGAACAACCACAGTCGGTCCATCTTGCCATGCCACAGCAAACACATTTGCCAGCTTTTGAAAATGGATTTCTGGATGACAGCTTGATGGAAGTCATGTGATGAATGCTGCATGAGTAGGCAATAGTCTTAAATTAAAAAAAAAAAAATTGGGGGGGGTGGATACCTTTAACCAACGATTACATGCTGCATTATTCATGAATTCCTTGTGTGTGGATTGTGTGGTTAGTAAACCAGAGAATGTGAACTGTTTTCTATTTCTTCTTTTTTCTCAGTTGGAAAAGATGGACTGCCCCAGTAAATACATCGACACTGTGAAAAGTAATGACCTTAATGGTTTGGCACTCGTCTTCGGCGACAGACAGGATCTCAAAGCTCTCTTAGATATGAACTTTGGTGAGTGGATAACTTTCGGGCTGCACTTCTTGAGTTCGTTGTCGTATCGCCGACCATAAAACAGGAACATGCCGCCAACACCTTCTCATTTGAAGAACCAGCTGTAAACATTCCTCCTCAATGCTCCACATCGTTCCTCATCTAATCTGAGTCTTGTTAACAGCTGAATGTGGAAATATGTCCCAGTCAGCCAGATAGTCCATATATTATCAACTGCATGTGCTACTTTATTTCAGCTTACGAATGACAATACAAATCATGTGCAAAAAAATTTGATAGAGAATGTCAATCATAATTCCAGATTTCAAAAACTTGAAGTTTCTTTTTTATTATTATTAACAATTTTGGTGTTAGGGTTTCGCACATATACATAATTAAGTATTCAGTTTTACAATTAATCAAGTTGTTGATGTCCAGTTAGAGGTGATGGTGGTGTCATTCTCTTACTGTCTTCTGTGAGTTTTCAATTTTTCCTATTTGTTATAAAATTGCAGCTCTTGCAGTCTTGGTTTATGTGTAAGTCTCTCCATTACATATATCTCCTCCACAGGTTTCTTTACTGCCCATTAAAACCTCGATATCCACTTGTCCCATTCTATAAATTGTTTTGTGGAATCATCACTGGTAGGGATTGAACGAGATGTAGAAGCCTTGGTAAAACCTTAATTTTTATTATTTCTATCCTCGAGCTGAGGTCCAAGCAGGCAACTGACCATCTCTCTAAGTCTTTTCTAATGTTTAGATTTATTTTGGTGTAAATTGCTTCATACAGTTTATCTATTGTTTTTGTATTACACTATAGTTAAATGACTCATATAGAATTGGAATTAACTCCTTTTTAAATATTTTATAAAAGGTAGCCCCACATCCGTCAGGTACTGGTGATTTCTCAGATTTAGTCCAATTAATTGCTTTTTTATTTCTTCTAATGTTATTGCTGAAGTCAGAAAATTTAAGCTTCTGATGTAAATTTTAATAAGCTTTATAGGAGAAGGTGGCCAGCCAGTTTTCCAGAGACCACACTTTGGTGTTTTTATATTTATGTTTCTCCATGGGTTAAATGAGCATGAGACAACATAATTATTAGGCAGATTTAGAGGCTTAGTGCTTTCCAATACAGAAAAGCTGGCTATTTGCACTTGCTCCCAGTCCACATACAACGCTAATCTAATCTCCTTGTGGATTCATCCCGGCACCATTGATGTTCCTATTAGCTTATCATGATGCATCTGATTTTTCTGATGAACTCTGCTTGGATTGAACATGAATTGCGTCCATGTCATCTGCAAGCCAGTCCATTGTGAATAGATGCAATATTTCAACATTGTAAAAGTGGACAGAGACAATACACAGTCTGGGTTATAACAGGGTTTGATTTGCTCTGAGGATTTGCAAAACTGTGCCTAAAAACATTCCCCAACTTTGAGTGACAGGATGTTTTTAAGTTTTTTCTGCATAATTCAAACTATCCATTGTATATTTGTTTGTAAAGAGGATGTTTTTAATGTTTGACGGGACATTCAAACATAAGTAACATCCAGTGAGTGTACAGCATATTAAGCTCGGACCAACATTGTCAGCTGACAGTAATCAGTTTCATGTAGGGTTTATTTTTTTGGTTTGTTTCACTTTGTACTTCAACCTCTGAATGTTGATGAGGTGTGACAATATTACACATATTGGATTTAAAAGGATTCAAACACATTAAACCAGTGTCTCTGTGGTATTGAAGTAATGTTGAAGAAAAGGTGTGAACATGAATAAACAGATTTGTGTTTTGAAACTCACAATGATGTGTTCAGGGAACCTTTATTGATCATCCAGCAGGAAGTTAAACACTGTATATATTTTTTATTACATTTCATGCAATTGTGTAAACTTTGAAAATAACAAGAATTGTGTTTAATAGAAATGTTCATCCAAGCAAATACATTTTTCCTTCCAACACAGTCACCTGTTTACAAATCGCCCGAGCCATACGCTGACTCATTAGCAATATTTTAAGATCAAAGCATTCTGGTGTTAAAAAAAAAAAACCCCAGACGATATTTTAGTTCACTGAGACTCTTTTGAATCATTTTCCTCAGAAGGCAAAATGTTAATTTGTCTAAAAATACACCAAGACCCAGGCGTTTACAGTACAAGCAATAACGTTACACTACCATACACACAGGAAGCATACTAAACAGCTTCACACTAAGAGATTTTGAATATTTTTAATAACTAGAACCGACTAAAGTCATTATTTCTCCCAAAATTACAACCTTAGTTGTAGTCTGGTGATTTTTCTTTTGACTAAAATAATTACCAGAGGAATTATTTCTGACCTGCTGGGCTGATTAAAGAAGAGACACGAGAATCTATGAGCTTTAAATATTTCAAACATTCATTCAACATTGGTTTGATTTTATTAACACACAATACTTAGTAGATGAACCTCACTTCCAGGTGTAGCTCATTTTTAAGTTTTCCTTGAGATATAATACTTATTTTTCCATGTTAAGAAGAATAAGGCACCATTAACATACCCCTAAAGTACACAGTGGTTTCTTTGTAATTAATCACAGCGAGGTTTGAAAGCTCAAGGTGAAAAAATAATAAAACTCTGCTTTCAGTTGATACTCTAATTAAGACAGATACACTAAGGCTTAACAGTATTACACATTTATGCAAGTTACATCTTCGCCGTTATTTGCATTTTAATACACAAAGTTCATATATTCAAGGCACAGGTGGAACTTAAAATGATGGCAAACAATCTTTTTTAAATTCAAGTGGTTACACACAGGAGCTGCCAATTAGACTTGCAATGAAGGGGAAGATAAGGCGGAACATCAATACGTCTCGCCTCACAAAGAACTATAAATTTTGATTACTTAGGAATGTTTTCCAACAAAATGCATTTGCATATTAAAAATGGCAACAACAACAACAAAAAATCTCCAAGCAGTTCATGCTCACAACAGGACCATAATGGTGGGGTCTGTGTGTGACACGGATCCCAGATTTCCAGGTCTTGGTATCGTGCCGGGCCCTTGTGTTGCCATGCAGAAGTTCCCCTGGAAATTGTACCAGAAACGCGTGCGAAACTGAAGTGGCTCACTTTCGCCCCAACGACTCCGCCAGCTTCTTGAGCCTTTTCTTGAGCTCCAGAGGAAACTTCTCATAACACTTTTTACAAACAGGCTTCATGTCAAACTCCACAAACTTGTTCCTGAAAAGAGGGGATAAAGAGGGGATATTTGCAAGCGGAAACTGTCCAGTGAATAGAATACATTTTGGCATGCCACCCATCAAGGAAATAACCATCGAAGCATGACCAGAGGTGTGGTTATAGATTATATCACATTGGGATACGAACGACAACTAATGGCATGCCCTACTGTGGGACACAGGGAGAAGCATCAACAGCACCAAACCACAGACGCAGTGGCGAGTCGTAGCAGAACAATAACTATGGACAGGCGGCGGGTTTTTTCTTGCGTTCTTTGGCATCACGCTCACGTCGGGCCAGGCGGCGTTTCAGCTCCTCAGGCATGCGCTCATAGCAGTGCTTGCACACTGGCCTCAGGTCAATTTCAACAAACTTATCTCTGAGTTACCACAGACGCAGCAAGTGAAGCATGTAAGAAGAAAAATTGGGAGGGAAAGAAGGGGGTAGAGGAGACGGGGGGGTGGGGTTTGTTGGAGGGGAGCGTGCCAGAAAAGTTGAGAGGAAAACAATCACCCGGTGGCACTGCATGTGATTAGTCAGTGAAAGAAGAAAATGAGCAGGGCTACTTACTTGAGAGTGAGCTTTGTGTTGCAGGTGGAGCAGGAGAAACAACTGACGCACCAGGCCTTGTTGAGGGCAGACACAACTGATGGAGAGAAAACAAAATCACCCCCCAAAAAAATATCAACCTCTGCATCTTCCGACAAGCACTTTTTGTGTAAATGACTGAAAACGGGGCGACGGTGAAGAGCTCCGTCAAACCGACACTCACCATCGCCTTCAATCACACGGTTGCAGTGATAACACACATCGCCGAACAGCTGGAAGAACAGAGAAAGAATGATCAGATATTCACCCGGCAAACTTCATCAGTTAAATCTTTCATCAGTCGAAGCAGTGAGTGTGTGGTGTCCTGGACGTCACAGGTATTTTGATGCCTGGCTCGTTTTTTGTTCGTTTGTTTTTGTCTTTTTCCAAAGCCAATCTTCCACATGGCTCTTTTTTTCTTACCTGGTTATAATGAGTCTCGCAGTAAGCCAAGCCCTTCCTCTCATAGTGGCGATGACCGAGGAAAGGCTTCTCACACTTGGCACACACGAAATGCTGTAAACAAAAACAAATGCTGCTGAGGGAAAGCGAGACCTCTAACAGAAGCCCTAATGAAGGGATGTGAAACTAACTCGAGGAGGAGGTGCCAGCACACATGGAGAGGACGCTGCCTTGTTTTCACAAAACAGTCAGGAACATGAATATTACATGAGAAAGGCATGAATATATTCACTGACCCAGACGTGTTGTCAAAAGTTTTTGAAACTGACCACGGGAGAAGCTCTCACAATGTGAATGCTACACTGTTGTTTTGTTTTGTTCCCATAAAATCACTGCAGTCTCCAGTCCAAAGGAAAAACATCTCACCATGATGTGCCCAGGCTGGTTTCTTTCTTCTTCTTTTTTTTTAAAACAGTTCTACTCCTTGGCTTGCCAGAAAAATTCCTAAAGTGGATACACGCTAAATTAATTTCAGCTAATTACCATCTTTAGCATTAAATTGACTGCTATACACTCCGTTGGTAGTCTTGAACTGTTTGAAAAGCACGAAACTGGGCCGCCTCCAGACACGCGAGCAACACAATTTGATCTGCTGCGCTCTGCCTCGGGAGGAAGGAGCTTTTAAAAAGTGCACACATCTCTCTGCCGATTCAAATTTGCTCATTTACAAGGTTTTGCTTCCAAATTGGCTTATTTAATGAACTTAATTTCACCGTGCATAAGTAATGGTATAGCTACAATAGCAATCTGATATCCATTAGAGGTTTTTATTCTGCTTTTGTGTGCGGGGGCTGTATCATGTAGGTTATGATCAATGAAAAGGTAGCCAGCAGGACACCTGTCCACTATTATTAAGCTGTCAGTAATCTCTGACAAAGCCTGCTCTTTAGAATATTACCTGCAATATGAATTTCTCCACAGAAGCACTCACTACTCACTCTGAGTTTGTTTTGTTATTTGCCCCGTTTCACTTCAGTGATCTAAAATGGCACCTTTTGAGGTCCTCTACAAAATTGATGATCTAAGCTTTCTATAGAATACAAAATCTAATGTCTCAATGTTGTTGACGCACCTCTACGTGCCACTGCTTGCCCATGGCATTAACAACGCGGCCCTCGATAGGCCTCCTGCAGGCGCCGCAGATTGGTACGCCCATCTTGTCATGGCAGGGTAAACAGTAGAGCTCGCCCTTCAGTTCCCTGGCGTCGGCCGTCAACTCCTTCCTGTGGACATCCAACACATCACGGTCAGGATTTTTACATGAATCTTCAAACAACTTCCAAAGCTTGTGGGAGGTTTCTCGGTCCGGGACAGCGGCGTGAAGTAACAACACTCACCCACAGTTGCTGCAGTTGAAGTGGTCTGGGTGATAGGGGTCATTCTTAAAGATTAGCGGCTGCTCTTCAATGATGGCGTGACACTTCTGGCAGATATACTTGCCCAGGCCGCGGGCTTTCTCACGGTTATGGCACGGGCGACAGAGATGCCTGGGGTAAATGGAGGCGAAACTAAATATTAGGGGTGTCGAGAAAGATCCTGCAGCCGGCACAATACCCATCACAGCTGCTGAAAATCCCATCATTTGTTAGGACGCAAAAGTGAGTGAGTCGGCGAGCCTGACGCGTGTAACCACCTGTCACAGTGTTATATTAAGACAGGAATGAGATGGGATACTTACCTGCCAGCATTTTTGACAAACCCCACATCTGCTAGCACCGCCTGGCAAATGTCACAGCAGAAGCAGTTGGGGTGCCAGCTATTGTTCATGGCCTTAATGACACGGCCGATGATGAACTCCCCTGAGGGAAAAGCACAAGTGAGAGATCAGCTCAAGCCCAAATTTGACTTCGCTCATATCCGTTGATACCAAAATATATATATTTTTTTTTTTTTTGTGAGTGCAGAGGAGTTCCTAATGAGCACTCCATCATTCTACAGCAGTGTAGCACAGCAAGTCCTCGAGTGTTCTCTTAGTGACACTTAAGACAAGGCCAGTGTTGAATGCATCCACTTAATTTAATTAGATGTATATCTTTGCCCCGGACACAGTCAAGCAGTATTGAAATTAAGATAACAAGAGGAGTGTAAGAGGCATCAAGGGTAAGGCAAAACACAAGTGGGAAGCTGTAAATAAAAGTCCACTTAAAACTCTGGCGAGCATGGAGAGGTTTGAGCAAAGGCTTGTCAAATGAATGCTGAGCTGACAATAATTCACAAATGGATTTATGCACTCAAGAGAAAGAAAAAAAAAAAAATTTTCAAGGCTGAAAAATTAACATATATATGTTTGTGACAGTAAGGACGGAATAATATCAATTTGTGTTACATTAATTTACCCAAGTTAAAAATTCCAAAACACAGCAGTTTTAAAAACTATCCAACAAACATGTTTTAAGCTCATCCGCACACACAATCCCAGAAAAGCCCATACAAGCTCACATTTCACGGCATGAAGCACTGATGTGATTCAGCCCCGACTTCGCTCCTCGGGTTGCAAGCGTACAAGAAAAGTCAAACCAAATATCCACTTGAGGCTTTAAAATACTCACCACACTGGTGACAACAAGGAGCAAAGAGCATCTGGAAGTCGTGCTCGCAATATTTTCTCCCCTCGAACTGAAAACAGGGACATTCATGTTGGAAAACAAATTATCATCACCATCATCATTGCACATGCGGTGCAGAAGTAATAAAGGTGCCCAAAACCTCATAAAAGAGTCCATCAGGAAACTGCTGGAAACACTGGGCACACACGAAGCAGTGCTCGTGATACAGCTCTCCATTGCTATTGACGATCTTCTCTGTGGGAGCGAAGCCGCTTTTGCATCGCTCGCAGGCTGCGTTGGCCAGGGCGTTGGCCATGCTGCATATGTTGCATGAGACAACAAAACACATGTCAGTCACGTTACTGGACTCATGGGCTCCTGTCATGACAAAATCAGTGCACTCTGAAGGCCGAACCACTGTTTATCATTTCTCACATAACTCCTGCATTCGGCTGCAGAGAGCTGGATTCTGCAGCTGTCACCACGGAGAATGGAAATAATACTAGGACTCACTAAGACTCTTACTGAAGTCATCACCTAATTTGGTAAAGGAGTGGAGGTGTTGATGTCTGGGGGGGGGGGGGGGGGGGGGGGTGATGAAATCCTTTCCCATCAGCATACACATATATGTACATTTACAAGTCGAATGAGTGATAATCACATTGATCATCACATGGCAATAAATAGAAAGCATTGGTAAGAAACATATATGAAAACTATATATTTAATGTCTGGGTGACATGACCGGGTGGATAAATTCAATTCATTTACAATCTTGCTGAGATTTCTACTTCTATTGTACAAGCCTTTGGCCATAAAGTGACTTGATTTTTAAATGTGATATTTTTTAAGCCAATCAATAGTTTTATGTGCCAGGCCAACGTTACCTCAGGCCAGTTCCTCTCTCAAAATGCAACAGCTAATCCAAACAAACGTCATTTAATTTCCACCCCCACCCTCTCTCTTCATAATTAGCTGGCCTTGAGCAACTTCGAGAGAACGACTGTTGTACGTGAGAGTCCAGGAAGGACCGGGCAAAGAAACTGCTCTCATGATACAATAAAAACTTTCACAAAACACCAGAAATGTTTTTTGACAGCCTGCAGCAGCTGAGCTAACTCGCTGATAGCTTAGTCAAATGAGCTCCGCGGTGGGGAAAAAGAAAAAGTCTGCGTTTTGATACAACTGAAGACGATTTAGCATATTGTCGTTTAAACAACATTCAAACCGGCGCACGAGACCAAGATAAATGAGACAAATGGGGAGCTTCAAAAGAAGTGGGGCGTCGAGCTGAGCTACACTGACGTTAGCTTTAGCCTGTTAGCTTCGCGAGCTAACGGAAGTGAAGTTAGTCGAGAATAAAAGGTGTGTTACCTGCCCGGCATCCCGGCCACCCCCAGCATCACCTCAGCGCAGGAGCAACCACACGGGAGAAACAAAACTAGAACAAAAAAATCAAAGTGTGCAGTGTCCTTTCACTGAGTTGTAGGGAGTTCCTCGGGGGCCAGCCGCCGTGTCGTCCCCTCCCAGGAGAGTTCGAGATGACCGGGGCTTCAGTCACTCCTTCCCCCGCTCTTCGGGAGGGGGAGGGGGGGTGGTGGGTGTGTCTCTGTCTCCGCAGGCTGGATGGAGGGCACGTCAGGTAAAACAAACAGGAACAAAATCTAATAAAAACATTTATAACTCGTTAAAATGATGCTCCACATGACACAGGACTGTTTAGATCAAAATACAATTAAAAGCATGGTCACTTTGGCACTAATCTGAGAAACTTTCCACTATTTTCCTGCTGCTGCATGCTCCTATGGCTCTTCTTATAAGTCATATAAGATACATATTCATTACACACTGTATGAGCTTGCATGTCCTTCCTGTGCATTTATTAGCCGCTTTCTTCACAGCAAGATGGTCATGAGTTCAAATACCAGCTGGGCCTTTCTGTATGTGAGGTTAATTGATGGCTGCAGGTGTGAAAGCATGTAAGTAGTTGCTTTTCTCTTTGTGTTTGTCCTGTGATGGACTGATGACCTGTCCAGGGTGCATCCTGGCCATGACCATTGTTAGCTGGAATAGAGTCCAGCACCCTATTTCTATGCACTGGATAAACATAAACAAGCAGAAGATGGATTGATGGATGGATGGATGTTACATCACCTCATAATTTCAGTCTGTGAGTTTGCATGATCTCCCTGGATCTGTGTACCTCAGGCCTCCCTCACATATGCAAAACCTTATAAGATGAAAAAGAAAAAAAGTCCTCCTTTGCCTTGTGGAGGAGTTTTCCATCTTACCATTCACTTCAGTGCAGTTAGACAGTTGAACCTAAATTACTATAAATTTTCCAACCACAGAAAGACCATGTTAAAAGCAAATAAAATCCGGACTGTTTCTGTAAATGTAGGACTTGCAAAAAATGTGGATAAGGAGCTATAAAAACCAGCAATCTGGCTTCACTGACAGCAAAGTGTGATTCTAGTTTGGGAAATATCACTTATTGTCTTTTTAAATCCTTAAGAAGTGAAAATTTAATTAGCTCCAGTTGAAATGGGAGACAGACCCCCGCAAGTTATGTCTTTTGTCTGATTTCACTTAATGGTGCTATTATTTGAATGTGTCGTCTCTGGCTCGTGTCTGTTTTTATGTCCCCGCGTTTACTAGTGTTTATACACCTGCTCAGATGGCACTTGGCTCGGAGGTAAGTGGTGTATAAATAAACTTTTGCTTGTTATTGTATTACATGCCATTTCCCCACAATTTCCTCACAGCGATGTTTCAAGCTTAGTCTAAACTATTCAACCAGTTTACATGGGAATTTAAAAAGAGGCGGCTCACAAAAGAGGCATACTTTCCATTTAGTAACATGACTTGTGTTTAGACTCTTTCATATTGTAAAGACAAATTGCATTTGTGGTTTGGATACAATAATTCATAGCTAAAGCTGCAGCTATCGGGTCTTAAAAATAAAACATGAAAAATATTATTGCAAGGTCACACAACCTTTCATCCAAACACGTCTGTGTGCTAGTACTTTCAAAGCGTGAGATGAGCTGAGTGGGCTTCATCTGCTGACAAACACAGAGAGATGCTTTTTGTGAGCATTGGGCTTCTACTCATTGTTGCTTTTTGTTCCATTTCTTATCATTGTGTGTCTCACTCTGGCCATTTTACATTTCTTTATAGCCATTTAGTGACTGATTATCGATAGTTGTGTCGCTCCGCTCGCAGTTTTGTGCAGGCTTGCCATGTGCCCAGTGGTGCCGTGTTTCTCATTCAGCCTCCTGCAACCGTGCTCAAGATAAAGCTGGTTTGTTTTTGTTGTTTTTAAGTCAGACTTGTCAGAACATTAGGTGGGTGCATGGGTTGCATGTTGTTCTTTTTCCCCCTCAGGAATTCTAACTTCTCCCACAATCCATCAACATACATTAATGGTCCCATGGTGACTTTAAATTGTCCGTATTGATAGTAGAATACGTGGTCTGTCTTGTCATGGAACGGGGTGTAGCCACCAATAACATAACACATTTATACAAGGTTATATTATTGGCTGCAATTACATTTCAGGAATGCAATTTCCATAAGGAAATAATCTATTGCTTCAATGTTTGTGTCCATTCAGTTTTTGTTTATGGGAATTTGTGTTTAAATTGAGAATTTGTTGGTTATTTAACCCTTTACAAAAGTGTTTCTTGTATAGTGAAGAAGAGAGGCATTTTTCAAACAGGCTTTTTTGTTTAATGTGGCTATGAAGTTTACTCAAATAGTACATATCTTTGGGAAAAAGACAAGAGGTTATCTTCTGATTGTTTTTTTTGTCAATACAATGCAGCTTTATTTAACTAAACAACAAACTGTCACTGTACTTTCTAAAAAAAAAAAAAAAAAAAGACACCACAGCCCCAATTCAGCCTATGTCCAGATATCAAAACAGCCATGAATAATCGCTGAATACAATTGCAGTTACAAATACAAACCAGCAGGCGGCATGTTTCTTCCATAATGACGCACAGTAAATTCAACTGTCAGTAAAGATTCATTTCTAACAATTGATGAATTAAACTTAAGACATGATGAGTCCCAATGAGAGGGAAGAATATCAACGCTACATCATGACTATATTCAATTAACAGTCACAAACAAAATACGCACAATAAAAGGAGAATATCAAATGTGTAAACCAACCATCCATCATAATCGCCGGCTTCGTTGCATGGCCCAAAGTTGTGACCTTTCAGAAACTCCACCGTAAGATGACTTTCAACTATTATCTTTCTTTTTTTCGCTCCACCAGTGAGAGATAAATATTTCATACTTTACACATTCAGGCAAAACATTCAACTACATCGACATTCAGCTGCCACGCCATCCTGTCTGGGGGGCTGCACAAGTACCTCATTAAGATCACATTTATATCTATTACAAGACAACGGCTGTGACATCCAAATATGCAAAAAGGCGTCTGATTGATGTGCCGCCTCTCGCAACTAAACCCAACATCCTTTTCATTGGGGTGAAATTCAACCCTTGTTAAATGTAATCGTATAAATATGAGCTAAACAGTTTGTTGCTATGAAACTTAGATAATCTCACCCTAATTCACTGCCATAGACACAAGACTTGTGAGTAACTGTCAGTGAGAGTAGGAATAATTCAAATGTGTGACACTGTTGTTACCAATTTTAGCTGTACAATGCATTTTCTGCATTTAGCTGCTTCAGGTAATCTGATGTTATAACCAATTAGATGAATGATTGTACTATAAACCAGGTTTTCACAGTATAAAGTCTTTCCAAAACCTTCAGAAAATGAGCCAAAATGAAAAACACGAACCACCCATGACAACTCACAGAAGAAGGATGAAAAACTACGATCAGTTGACTGCAAAAATCTGTTCATTTGATTCCCTGTTTTCATAGCTCATCTTGCTACTTGAGACCTTCATTAGAGTAAAGGTGCAACAATATAATTCCTTTAAGTGTACAGATATATTATATAATGACCATACAATTTCTCCCCCCCCCCCAAACCTGTATCTAAATACAAGATATATTTACATTTATATTCAGAACATGTGTCAGACAATGCAGAAAGAACTACTGTACAATACACACAAAATTATGTTAAAACATAGCTCAAATTATTTAGAGAGAGAGAGAGAGATTATCTGACTTGAGAGCACGACCTGCACAAATAAAATAAGAAATTACAGAGAAAGACATTCAGTCAACAGAGAAACGACAAATCAAAGACACTTCTGTGTCTCCATTTACGATGTCGTGACTCAAACACATTAAAAGACATTAAGCATCAACTGGATGAGTACAATAAAGTAAGTATGTCATCAGCATTACTATACAATGCCAGATTAATAAGTGACGTTCTGATTGTGCCTGAATGTATTAAGATTGTCTTGGTAGGAGCATCATTCAAAAAGTGTGAACATTAAGAGTTTTTCTTTGAATTAAAATGCGACACAAAAAATACATACAGCATGATTTCCAGTCTTTGTATCAATTCTCAATTTGCCTTTTTGAGATTTGTATCTGTCAGAGAGACGTGTGTCCCCCCTAAAAGGACTTTCCCCTGCAGGACAGGTCTGATGTTCTCTTCATGCTTTCAATGTATTGGCAAATGAACAGAGGATTAAAACCTCCACCCTATTGGATATTAGCAACAGAAGAAAAAAAAAAAAAACAATCTGATTTTGTACATCCTTCGCGGTGACAATAGACTATGTCAGCAACTAACCCGCACAGACTGAAGGTGTATGTTTTAAACATGGAGGCCATTTGTGCGTCCGCCTGCACAGTCACGTGAACAGTCTATAACAGGGCCGTCAAACGTGCAGCCCCCGCAGGTCAAACCCGGCCCGCCAGATGGTCCAGCGCGGTGCTCAAGATGATGGTAACCTTGCATAAATCATGCAAGGTTAGCAAGCAGATGGAAGCAGTGAAAGCCAGCTACCTGATCGCAAGCAGAATAGCATCGGCATGAAAGCTATACTATGATGGCGACTTTAAAAACAAAAACAAGTGGCCTGAAGAAACTGCAGCCACCACAGCTCAATACATCGACATCGTTTTAAAGTCAAATTAAAACTCAGAGAAAGTTTGTCATTCGTTGGTTTTCATGCTCTCAGATGGCTGCGTTGACCCCGTTGACAACGAGGCGATATAAATTACTCTTTTAACTGATTAGACATTAGCTTATATTGGTGATAATCTCCTTTAATGCGTCACACAAACTACTTCATTCACACACTGCTCGACTCAAACTGAATCCAGCACCATGGCGACAAATCTGTTAAATACACCATTCTAAAGTTAAAAGTTATAATTTCTCTCTTAAGTGCTGTTCTGCTTGTCCAGCTTAAGGCAAAGTATATATTCATAAGCCGACTCACAATGTAAAAGCTGCGGGACATACAACCGGTGTATGTCAAATAAATCCCCCAAAAATCATCAACTCAACTCCGACGACTTCCAGACTCTTCGGAAAAATGTAAAAACCTTGAAACACTTGTGAAACACTACATAAAAGCAGGCTTACTTAGAACAAAGTGCTAAATAATGTTGAGTCACCTAATGATTGATACACACACAAATATAAAAATATATACATGATAGAGTGAAATTAAGGTTAAATGTGGCTGTTAATCAGATCCAAAACTCAAATCGGATTTCTTCATGAATCCAATCTGTACGTGGAACGAAGACGACGGAGATGGAAACCTACGTCTTCTCCAGCAGCTTTACCAGGTGGGCATCATGTCTGGGAACCAGACGCGACCCAGATGCTTCGACACCTCCCAGTGGATATCGTCCAGCCCGTAGCGGTGATCTGGAACCAGCACTTCCTCCATGATGGATAGCTGCGTCAGTCTGCCGCCGCACATCTTCACAAACTCCACAAAGGCGCTGCAGGACACTTCACACTCCCCCAGGCCGATGGCCGACAGCTGCGTGCAGCGCTGAGCGATGCGGATCAGCTCCTCGTCGAGCGGCCGCAGCCCGTTGGCGCACACCACCAGCTCGACCAGACGGGGGCAGGTGAGCCCGACGCGGCCCAGCACGTCTTTACTGACGGAGCGGCCGAAGTACAGATGCGTGACGGGGATCTCGTCGCGGAAGAAAGGCCCGAACTCGTCCTCGTAGAGGAAGAAATACATGACCAGATTGAATTTGGGGGAGTGGCGCACCATGGCGTCCCAGCTGCTCTTCTTGATGGTATGGAACTGTTGGCCGGGATTCTCACTGACCACGTCAATGCGAAGGTGATCGAGGTGAACGTGCTTCTCGGAGGAGAGGGCGATGAGAAGCTCGTCACTCAGTAAATGGTAGTTGAGGGCCAGTTCTCTCAGGCCGTGGCACTGGTCAGCCACACACAGGATGCCTGCAAACAGAAAGGTACAAGTGAAAATAACACAGGCAGGTTAAAGGATGTTGCGGTTGTCTTTTCATTCCCAAGGTTTGCATCTTCTATGTGCTGAAGGTTCCTCATAAAGGTGGAAGATCACCTTGCATGGCAGCCGTTGCTGTATCTGTGTGTGAATGTTTCAACTGTGACCGACTGTGTACAGTGTATTAAAAGCGCTGAGGAAGTGAAACTGCAGTGTTTAAGTAAAGTCCATTCACCGTGTCGTGTAGCTCTTGTTCCCTGATTAATCAAAAGTTGTTAAATAAATTAATCAGTATTCATCATCGCCACCATTTATCATGTACAATTTAATTCTGTCAGTACCTGCGGGTGAAACATGGGGGCAGCTGCTCATTTTAAGCAGCTTGAGGGTGTCGCTGTTGTTGGCCACCAGGACTTTGAGCGAGGGGTCATCCACAGGCGTGTCGTCGATCTTCAGCGAGGACAGCGATTTAGAGTTCACGAAAACCACCGTCAGCGCAGAGATGAAGTGCGACTGTTGAAGGGAGTAATGGAATAAAAACACTCGGTGAACAAAGTGCAGGGTTTCTGAGCGTGCTGCGAGCGCAGCGGGCTGCAGAGCTTAATTGAACTCCTGCTGGGTACAAGCACGAGGGATTTTTCTTAATGTATTTCTAATCAAAAGCACAGTGGACGCAGCCCACTTTAACCGTTACATGTCTATTCTGCAGAACGTTCACATGCAGCAAGGCCAACATGGACACACCACCTGTTGTTAACTGAAGTGATGAACCTTTCACCTCTTTCTTCCCTGCTGCAAGAGCCATTGCTGCGTCGCGGTAATGGGGCTGAAGTATTTCCATCATGCAGGTAATGGACGGAACTGCTGCATTTGTTTTGAAAGGAATCAACTGTGAATTGCGTAATATCCCAAAATGTGTCAATTCTGAGTCTCCCCTGCAATCACAGTCATTTGTAGTTAAGTCAAAGGAACAGATAAATGAGCTAAGATCCAGCTATGACTTCTGAGTGTCACACGTGCAAAACTCAAAGGGAGCAGCATTCAGTTTATCCTCTATGTGCCAAGACAGAAGCTCATCAGCCCCAGTTTGGAAGTACTGCACGATCAGAACAAAACGAAGACATGGAAACCAAATAATACACTTTAAGCCTAAAATGGGCTTTGAGGTGTTGCTTCAGATTCCAAAAAGTGAAAATTTACGAGATTTTGGTGGACATTGGACGAATCTCATCAACTGAATTTCTTAAAAAAAATACTTGTTATAATCCAAAAGAAAGTGTCACAGATAAAATATATATGTTGAAAGAAAGGATGAGATATGAAGACTGGTTTTATTTAAAGAGATATTAAGAAATACCAGGGAAGGTGACATTGACATATCTGTGAGCTTAGTGATTCTTGTAAAGCACACCATACAAATCAAAGCAAAGTGCTTCTTATTTATCAAAACTTCCCCAAAATATAAGCATTATATGCACATATAAAAAGAAAATTTAGAAGCCTGACTATGTTAAGTTTTGTACATCTTTCCTTAGATTATCGCCCAAGCAAATCAGAGGGCAATCCTGAATTCTGGTGCGTCTTAAATTACAAACTTTCCCACAGGCGCTCGTCATTAATCAAACCAAGTGAAACTCAGATAATAATCAAAGTCTTGTTTGAGTGGTGCAGTCCACACACCATTATCGAGGCTGAACTTCAGAGAATGAAATGAGGATGCTGCCGAAAGAGTGAAGCCGAGACTGACCTTCGGTAGCTCCATGAAGCTGGGCCTGGCTGTGGAGATGAGCCCCAGAGTCTTCAGCGAACAGTTGACCAGCTGAGAGAGGATGTCGCACGCTGCTTCGGCGGACTCCCGGCTGCTGTCCACCTGCACGGCGTCGAGAGAGAAACATTTTATTTTATGTAGGGCAAACATGAGCATCCACCTCACTGCACACTTCTCCTCGTCACTTCAGCCCCACTAAACACAAGGCCCCTCCCAACCGCCGTACCTTGAAGCTGACATACTGGAGGTGGTTCGAGTGCCTTTTGATGATCTGCTTGATGAGGTCTGGGTGTGTGGCCTTCAGGTAGGAGCTGGCCGGCTGGTTCAGCTCGAATTCAAAGCATCGCCACAGCTCTGGCATGTGAAAAGCCTGGTTCCAGCCCCGGCACACCTACGCCAAGAACAAAGACGGGATTTACAATGGGCAAAGTTGATTGAGCCGCGAGTCAATGTAAAACTACAACTTATATCCTGACCGTGAATGAAAAGCTACAAAAAGTGATTATTCTCAGCAAGACGACACCTGATTACACCAGGGTTGGAAAAAATAAATGTCAAAATGTGTTGAAGCTGGAAAAACACATAAATAGGTCCATGTGTTTGTACTATACTGCAAATAAAGTCCACTTTTGGAACATTTAAAGAATCATATGTGTTTTTTTCCCCCTCCTGGCAGGGGCTTAATGCATCAGTCTGGTTGTTTGCAATCTTTTTTTATTGAAATCGTTTGATTACAGATTTAAAAATCCATGAGAGTAATCCGACTCCTGCTGATCTGCAAACATAATGTTTCCCCTGGTAACGTGAAATGAAGAAGTGGTGATAAAATGATACGGAGAGCCAAAGAACACAATAAGTTCTATATTTCTCCAGTGTACTTTTTTATACCTAGTTGCTGGGTATATCAATTTGGAGGGCTTTTTGCCACAAACCAAAATACTAGTTACAAGGATAAATACAGTTCTTTGTTAAAAAAAAAAAAATCAATTCATTATCACAATAAATGCACCAATATTTTCAGGGTACCTGAGAAGCATAAGCCCTATCCAGCAGAGGCAGGTACTGGAAGATGTGCAGCAGGATCTCCTGAGGGAGACACTCCCAGCAAGATTCCTCCTCCTCTTCCTCAGAATCTTTCTCCCTCCGCTGCTTGCGGGAACTTTTAAGAGCCTTCTGGCACCCAGAGCTGCTGCCACCTCCATCCTCCAGCTCATTTCCTGAGAGGCTTCGTTTCATGCTGAGAAAATAGAAGAGAAGTGAACAAAACCCACATGGCTGGGCGGAATTTACAAACTCTCAATTTCCTGACATGCTTGGCAGCGTAAACATTACACAAATTGAATACAATGAGAAACTTTCACTTCCAGAGAATGTATGTGTTTAAGCTTTTTTGCATAATTTTCATTTCAGCTCCCGTAAATTTAAATATTAGAATATTCTCCTTTTCTTCATTTTAATCCAGGAGGCCATAGTGATCACAGATGTTTTATTTTCTGTTAATCTTACTTGCGAACTGATAAGTTTCCACACTTCCAGAGTTCCAGGGTCTGCAACCTGCAGCTTTAGAGCCCCATGTGGCTCCCTGAAGATTTCATTAAATTATTCCTAAATAAATAATGTCATATTCTTTTTATTTTATTTACACGCCAGTCATTTTTTAAAAGGCTTGACAACTAAAATAGGAGACAAAAAATGCTAAAATGGTTATAATTTCTTAAAAAGAAAAAAAAAATGCACACATAAAAAAAGCAAAACTGCTTTGAAGAGCGTATAGATAAAATAGCTAAAACTTCCTTCCTCCCTGTGGCAATTAAACTCTACAATTCCTCCTTGTAAACAGTGTTTTAATTCATTGCACCCATAATAATAATAATAATGAGAAGAAGAAGAAGACATTCTATTTGTAAAACATCTCAATGTGCTAAGCCTTGTACTTAGTAATATTAATCTGATATTTAAAAACTACATATTTCATTTTTATCCAGCCTGAGTTGATATTGAACTTTCTATTTGTTCTTGGCAACAATGGTAAAAAAAAAATACTAAAAAAATAAAAAAAATAAAAAAAAAATTCTCTGAAATTACAAAAACATTTCTATTCTAAAATTTACAAATTGTCTAAAAAAGTGCTGGAAAAGAAGCATGAAAGCACCAAACTCGGCTACAAAAACAGTTTTAAAATATAATGAAATGTTTACCAAACCAAATAGTAATTGAAACGTCATAAATGCGACATAAAATACAGTTAATGTTTCAAAACGGATGCGTATAGGACACTTTACAATAGGTGCCAACCTCATTTTTAAAAGTTAAACGTGTTTTACGGCTCCAGTTGCAAATGATTTGCTGGGAAAATAACAAAAATTATCATAAAGATTGCAGAGATCTGCTCCTGCCTGAAAATGAAAACATTGTCCACGGAGGACACGCCTCCCCGGCGATAATCAACACATCACTCCGTCAAAACCACTTCTGGCCCAAAGTTCATTTCTGTACCATAATTCCACCGTAGAAGCGTTAGCTAGCTTAGCCCCACCGAGGCTCGCTTCTTTCCGACGGCTACAAACAAGTTGTTAATAAAACTAACAACTAATAACCAGCTTAGTGAGTCGCTTCGCGGCGGCTGTTATGTCAAACCCCCGTCCCTTTTGTGTTTTTTTTCTCACCTGGCTCTCGCCTCGTCGGGCTGTTTATTGAGAGAAAGTGGGGGGGGGGGGGGGGAGAAACGTTCCGTCAACGTCAACCGGGACCGACACAAGAAAACTGCGTCCAAACTGGCAGACCGGTCAAACACATTGGACCATGCGACAACACGGTGTGTCGAAGAGGTGAGCAAACACCGGCTGAAAGCTCAAGGAGAGGTTTTCAGCCGAGTTTTCTAGCGTTACCGAGCCGCTGACCTACTTTTCGCCGCACAACTCCGCTTCACGACTTTGCCTGTCAAGCTAAAGATGGCGTTTGTGTTGTTGTCAATGTGCGTGTGTGTGTGGGCTGACTGAGCGCCGGGTGCAGTGACCGCCATCTGCCGGCAGGGGGTGGCGTTTCACGCAATGCGAGGTTGGAAAAACTACATGAATGGGAAAATTCGAATAAAGCTATACATAATCTTAAATATATCAAATATATTACGCCAACACAAATTATTATGACTAAAAAGTAATAAAATACCTAAATCCCACATCCGTGGTGTACAACATAAGGCCGTGGGCCAAAACGGCCCTGCAAGGGGCTCAAATCCAGCCAACCAAACCACAGAGCAGTGGTAAAAATGTCAAAGAAAAATAAATATATATATATATATATATATATATATATATATATATATATAAACATTCTTCAGAGTAGCAGATGCAACACAAAACTGAGACTCAAGCTGAAATATTAGTGATGCTGCCATCAAAGTTTGCTACGTCATTGCTATAGCCTCAAAGCCATGCTGTCATGGTGAGTTTGTAAAAACATGCATGTTGCAACTGATATAGATGTTTTTTGGGACATTTCACTGTATTTTGCACCAGGATGTACCTTTAAAATTGACTATGTTAAAAAATGTTTGGTTTTATGAAGTATGTGGCCCCTGAACTCAAATGTGTTTGACACTGCTGCCCTACATGATGAGTCTGACCAGTCTAAATAGCATGACAGTCTCCAATTCTGGTCACAACCCTCACACTCACCTTTATCAAAAGAAAAGGCCAGAGAGCCATTTAATTAAGCTGCATGAGCAAGTCTCATAAACACATAACATTTGTTTTCATGGGAAGGTCACACAGTGGTGTCGTTGATTAGTGCTCATCCACAGGTCTGTGACTTGTGGACCTTTCTGTACAAGGTTTGCAAGTTTATCCTGTAATGGACTGAGGATCTGTTTGGGGTCTACCTTGACTTCACCCATCGTTAGCTGGGATGGCTTCCAGCCTCCACGTCACTAAGCTGGAAGGATGACGGGTTTTTATTTCTAATAATTACGTGTTATCTTTTGAGAAGCAGAAAATAGTGCAGTCAGAAACCGGGTGAGACAAAATTCTATGTCTTACTATAAAATGTAGTCGATAATAATATCTGTCTGCATTTCTAACTGGTTGCCAGTCATAAATATAATAAAACAAGTTGTGCACAACGTGTACACACATTTCCCACACAACTGTGAAACTCACATACCTGTTTTGCAGTTCACTATGATCATGCAAGCATCAACTCATATCACCTCAAGCAAAAAATTAATAAATTAATAAATAAAGATTAGAACACTGAGAAATGGTAGGAAACAATTATAATTTAATAGAAAAATATACAGAAAATTTTCATGCTTTCTTAAGCTTTCCATGTCTTTAAAAATTTAATTTCAAACATTTATCACCTTCTGAGCCTCAAAGGCCAACCATGAAAAAAATGTAAACAATTAATTTGAACATTTGAATTCCAGTTCCAATTCCAATGTGAATAAAGAAACAGTTTCTTTATTCACATTGTGATTTCACTGCCTTTTTAAATAAAACAAATCTATTGGCTTGTAATAATAATAATAATAATAATGATGGCTTGTCATACATGTGTGCATTAAAAGGTATGTTCAGGCGAACACATTTTCGCTCGTGCTCTCATATTTACTCAGCCTTGCTTGAAAGCTGCCTGCTGAACAAATGTGCAGCGTTAGGTACAAGGCAGCTCGGCAGTGGCATTTTCACTTTGACTTAAAGTAGAGATGTGTGTCGGAAAAAAAACAATATACTGGAGGAAACTGGTGAAGGGGTACTTTTGCGTTCGAGGTTTGTCAGTCAGACTAAAATGAGAGCCATGGTCTCGCACAAGAAATGGCGTTCGCCCCAACAGATAATATCGTCCCAGGAATTTAACCAATTCTCCGTTTCAATTTGGTCTGGTGGGACAATGGTGACACAGTCCTGTCCTGCGTTGTCAGTGTCCCAGGAGGGAATTGCATTGTTTGGCTCCTGCGGCCTCCAGTAAGTTACATTTGAGTGAAGTCTCACGCCGTTGACCCAGAAGTGGGCGCCCTCCTTCACCATGTCCTGCAATCCAATCCACGCGGAATGGAAGTGTTCTTGGGGATGCTGCTGCACATACTGAAAAGTCATGTTGGTCAAGAATGCCTGATCTGCCTCATTGGACACGACGGCCAGGTCACCTCCGACATCCAGACACGCTCTGCGGGCAACCTCCCACTTCTGTGGTACGGAGGACAAGAAGAAGCAGCGTGAATCATGCTCGGCCCAGCCGGGCAGGCAGCGTGAGCACTGCAGTGTGTCATTGTTGCACAATCTCCAGAGGAAGGACAGTCTATTGGAGGACAAAATTGAATGCTGCCGTTGATTTGTTGCAGCGAGCTCTGTAGTGGCTCGTTGTTCGTTGTCTAACAGCTTGCGTAAGCTTTTATTTTCTGCAGAGGCCATCGAGCCGACACGCAGTGATTCGTTCAGACTCGCGTCAAGCAGTCTGTTTTTCTCTCCGACGAGGTCCAAATCTTCCAGGGACGCATTAAGATGCACGGTCAACTCTCTGTTCGCCACTTGCAACTCTGTCTTTTCTTGCAACGTCCTCTTCTAGAGGTCACTCAGCTGGGCTTTTTCAATTGGCGAGGCAAAACTGCGCGAAGTGGCATTGATGAGAATTTCTTTCTGGTCGTACTCATATCCGAGGACTGTGAAGTTTTCATAAATGGAGTTCAGAAGCTCCTTAAGCTCACTATTTTCTTTTTGCAATTGCTTTGTATTTTTCCACATCGTCAGCCGTCCTTCTTCCATATGCAGTGATTCTGCTGTCTGACTTTGTTGTTTACTTGTCTGAGTAAATAAAAAGCAGACAGCAATACAAAGGGCCACTGTCAAAATGACAATTAAAACAGTATGCCAGCTGGATTGCACCTTCTTCCAGCAGCCAGGAGTCTCTTCTCCCTCATTGTTCACGTTGGAGGCATTTTCTATGGGATCCTGTTCACAGCTAAGAGCAAAAAAAACAGAGGGAGAGACAAAGAAAGATTAAAACAAATTGTTGAACCTCATTCCATTTCAAATTGCCTTTTTACATAATATCAGTAGAATCAGTACATTTAAATGAAGGTAGTTCTAAATCAACCTTGTCTCACTGAACCTTTTGCTATGTCATTTGGACTCTATTGTATTCTTGACTATTGAATGAGGCACTATAATGCTAAGATATGAAAACCTCTTGAAAGCTGTTAGAAAAACACTGGATTTTATTAAGCTTGACATCTGATTTGAAAAGGATCCTCGGATCACTAGAAAAAATATTTACGATGATCTACAAGTGGTGTGGATTTTTAACTATTGCAGATAACAAATATGTCCGGGACTTAATCCTCTGTTCAACATGTTCACTGCCCAGGACAGACCCCGTGATGGCAGTACTGTTGATTTCGCCTTTACCTCGTGGACACAACAATCTCCTCTTGGTCAGCCATGTCTTCTCTTGCACAGGTCCCACCTGGATTTTCCATGTTTTTGTTTTTTGTTTTACTTCAAGCACAGCCGTTTCTTCTGCATATGCGCGCTGCTCACCACCACCAGATGGGGCATCGAACTGAACCCCCCCCCCCCCCTCCCTCCCTCAAACTGCAGTTGGTTGCTCCACTTAAGAAAAAAATAACAAGCACGTGGCGACGCAGAAGTTCAGCCCACGTGTTGCCATGGCAACGCTCCAGTTCCTACTTCCTGTCATTAGTTGCAAGCTGCTTGCATGTTATCCCTGTGCTCACCTGCTTTTCTACTGATACTCCAGAGGTTAATCGGTGCCCTTAACTCGTCTGTAATTATAATATTCAGAAAGTTAACCACATTAATGCGACAATTAACTGCTGTTTGCACATTATTGGCCTAATGCAAAGTTATTAGTATTTTTTTTGCATTTGCATTTGCATTTCCCAAGTGTTTGCAGTGGTAACAAATCGTTGTATACACGTCTTATTTAGCTGTTTAAGCTTTCATAGAATGAACTACAATGGTATAAATTATATATGTGATTCTTTCCCCCCCAGATATGAACATTAGGTGTTTTTATTTCAAATGATTGAATTCATATTCAGAATGCAGTAACGTGGCATTATAAGCAGGTTAAGATGTTTTGCGCCAATTAAAATTTCTCTGTAATGAAATCAAACTCAAACCTGGGTCGAGAGTGGTATATAACAATCAATCCAATTAATTATAACTATTCACCCAGGGCTTTCTAAAACCTAACCAGGAAATAATGTGCTTCACTGAAGCAACAAAATCAACATACTGGTGATGTGGTTCAGTGGAAAGGCGTCATTCTCATTTGGTTGGAAACGAATCCATTCATTATCATGTCGAAAATACCCCTCCACTTTAACACAACAAAGAGCCTACAGCTATCAGTAACTAGATGGTGTGTCAAATAAGGTACTTGGGCGATGGAAGTTCATGGCTTAATTTTGATCCACCATCAGGAAGTTAATTGCTATCCAACAAAACACTGCATCTAATTAAACAGTCCTTTTTACCATTCTCCTTTTTTAATTATTTTTGTTGTTGTTTTGTTTTTGTCACTCATAAGCCCACAGGCAGACCATCATTGTCAAGTGCGATTGCAAGAGAGGAAACCACAACAATCGGTGCAATAATCATGCTAAATTACACCTAAGAGGTGGTTTTAGTTGTAAAAAGTGAAAATGAGAATTTGCGTTTCATTGTTTAATTTCATGTTTATTAAATTGTGAGGAATTCGTTCACATGGGCATCAGGTAGAAAGATTGTGTATCCACACACCTGTTTACAGATATTAATAAAAGGCTATCATATTTTTTGGGACATTTCCAGATTACAAAAACAGCAGTAGCGTTAATACAAAATCTGTTTCAGTAAGGTGTTGTAATTAGCTGTCAAAGAAACAAACATCATAACCTTTGTACGGAGAGATTTTAAGAAGTTATTGGTGAAAAAAAAACATAGATTTGCTTCCGTTGAAGAATTGCAAAATAACAACACTTATTATTGTATATGATGCACTTAAATAGAGAACTAACAGGTGTTTTAATTATTATGAATATCATAAATTTTCATTGTTATCCCCTTCTCTGTTATGCATCTTCTGCCTTCTTAGATAGCACGGTTTATCATAGTGAATTAGTTTCACAGTAAGACCATTTATTCTGAGCAAAGCATCACCTCCAGCAGCTATTTAGTGTTTTGTCCCTGATTTTGACTGGTCACGCAATTTAGCTACGTAAACATATTATGCACCTGCCAAGAGCTATGCCCGTCAGAGGAAAACATTTATGAGTTCCGAGCTGCTCTTTTATTGTGATCTGACGCATACACAACATTTTGAAAGCGGTAAAGGACAGAGCAGTGTTCTGTGATGACAAGCCTGTAAAGAATTTGAGGGCTTCCTTATAAAGTGAACTTCTCTTCCTTCCCATTTTTGAAAGCGGTGTCATGATTAAAAGGTTAAAGCTATAACTCCTGCACCATGGAGAAGGTTGTTATGAAAGCCGAGATGTATTGTGCTCTTGCGCCATCAAAGTCCTGAATGATAAAAGGTTGTGTTTCCTTGCCAAACAGTTAAAAAAAAAAAAAAAAAGATTAAGGGGTTCTGTGTTAACATGGAGGCTTCGTGCCAATACTGTGCTGCCACAATGTGTCTGATAATAAGAGTGGAATGTGTTATTCATTATTGGAAATTATTGGAGGGGAAGGACAATTATTCATGCAGTCATGAAGATTTGAATGCCTGGTGTCAAAATTAGATGTTTGAATATAAAAAAAAAAAAAATTATTAACCTGAATGCACATAAGGCTTCAAATGTTTTTTCAGCCTGTGGCTGAAAACATCTGGCCAAGACTCTGATGCCATCTTGTGGCCAAATATAATATAACTGCGTGAACCATGAAAAAGCATAAAAACAGACTGGAATAATTGAGGTGATCCTACAGTTTTCTGTTTGAAACAAGCCTATTATGTTCAACTTTGACAAAATGGTATTTCTTTCTGAATAGCTTGTTTCCTTGCCTTGAAGTTTTCAAACGATTCAAAATAGTGTTCATTCATAATTGCTTTTTTTTTAAGAGATTGATTTAAAGGGTGTGTGATCATGAAAGCAAAGTATAATAGAGACAGCACTAAAACTCAAGTGGCAACTTAATGAGTACGTTTACCTTCTTTTACCATTCAGTATTTTTTGGTTCTATATGATTTGATGTTAAGAGTTATCACCATTCTAACTCAACACTTTTTTGTGGGTGCAGTTTTCATCATTTCATCAACTTTCTCCTGGGGCCTCAGTTTACTCCCACAGTCCAAAAACTGGTGTTTGAGGTTAATTGGTGGCTTTCAATTACCCCTGGAGGTGAGAATGTGAGTGTCACTATCATGTTTTCCCTGTGGTAGACTGGTACTGCTCAAGCATCCAATCGTGGGCCAAGATTGGCTCCAGCCCTCTGTGAACCTAACTTAGATGAAGCCGTATAGAAGAGATGGGCAGACGAATGGGTGATGACAGCTTTGATCCTCGAAAAGAAGAATGAGTCTGTGGAATCTTGTTTGTCCACTTCTCAAACATGAATCTTGCAGCCGTTTCTTCAAATCGGAACCAACTTGTAACACTTTCCACCCTTTTCGTCATTTAATACTTTGATTGTTCAGTGTTTTTGAGGAATTTCTCACCTGTCCAGCGTCTTGAAGCTGAGGATTTGCGAACTTTGATTTTTTTTTGTTCATAATGCAATACATACATTATCTCCATTTATACATTTGTATTTCACACTGAAGACTTTATGAACAGGTCACATTACAAAAGACTGTGCAGCCAGCATGCACCAGGCTGCTTCTATTTTTTTTTTTAAGACACCATCTGTACTTGTGAACTTTCTGAGAAACCACTTTGTTTTTCCATCTTTAGAAGCCATCTGTTTCTCAATTCGAGCTTCTGTCACATTACAAGGATTTGCTATACTGTAGAATCCCATATACATCACCGACAGGCTGCAGGTGTTTCTGCTCATGTTTAGTAGTCTTAGCGATGCAGTTTAGAGCTTCTCTACTCTTAAAAGTCACAGTCCTGATCTTGAAATGGGCAAAAAAAAAAGAAAAAGAAATCGCTTCTCAGTGACCCCCAACCACATTACACTCAACAAAAGTAGCAGCTTTTTAAAATAAAATGGAAGCGGGTGTTTTCACAGGTAGATTCCAGAAAGCATCTTATTGTGGTTTTCTTTGACATGTCGAACTCGAGCAGGAAAAGATTCGGGCCCCTCATGTGACCCTTTCTCTGACCACAGGTTGAGCAACTGGCCGTGTTGCCTTACTTTCAACATTTTACTTGTTCTGAGCTTTCACTGTTAAAAGAAAAAAGAAAGAAACATTTAAGACATCAGGCAGCCAAACATCCCTCTCCATTTATTTCATTCAAAGCAAGACAAAACTTACGAAGCCTGATTTCACATGATTTTTCCACTTCTCATTGAGCCATTTCACAAAGAGTCAATATCATTTAAGATGAAACTTTTTTTTGTGCAAGTTTTAGAAAGTCAAGCTGATTGGTCCTTGATGCGGTACGAGTACAGTCTCACCAGCTACAGTTGATTAGTGGAGCAATTAGAGATTTCATGTAGTGTTTTACAAAGTTGCTGCAACCGATAAAAGGGTTAATACTGGATAAAAGGACAGTTGGAAAAACCATTCAGTCTGGACAATATTGTTACTTTTGAGACACATACTGGGTTACTGTGACAGAGCATTTTTCGTTCGTATGGTTGAGGCAAAAAAGCAGCAGGAGTGCGACCGAATCAAAGTGTAAAAGATTTACAGAAAATATTGTTTCCATCCGTACTGAGCTTTTGCTGTATTTCACATTAAACCCCAACACTGCAATGTGCAATGTTAAAGAACGTATTAATACAATACCATATGAGCTTATGAACCCAGATCCGTAAAAGTTGTAATACTAGTCATGCTTTAGAAACAGGATTCATATCTTGTGGGTTGTGCAGTTCAAGCAATGTGTCAAATTCAGGTTGAAAAAAAAAATAAAAAATAAAAAATGTACGAGTAAGACAGGACAGGCACAGAAATAAACCAAAAAGTTGGAAATTGTGGTATGTGTTGCAGCACATTAATAAATATCTGAATTCATCCGTTTCTCCCTTGCTTAAGTACGTCCCTCCCAGCTTTGTGTTTCTTGTTAACTCCACAGCAGATCCTAGTAATGGGAATTGAGTCCTCTGTGCTTTATGTCGTCCCCACAGTCCTCGGCCATCCAAAAAGCTCAGCGCCGTCGTTCAGTGCCTCCGATCACAGATTACATGGTAGTTTGGAGGGTTCAAGTCTCACGTGTGGTTACTGCTATTAGTCAACCGTCTCTTTGTGGGAGAGTCTCTTACTCTCTGGGCGGCGCAGTGAGTGTGGACCGGCACGCCGCCCGGCAGACACACGACGCCCGGCTCACTGAAGGTGTTGTGGCACAGGTGGCATCCTTTCTTCTCAGAGATTAAGATGGGTTTCTTTCGCTCTTTCAACTGGAAAGGGAGGGTGGGGGTGAACAAAATTAAGAAAAAGTGGCAGGAAGCGTTCAGATAAACAATTGTTAAAATTGATGTGCTCCATATAATCATCGTGTTTTTAAAAGGATGAATGGATGGATGAAGAGGTACAAGAGAAAAACTTTTAGAACACAATAATTACGCCAATTATCATTCATCCTGACAGGTGTCTTTCTTGAAGGAATAAACTAATGGAGCAGGAATCAAATGTTTTGTTTTATTAACCCCAAATTAAAAGTATTTGTGCGGTAGAACATTTGATTTATGCAGAACTATTATCAAGGTGTTCTCGTTCTATGTCATTATTTAAGAACAATTTACAGGGGTGTGTACGTTTGTACGTAATTGGAACGAACGAGCGTGACGGGTGGTGCGTTTCTCACCCTGTCGTGCAGCAGTTGGAGGTTTTCAGAGTGCGCCAGCCCCACAGCGATCTGGGAGGTGCGGCAGGCGTGCATGCTGGCCCGGACAGCCCGACCCAGAAACGGCCGCAGCAGTTGCAGTGACCAGCCTTCGGGAAGCATTCGCAGCACGCGGACTGCATCAAACACCTCGCCGTGCCGATTTAAAAGGTCCACCGCTGCCATCTCCATTTCGCCGCCGTGACTCGCCGGAGCTTTCCCCGGAACGCTCCCGTCCAGATACACCTCTAAGAGCAGGTGAAACAGCCGCTGCTGGTAAGCAGAATCCCGGCAGGAAGAGGCCCATATGCAGAAGGCCTCGGCGGACGGAAAGTCTCTCAGTTTGTGCACCAGAATGTGCAGCGCCTTGTCATTCTCCTCTAGTTTTCCATGTAGTGTTGCGCGCTCCAGCAGCAGTTGTTCACAGCTTTCGATTTTACCTACAGAAGCCCCAAGAAGACCAGTTAAAAACACTTCAACAGCACAAGGACCTAAATTTCACAACAGCTTTTACCGACAAAAGATTATTTAAAAATGGTTTTTCTCACCTAAAAGACACTGTACACTGTACAGGTTGGACTCCCTGAGCATTGCTTGAAGCCTCTCTCTCGCTTTGGTCAGCTGCTGGTCATTTGCAGGCGACTCCGACAGCAATGACAAAACCCTCTCCAGGTACAACAAAGCCAAGTGTGTGTGAAACTCCTCCTTCTGCATCCAAACACCGTGGACAAAACAATCAAACATTGGTGAGCTTGAGGACGTTCGGTGGGAAGGCAGTCAAAACACAGCTGTATTTTACAATTTGTCAAATTCCTAAATGTTTAGATATCAACTACACTCATTACTGGCATTGTACTTTTTCCATTTGTCTCAATCAAACACAATTCGAAGTGCCAAGTCTTCAAGCCGATATTTAAAATAAAAAAAACAGTCATGTTATTATAATCCATCATGGACACGCCTTCATGAATAAATGTACCACGTCCATACAGTAAAGCGAGGTTCTTATCCACCTGCGACTACACAGTTCAGAGTGTGAGCACAGTGAGGTGCTTCAGTTGAAGTTGTGTGGTTGAGTGCACATTTTTTTTTTTTTTAACCACCTCTGTATTGTCACCTTGGTTATAATAAGCTTTAAAAACCTGAGCATCATCCTTCATTTAATATCTATTGCAGGTTTATGTAATGAAGACTGTACAATCCAACGTAATTCACACAGCTTACAGCTCGAGTGTAGGAAGAAGTCAGGGACACAGCTTAACACTTAGCGGATACGTCTCATAAGATGTACTTCATCTAAATACTTTCATTTTTACTATATTGTAAATAGTGAGTCTGCTCCAGTCAGAGTGAATGCAACTCATGAAAATCATGTAATTCAACATTATTAGAAAATCCCAATGGCAGGGAACTTCCTCTTATGATGCTTGAAATCCGAGGCAAGCAGTCCTAAAATAATGTTGGATGACACCTGCTGTAGAAAGCATCATGTGTGCTCACATGAAGAGTTCATGTTGTATTTTGCGGTTCTCTAATGTTAAAGAAATGCACTGTCATTTATCAAACTGGCCGTCGACTCAACAGCATGACGAGCTGTTCCCGCCACTTTGAAGTGTTGCTTAGGCTACATCTGCTGTGTAAACACTGAAATCTCTCTCTCCCTCTCTCTCCCTCTCTTAAGCAGCCATATTGATCATTGACAGTTGGCATCGTTTGGAACAAAGTTGACATACCTGTATCCGTCTCTCCAGCACCAAGTGCTCCAAGTAGAGGAGCAGTGCTTGGCTATGTTTTCCCAGGTAAGTGATCACAGCATCAGGGTTTAATTCTGACTGATCTTTACTGACAGGCCTCCTGGTGAAGATGTGGACGCCTTTCTATAAACACAAAAAGGCAAGGTTTTTAACACTAATGTGATAGACGCATTACTTGGAGACAGGAAAATAAAAAAAAGGCATTTGTATTCAGGAATAAGCCAGAGATGTACCATCTTCACCACATAGACAGCACTATTATTATCTTTTTTTTTTTTGCAACTTACTGTGGGATCCTTCAGCAAGGCCCAGGCTGCATACTTCCAAATGAGATCCAGATTGGAGGCAGTGCAGAGAAAGTCCACGATGTACTCGTAAAGGTCAGACCTCGTCGCATCCTGCAGATCCCCGTCGACAACACGAATCCACAACTGGCAGAGAAATTAAATGATATGGTAACATTTTAATTCCTTGATCAGTAGTATAGCTTTTCCTTTGAGAAGCAACAATAAACCAAAAAAACAAACAAACGAGATTTACAAACCTGAAGAGCGGCCGAGTCCTGGCCATTATAATGATAGAGCAACCCAAGTGCAAAATATCTGGGAGAGAAAAGTACTGAATGAAGCAAAGCCACTCCCACAAGATTACATTTCCAGTACAAAGTAATTAAATGACTTGACTAAACTGGACACTGTGTTTAAGCAGGGCAGTAATTAACAACGTGGGGCACGAAAAAGTATTTATGCAAGAAAGCTTCATCCCCGTGTGGCCCATAAGGAATTTTACGAAAGTGATAATGGAAATTAGACCGATTCCC
Organism: Blennius ocellaris; assembly: GCF_963422515.1. Taxonomy (NCBI): domain Eukaryota; kingdom Metazoa; phylum Chordata; class Actinopteri; order Blenniiformes; family Blenniidae; genus Blennius; species Blennius ocellaris. Next base: position 27,660,283 of record NC_137650.1, on the reverse strand, counting down.
ATAGTGGTCAGCAAATTTTTTATTTCCCTGCCAATTACCACAGATTCAAACATAACTGTACAAATAATTAATTCAGCCCATCCAATTTTTTCCTCAAATCTCACACACACAAGGCAACAGTTTTATATGGATGTGCATGTTCCAAAGAATCCAAATATACGATATCATGAAATCAGTCTTTTTAACTTGGTTCGGTTACTTTTGACACTTCTGAGGTAACTGGTATAAGAGTATACGTACTTGTGATATTTCTCCAGCCAAGGAACACTGTCTGCAAGCACACAGGCGTTTTCTGACGCAAGCAGGTCTAAAAGGCTCTCGTGGTTCTGTTCAGCATACAGCTTCAACAATGCCGTGTCTACGTCCTCTCTGCAACCGTTCGCCACCTCCGTGCTTCGTACCTGCGGGTGCAAATAATGGAAAGAGAAATATGAAAAGATTTACTTCGGCGGAGGAACACTGCTTGAATGAATATGCCTTTAATTTGGTTACCTCTCCCAGATAACTGATGAGGAACTTCTTGCACTGCAGTACTTTTTCCTGGTCTCCCTGTGCCAGATGGTTGAGATCTGCGAACTCATGGAGAGGGGGATGGCATCGCGTGAACGAGGAGGAAGCTGGCAGCAGTAACGGGTAGAGAGAGATCAGCTCCCGCACGTCCAGCTGACCCTTCCTGAGAAAGTCATGTATGGCGAGAAAAGTGACTGATGAGGGAGGCACTGAAGAACAAGGACCGAGGAAAGCAGAGAAAACTAAGCAGACAACAGGTGCACACTATCTCTGACAACTGAGAAATCGCTATTATTTCTCATGATGGTGAAAATATACATAGTGAAAAGAGAATCGGAATATATTTTAATAGATCTTCCGATTGCCAAAAACATTTTGGCCAATTATTCAGATAATCGCATAATATAGGCCGCTATACACTGTTCAGTTTGTCTGTGTCAGAGGAAAGTTGCCATATATTCATACACATATCATGTCTTACTTCATACAGTGTTTCCACGGTGATGTAATCACAGACAAGTCTTCACATAACCATAACATAAAGAAACAAGCTTTTTTTCTTCTTCCCCAAATACAATTTGGTGGTGAATCCTTTTAACACAAACATGAACTTCTTCACTTACCTGAAGTGTTCTTTTGCCTCCAGAAACTGAAGCTGGCCAAACTGTATGAAACCTGCCTGCTGGAGGATTCGTTTGTGCAAAATCTAAAGAGAAAGTGACAACATATAAAGCATTTTTTTTTTTTCTGGTGCATTGACATAGTTCATGACTATTGTGTATAAATAATTCCCGTCAGTATCCTCGTGGGGTTTACACAACATTAACTTTACAACTTGCTCCAAAACCTTAACCTTAAAACTCAAGAGCTGCACACGGGTTAATTACCTGGAACTTGTCTTTGGGGATATTTCTCTGCACTCCCTCTGTGAGGATGAGCGCCTCCTCCACTCTGTGACTGGCCAGTAGGTCTTGAATCTGTCTCTCCAGTGGCAGGGGTACCAGAACATACACAGCCTTTGTTGAAGCCAGAATCACTTTCCCTAAGAGCGCATGGAGCACATTGAAAAAGAATCTGTTTAATGCCGTCTCTCCAGGACTTTGCAGTCTGTTTTTGTATTGAGTGCACTTGATTTTTATGCCTTTTATTTTGCCGTGTTTCAAATTAGTTTGTTTTTTTAATATTTTGGATGAAATTAAACAATTTATTTAAAAACAATGTCAGCAACATGCATCAAAATGACTTGGGCATTCGAGGATATCAAATACGTGAGGCAGGTATTAATGACGGCATCCAATGGGAACCCCGTGGGTTAAATGACACCCAATCCGATTGGGGCGATAGTAGGAAGAGGGCAGGCCTTTCTCGACACCATGATGAAATAAGTTAATGTATTTGTTGTGATTTAGTGCTTCGATGGTCCTGATTTAGATCCCACATAAAAGTTGCATGTTTACGTTTAGAAGGTGTGATTTTAATTACAATCGACCCCTTAAAAGTCATTGATCACGAGGAAAGAATACACATTTTATGACTGCTGATCATTGACATTTTTTTGGAAAAAGGCTGAATCCAGAGTCGATTAAAATGTGGCAGCAAAGTTCTGGTTGAACCTCTATTTGACAGCCAGACAATAAATGCACACTTGCTGTTCGATTTAAAGAATGAGCAGCACAAACAAGTAAACCAAAGCATTATAAGCTATTTAAAGAAAAATCTAGAGAAAAGCACTACATGTGCTTTTTTTTCTGATTGGTGTGAGTAACACATTTGAAATTTGTGAAAATACCTTCAAAGTCTTGCAGAATGTGTCCATCTCTGAAAGAAAGGGTCTGCTTCAGCTGCTGGTCCAGCATGCTGTGGATGGTGATGAAGCTCTCATCCAGAGCAACGACGTACGGAAAACACACTGCAGCGCCAATCACACTCTCTGACCAATTGACTGGCGCCCGCTGAGAGACTCCCTCTGCGTTGGCAAACATTCCTGCAGGGAGGAAGTGGAAAGGCAGCTCTTGAACATCAAAAGGGACATTTCAAGGAAGTGAAAATATATCAACAACTTTTAAAGTAGGAAAAAAGGGGCTATTTTTAAAAACAGGCATACGAAAGCTCTTACTTAAAGTGTCCCCCAGTGAAGCATTAAAAACTGAACATACCCAGACCACCAGGTGCAGCTAAGAGGAACTCCTCTCTGCTGATCCTCTTCACAATGGGTCTCCTCTCCTCGCTGTTGTAAGGGAAAAGGTCCTGCGAGGCCCCTGTGTTGTAGTTCAGAATCATGTACTGTGTGGCGAGGGCCAGGCACAAGAAGTAACCGTCCACACTGATGGCACACGGCTGCTCGGGAGTGCTCACCTCTTTGACCAGCTGCACTCTGTCCTCATACACCATGAAAATTTGAACTGTCCGCCGCTTCGAGGAGAGCACGGCCATCTCCACGCAGAACGGGTCGCCGTTCACCGGGTTCTCGTTTATACAGAACGCCGTCACGCCTCTGATTTTGGCGCCGCCTCCCGCGGCCGACGGCACCGTCTCCAGTGTCACCATGTCGACGAGGAACACTATCCCGTCGCAGAGCACGATCAGACGCTCCAAAGCGGAGGCGGCTCGCAGCTCAGTCACTGACTTCTTGAGGCCCAGGTATTTATGCAGCAGCTTTTGAGACGAGTAAATCAATTTCCCTTTGGAGGACGTGACCTCGACCAGCAGGAAGTGATGGATAAAGCAGTCATTGGTGCCCACGTACAAGTGTTTTCCGCAGCATTCGATGCACTCGATGTTGATGCGAGCTTTGTCGCCCATGAGGAGGTCACGCTCCACAGCGGGGACCAGCTGAAACGCCTTCACACTCATCTCAGCCAAGGCATCTACACTGAATGATACAAAAGAAAGAAGAAAGACAAGAATCAACAAAGCGGACAATGTTAGGGGGAGTAAACTGCACTGGAGATTCCCACAAATGTTTATACAGAAAGCGACATAAATCCATATTAATATACCTCTACCTTGAGATGTATAGTTTCACATTTGAATACATGTTTACTTTTTTTTTTATTTTTGTAGTTGTATTGTTTACAGTTGACGGCAGCTTATACAATTACACTCCAAAGTTGCACTGAAATCTGTAATCATAGAAATAACTAAGCATCTCACTCTTAAACCCTCTCGAGGAATATTACAGGTTACATATTTCAACACAAAGTGCCACATGGCAAAAATCAGCAACAATATCATCCAAGAAATCCCAAACGGATTAAGCCCGAGTGTGCAATTACATCCTAACCACAAACATTATCAGTAAAGCTTTAACTGTGAAGTTAACAATTATTCTACATTTTGTGCTGCTCATCAGGATGGGATGCCTAAGGCCAAGAGCTTTTGAGATAAAGCCAGACAGGCCAGGTCGTAATGGTACAGACAAGTGAAAGTGGATATATTGGGAAAAGGAAGTTGGAGGAAAGAGCTGGGAAGCAGGAAGACATGCTTCAGAAAAGAGTCAAGGCTGGTGTGAAGTAGGGCATGAAGATGTGGGTGTTTCAGGAGAGGAAGTAGGGGGAGGAAGATGATCTGCAGTGAATGGAGCAGTCAAAAGACAAAATTAGTCTGGAAGTATATGACATCATTTTCCGATAAAGTATAAGTCATTATCTGGAATTACCATCGGACCCAGTAGGAGTATCGGACATCACTGTTAGGCAGTTGGACAGTATCAGTGTTGTGTCTGGCATTGAGAAACTGGGACAACTAGGTATTCTGATTACTTGGGTTATACACACATACATAACCCCAGCAACCTCGGCTCAGTTAAGATGTTGCATGATTCACACGGCTGTGAAAACTAAACAATCTCGGTCAGATGAGCTCAGAAGTACGAAGTGTTACCTTGCAGTCACTCTTCATTTGAGACCTCCGAGATAAACTCCTCCTGAAGCCGTCATGCAGATGTTGAGTCACTGGGTCTGGAAAGAGATCAACACGAGTTTTGACATGTCTGTTGTTTGATTTTGGATTTGTTCGGCACTCTTGTGTTGCAACACTTAATAAGAGCCACCTGATACACAATAACCCACCAACATCTTCACACACAGCTTCAGTTGACAACTTAGCTCTCTTAATCCCGACAGTTTGTCGCGTGTGTTCAGTACAAGTGACTCTCGCGTGTAAAGTGATTGAAACTTTGTCAGTGTTTCGCCAAAGCTTCAGGATCAACAGCTAAAGAAGTTAGCGCTAACTAGCTTCCCAAATCCACATATTAACAGTGGGGTTAAAAAAAAAAAAGTTCAATTGTAAACCTTGCCTATCCAGGAGCCACACATGTATCGTGTATGATTTAATACATAAAACGCAATGATGCCGTGGTTAATCTTCCATATAATTTTTGTGGAATAAGTCATCTCGTGAAGCTAGTGCTAGCTGAAAGTGAAGCCTCTCCAGCAGTGCTAATGCTAACAGGCTAACGCCTGAGGTTTTCCACGGAGGTAAATAAAAGCTTCCTGCTTGTTCAGAAATCCGTGCGAGTCTTCGTGCTTATCGGAGACTAAAAGCTCATATTCTCTGCTGCCATGAGTCGATGCTTCAAGCACCGACTCCCTGCCCGGCGGTGTCCCGGTGAGGCTGCCGCCGTTAGCCGCGGTACGTACCGCTGACGATGACAGCTCTCAGGGCGGCAGAGGCCGGAGCGGCGCTCGGAGCGGAGCCGCGGAGCCTCACAACCTCGGCGCGGAGAAACACTTCAACGTCAACGCAGCCATGGTGCTCGGTGCACCGCAACCGACGGGCGGAAAGTGCGGGCTTTAAACGGTGGCGTTTCGGGTCTTCCTCGCCGGGGAGAAAACGCCGCCCATTTGCACTAAAGCCCTGCTGCTGGACTCAGGTGAAACAAGGGTGCGTTCAAGAGCGCCGAACAGCGAGGGAAGCTCCGGGCGCGTCATTCATCTGGCAACTCTTATCATCGTGTAACACTTTCCTGAACTGTTCATGAAAAACAAATCAACAGTGAATTTCTCAAAACTGAAAGCATTTTCCATTTTTAACCTACATTCTACCATGCAGAGTGGTCGAGAGTTTAATGTCCTTGATTCCAGTGTGGTTGGGGCCTTTTTGCATGTAGTTTGCATGCTCTCCCTGTGCCTGCATGGATTTTCATCAAGCACTCTAATAACCTTCCGCATATGCACATATATTTATGTATGCGTATTTATATAATGTATATATTAAACATATGCATGTAGTCTTACACGTATATACTGTAAATATATTATTTAGTTTCTACTATACTTTGAAATTCTGTTTAATGTTTGGATTTTTGTCGCCTGATCGTTGTTGATGTCTTTTTGGTCTTTGTTTATTAACCAGCCTCTGAATAAACTGCAGCTGTCCCATATATTTTTTTAACTGAGAACTCTACCAACTGTCCCAACTATGAATGTTAGATGCGGTACAATAAACACAGTAAAGTATTTTTTTGTGCAACCTATTCTCAGTTTGCAATAGTTATTTATTCACCTGGTAGCCTCTTTTCCTTTTATTTGAATTCAAACCTTGTGGTATTTGACATTATAACAGGTTAAAGCGTTGTAAATGCAGATGACGCCGCCGTCGCATTATTATTACATCACCAAGTGAAAGTGCGGTCTTTAGGTCACAACTTTATTTTATTAACAAAATCACTTACTTAATACATCCTCTAATACAATCTTCACAAATGCCTTTTATTTATGTATTTATGTATGTATTTATTTATTTGTAAATGTATTCTTTAAATACTTAAAGAATGCGCTGGATTGCCACACCTCTAAATGACTTCCATCTTAGTTAATAGAATCCTACCGAGCAAACTGATGTGTCTCAATGCACAGGAAATAAATTTAGCTTGGCAGGTATTCAGCACCTTCCATATATTTTTCTTTTCTCTTTCCGTAATATCTTTGGAAATATGTACACCTAAATATTAGACGACCGATCTTATAGGAATGGTGTATGCAATTTGATAATTCACACTGATGGATTGGCATCAATTCACATTTATTTATGTTGAGCTTAGGCCCTGAGGCCTTGGGGGGGGGGGGGAAATCAATGGTTTGTATTATCTTTGCGACCTCAGTCAACTGTTTCATTAAAACAAAAAACAAAAGAAAAGAAATTGGCGTGTCGTCCGCTCGACGAGTCACAACAACGTGATCGCCTTTCCATAACTCCTTCAGGAAGCCTCCAAACATCTTTCCTTAACCCCGTGACGTCATCCACTGGGTCAAGATAGGTACGTAAATAGGAAAGGAGAAAGGAGGGACTTTTCGGAAGTACCTACGTTGTTGTAAAATCCCAGCCGTCGTTGAACGCGGCGCAGCCGCTTTTTCACCCAGGATGCACCTGTCCAGCTGAACTGTCTCACAAAAGCCATTTTGTTGCGCTAGCTAGCTCCGTGCTAAAGAAAGCACTAATAATAACATGGCTCTGTTATGTCAGCCTTAACTATGTCGCTTTTATGCTTTTCTCAGCTGTCAAACGAGCTCGTCCGGGTCTGTGAAGTCGTAGGCGGCGACATGGATTAGCCCGCAGGAACAAAGTGCTGTTGGAGGAGAGCGAGAACTGTGTGCTAAAGTCGGTGTGCTGCAGCTCCAGAGAAAAGACTGTTAGCTCCCAACCGGCGGTAGTTATGTATTCTCATTAATTGTCCTTACTCGAGTGCCTGTTCGCTGATCAATGCGTGTTAGACAATAAGGCTTGTGCGTGCCCTGCACTGGCAACCCTAAGACGTGTGTGTTTTTTTTTTGTTTGTTTGTTTGGTTGTTTGTTTTTTAACGCGTGCGTCGCTGGCTGTGGTGAAAAGGAGGCGGATCAACAATCCGACAGTAACTTAACAAAAACACTTGAACCATACAGCGTTAAGCCAAAGCGCTAATCTGATAATGGCAGAGGACACCCGACAGGACAAGAGGGCCAGCTTCTCCTCCCTCACCGAGCACAACCCCAACGGGATGGCCAGGACCTCCGCCGTGGCCTCTGGCAAAAGTGGCGCCTCAAAGAAACTAGTCATCAAAAATTTCAAAGGTACCCACACTTGACCTTTTTTTACCTCCCGACGTCTGTATCCGCAGTCCCGGCGTGGTGGTGACTTCTCACAACACTGCAGGGGCTGGGTAAAGTTTCGCCTCTCACTTCAGCTCCCTTGTAAACAAGCCTCACACCAGACTCACTTAAACCAAGGGTTTTTATTTCTTTTTTCTTATAATCCAACTATCAAGATTCTTTTGTAACTTCTGTAATATGGTCTTAAACTTTTAGATGTGCTCAAATTAGTCATTTTAAAAGCAATTAAATTGTATAACTAGATTGAAATGGCCAATAACTAAAAACACCAGGTAAAGGAGGTTCACACGTGAATACGTGTTTGTTGTTGTTTTCTTCTTCTATGGTCTTGGAATAGAAAAAGCCCAACTCAGCAAGTGGTGGTTGGTGTTTTTTTTGTTTTTTTTTAAGAGAACTCTTCTGACAGTTTCTGGTAGTTTTTGGCAATTATTTAAAAAGAAACAGACATCAGTTTGCTTTAATCAAATACGATGCGATGTGTCCTTATCTAAAAGCTGATGGCACTGTGGCTAATCTGAAAGACACAGATGTTGTTCTGATGATAGAGCTAAATACAGTTTAAGAAGAAGAAAAAGATGCGTATTGGCAGTATTTATATTGTATTTTACCTATCAATATTCCCCTTGTGCATTTTATCCAGCCCATAGTCAATGTCAGGTACTTCCTTCACTGTCCTCGTAAAGTTCAAAGTTGCAATATGAAGCAAAGTTGTTGGTATTATGCCCAAAAGTATAACTAAACTATTTAAACTTACAACAAGATAGGGTTTGTAAAATTCTATTCAGAGATATTGATCAGGATTGATGAATATTATTTATAACGTAATATTTAGTTCCTGTTGATGAACTTTGATATGTATTTTTTGGTTAAAGACAGGCCAAAACTAGCAGAGAACTACACAGAGGACACGTGGCTGAAGTTGCGGGATGCTGTGGGTGCCATTCAGAATAGCACTTCAATCAAGTACAATCTGGAAGAACTTTATCAGGTTTGTTTACAAAGATAAAACTCAAATTTGATGTTCTTTTTAGGTGCCATTACTCGGGTGCAGAAATATGGCATACATATAAATACAAAGTCATTTGAGTCTCTTGTGTCTCTGTAAATCTCCCAGGCGGTGGAGAACCTGTGTTCCTATAAAGTCTCCCCAACACTGTACAAGCAGCTGCGACAAGTCTGCGAGGATCATGTGCAAGCCCAGATCCAGCAGTTTAGAGAATATCCTTTTGTAATTTTACATTTTCATGACTGTCTCTATGGTAAGTTATGTCTCAAGTCAGTAAAACATTCACTAAGTTTGGACAGAGTTGTAAGTTCCCTCCCTTTGTGGAACTCCATACGGTCTTGCTTCTTCTGTTTCCTCTGAACTACATTTTGTTATTTCTCAGCTTAATTTGGAGTCCAAGTATTTCAGTTTCAGATCAATGGAGAGCTTATTGATGACAAGTTTGTCCAGAGAAGAAATCAACATAAAAACTGGCTCTAGTCTGTTCAATAAACATTCATAGCCAGTCACAGTTTACCTGGTATGATTCAGTTCGACTTGTTGAAGTTTGTTTCACAGCCTGTAGACACCACAGAGAGAAAATAAATGCCAGACTCAGATGGTTACAAATATACAAATATACAATTTGAATGCCCAGGTAGGTTTGGCTCAGTAAGTGCCATTTCCTTTTCTTTTTTTTTTTCCTCCATTAAATCTTGGCTCTGACTCCTTGTCCAGGATGAATTTATTTAACAAATAATTTTGGCTTTGAAAACAGTCCTAAGCCCTTGTCCAGGGTGAATTTATTTAACAAATTTGGCCTTTATGTTTGATATAGTTCCATACACAGTGATACTTTGAGTGGCACCAATAAAGACATGTTGGATATACATTCTTTTTATTATTCTTTATATCTTATAAGTCAGTAATTTGTCGGTCTTAGTTATTATCATTATCAGTCTATTCTGGGTGTTGCTTTTAAAGCAGACTTGACAAAAAACTTTTGAGACGTGATAATGAATCGAAGGTTTAGATTTGATTGTGTGACTGAGTGAAAGATTTTCTCCTTAATGTGGAGTTCACAGAGTCTTTGGACAACCTTTCCTTCCTGAAGAGAATGAATCGCTGTTGGCAGGATCACTGTAGGCAAACCGTAAGTGTGGTCTTTGACAGATTTTCAAAACTCTCCGACTGATGGAAGCTGTGTATTAGGAGTTTAAATCTAATGATGAGACGGTTCTCTTCCTCTGCAGATAATGATCAGAAGTATCTTTCTATTCTTGGATCGTACCTATGTGCTGCAGAACTCCCTGCTTCCGTCAATCTGGTAACGTCACTCTTCAGTTGCGTTGCCCTACTTGTCGGGATGTTTTGTCTGGAGGCTGATGTTGTTCACGCTGCACAGGGACACGGGCCTGGAACTGTTTCGTACGCACATCGTGAGCGACGGCGCGGTCCAGAAGCGAACAGTGGAAGGCATCCTGGAGCAGGTCGAGCTGGAGCGGAACGGCGAGACCATTGATCGCAGTCTGCTGCGGAGTCTGCTGGGCATGCTGTCGGACTTACAGGTACTGTATTTATCCCAGGTGGTCAGTATTTTTGGCGTGTTACAGTTCTCTGTCACCTGACCGTTCAAACCTTGGTTTAGGTTTATAAAGACTCGTTTGAGGAGAGATTCTTGTCCGAGACGAATCGCCTGTATGCGGCAGAAGGACAGCGGTTGATGCAGGAGAGAGACGTGAGTGATCGTCGGCTCATTTCTGTTACCTGTGGTCACATTTGTTCGTCAGTGTGCTTTCGTACCGAGATGTAGGACTCAGTGTGTGTGTTTGTGTTCAGGTGCCCGAGTACCTGCACCATGTGTCTCGCCGGTTGGAGGAGGAGAACGATCGTATCTTGAGCTACCTCGACCAGAGCACGCAGTAAATATTGACTCGTGTTTAACTGTTTCATATCAATGTGGTGCCCATGTATAACAGAGCCTATCTGGTTTACACACAAAACCTCCGAGGTCTTACCAATATTCAGGGGATTTTGTGCAGTAGAAGGTGGACAACATGTCTTCAGAAATGCACAGCCGCGCAGCAGCTGAATATATCAGACACGTTATCCATCTACATTAATTCAAACAAAACAATGTTACTTTAGTTGTTGTATTTTGTATATTTGTTTATAGCTTTGCCTCTCTTCAAAGCCACTCTGAGTTATATAATACTTTCACCTGCCAGGTAACAGTCATTGTTCTATCACTGCGCCCATCAGTTACTGTGTAACTTTGGTGTCCAAGTAGGTCATTTTGAGGAACATTATCTCTCAAGGTTCAGCTGTATTTAACGGTTTTAAGTGTCCAGTTCTTTCGAAATCTCTCTAAAATCTCTAATATTTCTCAATATTTTGTGTGAAACCTATCCAAGTCTAACATGCCAATTACAGGGACTTACTGTGGCGAGCTGTGTTAAAATGAGCAGCTGCTAATTCACAATGATGTTTTTGTTATGATTCAACAATTGTTTTTTAGCGAAAAAGTCACCACTTTCAACTTAAGTGTTTCATTTTATTTGGCAGAATATCAAACTGTGTCCACAGTAATGCTTTTCTTTTCAGTTGTACAACAAAGTCTCAATCTGATCATTTCAGTTGATGCTCAATATCTAAAATCAGTCTAATATTGCAAGTGAAGTCCTTGTGTGTGGAAATTGTTTGTAAACTATGTTAGGAATATCGCATTTAACAGCTTTATGCAGTTCAGATATTGCTGTAAATAAAACTACAAGAATGATCATCCAAAAAATGTATACTGAAAGGCTTTGGTTCTAAAACATTTTTTTTTTTTTAATTGAATAAATCCTTGTGCAAAACATAAACTGTAAAGATGGCATCGCTGGAAAGTCATGTGTGTTTGCAGGCTTTTTTGGGTATTCTTTTATACTGAAATTACTCCTCTGCATTATACCACTTTCCTCAGGGTTGAACTACACAAACAGTAAAGCTTAAACATGTTCTCCTTTCTTCATTTCTCCTTGTTTCGCAGGAAGCCGCTCATTAGCTGTGTTGAGAAACAACTTTTAGGAGAACATATGACTGCAATCCTACAAAAAGGTGTGTCGTCTGTATGAAACAATTTGCGTTTGTGCAAGTCTTGTGTAGAGTACTGCTTTCAATGCGTTGTCATTGTCTTGGCTCTCTGTGGTTGTCTGTTTGGACCTTGTGCTCATAAAAGTGGTTCCATATGTTTTGATGGAGTCCTTTCTTATTCGTTTTGTGACCTTCTGTGTAAAGAAAGTGCATGACTTCAAAATGTACACAGCGGTTCTAAGTGGACACGTATTTCTGGCAGGTCTGAGCATTTTGCTGGATGAGAATCGGGTGACGGAGCTGACCCTGCTCCACCAGCTCTTCAGCAAAGTGAAGGGAGGGCTTCCCACACTGCTGCAGTTCTGGAGGGATTACATTAAGGTACACACTTGGGAGTCGCGCAGTTGCAAGGAAGTGACCAGCTATGACCAAGGGATCCACTGACCCACTATATCTGATTGCAGTCTTTTGGTGGCGAGATCGTCTGCACTCCGGAAAAAGACAAGGACATGGTGCAAGACCTGCTGGACTTCAAGGACAAGATGGACAATGTGGCACAGAGCTGCTTTGCACGCAACGAGAGTTTCATCAACGCCATGAAGGAGGCCTTCGAAACCTTCATCAACAAGAGGCCCAACAAGCCGGCTGAACTCATCGGTACGCCAGTGCAAGACATTTCTGTCTCGTTGTACTTGATCGCAAATGTACATAGCAGATTATGTAGTTTTTTGGATTTTTTTTTTTTTACTTCTAGCACATGACAACTGTTTTCTTTGTCCTTCCTCCCATGCAGCTAAATATGTGGACTCCAAGTTGAGAGCAGGGAACAAGGAGGCTACAGAGGAGGAGCTGGAGAGAATCCTGGACAAGATAATGATAATCTTTCGCTTCATTCATGGTCAGTTCCGCGCTTCGCTGTGTGTGTTCACGGTAAATCCATTTGTATACTCACAGTCAACATGCTTGTTCCAGTCTTGATTGGGCTTTTTCACGTTTTCCCCAGGAAAAGATGTGTTTGAAGCTTTCTATAAGAAGGACTTGGCCAAGCGTCTGCTGGTTGGGAAGAGTGCTTCTGTTGATGCCGAGAAGTCCATGCTGTCCAAGCTCAAACACGGTGAAACTCTTATTTAGACATTAGTCTGACTGGACTGTAGCTTGTTTGGTTTGGTGCTGATTGATCTCACCTGATAATTGACTTCTTAAGAAGGTTTTAGACAAGAATTAAATGGTGAATTAAATACATTTTAGAGCTTAAAACCTGAGCAGTTGTGTTGTGTGCATCATCTCTTTGGCAACTGCTATAAAAGATGTTTGTGTTTCAGCGTGCAAAGTTTATGATCTGTTTTGGTTTGTTGGGAAGAAAGAGTGAAGTGTGGTATTTGTACTTTTGATTTCTGTCAGAATGCGGAGCAGCGTTCACGAGTAAACTGGAGGGGATGTTCAAGGACATGGAGCTGTCCAAAGACATCATGATCCAATTCAAACAGGTACTCAAAGTGTCTCACTTTAAAAATATGAAAAACACCAACGTGACATTGAGTTTTTTATGTAAAGCTGTATGATGATTTTGCTTCCACTCAGTACATGCAGAACCAGAGTGAGCCAAGCAACATAGAGCTGACCGTCAACATCCTGACGATGGGCTACTGGCCTTCTTACACACCCATGGAGGTTCACCTGCCCCCAGAGGTAAAGTTTCATTATAGTAGATCATATTAATGTAAGGCGTGGAAGCTACACTTTGTAAGTAGATCTTAGGCAGACATTTAAAAAAATTATTGCGTGTGTATTGTTGTTTTATGGTGAGTAGACGACAGTAAACAGAGGATTGGTTGTATGAATATTTTTAAGTTTCACCATGTCCCCTTGCTGGGAGGGACTTTGAATCCTGGTTTCAGCGGGCACATAGGGTGAAAGCTACCCAAGTTTCATGGTGCCACAATTGACATTTACTCTTGATTTTGTTACGCCTTGGTTAGATGGTGAAGCTCCAGGAGGTGTTCAAGCTGTTCTATCTGGGTAAGCACAGTGGGAGGAAGCTGCAGTGGCAGCCCACACTGGGCCACGCTGTTCTCAAGTCAGAGTTTAAAGAGGTAGGACTGTTGTCCTTTCTTACGTGACAGTCGAGAACATCGACCATCTGAGCGGCGCTGACAGGAAGTGCTTCATGCTTGCAGGGTAAAAAGGAGGTGCAGGTGTCGCTCTTCCAGACGCTGGTGCTGCTCATGTTCAATGAGGGAGAGGAGTTCAGCATAGAGGAGATCCGTACTGCCACTGGCATAGGTTTGTAAAACACTCGACACACACACACCTTGTAAATAAGCATTAGATTTGTTTGTTTGTGGGAGAGGCCCCTCCGGAGTCACACGGTTCTTTTCTGCACAGAGGAGGGAGAGCTCAAGCGCACGCTGCAGTCGCTCGCCTGTGGAAAAGCCCGTGTCCTCAACAAAAACCCACGAGGGAAAGATGTGGAGGACGGAGACCGTTTCAATTTCAACAATGACTTCAAACACAAACTGTTCCGCATCAAAATCAACCAGATCCAAATGAAAGAAACGGTAAAGATGTTTTGTTTTATTACATGTTCTTGCTCTTTTGTCCACACCTGTTGGATTTTAGTGGTTGTGTCATTTAGGTATTCATCTGTTTTCCAAACCTTAAAGACGGGTTGTTTACTCTTTTTTTTTTAACTGCCGACAGGTGGAGGAGCAGGTAAGTACCACAGAGCGAGTGTTTCAGGACAGACAGTATCAGATCGACGCCGCTGTCGTGCGCATCATGAAGATGAGGAAAACTCTCAGTCACAACCTACTGGTATCCGAGCTCTACAATCAGCTCAAGTTCCCCGTAAAGGTAACGCATTCTGAGCTCCCCCTTCTTCAGCTTTTCCTCCCGCTGCAATGTGCACGTCGTCCTGAATCTATCTTTCCCTCCACAGCCGGGCGATCTGAAGAAGCGGATCGAATCGCTTATAGACAGAGACTACATGGAGCGGGACAAGGAGACTCCTAACCAGTACCATTACGTTGCCTGAAGGGGGGGTTTCTCTGTCACCGCCGTGCTTTTCTTACAGCAAGCTGAAACCGCTTGCCCTGCCCAAAACAGGATCACAGCCCCTCAGCCACCCGGCTCTCCTGTGGTGCCCATCTTTTCCTCCATCCGTAATCCTGGACCCAGCGTTCAGATGCACAGAGAGCTCCAGAGACACAAGTGAGACTCGGCTGTGCGAACCTTCAGTGGGACTCTTGACTTGGGCAATGAGCAGCACCCGGGGTTTTTCGATGGTTGGTTTATGTGACTTGAGAAATTTGCGAATGCAAAACACAACTGAAATTACAAGCACTTTCCTCTGTTTAGTTTTTGTTCGCCCCACCCCCCTCCCTTTGGGATTGGGTTTTTGTTTCCCCTTCACCGTGTCATTCTAAAATCACTTATTTTTTACTATAGATGGTTTGTCTTGAGTTTTACCATGGTTTTTTTTTTTTTTTTTGGCGTTTTATTCATTTGCTCCTTACAAATGGCTGCACATGTTGCTGAGTGCAAACCTGATTAGTTGGTTTCTTGATTTGGCTAAAAATTAAAAAGAGAGATGGAGAGAGAGACTTGAGAAGGATGAAGTGAGTCTGAGGGGTTGGGTTCATTGTTTGTAACACATTTGCTGAGTGACATCCAGACAAGCCAGTTGGGTATTAATTTTGGTATCTTGTATGTTTTGACCAAAATGTCCAATGTCATGTGCTGACTTCTTTTTTTTTTTTTTTGTAGAACAGATTGTATTCTATGTAAGAGTGCGAAAAAGTGAACTGAATAAATGGATATTTAATGATTGAGTGAGTGATTTGTAGATAATTGGCTTGTACTACTTTCTTAAAAGTTCATTCAAACTCGTCTGTCCAGCGTCTAACATATTCTCAAGGTTTTGTCTCAGCTTGGTGGCATTACGTCTTCCAACACACGCACCAACAATCTCCTGCAAGCCAATCTGACTTGTAAATACCAAATGGTAAAGCGGTATATTGGATACGTTTGATCTCATATGAATGTGCTCCAGTTCTGAAATATGGTTTATCATATTTAATTTTAGTATATGCTGGGGAGACATTTAGGATTTTGCTGTGTCATTACTGGGATGTAGAAGTGAAAATGAAAGGTTGAAGCACTTTCACTTCTGCTTTAAACATTTGGGATATCCAACTTTTAGAAATAGTTATTTAAACGCTCGTCGTTTGATGTTAAAGTCTCATTTTATTTAATTTTTTTAAAGAAGGTATAACTATGTCCGTTGTTAAAAAGTGTAGTTGAACTATGCAGAGAGAATGTAGCGGGGTCCTGGTAAGACTTGGACCGGCTGCCTCTGCGTTCCTTCTAGGGTTTTGCACACCCTCGTGAATTGATGGAGGTGTCAGCTGACTAACCCACAACACATGCACTTTACAGGCTGCACAGCAGTGTGTGTGTGTGTGTGTGTGTGTGTGTGTGCGTGTGTGTGTGTGTATGTACGTACGTACACTCACATGCTATCTCCCCCATTTCAGCAAACTGTATGCTCCAGATCATACACCATACAACTGCTTTAAAAGCCATGAACTTAAAGAATTTCAGGAATGCTATATTCAGGTCCTGTCCCACTCTGCTTTTTATTTCCTTAAAAAAAAGAAAAGAAATAAATTAACCATTGTCTGGATCTCTTAAGATCTGTGTCTTTTTGAGTTTGCTTTGTCTCTTTTCTGTTATTTTTGCTGTATGTTATTGTGTGCCTCTTAAATACCCATTTGAAATCCTTGATAACGATGCATCTCTTTTTTTTAAGTCACCATTCTAGTTTTCCTTTCAAATTAGTCAGTATATTTCATGGGTCTGTAGCCATTTGACATGTTTCCGGATGGTAATTCCTTGTGTATTTTGAGACATTTATTTGGTATGTTTCTACTCATTTTAGCTGAACTTAGAGCATCTTTGATTATTTGTATATCTGTGATCGTACATCACTTCTTGGTGCTCCGATCTGCCTTGCGGTCCAGTTCAGAAATCCTTCCATGGTGACACTGGAGTGAGAAGTCATTTTCATTGTAACATTATTCCTGGAAGAGCACTATTTTTCTCATACGGTGTCTCTTTACACCCTGCTGGCATCGCTTGTCCTACATAATTATTATTTTTAATATGCAAGTAAAGTTACCTAATACCACACGTTTGTTTCAGGACAAAAGGGATGCTGTCTTGTGTTGTATATGTTCAGTTTTTTTTTTTTTTGCGTTGATTTCTCTGAAACAGCGCTGATGGGAGGGGGGAGGAAGAGGAGGAGGAGGAGGAGGAGGAGGAGGAGGAGGGGGAGGGGGGGGCGGCGGCCTCACGTGACTGCCTCGCTCAGTCTAAATGCTCCCGGTTCACATGACGGGACATGGCTTATTCTGAGTGTGCGGCTGCCAACGACAACTAACCGAGCTTCAAGGATACCACACCAGCGCTAACTCCCGTCTGCAGACAGCAGCGAAGCGTAAACAACAACAAGACGGGGAAACAACAACAGCTTAAGCTCGAGCTCCGTGAAGTTAACTGCCGTGAGTGCGTTGAACCCACCTGCGTCCTGCAGCGGCGACTCACAGACACGCCACCACCACCGCCTCTGCGGGATTTTAACCTGCGTTCTACCGGCCGTGCCTGCTAACGTCCAGCCATGCGGCGGCTCTGTCACGCTCTGGCCACGCTCTTGGCCGCCTGGTTTGCGGTTTTCGGTGAGTGTTTTTCCTTTGTTGTTTGTTTGTTTTGTTTCGTTCTGTTGTTGTTTGCGGTTTTAAGGCGCCCTTTGCTGAAACCGCTGAGCTCGACGACGTCACAACAGCCGCGGTTGATCGGTGTTCAGGGGCGCTGACAGCGTTTGTGAGGACCGGGGGTCGGTCAGTCGTGATCTCGGTGTGGCAGAACGACAACGATTAACCACATGAGCTTCATACTTCCTCAGTGACATGTACGCCCACATATTTACTACAAGTAAATGAATAATCTTGAAGAAAGACATAAACTATAGTGGGCTTTGGGGAATTCACTCAGGCCCCCTGGATCTTCACTCCTTCAACCATTTAAATGTGATTTAATTTGAAATGTGCACCATGCTAAATGTGTTAACTCTCTTGGAGCAGAAGGTAATGATTTACTAAAAGATAAGATAATGTCCTACTAGTCCTGCAGTGAGGATGTTTGCTTACATATACGTCTATTGGTACGGTTAAAAAAAGACACTTGTCAAGCAGACAAAAAGACACAATACAGATTTACAGTATTTACAAGTGCATAATGTGACTTTCATCATCTACCTTGGGGATTGCGCAACATATCTGGCAACCCATCCAGAAAATAATGGGGGGGGGGCCGGGGCATCAGGCCTGAAATATCCTGTTTTGCCATGACCTGCAGTCTTCCACAAAACTGTTCTGTCAGATGTGATACATTGCTGGCCTCCAAAAATTTCTATTTCATAACTTGCAGTCATTGAATTTCAGGCTTAATAATGCCAATTAAAAGATAGAAAATCAGTTTATAGATAATTAAATGTGCTAACTAGTTTAATATGATCAAGGTCACTGCTATGATCTGTGCTACATAAATGTATTATGGAGGGAGGCCATAGGACAAAGTACCAACAGGAGCTTAAATGGGCACATATATTTCATAACCAGTAATCAGTAAGTTGTTCTTTCCTGACCTCCGTGGCCTGAATCTATTGAAGCCCCTTCAATGTGAGTATGGCTAAAGTAATTAAATGTTTTGATTGGAAAAAGTCAAACAATGAAATGAGTTGCTCACTCATGTTGTGTCTCAGCAACACAACAAATAAATAAAATGACCACAAGTTTAGGTTGAGTATTTCAGCTTGATTACACAGAATTTTATCACTGAGAAAATTAAAGGCCGCAATCTTTGTCTTGCTATTTTGTCATTTGTGGGCTTGTTTTAGTTGGCGAATGTTTTTTTTGTTGATCCATTCTGATGTACAAATTATCACATTCATTCACAGCTTCATCCAACATGTTCATTTAAGAAAAGGTTCATGTTGGGTGAAGGTCAGAAAACCATCTGAAAATCAAGAAAATTCTCATCATATTTGACCAACAAATGGGTCTTGGCACTGTTGGACCCGTGGCTTTTTAAAGTTTTGCACAGTCCACAGTTACTGGAAAAATCCCCGGACTTGATTCTAGTTTTATTATCCTCTAGCCTAACGTGATGCCCAGGTTTTGTTGATGATGTGCAGATTAGCCTCATTGTTTTGTCATTTGACAGCGTTGCATGCTGGCTTTGTGTTGCACACAGCCCTGGAGGGGCCCACTGACTGCCAGTTTATGACCGGTTTAATCGGCCTGAAAGAAAACACACACACACACACAAGCAGCTGGTTGCTGACACAGGTAAATGGGCACATGTGGTTGTAGCCCCACTGGTTATAGTCTGTTTTAACTGTTCATGTCAGTCCTTACTTGGTGTTAATCTCCTTTTTTTTTCAACTAGAATTTCCTCACAAAACAAGACTTAGACATGTATTGCTGCTGTCCGCAGCCTGATACTTTGTACACGCGCAGCTACTTTCACCTCATGATCAGATTGCACTGTTGTGAAAACGGCCTGCTGAATGTTTACATGGTGAACAGAGAGGTTATGTTAAGGTCAGGCTGCAGTCAAACGGGGGCAGACACACGCCGACAGGACAGCATCTTGGATTAATAAACTGCAAGAAGGAGCCACAAGGTGAAGTTAAGAAGAAGAAGGAAGAAAAGTGTGCAGTAGGTTGCAATATGGCAGTTATGAAATTACCAGTCGTATACTGGGAGACTGACACCACCTGCAGGAGAAACCAGACGTATAGTTATCTCTCGGGAAGCAGAAACCATTTAAATGATCCTTTCTTTACCAGAAAACTCGGTCAACAACACAAGATAATTTTTCAAATTTACTATAATATGACATAAAAATAGAAATGGCAGCTCTTGCACAGTGACGACATTCCAGCCAAACCACAACAGGAAGTGTGAGGTGGCAAAACCTATGTATTGCTTTACTGTATCATACGTTTGGGAGTATATATTTTAATGGTGTTGAAAAATGCGCAAGTCTGAAATGGCTGCAGTGATTTCTAGATGATGTGTGTCACACCCAAACATGAGACATGCAATGACTCGGCAGTTTTCACAACATAATGATATTAATAGTCCATAGTGCAGGCGAGGAGGCACAGCGGCTCGCCTGAGCTTACAAATATTCACAGGAGGCACATTCAACCTAACAAGTGTGTCTCTTTTCTCTGCCACTCAGGACACGATGCAACAGTGGTGAACTGAAAGATCTGAAATAAACTCCTAAAAAAATATATCTTCAGCTGGGGTTTGTCGTCTGTGATCACTTGTGGCTCTCTGGGGACCTCTGCTGGTGGTTTGTGTGTACTGCTTTTTCAGGGTAGGACAGGAGTTGGAGGGATTAACTCTATTCCCATTCGGTTCTGTGAAGAAAATACATGATTACCGATAATGATCAACCTCATTTTTCAATGAGAGGAAAGAGAAACTCCAGCCTGGATGTCACTGGTCCAGGAAAGTGAGCGCCACATTGTATCCCAACTAAAAAAAAGTTTGTAAATGTTACAAAACTGTTCGGATTTTCCACTGGGTTGAATGCACTTGTGAGATTATTGTTGCTTATAAGTGTTTGTAACTGTGTGGCACACACTAATGAAAGAGGCCGGCTGCAGAGCGATGGTGGCCCCCCCGACACCTGATACATCCCAAGGCCGGTCTGCTGAAATGCGTGCGCGCGTTCGGGTCATATTTTGGCAGAATCGCGTGACGATTCATCTGGAAAAACTACTGCTTAATATGTTTGGTGTCAACCAGAGTTGAAATGGCAGCACTCAAACTTCCAAAAATGAAACCCAGTAATAATCTTTGTGAACTTACCAAGGAAAAACATGATTCCATTTTGATGTGCAGGTACCCGGATTAGTTTCTATTAAAAATCAAAGGTTGAAGCACAAAAAAAAAAAAAAAAAAAAAAAAATGTAGGCACACATGGATATTTTTGATATGAAGCATTCATGTTCTCGTCTCCAGGTGGAATCCATGCGGTCACTCTTGAGGTGAAAGAGGGAAACGCCACCTGCATCAAGGCGGACCTGTCTGCGTCGTTCTCCATCACGTACAACAACAACTCCGGCAGCTCAGTAAGTGCACACCGACTTCATTTTCCTTCAGTTTTGTCTCACCCACTGACTCCCTCGCTGCTCCTCCTCAGAGAACGGTGTCGTTCTCCCTGCCTGACTCCACCACCGTGGATGCGGAGAGCAGCTCGTGCGGCTCAGACGGCGGCTCTCCGTGGTTGGTGGCGGTGTTCGGGTCTGGCCACGCGTTCGGGCTGAGCTTTTCTAGAAACGGTAGTCTGTACAGCGTGGCTAACTTGACCTTGCAGTACAATCTGAGCGACACGTCGGTGTTCCCCGATGCCAACAGCTCCGGTGAGTGCAAGTATAACCAATCGGCTTGTTCGCTGCGGTTAAGTGCACATGCAAGGTGTGAAGCGCAGGCCTCTCATGGTTTAAAATGTATATTCAATACAGTGAATGAGCCTGAAAAGGTTTTTCAAAAAAAGACTGAAAATTACGGTACTAAAACTATTTCTTGATGGTGTCACCAAAAGGTCACAATGAAGGCGGTAAGAGCCTGAATTGAAGTCGAATAGATTCACAAATTCATGATATTGTTTATACTATTGACACTAAAGCTGTCAGTGTTTCGTGTTGTCATTAATATTTAGTTTCCTTTAAGGATAAAATCAACAAGGACAATCATTTTCCTGTGATTCCAGCATATGAATGTGCAGATAAGTCAAATGTAATGTTGCTTTATTGCTTGTGTCCCAGACGTGGTCACTGTGGTGTCTACTTCGGTTGGGATCTGGGCAGCGATCAACACCACCTACCATTGCGTGAGTCCCACCTCTGTTGGAGTTGGTGGAGCGACTGTCACTTTCACCGATATGAGGATGGAGGCGTACATGCCGGGGAACGACCTGAGTCCCACAGGTGAAGCTCTCATGCCGTTTTTTTTTGGTTCCGTGTGATCATGTTTCTTTTGTTTAAAACACGGCTTTATGTCCGTCGCCACAGAGAGCGTATGCCTCGCGGATCAAACCAGCACAACTCCTCCACCCACCACGGCCTCGACGACTAGCGGCGCTCCGACGGCGGCTCCAACTCCTCCGGGAACGCCGGAGCGGGGAACCTACTTCGTAAACAACAGCAACGGCACCGTGTGCCTCCTGGCTCATATGGGACTGCAGCTCAACGTGTCTTACTTCTCTCGATCTCAGAACAAGGTAACGTGGAGCTTGATGAGTCGCGGCAGACGAGACCTGTGAGATCAGTGTGAATTAATGAACCAGTGTGTCTGTGTGGTCACAGACTGTCCAGGAGTTGGTGAACCTGACTCCCACTCGCACAAATGCATCGGGATCGTGTGAGGCCAGCCGTGCCACTCTGGTTTTGACACAGGAGCAGACTACCAATCTGAATTTCACCTTCACCTTGGTAAATTCGTTCAATTTTCAAAAAACACCAATCCAGCTGCAGTCTGTCCTCGTGTGTAGATACAAACATCTGTTCAACTCCCTTTTGTGTTCACAGAATTCAACAACCAACAGGTACCATCTGAGCGCCATATCTCTGTTGGCTAGTTGGTCCGATATGGCCGGTATGTTGCTTGTGACACCAAACGTTTTTTTTTTTTTTTAAATCTCACCACCCAACTCTTACTTGTTTGAGTTTGATATCTCTGGTATTTCTCTCTCCTCAGCTAATTTGTCAGCCAGTAACTCCAGTCTGAACTACATGCGGAGCACGCTCGGCCGCTCGTACATGTGCAACGCTGAGCAAACGCTGGCCGTCAGACCAGATTTCTCTCTCAACACTTTCAGGCTGCAGGTCCAGCCCTTCGGTGTCACGACTGACCAGTTTGCTACAGGTACAACTTCTTCTTTTTCTTCTTCGTTACTATATTGGTCTGAAAACAAGATGGGGGGGGGGACAACACCCAGGAAATGGGTTGTGTTTGGGGTTCTAATGTCTAAATAGTTATCATAATTACCATTTATTATCGTCACCAGTATTTAGAAATGTTAACGGCCATTTGCTTCTTGTGATGGTGCTGCGCGAGGCTCATTCAGTGTGATGTTACTAAAATATCGTAGATGAATTCAGGTTGAATAAATGTGCGAAAAATAACTACTTGACCCCCCATCTCCTCATTTCTTTGTCCCCAGCTGAGGAGTGTCAGATGGACCAGGATCAGATGTTGATTCCCATCATTGTTGGCGCCGCTCTCGCCGGCCTGGTGCTGATCGTCCTCATCGCGTACTTGATCGGTAGAAAGAGGAGCCACGCTGGATACCAGACCATCTGAGCCAGACCCTTCGTCTCAATCCTTCACTCTCGAGTGGTGGAGAGGTGAAGCCAGATGTGTGAGCTCACAAGTGATGGACTGTGGACACGAGTGATTGGGGGCAGTTGTTTTAATGTGGCGGGTGCATGTTTAAAATATCCTTTTGTGACATCTGGATATTGTATTTTTTTCCCTCTCACTTTCTGTGGATGACGACGAGAATCGGAATCCTTGCTAACCTTTTTGATTCCGATGAATGACGAGAGGGACCGGCATTGCACACACGGAGGTCTAAATTTGCCATAAGCAAGTTCAACATTGTTGGTTTAGCTTTGCTCGTTTCATGTTGTTAAAAAAAACAAAATGGTTTTGTGAACTGCTTTTTGTTTTTAGCTGTGTATTTATTTAAAAGAAATCAACTGATCAAAGAGGCTGGAGTTCAATGAACTTTAAGGCTTTGCAGGTTAACAAAGACCATCTTAATTTTTCATTTTATTTTGACACCTAGTATATACGCACTCCGGTATTTTTGTAACATACTCTGATCCCTGTGACTTAAAAAAAAAGGGAAAGATCTGAATGTTAAAATAATCACAGTTGGGCAATTGTAATAATGACATGGATTTGCAGTCTGTCGTGGTGCAGAGTTTTATTTTGCTGGACAAGTGAATTTCCATTCTTGCTTTTTAACCACAAGTTCCCCCCCAAAAAACCTGTTGATATGAATTAAAGTGATTTGATCCTTTATTTTTATAGGAAATGGATTGATCTCGTTTTCTATTATGCATCTTACAGCAAGTTAATAAAGATCTTGAAAGTCCAGCTGTGTTTGGAGCATTTGATTTAAGCTTGAAGGGCTGAGTCATAGGGCCACATTCATTTCACTCCAAGTGTACATTACAGACGGTACTAAAAGCTGGGCTCATCGCCAAAGATATTTTTGTCCACTGCAACAATCCGATATCTGTAGGATGTCAGTCGCAGACCCAAGTGCTGTAAATACAAAACGGTAGAAAAAGAGCTGCCCTTTATGTTGTGGTTTTGCAGCGTCACCTCAGTGCACCTCTTTTTTTTTTTTTTCCCAAATCTAAATCCTGAAATCTGCAAAATGCACATTGGATAACCACACCATGTTGTCCCAGCATTTAATTTCGTGAACTTTGTATTTGCAGGAAATAATTTTCTCAAACACAAAGATGTTTAGCAGAGAGGCCCTTCCTGGTTGTGCTCACAATGTGCAACATAATTCAAGAGAACACGTACTGCTAAGCCCTGTTTTCTACGAAACCCGGTACTAAAGTGCATAATTCAACTTTTTAACAAAGTATTAACTTAAAGACGAGCTAAATTGTTAACTCCTGGTGGAATCATTCGCTCCTACAGCACAGTGCTAAGGATTTGGTTCCATATTTACAGGTTTACTCCGGTTTAAGACGAAATGTTTACAGTATAGTTGTCATGGCAGCCGCTGGCTGCTGCTCCTCCCACTGGAATGTGTGCCGAGAACAGGTTGTGAAGTCGAGGTCAGGATTCTTCTGCGATGATTCGAGATCGACACGTCACCCGGAGCTTAGTTAAGGTTGCCATGGGGAGACTTCCTGGTTCAGTGAAGATATTCTTTGAAAGGTTAAAAAAAAAAAATGGATTAAAGAAACTCTGATCTATCCAGTGATACCATCAACCTTCTTTTTTTTTTTTTTCTTTACCTGCATGAAAGTGTGACACTCGTCAACGAACGGTCCGTGAGCGATCTGTTTGAATGCTTGGCAGACGTCTGGCAGAGATCCGGCCTGTCGAATCAGAGCCTGGTTGTGGTGGATCAGTGTGAGAGCCACACGGAACAGGATTTTGGAACCCTCGTAGAAAAGGCAATCCCAAATCCGTAGGACTGTCTGCAGGACGACAAGAGCAACATGGATTGAGATGCGCCTTTTGGTCGAGACATTTGACTCCTTTCTCTATATTCATTTGTTAAATCTGAAGGGAATGGGAGCGTTTCCAAGAGTTGCACCCTCCCAAACAAGTTTCAGGTGTAACAGGTCAATAAAGAAAGCGTATCAGGTGATCGAGCCGCACTAAAACAAATGTAAACAGAGTTCATGAATAGCTGTGCTGAGATGAAGCTCCTCTATTCACTGGAGGAAAAAAAACAAAACAGCTTGCTGTGACACATCTTTTATTCTTGGGGAGATGAAAAACCTATTTAACAACAAAACAAGAACTATTGTGACCAAAATAAACTGCCAAGCATTCCTTAATGTTTGAAGAACAAAAAAAAAACATATCTCAGGATATGGAGCATAATAAATAAAACTGCGGCGGAATCTTGGCTCCAGTGAAATGACAAAGTGGATTTCCGGACTGGCAGCACCACAAGGCGTGGATCAAAGCTGAGCTCACCTCGACTGGCAAGACGTCTATGTAGAGACAGATGAACCACCTGGAGACCACCAGGGTCCACATGACGTTGTGATCCACCATGACCTGCCAGACTGCGGGGATCTTGACTTTCACCAGCTCCCCTAACACCTCCTGATCGGTCTTCAGCCCCAGCATGGCTGGACTGTAGTAATCTGGAACAACGCACATGTTAATTCTCGGTTACATGCTGCTCTTGACTATTACCTGTTAAACGGGTTCATTTTTGAGCGATCACACCTGCCAAAGCCTTTACTTTGCTTATTTGTGCCGATACAAACCTGGTAAGATTCTCCCAAGGAGGGCATCCATGAGCCAGAAGGACTTCTCTTCATCTTTTGTGATGATAAGTAGATACCCAGCGACGAAGTTCATCCCCTGAAGACAAAGGCCGACGCAGGGAGACTTGAGTGTTTTGGTACCGAGCAGGTTTTTAATCAGACATTGAAGCTCTTTCGCCCTTTCATAAACATCCCGGAGAAAAAGGACCACTTGAAACCCAAAACAGGCTACCTGAGTACGAGCGCAGATGAACGGTTCCTTTATAACTCCTAGGTGATGTAACCATCAACACAGTGCTGTTTGAATTGCAAACAGAGCTCTATAAATGTTGACGGGTGTCATTTGCCTCGCAGATGTTAATCATTACCAGAGACATACCGAGCTGACAGGAGGAGCGTTACTATGGACACGAAAGAAAGTTTATTGATGCAAAGCATTTTGCATAAAAACAAAACTGCCCATGCTTCATGTTGAACACAGTATTTTTAAATGTCCCCGTGAAGCATCGGAGCTGTGGCCATACAAATCTAAACTAAAACTACACTTCCCTTTCAATTTGAAGGGACGTTGAGGGCTGTAACCGACGTGCTGTAGCAGTGACAAGAATGAAAGTACGGTGTCATGTGAACCGACAGTGCGAGGGCGGTTACCTGACAGTAGCCCACAGTGGGATTGTGGTGGCCATAAGCCAGCAGCACGTTGTACAGAGCTTTCTGCAGGCACGGGGTGGACGTCTTGCGGAACTGGATATTGTCCGGAAATGTTCTGTTCAAGTCTGGAAAGAAAGAGACAACACAAGCATGAATCCAACATTGTGTTCCTATGTGTGTGCAGATATCGTTACGTGAATGTGTTATGCTAAATTATGTCAAAACCTATGCTAATATTTTAACACTTTAAAAGGACTTTAAAGTTCAAAGAAGAAATGTAACCAAACAAGTTTCTTGTGTACTCAAGTTTTAGACTTTCAGAGTCGTGAAAATTCACCCTTTTGGTACAAACGAATCCAAAGCAAACGGCCGGGATGATGGGAGTTAATTCTGGTTAAATCTCTGACCCTTGAGAGTTTGAAAGGATCTCCTTTGAAGAATGTGAGAAAAATGACCACTTTCAGGAATGCAAAGCTTTGTACAGATTAAGCCACGGAAATCTGAAGCTGTAAATCAGGGATTAGCAACTTTGATCAAATTTTAATTGCGTCTACCAGGAGGGAACATTTTTAGTAACGTGCTATTTAACAATGCATGAGAATTTGAGTAAACACCTGTAATTTGAGATTCTGGAATCAGTATGCACGTGTTTGATCACCTCCACTTTAACTACATTGAGCTTTAAGAGATTGAGGTGCTGTGATCAGTCGTGAGCGGATGAGAAACGTGGCGTCAGCGTAACTCACCTGTGCAGATGGTCTCCACCAGTTTGGGGTCGTGTTGAGCTCCTAAGAGAGACCGGTAGTATCCCGGGTTCTTCTCCAGCCGGTCCTGAGCTCCGCTGGCCGCCATCCAGATCAGAGCACGGTGCTCATTGGGAATCCCTTTACGTACGTAACGCTTTACTGAGGGGAAACACAGCAGCTCCTGTCAGTTTCAAGTAGTGTGAATACTCTTGAGGATACTGCGCCCGGCGAGTTTTCACACTCACGTTTAACATTTTTCTGCACTTTGCTTTTGCCCTTCATCAGTTTGGACCACTTGATGGCCCTTCGGGTGAGAACAGCCAAATATTCAGACATGAGCTCCTCGTACGAGTCGTAGTCAAAGTGCTCTGAGCGCTCGAAGCCATACGGATCCACCCTGGACCAATAAAACAAGTTAAAAAGAAAAAAGTTTTAAACTACTTTCAAAGAGTATTTTACGACTGTGGTTTCAGTCTCTTAACTAGAATGAATGACCCACAAAAAAAACCACAAAAAAAAAAAAAACCCAACCCTGTTGTGTATTTCTTATTTTGTTGCTACAAAAATTATACATAGTTTGTATATCTTCAGTGGAGTTCTAGAAAGTTGCAAGTGTAGGTGGCTCAACTTAATGCCTTAGGTAACAAGATAATCCTCCTGCAGCTTAACCCCTGCACTCGAGCAAAGTCATTACTGAAGAGGAAACATGTCTGCAAACCAGCAGGACATTCGTCTGCTGCATCTGTTTGAACCTGTAAAACAGAATCAGCTGTGCAGCGAGACTCTAACGTCATATACACCGCACACGGGATGCAATCCACCAATATTGACTGAGGGAACAGCCATCATTGCAAAGGATAAAGTTTCCCATCCGAGAGTGTCCTTGTGGCCAAAACCAAAGCAAGGGCACAGTAAAGGAAGCAATGTGAAGTTTATCAACGAACGCAGCATGTGGTCTCAGGTGTCGGCTTGTGTTATCACTGTGTGAACTATGCAGCAGCTTGAAAAACAGAACTTCGAGGCCCCATGGTGTTCAGAGGTGTTGACTTTACTTTGAGATCAGAATGTAGCTTGTAGTAATTGATTTCCTCAAAGAGAGTGCAAAGCTGCAGGGGAGGAAAACTGCAGACTAAAGTGCTAAAGTTTACCATCAAGGTACCCAGAAGCCTGCATGGGTTTTCAAAGGGCATTGTGGTGAATGTGGGTGGGTGTGTCTGTCTCTGTGTGTGTGTGTGTATGTGTGTGTGTTTGTCTTGTGATGTAGACAAACTGCATGTGTACCCTGCCTTCACTCCTGAATTTGATGTAGTAGAAAAAAATGTATAGGAATAACTTAAACTGACCTGACAGAACTACAAATCGCATTTATCAAGTCACTGATGAGGTACATCAGCATCTCTTTAAGCTATTATGTCCTGCTTAACCTTGTAACGAAGCTAATTTTTGAGTTACCGTTTCTAACTAAAATATATTGGAAAACTGCACACCACATGATTCAGCCAAAAAGGTCCTTGTCATTTAAAACAACAAAAAGAAAAACAAAAGTTTCATTAGCATCTTTCGGGAAATTGTTGAGAGAATAAACAGTTTTATGAGAAATGTGAACAGAATAATTCCCAGTGAAATATGAATATGGTACAAACAACAAACAACATCTGCAACAAAAAAGGCACAAGACACAACAAGATGCATTTGTATGAATAGTTACTAGACTATATCATATACACCATAATAATAGACTACTGCTTCGAATCAGGAATTATCACAGTTTTTCCTCAGCAGGTAAATAAAATCTAAACTAGTCTTCACATTGACATCGTGTAGTTTTAATGGTTAACCCACCGGTCCACTCGCTCTTTGGCGCGGCCGTCACCGGCGGAGCGACTCCGGCTCTTCTGCTCCATGACCTCCTCTGACCTGAAATGTATGTCCTGTATATCCACCGAGCTTTACTTTTTTTTCTTTCTTTTACCAAAAAAAAAAAAAAAAGAAAAGAAAAAGTTTCCTGCAGTGATCGTGGCGGTGAGCTAGCCCGGGACGTTCACTGTCTCCATGTTCGCGTGCGTTGGAGACACGAGACCAGACTCTGCCTCTTTCCTGGGATTAACATGCTAATTCTCCAAATGGGAAAGTCGTGGAAAACATTCCCCCTTTCCAACAAAAAGGTTATTTTTAAAGTTGCACTTTTCCTCCGTTTGCTGATGGTTGAGTCAAACACAGCGAAGTTTTGTCCGGGGTATCTTTTTTTTTTTTAATCGCCATCCATATGCACCTGCTGCTGGTACCCGGAGACTACAGTCACTAACTGAACCGAACCTCCGACTCGATATCCGAGAGGGGACACTCCACCCGGGTCCCACGGTGATCAAGAGTGGCTAATCGGGTACTTCCAGTGTGTTTGTGTCCGGAGAAGTCGGTGGGAGATTCGTGGCGGTGAGGCGGTGTTTGTCCCGGTGGCAGGACACAAGCTTCACACAGACATCCGTGCTGCCTTCACGTGATCCTCGTAACATCAAGCTTCAAGGTTCTCATTCAGGAGGCTTTGGGCGTAAAAACACACGAGCAGAGGTCTGTAGCAGGTGCTTTTATTTCATACATACGTTTAAAATATAATTATTGATCCTACACGAGATACAGATATATAACCGTTCTATAAATATATAATATTATAGAATATACAAGTTAAAAATTTAAATGGACACATATAGTTGCAGCATTCCAGCTCAGAATGTTCTGATTCCTGCACCACGTAATCCCATTGTTGTTGTTGTTATAAAACACTTTTTACTGTTGAGGTTAACATAATTGTTATATAGTATTTCTGCATTGTTCACAATTTCATTAGCTCAGACACTAAAAGTGTTAAAACGTGTTTTCATTGCTTCACAATACACGTCTATTCTATTCTGTAGATTTGTTCTTCACGATAGTCGGTGTGTCCGACATCACTTAAAGGCAGCACTGATGGGAGCAGCACAGCCACGTAGCACAGGTAAAAACTGGTAGACAGGTAAGAACAGGTAAGAACAGGTAAACAGGTAAGGGCAGGTACAAACAGGTAAACAGGTAAGGACAGGTACAAACAGGCAAACACTGGTAAAAAGGTAAGTGAGACCACCATTGTTTTTATATTATTTTCCCCCCCATTGGAAATCTCGTCCTTAAACGTGTGAACTGTGGAAAGTCCCTGCAAGGGTTAGTTGATGACACAAACCTGAAGTCACCAGATGTGAATTGGATTATGTACTGATGATAAACTGGAGCACACCATGACCATGCAAGTAAAAGACAAGGCTACTTTTGAAAAAACTTGTGTAACCTCCATAAAATACTGTAATAAAAAAGACTTTAAGCTTGTGTTTATAATTTTTTTTTTTTTTATTGCACATAAAAAAGAGTTATACAGCACCGGGACAACAGTCTGAATCATTTGAACCAGGCTCATAATGACATAACCACCAACACGTGAATCTTATGCTTTAGGCCTTTGTGTTTTCATAAAAAAACGTTAATCCTTTAGAAAAGCCCCAAATTAGTGAAAAAACATGCTGAATTCCCCTCCAACATTCCTACCTTACATCAGAGACACTGTAATATCACCATACCAGTGTCAGGATTAGTCTTAGGATGGCCAGATGATGGATCATGTTGGGCCTTGATCTCTTATCCTCTTGGGAAAATACCAGAGTAGAAATGTGGACTCATGTTTCTGCAGCCGAGTAATCCTGCCAGTGGGCGGAGTCCTTGGATTTGTGACTTGATGAAGCTTTCAGCTGCTGCAATGTGTGGCCCTTCGTGACCCTTCATTTACTCTGAAAAAGCATGACTTTATCCATCTGAAACAAACCGGTAGTTTAGTTGTTTTTGCTCTATCTTGTGGCAAGGCAACAATCTAAAACCCCACGTACAGGAAATCCAACTAATCCAGAGCTTTACGATGGTGCTTGAAGTTTAAAACTCCTAAATAAATCAACTTTTTACACTCTTCAGTTAGAGAATGAATAAGCATCAGTAAAAGTTTGGTCTTGGAGTTGTGAGGAGTTTATTTGAAAAATGTTTTGCAAATATTCAATAAACTATAGCACTGTGTTGCCTCATATGATCATTCTTAGAGGTGAAAACTTGCTTCTACAGAGTTTTGCATATGAAATATCCGGGGATGGCACAGTGAGTCTTGAAAGTAGAAAGGCAGTAATCAATTATTGCACATATACATGTAAATGGGAAGAACTTTATACAAAGCAGTAATGACATTCACAAGCCTGTTGAAGTTGTACTATTACAAAGCAACAAAGCAGACTATCAGTTAGCATTTTATATGTATATATAATATAAATGGACCAACCCTTTGTAAAACCCTAAAATAATTTTACTTGCAGCAGCTTTGCGCAATAGTATACAGTATAATATAACACTTATCTTCATATATTTGTATACTATATAATGAAGATAAGTGTTGATCAATTATATTATTCTGAACAATTATTTTACTATAAACTTGTGGAGGCTCACAGGTTCATTTTCTATCATTTCTATTTTTTTTTTAAAAGCTGCTGCTTCATTGTTACCATGTATCGTTGCTGATATATGTTGGGCATATTGAGAATATCTTCAATTCACATGTATCACAAGTTCCAACAACCTAGAAAGTGAAGGTATCAGTAAATCGTATGATTTTAGGCTTATATGGTCGTTTCACTGAAGGATCGCCATAGTTGATGGTTGTGTACTTTGGTTTGTGTGTTGCGCTGTCTCCTTCAGGCTGAATCTCCGGTGGTGTGGCAGCACACGTATCTTTGTCTTCAAATGCAGTGTCAGCAGAACATTCAAATCTTTGCTGCTGGCTGGTTCTGCTCACAAGTTTAAACTCTTCGTTCCTCTCTCCGGCTTCCTTGTCCTTCTCTTGTTGTTTACCCTCCACTGGTTTCTTTCTTGAATTCACATGAAGGCTGAAGTCATCGGGAGGACGTGGGACACTGTCTTGAAATGTTTCCACTGCCTCTGACACTTTGTTCAGAGCAGCCACAGTGGAATGCAATTGTGCTGGTAGAGTCGAATCCAGATGATCATCTGGTTGTGTCGCTAATTGAGACAAAGATTCAATTGGAAGGTGTTGGGGAACTAATCTATAAACACGTGGAATCACATAACTGGGGAGTGTTCTTTGAATGGTTGTAGATCTGGACTGATCTGCATCTCTGTTTTCCACTGGATCATGATGGGTGTCTTCAGAAATCCCCTTTATTTCATACATGTCTTTTTCCTCAGTTGTTGTCGAGGGGGGTTCACGTGCAACCGAGTCACTGTGTGAGCATTTTGAGGGTTCCTGTGGACCGTCTTTAGTTTTCCCACATGATTTGTCCAGCTTTTCCGTATCCTCAGGTTTATTTACCTGCAGATATCTTTCAGGCGAAGACAGAACACATTTGGCCCACTCAGGTGAACAGGTCTTGACGGTTGCCACATGCCAGCTCAGTGCGTCTTCTACCTGTTGAGACCCCCGTAGAGGCTGTGGAAGAGACCACTCCGTCACAGAAGTTAAAACGAGGCACTCTGGACGTGCAAATTTTAACCTGTTGGCGATGCATTGACTCTGACTCTCAACTGTCGTCTGCATGTTGTCACATGAGCCTTGAACTTTAACATGGATATTGTCACGTTGATATATATGTTTTACCAAACAGTGCATCTTTTGTTCAGATGGTTGATCCTCTGTTCCTTCAGTTGTCATGTGCTTCTTCGTGTCCACATGTGAGGTCATCTTTGTTAAACTTTGCACCACCTGATGAGCTCTCTGGTCTTGCCCGTTTTCCGTTTGTTCTCTTTTCAACTTGACTCCGACAGATTTATTTTTCATCTGCTTTTGTTTGCTTTGTTTCTGGATGCTTCGGCCTCCCTCTGGTTGCTCTCTTTTAAAACATGCTCCCCTCTCTTTGATGCTCGTTGCCACTTTGACTCCTCCAGAGGGCCTTTCATGTGAATGTTTTAAGTCACTCCCCTTGCAAACGGTGGCCATGTTCTCAAACCTTTTCATTATGGAAGATAAAAGAATCCCTTTTCCAATGAGCCTCGGTTTCACTGGTTCTTTCTTCAGCATTTCCGGTCCTCGTTCTTTCTGCTCCGCCGCGGCAAACTTGGCCACAATGCTCTTAACAGTGCTTTCTCTCTTGAGTCCCTGTTGTTTTTTACCTCTGTCCCTCTTGTGCTTGTCATGGTCACCGTCTTGGTTGTGGCTCACATTACCTGGCAGGCCTCTGCTGGAGGAAAGAGATCCGACCTCCCTCTGGTGAGTGATGGGAGGTTTGGGTGTGGACCTTGTGAATTTGGACTGGAGGAGATGGAACGTGGTGATGCGCCGGGCTATCAAGTCTCCCGTCCTTTGATTGCTGTCACATTTGTGAGGAAGTCCACTTTTCTGTGAATCCAACCAGCATTTTTCAGAAACACTGGAACCGGCCTCAACAGTCTTTTTCTGGTTCATTATTTCTAATTCAGGAATCTTAATCATCTTACGGCGTGTCTGAAGCTGAATCTTTTTCACTATAGTCTCGCTTTTCTGATCGGGACAGCCTGTGTTTTTTTGTGTCACAACACCGGACACTGGCTTCTCCAGATATCTACTTTTGGCAGCCCACTTGTGCAGTTCATGTGTTATGTAATGGAGGAGCGTCTCAAGAATCCCTCGGAGCACCGGGTGGCATTTGGAGCCTCTAACCAGCTTCCTCAAAGTGCTGGCAGCTGGGATCATATTGGTTTTCCAAGAATCTGGTCTACGGAGAATAGAGGAGATGCAAATCTTAATCCTGGCAGCCATGGTTTTTTTTTTCTTTTTCTTTACTAAATGTACCATTATAAACAAAACTTAGATTTAGAGAAGATAAGTTGGTTTTAGGAAACTTGAACCTTTCAGAGAGGCTGGTTCAAAATGGTAAGAAGCTTTTTTTAGGAGTGTTTTTTTTTACATATCAGCCTGTTAGTCCAAAAACAACATGTACTTGTACATTATGCACTTGTGCATAAAATGGATATTTCTCATGAAGTTCTTTGAGATCATCAAATATTGAAATTTGAAGTGAAGGAGTGTGAATGTGTTACAGGTGATTAGTGAGACGAAACCTGGTGAAGCAATAAGAAGCTGTTCTGTCAAAATAGATATTCTATTTAAGGTGAAAAGAGAAATACTTTGTATGCACATTGTGTCTGAATCCATTTTAATTGTCATCTCATTTTAATGTTTACTATATTGCAGTATGTTATGACAAAATAAAGAATTATATTGAATGAGAGCATCACAGTGCAAACAACTCCTTATAGAACACATTAAAGCTATTCAGTTGATATTTATTTTCATAAAGATGAAACGTAATATAATTACATCAGACATGCAATTATGAATTAATAGTAGATTCGTCAAGTCTGCTGTATTGAAGTCAGTTAATATTTTTAGCTGAAAGCAGGAACATTAAGTGTGCCAGATCAAAGGTTATGGTTATTAAAAATCAGTTAGTCTTTGGCCAAAGTCAAGTAAAACGTGTTTCCACATTGCATTGTGTAAGCAATAGATGTGTTTACAAAGCCATGTGGATCCCATTATGACATTCTTCACAGGTTTTGCACATAATCGGGATACGACGTTGATGTCAGCATTCATGTTTCTGATCTGTTGCGCTTGTCTCACGTCTTTCTATCACAGTCTCAATCAGTCAATATGATCTTTTCCAATGCAACAACACCAACAAGGCGTTTATTCCACAATATCTTGGGTTGTAAGAGAAACCTTTAACTCTTTGAAACAGAGCCTAATCTTTAAGCTACTGCTTCCATGTGTGTTCCATGTCAATGACCAAAACTATACATCACTGTAAAATAAATTGACATGAATGTCATCTCAGAACATGATTATCTTCAATTTAGATTATTCTTGGTACCAAACTTTACACTGAGACATGAAGTTACTTTATATTTCATGAAGGTCTGTGTGCAGTGGACAGTGAGACGGTGTGAGGACAGAGTAAAGCAGAGTCGTGTGCAGTTCCGCTGACAGTCAGTAGGGGTCAGGCCAGTGAAGATCAGGTTTACTTGTCTATGCATTTCTCTGAAGATGCTGCATTGAACAGTGCCTCTCCCAGCTCCTCCAGGCGTGCTCTTTTGTCCATATCCTTGTACAGGCCTGACGGAACCTGGCTCAGACCATGCATGAGGCCGTAGAGAGACCCTGCAATCAGGCCCGTGGCTTCACTCTCCCCTGAAGAAACAGGTTTTGAAAAGATCCAATGTGCATCTGATGTGGGCATTTTAAACATCAATTTCAAAAACCATCCAAGTCCAAAGTGCCGTAGCTCTCACCTCCATGGAACATGGCTCGTTTACACAGTTCAGCCCAGTCGCTCCCCGCAGCCAGGAGGGCATCGTAGGC
This sequence comes from Blennius ocellaris, assembly GCF_963422515.1. Classification (NCBI taxonomy): domain Eukaryota; kingdom Metazoa; phylum Chordata; class Actinopteri; order Blenniiformes; family Blenniidae; genus Blennius; species Blennius ocellaris. The sequence goes on along the minus strand of NC_137650.1, from coordinate 27,624,692 downwards.
TATCATGGGACAATCATGACCTCTCCATCCCGCCCTGCCCTCTGAGCTCCAACGCTTGTACGTCTGCATAAACAAAGACAGTAGAGATGGTGAGGTGGTCTATTCTATTGGCATTAAAATCTCAACACCACCTAAAAGGACTCACTTTGTCTGTTTCCTCTGGGTCATAGCGCTCAGGGAAGACAGGCTTGTTCTGTCCCTCGTTTTCTATCTCACGTTCTTCAAGGTAAAACTGCCACTTGGCCTCAAAGTAGAACCAGTTTTCCTGGTACTCTGCAAAAAGACAAACGCAGCATTCCAGATTCTTACCAAACTCAAATTTACTATTTATGTTTGTACTATACAACTTATTGTGCAATTCAACATAATCTCCCATTAATGAAAGACACAAACTCCTTTCTCAGATTGGAAAAACTATGAACAAAATAGATCCAAACTGAGCTATCACTCACATAAAATAGATCAGGATAACTAATCAATTACTAAGACATGACACACACACTCAGATTAAGAGCCTTGTAGGGAAATATTGGAAGCCCATACATGATTACAGTAAATGTTACTGTGTTTTTGTCATAGGACTGTACTATTGCTTGACATGATTATACCATAAAGGGACTTTTAGGAAACTAGGACCAACATACTACTTTTTTTTTCAGATATAAATCAATCAATCTATGATACGGTTGTTCTTGATAAGATGCTTAGCCAGACCTGCCATGTGCCTTATTGTCTTCTTGCAGTATTCCTCAGCTCGAGGTATGACCTTCATGAGCTCGCGACCCCAGGTCACGACAGGCTTCCCCTGGATTGCGAAGGATGCAAACAGCGCAGTTGTCAGCGAGCCCAGGAACCCTGATGCCAAGAGTGACAACACAAGTTAATTCACAGCTCACACTTACCAGATACATTCATATTATTTCTCTGACACGATATCACCTGTTGGGTGGTTGTGGGTCATTCTGCCAATCTCAATGCTGACCTCCACCAGGTTTTCTAGCCTCTCCGGTTGCCAGTATCTCATACCGACACACATGGCTTTTGCAGCTGCCCCAAACCCAGACCCTGCATGCACACATAATCAGAGATGTCCTCACTTTTGTCATGTTCTGACGAATAAAATCACAAATCCGTTAAATCACCTTTCTCGTTGAAGGGTGTATGCCAGGCGAGCAGGTAGTTGCGGGGTTTGAGGTGCACACAACCCTCAACTGTGCTGGGATCAGGAGCTCTACCCTGGAGAGACACCATGGCGTCAACGTAGAGACGCACCAGCTCCCGGTACAGATCATCGAGGCACCAATAATCTGCACACATATAAACATGCACAGTGGTTGAGAGTCATTCGTGACTGGCATGCAGGGCGAGTGGAGTGGTGTTGTGATGAGCTAAGTTTAGCCACAGTCTGCAACACCACAGATTAGGAGCAGCATGCCTGCAGAGCGAGTGGAGCCACTTCCACACACCATGAGGTCAACTGGGATCCACAGGCAGTCGGTTTGTTTCTGTGTGCAAAGAGAGAGGGTCTGTGTTCATAAAGATGCATTATCCTGAAGTGATCTGGGACTTTCTCTGACCTCTAGATTGAGATTCTATTACACAGTGGATGACAAGCGGATACACTGGAGGCTTACTGTTCACGAGTGTGAAATTTTTAAATAAATGTGTGAAAAGTAGGAGTTGAGACCATTGTGAGTCTTGTCTTTCTGGTTTAATTAAACTGTTTTTCTTACCCAGTTAGGAATGTCTCAAATGATTAAATTAAATAAAAGAAATGTATTTCACAAAAGAACACTATTGGCTGCTGAAGTCACTTGTGGTGTCGTCAATGCTGATTCATAGGAGATCCTATGTGCTCGCAGGGAAATTGAAAAACACATAAACATAAACGACATGCATTGCACGCCATCCACTGTTGTAGCTAAATACGGTGTCTCTAATCTCCAAAGATGTCAGCACCTTTTTTTCTCAAGACCATCACCATTGACTGTGAGCCACATTTGCAGCCAAACATAATACTGGCAGATCACACGGGGCTTTGACGTGCTATTGTTCCCAAACAGAGAATTGAGGATCAGCTTCTCCAAAGTAGTCTATTTCCGATTCTTCTGTCCCTGGCAACTCCTCTCCATGCTGCTGGGGGCTTAACAATGCATTTGAGTGAGAGTATTTATTCTAAGTTTCCTCGCAAGACTTTGTGAAATGACCCAGTGGTGAGATAGACTTTGGTATGTCAGCAGGTTTTTCCTTTAGGTTTGGTTTGCCAGGAAGTGATTAGCAGCTTCCATTGACGGTATAGAAGAGGCTATTCTGGTCTTGCTAAATGTAGGAAGATTAAAAGCCCGGCTGAACAGCTCCAATGTTGGGTCTTTGTAAGGTTGAAAAGTTATTATACCAAGCAAGTCAAATGCTGGGGGCATTTTAGATTAGCAAAAAAAAAAAAGAAGCAATTTCCAGTTTATTGCTGAGATGATTTCTAATTGTAAATCTGCTTCTTAGAGAGTCAACAATCTGAGGTGTGAACGTACCTGTTATCAGCGCTTCTGCTGTGGTCATGTGCATCAGCACTGCATCACTCAGGGGCCAATTATCAGGGTCCAGCTTCAAGGCCCCCAGTCCTCCCAACGAAGCCAGCTCCTCTTGGATTTTCTTGCCAGAAATGCAGTTTTCCCATTTACCCTTTTTATAGCCCAAGGCATCCCCAACGGCTCCCAGGACCATGCCTGCCTTGAATTTCTCCATAATGTTGGGTCACCAGTTTGTCCCGTCAAAAGGATCGCTCAGGGGTTCAGAGTAGACTGCTCGTGAATCAAACGTAGACTCCTTTTTTTAGATCTTCTTCACCACATCAGGAGACTCACAGCCACAGACCATCACAGACAGAAAACCAGTCTCTCATCCTGAAGAACGCCAAACAGCTCGGTCCCTTCCTCTCTGTCTGCTACACAATGACCCTACAACTTTCCCATCTTCAGAGCTCTATTTTTGTTTCAGTCTTCTTTACTGTAATTACCAAGGGTGGGCATGTATATACCCGCACAGGCACACAAAGGCATCACGTTATCAGCCACAGTTTCTTTGTGTCGGGTGGCGGCGGTGGAGGGTTCAGCTGATCAGGTGTCTCCTAAAAAGGAAATCCCCGTGGTCCCAGTGCCTAAACGTTGGAAGGCTGGGTGTGGAATGGTAATGGGGGCTGGACATGTTGGAGGAAACGTTAGTGTGCTGCTGGGCTGGACTGTAAAATCATCACCGTGTTGACATCCCACCTATCCCATGGGAGGCGGGTAAAAACAGGGCATCATCCCAACTGATGCACCCTCCAACTTCCATAAGCCTCGTCTTTTAATAAACTATAAAGAATCTAAACCTCACGTCACCATTTTAAACTTCTTCGATAATCAGATAAATCCCTCTCCAGTTACAGCGCCTCTAAAAATTCAGTCTGCCGGCAAACGTTTTGCCATCTTAAAGCTTTTATAATTGGAAACCCAGTCAATTCGATTAATGTTTTATGACTAAAAAATTTGACATAAAAGTATGAAAGTAAAAAAAAAAAAAAAGTGATGAAGAAATGGCTTGAGTCTTCACTTTTTCCACTTAACTGGCATAATCTGTCAAAGATCTTAACTGTTGCTAGAAGACTCACAATTTTTGATATGGAGATTAGCTTGAATGGAAAATAGATATGTAAAAGTGTTATAATATAAAGACACCTTGTCTAAAATTATGCTATAAGACCAGACAATTCAAACAGCCTTGATAAGAAAAAATTGTCTTAAACAAGGAGAGCTATGTCACAGAACAACCCATTGAGCTCAATTAGAGCCCATCCATCTTTGATGACACTTATCAAAGTGACTTGAATGACTTCAATTCCAAATCGACATGTCTCACTGTTACCACTTCCTACACCACTATTGTTGAATCTCCTCAAATCCAAATTGAATTGACAAATAAAGTGGACCACACGCCAAAGATCTGTCGGATATCTTGGATAAATGGGTCCATCAAACCTCTGAAAAATTCAGGGTTGATGGGGGTTGGAGCCAATGCCGGCAGACTATAAATACAGAAAAACACGGAGAGACAATCTCGCACAAACTGACACACACCCGGGGAGTGACACGTGTGTTTGAACAACGCTGATATCAATTCTGGATAAGATCCCAACAGCTTATAGAAGACCTTATTGTCAATTGGTATTCTCGACTTTGTCCTTAATTAATCTTACTACTTTTGACTTTTCAGATATCTGTAATTTAAGTATATTTGTAAAGATAACATGTATTTTCACTTCAACATTTTTACATGTTTATGTACCAAGTACACCTTTTCAAAACCCATTTTTAACTTTTAACATTAAAATATTTGAAATTGTTAGAATGAAGGACAGAACATTTCTGGTGAAGTGACTTTTTTTTAATGTTTTAATAACTTTTGATCTGATTACAATCTAACAACTCTACTTTTTCCACTTGTACTCGAGTGAAGAAAATACATTTTATTTTGTACTCATAAGTATAAAAATTGTGTACATTTTCAAGCCCCCCCCCCCCCTTCTCATACATCACCCCTTATCTTTCACTCTAAACACATACAGGGTAACAGTAGACAAAGCATTAGCAGTGATGATGATGATATGCAGCAGGAATGCAACCTGATAAGGGACGACTGTTACCAAGAGGACATTTTACGTACCCCCAAAAAACACTCGGGGCAGCTGCTTCTCAACACGTTCCATGTATAGTTTGTATACCTCTGAAATCCTCTGATAAACATCTGTTGGCTCCGAGCTATCGGCCACTGGACATAGTAACTTATTCATCACCACTATTCAAATAATCATGACAGATACTTGGAGGTCTACGTACTCCTGTTATCCAGCTGTCATAAATGTGCGGGTTATTTCCCTGATGTATGACTACATTTCCACAAATGAATCATTCCCATTCCTCAATACAAGAACTCGTGTACTTTTTTTTTTTTTTTTTTTTTTTAACTGAACGGCATCCTAAATTTGAAAGTAGCTTTCATCACAAACATTTGTTGTTAGTAGTGGGTGTGGGGAAAGAAGCAGACTACTGTTAAAAACAACATGCTTTATTGACATTTTATGCCCCCCCCCCAAGAAAACAATGTACGGTATGCTCATGTGACAAAACATCTTGTGAATATTGGTGACCCTGATGGCAAAAATAACACTTTTAATAAGAATGAAACAGCTGTTCACACATTTGACAACTAAAAACATACCAAATGTAACGTATTTGAATACTGAAGGATGTTTTCTGGCTCCTGAACCACAGAGTTTGTTGGGCTACAGTGAATTGAGAATAGCTTTCCCACACCTCACTACCTCTCCTGAAGATATATATATATATATATATATATATATATATATATATATAATATTATATATATATATATATAATATTTTTTTCCTCACGTCAAGTTGAAGAAGTTGCAACTGAGCTAGAAGTACCTGGACAACCTACTTGTCCTTCTTTTCCTCTCCATCTGGGATCAAATCTAAATCCCCAATCTCATTTAAATTTACATTCATGCACACACCACCGCAGTTTTTGTGAACAACACGTTTACATCAACTTCAGAACGCCAACCTAATGAGAAGCAGTTGTTGGTAGCTGTTGACAGGACAACAACGACGAGTGAAACAAGACCAATGTCTCGGTGGACTTTTGTTGTTTGCACAAGAAGCTGCACGCTGTTCACCGACACCTGGAGAGGATGTCTGGTACCTGAGCTCTTCAGTCTGCCTGCCACACTGCGTTCAGCAGATGCAGGGTTGTTCAGTGTTTATGATCATATTTAAAGACTAAACCTGGTGAAATGCCCCGCCGCACTGGGCTCAAGAGGTACACCGAGAAATGCTATGATCCACAGCTACCCCTAGATGGCACCACATGTTTGACTATGCAGTAGACCATCATTGCTCTGCAGGCACTCACACAAAAGAAAAGCTATCAGACAAAATAAAAGTGTGTAAAAAAAAAACAACAACATAACAACAACCCACAAAACCAAAAAAAAAAACCCCAACAACAGATAAAACACTCTTGGCTGTGATGTAAATGGTAATTTGAAAAGGTCTAGAATGTATGTGAAAACCACCGTCATGTATACTGATTGGCTCTGTTGTATACAGTGCTGACTGATAAAACAATTTAAAAAATCCTAAAACAGAAAAAGTGTAAATCAGTGCAGCTTGCAATGGCGACAAGATATCGTCACCTGGACCACTGAAGAAAAGATAAAAATAAAATATATAATGGTTAACGTGCCAGTCACTTTCTGATCCGCGTTCAAATAAAATGAAAACAAAAGCAATGCTGTAGCATTTCAAGTGCTTTTCACCTTCCAACCATGATTATATTGGCATAATTTGTTCACTTTAATATACTCATCAAAATGTCACTTCCTTACTTCTATGAGAACAGGATCTAACATGGTTCTGCTGGTGCTGAGCTCAAAAAGCATGCTGCTCTGTCCCGACACTCTGCCTGAATACAAAACATGGATTCGAACCTTGATCGTTGTCACTCGGTAAAGGCGAATCGTAGCATCCTACCTTTACATTAAAAAGAAAAAAAAAAAAATGACGATACCTCACAGAGGAGGCAGAGTGATGAATCCCTGCCACACACACACACACACACACACACACACACACACACACACACACACACACACACACACACACACACACACACACACACACACACACACACACACACACACACACACACACACACACACACACACACACACACACACACACACACACAAAACAAGCGAGCAAGTTTCTTTGCGCTCTCTCTCTGATGTGATTGTTAGAGAGCAACACATTCGCAATCTCTGTGAAAAACAACGCAATACCACTTCTTACCATCCGCGGCACTGTTTCACACCAGCAGACGAAACGTGCAGCTTTTAAACACACTGTGAGAGGCGGCGTCCGACTGCGTCTTTAACTTTAATCCTCTGCACGTGTTTAAATGCTCACACTTCCATTTCACTGTGCCCCGAGGTGCTGGTTAGTGAGTCCACAGTTCAAAGCTACAGCCACTGGTAATCTGAGGGACGAGTCTTAGCGTACCCATCGTTTCCATATTGCAATTCCAAAGGCTGTCCGTGCCAGCAAGGTGACACGAACACCACCAGAAAATCTTTTTCCCATCTTTGCCGATTTCCTTCCTGAACTGGTTTTTGCAGGTCGATTCGCCATCGTATGCAGTTGGAAGAACAATCGTAATGACAAGCTGCAGACGGGCTTTAGTGAGAATTTTGTCTCTTTTTGTTTTTGGCTCATATTTTTTTTTTTTTTTCTTTTCCTTATCAAAACCTCATTCAGAAACGAAAAATCAGGGGAAAAAAAAAAAGAAGCACAAACGCCAGTCTACTTCAATATCCCAGGACAAACATTATGTGATGCTGCGTTTACTCCCCGTCACTATCGGCCGGGCGAACTCCACGAAGTCATCGATGAGGACAGGCCAGGCTCCTAGGGGGACATGGAGGTTCCAGCATTAGTCAAGATATAAAAGTGGGGGAGTTTATGAAGTGACAGCATCACATAGGAAGTTATTTATTAAACATGTGAAAGTAAAACTTTTCCTTTTGGGTGTACATTACACTGGAAAATACAAGTTTCACCTTATATTGTTTTTTTAAACACAAAACCTCCAGTTATTAGTACTACAGAGGTGCTTACACCGCTAGATGTGTAAAAACGGAATATTCTCACACGGTCTTTTGTAGCGCAACTTGCAGTCAATCAGACATTTACATAATAGCATTTTTTTCATGCTGTCACTCGTCCTCATCCCAACCATGAAGCAGTTCAAACAGCGAAACAAGTGAATGGTGTTCACAAGGTATATGGAAGAAGAAGAAGAAGAAGAAGAAGAAGAAGAAGAAGAAGAAGAAGAAGAAGAAGAACAAGAACAAGAAGAACAAGAACAAGAAGAACAAGAAGAAGAAGAACAAGAAGAAGAAGAACAAGAAGAAGAAGAACAAGAAGAAAGATTTAATCTTTTGCTTCCTCCTACTCCTCGTCGAACACATTAAGTCTTGATTTTCAACTTCCAACGTATGTGGTTTTTACTTGAATTCGAAAAATAAAAGTTTGATGAACAAAAATGAAGGAATCCTCGGCTCACCTTCCTCGTCATAGTTCGACATGTCGTCTGCGATCATATTTCCAAAGTCCAGCAAGAGGTTCCAAGTGTCCTTGGGAATCGAGCGCTTGTGATGCTCCTGAATGCAACACAGTAACAAGGAAAGGGAGAAGATTACAGGGTGACAAACACATAAACCGTATCAGTCTCATAATAACATTCTAACATATTTTAGTGAGAGATGAAATGCATGAACACTTGTAATTGTTTTTTTTTAAGTATCATTTGTGCTATTCCTCACGTACACAGTGATGTAAAAGTAGCGGATGTTGTTAAATGAATGTGAAATTCATACATTTTCGGTGCCTGCTAACTAGACCTAAAGAATACTGAAAAAGAGGAAGAAAGATCCTCGCCACCCGTACCAGCAGGAAGCGGTTCCACAAATCCAGGAACTTGAAGCGACCAGTGAGAACTAGGTTCCAGTAGGCCACAGCCATCTCGAGGTCTGAAAAGCAAAACAGCAGCTATTAAATGGAGACATTTTACTGGTTTGTTTGCAAACAAAAAGGTTGTTGTGCTACATATTCAGCTCACCTAAACCTTTCTGCCCGGGGTTCTTCGCAAAATTGAAGGTAAACTGGTAGAAGTCTTTAAACTTCCCTGTGTCTTTTAGCTCCTGTTCTAATCTTGGAAGCATGGCTTTGAGTTTTTCCGGGCTGTCACAGCTGGAGGAGACAAGAGAGGACGTGAAGACTAAAACAAGAAACTTTCATTTGACACTGAACTCTTAATTGCACAGATATGGAAATTTTTAGATGAGTGCTTTAAAAAAAAAAAACTCCTATATTTTCAGCCACTTGATGTAAAATTCAAAGCAGGATCAGCTCCTAATACATTTACAGATAGTTCATTTGCACAGAGGTCATCTCGGAGAGTTGTTCTGCCAACACAGTCTTATTCTTAAGGTATTTTAATGTAAACCCAGACAGACTCCATTATGCTAAGATCGGGGCTCCGTAGGAACCACAGTCATTTACCTTGCTCTTCTTAGTGGCTGGACTTAGTTAAACTTTTTGCGAAGTTTCTTGAAAGTTTTGCACCGTATTGTACGTACAGTTTCGAATTCCAGAAGGGCAAAAGAATCGTGAAATTATAAAACTCATGGTCAGCCATTCTCACCCTAGTTCAGCCATGCCGTCCAGGAACTCCTTCCTGCTGAACTCGCACTGTGTGGCTGCTCTGAACTTCCACGCCACGACAAGAATACTCATACTTGCTGGGTCCAGAGTCAGGTCATCGCAGAACTGCTGGATCCCATCGATGCCTATCTTATTCTCATCCTGGGGATCTGGAAAAAGACAGCAGAGATTATTACATGTATATTCTAATCTCACTCAGGAAGGGTAATGTGTTGCAGTCTCTATTATCCAGCCTCTTACCTTTGTATCTGTTGTAGAGCTGCTCCAGCTTCTTGCGGTCCACAGACGTCTTCATGGATTCTTTGTAATAGAGATCTGGGTTCTGGAAGTAGTTGTCTGTAGCAACTTCTAATTTCCAGTCATTCTGCGTCAGGCAGTACACGGCCGTCCTCTCCCCGGCCTGAGTAAAGGACATAAACTGCCGAACCTTGTCCTTCTGCGATGACTTCAACTTATGCTGTGATGGAGGCAAGAAACAGGTGAATGCAGGTTTCCCCATCTACAGATACTTTAGGGAACACACACACACACACACACACACACACACACACACACACACACACACACACACACACACACACACACACACACACACACACACACACACACACACACACTGCAAAGAGTTGCAGCAGATCAGATATGTTAATCCAAGCCTTGACTTTCATTAAAAACTAGACACGAGCCTTGTTTTAGTCACACTTAAATGTCTGAGGCATGGTCGGACATAGTGCACATACTTTAGAACTACGTGGTTCAAGCGTGCAACAACCTCTGTGTGAGTATACAAACGTGTCAATAAATACAAAACAAAATAGAATAAATATTGCTACTTGCAAATGCACGGAGCTCCGTTTCTTATACAACATACGCCCGGTCCTGGTAACTTTGTCTACACGGCGGCTGAGTGGGTTGCACGTCTTTGCAGAACTGCAGACCTGACCCACCCGATGATCAAACAGCGAATTCACCGTGACAGGCCAAGTGCTGGGCGACCCAGTTTTCCTGGGCACGGGAGGGGGGCGTTTGATCCTGCAGGCTCTCCCGAGCCGTGGCAGCGGCGGCAGCAGCAGCGGGCTACCAAAAAGGGAAAGGTACGTGGAGCGAGTGCGGCTGTCCGGATCTCAAAATACCAACAACTGACCTTCCATTTCCCTCGTATCCGACACACATCACCCTGGCAATGCGACACTTGGCTGAGGACACCCCGGGCCCCCCCTCACCGCGGTGTCCCCTGAACGTGTAGCGGCAGCCGCCATCGCTCTACGGACGGCCTAAACGGGGTTTAAAAACTCTCCCGGTTTCTTATATTTAATCTTACCTACCATTTTATCACCCGCTGTTTTGGCCAACTTGATATCCAATTACGCGCAGTGCGCATGCGTCAAAAAGAACTGCGCTACTGTTTTGGGCCCGTGGGATTGTGGGTAATGAAGTCCCGTGATTCAACAGGCCCAGCGTTAGCTTGACGGGACTGGACATCAGTTTTGCTTTTAAATGAATAGAAATTACAATCCAAATAACTTATTTCGGATACTGCCGAGAGATATTTAAGAGAGAAGGCCTCGGAGATAGTTTAAAGTCCCCAATATCGGATCACCACGCAGAATATATAGCCTTTGAGACAACCCAAACAACAAAACTACCAGTAAAACTTGTTTAAACTAAATTGTCAGCAATCATAATAAACAATATTATTATATAATGAGATGTTTCGAGATGAAATACATCCCAAGAAGAGCTGCCAAACGTATAAACGCAACTGACGCCACCAAACTGAGATTTAAAAAAAAAAAAAAAAAAAGAAAGACCACGAGAACTACAACTCCCATATCAAATCTGATAAAGATGTTTCGGAAGTAATCTGGAGATCGATCTAAATCATATCTGAGCGATTATATTCGGAGAAACAACCGGAGCTGGTCACGTTGTTAACATTTGCGGCATGTTTCGAAGTGTATCCGTGGAGAAGTTGCCGCTGTCAGCCTGACAGATCGCCCCTTTTCTTCCTCCTCCTCCTCCTCCTCCTCCTTCTCCTCCTCTTCCTCCGGCGGTGTTGTGTTGTCTGCGCTCCCAGCTGGCTGGAGCTGGTCTTGACAGCTCTCAGGAATCCACCGGACAACTTTTAACTCACACTTGCCGCTTCCAAGGGAGGAAGAGACACACTCCGCTTCATTAACTCCCCACCCTCCCCACGGGATTCGGGCGAGAGCTCGGCGGCAGTCAGACATACCTACCTGGGGCGAGTGTGTCCGGCCCGAGCGCCGCTGGCACCGCAGGTCAGAGTAAACATGGAGCCGGCGGTGGTGAACGCCTGCTGCTCCGACGCTGGCTTCAGCTATGTGGCAGCAGGGGAGGAGGAGGAGGGGAGTCGGCGGTGGTGGTGATGATGGTGGTGCGGTACAACAGCATGATTGTTCCCTTCTTCTTCTCCTTCTTCTTCCTCCTACACTGCTGCTGCTCCTCCAGTCGAGGAGTTAGGAGTCGGGGCGGTGCGCACGTTTCTCAGGTACTGGCTGCTTTTTTTTTTCTTTTTCTTTTTTTAAAATTTGTCCTCCTTGCTTTGAGTTTGGAAACTTTGCAATTAAGTTTGGGTAAATCTGTGTGTGGGGTGATCGCTCGCTTGGTGTGTCTTCTGACTCTGGGTTTGTGGGTATTCACCTTCTTCCATCGTGTTTTACTGTACATATTTACCAAACATGACATATGAAGAAAGTTTTTTTTTTTATGCCTTCTTGCACAGAGATTCATCTAATGACTTTTAAAGGTTCTGCAATTTGTTTATCTTTCACCACTTCCAACTTTATTTTGGAGGAGAGTTTCGTTAACATTTAGTAACTGATTACTATTACTCTGTGTTGCTACTTTCGCTTATTTGTCTTCTATACTTGCTTTAGTCAGTGTATGACTGTTCGAACAAGGCATGATGCAGGTCACCAGTTCATATCTAATGTCTAATACTGACAGATCGACATATCACAGAAGGTTTTTCCATACAGATCATATGTATTTTGTGTTCATTATTATGTAACTAAAACATGAACAACAACTCCTCGATTTCGATAAAAACTAGTTCCATAAAAACAATCATCAACAACATCAGTCATTCACTAAGTCTGTGTTATAATACTGCCAGTGGCATCCTGCACAGCTACCTCTACTTTGGATAGTTTTCGTGTTTGTTTGAGAAACCTGTATACTGTGGTATTGTTAGATTTACTTTAGTGAACTATCTAGTGAAATGCCTACCATGGATGCAAGATGGAATTTGGAAAAAAGCAGAGCTTAACATTTACTTTATTGTCAACCATGTTCTAAAATGCTGGAATAATTTTTTTTTTTTAGTCAAATATGGGATTCATTTGGATTAAAAGGTCTGTGCCTGTGCTTCCTTAAGCAGGTCTGTGCAGCTGTAGCAGAGCAGCCTTGATCTGGCCTCAAGAAGAAAGACTGGAAATTAAGGCTCACTCAGCTTGACTCATGCTCACAAAGGCACCAACGGTCTTGACAGTGAGTTTGGAATTGTATTTATAGATTCCTTTGTAATACTTCCTTATTGTCACATTGGCTTTTGTTCTTGTGTCTTTGTTGTTCTTGGGGATGTTTAAAATGTCACATTTCAGGTAGGCGAGAGCAGGCAAGGTTACAGCTGTGGAATTTAGAAAAGTGACAAGTTAATTGCATTAGCCACGGAGCAGCCTGTAGGACCAGCTACAGGTACACGTGTGTGAACAAGGACGTACAGCTGTGGCTACACCCAGCCTTTTGTTGGTATGACAGAAGAGAAGAGGAGATTGCGCACAAGTAGCAGGGAACATGAAAAGAACTAGAATAGAACAGAATGTGAAATATTTAATTAATTCCGGGGGGGGGGGATTCCATCGACTTATTCAAAAATGTTTGTTGAGGGAGAGTTTTGTGAAAATTGTATGGAATTTGAATTCTTTTGTTAAAGAAAAAAAAAATCTCAAACAAGAAAAATAGTGAGCTACATCTTCTTGTTTTGCCTGCCTGGCCCTCACAAAGTGAAAGTCTTACTACTCAGACCGAGCCCTTTAAAAGTACATCCAAATATAAAATTAGATACAGACTCAACCGATCTATAAAACAGCCAGGTACTGTAATTTTTTTGATTAATGTACCTTTTAATATAGAGTGAATTTGTTTTGGACTGTTCTCAGCTTCAGATGATTGCAAATGTGATGTTCTGGTCAGTGTTTCCAACTGGATGGTGAACGTGGGGTTGGAAGAAATAATAAGACTCGTGCTTAAAAGAGCAGAAACATTTGTAGTGTAGAAAGTCACTCGGTGGTGTGCTTTTAATACATTTTGAGCAATTGCAGAAGTTTAACCAGTATTTGTTAGACCAAATATCCCATTGTCTATTCTTTTGGTTTTATTAGGATTGATTGTGTCTGACTCCCCCTTTTTTTTTTTTTTTTTTAATGCATGTAAACTGATGTATTTGTATCTGATTGCACTCTTTTTAGGTGATCCATTCTAATTGCATCCTCTCCCTTGCAGGCCTCATCAGATCTCACGCCCTGGTGAAGACAGAAGCAGAGGTTTGGATGCAGGCTGTATGTTGGCTGCTGTGCCTTGGCCTGGTGCGGGCACTTGCTGTGCTGCAGAAAGACCCGGTGCCCAAGGGTGCCAGCGGGATCTACGATGGCAAGGTGACGCCGTACGGCAACAGCTGGTTGAACAGCAACTGCAAGCGGCTGGTGGGCCTCCTCCGTCAGAAGAATGTGGTCGTCAAGAAGCTGGCCTCGGCTGCTGTCGCTGTTGGAACGAACCAGAAGCTCTCAGAGGAGGAGAAACTCTTCGAGGTATCATAATAATAATAATAATAAAAACCAGGCTGAGCACAGGCCTCTTGCAAGGCTTTTTTTTTTGTAAAAGACAGTCGGCCACAGTATGTCTGGATCAGTCCATGTAGTAGTAAACGGTATGTGTAGTAAACTTTTAAAAAATAGATGAAAGAACCATCATCACCAATTCAGAATCAGAAGAATCAGCATTTGGAAGTCCCGGCTTTCAAAGCACAATAAACTTAGATATTATGTGTAGTGGATAATTTCTGCTCCTCAGTGACGGCCGGAGGTTTGGAAAGATGAAGTGAGACACAGGGTGAGATGCTTAGAGTGGAATTTATTCAGACGTAAAGCCGGAGCGCTCCCACACCTGACAGACAAAGACACATTCCCCAAACCATCCTCTCACACACACAGACATGCACAATCTGCCCCCCCCGACAAACTTTCCCCCTTGTATATAAAGTTGTTTCCCTGTAATCTCATCCTCCGAGGCCAGTTGCTGGCGCCACCAGTAAAAGCAACGTTGATTAAGGGGCTCAAATCTAACAACAACGTAACCGGCCTGGGGTGGCAGTGACCTGACAGATGTCATAAATATCAGTGAATACGTAGGCCCGAAATCAAACAGATCTTAGATATTCTACAACAAATCCCTCCTTTTTGATCGTGAGATCAACACTACTACCAATACACATACAAGATGGAGACTTTAGCATATAAGATGGAATAATGCATTCACATTCACACTTACAACATTCATGATGACATCACATTTTGCTCTGGCAAAACACACTCTTTGTTGCATCTCATTTTTCTTTCTTTGCTTTGAATTTAAATGGTTGAAAATGATCGTTGTCATCGTCGTCTGGACCGCTGCTAAGTGCCGAGGCACTCGCCGCTCCAGTATCAAAGTTCATGTGTCTTGGATCTTCATCCATTTTGGTAAACAGGTAAGCCGACCTGTCTGAATCTGTGAATGCACATCCTCCTGCATCCACAGCGAGGGAAAGGATACCATGGATCCTGAACGCCAGCAGTAGGATGATGGACACCCATCCTACCACTCGTTTGAAGGCTCTCCGTCCTTCTTCAAGTTGGTCGGTGCCGGCTTGGTCTGCCAGTGACGAGTTGGTCTGGGGTGACGAGCAGCACCGTGTCGCATGTACCCACTCTGCTCTCCCCTCCTTTTCAGAGCGGTTTTCATCACGTTCAGCACCTGGTATGGAGCTTTCTGTCTGGGAAACAAAAACTCAGATGGAGACTTGATTAATGCATCATCCACGTGAAGTGGTTCAGTTGGTTCCTCTCCAGGCTTCAGCAGTCTCCTGGATACCTGCAAATGAAATTTCCTCAAAGTTTCTGTTAGTTTTAACACATACGTAGTCACATAGTCATCAGTCTCTTGTAAAGTCGTCTGTATTTTCTTGATTTATTGAAGTAGCCACATGACTCACTATGAAAGCTAGGAACTGACACTGGAGTCCCGTCACGTCCACAGTGACTCTAAATTTTCCTTCAAATGTCAGTTGTGTTTGTCTGGGTTTTGGATAATTTATTTCTTTTGGCTTCTCACCAGAAAATAGTTCAGACAATCAGGATTGTGATAACCAACAGGGTGATCAGGCCTGCTCGATTACCCCAATGCAGACGCTGAAATGGCCTCTTATGGCATCTGTATTGTTGATTCTACACAAACAAACAAACAAACAAACAAAACTGACAAATAAACAAATACAAACAAATTGACAATTTGCCAACTAACATACAAAAAACATCTAGTTTTAATATTTGCCATTGACAACAACAAATCATTTCACTGGACAATGATCTCTTTTCTCCCTCCTTTTTCTCCATGTTGGCCCAGAAGCCACACATGGAGGACAGAACATTAAATAATGTTAAATTTAATTTAACAGTACAATTTAAAATGGCTTCTATTTAATCTTCTATTCTATATCAACACATAAAACATCTCTAGTTGGATCACCACATGCCTTCTACTTTCCTCTGTCAGTGTCTCCCTCCAGACTTTTCTTCTACAAAAAAAACATCATACATCTGCAGAGAACCACGATGTGTCCTGAACCTCGTTATCGGGCAGTGTTCACTTCGTACCACAAACAACCTTGAGTCTACTGAGGGTGAGACGACATTTCAGGATGCATCTACAGTTTTAATTCTCATTATTTGAATTCAAAGGGAATGGCTCTGTCCCTCACAGTAGTTTGATTTTTAACATGCATAAAACAGTCAGACTAGTTATTTATTTATTTTTGGTTTATTCATTGGTTGATTAACTTTGTTCCTACAGTTCTCTTTCACTGTAAAAAGTTCAGGTAAATCACTAAATTTGGAGTTTGAATGTAATGTCCTGGTGGTGGTCTGGTTATATTACATCTGATGATTTATTATTGGACTTTTTAGTTCAGGTCTTTGATATAAATTGTTTATGAGACCCACAGGATCTCTTTCTTAAGATTTTATTCCTAATTACTAAGTAGTAGTCAAAATGTCTTCTTTGTTCTTTTAACTAAACCTGCTGATTGAGACTGTTTAACTCTAATGTAATTGTATTTTATCCATTATCATTAACAACATGTCTTTCATTTGTTTTGTTAGATCAAATCTACATTGAAATTTAAGTTAAGTGTTTAAAATAGTTGTATTTGTTTTCTTCAGAGTAATTTGAAATCCATTTATGATATAAACATTGTCTCCTGCTGAGACATAAACAAACAGGACAACTACTAGGGTGAATCCACAAGTCATCCCCTCCAGGCCTTGTGCACACCCCATTTACGTAGCAACACGGACCTTTCTCAATCATCAGTGCAGTTTTGATCATCTAAAAATATCATTAAAATAATACTTTATTTATTTATTCCAGATTCACACGTTGTGTGAAAAGAAATTGAGTATCTGAGCGGCAGAAGTATTCAAGATGTGCAAGTCTACATGTGGCACATGAACTACACAATCGTGTGCAAGTACAATCTGATATTTAAGTGTCTCCATTCTAAAGGTGCGTTGTCCTGGCTGTGTGAGGTAGAACCAGAAAGTCACCTGTATGTCTATTATACCATGTGTATGCTCATGTGTCTGGAGGAGGATGTGTGTGTGTGTGTGTGTGTGTGTGTGTGTGTGTGTGTGTGTGTGTGTGTGTGTGTGTGTGTGTGTGTGTGTGTGTGTGTGTGTGTGTGTGTGTGTGTGTGTGTGTGTGTGTGTGTGTGTGTGTGTGTGTGTGTGCAGAGGGGAGTGTGAGTGTGTGTGCAGAGGGGGGAGTGTGAGTGTGTGTATGTGTTTGGGTGGGTGTGTGCACGTCAGCAGCGGGGGAGATGACAGCTCTGGAACAGAAACTGTGCTTGAGTCATTTAGTTTTTTTTTTTGTTTTTTTTAAACAAATAGGAATTACAGTAACAGTAAAAAAAAACAATATCAAACTGTCAACTTCTGTATAGGAATGATGAACCTTATAAAAAGATGCTGGTTAAACTTCCCGCGAGTATAACAGGTTGAATGGCTTCTAATTCTGGAAGCAAACTTCCTGTTCGTCCACCTTTGACATCAGTTTATTTCCTCGACACCATCTACAGTACCGCATTTAAGGTGTCAGGCACTTTGACCGGTCACCAACTGACTGAATGCCATTTCATTGCTTTCAGATTCATACTCTGGAGATTTTCCAGAAGGAGCTGAATGAGAGCGAGCACCTGGTGTTCCTGGCGGTGCACAGTCTGCAGAGAGCGCTGCAGGGAGACTACCGGGACGTGGCCCACATGAAGGAGAGCAGCAGGCAGAGGCTGGAGACCCTCACGGAGGCAGCCATCAGGGTGAGGTCAAAGGCCTCTATGGTCAGATTCAGTCTGTCTTAAAAAAAAATTTATATAAACTACTGTTGTCCCCCTTCAGGAGGAGCACGAGTACCAGGAGCTTGTCGCTGCTGAGAAACACCAGCAGGAAGCAGCCAAAAGCCTTTTAGCCCAAAACAAAACTCTGTCTATGCTGGATGAAATCCTGGAGGATGTGAAGAGGGCAGCGGACCGACTGGAGGAGGAGATCGAGGAACATGCTTTTGACAATAACAGAGAGGTGGACAAATAATATTTATTCTTTTTTACAGACTTTGCTTTTTTTGGGGGGGAAACATTGTGAGTTTGAGTCGTTTGTTTCCGATGCTGAGAAGCAACATGAGAAGACTGCGATTGCTGTCTGTGCCGTTTCTCGCCCTTTGTTGCGCAGATGGAAGGAGTTAACATCGAGGCCGTGCTGAGGGTGCATGATGATGATGAGAATATAGGGAGGATTAAGAACAGGTCCCAACAGAAGGAGCTTGAGGATGACCTCGGTCTGAGCATCCTCATCGACTCTCAGAACAACCAATATGTTCTGACCAAACCTCGGGACGCCACGATGCCGAGGGCCGACCGTCATTTCATCAAGGTCGGTTCTGGATCCTGTTTCATCTTTGAATACAAAAACTCTTATCTTCACGCGTATGAAACGCTTAATCAAGTTTAAAATAGGGCCGTTTCTGAGTTAACTATAACACATATATGCGCAGGACATTGTGTCTCTAGTGATATTGTCCCTCCCCTGTGGCTGGATGTGCACCCTGGTGGGCCTGCCTCCTATGTTTGGGTACATCATCTGCGGGGTCCTGCTCGGTCCTTCTGGCCTCAACACTGTCAAGGTGTGTACAATTTGAGAAGTGCATGCGTGTGTGTGTGTGTGTGTATGTAGTTTGGATTCTTGATGAAGTTGTTCTGTCTCTTTGTGTTGCAGTCGATGGTTCAGGTCGAGACTCTGGGCGAGCTGGGGGTCTTCTTCACTCTCTTCGTGGTCGGACTGGAGTTCTCACCCGAACGCCTTCGGAAGGTAAAGAAGAATTGTTAACATTTTTCATGATTTCAAATAAAAGTGGCACTGATGTTGGGGTTTTCCTGGAGTGAGCCGAACGGAGGAACATCGGAGGCACAGCTCATTGTTGTTGCGGGAGAGATGCTATGTCGGGAAAATGAAACTGCCAGGGAAACGAAGAATAAGCCCAGTGAAGGGAGGAAGATACAGAATAGAGAGTCTGTTGAAAAATTTAAAAACATCTTTCAAGAAATTCCAAAGTTCTCTTTCACAGATTACGCACGACCCTATTAGACAAGCAATTAATTTTCACCCACACCTATAAAATTTAAATACTACAGCAGCTGTACCATAAGTAAAATAATTCATCTGCATGTAATTAGATGACCAGGCAGTACTTTTATCATGTTCTGGTTGCATAATTTACTCTATCTCTATTAGGCAGGCACCTGCTCTATGCAATAAACACTAAATAACCATCTGGTTGGTAGATTTAACTTCTATCGATGCTTTAACTGTGTTACCACAACTAACGGTAGTTAGTTAGTGGGTTGAGAGCTATGAAGCAAAAAACAAAGTACTTTCCCTTTTGTTAGTTTGTAACAGTCACAGGCTGTTCAGTCTCCTTCATACAGTTTGAATTCAACGGTTGTTACACCTTTTACTACATTTTGCTTTCTATTCAAATTACTAAAGAGCGTGAAATTATTGACTTTCGTTCTATTGAAGCGAACCAACATTGATATTATTGCCTTTGAATGCAGCTTTTCCAACACCCTGCATTTTTTTTTTTTTTATAGCCGCTATTAAAGTCATTGCTCATTCCAATAAAGTGTGATGATGAGCGTTGGAACGTAAAAATAACTTTACTGTCATTGTCAAGCCATCCAGTCCCTCCAGGATGTGGCTCCTTTATTTATGATCATCCGGCTTACAGGAGTTTGATTGTCTGAGTTTTCTAAAACTGTGATATATAAAAGATATTTGTGGCATTTTATGTGATTTGGGGGAAATTAGAAGAATGGAAGAGGAAAATAGTAATAATATTTTGTTAAACATATGCATCCTAACATTAGTCCTATATCCACATTATATGAACAGACCAATACTTTACATTGGAATATCGCTTTGAAATATTAGATCCAAACGGACCAGAAAATCAACTTGTTGCTCTTCCACTTCAGTCACAGCTTCCCTCTTGTATGCACATCTGTTCCTGTATTAGGGGACAAACGTGTGTGCAAATCCTCATAATTTCATCGTCATCATCACCACGTGGGCTTTGCTTATGATGACACCATGGTTCAAGAAAAAAAACAAAACACACAGGGTTAAGAAATGGAAAATGGTGATGTCAACATGTTGAGGTCATGAAGTGTGACGTAATGAAATGATGTCAACACGGTTCTGTGTGAAGGTCTGGAAGACGTCGGTTCAGGGGTCCTTCTACCTGAGCCTGCTCATGGTGGCGGCCGGTTTGTTGTGGGGACAAGTCCTGCGAATTCGACCCACCCAGACCGTCTTCATCTCCACATGTCTGTCACTGTCCAGCACTCCACTCGTGTCCCGCTTCCTTGCAGGATCAAGCAGAGTCGACAAGGAAGGTATGTGGGTGTGTCGGGCTGCTTTACCTTCACATACGTTCCTGTTACTTTGTTTAGCGTTTACAAATGAGTTTGTGTGTGTTTGTATGAATGATTCCATTCAACAGCAATGACAACTGTGTGTTTCATATTCCTGATTCTAACGGCAAATAGTGACAGAAATGTTTAATACAAAGTATTTTCACACTTGTTTATGAGCAAAAGTAATTTCACTGAAAAAACATTGTATTATGTCAATGGGCGGGCCCTACAAGTATTGCTGTACAAATACGAGGGAGGGGCACATTTGTGTGATTACTCATTTAGGTGCAGCGATGTTTTAACATTAGACTCATAGTCACAGTTATAGTTAGGAACAATGAAGTTACAGCTGAGTTTCCGCTGAGTCTGTAAGAAAGTCAATGCAAACCATGAAAACACAACTCGGCATGCGAGCATGTGTCACCTACTAAAAGAGCGGTCATCCTTCTGTTTTACAGCCGAGACTTGCTCATGTCGTCCCCAGTCCTTCGGGCACAGTTTTGTCACGTTCATAAATGCCGACAATTTAGCGGTTTAATTTCCTTTGCTCCTAAATATTTGTAAAGTTTCTTGCGTTCCGTGCGTTCCCACTTCAGGTGATCTGGAATACAGTACCGTCCTCCTCGGGATGTTGGTGATGCAAGACGTTCAGCTCGGCCTCTTCATCGCTGCCATGCCAACTCTAATCCAGGCACAACGTGGAGACTTGGACAGGTCAGTTACTCATTATGCTCTTATTAAATTCCTCTTATAACCCTTCAACACAAGCGAGACCCGCCGACACTCGGAGAGTGTGAACCTCTTGTTTCCTCTGGGCCGTTCAGTTTTCTCTTGGGCAGTCTCCACGTGCTGCACCTCCTGGCCCAGGTCCTCGGGTCTCTCGCTGCTGTGCTGCTGCTTTTCTTCTTCATGAGAGCGTTCGTGATTGGTCCGTATTACAAGAAGCTGCACACTGAGAGCAAAGGTAACAAGGAGATCCTGGTGCTGGGGACAGCAGCTTTTGTCTTCTTCATGCTGACGGTTCGTCGTCTGCTTTTCTTTGATTATTTGGTAACATTTTATCAAGTGAAGTCTATTCACGGTTTAGTGACCCTTTGTCGCATGTTGTGTGTATGTGTGTGTGTCTGCTAATTTTCCTCTGCAGGTTACTGACTTTCTGAATGTTTCCATGGAGCTGGGCTGCTTCCTGGCTGGAGCTCTGCTGTCGTCGCAGGGTCACATGGCCACAGGGGAGGTCATGGGATGCATTGAGCCAATCAGGGATTTCCTCACCATCATCTTTTTTGCTTCCATCGGTCAGGCGACGTTTTCCGATCTCCAATTGTGTCTTACTTGTGCTTTAATTTGCCGCGACACTTCACAGAGTCTTCTTCGTGTTGCTGCAGGTTTCCACGTGTTCCCGTCCTTCGTGGTCTACGAACTCACCATCCTGATTTCTCTGACGCTCTCACTCGTCATACTGAAAGTACGGATTCATTTTTTTTTTTGATTTGATTTTTTTCCCACTTTTTCTTTTTTTAATTTCCCCACAGTTTGCTTCCTTGCCTATTGTTTCTTCGTTTCCTCGCAGTTTCTGATGGCCGTCCTGGTGCTGACGGTGCTCCTGCCTCCATGCTCTCGGCACATCCGGTGGATCGTATCTGCCGGACTCGCCCAGGTCAGCGAGTTCTCCTTCGTCTTGGGCAGCCGCGCTCGTCGAGCCGGCATCATCTCCAGAGAGGTCAGTGATGACTTGGTTTGCAACTTATGAGGGTTTTTTTTCACCTGATTAGATTTTTAATTGACTGTTTTCTCTAAATGATTTATGTTTTATAGTAGTATTTGGTCAAATACTGCTTGTAAATGTTGGTTTTTAGGTATTTAGGGACCAATATGGTATCATTTAATGGCAGATAGTAACTGAAGAGAGCAATAAACAGCCCTAACATGATAGTTGTGTCTACTATTGTCATGAAAAGAGTGTAAAATGTAGTCAACCAACAGGTTAGAGACGGTTTCCAAACCAAAAGTCTAATCGATGAATCTCCTCCGGCTTCAGGTGTACCTGCTGGTCCTCAGTGTCACGACTCTCAGTTTGCTGCTGGCTCCGCTGCTCTGGAGAGTCACTACGTATACCTGGGTTCCCCGAGTCGAACGCAAAACAGTCACATGACCAAATGGTTTTGCAGGCTGATAATATTTCAAGTCATGATTCCTTCACAAAGCCGCCTGTTTTCCTTCTTCTCCACAACTTAATCTGTTCTTTGCTTTTTGTTTTTGCCTTCTTCTTGGTCTTCTTCCTTTAATACTGATTGTCACCTCGTGAAGAGAAAATAATTTATTACATTTTGCCTTGAGCTCGGGAAAAAAAAATTCCTCATTCAGACTTTTATACTTTTATTATGTATCATTCTTCTACATTTTCTATATGACAAGCTTGAGCTTTACATCTCAAGCTATACAGTACTGTATTGAATATGACCTGCTCAACACACTTTTAGGCTGTAGCTAGAAATAGTGATTAAGAAAAGATACTGTGACTCCAAAATGTTTGTGGGACGCTCACCACCTCAGAGTAGAAGCACAAAAGACTAAACTCCTTCCGGCTTTGATGCATTTCAGGAGTGAGCAAGTATTTATATGTATAAATTTACTTTTGAACCAAATCCATCCATCATTCCTCTCAACACTTTAAATTCCCTCATGCTGTTTACAAAGTTATATATAAATTAATTAACTTTTTTCATAGATTGTATTTTTTTGTACGAACAAAGTAAATCTCCATCGTTCCTACATTTGTTTTTCAGTCGAGTGCTTCAGGTTTACTTAAGTTAAAAACATCGGTCTGCTGTATTTAATCAATGGTACGTGTGGCGTGTTGTTGTAAAATGTACTACTGTGAATTTAGGTGCGCTTAACACACTACTGTTACCGGAAACCTGCAGTAAACTGCAGCGAATTCCCACGATCCCGTCAAGTTTTAGGAAACCATGATGCATTTTGCCGCGCGATAGAACCGAGGCTGTAGACGATGAACATTAGAAGAAAAAGTCACTTGTCCGCTGAAGTTACATGTAAGGAAAAACCTGCACTAGTTACCACTGAATGTCAAACGTATGTGCCTGCTCAGCACTTCTCTGCACTCAACTCTGAGGAGTGTCGCCTCACTGTGAGAGGAAAAACGTCTCATGCTAAAAACATCTTTGTCTCGTAAGTCATGGTGTGCAATGCATTTATGTGTAAAAGTCACATATTAATGAGAAATATTCCAGTGTCATTTGCATTCCTGCAGTGTGTTTTTCAAAGAAAGAAAAAAAAAAAGAGAGGTTGTTTGAGTTTATCTTTGTGTGTGACGCTCCGAGGCACAAATACAGGCTGCTTCCAATCCAAACTTTGTGTTTTCTTAGGTTTTTTTTGGCAAAAAAAAAAATTAATTCAAAAGGAAATATTTTACTTTGTCCTATGTTTACTTTTTATATATACATATATATAATAAAGTGTGTTCTCAAGGAGAGCATGAAAATTAATTCTGTCTCGCTGTTTTGTTGTTTCCCAGCTTCGGCACACTTGAATCAAAACTCGGCAGAATGATGATAATGACACATTCCTGTGAAGTTAGAGCAAAGAGAGGGTGATAACAATAATTTAGTTGTGATTATACAGACTACACAACAAGACCGCATCAGAAGGATACCACTAAAATACTTCAATCTCAAAGATACTATTTAAATAGTGTGTATTTTAATCATCTGGGTCTAAAACCCTTTGATGATTGTGACAGACACAAAAAAAATTCCCTGCCCGCTATTAAATGATCAAATTCATCCGAGCACATCTGCCATAAGGATTTCTGAGATTAACAGCAGCTCATTAAATGAGAAGGATGAATTTTATCTATTCCATTTTCATCAACATCCATACTTTTGATCATTTGTCTTTGAAATGAACTCAGGTATACAGTAATTTGAAGTCATTTAAGTATCAGAAATGTTCTGATAAACATTTCCGTCTAGAAAAAGAAAATCCCCGAACCTATTTGAAACCTGAGAAATTCAAATGTTCACAGGCTGATCGGAAATAATCCAAGAAAGACGGCCAGTTTTTGGCATGCATGACAAAATATATAAATGAGATTAAACAATTACCATTATATGACATGCATTATGTCAAATATGCAATTTTATCAAATCTGTTGCAATAGAAACTGATGGATCCATCCTGCATACTGTATTTATTCACAGTCCAGGAGGCAGAAACATATTCTAGTTATTATTTAGTGAAAGGCAGGAAATACCCTTTATAGCTCATCAGTCAGTGTGTTGTTCATCATAAGAAATCTCACATTCAGTCAATTTCCACATGTATTGACTTTAAAAGTAAAATAAGTTGTCCTTTGGCTGTTAGGCTGAATATCAGAAGCTGGTTGAGGTTTTTTGCATAAATATCAAGTTGCCTATGTGAGGGTTAGGGTTACAATTAAACCATTATTTCCTCGATGAGTTGATGAAACACTGTTGAAAATAATAATCAGCTGTGGATGAGAGCGTGTGTGTGTGTGTGTGTGCATATACACATGCAGTGTGTAAGCTGATAACACACAGCCTCTGCAGTCAGCACATTTCACCACCATCATCATCCTCTTAGCATGACGAGAGCTTGACTGGGTTTTGATGGATTTTCTGCTTTTGACATAAGAGATTGAATATATTTTGTTTTGTCAATTACATTTATGACGACAAACAGAAGTTGAAGTATTTGTCATACAACACACAGACACATTAATTCTGACTTTGTAAGGAATTGTCAGCCACTGTTCAAAGACAAACACATGATTTAAACACCAGTACACATGAAGATAGCGCACTGTAAATCTGTGTGATTCAATCCAAAAGTTACTACTGAAGTGTTTTATGTTCTCCAGTATCAACCAGAATCATGGTCCTACGAACATGACAGATGTAAAAGAAAAAAAAAACATATTCTGACTTAAATTTCTGAGCTGTATTACTTTTACGGTTTGTGTTGAGCACTTTGTGTGATCTTGTTAAAATGTGTTAATTGAATTTAGTCGACAGAATAATTTTTGTTACTAGTTTAGTAAAATGTTGATCTACAGATTTTAAATGTTTTTAGGAAAAAAGTCAGGTGAAGTTGTTGTCATTTATAGAAAAACTGCATAAAGTTTCTTACACGTTGAAAAGTTTCAATAACTGCTATACATCACTTATATGAAAAACCTTTTCCCTTTCAGGGTGGCCGAGATAAAGTCTCACAGTAGATGTTTTCGTTTCTTTCACTGAACTTTCAACAGTGACTTTTTTTCTTTCTCCTCTCCCTCACTGGAGATTTTAAGGCTTTTCAGTTTTATGTTTGACCATTTCACATCAAGTCTACAGGGTTGAAACTCACTCTATGAAGCGTTTTCTCTCATCACTATTTATTGAACCAAGATAAAATGGGCACGTTGGGAAGGCGGGGGTCCAACCTAAGAGCTGGTGAACCTTCTTTCTTTGGCTACATTATCTTTGGATTAATTCTCAGGATCACCTTGAAGGGGTGGTGATTGGTTTCTGATCACAATTGGCAAACTGACTGGAAAATGAAGAAGAAAAAAGAATAAAATAGATGACTTGAGAGAAACTATGTCCTCAATAATCCACAGAATTAACCAACAAATAGTGGACTTTAGCATAGAGCATGTTGAGAATATGAAATAAATTGGAATAAGTCAGTGAGCTCAAAGTAAATAAATGCTGTATAATAACAAATGAAGGAAAACTTCTGATATTTGTTTGGTTGAATTGCAGCTTTTCATCAATCCAGAGTAAAACTGAATCATATCAACAATCTGCTTGAGAGTTTTCAGTTAAATCCGGGTTTTCCAGAGGATGAATTGAAAAAGACTGTACTTTTGTTACAACGTAATGTTACCTAAAAGATTGGAGACTTGTTTCCTGGTCTGCTTTATTCATGTTATGGAAAAATTATGTGTTATTGAAGAATTCTGTTCTTTTCAGAATCCTGCTAAAATGTTTTTATTTTTACAAATACGGAATTCAAACTAGAAAAGAATGAGCAACACTTGTTTTGCGCTCTCTCTCTCTCTCTCTCTCTCTCTCTCTCTCTCTCTCTCTCTCTCTGTCTCTCTCTGTCTCTCTCCCCCCCCCTGCATTCCTGTCATTACCAGCCCACTACACATGTGCCATATTTATCCCCCCTCACTCTCTCCTCGTCTCTTTCTCTTTCTCTTTCTGCCTCCCCATCATGTTCCCAGAGAGTCTTCATGTCACCTGATGTCTTGTACAGCACATGAGTCTGCACAGGATAAGGATAAACCCCTCTGTGGAAAGGTGATGAGTCAGGCAGATCTGCATGTGCGTCTGCATGTGTGCAGGAGTTGAGAGCCTCGCCGAAGCAGGTCGCTGAGCTCCCAGCGACTGCCTGCAGTGAGCAGACGCTCCGACGAACCACACACCCTGCTTTGGACCTCCGGAAAACGAGCAGATCCACAGCGAACTTACTGAGATATTGACTTCCTACACGGTCTCACGCTGAACTCGTGCTTCTCTGTGACGCCGTCTCTCTTTTCTTGCGTCCCATTTCTATCTCCCCATCATGGATATTGGTGGTCTGACAACGGTAGTGGCCAATTCTGCCTACATCTCAGCTCGGGGAAGCTTCGATGGCACCGCCAACCCGGCATTCAATCGCGATAAGAAGTTCCGATCCCGCCTGAAGCTGCCCCACATCACAGTGTGTGAGGGTCTGAGGGAGACTTTAGACCTGGGCTTCCAGACGGTGTGCGTGGACCAGCCCATCGGCAAACGTCTTTTCCAAGATTTCCTCGACTCCATCAATGAGTATAAAGGTCCTTGTCGCCTGTGGAAGGACATTGAGGAGTATAACATGGCTGAGGACCAAGACAGAGTCAAAAAAGCAAACAAGATCTTGTCCAGGTACATGGAGCCTGACGCCAAGTACTACTGTCCATTTCTGCCGGAAAACGGCATAACGAAGGTCAAAGAGAAACACCAAGAAGCTGGAGATGAGCTCTTCAATGAGACCATGGGAAACGTGATGGACTTTCTTAAGGAAGTACCATACACTTTCTTCTTGGAAAGCATGTATCTGAAGAGGTTCCTGCAGTGGAAATGGTTGGAGATGCAGCCCATGGGAGAGGATTGGTTCCTGGACTTCCGTGTTTTGGGTAAAGGAGGTTTTGGGGAAGTGTCCGCCTGCCAGACGAAGGCCACGGGTAAACTCTACGCCTGCAAAAAGCTCAACAAGAAGAGATTGAAGAAGAGAAAAGGCAATGAGGTACAGAGTCGGGCTACATCTACTGTCTCAGAGGATAATTCACGAGTTTGTGTTGTGCGATCGAGTTTGCTTCCTGTTACAAACACTGTCTATATAAGCTTCACTCTCAGCAGTTACTATATGAATCCTGAGAGACAATATTAGGCACCTTTGGCTTACATGATTAGGATTAGGACTTTAGGACATTTTGATCTCCTTATAAGGTGCCGTCTTAAACCCTGGAAGAGTTGCAAAAAATAATCCCAATTTTATTTCTTAATATGCTTCAACAGAAGTGTTTTCAATTGCACTTGCTGAGATTTTTTTGTTCCGTTAATAAAAACAGAAACAAATGTGTATATTACAGTAGTATAATAGGTTCCCTGTCCACTTAGTATTACGTAACTACTTGCCGTCAGATTCAATCACATGTTGTTGAACATACTTGGTTAGAGGGCAGCAAGTTCTGTTGTCAACGATTTGGGCATTTGCCGCATCGGTCAATCCGAAACTGGACAAAGTTGTTCTAAAGACCTCCGTTCTGTTACATGTCCTCTCCTGTGTGTGTGTGTGTGTGTGTGTGTGTGTGTGTGTGTGTGTGTGTGTGTGTGTGTGTGTGTGTGTGTGTGTGTGTGTGTGTGTGTGTGTGTGTGTGTGTGTGTGTGTGTGTGTGTGTGTGTGTGTGTGTGTGTAGGGCGCGATGGTGGAGAAAAGGATCCTGGCTCGAGTCCACAGCAGGTTCATTGTGTCCTTGGCTTACGCCTTCCAGTCAAAAACCGAGCTGTGTCTGGTCATGACCATCATGAATGGAGGAGACCTCCGGTTAGATCCATTTAAAAAACATATATCTTATTTAACCTCCACATTTAATGTCTGATAACTAAATATGAACAGATTGTTTCAATCCACATATGTCACATATATACTTCTTGAATATCATGTTGATGTTTATGGATATGCACTCTGTCTTTTTATGATATTGATATCTCTAATGTTCACAGGTACCACATGTATAACGTGGACGAGAACAACCCAGGTTTTGACGAGCCGAGGGCCTGCTACTATGCTGCTCAGATCATCCAGGGCCTGGAGCATCTGCATCAGAAGAGGATCATCTACAGGGACCTCAAACCAGAGAACGTGCTGCTGGATAATCAGGGTCAGACTCCTTAAAAAAAGCAAAAACATAAGTAAACGTGTATCCTTCAGCGTTTTCTCCTGGACTGTTGCAGAGCGTGTTATAGTCTGGTGAAGTCTGAACAGACACACTGGTGTGTATAAGCACAGTAAATGTCTCAAGTACTTCACATGTATGACGCACACCATTAAGGCTGTTGGCATTACGGCATTGAGCTGTCGCCGTGTCCAATGGCTGAGAGAAAACGTGTACAGGTCAGGTTTCATACCCGAGACGTGTCCAGCTCTTCACCTCTGCTCTTCGTTCTGACAGGAAACGTCCGCATCTCTGACCTCGGCCTGGCGGTGGAGCTGGCTGATGATCAGTTCAAGATCAAAGGCTATGCAGGGACTCCAGGTACAGAAAAAAAAAAACCTAAACAAAGTTTAAAAAGTTTAAAAGTTTTACAGTTTAACATTAAGTGTAAGTCCACCAGAGATCCTCTTTTTTTCTTGATTGTTGAGTATCGTGACTACATGCTGCACATACAAATATCATTTCTTTTGGTTTTCTGCCATCAGAAAACTATATTCCTGTAGATGTTGAAGACTGGAATGCAGTTTCAGATACGTCAGCAACTGCAGTCTAAATCACTTTAGTTCAGGAATTGAAAACACAAAATGTCAAAAGGCTGAAGAACAAACTATACAGCCAACATAACACTGACGTTTAAAATGAGAGAGCAATTATAGCTTTGTTTGATCCACAAGTCCGCAAAACATGCCACTCCTTCGTCATTATTTGAATATGAAGCTTTTCTTAGTTCTCATGTTACAATGCACTACTATGTATTTAATACTACTGATATAAAACCATTAAAAGGAAGAGAAAGTACATTAAATAGAGGTGACCTACAGCTTGCATCGTATGTGGATGAAGGTTTAAAAAAAACAAAACAAACATACGCATCAAAAGGTTGAAAAGAAAACCTACACATTTGACACATTTAAGGAGTTGCTGCTGTTGTGTTTGTATTTTGTCTGTTTATTCAACACCGTGAATGTAAGAGCAGCAGATTGTGAGAGGCTCGTTTGTTGTGATGAAGAGGAGTTTAATTTAGATTCTGGTTGAAAGTGGACCCTTACATCTGCTCTTTAGCTGAAGGGTCGCCTCCTCCTTTCTGTCACTTGCAGGTTTCATGGCTCCAGAGCTCCTGAAAGGAGAGGAGTACGACTACTCTGTGGATTATTTCGCTCTGGGCGTCACTCTGTACGAGTTCATAGCTGCCAGGGGGCCTTTCAGGACCCGGGGAGAGAAGGTAAATAAACACATAAGACCAACCAGGCTCAGAGACAGGGGCCACATGGTTCCACGAAACTAAGTGATGGAGAAAAACCCCCACAAAGAAATGCAAAATAACTACGGTACAAAAATAATAAAGGGACATGTTGTATCTTGTGAGGAGGGTTTGCCAGGCTCACAATGTGCTGAAAATGTGTCCAAAGAGGAAATTTAATAACATAACGTTGAGTCATTGTACACTGCTCTCCTACAGCTCTCGTTCAGTTTATAAACTCAGTATTGCCATCTTGTGGCCAAATGTCGTATAAAACCCTTACTTGTTGGATTCTTTTACATATTGATAACCCAAAATAGATTTCTTTTGTTCAGAATTCACTATTTTGTGGAAAGACATGTCCAATATGGGCCTGATTTAACTTGATTCTACTGAATATTCCGGCAGATTCACAATAAAATCAAGCCGTACAGGTAAAGATACTTGTCCAAGGACTTTTTTTGTGTTCAAGGTGGAGAACAAGGTGGTGAAGAACCGGATTTTGAATGATCCGGTCAGTTATCCCGAGAAGTTCAGCGAGAACGCTCGCTCCATCTGCGAGGCTCTGCTGTGCAGGGACGTCGACCAGAGGCTCGGCTTCAAGGATGGATCGTGTGACGAGATGCGGGCGCATCCTTTCTTCAGCGACATCAACTGGAGGAAGCTGAACGCAGGTCGGTTCCTCACAGCAGGCCGGTTCCTCACAGCAGGCCGTTGTCCCTATTCTGCTTTATACCCTTGGTTCTCTTCTCAGTTAACATGTTAGTGATTTCCTCCTTGGTTCCCCTTGATTAATATTTCATGTCTTTTTGTTTGTTTGTTTTTATTCTTTGTTGTCGTGAAAACAAATGTCATGGAGATCTGTGGAGCAGCAAGCCATTAACATAAGTGGCAGTGGGAACAGAAGAATTCCTCATTTCTGTTGGAAATGCAGTTTTTAATAAGTATTTCTATACATGCACATTAAAACGATATGAATTTATTACGATGAACAAATTCAACTTAAATCAAATTCTCATGAAAGTTGAAATTGTGCTGAAATTATAGTTTATTGTTAATGAGTGAGTCTATATATATTCTTATATGACATCAACCTACGGGGACAATAAAGTCACCTTGACCTTTGACCTTCAATACCTGGAGAAACAAGCCAAAGGTTTTCTTCTTGAAATCAATCCACATGTCTCTTGTCGTTATGGCTGGATAACACTGGTAGACAGACATTTGGTTTCTCATCGTTTGACAAACACAAAGCAGAATAAGAAGGCAATATGAGAAAGTTCACCGTGGTGTGTCTGGTCCCCTCAGGGATCCTGACGCCGCCCTTCGTCCCCGACTCCAAGACGGTTTACGCCAAGGATCTGGACAACGTGGGAGCGTTTTCCACCGTCAAAGGGGTTCAGCTGGAGGACAGGGACGAAGACTTCTTCAACGAGTTCGCCTCGGGGAACATCTCCATTCCCTGGCAGGAGGAGATGATTGAGACCGGTGTTTACGGGGAGCTGACGGTGTGGGGCCCCGCCGGCGCTCTGCCCGACGACCTTCGGCGGGAATCCATCCTGGAGCAGCCGCCCAAGTCCTCCACCTGCACCGTGTCCTAGGAGCCGCCGCCACTGGGTCATCTCACATGAACTCTGATTTCTGAAGCACTTTTCTCGTGAAAAACCGCCACAGTTTAGTGAATGTGGTGGGTTTTTACACTTCTATTATCACCAGCAAATCTTTACAAGAGCTGAACATATTTACAGAATCATCCGACTTTTTTGGTCTGTTGGTTTCGTTGCTTTTGAAACCAAAGCTTAACAGTTTATTTCCATCTATCTAATGCATTGAAAATCTGTTTTCTGTAAATTCCCTTCAATTATCCTTTTCTGTAGGGTATTCCTCTATCTTGACTGTATTTCTAAGATTCTTGTAGACTTTTTTTTTCTATGAATAGATTAATTAGTGTTAATGAACTGTAAGTAAAAGATTATCATTATTTATAACCACTTTTTACATCCCATTGCCCAATGTTTTATTAGCTTCACACCTTCACAAGGGTATCAGAGCATTTCCAAAAGGTTCTGTAAAGACATGTATCTATTTAAATAAATATGTTTTGCCAATAATGTCACAGTTTTGTGCTTATTTACAAATCAGTTTAGTTTAGGGGCAGTAAAATATTTTAATGGCACGATTATACTAATAATAAGCCAAGGTTAAATAATCACTTTTGTATATGTACAAATATGGGATTTGTTTTAACAAATTTAGTATGTTGGCTTATGTCGTGAAAATATACTGAATGGAGAGTTCTGGTGAAGTCACTCCTCCACATGCTTTGGTGACCAAAGATTCAAGTTAACCATCAGGGTAAAATTAGGACGTCCGTCATATGAAAGCAAAGTCCACGGCCAGGAAATAGTGAATCACAGTAACCGCTCATTAAAAAATCTTTCAGGGTTAGTTGAAGCTTTCTTCTCCTGCCAAACAAAAAATAAATAGTAATACACAGGCGCAAGATAGATAAATAGATGTTTTAATTACAATACTGTCATAACAACCTCTGCAACAAATACCCACACTGTTGCTGGGAGGAGATAAATAATCTAAACATAATCTGTATATAATAAAGTTTCTTACTGTTTTTAATGGGCCGATCTTTCCCGCCTAATTACCTCACTGGGATAAATAAAGTTTTTGTTTTTTTTCTGATTCTAAGATACCCCTGACGTGGTTTAATTTTAAAATGTTTTAACCGCTGGAGGGCGCAATTCTCCCACAGTCACATTAATTGACACTGAATCGTCATAACCTGGTGTGGATTCACCAAAGATCAATAAAACCTTAACGTGGCCAATGTGTTTTAATATAATTACCATATTTTGTAATCATGGTCATATGTTGGATTTTTATTAAGCAATGATGAAAATAATTAGGTAAGTTTAATGATTTCCTAAGGGAAGATACTGATTGCTCTCTCTCTCTCTCTCTCTCTCTCTCTCTCTCTCTCTCTCTCTCTCTCTCTCTCTCTCTCTCTCTCTCTCTCTCTCTCTCTCTCTCTCTCTCTCTCTCTCAGGTTTAAAGTAAAGTTGGACCCTCCAGATCTCTCAGACTGCCTGTGCTTTGGGGTATATGTTTCTTCTACTATATGCAGTGAATGTTTTTGGTTTATAAAGAAGAAAACGCGTATGAATGAATGTGCAGGATGAGGAGGACTGATCTAAACTAGCAGGGTGAGAAAAAAAAGAAAAAGAAAAGATAGCCTTCATTAAAATCCTGCAGCTCCTCTGCCCTGTTGCAGTTCCACCCAGCCCGAGTTAACATGCAGCAGCAGCAGCAGCAGCCCGAGACCCTGCAGCCCACCCAGCAGGCAGCCACGGAGATCCTGGACCCTACAGGTACTTTCTTATTAAACTCATTTTTATTGGAATGTATTTGATGTTTTCTCATGCAGATGAAATTCCATAGCAAACTGTCACATCTGATCTTGGATAAAAAAAAAAAAAAAAAAACTTATTTTACATCCCAAGAGATAATATTTCAAACTGCACTGCAAATGTTACTATTGGCAATAATTTGACAGTCGTCAGGTAGTTTGGTTTAAAACAGGATCTCTTAACTGGTTCTTTATTAAAATGTTATTTTTATGTTAATTGTTTGCTTTTAAGAAGCAAATAGAATTGAAAACAACTGGAAAAGGAATTAACGTGTGTCATAAAATGCTAAAACTTTGAAAGTATAGTTTTCACTCCATAATAAAAACAGTTTTATTCCTTTTATAAATTGTACTGTACTTATTGTACTACAAAAAAATGCATTTTGGTCTATATGTCATCCATATTAAGTATATATGTCAAAATCTATTGCAATTATACTATCAATATACAAAACATCCAAAGAGTGGGGGCATAAAAAGACATAAATAAAGGATCATGTCTGGATTATATGTGTCACAATTTGGCTTGCCCAGTGAGATTAAATGGTTTCTTCTTCAGTTCAGTACCAGCGTCGGAGGAAAACGGCTCTGTGGGTGACGGTGTCTCTGCTGGCGTTGGCTCTCCTGGTGTTCGCCATCGGTCTCATCTCAGCCACTCGCACCGACAATGTGCCCGTCGCTGGATACTATCCTGGCATCACTGTGAGTCACAGCCTCACACTCTAATCATCACAAATATTGTCTTTTGTCGATTCTTTCATTCACGCTTCAGCTCAGTCCTGATGTTGTTGTTTTGTTTTTTTCTTGTGGGTTTTTTTCTTTTTCTGCCTTCAGCTGAGTTTCGGGGCTTTTCTGGGTATAGTTGGCATCCACCTGGTGGAAAACCGAAGACCGATGGTGAGTTCATACTATGACAATGACCTGCTGGAGGCATGGGTCCAGGATCACTTCATGTGTGATATTTCTTCACATACAGCTTGTTTTTATTTCATTATATTATCTTTTTTTAACTAAATCTACTTTTTAAACTTTTCTCCAATCCAAATCTCAAATCCATCTGATCAGTGTGGTTCCCATCATGTGGAGGAAATAAAAATGGAATACAAGAACATCAAACATCTTTCTGCTCCCTAGAATTAGAAAACCAATCTTCTCATTCAGACTAAGTTGTTAGTTCATTCGAAATACCAACAAACTGTTCATAAGAAGAATGTTTTTAGTCATCACGGCTTGAAAATAGATCTTTGTATTCGTGTTTCTTTTTCTAATTAAATAGTGAAAATACAAATATTAATTTGCTCACCGTCATTATTGAGATTAACTCTGTGCTGCTTCTTCAGTTGATAAGTAGAAAGTGTTCACATGGAACAACATGAGAGAGATGTTACAATAGACATATGCAGCTCACTCAATGTCGTAACTGTAGTTTTCCACCAGTTTCTGTCACTTTGACCAAACATAAGTCCAAATTAGGTAATTTTACAGTTTATTTTGATTTTGGTACATTTTATTCAGGCACTATATGTTCACTTTAGCCACACATTAAAATATGTTTTACCCTATTCACCGTATGTACTTTCTTTTCACATTTTACAACATTTCCAATGATAACGTTTTGGGTGCTTGACTGCAGGCACACTGCAAGTAGGAGGAAGTGCATCAGTGGGGGTGGGGGGGTTTGAAACATGCATCGTGCTCGGTGAATAGAATGCCATGTCCTTCGTTCGACATGGTTTCTTTTGTGTTCGTCACAAATGGAATAACATTTGTTTACAGTGGAAACTTCAAAATATGCAGTTATATTCACAGCTTGCTGTTTGTTTCCTGTCAAGGTGACTTCTTCAGGCTATTCATCCTCTAAAAATGAATTATTGTTCCTGGAAAGCTGGAGCATATATAAATACACACACACACACACACACACACACACACACACACACACACACACACACACACACACACACACACACACACACACACACACACACACACACACACACACACACACACACACACACACACACCATAAACTAAAGGATTATGTTACAGACTTTACAAATTCACTAAACTGTTTTACAGGAAGTTGCTCCGCCATGAGCAAGGAGCAAATCGGATTATTGGATGGTGGCATGATGTGTTCTTGGTCCTTGAGCCCGGGTCAGAATACGTGACTGGATTTGTGGTTCGAGACAAGGGAATGTGTTCGTCTCTGGACTTCAATGACAGGAAGCGGAATCGTATTAGTATTGGTCAGTTGCTGACAGCGCCCCTTTATTTCGTACTGGGACACAGATATAATATCATCAAAGTGCCTCTCTGTCTAACTGGGTTGAAAACATTATCACGTTAACGACTCCAAAGAGGAGGCACTTACAGGTGGGCTGAAGACAGTTATGGTCAATGCTGCACGTGGAAGAACTGTTGAATAGGGAGATTAGGTCCTGGGCTGGGGGGTCAAAAAATAATGTAAAACGACAGAGATGCAAAACTAAACAATTGTGTGTAAAATGGGTAAGGAATGGTGGGAATCTAAAAGTGGGACATTCAAAATGACCACAAACAGATGGAAAAATGATCATCTTCCAGTGCAAATTTCCTGAAAAAGAGAAAGAAATTGAAACCAAGAGCTGTAAAATCACCACAAACACAAAGACGACTGCAAACAGATGCACAATGACCAGCAAGAAGACATACAACTGAAGCAAAGATAACTTAAAGGTAACCCGAGACAAAAAGATGCAAACATGTTGAAAAGAACCAGAGTCTTTTAATAAAAAGGAGTAGCACGATGGCAGAAACACAAAATCACCACAAGGGAAGGTAACGTAGCAATAAGGAGACCATAGACAACTGTAAACTGAAAAATTATTTGTGCAAAAAACTCAAAGTTCAAAGCTTAAAGCAAAGAAACAAAAAATAAAAATGACAATGAGAAGAAGCCAGAGGGAGGAAATAGAAAAACGAACCACAAATAACTGCAGAAACAGCAACAGGAAACATGACACCAGAGTTAAAATATCCAAAAAGAGACAAAGTGACAGAAAACCATTAAGAGGTGGAAACGGACCACAGTGAGTACAAAGCTTTTATTTCTCCCGAGGATTGTGTTTTGTTGGTTGCACTTGTGCTCAGTACGTTCTCTCCTCGTTTCCCCCCACAATCACACTCGAAGTGTGAAGAAAAAAAGAGAAACCCTCACGGTTAAAACGACCTCCAGTCGGTCTGAGCTGATCTCAAAACAAGAAAGTCCAATGCTCCTCATCAGGGCCGCCGGCCACCAGAAACTGTTCTGTCATTTAAGTCGTATCGTCAGTATCACGTTCACATGACATGAAACCGTCCAACATAAGACTGAAGAGGACACCAGTGACACAGAAACCTCAGCAGATCAGATCAGAGTCTTTATTTTCACCTGGTCTTAATCTGTCTTTAATGTCATGGGCAACTAAACACCTGATTACATGTCATAAAGGGTTAAAAACAATGTTTAAATATACTACACTCTTGAGACAAACACTCAAATGTCACAAGAGCCCATGACAAGTATTAATAGAATAAGATAAAGAATAATATTAACATTGCTCAGTCGCTCAGTATTTACTATATTCTTCTTGATTTATCATTGGTCGCTGCATTTTCTTCTTTCTTCTCTCAAACCTGGTGGGGGATTATTGTGGACGTCTTCCTGCTCAATAGTCTGCAGCCAAATGTTATCAGGTTTCTCTAGAGCTCCATAACAAATCATTCATTTGAACCAGGAGTGTTTGACAGCAGCACTACAGGACTAAGGCACAACAACACTGCTTTATTATACAGTGTAAATAATAATATAATGCCAAAAAAAAAGTGAAAAAACAAATGAAAACGTGAGTAAAATGTTTGATGGATGTGTCTTCTATTTGTCATTTTAGCCCTTCATGGGACATTCCTATGAGAAACCACGATCAAGAGTGGTGTCTCTGGATATTTGATATTTTAGGTGGAAAAGCTTTAAACTGACCAAAATCTTGTCAAAATAGTGGTGGGTTCAGGCAAAAATTATTGCTCCGTAGTCTTTTTAACATTTAACTTATCATAGAGTTGTTAGAATCCACATCCAGTAAAAACACGTTTCATGAGAGTTCATACGCTTTTAATTTGAAATCTGACAGGTCTGTAGATATAACCTGGTAAATGTCAAAACTGCTACTATTACACCTTGTTACTATTACAGTTGTGCTTGAGAATATATTTTACTGTTGTAATTTGTCCATTATACTTACAACACATTTAGTGTTAAAATGTGTGTTTTAGCAAAACAGTTCTCGTTTTTCAACCCTTTATTTTTTGGGGTCATGATTTGTTCTTAAAAATTAGAAGCGCCGTCTCCCCAAAGAAGCGCTTTGCTCGGTCAAGTTTCAAGATCAGGGTCAGTTTAGCACTAAAATACAGCTGAGTTTAGGATTAATCTGGAGAAAATCAATTAAAAGGCATCAAACCCAACTATGTCCATCCATGTTATTTTTCAAGGATATAGAATGATAATTTGGTGATACTTAAATAGGATATGTCACTTAAAAAAACACCACAGATATCACTACAGAAAAAGATCATTTAACTAAATGTTTTGATATGGGCCTAAAAGAATACATACTACACTCTGGACATCCTCAGTCATTTAGAGACACAAATACTAATGAGGTGAATTATTTTGGAGGGGAGGAAACCAAGTCATGAAAACGCACTGGGACAACCTGTAAACTTTGCACTGAGAGACTCTCAAGCCTCAAACTCAAGATTCTGTGGAGCAAAATGAAAATTAAAAAGAAGTCAGCGTGTTCCAGATAGACGCTCCCTGTGTCTGTCGACATCGTCACGGTGCGCAGGTTTCTCTCTGTGTGCTTGTGTCTGTCCTGAATTTTTCATGTGTCCTCCAGGGTGTCGTGTGGCTGGTCAGATCACACTGTCTTATTTTACTCCGCCACGTCTAATCCGTCCTTCCACGGCATCTGTGAAGCTCTAGCGACACACCAGTGCAGCATCCCCCCAAAAAACTGCGTTGTTGTTTTTTATACTCCAGCGTGTGTCTGCCGTTAAACGTGTAAACTCAGGGAATAAACACAAGTCCCCCGCTGCCTCTCTGGCATCGCTCCCCCGCCTGTTCTTTAAACTTTAATGGCGTGGTCGTCGACGCCGCACAAACGGCGGTCTACAGTGTCTCTGGCGTGGCTCGGTGTTCGCTCTGGCACAGGTGTCTTCTTCCCCCGTCCTGTTTTCTGATGGCTCCTTCGGTAACCCGAGATCTGGCCGGCACAGCGATGCCGCTCATTAAAGAACAACGAACCGGACCACAGTGCGGCGGACACCCGAGAGCCCTGCAGGTCGTTTCGCTTCCTGGATCGCTCGACCCGCTGCGGGTCCTGTGACCTCTCATAAAACAGCCGTTTGATGCCATCTGAGCTGTAAACGGTCAAAGACGCGAAAAGTTTGCCAGCCGCCGCCAAACTTTGAGGTCTTCTGCTTGAGTTGATGAATATATATCGGAAAATTGAGCTTTCAGAGCAGTTTTTCAGATTAGAGCAGTTCCAGATATGATATCGGAGGACAGGCAAAGCAAATATGTACAGATTTTACAGCTTATATAGTACAAATCTTAGTTAAAGGTAATTGAATACTCATCAAATACTGAGTAGAAGGAGACAAAGCAGCAATGTCGACCTCAATCTCCAATTTTGTGACATGTTGTTGTCTGAC
Organism: Blennius ocellaris; assembly: GCF_963422515.1. NCBI lineage: Eukaryota > Metazoa > Chordata > Actinopteri > Blenniiformes > Blenniidae > Blennius > Blennius ocellaris. The sequence goes on along the minus strand of NC_137650.1, from coordinate 27,585,171 downwards.
CAAAATCTTTTCCCAGCAAGTCTAATCTTGCAATACAAGTTTTCACCACACGATGGTGTATTGAGTCACTCAGGGAAGTAATAATAATAACAACATTGTAGTAACAGCAGGAGGATTACAGAAGGTGATGAGCAGGTTTACACAATTTGTCCAAATCTGGACCACAGCAGAAGAAGAACGTTTTAAATGTAGTATTTGTGTGACCAAGTGTTTCAGGTAGTGGACACAAGTAGACCACCTCTCCGGTCATTGACATTTGTTGATAATAGCCGTACAATTCCATTTACCGCCACGCTTGGCTCGATATTTTAAAAGGAGACTGAAGCATGAAATTGTGTCTGTAAGAGACGAAAGGAAAGAGCTTCATCTCTACCTGCTCTCACCTGCCGCCCTGATAACCGGCTTCACCGCTCTGCAAGATTTCTTTATGACAAAATGCTTCAGGCGGCCCGAGTTCTCCGCTCCAGTTGCTGCCCGACCGTATCTCACCCGCCGTTGTCCTCCTGGTCACCTTGCAGCTCGGACACACTGGACCTTTAAAGGTCCATATTTTACCCAGGATGCCACTGGACCACCGCTTCTTATTAGCAGTGTGTCCAGTGGTGGTCGTGATTGGGCGCCGGGTTACTGAACATGAGACAGAGAGAGAGACCTTGCAGCAGTCAGCGACTTTACTTATGTAAGCTGATAGGCATCTTTACCGAGGCATTAAAATCCCTCTTTGTGTCTTTATCTCCTTTGTCACTAATGTCTTTTCTTTCCCTAAAATTTGCACCATGCATTCCCACTCTCTTTTATTGGCGTTTCTCTCCTTTTGTTGGTCGTGCTCAGATCCTCCATTTGAGGACAAAGTATGAAAACAATACTGAATACTTACAAGCAAAAGATTAAAAAAAAGAAATGAGCACATTCTTTAAATTTCAAGTGTTATGTACTATTATGTACTATATAAACAAGCATGTTACATCTTGTAAACACATTGTAGGTGATCTCCAGAATTGAGTTCAGGCTTCTGGGACTTTCTGTGTGGAGTTTGCATTTTCTCCCTGTGGGTTCAACGAATCGATTGTATGAGAGATATTTGATTCTATATTAATGTTTTCATTCCAGGGGAACATTCTTAAAAGCATATGGAGGCAATCATTTTTAGTAGCCAATCGCACATCTCCGTCTGTCTGGCCCTTTTTAGCCCACTGTTGGTAGAAGGTACTGCAATATATGCATCTCTATTGGATGTAGGTCTTTGGCATCAAAGATAAATAACACAAGATTCTATAGATATATATTTTTTATACAGAATGAAGTAGAAAGTACAAAATGTGTATATTTTTATCATTTATATGACACCAAATTAGAGATAAATGAGCAGTAAGCCTTGCTAAAATTAGCAAAATATAGTTTTATGCCCAGTATTTCATGGAGAAGAACATTTGAAAAGGACTTTACGGTATGTCTGCCCTGGTGCTGAAAGTCTACCTTGAATGCGAGTGAAGGTAGGACACCATGTTTAAAAAATAAAACTTGCCCAATCGACAGTGTCAGTTGCAGTGATTTGCTGTAAAAAGGAGCAGCTAGTTAGACCCTTAATTACAGAGTAATAAACTTCCAGTCTATCATACGCAGCTAAATTTAATGTTTCAATGAATGCAATTTTTTTATTACAGTATGGAAATCCTTCATCATAATATTCTTCTGAAATCTGAAAAGTTAATGAACTAAATAGCTATTTATAGTCTGTAATATTTAAGTGCATTTGAAAAGGAATCCAAATAGGAAGGTAAAATACCTCACTAATATAATTATTATATGTATATTTGCTGCATTTCTGTCTTACTGATGTCCACTTCTGAGAGTGTGTGTGTGTGTGTGTGTGTGTCTGTGTGTCTTAAATCTTTTATAGTGTTTGATTTTCCAGTATCACTGGAGGTTTCGGGGGTTTGGGCAGAGCGGATGTTTTATGTGCAGGCAGCTGGTGCTAAGGTAATGTGAAGTAATGCAGTTGTCAGGCTCTATTGTCTCCGCTGGCGGCCTCATCTCCCGCTCACAGCCCATAAAAGCCGAAGCCATTTAAGCCGCTAATGAAGTGGAGAGTCTGGACCGGCGGCTGATTAAACCCGCCCCGAAAAAGGCCCTTGTACGTCAGCCTGACTCTATTCACTTCACTGACAAGAAAATTCAAAATATTTCACAGTTTAATCTGACTGTTTCAAACATTAACACTGTCTTTTCTTTCTGATTGGCGCCACACTAAAACCAAATGCCAAATGACTATGTTGAGGTTCTTAATTTGCGATAGTCTGGCCTGTTAGGGCGGCACAGCAGGCACCTTTATACCTCGATATGCTTCGACACCGTGAATTATATCAACGAGTCACTATAAATTTACAACCCCAATTACAGAAAGGTTGGGATGGTGATTAAAATGTAAATAAACAAGATGCCTTTCATTTGAAATCTCATTTATTTTCAATAAAACAGGAATATATTGAAAAGTTTACGATTTAATGAAATCTATGAGCTCTCTCGCTTCAACAATCATCATCATCAATGTTTTCTTTGGTCGATGCAGCTTTAACTTTGATTTTTGCATTGTATATTGAATTCTCTACTCAGGCATTAATTTCTTAAAACGTTCTTGAGTCCATGAAGTGTTTTCTACCACAAAAGCATTATTCATATTATATTAGATAGTATATATTCAAAGTCTTGAATCGTGGCTTTGAATTGCATTTGGTTGAACTTTAAAAAAAAAAAAAATTATAATTCCATAGGCTCTCTGTTGTCACTTGAACTTTTGGAAAAAGATAAATAAATGATGAACACATTCACTAACTTGTCCCTGACAAGCCGTCCTGCATCAGACTACCTGTGGTTCCATTCCATCAGCAACAGAAACTAATAATAAGTGGCTTTTCTCTATAAGTAAGAAGCTTCACTGCCTCTTTGTCACGGTTTAACTTTTGTTGTTTTTTTTTGGGGGGGGGGGGGGGCTGCCACCATTTCAGACTCAAGGAGCTCAAGGAAGCGGATGTTTCTATACGGGAGGTTTGGTCCTGCAGGGACGATTTAGGCGGCACTAACCGATGCTCAGCTATAAAGTTTATGTTCAAACATCTGCGATCAGCCAGCTGGGTCTGAGTGTGTGTGTGCGTGCGCGTGCGTGTGTGCGTGTGCATGTGTGTGTGTGTGTGTGTGTGTGTTGGATCAGAGGAATTACATTGACCTCTCCACTATACAAAGTCCTTCCTCTTTGTCCTGTACATTGCTTCTATGTGTGTAAATCAGCCACAAAGCGCCGCTGCACTGGCAGAGTGAGAAGTCGTACATTTCGTTTATTGTCCTGCAGCTCAGAGACAGCAGATGACCAATCAGGACACAATCCAGCTGACACACCAAGATTACAAACACAAGTGAGCACTTCCAACACAGTCTTGATCAAATCTTGAAGATTTTCACCTTAATACTTTAGAATTCCAACATATGAATTCTTCCATTTCATACACTTGATGATTCAATATTTTCAGGCAAGGACCTTTTTCTGACTAGTTTCCTTTGAATAAACCTTTTTTTTTTTTCCCTCATCTGCTCTTCGATCTATTGACTTCAACACCATATAGTCATTTCTCCATTGGCAGCCTCTGATCACTGCTTCTCTCTTAGATCCTCGAGTCAAATTTAGATTAATCCGACAACAAAAGGTTTTTTTCTGCAATTTGTTTCCTCTGCAAAAAAAAATTGGCCCAGAAAAGATTTTTGTATATTTTTTTTAGACTAGTACCCACGTGTGATTTTTTCCTTGTATGTTACAGCTATACTTTAAATTGAATGACTGCAGGTGAACGAACTGTGATTTTCGGAAGTATCTGAAGCCCGTGGCCCATTATTTCACGTCCAGACAGATCTGTAATGTGGTGCTGCAGTGAAACCTCTGCAGATTTGATCCATCCATCTTCTTGGGTTGGTGGAACTAATCCCCGTAAACTATAAACTGAAGTCCATCATGTGGTACTTACAGAGAGACAGGCCTATCACACACTCACATTCACACCTATGGGAATTTTAGAGTCACCAATTGGCTCGAACTACAGACTGAAGAGCCCGGAAAATGCTCGAAAATAGGAAATATAGCATTTATAGCTTGACTTGTGCATTTCTAGCTGGGCCTTAAGATACAAAAATGCCAGAAGCCAGAACACATGAATAGATTAATTGGTCGAGAAGACAGATTTCTCTGTGTTTGCCTTGTGATGGACTGACGACCTGCCTCAGCTCTCAAGAAATAACAGAAAACTTTAAAATTTAAGTAGGGATACTTTTTAAATGGCTTTCGATTAATTCCTCATAACTGAATCTTGTTTTTTCCCCTCACCTTTCTCCAAGCTTGTGGCTTCAATCATCGTCATCAGCATCGGAGTTGCAGCGTCGTTCTTCTGTGCCATTGCAGACGGGATCATCGCTTCAGAGTTCATCGTAAGCATCAGTGGTGGCATAACGACAGAAACAAGCAACAACAAAAACTATTTGAAGTATTTAATCAGAGTTAAATCTGACACACATTCCCAGAACAAATCCAATCAGGGGTCAACAGGCGGTGCGTCGCACCAGAATTGCAGGCCGAGGCAGTGACACAGACACCGTTGGTGGGATCAGGAAATGAGACTGACCTCGCCGGCTGACCCGCAGAGAGACGAGGGGACTTCCAGAGTAACTGGGCTGATTAGATGTGTCCTTTCTGGGGAGGAAAAAAAAAAAACCCAACTAAAACTGTGATTCCAGCAAACACACAATGAATCAGAGACAACACAATCTCCTCATTTGAGCAGATACTATAATTTATGTCCATGTGAATGAAGAAAAGCAAAAAGGTCATATGACGTGTTTGTTGCTTCCTTCCTGACTTTAATGTGGGAATGTTTGTTTCCGTAATGAGCCCGATATTAATATTGATCCGCGTTATCAAACCTCTGCAGATACATATATTTTGTGCTCTGGGAACAATAAAAGTCACATTTATTGCACATCCAAGCGTTAGAAAGTGGAGATGATTTTAGTAGCCTTCACATTGCATAAAGTCCAGTGAGGTATAGCGAGGTGGGTGCGGTTTGCGGTGGACCATGTGTGAGAAGATATAGACGCTGCAAACTTTGAGCGCTGCGTTGACGCAGTGGAGGAAGAAGAAAGTGAAAAGAACGACACAAGTTAAACACATGTTAACCACACAGGATATGTGTGATTGTGTCTCTTGCAGGACATAAGGCCCTTGCAGGAGGACATGTGTGATTTCTACGCCAGTGGATCGGGCTACGCCTACGACAGCTACTACACTGAGGTGATTATCATAGTAACATTTAGATCCTTTAAAACATGCAGGGCAGGAGCCTTACTAACATCAAATACAGAAATACAAAATTAAGAGTGTGATCTGTTTTGTCAGTGCTGTCAAATAACTATTAAACAGCTTTTAGGCGTTTCATAGAAAATCTTGACAAGTATACAGTGCCATCTAGTGGACTTGTTATGTTACTGCAAATAATTGACCAGATCTCTGAATGGGAGGTCTCCCCCCTCGTTGGTTCTGGAAGTGTTCTCAATATGATGAATTTCATTGTCTCCAAGCTGTCTGTCCCACTCCTCCTTGTGTGGCTGTTTTGTCAGGTTTTCACAATTACCTTTACGTTTTCAAAAATTCTGATGCTGCAGGTGACGTGCCGCACGTTCGATAAGGCCTGCAAGCTGAAACTGAGGAGCAACACGTGCTACTGCTGCTACCTGTACAACTGTGAGAGGTTAGACATTGACGGGGTCTGATCGGATCTCACTGCAGACATTTTTTCTATGGAGCACACTTTAAATGTGACTATAACTGTTACGTATTACAGGAGACGAGAAAGACTAAAACCAATCAATAACTAATGAAAAAGCACATAACTACATGAGAAAACATACGAGTATAAAACTGTGAAGTTAGAAAGTATTTAGTCTTTAAAAACAAATGACTGAAATGAGTTGGAAATGATAAGAGAGTAATTACAGTACTTTGTTAAGAAAAGACACATTAACATAAACATAACAAAAAATGCAAAGTTATCATAGGGCATAATGAAAACACCCAAATGAATACATTACAAATTGCACTTACCCACTAATGTATTAATCTCTGTAGTGATGAACGTGTTAAACAGATGTTACAGTATATCCTCGGCTGATTAAAAAAAAAAAAAGAATCACGTGATTTTGCAGCGTTCAAAGTTATAGACACAAAAAAGGGATAAATATAATGAACAAACTCTACAGCTGGCTTTGCCTCCTTTAAACCATTAACTTTAATTACATTTACGCCATGTTTTAGATTTAGACTTAGATTACTTTTCTTTCTGCTTGTTATGTATCCAAACCTGTCAGCGAGCTGGCAACGAGCAGCTGCTCCAGTGTGAAACAAAGCCGTCCTCAGTATCTGCCGCCAGGAATTGCAATAACAGATGCCGCTGCTGGAAACTCGACAACGATCACATGATTGTTGGTTTTTCATCAGGCCTTTCAAACGAGGGAAAGCCTTCCAAAAAGCCTCTCAGTCCTACTCCTCAGTTGCAAGGCTGGTTTTAATGAAGTGATTAAGTGAGTGTCAATGTTGGACGGTGGGGGGGGGGGGGGGGGGGGGGTTCTTTGTTTTTATTCCCATATTAACAGGGCTTAAATAAAACCCGTCATATTCAGTGGAAAGTGGGAGTGGTGCAGCAGAATTTCCACAGAAGCACAACACAAACTATAAATAAAACGTTAAGTCATTTTACAGCGGGGAGTACTACGGCTCGACTTTCGCGCCAGACACAAATTATTCATGTTTCTGGATTCATGGCAGTGAAAACTTGTAAATCTTTCCTCCCGCAGCATCGAGTACCACACGCAGTACTACGAGTTCACCGGGGTCAGCAGCTGCTGGGACGTGATCCACCTGCACCGCCTGCTGTGGACCTGCGTGGCGCTCAACGTCGTCAGCCTCTTCCTCGGCATCATCGCCGCCGCCATCCTCGGGGCGTACAAGGATCTGGTGAGCGGAGCCGAGAGGGGCCACAGGGACTCAAAGCAAAGAACATTTAAAGGCAGATGTAAAAGCTTTCATGATGCAGATGTTCAGGAAACAACAAAGGTTTTTTCTGTTTTTTTTCCCCTTCTTCTTTTATTATACTCCTGACCTTTTCTTGCAGTTGCCTGCAGGCCAAGCGGAGTATGTGACTTTAAACAATGTAAACCGCCTGACATCTGTGTCACTTGGCGCTCAGGAGCCACCACGGGATGTGCGGCAATACATCGTTTTAATGACAGATTTATTTCGCTGAGGCAGTAATCATTATTAGCGAGAGGTTCAAATTGTCTCTAAAAGCAGTTGTAAACTGAAGCTACATGGATCTGCGCCGTTTGCTAGAAGATACGAGCCCAAATAACTGGAGGCTCTGATGTGTTTATGCATCTCTGCTGTTTCTCGGGTTAAAACATTTTTGATTGACGCATTTGTCCGGGGCATACATTTTTCCTTCACGGTCTGTTAAATCAAAATTTCTCCGGCACGCTGTATCTGTCTGCTCCTGTGTGTTTAAGACATGAAAACCTCTGATATTACTTTATTTTCGCTGTGATTTTACGATTATGCCTCTTCCAGCACACTGAGCATCACTTCATTAATTCTTACTAAATGAGCCTTTTGGTGAGTTTTGAGAATTTTTTTGGGGATTGTTTTTCCTGCAGCAGAAGCCCACTCCACAGATGGCAACCAGCCCAGCGCCTCCTCCACACATCGTGTACAACCCCAGCACCCAGCACATGATCACCTACGCCGGCTTCTGCCCCTCCGGACAGGCTCTGCCCACTTACCCCAACTATCCCATGCCCATGCAGGTAGGAGCGCCGACTCACACAGAGTCTGAATGACGACACTGCAGGAACATCACACACATTTAGTGACTGGTTTGGCAGCCAGATGTTTCACTCCAACATAATTTTGGGCCGACTTCGGCTCACTGAGGTGGATTCCTTTACGACTCTCCTGACATCACATATCTACTGAACGTTTGTTCTTACAAGTGCATCACATGTACAGACATTCATATGCACAGTCAATTTAGATTGGGAATCTATTTGGGAATCGTTGATGGGGAACCCGAGTTCCCAGAGAAAATCACGACATGAGCAGGAGGAGAATTCCAGTCTAAACACAGAAAGGCTCTGAAAGGGGAAAGAAGCGACGTCTTCTCCCTGTAATGCGAGCGCCCCACACGTTGCACCACCGGTGGTCATGATACCTGCAGATAATTCATCAGTCTCGCTCAGCTGGTCCAAACTCAGGTGCTAATGAAAAGATGACTAAAAACATTAACGTCACCCTTAGGCTCACTGGTGTTCGATTTACATTCTTGATCTCCAGTCATTCCATTGTCAAGAAAACTTATTTTTTTTTATTTCCCATTATTTTCTGGACTTGAGTTTTGTTTTTTGTTTTTTGGGGGTTGAAGATAAGCACCGCACTTCTCGTAAACCCGTCAGGAATGACTTCACACACACTTGCAAACTGCCACTCCCCCGTGTCTCCTCTTCCCAGCATAACAGCAACTACCAGGCACCTGCTACTCCCCAGACGCTCCCCGAGGGAGGCTCGGCTCCCGCCTCCTGCCCGTCTGAGGAGAACCAGACCCAGCACCCCTCCCAGGGTCCCACCCAGCCGCAGCCTCAGGGAACCAACCAGGATCCGGGAGGATACATGCTGGGTCCCAACGCTCCCTCCCTCTACGGACCCTACAGTCCCTTCGAGAAGCCGCCGCCCTACGCCTGCTGAATGCGCGGATGAAACGAAGTCGGGAGTTTGAGAGCGCGCCGTCCTCCCCCCCCCCCCCCGTCGGACATGATTGTAGCACGGGACAGTTCATAGGTGACCATGTCGAGTGAGCTTCACGGCCGATTTCACGTGTGTCTTAAGGATTCGAACTGGAGACAGACACAGATTTATTTGCTATTTAGTGTGAATATTTTAGACATGAGTAAGTTATTGCTTGTGTGTCCAGTAGGGGAAAATGCCTAAGACCTAAAATCCCGACTCACTTCCACCCTGTAGCTTCTTTATGATATTGGTGGAAAACATTTGAGATCTGAAAAGTTTCCCAAAAAATGTCAAACTTCTTCTCCGGCTGCCTTCTGGACGCTGAAATTAATCAGTGTATTGTGGTACACTTGATCGTGATCTGGTAGTTGTCACTGTTGTGTAAAACTGGACTGCAGGTCTGTTTAATGTCTCACTGTACTGCCCACCGTATGAGCAATTCAAAGGGCTTTCTTGAAATGTGGAGAGCAAACGACGCCCGTGTTGCTGTTAATTATGTGTGTGAACCTTTTAATGTGCACTTTGCTGTCAGTGTGCTTAATGTATTATTGATGGTGCATGCTGACCGCCGTGGGAGGGGTTTCCACACCTGCTGCTTCCATCAAATACATTATGCATAAAACTCTTTACTGTAGAACTAAACAACAACAAAAAATGTTCATGCATTCATAGATGTTGAGTAAGGGCTTCACTACGATGTCAAATTTTCATAGAAATGATAAGACGTTTTGGAAAATCTGCTTGTCGGTGAAAAGTTATCAACTCATAACAATTTTGTGCTTCACAGGTAAATTCTGCTTTCTATTAACAAACATGTCAACAATAGAAGGATAACAGGCATATTTTCCAAAAAAGTGTAAAGTCACTTTTCTATGCGAGAACAAATATGGAAAGCGTCATTATCTTTAACTGTTACTACACGTGTTCTTCATAGTATTATTTCAATGTAAACGTGTAACGTTTGGAGGAACTTGCATTATCTTGTTTAATTCATAAGAAATAAATCCTGCTTCTGCTCAGCTGAGTTCACTTTGCTCCAAACTCTTTGTGTATTCCTGGCAGCTGTTACCAGAGAAGGACGCCTCTTTAACTTGACCCACGTACTCAAGGATAAAGTAATCCACATGGAAAACACACGAAAATCCAACGTCCACCATTTAATTACTGCTTATACAAATGCACACACACAACCACTGATGCTGCCAACGCAGGGAGGAATTGTCACTGCATGTTAGAGTCTGTAATCATTCGACAATGTTCACAAAACTAATGTGTTTGTTTGTTTGCTTTGAATAATAGAAACATTGACGTACGAACGCACTGGAGCAGGACAGGGTGGGCCAATAGAGATGAAGAGTTACGACAGCACACCTTCCAGTTTTAGTTGTTTCTCCGTGGCCTTCAAATTGTGCTCAACTTTGATCAGTTTGCAAATATTTTATCCTCAATACCAGAGGACCAAACAGGGACTGAATACACACAAGGATTTCTCAGAGTTCTAACACCAAATGTAATGTTTCAGAAAGTGAACGTTGCTGAACATGTATGTACCTGATACAGACATGAGAAGTTGATGTTTAACAGAACCACACAGAGCACGTTTGTTTTGAAAATACAGTTTTATTCTATAATGTTCATTTAGCTGCATTTATTTTTAAATAGGTTTTTCACTGTTGAGGAAAGTTAAAACACAAAAGGCAGACTTCTCTCAGCATCGTACACATACTGGCAGTTAAAAGTGAAAAAATAAAAACTAATGAGAAGTTCAAAATACAACACATATGAATAAAAAAAAACAAAAAACTGGTCAAGCACTATATTCTGGCATTCACTCATCAGAAAACTATAAAGTGAATAAAATGGAACGTAAAATAATACTGGAGCCCTTTTGGCATTCTCAATCACAATGCTCCTCTGACATTCTCTATTTTTTTATTGTATTTTGATTTGCTCAGCACCTATTAAATAAAATTAGTCCCTAAAGATCGATGCTACTTTGATCCCCGCTCTTAACTCTCTTTGTCTTTTGACTTCCACTTTTAGAGGAGAATCACACGTTAATGTCTCAAACATTTTCCGGGCGAACTTGAGAGACTCGGGATGTTTTCTCGGATCAACAGAAATGTGCACCTCAAAACCTCGGGGAACATAAGGTAGTGTTTGCTCTCTGTCTTTTATAAAGCATTGTACAGTCACATTATTTACATATTCAGTATATTACAGCGCACTCTTTTTTTATTCTCAGTAGCTCGTGTGGCGCGATCAATGCAGTGCTATTCTTTCTCTCTCTCTCTCTCCTTCTCTCCATGGTGGAGAGGGCCCCTTCCTGACTCCCTGTGCTCCTGTGGCTAATATCTACTGTCCTCCGGTTGTTGCATGGCAGGTCTCAACTGTGACTGGGTGATTCTGAGGGAACGAAGGGGCCTTCGTGTACAAATGGTGTCGGACGTTTGAGAATCTACGTGTCAGCCAGTTGCTTGAAACGACGGTAACACCTGACAAATGCACAGGTGGAAATGCATAGAGCAAGAAGTACAACATGTCATCGGGAGGAGAGACGTTTTGTGTTTGTGGGGTGTCTTACAGTACTGCACCTTTAAGAAATGATTCACCTGTTTGGGGGGGGGGAAACTGTGGACAGGTTTGGGTAAGTTGTTCTTTTGTAGGCACACGGCTGATTTTTAAGGTTGCAGGTAGACATGGAGCGCCTCTGTTGAAAATAACTTTATACCGCAGTCCATTTATACCTGCAACAATGTGCAAGGTTTTCTACAGAACACAAAGTTGTGCCTCGTAACACACCTACATGATGTGGTTAAGAAAACGATTCAGATGAGGACAAATAAAAATGCATCAGAGCCCCCAAGACCCAAGCACCTGGTCACACATTATGTGTGAGTGGGGGTAGCTGATGCACGACAGTTTATCTGGTCCCCATGGGTATTTCTTTTTAAACTGGATCCTGCCTGAACTGTTAACTTTTTTGGGGGGATCGTGGTCTTCAGGGGAAACCGATGGAGGCAACACGACGACACAGAGGTCAGTCTGCCTCCGAAAAACCCATCAGATTCATTTGAACATGGGATTCAAGGCGAAGTGGGCTGACCCCAGACCAGCCCTGTGACCTGGTTAAGGCCCTGTGTGTTCTTTTGGCCTTACAAAGCATTGATACATGGGCAGTTTTTGAGGCAATGTTGTGCAGCATGTAATCCCATATATTCTGCTTGGAACAGGCGATGTTACTTAACAAGTCATAATACTGACACTGCTGTGAAGATTTGTGCAAACACTTCTTAGCTGCAGCATCATCACAGCATTTAGACAAGAGGGGTTACCTGGGCTACCTGGGTTACGATATCACCTGGACCGGGAGGTCTGGTGTAGATTTTAGTTGTTTTTTTTTTTATACAATCCAATCTATGACTATGCCCCCCCCTGTTCAGATCTTCACTGTTCAGGCAATGACACCCACTCCCATTGCCTCAATGAACTGCGTATGGATCAGTTTTTCTGGTAGACTGAAAGCACCGGTCACTAGTGGGAGTCCAGCAGGGGGCAGGAGTGTGAGCGGATGTCGTTGTGTTTGTGGATGGCCTGGTCCAGGTCCAGAGACCATCCGTTGACACTGACCTCCATGCAGCCGCTGTAGGGCGCAGACACCAGCGTGGACACCAGCGAAACATCTGAGGGGAGGAAACAACACATGACTGTGGAGGTGTCGCAACTGTTACCTTACTTCAAAGTACAAACGCCATCAGTCACTGTGCCTGACGGTGTCGGACCGAGCACAAACAAATTAATTCACAGCCTGAACAATGTTAGTTTTCAGGAAAATATGACAAAAATAAGATACAAAATGCAAATCACTCTCTTTTCATATGTAGCAAGAGAGAAATCCAACCGTTTAAAAAACAAACTCTAGTTTCTCAAATTCTATACACGACTTTAATTACAGCTCTTGTTAAAACATTTTCTGCATGCTATCAATACAACAGATTGATCTCTCACCAGGGAGGCCTCCTATAAAGGTGCTAGACTGTGACAGGAGCTCGGTAGGAACTTCGGCGTCTTCACTTCGTCCTGGGTGGCCGTCGACCAGCAGGAGTGTTTGATTGCCTGAGATTGTCACCTGGATTTCGTGACTTTCGCCATCACAAAGGGGCGCGGGAGCGCTGGCGATGATGACATCACCTACACAGACCAAAATAAACTGGAGACACACAGAAAGTTTTGTTTGGATTTATTAAAAAACACAAACTGAGGATTGAGCTCTTATTCTGCAGGTTTGGCAAAAACAAAAATTAACAACCAAAAACTATTAGTATGATCACAGTTTGTGTGGTTTGTTTAGTGGAGTTTAAATGAAGCCATTTGAATGCTGGTATGGACCCGCCCAAAATATTTAAATCCTTCTCTGCTCCAAAAGAATGTCTGGAGTGGTTTGACTTAAAAAGTCTAAAAATACATCTGAAAAGGCCTGACATTATCACGGTCCATGGATGTTAAAATGAATAAATAAATAAATGAAAAATATCTAACCAAGGCTGTCCCAGGATTTGGATGAGCCATCTCCTTCCATGATGAAGGAACTCATTCTTTTCACTTCTGTGTATATTGTATATGATTATAATGAGTTAACAGCTGGTGAAATACATAAAAAAAATACAAGTAGAATAAGTATTCTGTCACGTTATGAAATAATTCAAAATGTTATCTGATGGTGAAATGTTATAAATGCTGCTGTGATAATAAAATGAACCAGACTAAAATAAAAGCCCATTTTCTCTGGTTTAGTCAAACAACCACACAAGAAGAAGATGACTCACATCTCGCCACTCATCAGCTGTAGGATGATAATCAGCCAGAGAGATAGAGAGAGGGACTCTGTCCTGGTGAACAAGAGCAAACAGCACTCCGATAGCAGAGGTCGGCCGTAGGGTCAGCTGGACACTGAGGTTCTGTGACTCTGCTGTTGTAACAAACAGGAAGAGGGAGTACTGTGGGTCATGAACTTGGATAAACAAACAGGGTTGAGCGACGAGGAGAGGATGAGTAAGTCGAGTGACAAAAGTCAATCCACAGTCATCAAAACAAATCTAAAATGGAAAAACTAGTTCAGGAAGGAGCAATCAGGCTAAGTTACATCAGGCTCAAATATGCAACAAACAACTCTCCCCCAAGTGCAAACGCCCACTGTACCATAGCTGATGTTGAAGAGAGCGAAGCCTGTGCCGGGGTAATACGCCCCCGGATCCTCGGTGCTGAAACACTGCATGTTCTCGTTGGACCGAATGGTTTCTTGTATGGAGGTGTCTTCACCCGTCAGCCAGCGCCACTCCTTCATACAGCCGTCCAGACGGGGATTCAACTGTCAAGTAGATAGTTAAATATGTTTAAAAAAAAAAAAAAAAAAAGTGTGAACTTCAATTATAGAACTGTTACAATACAAAAACAACAACCTTATTGACTAAGCCGTCCTCTTTGAAAGGAACGCCTCCTACGGTCAGGTTGAGTTCATGCATGCCCTTCTGCAGTGTGAAGAGGTCACCGTTGACGGCGATCTTCATCACGGCCTCCCTGTCAATCTTAATCACGAGACTGCGGCCCTGCTCTTCCACTGAGATCTGCAATAAAAACACAAGTTTTAGGAGGGTTTTCAGCTATTATCACCTGCATTGCTGCCCGTGACTCAAACTCCAACCTTTCTCCACTGGCCGTCATTGACATTAGGACCGCTGCTAGTGACCCTACTGACTGTGCCGTACTTCAGCTGCAGCTCCAGCTTCCCATGGTGCATTGCCAGCACAATCCAGGAGCTGTTTAGGTGACCTCCAGCGAAAAAGATCACCCCCTCATTGTCGTAGGTGCGGAAGTCAAACTCCGCTGAAAAGCTAGGGTTTAGAGAGCAGTGAAAGTGGAAACAAAGGAAAAGTGGAAAAAAAGTGAGATGGTGGAGAAAAACAGAAAATGCCTTTTAATGACCTACTTAATTCTGTTTTGCCTTGAACACAACAGGTGGCAAATTTCTCTGTCATCGTGCTGAGTCATTCTTAACACAAACAAGGAAGAAGAAATAAATCAGCTGAATATGTTTTGTCACTCGACACCACCAGTGCAAAGTAATGGCTCTATAACAGGCAATAGAGCACAAATCAGTGGTGCTTTGTTACTGTAGGTTCCAGAAAGCAATCAGGCCAAAGATCCAATACATTTTTAGTTTTCAATGAAAGAGTACCCGACCCAAAAGCCTTCTCACCAAAACATGGAACTCAGATAACTAAAGTATACACACTTCAGGAGGACATTTCAGCAGTGTTAGAGAATTGAAAGCGAGGAAGTATTTTCTCACCCCGTCTGAATCCTGCGGCGAAAGCGCAGCCTCACCACCGGCACGCCGCTGAACATGCGTCCCAGGTAAAGAGACCGAGAGTTCCTCTTAAGGGACGGTGACATACATGGAGTTATAGGCTGGAAGAGAGAGAGAGAAAAAAAACAATAAAACATTCTCTATACATCCATAAAATGCAATTTATCAACTGTTTATCATACCTAATAGCTAATAAAATGCAATAAACCCTATGTCTTACCCATGAGTAATAGATTTTTAATGTTGCATAGCAATTTATATTAATTACAGTGTAATTAAATATATTTACGAGCATCCTTAAGGGCCTTTAATTGTGGATGTCCAAAATTTAAATTGATGCTTTTTAAGAGGCCTTCATAAATCCTGATCAAAATGGTTGAAAAGAAGAAGAAAGCAGGTTAAATGTTAAAACATCTGGTAAATATTCGTTAGCAAATGTATTTCACCTTACAGCTCCTGAGGTCCTTTCCCAGCTTCAAGCGCCGCCGGCCATCACAGAAACAACGGAAACTCCCCGGAGTGTTCAAACACTCCTCTTCACACACACCTGTCTCACACTCATCCACATCTGAAGAGTGATAGACCAGGTTGGGCGAATCAAAGAGAGGGAGAGATTATGGTGATGACTGGGTGCAGAGAA
This sequence comes from Blennius ocellaris, assembly GCF_963422515.1. Classification (NCBI taxonomy): domain Eukaryota; kingdom Metazoa; phylum Chordata; class Actinopteri; order Blenniiformes; family Blenniidae; genus Blennius; species Blennius ocellaris. The sequence goes on along the minus strand of NC_137650.1, from coordinate 27,569,295 downwards.
GCAGATGCTTGGTGAGGACATCAAACTCACATCAGTAAAGGAATTACTCAAAACATGAACTTTTAAGAAATAAGAAAATAAAACAACAACACAAGGACGTATTCAAAAACAGATGTTCTCCCGGGTCAACATATTCAGGAATGCAAACAACACTCGAGTGGAGTAGTCCTGATGTTGACTGGGTGGCTTCTCATTCAATATATAACCTTAGATGGCCATGAGGACGCTGGTTATAATAAACATCTTGGAGGAGGGGCACGGAGGTTATGAAAAATCTGGTTCCCGCTATAGCACAAAACACAAGAGAGCAACGTTTCCAATAGATGTCATATTGTGATTATTTTATCTTACAGTGTTGTTGTTTCAAATTCCAAGATAAGATAATCTTGTTCAAGCTGCTTTTTCCTGTTATTTGGGGACATGTTTTTTTTTTCTGGCACGTCTGACTTTGGTGCACTTTAGTTGGGAGTAAACAAAAAGTTGGAAACCTTGTACTCTTGTGGAACAGATTTTTTTGGAAACCGTATCTGTCACAATCTTGTTTAATCTCACTCATTCTGCCAGAATACGACCAATAAAGGTCTAATGTGTGTCACAAAATTTGAAAATAACTTGAGATGGAGTGGACAGCAGTAGATTTGACCTGTTACCTAGTTGCACAGATTTTCTGCAAATGTCTGCATTCCTTTGTTGACCCCGAGACACAGCTGCATCGAGTCCTGCTGAGGCTGAAGTAGCAAACTGCAGCCTCTACTCTTGAGAGATGAGGTGTTCCGGTCTTTCTGTGCGAGTACATCTGTTTTATTGCACGCGATTCCACACACACTTACCGACGCAGGTTTTCGTTTCGTTGTCGTAGACATAGCCGACATCGCATAAGCAATCGTAGCCGCCCTCCTTATTCTCACATCGTGCTGTTCCACACACGTCTGCGTCCTCACACTCATTCACATCTGAAAGACAAAACCACATGTGTTCGACTCTGCAGGACCAGGTGTCCAGAACATTGAACTGAGGTAAGATTTACAACTGGACAGACGGAGAACACCTAAGGGCTTTAAAACAATAACACCCCGCTCCTCAACTGGTCTAATTTAAGAAAACAGAAACAGGTAATTTCAGCAGAGTCAAACATAACCCCAAACATCTCCCAAAAGAGAAACGAGAAAAGAATGGATGGGCTGTTTCAGACTGTTTGACAACAACACATTTTGTACAAACAGAATCTGCTCCTTGTAGCACTTTACTGACACCAGATCTCATTTTGCAATAAAACAAATATTTAAAGGGACAAATTTAAGTACATCAACTCAGGTGGAACTTCTAATATACCCAATGCAGCTTTGGCAGGTGGGTAATGTAGGATTATGGTTAGAGATTTAAAACAATCGAGTTTTGGAGGAAGCTATGTGAAAACATTTGAGACTAAAGTAAAACGACATAACCACTGAATTATGATTCGCAACTCAACTGCATAATCACAATCCATGTCATTCATTTATAAATATTTACATAGTAAGTTTGCAGATCAATTTTTTTGTATTTAAAACTGAATTACCAATTGTTGACATATAAACTCAAGCAAATGTTTATGTACGGCTGCAGCACCGACAGGATAGTTAGAATGGTGGATCTGTGGTTTGTGGCTTACCATTACACATGTGGCGTCCGACCAGCATGTAGCCCTGGTGACAAGAGCAGCGGTAACTGCCCAGAGTGTTGTTGCACTGGTGGTAACACCCTCCATTTCTCTTGCTGCACTCATCGACATCTGCGAGTAGGAAGACAGACAGTTGACATAAGCTCAGGAAAAAAATAATCATAGGCGTCACGTGGAGAAAAAAGTTGTCCGGTTCGTGTTGAGGATTCACATTTCATGTCAAGACAAGGGAGTGTTTATTTCTCACTAAATGCTGGATTCTGAATGGACTGGAATACAGTGAATTTCCACTTTGATGCACTTCTCTTACTCAGATGTTCTGTGAACGACGTGCTTTATAATACACCCATTAAACAACTGAGACACTGTGACACTATGTGTCGGGAGTGTTTCAGCTGGGTGTTTAGGAGCGCGGTCGTCAAGTGGAAAAGGCTCAGTCCGACTCAAACGGAATCTGTTTTGGTTTCCTCTCGCAGTAAGGTGGCAGGATGAGTCACAGTGGAAATGTGTGGAAGGGTGGCTGTGCCATAAATTAGACAAACTTATTCCCCTCTCCCGAACAGCGCGTTTTAACTCACGTGTGCTATCCAGGTCCTGCTTATACATTTTATATTTTCTTCAATCTCTTCCTAATGTTGTTTTCATAGTGGAAGCGGCCCTCCCTCCAGATCTATACATAGTAACAAGCTGTGACCTCTGGAGAGAGATGGATTCCAGTTGTGGACTCTGTGACTCTTGTTCCCGCACATGCAGTTCATATTGACGTGACAGCAACATTCACACATCATTAATAATACCAGCAGCAGCATATGAAGATGCATGGCATCAATAACATTTTAAGGTAAAATTTAGTTTTGTGAGGTCAATTTACTTCTAGCATGACAGAGATTATTTAAATAGATCCCCCCCCCCCCCCCCAAGTATAGAAATCTGTATTGAAAGTGAAGGAGAACCAGGACTTTCTGTTAGTGACATCGGATGACTTGGCTGTCGGCATCAAGGTCACAAAGATGACATCTGCCCAGAGATGCTTGGTATGACGCTGAATGACAGTGCACAAATTTAACCTCTGCTAAGCTTTCACCACACAATGTGCAACACTTCATTTCTGCTCACACCACACTGATGACTTTACCTTTCTCACATCGGGCTCCAGTCCAGCCTGTAAAACAGTGACATACGAAGTCCCCCTTTTTGTCCTCGCAGCGGACTGTACCTCTGGCAAAACAGGGAGGAGGAGAGCACTGGTCCGGAATATCTTTAAAAATGAAACAAGAGCAAACACAGGCACAGAAAAGTCAATGTCAGTTTATACGTAACTAGGTCTGTTGAAGCCATATGAATACGATGAATGTAACTGTAGAGTTCATAGAAGGCAAAGGAAGGGCATCTCTCATGTTCTGCACATCAGGAATTCAGTATAAATAGCCCAATGCTGGCTAAGCTTTCCTTCCGGAGATGCCATAATTCATTCCTTTACTGCATACCTGTCCTCCGTCTTTCAAGAAGAAACAACATCAGAACATTTAACGTTTGCTTGATTTGTTTTTCTTGGGAATAGTTTCACTTCAAGCTTGTGCGAGCGTGTGTGAATCTTTTCTCCCCCAATTCGGTTTCCTTTTTCTCGCTGTGGAGTCTGAGTGCTCAACAAGTCTGGGCATGTTAGCAGGAGTTCACTTCAGAGACAAACAGAAAAGGACAGTGCCTGGAGAAAATAAGAGGAGCGAGAGAGCGATAAGTTCACATCTGGCTCTGTTGAAGAGTTATTTCTGTTCAAAGGGTCGTTTTTTCCCTCTGCACTGGTGCACGTCTGGGATTTGATGAATTATTGGGTTTCTCCATGTCTCATTAGAAGCACTTGAACTGAAAAAAAAAAAAAATATATATATATATATATATATATATATATACTTTACAAAACTGGCTCAAGTTAATCTGATTAAATAAACTTTAAATATGATCAAGTAGAACAACATATTTAGTATAATACTTTATTCTTTAAATCCTTTTCCTGAAGGCAGCATGTCCAGTGAAACAAAAATGCTATTATCTGCATGGAATACGATGTCAAAATGTGTATAAATACCTTCAATTTTAAATTGTAGGCCCTACAAATGGTCAGGTTAAGCAAACAGCTTCTGAGATATCCCTTTAAAAAGATCAGTCTGACAAATTATTACACAATTATATGATTTCCCGCAAAGGGATGAGCTCAATAATTTTTCAATCTCAAGTGAGTCAACTAAATATCCTGGGAGAGTGGAAAATAGGTTAAGACATGCACGTTGCACAATCAGATTCAATTATATTTCACTTAATTAACCTAATTCCACCTAAACTGACTCATGAACATTTACAGTACTTGCTCTTAAATGCACTAATAAAGTTTACTACGTCAATGACCAAACTGATTAGGTGTCGGCTACGTCACTGCATTTGTAAAAATATTACTTTAGATTAAATTCAACATGCACAAAACACACAAATCCAAACAAAAATGTGCTGATACAGCTTGACAATATTCCACTGTCATCTACTTCAGTGACCTCCAAGTAAAAAATGTAATTAGCAACAAGCATCCCCTGAAAAAAATTGTTTCCAGTCTCAGGGGGTACAGGACTGAAACAGTGTCAGTCTTCAATAAAGTCAGCTTGACTCAGTTCTGTCTCCTGTATTTCAGTTAAACACATTGGCACAAGCCTCACTTGTTTCCTTTGCTTTAGAATTTGGCAATCCCTCAACAGCAAGTAAAACACTGTGGTGTCTTCAAAACTTAAGTAATTCCATTGACATCCAATGTGTCCTACAGATCGGCAAAACCTTTTATACATCTATATTTAACTTTCTTCCTGCTGGCATGTTTCCCGAATGCTTCACAGTGCGGATTAATGAAGCAGGTGAATCAGAAGTGGCACCATCTGCTGTATATAATATGCCATGTTTCTAATTCATCCTGGCTGTAATATTGTATAAATGCAACAAACGGCACATTATAGTTTGCTTCGATAATACAAACTACTAAAATGCACAGAGATGTTGACACGGAGAGTGTGTGATTAAGAGGGATGGTGCACCATCAGCTGATGAAAAACCAAGTGCCGTATCTTTAAGTGCCACGATGCTGCAGCTGAGTCATGAAACACCCCCACCCCCCCTCCCCCCCCACCCCTTGAAATCGCTCGGTCCAATAGCAGCAAAGCCGGGTGGTCCAAGGCTCCTGTATTCTGATGCAGCAGAAATCCTCTGCTCCACTCACGTCAGATTTTTACTCCCGCGTCACTCCTCTACCAAGTCAAACTCACGAAGAAGCTGGTGCATTCAACCAGAGAGCGAGTGAGTATCTGACGACAAAAGGGGTGTGTCATCCATTCACCAATGTGCAGCATCACTGTGAGAAAGTGCTGCAATGCTACTGTGCGTATATACCTGAGCTCACGCACATATAGTACACTCACTGCTTTACAGTCACAGAATCTGTGGGTCAGGCAACAAAGCCGGCCAAGTAGTATGAAGAAATCTAAAGTCATCTTTCCTTTTAAAATGTATGCCAAGAGAGAGTGCACACCCGAGTGTGACTATGTTGCAGAGCAGTGATACTGCAGTGCAGCATGACCTCTCTCTGAGTGTAGTAATAGTTGCACAGAGAAAAAAGCCATAAAAGCAGGAGTGACAGCTTTTGAAAAAGTGACAATGAAGGATTACAGCATGTATCAACACTTACTGTGGACACACGTGAGCAGATCTGGATTTTTCTTTTCAGGCTCTCCAAACCTCTCTATGCAAGCTGGACAGAGGGAAAAATAAATGAAAATGAACAGACAATAAACATGAAATCAGTCAATAGGGCTGCAGTGAGGAGGACAGCTGAACAGTTTTAGGATGGATGATACCTTACCTAAATACTTGGGATAGAAGTAGTCCTGAATCAGGAAGATGAGATGGGGAAAAAACAAACAAGGTCAAAGTTAAAAGGCACATGAACAGAAATCTAAACAGGAAAAGATCATTTAAACAAATGCCTACAATTACTGTTGGGGAGTTTCAGTTAATTGCTTTATTGGCTGCATGATGTGTGTAGTCCCACTCATGTGTAGGAAAAGCAAATCATAAACAATCATTAAATGTGGCATTTGTCCATGTCTGTGTGGGTGTGAAGCTCTGTAATCTGCTCTGCTCTGTCTGATGGGTGCAGCTCTTTGCCAGGGGCTTCTGAAGAATTCTCTGCATTCCTGATGGCAGCAGCATCCCTGAAGCCTCTGAGCTGCAGCAATCTTCCACATGTAGGTCAGAACTTGATGAAATGTTACTGAAAAGGTAGCACAGAGACCGAAGTGACGAACACACAGAGGCAAAGCCCCAACTAAAACTGCATAGTATAATCCCCGACTACCACCCTGAGTGATTGGGTGACAGATTTGTTAAAGGTGAGGCACGCTAAGCTGAAACATGATGCCAAGAGGTATGGGTTTACCCTCTGCCTGCGTGGAAATGCCAACTTATAAATCAAAGAAAAGAAACTTAGAAAATCTTTGTATTACATGTGATCTGTCATACAGAGATTTTCTAAGAGGTCTTAGGAACACCCCGGCCTCTCCCTCTCCCTCTGCAGACTCAAAAAGCTGCAGCAGTAGAAAATGCAGAGTCAGAGAAGAGCACTTTCTGAATAAATAATGCAGCTATGAATGAGACAGAGGTTTCATGTGATGACACTATAAGAAAACTACAAGCCAAAGATTACCATTATGCCCGTGGTGCACGTTTATCTAATTCAGACATTGCCTGACTTCACCTTTTCCTCTGAACCCAGCTCAAGTTCATTTTAATCCTGCCTCCATCAGGCCTCCTTCATCTGTCCACTGGACTAATCTTACAAGTAAATCTCTGAGTCATTGATTGCCTCATTCACCCCATTCCTTCTACAAGTCATGGGATCAACTGTTGACAAGGCCAACGTGAGCATTGTTATTCTGAAAACTGTGTCCAAATAGAGTTGAAACCTTTCAATCAAAGCTCTTTGACTTTAATATCAAACCATCAAAACTGAAAACTTAAAAAAATCCAAATTATTCAACACTGCCATGACACAATTGTTGCTGGTCCATAAGGCAGTAGCTCAAGAGTGTTCCAAACAAAGAATGCCCCACGATAACTCATCTCATATGCAATGGGTCTATATTCCACCTTTTCTGACACATCAGGTTCTAACTGGAGCTTGTCTGCATATTCAGCACATGTGGTGCATATTCAACAGGCTTATGTGTTCACATGGATGGAAAGGCGGATCTGTGCATTCACAATCGCAGATTGGAAAATAATCTGCTGCAAATATTCCACCTGAGCACACAGTGCTAAATGTCAAACGGGCAAAGAGGGAGGGTGTCTGTAAGACAGATTACTGAGGTAATGTGCATGAATGTGTTGAATGAAGCACACAAGTGACCGAAGAGACCAATCAGAGCACGAGGGGGTTGGTTTGCTTCACTCACATGTGTGTATGCATATGTAACTCTAAGCATGTGCAACAAAGAGCGAGGATTTACAAGGGAACGTGCCAAAGCCACGCTACCTAATTGGTAGTGCAGATGGTGAGAAGCAAAATGAAGAAGAAAAAAAAACATCCAGGTGTTTCCAACATCTGGCAACAACCACAGCCAAGCAGAAGTCAAATTTTAGACAATACAAACACAAAGTGTCTTGACACCAGATAGCCATAACATTCTGAATACTGCTAGTTAATAACACTGATCAAGGCACCTGTTTGTGGGTGGCAGCAAGTGAACATCTTGTCCTCAAACTCAATGTGTTAGAAACAGTAAAAACAAGCAACTGTGGGGATATCAGCAAGTTTGACAAGGGCCAAACTGTGACGGTGAGATGACTGGGTCTAAGCATCTCCAACACTGCAGCTCTTGTGGGGTGTGCCCAGTCTGCAGAGTTTATCGAAAGACATGAACCAGTTGGAGTCCCAAGTGGTCACAGCTCACTGATGCACATGGCCAACTTCATGCAAACACAGAATACACATTTACATATCAATATTAGAAAGATGGTTCTCGTTGATCAGTGCGAATATATGAAAAGGAGTGTCATCACAAAAACTGGATTTCATGTACTGAAGCTTAGTCACGCTGACTCAATGTCTGTGACAAAAAAAACAAAAGAAGAGGCATGTTCTTCACATGGGATTATCATTATCTGTACTGACAGCGATCAGTATGTATTGGGGCATGAACACCAGCAGCTCCAGACTATGAATCATTAGTCTGGTTGTCACTTTCCCGTCAATTTGCAGTCAATATGATGTAAACAAGGAGACCTTACAAAAAAAGTTTGAGGCTGTGATCGAGCTGGTGTGCTGCGTTGACTCACACACTGCAGTGCTCAAGCACAAGACTGCTGCATAATAGAAACCCACGACTCTCTGCTCTGCACCTTGACCGTGAAACACTCACCGTCTCTGGGTCGTTCTCAAACACTTCTCTGGCCTCCTCCTTGGTGCACCTCTCCTCCACGCACTCCCTCTCCAAATGCCCTTGCTTCGTCTCCTCGAAAACTTGATTCGCCCTCCGGTGCCTGCTCAGAAACTGGCTCGCCTCTCGGGGAGACAATATAACTGAGGGAGTATAAAAAAAAAAAAAAAAATTAACCTACACAGAAATAGAAAAGGTCAACCAAGTATGGAGTTGGGCAATATTTCTGGGGGAGAAATAAAAAAAGAAAGAAACGTTGCGAAACAAGCACCGTCACTATAAGTGAGCCTCGGCTCATCATCAGCCACAACTTAAATGTCAGCGCGGACTTAGCGCGCTAGCGTTAGCCGCCTAGCACGTAATGTTTACTTACTGCCGTGCGACCAGCGGACCAGCAGCAGGATTAGCAGGGCAGCCGGTGAGAGCCACTCCGTCGGGGTCAGCCGCATTATTCAACCGCTGCGTGTTTTAGCGCCTGAGAGCTTGAGAAACTTTCTCCGGTGCGTCCTCGTCCCACCTCCTCCTCCGTTCGCAGCCGCTGAACGTCTGTGCGAAAACGCTGCAGGTATTCAGGTATACGAGCTCCGACCGTTTGGCCGTTAAACGTCTCAGTCGCGAGCGCAACCCCTCAGTCGCGAGCGCAACCCCGCAGCCGCCGCCGCACACAGTTCAACACGAACCCGGACCTCTTTCTCTCTTCCTCCGCGGTCACTTCGTCCCCATTGCGGTGGAGCTACCGTGGACTTTTATTTATCTGGCGGTGCGCGGAGAAATACTGCTGCTGGTTCAGGAGTTGGTGTTGCTCTGCCGAAGTGCAGCCCGGAGTTTGTAATGATGCAGCCCTCCAGACACCTCTTCTTCATCCCTCCTCCTCCTAGTGCGCGCGCGTGTGTGTGTGTGTGTGTGTGTGTGTGTGTGTGTGTGTGTGTGTGTGAGAGAGAGAGAGCGCGCGCGCAAGCACACTAGAAAAAAAGCCCTTTAACGTTAATTTGATTGTTGCACAAGTGCATAGCAAGTTATTTTGCTGTATTGGATGCAGTTTTAAAGGCAAATTACTTGTGCAAATGAAACAGGAGAAATGTGGGAGTCGGAGAAAAGAAGAAAAGAAATCCTGACAAAATGAAATAATCTGAGGGAATTAAATATGTAATAATAATATTGTAATAATATAATATTGGTAAGTGGTCTTCGGGCACTTGCATGTGTAAATCTGGTCCGTAATGGGGAAAAAAATGTTTGGGGACCCAATCATTCATAGGCATGCCACACCACAAGTCTTGCCAAAAGATATTTCCATTCTTTAAAGTATAAATCACCGTCATCTTCCATTTACGCATAATTACAAAAATGAATAAAATTGAATCGTCACTAAGTTTAATGCATGCCTTATTAAATTTATTTTTATAGCACAATCGTCCTACTATATAATGCATTTATTACAAAAAATGTTCCTTAAATGTGAATTACTAACAGCATTAGACATCTGTTTGGAAAGATACACTGGTTGAATGTATATGACGCTTTGCTCAGGCACTTTTTATTTATATTTTCAAGTTGAATGCATCAAGTGGGTGAAATGACTATAAGGAGGGCAAAGAGCTCATCACACAAGAGACTCTCTTAACTGTCTTTTCATTCACATATTCTATAATTGCCATAAATGTACAATTAGTACTCTAACTGAATTAGGAACAAATGCAACTTTACTGTGAAATATTTGGAGATTAAAGGTTTATGTGGGGTGTTGAAGAATATTTTAAGACCTAAAATCAAATTGTTTTCTTAATTTATAGCTCAACTAGGTAAACAGCAAATATTTGCCACAGATTTTTTTTTTTTTGTGTAAAGGTTATCCAATGATCTTGCCATGTGCGGTGCAGTACTGAGTGGGACTGTTCAACAAGGTTGTGTTTTTTGTAAATAAAATGATAAAACCATAAAAGTGCAATGCTTCAAGTTCAAGTCCAGATTGGGCTTGGCAGCCTTTTTGTCTAGCCTTTGCATGTTCTCCCTTTGCTTTCTTTTTTACCTGGGTGCTGTAAAATTGGCACCAAGTGTAATTGTGTGGGTGAGTGTTTTCTGTATCTGTATCTTTTCATTCATTAATTATGATTAGTTTAGTTAAAAACATGGCGATTGAATGAGGTGCTCTAAGACATCAAAGTGGAAAAACACAGCATTGTTTATGTTTTGAATACAAGTCATTGTCATAAATGTGAAAATTCCCAAAACACATACCTCATTTTTAATCCCAACTCTTTAGTTTTATATATATATTCTGTAATGTAGGCATCACAGAATAAGATCACGTCCTAGTAATTGTTCAAAATAAAAGTATTTCCAAGCCGCTACAGTAAAACCGGGGTACATATTGTTCCTATATCAGTTGAAATCACAATAATTTCTGGTAATAGCATTTAAATTCTTCTTTTTGGGAGTCAACTTTCACTAAGACTTTGTTTGCAATGACGGCAGATTTTATTGTGAACATTTCATGGGGACTCGTTTTGTCTTTTAGTTATAAAAATGTTAATACCTTATGAATATCAGAACTGTCTTTTTCCTGTTTCGTGCAGAATTTTGATTTCAATGTTATGTAACTTAACCTTACACCCAGTATATACATCACATGTCCAAACTCCACTGTGTATAAACTGTTTGTACTTCCAAGTGTGCGGTACAACTTGTTCATGTTTATATTTCTAAAGTATAAACGTTCTTTGGAGGTTTCTTATTGACGTATTGCAACTTCACATCGACGTGTGCGCTTTCGTTCAATGGTGCCATCAGTCAATTTATAAACATGTCACTGCAGCTTATGTTCTGACAAGACTTGCTTTCCACGCAGTTTTCCTTTCATTTTAATTTATCATGAAACTCCACATTTAGATGGTCTTTCACTTCTCCACAGGTCAGTTCTATTATCATTAGTCTCATTTTCACTTTTGGGTGACTTGTCAGCCACACAGTGGAAAAGCAAGGTCAAGTATTAAAATAGCATTCATGAGGGACAGTAAGTTTTTATTCTACTGTCACAGTAGAGATGTGAAATCATCTTAAAATTCACTCAGATGTTTGTTCTCTTTTCTGTTACGAGGTAATCGCAAACACACACTCACTGAATGAACCTGATAATAGAGTGAGTAGTGATGGCTACGTCAGTCCTTGAAGAAATCATTTGACATTCAGAGGTAAAACAATATTTTGACGACTTGTTACAAAACAAGCCAAGGACTTGATCTTCACTGTATCGTTAATACATCTTGATCACTGTGCTATTTTGGAATATATCCTTATTTTCTGAGACGTCTTCATGTGTGCATTAGTTATTCTGTAGAGCAGAAAATAAGGTTGCTTTGATACATTTTTATTAAAACAAATAGAACAAACAACACTGAACAACTACACTTAAGTTATATATTAAAGACAGCCTGTTTTATATACATAGTGAACTCTGAGCACGAGAACAACAGGAGCTGTAGATTAGGAGGGTTGTAGATAACACGTATGGTGCGGTATGACGTGATAAACCATGTTTTTAAAAAGGGAATAAAGCAATGCAATGTGTTAGAAAAGCAGAGTTCCAGTCAGGATGATGATTCAAGCAACAATGCCGGAAAGTTCTGCTTCGTCCGCTTGCGGTCTTTCCCGTCAAAACCGCACTTTCAGCTATAGTTGTCACCAGAGGAGGAGAAATTCAAGATAGTGCCATGATTATTCAGCAGAGGATGAGGGTGCAGGTGGTCTTACAGCCTGGTCAACAGTAACCATTTGTTTTGTTTTCTTTGGTGATACAAACAGAACCATCTGTTGCTCAACACATTGCTACACGTGTGCCGAAGAGCTCAGCTCTTTTTCGACGATTCTTGGAAAACACTTAAGTTATTTGCAAATGATATTGCTTAAACTATGTCATCCAGCTTCCGGTGAGCTCAGTGGCACGCCAGCTTTCGTTTTGACTCATAAAGAACAAGAAAGAATTAAAAACAAAACAAACAAAAAAAACCCAAACTCAAACGTATGCTCCTCTTGCAGGCACAATAATACTGTATGGAAGAAAAGTTTAAGACAAAATTTCAAATGAGGCATTTACCCGTGGGCCCTCTCTTCTCGTCACTTCTTATTCTTTAATTTTGCTTCCCATAATAGCTCAATGGGTGGCCCCCTGTGGGACGTGGCTTAATTTAAGGGTTCTTTGATGTCCCACGGTTGTTAATTAAAGTCACTTTCTGTGCATGTCCGACGGATCGGGGAGACTCTCGGGGGCAGAGACGGGAGGACAGGAATGCGATTTGATGCTGTTGTGTTTGCTCAGAGCTTCGTCAAAGTCAAGCTGCTGGTCGTTGACGGTGACGTCCATGCAGCCGTGGTAGAAGGCGGTCACCGGGTGGGCAGGTAACTGCACGTTGTCTGAAATAGTGAGAGAGGGAATGACAAAAAAAAAAATATATAACACATTTTGCAAACCAAGAGAAGGAGGAAAGCCATTTTGAATTTGCGTCACCATGGAAAAATATCTAGGCCATTTCACAGTAAGTAATACAGTAATAAGATTTTTCTTAATACTTTCAGAATTGACTAACCAGGTATTCCACCAATATAAGTACTGATGGGATTCTCCATGGTCGTATTGAGGCGAGCCAGTGCCTGCAGCAGAGTGTCAGACTTCATGTAGCTAACGGTGGAAGAGTTGCCGTTGATCTGGATCTCTTTGGGCGTCACGCTCAGATGCACCGTCATTCGGTCGGGGTAACACAGCATCAGGGAATCCAGTGTCGCCACAGACACGCCGTACATGAACACTTGCAAATTCTGGACAGTGAAGGGTAGATAAAGTGTGAGGTTTAAAGGCATAATATCATCATGACAAGTTCATTTCCAGATAAAGCCTGAATGCGCTCACAGCCTCCTCTTCTTCCGTTGTTATGACAGCGACTGACAGCGGGACGGTGTCATTTTGTACAAGAGCAAAGAGGACCCCCGTGCTGCTGGACGGTCTTATACTCATCTTCACGTCCACATTCCAGCTCCCCGAATCACCTAATTACACACACACACATGCACACACACATTATTTCATCTCATGTAAAATAATTTTAAAAAAAAGACACATTCACATAGAGCATCTACAAGGTTTTCCACCGGAAAATAAAGTATAAGTGAAAATAAACCTGATGAAACTTAGCCATCATTGCTATTTGTAAAGAACAGGACAAATGAAACAATAATACTGTCCTCTGTATTCATACAAGCTACGGTGAATACATATTTTGTTTCAGCTGTTTTCTGTCTCCACCTAAAGGAGAAACCTTGCTGTTTCAGCCAGTTAATGCTCAAACAAACACATTTCTGTATTACATTACCTGCAACTGCCAATCATCACCATAAACTCTCATTTTGATGGTTGAAATGTTAAAACTTTCTTACTTTTTATAAGGGGGAACTCAGTGTTTAAAAGTATTTATTCTCACAAAGTAGTATCCTGCCTTTAAATGTGTATTTTGTTTTTGTCTGTATGGAGACATGTCACATAGTAGTGCCTCAGTTAAGACACCAAATCCTGCAAAAAGTCTTACATATTGTCAAAATGTCCTTACCAGATCATCCTTATACCCTAAACTCTCCATAGGCTGTCACAGACAACTGTACACCTGCTCATTCCTTAAATTATTTTAATTGTGAGCAATGAGGAAACAATTTGTGCCCCTTCATTCCAATCAGCTGATGCTTAAATAAAAAGCCATGTCAGTATGACCTTTGTTCACCAAAGTATCAATTCTCACGACAACCAATCATTAGTAAATACAACTAATTTCAGGAGAACATCTTTGGGAGGAGTATGGTATGAACGTGAAGCTCGTCAATGCCGGAGGTGGTGATTCATATCAACATCAAGCTAAATCTTAAAGGAACTTTTCAAACATGTGAAAGAAGGGGATCATTTTACAGCTTGTGTGTCCTGTTCCAAACTACTACGTAAAGTATGTATTTGTACCAAACCTAACCATTATAGTTTGGACTTATGCTCCCTGTTCCTGTGTTTCCTCCAAACCCATTAAATGTGTATTTGTTAACACTCCTCTGAGCTTTAAAGGAAACAAAGCATCCTCCAACCTGCATTACCGCCGCAGACACTCATTCCTTTAAGCATTAAGGATGGACGCAACGCAGGCGCCAAATGCTTCCCAAAGGGATCAATAAAGTATGACTTAACTTACTCACTGTAGTCTATGTTGAATTGGGCCAGTCCGTCCCCGGAGAAGAAAGAGCCTCGCTCCACGTACACAAAGCAGTGTTTGCTCTTCTTCTCATGGATGACCTCCTTCACTCCAGATGTCCCCTGGTTCATCAAATTCCAGCCGCGGATGCAACCGTCGAGTCGAGGGTTGATCTGACAGATGGAAGGAGAGCAGCAGCAGCATGGATCTGTGGTCGCTACCACGGTGTAATATAGTCCTGCACATCGATTGGACACGTCTGCATGTTTCAATAAGTGTTCCTGATGACAAACTTACAGGTTTGATGACGTTGTCAGTACGGTTAGGAAGACCGGCGATGTAGACTTTGGTCTCCAGTTTGCCATTAACGGAAGTAAAGAGACTCTCGGGGCTGTTGATGCTCATCACGGCCTCTTTGCTGATTTTCACGCTGATGCTGCTCTCTAACTCGTCCACAGAGATCTGCAAGATACACAAACGACATCACAGCATTTTCTCAGGGAAGCTTGTTTTATAATGCCACGGCACTGGACACATTTGTGGCAAACTAATGCAATTCATATCAACTTCGTTATCGATTACCACTAAAGCAGCCGCCACGTTGGACAAAGTGGATCATTTCAAGCAGGGAAAGATTGGATTAAAGTACTTTCTTACCACGTGCCACTGCCCATCATTGATGGCTTTTCCTCCACTGGTCACCTTGAATGTGTGCTGGTTTTTGAACTGGACCTCAATGCGGCCGCCTCTCAGCCCCAACATGAACCACGAGTCCTGCGAGGACTCTGCGTACAGAACAACTCCCTCCGGGTCAAATGTCCGGAAGTCGAACTCAGCAGCAAACCTAAGAGGAAGCAGACAGAGGAGGTTCGATTGTGACCTGACTGCCACATTACTACCTTCGTCTCTTTAATTCCCATATTCAGAACAAAAGAAAAAAACAACTTCATAATCTTGATTATTTTTTTCATGTACTGCTCCTAACAGTAGAAAACAAAAAATTCAGATATTTTTCACACTTGTTTTATGACACAATAGGAAAAAAAAAAGCCTTTCTAGATCTGACCTATAAAAAAAACACTTAATTGAGAAGTGAAGATGTTTTGTCTGATTAATAGAAGTGTTAGGGTTATTCAATTACCATTGCTTTGTTAATGCAATGGTAAAGAAATTTATATTTATTAATCCTATCTTTAACTGATGCACTTCTGAAGATTATTTCTAACTCATCTTGCATTCAAACTTGCATCTGAATAAAGAGAAAACCATATAGTTTTAGCATTGTTAAAAATTGTGTTTTAAAACTACTGAGATAAATCCTTTAACACTGTTGGAATGAGAGAATGTTCCTAGTTTTTTGGTGACATACACCAATATACAATACATCTTGATTATTAATTAAGAAACAAGTAAGATATAGTTGATGAAATGGAGTAAAACTCAGGATTCTCCCAAAAGTGAAATACTAATAATAAGTTCGCACATACAGAAATTCATTACATTACATTAATAAATGTGTGTATGTGCGGTAAACACCCACTTGGTGTTCTCCGGCAGCCGGAAGCGCAGATATATGACAGGAAGTCCTGCAAACTGCTCCCCCAGGTAAAGCATCTCAGGGTGTTTGAAGTCATGGAGGTCTACGCAAACCGGGATATTCTCGCAGTTTCGCTCATCGGCTGCCAGACGAAACCCCCGGCGACCATCACAGTGGCACGTGTAACTCCCAACCGTGTTTATACAAATGTCATCACACATGCTCGACTCACACTCGTCCACATCTGGAACAAGCAAAAAAAAAAAAAAAAAAAAAAAGGAGGATTTTTAACATCCACATTTTGTTTTAGCAGTATAATTGAGGACAGACATATCGGATGAATCTCACCATTGCAGGTCCTGGAAGTAAAATTATATTTAAATCCCAGAGGACACTGGCATTCATACATGCCGGGCGTGTTGACACACTTCGCTGGTTCTTCACAGATGCTGGGGTACAGCAGGCATTCGTTAATATCTGGAGAATATCAAGTCACAGATTTGTATATTACGGATATTAGAAACCTAAACTAAGCTCTAATTATATGACTGGAGGTGCACTCATGATACATGCATAAAACATGACTGATGCTCTGGTTTTCTTTGTGATTACAGGAAGTGTGCATTAGTTCAGCGCACCACTGCATGTCAGAGGACTCAGCAACTATGAGCTGCTGAGCTTCGCTGTTTTCATAAAAGTCGATGTCTGACATTTACAGAGCTACAAAGGAAAAGACGTTTGTCCATTTAAACCTGTCATTTAAACATATATTTAGGAAATTAGGAATTTTTAAAATTGGTTTTGCAATCGTTTCTGACATATATTTGTTCCAAAATTTATTATTTCACTTAAACTTATAATAACCAACAGGCAAATTGTAAATAAAAAAGATCAATTGGGACACTTTTAACACTCAAAACACTTCAAATTCATCATATCGTCTCAAAAACAACACCTAAATCTACAACTTGTTTAATGGCGACGCGTTTTGTTTGTCCAGCGCCTCCTCTACGTTGCATCAATGTCAACATTTACCAACTGAAACATGTGAAATCCATGAATGGGGGGGGGGGTGTTATCTTTTCCAGGCTCCTCTAAAACCTTCACTTCCAACCCCTGAATCTACAAACCCCATGAGAAAAGAAGAACGCAGATGTATCAAGCTGATTCAATCCATGTTGGCGAAGACTTTGCACTCAGCAAGCATTGGACCCACTCAAAAATAAACAGTGACTGAACCAACTGCTCACAGTAAATTCGATATTCTGGTGATATTCCGAGGTGAGACAGCAACCGTCTGAGAATAATGAAAGAGTCACACAGCTCTGGGTTATAGAACCGTTTGTGTGTTTACATCAAAACGGATGGACCATAAAGGACCTTTAAATGTTAAAAGCTTTCTAAAGACGGTTATATAAGGGGGGGTCACCTCAGGTCAGCTTTACAAATAACAAATGGCGTGGGCCCTGAGGGCAGCAGCTGGGGAAGGAACAGAGCTTTTGTTTTGAGGTTCTTAGGGTTCCATTATCCATATGAATAAATAAAAAGGGACTTACGAGAAAGAATAATATCTAGTGTGTTTGTTCAGCTGCTTTCCAAAACTCCGTAGGAAATGTGCTTCTTCCATAGGGACTGAGAAACAGCTGAATGTCTTTATATATGGGTCACGAGTCAATAAAGCACACACATGCACTTACACACACACTAAGTGAAAATGAATTGAGTTTATGTCTAAACGACTCATGAATAAATTGTATTACTGTAAGTAACTGTAAAAAAAATGTAAAAAATAAAACAAAGAGTCTTACCCACGCAATTAATTTTATCATTGAGGAAGTAGCCATCTTCACACAAGCAATGGAAAGTACCGGGTAAGTTGTGGCACTTTTGGTTACATCCCGCGGGAAATTCAGGATCTCCGCATTCGTCGATGTCTGCCCGGTCGACACACAGCAAATGTGCATTAGCAACTGGTTTGATCTCTTCAAAAAAGGTTTATGAGCTTTTTTTTTTAAAGATTTGGGATAAACATGCAAAGCGTGACACGTGGGATACTCACCATCCTCACAGCGCTGCCCCTTCCAACCAGGCTTACACACACATGTGAATGACGCCTGGCCGTCCAAGCAGCGCTCGGATCCCTCCCTGTAGCACGGATATGGCGTGCACTGGTTACTGATCTCTGAATTTATACACACACAGATACAGAGGATGTTGGGGGGGGGGGGGGGGGGAAGCATCTTGCAAATAAGTTATGCACACCTTCATCTGCAAACATTGCCTTTAATAAAAGAAAAAAAGAAAACAAACTCTTACCATTCACGCAGGTCCGAAGATCAGATGGGATGGCAGAGCCGGAGTTCTGGATGTTGATGCCAACGCGGTGCGAACCCAGACACGCTGCAAGGGAGAGTGCGCTTTGAGAATATGAACGGGCTAAAACTGAAATGATGGCAATACATCATTTGAGAAACACAATAAGCTTCATGAACTTACCAACATACTTTGGATAGAAGTACTCCTAGGAAAAGACACAACACACTGTCAAGAACAACAACCAAAAAAAAGTGCATCCGCCTGCTAGGAATAGAATACATGTCCATCACTTGTGTTTGATTTGACCTTGAATGCTCAGTCATTCTTTACTAACAACTCAAAAAGGTTTCCTGCATTTTACTCTCGCACTATTTGAAGATGGTTTGACGGTTGAGGCTGGGACACGGCCGGGCATTGCTCTCACCGTCTCGGGCTGGTTCTCAAAGATCTCCCTGGCTTCCTCCTTGTTGCACAGCTCCTCGATGCACTCCCTCTCCAAGTTGCCCTTCTTGCTCTCCTCAAACAGAGAGTTGGCTCTCCTGTGCCTGCTGAGGAACTGGGAGGCTGTGTTCTGGTTCAGGACTAGGACGGACACAGGATGAAACATTCTGAATAAACCTGCACAATATTTCCCCGTGTCGATTGGTTTACCGGTTGCATTTTAAGACTGAACAAACCCCCTCTGCTGTTGCAGGTTACCATGAATGTATAATACAACCAGGCACATGCAGCCACATCACTCTAAAACATGACTGATCCCTGCAGGAATTTAACTCCTCTCTTTCCTCATGACAGATGGCTCATGTGGCCGCTGCCTGCATGCATCAAACTCACAACTCTTTTATGAATTGGCCTAAAAAAAAAAAAAAATAGGCTCATTGCGAAATCTGTATTTCCCAGAAATCACTATTAGTCGTAATAACAACTTTGTCCCAGCATTGCTTGCCTGTGTGGAAAGGAGTCATGACCCCCCCCCCCCCCCCCCCCCCCCCCTCACGAATGTTCAAAGTGACAAAATAAAAAATAAAAAAGTATTGAAAACTATTCCAACTCGTCATATCCACGTTGGAAAGATGTCCGCTTCAAACTGGGGGCACTGACACCAAATAGCCTGGAAAATGGCTCTTTCGTTTTTCTTTTTCGTCTTTCTCCCTTTTCTCCCCCCCTCCATGGAATTGCTTCAGCTTCTCAACACGTAAACCGCAAAAGCCCCAAACATACTTACATCGATAAGCATCGACGAGCGTCACCAGTAATACGAGACCAGCCGAGAGTTCCCCAAGAGCCCGCTTCTTTCTCCACATAGTCGAGCCGTTCTTCCTGCGTTAAGGCCACGGCTTGGCTCTGAAGCAGAGGCTGGCTGAGCGTTGGAGCAAGGGGGGGGGAAAAAAACAAAAAACTTTATTCTTCCCGAAAGTGTTTTCGTAGGGAGGCAAAGAGGGGGAGCGCAGCGCAGAGGGAGCCTTGCCAAGGAGAGAGAGAGAGAGAGAGAGAGAGAGAGAGAGAGAGAGCCGAGCAGAGGGGGAGGCAGGCAGCTAGGGAGCGCTGCTGACACACTCACGTCGTCCGCCGCCATTGTTTACTCAGCGAGGAGCACCGGGGGAGTGATGATGCTGCTGCCCGATCCGATAAACAGCACAAACCGCCCCGGGGGGGCCCGCTGGCTCCACGCAGGACTCTCACACACACACGTTAATGGACTTATTTCAAAATGTTTCCCATTGATATGTTTCGAAAATTGTCGAAAAGTAACCCAGTGACGGCTGTCACGTTCAATTTGAAGTTGATGACATCTGTTGCTAGGTAACCGACAAAAAACAAAAAAAGAGTTGCCTTTGAATAAACCTTTCACATATTTTTTTTTTTTAATTTAACGAGTAAATTGTTGGATGTGTGATACTTTTTAAAAGTAAACATGTTTTTAATTATTCTCGATGATGATTTGAAAATAATCCAGAGTGTGAAACATAAGGCCCGTTGGCCAAAACCGGCCCGCGAGAGGCTCTAGTTCGGTCTGCCAAACCAGGAAGTAAATGGAAAAAAATTCAAAGTAAACATTGATATTTGAAAAAAAAAAATCCTTACAAATAGCGGATACAACCTGAGCTGAGATATCAGCGATGCTGATGACCTTGTTCTTAGCAAACTCGCATTAAACTCAAAAGTTTGTGAAAACAATCATAGTGCATTTTGGTTTAACATTTCACTGTATTTTGCACCGCAGTGTATCATTAAAATGAGCTTCCTGTTGAGGTTGTTGTCATTTTCCATAGGAATTATTTGGTTTGGCAAAATTATAGACATTTTCATCATGTATCTACCACAAAACAAACAAACAAAAAACTTTAGTTTAAATTTCAACTTTTTGATGACACTATTTTAGTGGTCCAGCTCACTCAAGAAGAAATTGGGCTGTATGTGGCCCATAAGTGTTTTTGACACCCCTGATATACAGTGTGTCGTTCACGAAACTGACCGAAGAGTAAGCTATATAAGTTTAGTTTTGATTAGAATGACTAAATTAATACATTATATACATATAATATATATGCATATGCAATTCTATATATAGAATTATATATATAGAATTGCATGCTCCTTTCAACACCAGTTGAACCAAAATGAACAGTTATTATTTTCCATTTTTTAAAATTTTTGTTTCAAGTTTTGATTAATATATGCTCTACTGTGAATAGAATATAATTCGATCCTCATCCCCATTCTGTGGCCTATGAGCCCATTTTAAAATACAAATTATTGTTTTTTCAGGTTATTAAAAATACAGACCTTTTTCACCACATATGAAACTCATTTCAGCCTAAAAGGTCGGTAATTACAGTATTTAAATAAATTATATTTACATTCAATTAGCAGACAAAATGTCCAGGTAACAATCACTCACAATTTGAATGAATATCAGTTTGACTTTTGTGGTGTTTTGATTATTTATAATTTCTTTAAATTGTACATTGAGCCTTAACATCTATGGAATTTGAGCTGTATGAAGAATGTCTCACCTATACATGAGCCACAACCTGCAACAGTTAGCATGCAACAAGCATGCACTTTATCATTTCCATGTCATGGCTAGTGTTCTTATTGAGTATTTCCACAGCAATTTAGGCAAATCCAAGTGAAAACACTGCAGTGAATTCTACTTTAAAAATCCCCAAACAGCCTGGACTCCCTTTACAGTTAGTTTTACAATGGAAAATGCATCACTTTAAAGAGTGCGCCAGCTGTTTTTCCTTATGTTGTCTGTGTGGTAACCCTGGTAAGGCATCACATTGTGTGGTTGATTTTGTTTTGTTTTTTTCAATCTAAAATTATTTTAATGACAAAATGCAGTTGATAGCTGAATAGATAGTTCAAGATTATGGCTAAAACACATTTTCGATAAATTGTGGCAGTGCAAAGAAAAGTGCTGAGGAAATATAAGACAGGGGCAAATCTCTGCAAAGTACGAACACTAAAAGTTACTGTGTTGATCTCTGCACCTGCTTGCTTACCTTTTTTGTGCAAAAATCACTTGATACTATAGAGTTTGTATCTATCCTGTAATATTATTCTCTCAAATGACAGATTTTGCACAATTACAAGCTACAGCATATATCTAAGATATAGTAAATAACGAGGCCGGTCATGAGAGCTTGAAAAATAAAACGCAGACACAATTGTTCGCATTAATATTGGTTTCATTTAGTTATTCGGGAAAAAAAAACACATCACATTTTCACCATTCATTCAACTGTTTTATGTACACATTTAACAGGCTTATTTTAATACTTTTAAAATATTTGTACAAAATACACTGTTCTCCCTTTATAATATGA
Organism: Blennius ocellaris; assembly: GCF_963422515.1. Taxonomy (NCBI): domain Eukaryota; kingdom Metazoa; phylum Chordata; class Actinopteri; order Blenniiformes; family Blenniidae; genus Blennius; species Blennius ocellaris. The sequence continues at coordinate 27,547,261 of NC_137650.1, read as the reverse complement.
GTCTATCTGAAGAGGCATTTTACTGCAAAAAGGTCAGCACATGTGCATTGTTAATTTGTGATAATTTGACAGGCTTATGGAGGACTTTGTAATATTATTGCATGCTGAAACACAATTATTGCATAAGTCATTCCTTTGAGGGCTTGGAGGGCTGGAGAGGTTGCCATTACAGTAACTAACATCCCTGCACCAAGTCAGCAGATATTTCTGGGAAGGATTTTTTTTCTTTTAAGTTGAAAATCATAATAAATATGCACTTCATAAACCTGAGGAGAGTTAGTAACTGATGGAAACAAACACTCGCCAAAGTTCAGAGGTTAAAGCAATGCTGCTGTCCTAAGGATTTTTTTTTTTCCCCTCAATTTTTGAAATAAAACATTTGGGGAGAATATATTGGCAAATGCTTCTCAAAAAAGAGACAGTGGTTCTATACAAGAGGAAAGAAGGGGACACACTACATCAGGCCAGAGTGGAGTAACAGTGTCCTCAGGGTAATTACAGGCAGTGATTGTTCAACATGTTCAAATGCAGTCAGGGCAACTGAAGGGCTGCTGTTGTTTTTTTTTTTCAAAGGTAGTAGGTCCTAACTGGAGCTACTAGAGCCATGAATGAATATTTATAGTGACCCCTAGTGGCCGTGGCAAATAAGACAACAGCGATGGTGAGAGGCGAAAGGTGAAGGTGACAATATTTTTGGATGTAAGAAGATATTGAGGTTATGATTGCTACCCAGAAAACTAGGAGGAGTAAGAATATGTAAATAGTTACGTACAAATTTGAAGCAGCACGTTTTTCATAATTTTGTTATTACAGGCTAAAGTGTAAGACATTCTAGAATTTAATCACACAGCAACTGCGTGACAATGTTAGATCTATTTTTGTTACTATTGTGACAAATAAGTGACCGACATGATTAAACTTGACTTTCATCAAAGACCAATTGCATCATGTATTATTGACATGTTGGTGACAATCCAGTACGCTTTTGCAGTTAGTGCACATGCAGGTTGGTGATAACAAGCAATGAGGTAGAGTTGGGACCTACTCCCACATATCAATGGGACTGATAAGAACTTACAACAGCCATTTCAGTGAACTGACAGCATTCGAAGCGGGTGGATTATTCAAACAAGAGACACTCTGCCTTTCCTGACCTGTAACACTGGGTTCAATCAATTGGCAATACAACCCATGATGTCAGTCACGTTGGTGCTGACACAGACACACATGCACACACACATTATACAATTCCACGCACTCTCATTCAGCTCACATACACAGCAAGATCTCTGTATGACAAGACACAGATAGAAAACATAGTCAAAATTGTTGACAACTTTCAGTTTGTAGATCAACATATTCGACAAAGAAAAATATGTCACTGGAATAATTGCTCAACTGTTGTTGTTTTTTTTTAAACAGGTATTGAGATATAAAAAAAAAAACATATCTAAACAATGATATTTTTTTTCTTTTTTCTGTTTTTCAAAAAGTGAATTATAGAAAAGTGATGACTGGCACTGTTTGGGATCTTGTGATCACGGGAACACCCATGAGGCTACATAAACATGTACTTAAGTTTTGGAAAATACAAAATTTGCATGTGGTCTGTGATCACCTGCAGAGGCTACTCTCTGTATGACTACAACTATACTTCACATGCACTGGTTTGGCGAGTTGGAGCACTAAAGAAAACGAATGTCAATGAGAATGGTTTGCCTTTGGAAAGCATGAAACAAGAAAACACAACTGGTCAACAACAACAAGTCCTGTACCTTCAACAGATCGAGGTGCTGTCGTGCAAGATTCACAGCAAACAGCTTCCCAGAGGAATGCATATAAATAAGTTTTGAACTACATGATGGTGGCTGGGAGGTTTGGAGGAGGGGCAGCTTTTTCAAAGTAAGAGAGAGCTCACGCACAGAAAAAAGAGAACCACATTATTAGGCAGCCAACAGGGCAACACAATCAGTCACACACTATCCATTTCACAACTATACTTGAGACAAGACTGGTTAAAATGTTAGTATCGGGATTAATTAGAAGCAAAGCTAAAAAAAACCATCCTCATCAATGAGCTGTGTTAACACATAGTTTCAGCTTTGTGCTAACTTGAGAAGTAGTTTGCCTTTGCCTACGAACAGAGTGAAGGAAGTACATGCTGTTGAGGGTATGTTGAACATGGTTAAAACCATTTACTGGACAATTCATTAACCATGAATGTCTGTGCATGTCAAACTGAGGTCAAACGTCTGCGAGCAAAATTTGGCCCAGACGCATAGAGGCCAGAAGGACGCAGGTTCAGTCTGTAGTAATACCTACACAGTCTTATGTAATCCATGCAGCTGTTTTATAATCTACACAGCTGTTCTGCCATAAGGCTTTTTGTTAGCGATGCCATCGCGTTCACTTTTCCATGCAGCCATAGGCATGTTATCCTGAACTGTGATCTGCCCTAATCTACCCTTTTCATACCAATAGGACTTTTTCTTAAACTTAATATAATGCAGAACAGAAATCCACGTCAGTATGACTTCAGAAATGAGCACAGCGTTAAGTATACACAGTTCTGATGAATCTGTCAAAACCCAGAGGCAGATCACGAGGCTGAACTCCTGTATTGACTTGTCTTAGATAAGGCAAGTACTAAAGGTTTCAGCTATGTGTAAACTGAAAGCACATTTTCACAGGGTAATTATCTCATCAGTTACTTCTTTAGTCGAACTTAATCAAACTTATTTGTTCATGGAAGGTGAACAGGATCGAGATGTTGCATCTCTCTTTGAAGGTCCCTGTTTTGTATTTTTTTGCTTATGTGCATTTTTGATATCTAGAACTCAATGGCTTTGTGGTTTTAAGTACCAAGAACTATATAATATATAGCTTCTGTGTCTTTTTGGTAAATTGGCACCTATTTTTTCTCCTCAATTGTTAATCTTACTGAGCACACACAAGTCAAACCGAGTTGATCTTTTATCTCTATAGATGTAATATTTCATGTTTTTTTGGCAAGAAATAATTTATATTGTACCATAATGTCAGTGGATTGATGGCACACAAGTGTCATTGTGACAGCATAAAGTCAAACAAAGTCAAACATGTTTACAGACACAGGTGCTGGAAATGGGCTGTATATGCGTCTCTATAGATAATTCTGATACTTTCACTGTTTGTATAACAAGTAGTTCTTGATCGGTCAGAAAATAATAATTGAAAAGGTTTCTTTTTCCAATATGGGACCTTTACAGAGATACAGCACTTTTAATTTCATCTATCCTTTCGAAGCAACATACCATCAAACAGCATGCAAAGACTCTCTGTAAGCAGGTTTAAAAAAACCCAAAACAAAATAACCTTTGGTGGCACAAAATCCAACCACAACTGAACAAGGCTTTGAATTAAAAACTGAAATTTCAACCTATAGATCTTAGCACACTGTTACAGATTTTAAAAAAATGAGGACTAAAATTGTGCATGGGGTGATCTTTGATAGCTAATAAGCTGCTCTGGGCTGTGCTTGGTCCCGACAATCCCTTCTTGTGTTTCCTTCGCAGCCTTCTTGATGAGGTTAAGGGCAAAGCTGAAACATTAAAAAGGTACATGGGGACAACGCCACCCAAAGAGGATTAAAACCACCATCCCTCCTTCCTTCTCGCGTTTGGTCTGTAAGACATGAAATACAACGGAACATCTCAACAATCATTAAAACAACCAAGTACAAATCAAACAGGTAAAAGAAGCTTTTTGAAAGTGTGCTGCGAGGCTCGTTCATCCATTGACTTGGAGGCGATTAAAGTGCGTGTCGGTCACTGCCAAAAACTGTCCAGTGAAAACGTTTGTTCTCTCGTCACATCACAGAAAAGAGGCCTAAGCAGGTGTACGGTGTGATTATCTCTTCATTTATATCCTTCCTTTCCTCCTCAACTGTTAATTTTTTCTTGATCTGAGGTCTGTTCCTCCAAAGTTGGAGCGATGCACTTTGAGAGACTGCGAAGAAAAAAAAAAAAGTCCATCCCAACAGATCCCTCAAGTCTGTCAGTGAGAGATTTAAAAACTGTTATTTTCCTAAATCAGGTGATACGTGCGACCAAAACAGCAGCTTTGCTTCCACAAACATCTTCTAAAAGTGTCTTTGCTCGAACAAACTGAGATGGAAACAAGTGAAATAATCCCACCTGAAATCTTTCTTTAGGAAAACTTAAGATTCAAAACTCCACATAGGACACAGAGCTCGGAAAAGTTGGATCTTTCTGCAGTCAAGAAAAAATATGCTGGTTCTGGGGCATCATAGAAACAGTACACCAGGCCTTGGCTAGATGGAGTAGGTGGAGCTCTCAGACTGCTGGCGTATGTAGCACTGAAAACTCTTGTCTCCAATGGGATGCTCTCTGAGGACACAAAGAGACAGAGATTTGTTGATATCAGAAGCATAAGATGCCAAAACATAAGAACAAAAGACGTAACTAGATTAAAGACATAGTTGAAATGTGCCTAAATTCAATAATGAATGGATAACTATGGCTGTGGAACAATTCCACCACCTGCTGGCCTGAAAGTGAAGTAGCACTTGTCAGGGACTTAAAATCTCATTTGCTCATTCGAATCAAGACGTGAATTGATGAAGCACATACTGGCTGCCAAGCTTTGTCTTCTTGAACTTGTCCCGTTTGTACTTGGTGTGCTGCTGCTCTAAAGTCTGCACGGCTGAAACGATCTGCTTCAGAGTCTTGTAGGTCTCCTGGGGATCATCGATGACGAAGCTGGAGTACTCCTCTTGTTCGGGCCCGTCGTACACAGACTTGCTGCCACAGGCCTCTGCAGACGAATTTGAAAACAATAATGTCAAAATAGAAGAAGTCAAATGAAAATATATATATAAAAAAATAAAAAAAATTCTGCCATTGTCCGACCTTGCATCTTGATGAGCTTGGTCATATATGTGCTAAACAGGGAATAAATCCTTTCAGTCTCTCTGTCTCCATCCACGTCCAGCTGGATGTTTGCGGGGAGACCACTGAAAGAAAAAAACAAAACAGATGCACACAGCAGAGGAGAAAATGAGACGGAGGAAATTCAGGGAAAACTAATGAAATGCAGGATGGATCTGAAACTTGACGTACCCGGTGCAGGGCGTACACCCGGCGGCGGCGTCTGCCGACAGCTTGCAGCAGAGCCAGTGTCCGTTGAGGTAGGCAGAAGGATGGTAGGTGCTCAGGCGTTTGCGGTTGCACTGGCTGACTTTGGTCAGGATGTCGATCCAGTCACGTGCCTCCACACAGTTGTTGGCCTGGATGTAGAGCGCACGCTCTGGCTGAATGACCTGGAACATCTGGTAGAAAGGAAAATGGTAAGAAAAGAAAAAAAAAAATGGAAGAACATAAATAATTGTTGGGAGAATTTTGGGTCAAATAGTGAACCTTGTCAATATTTTATATGGGTCACTGTGTGGGCTCCTTACATTTTTCATCTTGAAAGACTCCTCCTCCAACCTCTCCACTGCCAGGATGTTCTCGATGGGAATACTGCACAGAGCTCCCTCGCCTTGAAGTAAGAGGAGATACATAAAAAAATAAAAAAAAAAAAAAAGGATTAGTGGGAAGAATGACTATTACCATATTGGTCAGAGCAAAATAAGCAACCCACAACCCCTTGCGCAAGGCTCATAGTTGGAAAAATGTTTAGCAGAATAAATCTTGTTTTTCAAGAAAGCCTAACATAAAGGTATTAAAAACAAATGGGATCAAATAGTTGTAGGTGACATTTTTGAATACATGCAACCAGGCAGGGAGGCATGCATGCATGGTTGCAGATATATTGGCATGCAAGTGTAACAGTGCAGATTCGCAGAACTTCTTCTTTTCATCAACAGTTTTACAAATAGAATACAGTCCTCAGTGTCAGCCCGTTCCTCACATAAATCTCGTGATTTCTCATGAAGCCTCACCTTTTCAGACCGACTTCCAGAGAAAAATGGCCAGTCTCGTAATCAGACCAGTGAAATACATTACAGAGATTTGCAATGACATGATTCAGTTTTCATAATCAAGGTCCTGCTTAGTGCAATACCCTGGATTTATAAGGTTTCGTCATTGCAGGTTTAACTTAATATTAACGTGATTCCCATGTAAATTTTTCACTTAATTCGCTGAAATTTCATAACTTTTTTTGTGTGAAATTCTGCAGAGAACCACTGAGAAACACTAAAAACTGATAGCATCTCACGTAACTGCCCCAAACAAGTTATAACTTGATTATACATGTAAGTAATGTAAGAATTCACACATCGTGAAACCTGATGCGTGAAAACAAACTTGTAAAGATATATCAATATCCATATCTAGCAAGTTTTAAAATATATATAGCATTGCATTGTGGGAAAACACAGCATCCATTATCAGCAAAACTTGCTGACTTATTTGAGATTACTTGTTATTTTTTTCCAGTTCTTGAGTGTGAGCATTGTACATCCCACAAACACATTTGGTGACATTATGTAAACATACAGAAAAGGAATCGATACATGTGAGGTCGCTGATCGTACCTTTTGTTTTGTGGTAGGTAAACTCATGGTTGGTGAGGCGAAACCATCTCTTCTTGAAGTTTTTCATTCCAAACCGGTTTCTCCCCTGTGCTCGCTTGATCATAAATCTGAAGGGAAACAATAGAGACGTTATTCTGCTGAACTCTATCAGAGTGAAAGCTTGAATGGGTCAGATTTGTTTCTCAGCCTCAATGGTGAGGAGTGCAAATTTGGTGCTTGCAGTGTAAATCTAATAAATACATTTAAAAAAACGGTTTTAGTTTGTCCACTAATATTTAGCACTTACAACTTCATTCATATGCAAATGCATATTCTTTAATGCAATTATAGATGTTCATGTAAAAACAAAAACAAAAACAAAAAAAAATCAACACACTCATAGATGTGTCTATGAGTCAATAAGGAGATGGGGCAGCTGATCAAAGGTACCAGTGTTTTTGCATATTTTCCTCCCATTACCTAGAAATTGTGTGATTATCACTGTGGTGACCTTTGCCCAAATCAAAGCTCGGGATCTTACAAACGTCTCTTCAGCCTTGCAGACAGCCACTGCTTTCTGATTTGATTAAAATCAATCTGCACAATCCATATCATGCTTAACATGTTGCACCGTAATGCAGTCCCATTCACGGAGCAGGTATCTGTGTACTACAAAACGCTCTGTGAGCGTCATCCACATATTGGTAATTCTTTTATGAGTTCATAAAGTTAGAGCAGAAATGTATTGGTCAATCTTTAAATCATTTAATATAAAAAGATAAACCAAAAATTGGTTTCAAGTTTTCAGTGTACAAGTTTACTACCAAGAATTCTATATTTAAAATGGTTAAGAATCATTTCCATCATATATATCATATGGTGTTTTTTACAAACAAACTGATATCTGATGATGTGGGCTCGCTGAAACACATCCAATCAATGGCTGCCTGTGACTCAGAATCAAAATGTTGAAAGCTTGTTATGCTTTGAGACATGCGAGGTCAACACAATTTGTCGATAAAACATGTAAAATCACCGGTATGCTCCTTTAAAGGGGAGGACATGGCAGGATGTTTGGAGCTGCTTTGAGTTTGAGGGCCAAAGGATCGAGAACAAAGAACCAGGGTTATGAACATCAAGGTTGAAACTTCATAGCTGGAACATTTTCTTTCTTTCTTTTACTTTTTTTTCTTCACATTACCAAGTTGGGAGAGGGTGCTGGTTTCACATCTGGCACGGGCTGTGCAGGAAACGGTGTGGAAATGATGTGGGTCGCGGTGTGGGCAGGAAAGGGTATAAAAGGGCCAAGATGTGGGCAAATATGAGATCCCAGAAATGTTTGTACAGTAACCAACCCTTGCTGTCACTGTCACACCAAGCATGTCTGGCACAGCGAGGAGGCCCATTAGCACTAGTAGACATCCCCGAGGTAAGCAGGTTGGCACTTTACTTTATACCCTTACGGTCGCCGCATGCTTTAAATGCAGAGAGACGGAAAATGAATCCACCACTCAGCGTCACACTTTTGTGTCAGTGCTGCAGCAGCTCACGAGCAGGAGGGATATAAAGTAAAGGGCAGCAGCATCTACAGCAGCGCATGAGGTAGGTGGGAGAGAAGATAGCCAGCTTGGTTCGGGAAGGTCACATTGCACACACAGGAAGTGGAGGGGTCACAAGGGCAAAGCCTTTACACAGAGAAGCTCTTACCTGCCCTTCGTGTCTTTTGACCCTTTCCCATCAACCCTCTTTATAGTGAGTTTTACACTCCTACGCCCGGTAGCAGAAATGAGAGAAAGGAGGGGGGATGGGGTATTGATAAATGAGGCGCCGGCACAACTACTGTTAGCTCTGCTTTATCGCCTCGTTAAATTCATACTTCGTCAAAACAGCCGCACAAGCGCTGCAAGAGGTGGCTGCGTTTAACACCTCAGATGTAACTTTCCTGGAACTGTTCAGTTTGTAAACGTATCAGAACACAAGTTGTCCCTTGCAGGATCTTCGGCCAATTCAGGAAGGACTCATATTTGTAGCTACATGGAAAGATTGGTGCCACACACACATATGTTCATCTGCACTGAGGCTACAGGCGCAAGCTGGTTTGCATTATTCAACATAAGGACTGCAGACAAGTCAAATAATCTGTTGATTTTTTTTTGGGGGGGGAGGATCCTAACTTCACTATACATACGAAATGACATTATCTTTTTAATCTGATTCATATTACTTTGATTAATCTTTAAACTTTATTTCTTAGTTCTAAAGCGGCCCAAAACCTCAAACGTATGAAAATAGATTTTTCACTTTACCTTCTGGACACTACTGAACTGCTATTTTAAGGACCCCTTGGTCTACGACTAACTTTTTAGTCCAAAGCAATCTTTTTAAAGTTAGCCGAATTGATCACATTACAGGTCCAATTTACTTAATTCCTTGTTATCTGACATTTCTACATTTGCAGCAATTCTGAAATGAATTCTAGTCACTTGGAAGATACCGCCTATGTCACAGAGTCCTGAAGTATTTGTCTTTGGAATTAAAGTCAAGGGCTGCCTGTGAGATGAGAATGAGACACAAGTTAACTAACGTCTGAGTGCTGTCAGTTATCGTTCAATCTCTGCCTGGTCTGTTGTCTAAAGGTAGATGACGAAGAAGCCAGGACGACCTCAAAAAGCTGGAAACAAACAAACATTCAAGCTGAGACATTAGCAGTGGACTTATAAAGATCAATGTAATGGAAGCAGCCACTGTACCCAGTGTGGCAGTTTAATCATAATCTCTGTGTAAGTGGTAGGTAGAGTGAGTTTCGCTGCCAGATTTTGCATCTGTTTCTTTTATACATGTATGAGTTCAACATTAAGGAAGACTCCTCACCCCTCTTTGAGCATGATAGGCGTTTCAATACTCTTCTGATCCCATTTGCCAGATGTGGAGATCAGGTCCAGGAACTGTGGAGCCAAGAGGAAAAGATGCAATTTATCAAAATAAATTATTGTCGAGGCAACTTTTGTTCACCATCCCCCCCCTAAAAATCCTCCTTTCCCTCCACACAAAAGTTGAAACCAGGCGTTGATATCTTTCCCTCCACTCTCGCGGCTTCACAAAAGAGTATTTCATCGGGCAAACTGGCAAAGATTCACCGCATGTGAGAAGAAGAGAAATCGGACACTCACATTCTTCACAGCATCGGCATATTTCTGCTCATTGAAGTAGTCGTAAAATGCAGCCATGTAAGACTCTTTGAAATTGGCCTTGGAAGGAAAAAGGAAAAGTTTGGAAAGAAAGAGTAACAGAAAGAGAACAAAGCAAGTCATGAATTTAACCCTTTAGAGTTAAATGTCAAGTCTAGGCTAAAGAATACTGACAAAAAAAAAGTACTTTGAACCTAGAAACTCACCGATTTAGATTTAGCCAGACTTCCCAGGGTCTGGATCGTCTTGGAAATGAGGGTGAGTGTTCGGGACGTGGCGGGATCCTGCAGACAGAGAAATAAGGTAAAAACGGAAATCCAATCCTGAACCTTGAGCAACTTTGTGAGAAAAGCCATTTTAATATCAAAATAAATCATCTTGATCTATGTGAGATACTGTAAAGTTTCAAAAGAAAAGAAAACATTTAACAGCTTTGACTACAGAAATTAGGGAAATAAGAATCAAAAAGCAATTCAGAACCATTTAGAAATGGGAGCCGCTAAATGTGTAGCCCGTCGACAACTTTCCCACAAGGGAAAAAAAAAAAACATCTGGTGAAGCAAAAATCTACAAATCTTCAGCAGTGTCTACTTTCAGATGTGCATAAATGTGGTGCGTGTGTGTTTTATTGTATCCTGTTTGTTAGATTTAGGTATCAGACTCACTGGATGGTGCGGTCGTAGATGGAATAGGTTCGGGGAGAGGATGGCCGGGGCGAAGAAACGCAAAAAGATAAAACTGCTCACTGCTGTGTATCGCACGTCTTGGTCGACTAGAAAAAAAGGGGGAAAACAAGAGGGACTTAAAATTCTAACTAAATTACAGAGAAAACAGGTTCAATTTAACTTTTATTTTCCGTTTTCTTTTTTTTTTTTTTATGATAGTTGCTCTACACAGCATCACACACAGGTTATAACAGATATGCAATAGCTTCAAGCTGCCAGTAGAAGGCAGCACAGTACAAGACACATTACTCCATACCATAGCGCACATTGCTTTATGAAGTGTGTAGGAGGCGTAAGTGGTCTTGTGTTTGACACGAATAGCGAAGCACAAAAGGCCTTTCTGTGATCCGGAGCGAATGGAGGAAAGTGTCCTTGGACATCTTGCACATCCTGTTCTTTATTGTGATTCATTTCCTGCTCCTCGTTAGCAGCGTTCTCCACTCGCCTGCAAGTCCTTCAAAGAGGTGAAGTTACCTTGGAAACGAGTGGCGGCCGACTCTCGCAGGGAGAAGAAGATGTCGCACATCACGGTGGGACAACGAACGCCAGAGGTTGTGATGACGTTGAAAATGCGGTCCACATACTGACGGAGGTTTTCCTGAAGAGAGAGGCAGGCCAGAGGTTACAAAGACATACACGCATGCACACACTCACACACACACACACACACACACACACACACACACACACACACACACACACACACACACACACACACACACCCACACACGCGCTTCTTACTCTATTCGTGTCCAGGTTCTCAGACTCTTTGAGCTTGACTGGGTCAATTTCACAGGGCTTGTGTTCCGTGCAGATCTGGAACAATTCAGAAAAGTATCAAAACATCCATTTAAAATTGATTCAACAAAATATCCTTGGGAAAGACATGGAATGATGATTTCGGAGCTAATCCAGAGTGAGGGAAAAATACCTCGTCTATGATTGGTTTGAGTGTGACTTGCAGATAGTGCATTCCTGCCAGCTTCATGGTTTCGTCAATACACTTAGAAGTCAGCGAGTTTCCCCGGAAAATGGTGTTCGGATCCCTAGAAAAGAAGGCGGAGAGTGTCAAAGGCTGCCAAAGTAAATAAACAAAATGATTTCTGAGAGTCATTTAATATCCAAAGTAAATAATATCACAGTGGCAGCACATACTTTCACAGCCGAATCAGACTGCTACGCTCGCTGACATTCACATAAACCCTGCCGACTTGCATTTCTAAATCCACTTCAATTAATAATGTCAGCAAAACAGTGACTTAAAAGCCGATATTTTAGCTGTTTTTCAAAATGAATCTTATATATTTTGTTCACTTTTTTTTTTTTTTTCATAAAGTATGTGTTGCGGGTGACAAGTCACTTACTGTGTGCGGTTAACCTCAGCGTGCGCGATGGCGCTGATGAAGGGCACTATTTTGCCGTAATGAAGGAAAAGACGCACGAGTGGGATGGCGGCCTCTTGTTTCTCTCGGCACACCTCCCCCAGAATGTGAGCCGTGGACGCCGACACGGGCTGAACAGACACGGTGGAGCAGTTCAGACGCGACAATGTGACAGCACGGCGGTGAAAGAGGCGTCGGTAAAAGAGAGATACTCTCACGTACATGCACCTCCACGTTGGCAGAGTGCAGCAGCAGGTCTCTGAGGGGAGTGTAGTGAGCGGAGGGGAAGACGTGGTCCTCGGTGTAAACGATGTTCAGACGCAGAGAGCCGAGCTCTTCCACCTTCACGGACTTCCCTCCGTTCTCTCTGGGCTGCAGAAAGTACCTGAAGGTGACAAAAGAACGGGATTAAAACCATTTTATCAAACCTTGTGAAAAAAATTATTTGAGAATAAAAAACGCTTGTTATATTGCAGGAGGTTCCAAAAGATCGGAAGTAACTGGCCTGGTTCACCTTTTCATCAGATGTTTAGCAACAATCATTACAAATGTATTCGGTTGCCATTGTTTTTCTTTCCTGATTGCATTTCATAAGCAAAATAATGGAGTTTTATCATTATTATGTTCATATTGCAAACAAATTGAGTCTGTCAGAGCAAAACAGAGTTGCCGGAAACAAAGTCAATATTGAGTTTGTGGTTCTCATATGGCCAAAAAAAGCAACCAAATACAGTCAAGGAGCTCTGAACCCACTATATATATACGAAAAAGCCAGAAACAAAGTCACTAATTTATTAGTGTACAACTTATGATGATATGTATGCCCCCAAACAAACGGTCTAAGATGCATTTTAACTTTTCATTCAAGTGAATGATTATTCGTCTCTGAAATTGACTTGTACTATTCACTCAGTTTTTTTCCTCTTAGTGTCCTTGTTTGATTCTCCAAGGCAACATTCAAAGGAGAGGCAAATGTTTTCCTTCTCCAAATCAAACATGTAATCTCTGACACAAACACAAAAACAGGCTGGGAAAAAAACCCAACTTCCAGTGCACAAACAAATCTAACTTGGTCAATAATTAAATAAAATAACAAAAACTTATAAGACATTTGTTGTGACTGTTGGCACTTGCTATGGCTCTGGTGTTGCTATGGTGACGCACATTCAAAAAGTCAACAGCCAACGACAATGAAACCCAAGCAGCTCCGCTGCGGCAGGCGTTCAGTGTGGCACTCATTCAGTGGAAAAACTATAAAACGCACACCCGGAGTGACGACTGGGTCACGACAGAGGATGATGTATTGGGGGATATTCGGCTCACCAGGCGTCGTGGACCCCGGCCTGGCCCAGGACCCGCAGAGGAACTCGCACACCTCCCAGAAACTCGTCTCCGAACTTCAGATTGCTGGCGTTCCACAGATCCACCCTGAAAAACACAAACCCAATGTGACATGTGACATTAAAGCACGACTGACGCCTGTCGTGACGTCTCGTCCCGACCTTGGACATAGTTGAATCAATTAGTGACTCACCTCAGCGCCAGTTTGTCGACGTCCTCTTCTTCAACATCAAACTGCCGCTTTGTGTAGCTCAGTGGCCGCGTCACCTAGAATTGAATGGCAGAGCTCAGAGCGACTGACAAAATAAAATCGAGGTTTACACTGTCAGCTCACAGCAGCTATAGTCAAAAAGCATGCAGTGGCAAACAGAGAGTGAACAGTAACTGTTAACTGTGGACTGGCCCACTGATCAGCTGGGATTGGCTGCAACCAACCTCCACCCTAAGTTTGATTTATAAAAAAAAAAAAAGTAGGTAGTAAGTAAGTATTTAAGAAGGATGGGCGAGTCGACTCTAACTTCTTCAGACAATTGTTAGGATGTGATGGACTGCTCGTACGCTGAACTTCACCAAATGTCAGCTGGGAAAGACTCCAGTTGCCCTCAGCGTGGAGAAAGTGGGCATAGAAGAAGAATGAATAACGGTTTTGTTGGAAAATTGCAAATGCTTTGCTTTGATGCTCACTATCTGTCCCAGTTTGAGTCTCAGTGAAATATCAGAGCTTGGAACAATAAGACTATAAATTTCAAACCAGTGAAGAAAAAAAAAAAAGAGGGAGCATCACATGACAGAACTGAGATGGATGGGCTGTATTTGTGTGACGATCGCTGGGCAGCAGGCAGAAGGGCACCACAAGCTATGCCCAGGCGGGTTCATGTGGTGGTTGGGAATAAATAAGACGGTCTTGTCGCTCAGAAATCAATGGGCCAGATTGTTTGGTTTGTCTGAATCAATCATACTCTTGTCCCGCCGTCTGCTGGTGCTGCAGCGAGGAGGCCTGAGGGCGGAGCGCTACAAAAATGCCACGGCATTGCTGCTGTGAGAGACGGTTAGCAGGGGCAGTCTGAAAGGAAATGTGTGTGTGTGTCTGAGATACTCCTATAAATACGAGCTAATACATATCAATTAGTGTAAATGCAAAGTGTGACTTGTTTTCAGAAGGACATTCCAAGAAAAGAAGCACTGCTGATCAAGTGGTGTGAGTGTCAACAATCAAACTGTGTAATATATATTTCTTTGTTCAATAAAATATAGAATAAAAATGTAGCAGTTTTCTCAGTGAACTCACGTTCCAATTTCTAGATTTTCACCATCATCAACTAGTCCATAAAATCGATCATTTGTGAGCCCATGCTATTGTTTGGTTTTTCAACGTTATAACTATAACAGTGTTCAACATTAATGTAATGAATAATCAATTTAAATTAATCAATTTGGACCTGTGAAAAATGTTCCTGTCAGACATTTTGATTGTCACCTGCTAATTTGACCTTGCTTCTATCTGGATTTGTTCAATTGTATTTAGTTATTTATTAACAATTATTAGATATTTTGTACAGCGAGAATTGTATATGTAGAAAAAAAAGCAATGAAGAATTAAACTCTTAATATCTTGCTTGAGAGAACTATTATTTATCCTGTCAGATGCCAGTGAAAATTGCAATTCACTTTTTATGGCGTTATAAAAAATCCTATCTGTGGAGGATGATTGAAAATTCATTTGACATTGTGACTCTGTGAACATTACATCTATCTGCAATTTGCAGTTGTTTATCCAGACATGTCTAAGTCTTTGTTGGTTGTCGTTTTGTGCTTGTTTTTGTTCCTATGTTGAAAGATTTACAAATAAAGAATCGTTAAAAACAAAACAAAAATCATATCATGACAACATTATACTAACACCTTTGTGCCTTGACTAAAATAAATAAATAAATAAAACATCCTTCTGTGTCAATAAATGGACGAGGTTGTACTTTCTGCTTTAATGAAACGTGGGCATTTATCTTTAAATTATTGGTAAATTACCTCGAAATAGAAAACCTCCTCAAACTGTGGATTGTTGGTTTTTCTTTTCACTTTGGTCTTTTTGGCTTCTGACCTGAGACGGGGGAAGAACAAAGAAATGTAAACATGTCATCAGCAAAGCACCATATGGTAACCGGTAAAATCTGGTTTACTGATGTAGTAAAGCTGACCTTGAAGGACCTAATAAAGACACGGCAGCGTACGGATCACACTGGCCATTGACGATTGGCAGACCTTGGCACTCCAACACTCTGCAGAAACACACATTTGAAATGTCACATTATTGCACAAGCTTAACTGCTGATATCTGTATCGGAGCAACACGGGATTAAGTAAACCAAGCAATGGGCATGGTGAGAATTCATCCAGGTTTCTTCTAAAATATTACAAGCTGCACTGTGCAGACAATTTCAAAACACAAGCTCACACAGTTTTTTGTTTTTTTTTGTTTTTTTTAATGCAATTCCAAATGAAAAACACATTTCTAAAAGCTGTATTACAAAGGGCAAAAAACAAACAAGCTGACAATGCTCTCAGGGGACTCTTTACACTCTATTGATATGTAATCAAATGACTAATGTGAAAGGGTCAGGAATGTTGTCAAGACCACTGGGAATGGATACCCAATCTGACATCTCTGCAAAGCTTTTAGTTTAATCATCCCCGCACAGCCCGTATGAGACTCGGCGATCTCTTCTACCGTTCCTCTGTGCGATAGAAGCTGTATGGTATGTTATGGCATGTACATGCGAGGGGCTCTGTCAAAGGTTTCTTTGTGAATGAGACATCCTGTGTGAATTGTCTGCGTGCGTCCGATTGTAGGAAAGGCAAAAACAACAACGAGGGCCCAAAAGAAGAGACGAGGGAAAGAGGGAAGTAATTCCCTTTGAGCTTTTTGGCGAATGCCTGCGCCAGTTTTAAATCCGGCATGATCCAGAAACAACACACACACGGCAGCAGGCAGATAATCTGAGAGCCAAAACAAAGTAAAACACAGCAAAGGGTGCCATAACCTCAAGAAAAATGACAACCTGCTCGAATGTGGTTCCTCTGTACATATCCCAGTGTCTTCTTAGAGAAAAAATAAAGAGCTTTGTCTCAACATTGTCTTGCACACAAACACAGAAACACAGCTGAGCAGATGTGCTAGGCATTGTGTCATAGTCTTAAATTTTCACTGTTTTGATGGTCTGCTCACCAAATTCACTGGATATCAACTAATATATAAAATTCTATTCAGCGACTTTATTCCACGTTTACTTACATTTGCCAACTTTTGTGAGAAGCGGTCGTAAACGACAGCTCAAGACTGTAATCTAATGTATTAACATTTTCCTCAGTAGTTAGTATCTAAATGAAACTCTTGCATGAACTTGACAGACCAAACACACAACTTCCTTTCATTCTGGCAGGACAAAAATCTCGCCATGTTTCCTTATTTTTTCACAGGTGACTTCGTGTTACTATGGAAACACGGGCCGTGGGTCAAAATCAGCCCCGAGAGAGACTGTTGTTTACTCTTCAAGCTTAAATTAAGTTAGTCTTTATTTTTGTATAACCGCGTAACGAGTATTAGATCATTGACAGACATTAACAAGCCTGCCGCAGACTTGGTAACCCTAAATGATCGTTCAATTCATGAAAAGAGAGAAAGAATGATTATGATTCAGAATATACAAAAGAAGAGAAATGATGCAAAATGACGAGGAATTGAAATGAACCGTAAATACATAAAGTGACCAATAAGGAAACAAAAAGGCTACAGCAAAAGAAAAACAAATCCGACCACAAAATAGCAACACACAGACAAAGTAAGGCCAAATCACCTAAATGATGGATGAAAACGACTACAATGACCACAATGAAATAAAATTGAGGAAAACATCTCTGAGTTACACGTTGAAGGCACAAAACAAACACAAATTGTGACACTTGTTTAGTGCATACAACAAGCAGAACTAATTGCAGCCCTTCTTTACTGATTGAATTTGCTTGTTCAAAAACATTTTTTTTATTGTGAATACAAACATCTCAGTTTAAAAAAAACCTGAAATGCCAGAACACAATTATAAAGAAAAATAGACTTGTCGTCTGAATATCTGTTTCACGTAGTGGCTAAAATTTCCCCCCAAATGGTAAATATGACTACGATTACAACTACATTAAGCTCTTAGATCCAAAACAACAAACAAAAACAACCCCCCCCCCCCCCAGATAAAACAATTAAGAAAAAAAAAAAATCAACAAAAGATGTATAAGTCAAGAATAAAACACTACTCAAAGAGCGGCATCTAAGATTAATGAGACTAAAAGTGCATTATTATCTGACTAAATAGTTGAAATTTGATTAAATAAATTAATTTGCCAGATGAAAACAAAAAAACCTAAAATGGAATACAGGATATTGACATTATTAAAAATATGGATAATTAAAAATAGAAACCATTTAGATTTTGATACATGTCACATTACTATAAATAGATGTTATTTTAACTGCATTTTTTTCTATCTATCCATCTATCCATCTATCTATCTATCTATCTATCTATGTGTCCCCAGTGTCCCGTTACCGCATGACATCATACTGTAAGGGGATTAGTAGCCAAGCAGGACACTTCCTGTGTGTCACGATGATGCGCCACTCGTCATACCACATGATGAATTACACGGCAAGTCACTGCACTGCCCAAAACTGTAGTGACACACACACACACACACACACACACACACACACACACACACACACACACACACACACACACACACACACACACACACACACACACACACACACACACACACACACACACACACACACACACACACACACACACACACACACAGATCCCTAATAAGGAATAAGGCGAGGGTTGGGTTAAGCATCACTAATGCCAGAGCACTTCCTGTCCAGTAAGCTTGTTTATATAACCCCTGCTTGGCCTACAATGCAGCACCCCCGTCCGTCCGTCCGGTCTCTCCTCTCTTTCCTCTCTCACATCAGCGCTCTGAACCCTGACATGCCAGACAGTGGTGCTGAGGTAGACTTATTTGTTTTAGTTGACATTACTCATATTAGGTTAATGTGCCTCTCTCCCGCGCCCACGTTTCCTGCCAAAAACAATTTCACTCAAATAAAAAGGAAGTGAATTACATCAGCGGCCCCCCCCCAGCCGTGAAACATTCACGCATACGAATAGGATGCGTGTATGAGTCAGTGTCGTTGACGATTGAACATTACCGTAACTTACCACAGGAAGATGAGCGTTTTGTTAAAATACTTCTTTTCCTCAGAAAAAATTCTAAAATTCCCCAATATCTCAATTAAATATCAAATATCCCCATCAAATATCAACGGTGTAAGTAGAAACCTTTATTGTCATAACGAATGCAAAAAGACAAGGCGAGGCGTGAACGCGAATACACAACCTGATAGGAAGTCAGTTGTGAGTCAGGATGGCGTGTGGTTAGAAGAAAATCTGAGGGTGTCGACTTTTAGTGAGAAGTCACAGTTTCGAGACCCCTGCTCATCTCTCACTTTCAGTCAGTGCATGCACATAAAAGACGCTCCTCCACCCACTGTGCAGGAGGGAAATGTGTCAGATTAGGCGTTGACTTTTTGCTTTTGTGCAACATACTGCTTTTTACTCAGAAGTATATTCATAATGAGCAGTGAGGCCGAACATAAGGCTCAGTCCTCCTTGTATTGTTTTGTTTGTCTTTTAATAACACGGAGGATGCGAGATTTCTGACGTATAATCCCAACCGGGAATTGAACCGCGGAGATTCTTGCCATGAGGAGAGAGTGCCAACCACTACGGCTCATCGGCACTCATAGCACAGGTAATAGTGTTGCGTTGATGCAGAACTTGACTCAGCAGGTGTTTAAGATGTGAATAAGGCTGAGTCGGCAGTCCACACCAGCTTAACTTTGACTGAATGAAGTGTATGATTTCTCTAGCCAGCGGAGCTGAATGGACACAGCTCTCTCTCTCTCTCTCGCTCTCTCTCTCTACCACCTCTCTGTCACACACACACACACACAAACACACACACGTGTCTTTC
The DNA here is from genome assembly GCF_963422515.1 of Blennius ocellaris. Lineage (NCBI taxonomy): Eukaryota > Metazoa > Chordata > Actinopteri > Blenniiformes > Blenniidae > Blennius > Blennius ocellaris. The sequence continues at coordinate 27,528,018 of NC_137650.1, read as the reverse complement.
TAGAGAAATCTGACGAGCTGACCTGCTGCTCTCCACTTTAAGCTCCTTACCCACAATGTGCTCTGGGAATGAAGCCACACTGGCTCATCATCAGACTTTACTGCTGCATGTTACAGAAGCTGGAAAAGCCAACAAGCACGCACACGCACCTATACACACACACAAAACCACCCCTGCACACTTTATCAATTACCACCGAAATTCGGTACTATATAAAAACAACACAAATTAAGATTTGTAGTTTACAAATACACAGAAATTCACCTCTCCCTGCCGGTCAATACCCAGCAAGTGGCTTTGTGATACTTCACAATTTAAGGTTAGGTTTTGAGCAGAATAAGCATAGTGTTCATCTCAATTATTTTCATAGAAAAATATACTTTTCTTAATCAATTGGAGCTTGGTCTGCCACTTTATAAGTGCTCACACTCGGGAAAATGCCTACGCACTTGCAGATGAGCAAATAAGATGTGCTACTATTGCTTTTATCCTGATCTGTTTGAAAAACGTGTCAAGTTAAAGACAGGCACGTTGCCCATTGTTTTATTTTCAGGGAAACAATTCATGCAAATCCAATGTTTCGTTATCGTCCCTACAATTGCTAATTATTGTTTTGCTGTTTCACTCAATAATAAATAGCAGAAAGAACGATATGACGTATGTATACGTGCGTCGTGTGTGTGTGTGTGTGTGTGTGTGTGTGTGTGTGTGTGTGTGTGTGTGTGTGCATGTGTGTATGTGTGTGGCCTCACCGTGTGGCCAGTTTATGGTTGATGACGCCGCTGTCTGTGATGACTTCACTCAGACGCAGCTCCAGGTGCACTTTTCCCTGCAGGATACACAAACACAGACATTTTTTTTTTTCCCCCCCTGTATCCGTTCTTTTCCATAATGAGCGCAGAGGCATTAAAGGTTCAGGAGCTGTCAGCTGGAAACTGTAGGTGTTCACTTTAGTTCTGGATGTCAGCTTGTGTGGTGAATTTCTGCAGATTCTGCACAACGACATGCAACCTAATTCAATCACAAACCTTGTTTGTCAACATGCCAAGAGAGGTTCGACCATACGTCTTACTCAATTTAATCCGAAGAAATACAGACACAACATTGTGGATTTTAACTAGGGCACAGCAGCTGGAAGTGCTTTTTTTTCTGAGAAAGGCCTGATTTATGCACAGTAACATGATAAGTCCTTTTACAGCAGGAAAACACAAACAAGTGGCATTCCTCCGTCAACGGAGACACACTGTGAAAAAATAGCTGTGAGCAGGAACGTCACGCTGAAGTTATTTTTCCTCTGAAGTGATTGGATTAATGACATAATGACAGTGTCGTGCTGCAGCTGTCAAGAAAAGCTTCATTAATTAACAGCATCAGTATGCAAACTCACAGGCGTTGCTCTTTCTGAGCAATTCAAGCAGAGGAGACACACACACACACACACACACACACACACACACACACACACACACACACACACACACACACACGTGCGCACAGCCAACACAATGTGTCCTCTATTGAAAAGAGAAGAGTGACACTCTATCTTCCTACTTCATTTGATCCTTCTCCTTCGCCTTTTCTCTCTCTTCTCTCATTCTCACACACATCCTTCCTCTCCCCGGCTCCCCGGATGAATGTGTCTCTGTTTCACATTGCCGCTCCGGGGCTACACACACCCATCTGTCTGCAGATGTTACTGTTCACTGTGCCTCTCGCTCTGTGCGCGTCTGTGTGTGGGTGAGTGACACTGCTGAATTGTGAATAGTAGAAAATGTTGCACATGTATTGAAGAAGCGCGGCCAAATAAATCCACTTCATATTTGATCACCGGAAGATTTGGGAATTCCGCAATGAATTAGTGGATCAAAACTCCAACAACACATTTTTTTTTTTTTTTTCTTATGAATAACATTCATTTGTTTGTTTGTTTTGGTCTCCATTAGCGGCCGTACATGGCAGGTAAAACTAGTGTTTGTCAGAATAAAACATCACTAAAGCTTGACAAAGTTTTAAATGTTTCTCTCCACTTGCTTCACAAACAAAATGTGCTTGTCTGTGTCAGAGATCAGTGCGCCCTAGTTGGCAAGAAAATGAATTATCCAGCATTTCAGCAGTTTCCACAGTTTAAAATGATGTTTGAATTTACGCAAAGCGCCGTCCTAATAAATATCGACATGTGAATTTTTAAATCAACGTTTTACTGTTTCCAATTCTTTCTCAGAAAGATGGGAATAATTCAGCTTTATCTCCTTACATATTCATTCAAAAAAATAACTTTCTGAGATCTTACTGATAAGTTCGACAGCAAATCAAAACTACAGTTGAAACACGTTTTATTCACTCACACAGCCACCTGCCGTTTCATCATTGATCATTCATGAGAAACCTAAAATAGTGGTTGTGTGTTCACTGCTAGCCATAAACGGAGCTGCACCAGAGGTGAAACTACTGTGTTTTGTTTAGCAGTCAACACAGAGTCAGATGACTTTGACCCTGCAGGCCCAATGTGTCATGTGCACACACTGCGTGTTTGTTTGGGTTTATGCCCCGATTCATACCTTGACATGGAGATTCTTTATCAAACATATATCCCCATATCCTATATGCAGGATCAAAAATCCTCTGAATTTCAGCATCAACAATAAAACACATTTTCTGAATGAATTTGTGTTCAAAATTATGATTTGTTTAGTTTTTTTCTCAGCGTTAACTGGACACTCCAGGATCTCACAGCCTTTTTGGTGGTGTGAATTTGCAGCATGTTTTTATTTTCCTGTGGAGATTATGGTAAATTTGAAAAAAATTAAATAAAATAATAATAAAAAAAAAAAATTGATAATGACAATAATTGTTTTTCACATTCTTGATCTGGTAAAGTAAGAGGACATTTGAGTGCACCTATATTTCATTACCCACCAAGTGTTTGTTTATTGTTTTACTTTTAATTCCCAGGGACATGCTGTGTATGATGCTATATATGGTTACTTATTAAAAACACTCATTGCTTAACACCCACTACAACAGCGCTAATCCCATTAGTACAACAGGATCTCATTGCACTCATCACCACGCAGCTCTGTCTCACTGTGATTATGACAATTTTGAAGAAAGCACAACATTTTTAAGGGAATAAAAAAAATAATTCTGGGGTGTTTTGTTGAGGAAATTGGAAGAGCGTGTCGACCTGTAACTTCATTATGTGCCAAATTAAAAGCTTTTCTACCACTGAGATAACTCCTGATAATTCACAGTTAAGATGTGCTTGAAATGTTAATGCTGGCCTTCGGCACACGTGCCGTTATATAGCAGGAAGTATTCAGCCCAGAACAAAGCCAAGCCGGTTGATATTAAACACAAAGAGGAGGGGGGGGGGGGGAGGATGACAGCTTTGTGTTTAAGAAGTGTTATTGTGTGTTCTCTCTGTACTGACCTGCACCTCTGAGTCAGCACTGACAGGTTGCAGTTGGAACCAGGTGTCTTTCCCGTGATACTTCTGCAGGTCTTCTTTCTTTACAGCAACTTTGCCTACGCACACATTCACGCAGGAGACAAATGAGCTCAAAACACAATGCACTTCATCCCACCCCACCCCCAAAAAAACCCCTGCATGTTCAGATGTGATCTGCAGCCAGCGCTCGACAAACAGCCTAACACGCGCTCACAAGCCTGCTCACGTACAGCAAATCCACACGCCAATCTCTTTTAAATGGCGGGAGGCCCGCGATGCACAGTGTGCATGACAGTGACCTGGAAATGACCCCCGTTTAATTTCTTCTTCGGATCTAATCAGTTAATCTGTGCCTTGCCACACCCACCGGCGGTCTCACACACACACACACAAACAGCTGCTGTTGTAAAAACCCAGGATTTTTCAGTTTGTGGTTGGCGATCAAAAAGACATCGAAAACCACCGACTTTCGCATTCACACACCCTTCGCAGAAACATCCGCTTATGCAAACAAACACACACCTTTCCACCATTTATATTTAGTCATAACACAGCAGCCATTATACAGTTTGTTAAACAGGAAGTGAATATTCAGTCTTTACCTGTTGATAAAAATTGTACAAATATGACAAAATCTAAATAATATTCAGTGTGATTCCAGAAAACATTAATTCATTTCAATATGTACAATGAGGCAGAAAGAAACTTGACTATGACTTTCTTTAGAGCAAAAATAAAACCTTGCGGTGAGATCTGCAGCACCTGCCTTCGGTTCTGTGCCAGCCTGCTGACTCAGCATTTTGCAGAACGTGTTCTCCGGAGACCCACAAAGAAAGAAATATCTAATTTGCAATTCTTGCATTTTCTTTGGCCAAAGTGACTTATAATTAATGGCTTTGAAACAACATATGAGAGAACAGGGAGCTCGTAAGTGGGGCATTATTTATTTATTATTTTTAAGAAATTAAAAGTCATTCTCAGTCAGAGACACATGAGTAAATGCCAGAAGGGTTTTGTGATTTCTTGATAAGTAGTCAGAAAAGATGGTGACTTCGCTGTCCAGACAAGATCCCAAGTGGGCCCCGGGTGTGGGTGGGGGTTGGGCGGTACCTCGCTTAATCATCCAGAATCCACACGGCTGCTGGCCGGGTATTTTATTTTTAGTCGAATTCTACTACGGACCATCACTGACTCAGCATGTTGCCGTGGAGACAGACACTGACAGCCAATCAGAGACCGTCGGGATGTAAACAAATAAAATCAGTTAATGGTGACAGTCAAGTAAAGCACAGCGTGAGTAACTACCCTCGCGGCCACTGTCATCCCCTGGCTTGATTGGTTTGAGGGGAGGTAGTCAGATGTGACCAACACATACCTGTGACCCCAACTCAAACAAATACTCAGCAAGTAACGATGTGAGGAGATGCGGCGTTTCTGTGGTTAAAAACTCTATAAATTGCACACAAGATATTATGCATGTCAACACTTTTTCAACTCGTATTCAAATTTCAATTATTATTTAGTTATCCTACTTCTGAATTTGTCACACCATTGATGTCCATTGATGCGGAAGTGCTTGGAGTCTATGCAGCGATGTAAAACAATGAACAAAATTGACTTGTGTTACCTTACTTTAGACTAGGGGTTTTATATGTTTTATATGATTTTAAAATCCCTCATCAGTATGAAAAGAAATAACAAGCTGAGGAATCTTCAAACATGCCATGCAACATTCCCCCCCCCCAGAAAAAAAAAAAAAAAGTCATGATGTTTTCATTACAATGCTGACATAAATGTAAAAAGTCACCAGAAGGGATTCCTCAGTCAAGTTTGCTGAGGCTCCTAATGATTCACTTTCTAAGCCAGTTTGTGGCTGGTGATGAAACGATGGGCTTTCTGGAGTTGACTCACCGATACTGGAGTCCCTCCTGAAGACGTCCCTGTCAAAGATGTAAAAGGAGAGGTGTCTGAAGCTCCGTGGGATCTCGCAGTAGAAGTCCTCTCCATAGAACGGACTGCAGGAGAGAGGAGACGGGAGTGAAACTCAGATCCATCAATCAGGATTATTTACTATTGAAGGGTACCCCGTGATACATTGTAGGGGAATAAAGGAGGGAGTTCACGTATGTAAGATACTATTTATATATTTTCTGAGGATGTAAATCAAAGTTATGAACACAGAACACCATTTTCTGAGAAATCTTCTCAATACAATGCAATATTTTTCCATACAAATCTGCCCTGGAGGTTTCCACTGTGTGTTCTGAAACGCTCCGTCAACTAATTTGCTTCAACACACATTAAAAGGACAAGCTAATAAGATCAGTGAGCTATGGCCAAATCCGCCAATAAGTCTTATTCTACTTGCTATAAGGACGAGTGAAAACAATCTGTACAGAGTGACTGTAAATGAAAAGGAGCTGTTTGGTTTAATGTAAGCTTGTGATGTCACACGGATAGAAATATACCATCGGTCCACTCTTAGCCCGGCTCGCTGTCACATAAATACAGAGTCAACAAGTTACAAGATAGAGGGAAACCTATAATTAGCTTACATATATGTGACTCAGAAGAGACGCAACTAATCAGACTTGAAGAGGCAAAACAGTTGGAACAGATCCAACTAACCGATCGACCATATTCAGATGTTTTGTAGGAGAAAACCATAGAAAATATTTTCTTTATATATTGCTACTTCAATAAATAGATGACAAGTGAGTGCATTAATTGAAATACCCTTTTCTTTTTTGGAATAAAGTAGCCTGGTTTCCTAAACCGTGTTGATCATGACCCTACAGATTGCCAGCCTGCAACAAGAAGCCTGTTTGAGACTGCTGGCCATTTTCAACATCATCTTCTGCCTTCTGCTTCACCTAAATGACGAGCAACCAAATCACAGGAATGCGAATCTTGTGAGCTCAGGGCTGCTTCTAATAATTACCAGCTCCTTCAGTTACTCAGCAGATTTAAAGACAGAGTGCAGAGCAGACGATGGACGGATGAATAGACGCCATCGCTGAAATTCTCTCGAACTTAGGGAATAGATTTCAATATGTATTGTGCCATTTAATCTTAAACTGTTAGTGACAATCTGCACAGTCTGCTTGGGACTTTTCCTCCTGGTCTGACTTGATAGTTGAGTTGTTAATTCTAAATTATTTTCCGTGCACATTCAGGTTTGCGTGACTAACCAACTCATTCTGCAGTCATTAGATGCATTTTCTGCCTGATCTTCTCCATTTTAAAGCACTCTATTGACTTAATCTATTGTCTTAGCTCCTGCATTTTCAACCACGTGTGATGGATCATGTGTGACGGATCACATGTGGAGACACGCAGAAATCAAAACCATCAGGTCTTGAAGCAAGCAAAGGGCTCATGACCTGTTTGCTTTTTGATTTACCCTTTTAGTTTTGAACGCTCTTTACTAAAAACCCAGTCACAGTTTCCTTAAAACTACTTTAGATGGCAAAAAAAAAACGACCCGGTGTCACCTGACTTGGGTGAGGGTTTACAATTTTGATGAGTACTATCAAATGTTATTCGTCAAAATGTGTCTGACCTACGAAAGTGTTTTTTTTTTTTTTTGCCTTTTCTTTTATTCAATTGCAACACACGTGCAAGTTGTTTTACACAGAGAAAAAGAGAGAAATACAAAAAATAAGCGAGAGAATCACAGAGAAACTGAACATACCAAAGTGACTTCTCCACTATCTTGGTCCTGAAAACCTCCTCTTGGTCCAAGTTGACAGTGCAGTAGCAGTCCCTCATCCTGTTTGGCCCCGGGTACGGAGGGATGTTTTTTGCTTCTCCTGCACAATGGGGGGGAAAAAAAATAGAGGAGGAAGGAGGGAGAGGTGAGCAAGTTATTATTTAGGAGTGCTGTTGCAGCAAAAACAAGCTATAAGTTATTACTTATTTAAGAACACCGAAAGCACACAAAGCATTATGTAAGTTCACACCTGTTTTAGCTTTAAGTATATCGGGGGGGGGGGGGGTACTTCACCGTCAGGGTGTATCACTCTTTAACACGCGCTTTCATTGTCATTACATCACCAAATCCAACAGCACCTATAATGAGCTTAGGTCTGCCAGGGTGACTACTTCAGGACACACAGATACACACACACACACGAATATCAGGCTGTGGTCTCGGATGGAGACGCGCAAACAACGTGGCGAGACGGGAAATCAGCTCTTGTGCACTGGGTCTGTGTTGTCAGATCCGTGAATGGGAGAATCTGTGTGGGGCATTTAGCCGACTCTGCTGTAGCTCAATCTGTTCATCGGACATGTGTGACAGATAGCACTCCCTTTCACAAGAATGTAGTCCAACCACCCACCGAGATACACACACACACGCACGCACGCACACACGCACACACACAAACCACAAAGGTGGTGCTCGAGTCCCACAGGACCAATATGTTCGCCTCTATGAAGTCGTGAATCCACACTAGTCGATTCTCCGTTGCTTCGTCTGTTTCTCTTCTCCCCCAGGGACCCACCGGACTCTGTAGTCTATAGTTACACACGTGTTCAGCAACATTGTGAGTGTTTGCTCCAGTAATGCTCCATTATCTGCTTGGGGAACCCGAAGCTGCTGAGCATTGCTCGCACTGTTATTTCTGGCTTTGAATGAGTGACTTCTTTGCAGGGAAAGAGTGCGTGGTTGGGTGGATGCTGCTGTTTGCAAAGTGTCACTTTCTCTCGAACACAATAGTTCCCCACATGCTCATCTTTCACCATGAAAATCTCAACATTATATGAAAGTACAGCTTAACCGTCTTTCATGTCCGTGCATTCATTTCAGACACAATTTTTAGTTTTTAAAACCTGCTACAAAAAAAACCAACAAAAAAAAAACATGCTGATTGTTTGACAACAATAATAAAAATAAAACCAAAACCTAGCTTCCAAAGTGAAAAAAAAAAAGTATGGCTACAAAGCAGGCAGCAACACAATTCTTTGCCATTATACTGACTGCTGTGACCCTACAGTCAACCCTGAGGGGGGCCGGGGAGAAAGTTGACATAATAAGAAGATGAATAAGAAGATGTGAAACAAAAGCAAAACAAATATCAGTCAGATTACAGTAGTATCTTTCCCTATAGTAACAGTCCATCTCTACACAGGGAGAACATGCAAACCTGGTGCAGAACGCTCAAGAGAAACAACTTATCCGATTGTTTTTTGTAATCATATTTCCTTGCATTCTCAACGACAGCCAGAATATATTTTGTTTATTTCTCAACAGCTCTAAGATCAGAAAGTGCAAAACATACCAGATCATCCATTCCTGACACGCAATATTCAATTAACACAATTAAACTGTATCTTATCGCAGAACTCGTGTTATTGCAAATACCCGGAAGTAACGTTGGTGCTGCAGTAACAAAAGTCCATCACATGCCATCACTGAAGAAGGAGTGAGTAATGACATTACTCACAATGCACAGCAGGCAATTAAACTGTTTGGATAGAACTTGTGGTTTATTTACGCACTGGTTTGGCTCTTGTTGTTGCTGGCTGAAAAGCATTGAGAAAAAGAAGCAAGAAAATTACAGGATTTCCACTTCGAAAGGGGAGAACCCCACAAACGTCACACCGCACCACAAAGAGATACGTGCAAACATTCCCACGAGTCTTAAAAGGTTAATATTAGGGGGTTTAATAGGTTGTAACGCACACAGCTCTGATTGCATCAAAGTCGTGAGCCATGAATTAAATTCTTGAGCAGATCAAGAAAAAAATGAAAACAAATCCGGTCTGGACTGTGCATAGAACACAAAAAATGAGCCGTGATCTCCTTTAACAATGGTTCCAAAACATGTTTTTCTTTTCTTCAAGCCTTCCAAGCCTTGCCCCTTGTTGTGAACCCCCAGTTCTAATCTCCGATTTGCCAAAACATTACAGTGAAGCCGAACACAACCACTCTCCCAAAGACACGAAAAACTGTAGCGTTCAACTTAGAAAAGGAATCGGCAGTTTTTCAGATCGGCTCGAGATCACAAGAAAAGTCTTCTCTGGAGTGCTCCCAGTGGGGCTTGTACCGCAACGCAATGTCATAACTGCAAGACTGCAGCCTGATTCATGGAATGTGTGAATCATTACGTTACAATTATAACAATTCACAACAGCAAAAACATTCATTCACAAATTAAGCCGACACCTGAGCGGCACTCGCTCCACCGCGTTGACTCGCTGCAGACTGAGGATACGTCTGTGTTTTCAAGTGAGATGACGTAATCCTCTCTTATCGCCGCCTTTATCCCTTCACTTCCCACTGTTATTAGATCTCCCCCAGGTCTCCTCTTCTCCTCGGCCTCGCTCTCATTTATTCCCTCGTATTTATTTTATCTCCGTCCTCTAATCCCCCTCATTCACCCCGCTCGACCGAATTCCCTACAATCTCCGTTTTCCTCCCGCACTCATTCATGACCCTTGAGGTCCCTTGATTGGATTGCACCATCCGGGCCATCCTAGTAACCAAAACATCATGGGATTACCACAGCTTTCTGAGCTCTGTGTGTGTTTAAAGACTCAACTTACAATGTGAAAACAAAAATCACAGCTACTGGAGAGCAGAAAACGTCGACAAAAAAGGAATTGGCCCCACGGTTAGTCCCACCTTCATATTTTTAAGGCATTGCAGTACATCACATATACATTCCTAAGGCCGTTCAGGAGGTTTAAAGCATGTTTTACTCAAGATAGTGTTTGTTTTAAATTACTGCAATCCTTTCGACAAACCTTCATGGACTGATGAGTGTATTTTAACAGCAGCCAGAGCTTTCGGTCAACTTGGTGACTCAAAACCTTTTTTTTCAAGATTTATCACAGTCAAGTGTGAAGTCACCTCAGTCTTGTTTTTTTCTCTCACTTGATGTGTTGTTTTATGACTTAACTGTACTAAACAAAAACAAACCCTATAAATATTTAAAAGAAGTGGTATTTACTCACCACTCAGCACATGTATCACAAAAGAAATGTGGATTGAAAACAACTCAACATGCTCAAGTTTGAACTTTCTTTATTTAAAACAGAAAAAAAAAAAAAAGTCCTTTAAATCTGGAGGGAAGTCTGCTTGTTAGCCTGGCCTCCACGCAGCTGCAGGGATCACACATCTGCCAACTGTGTAAAGTGACACCTCAATGCGCCCGTAGCGAACGTTAGTACGCTCAAAACGACCAGAGAGTTGTGTTACTTTTCACTCCCCCGCCTCCACTTTCTGAAAAAAAAAAGCCAGTAGGTTCAAAAATCATCTGAAGAAGTAAACAAAGAGTGGATGAAATTAAGTCTTAGTAGTATGTTTAGTCAACACCGCGTTGGAGCAGCTGCATGCTTCACCTGGAAAGTCACAGATTTTGTATTACTCTGCGTGAAATACTGCATGTGGAACAAGCTTTCAGGACAACAGCTTATTCAATTTAAAAAAAATGTCTGCATTTTCTGCCTTCGACAGTTTTAATGATGTACTATTGCGCGTTTGTAGTAACGGCCTTCATTACGACACAATGGATGAGCAAAAATATGAGGAAATCTTATGAATGTTTGCACATTTTCTGAAAAGTTTTCGTTTACTAAACTACACTGAAGTTGAAAACTGAGCTGTGGTTACCGCTCTCACCTCACAGTGAGAAAAGCCTTGGTTCAAGTATTTGCTTGGTGGCTTCTCTGTGTGGAAGTGGTAAAGAAGATTGATGGATGGATGAACCGAAACTTGTAGTCTGTCAAACCTCTCACTCCGAAAAAAGTCACTGGAAAACGATGTCTCGCAATGCAAAACACATGCAAGTCATTACCACATTTCCAAATACAGTAGGACGTTTCCTGTTTTCCTGTTCAGGGCAAAAAAGGAAGTGATGGAGTGTCTCGCATTTCTGTTTGAGCTGATAAGCAGCAGTCAGTAAAAATCAGCCAATTGTGGGTGCAGGTTTTCGGCTCAGTGCGTGTGTTCGACGTGAAGCAAGTGAGTCCGTTACAAAAGGAAACGCCGAGCCTCTCAGGAACCTGCAATTCAACACGTGAGATTAAAGACTTCAAAACAAATCCACTGTGTAATCGTCTGTCTCGGCCTGCCTATCAACCGCCTTCTTTTATCCTTTCTCTCTCTCTCTCTCTTGGACTAAAGCCTACTTATTGGCTTTTGATGCGTGTTGAACTCATCCTGCTTCGCTGCTTTCATTTTTCTGTTTGCATGATAAACTTTAACCTAATTTCCCTTTCCTGTATTTCTGGTCGGATCCCCTTTTTCAACCCTCTTTCTTTCACCTTCATCAGAGCTGTGTGTTTTCTTTCCTTAACACTCAATATAAGCCCCTCCCCCCCCCCCAAAAAAGAAAAAATAAACACGCAGAAAACAACAACAGCCACAGCTTTTTTCTTTTCATCAAGCAACGTCACCCCTGGAGAATATCTTGCCCCAGTATCCGAACATAACAAGAAAATACACACACTCGGCACGCGTCTGTGCGCATGCAAAACATTGTGGTGGTGGGGGGGAGGTTGAGCAAAATAGCATGAAATAAGAGGACGGGAAGATAGAAGACCCCAAAGACAGCTGGAAGAGCACATTCATGTAAATTGACACCTCAACACAAAAAAAAGAAAACATCATCATTGCAGAAGAAAGTGAAGAAAAAGAAGCCGGAGCGGAAGAAATGAGGAAACGCAAGTGATTGAAGCAACATAATGCAAAGTGAACGTGCAGCTTTGTTCCTCCACCCACTCCACTGACTGGTTTGAGTGGGCCACGGTCGCGTGTACAGTTACAGACGCGCCGCTGGACTCGTTATTCTGATCCTCTCTGACATGAACACATTCGGGATACACAAGGCGTGAATGCTTTCAGCGGCTGTGTGCTGAAACTAGCAGGCCTGGGAAACAGAAACACAAGCTTTAAGAAAAGACAAGAGGCAGGGGGGGGGGGGGGTGTTACTGAGAAAAATACAAGCAGTGTACTCAATCAAGGGTGAGAGAGAGAGAGAGAGAGAGAGAGAGAGAGAGAGAGAGAGAGAGAGAGAGAGAGAGAGAAGTCAGCCAGATAGAAAACTGGAGAGTGGTTAGCTTTGGAGAAAAGCTACAACAGGAAATGAGATGAGGAGAAAGGAATTTCAACTGGATCCAAGACGAGGTTTAAAAGCAGCGAACAACCCAGTTACCCCAGAGAGTGAGTGAGTGCAGAGGATGGGGAGAGAGAGAGAAAGAGAGAGAGACTGTGAGAATGGAAAGAGGGAGTGAAACTCATTTATATGATGCCACTGTACATTCTCGGGTCTTTTGATGTTTTCAGGAAGAAAAACAAGAACTGAAACAAAACTATAAAGCATGTCACTTCTGAAAAGGCCCGAAACACACACACACACACACACACACACACACACACACACACACACACACACACACACACACACACACACACACACACACACACACACACAAACACACACACACACACACACAATCTAAAATTTCTGCTGCCCCCCCCCCCCCCCCCCCCCCCCCGACTTATTTTCTCTATAAAATGCCAAACATTGTTCAGATCTCTGCAGTCTTCCTCATTCAAGAATGACCCAGACTATGTGCAGACCACCACGGCTCTCAAACTCCAAATCAGACTCATGGACTGAGAAATTCTATCATAATGGCCGCAGCCTCATTTACAGATCACGTGACATCCAGCTGCCCCCCCCCCCCCCCGCCAAAAAAAATCCCCATTCACATGAGAAAAAGAAAAACAAGCATCTGTAATTCAAAAAGTCTGGAAACTTTCCACAGTACACGTGCGCAGGGAGCAAGTTTCATTAAAATAAACGGCAGTCCATCTTTTCTTTTTGATTCTCTAAACACCTCAGTTCACCACCGAGCTGTTAATCCCAGCTGCTGATGCACAAACTTTCCCCCAAAATGTTTTCCAAAAAGGAAATGGAAAATTCAGGACGACACTTTATAATATCAGATCCAAAGTTATGATCAAGTTCATCTTTTTATGTAGACTTCTTGAGACTTTTACGACAACCAAAGAGATCCCTGTGATAGTTTGTTCAATAATGAGAAACTTGCGTACAAAAAAGAAAAACATGACATTGCTGATGAATGCGGTGAAAAGAAAAAGCCAAACTATCAGCACCTGTTGGCCACATTTACCACTTTTAACTCGATCTACCTCACGGTGAAACCGACAATCAATAAAAAAAAAAAAATCCTGTTTGCATTGAAGCGTCGAGTTTCATGTTGAAACTTCTACCCCACATTTTTTTTTTCCCTTTGCGGCAAAACATCGGCCACAAAAAAGGTTCTAAATGAGGACAACTAAACATGAGCACAACTGCAGCATGGTTTGCTTCGCCACATTTCAGAGATTCTCTGAAGCAGCTGTGTTTTTTGCCCCCAAAGAATGCCATTTCGGAAATGTTTGGGAAAGGAGCCACGTTTTCAAGAAAATATCATCAGATGCTAAATAAACCCCACAAAGTCTGACGCCACGATACGACAAGTAGAAACAATACATGTAAACACTGAGTCTGTTTACTTTAGATGTAATTTAAGTTTAAGAAGAACTGATTTCACTGACACTGAGCCACACTTTCAAATGAAACACGTTTCAGTGTATGGAAGTCTACGCTACGAGGTGAGATGATGCTAATAACTTAATTATTACACACAAAAAAAAAAACGAATCATGAATGAGGTGAAATGTGAAATATCTAACTAAAGTGAGAACAGATCATTCTGGACATGCATATGCATGATTGTGAAGCAGCTTTCAGAAACAGATGCCAGATAAGAACTTTCAATATGAAAACCATAATCTGGGTGCGATAACACTCCTAATCCACTCGTGCTCTTCAGTTTATAACAGGGCCAGGAGCAGTTTTAACTAGTTTATGTTCTATTCTGTGCTCAGTTTACAATTTCAACTGCAAACTGATTTTAACTAATCCATTTCAGTCTCATACCGCAAATCCATACTGATATATTTCAGAGTCACATGGTGGTATAGTGGTTCGCTCTTTCACGTCACAGCAAGGATATTCTGGGTTTGGTTCCTTTCTGTGTTAAGTTTGCATGTTTTTGTTTTCTTCGAAAATGCAAAAAAAAAAAAAAAAAAATCTGTGTGAGGAAATAAATGGATGGATTGCATTTGTTTCAACTCTTATTAATCCTCAGCTGAACTATACTGGTTACACTGAGGAGCAACTAAAAATAACACAAAACCATGAACTAGTACAAATATTGTATTTTTTGTTCAGCAGCTCAAGCAAATCATAATCCTCAACCTAAAAAGTAACTACTTTTATTAGTATTTTTATGAGGACACCAAACACCAATATACTTTGGAGTTTTATTTGTATCTTGTTTCTATAAATTCCATGACACTAACATACAGGACAATCTTTGGCATCTAATAAGTGTTTCTGCAGTTCTATTTTGGCGGGTTCACCACTACAAGTCCTGGCAACTTGCACTTTCATAGTTTTTACTACTTTGCCCTCCATGATGCAACCAGGACTTAAAGCAGGTTCAAATTAAAATCAGTGAGAAAATCACGTTTCAGGTTTTGGGTTTGTTTTGTTTTTTTAGATTAAAAAAACAAAAAACTGATGTCGTGTCTCAGCAAAGGCGTATTTCTTTTATTCAAGGTTCAGTTTAGTAGCTGGTCACAGCAGCATCAGCACCTACTGCTGACTGTTCCAACCAAACACCTTTACATGCCATGCTGCTCCATCACTGACTGTCCTCCGTGACAAATAGACCCCTCGTGAAAACCAGCTGAGCTTTACGTTCCGGAAGTTTCCACGTAACGACAACAGCGTTCGGAGCAGCATGACAGGGAACAACGTGGAAATGAAAAGTAGTTCATGTTCAAAGACCTGCTGGGCTGCACAGTGCTGTCGCTGTGACAAACCAGCGTTCAGTTACTGATCAAACTCGCTCTTTGTGCGGTACACCTCGGAGCTAATGTTCACACGGACTTGTTAGTCTCAATGGAAAACTTGGGTAAAGTAAGGAACACAAAAACAGGCACACAAACACACACGTCTGTGAGCCATAGTTACACAGTGTCGGAAAAGGCTGCTCGAAATTGGCTCACGGCAGCTTCGCAAAACTGGCGTGTTCATTCAGGATGTGGTGAGAGTGTTTGGCAGCAGTGTGGTCTGATAGTGGAGTGCAGTCCGGAGAAGAAAAGCTGAATGGCGATCTGCTTTCACGGTTTAATATGACCTCCACATCCTGGTCAGGACAACAGTTTGACCTCAACATTTTCTCCAGGCTTTTTTTTTTTGGTCCATTCACATAATCCACCGAACGCTCTAACGCTGAAGTTTCTGACTTTTAAGAGAATGTGAAACGAAGTGTGTTCAGAGTTCACCGCCACTCGTTTTCCGCCGCAGATCCAAACAGGCCTGACAAAATGGAGACGAGATATGTAATGTTTTGTATGCACAGGAAAGGGAGAGCGTGACGGCTGTGGGTCTCCGCGTGTGGCAAGTTGACACTGTTGGTTGGTGTTGCTGGAGGAGGAAAACACTATTCTGAAGCTTGACTTAATCTGCGTGTGTTTGCGCGTGTTTCCTTAAATGCTGATTGCACAATAAGCCCTGGGGACTTGGGTAGTCAATAACAGGTGATACCATGTTTTAGCGTCAGGCTATGGTAACATTAAGGTTAGAAGAAGTGAAATAGTAGTTTGCGCTGAGCTTCGTCTGCAGGAAATGAATATAAGTGAATTTACTTTCTCCCAAAGGCATGCACATGTGTGTGTGTTCCCCTTGCGAACCCAAGACTAAAACGTATTTCTACAGCCACTTAACTTTAACAGCATTAACACGTGCCTGTTTTTATTTCAATACTTTTGTAGGGACCTGATTCCACACTTAACTCATAAGCACACATGTCATTGTAAGGACACGATGCAAAAATAAAAATGGAGGTCCTCATTAGAGAAATCTGTAAATCTCGGGTTAAAACATGTTTTACAGTCAAGCTATGATCAGGATTGTTTAGATGAAGGTTAGATTAAGGTTTATACAGCAACTAGCTGCAGTATAGTAGGTTACTATTTTGTCACAATTAACCATAAAAAACAGCATGCATGTGAAGATTAGTTTATCCATTTACTATGCAAATGCTGAGCAACATAAGAACCGTATGGTACTTCTAACACGTCTTGTAACTGGAGCTCCTCTTTCCACGGTACAGTCTGCTGAATGTTTTCATGCTTATGTCATTGTTAACAGTTAGAGGTCGTCGCAGTCGACTTCTCCCATGGGGCATCTGAAGGACACGGGGAAGGAGCGGCAGTCCGGGTGAGTCCTTCAAACCTTTATTTACCCCTGCCGACCCTGCATGCTGGGCCGGGGGTGGGGGGGTGATAGCTCTCCTACTTTTTCCTGGTACTGAGCGCAGGAAGAGCGGTTGTTGCCAATCGGGGTTGTTCCACCATCCTAAAGCTGCCTGGACCGAAACGCAGTCTTCGTCAAACAGTCAACACGCGTGTTTATAGCAAACTGCTTCCAGGAAAGCTTGCCTTCGAGGGCAAAATGGAAAACCCCAGCAATATTTACAAATGTATTTGAATGTGATGTAACACCGGCTTCTAATGAGAGGTATTTCTTTTTATCTTTGTCCACACACACTAAATCAGCTCCAACCTCTTCAGTGGAACAGGAATGGAAGTCCTCAACGTTGATGGAAGTGTTTCGACCCCCTCCCTCCACGTCACTTCGCGTCTACTATTCAGTCTGGACAAGAGGAAGTCCGGGAACCTCTGCTGGCCAGCTGTCAGGGGAAGGACGGGGGCCTCCGTCATTCCAAATTGACTTTTACCACCCACTCACACCCTCCCCACCCCCCCCAACTCGAGTCATCCATCCTGTGCCGCCTGAATTCAGCCGCCCACTCCTGCTTCCTGGACCTCCAACATGTCTTCAGCTCCTCGACTCAATGTGTAATCTAGTTTTCCCTCCACTGTGGTCCCCTCAAGAGCCAAAACACTGTATTCACTCCATCTAAAATTACACTTGTTTTGTTACAATATCATTAAATGGCAGCAATGCTGCCCTACGCCAACACCACAGAGCCTATAAAAACTGTTGGGGCCGAGAAGCTTATGGGGAAAATCGAATGCCAGAGCGATGCAAACCTGACGATTTATTTTTGGCCACGTCACCAAAGAATCAGGCTGAACTCTGAAAACGTCTAAATCTTCCACCTGCGACCAAACAGCCAAGTGTAAATATATAGAGACAATGCTGCCACAGTCAAGTTTAACCGTCTACAAATGTTTGCAATGACACAAAAAAAAAAAACTGTTTTTCCATGCCATTGTTCAACACACGTATCTAATTTCAGATCGAAGCAACAAAATGCACTTCCTTTAACCTCTGAATGTGTGGTTTCCTCTTTCATTTTCTCCCAGAAATAGCTTTGGAAGCTGGTGCAGTCACATTTTTGTATTTACAATTGCTTTAAAAATGACTGTACCATCTGTAATGGGCGACTGCAAGTGACGGCCCCAATGCGAACGTTGTAGCTCCCCCTTAGCTGAACCCTGCGGGGCATTTCAGTGGTGTGATGACTTGTCAAGTGACACTGGGTGATTTCACAACCCCCAACCCTGTTTCAGTTTCACTGTTCACATTAGCATTATTTTGGCTGTAACAGCAATGTGGTGGAGAGCTGGTGAGTGAAATAGGAAGAGATTCAACAGCCAACCATGGTTGAGCCTAGTTAGATTAGATAATGTTGACAATTTATTCAAGTAAGACTTTGTTTGATTTCAAATCCTATCCAAGCCCAAAAACGAACCAATGCAGCGAGTGTGTTTATTCTCTGATATGTTCGTTGCTTTATTTCCCAGCATTTCAGGATTTAGTGAAACGTGTTTGTGCTATAGAGAGCACGAGCCTTCGTTGTGACTTCTTCATACAACAATATGGTAAAATGTTTAAGTGTTAATGACTTGTGCTTCACTATATTAATTAAACAGGTAATATGTGGTTGTCAATTACTGTAGTGACGTGGTTCCAAATAACACATTCTCTTCATTTAATCATACAAAACTGCATTGGATTCATTTATAAGTTTTTTTTCTTGATTTTTGTGATTCTGACTTGTGGCGTGTTCTCACCCAAACAAAATGAAAAGTTGGCACTAGTGTAGTCCATCTTTTGTGACATGTATATTACCAATGTAGAGATTGTGATGGTGACAAATCTGACACATATTGTGAAGCCCTATAAATGACATGAAAAGAGTCAATATGCCAGAATTTGGGGTTTTCTTTGAGACGAAGGTGGCCAATAAACATCAATCATATAAACTCCAATAAATGTTAGGCAATATTTTGTAAATGCAGCAAACTACAAATGTTCTACGAAGCCTTGCTCGGCTCACTTTTTAACAGTTACAGTGCTGCAAGCCATTATCTCACACACAAACTTCCAAAATTCCCCTTGATGTCTCGAGTTTAGGTAAGTACATTGTGGAATAATCTAAATCAAATGGAATTCCTCTTGTTTACTGTTGTTCAGGGCTTTGCTTTCATGTGAATTGTAGGGCCTGCAGGTTATGTGAAATCTGGAACTCATGAAAACATAGATGTCAAAGGGTATACGTCTGTGGCGTTAAACACACCGATGGTATTTCATTTTCCACGTTTCTTTAAAAAGAGGACCCTACAAATTGCAGAGAGCGATGGCAGGATGTATTTTCCGGCATTTGCCACACGTGTGGCTGAATGCACATATGTTGTTGATGTTGTTGTTGTTGTTGTTAATTATCGCACAGTCCCAACTCCAGCTGTGCCACTGAGACATCCCGTCTCTCTGAGCACCGACTGAGACACGGCTGCTGACAGACGAAGCACAGCCCACTCCTGTATGTAAGACACAACCTCTGTCCCTCGCTATGCGTCCCTCTACATCTGCTTTGTATTAGCTTGTTGCCATGCAGGAAAAAACAATTCTTTTGTAGTCTTTTCCAGCCAATCGGGAAGTGAATTGGGGGGGGGAGGTGTCAGTTTCCGGTTTCCTGTGTTCTCCAGACATCGCGTACTCAGGCCCATGTAGCCGCCGTTCAGTTTTCCGATATTCCCGTGTTTCTCCAGGAAACTGAGAAGAGTCATCACCTGGCGGGGAGTAACAATAATAAGTCCTCTTTCTCGTCTCCAAACATGTAGCAGATCCTCGGCTCTGAGTCATCAGCACGACCGCAGTCTCATGCCAAAGGACGAGACGTTGATGAAAACAATGTGATGCAAGCGTTACGACGACATTACTGGGAGCACAGCGCCCGGGGGATCACACTGACAGCAGCTATGACTGCTGCTAGGTAACAACACAGTGTAAACTCGACTGCCGTCACTGCATGAGATTACAGAAAGTCTGGAAACTCAGGGCCTGGAAGTGACGACAACATGAAGGCCTTCATGAATGCCAAAATACTGTAAATAATAAGCCAGTGCAACTCTACATAATCCATTTTTCTGAGCAATCTCCTGGCATTTTGCAAAAAACAAAAAACAAAGACGGAAATAACTGTTTATTAACTAATCCAAGTCAAAATTTAGTTAAGGACAAAAAATGTCTCGTTCTGCTTCTTCAGGTGTCTTTTTGTTCAAATAAGGATTCACGGATAATACTGCAGATAGGAAAAAGGGGGGAAAAAACAAAACTTGGCAAAACAGCTATATTTGATATGCTTGAAATGACTATCTATCAAAATATAGGACTATGTAAGATAAACACACTGGCACCTCATTTCAGCCTTTCATAACACAACAAAACAGGTTCGTTTTTCCTGAAATGTGCTTTTCCACGTGACCGAATGTACTCCTCACTGTAGGAAAGGACCTGACGGGTCAACAGGTTTGTATCTCGGAAATACATCTGTGACGCAAAGAGGTCCGCGAGTCACCGGCTTTTCATTCACAGGAACTCAAAGCTGCCGGGTGATTGAACATCCATTCAGAAAGTGCAGCAAACTAATGAGGCCTTTTGTGATTTAAATATTACAACTCTCCCTGGAGTCGGGACCATGTTATCTCGCAGCTGCTGGACTATTTGATAAAGTCAACACAGGGTGGTTTTCTCTCCGGCTGTTTTCCAGGGACTCTTGCGGCCAATTTTTTACGGCACGTAAGTGGCTTAAAAATACGGCCTAACTTTGTGTATGTGCCCAGCAGAATGGAGGGCGAGAGTTTGCTCTCCAATGCTGGCTGGCATCGCCACGCAGCCCCACCAGATGTGTGTTTGTTGTCATTTTTTTTTTTTTGTTTTCTCTCATTCGGCTCGTCCCTTCTGTCGCCTGTTTGGAGTCAAAACAAACTGGACAGCACAGCCGGGATGAACTGGGTGCCAGATGTCAGCAAAAAGGAGAGGAAACAGTTCCCATATTGACCCAAAATAACAGCCAGGGCTTTGTGAGGAAATGATCGTCTGCTCGCTATGGTTTTGTATTAAACCGGCGAAAATCGTGAACATGTTGTCAAACAGGTCAAGGCAGCAACGTTTCACATTGTTTCTCCTGACAGAACACTACTCTCATTACACCTGAAGCCTCATGATCTGAAGAAATGTGTGTCTTTTTCAAAACTAAAAATACAACTTCTCAACTTGCAGGATTCTATGATTTTATTGAAGGGGCACATAAAATATTCTACATCTCAGCCAAGAAATATATTTTAATACTTCATTGGGCTCTGCGAAACCACAACTGTTCACTGCACATCAAATTAATTATTAATCAAGATAAGAGTCTGCCGATTAAATAGTAATGAAACTATAAACACTGGCATGATTGTCTGTTTAACTTGAAAGTGACATTTCCGCCCGTTCCATAGTAATAACAAACAACATTCCCAACCATTATTTACTGTAATTCACGCAACATTCACGGTGTGATTTGAACAGTTTTACAACGTTGAGATGGCTTGGCTTAATGGTTTTATTGTACAGGCACTGCCTCCCCCCACTAAAACCTTGACTTCTAATCTGCCCTCAGACTCCTCGTGGATCCATTCACAAAGATATGCATGCACCACATGCCTCCTGCAAACCAGGGGTTCCCACTGGAGACCAGCTCGAGATCTAAATATAGAAATCTGGGCTAACAATCAATAGCTAGACAGTCATGCATCAAGCTTTTTTTTTTCTTGGGGGGGGGGGGGTGGAAAAGGGGGGCCAGAAAGAGAAGATGCGCTAACATGAACGTCTGGCTGCAGTGGAGGTGTTATCAAGTCTTGTTTGATCTGAAATGTACATATTAAAACACACACACACACACACACACACATACACACATCTGGATATTTGACGCCTTTCAATCGCACAGCCTGCTCAGATCCAAGTCTTTATGGACACACATAATCTGGATCCAAACGCCAGCTGCAAAATTCCCACAATCTCCCCTCAAGGATTCTCCATTTTTTTTTTTTTTTTTTGGTTTTCCTTTTTTTCCTCCCCCATTCTTACATTTTCAGTTTTACAGTTTGCGGTTTGGATCTTCAGAGTAGAAGCGTGTGATTTGAATTACAATAGCAGGCAGAACAACACAGATCTGGGTTCTCCTCCAGCGCTCAGAGCTTCTCTGCTGAACACAGTCATCCATGCACACTGGGGGGGAGGGATTTTTTTTGTTTTTGTTTTTTTTTTCTCTCTCCTCTTACCTATTTTTATTTTAACGCTCTGGAAAACCCGGAGACCTTCCTCTTCTACCGCCATGCTTTCACCGGGGCTCTTTCCCTTCTGACGACCAGATGAAGACAGTCCTCCACGGCGGGGTGTTTTGGCCTCTCCAGCGCGCGGATATTCCAGGGGGCTTTGCACATCTATGCGCTCCGGACGGCGCTCATTACTCCGGCCCGAGCACTGCTGCTGCTTCGCTGCTTCACATCAAGCGGATCCAGCCTCAGTCAAGTCAGTCAGTCAGTCCCCTTGCAGCAGCAGCAGCAGCGGCAGCGGCAGCAGGCGCACCGCCAGAGGAGGTGTGGCCCCGCATTGCCCCGCCCACTCCCAGTATGAAGGCCGGTCAGTGCCCGGCAGCGGTACGACCGATAATAGTGTCTCACTGGGGAAAATAATATTCATTTGGATTGAAGATGCAAAAAAAACAACAAAAAAAACAACATATTAATGTAAAGACTCATTTGGGCTCAGTATATGCACATAAATAGATGCTTTAATCTGCATAAACATCACCGTGGGTGCCGATCTGACTGAAAAGGGTGCCGGGATAGCCAATAAAAAAAAAAATAATAATAATAATAGTAATAAATCAGTTGAACATATTTTGAATGAATTCTTGAAAAAAAACCTCACATTGACCAAGATTTAAACCCCAACATACCCCCATATACAAGGGCGTTGTCATCGTGTCACTGAGTTTAAGCTTTTTGATGAAACTTCATGCCCGAATTGAATGTTCCCTTCATTGAAAGAAGACAACATGAAGTGAGAAAAGAGAGAGACAGAGAGAGAGAGAGAGAGAGAGAGAGAGAGAGAGAGAGAGCGAGAGAGAGGTGCAGCAGCTACTTTCCGACCCAGGATATCCTGTCACTCTGACACGGCGGCAATAGACCAATACCCCCTCGGGTACCACGGGCAAATATACAAATCAGCACCTATGAATATCACTGGATTCCTACTTCCATGCATCCATTGCATTGGAATAACACATTCCCACTCAAGCCACAAAAAGGCTAAATGAAAGCCATGTATAAAGATGAACCAAAGCTTCCACTTCCAAAGTAAAAGCCTGAAAATGTACCTATTCTGTGTTACAGTTTGGTACAACCCACAGGGAGATTTCTTGTGGAGCTGATAAATCAACATATTCAGACAGACAAACAAACAAATGAGAAGAAGGAAGCAGCCCAAAAAGATAAAGGTGATAACTGAAACCAGTTCAGTGATGAGTAATACATTGACATATATGCAAAGCAAGATAGTGTTTGGTGCATTATTTTTTGTTGTCACAATCGTTCTTGTCAATAAAAACCATTGTAAGCCATCTTCATTTTGCTTTTAAATTGTGCCACATTTGCTATAAGTGAAGTGTGGGAAAATAAATACATATTGGCCATTAAACACTGTGTTGAGTTAATAAACCACAGTGTGAGGAAGAACCAAGCCCAGTCTCAACAGAGTGGCACCTTCATCACATGTTGCTCTTCAGCCTGCTCACAAATCATTCAACCAGCATTTGTCAAAAGTCAGCCAGTGTGGTTGTGTTGGTCACTCCGGCACAAAAGACACATTCAGACTGATCCCACAAGTGTTCAGTGGTGGTGAGATCAGGATTGCTGGCAGACTGTCCCATCCTCTCCATTCCCATATTTGGGACACTGGACAGACCGTCAGCCAGTCACAAGTTGTTCTCTCGAAACTGGCTGTCAGAGTGATTGTGTGTTTGAGACTGTGTATATCTCACTGTATTTGCCCTGTAATGGACTTCTGACCTCTCCAGGGTGTTTACCACTTTTGCATATAATCAGCAAGGATCAGCTAAAGCCTTTTGACACCCTGATATTGGAAAAAAAATGATAACGACAAATGGATGGATATATAAAAGTTTTGACCTAAGAAACAAAAACAGTTGCTAGAAATGTCCATCAAACACGGGACGAATTCTTTACCTTAGGTGCATTGGAGATCCTGCACTTTAGTTCTTATTATTTCTAGTTTTTACAGCATCAGAAACAAGAGTTGGTATTTGTGCATTTGAAATGAATGTATATTTTTGCAGGCTCTGTAAATGTGACAGAAAATCAAGTGCGCCTTTTCTTACTCTTTCCATTTCCCAGTGGCATTATTCTCCCTTCATACATTTCTTCCAGCTTTATAAGAATGGGCGAACTGAACAGTCAAAAGTAAACTCAATGAATGATTAAATAATTGAAATCACTGCTGCAGGCAAAGCTCAGTCGCAGTATCCCAGCACATTATTGTTTGTTGTGATCCATCTCCTTTGAGTTTTGTGAATGTATCATATGTTAGTATAAGTGTTCCTCAGTGGAGCAAGTGTATACTGTACAATTAAGTGCACAGTGGAGTTTATGAATTAAACTGTATTTTGTTTGAATATATTTTTCCTCTCTGAGTTCCTCTGCAGTAGCAAAAAGGACAAACAAAAAATAAGACAAAAACAACAAACAGTGTAAACCTCAATCTGCTACATCTGTCCTTGTCAGTAACGCATCATTTTTTTGTCTTTAATATCATAAAATGAACAAAATCAGCTCATCATGATATTAAGTTATCTTAATGTTCTTTGCTGCAATCAGTATATGTGGTTTAATTCAAACTGTTAAATTCAGAAAGAAGAACCAACTGTGAAAATTTCCATTGAGTTATTCTCTGTCTCAGTCTGATTAAAAGTCACACAGGTGTAGCATTGGCTCCAAATGTTCACCAATAATTTGACCAGGTTAATAATAAGAGCTGTACAAATGTCCTTAAAGAGAGTCACAACATGACAGCAATAGCCTGGGAAGAGTAAGTGATCCCTGTTGTCCTGTCGACTCTGACCTTGTGCCAAATTTAACAGATGGGAGGCTGCAAGGTGCTGGCCTGCGCAGCAGGAGTGTTGTCTGCACAGGATTTAAAAGCCATTCAGGTGCAAGACGCATCATCAGGCCACACTCGAGCCTATTGGACCACGCCTCTGAGATCACGATGACCACGTTTCTCAAAATAGCCCCAGTCTGGTGTGGAACCTCTACAAACCCTGCAGCCCAGCCCAGCTGAGATGTGGGGCTGAAGAACAGTGTCTTCAGTGAGCTGCCGCAGTATCCTTACCATGACCGACGTAGTGGGATTAGCTGGGACTCCTCCAGAATAGCTGTAAATCTAATTAGGCTATATGCCTTAGTGCCCATGTTTGTGAGTTAGACCCCTCCCAAGAAGAGAAGTTAAACATATGGATTTATACATAACAAGAACATCAATGCCATGTGCTGTGACCAACTCTTTTTCACTTTTATGTTGTTACCTTTACAAGGGAACCAAGATTGAAAGTTGCAAGCTAAACTGTAAATGTCGAACCCATAAAATGACTTGGAAGTTGGCAGACTATAAGAAAAAGCTGTGATAATAATAACAGGACCCCTGGAGCTCTTTTTCCACAGTTTCAAGTAAGTAAAGGACTGAGGTGTCGGCAGAACATACGAGCTCAAATCAGACAGGCTCCCAAGATTAGACTCCAACCAGAGAGCCTTGGATAATTATTGTAAATAGAATTAACACTTATGTTGTGATACAAACTCAAATACATTAAACTACTCAGCAATGTCTAAAGTGGTTTAACAAAAAAAAAAAAAAAAACCCAGACTGGGCTGCAAAATGAAGGTGTTAATATCAGATCTGAACATTTCAACATTATTATATCAAAATTGGCTACTCTGTCTAAGGAGCAGATGTATATTTAGTTTTATATGGATATTTGTTCATAGTTTATACGTTATTAGCTAACTTTACAACAATTTCTCTTGCCGCACCACTAAAATGGCATTGTGTGTAGATGACTGCACATCAGAGACACATTTAACAGTTTGTGTGTTTCATTATTTCCACCAGAAATATGTGTGACCATTTCCATAGATAGCAACCCTTGCATTCCTGTAAATATTTTATTTAAAACCAATTTTTCAATAAATGAAAATGCTGACGGCCTTGCAAATGTTAGAAAAAATATAGCTCCTTTATGGTGGCCACATCCTGTCAGCTGCTTGTTTGTGCAGCTTGTAGCAAGAGGAGCGAACAGTGACTTGGGCTGTAACTTAATTTATAGCCGATTAAGCAGAATAATTGAAAACGTTTTTTTTTTTCCTTTCTGCTGAATAATAATAAAGAGCAACATGATACAAGACTGTAATACAACATTTGTTGCATTGCAACAAAATCACCAAAAATAACAATGCATGCATAAGCACAGTCAGAAAGAAGAAAATAGAGTTTTTTGCAGCTGCATTACATGGGATAATGACGCTTTAAAGATGTTTATGACATGCATTCAGTTCAGTTCTGCTGAAAAGGCTACGCCCTGTGGTAAACCACAAGCGTACAAGTGTGGGTGTATGTGACTGTAACCGAAAGTGTGTGTGTCTGTGTCTGTGTGTGTGTGTGTGTGTGTGTGTGTGTGTGTGTGTGTGTGTGTGTGTGTGTGTGTGTGTGTGTGTGTGTGTGTGTGTGTGTGCACGCGCGCGCATGTGCCAATGGTGAAAAACCTCAGAAAAACAGACTTCTGTTATATTTCATCAAAACACAGAGGGATTAAATTGTACCGTGTTAGTGTCACATCAAGCATGCAGGAGGAGACAGTATGTATCTGTTTGTGTGTACGTGACAATGAGCCACAAACAGAAAGAGGAAGAGAAGGCAGATGCTGATTGTAAGAAGATTAGTGAAAGGATGCTCACTGTTGGTTTATTGCGCACAAACCAGCCACCAGAACAGGGTTTGAGGGTGTTGGCACACTTAAAATAACTGTACAAGTACATGTAACCCTCCCAGCTGTGGCTTGTTCTTTTTCTGTACTACAACCCAACTCTTTAACCTATGAGGCACATATGTGTATGGATATCACATACTGTATGTGAGAGATTCTGAATATTCAGTCGAACAGATGGCGATTGTCATGTGCAAAGTTAATCCCGGTATTATGGACAAGACAAATAAAAGCTTTGTGAATGGAGCATAAATCAAAGCAGAATGTAGTTTGGGAGGTGAGTTGAAGACCAATAAAACTTGACTTTAGTGTCTCTCATACATAAATGTAACATATCCAGCTCACATGCCTTCAACTTTTACTACTGAACAGATTTCCTTCCATTTGTTATGCTCTCCACACTGTATCAATATTGCATCTTTCGAAAGAGAAATTAGTTCGTAAGAGTGGCTGAGAGTGAGGTTATAGAAAATAACAAACCAGCAACACACGCAGGGATGTTTACAGCCCATTCAGTTGAATTAAAAAAATCCAGACACAAGCATTTCTGAATCCCAGCTTTTGATTATAAATAAACAAATCTGTGTCACAGGATTATGGGGAAAACCACAGTCTGAAATTATGTGTAGTTTCGATCAAGTCACACATTACATATCACTGCTTTGATAAATCTGGCTTAAAGTTTTAAACTTTTTTTCAAAACATCCATGTCTACACATGCATGCTTTATCATTCAGATGGCTCAGAGGGCTCTTACAAGCAAAAAGTGTAGTTTTGTCCTTGTGATTGGTGAAAACCACTGCCGTTTACAAGAGTGAATATTTGCGTGACGAGTTCATACTCTTGTTGTTTTATTGCTTTCTTTCTTTGTTTGTTTCTTTTCGGTTGACAGGATTATTTCGAACAAAACCATCAACTTGAACTGGACCTGCATCACTGCAAGGCGATGACTGACTCAAGTTCAGTATAGACTCAACTGTTGGTATTATAGCACCACCAAGTGTGCACTTATCATGCAGCGAACCTGAGAGTATAGGAGAAACGTTACAGGCCCTATATTTCTACTGACACTTGCTGATGGAACTCGGTTCAACTTCGACTTGTTGGATCTATGCAGAGAAAAGAGCAAGGCAACCCAATCCAGAAATGTTGAACCAGTATCTATTTTCCCTGTTTTAAAGCTGGATAATTTAGCCACATTACAGATATCCTTATGTGCCATTTCATGTATGGCCCAGACTACAAGCTGGGAGGTTTTTGTCGAACAATAAAGCTAGAAGCGAACATCTGCTCTTCCTCTTTGTGCTTGATGCACCACTTAATCCAATTCGGGGTTGCAGAGGGGGGCTGGAGCCGACCCCAGCTGAGCGAAGGCAGAGTACACTCTGAACCGATAAGCAATCCATCATAGTGTAAACACAAAAAGAACTCATATCCACATTGACATGTAATTTGAAGATTTCAGCCTCAAACACATGTATTTAGACTGCAGGAAGAAATCAGAGGCGACATAGAACTAATTCATAATTGCCACCAATCACAGAATTGAACTGGGGATTAACTCACTGTGCAGAAAGTGCTAACCACTATATTACCGAACAGCCAGGTATTATCTACAAGAGTGTGAAACACCAAAAATATGTCATGGCTATAATCCTATGACGAATATAAAATGTGAACATTTGGATCACAAAAACATATTTCGATGACTTAAAGCTGAATGGAAGAAATAGACCGTATTCAAGGTCAAATCTCATTCTCAATGGACCCCCAAAAAAGATTTAGAATGTGGAACACCTCCCCCAGTTGTTATTAAAACAAAAAAAAATTATGAATGTGTTGTCACTGTTGTTGTCTTTTGTAACTTACTTAAAAAAAGCGAAAAGAAAAGCTGTTAAACTCACACAGATCATATTGTGTAACTATGTGTCTTTGTTTTACCCTCACCCACAGATGACTTTCAACAGGCCAACATGGGAAATCAGGCAGAGAGATTAGTCATTCGTGCTGCATGCAGCTGGATTGACAGGATTTATCAAATGATGAAGGGACAACATAAGTGTACTCTTCCCAATGTATTACATTTGAAGTCATTGCGTCAAATAACTTTTAATTTTTCTGAACTTTTAGACTCTGTCATCTCTTATATTGTTGCCACTGTAATCAAGACTGGATCAATTCTTGTTCAAAGATCACAACAGGACTCTCCACTCATACTTACGCCTCCTCAGAAGAATCACATAAGTTCAGATTTGATCAGATATCATTAATGATGCACAAGACTTTGAGTACACCATTAGTTTTGGCCAACATCCATTTCAATAGAATACAAGTGTACTAGAATTACCAATAGCGGAAAATTCTGTGGGATGTTATCAAATATGTCTATCAGCAAATGTGATGTTATCTCCAATAGTCTGTTCTCAGGCTAAATATGTTGGGTTAGTTCTGGACAGCCGTTTCAAATCTGCACCGCTTGTAGAAACACTTTCTCACCCTTGAATAGCTTATTTCAAAGCATTTGGACATCTTTGTAAATCCCTCTCCTGCTTTAGGGAAGCCCCTGACTTTTTCCCTTCAGTCCTTGGAAGGGCTGAACTTTCCCTTTTTTCCCCCACATTTCTTTCATTTGTGGTAGTGGTGGCCTCGAAAGTTTGTAGGTTCGAATCCCACTATGGGCAGGTCACCACCGTGGGTCCCTGAACATGACCCCTGACCCCACAGCCCTCCCAGGCCCCACATTATGGAAGTCCACTGCTCCTCCTTTGTAATTTCCCCAAGGGGATTAATAAAGTAGTAAAGTCTTTTTTTTCCGAAAACTGCAGCAACAACAGCAGGTTAATAACAATCAATGAAGGCATGATTAAATAGCCGTGCTACATGCTGAGAAGGTAAAGCTTTGATAAGAGTTTTCAGGTATGATGGAATTGATGACAGATTATGGCACTCAAGATTTAAGCTTCTCAAAATCACATGAATATAGATATAGTTCACTCTTTGTTTTGACAAAGTAATTCTTATATATTTTGGATAAATGTTGAAATATTTTATTGAAAGTAGAACTTTTTGTAAACAACAACTTACTTTATTTTAAGAGCTCAATAACGTCACAAAAATCAAGAACAAAATGTTGTGCAAAATGAAAAGAAAATGTCATGCAAAGCATCAAAGTGATCAAAACACAATCTGAAGCAAAATATTAGGCTGATTTCAAAATGTCTGTGCAAAGTGTAACATTTTATCTGTGTAATTTCTGAGATGAATGTCATTTTGATCAGTTGTACACATTTTTCATTTAAATGACTTAAAATGACATTTGCATAATCTTAAAGAAGTTGTAGGATGAAAAGGAAATACATCTTTATTTTGTTGTGAAACTCAAGGGTTACAATTTCCTATCTCAAATGTATTCCAATAAGCTCCCTGCACAGGATTAAAGGCATTTTTGGATTAGGTCTGTCTAATATATTATTATGATTGAACGATTTGTTTTGGCTGTCATCAAAAATAAAATACAAAGCAAAAGATTTAGCTTGATTTAAAAACATCTGTGCAAAGTAAGAAGGGAGACTGTGTTCAGGGATTAGGTTTTTCTTTTCATTCAATTTTACCATTGTTAAATCCCCCCCAAAATTATGAATGGATGCTATTTTATTTTGTCAAATCCTTTCCATAGTACTGTAAGCTTGGAAGTGTGTGTGCTAGCGCGCGCACTCACACTAGCGTGTGGTGTGTGTGTGTGCGCGCGCGCGTGTGTAGAAGTGCAGGCACTGGCCCTTTAACCAGCTCTCCTCCTCGTCCGTCTCTCTCTCACCGTGTTGCTTTTCTTCCCCATTTCGCTGCTTTGTTTTCATTGTCGCTCTTTATGATCATGGCTGCTCACTCTACCGAGGAACCGTTCCCTTTCCACGGGCTGCTCCCCAAGAAGGAAACCGGCGCCGCCTCTTACCTCACCCGGTTCCCCGAGTATGACGGCAGAGGGGTCCTCATCGCCATCCTGGACACCGGCGTGGACCCCGGGGCCCCCGGCATGCAGGTAAAATCGAGCCGGCTGCCTCGTGATAGCGGCTTGCCGGGGCTAAAGGCCCGAGCCGTCCGAACGCACAGTGACACAACGGCAGCGGCCAGCCAGCATGCTAACGTCCACAGAAACACACAATAACTGTGACAACCAGCCGTAAAGCGTCAATGACAACTAGATCAGCGTAAAGCATTTAATACCAGACGAGATCCGATGCTGTTAAATTATGTTTCCAATCTCGGCGCGTGTACAGTTAAACCAACTTGACGTTAGCAAGTCAGTTGGCTCGCGTGCTAAAGTGATAGCTTGGGAAGCTAATGGGTGAATTTGTCAGTGTTTTCCTTCTGTCTGTGTTTACACGTGAGTTTGTCTCGCTTAATTTGAGGACGGACATTGCGTCTCTTTCGGGTTGACAACAGCGAACTGTGAACACATGTATTTTAAATTATGTATCAGTTTGTGGAGGCGGAAACTGCGCGTTTACTGCTAAGTCACACTGGAGTAAACTTCAGTTCGACAGCAACACAATACTGTAGCGGTTTGCTAAAGCCTCCGCACTTTACATTCACATGTGTTATGTGGGGATGCTGGTTGCCTTCATGCTAATTTAAGCCCCACCATTTATTTTTATACCCGCCACCCTTGCATTAGTCATGCAGTAAAGGGCAGATTCTGAATCTGACTCCTGCATTGTGAGTAAACAAAATCATGTAGGACGGAACGCTGCTGCTGCGAAACACTCTTCATTCTGCAGGGTGGTTTTTAGTTTGTACATCACTCTGATTGATCCTGGCCGGTTATGGCTAATGAAACTTCAAATAGTCACTGAGGATACATGATGTTGTCAGGCTTCAAGCTAATGTATGGGAAATATCCAGCATTGATCCATTTTCACAGTAGCTGCATTATGAGGTTGCAACTCAGGATATAAAATATACCTGCAGGTAGATGCACAGTAAAGAGGAAGCACAAACCCTAAGATAGTGAAGCCAGAGAGTTAATGATGTGCAGTTGAGTAATTTGAATATGCAGCCCTTTTGGTACATATGCAAAGGGTTGATTCAGGTCGCCTCATGTATTTAATTTAAAGTCTTTGGCATGCCTGGATACTGTAACTATGTAGGGAAGGATGCAATGTGTAATGACTAATACCACAATCTCTAGAACTGCTGTCATGAATAATTTCGATTTTATTCATTCTACTCAATAATGTTTTTGTCTGCATCTACATTTGTAATGTGAGTACCGTTGAGCAGGTATATGCAAATAATAGATCAAATACTCATTCAAGTTCATAGAAATGAGTTCTGTTTACTAGAATGGAGTTGGCTATAAAATAATATACTCATGACAATTCTGAAATGTAGGTTCATATTGTGTATTGCAATGTAATAAAATTGTTTACCAAATCATTATTGATCATTTCCTTGATTCCTGTCTCATCAGGTCACCACTGAGGGGAAGCCAAAGATCGTCGACATCATTGATACGACAGGGAGCGGTGACGTGAACATGGCCACAGTGGCCGAGCCTAAAGATGGGACAATCGCTGGCCTCTCTGGTAGAACACTTAAGGTCAGCAGACAGCTTTTTGTTGCTCAGATTAATATGAGGTGAATGATGAACAGCTGTCACATAGGGAATAACCCATAACAGGTATCGTCCTACATCTGAAGCCATTTTATGCTAATGTGTGCCCTGTCTCTCGTTGTGTCTTTTTATGTCTTCCAGATCCCTCCTTCCTGGGTCAATCCAACAGGGAAGTTTCGCATTGGAGTTAAAAATGGTTACGAGTTCTTCCCTAAGGCTCTCAAAGAAAGAATACAGGTAGAGGCGTGTGATGCTGTTACTGTACGAGACTTTTTATAGATTTCAAACTCCTGTTGCTGTTGCTAATAGCTCAATGCTGTGCTGATACATGCATGATCACAAATAGAGGCTCCTTCAGATGAATATTTTACCTTCTTTTAAGTTTATGAGCCGCTACATTAGGGGGGGTCCAACATACAACCCATGTGTCCAAACCAGCCTGTCAGAGGACCCAGTAAAATGTAAACATTACAAAGAAAAACTTCAAACCTTAAAAATCCTTTGATGCATTTTTTTTCTTTTTGTAGTAGTAGTATTGTACACCACAGGGCATTGTTAACACTGCATAGTATTGAGATTTGACTTATTTTTCTTTCTTTTTTTTAATTTCAATGTTTTATGGATTCATAAAATTATTTTAAAATTCAATATAATGTAGATGCATTTGTTTGCACTAAAGCAAAGGTAAATCACTTGGAGTGATTATTGTACTGGTTCAGGCCACTTGAGATCAAACTGAGCTTCATGTGCTCCTTGACTTGAAATTAATTCACACTCCTGCGCTACACTATGTGATGAGGATTTCAGAAACCCAGGTTAAACAGCGAGTTAAAAATAATTATGCTGCTTTCCTCTTGATTAAAGCTGATGGTGATAGCAATGTCTTAACTATGACAGATTAGTAATGTCATCCTGTACGGTGCACTTTTAACTGAAATAGCATTTATGTACTCCGTATGGGAATAGGAGGATGTGTACATGGCCCAGCCTTGTACTTTCTTGGGAATATACAAACTACTGTTACTTTCTGACCATCATTTTCTGTTGGGTGTTTTTTAATTGGTTGTTGTAATGTTTCACTGTTTGACATAAGACTACAGATTTTAAGTCATGATTGCTTCTATTTGTCTGAGACAGCCAAAGTATGTTGCAGCCTTAACCCAAACATAGACGGGCAGTCCTCAAAGTTAAAAAAGTTTGATGGTGTCTGATATGCCTTTTTTATTCTTTGTGTTTAATTTACTATACAAAAATATGAAATCAGAACAATTGCAGTCATAATATGCTTACGTGTAGTGGTATTTCACATCTTTGCCAATGTTTCTAAACAGTTTTAATAGTGGGGACATTAATTTCAGACTAATCAAAGCATCAGATGGATATAATGAGATGAAATATGCTGCTATGTGCCATTCTGTTGTGTTTGTGCTGCAGAAAGAGCGAAAGGAGAAAGTGTGGGACCCGCCACACAGAGCCGCACTGGCAGAGGTCAGCCGTAAAACAGAAGAATTTGACCTCGCTCATCCGACACCCTCCCAGGTGAAAACTCCAGCTCTCTCTGATCCAGTGTCTCCATATAGTTGTTCTTTTTGGTTATGTCCTGTTTCCCACAGAAAAAAATCTAATTCTTCTGTTTTTACCCACATGCATTCCTCCTCTCCAGATGGAGAAGCTGCAGAAAGAAGAGCTTCAGAGTCAGTCAGAACTTCTGGCATCACTAGAAAAGAAATACAGTGATCCTGGTCCTGTGTATGACTGTGTGCTTTGGCATGACGGCACTGCATGGAGGTAAGCTAAACTTACACAATTGTTTCACCCTTCCTCCGCACAGTGTCCTTCTGTTTGCCAACACTATATTTATCATTCATTGCCCGTTGATGTTTTTTTTTTTTTTTCCAGGGCTGTAGTTGACACTTCAGAGTGTGGAGAGCTGTCCCAGTGCACTGTGCTTGGCTCATACAGAGAGACACAACAGTATGCCACGTTAGGAAATGCTGAGATGCTGAACTACTCTGTGAATGTTTATGACGAAGGGAACACACTCTGCATTGTCACTAGTGGAGGTGAGTCATTTCAAGGAAAGAAAAAAAAATACTATAATGTCATTTGTCTCTCTCTGGCAAATGTAGATTCAAACTTTTCTGTTTCAAGATATTTCTTTCATTGCGTTTAGGTTCTTC
This sequence comes from Blennius ocellaris, assembly GCF_963422515.1. NCBI lineage: Eukaryota > Metazoa > Chordata > Actinopteri > Blenniiformes > Blenniidae > Blennius > Blennius ocellaris. The sequence goes on along the minus strand of NC_137650.1, from coordinate 27,493,328 downwards.
AATTAAAAAAAACAAACATTTAAGGCAAAAAAGGATTTCATGCAATAGAACCTGCTTAGTGTGTAGACGTCTGCAGAGTGTTGTTTAGTCTGATCTCATTGTTCACTTTTAAAGGGGCTCATGGGACACATGTGGCAAGTATAGCAGCGGGTTTCTTCCCAGAAGAACCAGAACGCAATGGTGTGGCCCCCGGTGCCCAAATTCTGGCCCTGAAGATCGGTGACACGCGCCTCAGCACCATGGAAACGGGCACAGGACTCATCCGAGCGGTATTTGCTCTCACGAATATATAAGACTTAATCAAACAGGAAACATTATTGTGCGTCTTATTTTGAAACTGATTATTCTGAATCTCTTTATTTCTCACTAAAAGATGATTGAAGTCATCAACTACAAGTGTGATCTGGTTAACTACAGCTATGGAGAAGCCACCCACTGGCCCAATACTGGGTGAGTGAAATGAAGCAGTAGTTGAAAAAGCTTCACTTGGTTACTCCTTGTTCTGCATGGTTACTGAATATTGTCGCCGATTGTGTCTTTCAGGAGGATTTGTGATGTGATCACAGAAGCCGTGCAGAAGCACAATGTCATTTTTGTTTCGAGTGCAGGAAATAACGGGCCCTGCCTCTCCACTGTTGGCTGCCCAGGAGGAACCACCAGCAGTGTCATAGGTACACACTCCGGTTGAACGCATCTGTAAAGCCATGCTCGGATGAATTGCGCAGAAATGTGGCTTTTGAACTTCACCATTTACATTTTTAAACCTTTCGAAAGGAACATCTATATTTAATTATTAGCTGTCGTCACACTTTATCCAAGATGGTTGTATAGTTTGTTTATGACTGCTCACAACATACACAGATGCTTGGTACAGATGTTTTTTTGATGCATGAAATAAACCAATAAGTATTTATTATGACTAATTTGTAATTCATTAGCACCTTGCTGCACTCAGTACTGATGTGTGATGCGGACAATGTCAGAAACTTCTCAAAACACAAGGTTTACAGTTGACTGTTACATACTGTTTACAAACAGCAACAATAAAGACGTTCTGATTTTTGAAGTGATGTGATTATCAGCTGCAAATGTAATATTGGGATCCATCTGCCCAATGTCATTCCTCCTCTCTCCGCAGGAGTGGGAGCGTATGTGACGCCCGACATGATGGTAGCGGAGTATTCCCTGAGGGAGAAGCTGCCTCCAAACCAGTACACCTGGTCGTCCAGGGGCCCCAGCACCGACGGGGCTCTGGGGGTCAGTATCAGTGCCCCCGGCGGAGCCATTGCATCTGTACCCAACTGGACCCTCCGTGGTACCCAGCTGATGAACGGCACATCAATGTCGTCGCCCAATGCCTGTGGAGGCATTGCACTCGTCCTCTCAGGTGGGTCTTAGGTCTCGTGAAATGTCTCATGCAACAGTCTGTCTCAAAGAGAAGGATAAAAACTTTGGGTTTTGTAGTACTTTGATAAATATCTTGACATTTCATTCATTAATTCATGCTTTTTTATTTCAAACACAATTGAAAACAAAAAATACAGTCACAATCACATTTCGAATTACTGTGCAATCCATGCAATCAACTTTTATATTTGGCAAAGGCCCATCGGATACGAAAGATAAGGATACAAAATCAGTCTTCCTTTATTGATTTAGATGTAGTATATTTGCCACCATATTTTTTATATAAGCATTATTTACACAATGCATTCATAAAATCAAACCTGGTGTCCATTTCTGTTAATGTGGAGCCACAGTGGCTGTTTTAATATTTTATTGTAGCTGTGTGGCTGTTTTCAAAGTTATTGTGAATTAAAAAAAAACAAAAAAAAAAACATGACCGCTGCCTCATCCTCTTTTCACAAAACACTTGTGTGAAAAGACATTCATATCTCACAAATGTTCCTATAGATGTTTACAAAAATTACAATAGGCACTAATCACTTGTTGGTAAATAGCAGGTAAGTTTAGTTTCACCACTGCTGTTCAGTAAAGGAATGTGTGATGTGGAAGTGTGTGAATGTACATTTCAACTCATGAGATTTCTGTTGGCTCAAGGGATGAAACAAAATGGGATTCAGCCCACTGTCCCTGCTGTGAGGAGAGCGCTGGAAAACACAGCACTGAAGGTGGATGACATTGAGGTGTTTGCTCAGGGCCACGGAATAATCCAGGTAAGGCTATTGTCTTACACTACTAATACTACTGTCCATTTGCTCTCTGAGTCACTCCCAATTTATGTATAGCCATTTTAAAATTCAATAAATAGAAGCTCTTGTGTATTATCTAGTAATGTGCTTCTTTTCCTTTGTCTCAGGTGGACCGGGCATTAGACTACCTCACTCAGCACGCCTGTTTACCCACAAGCCAACTCGGCTTCTCAGTAACTGTGGGAACACAGAGAGGCATCTACCTCAGGGATCCAACCCAGATTCTATCACCCTCGGATCACGGAGTCGGAATTGAACCCATCTTCCCAGAGAACACGGGTACTTCACGTTACATCATCTTCACTGCACGGTTGGCTTTTTCTTTTTTCTTTTTTTTTCCTTCTTGGTTGTTTTTGAGCCTCACTTCTTCATCCGTCACAGGAAACTCTGAGCGGATCTCCTTGCAGCTACATTTGGCGCTCACGTGTGCCGCTCCCTGGGTCCAGTGCCCCTCCCATTTGGAGCTGATGAACCAGTGTCGTCATGTCAACGTCCGCATCGATCCTATGGGGCTAAGGGAAGGCGTGCACTACACAGAGGTGGGAATTAGGCAAAGAGTAGTCCCTAAGCGGTGTGTGGATGTCATTGCCGTGTGCATTAATGTCTGTGAATGTTTTTCAGGTGTGTGGGTACGATACAGCAGCGCCTACTTGTGGGCCGTTATTCCGAGTCCCAATCACAGTCATCATCCCGGCCAAGTAAGTATTCATGCTACAATAACCCTTTCTTTTGTAGAAGTTAATAAAAGTGTGCGTGTTTGACACTTCTCCTCTTTTCTTCTGACAGAGTGACAGATAGCCGTAATCAGGAGATTTCTTTCACAGACGTCCACTTTAGGCCGGGCCAGATTAGACGCCACTTTATCACCGTTCCTCAGGGAGCCTCCTGGGCAGGTTAGTGTCACTCTAGTTTTGGACCATTAACAAGCAGAAGCAATGTTTATTTTTCTATATTTGTTTCGCCAGTAACATATTCAGTGTGTGTTTGTGTACAATGGAATGCAGATTTGCAAAACCTTAATGTGTAGCCTCTAATTAAAATACAATAATTAACTTGTACAGTTGTATCTTTAAATGCATTTCCATCCGGAAAAAAACAGCCATCATTTAGAAATGCCAGTGTGTACAAAATCCATGCTAAAGGTCTTCAGGACTGTTGAATAAAATTCACATTGTGATCTTCTGATTTGTATTAGGTATCATTAGTTCTTTCTATGTGGATTTAATAAAGTGAAGATGCAGGTCACCTTAAGTGGTGTGTTTACTGAAATGGACCTATTTTTGGAAGCTAAACTTAAACTTGACTTAGAAAACTGGAATGTTGTTTTTTGGGGTTTTTTTTAATAGTAGAAATGGCTGTGTATTATCAAAATGTCTTAGCCTCTTTCACAAGGTTTGTTTCTCTTAATCTTCAGTTTTTCTTCTTCTCTTCCTCGTCTGCAGAGATCACGCTGACCTCCCACTCAGGCGATGTCTCGTCAAAGTTTGTTCTTCACGCGGTGCACTTGGTTAAACAGAGAGCCTACAGAGCGAATGAGTTCTACAAGTTCTCCTCACTGTTGGAAAGAGGCTCACTGACTGAGGCTTTCCCTGTTCTGGTACACATGTTTTCTTGATTATACTGTATTTATTGATTATACAAAGTCATGAGTAAAATCTTGTCATTTTTACTTCTGGGCTGACGTATTGGTATTGTGCAGTGCTTCTCAAATGGTGGGGCGAGCCCCCCTGGGGGGGCGTGGTGGGGTGTCAGGGGGGTCGTGAGGCAGGCGCAACTTTCAGTATTAGTGTCTTTATTCATGCTTGAACAATAAAAAAAGGGCCTCCAGCTCATTTTATTGATTTATTTTGATAATCAGGCCATTGTATGCAGAATGCTGGTGCCAGAAAATCATAGTGGTTTATACAGATAAATAAATATTATCAGGTTCTCAATGGTAGTACAATTCGGGGGGGGGGGGGGGGGGCTGAACATTTTTTTGTCCTCTAGGGGGGGCGTGACAGAAAGTAATTGAGAACCACTGGTATTGTGTATATCCTCTCCAGTCTGGTAGAGTGGTGGAGTTCTGCATTGCTCGCTGGTGGGCCAGCCTGGGAGACGTCACGGTGGACTACAATATCTCATTTCACGGACTCCACATGTCTCCTTCCCCTCTGCACATAGTAAGAACAACACACACTAGAAGAGGTGTTGGACAGTTTCGTTCATCTATCGTCTTTGACTGTCATTTGCTCTAAACCAGCACGCATCTGAAGGAGTGACCAGTTTCGACGTGTCGTCTCCTCTAAGATATGAGGAGGTGTCCCCGACTATAACTCTCAAGTCGTGGGTGCAGCCCTTGAGGTGAGTAAAGCACTCATTTAAACGTTGTTCTTTGGTAACAGTATGGATTTTAGTTTGATTGTTGTTGTTGTTGTTGTTGTAGGCCTTTAAATTCAAAGATAAAAGCCTTGGGAGTGCGAGATGTCTTACCTAATAACAGACAACTCTATGAGATTGTCCTCGCCTACAGTTTTCATCAGGTACAGCCAAACACACATGAGTAAAAAAAAAAAAAAAGCATGATTTTTAATGTTTGCATGTGTGTACAAAGCTGTTTTGCTCTGCGTCTCTAGCCCAAGAGTGGAGAGGTCACACCAAGCTGCCCGACGCTTTGTGAACTGCTGTACGAATCAGAGTTCGACAGTCAGCTCTGGATGCTGTTCGATCAAAATAAGAGACTGCTGGGCTCAGGCGATGCCTATCCACACCAGGTATACAGAAGACTTTTAATTCCTACATGTTCATAAACATCTGTCTTTAGTAGCTGCTCTCAGAAGGTGGGGGTTGTAAATGCAAAAGTGGATGGCCACAGACTTAAATGCTGTAAATGCAGGAACGCACCTTTAAAATGTAATACTCACCATGAAGGTGTGCAGACAACATGTTAACAACACGCTTTTTTTCCCCCCCATGGTTTCCTTTTTATTCTCCAGTATTCTCTGAAGCTGGAAAAGGGCGACTATACCGTACGCCTGCAGGTCCGCCACGAGCAGTCCAGCGAGCTGGAGCGCCTTAAGGACCTGCCGTTTGTGGTTTCCCACCGTCTGTCCACCACTCTCAGTCTGGACGTGTACGAGACGCACCGCACCGCCCTCATGGCCAAAAAGAAGGCGAACTCTGTCACCTTGTGCCCGGGTGCCACACAACCTTTCTACATCACAACCCTGCCAGACGACAAGTGAGTCAATCTGTCTGGAATAGTTTTTACAAAGGAATAGTAAAAAAAATAAATAAAAAAGCTTTTCAGTTTCAGAAAATAAGAAATGTAATCTATTCTGGCTCTTCATGATCTACAGGAGATAAATGACGTTTACATTGAGATAGAATTTAATAGAAAGAAAGTTTGATTGCTGATGAAATGTAAAACGCAGCTTGGTTATGTGTGTAAAAAGGAATTTACCCCCTCTAATGTGTTGTTGAAAATCTTTGTTTATCAAACAAAAAATCGTGTTGATGTTCTAAATGTTGTATATTTCTCTCTTGATGTCCAAGACTGTGTGACGTTTGTCCTTATTTTCTATGTTGCTTTTTCTTTCCCTTCACTGTCCCTCTATGTCAGGATCCCTAAGGGGACAAGTCCAGGATGCTATCTGTCAGGCTCTCTGAGTGTGCCCAAGAGCGAATATGGCAAGAAAGCTGTGAGTGGCTCTTGTTCTCTGTTAATCTCTTTATCACTGCGTCATCAGGACCCAAAGTCATACTGGGTTGCGCTTCAAATCAAATCATTGGACTTTTACCTTATAGTCTGGTGCATGCAGAAATATGAAAAGAAATGGCAGAGGGCGTGATACCAGGTGTACTTGCTTCCTTGCTTTTGCCTTTTCATTAAAAGTGCAACTCTTTTCGGGTTCAGATTGAAGCTGGACTGTGTCTTCCGTTAATTTATGACATCCTTTGTCTTTTATAAACATTTGCCTCTGTTCTTCAGTTTAAGTCCAGAGAACTGCAGTCCCAACTTCCTCTTTCTGGGAGTTTATTCCACCATTAGTGAACGGACAGATCTGTCACAATACATTGGCTTGGCAAGAGGCTGAAGCTGAAATCAAAAAACGTCCTGTGGACCATATTTGCAATATTTTGTTTTTTGGAAATGAAACATTTTGCTTCAATGCTCACGTTGGATGAATTGTGAGCTTCAAGACACTTTTAATTCAAGTAGAAACGAGAATTGCAAAAATGGTGAAATGCCTGTAAAGTTCAACAAATGCTGTTTATACACATTACAGTTGTACGTGGGTTTTTTTTTCCCCTAGGTCTTTTTTTTCTTCTTCAAATTTTCTTGGGTTGAAAGTTCTTGCTTTGACTTAAATATTGCATTTCATTATTCATACCTGAAGGTTTTAATTCTTGTTGGGGGTGTCGTGGCTTCGTTTTGCAGCAAAAACGCACAGGATGAGAATTAAAACCTGACATTTTCCAGACAAAATGTTTGACCGGTTTCCCCGTACTGTTTGAACTCTGATCGGGTCAAAGAATTTTCTGGTTTTTTTGACTGAAAGTCTCCAAACAAAATGGCACAGATCAAAATTTTCGAGACTTGCTGCAAGAGTACAAGTTGTCCCCTCGTTATTGAGGATCACACCACTCTTCACGACTGTGTTTGAATCGGCGGCGTGCAGATGATCAACCTTCTGACTCTCAGTACGAGAATGACATGAGAAAAGAGAGAAACCTTTTTGGTGTGTTTGTGTTGTCTCTTCCTTACTGTGTGTTATTCTGACCACCAGGCGCAGGCCTCTGCAAAACGGCAAGGAAAGTTTAAAAAGGTACTGAATGAGCTAGAAACACTGACCGACAGAGCGTCCACTGCTCTCCTCCCTACTCTAAATGGATTCTTCATGAGCTTCAAATGGGATTCTGATTGAATCGTATCAAGCATGTTAATGTTTCTGCACTGAACAATGCAGCAGTCTACACTTATTAGGCATTTATTTTGATTAGTTACGAGTTTCTGGTGGTCGATGTAATTAACCTTAAACTTCAAGGTGTTTTCTTAATTGAATTGAATTTTTTTTTAAAACAAACAATGAGAAAGAAAATAAACAGGGGGACATGACATTGGTTGGAAAAGGGTCAAATTCAGGATTCTGATCCACTGTAGTAAACAATGAATATAGATAACGTCACTTAATGTCTCTGTCGCTTTCTGTTTTTGTTGTCTGTCCCTGCAGGACATCGTTCCAGTCATCTACCACCTCATCCCTGCTCCCAACAAGTCCAAGAATGGCGGGAAGGAGAAGGACAAGGAAGGAGACAAAGAGAAGGACGTAAAAGACGAGTTTGCAGAAGCCATGAGAGATTTGAAGATCCAGTGGATGACAAAGTGAGCACATTTCAGCCGTTTGGCCTGACGTGTTTTCGTTTCGCGTTCTTCTAACTGGACCGTCTATCGTCTCCACTGCTCAGGTTGGACTCCAGCTCCATCTATGATGAACTAATGGAAAACTACTCAGATTACCTCCCACTGCATGTGCAAAGACTGCATCAGCTGGATTCGGAAAAGGTAGGCGCCATTTTAAAAACGACATTTCAGCCTTTAAAGTAGAACCCTTCCATCAGCCTTTTCTTGCTCGTGTTTGTGTTCAGGAGCGCGTGAAGCGTCTCCGAGACGTGGTGGCTGCGGCAGACATCGTCATCTCCCACATCGACCAAACGGCCCTGGCTGTTTACCTCACCATGAAGACCGACCCTCGGCCAGACGCCGCCTCGATCAAGACGTACGAACTGCTTGCTTGGTCGCAGACGCACTTGCTCGCGACGGATTCGGTATTTCAATCGGACTCAAACTCCTTGTCACTCTGAACGTTGTTGTTTCAGCGACATGGAGAAGCAGAAGTCGTCGCTGCTCGACGCTCTGTGCAGGAAAGGCTGCGCTCTGGCCGACCAGCTGCTGTTGCCGCCTGCGCCGCAGGACGGCGCCGCTGCCGTCGCCACGGGATCGGCAGCCGCAACAACTGAGGAGGCGGCGGAGGAGCAGGCAGCCAGCAGTTCAGATGATGTCCAGCAGATCGTGGCCAAAGCCCTGCTGGACACCTTCTGGGAGGTGCAGAAGTGGGCGGAGTTAACGGACTCCAAGGTGAGCAAAATGTTTTGACACGAGAAGGACAAAGATGATCTTTCAAGTGAGGGGGGGAAACTACTTTATATCCAGACTGTAGTCTAATCATTTATTTGTTGTTTGATTTAATGTTTTTTTCCAAAACCCTGTATAATTGTGAAAGGTTGATATTAACCACCAACAACTGGGAATGCGAAGTGACTTGTTGTCTGGTCACATTTGCGTCTCTGGAGACAAAAGGATTCGATTACTGTCACTTTGTCGCCAGAGGGAAAAGCACCTTTATGTTTCTTTAATTAAGGCAGCAACTTTAGATTTAATGTTTTGTTTGTGTTTTTGAAACCCACATTATTGCATTGCTTTCAGTCCTGCAATATGCTGACATATTGAGTCACACCCATTTACTGAGATATTTGTTGCATCTCTAGAGTCCAGCCAATATGCGGGCCTATTTGTTTGTGGCTTTCCAGACATTACTGCTTCGATCAAATATTTTGTAGCCTCCCACAATGACAACAGTTTCTTTCCTGTCATTTCTTTTCTTAAAATGTGAACTACTTAAACATTAATCCCAAATATCTACCTTTTTTTCTTTTGTTGTTGTGCCTCTGTATCCAGGTGCTGATGTTTTCATACAAACACGCTCTGGTGAACAAGATGTATGGCCGAGCCTTGAAATACGCCTCAAAGATTGTGGAGGAGAAACCCAGCAAAGACAACATGAAGAACTGCATCCAGGTACGAAGACCAATATAAACTGATTTCTGTTTGACAACAAGGGAAAAAAAAGAAAAGAAAAGTAGGCTCAGTTGCTAAAATGACTTTTGCTCCTTGTTTTTCAGCTCATGCGTCACCTTCAGTGGACACACTGCGCTACCTTCAGTGAGAACTGGCTTCCTGTCATGTACCCCACCGACTACACACCGTTTTAGACACACGCACACACACGACATGCATGCTTTGGGCAGCATGGCCACACCTGGCATCTTTGATAACTTGTCCCTCAGGGTCACGGGGTCTATGCATTTGACCAACCAGCTGCCTCCTGAGGACCTTTTTTTTTTTTTTTTTTTTCCTGTCTCGTGTATGATCCTGAACATCAGAATAAAGGACAACATAGAATTTAATTGGTTTTATGCACTCGACACCTTCTGAGGTGAAAGACTGATTTTTCAGAAAACGCTCCTGCAGCCAAGTTTCTTCACTCCTATACTTTTCTCTTTATGTCATCTTCGTGGACTATTAATAAGCTGGTGCTTTTTTTTTTTTTTTTTTTTAAAGAGTGCCGTCCCAGGAGACAGAGACTGAAATCGTGTGATTGTCATTTTTGCCACGAATTGATTCGGAAGCGATGGGGGAGGGGCCAGCGGAGTGTTGCCCCCGCTTGTTCACAACTGATGGTCGCCCATGATTCTTTACAAGCATTGCTGCAGACCTGACATTGAACTGTTAGTGATCAGGATTTGTTGATGCTCGACACACTGAAACCAAGTTTCCAACATTTTTTATTTTTTGTTTCAAGTGTCACTTATCAATCACATTAACAGGCTCAGTCGTGTGACTAAAATCCTCCCAATGTAAAACTGGTTTAAAGGATTATATTTCCATGTTCATATACCTCACTGATGTTCCGGTTTGATTGTTGTCCTTTATTTCTAATTGTTTTGGTCATTTTTGCAATCTGGAGTTTTTCATATCCTTCATTTTTCAGCATTCTGCACTCCATTGAACCTCATTTTCCTGTGTAAATACTGTAAAAACAACAAAAACAAGGGCCAGTGTGTACTCCAGGGATTTATCCCAAGTCTGTTATAAACAAACTCATTTATTCACTTTAAAATACCGTACGAACGACTCCAGAAAGCTCAAAGCTGGTTATTCTCCTGCTTCGCTGAGCGGAACTTGCGATGTTCAGACACGTTCACCCCGACGTCTGAATTAAAGGGGGAGTTTTGGACTTATTTACCACTTTGTTTTTTTTGTTATTTTTGATGATTCAAGTCTTGCCGGGTTGAGGAAGTTTCAGTCTTGTTCTCGTCTGTCTCAGACCACAAAACGGTGTTGAGGTGCCTTTCTGTATGTACCTCACCTTTCTGGCGGGGCGGAGAAAAGGGTTTTGACGGCATGAAGCTGCAGAATTGGTCGCCATCATTTCACCCATCAGACCTTCAGCGGTCAAATGTGCTGTAAAGCTCATGTCGGCATGCATGGCAGGTCTCCACCCCCCAACACCACACATGCTACCTAAGCAGCACATCTTAAGCGTTCAGTCCGTCACGCCTCAATAACATGACGATGCAGTTGTGGGCAGCAGGAAGAATTTCAGATGGGATTTCATAGTAAAATGTTCACACAGTATTAGATGTTTCTGTGCAGCATTGCACATGTTCACAGTGTCATAAAATGATGTACATACACGCGTAACACACAAATGATTATGATGCAATAGGTATATAACGCAAATATTCTAATCAATGTATTTTGCATATATGCATGTCTTCTAGGATGTAAGGAAAAAAAACAACTAGTTTTATGTGAAGCAGAATTTAGTTTGTTTCAATTTGAAAGACTTTTAATCTGAAAGAGTTGATGATTATCACTGTTATTTCCATGAGTGTGTTTGTGAATGGCTTCATGTGTACTTGTGAGCATTTTTTTTTCTTTTTGTGTGTATGTGAACATTTCTTCTCACAAAACTGAATTGATAGCCATTGAAAAGAGTTTCCTCCTGATTTTCTTCTTTGTGGACTTTTAAGGGACGATACCAGTGTTTCTGATCTTATTTACTACAAAAGTAACTTTTTTTTTTTTTGGTATTCAGATTTGGGATTTTTTTTTCCTGCATTAACTCCCCAAGCTATTACGTTTAATCAATGTCTTTATAAAATGGGAAAATCCTCAAACTTTGTGGAATTTGTGGTGATAGATGAAGTAAATAGATTTACTATTACCCGCGCATGTTCATACTGATCTTCACTAACATAGACTTTAAGATGACATTTTAAAGCAAAAAGTTTGCATCAGCCTATGTGAATGAAAGGGAAATGGATTTCCACATGAAATCCCCAAAATATCAGGTACATTAAAAGAAGCTGATGTTTTTTGGATTTTTTTCAAGAACCACCACATATCACTGGAGTAAAGCTAAGATGTTTCTTCTGTTGTTGCCTTGAACCTTAATATGGGATATAAAAGCTGTATAAGTCTAGTGTGCTCACTCCATCCTAACTTCCAGATTTAATTTACCGTTTCAAGCATCAATCAAGTAAATGAATTACAGACTTAATTCAGGCTTTTCTTGAGCACCAGATTTCCGTATTAAAACTTTCCCTTTAATGAGGCAGAGACATTTCCTAATATGGCCGTTTTGACGATCACCTTTGAAAACTGCAAAGAACAGAAAGAAAAGTGCGTCTAAAAATCCCAAACTTTTAAAACATGACAAAATGTGGTTTGAAACACTGGTTTGGTCTTAAAATCTCACCTTAAATCATACCTAAGAGGAAGATGACATCATAATCATCATCATATAAGCATGGCGTGTGACCTTTTTCAATCTAAAGTCCATCAAAGTTAAGTGTGATATCCTGTCTCATCTGTAATATCATCCGTTTAACCAAAGAGTGGTTTCTCGTGTTGCGATGGTTCAGATGGAACATGAAGGCGTCATCACAGCGACCGAGTCGAAGAAGGAAGCGGATTCACACTCTGGTGTTTATGCTGCGCCTCTTCTTGCGGGTTCGTCTTTCCCCGGCGAGGCTCGCTGACAAGTGTACTGTCCGCATTTAAGAATGTAACATTTGCCGCTTTCAAGCCTCTTGTCCCACGTGGGAAATGAGCGGGTTTACCTTGCTCACGGAGGGCGAAGAGCTCCTTGTCTCTCTGTTTTTATCCGTGGCTCATCTCAGGCCTCTCCAAGTGCACAGAGGTTCACTGGAATCTGTTTTGTTTTTAGCCAAGTTTGTGCACATCGTCTTCTTCTTTTTTCCTCTACCCCCTCTTACGTGTGTTTTTGGTCAGACGTGTCGTGTTCAGGGCTCGGTTATCTACAGCATGTGTTGCCAATGACAGTCTCTCCGAAAATGGCCTTAACTTTCGCCACAGGACTTCACCGTCCATCTCTGGCATCAGACAGACTTCTCATATCCATGGCTCTCACTCTGATGGTGTCAGGAAAGACCTCCGAAAAGCTCTTGTTGTATGTTGAGTGTTTATATTTATAGTTATAAAAACAATCTGACAAATGCCAATATTTTAGAGAATGTTATGACATAAGGTTATATGCTCCTAGTATTATTTTATACCCATTCTTCCTTGATGACGTGTGGAAGCTCTGAGCTGCTTGTCACCGTTTTGTGCTCACATGGAATAAAGTCACAAATGAGAAGAATGACACTGAATAAAAACAGTTTGGAAGATTTCAAGTGTTCATTGGTTGTCTTTTTTTTTTTTTTTTTACATACAGTGAATAAAACGCGTCATAAAAAGTAAAAAAAAAAAAATGAAAAGACTAACAAAAAGAGGCTAAAATGTTTATAAAGTCTGCTTTCTTTACATGTCATCATTTACTCTATTACCAGTTTGCTGTTCTAACCAAAACCATTTACATCCTCACATTTCAGATTAGGAAACCCTACAATTGGGCTCCATAGAAGCAAACCAGCAGGAATATACATTAAGTTGCATAATTTCCCATCAATTGCTTCTCTTCTCTAGTTTCCAGTTTGTATCATTGAACCTCCTGGGTTTAAGGTTTAATTTAAACTGGCTATTCTTGCTTATCATCACTCTCTCGCTGAGCAGAAGTCCTGACACCGGTGTTTTACATTCCTGGTCCTCACATACCCCCATAACCCCCGACAGCCCCACATGTATTGGATGCCTCACTTCTCAGAAACAGCTGAGCCATTTAAATACATGTTATCAAGATTCTCCAGAGCTTAAAAAAAAACAAGCAAGCCAAGAGCAGGTATAATTTAGGTTGCAACACATGTAGAAACCAGGATTGGAAAACAGTTTAGCGACCACTTTGTTGCGCCCTTAAAAATCTTATACAGTGACTATTCCTGAACTTCTGAATTTAAAGCTTCTTCTCTAGTAGCAATTTGTAAACCCATCATGACGTGGATTTTTGTTACATATACTATATTCTCATGTGAACTCACACTTCAGAGCTTCAAAAGTTAACCAGAGGTTGGCCAGTCATGTTCAAAAGAATCCTCCTGCAGTAATGCATATACACACTCCCTCTCTCTATTTTATGGGATAGTGCTTATTGAAAAATGTAGACACCGACTGTAAGTTACTCAGCAAACCACATAAGGATTTGTAATTTTCAGTGCAGAACGTGAGCTGTAGAGTTTGCAGGAGTTATGACAGGAACAACAGAGGAGTAAAGATAGGACCTGGACAGCAGTGGCTGGAGGGATTAATGCTGATCCAGGACCTTCACCCAAAAGAAACCTTGTGGAAGCACAAGCAGTACATGTGAACTACAATAAAGAAATTTGGATTCCTCCTCTTTATCTTACTGTGCTGCAACATCTGTTGCTACAACGTGAAAACGTGATTTGGATTACTTTAACGTCAGTGTGACCTTTGCAGTGTGCTTATAACTTGAGTCCTTTAACATTCAGCAAGCATGTATTAAAAAAAAGGAAATACTTTAGAGGCTTTGATTTCTGCAGCCTCCAAGGTGTTTCAAGCTTCCTTAGTAATTTCTCACCTGCCTTATTTCACTGTGTGACTCTCTGCTTGTCGCCATGAAGATCTTCATCTCTCCATTCTCAAACATTAAACTCGTGTTAAAAGTCTTTTTGAAGTCGTCAGTGAAAGTCAGGTCAGTTTCAAACCGCACCTTGTTGGCCCAGATCAGAGTCGTGCCCGGACTGCAGAAATGCTTCATGGTGGCCAGGAGCTCCTCCAGGTAGTCGTGATGGTAGACCACGTCTGCTGCCAGCACGTAGTCGTACCGGTAGACGGATGGAGGGTGGGTACGCGCCAGGTTGTAGCCCCAGGACAGAACTTCCACCTGGGGGGTGTGTCTGCAGTGGTCCCTGGTGTTCCTCTCCACGTTGGCCCGGAGGTTACTCAACACATCGGATGAGTCTGTGGCTGTGACTGAGGCTCCTGAAAAAGTGGGAATGTGTCATCTCCAGCCATTAGTCCTTTTCTGTTTCTTTCCACCACCCCCGAAGTCTGTTTTTGGAATGTGTATTTGCATGTTTAAGTGAGATTGTGTGTTACGTCCAGATAAATCATGCTGATGCTCACCCAGCAGGCTGGCCACGATGGTTACCAGCCCTGTTCCTGCTCCCAGCTCCAGCACCGTCTTCCCCTGCAGGTTCACTGTGTCCCTGTTGTTCTCCAGAAAAGAACACAAAGCCAACGCCTGACAACAGAAACGAAAGAGGCACTGAGACGTTGAGAGAAACTTGGCTTTTGCACGATTAAATGTGTTCTCAGCGGGACTCACGGCCGGCCACATCACCGCTCCATAGGAGTCTATGGATTCACGAATGAAAATATCCTGTCCTGCATAGTGGTAGATGTCTTGATTCAGGCTGCGTAAGATGCTGGGAACCAAGATCTGCTCTGCAGCTTTCTGATCTGTAGACTCCTGTCCTGTGGAAAGAAAAGAGTACGTTTAAGCTATATCGAATTTTTTAGTCACAAATCTACAACTCCATTGATTCAATTCTATTACACATTAGACTGCAGTTTGACTCTGGTAATGATCGGATTGATACTTGTAAACATTGTTGATACGCAAATATTAAGGACATTTTCTCATGACAGGTGTCTCACCTGTCATGTCTTCATCAATTGAGGCAAAATCCTCTGGATCGTCATTTCTGTCGCCATCATCATTGAGGTCCTCGTCTCCATCGTACTGAAGATTTCCCTCTTCCTCCATTTGTTTTTCTTTTCCCGTGTCCTGGCTGACACTATTCAAATCAACCTCACTGTGTTCCTGCTTTACAAGCTCATCTTTGCTCAGCTCATCCTCAGCATCACCCCCTTTCCCTTCCTCCTCCACTGTTAGAGGATGATGTATTCCCTGCCCAATGCCGTCTTCTTCCCCCCCCTCCCGACTGGTGGCCAGAAAGATCTTCAACTCCCCATCCTCAACCAATAAACTTGTTTTGAAGGCCTTTTTGAAATTGTCAGTGAAAGTCAGGTCAGTTTCAAACCGCACCTTGTTGGCCCAGATCAGAGTCGTGCCCGGCCTGCAGAAATGCTTCATGGTGGCCAGGAGCTCGTCCAGGTAGTCGTGATGGTAGACCACGTCTGCTGCCAGCACGTAGTCGTACCGGTAGACGGAGGACGGATAGGTGCGCTCCAGGTCGTGGCTCCAGGACAGAGCTGCTACCTGGGGGGTGTGTCTGCAGTGGCCCCTGGTGTTCCTGAACAGGTTTGCTCTCAGTTTGCCCAGAACGTCTGGAAGGTCCGTGGCTGTGACCCAACCACCTGAAGACAGAGTTTAAAACAACAGTCATAGTCTCACAGGTGTTTGTGCGTGAAGAAGTTTCTGGATATTTAGGTACCGAGGAATGCTGCTACTATAGACACAAGGCCGGTCCCTGCTCCAATCTCCAGGACAGCTTTATCCACAAGGTTGAACTCTTCGCCATGAGTGTCCAGCAAGTGACAGAGAGCCAAAGCCTGTAATCAAACTCAATGTTTTAGTCTGTATCAGACACATCAACCCAACACTTCAAATTGATGGAAATTGGAACTGTTCATTGGTCGAATACATTGTTATAACACTCTGTGGCTCTGTGGAAAATTTCAAATGTAAAATATGATGAAAAAATGTATTAATACCAGATATACTTGTAGTATAACTAAAAGTCATCGACAATTATCGCAAATGTTTTTTTCATCTTTGTTTATCTGTTTTCACAATGATGACAGATAATTCCTTCATGATTTATTTCTTTATTAGAACAAATGGGTCAGCATGCATTGAATATAATATAGAGCATGTGCTGTGTAGTAAAATTGCAACTCATGCAAGAGATTGTAAATGCAGAGAAACGCATGCAGCTGAAACACAATGCCAAAATCATTTTGTGATCTTCCATCACCACATCAGAAAAATGTTAATTGTGTAGTAGGAATCATTGCCTGGCCTACGGAGCCTATTAAAAACATTTAACACATGATCGATTTCACAGTGTCAATTGTTCACTGTTCTCTTTGTTTTATTTCTGTACTTTTATCCTGTTTTATTTATGTACTTTTTAATTAATGTTATTTTATGGCTGTACCTGTCTTGTGCACACTGGGGACTTTTACAAATTTATTCCAATGTGGTTTTACTGCAAATGGCAAATAAATGAATCTGAATCTGAATCTGAATCTGAATCTGAGTGCCTCAGGGTTCTGTCCTGTGCTCATCTTCTCTTCATTATTTACTTTATCCCACTCAGCAGTATTTTTAGAAACCATGAACTCAGCTTTCATTGCTACAAAGACACCCAGCTCTACCGCCCTTTGTAGTAAATATCACTCTATTATTCATAACTCTACAACCTGAAAAAGAGACAACACGCAACCATCATGGACTTCTCTGAGAAAAAGTTTGATTATAAAAGAAATATCCAAGACTGTACAAATTAGAATCAAATGTCCTGTGTTTTATTGAATATGTATATGAACAATATTTCTGAAATTGATGCTGTGTTTTTCCAGGAAAGAAGCAAAAATAGGCTTTCCAGCATTTTTAGTCAATGCACAGTTCTAAACGGGTTAGGATTAGGGAGTTAGGGGTTAGGAAACCAAGCGATAAAGAAATCCATTGAATCAATATTACTCACTGCTGGCCATATCATGCCTGCATAGGAATCCAAACCCTCCTCGATGACAATTTTCTTGCCGACATAGTTGAAAACCTCTTTTCCTGCGTAGTGATAGAAACGAGGTGCCCAGTCGGGCTTATGCTGCTTCACGACGGTGACCTCCTCTGTTGGTGAATCACCTGAAATAAACAAAAAGATGAGACGCTGAGATACCTTGTGTCATCTGGCTCCAACATGTTACCCATAATATTTCACCCTACCTTCATCCTGTCCCTTGTCCAAATCGTTCTCCTCCTCTTCCTCTCTCAGAAGAGTGGTGTCCTCCAGTAAGCATGTCGACGACGACTCCATAGGGGAAAGTTCTTTAATCGACATATAGAAAAGATTTAATGGTTACATTTCATTTCACCATCAAATCTGTTAATGATGTAGCAGAAGTAAATTTGCGGCACCATATTATGTTCAATTGAAATATATTTAAAGTTTGTGGCTTGTATTTGCATGTGTCTCGCCATAGAAAAGTACAATAATACTGTTTTTAAAAATGTCTATATATACATAGTACATGTTTCCAAACATTTTTCATTTCACTTGGAACCATATTCAATAAGTTGAAGCAACTAACCTGTGAATTCCTACCTGCGTGCTTGACCTCTGATTCTCCAGTAAACGATCTGTGGTGCAGTCTGGTTGCATCTGGGGACCTTTGACTGCGAGGTTATAGAGAGCATCCTGCAGGACACTCCCATCGCCATCACAAGGGCAGCACAGTATTTTTAGATCTTGGACCATTAGAAATAAACTCAGGCTCCACTAGAGCGTCGCTCACGTAGATATAAACACACAACCACATGCAGAACAAGGATGATCCCAGCAGGAAGCCAAAGGGGGGGGGGGGGGGGGGGGGGGAGAGAGAGAGAGAGAGAGAGAGAGCATGGTGGGAATGCTATGATATCAAGTGACATAAGCCCTGATTTGTGTTTGAATGTTGGTTCAAAACAACATATATAGTGCATGTTATTCATTTAGATCCTCGGTTTCCCTCGCTTGCATGCACAGAGACACTCAGTGTGCATGACTTGTCGTGATCACGCCAAAACGTGATTTATGTTTGGTCTGAAACCTGCTTGATAAAGAGCTGCTGAATGTCTGTGTTGTTACGGAAAGATGCACGTTAAATCTTGACAGATTGATCAAGGAAACACTTCAAATTAAATCCCTCTCTTGAGCAGTCCATACCTGCACATGCATATTTAATACACTGCAATGTAGCTGTAAAAAGATGAGAAGTGCTTATTAGCCAACATATCCAACTAGTCTTATGATCACCCACAAGTCTAAGTTGCTGTATAAACTGAGAATGACTGGAAATGCTGTAAAACGTAGTGAATATGCGGAAAATATATGAAGGTTGCAGCACAAAAATAATTCAATGTCCGTTTATTAACTGTTGACGCACTTGTTTAAATGGATTCAAGAGAAAGTGTTGCACTTATTGTAGTTGCTGTTAGTGTGCTGTAACTTCTCCTGCAGAACAGTGAGGGTAAGATGAGGTCTCATCAGGCAAACAGCCTGTTTAAAAATGACGCACACAACCTGGAAGGTTCGCATGTTGTGCTTGCTGGCTTGTTTTTCTTGCAATGGCCTCAATTGCTTCACCAGAGATGAGAGGTAACAGGATCTGCCCGGCATGCAGACCCCATGTGTCAAACCCCATGAGGGAAGAACGGGGCTCCATAACCTCAATTAGACCTCCAATGGTTTCATTTTAACAGCCGTGGACCATGAAGTATCGCCTCGCAGTTTTAGGTGTCGTCACGCGAAATCCACTCACATCTTTAAATTCAACAATTGTTCAGTACCTTGGGTGGGTGGGTGGTGGGGGGGGGGACGGGACTCTGGCACTTTAATGTGGAGGGTGCAGTGGTTAGGTCAGTCCCCAGCTGTGGTACTGATATGATTTACTTGGAGAGAAGATGGGAGTCTTTAAACTTGATGACAGGCAGCATTTTCACAAAGTCTTTTAGTGAATAGTTGTTTGTTATCAAGACATTGTTGAGAGAGAGACATGAGGATAGCTGATATCCCTGAGAGGCCGCAGACAGACTTCAGCTGTTCCGTATTTGTCTGTCTTGACAATGCAATGCCATTCTCCTTCGCAAGCTTAGATATCCTGCATGTTCCCCTTTAATCCACCTCTCCTTTGACTCTGCTGCCAAATATCATATCGCACGGGCAAACGGACAAGAAATGATAAGCCTTGAAGCAACTCTAACATTTTAAGTGATTTGGAATCACAAATTAGATATCACATTTAATAGGTCACATTACCGGTATTAGCAGATGAGTCAAGCATCATCCTCACAGGTTGATTCCAAAACATGAAACATCTGTGCAGTAACATCAGTGTTCGTGTTACTGGGGCTGCAACTGCTTCCTAATATGGATGCAACATTTAATTAGACCTTCAACACACAGTTGAGGTGTTTCAGTGAGCAAATGTTGTCTTTATGTGTCACTGAAAATGCATAGACTTTCATTCATTCATTCCAATGTAGAGTTAGCAGTCAGACTCAGATGCATGTTCTGTTTCTACCAGAAGTAGAAAAAACTCACTCCAAAACTATGTGGACCACAGAACTTTTCCTTTTCTTGATTCAAATCTTATATAGTGACGTCTATTCAGTTTCTTCACTGCTAAACTTATCCTGCGTGGTTTTGCAAGGATAGAAAAGATTAAATTAGTAAATGAAATTATACCCAAAAGTAAGGTAAGTTAAAAGTTATAACTTTCAATAGAGATTTACTTTTCTGTTTGTGACTCAAATCATCATCATCATCATCATCATCATCATCATCATCATCATCATCATCATCATCATCATCATCATCATCATCATCATCATCATCATCAAAGAAAAAAGAATCAGTCGTAAAACAACCTAATGAAACTGTATTGGAAAGATTTTATTGGAAATCTTAACAAGAAATAAACAAGTTACAATAAAAATCACTCTGAGGTATGTCCTCATCCACCTGTTTAACATAAGCTCAGTATTTTATTTATTTATTTATTTGCTTATATACTTATTCATTTATTTAATTCTTTATTTTTAGCAATTTCTTTCTCCCAACATACTCCCGGGGGAAACGCCTCTGCTGCTAAATGCTTCACGTATTCACAGCGAACACTGCCTGCCTGCTATTAAGTGCCAAAGAACTAATGTGCTCAGAGCTTTGTACAGTCAATAATTGGAGCTTTAAGGCTGTGATTATGTAGTAAACTAAATATTAAAAAATAAATAAAAATACAAGGGGTTCACCACTACAGGCAACTCCTTTGATGCACACATACTTTCATACTTTGCGAACAGAAAAATAGAAATTATAGCTGTTTGAAAATTGTGTTGGATAAATCAAGGATTAAAAACATTGCAAAGTGCATGGAATATCAGTTTTTAATAAACAAAAATGATGAGCGTTAGTGAGCAGCATCAGATGAAAAATCAACCCTCAATCCTTGTGTTCCCCAGTGGAGTTCACTCTAGGGGAAATAGACACTTTCTGCATGATCTATTCAAGATACTGAGACAAGTTGCCATTTCTGAAGACAAAATCTTTTAGAGTTTTGTGTTAGCGTAACACTCCTCCCTTTGGTCAATCATGTCAACAACTATGGCTGATGTAACATTTGCCATATAATCGGCATTAGTTGATGCAGTCTTTAATGAAGGGCAATTACTTGAGCTGAACTGATAACGTCCACATGCATTATCAGCGTCAGTGTTTGACTGGAAATATCATTATGATTGGACCGTATCCACAGGATGTCACTAGTTCTAGTCTTTCTGAATTCCAGACCGAAGAGCATCTTCCTCCAACTATTGATCCCCAACTGAACCTAATGAATCATTCAGTTGTTACTTTTGCATTCATTCTGAACTTTCCTACCTAAATATAAAGAAAGAGCTTGTAACTTTCATCAAGTTTAATTAACTTGCACAACATTGTCTGTAAAGTCACATTACAAAAAAGCTACCGTATTTAAACTCTCACAGGTCATGACACTTCCTTTGGAAAACTATAAATCAATATCGACCCAGATTGTCAATGTTGTGATCCCACAGGAACAACACACTGCAGTGAGCCAAAACCTCGCTTACATGGACAGGGATTCACAGAGATTTAAAATCACATATGGCTTTGCAATGGTGATGATTATCCCTACAAAAACGCACACAAACAATAAAGAAACAGAGTTCATTCAGCAGCTTCTTTGGGATCTGTGCTCCTCTTGTCTTTCCTCCAGGCTCGGTACAGCTTGATACTCAGACTTGGGAGGTTGTAGATCTCCTCCACGTGGAAACGCTGCCTGAAACGATCCACGAAGCTGTTCTCGGGGTCCAGGCGGAAACGCATCGCCCAAAGGATCTGAGTGTCTTCCTGGCACAGGTAGTCAAAGGTATCCATCAGCTCCTGCAGGTAAGGGTGGGCGTACACCACGTCAGCCGCCAGGATGTAGTTGAAACAATGCGTGGCACGAGGGAAACGT
This sequence comes from Blennius ocellaris, assembly GCF_963422515.1. NCBI lineage: Eukaryota > Metazoa > Chordata > Actinopteri > Blenniiformes > Blenniidae > Blennius > Blennius ocellaris. The sequence goes on along the minus strand of NC_137650.1, from coordinate 27,471,659 downwards.
TTGTCCACACCCTGTCCCCAGACCAGCTCGGTGACCTGGAGACAGAATTAACTCAATGAAACACAAATTATGTTAAAATAATAGAAAGAAAACCAACAAAAAGCCAGGATTTATGACATTGATGTTGTTTATTTTCCAACAATGGTTGGATTTTTTTTAAAGAAAACATTACATTCGCCATGAAACTTACTATATAAAATAGGAGACCTACCAGGGGGGTATACTTGCATCGGTCCTTTGTGTTTCGTGTAACATTATACTGCAGGTTTCCCAGCACGTCTGGGAGGTCTGTAGAAGTCACCTTAGCACCTGGAGAGTGAAAGTACAACGGAATTAAATGAAATCAGAGAGAGTAGCAGCAGCAGAGGGACACATTATTTAAAGATCGAGTCAAAATTGACTGTTCCCTCTCAGCACCTAACAGGCTGGCGACAACGGTAACGAGTCCAGTTCCAGCTCCAAGTTCAATCACGTTTTTGTCCATCAGGTTGTATTCGTCTCGATTGGTCTCCAAGAAGTGACACAGCACAATGGCCTATTGATAGAAATGTACAGTTTACTAGCGTGCCTTAAAACGACAGGACTGTACAGCAGAGGAGCATTAGTTTGGGTTCACGGCTTCACCGAGGGCCAGAGTACAGCTCCATAGATGTCAGTCGACTCTTTGATGCGGATTTCCAGGTCTGAGAAGACGTATCCCTCCCAGCACTCCGGGCCGAGGACAGATGGGTGGAACTGATGCGACAGTATGGCTTTGGCTAATTCTGCATCCGCAGCAGCACCTGAACAAACACCCACAGGAAAGACAAACATTCTGTTCGAGTCAAATATACAGTGGGATGTGCAAAATGAAAATACAGGCCTGAAAACACAAGATATATTGTATACAAGCAGATGAATATCAAAGCATGGGATGTGCTCATAAAAACTTTAAATATATTTCATGAAGTCAACCAGTTAAAGGCCTATAAGTAATTTTTTTACAAGTCGTTCATATATTTTAATGGCTCACTTGAATGCTAGCAGAGTTACAGTTTTATCTAAACTCCTTTTTTCCCTCGACTGTCACAGCATGAGCTTTTTTGAGAAACTGGATAACTGTATATTAGAGGAAATATTTTAATTGAAATTTTCTCTACCAGAGCCCAACACAGAGGTGCCTCCCTCACCTGAATCTTGGGCACTGAAATCTATCATAATGTCTTATTTCCTTGTAAACTCCCACTTTATCATTCCCACAGGGGTGAAATAAAATATTTAGTGAGATGTAATTAATAGACTCCAGGGCTGTTGGCGGATGCCACTTTCTCTTTGTGCACTGCCGCACCTGACAGGACGCCCTTTGTTGTTTCCCTCCCCGGACTCATCACCTCAAAGTGGGACTCCAGCCACAAATCAAACAGATGAGTAATCATATTGTTTTCCTCTCATATTACATTACAGGTGCCGTTTGATCCACTGCCCCCATAATACCCCGGTGATCCTGCTGATTGAAACTCCAACCATGTGTCGCGGCTCATGGCTGCACAAAGCATGCCAACCGTAACTAAAACTTCTGTTATGTAATATCTATTCACAGGAAGGTCGGGGGAGCCCGCTCTGCAACAATACAGTTGAATAGGGTCAGAAAAACCTTATGTTATACACTTGTTTGTGTATATACATGTTATATTTGTTACTGACATACAGCTACACTTTTACTGCATTTTTACCCATTGCTGATTTAATTTTCATGCATGCATATACTACGTTCACTGACAAACCACTATTCCCATACAGACTCCACTCCTTTTAGGGTTTCTGCTTAACAACAACAACCTCTCACCTTCTGGTTTGATCCTGGAGTCCTCCATGGCCTTATGCTGATCGTCCATATGTGAAGGAGCAGCTCGAGCATGAAGGCAGCAATGCACTAAACAGGAGATCTATATCAGCAGCTCCGTATGGACAGTCCAAAATAAAGTCCTGTGGATTTGGGTCGCTGTGGCGGCTGATCTCACACTGGCACTGAACAATCACCTTGTGTGGTTTTAAGTTACACACAAATAAGAGTGCTTCCCCATCGTCTGGTCCAACAATCCCGCAGTGAGTTTCAACTCAACCTCATATTTCTGGCTCCCCCTCGTTGGAAATGCTTCCACGTCTATCTAAAGCAGTAAACCTGACCGACAGCCACAGCTGCCCTGTCGGTCTCCTGAGCTGGATCTGCAGAGGGACGGCATGAGGTGTAACGTGTTGCAAAATGACACGTAATGCAAAGTACATGCAAAGGTTTAAGGAAATGGGTTTTTCTTTTCAGCTGAATAGGGGCCTGTGCAAAAAAAACTTAAAGTACAACTAGAAAGGAATGTTATTGCCAGTCATCTTTGCCAGGATCAAAATGTGTGAGCACACCTCACGTGTAGCACAGCCACCTAACATACAAGATTTCTGAGAGATATGTGAACCTTTTAGAAGATGCACCGTGAAAGAAAATATTGACCTGTTTTTAGGAAAATTGTGAGTAGAGGTCAGACTAAAATGTAAAATAGATCCTCTTGGTCTCTGTGGGATCTGAGGTAATGTCACTATTTGCAGATTTGATCTTGGGGATTAATGTGGATAATGTTGCCGCACGTGCCAGATGCGGTTGCAGTCCTTCCACTGCAGCCCCACTCTGCGCAGTGCCGTCAACACTTTGAACAAATGACAAGTTCTTCAAAAATACAAACCTGAAATGGTTTAATGCAAAGTAAAGACAATCTTCTCACACAAGTACATCTCGACAGTAGAAAATCTTTTCAGAACTTTCATAGTGTAAATTCATGAGCTGTATGACACAAAAAAAAGTCACTTCATCAAATAATTTCCTAAACATTTCAGTGTTTCTTTATGTGTGTGGCTTCACTGTTAAAACCACATTTCATGTTTACTGTAAAGTCTTCACATCTTCTTCCCTCGACCTTTTCCTCTCGTGCCTCCTCTTCCTCTCGTGCCTCCTCTTCCTCTCGTGCTTCCTCTTCCTCTTCCTCGTCCTCGCTGGCTATTCTCAAACACAGACCGCGCTGTAACCATGGCAACATTCAGACCACCATCGCTGTCCTCACCAGAGCTGCTACTGCTGCTGCTGCCAGCTCTGGTCCTGACAGGCAAAGTCTGATCAGCCTGCGAAGCAGCTTTTACTCTGGGGGACTCGTGGCTGCTGCCGCCGGCGCTGCAGACGTCCACCAAAGGTTTAAGAGGAGACTCAGGAGTCGCCTCCGAGCCCAGAAACCCTCCGCCTGCTGCCGGCTTCTCCTCTTGTTTTCTTTTCTTCACACTCCCTTTCTTAGATTTAGATGGAGAAGACATTTCCTCCTCGCTGTCTCCGTCTTCCTCTTCTCCTCCTCCTCTCTCCTTCCTCTTCATGCAGGTGACGGCTCGCCGGAGTCGCTGGCTGCGGATGGCCTGCTTCTCCTGCTGCTCCATGCGGAAGAAAGAGTCTATTCGTAGCTGAGTCTGAGCCAACACAGAGACAAAGAAGAGTAAATGGCAAGAAGGTTTTTTTTCTTCTTCTACTTAAACAATCTAATTGAAAACATTTAATAGAGGGCGAGTTGAAAATGTCAGACAACACTGCAGCCACATTCTTAAAGCCTCATACTACTATGGTGAGTCGGAAGGAAAAAAAAGTTGTAAAGGTTTAAATTTGCACTTCTTCCTTGCCAAACTGTCAACACACTTTTTCAACTTGTATTTAAAGTGACTAATACTTCATTTCACCTGCTGGCAAATAAATATTTTTGCGTGACTTTTTAAATCAGCCTACTAATATATTAAAAACTAAATCTTGGGTTTGAGCTGTAATTATGTGTTTGAGTTTGGGATTTATCAATGAAAACTTTTATTCCCTTTAACTACTTCCAATAATCTGTTTCAAACTGTGTGTTCATTATGTTTTGGCCATCAAAAATTAACTTTGTCAAGCGTAAAAACAACATTTAGGTGACAAATGATCAACTTACTGAAACAAAGTAAGTCCTAAAGTAAATGTACTATTTTTTTTTGCACACTTCAAGATGTCAACTAATGTTTCAGTTATTATATATTTTATCAAGCAAATATTTCAGCCATCAACCATTCAGCCTTTTTTTTAAGTGTCCCATCATGCCTGCTGTTGTGTTATGAAGAAGTTGGGTTGATGGGCTGCGATACATTCAAGTAATGTTATTTAAAACATAATTTCTGAGCGGTCCCCTCGCTGGTTGAGTCTCTCAGGTACCTGCTGCAGGTTGAGCTGTTTAATGACCGGCTGAAGCGTCTCCTCCGTCCTCCGACTGTTCCAACCAAATCGGTTCAAGCAGAATGTAAAAAAAACTCAATAAGGAAGAATTCGCATGATCATCAAGACACAAACGCACGTCGGCACAAACAGAAAAAGGATATTCTTTGATCACGTCGAGTTGTGGCCGTCCCCAGCTGAAGGAGCCGTCCGACTGGTCGACGGCGGGCTGCAGGTAAGCCTGAGCCACCGCAGGGTTTGGGAAGCCAGGCTGCAGTTTGAGCTCCTTCAGTTTCTTCTTAACCTTCGTGTAGCGAGGATCGGCCACCAGGCGCTTTTTCTCCTGAGCCTCCGACCACCACGCACTGAAGAAAATCAAAGTGACCAGTCAGACAACACGACTGCAACATCATTCAGGGACACGTGTATTCACTTACTGAGGAAACAAAATCAAGACAGCAAAAGAGGAAAAAAATACAAAACACCACACCTCATCTGTAAGAGCGGCTCCAGTCCCGGTCCTGGAAACTCGTTCAGGATCTCCATACCGGTCACATATCCGACCCCAGGCAACCCCTCTGTGTAGTCACTTCCAAGCAGGTAGGCCAGATTGATCATTTTGGTCCTGTCCAGGCCTGGTGGAGAGAGGAGGGTGAGCTTTCCGTTTATAACTCAACCATAATGAAAACAGTCCGACTGTGATGACAGCCGATCAGTCATCGCCAACACAGGCACCCACAGCTGATATGCGCAGTGTGAGCTCATTGGATTCCTGTGGATGTAATGTTTTTAATATTTTCAACTACTCCCCTGTATCAGCAAGTCACTGTAAAAGCAGAATGGAAATGAGTTCATAAATAAATTGTTTCAATCATCTTTTTTTTCTCTCTCAACACATTCACATGTATGCAAACCAGAGAAAGTATCACCGATTAAACTACAACATTATGAGTTTTTAATTTAGATTCACGTCGCATTTCACCCAGGAAAATGTTTTTGGGGTGTTTTCCATTTCCTGGAATTAAACATTTCATGAATGAAAACAGAGAAAACAAATATCCCCATTTCCTCAACCACTGTGTTTCAAAAACAGGTACATTTACAATGTGGAAGACCGAGAATCCATTGTAATGACAAATTAGCAAGAATCAACATTTCGGAAAATGGTCAAAGAGAATCTTCGGAAAGAAGATGCAAAGCTACTATTGAAAAGTTTTTTATACTTAAAGCCTCAAAAAAAAAAAAAAGAAGAAGAAGATCTGCAAATAAAATACCAGAACACCATAAGATCACTTTCATAAACTGACCCAGCTGATTCTGCAGGTCGCTGTACTGATAGTGTTGGACGTATTTGTTCTGGCTGAAGAAGTTTTTGTAAACGTGCCGTCCTCCAAACAGCCAAACGTCTGAGTCGTCCGTGATGGTCCCGTGTGTCTGGTCAGCTCGGTCCAGCGCTGCACACTGAGCCTCGGCCTCCATCGGAGCCACCAGGTACGGCACGCCAAACAGCCGCAGCAACTCCTGGTTTCAAAACACTCGTTACTCATAAATACAAAATAATGCATTCACACCATCACGGCTCCCAGTCCGTCTCTCAATCTGCACACAGCGGGGGTTACGGTGTAATTAGGTCACGTTGCTGCGAGTGCTCACTTATTTTAAACTGCGCCCTAATTTGCCGGGAATTTAAAATAGGCGTTGAACTGTGCTCGCGCAATTAAAAGGCTTTCATCCCAACAGGCTCCGGGTATTTTGTGAACGCCTTTGTCATCATCCGACAGCTGCTTTTCCACTTAGTGCCTCATTATCGCAACAGCTGATGAGATTAAAAAGGATCAGACAAAACGGATGTTTTGTATCGGAGGTGATTTTTTATTTTACCTTGCTACTTCGAGGAGTCATGCGCACACAAACACACACATACACACCGACACTCACACCTAAGATGTGCAGCAAAGTAACACAAACTGCACGTCAGGCTCCCGGGAATGTTGCCATAAGACCCCACCTCCTCCACCCTGGTCAGTATTTCACGTCCTCAGAGCTCAGTCCATCAAGCTATTGCATTTTCATGTTTATAGCCTCTCTGTTTTATGACTCATCTGTTTGTAGATGGGTGTGACGTGAAACTCTGCAGTTCGTGTGTGTGTGTGTGTGTGTGTGTGTGTGTGTGTGTGTGTTTGTGGCTTCACCTGGCTTTCCAGATACATCTGCCCAGTGACCGAGTTGGCCATCCTCTCCTGCTGCTGCTTCTGCTCCCTCAGGCTGCTCTGCTCCGCCTGCAGCGAGCTCTCCAGAGCCTGCAGCTCGTCCTGCAGCACAGACACTCAGTCAGTCATGTCCCGTGGAGGTTCAATTGATAGAGAGCGCAATCAAATCTGTGGCTGATGAATAAAAACGCGGCTCATAAAACATTCAAAACTATCAGGATGCAATACCGGACAAGGGTGAAATGATTTTGATGAACAGATATGAGTGGATTTATGTTTTGTTTTTGTTTTTTTTCTAAACATTGTCCCATTGGGATCAGCTCTGTAACCTTACATTAATGGACAATGACTCTTAAAAGAGACGATTTGTAACAATAAGGAATGTTGTGTCCATCTAAAGTTGTGACTTGGATGTAGGTCAGTTTGGAAAATATTTTATAAACAATTCACATCAAGAAAAAATATCTCAGGAGGGTTTTTGGTGGTCAAAGAGCTAAAAAAAACTAACTTCATACAAAATACGAGGAAAGACCAAGTAAACTTGCGAAAGATTTTTTAAACTGTAATATAGAAAGGCGTCATTAATGTCACAATGATTACTTCTACTGTCAGAAATTATGACAATTATGTTGTGATTCAATTAGTTTTTGGGATGTAAATGGCCTATAAAAGAAAAACTAAAGATCCAACTGTTAACTATGCTTTTAGTTGATTTTTATTTATGTGACTCACTTATATTTTAGAGCTTTTAATTATCTTTATTTTTACTTTCCTTACTTAAAATACCTTACTGTGGCACAATGTAAGCAAAAAAAAAGATTGACTGATTAGCATTTTAGAGAAGAATGTGACACAAAAGTCACTTTTCCCCCCCCAAGTTCTATAAAAAAAAATTATTTTCCTTTATCAGAGAACAAATTCCCACATCAGACAAACAAGATGAAGAAGGGTTGTTTCTAGAAAGTTATCAGAGAGCGACTTCATGTGCAACTATTTGGATTGTTTTTATAATTAGTTTATCATTCTTGAGTGATAACATGTTCCTAAATTAAAGTACTGAGGGAAACACCAACCACGTCAAAGTGTTCCCATTCATTGACGGCTGGCTTTTCTTCCTCCTTCAGCTCACTCTCTTCATTCTCTTTCTTTGTTTCTTCTTCTTCGTCTTCTGAATTCACAGAAGCAGCTGAACCGCCGGGAGCCTCCGACAAGCTTTCCTCTGACTTTTCTTCCACCGCCACCTCATCTTCTGTGACTTCAGGTTTTTCTTCTCCAGCTGTTGGTGAATCCTCCACTTCCTCCTCCTTCAGTTCATCTTCTGACACCTCAATGAAACTCTCTGAGAAAACACATACAGGTACATTTCTTTACATCAGGAGATTTATAGTCGATCTATAAATCCATTTTTTGCCTGAAGCAGCCGTTACTGTACCTTCTGACTCGCTCTCCTTGCTGGCCTCTGACTTCGCTTCATCTGAAGCTTGGACAAGTGTGCTTCTTGTCCGCTCCGACACCACAGGCTGGCTTTCAGTCTGAGTGCTGAGAGGTTTCCCACATCTATGGGGAGAGAAGCTTATAGATACGCTGTTCTGACTGGATGCAGTCGCAGCGTTGCCCTGCGCTTTGGGCTCGGATTCTCGCCTCTCAAGCGGTTCTTCTCGCTTTTGTTGGGCTTCACTTTCTGCACCTAAACCCTCTATCATCTGTCCTTCTTCACTCTTTTCTTTTGCCTCCCTCTCTGTCCTTTGTAGATCAGCAGACTGGAGTGCTTTATTTCTCCGTCCGATTGCGTCCTCCATATCATCTTCAGAACTACTCTCAAATAAAGCATCATGAGTTGTTAAACATTGCTCCTTATTCAAATGGGACTTTTGCTGTTGTGAATCTTCCGTCTCTTCCTCTGAGCTGCTGATGACCACAAGTGGCTTTGAAAGATGAGCATTTGCAGTCAGTTTTCTGGGTGAGCTGTTAATACTCGTCATATATTCATCGGCTCCTTCTCCCTCTTCAGCCAGAGCCCGTCTAATTGCCAGCAGCGTACGTGGCGACACGCTGCCATCCTGCTTACTCTCCGCTTCGTCCTCATCTGATAAGTCATTCATTGCATCTTGAATTGCCTTGAGTGTCCGAGGTGAGGGGGGTGATGGATCGGTCTGAGGCGGCTTTGAATCTGAAGGTTTGGAGCCTCTTGAAGAGCCGACCCATAATTTCTGCTCTTCCTCGTGAACGGGACGCCACAGGGGCTCCGGTCTGTCCGCCGCTCGTCCTCTGCAGCCTGACAGAGAGCTTCCAGTCCAGGGTGCAGCAGCAGGCTGGGCTTCCGGAACAGCCTTGCTCTTTTTGGAGCCTGAGTGGGTCAATTCAAACAACATTTTAGATATGACAAGAAAAACAAGCGTCTTCCAACTGAAATGCCACCTTGTGGTACGTGTTGGCTGTTTTTTCCCCCTACATTTTCTAATGTGAGGTGACTCTATTGTGATTAGTTCTATAACAATGAAACGGAATGAAATTTAAGCTGGTGGGTTGTGAAACACGTGTTATAACACATGCAGTGACGACAATCTTCTGGTAAACTCAGGTTCATGTTCAAAAATGCTTTATTATCCCACAAGAAACAAATCTGTGCAAATCTGCGGCCGGAAGGAAACAAAGAGAGGACAATGAATTGTAACGGTGAGAGAGTTCGGCATGAGTTATCACAGCTATTTCAATGCATTTTTTCAAGATCCTGTATCTAGTCTGGTCCTACTCTTCAAGGACAATGTCTCGAACCAGAAAGTAAAGGGAACAAAAACTAAAACCTGATTCAAGTAAACATTTTCACAATTTAGTGGGAGAATAAAGAGTATCCTCACCTTTAATGAGGATGTAGTGTGAATTATCCTCTGACGCCAGCCGACGCGACTCCACGCTGCGGCTCTGCTGATCTCCATCCTCTTGGTAAAGCTGCGGTGCGCCGCCAGCGCTCTGCTGGCTCATCTCTTTCTCCACAACCTCCAGTCGCTGGTTCAGTCGGTTCCTCTGCAGCAGGCCGGCCAGCTGGAACTGGGAAAACTCGCCTGAATGCTGCGGAGCGGTGAAGGGAGCAGTCAGTGAAGGGAGCAGTCAGTGTTGAGAGGAGGAAGAAGAGGAAGAGATCTTGAAGTGTGACCTGTACCTCTGGGGGTTTGTGGAACATGGTCCGACGTCTTTTGCAAAACTCTTTCATGTCTTTGAGGATCTCGTGTTTCATTTCAGGAGGCAGGCTCGCAAACTCCTCAGAGTTGATGTCCACTGAGTTTGGGTTCTCGTACACCTCTCCCTAAGACAGAATGAGCAACCGTCAAAGGAGGTATTCGTGCAAAGTCAGTGTGAGCAGTACGTTCGTTCTTCATCTTGCTTGATTTGTGAAAAACAATTTGTAAAGGAAATTGTGGATAAAAATAACAATTCAGTCATTCAGTTTTACGTCAAGGATCCTCAACTAAACCAGTGTGAAAATGAAAAATTCGATTTTCACTTTAACCATTAACATTACATTGATACATAATCTTTTAGCATGAAGTCATGACTGGCAATAATACGAGCTCGAAGAAGTGATAATCTACCTCATATGAGTGAAAACTGCTGCCCGTTTCCTCCCACTGACTTGGTTCTTCCTCCTTCACCTCCTCCTCCTCCTCCTCCTCCTCCTCCTCCTCATCCTCCGAACTTTAAAGAGAAGCCGTCATATGAAAAAAGTTTAAGCACCCCATTTATAGCTTCATCAAAAACAAAAGCATTGTACTATACTTCATACAGAGTTAATGTGAATTTGCCAATAATAATATTTTCCTCCAAAAGACATGTAATCTGAACTTGACTTGACTGGAGAGCTCCACATAATTTATCTTTATAATGGTAAAGTTGTTTGATTCTGTAGGTGTAAATTCAGTGAAATGTCAATGGTATGTCATTGAAAATAATGAAGCAACACGTTTATCATTATCAATAATAATGAATTTAACCCAGTAAAGTAAGATGATAAAATACTATAAAAGGGCAATGAAGTCTTTACCCTTGAAAAATTCCCACTTAATCCAAAATACTGTCTCAAATACAACTTTTTCATCACATATCTGACCTGCTGTTCTTCTCCTCTGCAGGAGGCAGTGCAGGCAGAACATACATGTCATCCACTTCATCTCTCCTCACGTTGGAGAGGCTGGGCAGAGGCTCCTTGCTGTAAGATGGACGAGACAACCAATGTCAATGCAACGGCAAGGAGGTGAGAAGAGCTCATGATCATTTATTAGATTCTGCTCCACAAGTCTGATAGGTGATAAACCATAGAGCCAGTTGAGGGAACCACTCAGAAAAAAAAGTCTTACACTTAATTTGTGATCCCTCCACTTACCTGTGATCACCAAGTGCAGCTTTGATTGCTTGTCTCTTCAGAAACGTCTTGAGAAGTTTTTCATTGGTCTGTTTGGACTCACGAGTCAACTCCTCCTTCCTCTGCCTTCTCAGGGCCTGCACCACAGTCCCAGCAGAAGCATTGTTATGTTATCAAATAGATGAAGGTGTACCATGTCTGTCAGTCTTGTTCTGGAAACATCCACTCATCGAGAATATACGAGACTCACCAGGGTCTGCTTCTTCAGCAGTGGGGCATCGCCATCAAACACAAAAACAGGCTTGATGCGAAAGAAGAGCAGTTTGCAGATGCGGTGGAAGAGAGTGAGGAGGTGGGCATTCTGCATACTGTTGCCATCGCGGTCCCTCACACCCTTCACTGCCTGGTTTAGCCATATACTGATGTCTGAAGGGTTTCTCGTTAAGGTTATACATTACCAGAATAATACTCCATTTTAAATACATCTATCATCCACTGGTATGATATCTGGAAAATGCAGTTGTTTGTTTAGAAGAAAAAAAAAGATATAGATATTTATGTGATCTGGCTCAGGGGTGTCAAACTTAAGGCCCATGGGCCAAAACCAGCCTGCAAGAGGCTTTAATCCGGCCCGCCCAACCACCAGGCAAATTCTACACATTTCAAAGAAAAACATGAGGGGCCAAAAGACTAATAACAACAATGAAAAGCAAATACTCATATCAAAGTAATTAAGTCGTTTCAGGCTAATTAGGCTACCTGTACTTTTGCCTTTTTTTTTTTTAAGATGTGCAACTTTACCCAAACTAAAATACAATTAAAACTATATAATTTATTTATATTTTATACAAAAAAACCAAACCTACACTTTATATTAGCATTGTTTTGTTGTTTGTCTGATAGATTTCTTCTGGACGGAGACATTCTATCCAATTAAAAGTTAGCCAAACAGCTCTTATTGAAAATGTATTTAAATGGCGTTAAACGGTAATCAATGTTTGAAATCGTTTATTGTGAAAAGTACTTTTTACTAATATAACGTTGGTTGTTTTTTTAACCAGCGGCATTTCTATTGGTAACCTGGCACAATCGAAGCAATCTAACAGTAGTTGCACAAATGTTTAGAACTCTTTGCAGCTCTGATCACGTTTAAGGAGTTTTACACAAACATAAACAAAGGATACCAACAGCGAGGATCTTTCCCTCCAGAGTCTCGGGGTTGGTGGGTTTCCCTGTGCTCTCCAGCAGCCTCCACAGCCCGTGCACTCCCATAGTAACAACAACCAAACTCTACAGAAATACTTCAAGATCTGCAATGCATGACAGTAGTTTCACTGAACACCGATCTAAGGATTTGAAGAAAAAAGTAGACGTACGCCATCACAGCGGTGCATTAGTATTGACATCCCCACTGTGCATTAATGGTTCCGTATTTCAAAGACCCGAACAATATATTCTGTTACACTAACCGGATATACTCGTGTTGAACTTTTCTCTTGGTAAAGTCTGTCAGGCTACTGCGGCAACATATTAGCAATTTTCCTCTTAAAATTGGAAATAAATTACAGCGTTCATTGGAAAAATAACTTAAAAGATGTTTTGAGGGAAATGTCGTCCGAAAACGTCACTCTCGAGAAGCCAACAGTGTCCGGTGAGCAGGTTTACAAATCCTACTACGAGAAAGCCTTATTTACGCTTACTTGTCTTCTGATTGGTCATTTCTCGCTACCCTCGACACGTTGGTAGCAATTGATTGGTTGTATAGGGTGAAGAGCGACACAGTGATCCAATCAGAAGCAGAAAGGGGCGTTTCGTTCCGTGCCCTTAGTAAGACTCGTAAATTAGAGTCGGATGACAAAATAAAGAGCCGACTGTTCACGTCGAATCAATCGGAGTTAGGACACGTTCTCTTTATACCCGGTACGTTATCAGAAATAATCGATTTTTATCTGAAATCAGTGTGAAGGGCGTGCTTTATCAAAAACTGTTGTTGAGCCTGAATTTCTAGTTTCAGTCGTTGTTTCGAGGGATACTGTTAGCATGTTAGCTTCAGGGCGCTTCACCGTTATCTTGTAATGCTATTGAGGATCAGCTGTTCACTCTGACCTGTGATCAACGGGCTGCCATTATCAATGGGACAAACACTGATTGCAGCAACTATTAAACGTTTTCTGATGTTTTTGTCTCCAGGGTGAAAAGAGGCTGGGGTTTTCCCCGAACCACATACTCCCTTCACGTCAACCAGAGTCTCCACCATGACTGCTGTTGTGAGAGGTTCGTATTGATATTAATGTCTTGTGTTTACTTAACACGTGTACCACAGATAGATACTGATGGATCCGTAGCTATTTTCTTTACGTTCTTTAATTTTTAAATTGACAAATACCATTTTTTAATGTGCGTGCATATTGGCCCTGTATGTAAATGCTGCTTAAATGTATTTGGCGAGGAAATAGTTCCATTAGTTAATGGTATCCATTATATTTTCCATGTTTTAATTGTTCCTAAAACCAAAGGTCACTTCACAACCTAACGTTTGAGTTGTAATAGTGTTCTCCGTGGTGAAAAGGGGATCCCACGCCTTTTTAATGAGAATTACTGCCAACAATTATCCAAGATGTTGCCTAAATGTAGTACATTATAAAACTGGATGTTTTGGTTTTGAGTTGAATCTTCAAGTGTGTGACTAGAAAAGTCAAACTGGTCTGGCAACATGAGGTACATTACCGTTGTGTGAATAATTTTGAATAACTAGTTTCACTCGCTGTTGGAAAGGTACGGTGCTTACATCTATGTGTGAGTCTTTGATTTTGTTTGTTAGATTTATAAGTAAGTCTTTTTATGATACTGTATATTTAAAGTTGTTATAACTTAGCTGCTAAATATCAACAATAGTATTAGTATGAAAGTGGCATTCAGAAAAGAGCAAATCGTAATTGTAGCCGTTCTTTTATGTCCCAGGTTTGGCCGTTGTGCCTGTCCGAGGTCCAGGTGATGGCATGGAAACTGAAAAACCATCTCCCACTCTGGAGGTGAACACGGATACAATGCCAACAGGTCCATCCGAGGATCCACTTTTAAAGCTCGCTAGCCCAAAGCACAGCCCCAAATCTGCTCCCCCTGCGCCCATTACTACCCCTCAGTCGCCTGGGGTGCTCCACCTGGGAAAGGTTAATCGGGAGGCGTGTACAGAAGTAGAGGCTGTGCGGATCATCGTCCCTCGGGCTGCTATTAGCCGCAGCAGCCGTGTCGGGCATGCTGAGGGGAAAGGGGAGGCCAGTCAACAGGCAGAGCTGCCGAGCTCCCATCCGCTCCCTCAGGTGGAGGACTGGAGAGTCCAGATGGAGAAGCTGCAGAACTCTGAGCGCAGATTGCTGCAGGACAAAGAAGGTCTTTCTAATCAGCTCAGAGTGCAAACAGAGGTATGGTCCCATTAAAACTCAACTAAAAACCACTGGGCAAACTAATAGAACTGTTTCACGTGTCAAATGAATAATTTTCTTTTGTGCTTTAATGTAAAATATTGTGACTTTAATACTGTGTTTGCGCTAATAGCTGTAGTGATTGGTTTATATTATAACACTAGTGTCAGAGATAAACATGAAGAAAACATTTTAGTTTCTGAGACATACATTCACCTTTAACCAGACCCTAATAAAAAAATAAATAAAAACTTGTATTTCTTTTGTGTGCCAGGTAAACCGTGAGTTGAAGAAGCTGCTGGTGGCATCAGTTGGTGATGATCTTCAGTACCAGTTTGAGCGTCTCGCGCGAGAGAAGAACCAGCTGATTTTGGAAAATGAGGCTCTGGGCCGTAGTTTGTCTCACACTGCAGAACAGCTGGAGCGGATGAGTATCCAGTGTGATGTTTGGAGGAGCAAGTTCCTGGCCAGCAGGTACAAAGTCCGCCATGTCAGACAGAATATGGGATGGATGAAATCATTTATCTCAGAGTCTTTATCCGCTCAGTTTAAAATTTAATCAAGAAGCTGCAAAGTATATTTTAATTTATTTCAGAAGACAAATTGAATAAGATGTCATTGTACTTCTTCATTGGTCTGTGAAATGTGTCAATATATTCATCTGGCCAATGCTGATTAACTCTTTGATCACTGGTGTCACTTCAGAGTGATGGCTGAGGAGCTGACGAATGCCAGAGCAGCTCTGCAGAGACAAACCAGAGAGGCACAGGGAGCCATTCAGGACCTGCTCTTGGAGAGAGAGGATTTCTCCCGTAACATGATGCTCACCCACAGGTAACGTCAATACTTAGGATGCAGAATTAATTAAGTGTCCATTGTACCCTGAATGAATAGACTCTTGTTTGAATCACACATATAAACACCAATACGCTGAAATAGAAGCTCCTCATTTATCTCACGTTTTTGCATCTTTACGGGTGAAAAGAGTTGCTTTAAGATTTGGTGCTGCACTCTTAACAGGAGTCTCGGGAATGATGAGATTAATGTTGGCGTCTTTGTCCCGGCGGCACTTTTGTTTCCGTTAGGTCTCTGGAGCAGCTCCTGGTGTCTCTGCAATGGGGCAGACAGCAGACGTATTACCCCAGCGCGCAATCTCTGAGCACCGGAGAGTTGGCGGCAGCCAATCATAAACTTTCAGACGCCATCAACTCTCACCTGCTGGGCAACGCGCGCAGCAGCAGTGTGGTGAAAAGCAGCAACAGTAGCGCGACGCCTCAGCAGCTTTGCAGCACACCGGCAGAGAAGATGGCTGAAAAGGTACTAGTTGCTTAAACGTGACACAAATCTCATCACTTACAAAAAAAAAAAAAAAAAAAGGTGTTAGTTCTCACCAATCTATGTTTTTTGTTCCAAGGTGCTGAAGATTTTGGATCCAATATCGTGCTCGGAAAACAAGACGGAGGCTCCCCTCAGTGACTCCACCCCCTCAAATTTTATCAACAGCAAGAAGAGCATCGGAAGGTTTCACCCTTACACCCGCTATGAGAACATCACTTTCAACTGCTGCGAACGCTGCACGGGAGACATCCTGGTGCTGTAGGCGTCGGAAAGAGAGACGAGACCTCATTGTCTTGATCCAAACACAGCCTCGGAGCTCATTCACATGTCTGTTGATGCTCAAGTGTGGAGCGCTCTCTTCAGTAAGTGTTGACGGTTGAATGCTCACACTTCAGCTGCTGGCAGGTTCAGTGCAGCGTTACTGATTGATTGTGCGTTTAAGATGTTTTCGCTTGATTTTTTTTTTTTTTTCCTTCTTCGACTTGATGAAAATGTGCAGTATTTTTAAAGAGAGATAATATATTGAGGATAAAGTTTGGATTTTGGATGTTTTACATTTGGTTAAAATCATGGTATATCGCGTTTGTCGCTGGGCAGCGTTCAATGTGAGTCCGTGTTAAATAAACAGGAGTCTGCTTTTTCAACTTGAATATGCCTGTGTTATTAGTTGTATTTAATAGAATCATTTACCGAGCAAGAAGCAGCAGACATGTTTTAGAGCAAAGTGTCAACCTGAGACAAAATGTACCTCTTAGGAAATAAACAGAGGAGACCTGAGAACATGCAGGAGTTCCTCTTCATGATGGTGCTATTATATTTTGATTTACACTGTAGTCATGTTTTGAAAGTGTTTTGTATATTGCACATTTTATAGGCTTTATTGTAATGTACAGGGAGTATTTTGGAAGTCGGCTGATGGTACAATGACAGAAATATGATGTACAGCTGTATTTATCAAAGCTCTGATTACTGTTGACATGTAGGTAATATCCATTCCTACAAACTGAAGACTGTTTTTTTTCACCTCACAATAGCAATTTATTACTAGTAATATTTTGTATTGTCTGTGATTTGAAAACCAAGCTGTATACTACTTTGATTTACATCATCCGTAAGAAACCTTGTTGCAGTAATAAATCAGTTTACTTGTAAAACACACCAAATTATTTCCACATGATTTGAGCTTTGTGTCTGGTGGGAGAAAATAAATAAAGACCAAAATAGTTTCTTTTTTCAAAGTTTGTCTCATCTTTAACTGCATTTGAGCTCCAAAACAGGTTTTCAAACATTTTTTTGCCCACTTGTGTCCGTTTCACACGTTTATATGAACAAATACAGTTACACCGTTGTTGAGTTCACTCATCCTGCCACCACGTCTTGTGTTTTCCTGAATTTCTTCTTGCTTCCATGATGCTCTTCACTGAACTCCGAACTTTGGTTAAAGGTGATGCGTTTTCTCTTTTACCGATTGGACCCGACACTCTGTCCCTCACACTGAACCCAGGTTCTTTCCGGGGTTTTCGAAAACTTTGGTCCAACCTTTTAGGTGTTTCACTACCATTTCTGTCTCTGGCCCACGACGGCCCCTCATTGTCCTCTCTCGGTTTGTGTTTTACAGCCCCCTTGGTCGTTGACTGTTGGTAGAAGCCGTCGTGCTTTCTCTGAGGCACAAACTTCAACGCCTCCTCCCATTTCCCCGTGTCTTTGAGGGTGAGCATGATGCGGATCATCTGGTCCAGAGTCAAATTTTTGGCTCCAATCTCCCAGTGGAGAAACTCATCAAGAGGTAACCGAGCGGTGGTCAGTTTCAGGCGCTTTGCGTTGGCCAGCGACAGGCCTCTCTGGATCGACCGGTCCACCAGGGCTCCGATAATATACACCTTGGAGTGATCGAAGGCGCGCAGAACATTGGGCGAGTCGGCAGTGAGGTAGACGAGTTGTTGTTTGGGGAAAAGCTCGACATGCTGACGATCACTGTCGGTGACCAACAAACGCTCCCACGATTCTGTGCCGTAGCGCTTGAGCAGCTCCTGCTTGTATTGCCCATCCGGCTTCAAGTTGCAGAAGTGGAGGTGGAAAGGATCAGTGGCGCGCCGGTTCCACGCTTCCACCTCCATCAGCTGGGACACTGTGTTTTCCACCTCACGCCTAGACATGTTGGACTCGTAACTCATGTCGAATACCAGCGGCTGACCGAATGTCATGGCATTGGCACACCTCCAGGCCAGCAGCTTGTCGAGGGAGCGGCCCCAAAATGGAAGGACGAGAGTGTTTTTCAATTTGGGTTCATCTTCCCCTCCCTCTGCATCGCTCCTTTCTTTTTTCAAGGTTTCCCTTTCAACCCGTTTCCGCTCTTGCTTTGCCTTGCGCGACAGCTTGTGACCCTCCCTGATAGCCAGGTACTTCAGGTACTTCTTTCGACCAGACTTGGTGGTGAGCTTTGCCAGTGTCGCCACCTCTTCATCAGTGATCTCTTTGGGCACAAGCTTCCCAGCTTCCCTCCACATCACCACCAGGTCTCGGGTCGCCTCCAGGGAAGAGCCGTCCTTTAGATCGCTATTCAGTTCTTGCATATTTTCATCATCATCATCATCATCATCATCACTTTCTTCAGCTGCATTGTCCGCTTGTGTCTCTTCAAAGGCAGCTCTGGATCTCATCACAGCCTTCCACCTGTCCAGATCTAATGTCTCCGTTTCCTCGGATTTATCTGCTTTCACTTGGATCGCATCTTTCCACCGTGGGTTTCCAGTGCTTAACAGGCGGGGAAGGTGATGCTTGGCCAAAAGGAGACTGCTGGATCTCCTCTTGACGGCACAAGACGCCACAAAATGACTGCATTCCCACAGTGCATTATAGCTGTTGGCAGCAAAGAGCCGGAACATGGCTATAAAGCAATCAAAACTGTTTCAAAAAGCCCCGGAACTCGGAGAAAAAACAGACGGAGTAAAAGACGTTACCAGGGCTCTTTGGGTTTTCCTAATCCATTAAGATAAGGGGATCTTGGTACATTTGTATTCACGTGTTTGAAGATTTGAAGAGACGTCAAAACTCACGGAAGGTCACGTTGTTATGCAGTGTTACAGTATAACACGTCGTACAGGAAACGCCAAAGGAACAAAGACTAGAAACATTGTCATCAAATATTACGAAAGAAACAAAACTATTTGAATCAAAAGAAGGTTTATAAATATTTTTTTGTAAATCATGGCTGTATATGTATATATTTGTTGAAGTATTTTTAGGAAGGCTGATTTTGGGGAGTTTCCAGTCGGACATGTTATGTGCGGACACACCGGCGTGTTTTCCTCCTCGTAGGGAAGCGGACTTCTTCTAAAATGAGTTTATTTTTGCCCAAATTAACCTGCAAAAAAGACATAGATGAGGTTATCAAAGGGGTGGCAGAGAAAGTGGTAGTCCTGAGGTTTGGCAGAGACGAAGATTCCGTTTGTCTGCAGCTCGATGAGATTGTAAGTCCATGCAAATGATGTTTAACGAATGTTTCCCCGCGTTGTCTTTACTTGAATTCTCTTATGTGTTTTCTCCCAGCTGTCAAAAACTGCTCACGACTTGAGTAACATGGCGTCAATCTACATCGTCGATGTGGATAAAGCGCCAATTTACACAAGATACTTTGACATCAGCTACATCCCCTCCACTGTCTTCTTCTTCAACGGGCAGCACATGAAAGTGGATTACGGGTGAGTGAGTTCATTCACCATCAAAACTGGCTTCAAAACAGTCTACAGAGGTCTCGAAATTAAAATCCGAGAGTTAAAGACAAATCATACATTCTCTGTTTTCCAGCTCTCCAGATCACACTAAGTTTGTTGGCAGCTTCAAGACCAAGCAAGATTTCATGGATCTGATCGAGGTCATATACAGAGGAGCCATGCGGGGGAAAATGATCGTGCAAAGTCCAATAGATCGACAGAATATTCCCAAATATGATCTCCTTTATCACGGGATCTAGAATTACAAGAAAATCTGTGTGACTTCCAAAAAGTGGCTTGCAGAAGTCGCGTTTACATGAATTGGCTGTGCAAATACATTAGTATCTCAGATTGTGAAATAACTAACTGTTGTTGCTGAGGTGGCTAAATGACAAAGAAAATGTGCTCAAATCGACCTCAGGGACTTGTATATTTCACTCGGTCTTGATAAAGACTATATACAACGAAATTACTTTTAAGAGTTTGTTGTTAGATCATTTTACAGTGTGAAATGTACACTTGTGCATCAGTATTACATTGGTGCTAAATTAGAAGCTTGTTACGTTTTGAATGTTTGTTAAGGCTTCAAAAATCTGATTAATCTACAGTTATTTAAAGTTTTTACAATTTGTCTTTCCTTCATATCCTCCATATTGCACATACCTAATAGAAAAGATGTGAGGCTCATTTATTGACATGCAGCAACCTTACTCTTGTTTATGCTTAAGAAAATATTGAGTGACTTTTTCAATGTTTCCCATGGAAAACAGCTAAGATGTGTAATTTATTGTAAAGGCTTTGTTGTTCTAATAAACATGAATACCTAATGTTTTGTGTAAGACTCCGTAGTGAATAATTTAGGTTGCAGTGGTGGATTATGTGATGAGTTTTGTTTTTATTCATGAATGTTATGTTTATTGGGAGACTTTAAATGCACAGTGTGAATGAGAGTGAAGGTTATTATCTCTGATTACCAACAGTCCCGACCAGAGGTGGCTGGGTGATGTATTGATTTGTTAATTTATTTCAGCAGTGGAATTGGATGTTCTCTGAATGTCAAAGGTAGCAGGTGAGTCAAGTCACAGCAGTCGCACGACAATATGCAAGTTACGAAATGACATCAATTCTAAACACGGAAAACTTTTTTTTTTTAATACAATTTATTGTAACCACGGATCACCACCTTCACAATAATCATTACCTCAAATAATTGTCATGAAGAGCTGATTTATTGCAGGGATGCATTCAGCATATTAAGATGTGTGTTGGAAGAACATATTCTCATCATTCCACGGTTTATGCTCATATAAAATGTTTTCATGTTGGCTTCAGAGTCACTCATGCTCTGATGCTCATTGTCTTTGAATCTCAAGTCGATTTTCTCCGTTTACATCCCAGTCTCCGCTGTCTGTTCTCCATGCTGGTGAGGGTCCAGGCGTGGCATCTTGACAATGAACCACATTACAAACACTGTCACCGTGCCCGCTCTTTTCTTTTATCCACACCGCGTACAAAGCGTTGGACCTGTAGTCAAACTGTTTTGAAAACAAAAGCATTCTGGTAAATTATAGACAATACGATGCAGCTCGTTTTCATTACAGTCCATACCCATGCTACTGAACAACAATAAATGAGATGTCTTACCTCTGATTGTTTCTCCTCTATCCCACCATCTCTCTTTGTTTTCCCTAATAGGAGATGAAGTGATTTGACATTGACATATATTTACATTTCATATGTGACTTTTTCCCCTCTCTTTATATCATGATTGTTAATAATACTTACTTTTGCATTTAACAGCAGCTGCAACAGCAACACAGAGCAAAGCGACACTGAAGACACCCAGAACAGGCCACTGCCACTGGACTCCTCTGTCTGCAGGGCTCTCTAAAAATCCAAAAGATTAGAGCTTACCTGATAAATAACACAGTTGCTCATACAATCATGCACTGAATTTGTTTTAGTAATGCCAATACCTTCAACCTGTCTTGTGTTATTGTTTCTCACTCCAGAGTGATGGAGACTATGCTCCCTGTAGTTGTAACCCAGACTCTGTGTGTCTCTGCCCCAGTAGTAGTTGTTGCTACGAAGAGGAAAGAATGGGGCCATGTAGGCCTGCGCTCTCTGTGCTGGGTGAACTTCATCATCGTCGGGATAGGCTGCTTCACTGTGGTCCTGCATCCACTTCTCGGCAAGCCTGACACCCATTGACAAAGCACATTGAACACAGTGAGCTCAAGTACTCTCTAATTAATGGTATCGGAAGCCATGATGTGTGGGATTCTTGAATAGAGCCAAGGCAGTGAATCATAGTAGTTTGAAAACATTCTTTGACGGCATTGGTGGAACTCACTTGTCAACGTAGCTGTGGTGTAGCATGAATATGGGGTCATTGGCTGCTGTTGGGACCAGAGACATGGTACCATTGAGGTATCTGTGAACTAGGTTGTGCATAGAGCTGTTCAGTCGTCGAGAGTCATTTGGAATTTCGAAACCTGGAAGTACAGATAGAAAATGTCTGTTACATTCAGGAACTACCGTCCACTGTTTTAACTTACACTATTCTATTGACTGCTTAGGTCTTTAAAACTCCTTCATCCAAAAAGGACAAATTGTCCCACTGAAGTGAATACTATCATGTATTAGTAGTCAGACATTTCTTCCACCTTCTAGCTTGCTTCTGAAGCTGTTTTTTGACGTCATGTCAAATGGACGTGTGTCAAACAGCTGTGTTGCCATTGTGTCTTCAACATCAATTGTAGTTGGGAGTGTTTTAAACACTGGATCTTTCCCAGGGTTGCGGATCAGGTGTGCAGGTTCAGAGGTATCGGTGTTGATGCAGATTATGCCGAGATTTTCCTGAAATGGGCAAATGGTCTGTGGTAGAAGAAACAGGAAATAGGCATTAGTTCAAAGAAAGGTGCACTCCAAAAATGTAGAAAGCCGTAAGAATGACATCTAACCTTCCACTTTGAGAAAGGGGAAGCACTATCTATGCGTCCGTCTGGGCCGACTCCTCCAAAGTACTTGTTGGTACAAATGTTGCAGTGGTTGGTTCTGGTCCAGTCCCAATATGGGATGAAGAAATCTTGGTTTCCAGTGAGTTCCCTGATCTCTCTTTCAATAAATAGCAGAAACACTCGATGCCAGAACACAAAAGCAGGACCCCGGTGTGCAGCATTATTTGCAGAACCAGCATAGCTTTTAGCCGAATAGTAATGCATCCATACATACAAATCGTAGACACTTGTGTTGTGAAAAACATAGTTCCCATCCACTGTTGTATCGTTGCTTGTCAGGATCATATAACGGCTGCTCTGAGTGTGTTTAGCCAGGTGCAGGGTTGACAAAAGGGTTTCCCTCTCAGAATCAGTCATATCTGTGATCTCTTTCCTCTCCACGTGGTGCCTCTGTAGACATTGGGGTCCTCTCCAGCCTGGCAGGCACTGACCACAGTCAAATCCATCATAGTTCCCCCAGCACGTACACACTGAATCGTAAAAAGCTCGAGGCCAGTTCACCCTGTAGTCCACTGGTTTTGGGAGATCTCTTGCAGGATGAGGTGCACAGACTCCTCTTCCTGAGCTGAAGCCACATGGGGACCCATTCCAGAAGGGGCAACACGTGCGGGTCTGAAGAGCCTCCACTGTTGTACAGGGACGTGGAAACTGGGCATCCACTTCTTTGAGAGTTACCATATATAGCAGAAAGGCCAGCAAAAACCATTTGAATAATACACTCATAGTGCAACGGATTATGGCACTCCTATAGATCCATAAAAATTCTGGAGGATACCACAAACTCCATACCATCTCGCTGGGAGCTTCATTTTAAAGGGTCATTACGTAAAGACTCTTAGACTTTGACATTGAGGTTTCAATGTGTAAACAAATGTCACATTGGCAATCAGTCAGTTCTCCAACAGTACAGTTCTATGGTCTCTTACACAAGACCGTGCATTACATAATTAAGCATATCATGAACTGAACTGTTTTCCAATTTTATGGTTAATTTTTAAAGGGAATTTAAACTGAAGGGTACAACAGCTGTGTCAAGGTTAGGTCTTTGGCATGGTTTTCAGTGACTGTTTGCTGAGGTGCACAAACAGAAAGAGAGATATGGAAAAAGGAAGAAACATATGTTATTGATCCAGCGTGTATTTGAACGCACAATGTTCTTGCTGCAATGCAAGAGTGTTAACCACCACTATCATCAAATCATTCTGTTATTTCAAAAAAAAAAAAAAAAGAAAACTGCATTAGTAAAAAGCTGTCTCACAATGTCAACACCCATCAATTTATTCAATGAAATACAATAATTTTGTTATTTACTATTCCTAAAAAGAAACATGTTATGTTATGATTGTAGAAACAAATGATTTTTTCTTTATTACGTTTTATTGTTTGTTTGTTTTTTGTTGTTTTGTTTTTTTAACTTTTGCGGTATTCTCGGTGCCAATTCTTATAAAATAGACAAAAACTAAAACGATATGAATTCAGTGAGCGGCTTTATTTTAGTTTTATTTCTTGCGTTGCTCATATTTTAGTCGCTCGTAGCGGAAACACTTCCGGTTCAGGCGGAAGTATACAGTAATGGAAGCGACCTTGTCGGGCGTGTGTTGTCTATGACAGTGTAAATTACTCGTTAAAATGTGTATATTAGTATTGTATTAGGATCTCACGACGTTAAAGTTTGTTTTGTATAGATTCTGTGTGTCAGCATCATGATGTCCCTGCTGAAGGCTTCTGTGGGCGGACTGACCGGGATGTGCAGAGTCTCCGGTCGCCAACAAGGTAACATCCAGCGCTCGTGCTGTGACTTAATTTACCCGGAAGAGAGATGTTTTATCCATGAACACAATCTCCCCTGTTATCTGTGAAAAAGTGACATGCATTGCTTTTCTGCATGCATGCCAAAAACAATGACCGTTTATAATATGCAACACGTACAGTTTGAGACCTAAAGCACGACTGCATAACAACGTTGATAATACCAATAGTAGTAGTAGTAATAATAATGTAGCCTCAATGAAAGATCTGCCGAATTTTGTTTTTAACAAGTCCATACATTGACACATATGTTCGTAAAAGATGGGAAAGGAGAGACTGAAGACGCCAAGTGGCAAGACCAGTTTTCGCAAGACTGTCAAAAGTACATGAACACTGTTATGGGTCAATTATTTAAAATGAGATCTGTGGGTTATGGCATGATATGGGTTTAAAATGTGTCTGAAAAAGATATATTTCTTCCTTGGTCTCTGCAGGAAGTTTTGATTGTATTCACATGTCTAATTCGTTATGGTTGCTGTGATTAAATGATGTTTAAGGAATAGAGTTTTTCACATACCATCAGATTTGTTTGAATGAACGTTTAATTGTGCAATACCTTAGAGTAAAACGTGTTTTATTTAAGAGTAGACACATCAGAGTTTTTTCAGTATATGATTATGTTGAAGTAGAAGTTTCATTCTTTGGCATTATTTACACAATTCCAACAATCCTCCACAAGCAGTACTTATTTCAGTGTGCGATGAAACTATTCGTTCATGTTGTCTGTTATTGTCAGGAACCATTCGTTAGTTTCAGAGGAATAAAAGAAAATTGAGGGCTGAGTCTAGATGCATTCACAGAAAGGGCATTGCTTTCGGCATTGCTAAAATGACAAATCAGTTCAAAAATGTTCAAATGCATTTACATATTGAGCTGCTGTGTTTAAGTGTGAAATATGCTTCAAATTAAAATCGCTGTCTTAATAGCAATGGTGGGACTATGTTACGTGGGACTAAATTATATTTGTTGGTTTACATTTGAGATTTAAAAAACAAAACCGTTAAACTGATTTTCTCTTGATGCTATTATGCCTTTGCAGAAATCTCCATACCTGAATAAAACTGTGTAGAACAATGAATGGAAAAAAAAACTTGTGCTAAAATGAGCCGCCTGCTGTTTTTCCATCTTTATTCATTTTTTTTTTTTTTTTTTTTTGTATTCTCCTCAGGACCTTTGCACAGTCACTTGAAAGTCCTCACTGCAGGACTGAAATTGTCAAGTGAAATCCCCCCTGACTTCAGTGGTGAATTCTCATTTTCTATGACTTTTAATGCAATTTATATTCCAGTTGTAAGATGTCAACTTACAATTACCAAGAACTCCATGTAGTTTCTCTCTCTCTCTTTTGTTTTAACCAAATAAGGATATAATATTGATTTTAGGCGAAGCAGTTGTTTACTGCCTGTGCTTGTTTTCACCCAATAAGATGTGGAGATGCCGGAGAAAGTCAAGCTGAAGTTTCTGAGCAAGGTGCCCAACTTAACTAAGGCAGTAAAAGAGCCAAAGAAATTGCGTGACATCAGAGGCCCGGCCCCAGGGGAGACCACCTTCAAGAGTGGACAGTACGGGATTCTGGTGAGTGCAATTATTTTCTGCAGAGAAAGTTGTGTAGAAATATAGGATCCTTGTACCATCAGTATATATATTTGTCTCTTATATTCTTGTGACTATTACATCATACACAGACGCAAGTAATACAACAAAATTGCAAAGTGCAAGCTCTGTGAGTTACATGTGAACCGTTGTTAATAAAACAGACGATTCACTGTAAATGATGGAGCTCGATTTTAAAAGAACGACGGGGTGAATCTTGTGTTTCACAGTCAAAGTGAGGTTCTTTCTTTTGTGCGCTCCTTGATGCTCAGGCCATGGGAGGCGGCTATGTCCACTGGGGTCACATTGAGATGATCCGCCTAACGATCAATCGCAAGATGGATCCACGGACAACGTTTGCCGAGTGGGGCATTAACGCCCCGTACAAGCCCATCACGCGTAAAGGTCTGGGTCAGCGCATGGGAGGAGGAAAGGGGGCCATCGACCACTACGTGACACCCGTCCGAAGCGGCCAACTCGTCGTGGAGGTCGGAGGGAAGGTGGAGCTCGGTGAGGTGGAGCACATTTTGACTGAAGTGGCTAAAAAGCTTCCCTTCCGCGCTAAGGTGAGATTGCTGATTCACTGGACGCTTCTTCAATCCACCCCGAAGCCAGAGTATTTATTTTACCAATGATTCCTTTGTATCTATTGTTCAGGTGGTGAGTAGAGAGAGCCTTGAAGACATGAAGAAGAAAGAGATTGAAATGAAGCAGAACAATCAAAACCCCTGGACGTTTAAGCAGATTGCTCGAGCCAACATGTTGGGAATCAGGAAGGTGCTCAGTCCTTTCGACCTGCACTATCATGGACGCTACACGGGCAAATTTCAGATACCAGGTCGGGTGTGATCTTCCTGAAAGAGTGAGCTTCCATTCGCACTTGGAATATTTTTCAGTAGTTTTATGTTCAAGTTTTTTTCCCCCATTTTTATTGAAAGACTTGTTTTTTTTCTGTTAATAAATAAATTACTTTATGGTTTTCAGTTTCACACTTTGGCTTGTCATTACCTGATAAACTAACTTGCTGTTTTGTCAAATTAGCAGAAAGTACAAAGCAGAAAGTGTGAGTTATCGTGAACAAATTAAAACAAAATGACTAATATTTAATTATTTAACAGTCTGTTGAATGATAAAACTCGTGCAGCTGCAAATCATATATTTGATTTTTTTTTTTTTTCTACTGCTTTGATGAGTTCCTGGGTAAAAGGAGGCGTGCATATGAAACAAACATATACCGGTATATATCTACTGGGAGCAAAAATGCAATCCAAAATGAATTTATGATTCCAAATAATCTCGTAACAAATGGAGTCCATATTTGTTTCACAATAACAAAAATGTAATATATGGAGTTAATAATAAGGCACAGCCACTTGAAAATATAAATTTAAACTCAAATAGATTTTTTTTCAGATAATTTCTTTATTAAAAAGTTAAAAACAACTGTTCAACACTCATCTATCGGTCTATCGCTGCCACATCCAGTTCAGTGTTACTGGGGTCAATCGCTACTAACGGCAAAGTCGGTACAATCACACACTCTCATTCATACCTACAGGCAATTGATCAGTTCTTTGTGCAACTCCAGGATTAACATGCAAACTTCATATGGTTCAGGCTGAACTTAAACACCTGAGCTTCTTGATAGGAGGCAGGGTGATGAATAACCACTACTGTGCAGATCAGGTCAAGATTTCTTAACAGGATAGGAACAATTTAAAGCAAAGCAAATTGCTGTACCGCCTTTGGCAATCAGAGACAACAGTTGGTTCCTAAAATGTCTACATGGAACAGATGTTAATTGAGCCCTGATGTTTGGCTTACAGGCAGCATTTGAGTTGAACATACTGTGACTATTGCCAATTTTACTCATGAATCATTTAATTCATATATTTGATTTATATCAATACATATGTATACCGATATTATTATAGCTATGTTAAGCTCCTTCAAAGCTGTAAAACAATATATAGTGTATGCATGCATGTATGTGAAGAGTTGTTCAACAGTACTGTATCTCAATTTGTGCAAGCATGTATTTATGTGTCTGGAACAACATTTGTGAGTTGGAGTGTATGCAGATTTGTATCTGTGTTTTAACTATTGTCAAAACAATAATACAGATTAGAACATTAGACATTTACAAGTTCTTCCAGACATGCATCCGCTTTACACATGCAAAATTGTTTATGCACATGCAATAGTGCTTACATCTACTTTTTGTGCGGATTCACAAATCTAAGTTTGCAATTATACATCATTAGATATATAAAAATACTATTCACATTCACATACTGTATAGTATATATGCACAGTTCACACAATGTGTATACATCAGGTGTCCAACAATCATCCAGAAGGCTCAATGTTCTGCATGTTTTGTCTCTTCCCTGATAATTAATCATTAGATTGAAGTTGATTTAAGTTCTTCAGGGCTGAACCCCACGTATACGCTGTATTTATGCGATGTGTGACGACCGTGTGGCTGCCTGACAGTCCTCACTCAGGGTGAAAATCGTCCCATATAGCGCATGCGCACTGTGGGCTGACTCGTTCAAAAATGGCACCGCGAATAAGGGAGGCGAGCCGCTGACACGAAACACGTTTACTTCAGTTTAACTCGGCACAATCTAGTTGTAACAGTTTATATAGTGTTAATTTCTACATCCAAGCGGCTGCTGTTGTTGTTTTTGTGTTTCGGTAATTGACGCTGTAGTCGAGTCGCGCCTCGCCTGCATCGTACAGACATGAAGCCAGCTCGAGGCTCCGAGCGCGCGGCTTCAAATACACCTCAGCAGAAAAACAAGGCAAAAACTGCAAAGAAACAAACGGCAACAAAGAGTCCGGTAAGAGCCCGTAAGCTCGTCACTTTTGTGTTTTATTTGCGGCTTTTACTCACGTTGACTTTGCACTGCAGGACCTGACGTCCAGTGAACAGAAAGACGAAGAAGTGGTGCGGAAAGCGCCTCACAAGAGGAAAGGTTGTTTTTCCACTAAATCTGCTCATTTTGCATCAATATAAACAGGAACACCTGGTGTTATTTCATTTATTTTGATTAAACTTTGAACACGATTTAAAAACATCCATATAAAACAAAAAAAAGAGCCAATAGTCCCCAATTATTGAATATAGATAGTAATTATAGTATAGCTTGAATCACCCCAGTTAAATAATCTAGTCTTTAGAATCTTAATGGGGGAAAAAAAACTTAATTTGTACATTTGTACAGTAGGTTGCTTTTATAAGAGTTGCCCAAAATGCCATCTAAATGAGCCTGGCATGGACTCTCCAGTGAATAATATCCAGTAATCAATACTTATTGATTCAGTGTGCATTGTCCCCCCCCCCCCCCCCCCATAAATACTAGTTTTGCTCAATGGGTAGAAGCAAAAGTACAAAAACGACATTTCCAGTTTGGTCAAATGTCACACTCAGACATACAATTTTGCATAACCTTCCACTTGTACTCTTTAAATGGTCATTTCATTTGTCTGGTTTGATTATTAATATGTGTACCTCGTCCTCCTGATCCTGATAGCTATTGGCGGCTCGTCTTCAGATATAAACGAAGCCAAAGTTAAGGCCAACTGGAAGCCGATGTCCAGCGCCTCCATCAGTGTCCTGGAGAACATAATGGACTTATCGATACTGTGAGTTCACCGTCTTGAGTTGCATGTGCATGAGGTCTGAACCAGGTTGAAGCTTCATTCCTGTTGGCATCGAGTTAAGGATGTAATGAAACTCTTCCTCATAGAGTTTGGATCATTTCTACATAGAGCAACATATATTAACGTCTCCCAAAGGTGTTCGTTGGTTCAATAGGTGATGACTGTGCAGCCCATTTTACTACAATAAGGTCTCTACCAAATTATACTTAGTCTCTAATGAATTAGTTGTAAAATAAAGGCTATATTTGTGTTTGTTTATCTATTTGATAGAAAGGTTTGTGACGTTCAGTACCCTACTGAGAGTAGATACAGCTGACAGAGTCCACTGTGGTCATAAAATGATGGACATAGACGACAACAACGCTCACGGTCAAGTTAGTATAGGATAGGATTGGTGGGATCAACTCAGTGTTTAACAGTTATTGTATCTGAAGATTGTATATTTTAACGCTGTTGTGATCAGCATCATTCAATGCATAATCTGTTACAGAGCAACTCTTTCCTCGAGATCCACAGCAAAGAAAGGGCAGCAGGAACATCTCAACATCGTCAAACACAGGTGAGCTGCTTGTCTGACACTTTCACATGAATCAATTACATAGAGCGTTTTTCTAATAGTTTCATACAACACTAATCCTTTTAATTGCAAATTGTTGATAAGAATCGGCCGATTTTCTTCACATTACACAGCATCCAGTAATTCTATTTTATAGTTTATGCATCATGCGTGACGACATGATTGACCGGTGGTGCCAACGGGAAATGTGCCGCCCAAACGACACAATGCAGACACAGCATGAGAACTCTAAACTCGTTTTTGATCCGCTCCGAAGTGAATTCCCATCTCTAATCGCTTAGCATATCGTTGCTCAGTGTGTTATTTACACTTGCACAATTAAAAACAATCCAACAGAACTAAAACAATAATGAAATGATAGAAATGGTAACACTTGGTCAATGAAAAGAAAGTGGTAAATAAATGAGAGAAATAGAAAGTCTTTTTTTGGGGGGTCCAGTGCATAAATTATTGTGAAGAAATAAGAAGTTTAATAAGAAGTAAAAACACATTTTAATTTTCAACTAACTTTCCACAAAGTTTCTTAAAGATAAAGGTCCACCTGTTCAGAGAGATTTAGAGATTCATTGACAATCAATGTGTAAGATAAATAATACATTAACACACTAAAGGGAACAATTGAGTGTTAAAAATATTTGCAGGTATTTTATGCATTGGGGATCATTTGGATTTGTGGAACATTTGGTATGAACACGCAGATTATTCTTTTGGCAACAGAATATTTATTTTGTTTATTTGTACAGCTGGTTGATGTAAAAATGGACGTAATTCAGACGAATATGTGACTGTGTGTGCATGTGACATATTTCCAGTTAAAGTAGAGAGATTCGCATCAAATTATTGCCCAATGTTAGTTCAGAAGAACATGACTGCAGTACCAGGCGTGCTGCTGCAGGTAGGTTCACACTTCCTGTGGCAAAAAAGAAAGATGATTAAAAGTATTACAGTGTGCAGAGGCACGGAATTCCATTCCTTCACATTATTATTCAAGAAAATAGGAAAAACAGTTCAAAATTCTACTGAGGAAATATCTTGTGATGATATTTAGTGAACTGTGTTAATTAAATGGAGAGTATTATTAGGATCATTGTTGGAGAAATATAAGCAAATGTAAGTTCGCCATTATAGTAAAATTTGTTGTTTGCTTATATTAATACAACATATTAAGATACCATGTGCAGCCTGGCCATCGGAGGTTTATATTACCTCTACATGCAAATGGTGATGTGACTATGTGACAGGAGTTCACTGGGCTTGTGAAGGATTCCGGGAAGAGGAGCTGGAGATCTGAATGAATGAAATAACATACTATATCGCTCTCTCTTTAATTAAAAACTAATATTTCTGATCCAATATACAAATATTTGCCCTGCAATCTTTTCCTTTTAGGTTTCTCGATGCATGCAAACAGCTCCAGGTTCCTGTGCAGAAACGTAAAGCCTTGCAGGATTCACATTCCCGCCACCAGGAGGAGAGGGAGAAGACTGTGGTTGGAAAGAAAACTCTGAGCACCCTGGAGGTGAGAATCACTGTGGTTTCAGCTTCAGCCGGACTCCGTTACGTTCATGGTATTGGTTTTCAAACTGTGATCCATTGGATCACTTCCTGCCGTTTTGTCACTGAACTTTCAGTATTGGGGGGGGGAAATACTACAAATGTCAGCACGGTAAAGGAAATCAGGTTTGTGCATGTTTGATGTCTTTCCAGAAAGACTTGAGTGCTGTGGTCAGCACTCTGGAGGGGATGGAAGAGCAGACGGTGTCTTTACAGCACCAGTGCAGCATGTTGAGAAACCAAGTAGAAGAGGAGGAGGAAAAAGCCAGACAGGTGCGAAACTATTGTGCTCGCATGCAAAACCGAAGATGTTTCAGTCGTACACCATCGTCCTTTGGGAGCCTCCGAAATGAACCATGACAACTTATCCTGGCCTGTTTAACAGTCATTCACTCGGAATCAAACACGCTCAGTCAAGTCGATTTGATCTGACATTTGACACAAGTAACATTTTACGAGCTACAAATGAGACTTTATTCAATTTGGCGTCACTCCTGCAGGTTTCAGAGTTGAGACGAGCCACAAAACAGACATCATGGTTTGCATTTCTCCACACAAATAAGAGGCTGTTTGAGCTAAGTGGAGACATTTCGCTGATGCAGTTGTCCAACGTGTTGAGATGTGGCATCATCTTGGACCTGGCCGAACGTCTTCTTAAAAACATGAATGTACAACATGTTTGTTTTTTTTTTTTTAACTCCCCTTAATTAGACATGAAACTCCATTTAAAATTATTTTCACTATGACCCTTTTTCTTTTTTACCCCCCCCCCCCTAATGTTGACAGATTTTAGAGCTAACGGAGCAGGATGTTCTCAACCTCCCTCTTCACCCTTCAAAGAAAGATGAAACAACACTAGAGGTGAGCTTAAGCGGTGCACAAAACACATTTACACAATTTGTAACGTCTACTGGACTGTGTTACATAACGCTTGTTTTCTGTTATGGACATTCAGGTTGTTGCATCAGTTTTTTTGCGTGTTTTTTTTTTTTTTTTTGTGAATAACATGTCTCGGTTTTCACTTCCTCTACTATGCAACAGGAAAGTCTTAACATGTTCTCTGTGGTGCAACTTTGTAGAGGGGAAAAAAAACCCCTCTCTTTTGTAACGTGCTGACAGAACTTGACGTTTTCTATCCCGTGTTGTCTCGATTGATCTAATCAACTGCAGAGAAGGTCGTGTTTTTGTTGCGGCCAAACGTTCTACGAATCACTGTCAAAACACTCCGCGTTGACACCTCTTTCCTCCTTCTTAGACGCGCATGAGACAGATAATGTCGGACAGAGAGTGTGAGACCACCGCCAAGAAGCTGGCTGAAATCCTGCAGACACCAGAGATTACCCAGAATGCTCAGGCGCTGCTTCAACAGGCACACAAATATGCGGACCAGCTCTTTTAATGATTGAATTTTCATGACTTTCAAGTCGCACCTGGTTTAGAGAGAACCTCGCCGACGTAACATTTGCTGTTTTAATCCATTGTTGCGGTTTTGTTTTGTTTTTTAAAGGAAACCGTTCAGATCTTTTTTATTTGTGGTTTGGAGTTCTGCTGCATGGGGCAACATGTCTTTTGTCTAAATATCACTTCCACTTGACTTTGTGGTTGATTTCTGCTGACATGCAGTGAACCGCTGCCCGGTCTGCATCCTGTTGCACCTTTTGTTGCCCTCAATGTTTTAATTTTTCATTTCACTGCTGCCTTTTTTAAAAAAATCTGTAGCCTCAAACAAATGTAACCTATTAAAGTATTTCACAGTAAACAAGACAAATGTTGTCTTGTGCAGGAATATAAACAAACTAAAAATATATCAGACAAATCTCATGCAAAATTCGAATCTGGGGTTAGTGATATAATTTTATTGACAGTTTATCTTTATGAGAGGCTCTGCAGTGTTTTAGCAGCAACAGTGAATCGCTGAATAAAGTTCAAGGGTGTGTTACATTTGCTTCGTTACTCATCGTTGGGTTATTAACAAGCGCTAGATAAATAATCAGATAAATTCAGACCTGCCTCAATCTGTTAATCCTTTTCCTGGGTTCACCAGATAGGAGTATCACTGCCAGTCCGGGAACTCGGCCAGACTGAGACGGCGCCCGCGTGCTCAATGGTGCGTTGTCATGGAGGAATCCATGCAACAAAGGATTGCCTGGAGGCAGGACTACTGGCATCTGTAGGCTGTTGCATCAGCTTTGGTTGGTTTTTCATTAGCAGTGTGTTTCCTACCTGTGAGCCACTGGACAAGACGATTCATGAATTCATTTTTTTGACCAATTATGACCCTGCCTTCAGCGTGCCCAAACAGAAGCAGGTTGTTGTCTTTAGCTGACAGCCGCGATTCACCGTTGAATTACTGTTGCACTTATAAGAGCCGTCAAATTAAAAAGTCCATTCATGAAACAAAAATGTGTGTTGAGTAATAATAAGAATGTGCTTGGCCACATGAAAGTGTTATTCTGACCCACAAAAGGAAAGTGTAAAATGCAAATAAATATAAGATTTACAATCGATATCAACCTATATTTGTTCCTGGATGGCAAATGGACAAGTTGTCACGTTAGAGATAAGACGTTTCATATTTGATGAAAATATTACAGTAGTTGGGATTGTTTGCTGCAATGCATAAAGTTAATATGGAGCAACAATAGGCTGGTATTATTTATGTCCTTAATATATTGGAGTATTTCAATTGGTAATTAGTACGAGTGTTGTGTCCTCAATTAGATTCCACAACTTGGCTCAGTTTAAACGATTACTATCTGAACTTTCATTGGACTCACACCACATCAAAAGTTGATTTTCATGCATTCTATCCGCGGTATATTTCCAGTTTTACATGCACACCGACAGCCTGTGATCCCAATCAGACAGACCTCCTTGACTGATCTCCCATAGATACAAAGAATACTTACTGTCACGTTAACCTTTTTACTTACTATATTACCATAAACTCAGTCAATTTTATAAAAAAAAAAAAAGTATACATTTGTACAAATAGAAAAAAATCAAAGACAGTTACTGTTTTGTACAACTTTAACCCAGTTTTAATATAATCTGTATTTGTATTTACAATGTTCATATTTCTGTACATGTGGTGAGATCACCGAAGAGAGTAATGCTTTATGAATGTGGAGTGAAATGTCACTATTTATAAAAAAAAAAAAAAGTTGACCCAACTCCTATATTTGTGAGTTCTTGATTGATTTTCTTCGGATGGACTCGAAGGACTCGTTGTAGAAAAGTCGCTCGATGGACGAGACGATTGAAGCTTTGATGGCGCGGCCGAGGCCTCGGGCAGCGAACACGTACAGCACGGGGTTAAGTGCACTTTTGATGTACACCATGTAGAGTGAGATGTATTTGCCATAGGTCGCCGACTTGAAGAGTGTCGGGTTTCCACGGACCAGGGCCAGCAGGAACCGACAGACAAAATAAGGCACCCAGCAGGTGAGGAAGAAGAGCATGGTGAAAAAGAGCACGTGGTACATCCTGGTCATCCTGCGGCCAAATGAAGGGCTGGAAGACGACGTAGGAGTCGGGGGGGACACTTGCTTAATGGAGAATAAAACCGCCAGGTTGCTTCCCAGGAACACCAGCAGAGGGAGGATAAACCCAGCGATGGTTTCTGTAACAAATAACCCCATGTTTAACTTCCCGCTCTCCTCGCAGTGAAGCGTCCCGTTTCTCTCCGTCAGCACGGCAAAGTAGAGGTAGGGGGCCGAGAGGATTGTGGCGACCAGCCACAAGAGGCCGCAGGCCAGGGGAACCGCCCAGGTGGGCCTCCTCAGTCGGGCCCAGACAGGCTTCAGGAGACACAGGCATCTCTCCAGGGCCACGGCGCAGAGGAGGAAGGCGGAGGCGTACAGTCCCAGGCCTCGCAGGAATATGATGAGGTGGCAGAGGACGCGGCCGAACGGCCAGCTATAGTTCTGGATGATGTAGCCCAGCATGAGGGGGGTCCGCAGGAGCAGCATCAGGTCAGCCACGGCCAAGTTGAGCACGTAGACGCGGAAACTGCTGGCGGCCCGCGTCTCCTCGTTGCTTCCCCTGCGCATCAGGCGGCGACTGCGTAGTCCGAGGACCCAGACCACCAGTCCATTCAGAGCAACCCCCACCTCGAGGAACAAAGAGAAGCAGCCAACGGTTTTACTTTCTTCTAATGTTCTCCTGCCGATCCTTAGAAGTGAAAGTTGGCTCCATGCGCTGACAAGGACACCCACTCACCAGCGCCTTTAAAGCTTACAAAGCAACACTGTACTTCATTTGTTTTGGACGGTCTCCAAGTTATCCCCCCCCCCCAAAAAGGCCTAATACATAAACCCTGCAAGTAGCAGGATCAAACGCACAAAGTATGAAGTCCTAATGAGAGTGCTTTGAAGGATTTTGCAGCCTTTATACCCAGCTTTGCTCTTTTATTTCTCTGTTTGCAGTCTTTCAGTGAAGGAACCTGATTGTTCATCTTATCTGAATGGAAAATATTACTTCTTAAAATGGTGTACTCAGTGTTTAACAAGATCAGGGTAGTGGCTAATGTGGTTTATGTGGACACTTATGTTGGAACATGCTCTAAGCTCATCCCTGCACCTTTAAGCAAAGTTTAAACACCCCCCCCCCAAAAAAAAAAAAAAAAAACAGTGAATCCCAGCATCCGCTATAGACCCCATCCTGCAGCCCCAGTGATGCGGCCACAGAGGATTTCTCACCAAGAAGATGAGCAGTGTTACTGTGATTTGGATTCCTCTGGAGGCGTCTGTCTGCCAGGAGCCGCTGGAGGTGGACACCAGCTGGTTCACCGCTACGTTTGATCCATTCATCGCTGCCACGGAGGGGATGTCAAGCTGGAGGTGAGCTGAAAAGCAACACGCACAGGCTTCATTCCACCCATATTATGCACTGGCTCCTCATACTCACACCTTTAACCTGAGATTTTCCACCAGAAATAGGCAGTGCCGTTACAAACCGAGATGCCTGGTTATATGAATATGGATTTCATATGTCCCGATTGCTTAAAAACTGAGACAAACCGATGTCCACATCGCACAGCAACATGACACCATAGACTTCCTTCCTTATAGATGTTCAATTTTGCATTACTGAAAACTCTTCTGTGCCATATTTCACATCGCAAAGACAAATCTGTTGATGGTTTATCCCATAAAAGTCAGTGTTGTGTTGCCGTTTGTGTCTAATCTCAGCAACACGCGTGAGGACATTTCCATCAAGTTGTTTGTTTACATAATGACCTTTGTAAAGCTTTGGAAAAAAACAAAACCCTTATGATTGTGCCACCAACAAATGTGAGCATAGGAGAGTGTTTTTGTCCTTTGTAATAAAGCACACAGTTTTGTTTGTCAGATGATGGAGTAGCAGTAATGATTAAAGAGAAAGGAATCTGTTATTGCTCCCTGCAGCCATCACAGTCCCGGGGTCCTGCCTGAGTGTACGTCTAGAACAGGCCTGTTGGTGTGCAGCTGCATGCAAAAACATTCCTGCGTTAATGAACACACCTCCTCTGGTGGAGAAGCACTGGCCTGTCTCGAAGTTTATTGATAGCATTCACAATTTACTGATTAAATACCGATAACTACCTAAAGTAAGTACCCGAAAAGTCTAGAAATCAGAATTTACAACCTGTCTTCAAGTTGCTGTTAGAAAATCTGTGTCATGTCACATGGACTCGACTCTTTTTAAAAAAGAAAGAAAAAAAGCTTCTTACCTGCTTTATTGGCCATGTGTGTGGATGAAATGGAACAGCAGATAAAGAAAGAGGGAGTGTCTAAACGCTGTTATAACTATAACCTCTCTCTCTCCCCCTCTCTCTCTCTCCCTCTCTCTCTCCCTCTCTCTCCCGTGTGATTGCAACACACCTTACAAGCTTGTCTTTATACAGCCGAGTCATAAGTTTGAATGACACAAATTAAATGTATCTTCAACTTTGCCACGTGACTAAACAGTGACTTCAAAACCATACAATTGCGAAATGAACAAAAACATACAAAGTACAAAGTCTCAAACTGATGCACATCCTCCTCATCAAAGTTAGTAAGAATTTAAAATATTATTCAGCTTTTTCATACAAGTGCAATGATCCCAGTTTGATTTTAGCCTTACAATGCTTTTGTCTTCTCTTTTTTTTTTTTTTTCTTATTTTTAAAAATTATTTTAAATTGGTTACATCTGAGACAAACACTTTAAACGAATATGCGCTTGCAGTCCTTGGACCAAGGATGTGGTATTATCACACCTTAAAATCAAGTAAACTTTTTTTTTTGTATGACATTTCCTGTTATTTCTTTCTCTCTGATTTCCTTTACAGCATATTCTAAAAAATGCAATCCTCCAAAATTGTGAAGATGCTATTAGTTTTGTGGTTTGAACTTTGGATCATAAATCACAGAAAAGTTTGACACATTGTTGCCCCAATGTTCCTTTTCTGCATGAAAGAAATCATCTGTAAATCATGACTAATGAGAGATAATAATACCAACGTCTCAATAATTACAGACGTTCACTGTATAATCAGCGTGGTGTTTTTTGCCCATTCAAATTTTTAGATCCTCGTTCTGGGAAAAATATCAGATAATTATTTTGAGGTCTTGCAAAATTACCTTCACGAATAGTTTCACAGCCTGTATGTTTCATGTTTGTTTGCACATATATTTGCACAATTGCACTTGCAAAAAAGAAAAAAGAAGAAAAAAAAATGACATGTCAGTATTTCAACACTGATGTTTCATAAGTTTTAGGGCAAACATACAAACTGAGGATATGTTGGATATCTTTCCAAGTTGAGATTGCATTTTTCTCTTGCGTATGCACAAGTTTCCTAAAAGTGCTCCTGTCTGTATATTTCAAGCCTTTTTGTTTTGGCCCTGTGATGGACTTACAACCTGTTCAGATTTTATCCTGCCTGTCACTCAGCCACCTGATGTACCCCTCAAAAACCTTGAAAAGTATCACAAAGCGCCAGGCTGAATGTTGAAGACATGAGATCATAAACTCCAGCTGACATGGACAACTTTTTACAAACCTCATGACATGTATTTCCTCAGCATGATCTAATTCTGATCCACAGAATTCCATGTTCCATGTTTGACATTCTCAGTCTTCAGGTACCATAGTAAAAGTTCAATGACGCTCATGTCAGATGACGCAAATTAAAAAGTGATCTCCCACTCAGCGGTCATCAGTCTTTATTGCCCTTTAACTATCTGTCCATCTGTCTATCTGTCTATCTTCTATACTTAATCTGCTGGGTCATGGGGAGCTGGAGCCGATCCCAGCTTACAACCTGGACAGGTCGCCTGTCCATCACAGCCCCTGTAATTAATCATTGGAAAATTGGGAAATACATTAAATGTGGATTCATCAATCAACTCATGAAAGAAAGCTTTTGCTCTAAAATATTTTGGATCCTTCAACCTACCACTGTTTGGTTCTACTTTCCGGCCTTATCACTTGTGGCTTCACAGTAATAGGAACCATATATTTTAAACTTGCCTGACTTTTTCGAAAAGATCCAAACCAATTGATTTGACATCAGTTTTACAAAATGTCTATCTTTTTTCCCCCTCAAAAAAAGATGAATACACACACACACGCACGCACACACACACACGCACACGCACGCGCGCACACACACACACACGCACAGCCCTCGCCTCTTTCTGCGAGCACGTGAACGTTGAGGAGCTGCAATAGCAGAGATTCACCAGTAGATGGCGGTGCTGCTCATTTGTTAAACAATAAAGTCTCATTTCCTCTCGTCGTATCTTTTCTATAGTATGAACGACTCGTCACACTTTATATTGAATTGGACAGTTTTTATTTCAGATATTTTGGGGGGATTCGTTGCAGATTCTGATCTATTTCAGAATTGTTTTGAGGACTAATTATTTTTGGAAATGAAGCCTTAATATAGTAGATATGTAATAGAATAGGGATTTTAAAATACGGCATTCTTTTTCATAATTTCGATTGTATTGGTTCTAATTTGAAGGAAGCACTACAAAATATGTTTCAATCTTTGTTTTCTTTTTTTTGCTTAAGTTAAAAATGGTTGCATTGGTAACCAGAATTAAGATCTGAGGCTAACCTGTATAGGAAGTTATTTCAGGTCAGCAGGATGAGACCTTACTCATATTTACTGCTTTTTATATCAAAAGGAAACCTAAGAAAATTTATTTTCTGGATTTACAGTACAATGATTTGATGAGTGGGCTACTTAGAAGACATAAGAATATGTATCAAATAAAATATGTCAGTGCAGACTTCACAGTATTTCTGTCCAGTTGCTTTGATTGATAGGAACAACATCTGCTATGCCAGAAATGCTTTCAATTTGATAAACCATAGTTAGTGCAGGAGGGGAACCCCCTGTCTTAAGTGGGGCTTCAGAAGAGGGGACTGTCCTGATTTCTTTTCACTTTTTGGCTCCTAATGTGTCAGAAAACCTATGAGTCATATCACCTGCAGAAACCCAGTGATGGCACTGCAGCAGTGCCATGTATGGCTGATGGACCATCTTCTAGTTCTCACTTGTAATACAGTAATACAAGATATAAAAGTAATACAGTAGTAAAACTGGATTCATGACTCTTTAGAGTGTCTCTGACTCCTCAATTCTTTGATCTCCACCTTAAAGGAATGAGGAGAGATGAGTCTGACCGTCCCAACAGAAAACCCTCAAAACACATTTGTAACAATAACTAAGTTGTAAATGTCTGTACCTGCTACTAGGCACACACATACAAACTCTGTCTGTTTGTCTATATTTCTGTTCAACACAACTTTTTTTTAAAGTTACTCCAAGTTTACTAATATACCAGTATGTCAAATTGTTGCGTGCTTTTGTTGATGTTGAAATTAATGTTAAGTTATCTTCCAAAACCCAGAAGATATATAGATTTCATTGTCTAATTTAACAATTATATATTACTCTGATTATAAAAGTTTTTATTTTTTATTTCGTATATAAATACAATTATTATTATGTGTACTTGGGAAAGCTGGACTTAAATTCAAATTGTGAAGTGTGAAACTTCATACTTTGAAATTTGTTTTTGACAGTCCTTCTGTGTCAATGCTGAGAGGAACAACAAGCATAAATATCTCTCAAAAAACACATTCACAGAAGGGTCCAACAATTATATATTTGACTGTCAACTTAGGGGTTTTTCCAAGTAATGTGGGGTCCAAACCCTAATGTCCCTATTGCAATTTCCACTTGTTATCACATGTGGCATTGTATGTGTGCCCCCTTCAGAAGTATTTATGTTGCATTGTCTTTGTGTCTGTTATGTTATTTTGTTCAATATATCTCGTTTCAATCCACATTATCCAATTCACTGCACAATGGCAGAGAGACGGAGAGATGCTCACACCTACAGGCAATACAAAGCTGCCATTCGGCTTTAATTCCATCGGTTATTTTTTTCACCATGAGTCTCGGAGGGAACAGGAGCACCCTAAGAAAACCTGCACACAGGGAGAACATGCAAACTTCCACACACAAAAGCACCCAGTCCAACTTGGACTTTAATCCAGGGACAATCTTGCAATGAAGCATTTGTGCTGATTGTTTTGTTTTGTTTGAATAAAAGCCATGAGATGTACGAAAATAATTCACAGTGAGTGTAAAAAAAAAAAAAGAAAGAGAAGTTTTGAAATTAGAAGTTCAGACAACTGGAATTTCCAGGTTTGTGGTTACATCAGTGTGACGTCACATATTAAAGATGAAAGCTTTGTGTTTATTTTCGGTGAAACTGATGTTTTTTTAATACCAACCCATTATTCAGATGAGACTATTAATCACACTTAAATATGAAATGAGCAGAGGAAGTGCCAATATATGCAACACACATTTGCCGTAACATCGTGATCTATTAGGGATTTTCTGAAACAGATGAACAAGTTGAGAAATGTGCAAGTATTTAAACGAGTTTGTGGAATTAAATCATAACCAACATTGGTCTTTCCACCACCGATGCTCACCCACACTTCCTTTAAACATGCTAATTTTAGACACGGGGGTTTTAATCGGGGAAATCAAGTGCCAGTATGTCACCGTTGAGAGACTAGGAATGAAAGACAGCTGTTATTATTTGTGAAGAAATCAACCACGTTAACTTTCTGTAATGTAAACAGTATGTATTTGAAAGTTGAAAATGTCTGTACTAGAGAAGAAAAAATGCTGCTCACTTTGTGGTTTGTCTGTAGTTAATGTCGAGCTTTGGGGTTGCACATGGTAAGACAGGATGACGGCATCAAGAGCTGGAAATGCTTTTTGATCATATCAGCTGTACGTCTGTCGGGTCTCTCATACATTTGCCCACGTATGACAGGAAAACAGGGTGGTGAGGCACTCATGCCCACGTGGAAACTAAACTCGAGTTCAACTGAGAGAGAAAAGAAAGTGTTTTCTATTTCATCCTAGTGAATAAACACAAACTCTAAACTTTCATTTCTGATTCGAAACGGTGGTCATTTTTGAAAAAGATTGAAAGTAGTTGAGGTTGAGTGGCTGATGAAAATGATCGAGGAAGATTTTACAGACACAATTTTATGTTTTGGATTTGACTGTGCTTTCCCTAAAAACCTAAATATGACACCAATTTCCCAACAAAGAGTCAGATACACTTTCTTTTGAAACATATATTTTCACACCATCTGAACATTTGATAATGCAAAAAGGAAACTTAATCTTCTCCAAACGGAAGGGGAAACTTTTAAACAAACTTTCTCCCTCGATTTGCATTCTGTAAGAAGTTGAAACAGAAAGAACCAGACTTTTGAAACGCATCGTGAATTTCCAGTCTGTGTAGAGGGGGTGCCCCCCTGCTGCATCTGCTTCTTCCCCCACCTCTTCATTGTACTTTCAACCTTTTCCCTTCAGCGACTACATCATCGATCTCTCTTGCTCACAGGAATGTCATGTACCGCACACGTCCTCTGGGTGAGGTGAAAGAAAAAAAAGGGGATTCATGTAGCACCATGTGCTGCAGACGGCGGGACAGACGATGATGTCGTCAAAGCAGGAGACGTCTCCGTGGGGTTTGGAGTAGTGAGAAAGTATAGTGGGGGGGGTGGGGGGTGGGGGGTGGGGGGGTTACCTGCCTTCTCGGAAGCAGAGGAGTGCCTTGGTTACCACAACACTGCGGTCAGTGAAATCCATGGCCGGTTTGTTGGTGACATCCGAGGTCTGTCACAAGGATCGTGTTACAGTGATTTAGTAAAAAGGGGGTCTCGTTCAAAACCCCCACCGGCGACACTCCTATAACCGACAAACAGAAATCCTATTCATTTCACGACCCTGCACAGCCTGCACAGTCATAGCAGTCGGTTGTCGTACAGCCAGCTTGATAAGAAATGGATGCTCAATATCTTTATGACTAAAGTTGTGATTGCAGTATGAAACCATTTCCAGCTCAATTGTCAGGTATATGAAGTGATTACAGGCATGAGGGGTGGCTGTGGCTCAGTTGTAGAGAGCTTTGTCTTCCAAACCCAAAAGCTGGCCCAGTTGGTTTGATTCCCTAACTCACTGTGTCCCTGTATCTTGACCAAGACATGAATGCCAATCCAGATTAAGTCCATTATATGCCGGTTGATACCACAGGTGTATGAATGTATGCTTGATGGGTGAATGTGACCATGTGCCATGTAATCGATCAGACTATTGAAGAAAATGGACTATTTCACATTTTCACAAAACGTTTTATAACATCACAACAAACCACTTTTTTCAGGTACAAAATCAAGCACAATACTGCAAAACAATCCAATACTCCTTGAGCACCAACGCAAAGTTAACACTTCAAGATTTGAATCAAAATGTTATCCTTTTTTATTTTAATACAAATTTTATTGAATTTATTTGTATATCTCAGACAAACTGTTTCAAAAATCAGTTGCTCCAGACAACTGTATCTCTGATTTTTCATGTTGTGCATATCGTCTAATAGTCGTACTTTCGAGGAAACATTTGCCACAGTTACCAGATCTCACCACATTAACTTGAGTCACACCCATCCATCTTTTATACTGCTTAATCCAACTCAAGTTCCGTGAGGAAAAAAAAAACAACAAACAAACCATGCAACCCCAGTTATGTTGCAAATGTGGAAGGAGCCCAGAGGCGACCTGGTTGATCCTTCCAGCAGCATATGCATGTTTTAAAGATTAAGCCATGCAAGTCTAAGTACACATGGCTGGTACAGTGAAACTGTGAATGGCTCATTAAATCTGTTCTCCATCAGGATGAAACAAAGTCCCACAGGTAACACCTCAAGTTCCCTCTTTTCCCATGATGGGGTTATAATTTATGACACGTCTAAAAATATCTGTTCTATACCTTCGGAACTATCAGCCTCATCAGAAAGTAGCTGGTTTAGCAACTGTAAATGGCATGTTATGATACTGCATCTACATGTTAGACAAAGGCTTTTCTCTAATGTTAGTGCGAACTCACTAGGCTGTGCACATGAGCATTGTTTGGACACACAGTCCAGTCTCACTGGTAAAGGCATTAAATAAAGTAATCCAGGCTCAAAATAGATGGCAAATAGACTTCACTTTTAAATGTGCTGTGGCTGGATAATAATCTCCTATAATGCAATGCACAGGGGGGGAATGCTGAGCTACTCACAGCTGGAGACAGAAACAATAAATGTTTCTTCAGAAACATAATGAAGAGGAAAAAGTTGACACACTGTTTGGTAGGTTTTAAACTGTAAATGCATTCATTTTAACACATGCTGAAACATTGTGGCAAGGTAAGCTGTGCATTGCAGCAAGTCAATAATGGACATCAGCATAATATGTATTTTTAGACATAATTTTGTCTCATTTTTTTAAGAAGAAGCTGGATATTACCAACTTCTTTTCAGAGGAATATTTCTTTTCATTCAGTAAAACATTGAGCATATGAAACAGCACTGGCCCTTTGGGCAGTTTAAGCCAGGAGATTTAGCTTCATCAGAACTTTCATGTCGTCTGCAGATTTGTTTAATATGTGATTAAGGTTAGATATATGGCCCATATTTGTTTTGGCTATCTGTCTGGAAATCACATTTAAAGTCCTTTAATACAGATGTGAGGAATGGGAGAGTTAATTTTTCCACGTCATTTAAACAGTGAGGTGCATTTACTCTGTTTTCTTGCTGATTCTTTCACACACTTATTTGCATAGAGTACAAT
The DNA here is from genome assembly GCF_963422515.1 of Blennius ocellaris. Taxonomy (NCBI): domain Eukaryota; kingdom Metazoa; phylum Chordata; class Actinopteri; order Blenniiformes; family Blenniidae; genus Blennius; species Blennius ocellaris. The sequence goes on along the minus strand of NC_137650.1, from coordinate 27,426,963 downwards.
CTGCCATCTTGTCATGATGTCAAATTACCTTCATATTTGTGTCAGTGTGTATTGTTATCATCACAGCAGGTATAACGGTAAATAACCTATTTGAGTTCTAGAAAGAATTTCGACTGTAGGCAGAATTTCCATAGCCAATAAAATAGCATTTAACTCAAAAATGTGTTGCGTGACTTTCTTTTTCATTTTAGGAGTCATTCTGTTAGCAGGGGTTTTTACATGAGTCATACACAAGAATATAAAAGACGTGGAGCCTGACATGCTGACATACTGTTCAACAGGAGAAAGACACATACAGGAGGACTGGAGAGATAAAGAGAGTGAACTGCTGTGGAACGGAAACAATAAAAGAGAGAAACACTGCTGGAAGAGGAAGCGATGTCAACGTGGAGACAGGTCAGTGCCCGACTACCATTACTAACAAACGAGCACGAACAGACTGACTTCCTGGCGGCAACGTCTCGGATTAGTATCTTGATTCAAAGCTATAGTGGATACCTGCTACATCCTGTTACAGCCTGTTAGTGCACACTACGTTTAAAAGAAAAACTAAATAGCTTGAAAACTTTGGTTCAGTTGATGCCCACATGCACATTTCCGTCCTTTGAAATTTGATGCATGGAATTTTTGGCTCTTTAGAGTTTTGTTTTTAATTAAAAAAATGTAAAGGTTAAAACTAACAGAAATGAGTTCTGACTTATAATCACACATGACAGATTGAGTAAGAGAGAGGCATTCATGGAGCTCTCCCTCTTTTGAACTTGAATGATTTAGATAGTTTTGATGAAAGATGTCAGTTTGAGGAATGATGACTAAATCTACTAACACTGTTCCACTTAATAAAATCATGTTGTTAAAGTCTGAATTATATGTGTAAGTCAAAAAGAAAGCCAACAAGAAGGTGTCTGTTTATATATGTGTATTCGTAGCTGCAATCCAGGCTTCCAGTTAGTTTGTAGCTTCACATGTAAAAATTGACTTCATCACCACGTTGTTACCTTTTAACCATTATTATCATATGAAACCTTTACTTATTTTAAACTATAATTTCAGGATTCCACACAATCAAAATAGTCTCTCCATGTGTGATGAAGGAAAGACATGCAGAAATTTATAAATGTCCCAAGCAGTAATCAGTATCTGTCCCCCCCTGCAGGTCACCCTCAGCACCAGCACGGAAGGCAGAGTTGGACTGAAGAAACAGCCTCCAGCTCTCTTCCCAGGTTGAGGTTAATGCTAATCGTGATAGGGGTTATTCATCAGACACACCTAACATGTTAGCATTAGCTTCACCCTGGGAGATCTCATTCAGGATGCAAGATGGAGACTGAGGGGACCTTTCTGAGAAACTGGAGAAATCTGGAAGAATGATGTATAATTATAAATAAGATGAAACTGTAATGGACTTTGTAGGATGAACACTGTTCAACTGCATCAAGGTGTTTGCCTTTCTGTTTCCCATCAAGCTGTAGAGATGCTGCGGTCATGACACCTGGAAAATCCCTGGTGGATTTTTTAATAAGTGGAACTTGACTTACAACGTGTACACATAGTTTAAAATGTAAGCACTCTGAGGCCTCCTCTCCATGGCGTGCGGGCCCGGCTCCTTTGATTTTACCTCCACTCGTTTATGCTTCCACTGAGTGACGATGAATTAAAAGACGTTTGATTTATCACACTGAGGCTTTATTTCTCCAGAGGACTCTCAGACACGTAATTTTCAACCAGAGTTTATGTAATTACATAGGCGAAGCAAATGTTGCAGCACAGGTTGATTAACCCGAGAACAGGTCTGAGCTTTCAAAACAAACAAAGCAGCAATTTATATTCACGTTTCATTTTATATTTAGAGCAGGTGCGGGATAACAGGCTTAATGGTGGGAAAAATGGAGAATATCTGCACCCTTGGCACAAATAAAATAAATTATTTTCCATGAGCTAGTGTCCAATTGGAGTGGCTTTTCTTTATTTTTCAAGTAGTAGTGTAGTTTTGACTATTCCAGGTGAGAATATTATATATTATAATACATCTGTTGTGAATACATTGGCTCAGTCAGGCATGTTTGTTTCCAATGTTTTAGCAAATCAACCCATTAAAAAAGGTTGGAAATGAGCTCAAAATATGGTTTACCAAGGTTTTGTAGAGATTTGTTACATATCTTTGTAGAATGTAATTTATTTTTGGCTATCCAGTCAACTGAGAAATATTGTTTTTAAAGCAGGAACGAAACGATGAATTGTAAACTGTTCTTATTCCTGAATTTGTCTTGCTTTTAGAACATCTGCGTCAATGTAAGTGGGATATTGAACGTGTGACATGTAAGTTAAAGCAATAGAAAACATCTCAAACTTGGATGTCTGAAGTTTATTTAGTCAAAACTTATTAAGTCAAACTTGTACAATTTTATATTTATACAAGAAAACCTTTTTTTATCATTCATTTTGCCTGTGTAGTACATGTTGAGGTTTAAATGAATTATAAATATGAAATATGCTGCCAGCACTCTGAACTCATGCGGCCCAGTTTATTCAGACATTTCTATGCAGTTCAGTCGTCATTTGCGGTGCTTTAGTCTTGTGACAGAAGCTCGCCCGGAGTAATCTTTTAAACCACTTTGTCATTAGTTCAAACTCCCTGAAAATGAAGAGATTACTGCTTTGGCTGCTTACATGGTGCATATACAGGACTTTAGCCAGAATCCCACCATCCCATCTCATCCATATAGCATATTTGTTGCATGCTATTATCCATAAGGAAATACAAAAGAAATCAGAACTTGATGCTTAAGATGTAGCCAATGATTTCTCAAAGTTGGCTAGTTTGCGGATGTGCCCCCCCCCCCCCCCCCCCCCCCCCTTTTCTTGGTCATCTATATCACCTGATCTCTCATGTAACTCATGTGCCGCAGGTCATCACAGAGTCTCAGCATTCACTTTTCTTCATCACATCAAACCACAAAATATGCCCAGTCACATCTGTACATTCTCATCCCGAATTTCATCACGAGTTTTTATGGTTCTATAGTTTCTCCTCTGAGGAGAAGGAAAGGGATTTAAAGTATTTTTGTTCTATAAACAGGATTCTGAACTGTGCTGCAAATGCAATGTAGAAAACTGCCTTTAGATTTGAAAATCCCAAAATACTTTATGTTAAAATAAATACTAAAGGTGTGATCTAAATATAGTTAAAGGGCTGCAATGACGACAACACTCTCACCTCCCAATGGGAATACCCCCCAGTTTTAATCTTGACTTTGTTCCTTCTGTGCACAGTTTGCATGTTCTCCCTTGGCACGTTTTCAACAACTGGTGACTTTAGCCTGTATCTGTGAAGCAGTGGAGCCTTAATGGATTGTTGACTTGTCCAGGGTGGAGCTGCCCTGCTTTCTTCCAGTCATGCTCTAGCTCCTTCTTCACCCTAAGTTCGATAAAGAAAAATAACTATGAGATGGATGATAGATGATATGGCAAAGGGAACTGTAATACATGAATGGAAAGTCAAGTGGCATTTCACAGGAGTATGAAGATTTTATGTTAAATAGCCTGGTGAACGGACATTTTTAAATTAGAGGTGGAAGGAACAAATTATAAATAATTTCATATATGCGCCCCCCCCCCTCCCCCCAAGTAATTTCACTCACACTTGAATACAATTTAATTCGTTTAATCTGCTTTTTTGTCATTTTTAAATCATAATTTGACTTATAGTGCACACCCTTTAATCTGAATTTTTGTCCACAATAAATCTATTCATTTAACCCAGCTCATTACTGCTTTATATCTAAAAATAATTTCAACATTCTGATATTTATTTATTCTGTAATATTGTTTTGCTGAAGAAAAACAAAAACGTGTTTTAGAATCGATATTCCACAAACTAAATTAATGTCTGCGAGTGACAATGCAAATCAATGGCAGTTAAAAAGCAACTCATATTATGATGCGTTTTTGCGGAAAGGCAATATTTTTGTTTAGATTTTTATTTGTAGTCACGTACTGTTTCTAATTGAGTTTTAGAAAGGTTTTGTTACTATCAAATTATCGTCTCCATTTAAAAAAAACAACAACAACAACAACCCAAAAATCCCAAAGCGTTATGAGATCATTAATATGTATTTCATTATGTTAATATGAGGGAATTTACCAATCAGCATGTCGTCCAGCGCAGTTGTTGCGTCTCTCCACGCGTGAGTCTGTATATGGGCGGACCGGTCGGTCAGCTGATGACTGAAATACTCCATACAACAATCTCTGTCCTCAATACATGGATTTCGTCGCACGAATGATTTCCTAGCCAATTTCGCACAATGTGGAAGGTTTCACGCAACTGCAGGAAGAAGACTCGCAACTTGGGGGGCTTTTACGCAGGAATGTGTCCTGTGCGCGCACCTGGAGCCACCGGAGTCATGCAGCAGCAGAGGCGGCACATCTCACCCGATTCCCTCTCTGTTTTATGATACTGAGCCGCCGTGCAACCTGACATTTATTCCTGTGATGGGGAGAAGCACATGGAGCTGCGCTGCCGTGATCCTGCTGGCCGTCGTTTGCACATGTCGTGCAGTCACGCTGGAGTCCATCCACTGGAGTAGCTCCAATGCAAAGTAGGTGGGGGAGGAAAAAACTAAACCAAACAACAACAAGTATTTGTGATACTTTTCAGGTAAAAGCTGTGTCGACTGATTCACTAGGTTTCACAGCAGAACAGAAAGCGCAATGCTGCTGCAAATCAGGAACTTTGGGGGTTTTGGTAAATAGGCTTACACTTCAGAGAGCTTCATGAGATTTAGTTGATTAACAAAGATTTAGTGAATGGCAGTTTTTATAAAGGATTTGTGGGCGGGCGGAGAGCAAAAATAGCAAATAGAGTGCAATATTTTTTTGTTTTGTTTATTATGATACAGAAGCAATCCTCATTGAAGCTATTTCCCCTGTTTACTGAAAATTGGGGCAGATATTCACTTGATTATTGATCAGCTTTTTTGACAAGTCATTTTTCTTGGTGTAAATCAGATTTTGAGTCCTTGTTGTCTTCAATTAATAAGAGAAATTGCTGGAGACATACTTTTCACGATTGAAATTCATTGTGATCTGAACTTGTTCGTCAATAATTTCCCTTGTGTCTGAGAGTTTTCCTGTTTCATCTCTTCTCTCCCTGCCACCCTGTGACGATAACAGGTTTGCTCCAGGTCAAGGTCTGGTCCTGTTTCCTCAGATAGGGGACAAGATGGACATCGTGTGTCCTCGGGTCGACGCTTTCCTTGGGGGAAAAGAGGAGTTCTATAAAGTCTACCTGGTCTCTCGACGTCAGCTGGAGAGTTGTGTCATCGACAAGACGGACACTCCTCTGCTGAACTGTGACAAGCCTCAACGGGACGTGAAGTTCACGTTCAAATTTCAGGAGTTCAGCCCGAACCTCTGGGGCTTGGAGTTCCTCAAAGGGAGGGACTACTATATTACCTGTGAGTTGTTGGTCTCACATGTTCACCGCCACGAACAGGTGCAGGGGGGGAAAAAAATCAGTAGCACTGAGTCACAAGCAGCTCGTTCCTACAGGTGGAACAGCATTTGAATCAATGTCAGCAACTGTTCCCCCCCCCCACCCCCCACCGCTTAACCAGAGAGGAAGCTGCGGTCTTCGGCTCCCTCTCAATTTGTCTCCTTGTATGAGAATCAAAAAAATGTGGCCTCGTTACTGGACCGCTGTCTGTTGAACCAGCATCTTAGTAGCAAGTGATGCATGAGATAGAGAGCAAGTCTGACCGTGCAGCCTCACCCACCTCGCCACGCTCTGACAGCACACTTCGCTCTGGCAGGCCAGTGTGATTCCAAAGGCTTACATGCCCCAAATCACACAAGGCTTTTACAGCATCAGGCAGATTTGATGGGAGCTTTCATGGCAACGTGGCTTGTAGCCTGTGAGATGTTGTTATCTGACCTAAATGCTGCTAACAAGTCGGTGTGTGTGTGTGAGTGACAGGGGTGAATGAGAGTTCCCGCTTGTGTGTGTTTGTGTGAGCTTCCCACTGTACGTTTCGACTCTGCAGTGGTTGTGATTTCTTAAGAAGGCTCGCTACTAAAATATTTTTACTCATTAAATTTTTTATACCCACACGGCCTCTTGAGGTGAAATGATTAGTGAGTTCATTGGCTCGCCAGCTCAACAAGAATATTACCCTTACTTTATGGTTTATTGGGTACACCTGGTAGGAACTAAGGTGGTCCAACGCAACCGTTACATAATAAATCCTCTTCTCATTGAGGTTGTGATGTTCATTTCGTTGTTGTAGGTCTTTTAGAGACGCAACCTTGTGGTTTACTGGAGGTCGTAGCAAGTGGCTCTGTGGGCTCTGGAGAGTTTGTAGTGATCTTTTTTTTTTTCTTCTGCCGGCTGTTTTCAGACTTTCTATGAAATGAAATGTGTTATTTAGTTCAGCCCGAGTTGCATCCTCAGTGGTGTTTTTCTGTGTATTTATTTATATATGCTGGAATGTCTAAAGTTTGCACAGTGTCGAATTTTCATGTATAAGTGATGCAACATTCAGCAACAGAGTAAACTATCTGCAAATAAATACAAACAAAGTATGAATTGCTTGTTAATCTTATACTATGGTGATTACTGTAAACATTTAATCTTATGTTTTCCCTTCTTTGTTTATCAGCCACTTCCACGGGAGCTCTGCAAGGTCTGGATAATACTAATGGCGGGGCGTGCAAGACCAAATCCATGAAGCTGGTGCTGAGAGTCGGCCAGAGTAAGCACTCTGTGTGTGTGTGTGTGTGTGTGTGTGTGTGTGTGTGTGTGTGTGTGTGTGTGTGCGTGCGTGCGTGTGTGTTCGTCCATATTATCGAAACTGGATCAAAAATACACATTAGTTAACAACTATTACCAAAGTAACCGTTGCAACAACAGTTTCATTCAGGTTATTATGCAGTTAATGCAATAGCATTATCATATTTTATTTTGAATTACTAAGTGGTCAGATAATCTCCATCATCCTCTCATTCTATTGAAGAGAAATGCCGCCACGAATCATCTGAAATCCCTAATTCAAACCCCTGGCAGCTTAAAGACATCAGTATTATCTTGCATGCGATCATCTCATATGCTCATGCCAATATCCTTTTTTTTCATAGTAACATCTGCACAGCAAGTTTTTTCTTCTTCATATCACTCCTCTTCTACAAATGAAAATTTAATGAAGCAGTCATGCATGTTCTCTTCCATCTTCAAAGTATTGAGGATAAATGACTGTACAATCCTCACATAGAGACAAGTTGTTTCAGTCTATTTTTTTTTTTTTTTTTTCTTCAGCACATCATTATTTCTCATAGAGCCACTTTCTCACTTACAGACCGTTTAAAAAGAATAAGCACTTACATTCATAGTTGGTTGTGGTTAGAGTATGCTCTTTTCAAATTCACATAATCAGGAAAATCTTTACAGATGTTGTGTTTCTCCATATTTTTCAAAAATGTTTAGAAGCAAATCCTATTAGAGGCCCAAAATGTAATTTTTTTGACCCCGGTAATGTGAAGTATTTGTATGAATTATTTAGACATTCGGCATTAGAGATGAAAAAATCAGCATTTCGTGTGTTTCTCAACTGATCATAACTGAAAATATGGAGCTGTTTGCATGCTGCGTCTGAAAGTCAGGCTGCTGTAAACAAACCTTTTACACATAAAGGAACACACACTTAGTTGTATTCATGTTATATACGTATATTAAAAATCATGTCATTCAGTTTGGGAGGCGCCTTTGTGACAGAATTGGATTTAATGGTTGTTCTTTTTGAAACAGAAAATCTCATCATGTTCATACCTTCACAGAACCTTTAGATTAAGGTCCATGATGTGAATCAGTGATGATGCAGGAAAGCAAAATATTAAAAGACTTAAAGAAATATAACAGATGTTAATTAAATTCTCTGCTTGAAGTAAAAGAGTAAATCAATATAAAGACCATAAAATTCTGATTTTGTTGCTGCTAATTCAGAAGCAACAACTTGTTTTCTGCAAATTATTCACTGGCTGCTTGCGCATATCGTTTTATTAGATCACGTTAGGCGCAGTTATTTTGACTTCTGTCATTTTTAATCTTTTTCCTCTTAATATTCCAATTTGCGCAACAAAATACATGCAAAACTATACATTTTTTTTCTGAACTTTGCCTTGAAGACATCGGTGGAGAAACCTAGGCTGTGTTTGAGGTTTTTAGGTTAGTTTTCACAAGATTTAGACTGAATCTTGTATGTAGTTTTTGTGGAAAAGGTTGATTATTCACAGGGAAATTGAAGCAAGATGAATGCTCTTACTTTCATACAGTTTTTTTGTGAATAAACAGATAAATGAATAAATTCTACTTTCTTCTTTCCCCTAAAAAACTTGTTTCATGAGCAGAAAATGTTTTTAAAGTGTTATTATTTGTTATAAGAGCAGGTGATTTTTTTTTTTTATATTTAAAAAAATTATTTTAGGTCGCTGTAGTGCTGCATGTTTTCATCATCTCTTGAATTTAATGAAAAATGAAAAAAGGGGGTAATCAGACTTTCTGTGGAACTTCAAGATGGGATATTCAATTTAATTCAGGTGCGTTTGATTTAGAAGACATTGAAAACAAGCGGAACTCTGGCACTCCAGCACCTGGGCTTCACCTCTGTGCTTTAAAAAAACTTACTTTGAAAACATATTACGCAAATAAATTTGGCAATATGATGTAAAATGTATAATTTTGCAGCTAGAAATGTTATCTTTATCAGTCTCCATCCATCCATCACCCTTATACAAAGTTGTGGGGGGGCTGGAGTGAATCACCACTGACTTCAGGCGAAAGCTGTGTGATGGACAGTTCACCAAATATGTTTATTAAAATTATTGGTCATGAGGTTATATATATATATAGTTTACTATAGAATTAAACCGATTTCTTTATGTTGCCATTGTGTTCAGTTTCCTGTACTGATCAATCTGCTTTGTGTAGCTGGATGCAGCCCAACACGGCTACTATCACAAATTCAGGAAGGCACACTTTTAGCAAAGAGACCTCTGGTAAGATCACAGGCACTGAACATATTCTTGTCAAAATGCATCACAGCTGGATTTGCGGCATTTTAGAGACTCGGTTGTCATATTTTTGCAAACAATCAAACAGAAAACAACCTTGTCTGAACTCTTAGGTTTTTGCAGTATTTGTTGAGGCAACTGCCAAACTCCTGCAACAAGACAGACAGCTACACACACACATACACACACACACACAAACCACAGACTATTTAGAGTCAGCAGCTGTTGGACTGTGGGAGCAAAACTGGAGTCTTCGGAGAAAAATCCAGGCATGCACAGGGAGGCCATGCAAACTGCATACAGAAAAGCCACAAGCCATCAGGAATGCTAACCAATACACTGCTGTGTGGTCCACTTTCCTTGTGTTTTTTTTTTCCGTAAGCCTATTTTTCTTTATGGAATATAGAACTAAAAATAATGCCAGTCAAACAAAGAGCCACAAATTACCCCTGTACATAAGTTCCTTTACTGCAGGTAATTAATGTACCTGCTCCCTTTCTACTGCTAAAATGACAATAGAAGCGGAGGCATCTTTAATGCTCTCATTTAGAATAATTTTCTCGGACTAGACTCGAGGAAATACATTACATCTCCTAAAACCCATTTTGGGAAAACCAGTAGTTGTATTTAATAACAGCTGCAGGTATAAGTGTAAATACTAATAGCACATGAGTGAAAAATGAAATTCACTATGAACACTGTGCTTACACAATGTTTTTTACTGCCTCTCCTATTGATGCCCCCCCCCCCCCCCCGAATAACTGGTAATGCAAAAAAATAATAATCAAAAATAAGCAGTTTTTTTTCTTATTTGACTCTGTTGTACTGACATCAAATTCAAACGACTCAAAAAAAAAGCACCATTATAATTTCAAAAGGAGCATTTTTACATGGCATAACCCCGCCTACACAGTGAAACAGAGGAGAGGAGATGTATGCTGCTATTATCCATATGTGTGTGCTTTATTTTTCCAGACTCTTCCGATGCACCGTCAACACTGCAGGAGTCCCCCACCAGATTCCCACCTACGCGACCAAAGTCTAAGGCCAAGGACGCTTCCACCAGCGGGAGCGATAGAAACAACAATGCTGGTACGAAGACAGACCAAAAATATTGCCTGAAATGTTAAATCGATGAGCAGCACTGACATTTTGACACACAATACCAGATTCTACAATTATTTTGAAGGGAAAAGACCATAATTCAGGGTGTTTTGTGCCACTAAGCTACACTGCTTGTCTCTCTGGTGGTAAAGAATGTGCAACTCACCCCGAGCAAACGCAAAATGCATACAGTAGTTTTGAAGGATGCGGTCATTGAATTTGATTTAAGCTTATGGGTGTCCGCCTATATGTTCATTAACAGAAACACATTCTGTATTTTAATGCATGAAAACATGAACTATATATGTGTTCCAAAATGAAATGTTCATGCTCAAAAAGTAAAATTTGTGTTATAAAATAGCCTTTTGTTGCTGATCATTGTTGATCACTGGATTATGTAAAGTGCTACATCGAGTTGTGTTAAGTACTAATAAGGAGCCAAATGTTACCGATTTTCAAATTCATCCATACTGGAGGGCAGAAGTAGTCCCTTCCCTTAAAGAAGAACGGATACTCTGCATAGAAAGTCCACAGAGCCTGAAATGAAAAGACGATACTAAAACTATATAGTACTTCATAATTATCTGCTAGTGATCTAAAGTGATCTGGGGGAGAAAAAAAAAACACTGAATTGCAAAGAATACATTTTGCCTGATTCCTGGACTTCACAGGGCTCGGTATGAGTTAACCAGCAGCAGCAGACACTGAAAACAATAACAAAAAGTCACCACAGATGGTATCAAATAGATCAAGAAACTTTCAGTTCCTCCTCAAACCTCTAGATTTGCTGCCATGTGCTAGAGGAAGGCGCCCAGCTGCTTTCCCAGTACGACACTGAAGATTAGAGCATCTTCTCTGATGTCCGGCTTTGACCGTGGTTTTTTTTTTTTTTTTCCTTTTTTTTCCCCCCTCCATGTTAACACACACTGATCAGGCTGTGCCGGGACATGAGCTGAGTGTTGTTAGATCTCAGTGTCGCACTTATGAATTTGCTCCTTCATCTCAGTTTCTCTTCCCGTTTCTCTCCTCGTCTGTCCCCACTGACAGACGTGGACTCAGACGTGGGACGAACGGACATCGGCGGTGTCGCCGAGCCGGGGATGCTCGTGTGGGTCGTGTCCGGCTGCGTCACTCTCCTGCTGGCCGTCGTGATTCTAACAGTCGTGGTGTGGAGGTGCCGTCTGCGTCGCCGTGTCCCAGACAGGCAGCAGCCTGCCTCTGTGTCTCTCAACACTTTGGCTGTGCAGAAGCGGGACAGCATCAGCAGTGACAATAACGGCTCGGACCGCAGCGACGTCGTCTTCCCTCTGCGGCCCTCCGAGAGCATGATCTGTCGCCACTATGAGCGAGTGAGCGGCGACTACGGGCCTCCGGTGTACATAGTTCAGGAGATAACGTCCCAGACTCCCACCAACATTTACTACAAGGTCTGACATCTGCTGCTCTGGTGATCATGGTTTGTTTTTTAATCTGGTGGTATGCAGAAATTCAAAACACTGAGGACTTTCTTTTTGTCTCAACCCAAACTTTTTGGACTGCATTTGTGAAGAAGTGTGCAAGTGTTAAAAAAATAAGGAGAGAGTATGTGATTATCTCTCTTGTACTACTTTAGACAAATCAATGCAGGTCTTTGTCACACTACATCAATCACACAAGATGCTTTTTAACCTTTTCTTGGCGGGACAATCAGAGAGGAAAGTGGTTCTTGGCGTAATCATACATAAGTTGTGTATATTTTGTTTTCGTAAGATTTTTCTGGATGTGTGCTCAAATGTGTTTATAAGACTTCATACTAGATGTCGACTAAGTGTCTATTTAATTTAATTTATTGCTGAATTAGGTTTAAAAGGTTTATTGCCCCCCCAACATGTCAACTTTCATAAGTGAAGTCTGTGTTTGAAATGATGTTAAATGGGCTGAAAATCATGATTTTCTGATTTTTATTAAAGTTGAAACAGTCCAACGGGAGTTCATTTCTAATCTTTTTCATCATTTTAGATTGCACTGTATTGTTTGTTCTTGTGCCAATATGAGGTCAAACAGGAAATAAGATGGTTTTAACACTTTCAGCGTCACACAGTCACCTGCCCGCATTCTTTCTTTTTTTCAAAAACTCATCAGATGCTTAGATGGAGACACGGAAAAGAATAATTATAATCTAATAAAAAGACTAGATGCTGGGTTCTCTCCTTGTTCTTTATGTGTGCAAATTAACTTAGCAGCTCAGTGATGCCGAGCAACAGTTTACACGTTTCACATTGTATAGATCAAAAATGTCTTTCTCTCAATGTCTTATAGTTAAATAACTAATTAGTCGCCTGGGTTGGAAGAGTTTGCATGTTTCTTCCGCCGTGTGGATTGTCTCCAGGTATTGTGCTTTTCCTACCTGAATCTAAAAACTTGATGTTGAGTTTAACTGCTCACTCTGAATGTTCTGTTGTTGTGATTGTGAGTGTGTGTGACTGTGCGTCTCTCTGCATTTGCTCTGTGATGGATCGCTGACCTGTCCCAGGGCGTACTCTTCATTCCCCCATACTGTAGTGAGCTGGGATTACTGCGACCCTGGACTGGACAAAGGCGGATGGAAGATGGATGAATGACATTTTTTTGGGGGACATATTTTGGTTGAATTTTTGTCAAATTCATTCTGAACACAAAACTTTTCTGAAGGTTTTTTGTTATTTTGTTTGGGGGGGAGGGTGTTTGTGTGTAATCAGGTGCTCAGCCCGTCTCTTCATTTCACTTCTAATGACGCTCCTGGGAAAGCGACTGTCATCTAATGTCGACACAGTAATTAGATTTAAGCCGTGTCTTGTGAGGCTGAATGGATAAAAACAACATAATACAAACAATAATTTATTTGGAAGGTGATTATGTATCTATTTTTATCACTTCTACAAATAGCTTTTTACACTCAAGTGCCTCCTGCAGGACTCAGACACAAAAAAATTCACCTTTTATGCAAACTGGTGGGACGAGAATAGTTGTTTTCTCATTTTTCCCCAAATGTCACATATATTCTAGTATTCAACAGCTGCACTGTCACTTTTGCAGCTCGACAACTGTTTAAGGTGTGTCTGTGGACTATGAAACTATGGATTGAACTTAGGAAAGTGTATTTACCAAAAAATACTCGGCATGTAATTGTCTCTCAGGGTCTCCCATGGCGCAGTGCGAGGCATCCATGGGTGAACATGTTTCATGCTCCTTCAGCCACATCATGTTGCACATTTTCAACCTGTCAGCTTCCATGAGCTTCGTCTCCACCAGGGACACTGTTGCATTTGAAAGCAAGACGCCAGACTGGAGGATCTTCAGGACATGTGCTCTGTGTGCATGAAACAAGGGAACTATGCTCAGCCAGAATTAAACAGCCCCAACACAACTAACGTAGCTCAACTAGGTTTTATTCTTCAATGAAATGTTGAATATATTTTATTTGTGGTTTGTTTTGGGTTTTTGTTTTTGACCTGGTGAAGAGCTGCAGATGGAAATCACAGATGGAATCAGTCTTATCCTACAGCAAAATCTAATTCCCCCTCAATAAAATATGGATTTAAATATCAGAAGGAGAATTAATAGAAAATGTGTCAAAGTTAACATCATTACAACTTTCCATAATTGACTTCTTCAATAGACTAAAGTGTTGCAGCCAGTTTCAATCACTTAAAAAAAACAAACTGGGATACACATTTTCAATCACAGCATGTAATAAACGCGATACTTGACTAACAATACTATTTCAACAAGCCACGCTGAATCTGATCACATTTCATTCATACTTTGAACTAGTCGTAGGAGGCTCTTGTGTAAGGAATTCTAAAGAAAGGCAATGCAACACAAATTAGCTTGTGACTCTGAAACAGGGCCAGAGTGTGGTCGTTCTCTGTCTGCATGTGTACGAGCTCCCACCCCCTCGCTTTAAGTGATCCCTGCTCTTGTGAGATGTTTTTTTGTCTTCTGTGAAGCTTCACAGCTGAATGGGCCTTGGTCTGGCGAGGTGAGTTTGGTTGACCCCGAGGTCACAAGGAGACAATGGTTGCCTGGCTTCTATAGGAAGAACAAAACAGAGACCCCCATGCTCATGGCCCCTGGTGTAGGAGGAGCTTGGAAATGGTAGGCCATTTTAGAAAAAAGAAAAAGGAGCAGAAGTGGAGCTGCATCAGAGGGGATGTTTTGGATCTTAAAAACAGACTCGAAAAGGGCGAGTGTTACCACTGCTGTGTTTTCAGTTGTTCATTTTAGCAGAGAACTCAACTGGTGTGTGTGTGTGTTTCTCGGTGTCCTCAACTACTTTTTCTTCATTATGTATCGCAAACAATATTGACTATTATACTGAAAGTGTCCAAAAATGCGTTCTGCCTGTGATACCTGCTCTGGTAGATAAATCTTTAATGATCGTATGTGCAGAGTCTGAGCTGGTAAGCGAAGGGGGAGGTCTAATAAGGACAGCCTTAAGCTTTTATCTGACCCCAAGGGACGATGGGAAGTCTACAACCTCCCTGTGTCCACCCACCCCCCACCACACTTCCATATGCAGAGGAACTACTGTCTTTGTGTGGGGGGTTGGGGGTCATGACTGAGCGGTCCCACTCCCACAGTGACCAGAGGAGGGGAGAACGGCTATTTTGGTTGAAGGGTGAAACATTGTTTTAGTTATCGTGAGTTGAGGTGGAATTGGGGCTCAAATCTTGCACTGGTTTATTTTATTTTTTATATAGTAGACTTGAATCATCTGTGTGGGAAATTTCTGGACAAAGTACAAGTCTTTAAGAACTCAATCTCCATCACAGAAAGTTGTCTCGAAGTAAATACCTATGCTTGATATACTTATAATCATCTGTTGCATACGAATCCCATTATTTTTGACTCTCTGTGGGATGCAATCATGATTTTATTAAATGAGATTTTATTAAATGAGAAATGGGTTCAATGATATGCGAGACACATTTTATTTTCATATATATATATATACATTTATAGCAATCATCATGCCAGAACAGTATTTAGTTTGCTAGTTCCCTCTGCTGGCCAGCTTATACACTGTAAACTGATGTGTATTTGACAAGTTGCAGGATTTCTCCAGATAGTGGTGAACCCACAGCAGGTCTGCTAATGTGGCCTCTCTCTCAAGCACATCTGCTTTGAAGAGATTCAAACATGATTGAGATGCAAATGACAGTGGCTTATTGTCACGCCAAGACTTTGTACTGAAATGTAAATAAACATGTTAATGTTTTTTCACCAGACCTCCATTATATTCCTAATTGGTGGTTTTGTTTAATGAGCAAAGTGTGGCCATGGATTTGGGAGCATCCAAGGTGAAAGCCATCATCCCTCGCGCCTTTGTTATGAAAATCCATTGTGTCACCTACTTCAGCAATACACTTCTCTTTGTCATTATTATCACTGTATTTGCATGTTTATCTTTTCAACAAAGACTTCTTTGGGGGGATTTTTTTTAACGCTTGCTGTCAAAAGTTACAGGGGGGACCTGCCACCTGCAGTTTATAGTGGTGACATAAGGAGCCAAAACATTTTAGTAGAACAAGCAGAAAAACAAAGGGAACTGAAACAGTGCATAAATAAAGTTGAGCAAGCAAAGCCAATTTCTCACGGTGAAATAAATTAGATTAAAGTAAAGATAATGCACTCTAAAGATTTTGTCTTGCACAAATTCTACCTGAATTTACTCTTCAATAAACTTATCAGAAAGGAAAAGAAAAACCACCAAACTTCAGTTGTTTAATTTAAAACGAATCCATATGAATGGTAATCTTTTTTTTTAAACACATTTGATTTCTCTCAAATTAGAAGAGTGACAAACTTTAAAAAAAACATTACATTCTCTCGCACAATCAGCTGAATCTTCTACTCAAGAGCAAAGGGAATATAATCTTTAAAAAAAATAAGTACTGAGTGAGGGTCTGACATCTTGTGTGAGGGGCCTGAATTTGTTGCAGAACTCCACTGCTCTGATGTGGTTTGGTTGTAACGTCTGTAAAACATCCAGATGTTTATGGCTGAAATTTGAGAAGAAAAAAAGACATAGAAAAGAGGACACTGTGAGCTTTTTCAAAGCATGAAATATTGAAATCATTTTAGTTTAAATCGGGGTCACGAATCATGAAAAGCACATGCTATCCCAAACAATTTATGAAAGCAAAGAAAATCGGTTTTAAACTATTCCTGTAAAAAGACAAATATATGCAGTTTTATTTCATCACGTTTTAGAATCTTAAAAGTGATCAAATAATTCTTGCAAACTAAGATTAAAATGTTTTACAAAGTTCAAAGAATTGTCTTCACAAGTTGTAAACATTTCTGTAGAAAATGTAAGCTCAATTACTGTTTTCATAAATTACTTTAACAGTTTTTTTTTTTTATTGTTTAAGTGTTTTTTGGGGGGAGAACTGCTTGAATAGTTCTTGTGGAACTTTGGCCAGAGTTACTTAAAAATAATAAAATTAAAGGTATCATGGTTAGATTGATTACATATATGATAAATAAATGATCTAGGATACATGGAAATCTTTATAGTTAAATAAAATGTTGTGTGACACATCTGAAAACTTAATTGACAAACTCGTTTAATCTTTAATGAAAATTCAATGTTTAATACAGTGTTTACAGTTTCTGGCATCAAAGGCCAGATTTTTATTTATTTTTTTTACAATTTTACTGTTTATGACAACACATTCGTCACTTATTTATTCATCCTTCTATTGAAGGCTTTGCTTGATTAAATAAAAAAAACTATTATGTTAAAGTTAATAATAATGATGATAGTATGAATCCGAATTTACAAACCTCAGTAAAACATTAAACTGTGAGATGAATTGTGAAGAAAATGTATTTTATATCACTGTTTAGCTGTAAGAAGAATAACAAATTGAACGAATGAATAAATATACGATCAAGTTGGATTTATGTTAAATAAACAATTTTTCGCCTAATTTTGACAAGATTTGCAAAAGCAACAGGTTAATTATTCGTTTGGTTTTCATAGTTAAACACGTATACACTAAGTGTAAAATGCAAATCCGTCTTTATCTCTTTTGTTTGGCTGCATGGCTTGTATTGCATCGAAACAATCCTGGGTGCAGGAACTCTACGCGAATCCGAAACTTAAATGTCCATTAAAGTGTTTCCCGTTATGCGCCGCATATCATTTCATATTAATGGTGCAGTAAACAGCGGCAGCATGCTCCCCTGTCCTTCCCCTGGAGAGGTGGAGGCTGCTTGGTTGGAGATGTGGGTCGGAAGTACCGTAGTTTATGTATGCTAATAGGGGAGTTGGGGGTTGTAGCTAGATATTTACGTTCAGTGGGAGCCGCCCTTCATTCACCCACATGGTTACCAACTGGTCGCCTTCGCGCCACTTTCCTAACCCCGCAATCATTTTTTAAGCGGCGCATCTGGACCGCAAATTGGCTCACGGTCGGCTCGCTCCTCGCACCACGCTTCGTTTTTGTCCGCCGTTAGAAAAGTTTTCGGGATAGTTGCGTATTTATTCGTCTCTTTTTTTTTTGTCGGCGACGGAGAGACACGGCGAGCCCAAGCAAGTGAGCGAAGATGGTGGATTTCGGCTGGTGAGTGTCTGCCGAGCGCATGTTTATCGGCAAGGAAGTCAGGTTTTTTGTGGCTCATTTTTAATCTCAGTTTTTGTTAAAGGTACCCCCAAAACTGCGTTTATTGTTCTCGTCTTCGCGTGCCTTCAAATCGCGCCGGCGGGGATATCCAGATATTAACATATAAATGATATGTTTGCGATGAAAACAGTGTAACGTGAGGCGCATGGCAGCCCCCTCAGCTCCACCATTGAGGGAATGAGGGAGATTTGAAAAGCTTGTTACGGAGCCCGCTCCGCTTTTTTTTTTTTTTTTAGCAACTAGTTGGAGAAACATATAGTCTCAGGGAGACAAAGCACGACTTTGTACAAACGCACCGGTCCGATATTGGGGGGAAAAAAGTTATGAATGTGGCGAATTTGCTGCTCGGTCTCGAGTGCAGTGGTGTGTGAGTTAAAGTGCCCCCCAGAACAAAGCAGCAGCACATGGGGCAGTTTTAGGCCGCGCGTTTTAGCTTAGCAATATTAGCCTAGCCACTTAAACTTCAGAGTTGTTGTGCTCGCGTTAAAGGCACAAATATCACACTATGGAGACGTACGACTTGAGAATACACCGATGAGATAAGTTAAAACAGCATGGCAGGTGGTCGTTCGTGTATTTTTTTTTCAACCCGTCTGTTGATGCTAACGGCTAATCCATGTCGTCAAGCTCAAATCTCAGTTTTTATTGTCTCAAAAAACAAATGAGCCAGTGGTCTGCACTGAATCCACCCAAACTGCCCCTGTTTGCGGTTATAGTTCGGACAGACTCGGATATCGTTCTTTGGACGGTAGTTAAGTCCAGAAAGTCTTTATTTTTTTCCATGAAGCTAACAGGAGCTAAGTAGCTGGCAGCTCGAAGCAGCGCAGCACGGCTGCTGTTAGTGCTGCTAGCATCTAGCTGCTCCGCTCTTACACGCACAGTAGCCTCGTTTTCTAGGACGTCCCGAAAACCGCCAGCCACGCTTTTTTTCTCCGCTGGCACGCAGCACCCAGCTGCGAATATAAGCGAGCAACGCCACATTTGCGTTTAGCTTGACGGCTTTAAAGCCATTTAGGCTAAGGTTGGCGCACTTCGAGGCGCCATGTTAAAAGACGGTGGGGGAGGGGTGAACAACACGGTGCCCGTGCGCACGCGCTTCGTGTCGCAGGGGAACGCGGGCCGCAGCTTGTGCCGCTCATTCATGTTTTCAGTGACCTCGTGTTGCTCAGCGATAACCCATAACATCTCGGGTCACTCCAGCAGCCCCTTTTTTACTAGTAATAATCCCACAAACGGTGGTATTTAACTGCACGGTCGGTAGGAAACCACGGGTTCGTGTTTATTTACTAAAGTCTGGTTTCACCAGCCTTTCTTAAACCGAGGAGCACGTGCACCTCTCGTGGTACTTCAGTGTACTGCAGGGGCACGTTGGAAAAACAACAATCGTTCATCAGTCCATTTAAGCGGGCGTTATGTCAGATATTACTGTGTTAGTGCAACAAAATCGCAGTACAAAAATATAAATCATGACGACATGAACTTTGTCTAGGCTTCAATCACGTTCGTGCTGGTGCGTAACTTGGTTCCCAAATTTTATTTTTTATAATGGCCTTTCTGCCGAATATTTGTGTTCCTCCACGTATGAGACAAAGCTGTAAAGCTTTCCTTCTGTGAACACATTTTGTGATAAGATAGTGTATTATGCCTTCAACCTGTTCATTGCTTTACTGAGCTCTTCTGTTTTTCCTCCACAGATTCATCTTGAGATGCAAGAGCCCTAAGACGGTTGCAGCATGTATGACCTTCTCACCCATGAAGCTCTGATCTGTCCGTGTATTGTCAAAGTGCTTACAGTGCAGGTAGTACTATGCAATACCTACTGCAGTGGAGGCACTTACAGCAATACTCTTGACACTGGTGTGCGCCTACTCTGATGTCACTTTTCATTTGAAGTACCATCTTTGTGCTAAGGTGCATCTAGTGCAGATAGTGAAATAGACTAGCACCTACTGCCCTAAGTGCTCCTTCTGGCATAAGGGGTTGCTACATGCGCCACTAGACATTTGTAATTTCCAATTGGGCAAATATCTCGCAGTTCACTGCTAGTTTTGCATAGTTGCACTACAAGAATAGATGAGTTGTGCAAATCTATGCAAAACTGATGGTGGCCTGCTTGCTCTCCACCTGTTAACAGTTTTGGGGGTGTCGCATCAGAACGCAACCTGTTTGCATGACACAACTGTTGTTCCTAACCGCCAGGATTGTTTCTCGTCAGGTGACATCAGTTTCAGCAGTATTAAAGTGCTTATAGTGCAGGTAGTGTTTTCTTCCTATCTACTGCAATGTAAGCACTTGAATTACTTCTAACTGCATCTTTCCAAATTCAAGTGTCGCCGCCATCGACCAATGTGTGGATCACTGCACGGTCAGTTTTGCTGGTTTGCATTCCGCTTCAGATGTTTGCTGTGCAAATCCATGCAAAACTGACTGTGTTGATGAACAATCGTCTGCTGAGTGTTGGGTTTTTTTTGGTTATTTGGTTGTTGTTTTTTTGTCCCTGGGAGATGGTCCGTTCCTGTACAGGTGGGGATTGGTAGCAATGCTGTTTACCTGAAGGTATTGCACTTGTCCCGGCCTGTATAGGAAAGGGGAGATTACGCTAGATCTGGATTCTGACCCAAATGTTGAAGAGAAAACTTTGCTGATATTGGTGTTCTTCAGATTCATTTGTTGCTAATTTGCAATTCTGCTTTAAATAAATTGAACTTTGCATTCAGTATTTTCTTTGTTTGTTTTTCATTCTGTTGTTTCTCATGAGTTTGTCTCCCTGAAACTTTTGCCTTTCACTTCGGTACATTTCCATTTTAACGAGACCAAAGGACTGAACTCACATTGATGGAACGAGATGCATGATTGACTTGAACTGTTATTCTCCACTTCTCAAGCAACTAAATACTTCTCTTTCAATTTGTCATACATGTATGTTAAATGAGTAAATG
Organism: Blennius ocellaris; assembly: GCF_963422515.1. Taxonomy (NCBI): domain Eukaryota; kingdom Metazoa; phylum Chordata; class Actinopteri; order Blenniiformes; family Blenniidae; genus Blennius; species Blennius ocellaris. The sequence continues at coordinate 27,406,205 of NC_137650.1, read as the reverse complement.
CTTCATATAGGTGACTTGTATTTCTAGTCTATGAATTCCTGATTAGCATGAAACATCTTGTGCTAATGGTAATTTTATGTGATGACAATGTAGAGTGAGATTTTGTTGATTCCTTAAGACACAATTACAAATGATCAAAGGTGTTTCTGTATGTACGTATGACTGTCTTTTCTCCCCCTTTGTTTTGGTTCTAAATTAATGTGTAGCTCACAAGACTTCCCATGTCCCCTTTCTCCTCAGCAATATGAATGTTGGCATTGAGGTACTAAACCTGATAAAATTGAAATTTATAGGTTAATGAGTACAAGGATGGATGCTGGTGCAAATGGTACGTTGTTTTGAGAACACGTGAGGAAAAAACAAATAACCTTTACTTTTAATACAGGTAATTGTTGAGACAAATCCGTAATTGTCCAGAAAGGCAAGGGAAACAAGAGCATTCAAACACGGGCCAATTAACTGCTTTTTAAGAAAGAAAAAAAAACATTAAACCGTTACAAAGAGATAAAATCAAATAATGAAAAGACCATGAAGTGAGCTCATTTGGTAATACAGGTATAAAAGTTTCTCTTTAAAGTATGAAAGTTTATAAGCGGGTTTTTCCCATGAAGGATCGATATGCAGAGGCACAGGGTGTCCGGCAGATGGCGCTGCTGGGCCTCACTGGCGCAGCGGTGCAGCCGCGGCGGAGTGCAGGTAACGTTACGGTACCGCCTCTGCTGTCTGTCCAACCAACTTGGACAACATGCCGCTTTCAGAGAGTCAAGTCACATCGCTGCAACTTTCTATCCGCGTCTAGATTCCGAGGCTTTTATCTGGAGCGTTTCCTCAGCGGAAACACGAAACGCCACATGGTCGCTGCGAAATCCTGAAATGTGGACTCACCTGGTACCTGGTCTGTAGATTTGAGGAGGAACCGCGACTTTCGTACAGGCTTCACTTTTTGCTATTTATTTATTTATTTTTATAGGGGATCATTTAGCTTGGATTTGACTACAATGGGAGTTCTATGGACGTACTGCGTTTTCCTCCTGGCTTGGTGCTGCTGCTGCTGCTTTGGACTTGGACGCGCAAACAAATGCGATGAAGTGCGCAAAGTTTTCCAACTCAGGCAGATTGGACCAAATCAATTACTGCCTTCGAGTCCCAGACCAGGTATGTAAATAGATTTAACACACGGATCCCAGGGATACCCACAAAACCACAGAGCAATGCAAATGATTATCTATTAAATGAATAACCAATCGACATACCAACCCGCAGAGGGAAATTCATGTATTTTTCCTGTGGAGATCATTAACTGCTTTGCTGCTGCGAACCTGTCATTTCCAGGCTTCTTTAAACACACTTTGAAGTCTCAGAAAACGCACCTTCTTGAACCCATTTCAAGGGTGTGTGTGTAGTTATGATAATGATAGAGTGTAGAAGAAGTGACTTGATGTTGCATCTATTTGTCTGATTGTTGTGTCTTTTTTAAAATTTATTTTTTAAGTAATTTAGGATTCAAATGAAATTCGAGCCCGTCCTTGTTATAGATTTTTATTCAATCTCAAGGCATCTGCTCAAATTACTGCTAAGCAGCTTGTTGGAGTCATGCTTCTCAGCGAAGCCCTTCAATTGAAAATGATTCAAGGAGCAAGTTAAAAGCGAAACGGCCTATAAAAGCAGCACTCCCTGTCTTCATTACATTATTACCAGCAGAGCACAGGCAAAGTTATGCTATTTTAACCCCCTGACACAAGATCTAATGCTGCTGAGATTACTTGTTGGTCATGATGAAAAAGTACATCTCCTCCCTCCACTGGGTGTTTACAGCAGATAAGTGGCTTCCAGGGATAAACAGGAATTATTTTGTGTAAAGTTGGGTAAACTAGGCTTCACTTGGCTTGCTGCACGCCACCCATATGATAATTCAGTACAAGATTTGGGGGGAATTATGGGTGTGGATGTTTCATGTGGGCTGTCATTGAGTGGATGGCTTGCTCCTGCTGCTCCTCTGTGTGCTCCTCTTGGAAAAGTAAATCCTAATGGTGTTGACTATGATCCTGCCACAAACTGCTCCCTATAAACTTCCTCACTCCATTCCCCCACCGCTGCCGCTGCAAGGGAGCCGATTCTATTGACAAAAAAAGCCTTGAAATGCCTCCTAAACCTCTAACTAACCCTTATAATGCCATCACCACTCCTGCTCCCTGAATGAGCCTGTGTGGATTTAAGTCTTTTTCCTGTTTCACTGCAGACCTGGAAAGTACTTTCTCTGAGATAACTTGTGTGCAGCAGGGGCCTCTTTTAGTTTAAGGGATGATAAGCTCCTAAGATTCAGAGGCTGCTAACCCTGTAAAAACGTGTGCTACTGTTTTAAAACTGCTAAACTGCTGACCCTTCTTCCAGCAGCAGACAGATGAAGGCTTCCCAAGTCCAAAGGCATCTTGAGGTGGAAAAAATGCATAATTTCCTTGATTCATTTAGAATCAGTACGCCTCAGATGGAATGAGGCATAGTAGATACATCGGTGAGATTTTAGAAGTTCTCTATAACTGAGTCTACTTTTGGTGAAAACTTGCCCTCAGAAATTTCAGGAATCTGAGAGAGAGACGCTGGACACTGCCCGTCTGATAAGAGGTGCCAAACAGTCTTCAGTTTAGGTCAGAACTCAGCCGGTCAGAGGTCTACCGCCAGGGCCGAAAAGAAAGAAAGAAAAAAAAAAAAAAAGCTGCTGTCTGTCATGCTGGAAGTGGGAATAGTTTCAGGAAGCTTTTAGGTCAAAAAAGCGAGACCCGGGGCCACTTTCATGTTGTCTTATCTGGAGGACTTTGAATTCCTCCACGTGTGCCATCGCCTCCTCTGCTCCCTCTTCGCTCTTGAACCTCGCAGGGAGCTGATAGTGTCTCTGGCAACAGCCCCGCACTCTCTGCCTAGGCATGTCTGAGAGCCTTTTGCAGAATTTTGGTCGCTTTTAAGATGTTTTCATTGTCCCGTATGTGAGCAGATTGCTTACATTTGCTCGTAGTGGAAAACTGAAGACCTCGGTCTTAGTGACGCAATAATGCTTTGACTCCAGTTTTACCACATGATCTGGGGGTTTTGATTTTGCTGCTTCACAAGAGCTTTTCTTTTTAAAGTTTTAGACTTGATATTGTTGGAACATCTCCACATATTATGACTGAGACATTTCACATGTATGGTAAATGTTTTGATATACCTCTATGCTTCTGAACAGTAGCTCTATTAATCTTTCACATTTGCAATTCTAAGCTTGTAACATGTGTGGCCAATAAAATGGTAATTAAGGACTCGCACATTGCCTTCAAACTTTGTTTTATTATTGTTCCCAGAAGATAACGTCTACTGACTTCAGCTTTGTCCTGATTTTTAATCACGTGCCACCATCTGGTTGACGTTTATGGTGTTTGCTGAACAGTTGTCACGTAGATCAACAAACATTTTAGTTCAAATTGTCACATTTCTCTGTTATTAATTTTCATTTACCAAACAAAAACCTCATTAAAATACGTGAAAAATACTCACATTATCCAAAATTTTAAGTGCCAATGTTTTGGTTCAGCGTTAACGTACAGGAACGGCAAACTGGAAAATGGTTCGCAGGAGTCACTGTGATAATCTTTGCTCTCCAGTTGGAGCTAAAAGCTCACATTTTGCTCACCTCTATGCCTCAGGACAGCTTCACATACATAGCTTCAGGTGTGAGTCTTGTTCCTCGGCTGATAAATCGAGGGCAACTGCTCGTCAGTTTGAAGAGTCCATCACAAGGATAATACAGAAGACAGGTAGACTGAGCACTCCTTCATGCCTTTGGGCAGTTTCGGGTGTCAAATCCGTCTGATTTGCTTGTCATTGGAATGTGTGAAGGTAAGTGGAGCACACTAAAGACAGCAGGAAAAGCCATAACCTTGGTTAATGGCAACAGATTTGAGTCATTCTTTTTTTTGTTCCCCAGAAAAACAAATGTATGGTGGTGATTATTGAAATTCTGAAAGCTTCACAAGGTCTTTCTTTGAGGGTATTTAACCAAATCCAAAGGATTTCTCTTTCAAAGATTGGGTGACAGAGCATTAAAACCGTTTTACTTGCATAATCAAAAAAACATTGCAAATTACAAACACAGCAACTGCTGAATCTCAACATTAAAGATAGCAAAACTGTTTATTTGACTGGACTGATTCTACATTTTTGGAATTTTTGTGATAAAATTTAATGATGACATATCACAGACTTTAGCTGTCAAATATGTACCAGAGGCTTTCTGTGTTTGACATTGACAGTCTCCCCCTTTACATGGAAAAACCTTTGAAGGTGACACATTAAATCTCTAAATTCACCTGAGTAGGTTCTTTTAGCATCGTGATGTTATCATACAGTATATTCTCTTTAAGCAACTTCACACACCCAAAAAATACATAAAGCTTTACTTACAGTCAAGAATACATTTTTGTTTCTTGAGATTGGCTCTCTGACCCATCTCTGACAGATTCCTTGAATTAACACATATTTTAAATATGTCATATTAAGACTGGATTGCATTGACTGGGACATACTCCAGCCTCTAGAACTCTACTGGATAAACCAGATAAAGGAGTTGAATGGATAGATTTTGATTTGCTAAACTCTTTAGATTGCCTAACCTCTTACTATGAGAGGCGCAAAAGGAAGAAAACAAAAGTAGAAACTTAGCAACTTTACTTTGTGTTTTATTTCTCTCTCTTGTTCACTAAGTTTTCAGATGATATTTTATCTTGGTGACTCAGGTCCAGACCTCCAGGTGTGCATGTCCAAGAACCTGACGTGCTGCACCAAAAAGATGGAGGAGAGATACCAGCTGGCGGCTCGGAGGGACATCCAAAACATCCTCCAGACATCCAGCTCCAGCCTCAAGTTTCTCATATCGCGCAACGTGGCTGCTTTTCAAGGTGAGATCTGATTGCTCTGTGCATGTTTAGACTTCACAGCAGTGACTGCATGCGCACGTGCCGGGAGCCAATGTTTGTCATGATATCATAAGTGTGTAAATGTTTGTGAGCATTTTTCGACCGGGAGTATACATTTAGGGTTTGTGTGGGTGCTCTGCAAAAACAGTGGATGAGTCAGCGTGTGCGTGTGTGTGTGTCTGTGAGTGTGTCTGTGTCTGTGTGTGAGGCTCCACTTCAGGACAAACAGAGCCATGTCTGTCCTCCTTCCAGATCTGCTGCCACCATCTGATCTTGAGATTAGATAGGTTTGCTGTTACTGTTGGAGGCTTGGGCGGCTGGCCGGCCGGAGGGCAACATCTTTGTCCCGGATATGTTCAGGGGGATTTTACTAATAGCTCTCTTGCTGTGTAAAGTGTCCAGCTAAATATTTTCATATTAAATCACAACCTGAAGTTGCCCCCCATGATTAAAGAATTGGAAAACAGTTATCTGATGACAGACATATTCTAATTGGCTGGAGTGGACAGCCATCTCTGCATTGGTGTTGTTTTCCATTCCTCTCCATCCTTTCACTCAGCAATGCTTTACAGGTAGAAACTTGCCTTGCTTGCTATGCTCACCCTGCCCAGTGTGGGATGTTTTCTTTCCCTCTGATAGCCGTCATATGATGTCTCAAACGGGTGGGTGACAAATACAGAGCTTATGACTTGAATGTACAGTCTCAGACATATCATTAAGCCAATTGACTTTAACGATGCCTCTCGGTTTAAAGACGTGGCTCTTATCCTCCGCCTAAACTCAAACAATTTCGAAGAGACTCTCATGTGATCACTGTGTTTTAGTTGTGGTCGTCAGGGGCAATGCCCTGATTTTTTTTTTTTTTTAGCAGATTTATTCACGTGTCTGCTCACTCTCTGAAGTTGACAAAATAAAATGACTGCAGTATTTCTTCTCTAGTTTTTAATGAGTGGCAAATCTGAAGAAGCTTTGAAACAATGTTGTCAGCATTGCTGACGTTCTGAAAGTAAAGCTCCCCCAAGCCGTCTGTGACACTCTGCAGTATTTGCTTTACAACTAAGTTACAGATGTGTAATTTAAACTACCTAAACATCAAGTTTGTTTCTAAAAAAGACTGAAGGAGTTAGAAAAAAAACAAACGTGTTTTTATTGTGGCCTCTTTTCATTTACAGTTCAGGGACATGCTTGACAATCTAGCATAGGGTTGGGCAAATCATTTTCCAGAGGGGACGCTTAAAAACACAAGCACTGCTGTGGAGGGCTGAACCATAAATTAAGCTCAATTCTGCCCAATATAATTGTATTCCTTGATTAAAAGTTGCATGTTACATGGTTTTGATAAGCGACAGCTCTGCTTCTTCACCGGTCCAGATCTTATGTTTTTGTTTGCCAACTGTAACACACGGAAATCTGTTCCACACAAAATAAAGCTTACTTTAGAAAAGAACTGCTGGAATGTCCACACGTTGATTAAAACTCCAGCATCAATATAGTTTAATTTTTGTGATCGTTAGCTCTGGTTTCAAACACAGTGAATAGTGGTACAGGTAAACACAACCAATCCACATTAAATCAATGAAATCAATAATTTTCAAATTATGAATCAAAGCAGTTTGGCGCATGGATCATGTACACACATTTTATTTGGATTCCTAATTTCTGATCAACCTCTCTTTGAGCAGCAGAAGACATCCAGCGGCAGTATGGGTCCAGCGGTCCCTTGCTTTGATCTGGGGAGTACTTATGGATGCAGTAGGCTGAATCTGTGAACAAACTAAAACTACACCTGGGCCTACAATTATTGTTAGCAAGGACGATGACTCCCTGAGGCACAGGAAAGAAAAACATTTGACTTTGATCAGACACACAGCTTTGATAAAAGGTTTTAGTCACAGTTTTTTTGTTTGAGGATAGGGAAAGTATACAACGTCATCACCTTTATCCTCAGGTGTGCATCGGGAGCAGACCTGGGCATTATTATACAGCCTTGGGGCCACATGAGGTCCTCTGATTGTCACTGACCGGCCAGTGAGAGATCCAGAGATTTTAGGAGTCAACAGGTACACGAAGCAAACACTGCAACTGCTTTGCTTTAATTCTGGAAATGGTGGCTTTTATGTAGTTCAGGTTTGTGGGTTTATGTTTACCCAGGTTCATTGTGTTGACTAACAAAGCTAACAATTGCTGATAGACTGATGCAGAATGTAGGGTGTAAACATGACAAGTAGATTTGAGTGCCAATTTATGTTTTAAAGGTAAAGTGGGGTCGTTAACGTGTAGAGAACAGATTGCGATATTCCTGGAATCTAATTTGAATCATCATGATTATCAGACAAAACCCACAAAATAAATTGCCAGATGCAGAACTGTAGCTTTTCAAACCTCTAGAACATACTGCTCTTTCTTGGTGAATATTCACATTTTATAAAATGTAGTTTACTTGATGTCCGAGTTTGTCATGTGGCTCCATAACGACAATAATTGTCCACCCCTGCTTCAGGGAGCCTTTTTGTCTTCTTGCCACCTCTGAAAACATCTCATAACAACCGCTGAGGATTTCGGTGACGCAGGGCAGCAAGTCAAACAAGGCTTCAGGAGCCAGTAACTGTTTGAAAATGTAGTCAAAATGAGTCGCACTCACATAGCTTCGCCTGTGGAATGGTAGCCAGTGTGCGATCCTGCCAAACCAAACAGAGTTCCCTGTCAACATCGGCTCCCATCAGTCAACAAACATTGGCGGCTGTGTCAAACATCCAAGCTGTATAATACAAGTGGCAACAGAAGTTCAGTCATTCAGGCTGTGTATTGGAGCCACAGCTGCAGCGTTACGTCTCTGAATATTGCAATCATTAAATAAAAAGGGCTCATTGCTAAGCGTCTTTTGTGAAAATTATTTTTTTGTTTCACTCAAAGAACGAGGAGACGCTGCAATGAAAGACAAGTCACATTATTTCAATGGATCTGAGATGCTGGCAAACAGCTAATTACTTTTTTTTTGTTGTATTCAAATGTGTTGGCAAATTCTTTAACACGAATAGGCTAATGGACTCCTCCGGAGGTTTGTTGAAACCATAAGAGCCTCATCTATTAAACCCTTGGATGTGTAAAGACAAGGTAAATGTGACATTGTGGACATGCAAGTGGAAGCTGATCCTTTAACAAGATACAATGCAAATTGAGTCTGGATATCGATATCAAATGTCGTGTGTGCCCTCTGGATTGTACAAAATACTGGCAAGAGTTTATAAGTGATGAATGTACAACATGCAAGGTGATTTACAAGGTCATGTAAATCAGTTCAGTCTTCAGGAGGGCTGCTGCTGCTGCTGCTGTCCCGAGGACATTTCCTTTACTGGCTCGCCACAACTTTTGTTTGTGCACTTCAAGATTTTATGAGTTGTACTTCACTTTCTGACTTTGTGAGTGATCATCTCCCATATTGTATTTGTTTGCCAAATTCACATTTATTAGCTGTTATGCTCCTATATATTTAACAGTTTAAATAAATGTAATAGCTTTGTGTGCTGAGACGCTCCTCTCCTCATTGTTGCATCAGCACATCATTTGATCTCTCCATGTGCTCATATGCAAACTGAGCACAGACCCAGATACTGATTGCAGCTTTTTGTTTTAGTGTAATCCGTCTAAAGCAAGCAAAGCCCATTTTTGAACGTTACTATTTGCAGGTGATATCGATCATGGTGACATTCCTGGTAATTGTCTGTACATTTGCAAAGTGAAAGTAATCTGTTTGCGTAAGCATGGAATTTAACATGCTTTGTGGATCAAGTCCAAAACCTTTCTTATGTGTCAAGTGTCCACTTTGTCACTTTCGACACTGATCTTTCTTTTGTTTCTGAGAAAAATGTATTATTTTATTTGTTGCCATGTTACTTTCACTTACTCATCAACAAAAGTGTTGCAAGCCATCCTCAAGAAAAAAAAAAAACAACAAAAAAAAAAATCCCAAACTGTGTGGGCCAGTTCGCAGAAGCTGCAAAAACATGACCTACCACATTGGCTCATAGAAGCAAGAAAGGCTTGTGCTTGGAGGAGGATGTTGTGGAAGTGTGGCTTATATATGGGACATACATAGGACATAATGATGAAACTAGTCAACATGCAAAGTTCTTGAAGTCAAACATTACATACTATCTCTTGAGCCTACATATAACCAACTAGCACCTCTCCGATGGAAAACAAATGTTTACTCTTGTTTTCTCAATAATTAAAAGCCTGTGCTGTTCCTCACATATGCGTTTATCTTGTTTTGTCCCATCAAAAAAAGTGTACTGTCATCCCTGACTAAGTCATGGGTGGGATTATTCATCAGAATTTCTCTGGATTGTGTATGAATGGAAGCATCGATTCAATTTTGTTTTCAAACCAAATCACACATTTTGACAATGTTCACTACAGCCTGAGCTACTCATGAGCCGCTGTCAAACAATGTTTGTCCTGCTATTGAGGTAAATCTGTGCTGATGAAAGCTGATACTTGTTCAAATGTTGATGCAGACGTTTTGGCTCAGGGTTAACGTGTCTTGTTTGCACACACACACACACACACACACACACACACACACACACACACACACACACACACACACACACACACACACACACACACACACACACACACACACACACACACACACACACACACACACACACACACACACACACACACACACACACACACACACACACACACAAATGCACATACAGACATGCACACATGAACCAGTGCCACCCACGTGGCATTGTTCGTGTTGGCCACGGATGCTTTAAGAGCCTTTGTCACCCGGAGAAGACTGGCTGTGGTACAATATGTATGGGAAGCACGGAGGGACAGAAATGTCTGGGAGGTTTTCAGATCTTAACAGAGTGGAAAAAGGAGCTGTTTTGCTGTTCATGTGCAGACACAAAAGAATCACAAGTCAAGCATTTAATCCACTGTTCATATCTGGGGAATGCTCAGTGATGCTGAATTAATTTGAGTAAAATGTTTCTTATTCATCTTGTGTGACTGTGAGGTTTTGTTTTGGGTGGTTTTTTTGGGGGGAGATTACAATGGAAGTGGAAAAAAGCGAGTTTATCCTTAAATGACAGTAAAAAAAAGTGCTTTCACTTAGATGCCCTCAACTTTTGGAGTGTTTGTGTTCGGTTTCACTGTTTCACGTCAGGAAAACAGGCAGGAAAGATGAATCTTTTAGTGAGTAGGTGGATGGTTTTGTGCTAGAAAAACAAGTCCCACAAATATAGCAGTATGGTGATTGGCAGCCTGCACTGGAGCTTGAGAGACAATGAAGAATGAGCAAAGTGTTTAATGCATTGCAGCCACAGACGGGAAGAAGGACGAGTTAAAAGGGGGTAGGCTAATGTGGTCATTTGTTATGTGCAAAGCCCTCAATTAGGCATCTTTATACGACGTAGCTGAAGAGGGTGGGCGGGAGGGTGAAGAAATTAAAGGAATATAACTGGATGCCATGCTGGATAACACTCGGGAGACATCAAGAAAAAAAAACCTCAGAAAATGCTATTTAAAATGTTTCATCCTCGGGGACTTGATTCTCAAGTTTTTCTGCTTGTAATGGGGCACAGTTAAAAAAAAAAAAAAAAAAAAAAAAAAAAAATCTTTCCAGGGCATCTTTTATGTCGAAAAACCACTCAATGCTTTAATGTAATGAGAAACACAAATAAATGAAAACAAGTGCCGGAGCTGTTAATTATGAGTACAGCTTCAAAGCGCAGCTCATCCCGCAGCAATTTTTCATTATATTTCTCTCTCTTCTTCACACAAATGTGTCACAACATTTCAATATCTCGTCCTAAAATGAACCTGACCGTTGCCTTTCAAGTCAATTCACAGCCAAAAGATAGCAGGGCAACTGGGATGATAAAAAAAAAAAACTAGAGAAGACTGAGTTGAAGGCAAACTGTCAGCAGCCGGCCTTTGAGCTTCGCAGCACATCACTTTCCTCCCCCTCTATCCTGGTCTGTCAGCAACTCTCTCAGGACTGCATGTTTTCATTCACTGGTTGTGAGGTTTCTGCACTTGGTCCTCGCAACGCACAAATATGCGGCCTGCTGTGCAGGGCTTCAGGGGAGATCTTTTTTCATCCCATGCAGGTTTGTCTTACATCCATGGCAACCAACCTGTGCAATCCCAGCGCCCCGTGGGGCAGGAGTCAAATAAAGCTCAAACTTGGCCCACTATGAATCAGCTGTTCGTGTTGCACGAGAGAGCGTCTGAGGAGGGCCACTCAAATTATAGGAAAATAGTTCGAGATCACCACATCAAAGGATTTCCCTCCTCCAAGGAAGCTTTGACTTGGGGAACAATTTGGAAAGCACTGTGCAGAGCAGGCAAGAGATACTGAAGTTTGAGTAAATAACAATCAACTTGTAGCACTCGCTGGGGCTGCACAGTGGTTAACACTCTTCTGAGAGGTCTGGGGAACTCTCTACAATGAGTTGACAGGTTCTCCCTGTGCGAAACTTTTTCAGGGTACTTATAACATTATTTTTAAAATTGAAGTCACATTATGAAAAATTCATTTTCTAATGGTTTTCCAACAGTACTATGTGTCGCAATACCTGGGAATGAAGCCCCAGAAGTGAAGAAAATCTGTCATCTCTCTCCCTGGTTTGTTTAAATTTTTCAAAGGTGGGTTGCTCCAACAAGCAAATCAAAAATCAAACCTTTATATATTGCCATCAGGAGTTTAACCAATCCCAATTAAGGTAGCCCCTCTCTTTGCCTCCTCCCACAATTACACAGCTCTGCTCTGGCACATGGCACTTCAACAGACATGTGCTTATAACATATAATCATGTTCACAGCAATTTCTGCACGTTTAGCACTGAATTTGAGGGCAACATTAATTTACCTGCCTGTGTGGAGAAACAGCTGTTGTGACTCCGATCCTTTTTGTAGTCAAGTCTAAAACTCTCTAATTAACACGTCATATCTTATTTATTTAATCTATACAGATTAGATATGAGTTGGGTCGTATGATATTTTGTTCTGAACCTGCAAGTTTTCAGTGGTTGTTTCAGTTCACACGCTTTGCCTTTCATGCAACTCTGTTTTGTAGGACGGCTGTGAAGAAGTTGTATAGAAAAACCATAGAAATGTGTTTGAGTTAGTAAAAGTGTATTTAAAAAAAAAAAGAATAATTCAAAAGTTGATCTCAAGACCTTCGCCAGCATGACCTCTTGAAGTGCACATGGAGACTGGCAGCTATAAATTCAATGCTCTTGTTAGGTGGATGTTTGTGGTGTGGGGCTGTTGTGACCATTAACACCGTGTGGTTTGTGGTCTTCCTGCCAGTCAGTGTGTCATTTTGGTTTCTACCCTGGGAAGAAGAGAAATATTCTCATTGAAATGGGACTCAGGAATTCAGCAGACACAGCCAGTCATCCAGCCATTGCGTTTATATTTGCAAACTTTCTAATTGTGAGCTGCAGTCATGTCAGGAGCACCACGGGTGCTGATGAGTGCAGGATTAAAGGAGGCATGACTGGCTCCTGGTATTGCTGAAGTGCAGAGCTCGCCTGTTGTTCTCTGGACTTGCAGTTTAGACTCATAAATGCTAATTGTGTGTCTGTTTTTAAACAGCTTTTAAAAGAGCCTCTGTTTACTCTTTAAATCATAAAAAGGATCTTAGTTGAATGGCAGTGGCTCCACAGCTTGACTAAGAGGAGACTTCGGTCTGCTGTCAAACTAGTTCAATGCACTCTGTGCTGATGGAGCTCACATTAAAGTGGACGTAAACCTGCTTTGATTGCTTCAGATTAGGTATGTGATGTGAGTCTTTTGTGGCAGGCTGTCCATAACAGCCCAATAATGCTGTCAAATTCCAGTAAAGTCCTTCTACCATCCATGGTTGACACCGAGGTAGGCCATAAACCTTGGTGGATCAAATCCAATGAAAGCATTTTTTTTTTTTTTTATTTGATTGAAAAAAAAAAGACAAAATTAAACTGAGACCAAAGACATTGAGTGAAATCAGTGTTTAATGGAAACAAAGTATTGTAGAACTTTTAATGCCAATTGACTTTGTCACACTCAAATATCAAAGAAAGTCAAAACAAGAGTAGTTTACTGTCTTTTTAAAACAGTCAATTTATTTGTCTGTGTCTGCTTTACCCGAGTGAAGGTTGTGGAGTTTGAGCCAATTCCACATAGCATTGGGTGAAACATGTGCGACACCCCAGACAGACAACCAGTTGCAGTTCGTCTAAATTGTTGACTATATCATTATTAAACAAAGATACGTCTAACCTGGACAAATCACCTATATAGGACAAGGTAGCTTCGGGTGTAGCTTCAGTTTGTTCTTAGGGAAAAGGTATGGAACTCAGTGTGGTCTTGTTCTGTGTAACCCGTCAGCTTCAAGGTTCCTCGTGTTGTGCCTTCACAGATGGTCTTCTGATTAACTCAGTTGTAAAGAGAGGTTATTTGAGTTACTGTAGTGTTAGTGTAGTAGTGGCCATGAGGTTAGAGAAGCAGATTTGAGATTTGAGGTGAGCAACAATGCCACTGCTAACAGGTTACCGCTGCAGTTCCCTGAGCAAGGCCCTCAATCCTGTAAAGCAGCCGACCATGGCAGGCCACTGCTCCGAGCACATGTAGTTAAGGTTAATTATGAATAATATTGGTCGAATGCAGACGTGTAATTTCCCCAAGGGTATTGAAAAAGTATGCTTTCTTTTTTTTTTCCAGTCTGTTAAACGAACTATACAAATACATTTTGATAGACTGATTGACATTCAATCAGTCTGGCCATTTTCCTTTGACCTCTGGTATTAACAAGGTATTTTGGCCACAAGAATCACAGCACACTGGGTATTTTTTCTTCTTTTTTGGGCCATTATTTTTAGACCCTAGAGAGGGTTATGTGTGACATTCCCATTTCTGGAACAACAAGGCCATGTCCAAAGTCACTTCAGTCACCTCCATTCTTCATTCTGACACTCATAATAATCAGCAGTTGATCTTGAGCATGTTTACATGCTTAAATACTTTGAGTTCATGCCATGTAAATAACTGATTAAGTCCTTGTGTTAACAAATAACTGAGCATATGTGACCGATGAAGTAGCAGTTGAATCTTTCAGTTTAGTACAGTGATATCATGCAAAAATAGCATTTAAAGCACCTCGGGTGAAGGCCTGTTCATTGTATGAACGCAACGATCAGAAGAACCAAGAATCAAGTGGCATGTTTAGATATTACAGTACTGACCATATTGATGAAAATACAACTGGCATCTATTATCAAACCCATTAACAGTATCGTCATTTACTGAATTATTTATACTTTTATATGAAACCAGTCTGCTAAATGCTAAAAAATTACAATTTCTGTTGTTACAGCTGATAAGTCAGTTTTTACTCTGTTAAGATGCACTTGTCTTTTATTAATGTTGGCATAAAAAAAGCTAAATCGCTTGAGTAGATTAAATATTTACATTCCATCTCAGCTCATTATATTCTGTTATTGGCTCACAAGCTATTGTATGTCATTAAACTGGTCAACTGTTTTAAAGTTACTGACTTGTTTGAAAATAACCATTTGGATTGTGCAAGCTTTAGTGTGCCTGCTGATTACTTGTATGACTCATTTCCACTGTTGTTCTAGTTGCTTCAGATGTGTTCCTGCCATCACCTGGGAATGTTTTAGAAGATACTGTCCAAAGCAGTGGTGGAGCAGCGACCACTACTTGACTAGCCATTGCATTCCAACATTTCTGAATGAATTTCAGCTTCAAAACTATAATTTCTGACCACGGATATTGTGCTCTGACCAGCCCGACAGCAGCACTGCATCACTGACTACAGTAACACACTGTTCCCTTCCAGTAAAGTTTCTATGTTGGTCACAAATTGGCTGCTCGCCTCTGTCGGGGAAAATATGCTGCTTTTTATAGGGCTCTGCATTTTAGGATCTTTTGTCTTTGCAATGAACATTCCTCATGTCGCTGAGCTCCGAAAAACACAAGGCTGCCTCACATATAAGCTGCGTCTTGGTTTATCTTGCCAAAAAACAATTCCATTGTTATGAAAGGCCACCTCATACTGCGATCTGAGAGGTCTAAAATATCAGTTTTACATTTTGGTCGTGTGCAATGACTGCGGGCTGTCTCCAAAATATCATCACAGTGATGTATTTGTAGAACTGTAGGCTTTCAATGCTTCTTTCTTTTCTTTGGACTAAGCATATCATATTTACCAGTTGGTTTTTGCTTCACCACTTTGGGTCAGTTCAAAATATCTGACCATGCACTGGACCAATTACTTCAATGAGTGACTCCCAGTGACTGGATTGATCCAGCCAAGTTTTTAATGACTTGCATCTCGTTGATCTATATCCCAAAGCAGTGATGAAATCCTTTCTTCCATAATCCCGTCGAACTATGGGCAACAGCATGGTACTCCCTGGGCAAGTCTCCAGTCCAGCTAGGAGATCACCAGAAAATGATATTGCTTGTTTTTGCATACCACTGATACAATCTATTTGTAAACTGATATAATAACTGATACTGGGATTTGTAGGTAGCAAATATTGCTGTACAGAACATTGTCATCTTTAAATTGTTCTGATTAATATAAATTCCGTTGGTGATCATGTAATTTCATTTGATACATTATCACATGCAATTTATACCCTGATAAAGCATCTTTTTCTGTTGACATTTACAACCGAAGACAATATCCTTTGTGTTTATGAATTTATTGCTATAGCAAGTGATTGCATTGCACTTTTTTAAGAGGCAATACATTTTTCAAACATCTACACGTTCCTGCAAAATATTGATTGGAAAAAAAAACCCATCCACTTCTATCTATTTCATGAGAATATTGTCTGAAAAACTGAATCAAGTCTTTATCATAAATGCAATTAGATTAACTTCATTGATCTATAAACAAAGTTTGTTGATGATCCAGGTTATAAATATTTACATACCTTTAGAGAATACATAGCCATACAACTCCTGGCTCTCCTTCACTGCCAACAGAAGGTCCAACATGTGTGCTGCTGAGCAAACCTATATAATGCTATTCTTTGGTCAAAATAATGTTTGTCCAATGTTTGTCTGATGCTTCTTGTTATGATACTCAGATATTGTTTTTCTTCCCTAAATTGATCAAGTCATCTAGGTATTTCGATTGGCACTAGATATAATGCTAGAGGCTCTTACTGACATATTCTAAGCATTCAGAGGTTAAGGGGCCGTGATGAGAGAACCACAGTGGAATTTTATGCAGTGACCAAATTGCAGTAAATACAATATTGTTTAAAATGGTAAATTACAAATAACAACATGTAAACACTTCACCTGCCAACTGTGCATGTTAGTTTCTTAGTGTAATTTAGATTTCTAGATCAGAACACTATACTGTAACTGAAACCGCCTCACAGAGTCTCAGGACTCAGTCTGGTGGTCCCACAACATCAGCAAACTGTGTGTCCCTACATGGCGAGTACTCCCAGGTCTAATTGTTTGGCATAAAAAGGTAGAAGCATATGTTTTTATGTGAGAAATAAAAGACGGAAAGGCTTACACTGAAGTAGAAAGGCCTTATTCCCACATCAATAAAACCTCGCAGACCTTGGGAAGTGAATGTGTGATGAATAGTTGTACAAACTGAATATATTGAGTGGTGGATGGCTTGTTTGAAGATTTCATAGGTTAACTCTCACAACTGGCCTTCAAATCTATTGCAACCTGCTCTCTAGTCCTTTGTGTGGGACCTTTTATTGAGCAGACTCTTTGTCCAGCAGGTCTACAGCCGTCCCGTCTTTGTTGCCACTTTTACAAGAGAGGAGCGTGTGTGTGTGTGTGTGTGTGTGTGTGTGTGTGTGTGTGTGTGTGTGTGTGTGTGTGTGTGTGTGTGTGTGTGTGTGTGTGTGTGTGTGTGTGTGTGTGTGTGTGTGTGTGTGTGTGTGTGTGTGTGTGTGTGTGTGTGCGTGCGCGCGCGCGCGCGCGCGCGCGCGCGCGCGTGCGTGCGTGCGTGCGTGCGTGCGTGCGTGCGTGCGTGCGCGTGTGCGTGTGCGTCAGCCATCACAGAGGCCTCTCCTCGAGATTCCCACAGAATTTGAGCTTGGCTTTGTGATTCAGGGCTGGACAGTTGATCCAGGGGAGGACAGAGGGTGAAAAAGAATGTGAGGAAGAAGAAGAATGACCGACTGAAGAAGAGAAAGCTGGGAGGATGCCAGATTCTATTGAAAGTCTTTGCACAGTGTTTGAAGTCAGAGGATGAGGATTTAGAGGGAAGCAGGATTATTCAGAGTCAATACCCTTCAGCAGTCCAGGCGTTTGGGCTGATGCAAAGAAACAATGTAGTCAGACTAACTGCGGCTGTTCTCTCCTCTGTCATTTTTTTCAGCTCCCGTGTCAAACAGGCTGGTTAGCATGACACTTTTTCTAATCTTGTTATGTGCTCTGAGTTTGATGGGAATTGTTAGATATACAGTATTTCTTCTAAGTGGTATCAATCTTCTCCTCCTCTCAGCAAGGAAACCACTAACTACTTTGACATAATTTTCTTCTTTTTTTTTTTTAGCTGTCGTTATGTTTCATCGACTTCAGATTCTTATAGTGATTCAGTTTTTAGTTCTGTGACCCACAGAAACCTTAAGTAAACTGTGGTTTTATGTAATCTTCTTCCATGAATAACATTTCAACAGCCTGTATCCCCATCTGACACTCAAACACAAAGCCTGGAGTGCTGTCATTGTGTCAAACGGGGGTCTAATTGCCAACTTTCTATCACTGTGGCAGTTTACTGCTGCTCTGGAAATCGATTTTTATCGACACACTTCCTCAAATCCCAGATTGGTGCTTTTCCCCGGAAAAGGACGCACTCACGCACGCACACACACTCCTCTGCAGCCTCTCACAACATAGAGATGAGCCCTAAAAATACACACACTTGTCAGCACTTTATATTGTCTCCTGTGTGCCTATTTGAAATGGAGATTTATGGCTGCTGGCTGTTGTCTTAAGGCCATTTTTCTAGATTAGATTATACAGCACACTGCTAAACAGGAACTCTGCATGATGGATTTATGCTTGTTTTTTTTTTTACTTCTTCTTTTTCTCAAGTCTTGTGGAGACCAACGGGGTAGTATTTCAATTTTTGTGCGCTAAAGCTGACTTTTCCTCTTAAAAAAAAAAAAAAACCTACAACAGTTTACAGCCAAGACTGAAGTGACACTTATAACCTTCCACCCAAACCAAGTTGCTGTGAATTGGTGGTATGTTAAGTGAATGGTTTGGGCCATAATAAGCTCTTTTTCTGGAAGCAGTCTTCCTGTTAAGCCAGGATTCTTGAAAAAAAAAAGAAGTCCAGTTTAAGAGGAAACCAGACACAAAATAAGGCTGTACAATGATATGTAAGACCATTTGACTGGAGAAAATAGCTTTCTTGAACGAATAATCAGGCATCCTATTGGATTTTTCCAGAAACAGGATTTCTGAAAACTTTGCTTGTTATCTTTGTTTATGCAGCTCCCTTGGTATTGTTTCTGCGTTGTGCTTCTCAGTTTCCACTGCTTGGAGAAGACAAATCACTTATTCTGTCAGTCAGATGGAAGGAAGTATTTCCTAAGTAAGGAAGGAGTCTTCAGGGATTAGGTTGTAGTCGTCTTGGCGATGAAATCCTAAACACAGCAACACACCAAGCTTACTGTCTGCTCCCACTCTGCCCACGCTGTCCTGCTCCCATGGCACATATAATGGTATAATTGTCCTGCTTATCATTGCTATCCTGAAATGAGTGACAAATGAGTGTTGTTTTTACTATTGGGAGTCCAATGTCTGATAGCCTGTTTACTACCGCTGATAAGAGAGTCTGTTGTAAATATTTGGATCCACCTGATTAAGATCTTTTTAGCTGTTTTGAATAGGAATAAAGGGCACAATTTCAATCCATTCTGTGTATGTCCCCCTTTGAAAAAAAAAAAAAAAGAATATGCATTACCTGTTTGTGTAGGTTCAAAAAAAGATGAAAACACTACATTATATTTGTATAGCTCTCTCATAAAGCATTAAAGGAGTGACTGTGCGACAACCTTCCACGTTATGGGTTCAGGAAAGATTTGATCTGCAGCAACCAGGAACATTTATCTGATGTTGATGCTCCAAAGGAAGTTGGAGCACTTAATAAATCGAAGCGTTTACTGACTTCTTCCGGCTGGACTGGGAAATGTTTAATGGGTGTTCCCAAAAAAGACACAAAAGACAATATAGATAAATGTGTTTGGGGTAAAGCACTTTATATTTCCCCCCCTAATGACGTAAACAACCACCACAAGTACAACAAATTTGGGATCTGAGCCTGTCAGTTTGTGTGCTTCTCCCTTTACCTGATTGTACTCCCATTTTCTCTTTTAACTTATAAATGTGTTTGACGTTTAGTGGTGAAGTGTGAATGTGAGTGTGCGTGACTGTATATTTCACTGTGTTTGCTCCGTGATGGAATGGAAACCTCTCCAGCGTGCCCATATGTAGAAGGCATTGTTTGTTTGAATTTCCATTTCGACCAACTTGACACATTGAACTGTGTCTAATTGTTTTCAAGCAGGACACTGACATCCTGATGGTATGTGCACATGTTGCATGGCAGACTGTGATGGTGAATGTGACGACTCATGTCAAGTGCACGGACACTGCTGAAACGGGAAAACGTCCATTTCCTGTTTAATTTAAAACCACTGTTGTAGTGTCACGCTTCCAATCTGACTAATTATCTCTTATTCACACAGATTTGCTCATTCTTCATCGATGCCATTTATTTCTGTGCTTTAATTTGGGGTTTTGTAACCAAGTCCATGATGGGAAAGTCGACAGACGCACTTCAAATTGCAGCTCGCCAGATTTTTAAAATTAAAGATCTCCAAATAAACAGCTATTTCTACAGCTGATGCAAAGGGTATCATCATTAAATGAGTGTGTTAGACCTCAAACTGGAAACTGAAGGTAGATAATGTGACGTTTCTATTAGATTTATTGAGCTGTTTTTGTACAGATGAATGGAACTATTGTTAACAGTAGTTGCAATAATATTCATGATTCTGACGGAACTTCTCATGACTTAGATCAAGGATTGTAATTTCTGAGTGATGAAGTGAGAATGCTAAGTCATTCAAAATGGTTTCAAAAAGTTTTCCTTGTGGTTTGTCAACAACGACTGTAACTGGAGATTTATCAATAACACAGGGCTACTTCTTTGTGGGAGAGTCAACAGGGTGAAATCATACAGCTTTTCAAGTGTCTGAAACACTCCATATCGCCTTTATATAAATCTAATGTAATTATCCAGTTGAATAGAGTAATCACTGGCGTGCTGTGAGCATTAGGTCCTCTTTTCAGACTTATGACAGCCCAGTTGGCTCCTTCACTGGCATCTAACAGCTCCCTGAGGCCAGCCACAGGAAACCCTCAACAGCCTCACACAGAGACACCTTTGAAAGCTAATGAAAGCTTTATTATGATATTATTATATTC
Source organism: Blennius ocellaris (assembly GCF_963422515.1). Taxonomy (NCBI): domain Eukaryota; kingdom Metazoa; phylum Chordata; class Actinopteri; order Blenniiformes; family Blenniidae; genus Blennius; species Blennius ocellaris. The sequence continues at coordinate 27,385,740 of NC_137650.1, read as the reverse complement.
ACTCTGGCTCTTAAACCAGTGGCAGCTCGCACCCCCTATTTTTTTGTTCAGGTTTCTATGTGTGTGTGTGTGTGCAGAGTAAAAATCTTTATAAGTCAACATGAGCTAAGCCTGATGTATGTTTCTACATGTCCTCCATCTACGCAGAGATATTTGACCTCTCCCTACACCCCCCCCCCCCCCTTTCTAACCCACACAGTCACATACACACAGAGGGTCGTGTTTTCGTCATGTCACACTCATTCACATCCATTTTCTGTTGCCTCACTCCAACTTGAACCACAACTACTACTAAAGTTACCCTGCACTCAAACTATGGCTTTTATTTGACATTGAATCTTTTATGGTGTAGAGACACTTTTGGACCCTTCAAAAAAAAAAAAAAATGGATAAATGAAATGGGCAGATCCCCACATGACAGCATTAGCAGATTTATGTCCTCATAACATGAGTAATACAAGCGCACGCACACACACTCACTTCCCTACAAGAAGCACTTGTGCCCCACTTTATTGACCCTCTCTGCTTCTTTTCCTGAACGGCATATTAAAGGCTATGTTCACAGCACAGCTCTGTGCTCTTTGAAGTGTTTGAGGGCTGCAACAGATCCTCAAATATTGACTTTTAAGCCTTCTGGAGGAAAGAGAGAGCAGAGGGGAAAAGATAGAGAAAGAGAGAGAGAGAGAGAGAGATGGGAGAGCAGCAGAGCGCATGCAGTCAGTCAGACAGACGGAGTATCTTTCGCCGTCGCTCAGGTGGGCGTTGTCAGATTTACGACATGAGGTCTGAATTTGCTTCGGCTAAATACGTGTTTGTCAACTGTTAATGTGTGAGGCGAGGATCATGTTTATTGATGCGGAGGAGGAAGTACACAGAGAGATACGGGCTGCCGGTAAACTGAGCTAAGATAGATTACACATGCCTGAATTGATGCTGTTATAATGTTTCTTTCTTTTCCTTTCCTTTCCTCTCGTCTTTCTCATAGTTTTAACTAAATAAATCAACGGTGACCCCCTCCGTCCTCCTCTGAGAAGCCCTGAGCCAGAGCAAACTCTTGTAACACCTCAGAGCAAGCGACTGTTTTTCGTTTCAAACAATGCCCCCTTTATTGAAACTCAAGACAGAAGGAAAAGGAAAACATCTCAAGTTTTTTTTTAACTTCTTTCAGGAAGGTTTTTATTCTGTGCTGTCAGCATGTCACAGCGGTAAGTTTATACATTATTTGCCGTTCTCCTGTTGCCATTTTGTTAAAGCAACACATAATACACAAGGCCAAATCTTATGCCGTGAAACATTTTGATTTATCTATTTGAATATGTAGGATACCAGGAAAACAAGTATTACTCAGAATTGTTATGAAATTATTGTTTTTACTGGCCCACAAACATACACATTGAAAAAACATCATGGAAGTGCATAGTAAATATATAATTAGATAAATTTCAAGCCTTAATTATATAAATGTTTATATACACTACATCAATCCTATTTCCCAATAAGTTAGAAAGTTATGTGGAATGTTAAAAAAATCCCAACAAAAACAAGCTTAATACCTCAGAATTTCTGAAATAGTTCCACAATCTTTAAACAGTTTACTTTAGATTGGTGAACATCTTTATGTCTGAAAAAATGTATCACTGAAATGCTCCTTTTGTATCCAGTCGTTATTTATCTGTTTCCAATTAATATAACTAATACTGATATTAATTGTGAAAATATCCTTCAGCTGTTTTTGTTTTGTGGTTTTGGGATTGCACTTATAATTATACAAAAAGGAAAGAAAGTTAAAATGATGTCTCATTCCCCCCTGTTTCCATGAGTCATCATTTCAGACTATTTGATTACAGTTATGACATATTTTTAAGAATGTAGAACAATGTGTATAAGGCCTATTTGATTTAATTTAATATTTTTAACCATGACCTGATTCCTTTACTTCTCTCCTTCACCCCCTTCACCCCCTTCACCCCCCCCCCCCCACTCATGCAAACATGCTTGCACACGTCCTCACAAACACAAACATACACACATATGAAAGGCCCAGTTTCACTCTGTGGTTTCTTTGTGAGCCAGAGCGCCGAGCTCGCTCGCTCCCTCACACTCACTGTGCTTCACCTCAATTTCTGGCTAAATCAGAGCTATCTTGCGGGCGACGTTTGTTCGACTTCACGCAAACTCTCTGTCATTTGCCTTATCTGGTTTCGTGTCACTCTTCCATGTTTTCCCGTGTTCATTTATGTTCCCGGCAGCTGGTGCGCTTGTTTGCTATTTGACAGGTGAGCCTGTCAGACGCTTCCTCAGCTCCAACCTGGAAAGCTCGGTGTTGCGTTATGCTGTGTGATAATAGAGCCGCTGCCTTTTCGTCACAAGCAAGCACACGCGTGTGAGAATTTGTCATGCCCAAGAAGCAAAAATAAGATTATTTAACACTCTTATCAAAAGCGCAACAGTCCTGCATAGAGTAGATTTTGATGAATAAGTGCTTTAATGTTGTCAAATGTGTAATGCAGCGCCCTGCAGAGATTACAGACAGGTTTATTTTTACGTTCTATATCCAGCAGCTTAAAACTCAGTTCTTTTTTTTTTTTTTTCCAGGATAACTCAGGCAGACTGAACAAGCTCTTAGTTTACAGAAAGAGAGGAAGGCAGGTCACACATTAAAATAGACCTAATTTACTACCTGGTAAATCTACAGCAAGCTTGCACACAGTTTTGGGGTTGGTGATTTATATAGGAGCAAAGCTAAAATAAATTTTGAAGTTAGGCCAAAAAAAACAAAAAACAAGACCGGAAAAGGAACTCTGACATAATCAGGTGGAAGCACATGTGGAAACACTTTCTTTTATGAGTCTTTAAATTTGAATCTATATTTGATTATATGCTAAGACATTTCCAAAGAAGAACTGTTACTTGATGCTGAATGGGATGGAGGGAATTTTTCTTTGCTTTCATCAAAGTAATTGCTCTTAAGTTCAAGCACATTGTCAGCTTTTTTTGTTTTTTGATGCTGGTGGAATGCGAGTCTTTCTATTTAGAGTTTGCATGTTTTCGTTGTGTCTGTGTGGCTTTTCTCTACACCAGCTTCCTCCCACAATCCACAAACATGCTTGTTGGATTAGGTGGTGACTTTATTATGGCCGTGGGTGTAACTATGTGTTTGTATAATTGTCTGTTCTTTTGTCTTTTCCTCTTTAATATGGAAAAAGAGGGTATGGGAGATGACAAGATGATGATGGATGGATGGATGGATGGATGGATTATTACATTATCATTTCAACTGGGTTAATTTGGAACCTTAAAGGTTCTAAAATGAGCATGCTATGACAGGTTTGTTTGGTCAAAAAGATTGACTAGCCTGTTATTCTCCCAGAAGCTTTTGAGTTTTACAACCAGGCATGTTTGACCTTTTTTTGTTTTTCAGCCACAGCAAACATTTATGCATAAACACTGTCATCAAACCCTGTCCTGGAACAACAAAGGGGGTGGGGGGTGGGGGTGCTTGTTTTTCAACCTCTAATGGACCACAATGAAGACATATTTTTGTGTTGACTGTACTGACTGTGCCACCCTGGAAGTCATTGACTTTCATTGTGTGTCTGTTGCTCTGGGATGAGCTGAACCCACAGTGCCACTGACTCATCCTCTCTCGATGGAGAATGGCCTTTTCTGCAGCCTATCAGATGTCACCGGGCTCCTCTGTTGTGGTCGTAGCCATTCACAGAGGATGAATCACGTTAATAAAAGCCATCTTTGCGTTGCTCAGCAGCTCAGCTGAGGTCAGCTGGTGGCATTTAAGCGCCCGAAACCTGGAAACGCAGCCTTCTTCAAACAGAAGAGCTGATATTGATGTACTGTGTTTACACTTTACACTGCACATTTCAGGATGTGTTCTAAGTATGTAGTACATGGTCTGCCTCCGCCGTTGAGTGTGTGCGTAAGTGACGGAGGGTGCAGCAGCTTTTTGGTCTATTGTCTGCTTTAAATGGGTCTTCTGCTACAAAGGCTCATCTTATTTCTCATGCTGCTGACTGATCCCTTTTCTCAGTGACATGTCAGTGAATACAAATACACACTCATGCTCAGAAAAGAAGCTGAGGCTTGTTGACGCAGATTACAAGCAGCGCTTCCTCAAATGATTTGTGAAGCTCTTATATCACCTAAACACTGTTCAATGTGTTGAACCATAATACTGCAAAGTCATTTGTAAATGTTATTTGATGGCTTTGTTTTAGTGTGGTATTAATTATGGATGACTGGTGAACACTGTATGTGGCGCTCAGACACATTATTCTCACTAACAGGACATAAATGTTGTTGGTGGTTTGAAGCATGGCGACCTTTATATCTAGCGTGATTTCAATATACTTCAATGTGCTGTGTTACGCTTTGGTGTTTGTCAATGTTTAATTGGCTGTCAGAAGATTTCAGCTTGACTAACTACTTGTACATGAAGCTGCAATATTTTAACATGAACAGTCGATACAAATCTTTTCTCCCTCTATGTCATCGTGATCCTTTAACATCCTTCATCCAAGACTTTGACTTATTGAGCCGTTTGAGTGGATGGTGGGCAGCAGTTAAAAATAGCGTGCAGTTCTGTTTTCCCTGCTTCAGCATCGTATTGATCCAGTTTGTGCACGTTGCAGTGAAAAATGTCTCCATCTTGTGGTAAAAGCAACACATTTCTTTGGAGTACGCGTCCTCAACTATTGAACCCTTTCTGCCTCGTCTTGCAACTACAATGGTGGCCATCATATATCAGCAGATAACACCCTGTTTCTTTCTGTGACGAAAACGTCTTGAAACACTAGATGGTCATGTAATTTTGAATACATTTTATATTAATGTTTTAATAGGCAATGGACACTGGCTCATTTACAATAATTTTTGGTTGATCACTGAAGACAATTCAAGTACATTATATAAAATCAGATTAAATGTCCTTGTTTTTCTAGTTCGGTGCCAACTGCCAGAGGCCCTGACCTCAAGTATACTCATTACTTAGTTAGCTACTGCTGTCACAGTTAACCAGATCATCCTACATTAAAGAAAATGAGAAGTGCTGCAATTATAGGAGAAAGGATGAAAATGGGATCAAATTTAAAAGCCTTTTAGACATGGAGAAAAGCTCAGCTGCAGAGGAATTTAACTGAAGGGGCTTTGTGATTAGTTTATAATAGCCAATACATAACTGAATGATAGCCAGGAATACTTGAGCTTTCAAACATGAATTGTTCATAGATCAGAGTTTATTTGCTCTGGCGGCAGGGGAGTGACAAGTCCATAAAGTGTGATGGGTGGCATGCTCTAATGGCTCTAAATGATGTACAGATTGGATTGATTTAAAATATTGTTCCATTGATTTGCTCATTATTATTGAGAAAATGTTTCAAATTCTGATTCAGTTCAATGTGCTTGAGATCTCAGTAAAATACACCGAAGTATATTCTGTGTGCTAAATCCCTTTTGACTTTCTAATTGCTGTTAGAATAGTTCTTGTTCAGTTCAGCTGAAACTGTATTGCAATTATGTGTGCTTCATTCAAATCAAATCAAATCAAACAAACTTTATTTATATAGCACTTTTCATACAAGATTGTAGCACAAAGTGCTTCACGTACTCATTCATTCAAACAGAACCATTTAATATCACCCATTTTTTAAAAAGTTTAAATACCTGTTTCTGAATGCATTCAATTATTTTGCTGCACTGCTGTTATTCTTTTTCAAGTTCTCACCCTTTTTACTTCTTACCAGCCCTTTAGTTACACTTTCACAATTCAATCAGCTTTTGTATAATGACTTCAGAATTCTGCCTTTTCAAAGGTAAATATATTCACATTGCTTGAAATAATCAGAGAGGTTTGTTCACATTTAGGTGGTTTGCTGTGTTGTTAATATGGACTAATTATATTCAGAACGACTTCCAGTATTTTGGCCACCATGTTAACACCTATGATGGGGACAATATCTTTTTGACAATTTATTTTTATATTCTACTGTATCTGATGAGTCATTACTTCACTGTCTTGCAATTGGATTATTTTCACAATTAAATTTCACACTTGAACTGTGCATGCAGGTTAGTTAAGGTAATAAGGTAATAAAACAGCAATAATAAAGTCATTTTCAAAAGTTACTGTTTCTGTATTTTATAAATATCTAATATAAGCCGACACGTGCATGCACCTGGTGTCCAGCTCCTGTCTTTGATGGAGGGAGACCAGACATGCAGTGCAACAACAAGTCTTTCTGCAGCGTCTTGGAGCATGCTGGCTCAGCGCTTTCTTGGTGTTACTCTCGTCAACAGAAATGCAAACATGTTTGCTCTTATCTCTTGGGTCATTGACATGCAGAACACACACACGTACAAGCACACTCACACCCACCCGGCTGAACAGACACATCGTGGATCCTTATGAACTGTTCCTAACTGACTGAAACGCTCCCTTTAAAATGTATTTTTTCACTGATCTTTTAAATAACAAAAATGATATGCCGTAATAGAGTGTACTATGTTGACTGTCTGGGCTCTCTTCTTCCACAAAATGTTTATCTAAATAAATCACCAATTACCATTTTCTTTACTTTTCTGAGTAAACCTTCAGCCACATAGACCCCAATAACACATTTAGGTGAAAATGTATGGAACATTACCACAAAGGGTTAGAGGAGCTTAAACAGTTGAACCCACATCAGAGTTACTAGGTGAAAAACGAAGACAATGAGCTGAATTTGTCACTCAGGAGACATTTTATAATACAGAAGAAACTGTTCAAATAGGCTAACAAGTGAATGTTTTACTTAACATATTGAAAGTTGGGAGTTGCACAGTGGTACCCCCTACAATTCACATTGTTAGGCTGACTGCTGACACTGAATTAGACCAATCCATCTCTTTTCTCCGCCACTTTGTAAAACTCAGTGTAATTGAGTCAATCTGCCGCCCATCTCGGCTGATTATGGATGAAGGCATGGCACACCCTAGACAGGAGGTCACCAGTTCATTGCAGGGGGAAAAAAACAACACACTCACATTCATGTAAACAAGCAATGGTAAGTCACAAGTTCGTCACAAGTCCTCACATGCTTGTTTTTGAATTTTGAAGGAAACAAGAGTACTCTGAAAAAAAAAAAAAAATCAACCCCCCAACACACACACAGGGAGAACATGCAAATTGCATACATAAAGGCCTCCCATGCCTTACCTAAACTGGTGTTTAGTGCCTGCAGAATCAATCAAGCAGAGGGAGAATGTGCTAACACCACAGAGAAAGGCCATAATACAGAATCGAACCATTGTGTTCTTGCTGTGAGGCACAAAAGCGAACCACTACGCAAACATGTGGCCCAGCTTTTATGCTTACCTGTCAGAAATGTGAAACACATGCTTTCCTATAATCTTCCTCTTAACACTGCTACATTATGCTGTTTTCTCCTCTTCTTTCCTGTCCTCAGGCTTACCCAGAAGCCTGGCTGCTGGACAAGGCCCCCCAAGTGTGAAGCTCTGCTTTCCTCTCTATCTCAAACGTTAAAAAAAGAAAAAATCGTCATCACTGCTTTGACTTTTAGCAGCTTTTGAGTGAATACAGCAGACTACTTTAGAGAAATAATAAGCATTGTTTTTCACATTCAAATGTAAAAATGTGTAAGTCGGTCTGTGTGGAAAGACTGGCTAAGGCTCTTCATGTCCAGATTTACATCGTGGGAAGTAAAAGAAGAGACAAAGAGATAAGGCTGAGATGAATTTGTTTACCACACAGATATGCGTTATGTGATTTGACAGGTGGGATTCATTAACTCCATAATCTAATGTGGTAAACCCCCTCCAGGAAGCATGCACGCTGATCCCTGTGGGACCCTTCATAACTCTGCCGGCTTTTGCTTCATACACCTGAGGGCTGTAATAATCACCGACTGTACTCCGTGTGCACATTTTTCCTCCTCTTGCTGTTTCCCTGCCTGCCTGCCTGCCTGTCGTCTATTTCAGACACACACACAGAAATACACACACTCACACACTTCACACTCACACACTTCACACTCACAGCTGCCACTCTTGTCTGTGCTGTTCAAGTTCCATGTTTTCCTGCTGCGCTCTGACCAGGGTGCTTGTTGTGTGGGAGGTGTAGCTTTCTTTTCTTTTCTTTCTTTTTTTTTTTCCATTCACACATAAATGCTCATCTTAGAGTCTCTGATCGTGTTAGACCCATCACACCCTTGAAAGATCAGAGAAGATCTGAGATCAGATTCAGTTCTGGGCACTTCTGTGTTTTAATGCTGCCTCCTGAGATGGTGTGCCTGCAGGCATGCCAGACCCCTCTCTGTTCCCCCTCGCAGTCGTCCTCAACCGGGGGCTTTTCGGTCAATCTTTCCACATCACTGCGTATTAAACAGCATTGGACCGTCTAAGCCCTCATCACACTTGTTACCCCCCTCTCAGACTCTCAGCCCCCCTAGGCAGCTCACCCTGACTGTTGCCTCAGAACCCATGACAAGCACATGATGTGAGAATGGCCTTGGCTCAGGTATTAGCTGAGACGAAAACCTGAAAAAAAGGGAGGCAAAACCAGATTGTTTTACCAGAGAAACATTTCCTATTGTGCTGAGATTATTCCCAAACATGTTGAGCTTGCTTATCATGTGCTCACTGAAATTTTACTGTGACGTCGGCTATCGTACTTCGTTTCTGCTCTTTCGACAATTGATCCAATAAAACAAGTATACAGTAGAATCCCTTACTTGTGTTAAGCAACTATATCTTTGATGCAAAGCATGTTTTTTTTTCCTTGTGGATGTTGCATCACTCACATACTTTTCCAAACAACTGCTCAGAAAACTCACACATTGAGACACATTCACAACCACATCTAACTGGTGTTGACAATCTTGGATGCAGTCCAGTGGCAGATATATGAGCATTTGATATATGTAAGGGAGGAAAAGCCATTCACTGCAGACATCTTGACAATAGTATGGCTGAGCTTAAGCAGCTCTGTAAGGGGCAGCAGTCCAAGATTCCTCTTCAATGCTGCGCTGGTCTGATCAGCAGCTAAAGGAAACACTTCATTAAAGTTTGAGGAGGCCAGTGTCGAGTATAATTGTCAACCTTTCTTGTCTTTTTTACTCCTGATACATTATAATGTTTTAATGGTTATATTTCATAAAGACTTCAACTATGGCAACCATTTGATTTGAATTAATTGTATTCATTCTGGCTTCTCATTTAGATGCAGTTCGTCACATTCTATGATCAATTCATGAAGAAAACGCACACACTTTTTCTTGCTACTTGCTTAGGCTTTATGCGTTTTACATGTATGCAAGGATTTACTTTGATTCCAAGTCATGCTCTTCATCATAACCTATAACCTATATTCTCTCTTATTTCCACTGCTGTTTTGCTGCTTTGATTAAAGTGGCTGATTTATGAAAACAATATATGTATTATGTTTCTCTGTTCATATGATATCACAGAAGTTTCCACTTCAATGCTCTCAAACTGTTTCTTTCCTGTTTTTTTTCTTTTGTCAACTCAGTGTTTGATTAGAGAACAAATTGCTCCCCTGCTCGTATTCTCCTCTGTCGTTGAGGATGCAAGAAGCTGCAGCGCCTGCTGGGAACCCTGGAGACTCCTATTCTCTAAAGTAGTTTCAGCCATTATTATTACCTCATTTCTTTCTCAGGGCTCAGCAGGCAGTCAGGGCAACCTAACATTGCAAAGGGTGATATGTTGACATGATTGCAGTTCCTCTCTAATCTTTTGCCTTTCTTTTTTTCCACTCTTCTTCTCTCCCCTGTCGTCAATCTCTCAGAGACTTTCGAGGTCCTGATGCGGCATGCGGAGAATCACACCAACTCCGTCCTTCAGGAGTCGTACCACATCATGGCCGATCAGGCTGTGGGCTCCGTGAGGGAACTCTTCACTGACATTGGACTCTTCTTACTTGGATCTGAGCTCAATGTCGATGAGCTAGTGCAGCGTTTCTTCGACGCTCTCTTCCCGCTGGTGTACAATCACCTCATCAACCCTGGCCTCAGTGATATATCGCCGAGCTACGCAGAGTGCGTGAGGTCATTAAGCCGCGAGGTGAGACCGTTCGGTGGGGCGCCAGTCCTCCTGGCTGATCAGATTGCCCGCTCCGGGGTGTCTGGGAAACTTCTTCTTCAAGCACTGCACCTCGGTATTGAGGTCATCAATACCACAGACCACTTACAGCTGAGCCGAGAGTGCAGAAGGGCCCTGCTCAAGATGCACTACTGTCCTCATTGCCAGGTATGAATGTTGGGCTCTGTAGCCAGTGTATTGATTTGAATTAATGAAACTTTATTTTCCAGCAGTCCTGATCTCACTGCGGTTTGCTCCACAGGGTCTAACACAGTCCAAGCCCTGCATGGGTTACTGCCTCAATGTGATGCGGGGGTGTCTGGCAAGCATGGCAGAGATTGACATCCATTGGAGGGAGTTCGTTCGCTCACTCGAGGGCCTGTCAGCAAGAATGCATGGACCACAGGATCTGGAACAAGTGCTTCTGGGGGTTCACATGCTGATTCGTGATGCCGTCAGCCACGCTCAGAAAAATGGACCTCGCCTCTCAGCGCAGGTTTAGATCACGATAAGAGATTTATTATTGTCAAGATTGGCGGCTTCAAAACAATACAGATTTTCTTTTGCTTTGTTTTTTTAAATCAGAGACAGGAGGCAGAGTAGATAAACAATAAAGCATTTCTGTCCGGGAGAGATTTTTATCCTGGATATTATTGCTACAGCTGCCTGCCCCTTGTCAGAGAGATATGAGGCATTCAAATCAAGCACAAATTGCACAAAATTGTACATTTGGCACACAAAATCACAGTAGTCAGACTAAAGAAGTTTGCATTAATGGGAGCAGCTTCAGCTTCCAAACATGGTCTAGGATGAATAAAGGCCAGAGCAGACACCTATTCCTATATTACACCCCTTTGGCTGTCTTCATAATTATAGTAATCATCCTTGAATCTTGAGCAACAATCTCTTCTTTTTATTTATTTATTTATTTTGAAACTGTAGCTTTCTTTTCATGTCAATGCTGAAGCGAATGCCTCAGAGCTGCATACCCCAAATGACACTGACTTTGCTGAATCCATTGGGAACCCACAGCTCCATCTTGTGGTTAACAAGAGCACCTGCTGCCTCATAGACACCAGATGCGGTACAGTCAGAGATGGGAGAAGATAGGCTTGGGTGCACTAATGGCCTTCATATAAACATCTACCAGTCAGACATCTGTTTCGACCTATTTGTCATGAGCCAATAAAGGTTTCTTTAAGTTGAAAATCCTTAAAAAGCATGTTCCTCTCTCAGTGTTTAGACTCCAATTTGTGTCCATCTCATTGGTTAATAGGTGCACAAACTATGTGGACCGCCGAGCAGGAAGCTGGCACAGTCAGTCGGCATCCAGCACAGCAGCAGCAGAGAGTCCATCCCTCTGAAAGCTCTTGCCAAAGTCTCAGGAGACTCGCTCGCTGTAAGGAGAAGGTAAGCAGGAGACGGTGTGCTTAGAAACACTTTCTGATATTAGTGTGTCAAATCTACAATCGTTGCTGCTTTGCAGGGACTTTCTCAACAGCCTGCGTCTCTACCGCACGTACTATGGTGGCCTGGCAGATCAGCTGTGTGGGGGTGAACTTGCATCTGGTGATGGGCTTTCCTGCTGGAATGGAACTGAAATTGTGAAAAGGTAAGTTTTTAAAGGAGTGGAACAAAAAAATGGGGGATTGATTGGGCGATTAAATAATAGGCGACATTACATGTATAGATTAGGTAAAGAGTGATCACACACTCTTTGAACTCAAGTTCCTCAAACTGGAGGACTAAAAAAAACATTCCTCTGAAACATGTTCCCGGTGTGTTTAGTATGGGTAAATTGACAAACTTATGGATTTACTCATGGTACAACCAAATTTAGTCAAAGCACAAGATAAAAAGTTTTGAACATATCCTTTATTAAAGTTTCTTAAGTTAAAATGTACCCCAACTACAATTTGAGATAGAAAAAAAAAAGTTCTCATCAATGTTATCTCCTTCACTTTGAGCAGCTTTGGCTTTTATTAAGCCACCACAGACATTACAGTCAATAGAAGACTTTTCTCCAAGACCAAGGTCTCTAATGTTCTCTTTAGTTGTGTTGTTTTTATTGTTTTCCTTTTATTTATATCATGCTTGACCATGGATTCACCAGTCCCTTCAAAAATGGACATGAATTAAAAAACAAACAAACTAATACTTGTGGGTTCATAATATATTTGTTTTATTTCTATATCCCCCCTAAGCACTGAGTGTATATTATTTCAAGGTCGTCACACATCAAATTGTTGGTACATATTTAATCGAAGGGATATATTTGCCTTCATTGAGAAAAATACCCACAAAAGTTTGAAAAAGAAGTAACAATTTTCACTAATCAGTATAAGTTCCATCCATGACAAATTTCAAAACAGCTAAAAAAAATGTAATTCTATTTGTCAACATGATGTGTTTGGTAATACTTGCAAATTCTAACCAGAAAAATGCCCATAAAAACAACAAAAATGGCAAGGGTTTGTTGACTACAACATCAGAGGATCTGACAGATAGAAAAATTTAAATAATAATAAGTCGCTCCAGATGTCAGAAAGAAAGAAATGAAATAAATATCATTAAATAGCAAAGTAAGATTAAAGCATAAGCTCCAAATAAGTTTGAGAATGATCAATTATTTGTCTTTGAATTTAAAGACCATCACACATAACTCTACTTAAAAAGGCACAAAGATTTAGTTGACCATTTTACACATACTTTATTGTACATTTTGTATCTTATAAATAATCTGATGGTATTGTGCTAAAACCTTTTCAAAAATGTAAGCATGATGTTAAAAACTTTGAGTAGCTGATTATTAACAAAGGTCTCTGTATTTCAATTTCAATTTGCTAATTGTCCACTTGGACAGAGTTTTATGGAAGTTTGATGGTGCTACAGGAATGAAAGATCAGTGCAGTCCAACTTGTTGCTGATAGAATTGTTGCAGTAATACTGCTTCAATTCCTCCCACAAACAAGATGACACTGATGTAGAATTCATGTATCTGTGCTTAGTGCTCTCAGACATAGATCTTGGATATGAATGGTGTTGAACTGGAGCAGACAAACTGACCTCTTTCATAATATCAGTCAGTGGCCTTGTCTCCATTACATCAGAGCTCTCGATCTTACCTTTCCTGTCATCACTCAAGGACCCCTTCATATATCGTCAGCCTGTGGTTGTTCCTCTTAACTGTCAGCTGCTGTCAACATGGTAGAAACGGCAGGTGGGCCTGTATTTCACAACCGCAGTGAGGTTGGAGTTGCCGGTTCGGGTTAGACAGTCCATTGTGAAGGATGACAGGCGTGTGGAGATTGTTTCACAGCACCGTGTGAAGGTAGAAATGGAGGAGCAGGGACACGGGGAAGGAGGTCTTTCACAGGCTTTTTTAGGCACCCGAAGAGATTTACAGACATCTTAAGAGTACGCAGTAGGTGTTGCTCATCAAAAATGGCATTACTATGGAGACGGAGTATCAAGGTCAAGATTCACTCTGGCATTGACAATTTACTCTTTTCATCTTTCACTGTTTAGCGCCACAACATCCCAAGTTCCCATTACAAAGGAGACAGCCAGCGCTGAGAATAGAGATGTTTCTCATGTGCTGGAGGAAAAAGGCAGGCCACCAGGCTGCGGGCTGTCTATCATTTCTGGCAGCTGCCTTTGGGAAATGTTTATGGTCTGTTGGCGTCTCTCAGCCATTTAACCCTCTTTTTCTCTTTTCCACATTCACGCTAACACTTATTGATGGGAACTTGTTCACCTCGGATTCACTCATGGCTCAGCTTCATTTAGATTTGGCTATTATCAAAAAAAAAAAAAAAGTGGAGCAAGAAGCAGAGGAACTGAGAGACATTAAGAGTCGTGGGAGACGAGGCTCCTCAGAGACTCTGGAGTAGGGACCCTGCAGCTTAGCTAGCTTCCTGCAGATTTGCAATCCTGTGCTGCTTTCTATTAGCCTACAACCATAGATGAGTGGCTGGGAGTCAACACAAGCTGAGACAAAAGCAATAAATAACCTCCTGCCTACGGGTCATAACCCAACATCCACTGAGAGAGAGGGGAATAAAATTCGGTGCCGGATGGTGGCTGATTTACAGAAGCTTATCGAGGCCTCAGAGACCTTAAACGATTGCTTTAGTGTGTGTGTGTGTGTGTGTGTGTGTGTGTGTGTGTGTGTGTGTGTGTGTGTGTGTGTGTGTGTGTGTGTGTGTGTGTGTGTGTGTGTGTGTGTGTGTGTGTGTGTGTGTGTGTGTGTGTGTGTGTGTGTGTGTGTGTGTGTGTGTGTGTGTGTAAAACTGTACATTAGAGAGTGCCCGGTTGCCTTTTATAACAGCTCTTTGTGTGCGCTGGCGCAGGTTGTTTTATGGCTTTAAAGAAGTGGTGAGTTCACTAGAGCTTTGTCTTTTTTAATAAAAAAAGGGCACGCACACACACGCACACGCACACGACACACGACACAGGGGGCCTGGGATTTAAGGGAGATTTAATGCATGTCCTCATCTGGGTCCCTGGTAAACAAAAAGATAAAGAACAATCAGATAAGATCGTGGAGGAAGAACACAAGCGGCTTTCATCTCAATGCCTGTCTGAATGTAGACGACGGGGTCTTGCTTCAGGGGAGAATTGGTGAAGGCATTCCTTCTGTCTCTGTTTCCTGGCGTGTCGGTAGCTTACACACTCGTACTCGGAGAAAAATGTTCAAATAAGTATTATGGATTTCTGTTAATACGTAGTGATAATCCCACAAAGGGCCTTGTGGCCATGAAACTGATATGCTGTCCAGGCTGCTGATTTGCTATTGTGCCTCCAGCAAGAATGTAAAATTGATGCTGTTTAACTAAAAATAAAGACAATTCAATTTACTGTGCAGATGTTAGTTTCCTGTTTCCTCGAGGATTGTGTATTCCATGGAAATGTGTTCTTTATTTGAATCCCATGTAGGATTTGCGGCCTCATTGAATTATTAAACCATTTAATTATTCAGTTAATGAATTTAGTTGTAGCGTGCCAGATTTAAATACATTTATTTGTGAGGTTGCAGTCAGACCACAATGAAAACCTCCTCACACCAATCTCTTCTTATAACTGTGTCAGGGAACCTATGATGGTCATTGTGAAAAGACCTGTGTTCAAGGTAGAAAAATAGTGACGGTACTTGACAGATTTACTGTTGGCCTATTATATAAATATATACTTATATTGAGTTTGAATATCTTATTTACTTTTTTGCAATACATCCCACTAATTTCTTGATAACAAATGTCTTAGTATTTGCATATTAGAATTTAATTTAGCCTTCAGAGTGTTAAACTCAGAGAAAATACAGAGGTGAACAACTTGACAACACTTCTGACTGTATAGCACCAGAATGGTAAGTCAGGGATAAGTGTTAGTGTAAGTGTTGCTTAATGTAATTTTTGATTATCTTCATCATGCTCAATACTGATTGTAAAATGTTTATTTTTCTGGGGGGGAAAAAAAATCAACAATCCTAAGTGTTTAACCTCAAAGTTAATCAATGATCTGAGTTAAATCGTCGCTTGTGATTGCATCAGATGAATTCGTAGGCGAATCCATTTGGCTGTGACTCCAACAGTCGGTCACTTTTCGAATAAACACACTTAATTTTAAAGAATGCAATGACAGCAGTTAACAATCAATCACAACAGAGGTGAGCTCAAGGTAATGATGATGAACACTAAACATCACTGCTACCCCCCCTCAAAAGTACACGCTTGATTAATACTGCATATCTGGTAGCAAATTATATTACTTCAGCATGTTGGTGCAAGCATGTGGGATGTGTCATCTCCTTTTTTAATTTTTTTATGTTATAAGAAGAAGCAGACATTTATCAACCAGACCATGATGAGATAACTTTTGTCCAAGTTGAATAGGTGTGCTTTTGTTTTGATCATAAACCAAAAATTGAGAACTTTGCAAATTCTTCAAAAGCTGAAATAAATCACGTCATAATCAGCTATGAAGAAAGAGAGAATCACACAAATGTCACGAACGCCCATAAAGGGATGCATGCTCGTCGTACTGGATTAAAACTGCAAGATTCCAAACAGCGAATAAGAAGACGAACAAGCACAAATGTACTTTGTTTGCATTTATGGGGTTGTTCTTATGATATAGCTTTAATTGTACTTTTGGGCATAATCAAGTCCTACAAGAAATATACGTCGCTGACATCCGCCGGTATGTTTATCAGTGCGTTAGCTGCTTTTCCTTTGCTGTTCAGTGTTTGAGCAGGTACTGTACATTGAAACCTACAGAGATTTTAATGCTCAAAACAGCTGTGGGCCATAGATCCAATTATCTGAAAAATGCTTAAAAAGTTCTGTAGTGCTTGAGGTGCAGTGCAGTTGTAGATAATGTTTCTGTGGGATTATCACAACAGGCATCCACTTTATACTGTTATTCATGTTGTGCAATCTTGTGCTTGTATAAAAGGTATATCAGCTCCTATTTAAATATTGCTATATTTCAAATAATTTTTTTTTAATGTTATCATAGAAGCCAAAATGTTTTTTAATGCAAACATTTCTAATCCATATGCATCTTTTGATGTAAAGTTTGGCCGGAGAGTTCTCTCATGTTTGTGATATTGCAAGATAAATTAAGTTTTTTTTTGTTTTTTTCAGGATTTATGTCACTAAAAAGGCCAAAAAAAATAAAAGGGCACAAAGGTTTGAGACACTGTCCTCGTCCATGCAGAAAGGTTAACTCATTCCCACATACTTTCTTCATTTGTCATGGATACACTTGCACTGCTGAGAGAATGGCAGGTTGCCATGAGCTGAACACACACACACACACACACACACACACACACACACACACACACACACACACACACACACACACACACACACACACACACACACACACACACACACACACACACACACACACACACACACACACACACACACACACACACACACACACACACACACGCACACACACCAGTAGGTGCAGATGCTTGGAAATAGACTGAAACTAGCCTGTTGTTGCCACAATCTTTTCTTCGTTCCCGTTACTGTCAGAGACAAAGATGCATCAATCACGAGGAGAGAATATGGCAATCTCGTGTCCAGTTTAGCTGCCACACATTTTTATTTGCCACTTCAGTCTGACATCACATTTTAAAACTTCTTAGAACTTCTGCAAGTTACAAATCTACTTCAGAGGGTATGTAATAATAGAAAAATAGTCCTCTTTTACCAATCTTCCAAGCAGTGGGTAAAAACAACCAGGAGTTATAGCAGTGCTAAAAAGTCACAGCCTCAACAAGTACAAGAGCATGATGTTTTATTCATGATTACCTCCTCTGGTGTAGACTCGCTTTAATTCCTCCCCACCTGCAGTCTGTCTCACGGCTGCCAGCACACACCAGGTGTTTGGCGAAGTGTTTATATTTTTTAAAGTGTTTTTTTTTTTTCCTAATTGAGTATAACAATTTTTTTGTACTTTTACAATAATAAGGCAACTGACCTTGCTCGCTGGTGAAATTTAGCATGGAGAGACGGGTACTGCAGGATGAAAGGCCCGGTATGTATCACAAAAGACACCCGAGGACAGGCGGGCAGATTTGAGCATGGCCTTTCATTTAATAGGGCACCCTTCATGCCGGAATGGCTGTCTGAATGCTGACCTTTGACCCTACCCATGTCTTTGCTGCCCGGTTAATCGTGAGAAGGTTAATCACATGGTAATAGCAGCCCTGGTGTTGTAGAGCGGACCTCTTCACGGCGTGTTGACAAGTAGCAGAGTGGCCAATTGATTCTTCTAATGTGGGCCCATGCTGCTCTGCTTGTTTTCTCTTCAGCTCTCTCCCTCATGTGACTGCTTTTCTCATTTGCCCATATTTTCTCATTTGGCTCATTGTCAATTCTTTCTCACTGTAGATGTGAAGTCCAGGTGATTTGCCCTGGCTTAGCCAAAATGACAGCATTTAAGCTCTGCTAATAGGAATCCACTGAGGAGGCATCAAGAGATTAAGTTACCCGACACAGGAAACATACTTACCCATTTGAGGATTGTCTTGATCTCATTGACAAATCTACATGACAGTCATGCTTGTGGGCAGACTTTTGGAAAAGCAAATGTATAAACACTAAGTTGTTCAGCTTCAAGGGGAAACTCTCAAACCATAGAGTGACTTATTGTCATCCCTCTATGGAGTCAGATTTTGATTTCTTTGACATAGAGCAATAAAATAAAATTATATTATCCACACAAAACTACTGGTTACCCCTGAGCGGTGCACATTAGGAGGGGCATCTGGCATTAAAATTTGAGTCAAGTCAAACACGCTTTTATGATTTTCTGTGGCTGGAAGGGAGCAGCTAAAGGCCAATCATTAATCGACACAAAAATGTCCATAGTTTGAAAAACAAGCTTTTCATGTTTGTGTAAAGCTATGCTTTCCATGAAATTCAAAAACACTCCCACTACACGAAGCATTGATCCTAACTACAATTTCTATGCCGACCCAGATTTTGACCTCATTTGCACCTGCTTTTACACTAATTTCTTCACAACTTTTCAAGGTCTTATTAATATGTTTTAATCAGTTCACACATGTCTTATGTCTTTGTTAGAGAGTCAGATACAGCACATTCTGTATTCACATGAACAGCCCCATATTAAACCATTTTTGAGTCGAGGGGTGGCGTTCTGGGTCTCTCAGGTGAAAGTCACCAGTCCATCACAGGAGAAAGAGTCACAAACTTAACATTTACACCTGCAATGTCTTGTCATCAATTAGCCTCAAATGCTTGTTTGTGGACTTTGGGAGGAAACCAAATAGAACCCAAGCACCAATTGAAGACCAATTGAGAACGTGCACACTCCACTCTCATGAAGGCGCAAAACCTGGATATTCTTGCTCTAAGGTGAGAGCACTTAACATTTAACATAACAAAATAAATAAATCCTTTTTTCACATATTGTCACATCAGCAACTTGATGTATAAATCTTGACAGCTTCATTCAATTGCTTCATGTTGGATGCTAATCATGAAACAAGAGATAATAAAAATATGTAAAGATTAAAAAAAAATGCTGCTGTGTTAATTTTGCATAAACAGCAGCAGGTCTTTGGAGCATTTCAGCTAAACATCAGAGCTAAGAATACTCTCAAACCCATGCTACATGAATTAAAGAGCTCTCCAGATGTTCAGCCTCAAATAAACATAATATCACAGCTGGTTATCTTTGTTCAGTGCCCATGCTTTGCCCCCTCTTCATCCATTAATAAACCTGCCGGCGAAGCTGTGGTGTCCCATTCGGTAAAATGACTGGACATTACAGATGTGAATCCAAACACTCAGTCTGTGGGTCTGCTGTGCTGCTGCTGCTGGGATCCCCTCACCCACCAGTAGGTGGAGCTCTGCTCTTTAGGTTACACACATCAGAAACATGCCAGGCTGCTGATCACTCCACTGCTACCCCGCATCAGTTTTGATGATGGATGTCGTGGAATGGCGGTTCTTATCCATGTCGTCCCTGACAGTGACAGACAGAAAACTAAATTTAAATGATAAACAGACACATTGCAGAACATCAAGTCTCGCCGCCTCCTTCCTCTGTTTACTTGCAGTGATGAACTGACCTAATTTACAAAGGAAAGGAATAACCTTTTAAACATGCACTGTCAAATATATTATGCATAGCCGTCCTCTTAGTCACTCTCATGCGAGAAAGTCTGAGCGCGAGACTCTCCAGCACATTAAAAGGCTCAGAACAGTTTGTGAATTTGGGTTCAAATTAACAGATATATTTCTTTTCTCCCTCCTGGCTACCAACCAGCTAATTTTGTGTCTTGTACAAGAATTCAGGCTCATACATTTTAGTGTAAATGCTCTGTCCTTTCTCCTTCCAACAACTAAAAAGTGGCAACTAGATATTTACTGATCCTGAAATTAGACATGAAACAGAGGACGGAGATGGGTGGGCCGATGAGACAGATTTGATTGAGCGAGAGGGCAGAAAGATGAGCAACAGAGGAAGAGGAGAGGGGACGTTCTTGAAAAGCTCCTCCATATTGCGACAGCTGGCTACTGCAGATAACCACAAAACCACTGGAGCACTTGAGGTCTGGGTGCTGCATGGCTAGAGTTCCACTCCAACATGACCTTATATCCTGCATGGGTTTAGACGTGAGGGCTCGGTCAGAGTACCACATCCTGACGATTATCCCAAGTGACAGAATCAAGAACTCCGTCTGGCTGACTAAATTGAGTTCATAAGTCCCTCTTCTATCTGCATATCACTTTGTGCGTGCGCGCGTGTGTGTGTGTATCGATGTGTGTGTCTGAGCACACACGCTGGCCTCTGTATGCTTTTGCTCTGCCTTCTGGAATTATGCATGATTGCTCTGAACAGATACATTTTCAATCTAGCGTTCTAGAACCGAAAGATTTCATTTATATGTGCTCCGATTTTTATCCCCCATGTTGCTGCAGTAACTGCCAGTGAGCCAGTGTGCGGAAGAGGCACTAAATTCAGAGTTGGCCGGTTGGCAGGTGGCGCGTGTGTGTGTGCATGTGCGCCTCATCCCATTCATTTTTCAGTGAGCCCACTCCCTTTTGCTTCTCGAGCACTGATTCCCCCCTTCCGCCACCACGAGTTGGATGCCTGCCTCCAGCATCTGGAGCAGATTGTGACCCTGCAGTGTGCCAGGTAGCAGAACATTAGCAGCCAAGGCCTTATTGTCCGCTGATGAGCTGTCAGAGCACACACCCTCACCCTCGAGTGTGATATCAGACTGCCTCGCTCTCCACGGAGCAGTCTTCCTCTTTTGCTTCTATATAAATCAGAGGCCAGTGGGAAAAGTGGGAACAAACGGTAAGAAGAAACGTGAAGTTAAGAGAAATGTATCCCGTCTTTAAGTGAGAGAATATGCCACATAAGGGAGGTCTATTCATTTGGTCCCCAGCGATTGAGAAAGGTTGAGAAAAAGAGGTTGAGAAAAAGAAAACTTGCTTTGTGATTCAATCGCAATCAATGTGATATTGTTCTGATCACAACAGCTGTTTCTGATGGCGAGACTCGTAAACAGTGGGCTCATGGAGCAATTTCTGTAATGGATGTGAACAATAGGAGTGTTTCTTGTTTTGTTTTGTGTACAGAGGTTATGTTATTGTGATTTTTATTCTGTGAAGACAGTCTTAATGTTGGGATGAATACTGAATAAAAGCACCCAGCCTGACGTTGAATTCAGCACTTTTCCTGCTGTAGTGCAAAGCATGTATGCGCATGAATTAGTCTCGCGTGCTCTCTTATCAAGGGCGCCTTATTCCATATCGACTCTCTGACTACATGTGGACCATGTCCATGTCGAGTTCTGCTCCAGAAAAAGACTTAATTTCTCTCTCACCGGTTTCTAGCTGGAAACAAAGAGTCTCATATCTTTGTATCATTGTCTCGGTTTATCTCACGGCTGCAGGCTTTTGACAGTGCATGTGGTACCTTCTGTTCCTTTTGACTTTCTCCTCATTTGTTAACTAAACATGTTTCCCATTTACTGCCACAAAGTGAAAAATGTCGTAGTCATTAAGTATTCATTACCTATGCATCCCTCCCCATCTTCATTCACTTTCAGCATGGGGAATTTTCTGAATGCATAGGTGAGGCTCCTGCTAAATATTGACAGCTGTTCAGGGCAGCCTTTATGCTTTTCAATGTTATCTTATTTTATTACTTGAGGAAAAAGTCACAATGGCCGGTAGATATTCCCTTTACCCTTCATACATTCTTTAAACAGTATATTTGGTAATATCATTTCCTTATCAGTAAAAGCATGGTTGTCATTTGAGGACTTTTCTGCTGTTATCATGGAGTTTGTACCCGCAGTGGGTTCAGTGGGCTCAGCAGCTCTTTATAACTGGAAAACTCCCTTTTAGCTCCTGACCTAAGCTGAAAGCTAGGTGTGAATATGTTCTCATTAATCTCCCCTCCCACAGTAAAAGGTCTGAGTCTGGAGGCTCCCGGAAAATTAATCCAAATAGCTCTTTCATTTCTCTGACGTAAACACAAACGTGTGCAGCAACTATGTGGCACACTGCGGGATGCCCTGAGACCAGACTTTGCTCTCTTATCATTGTCCCCTTAATGTTGTCCTGCAGTTTCTATGGAAACCAATCCGGCCTTATTAAAAAAAAAAGAAAAAAAGTTTCACCTTCCCCGAGCCTGCCCTTTACCTGACAGCCAAGATAAACGAGCGGGGTCCTGGGAGGAAGGCAACACAAACATGCATCTCTGCTCAGTGGCCCGTGCTCATTGGCTCTCTGCTGGAAGCCCTTATTTACCTTAATGCTGGGAGGAGGTGAGAACGAGGGAGAGGCATGAGGTGGAGTAGCCGCCGGAAGGTGCCCACATGTGGGAGGGGGTGAGGATATTATGATTACACACAACACCTCCCATCAACAACCTTGAACCACAGCCACAATAAAAAATAAAAAAAAAAGAAGAAGAAAAAGAAGCAAACAACTCTTTCTGGAGCCCAATAATGCGCACGGGCCAGATGATGTCATATGTCACCTTCAGCTAATGAAGGTGATGATGACATGCATGAGCGCCGCATACGTTCACCATCTGCTCGGTTCCACCACGCTGGAGCTGCTCCCCACAATGCAGCAGAGAGGAGTCGAGGCACGTCGGTCTGTGGCACAGAGCGAGTGTCCCACGACGCCTGTGAAAGACCGCCGCCTGCATCCAGATGACTCGCTGAGAGTCTCATTATACCTACGGACAACAAAGACACTAAAGTGACGAGCGTCTCCGATTGTTACCTAAACGAGCAGGAAGATTCAGCCCACATCAACACGTTCATCCGTTATAAAAGCAGCATGCGTTATTTGAGCCTCACCTGCTCCAGCGACATGCGCTTATGTTGGCGCAATAAATGATGTATTAATAACTGTGTTTACACTTTCACTTAACACTTTATTTTAATCCCTCCTCTGTTTAAAAGTAGCATCTCAAAAATCTAAGTGTGTAAAAGAAAAAAAAAAGCATAAGCTATAAAGGAGTGTATTTTTTTTTTCAGTATTTATATATTTTGATTCATTCCTACTCTGGAATTAGGTTGTTGTAGCTGCAATCGTCCTCACATTTAAATAATTTATGCTATGAAATACTTATAAATTATGAGTCTGTTTCAAGTTGGAAGACCAATATTATGGTGAGAGTGAAGCTGGGTGTGAAAGAAGCTGCATCTAATGATTGTTTTTTGTTTTTTTTTGATAAAGCAAAATACAGTGCTTCACAAAAACCAAACATCTCACATGCATTCTTCAGGTTTTATTCTTTTCTTTTATGTTCAACAAATGTCCCCAAACATTGATATTTTGATGAGGAGACTGTGAACCTCAAAAAAGCTGAAAGATTTTCACATTTTACAAGCTGGAACCAGAAAGTCTCCTGTAGTTTTGCTTGAAAATTATTTAAATTATCAATAATTACAAAAATGGATTTTTACAGAGTTGGGCATAAAGAAGCATTTTTCAAATATTCATCTTTAGAGATTTCAAGTTGTTCATTTTCAGAGTCTGCTGATGTTTTTTTTTTCCAGCATGAAGACAAAAACATTTTAAATAGATGTTTTTAATCAAAAGTGCAGACAGATTACTTGGTTCCAATTTGTCAAATCTGAGGATTTTGGTCCCCCCCCCCCCCCCCCCCCACACACACACACACACACACACACACACACACACACACACACACACACACACACACACACACACACACACACACACACACACACTTTCTCAATTTGCTGAAATGTGGTGGGAATGAGTTATTTCTCTCTCTCTCTCTCTCTCTCGCTTTTGCTCTCTCACTCATAGCATATAGTAGCTATAGGGAAATCTAAATGTACTGTAAAATTTATTTAGTCTTTCAGTTATGTAAAAAAAAAAAGCAGATATTCAAGAATTTCTCTGCATCAAAATAAAAGTAACCATCAGTCTTAGCCTCCATGAACGCTACTTTAAACTTTACCATGCCAAGAATAAACCAGTATATGGAGGTGCTGAGAAGCTGTTATCTTTTCTTAGCTCTGAACTCATTTAAGATGTACTGAGATGAAGCCTGTTAATGAGACACAGTTCAATTGCAAGCATCTGTGATGGTGTGTAGAGACATTAATGCCTGTGACATGGGCAACTTGCACATCTGTGAAGGTTTCATTACTGTTGAGTAATAACACGAATTTCAGAGTAACATAAGCTGGCAAACCAGACAATGAAGGACAACTTTGCTATTCTTCTGATGTTTTTCATGGTAGTAAGACTGAGTTGAAATTAAGATGTAAATGGTTTCCATCGGTCTGATGAGCCCTTCCCCTCCCTAAAATGTGCCTGGGGTTGACTGGCATTTATCACATTGTTCCGCAGGGCTCTGTCCGGGGTTGTTCAGGGCTATATCCGCTTCTCTGTGTTTCTGTGACTCTTCTAGTGTCTCTGTATCTCTGTTCAACCTGCTGGTGACACTCTAGACTCAGTGGACACTTCCATCTGAGAACATCCTGTTTGAAGCCTCGCAATGTGAAGGTACTATCTATCAGGGGTTGTCTTGGTCTCAGTATGTCAAAATGTGAAAGGCATGATGAGGAGGACGGTTTAAATACCAATTCTAATTGAACCAGGGAATTTATTGGTCCATTCATTGATCAAATACCTGAATTTTTTCGTTAAGCTCCCTGTTATCGAACAGCAAGTTCACCAGTAGAGGTTATACTGTATTTAACCAACAAGTCCAAAATCCCTAAGTAGTGTACAGTACCCCCCCCCCCCCCCCAAGGTCTAAACTATGCATGTTTACACTTCGGAACAGTCTGTAAACAAAAAAGGTGAATTATATTTACGGCCTTAATGTTACGTTTATGGATTCGCTTCTCTTGACACCAATAACAGCAGGAGAACAAAGCCCATGTAGTGATGCTGCGGGTTATGAAGACCTTGATTGACAGGCGCTTGACTCGAGCTGCTGAGTGCGGTGTAAAAGGCGAGTGTTGGTGACTGTAGATGATCTTTAGATAACATCAGATGGCCTTTGAGAGCCGCTGAAATCAGTCTCCATGGGGCTACTCTCCTGCTCTTGTCATGTCTTGATGCTTTTTTCTTCCTCGTTCCCTCTATTCTACCTCCTCCTTTCGTTCTCTGTCTGCTTCTGGTGAGTGGAGTTTCTGCGAGTTGGCAGACTGTATCTGATCTTGAGGTAATTTACTGGTAGCGATAAGGAAGTGGTGCGCACAGTCTTTCGTTATAGTCCTTTCTGACAAGGCAATCTGAAGCCCATAGAGGCTAAATTGGTGGGAATTTTGACTCCTGATAGAAAGGAAGCTTGTGAGGTTATTATTAAACAAATTTGGCAAGCTGCGATTGGATGGGTAAACAATCACCAGTGACTGCTGGTCTAATTTTTAGTGACAGGGTTATTTATTTGGATTTGGGAGTGAAAATAACAGCAAAGTAATGGCTCGAACAAAGAGTGAAGGGTAGAGTGGTGTGTTTTGTTGTTTGTTAATGAGTTGGAGGAGACCTTGTGGCATCAAATGAATGGTTATTTGCACAATTTCTGTTGTCCACTTAATCCTGACTTATAATTTAGTTGACTTCGTGGCACAAAATGTGAAATAGACAAAGAGACTTTGACTTGTTTGCCTTTGCCTGAAGACATTGGTTTCAGCTTAGATGTGCATTTTGAACACAATTGTGGGTGCGTTTCTCATGTGTTTGTGTGTGTGTGCACATATTGTGTCCAGTCCAGTTTTGCCCAGCAGACCCCCCCCCCCCCTCTCTCTTCTCTCAGGCAGACCAGGGTCATTGCCTCAGGGGTGTCTTAGAGAAATGCTTCTCTGTGCTGTTGGCGAGTAGAAATATGAAAGAGACCCTAAATCAAGACACAGAGCCCCATGAATCATGTCAGCAGTAGGGCTGAAGAAGAGGGATGTGACCATCTGTAGCAGCATATGAATGGCTAACTGACTCACAGTGCTGTTGACACAAGCTGAAGAAGTGTGAAGAGGTTGTGAAGATGAGCGCTGGCGTTCAACGCATAGCCTGGAAACCTGCTTCA
Source organism: Blennius ocellaris (assembly GCF_963422515.1). Classification (NCBI taxonomy): domain Eukaryota; kingdom Metazoa; phylum Chordata; class Actinopteri; order Blenniiformes; family Blenniidae; genus Blennius; species Blennius ocellaris. Next base: position 27,359,538 of record NC_137650.1, on the reverse strand, counting down.
GTCACAAATGAGCAAAACCAAATACGCTGCACGCTCCATTCGTCACCCTGATGCTTAACCGAATTGCACAGTTGAATGTTTTTTTGTGTGAAAAACAGGTGAAGAAGAATTCTCATTACAGGACATTTTTAACACCTGAATTCAAGCTGTGTGAATTGTCAATTTTCCCCCCCAGCAATGTTTTTGCTTTTCTCACAGCTTTTTTTATTTTTTTTTATTTCATGCGACGGGATTGTGGTTGCAGAAGATGCTTGGCAGAAAGATTTAATTCATATTCATTTAAATTTGGTTTTATTTATACAGTGCCAGATTGCAACATAAGTGTTTTTGGGGCACGTTACACAGAAAGGCTTTTGACACCACAGCTGTAAAAGTTCTGAATCCTTGTTTACATTTTTAACATAATTTGAAAGCTTTTCTTTGATGCTGTGATGTTTAGTCAGTTAATTGCTGTCTTGATCAACAGGAAACTGTTTTTCAGCTTCCCAGTTGTGCAAATGTGTTGCATTGATTGGTCATATTCTCTAAGGAACAAAATACATTTAAATTTTAAATAGAGTAGGGAAAAAACCAAGCAGTTTCCTTCTTGGAAATTAAACATTAACTGAATGAAGGAGATGAATAATTGTAAAAATAAATGAATGTTATTTAGAGTCCAACTTTTAATTTTTATTGCTTTTTATTTCTAACTGATTGAGTTGTATCATATTACACATGATGAGATCCTAAATAAATGTCCACCGGCACTAGTATTTCTTTAGTACTGTGAGTCTTCTGTGTCCTCTGTAGGATCACCTTTATTTGTCATTGTGCGTGGTTTTCCAATTTTTTTTTCATGTGGGGAAGAACAAGGTTATGTGATATAATGTAATTTTTCTGATCTAGTTAGAGTGGTAGAGTTTCTCCCCGTATGGTGCATTGGGTTAAGCATGGGCCTCGAATGTGAGGGACTCGGGTTCAAATCCTGGTTGTGACAAGAAGAAATTGCGGTGGAGAATTTAGCAAAGTCTGAGTACAGTGCAAGTTGCAATGGCTTGTTGTGACTGAACACAGTAACTAATAAAAGCTGAATATCTTGGGTGAGAAGGTGAGGCAATTTTGAATACCTCCATAAATCAGGGCTTTATTGTATTGTAATGGTATGGATTTATGCCTTATAGCAAGACTACTCTTGGAATCTGCTCTTCGGGCCTTTCTATGTTGACTTTCCATGTTCTCCCTGTGCTTCTGAATGTTTTCACCATGCACTAAACCTTCCTTCCACAATCACCAGATATACAGCCGACCTGCCTGCAGGCTATAGACTACATGTTGCCCCTGGTGTGTGTAATGTGAGCCAATTATCTAAGAGTGGTGGTAGGAAGAACAAAAAAATATCAAATGGATGCAACATTTAATACATTGAATGTAAAGACATAGAAGACAATATTTTATTGAATTATTTTCATTAAATAGTAGCAATTTAATGACTCTTAATTGTCAGTAAGTGTGGTATCTCTGTGTTACAATATGAAACCAAGCAGTACAATTCAATACACTTGAATCCCCCCATAGGGAAATTACTTTCGTCCAGGTCCAAGTGGAGGAAGAAACTGAAATACAGCATTTGATACATAACAAAATAAATCATTGAAAACTCTTTAGGAAGCACCGAAGAAAGCAGAGGGCACAGAAACTATGGTAGAAATACATTTCTTTACAAACTACACATAGACTTGAGCAGAAAGTGTGGCAGATCATTTCAGTGAAACTGTTAAATGTATATTATATAAAAAATGCCCAAAAACTATTGCAACAAATTTGTAAAGTGGATATGAAATCGGATACAATCGGTACACCCATCGTGGACTCTGAGCGAGATATAGGGAACTTAGCATTGTGCAATGGTTGCAACAGTCAGAAAGTTGTGTTTAAATACACCATTTGCAATCAGCCTCGTGGAAGTGTCAGATGTGTGTCCGTCTCCTTTCATCTTAAACTGATGACTGAGTTTAAAAGTAAAATAATGTGAGAATCAATTTACCGGTCTGAAGCAACTTGTTTTGCTTTCAAGTGTGAAATAACAGCGAAGAATTGTTTTGATGTTAAAATTGCACCGACACTTCTCTGTCATAAAAAGCACCTTGTGGGAGGGATAAATTAGTGTGTTTGATAAAAAAAAAAAAAGAATTATAATCACTGTGCCCAGCGGTGAGGGCATGTTGTTAAAGCACCCTAACATGACAGATGATAATCACCAAACTTCACCGCCAACCCCGGGGCTTGTTATTTAAAAATTTCTCCAACTGAATTAACCCTTCAAACTATTGACATACAATCCATGCTGAGGGCTTGAAGTGGTATTTATGTGAGTGTAGATGGTGGTATTGTTAAGTGCTTCCTCAAATGTATCTGAAACCCTGAGGAGGATAATGTACAATCTTTCCCAGGAAAATCATGCGAGTGTGCACAAGAAGGCCTGCCTGTTTAAGGCTGACAGGCGAGAATTGAATTGCTTTCCTCTTTTCAAATCAACAGCCAGCAAGGAAGCACATCATAGTTTGTGCTAATAAGGATCATCTTAATTTGTGCTCCTCAAATGAATAAACATGTAACTGTAATCTTGCTTTGTAAAACTGTGAGAGCACATCGTTTAAAACCACTCAGGCTGTTTGTTGAATGTTTTGTTGAATATGCTAATTCTGAATTAGCTACAAAAGCTCAAGCATCACCCCCCCCCCCCCCCCCCCCCACCCCCAACTGTATTTGTTTGTTTACCATGCACGCACATCACTTCTGTTTAACAAATAAATATGTTTAATGCAGAATTTTGTAAACGGTTGCATTGAAGCTGTGAGCACGAGAGCCAAATGCTGCCTTTGTTGAAAGTTTTCTTTAATACAAAAGGAAGTTAAACTGTAAGCTCTACCTCAGGGGGAAACATATTGACTGAATCAGCGAGAGAGAGAGAGAGAGAGAGAGAGAGAGAGAGAGAGAGAGAGAGAGAGAGAGAGAGAGAGAGAGAGAGAGAGAGAGAGAGAGAGAGAGAGAGAGAGAGAGAGAGAGAGAGAGAGAGAGAGAGAGAGAGAGAGAGAGAGAGAGAGAGAGAGAGAGAGAGAGAGATGAGAGAAGAGAGGAGAGAGAGAGAGAGAGAGAGAGGAGAGAGAGAGAGAGAGAGAGAGAGAGAGAGAGAGAGAGAGAGAGAGAGAGAGAGAGAGAGAGAGACGTAATTGTAATGGACTTTGGTGGCATACAGTAGTAATCTTGAGAGCCATATTGGTGAAAGAGGTGCTGCTACTTGTATTAATCTGCTGCGACTGGCCATACAGAGACAAGCGTGCTGAGAAACGTTTCCACAGATACTCTCTGGAAACATAAACAGAGATAAGCCTATTAGAAGATGGAGGGAGACACCCTGTGTGATCAGTCAAACTATAAAATTGACTGTCTCTCCCAGTGTCTTTCAAGAGAGATTGGCGATATGAACGGTGAAAGAAAATGTTAAACAATGGGGCTATATGTTATCTCTGTCACTCTCGGCACTGCTATGCACTTTGTATTCAGTTTAGCCAGATAAACACCAAACCTATTAGTTTATTAGCTGCATCGAGCTACGGCTAATGCACTCTGATACAATAAATACTTTTTCATGGAGCATATAAATCATAGCTGTTGTGTTGAATAAAAGACTGTGTAAACCTTGCCTCGCCATGCCATAGTACACTATTGCAGCCATGGAGGCCATGATGGATGGATATGGACCATCTGTCTGAATTTTAAAAAAGCAATCTCTATTCAAACACAGTCTATATAGCCTTTATTATGGGTCAATGTTTAGAGTAGAGCCATAAAACTGACTGATGTGGATATCATGTATTTAACTTACAGCTTGATAGAACTAAACCGTTTGATTTACAGTCATGATGAAGTTAAGTTCACCCATGGAAAAATATTTAATTCTCTTTGAAATATAGCCTGCTCAAAAATGTGATATAGTTAGATAAATTACTTGATATATAGACAGATTGTCCTTTTTATAGTATTAAATAATCAAACACAAACATATCGACCACTTTCAAAAAGTGAAACCATCCACATATTTATTTCACAATGAAATCCATCCAATTAAGATCCAAATCTATATCAATGTTTCTTCAAGAAGTCACAGATGGCTCACTCATATTTACCCCATAAAGAAATGTAGCCTCTCATATATGCGTCTCTGTTTGATGTGACGTGGCTGCATTTTTAATGCTGCTATCACTGCAAATAAAGTTCAGGGTGACCGATACAACACACACACGGGAAAAGATGGAGTCATGTCACATTAAGCTCTAAAAGGAGAAATGCATGATTGTTGTAGACAATCGTAAATGGAATGACACACATTTTGTCTCAGTTGGTAACAGGTTGAGTTTATGACATTATGAAGCGATGTTGTCTTTGTTCTGAATGTGTGCGATGTCATCATGCCAAGAAAGCTCTCCAAGGCCTTTAAGAAGGGGGGGGGGGGGCTGGTTGTAGATGGCTGCGAGCATGTGAGGGAGTTTTTAAAAATGATTGGAAATAAATGAGTCCACTGTGAGGAAAATGACCTACAAGTGGCACACATTTCAAATGACTGCCAATTTGTTCAGGACTGACTGCCCCAGTAGATTTAGCCCATGAGTGAAGCAAATGGTGCAAAAAAAAAAGAGAAAAGAAAGTGCCTCAGAATCTCAAAATTCCATCATCTAATTTGCAGGTAGTCAGTGCGACGGCTACATGTACCCTCTGCCAGGGTGAGAAGATCGAACAAAGAGACTCATGCCAGAAGCATATCCTTGTTTTCCTAATGGGGCTACACAACAAAACAAATCACTAGGACTTTGGCAAAAAGGGTTAATATGGAGGTGTTCACACAATGGTGATGTAGGGACGGAAGCCTCTCAGCAGTAGATGGAGGCAGCATATGCTCCCATTTCCATTATTTTTGAGTCATCAATTTACCTCAAATAAATGTTTGCACACACAGGGGGAACATGCAAACATCACTGTGTTCCCCTGGTTTACTTTAATATATGAACACAAACTAAATTCTACAAACTCACTCTTTTTTCAGTGAAGGTGGTGTGACAGATATAGTAATGGATGCCGTCTTTAGTTAATTCAAAATGAATGATGGAGGGGTACCTCAAGAAATTAGAAAAAAAAAACAGCAAAGCAATAAAATTTTCATTAGTAACACATATATGTAAATATTTCCAGCTCTTTTGTTTTATTCTTGAATAAGTTTAAAATTCATGACATCAAAGAATGCAGGATTTAAAAAAAATATTTCATCCCTCCCACCATCTCACATTCACCTAAATGTATAAAATAATTGTGAGTATTACAGTTTCTGTGTGATTGCTTCATAATCAAAGTTACAGATGGCACGCTCTGAATCTGAGACGCGGCTAACCAGCATGCTGTTTTAAAATCTTTGCTTTCATTTAAAAGTGGCACAGATTGGTTTTAATCCAGCTACTATTTAATTGTATTACAGTTTTGTATAAGGGCTCTCATTACTTTGTCCAACCCTGCGCTGATATTTCCTCCACCCACACACTCCTTTGAGTCTGCTTCTTTTCAGCTGCACTGCTTTGCCTCCTTCCACTGATGACAGTCATTCTTTCAAATTTGGTCACAAACAGACTTCCTAATAGAAAGCCCTGAACACAACCCAAATCATTCTGACTGATGTTTCGCAGCCGTCGTTCACCTTGGAGCTTTTGAGACCCGTTGTACATTTAGGAGCTGCATTGCCGTCAGCAGCAGTTTTTTCCTTTGGTCCATTCAGCCACTCTTACACTGAGTGAAAAGAAGAATGGGGCTGAGAGCAAATATCCACAAATAGCTTCACAGTTGTGATTAGACTGTTGGTATTTTGGTCCCTTTCGCCAAAGTGTTGTTTACTGCTGTGGGTTTAAGGGGTTTTCTCAGAGGTGTAGTGGCAGACTGTTGAATCCCTTTGTCTGCAGCTGGACACACAGCAGATGTGGCAACTTGTTCCTGCCAGCTGTGTTAAAATAATAAGAGATGTGTGGACAAAAGCCTGGACACATGGTGCAATCTGGAGTTTTAAAACGGGGTCTCAGTGGTGTCCGTGTTGAACCTTGAATTAGTGTCTGGCATCACAAAGTACACGCTGAGCAATGGGCTGAAACTTGCTGTGATTTTCTGTTCAGGCAATGGGCTGCTCCAGATTTGGTTGAAATGTCTCTGTCGGTTCAGCTCTCCGAGCGGCCTCTTCACTGAGCTTTTGAAGCATTCTCCCCGAGAAACAAAGGCTACAGATTCTCGCACATATTTTTCCGAGAATGCTGTTTTTCCCGCAAGGGCCTTCTTCATGACCCCTGTTGCTGTAACCGATTGCTTTCTGAGCAAGCACATTGAGAGGATGACAAACCTGACCACATAAAGGGCTAATCTTTTACTTTTCATTATCCCTCTGAAGGCTGCTTCTTCTTCTTCTTCTTCTTTTTTTTTTGCTGCTTCTTTTTATATATACATATTTCAGCATTTGTCACATTTTTCTTTTAGTTCTTGCTTGTCTGTCAAGAAGTGTTACAGAGGGCGATGTGTGACTGTGGCTTAACATTTCAGCCGATTTCATACTTGACACAAGGGATTAATCGAAGTCCCACTGTAGATACCTATGGCACAGATTTCGATTTTATACATGAGTGTCAGGTTTCTGTTATCTGCATCATGGCAGCAGCACGACACGAATGGATCAAACATGATGAGACGGATGCAGTTCCCTTCCTACACTCATGTTTACATTTTACAACAGAGTAACATTGTGATTGCTTGCTTTCTCAACACTGACAAGGTGAACAATCCAGTTTTTACCTTTGTATCCAGAGATTACTGAAGCTGCCTTCAACTAAAGTTTGTTTTTAATGCCCCCTATAAATTACTGTATATAGTAGCAGTTTCAATAGCTTATAACAGAAATGATAAAATAAGCTGATGTTATATAATCATATGGTGGCTGTTTCAACTTAAAAAAGCTACACCCTCAACAATCAGTGGAAATAAGAACAGACTATTGACTTTTAGATAAGCACTGTACTCACCCGCTTATTGGGCAATGAACTGTATTTGGTAACTTGTGCATCTCATTGTTTTTTCTTCCCAAAAAAATAGTATAAAATAAAAAAATAATAGTTGAAAATAATTTGTGTTGTTTTTGTAATATTTTGTAATATAAGATGATATACTATTGTGTTGGCCCCTTTGTTAAAGCAAAGAGGTCAACAAGGGATAACAAGGGACTTGATGCTGATTTTCAATATTTAGTCTTTAAAGATGTGCTTCAACAATACTTGAGGTTGAAAATGTCCAATTTTCACATTTTAGTAACTGCTTTATTAGGGGTTGAGAACAGATGGTACAAATAGATTTCAGGCAAAGTACTCATAATTTACTTGAATATATAAAGATCAACCAGGAGATAATGCTTAGTTATGATGAAAAACACTACAAGTAAGTCAAATAAGGCTATCACTCAATAGACAACCCATTCTATATACTATATCATATTTTCTATTTTAGCATTAAATATATACGTTTATATTCTTACGTTTATTTGCAAAGTAAACATTTTTTGAAAACAGCATCCATCCATCTATCCATTCATCAATACATTTATTTAAGTAGCTCAATAACATTACCATACTTCCTATACATTACCATACTTCATCTTTTTCAAAGTCATTTAAATTTGAATAATTAAATGCAACAATTCATTATGACATTATGTGTTTACAACTCATGATGTATTTTTACATTACAGTTTAACAAAAGTAAATAAGATGCACACTTCCTCCATCAGTTCAATTAATATACAGCAACAAGGATCTCTTTATTTAACAAAATCATTAGAAAAACCAATTTGTTAAGTTATTCATCATTTTATACACTGTGCCAGCGTGCCACTAAACAGGGACGGATATGTCAGTGCTCACATTGACGTGGTTTAAATTGCTGCATAACTGGAGCATTTTCTTCTCCTCAAACCTTTGAAAGTAAAGTGCTGATCATCCACAGACAGTTGAGACATGTAACGCTGCTGAACATCAAACTGAAACCTTGCATGTAAAAATTCTGCTTAAATATCCAGACACAAGAGTCTTGTCGATGGCTTCTTCAAGCCTTAATACGATGGTTTGGTGCTTCTTTGGCTCGGCTCCTCTGCAGGATGGACACTTTGTTATGAAACAGTGCCACTTTGAGAGGATGTCCAATCATCGTTCAAGTGTTTACTTTCAACCTGACATCCGCGCCGCATCGACTGTTTGATGGCCGTGGAACAACAGTGTGGCTTCAGGCTGGGTGATTTGTTTATGCATGTTTACAGAACTCTTTATAAATTCATATCCATCCTCTCACTGTTTATTCGTGACATTTTTTGTGAGCCAGGTGTTGAAATCTGGATAAGTTTGGTCAGCGGATGAAGATGGCAAACACGCCTAAGCCTCTTAAGTTTTTTTTTTTTTTTTTGCCAGATAGAGAAAATCTTTTCATCACACTGATGATTTTGATAATCTGGGCTGGAATGAAAACAGAAATTGGTGGATCAAGTTTTGCAGAATATTTATTTGTGCTGTACGGTAAAACGTCCTGACGGACGGGATGACACTGTGAAAAGAATGCAGCTGAACATTATTTCAGATGTGAGCATGTTGATCACTGATGTCATAAAACGTATGATGAGTCTTTTATTGTCCACCCTGCTCTTACGACATCTGTTTAATTCTGAGCATTACTGCCCTTATGGGGCATTAACGTCTTTAAAATGTACCTCTTTTGGTGACCATCTGCTTTTATGAGGCCATTGTACCGCCTAGATTGGCAAGTTTTCCATTTGTCCTTATTACCTTCCATAAAAATCAAATATTTAAGAGGTGTTATAAAAGTTCCACCGCTGTTTGAGGAGTTCTGATATCTATTTGGCATTAAGAGTGTGCATGTTGTGGTTTTCTGCTATGCACAGAGAGCCACTTAGCTTCACAGGGAAATTATCTGTCCAATATAACAAGCTCTTTACAGCTCTAATAATGGTCTTCTCTAAATGGGAGCTTGACGTCATTTGGTTTTATCATACATGGCATCTTGTTTTTCTAGCTGTGTAAAGACGGTCCAAGACTGCTGTTTATGTACACTTTCGTCTGAATTCGTCCTAATTGTTTTGTCATGAATTTTAAGGCGCGCCGTGGTTTTCTGGAACAGAGAAAAGCAGATGGCATTGAACCAAGAGGTCTGCAGTCAATATTCATTCAGCAGCTGATGGACATTAGCTCTGCTCTCCAACACATCTGAAATGCAGATGCCTCATTGAAGTTTGTCATTTAGGTTTTTTTTTTTGTTTGTTTGCCATCTGCTAACATCAAAATGTATCCATGGTGTTGTTTGTACTAAAGGACTTGGTAGTGGAATAAATTCATGTACTGACGTGACCTCTTCTGAAACTCTTTCGTGCTCACACTGTGAGCCTGGGACTCATTGTCACCTATGAAGTGTGTGTCATAATTACCCAAAGCAAGAAATTACCCCAACACACGGTCTGTTTATGTGGCTGTATTGTCAGAGATGTTTGGTAAAGTTTGTATTGATTGTTTTCAGTGTACAAGGCATTATCTTTATCTCAAATGTATCAATATCAAATTCAAGACTTCATGAATTTTCTGTCACAGGAAATTCATTTTAAGCTCTGAATTGCCCTTTGACAATGAAGGTAACAATTAATCAGTAAAAGGTGACAACATTCGAATAACACGAATGATTTAAAACCAACTGCAGTGTCATAAACCCAACAATGGCGTAAACAAAGATACAGGGGTTTTGAAAATGTGGTTTGACTTTTCTGTGCTGCAAATTGCAGGAAACATGCTGAAAGACAGTTCCTGCTCTTGCACACGATTGCCTGTTGTGTCGTGTGTCGGTTAAATTGAGCCTATTGCAGGACGTTTATACAGCAACATGATGGGGAAACACTTAGCGGTTCTTCCATTACTCGTCTATACCTTTTCTGTCCAGGTTCGGTTTGTAAGGAGCTGGAGGCAATCCCAGCTGACAGTGGGAAAAGAGCAGGTTACACTCTGGCCATCACAGGGCTAACACAGAGACACCGGCAATTACACGGACGGACAGACAGACAGACAGACAGACAGACAGACAGACAGACAGACAGACAGACAGACAGACAGACAGGTTAACAAATAGGATCTCATGCATGCGCAATACAAAGTGTTTTCGGTGTGAGGCGAAAGTGCCATCCACTGCACCGAAAGGGTAGTGCTTTGTGAATGTATGAAGATTGAAATTCTGAAACATTAAAACTTTGCTCATACCATTCTCAATGAAAGCATTTCTCCCCCATGTTGGTTAGTGGAAATGTTATAGTGGTTACAATTTTCGTTTGACAGGTTGTCTTGCCTGAGCCTTCATATGTGGATTTTGCATGTTCTTCCTCTGCATGTGTGGTCTAACTCGCATATATATTCCAAGTACATGCTTTTTAGGTTAACTCCTGACTCTAAATTGTCCATGTATGTATGTATGTGAGTGCTTGTCTGGCTGTGATGTCTCTATAATGGACTTGCAGCATGTCCAGAGTCCCCTGCCAAACCTCCCACAGCCAGCTACGGTCAGCTCCAGCTCTACATGGATAAAGTGGCTATACAACATGAATGAGTTCAATTTTGTGAATCAGGATTATAGCTCAGAAGTTTTCAACATCCTTATTTCTCAAACAGACAAAAGCAGAAATATAGAAATAGGCCAAAACCAGGTGACGTGAATGATGATCACCTGTAGCACCAAGGTATAATGGAGTGAAATGTAAAATGGAAGTGTACAGAATTAGGTTATAGGTGCCTCTGGTAGGAGGAAAAGATTAGCAGAAGGGTTTGTTTTGTTCTTGAAAATGAATCATGGCACTTTATAAATTGTGAATAGAACATATTGTTTTTCAGATACAAACCCTGTTGTTGACCTGCTCAACATGCAGATAGATATTTAATGCAAAACAAATTGTTCAGAAAACGCAGTGTTGACAAGCATCATTGACAACAGTGTTTAGTCATTTTCCTAAGTCTCCGTTTTGCCCGTCTGCTTTGTGTTTTTTTTTTGCTGCTGCCCATCTTTTCCTCCGTCACCTTTTGTAAATGCTGCTGTCACGGTGCACTTAAACAGACGTTGTGGCAATTTCCTCAGTCCTGCAGAAGTTTATGAATCTGTAATTAAAATGTCTCATACAAGCAGGTCATAGCGTCTTGGGGACAAAAGAGTGAGTACAGATTCCTGACAGAAAATGTCCATTACCCACGACCAACTACCAGACCATATTAATTACCACTGCCACGTTGCTTCAACAGCTCTGTTGGGTTAATTCCATGGTGTCTCCCTGGCACAAGTCAAAACAACTATAGGGCTGAGGGCGTCCTCTTAATTGGAACAAACATTGCTGTAGTGATGTTGGAGCTCAATCTTTGCCGGAGGCTGCAGGCTGCGGAGTTATCCCTCTTTTTTGCCACAGTTCTCAATGAAAATACACCTGCTCACAAACCGTTTAAGCCCGATTTAGAACCATGTATGAAAGTACCCGTCTGTAAATGTTTTGTGTTTGATACATTTTCGTTGATCAAAAACAGGACTGTCCAACTTTTCCCTCACTTCATTCAGCTTATTTTCTGGGGTGTTTGAGCTGATTTCAGCTGATGATGATCTGCAGATACAGGTCGGAAATGTTGCCAGTACATTACAGGGCACACATGCACATCTTTGCACATGCATGCATGTCTTAGGATTGTAGGAAACACCCATAGTAGCCCGAGAAACCCCATGCAAAGGTAGAACATGCAAACTTAAAGGTGTGAAACCAGATTCAGACCTGCGTAGTGAGAATTTTAACCAAAATGGTCAAAAATGTCAATCCCTGTTAAAAATTGCGATGTTTTATGGTATTTACTGTCAGAAATATCGAGATCATTACATTGATGCATTGACACACCAGGAGTTTACTGCTCTTATTCCCATATTCACTCTGAGTTATTGTACAAAACAGATGTTTGTTTAAAGCATGGCCCGCCTGTTGGTTTTCTACGTTTAACTGCATATATTTCTTTGTCCTGCCTGAAGTATTTCCTGTCCTTTTGAGCTTAAGTGAGCAGGCACTTTTGAAGTGCTGGGCTCTTCCAGATCCACTCTGTGCTTTGCAGTGAGCCAGAAGGACTTTTGTTTCCTCAGCGAGAACTCAAAGGCAACAATTGCCTCAGAGTCTAGTAACCACAGGCCTGGATTGTTTCTCACTCAGCCGACCATGAACAATGTGTATGGTCTAACCTCCTTCATCTTCCGAGCTGCTGAACTCCTTTCACCATAGCATTGTGATGCAGGCGCACTCAAAAAATATGTTTTTATATTCAGACACCAGCTTTGTATTTTTTTTTTGGTGTGCCTTTTTATTGCTTGGAAAAGACAAGACTTGTATTTAGTGCTAATTCCACTTTCTACTCAATGAATATCTTTGGGTCCTTGTTTTTCTTGTTATCTAGACATTAGGAGTAAACAAACAAACAAACAAATCAGAAAGACCAATTGCCACCTCCCAAAATAACAACTTTCATCGTCACTGTAATTGTATGTGGGAAATCACAATTCAAAGACAGATTGTGTGCATTGCAATAATGAGCACCCATGCAACTGTGATTGACGCCCCCGAGGCAGCAGAAGCATAGTAACATCTGAAATAGAATGAGCAGTCTGTGACCTGCTTGTTAAAGGATGTTGTGAACATTTGGCAGCCATCAGTGAATTGCTTCCAGAAATCACTACATGGAGTGAAAAAAAAAAGCATCTCAGTTGGTAGTTGCTTAGTTTTGATTGCACAAAAGCTTGGGATGAAGTGGAATTACAATGTCTTTAGCGATGTAAACTATACTGAGTTGTGCAAAACAGATGCAATTTCTGGAGATTTACAGAGGACCTTTGAGGTTGAAAACACAAACACTGACAAAAATATAATGTTAAAAGAATGGACAACAGGTGGTAGCACAACAACAAGTATCAGACATTTAACCCCTGAATCTGTTGCTTTCAGGTGTTTGAAGCCACATAATAAATTGTCACGCTTCATGTCTTGCCCGGCTCAAAATGTCACTCTTTTAGTCCATAATGTGATTTAGCTTTTTAAAATACATAATACCAAAAACACTATGCCATCTACACTGATCTTGCAGCATGTTCTCATTTGCATTTCACAATAAACAAATTAAATGTTGTTAAATGCCACTATGGGATTGCAATGACAAAAGACACAGTGTGATGATATTTTGAGGTATCCTGGGATGATGGGAGTGGCTGTCTTCACAGGGTACAGGAACTCAGACGAATAAAAACAGGCAAATGTTATGTTGGTTATGTTGAGAAATGTAATCACGACTGTAATCATTGGAATAATCCAGGTTTTACTCCAACTGCTATTGCTAATCTTCTTCATTATGCATTTTCCCATTAGTGGTTCCCTCAGTGGCTTCTCTTCTTCCAGTCCCTTCTGTCTCCTGTATCGTCTTTCTTCATAGCAGTCGCTGACACATGCTCCCTCACTGCATCCATTGACCTCCTCATTGGCCTTTTTCTGCTTGCTGTGCAGCTGCATCCTTTTCTCCAAAATAGCTATCATCTGTCCTACATCTATCACCAAATCAAGCAACATAATTAAATATTAACTATTGAGTAAAGTTACACGTTTTCAGGGTTTTGACACTTTTGGAATATTGCTAAAACAGTGTGGAGAAACATGTTATTTGGAAGTTGCATATTACGTATAGAGCTATTTTCGACGCCATTAGATGAACTTGACACTGGTCATCAGTTCATGGAGAGCTGGGAACTTTATTTTGGAACTCTTTCTCATTGTGAAAATTAATTTGTATTTGTTTGCAAATGCACTAGGCTCTGAAGGCCATTCAACAAAATGCCCCACCCTCTCCAAAATTATATTTTCATCAAAATATGACATTTGTATTCAGCCGGACTCTCATCTAATTTCTCATCACAGTCCTAATCAAAGTGATACGGTTAAGACCCAAATATTAGACATGGACCTTGCAAATGCAAGCATTAAATCAAGCACAATAGCATGACCATTATGTTACAGTACACTGTGCTGGCGCTGTGCGGAGAAAAGTCCTGATCCTCATGTGCTGTGATCAGAGTAAATTATTCTGACATGCCAATCTCGGAGTCTGGGAGTAAAGCTAAAGAGGTCTTAGATTTCTTTGTTCCAGACGTGAATGTTTTGCACTTACCGTACACTGTAGTTGAATAAGATCAGGATAAGAGCCATGAATAAAATGATTGAAATTTTCAATCTAGGGCTGAACACAGTAGTGTGAGTAGAGATGAGATGCAAACCAAGCGTCCCTGTGGGGAGTACGATATGGATTATAGGATCCTGCTGCTGGTCCACAGAGACACATGCAATCACTCAACTGTTTGATATCCTCCTGTAGGTTGTGCTTGATGCTACTGTATATTTTATATTCACCCTCAAGAATATATGATGACTATGATCAATGTTTATATATATATATATATATATATATATATATATATATATATATATATATATATATATATATATATATATATATATATATATATATATATATATATATGGAACCTGTGGAACCTTTTAAGGAGCAAGACCTTATTTCTGGTGTTACAACCCCTCGAGAGTCTTTGTGTTGCATTTGAAGACCTGCTGCATTTTATGAGAGATTGCTGCATTTCAAGTTATAGATCCCAGTGACATATTGTAATGAATTTTCTTAATGTACGCCTGCTTGCAAGGAAAGCTATTATTATTATATATACTATATATTTTTTCAGCTTTCACAGCTTCCATATAGATGCATGCACTTGATTGTTTCACGACCTAATACAGATTCAAGTTATAGCCGACAAGCTTTTCAAACAGGTCCGTACATTTTTTGATTGTGTGGAACTGTGCGCAGATGGCTTTGGCATAATCTCCTCAATATGCTCTCAATCATACTGTACAGACAGAGAGGGGAAAAGACAGCAGGAAAGGTCAGGAAGCGGTGGATTTTATGTGATTATTTAAAGGCTACAGTGCGCACGCACCAAGTAATCTTTCTTTTATATTGATTTCTCCTACTTTATTTCTTGAAGAGGGGAACCTTGAACAATTTATTGACAACACAACAGCAATCTCAATTTTTGCAGGTGTGTTCTGGGATTAAGCAAATCTGGAAGCAGGTGGATCACAGCTTCAGTGTTCACAGTTCAGGTGCAGTTTGGCTGCAACACATCAGAATCCAGCCGCAGGCATCTACCGTATCGAGCAAGCAGGACCTTGACTTTCGTATTTGTGCTTGTAGGTTTACGTGCACACAAAGAGCCAAGTTATTCAAAGAAACCATGACATCCCTACAGAAAAAGGAAAAAAAAAAAAAAAAAATCCAAGGACCTGGAAACTTGTACTGAAATAACCTGGTTGAAACCTTCATGCAGCACGTCAGTCTGCAGGATGTCTCAAACGTGGTTTGATCAAAACAGAGCATTTACATATTTTATGAAATGTTACTGCCTTGCTGTGCTTGAGGAATAGTTAACCCTCAATCCTTCTTGTGATTCAAAAAACATTTCAACACTTAGTGACAGTGTTGGTATATAGTTGGGCAGAAATGACAACGTAACAAAATTCAATGTTAAAACGACAAGAATATCGCTGGTTTGAGTCTGGGTTTGCCTGTTTCTTTTTGTTTGCCCTGTGATGGACTGGACATTTTCCAGGTTGTTTTCCGTTTTTAGCTGGAGTTTAGTGCCCCCACCACCTTACATCAGGAAATGTGCCATATTTCATAATTTCCTCATTTCTTTTCATTTCATACACAGAATTAAGTCATAACGGGGCAATATGGTTTTTGAATGTCTATACTAGTTTTTACACTTTATGTTTTGCAATCTTAATTGTTTTATCTACTT
Source organism: Blennius ocellaris (assembly GCF_963422515.1). Taxonomy (NCBI): domain Eukaryota; kingdom Metazoa; phylum Chordata; class Actinopteri; order Blenniiformes; family Blenniidae; genus Blennius; species Blennius ocellaris. The sequence goes on along the minus strand of NC_137650.1, from coordinate 27,343,518 downwards.
TTTTTTGGCATCTATCTATTTTCTAAACAGTTTTAATTATTTTGATATTTCAGTTTTACTGTGTATGATGGAATGACTTGATAACACTTTTATTTTGTTGTATGAAAAAGGACGTTTGTTGTCGCAGAAAATTATCTATTTTTGTAAATAATTTGACCTTAACACTCAGTAAACCCTTGCAATAATGTAGAATTATATGCATCACATATCTATAAATTGTGTGATTTTGCTCAGTGTTACACTTTAAAGTTAGTTTTAATATATTTTACTGAACCCAAACTCAGCAGATTTACGAACTTGAAAATAGGAAAAGAAATCCTCAATCATCCTTTCATATAACCTGATTGTAGTAATTTTATTTTCATTAGTATTTCATTAAGTGCCAAATAGAGGGTTGAGATGTGTGAATGGAAATTAAAGATCAGTAAAATGCCAAATGTGAAAGACGCCAAACAAAAAGAGCCTTTAAAGTAAGCAAAATAAAGGATTGTATGTTTCCTGACTGAAGACTAGTTTTCTTGTAACATTTTTATAAAAATCCATATCAAATGAGAAAAAGATTTGACACGATAAAAAATATTTAAATGCAATTTAAATGCGCTAATACACTTTTTTGACATACATTTTTATGTTGACTTCGATTGACACCGCTATCTAAATCTACCAAACAATTTCACATTTATGTATATAACTTTGGCTGTCTGGGACTGTTCTCTAAAATACTGATGCACAAAAAATAATACAGCTTTTAGATGTTGAGTTTAGTTTTACATTTTATGCTGAAAGAAAGACATCACAGCTACAGCGGAGATGAAGAGGACAGAGGCCACTAAAAGACACGAAAGAGCCTAATAAGGAAAATATTGGCGATAACAGCAGAAGCGCTGATAACGAGTCAAAAAGAAATTGCAGTGGCAGCTGGATTTCAGTAAAACTAACCACATTTGGGAGCTTGGGTTTGCAGGGTATTAATGTCAGAATTACATCTAAAGGACTGAGACACACTGACTAAATTTGAATTCTACCACTTCCCTTTTCTTTTAGATAAATTCGACTCCCACGCATCATGATTTTTATTTATCCATAGTTATTTTTTGGCTTCGACCTTGTGTTGCTTCATTGATCATACTCACTTTGTGTTATTTGCCACAGAGCACCTTATTTTAGATAATAATTGTCCACCTGTTTTACTATTCATTTTCTAATTCACATAATCTATTTTAAAATGACCTCCAGCCAAAACCTTGGAGGTCTTCTTCATCTGCCCTTTCTTCAGAACTGCTGCACACACACACACACACACACACACACACACACACACACACACACACACACACACACACACACACACACACACACACACACACACACACACACACACACACACACACACACACACACACACACACGTGCAGCATACACAATAAGTGACTTTACCTTGATCCACTGGTGTGATTAAACGATATGCTCGGGATTGAGATGTGAATGAATTGTGTTCAATCGCTTGCTGCCATGGTCAGAGTCATTACAGCTGACAGACTGCACCGACACTAAAGAGTGAGGAGTCCTTGACGTGAACCACGGACTATTACCACGCTATAACAACAATGAACTGCTCTAAAACAAAGATTAATGCTGTGTTTTGAAACGTTCGGACGCATCTAATAAGTGTACTGTTGTGTACAGTTTACTGTACTCGCATCATTGTTTCATGGTTTCATTTGTAGGAGATGTCATGAAGGACTTGGTGTATAGCTTTCATTAACTATACATGTGGTTTCTACCACGCTGTAGAGACACACCTTCATTCACATGTACTGTGAATCATGTTTTCCTCCACTTCGCAAATCTCACTTTATCCCCCCGGTATTCCTACAGATGATGTATGCCATCACTTTTCCATGAGGTTGGAATAATTCATCTTTTATTATTGCTTCTCACCGAAAGACGAGATAATAAATTGAATTGAATTCAGTCCTTTGAGTTCAATATCGTGACATACTGAGGGTGTGTTTCATATTTTTCCGGTTGTATCCAGGGTGTTTAAGACAAAATACAAAAACTGAAATCTAAAAATTCTCAATAATGGGCAACACAGTCGTGATGAATGATTGAATCCTCTTTTAGAGTAAAATAGTTCAACTTCAACTAATATTGCAAAGTAATTAAAGTAAAAAACCTGGGACTCCAGGTAATAACAAACAGTTACATACAATACGTTTGTGCACAACAACATTGAGTAAATATGGAAATATTCCATTTAAAAATTGATAACAGGCTGTTGCATTATACAGAGGATCCATCATGAGAATGAAAGCTGTGAAACAAATGTGCATGGAGCAAGATATGAACACATGGCACCTTGCTGTTGCTCACTCCTCCTTGTGATATTATTGGATAACGTTGTGATATTATCCAAGTGTTATCTTCACTTGAGCATTAGTGAAACTGATATGTAAAGTGATATTTATACTGTGCTATGAACTGTAGTAGAAGTTTTCCAAAATGCTGATTTAAGTAAATGTCTTTACTGACTGCGGTCACTTGAATTCTTTTTTCAGACCTAAAATAACCAGAGGATTAATGAAACTTCTCTAAGTCTGTCCTCTGCTCTCCGTTCACAGCTACACCCTCCGTGTGGTCGGCAATGGGATCAAAGCTCAGAGTGCCAATCCTGAAGTCAAAGTCAAGGGAGCCGATCCTGTAATTAATCAGATTATTGATAAACTGAAGCACATCAATCAGGTGAGACCCTCTTCATCCATCCTATACACTCACTGGGAATTGTTTAAGTTTATAAGTGGATCTTTCACTTCCTTCACTTTCTACAGTTTCTTCCCCTCATTCTGTCAAATATATGGTAATTGTCTCCTGGGGCACTCCACTGACTCCGGTTTCAGTAAATGCAACATTAGGAATCTCTTGTATGCTGCTTGTGAAGCTGAAACTCGTTACTATTTTTCTTTAATTCTCAACAAACTATTTATATATCATCTTTCATTTTACTGGCAAGTGGCGGCTCATAGAAAACTAGTGTCAAATGCAAAATCATTTCTGGGCAAAGAATGAAAAAATTAAATTAAATCAATCATTACACATTTAGAAATCCATTTGATCTGGTTTGTGTATTTTCATATTTACATTTTGTTGTACTGCTCTTTGTCAAAATCAATGTAGCTTTTCTATCAAGGAGTCCGTCTTTATGCATGTTTGTGCTGCTGTGGCTCCTTTCAGTGCAGTTTATCTCTCAGGTTGATGAGATTAGAGCAGTTTACTGGAGCACTTTCTCCTCTGTAGCTTTAATAGCAGCTGCTCCGGCTGCCTTTGGGTTGTTGCATTGCAGCAGCAGCAGCAGCAGCAGCAGTTTCACATGTCTGTTGCTTTGGTTTCCCAAGTGGCAGGCTGAGGGCCAGGTCATCTCTCTTGACCTCATGCTGGCACCCCCTCCCCTGACTAATTCACACCATCTGTGGGATGTCAGCACACATAAATCTATATCATAACCATTTGCGAGCCCCTGATCCGCCTCATTGACATTCATTGCGGTTTTTTGCCTTTTTGTGTGTTTTATTCAGCCTCTTCATTATGCCTGTGGTTTTATTTATTTATTTAGGTTTTGGTTTTTTTTTTGTTTTTTTAGTCCGTTTCCTGAGCTTTGATTCTGAGAATTTATTTTATCTACTGCATGTGAGTTACTGTAAATACCATGAAACAGATTATGATTATAAGCTCAGCACGGCTCAGCTCAGATCATACGTAATCTGCTGAGAACATGGACAGAATCATTGCGCTCAATATATTTTGCACACACTCACCTGATTTTATTTTTTAAATTTCTTTTCACTATACTAACTGTTCATATGCATTTTGGTCATTTCACATTTTGATTAATGTCATTACCCATTCAAACCTGCTCCTGTTGACCTTCATGCTCGTCGGTAACCTCTGAATTAATCTATTAACACACTGAGCAGCGAATCAAATCCTTTTTTTATTTTCAAATGCCACGCTTCCAATGTACGAACAAATGTGTTGTGTGAGATGCTGAATAATGTTACAATCAACATTTAGACATTTAGAAAGAGCGTTGTTGCAAACGCTATCTCGGCTCAATCAACAGTTAGTGATTCACTTATTGATTCCTAATAAAATCCTGTGTATCCCCATCAATCAAAGAGATTTAAGTTCAATACTAATTCTCCGTTTGACACAGATAGATAAAAGTCTGCAACTGCTGAAAAAACATTTGTATATTTCACTTTACACAAATTGATTCCACAACAAGCAATATCAGGAGGAATAACATCATTTTGTGATGTCAATTTAACAATATCTCCTTGCAAACCCTTTCTGAGTCACCTACCCAGCAGATACAATCTACATGTTGAATAGTTCATCATCAGTCTTCTTTTAACCCTAAATGTTGCCTCTTGGAATCGATTGCTGCGTTTGTATTTTCCCTGCATACACAGTATGTATAAGGAAGTTGGGCAAAATGTAATGAATGTAATGAAGCCAGTATTAAACACTGATGGAAATGTCTTGGTTACCTCGGTGTTAGAAAAGTGGACCTGGTAGCCGATGTTTGCTGGTTCAATTCCCACAGCCAATGGATTCCCACTGGAGGCCCCTCATGGTCGGCTTTTAGCCGAAATATTGAGATTAATATAGTGTAAAAAAGTATTTCTATTCTATTCTATTCTATTCTATTCTATTCTATTCTATTCTATTCTATTCTATTCTATTCTATTCCAAACAATGTAAGGATAAAGGGAAATAAAGTACAAAGGTAAATGAGTTCATGTGAGGATGCAGGTTTGGGTGAATGATGACAACTTTTACCCCGGGCCATGTTATGATGCGTTTATCACCACCACCAGCACACAGATCTTGAACGCCTATCGCAACCTCCAATGTTTATATATGCTGTCAGTAACGGTCTACTGATCTGACTAGGAGGTGGAGATATGACCGTCTCCTCCATATCTCTTGGTCTGATAAGAGCTAACAGCGGTCACTGAAATGGGCTCGGAGCATTCGAAATGAATGGAAATATTTGACTCTTCAGCTGTTAAATGCTTCCATCTGTTCACCAGCGTGTCGATAACCGTGTCTGCTGTTTTTTTTTTTTTTCTGTTTTTGTTTTGCTGAATACAACTGCCTGCTGTGGCTGTAAATGAGGTGCAGTCAAAATGTTGCATTCTAAATGGGAATTTAGTTTTGAATGTCTGATGGTTTTTAAAGTCATTCGCCTGACAGGTTTCTTGATAAATTGACTCGTATTAGATTATATCATAAACTGAAAAGAAAACACCATTTGAAAAAATTGCAATGGTGTTGTTTTTTTTCATGTACACTAATTCAATTTGTCCATTCATTCATTTCCTTGAATTTCTCACTGAACTGCTGTGAGAGTTCGTACGTTTCGGCACATCATCGTGAAATTATACACTTTCCTTTCTGTTTGGGGTTTGCATGTTTACCCTGTGCATGACAGTGTTTTATCCCACAACAGAAAACATTTTTAAGGCTCAATGATGTCTGTAAATTTCTCATAGATTTGAATTGTCAGTTTACCCTGTGATGGATGAGGCACCTGTACAGGGTGTTTGCAGCTGCTGCTTATAGTCAGCGGGGATTGGCTGCTGCACTGAGTTTGACGAGAAGACGACAGATGGACTTCCTACCTATTTGTCTATCCTCCCTTTCAAAGTTTTGCTGATCTTTAATTGGAAAGATTTTGTGAAGTAGTTTGTGGCATTACAAGCAGTAATGAAAAGTGACATTTGGATGCAACATTTTACTCGTAGCTCATCATCATTTATTTATTCTCTCATTCGCGAGGCAAATCTTCTGTGTGTGGGGAAGCTCAGTGAGGTCGGTCTTATATGTCGACTCAACATCTCTGCTCAGAATGATTAAAACCAATGACCTTTGGCATCATGATGTGACTTTTTATTGACCTGAATAGCAGAACGATTCAACGATGGCATAGTTTCTTTCAAGACTTTATGCAAGTAACATTTCATTTTACTGATGAAAAAAGTTAATTATTAATGCTTGAATATAAAGAATACAGTGAATCATTGTGCATTTAACCTTGACTCTTTTGCACTTGTATATCCTTCAAAGCAATTCTCTCTGGTGTCAATCCACTGAAATTTGAATGCATTTACAGAATTTGTGTAGCAGAAAATATTGGTGAAGTGAAGGTGAGTCTTAACATCTTTTTTTCTTTAGTTTGGTGTTTTCAGTCATAATCCAACCTTTAGCTCGTTTAAAACCAATCTGAGGGCTATTGCAATTCATGGAAGATTCTAAAAATACAAAACTTCCATTCGATAATAAAGTAACTCACATGCAATTATGGGTGTCATTTCTCTGTAAAAGAACGTGCTAATGGTGGTCGATGTCTTCAAAGTGCTTTCAGCATTTTTGTTTTTGTTCCAGCAACATTGTGACCACAGGATAAAAACAGTATTGATGGTTATTGTGGCTTCTTTCATCTAGAATCCAGTACATTAGTTTCCAGCAAGTGAAATCGGAGGGGAAATGATAGTATATTGTAATGACTTCACGTCATTATTGTGGTGATGCTGCGGGATTTAAAGACAAGCTTGCATGTCGGTGTTCAGCATCAATAACATGCAAGTGTTGTGTCCACTGTGCAAACAGCTGTATTGATTAAAATGATCATCTGTTCTGTCGTTCTGTTCGACAGGTGTAAGACAGCCGGCTGAATGCAGCAGAGTTCCTCCTTGTTTAGATACCACCATTATCTATATGCACGGTGAAGATGGCTGTTCTGAATCTTTAAAATGTCAGACTATTATGGCACTTTTTAACAGCACAATTGAAGCTTCCTGCTTTTCCTGCATTGAGACTTTCCAGTCAAGGTGTTTACAAAAGTGTCAGTGACAGGTGTAAGTAGAACTGTCTCTTGGTTATGAAAAAAAAAAACCCAAAACAACAACCAGCAAACTGAAAATGATGCTAATTGGTACGAGGTAACAAAATAGATAACGCGATAACAACTAGACAACATGTCAGCAGGTGACAGTTTTTGTGCTAATCAAACAGAAAAAAGACACAGTGCCTTTTTACCTTTAAAACTAATCATCTTTATAATATCATCTCATATGACTGCAATTGGATTTGTATTTTCTCAGACAACTTCAACTTTAAATATCTGGCTGTTATTCATTATTCGTCCATTTGTTGACTGCATGTTAACATAGTGCGACACACTGAGGAATCTTGTAAACCACTGTGATGGCCAGTATATCGGCACAGAGCTCAGTTTATCTGCTTTTCCTCAGTTTTTCAATGTTTACAGCTAGCATAGTGACACACAGCAGTGTATTGGCTGCTGCTATCGCCACACAGCAAGATTATTGAGGATTCCAATCGGACGGAGGACCTTTCTGGTTAGAAGCCAGCATGTTCTCCTTGTGCATGATTGGTTTTTCTCCGAGTTCTCTAATGTCCTCCCACAGTTCAAAAACATGCATGTGATGTTATTTGCTAACTTTAATTAGCCCAGAGTTGTGAAGGTGTGTGCGTGTGCGTGTGCGTGTGTGTGTGCGTGTGTGTGTGTGCGTGTGTGTGTGTGTAAACTAGTCCATGGTGTACCTGCTGTATAGAAGATGGATGGAGGATCATCAATCATCAGAAACAGTCTATGTGCAACAGTTTTGACATTCCTATCCTGTCACAGCTGACAGGTTTTCACAAAAATCTAGTGGCTTTAAGACTTGAAAGTGTTTCATACTTCATCAGAACGGGAAAGGATGTCAGTGTTTCTTCTTTTAGTCAGTTTCAAGTAGTGATGCTTGAGTTATATTTGATCATAGCAAACAATTGTTTTCACCTGTAAGTGAAACATCAACCAGGAGTTTAGTCAAAACTTTAGAGACATTGTCAACCAGATGGCCTTTCCACTGGAGCTCTAAGACTTTGCTGTTTCAAGTTTTTCTTCTTTTTTTTGGGGGGAGTTTGAAATCATGGCCAGAAAAAGACGGGTTGAATGTGATGACTGCTTAAAAAAGTACAAATGTGGATCTGTAGTTGAAACCCACTTGTGTTGAAATACATTTGCTCTTGTGCACCAATACTTTGTGCCAAATCTTCAGGGTCTGTGCCAACACTCCCTTCAGCACATACAGATGAAATAAAAATATAGAAACTGAACTGATGCAGGAGGTAACCTGCTCCTCGTGAGCTTTTGCAAGGTTTTGTTTGGATGAATTTATATTACAAATACCCATAAATGTCTTAATTTTTTGCTACTTGTAAGTTTAACATTAATTGATAGTGAACCGTTCAACAAAATAATATATTACTGTATCATTTTTTCACTGTTGCTCAACATTAGATCCATGATAATGTATTACATATGGGAGCATTACAAATGAGAGCAATAAAGAAACTTCATTTTGTAAATGTCTCCAGCCAACAGTAGAGTCCAGTAGTCTGATAGTGTAATTATGAATGTGCAGAATGTGTGTAATATCAATATATTTAGTCCACACTGACAGTAACTGCAGCTTATTTAATCTAAAACAACTGTTTCTTGTTTGTCTGTTGAAGCGTTCAAAAGCAGATTTGAGGAGTAGAATAAAAAAATCCAAACACAAAGTTTTGCCTGTACCATAGATGAATATTGTAATCTGTTAATTAATAGATTGTAAAGGCTCAAAAATTGTAAGATTTTAACATTAATTATTGTATTTGGTTGTTGGGCTGGAAATAAATGACGTGACGTTTACTTGGTTACGCTCTGTTTTCCTTCACACTGACCAAGCAGTATTCTTTGATTAAATGATTAATTATCATGTATTTGGCAGCATTTTGGAAGCCGATACCATTTTTAAAGTTTTTATCGTTAACACTTTATGAGTAGATAGGCTCTTGTTTAAAAATGCAACATAATTCATTTGTAATGTATCAAAAAATGTTGCAGTGTCTGATTTTCTGGCTCTGATGGTTCATCTGGGAGTTTTGAAGCAATGCCCAGCGGGTGTTGCTGAAGATATGCATATAACTCTATGCATTTACAGGATTACTAGTATTGTACTGGAAGTTTTCCCCGAGAATGCTTCAGACATTGCTGGCAGACACTCTCACAAACATACAAAAGCAAAATCCTCAATAAACATCAACGGGCACTTTCCCCAGTCTCCTCTGGAGTCTAGAAATTATCTTTTGTTTTTATTGGACGAGAGCAAATTTTATTCTGGCCACGTCTGGGCAGGCAGAACTTGAACCCGGGCGCAGCCCAAACGGGGTCATGGGCCTGAGGTTGAGACTCACTGTGACGTGAGACACAGACATATTGCACATAAGATATAAAGCATCTGTGCGAGTCGATTCAATTGATGCTACTGATATTCTTGACACATCATAGCAGCTGAAGTAATGTTCATTTCGGTGTCATGATGACATGATGTTTGTATAATTCTAGCTTGGTTGTTTTTAGCATAATTATTTTTAATACACTATAATGTGTGAATTAGTAGTTTGTTTGGTTTTTAGAATCAAATGAATTTAATGAAATCTGAATGAATGTTTCACAATTGGACAACATGTATTTGTTTGATATTGTTCAGTGAATTTGTGAACGGAGCATCTAAAGTGTTTTTATTTTTGCTTCAGAGATGGGAAACGTGCAAAATACTGATACCAGAAGCCAAACTAGCAAGGTGAACTCTTACAACTGATTCTCTGTTTCAGAATTGTAGATCTTTGTATTATACATCGTGTGACTCATTTAGCAGCTTGTGCGTTCACAGTCCTTGAATCTAGTTTGCATGATCATCTCACTGGGACCTGATTTGCAAATAGTTATGATTGGCATCTCATTAACTGTTGTAGTGCAGCACACAAGCCAGCCTGCATGCTTGACCTGAATTGTCATTTCCCATCAATTTCAAAAACATATCCCACTTTATTCTTTTCCTGTTTTAAAGCCATTGATAACACATGTTCTGAGATTTGCTTCTTGTTTGTAGTCAACAAGAGGTCCCAGAATTGAAAAAAAAAAAAAAAAAAAAGTCAGGTAATTCACTGACAAATGTGGCTGCTTGAGATGGAAACTGGGGCTTGAGAAGGATATGTGGGCCATGTTCAGATTTAAAATGCAGCTGGTGGTAAATGTCTTATAAGGTATTTTTTTGTTTTCCAATTTATGCATGTTGGATGCAAACGGAGGAGGCACCTAGTGTGTTTGTAGGTGTGTGTGGTGGGAGGTTAATGGCACCTCAGTTTATGACCAGCAGAAACATCAATTACATATATGACTGCACACCCGCTCTCAACTTGTGCACATCAGTGACTGTGCACACATGTGCGTGCACAAAACACAGTACATTGCTCCTGTGAATTAGTGTAGTCTTGGTGCACCTGATTAATATTTTGAGAGTTCGCCTCAACGTACACCTGTATGTCTGCACGAATGCAAAGTTTCCCGTTTGACAGGCTTGAGAAACAAGAAGTTGCACAGTGAAATATGAACGATAGCAAAAGGTGAAATTCTATTTCCCTTAAAGGATATCACTGTCAGGCATTTTTATGAGGATGAGAATGATGTGTCCATGCAAATGTTGATTTTTTCATGTTTTTCATCTACATATCAGAAACGTTTCTTACTCTTTCCATCTATCCGCCTCTGACCTTGACGAACTCGAGTACAGAAACAGTTCACAGTTGCTCTTGGACTAAATGGAAATGTATCATTACGATTCTGCAGCCGAGGCTGCACAAAAACACTAAAGAGCAATGCAGCTATTGACAAACTCATCGCACAATCTGAGTGTACAAACTCTAGATTTCATCATCTTGCTCATCAGCAGCTCTTTCTTATGAATTATTTGTTGGCTCCTCTACTCTTTGCCTGTCCTCTCCTCTTGATGTGGTAAAACCCATCAAGAATCTTTAAGTAGGCCCTGTCCCTGTGTCTCTCAATCAAAATCAGGGGCAGGCAGCTCCTCACCCAGTCTGCAGACTGAATTATTTACCAGCCATTGATGTGGTGGTTGACCAGCAGTTTTGCTTGTGAATTATTCATATTCCCTCTCCTTTTAGTCCAAAGGATTAACACTTAGAATATATTCACATTTTATTTGTTGTGCTCTCGAATTTGCACACCACAGCCTAACATCTGACTGGTATAAAGTCTGGTTAGGGAGCAAAGGCAATTTAATTTATAACTGCCATCCTGGTCTTCAGAAAACGCAGATGATTCTTTTAACAAAACATACGTGCTCAATTTGACTTACAAATTCCATTTGTTTGATTTTGTTATTGTTGGTACAACCAGGAATCTGTAAAGTAACAGATGTCAGTGCTGTGCAGGTGAGACAAATCCTCAAGTAATACATAATGCATAATAATACATTTTCAACCTACACTTATTGTGTCAATCTTTATCCCGATGTGGTAAAAGGAGGAAATTAAAAAAACATTTGAAGACAAATCCAGCTTTTAGCTACATACCTGACGATAGCTTCATACTAAGTGATTGTATGTAAGCATAATTAGAGCATCAATGCCATAATCTTCTTTGTGCAATTAGTCAATTGTTGCAGCATTTCACTTCTACACTATTGGAGAATGTTGTGAAAGCATATTTTCATTTGCATAATGTATGCATTTAAATTTCACCAGCCATCTCTCATTTGAATTACACACGTTTGGGGTTATTTTCCCTTCAGTAGAAAAAGTAACGTAGGTTTATTAAAGTCAATATTAATTTTTGAGGTGACGGTTTTGATGTGGGCAGCCAATATCAGACAATTTACACTACAAACATTTCTTCAGAAGATGCTGTAGTGTTATGTATTTTAAATCTGAGATATGTTTATTTTGCACTACTTCCCTCTCTGATCCCCCAGCGGTCTTATTGTGGAGTTGTTTCTCGTGCATCCTCTCACCGGAGGCAGACGGCCTCTCACTTTAAGTCTGATCTCTTTCAGTTAAAGGACTTTGTTGCTCCCATCTGTTGCCAATTGTTTGCTCAAGGGTGCAAATGTTGAGTTTCTCGTGATAATACTGTAAAGTGAAGTGAAGTGCAGAGAGTGAACATATGTTAGGATTTGGCCTTGTAAGGGTAAAACTGTTTTGGATTAAATTGAAAGCCCGTAGTTAGAGTTCAAGATTGAGTGACCATAGTTGGAGGGCAGAACTGGCATGGCTTGACAATTTTATATCCTCAAAAAATAAATTTTAAATTCCCATCTCACAGCACTTTCTGACTTCTCGATCTTTATCACTCGGTTTCACGCTTCGCTGCTTGAGAGAAGGTTTTAAATATAAATCATAAACATCATGCATCCGTCTTGCAAACCATCCTCATTCAGACCAGAGTCACTCAGAGCTTGATCCCGGGGGACATGTTGCAGGGCCAACACCGGGAGACAGGCAATCACACACACCCACACACACACACTCACAGACTGACCCCAGAGCCAGTTTAGTGTCACCAATTAACCTAACAAGTATGTCTTTGAACTGCTGGGTGAAGCCAGCAGGCTTGAAGAAAAACCCACACAGACACAGGAAGAACCACATGTGAAACCAGACCTCCGTGCTTTGTGGTAACAATTCCATCTACTACATCGCTATACCACACGTTTTTGTTTTGAACGTGAAAGATTTCCTGCTGATGGCCGCTGTCAAGGAAACAGAAATGTTCCCAAAAACTGAACACATATTTTATTTACTGGGGACTATCGGATCTGACTTTATTGTTCGCTCTGGCCTGTTACTTGTATTTACTGGATTACTACTATGGTGAAGTTCACTTCATATTTGAATTTCTGCTCTTAATCACTGACCGGCTGCCTCTCGCTGTGCACTTGGCTTTAATAAACACGCCATTAGTGTTGTAGTGGAGGAGAGGGAGATGGGAAATGACGGCATGCGTCTTGGGAGCCAACTCGCATCCTGACACTTTTTCTCCTCTGACTGGCAAATGCGATCATTGTAAGATCTCTTCCCCACCCTGTATTTACGGAGAACATGTTCAGGGAGAATACTAATGAGCTTAAGACCTACGCAGCGAGACTCATCTCTTGAAAGTGAAGGCGTGTTTTGCCATTTTGCCACATGACATCCCCGAGATAGAAAATAGAAATGAAACATAATCAACAATCTGAACATGTATGCTCTCTTTGGCTTGAAAGAAACTAATTTTTGTTTGAAGACGAAACAGATGTTGTTGAAAAGATCTATTTCATGTTACAACACCCTCTGTAGGAGCTACACATAACACAAAAATGACACAAGACAATTTGATTGGTGGAGAGAAATGTATACAGAAGCATTGTAACATGTCAAAAAGAAGCCTTTTTGTTCACCTCCTGATTTGAGTGCAACATATTAGCGCTGTCACAAGGTTAACTGATGACGATAACTAAAACATGTCATATGACCTTCAAGTTATTATGATGACTCTTGTGCAAATGACTGCAATTGAATATTTGATTTTAGATATTAGGTTGTATTTGAACAAAACAGTGGAACTAGTTTGGTAACCACTGATATTAAAAAGTAACCTCTGCATTACTTCCGTGTCTCTTTAGTAGACCTGTATATCTAATGTGCACAGAGCTGTATTGTTCTAGTGTTTCAGCGACACATTAGCTCAGCTGTCAGTCTGAGTCAGTCCAATGACTAATTCCCTTCATTACATTCAGCTGACGTTACGTCACTTAGATGATGGGAGATAGTTTATAATCTGGATGGTATCAGTTCTTCAAGTGAATAATTAATTTATGAACTAATGGCAGCACGGGGGAAACAGAAACAAAAGAGCTGAGGCAAACGAACAATGTACAGACAGCAGCATATTACTAATGTAACATTACTGTCAGGAGGACCGACTTACTGGGGCACTCCTCCAGTAAACAGGAGTTTAGTCTAACAGTAACAGAGCTGCTTCACAGTGTAGTCATCAGCTTTACCTAAAGTCTTGAAAAGTACATACAATTTATATTTATGCAAACTCTTCTGTTGTTTGAAAGATATATATTGTAATCATACTCATACTCAACATACTCCAGGTTCCTAGATTGAAGTCATGTCTATAATCTACTCGCCTACTCATTCATCTTCCAAATGTCACATTACCCAGTTTTCTTCCAGTTATAATTACTGAGACTCTCAGAAGTCACAGTCTGCTATGTTTATTCATTGAGCGCGATTTAAAAATAAACCGTTGAAGGGGGGAATAAAGCCCAAAGGACATCTACAAAGTTCTCCACCTGTCAAGTCACGTGCAGACATTAAATAATCAACACATTGAAAGGAAAAACGTGAAAGCAGACACGACATGAAAATGAAAAACAGGGAACAGGATATTCGATTACATGAGTGATAATGTCCTTGAACACTCAAGACAAGATTAGATGTTTTTAAGTAGCTTTCTGAAGGCTGAGTAAGATAATATTGACAGCAGAAACTCCTTCAAGTCTTTGCAGATTTTCGACCTCTAAATGTGATATTGAATTGATAGCAAGGTGCTTGAAGGAAGGATAAGTGAAGATTGCTACTTAGTTGAATATGAATGGAAGGCTGATGAACAAAATCAGATTTCGTAAAGCTTTACAAAACCATGGAGTGGAAACACATCGAGCTTGTGAATGAGAAATATGTAATATGTTTTGAAGAGCTGTGCAAATGTTTCACGTCTTTCCCCCCCCAAGGGGATTAATAAAGTACAATTCTTCTTTTAGAATGAGAAACCATTGTTAGGAATCTCTTCTCAATTGTTAGCAGTTTAGTGTGAATGCTGTTGAAGTAATTCAGGTTTGAAAATAGGAAGCTGTTGTACAAAATAAGGTGTGGATTAGAGAACAAGCTTTTTGTATTACCCTAATCAGATTCATTGTTTTTTTTACAAACTTGAATATTCCAATGTGAACATTCATCTGAAACCAAAAGTCAGTTAATAAATATTTTTGGACTTCTTCTGAGAAAGTATTTTTTTTGTGGGGGGGGGGGGGGGGGGGGGTGATCAAAAACTTTTTTTTTAAATGATATTTTATTTTTATAGAACTGTTTAAAAATAGATTCTAATTCACAATTCACAGCTATAATAACAAACTTAAAGTTGCCATGTACAGCTAGGCTGGTATCATCAGCAAACACAAAACAAAAAAAGGCAAGAATGCATGGATAAGACATTGATTTATGAAATACAAAGAAAACAAATAAACAAATGAATGAATGTTCAAGATTGATCCCTGTGGAAGCTTAACGAGAATAATTGGTTCATTAAATGAAGAGCATTGGAGGGCAACACTCTATAATACATATCTGTTCAGCTGGGAAATGATAATATTATTGATTGAGTCAAATGCTTTGCATAAATTAAAGAAAAAATACCCAGGGCATTTTTTTCCCTGTCTTGGGCTGATGAAACATAATTTAGGAGTTACAGCAATGCATGCTCAGTGTAATTTTCTTCATAATATTAGTTGCCAATTTTTTTCATCAACTTTTATATCGGTATACCTATGACATATTAAAAATGTGTACCTGTTTCTTCAAACAGTCATGACATGTAGTCATTAGATCTTTTTTTTTTTTTTTGCAGTATTTTAAGGACTCTTAACCATAGACTCTACTTTTGTCTGTGGTGGGAAAAGTGGCTTAAATCGTTGCATAGGTTGGATAAACGTAGTGAAAATGCCCTTACATTTGCAAGATGCAGTAATGGCAGTCACCTTGTTCCATTACTGTAGAAGCTGCTGAAGTGTGGACCTTAATGGTGTGAGGTCACAAATTGGAGTTGAAAGCCGAGAGGAAACTGAAAAGGAGTGGACATTCCTATACTGATCAGCTACTTTCTCCATGCTACCTGAAAAAAAAACTAAAACAATTGCAAGGTATTTGTCATTGTTCTAAACTTTGTAGGCATTGAAGAAATGTATATATGTGACCCCATATTTTGCTTAATTACTCATGCTGCCTCATATTTTCTCATTTGCCTCATTTTCACTTTGCGCCAGAAGAATAGGCGGCAAAAACAGACAGTGTATTTAGGTGGTGCCTCATACTTTATAAAAGAAACTCAAAACTGTGTGTCATTTGGGCCAAGTTTTAATGGCCACGTGTCTGCATATTTGTACGTTTGTGGGTAATTCATTATTTCGACTACCTGTGGGGAGAAATGGTGTCGGAAATTGTTGCCGTTTGATTTAATGTTTCGATAATGTTTCCCAGATGGGAGGAGTGGAAATAAAGAAGTGTGTGGGCTGGATGAATGGCGTCCTTGATGATGCTCTAGGCTTTACTTATGCAGCGGGTAATGAAGATATCATACCACTATAGAAAGCCTGTGCTAGTGAAGTTTTTGATGCTGGCTTTACTGTATTCTGCTGCAGTTTCTTGTCCTGCACTGTCAAATGTGCCAAACCATACACACTGCGATGCAGCCTGTCAAAGTATACTCTCTATGGTGCCATGATGAAAGTTGAGCCAAGCCTCAATTCCCATGCCAGATCTTTTGTGGACGCCTCACGAACCACAGTCTTTGTTGTGATTTTCTGCACTGGTGGAGGAAACAGTTGGTATTGTGAAGAAGTTTGTGATGTGTACAGCATTGAATTGAATTATTATTATTATTATTATTTTTTTTTTTTTATGTACATCAGATGGTTGAGACTGCATTAAGGCTGAAAAGGGAACTGGAAGTTATACTCAAGAGAAAAAAGAGTGGAAATTTATGTTAGCCACTTAAATGTAATATTTGTTCCAAAAATACACTCTGCAATCAAACACCACTCAGATCTTTTTAGAAATTAATTTATTCTTGAGGATTTATTCATCACTGCTTATATCTTATATTTATCTGAATATATTTCACTCACTTTCCAAATTAACTAGGACTGTATTTTCTTTTTTAAGGTTCTACTAGATATCACACACTATGTCTCAATAGGATACCTTATATACTGTAAAAAAAAAAAGTCAAATTAAATAGAAATAATAACAACAAAAAATAATATTTACATACACATGGATGTTGGGTCATAATTTATACTACATCAATTCTGGTAGGAAGAAAATGTCAGCGGTGAACTGAAAATGAATTAAAATCAGGAGTTCAGGGTTGCATGGAAAACCCTGTACCATTTGACATATGACATTTGTATACTGGTAAACAAGATTATATCTATCAGTGGTGGTCACTTCTAGACTTTTACAGTAAAAAAGGAATTAAGTCAACAGATGAGCAATAAGGTAGTAAAATAGACGTTAAATAATAGGTAACAATAGGTTCCCGATCCAGTTTTATAGTCTTTAATGCTGAAATCGTGAGTTTGGTTGTTTTTGATTAATTGCTTCTAATTATATGTGTTTCAACAAAACAGATGGACTTAAGTGTTTGAATTTTCATTAACAATAAAGAGTGGCCACGGCCAATTAGCAGAGAAAATGGGAATTGCAGTAGATGTATTAACACTTAAGGATAACTCGAGCATAAAAGTCTCTCTGTCTGTCAAGTTAATGTCCAGTTATATTTGGGTTAATTCAGTTTTATGTGCAAGTCTAGACTCCTTTGGGCCATTTCTCATATATATATATATATATATATATATAGGAATAGAAAAACAGGTGACCACCCGCGGAGGGCGAGAGGGGAATTTTATTATATATATACTGGTTAGTTGCCAATTTACAAAGCAAAGTTTGACTTATTGTTAAAATGTAAAAAAAAAAAGTCAATGTTTTTTAATGAGTACTATTTATAATGGAGCAGGTGTGTGTGTGTGTGTGTGTGTGTGTGTGTTCACCCCGTGTCCGTCAGGTACTCCGGCTTAATTCGACAATTCAAAGATGTCTTAATAGTCGTCTCGACATCACCTGTAGAAGTGAATGTGAGAAGTTAATTGTTTGTCTCTGTGCGTTTGCCCTGTGATGGACTGATGACCTGTTCAGGGGCGTCACTCAGTGTAAGCTGGGATCAGCTCCTCTTGGATAAAGTAGTTTTATACGATTGATGGACATTTAGTTGGTTTTCGAATCATTCCAAAAGAAAAGAAAATGACCAATTAAGGGTATCATTATTCACACAAAATCATTACAAAGTATGCTGTGATGTATTTTTATTTTTTTATTACATGGGTAGTCTTGTTTTGGGAACAGTATAATTTGTGGGGTTTTTTTTGTTTTTGGTCATCACTGACTCTACACACGCTGCAGAAACAGCCAAAGGGTTGCCCAAGGGACGCTATGCAGTGTTTGAATGAATCAAAACACCTGTCTCCCAGCCAGCATTAGACAAATCCCATGCTATTCAGAGAAGAGAGGCTAATAACGCAGTTTGGCAATCCAGGCTGATTTCATTGTGTGAGAGAAAAGTCAGTAGAGCCATTCAATACGGTCCAACACAGAACAGATTCTCTTGTAGGCCCAGAAAGGCAAAAGTAATGAGCGGCGTGCTGATTGACAGGCTTGGTCAGATAAAACGGATGTGTCCGCGGCTTTGGAACAAATCAGTTAACTGTGAAATATCATTAGCTAATGAGGCTTGATTAATGAATTACTACTATTTGATGCAGCTCAAGTCATCTGCCATTGACTGCACAAATCAAACGTCACACTTTGGTTTGCTCTTAAAAGCCAGCGTTTTGAAGAAGTCAGGCCAAACCTTCTGGTTTTGGGAATAACATGTCCGTGTGCCAATGTGTTAGTAACAGATTACTATTATAAAATATATATATATATATATATATATATATATATATATATATATATATATATATATATATATATATATATATATATATAAAAAAGGGTTTTGAGTTTGTTAAATGGTTTGTTGTAAATAAAAAACAAAACAAAACAAAACACTACAGTCTGTTTGTCCTGTTGTTAACTGTTAGTATTAACATTAGCTGAAACACCTTTCGGAAAAAAAACAACAACTCCTGTTTACCGAATTCAAATCAGTCTTCCTGACAGCATCATGAAAGATTTACAATTGTCAGTAACATTACCATTAGCCTGTCTCCACATTAGCTGTGATGCATTTGTGGCCATAAATAAACAACTCATCTTACTAATTGCTGTCTGCTGCTGTTTACAGGTTAGTTTATCGAAGCTGCTTAGTACCTGTTTCTTCTCGAAACGGAGTCCGATGACGATTGCCAGGTTGCAAGTGGAGCACTTGTTGTTGACAAAACTGGACTTTGATAATGACTCAATGAGTCAAACAGACCAAAGCAACATGTGCACCAAAGCGTTTGACTTCCTGATGCAGCTTCATCTACACTTAATGAGTGAATCAAACTGACCTGCACAGCACTCGCCACGAAAACATCAATGTGACTAATATTAAGACGCCAAATAAAGGAGAGACAATTAAATGTAGCACCAGTTACTTTTCTAAGGAAGTAGTTACTTGTTTGGATAAAAAAACCTGTTGCTTTAATTGAAGACAGATTTTTACTCACGTTAATTCACTGGAGAACGTGTGTGATGTGTACATAGCACCAGTTAATGATACTAACAGAATTTATTACTTTTCACTCTTGGGGCTGCAGAGTGCTGAAATGGTTATCACTTCCAGCTCACTGAGAAGATTCCTGTGGTGGTGTATTGAACTGGCTCCTTACGGGAAGACTCAGCTGTGATGAGCTCCAGCTTCCTCTGACCTCAAGTTCAATGTAAAAAAAAAACAAAAGAAAGGGTGCAGAAGCTGGACGAATGGATGGATTCCTTCGGGTTCTCCTTGAATGAGCTCGGTTTCTATATGCCTCTTAAATGTAAGGGTCTCTGATGTCTAATAAATGTCCATATATAATCAAAGGCAATATACAATGCTGTTTTTGTAAAAACCCATAAAAAGATCCAAAGCTGATGGTCCTACCATACTATGCCATACTATTTCCTCTACAAACTTGAGAATTGTAGCTGTGTCTAGCCAGCTAATGGAGAAGGGTTGTTTCCACTTTACTGTCAGTTGTGAGGTTATTTACTGCAGCAGGATGGTACAAATGTATTTGAGATGAGACACAGTGCCTGTGGTCATTGTAATGAAGGACCATATCATGCAGTACAACAGGAGTTCCATTGAATCTCATTGAAATAGTTTTTATTCAACAAAGATGATCCACTCAGCAGAGGAATGGAATGAATCAGCCTTTGACTGCAAAGTTTGTTATTGAGATCAGTTGTTTTTTTAATTTATTTTTTGTGTGGTGGGGGTTGGTGGACTCAGAGATCTTTATGATGGCACCTAACTCATGTCGGAGAAAAGAAGCAATATGCAAGTTAGAAAAATGTTTCAGGTTGTCTAAGTTTTACTGAAGCAGAACAGCAGGGAAGTCAGCTCTCCAGTGATTCTCATCCTCCATCAAAGTTTCTCAACAAAGTTGTGACTTGAGACTCGACCAAAGGTCTTGTGATTGTGTTCATTTGTGTTCACGTTTAAAAGTAAACAGCGTTTCTTCCCTCCTACACACACTCACACACACGTACACAAGTTCATTTATACATTTTAACCTTTCAAGTCAGCGCAGATGATAAACAAGGAAATCTTGAAGCTTTCTTTGCATATTGTTTCTCTTGTATATAGATAATTATTGCAGAGCGCTACCATTTGTTAAAGCTGAAGGTTTTTGATCTCAACATACTGAAGCCTGGAGCAGTGCTCTGTCGTTTGGACTCCCACAAAAAAGGTAAAATTGAGTGAAACCTCAAATTACCCTCAGACACCACGGGAACTAATTATTTTGTAAATGTATAACACAATGTAGTTCTCGCAACTATATCAAAAGGAAAGCATACATTAAGTGAAAGGTTGCGTTGCTTCAACTGCCAATTTTCCCCGTCAACATTCAGCAGGAGACTGCAGACAGGCACTGGTATGTCTCTGCTCAGCCATGGCAGCAACCCTGACTCCGTCTCTCCGCTGCACTCAGCAGCAACTAATTAGCATAGACGCTACCTTTCTGATCAACACAAAGCATTCTCTCTTGTTTCCAGTGACGCACAATGAATTTAAATGAGCCAATTAGCGTATGCATTTCCCCTGGTGTCGAGTTCACAAAGGCTTTGATTGAGATTCTGCTGCACAGCAATACGGCAGAAAGTTTAGCTGCCCTGCAGGATGGTGCAGTCACAAAGGAGGGCTGTCATGTAACTCCTACTGTAGTGTCTTGTTCCCGGGAGTGTTTAGGATAATTGTAAATTAAATGGGAAAAAAAAAAATTCTGCAAAGGAATTTCCCTCTATTCTTTTAAAGCAACAAAGACAAATATTTTTATTTTGACAGAAAAAGTAGATTAATGTGAAGCAAAAATTTTTATTATTATTTTTTTAATTCAAGAATGGTAATTTGGATGTAGCTATTGTGTTTGTTAAGACACTGTAACTGACTGGAAAGCTTATGAGTTAATAGATTCCTTTCTGAAATGTTTTTTCCTCTTAATTTTCTGAAAATATATTCCATACTGTGCTGAGCATGAAACGACCTTGTTTACAGTGTCCTGTTATGAATATTGAATAAGTGACCCAGACTGTTTAATTCTGATTCAAACCTTCTTGCTTCGTGGGATTAAATCCAGAGTGAAAACACATTCGATCAATTTGGCTGAACAATGCAGCTACACAGACAGTACATTTCTTACAAATAAATACATATCATTCTTTGTGTGTGTTTCTTTCAATTCCCAGCTGCTGCAGGGAAAGTCCATCCCGAAGCTGGGCTCTCTGGACCAGATTGAAACAGGAAGTGGAGATACAGAGGGACGCTACAGCGGGGATTGCGATGATGAGGATGGCTGCAGTGGTTCAGGTGGTGGCGAGTTTAAGAGGAAAGTCTCCAGAGTCTCCAAATGTAAGTCTCATTCTTGATACATACCTTAACTTTATCTAAAGCCATTACATCCACAGGTGGACAGATTGAGTAGTAAACATCAGTAACATCACTTTTATTGTAGATTGTTTTAAAGATTTAGATTAAGTCCGAATGCAGTTTTTTCAGTAAATTAATTAATAGTCAAATGAAGTGGGAAGTTTTGTGCCTTTTCACTTTAATAAGTGCACAAGTTTTGAAAAATAAACAAAAAAAAACAATAATCAGTCTTTACCAAGTGGCAAGTCCAAATATTTAAGTGAGTCTGCAAACTTGATGCACTCAATGCTGTTCATATATGCTGTTTAACTCATAAATGTGAATATCAAATTGTGCCTCTTATCCATTCATCTTTTGAAGTTAGCGAGATTTTAAAAGCTATTTTTTGATCCAGGAAGAGATTAAAAGGTACACTCAAGTAATCCTATATTTTAACAAGACTTACTCCTGTCTCCATTTTACGACAGCAGTAATAATACTCATTAAAGATAATGGTTGCTATGGGGGCATTATTGCAATCAAGGCCTGTTACTTCAAAAATTATTGCCCCTCAGTGGATCGGTAACCCCTGATGAATCAGAGCGGCAGAGCTCTTCTCTTCGTTCGGTAGCCTTCCACGCTCTCCTCTCTGCACGCTGATTCCTTTTCTCCTCTACTCTCCATCAAACATGCTAACAGCCTGATTAATCACCTCTCTCATTTTGCCTATGGCGACAGTGAAAGGGGAGTCGGGGGGGTGGGAAGGAGGGGGTGTCATGCAAACAAGCCACTCTCTCCACGTAAATGTTGCCTCTACTGCTCGTCAGTCTGACTCGAGGCTTCAGCGGCCCGGGCAAGACACTTAACAATCGCTCATCTGAGGCTGTAGGGAGCCTCTGACATTTATCACCCATTACAGTACAGCCGCCCTTTCCTTGTCATAGGCCAGATCAACCTGTCTCCCATATTTATGATCCACTGTCTGCTGTGACCTCTGTGGCACATCTGTCCCCCGCTGCCTGACCCCTGCGCAAACACTGAGAATTCCCCTTCTGACCCACACCTGCGGTCAGCCCCGCCTGGATCCAACACTCGTTTTTAGAAATCCAATACAGCTATTTCTATTTTCTCATTTGATTTATTGGTGTGGAATTAAAGGAAATGTAAACTGCACACCAAGGATGTAGCAACACAGAGAATGTAATGTTCTTTTTTCTTTTGCACTCAACAAAAGAGTCCTATTCACCTTTGCAAAACAAAGCACTAGAGCACTCTAATGTTTTAGGTTTTTTTTTCTTCAACATAAGCTTCTGTAAGTGCTGTCTTTTATGTGCAGGCACACTTTCCAAAAAAAAAAAAAAAGTATAATAATGGAGGTCTAATCCAAAACACCTCTTCAATTTGTAGGAGTGAGTTAAGGTCAGAGATAAATAAACAACTCACTGTCCACTGAATCATTCTCCTTCACTGTTAGTAACTACAGATTACATAAAACAAATCCATTAAATCTAGTGTATGACACAGGCTAAAAGATATCTTTTAGAGCCGCATTTGGCCAGTGAATGAAGAGATTTCCCCCCCCCCAAAAAAGACGTTTTTGCTTCACCAGCTTAGCTGCAGACACAATGTTCCTCCTACTGTTAATGTCAATGTGCTACTCTTTTAAGTTTTTCATTGACATCAGTCTGACAATACAATATCAGAGAATGTGTGCAATCCTTTGTTATAATACAATAAAGTGTAAGGACGCGATACGTGTTTATTTCAAATCTAAAATTTGACCACCTGGGAGTAGCGACCCGCAAAACACAAGTTTATTTCCCACTTTCGGTTGCTACACGGCAGTGCTTTAAACTATCCTCAGTCTATGCAATCTCAGAAGATGTCCGTGAAACAGGAGGTTGGGATGAGAAAAACTATGCATTTTTGTTTCAAATCTGTAACCTAGTAGAACCAAAGATACAAAATAAAAAATATTGATATTTCAAGTGATTGCAATTAACATACATCTCTGCATCGCCTTTAGTGTTGCCACTAGAGCCACTTCGTAGAGGTTTTTGGATCCATCCATATAACAATTCGAACAAATGAGTAGTTCCTGCCAGTCCGTGCGAAAATGCATTTTGGATCGATCTGAATATTGCTACTAAATATTGTATTGAAGCACCTTTCAAAGTATGAACATACCTGTCTAACAATTATATAATGATTTGTAAATCTTCCAGCTATTAAAATAATCTCAAATGTCTATGAAAACTGGATACTATTTTTTGTGAATATGTAAAGATGTAATCATCCAATATTAAAATGGGTCATATCTCGCTTGCGCTCGTGTTACTGTTTTAGATGATGAAATGAGCTCGTCTTTGTTGATTTGATCAAAGCATTTTGATACAGGAGATATCTGTGAATGACAAGACTAGAAGTGTGACAGATTTAAGACATTCATAATAATCTATGGTGTTTATCATATGAATCTGTGCTCAGCCTGTCATACTAAAGACAAATTACTACCAGAGCAGCTCATGAAATGCCAAATTCAATCTTGATTCCTTATGCTTTTGGATAACAATTATGTATGCTATTGATGTTGCTGTGAGAAGCATTTGAACACATTTATAAGAAACTGACATAATCAAAAGGCTGTAATTTTTCAATAATGAATAGTCAAATGTTGAAGGAATACATTCCCTCTGCTCAACATGAGCATAAGGTTTTAGAAAGATAACCTTCAACTTGTCATATGCCTCTACTAATGTGCTAATTTCTTCTCCATCTAAATTGCAGCAGAGACAAACTGTAAACCTGTCCTATAATATATTATTGCCTCGTCTTCATGGTGTTATGACAAATTCAATTTATACGTCCCAGCACATATATGGCATTACTTTATTCGTATGGGGTGCAGTGTACAAATAGACTTGTAGCTCTTTCCTTGGTCTTGAAAAAAAAAATATGGCTGGTTAGCCACAAACTGACTAAATGTATGTCTGTGACTATCTGATGCCTGGTGTGACACAAACTGGGCATAATGAATTAACTCTATTATTCGAAAGTCACACTGATGAGTTAATGACAATCCCCGAATACAAGAGCAAATAGGTTCATTTCATTTCAATATCCTTGAAAAGGTAAATGAATCACTGAGCTGGATGCTCCTGGGTACTTTCTATTAGTTGCAGAATTTTTAAGTATTCTACAATGATGTACAGTATCCTTAAACAACACCCCGGGATGGAAAGAAGAATTGAATTTCCAAGTACAGTATTTAAATGAGTTCCCTGCAAATGGTTTGCGCATTGCTCAGGGAAAATACAGACCATAGACACTTCTGTTCAGATTAAATGTTGCAGAGTTATACTTCTGCAAAACCAAAAGATTCCTAGAAACAAGGGCACTGAAACAGAAGAGCTTCAGTTCACGGCTGTCTAGTCTGTCACTTCATTTTGATCAGACAAGTAAGTCAACCAAATTGCAATTAGCTGCACTGAGGTGTCGCCTCATGCTGCAGAGTTAACACATTAACATGGTTTTCAGTGGGCGATAAAATGTGATTCATTGAATTATATTTGCTTCTGGGAGTTCGGCTGTGAGCTCGGCAAAGTTAAAACCATTCTTCCTGTATCAACAGGGTTCATAAATTGGTTGCTGTCAGGTGAGATCATGGTAGAGGACGTAAATAAAAAGTGTTTTTGTTTGAGTCTGAGTGGGAAAATAGAAAGCTGCTGAGGTGTCAAAGTATTCAATACATAAACCAGCAGTAAGTGCAATGACAGAGGCAGTTAAAAAAACAAACATGTGCAGGTGAGATGATACCCAATGCTAATCACATCTCACCACACACTAGAAACAGACAGAGAACTTTAAATAACTTAACTCCCACAGAGGAATTAATCACAAGTGGCGAAAGTCGCGTTGAGAGTGAGAGGGAGACAAATGTAGTGTGGCTGTTTCTATTTTCAACTTTTTGGTGTTCATACAATAAAGTCTGAGCTTTAAAATATTTGACTGTATATGAAATGTATCACGTTAAAAAGACCGTGCCTCCAGCTGTCATGTTATGACAAACATGACATTCTGTCAAAGTAAATTAGGCCCAGAGTTGTTGCTATGTTGGTGTCAGATACAGAGCTTAAACACCATGTATAATTTTATTTGAAGTCTTTCTCTACAATTATTTATAATCCCCTCTCCTTTATGTCTTTGATATTTATCAGCAGAACATGCTGACGTTAGATGAGTGCGATCAAATCAAATGGGATCAGCTCGATACTGACAATACAAGCCTGATTTAAGGGATTATCTCATTATGCAGAAATCCTGCCTGTGTGAAAATGGTGCCGGTGTGACAAGAGGCACTGATGTGAGCAGTGCAACATTCTAAAATCTGAAGGTCTGGCAAAAATGTAGCCTTTGCAGCAAAGAAGCATTTACTGCACTTAGTTTCAGATTGCAATTTTGGAAAACAACAATTAAGCTGGTTTTTGTGTGTGTGTGTGTGTGTGTGTGTGTGTGTGTGTGTGTGTGTGTGTGTGTGTGTGTGTGTGTGTGTGTGTGTGTGTGTGTGTGTGTGTGTGTGTGTGTGTGTGCGTGTGCACGTGCGTGCGTGTGACAGAAGATAGTCACTTCACCCTGTTTGGGCATGGAGATGCACCGACATGCCTCAGTGGGTCACACCAAGTCAGAAAACTAAAGAAATCAAGACTCAACAGCGAGAGCATGTAACCAGAGCTTGTCCAGGTGTTTACTTTCCGCATGGACCTATTTTATTTTTACAGTCAGCACACACCTGTCAGTTCATTGAGTAAAAACACTTGTTTGACTGTTCGCCCCTAATTAAATGAACACTTGCTACTGATGAGCACCTCAATGTCAAAACTATTGTAAGATCACAGACGTTGTATATTGCCATCGGCCACCAAGCATGTAAAGCATCATAACCGGTATCATAATTACTAATTATAGTATACATAATTGGAGTACTCATTAACAGAAGCTATAATGTATCCCATGTGAGCTGAGTGAGCCTAGGTTGTCGCTGCAGGTACTTTGCGGAAGTGCGCAACTCCTTTTAAGTTCTTCTCGCACAAATTCAGAACTCGGTGTAATTACACACCTCGACATCCCCTAAATAACCGCAAAGAAATGTTGTTGTTATTATTTACTTTGATGTTTTGAAGTTAATTTCAGTAAATAAGGTGAAGCTGAAGCCGTTCAAGTAATTGGGATGAGGCAATTTACTGCTGCCGCCCTTCCTTATGATTTAGACTGATGAGACAATTATATGGTACACCTGATCTACATCGCCTATCTCAGATTTGAAGGTTTTTATTCTTGCACAGGGTGACATCAAGGAAATGCAAGAGTCTAAGCTCGCCATAAATAGGTGTGGTTCACATTTTTCTCTTCTGGTGCCCTATCTATCCATCTTCTATTGCTGACTATGTGATAGATCGCACCCTTTACATCACTGTGCCACTTTTCTACTATCTTGAGCGTCTTGAACCACCAGTAGGTTACTATACAGTATTGGTCCGTGTCTCTTATGGTCATTAGTTTTTGTTGACTGCCCAACAAAAAACACTGGTTGCAGGCCAATGAAAAACATGTTTTGATAGTCATATTATTAGAATACTATCAGCAAAGTATTTGAGGGAACACATTTTCTCATACTACTGTGTTTATACAATGGGCCAAGGTATGGTGCATCCTGGACGGAGAGAGAGCGACAAACACACTCACATTCGTTCAGAATAGAGTCGACAATTAACCTCAAACGCATTTCTCTGTGGGGTTAAACCTGGAGAAATCCCATGCACGGCGTGACCAAAGAAAGTGGTGAACAAACATTCTATGCCTTATAAGAATCCCATCGCATTGACAACTGACTGAAATACAAGTGTATTATACTTTTATGGAAACAGGCGATGGATCTCAGATGGGCTTGTTTTTTGTTCTACTCAACTACAAATCTTTATGTGGAACCTATCTTCTTTTAAAACCAGCACTTCTTAATATCAACATTTTGTCTAAAAAACAAGACTACAAATGAGGGTTGCAGTTTTCTAATCCTAAATGAATACACACTGGATGAAAATGGAGCTGGAGGAAACATCTGTGAAACACCAAAGATCTCACTGTTCATCCTGGCCTCATAAGAAACACTGGTGTACTCTATAACACAAGTATTTTATAGCAATCTATGGGCTAGCTGCTGAGACATTTCATTCAAAACCACAAATGTCATCCTGAAAGGGAAGCTAAGCGAGTCCTCTGGGAGCGATGAGTATCTATTCAGATTTTGTGAAAATGCATTCAAAAGATCAGAGATTTCTAACCTTATTTCCTTTGAGAACCGCTGGCGTAGAATGAAAGCTGTTCAGGGCCTCTTGTGTATTATATTTATAGTTTTATTTGTTCACATATTGCATTCACACACGCAGCCTGATCTGCAAACCAAGTTAAATGTTGAACAAAAACATTTTAAAGCATTCTGTATCCATATGTATCAGTTTTACATCATCACACAAAGAAAATAGTTTTGTCATTAGGGTCACTCAAACTATATTTCAGTCTTACAAACTTTGAATGTTTTCCCTCAAAATTTACTGTCACCCCCATAACTGAATATCGAAAATAATTATAGGCCTTTATGGTAGAGATTTCTTATTATTCTGTGTCTGCTTAGATTTTACAATACAATTCAGGGACAGGGTCAAATGTTGGTTGAAAGTTGAGCTGGATAATATCCGTCTTTGTAGGACAGAGTTTGAAAAGTTATGGATCAGCTGACTTGGTGGTGAGTGACAGTTAAAGATTATTTGAACCTGACCCTCTCGCACTCAATTGTACCTGCAGAAAGGGCAGACATTCTTCCCTTGTCACAGTATTCTTACCCTACCTTCATTATCCATGAGAATTTTGTCAGCCACCACAGTCATTTCCTTCTCTGCCATATACCTCTTATGCTACATTACGATGTTTTCCACTTTGAACGCTCCTGCTGTTGTTGGTCTCGGTGTGGTGACTAGCGCCTGTTGTTGTTTTCAGCTCGTTTTTTTTCCTCCCCTTTTCCATTCACATTCTGCTTCTTCTGGAAAAGTCCAACGCTATATTACCATGACATTTGATGAAGTGACAACTGCCATTGCTTTTTTTTTTTTTTTTTTTTTCAGAAACACTCAACACAAGTGAAGCTTGTCATTTACAGTGAATAATAGAAATAAGTTTACTTTCCCAGTCCTCCAGAAAATAGGTTCTTTTCCTTTTGCTCATGTGGGTTTTCCTTTCTTTTTTTGGTTAGCCATTGTCACTTTTGTGACAGCGTTGGTTGGAGTCTTTATAATCTTGCTGCACTTCACTCCACATAAACAGACTTGACAGCAGATTTGCTCATTTGATCGACAACTAATTGGCAAATGTTCATTTTGATGTGAGATGGGGGAGAGTGTGCATTTGCTTTTCAGCAGTTGTTTTTGTAGTTATAGAAGTAGTAGGAGTAGTTGTACTAGTACTAGTACTAGCAGTACTAATAGTAGTAGTTTTTTTTAATTGATGGAAACATTCATCTGTGATCCTGCAGTTCCTGAATTACTACATAATCAATGTATCACTCCAAGCAAATTCACCTCTGACCTGCTTTCTTTACTAGATGATTAAAGATTAAATTGGTGCACACATGGAGTGACAGCCGTCCATTCGCATTACGTTGCTAACGGCGAAAATCGCTCATTCTACAAGAACATATCTTTGGTTACTAGCAGGTCAAAACAAATACATTTTCCCAAAAGAACATTCAGGTTTTTCCCCCAACTTGCTGTTATCCAATACTAATCTTTGAATCCTGTGACCTGTCAACAACACCTGCAGTTAAAACATCCAAGACAGTTTTTCATGCTCCAAGCCCAACAGGCAGCGAGAGGCCCCTTATCTGGCCCGGCATGGTTTAGCTGCAGACAGTGTGACTGCTTGCACCGTGAGCGTTGTGCAGCAAAAAGAAATCTGTCAGACACAGTGGCAGCAGGAGAGACACAAATCGATTTCTAGCCAGTAAGCACAATGAACGGAGAGGTAGCGGCTTCTTTAGCATGACTCTTATTAACTAATAGGGTCTCTGCAGGAAACTATTCGATGTTATCTGTGACGCTGCAACACAAGCCAGTGGTAATTGTGTAGTGAATGTAGACGTTGCATGTATAACTCCTCCACTATATAATGTCAAGTGATAATGGGGGAGGGGCAGCATTGAACGGAAGATGAGCACACATTTAGTAAAACCAATTTTCCATTATGATCTACTGTGTTTGTGTATGCTCCAGCTTGAAACGAGAGATCTGAGAGGTAGGGAATTACATCAGGGCCACTTTGTTGGACATATGTGCAGCAATTGAGCTTTCACTGGCAGTCGTTCTGAGTTTCTCTACTAGGCGCCGTAGTACGGTACTTGGCGGTGCCTGCTAGGCCGATCTCAATCCTCATTACAATGTGAGATCAGATTAGGTCACCTGCTGTGACTCTTGCCCTTCTCTGCACGAGTAGTAATGGGATCAAAATCATTTGCAGAAGTATGGCTTATGACCATTGAGCTTCACCGCATTGACTCCTAGGTTGTCTCATTAATACAAGATTAAATTAACCCACTGCAAAAATTAATAAGTAATTCATCAAGCAATGTGCTGTCAGATAAGTATAGCTTTTTAGCCATGTGAACTGAGTAATGAGTTTTTGACTGGACGGATATATGGACACTATTGTTTTGTTTCTTGCATTTTCTGGACTTTATAATTATACAGACTCTGAGCTGTCCTTGATATAAACCTTTTTAAGTTGTAGGTCAAGTTGGGTTGATTGTGATTAATTTTGTGGAGCTGTCATGCAATGAGATTTAAATTTGGGACTTTGCCTGTAAACATGCACAACTAAATGTTTCTTATATAGTAGTAATCAAGTGACTCCAAGGCTAAGTGGCTAATTGACCATCTGGAGGACTATCGAAATCCTCCACTGCAACGACCAGTCACCATTATGGTCACAAATGGGTGGTGAAACGATCCACACCTACTGGTTGAACAAACTAAGTAGTGCCGCATTAAAGCTATGCGGCACAAATGAACCAGTGACACACTCTCACCTCGGCTGCCTTAACACAAGGGACAACAATGCTGACCGCGTAAGATCTTGACAAGGGAATAGCAACATTCATCTACTGTCCAACATGTTGTCTCCTGTCAAACATCAGAGTATTGGAGCTGAAAGGACATGTGTGTCAGTACAAGAGCAGAGCTCAGCAGGGGCATTGGAAACAACACCAGAGGCTCAGAGCAGCAGCAGCAATTGAAGACAGAGCTGTCAGTGTGCAACTGCAAGCTGAAACAAATGAACCTGAACTTAGCCTGGATTAAAAATTGTTCTGAAACACATACGCAGATCATGTAACATTGTTATGTGGCAATATGCAAATGAACTGTAATCAAAATGTGCTAAAGGAGCAATCAATTTGCAACAACAGGGCCATGCTGCGGTCTGCTGTTTTTTTTTCTTCTTTTTTTTTCCGTTTTACGATCGTTGGAATAATTCATCTGTAAGTAACAAGTTAAGCTAAGTGGTTCACAGTGGTGTAATGTTTCGCACTACGAGCCTAAGAGAATGTCCACAGTTCAAGTGCAGGTTGGTCTCTCTTTGCAGAGTCTGTATGTTTTCCCTATGTGTGGAGGTACTCTCATGTCCTTGTTTGTACGTTTAAAAAAAACAAACATTTTATTTATTAGAAAATGCAGTTTCTGAAATTATTAGTTCATTGTTATTATACTATGTCAGTGAGCGTGATTTTTATTTCTTAACTTTAAAGGAGATAGGAATATAATTCAATTTCAAATCCTTATACTGTGCTTTTATTTATTCTATCTTTATAAACTCAGCACATCATTTTTAGGATTGTGGTGTTAAATGAGATAAGTACAATGTACTTATAAGAATGTTCAGTTTATTTTCATTTTTCCACTGAAAGTTTCGTTAATTCTTCCTCCCTTTCACATCATTTATGAAAGGATGGATACAAGAAACATGTCATTCTATTTTGTGAGCAGGCTTGGAGTTTGTTTTGTGACACCTGATGTCACAAAATCAACACAGTGAGAAACATGATAAAAAAAAAACAACAACCCACAAAGCCTTGAACAATCAATAGCACCAAGAAGCACGGCTCCCTTAAATCCTGTCATTATGTTGATTTCCACCATCTTTCTCTGCTGTACTCTGTATGAACTTCCATAAGAACATGCAACGCTTGTGTTTCCCATGAAACAAGGTCAACAATGCACTTTATCAGAAATTTAGTGCAACTGTAGAGAAAAACAGCTGCATTGAGTGGATCATACAACTAAGTGACCATTATTTGTCCCGCAATACCAACCTGATGTGCCATGGTGGATGCTGCTCTGCATGGTCTTTCAACCATTCAGATCACTGTGAAGAGTGGATGCCGGTTCACGGAGGGGGCCACCATCATTCACTTGTCTACATGCCGGCCGTCAAGTTGAATGACAAGAGGATCTACAGAAATGACACTGAGAAGCCATTTGGAGTGGAAACATGTGGCTGGCTGGAAGCAAATGGAGGGGGAATAACTAGAGCTGAAAGGGTCGAACTATCAAGAGGCTACATAATAGATTGGAGGCAGGACAGCTGCAGGAACCAAAGAGTGCCACACTGGGTGGGCCAACGCTCATACATACATTTCAACCTACATACAGTATACCCCACAGTAAAAACAAACAAAAAAAGCAAGTCCTAAACTGTTATATTTAAAAAATATATATGTATATTTGTAAACCAAAAATATTTAGGGTGTGTGAATGAGTCAACTTGATGTTCATCACATTTTACTGCAGCTTGAGACAGCTAAGGTGAGCGTGAAGGACGGCGTGTGACACACAAAGCATTCATGAGTACATTAGTAAAATGGCTCCTGTCATCAGCAGACAGATGAGGTGGCTGCCAGAGATTGCAAGAAAAAGACACCATCTGCCATTTGGAAGGCTTATGCAGCAAATGATTTAATCAGGGGTATATAGTCTTAATTCAGCGTTTTTGAGGAGTTGATCTGTCTCAGAGACAGTATTTTAATTATATCTTTACAAGTGCCGGTAAAAAGGTAGCTGACATTTTTCTAATTTTAAAACTGCCAATTTATCACGTTGGTGGTGGAATTAATCACTCGGCCTCTTCTCAAAAGGTAGTTCCTGCACAACAAGAGTGAGGAGTTTGACCATCCAGGAAAGACCAGGAAAGTAACTGCTTGTCCTTCATTTAGAGCGGAGGGACTTCGGGCATTTGATTAGGATGCCCTCTAGTCCTGTCCTTTTGGAGGTATACCAAGCACCTACAACTGGGAGAACGCATAAAGGTCGACTTTGGTCCTGCTGCGAAATAGAATATCTACTACTCTATTTTCCTGACTATAATTTGCAGCTAAGTATGAGTTGCATCTTCAAAAAATGCATCGTGAAGAGGACACATTAACACTGTTAAAAACTATATTTTTCCTTAGCTGCAGCATTGATGAGTCTCGACCAGCAGCTCCTGTTCCAGAACCTACATGTGAATTCATTCCTGCAGCAGCTCACAATTATCATCCTTTGTTTTCTTCATCATATTAGCTGTTTGCTTATTTGGTAGTAAGAGGCATTTTCTCCAAATGTCCTCCTTTTACAAATTTCACAGACACAACAGACCTTTTCTGATGCTCAGTTTCTATTTTCTGCTTCATATGTTATTTATGTATTTGTATCTTTTCTTGGTGACTTGGTGGTAATGGAGGTTTTTCAGTGGTACTTAAACAGCATTCTGTTGTTATAAGGGGTCCAGGATTAAATACATTGGTATATTTTCATATTTAAATCACTCACAATACAAGAAAAACTGTGATGGCTCGGTAAAGCACTAGTCAGGTTGATTGCTTCACAATTTGAAGGTCCAGCGTTTGTATTTTCTCCCTGCGCAGGGGTTATATCCCATAACCTCCCTTGCACTTGGTTTTTCATACAATCGGTGACTAAGTTTGACGTAACTATGAAATTGTGGCTGCTTTCTTGTGCGTTTTAAGAGGCTATAGCTTGTCTGTCGTGAACACTGCCTTCAAGCTTATGTTCACTGGGAGTGGTCTGTGACATTACTCCGGATGATGTGTACAGGATGGTTGGAGGAACCGAGTGTTTGCTTCGTGTTTTAGAACCAAAGATATTCAAATGTAGTTTTTCAATTCTGGTTTTGAAAGCTGAGCTGCAAAATTCAGAAATATAAAGTTTAACTGGTCTTCAGAGCCTGGAGGTGATCACACTGCTGTAATGGATGAAGCGATTTTGTTTAAACAATCAATTTAAGTTTCACACCACATCCAATCACGGTAGAAAAAAAAATATGACTCCTATATTCACTGATTCACTGGATTTATCTGAAAAACCTGAGGTAAAATATATAATTCTTAACCCCAAAGTTCAGCAGTTATTGGCAGAGGTGCAGAATATTGCTCAAAGCACCACTGGCTGTTCTGTGCAACTTCTGCTTCATGGTGGAGAAGTCTGACTCTGAACCAAGTCTGGCTGCTGTAAGACTCTGCAGTAATCTCTGCAGCAGACAAACAAAAGAATAATTTGAACACAAACAGTCTGCTTTCTGTCCTGTGGGCTTAACAGCTATATATTTTGAAATACCTCTTAACAATAACTGGCTAACATGCTGTCAAATTGGCAACGGTGCCCTATATTCAAAGGCATCTCTGATTTCATTTCAGGCTCAATCTGTTCCTCAAAGCTTTTGTGTGTATCCTTGGTTACTTTAGATCTTGGTTTTCAATGCAGCCATGTTTTGTGTTTTACGTCAATGTTGGTTCCTCACTGAGATTTGGGATACCTTCACATGATCTAGATCACTAAACTATCTCAAACAGCATATTAACCCCACTGCCTCCTACTCATCTACAGATTCTTTGAGGTTTTAGCGTCACTGTGAGATTAGTTTATGTAATTCGTCTCTTGTGACTCATCACGGTTTCCTCCCCCGTTTGCTTTGGGCTTATCTAACTTGTGGATAATCATGTACCTTCTCTGACTCGGCCTGGTTTCAGCTCTTAGAAATGATAGATGTGTGTCACTTGTTAAATGACTTGCTGTCCAAACTGAAGTTAGTGAGGGAGAGTGAGCAATATGGAAATGTTCTGAAATAATCATTTCATACACCGGACATTTTGTTGATCACAGTTCTGTTATGCTATGTGACTTCGCATTCAAACTCGTATTAAGCTACTGACTCACATTCCTGACAGAATGCCACGAAGACCATACATAAAAGATTTAAACGGTGTTGATTTGTTTCAACACTTAAAATGACATTTAATTTTTCCCTTTTTTGTCTTGAAAATGAGTTTTAGTCAGGGCTTGATCATATTTGGGAATTGACGTGTTCATGCGTCACAGAAAATGAAGTTATTCATATCCTATACATGCAGGATGTACTTATTGATGACAGGAGAGTCTGGAGAAATGAATGGAACAAATGGGACACAAACAAAATCAAACTATACAGTCAGTTCAAGTGCAAGATTGTGAACGCATGTACCGGTATATAGAAATGTCTTATGTATACTTGGGCTTGTCAACAAGATTTATTACATTGTTGACAACAATATATTTTGATTTGAAATACGGACTTCCACCTAAATGTTCTTCTTCGCATTAAGCCAACATAAAGCATAAATGTAAGCTTATAGTTGATTATGAGAGGGTCACTCTGAATATATAAAGCTAGCAACTCTATTTTTATGTCCTAGCACTGATGGATGGATGGATGGATGGATGGATGGACACTCACTGTTTGGGCAGGGTCCTATACAGCAACAGCAGAAAAGAAACCCTCACCATGATTTGTCTTGGCATGATGTTGAGTACTTTCCCATCTTTGCAGACAATAAAGGAAAAGCCCATCAGGAAATATCACTTATCTCTTTTATTTTGAGCAAGCGATTAGAGGATGAAGATATTCAGTCAAGTGGATAAATTGCGGTTGCAGTGGTCACGGTGTTGTACAAACCGAGCATCCATGGGGAGTAATGCATGGTTGAAATTTCCCCTTTGACGCCGACACTTATGGCTGCCATCATTAGTGTAGAGTTCATCTCCTGGCTGACGATATTGTTACAGGTGAAGGGCGGCTGAAAGCAGGGTGAGAGACACACAACAGTAATCCCAAATGGTCTCACAACATTGGATTTCTTAACACTAGCATAACCCACTTTCTCAAATCAGGATATAATGTAGACAGAAGATAGATACGAATGAAGCAAATGGATGTTTGATTTCTCTCTTAACAAAAACTTATGTACGGGTTCTCACACACACACACACACACACACACACACACACACACACACACACACACACACACACACACACACACACACACACACACACACACACACACACATATATTGTGAAAGCAGCTTTTCTTCTTCCTTCGAAATTCTCAAGGGCATTTTTAGTTCATATTTCCCCCAAAGCACTCTGAAAAAAGTTCAGATTTTACTGCTTCCTGTTTACAAACGGTGGGGGATGGCTTCACATCAGTAAGCTGCAAAGCAGGGAGATGAAAGCATCTAGATTAATATCTGCTGTGTATTAACATATGGTCACAGCTCAGATTGGATTCTGTTGCAGATGAAATACACACCTAGCGTATGTGCTTTGAATGTCGTTGCCTGCTGTAAGTCAAACATGCTTGGATGAAAAGGAAATGCAATTGCTTTTTGATTTGCCACAGTAAACATAATGACATTTTTATTGTAAGATAATAGAAACCTTGCATTTTCTTTATCATTTCCCCTGCAGGTGTTTTCTGTTTTTGTTTTTTTTAAGCCAAGCTTTTTAACCACAGTAAGTTGTCATTATCTTCAACGGGCACATTCCTGTTTTTCAATCAATTTCCTCATACTTTGCATGATTTAATGGCCGGCTTAATGAGCTGCGGCTTGAATGTGGAAGGACATCTCATTGTGTTAATGAACCATGAAAAGGGCAAGCACACATCATTGTGTGAACTGTTTTAATAATCAGCTCGATGTCAGGCACACAGCCCATCTACCAAAAGTCTGCACAGATGCTGAACTTTTCATCGGAACAACTTATTCTCTTATGACCCGTCAGTCGACTTTGACTCACTCACTTCTCTCGCTCTCCTCTTCATCGGCTCTTCCTTGTGGGTAGAAAATGTTTTCGAGCCCATACAAACAAACTCGCTGCTATATCCTTACTGCAAGCTGAAATGTGACTTTTGATTTATTTATTTTTTGTATTGGCTTTCCCATTATGAATCTTCCTATAGTGGATATGTAATTATATTTATATTATAGTTGAGAATTTTTAAAGATTTCAAATTTCAAATGTTATGTTGTTAATTGCTACTACTCTTTGTCTCCTCGTACAATAATTTGCCTCATTGCCTCATAGGCACTGTACACATTCCTGGTAGATTTATACATTTTAATAGTGTTAACTTATGTATCCTTCACTTCATGATCAGGGGATGCGGTCTCACAAGTTGCTTGGGGCTTCCTTTTTGTATCAGCTGGGATTGGCTGCAGTCCCCCCCTGCATGCAAGCTTCATAAACGATAGATGGATAGAAAAGTTTGATGATGACAGTAAAACTCTTCCATTTTATTCAATTCTATTTTAATCTACATTTATCCTGACATTTCAGGAAAAGGTTCTAATGTCTTAACATAATGGAAATGATGGATTTTTACACGTCAGTCAGAATAAACATGCCCAAACTGGTTGATTCAACAGAGAACCGGGTTGAACCTCTTTACAAACAAATGGGAATTAGAAAATACACCATCAACAAGGAGCATAGTTTTTCTTTCGTAGGTATTATCATACCTGCTCCTTTTTCCTGTTTTGGTTTACCTTTTTTGGAGGATGACAAACAAATTCATGTCCATCATCGGTTGTATAAGAGTGCATCTCAGAGTGCAAAAAATGTTTTCATTCAGAGATGCTGCAAAAATACTTATTTTTCAGACATAACGTTAAAATTTTATTTTTTATTTTAAACTTTTATTTCACCACAAAAAAGATGTAGATACTGTTCATTATTAAGTTTAACAAGTTGCAGCTCATATGTAACATAATTAATTCCATCTTCTTTATTTAGCAGTTGAAACAAGGTAGCTATATATACATGTTTTATCTTTGCACTGTTTTTAATTCTTGTTAAAGCACATTGTGTTACTTCACTGTATAAAAAGTGCTATACAAATAAAGATTGATTGATTGATGTTTTGAGCATAATATATACAAACCATTGCCTCAGTCGGTCATATGTTGTTGGTTTCATTCTAAATTAAATACTCACTATTATAATTATACTTTTATTGCTGTACTTTTACACTCTATATTTCCAGATATAGAGTGTAAAAGCTTGCATGTCAACAGAAGAGATACTAAAGTGAATCATAATCACATTTTTTTCACGTAACAATAATGTTATATAGCTAAGCTAAGCAAGCAGCGAAGATGAAGCTTTGGGAGTAATGAATGACTTAGTATTACAGTATTAGTATTGCGACATAGTATTACATAATGGTACCATGCTGACACTGTTTGTTAGGGTTAGGGTTAGTCATTCTTTTACAGTTTTATCATAATCATACCTTGGTATCTGCACATTCAGGTGAGCGCAAATCTCCATCTAGTTTATTATCATATTTAGTCATGTCGGTTTGTTTCGTGCTGATGGGTTTACAAACAGTAAGTCTGAGGATTTCATCTGAAGACAGCTATGTGCTGTCACTGAGGCTGAGCCAGTGGTTGAATGGCCAACAAATCCCTCCAAGTTATACACTTGTTTCACGCAGCATCTTAGTGGAAAGGATTTAAAGCTTATTGAGCCTCCTCACATGGATCCAGGCCATGTAATAAAAGTGAAATAATATAATGCAATACTTTTGATGCTACATGTAACTCCTTCAAAATTTGCAGAATGATTCCCATTCCCATCACTGAAGGTACTGACACAACTTAGAAACGAACTGGGTAAACATTTCCCTCCTTCCAAGGAAGTAAAAGAAAACTAATTTTTTTTTCTAAATAAGGCCATAGGTGGGGATGGTCTCGCTGTTTGTTGTCCTCTTGTGTTTGTTTTATATGGCTATATCTATATCTGGCTTTTCTTCTGTTTTATGAACACATCTTATTTAGGACATATGTACACAAATCAGTTTCGGTTTTTTTTAAATTACAAATCACCAAGTGCTACAAGGGTTAGGGTTAAGTTACAGTCGCAAAGGTGGAAAACACAAAGAGGTGCAAAGAGCATACATTTTTCTCAAATACAAGGTGCAAAATGAAATTGTTTTAAAATGTAATTATGTCTTTGATTTTAAGGAACCAGAATAAAAATGTGTAGGGAAAGTTAAGAACTTATTGGAATAAACTCAAAGTGCAGCACGTTGATAAACTAAATACAGTGATAAAGTACTTGTATACTTCTAGTCTTTGATGTGTATGTAGAATGTCAGCAAGTTCATCATGGTAACAATAAAATGTTAAGATTTGCACATTTGGAAACTGTCAGAAGATGAAAGAAGGACCTCAATTGTCAATAACAACATACATTAACAAGTTATCCAGAATTTGTTCTGAGCTGAAATAGTGTATTTATTTTTGCAGATGATATTCTGATACACTGAATTACTATGTGTCAGAAAAACACTGATATTTTCTTGTATGTATTACAGAAATTTAGTTTTGTTTAGCATGCAGAAATCAAGCCTTTTATAAAGGTGGTTAGGAAGTGATTGCAACTGTTGTAAAGTCCACTTCAGCTTCAGCAATCATTACTTCCTGTTTTGCCCAAAAGATTCAAAACTGTAATCTTCCTTTGAGGGAAAAAAGAACACTTGCAACGGAATACTGCTGCAATCATCAGGGTTCTGTTTTGGGTTTTTTCTGACGGAATAGCTTACTGCAGCTTACAAGGACATAAAAGTAGACTTTTCATGACCCATACCACTTGTCAGCATGGTGACATATGACAGGCAGGTTTTGTCTCCTTCCTCTTCATGTCCTCTGAAAATTTCACTCAGCCTTCATCCGCAGACCTGCAAGGTCATCCTTAGATGTGTATCAGCAGCCCTGGCAGACCCACGCACTATCCTCCCAACATTTCTCTTCTCTGTCTGCTTTCCCTGCTAGGTTGTGGGGTGGGGTGGGGGGGCTGGGAGGTGCACTAAGTCTGATGCAAAAGCCCTCAGCTCACCTTCTTTTCCAATAGTATGCACACCCACAGTCACATCTATACACAAGCACGCATGGGCACACACACAATCACTCACACACACACACACACACACACACACACACACACACACACACACACACACACACACACACACACACACACGTACACTGACAGAAACACGCCAGGTGAACCGGTGAAAATCTGAGTCGCCCAACAGGAACAACGTGTCTGAATCTACTCAGACTGATGTTGTGTGCTGACCTTCAGTGATAATGGAAGGGAAATAATGGAAAAGGCTGATATCCAGGAAGGAAACATTAGTGCTGCAGTTTGATGTTTGTCACGGTCACGAATGAAGAGGACAGGTTCGATCTGATCTTTTGGGGTTAGAGTGTCGTTGAGATTTATTGCGAAACAGTGGTTACATTATTATTAAAAACATGGAATACTCAGTGGACATTTGTCTGGCTTGAAACAGATTCATGCAGATTAAATAATCTGCTTTTGATTGCTTTGCTCCATGGCTGCATCGGTGCACTAGAATAATAAAAATGGCCTTTTCTGACTTTGGGGAAGCTTTTGTAAAACGTTCCATTCTATTCACATCAACATAGCCATATTGCAAAATTAATTAATTACATCTTTTCAAAGAAGCTATAATAATCATCAAACAAAGAAAGAAATGTTACAGTTTGTGACAATGACGTTTTTTTTTCTTTACTGACAAATCACATTGGTTTATTTAGGTTGTTTTTTTATTTTATTTTTTTTACAAATCTTTTTTTTTTTTTTTTTTACATATTATACATCAATATTTCAGTATAATTCAGGAGTTACTGTGGAAGAGCTTTCAATTCCATCCCTTAACTGATAACATCATTCATCTCCTGCAAATATAGCCATCACACATTGATGCTGCAAACCTGCCAATGCAGCGCAGAGGTTTTCTGCTGCGTTGATCTCTGGTGACTCGAATGGTGGTGCATTAGACTGAATACATTCTCAACGTCCAGGAAGTTTCTGGAGATAATGGAGGCTGTGTAACACCGTCCATTATCCTGCTGGAAGTATTATTTTGAGAAAAGGCTATACTGTAGCCATGAAAGGATGCTAGGAATGGTGTGACATTTAAATGATGTTCAGTTGGCACCAAGTGGCATAGGATAAGCCAAGAAACATTATTGAAAGAATTACACCACCATAACTGGCTCATTCCAAGAGATTATATCTCCACAAAGCTTTTGACCACAGATGTTTGTCCTGGATTAATTTGTTGAAATTTTCTATGCTTCAATCATTTACTTCTGGAGAAAAAAATTGGATTCTTTTTTATTCTCTTCATTGAATCGGGTCAGGGCTTTTGATATTGCATCCTACAGATTTTCAAGGTTCAACGGGATGTGGCAGTGAATGCTCCTCTGTACCTCACGGTCATGCTGCACCTCCGTTCATTAGCGAGTAGCCTTCGTGTCAGGATGACGACTCTCGGCAGTTCCCCTGGACCTCATCTATTGATGAAATGCTTTCACCAAGCAAATTGCAGCTCACTTTATATAACTCTTTACCATGTTGGTTGCTTTAAACTTTAGACTACATGTGGTGCACTTGCTCTATTTACCGTAATAGAGAATGTCCTTCCTTCTATTCTGTAACAACCAGATGATTTGTTTCCACTATTTTTACAGAAAGTCTTTCTGGTCAGATTTTTACAAAATGCTGCTTTCAGATTCTGTAACAAGCATACTGATAACTATCTGGAACAGGAACTGTACCTGTGTCAACAATATTGCAACCGGGCGATCATATCAGTCAGATATCAGAGTGCATGTGTCAACGATCTGTGATCCCCCTGTGGGAGTCTTAGTTTTTTCCTGGGTTTGTCTTCTCAACACCCACAATTACTCTCTTCCCACGTCAGAGTGATTGAATGTCACAACACTGCGTGCTGCTCTCAAAGATTGAGCTTTCTCACTTCTCAAGAAATCACAGTCATTTAATGGGCAGGACGAACAACAACACACTGACACGTGCACACAGACACACCCTACACACATTGGGTATTAACTACCTTCTAGGGACTTTGCTTTGAATGTTGAATGTTGCTTTGTGCTAACATTCATCTTTTGCAGACTTATTCTCACCTGCTTAACTCCATTCATTACTCTGACATTGATCCACCATCAGCATAAATAACAGCAAGAATAACAAAGAATCCCATCACGTGCAAGCTGGAGTATTCAAACTAATGTTTTGTGTGCATTAAGTCCTGATTACTTGAATAATGTTTTAGAATGTATCATTTCTGTGTCTTTGATTGTGCTCACCATGGAGTATTCGTAATGGAGCCGTGAGCCCATACAAGCAGAAAATGAAATATGAAAACATTGAGTCTGACGTGTTGGCGGAGGAAGTTATAAAACATATCAGAGCATCACAGCACGTCAGTCTGAATTGCGAATAAAAATCTAATATGGGAGACTTGGAGAGATGATTTACATTAATTTCATGCAGAATACCCATACAAAATACTACTTGTCTTACCATAACTTCAATCTAACCTTTAAAAAAAAAAACATCTTTAAAAAAGTCAGACATATCACATATCACCAGATTTAAGTCTGCACATTTGTAAAAATAAAACAAAAAAACATTCCTCATGTATGCACAGTCAGTCAGTCACTGGCGAAATGCACTGTTGGGTATACTTACAGACTGAGATGAGATGGTGTATATAAAGAGAGTCCAACATTTTGATCTGAGAGAACATTATGTGTTCATAAATGTGATGTATGAAAGCTGTAAAATACTGAAACTGAATTACTGAAATATTTGATTCAGTTAAATTTGTAGCAGTGCATTATTTCCTATACCACAACACAAACAACACAAACTCAAATATGTACACTGCTGTTACTAACATTGGGTTTGATACAGTATTTCTAATTATGCATTTAATCTGAAGTGTGGTTAATAATGTGTTTCTACTAGAAGAACTTTGCATTGTAGGAATATTAAACAATACATCTCCAAACCAGCACCTCAGTGCTGTGATAAACAACTGCAAGTGAATCGAAATCAGGCATGAATTGTAGCAGAATATCCACCTTATTTTGTGTTGTTCAACTAATCGGTGATTTATGACTGCCATCAATTATATATGCAAGGCTTCCCTTCCACTCTTGTCACCGTCTGCAAGCAGCTTCACAGATATATCTTTTTTATAGATGCTTTCCGTTTCAACCACCAGTCTGGAAACAGATTGATGGAAGTTTCAAAATGCACTCCTTAACTGGAGCAGGAACCAGTAAAATATAAATATACATATAAATAAAAGGAATGAATGTATCTTCCTCCACTGCTAACTGCATTTGGTGCTAACAGACCACAGTAACCTTCGCCTCAGTAAAGCGAGGACTTAAATCATGGCCTTGGTGCACGTACAATCCGGTTCTGTGTTTTACCTTGATTAAAACAAAAGGGTCATGTTTTTATAGCGCATGTTGGAGAAACCACAGCTCATGCTCAGCAAAATGTTTTTGCAATTCAACCAATTTCATTATCCAATGTGCTGTAACAAAGCAATCACGCTGAATAAATCATAGAGGGTTCATTGCAACTTGTTGGGGTAAAAGCAATTCTCTCAGTCGCTTTCACACTGTCAGTTTTGTTCACAGGCATGAGGAAAAAAATCTTCATCTGTGAAAGTCGTTATTCAATTTGGCATACATATGGGTGGAATCCAGACAGCAATGTTTAAATCACAGAGACTTGTAGAATTGAATTGCAT
Source organism: Blennius ocellaris (assembly GCF_963422515.1). Taxonomy (NCBI): domain Eukaryota; kingdom Metazoa; phylum Chordata; class Actinopteri; order Blenniiformes; family Blenniidae; genus Blennius; species Blennius ocellaris. The sequence continues at coordinate 27,299,594 of NC_137650.1, read as the reverse complement.
ATTATTCTCATAGTTTTCTCCCACAGACGTATGAAGCAGACGGTGGTACAACAGCTTCCAAAATGATTTTGTTTAAAGTAAAGCCGCCATATGGTTTAGGGTCTTTTTTCCTGAAAAATCTTTTGTTTTGTTTGTTTTTGTTTTCCCTCAATCACTTTTAGGCAGGTCTCTTTTATATGATTTATTTGTGAGTACTGTTATGGTTTACATTTGGCAAAATTGTGGATTTAGGTACAACACAGTTCAATGTTACTAACCACGATAAAGTCACACAGTAGACAGTATAGTAAATCAATGAGAGAGAGAGACAGACAGATTGACTGACTAAAAATAATATACATGGTAGCTTAATCAGTGATCGCACATTACCCTTTGGTGTGTGTGTGTGTGTGTGTGTGTGTGTGTGTGTGTGTGTGTGTGTGTGTGTGTGTGTGTGTGCGTGCGTGCGTGCGTGCGTTCGTTTGTCTCCTTATGGCCGCCTTGTAAAGGATCGGGGATCTGTTAGAAGTGTACATCGCATTTCATTAAGCTCTTTGTAACCTAAACTGGATTAAAGCAGGTAAGAAAAACTGGTGGATGGATAGTTTTATTATTGCCATACAATTCCATGTGAATATGAATGGTTGTTGTATTTGAGGATCATGCTTAAATTTCCAGTTTGCATCAGAAGAAACAGATGCGCCTGTTGTTCTCCCTACGTGTTCACGCCTGCTGTTTTAGTCCATTGATGTTAGTTTACCAGTGATCTTACATTACCAGCAGGTGTGATTGTACGTCTCCCTGTGGCGGCGTTCAGATGAACTGATACTCTATCCAGAGTTCACCCCTCCTTTTACCCATTGTCAGCTGTGATGAGCTCCGGCTCCCTGCAGCTTCAACTTGAATATTGTGCATTATTGAGATGACAGAAGAAATTGATGCGTTTTACTGAAGGTTGAGTTTATAGTACAGTCTGCATGTTGTATTAAATATTTTAACCGTTGAGGTTTTTATCAAGAATGATTGTGTGCTCCTGTCGTAATAGTACAACACAATGAAACCAGCAAGTGAGAAGCACATGAAATGAGCCATTAAAGCCCAGAACTGAGCAGTCCTGCAGAGTCCAAGGCTTTTCAAAGCAAACTGTATCACTGGCTCTGTTGCGTCTTTTTTAAAGCGGGAAGAAATATTTTCTCAGGCCCAAAATTCATATTTTTATTTTAATACATCCAATGAATGAATACTTGCACAGTGAAAGGCACGCAAGCCGAGAAAGGAGCAGTTGGCACACAACGTTTGTATGTGGTTTATGCAATAGGTTTTCTTTATTCCTTTTCAATTAACATTGAGGGTCTCACACATTTCGGGAATAGCAGATCTCTTGTTTTATTTTTTTCTTGAAGACTTGAATTACTGAATGCTGAATTACTCTAAACGTGCTCGCCTCTGCCAAAGCCATAAGAGGCAAAAACAGAGTAATAAAACAAATGCTCTGGGTGTTGGAGAAAAGCCATTAATAGGGTCAGCTTCTGCAAGCTGTTTAATGGCTTCAGCCTGCTTGCTGCCAGGGAATGGTGAACATTTACTCACCGGTAATTGTTCAATCAAACATGACAGCAAATTGTTCTGACTTAAACACATTCTGAGTTGTAAACCTGATATACTACCAGAATGCTTGGTTTTCACGACACTACATTTACTGTTGGCAATTTCCTTTTCCAAAACAAAATTGAGTGGTATTTTTGTTGTCTCTTGTAAACCTGTAAAAGTCTCGCTAACATTTTGTTCGAAATATATATATTTTTTCCCTTCAGAAAATGTTTTTATGTACAAAGTGAAAGCGAAACATTGTCAAAAAAGAGGTTGGAGGAGAGTTGTGAGCAATTAAAATCTCTTTCAAGGCTTGTGATGACCGTGTTTTGTAGGCCTCCTCTCATCTTTTGAATTCCACCAAACAAAGACACCCTGATTTTTAGGTTGATTACCTATCTGCCAATGCCACCCAAAGTTTAATGATTTTACATTCCACAAACTTGGTTCCAATATTGGAAAAAACCTGCAACATACTGTTTCGACCAATACAAACCTGAGACATTGAAGTGTGGCTCATAACTGTTGTGGTATTCTTCATTTTTAACTGGATGAAACAAGATGTGTGATCTGTTTTACCACATGTACTTTCAACATATTTACATATATTTAATTGGTGGAAATGTTGCCATCATCTAAACCAGACTCGGATCACATCTGACTTTAAAACGAAAGTTGTGCAGACATTGCTTTATGTCTTTATGGGTTTTCTTTATTATCTGTAGTCGTAGGTAAGGAGACAGTGATAAGACATCAAAATGCTTCCTGTCTCGCAGTCTCGGAAATGATCCACATGCATCTAATTTAGTTATTACATTTCTTTTGAAGGTAAATAATCAGGAGTTCCATTACCCACAAGAGGAAATTACTAAAATGACCACATAATGGAGATTACTCTTCGTCATCGCTCATCACTTTAATGGAACAGTCACTTCCTTTGTTCATCTTCACATAAACGCTGGTTAAATTATCTGCTATATATAATGTTGCAAAACTAATACAACAGCACAAAGAAATTGTTGATAAAGGTATTTGAAAGTAAGCATTGAAGTGGGATTGCAACAACACATCCTTTTCTGGGAAGGTTACTGGCACTACATGCTGTGTCAGGAAGTCAGATTTACCTCTCCGTTTGACTGGGTTCATATACTCTGAAATGTTTGAATACCACATGGACTTTAGTATTAAAGAAGTCCATGTGGACACATTAACATGTGTTTAAAGCTATAAAAATGTATATAATCTTGTGACATCAACATAGACTGAGCCGGAATCATTCAGCTCAAAAGGAATTACATTGAGATGTTCCTATAGTCTCTCGCTTCATTCCCCAAATATGTTTGGTGTCTACTCACACTGCAAAAATATGCTACTGTAGTGCATTGGTGGTATACCACTATTCTGAATTTGAAAAGATATATTATTTATCTAAAGATGTCAGAAGTTGGAGAAAATGTTGAAGCCCTTCAAAAATGCATTACAATGGAAACAAGTGTAATGGTTGTGAAGTTGCTGTGTCCTTTTCCCTTTGGAGCTGTGTGTTCCTGTTAGAGCAGAATCTGAGAGGATGGACATCCATTATCTTTGGTGCCATGGAGGGAGAGAGAGGATTATCTGACTCCTGCAGGTTTAGCTGGCGTCCCACAGTTTGCAGACATCAAGATCCATCTCCAAACTGTCGATCAGAGTCTGGCATGTGTCTCCATTAGCACCTTGTGGCAGATGTTTTCCACCCACCATCCATCGCTTAGTGTCACACAGCCCTAATTGGGCGTGGTAATTATCCAATCACACAATATTAAGTGTCCTATTTGTGGAAATGTGGTTGCTGAAAATGAATAGTTATTGATTTGTCACACTGACATTCAACTTACTCCTTTTCTCACATTAGCCTAGCATTGATTGCTGGCAGCACTTCCTGTGTGCAATACAGAGAATCGACCAGATTCCTAATGTGCGGTCCAGGCTTGACCATTAGAACCATCCATTATCACGCTCACCGTCCACAGGCCTGTCACCGAGGCCTGGTGGGAAATCGGCAAACAGACATGATTGTGACTGCGAGGCAGAAGCAGATTTAGGTTCTCTAGTTTCTGTCAGCAAGTCACTGCATAATTAATAGACTATAGTCTATATTGCATGTGTTTTCTGCAGCTTATAGAATATGTAGGAGTGTTGTTCAGTGTGTTGGAGCTCGCCCATTGTTTTGTGTCATTCACAATAAGTGCACTTTATAATACGTATACATTAAGTTTGTGGATATTGGCTTGCATATAAAGTGTTGTGGGTTTTGATGTGTCTGGTGGCTCACATATGATGTGTTGAATGTCTTGTTGCTCGTTTCTCACTTATCTATTTATTTATTTTTCAGTTGTGACTCGTGTCTAAAAATTGACCTCTAACCTGAATAGAATATTTATACGATTTATGGCAGGAGTTCATATGGATTTGCAGCGATGCAAACCAGCTTAACGTGTCAGGGGCCTCAAGGGCAAACTTTTGTTGTTGGATCTCAGTTGAACGGCAGATTGTATATTACAGCGTTTTATATACCCAGAGAGCAACGGTTTTAGCCTTTCTTTTTGGAAATATCCAAGGCTCAAAAACATTTGTTAAGGTCTTAATCCAACACACTGTAAAGATGTTTCCTTTATTTATAAAGTAACATGTCCGATTACTCATGACTTCATGTTATGTAATACTACTTTACATATTCAACATGAGATATATTCTGATCCTCAGCAGTATTGTAAAGCTTCTACTTCTGCCCTATTATCAACACAAATCCCTCTCAAAATAATAAAAAAGATGCAAACAATATCATCATAAAACATAAAAAAATATAATAAAATAGATCTAATAAAAATATGAAACCACAGAAAGGCTCAGAAAAAACAGACAAAATTTCACCCAAAAATACAAAAGCAACAAAAAAGCTCAGCTATCTGCACAATTTGTGCTGCTCCACATGCCATTATTATCCTTTTCATGGATTTTTTTTCATTCTAAATGGTTGTACTCAAATATTTTTTCCATCATGAACTCTGGAAAAAATATTTTAAATAAAGAAGGCAGGACTCAAGCCATTGTCGTACAAGTACTTATTAAAAATGACTGAAAGGTAAGTTTGATCCTGCAGTTTGTTTCAACCGTACATTAGTTGTGATTCATAATTATGATTCATCACATAAAAAAAAACTGTTATGACATTGCAGTTCTATGCTACTCTGTAATTTTATTTTATTTTACTAAACCTAATGCTATTGCTGAATAACAAGCAACTTCTCTGAAAGTATACAGTCCACGTGGGTCTCACTTCATCCAAATTATAATTCCAAGGGGCTGTAGCCAATCCCAGCTGATTAATGACAAAGGCAGTGTACATCCCTGACAGGTCACCAATCAATCATGCCTAATGATCGGACACACGAGTATCATGCAAAGTTTGTGCTTTTACATATATCTTTGCCTAAATTACATACCATATGTACAAACTATATAAATACAGTTCTTCAGTTTTAACAGGATTATTGAATGGGGTTACTATAAGTAGCACTGTCTTTGAGTCTTTTGTGTGTGGTGTGTGGAAGCAGTTTGAATCGAGCCTGGAAGTGGTGGACTCCCGCATTGAAAATTTTGGCTCACTATAAAGAAGTGTTATTACAGGTTATAAATATATTGATTGGCTTTTGCAGAAAAACACCAGCTTTTATCAGTAATAAACTGGGTTACATTTCCTGAGAGTTACAGCTCGCTTTGGATGTGGCTTTGGTCTAAATGCTGTGTATTTGGTGTTTTTAAACCAGCAGGGTTCATAAATGGGGGCAGTTACTCCATTTTTTTACACCAGTTAATGCTATAAAGAGCTTTGAACATCAATTGTGTGAGTAAACACAATTAATCTGTATTTCCTGAAGGCTTTTATCCACTTCTCGTTGAGTGAGAATTGTAAAAATTACTTTCTCAACTCCAGTAATTTGTGTTGCATACTTGATAATGTTCAACTGCTATAGTATTGTTTGATTTGAAGTTTATTTTGAACATGTAAAAAACAAAAAGAAAAAGAAACAAAAACAGAACATCCAATTACATAAACAATATAAAACCATCAACACCATATGTGCCCATGTCTTTCACATGCACGAAAAGGAGTAGGAAGAAAGCGTGCTTATTTAGTCCAACCCCTTCACATCATTGCCGTTATCTTAATTTACAACAATATATCGTCATCACTTTCAATGCATTAAATTCTACAATATACTATACTATCAACAGTTACAACACCTATTACTCCACTACACCTCTACTGTATAAACAAACAATCCTCATGTCATCGACAAGCAGTGTACCTCGCCAGGATCAACTCTTTACCTCTCTTTTTGAATTGGCACGCATTTGGCAATCATTTAGTCTCCACGCACAGTTTATTCCATAATTTTATGCATCAGTTGGTGACACAAAAACTTTTAAGGGTGGTGTGGACTTTGAGTTTTAAACTGTAACTCTCCTCTTCAATAATTTCTCTGTTACAGAATTTTTTTTTTTATATTACCTGGTAATAAGTTATTCTTTGCTTTATGAATTATTTGAATTATTGCTTCCACACAGTAAGTTGGTTTTTGTTGTTGTTTCAAGCAAATTTTGTCATCAATTAGTACTCCGAAAAAATTCATTTTGATTCACCATTTCTATTTCTACACCTTCTATCTGTACTTTATTCTGATTATTAATTTTACATTCTACAAAAATCTAAATTTTTGTTTTACAAACTTATTTTTATCAATCCATAATTTTATTTTTTTCAATTCTGAGATGATTAATTCCAAAAGTTGCCTTGCATTGTTGCCCTTGCTGGACTGTAAACTTTGTGATATGCAAATTACTATCAAAGTCTTTGCATTGTTAGCGTTTCATCTTTCTGTACAGCCCAAAATGCTCTTGGTCAGAATACAACCCCAGTTGACTGTGTGCAGAATGATTTCATTGCTTATGCCGGTTGTCTGCACAAGCAATCTCTTTATGTTCTGCATTTATGGGTAACCTGGGCTTGCTGGGGGTCCAAACTTTGGGGAAGATCTATCATCGTAACCCAGGTAGGCAGTTTAATAACCCTGCTGCGGACTCATGAGAAAAGCCAAGCATTTATTTAATGTAACATGGGCAGTGGGGGGGGGGGGGGCTGACAGATGGCCTGGGCAGGAAAAATGATGTCCGGTTTCCTCTGCTGGCTGAGTTCACCGGACAGTAACCTGGGAAATGATATGCTACGTTCAACCCATGGAGGGATTTAAACCATTTATTTGTCTGCAGATGTGAAATTATGAAAAACACTGCATGATTATGATGTCTTTAAAACATTCTGCTTACAAACCATTTTTGAATATACAGCCTTCATTATCTGTACTAGTGTACATAAAGAAGCCCACATTAACTATTTACCTTATAAGTCCTTACCAATAAGAACTACTTCCAAATGGGCTTGGAGCTCTATGGATTATACTTACTATGTTTGTGTCTGTTCTATAAGGATATCCCTTATATAATAATGTTCTACTATGAATTCATAGGGAGAAGGTTTGAGTTAATGAAAAAAAAAAAAACATTCCAACGCAACAACTGTTCTGATGGACCAGCTGTAGAAACCAAGAAATGTTGGGGTGGAAATATTGTGGTTTTGGTTTAATAATTCAAACCAAATCAACAGCCTAGTGTTTTATTAATTAATTGAATCATTAAATTATTACCAAGTATGTTTAAATTCAATGTATTTATCACCCATTGCCAAAATAGCCTAACAAGGTTGCAACCAAATATTACAATGGAGCAGAAACATGATTTCACAGATTTTTGATAGCAGTGGGTCTCTGGGTGAAGATTTCTTAGCCCATCCAGTGCTTTTATTTAATTTAATTCTTTATTTTTTTGCTCTTAGAAAACACCACACAAGTGCTAAATCTGTCCCTCTCTTTTCACCGCTTTAAGCCACACTGAACCACCACTTTTAAAGTTGTTTATAGATGGAGTAGAACATGTTTGTTCAGCTGGTGAGTAGCCTCACCATTGCAACTCGCACCTTAGATTTAACTGGTTCTGACTTCGGATGCCTTTCCCGGGAATTCAAACTAGCGTCTGCACACTCAAAGTAGCCGGAAGTCAAGGGCGAATATCCAGGCTGGTGAGAGAAAACAGAAATGCAAACGTAGCGTCAATACTCCAGCTCGTTACATCAAGGTTATGCAGAAGATTGTGTTTGAATGCACAGTAGTATGAGTCTCAAAGCAGCACAGAATTCCATGCATGAGCTCTCCAACAGACTGAAGATTGTGGAAAATGTTGCCTAGTCTGATGAGTCTCAATATTTGCTGCAGCAATCTCGCATTATGTTAGTGACTCGAGCAGGCGGTGTTTTTTTTCTCGCATACTTTGTTCTTTCTTTTTGTACCAGTAGAGCATTGTTCAAAGCAAAAAGCCTCTTTAAGTAATTGTTGCTGACCATGTCCATCACTTCATGGCCACATTTTATCCATGTTTTGATGGATCTGCACCATATCCTACTGCTGTGTCACAAAGCTTTAATCTCCTCAAACTGCTGTGGCCAGTAAATATATATAAAGTGCATATAAGTTGTTGGGGTTTTTTTGTGTTGTTTTTTTTTGTTATTTGACATATTGCATAGAGAAAAAAAAGGATGAATGACTATTTTTTGGGGGGACAACTATTTTAGCTTACGTTGACAGAGTTCTTTCTTTGCTGACTAAACATTGTTTTGTTATCTAGTGACATGGAAACCTTTTCTTCACCTCAACTTCAACTTCACCATTCCCAAGGGAACAATGTTTTTTGTCGGCCAGTAAATCAGAGACAAGCCCTGAATACAAAATGTTAATAAAATATGCACATAAAAAAATATGTGTTGGGTACCGTATGCTAAAAGTCATTACACATTCTCACATGAAACAATGCACATCACTGACAGCATCACGCAAGGTCAGACATCATCGCAACACCAAGCCATCAATAGTTAAAACCACATCACCATCATCACACTGAAACGTGGCAGCCTGATCATCAGTCAAACATTTTTATGCTTGTGGTAATAATACCCTAACATTAGCTGAATAATTCATAATAGGTAAAAACTCATAAACTGTTTATGCCCTTGTGACATAAAGAGCTGGTATAAGGACAAAACAATCACAGAGGACAGTTTTTTTATTTCTTTTATATTATAAAGATTATTTAAGTAAATAATGAATGTGAAACAATTACATCACACCATCAATCAAACTGGGAATTTGTCGCATGTTTTTGATTTTTAGTTCAAACAACACCAGACTCATCTTCATGAAGCATCTATATCCATAAAAGAGGAGGGGTTTAAAAATAGCTTCTCTTGCTTCCCAAAACAAAGGTGTTTATGCCGTGCTTCACCTATAAATATTTAAATGACGTTACAAAGACCATTTTAACACACATCTTCATCTTAATGCCATAACACCTTTTACATTTGGTTGCATTTTGTGCTGTTGGATGTATTTGCACTGCACGGATTGAAATATTCTGCATGTTGTCAAAGTCCACATGGCATTTGTCACGATTTGCAGAATGTTGCTCCAGACTCCTTGCTTCCTGCATGTGCTGGCTGTGTACACCGCTTCACAGTGACGCTCCGTATTGCGTGGAAAGTTTGCTGTGGCAAGAAGCCTGCTTGTAAATCATGCATATTGGATGAGACATGCAGCAGATGAGCCTGGGCCCTCCAGTCAGGCCTAGCATTAATTAAATATCAATTGGCCCTGCTTCCGCACCTCATTTCATGCCACATTCACACCTTGTCTGGGCTTGTTGAGGGAAAGTTAAAATGAAAGTTGTGGCCTTGCAGCTTCGTACAATCCGCAGCTCTGCTCAAGTCAAGTGTTGTGGTTTTATGAATTTTGTCTTGATTTCAGTGGGGATTGCTCAAGAAAAAAATAAAATTGGTAATGGAATTCATACACTGAGATTTAGGTCCGATGGGGGAGAAAATTAATCATGGCAACTTATTGCTGGTCAATGAATGAATGAATAAATAATTTTAATGACATGATATGAGGTGCGTGACGAAAGTGCGTGACGTTAGACCTTAATTTCAATAAAGGTAGACGTGGATGCTTAATGTATTAATATACCTACTTGATATAAAAATTTTTCTTGATTTATGCAATTACTGTAATTCATGTGATCACGTTTGATTAGTGTTCTCACAACAACACAGTCACCCCATGGCAATCTTTTTTTTTTTTTTTAGATCGTGGCAATTTGTGTAAATCATTTAGGGCGGCTGTGGCTTGGTGATTCCCTATTTGTCCACATGTCAGAGTACGTTTGAGCAAAACACTGAACCCCAAAACTGCTCCCAATGGATGCACTGAGAGCGTTGCATGGTAGCCACCTCCATTGGTGTGTGACTATGTGTGTGAATGTGATTAACAATGTAAAGTGCTTTCGTGGCTGCTCAAGTGGTAGAAAAAGCGCTATACAAGGGAAATTAATTTACCATTCGCCATTCTGTATGAATTTAGCCTTTATTCAGCGTTTTTTAAGTAGATGGAAGCCGGAGAAAAAACCCCCCATTATTTTGTGTCTGCATTAACATTTTTAAGCACTTACTGACTATATTTAGATCTTGTGTTAGTTGATTAGAAAAAACTTCAGAAACCTTCAGCTCCTATTCTAATTGATTGATTGTCAATTTTGAAACATCGAATCTTGTAACAATACTGTCTTCATCTTCCCAGGTTGGTATTGATGTTGGTCACCTTGTATTTGATCATAAGGTATTGATTCCTTGAGAGTAGCGTTAAAATCATAGATATATGACCAACCTTGAGTTTGAGCTGATTCGGTGGAGTTGCTGTTTTTTTCAGTGATACTCGATAGAAGTCGGCAGCACCATTCACCTTGGAGTTCCTTTGATGATGTCTGAGGGATTCCCCTAATCCTCTGAGGGTAGGGTGGAGGGCACTTTCTCCCTGCTGAGGGGATGAAGCCACTTAATGGATCACAAAGTTAATCAACCGCAGGGAGAGCCTGTGACTGAACTGGAGGAATAGGTTGAACCATTAGATCGGAGTCCTCTGAGAGAAAACACAACCACACACACACACACACACACACACACACACACGATTGCGAATGCACAAGAGAAAGAAGTGACAATGTAAACAAATATGATGAACTATTTTCAATATTTGTAGTAAAGATATGTGGCATTTTAAATCTTTAATATTACCAAGTGTAGTTCATAACTGAATGTAAATGGTAACTTTAGAGATGATGGCACAGCCATTCTGGGACTATATTATGAAGAGTAAAGATAATTTATCAGGACCACTGTTGCATAGCACTTTTTGAAAATAAAAACAAGAGTAAAACAACAAGAATGAGATACGTTGGGTAAATAGCTGCACTGTTAAGAGGACTTCTAATTAAAAAGCAGTGGTAACACTTGGCTGCATAGTGTGAAATTTAACGTGGATAATAAAATTGCAGTAGCAGGGAAAATCTCAGTGAAATGCTCTGCAGTTTCACAGCTGTATTGATATACACAGTTTGGGGAATCTCAGTGCTTCACACAAATTTCATTTTTATTTAGTGATCAAGTATCTGCAGGCTTAGTGTTGCCAAAGTATGGGGAAAAAAAACAACAACAAAAATAATCAAGCAAATGCCTATTTGCATTCAAAGCTGTAGGATTTGCATATAATTGCTATAATAGTGGATTTAAAGATGTGCACATCTGTCCCATCAAGCATGAAATTTGTTGCCCAATATAAGAACGTTCTCATGGGCTCGGCAGGCCCTCTTCTTTTCCTTTTTACTTATTTATTCATCCACTTGCTCTGCTGCTTTAGTACCAATTAGTTTTTCTTCTTCTTTGCACTCCTTACCTGTCAATTTGTTCATGGGCCGTCTTCTTTTACACAGTTCATGCAGGCTTTGACATGTAACCATGAAGTGGTCAGATGTCAAATACATCTGGTTCTCATCCGTGGTGAACAAAAAGAAAAGTAAGGTGATGTTATCTGAAACATGAAATCTGACATCTCATCAGCAAGCCATACTCTTCCTGGATGGTTTACATGCAAAAGGCAGTGAGATGTGTAATCTAATTATAGTGTCAAACGGAATTATATCTCCAAAGCTTTAACTGACTCCCTTTAAAGTTTTTGTACATTTCTCGTTTTTATGACTTGACAGCAGCAAAAAAAGTGGCACTGATGGAGGCAGCCATGTTTGTTGTTGTCATACAAACAATTTTAAATGAGAAAAATGTATTTCCCAACTGGAAACTATCTTGGTTCCAATATGCATGAACACATAATATTATTTATTAATGACAATAATAAGAATAATTCTTTATTATGTTGTTATTTCGTGTAGATGGAGGGGTTGAAAAAAAATGCTGTTCGTACCAAATACCAGCATGTTTTTCTACAATTAGACACAGGAAAGGACATCAGAGTGTGGCTAAGGTATTTCCGAAGGTTGGTGGTTCAAGTCCCATTGTAGACCCTTGTAGTAACGTAACACTGAAACCTGTCATTGCTCCCCTTTATGTGAAAGTACCTTGAATGTTGCCGTTGGACAACAAAACGTGTGAATTGAATAGTGCCTTTTTAAAGTTGTCATTCTTTGTCGTTTCAGTTTTCATGCTGGTGGTCCACTTGAACAGGTTAAAACATTATTTTAAATTACCATTAAATTAGTTAAAACTTATAAGTTATAGAAAAATTGTTACAACTTTCTAATTTTAAATATTTGAGCAGGTCTGAATGTTGTTGGTAGGTTCAGGTTTATTTTGTTTTTCTCATGTTGAGTTGATTAACTTGTGGCTTTTCATCCTGTCATGGTTTTAGGAAATTGAAATAATCCAGAGGAGAGTCAGTTTGTTTGTTTGTTTTTTTGGGGCCTTTTTTTCCTCTGACACTCACTTGTTATTATTATTTTCTTGTTAAGGACGTTTTAAGACATAATTAGGTTTTGCTACGTTTTTGCAATTTACTTTATTTCCCTAATTATTTTGCTTATCGCTTCCTTTGGCATGGTCACTTTGATTTTAGAAGGCAAACAAAGACTAAATATATATAAAAAAAATATTCCAGAGCAATCAAAACTTGAATATCATTGGACTGAATATATTTTAGAAACTCAAAGGGCATTCAGAGAGCACAAACCTCCGCCAAGGCAAATCATCCACTTCTCTATGATATGCAAATCTCAAAGTCAAACCACTACAAATGTCTGAATATATTTACAACCTGATTAGATTTATCAGAACAAAATATGCTGGTGCTGCAGACTTACATACTTAGTCATCATTTCTTTTTCTTTTTTTTTGGGGGGGGGGGGGGGGTTTCTCATGTTTTGCTACTATTGGACATCACTGCCTGCTGAAAGTTGGTATGAACTTAGTTAAATGTCCTGAATTGCAATGTTCTAACACATATAAAAGTTATTTGTAGATACACTCCTCGTTTTACTTGCTACATTCCCGCAGCAAGCTGCAAATAAATCTGTGGTTGCTTCTCCAATATCTGTGGACAGACAGAAACAAACTACAATGAAACACAGCCTCATTAGAGTTAAAAATAACATCAAGGAATCACTTTACTGACACAAAGTTCAAAATTGTCTCCATCACTTTCTCTTCCCATTCTGATTCACCAATCACATATAATTACATGTGTGAGGAAAGCAACAAAGACTCTACGCTCTGGCTTTTTTTTTTTTTGCATTCTCCTTGATCATGGGCAGTTTCTGCAAGATTTTCATCTTCTGCAAGGCGAGCAGCTATCAGTGGCCTAATCACCCATAAGCAATTCCACAGCTGGTCTGATGAATTTCGGCCAAGGTTTTTGGTGTGTGATCCCAGGGAATAATGCTCCGGGCAGCCTATGTTTATCTAAAGGTTAATGGAAGGTTAATAAGAGAGGGAACCGCGCAAATTCAAAACGTGATTATGCAAATGGTGTTTTCTGAAAAGAGTAATATCTGCCTGTGATGTGACCGCGCTAATTAGCAGATTGTCTCTACATTCAAGCACAGCCTTCTCTGAACATGTGATCTGTCAGCAAAGTACAATAATTTATGAAACTGACACGATTTGATTACTCCTACTGTAAAATGAGCCCTGATCAAGGTGTGTAGTAATACCTATTGAGCTGGCAATGAGCAGCTCGGGCTCTGCAATCCTTTCCTCTCTTAATCAAGTTCTTCCTGACTGTGTGTGCAGGATTTGTTATGTACACACGTGGACCAGTGTGTTCATAGTGGTTACTGATGCAGTTAACATCATGCAGAGCTCAGCATCTAACCCGAACATAATGCTGCGAGGCTGAAGCACCGAGCACAGCGTCCCTTTGATTTTCATTTGTAGTCAACAAATACAACCAGATGGGAAGTGTTTACACATCTTCATCTCATGAACCCAATAATAGTTGATGGATAGTAGCTACAGATACTTTTTCATCATAAAGTCAATGGTTTTTCAAGCAGGACTGCATTCATTCCACAGTTATAAATGTTATTATTTCTTCTAACCATATGTAAATGTAACGTTGATTGAAACCAAGATTGAATGCACTTAACTGCTCAACCAGTCAATCTCTACAGTTTCATAGCCAGTTATTCTACTTCATGAATACAGTTTGGTCAGATTTGATTGACCTCAACACGGCGGAAAATCTTTCTACCGAAACACCCCCCCCCCCCGAAAACAGTGCATATTTTACTGTGCATGTGGGACTCCTTTACTTTAAATAAGGTGAATGACAGAAAAAAAAAATGTCAAGGGCTTTTATGTCTCTGTTCATAGTTGAATACATTTTTGAACACAGAGATATAATAGCTGCCTGACCTTATGCCGCTGTTTTTACAGCAGCAGAGGAGTTTAGCTTGATGTTGCATGACGTTGAGGGTTAACACTGAAGATTCGAGCTGATGCTCATAAAGACAAAGAGGAGGGAAGATAGAGAAGGGCAGGTTTGCAGAGACCTTTACCAGCGCATGTCAATTTGATCAGGCACGTCTGCTTTACTCTCCTCCGTGGAAAAAAGAAAGGAACTCCGCATAAAAAATTTAGCACAGCCCTTCCTGTTTGTTAACACTCTCTGACTTCACCTGCTCAAATAATAACCGAGTTGTTTTCAACTTGCACTTTCTTGCTCACAAGGAATGAAGACACTGAATTAACTTGTTTTATTCCCTTGGAACAATTGTGTTACATACAATTCAGTATCAATGTGTCCTTTACAGAAAGCTCAATCCAGTGATGATACAAAAATATATATAATATATTAAATACCAGAGTACCAGTGTAATAACAGAGATTAGTGTGACTGTTAAAGACATCTGGACTTAAAATACCTTGAAGAAAAGAAACTAATAATAATAATAATAATTGAAGAAGAAAAAGATATACAGTAGATAACTATAGTGACACAAGATAAAACTAAACCTGAAATTAAATTAAAGATAAAATACTATTATGATAAAGGGAAGATGACATGAATAAAAGTACAAATGTGAAATAATACAATAATTTTTTTTTTGCATTTCTCTCAGTTTGATCAACTCTTATATACTGTATACTGTGGTGATTGTGTGCCTCATTTTACAATTAATGGATGAGGTTTGCAAATCAAACGTGCGAACACACCTGGCCAAACGGCAGTGCGCGAAGAAGGGGTGTGCATAGAGAAGCTCACGCAGAGCTTTGAGTTTTCCGAGCAGATTTGTATTCTGCCTGTGTGTGCAACCTGAGAGTGACTGACTGGCGGTCAGAGCCCGGTATTGACTGCTCTGAGGATGTAATAGAGGCTGGGGTGATGGGATCCTGGACATGAACACTCTCTCTGTGGCATGTGCAGCAGAGCCATACAGGATATAACCGAGGCACTTAATCATTCTGCTGGCTCCATGCAGAGATGCACTGGCCACTGTGTTTTAGAATAATGCTTCTGCCTTAAATTAGATCCCATTGATCCCTCTTTTCTCTGTAATTGCGCCAACAGGATGGATGCTGGTTTTATTGGGGGTCAGTCCAGACATTTGGAATACGTTAGTACTGGGGGTAAATTCAATCAGAGAAAAGGCCTGCTGGTCCGATCCATGGTGATTGGACACGTGAAAGATTGTCTAATGATGTTTAATTTTGGAGAGTAAACATACATGATTAAGAATTTGAAATTTACATTTCAGTAAATACATTATCAAATGAATTTGAAAATTCCTTTGTATTTACTGAAATGTGCTTTTAGTGTTTTAAAGTCTTTTACACAGCGTTGTCATTACAGTGAGAAGACGGCCTCAGAGGGCAGAAAGAGGAGATCAGCTGATGTTGTCACGATTCAAACAGCTATCCAATGTGTGATCAACAAACATGGCTTGTTTGTGTTTACGAACCTGGCCAGTCTTTGATTGAATTTCAGTATGGGCTCAAGAAATGCACCAAGCCCACTATCACACAGTCCATATTTGCTTCCAAACAAAGAGAGTTAAACATGAATCTTCACTTTTTGTTTATATTTTGCAAGGCAAGGTTGATGATATCTTATGTTTCTCTGGAAATGCCATGAAAAGAAACAAAACTGACATTGAAGTTTTCTTATGAACATGTGTTTCTCACATAAGGCATATTTCTTCCTATTGTTGTAACAAAAATCTTATATCCACTCATGAACAAAGCAGTTATCTGAGGTCATGTTCTTTCATTACAACAAATAAGCCCTTTCTTTTTCTTCAACACTCATTAGTGCACAGAGTCTGTATTAATCAGCCACTAGAAATAGTACAACACACTATCTTCACCTAGTTTAACAATGTGTGCTAAAAATGGCACTACAGTTAGAGGAATTCAGTGGCCCCACTTTAAACACGTACTTTGAAAGATTTAGAGTGGATTAATGGGACTGATGCTCACTGCTCAAGACAGGAAGCAAAAACAAAGAAGACCTGGAAGGGGGGAAGAATCTACAATTTATGTAGATGGATCGGAAAAGAAAATCAGAATAGAATAGAATATATTTATTGTCATTGTAACAATTACAACAACATTTAAAAGTGCACTAATAAATCCTATACGTCAATACCATGCAGCACAATTGCCAAGTGAAGAGCAGGTTTGCGCTGTAAGGACACAACCTGGAGACTCTTGTGACCCTTCTAATAGTCACACCTGTGATCCAGTGGCATCCAGTCTTATCGCTTTGTAATTTCACTTGCAAAGCAAAGTAAGGTCATATAAACAAACTTTATGAGTATTGCTGTGTGCTAGTTTTTGTTCCTAAAATCTCAAGTGGTGAACCAAGTTCTGTTTGTAATGCTGCCACTTTATACTATAAAATAAAAAAAACTCCTGACAATAACAAGACAGTGAAATGTTGAACGATCATGTGTAGAGACCAATAACATAATAATGGCTAATAAAGTAATAACTGCCAGTGATGTAATGATTTGGGCCATTTTGAATGTAATAAAAATAATAACATAATATATTGCCACTGATGTAAAATAATATAAAAATATTTTTTCACAGCCATAATTGAGAGTTATTCCATCGTATGTCTCCTCAATGGATTAACATGACAACTATGCCATCTACAAGACTTATTTCTAAAAAGCAAACTGCACAAAACCTACAGAAGTAACTTTTTTCCATGTAAATGCAATGCTCCTTTATGTATTAGAATATTGGCTACAGTCATTAAGTTCTAAAATGATTTTTTTTTTTTTTATATCCAACTCCCTCAGGTAATAACTAATAAGATTATTGGCAAAATGTTATTATGATAATGGCTCCAATATCCCTATTACACATAATTGACTTTATTATATTTGAAATAACCAAAATTATTCCATTATTGGTTACTAAAATCATGCTATATAAAAGCTTGGAAATTGCCAAGCTCATGATCATTCAACACAAAAATTAAAAAGAAAAGCTCAGGCCATCTAATAACTAAAGCCACAAGAAGCTATTCTCAGGTTGACATCGGAGGTAAGCTCATAGGGTTGGTTTGAGTTAAAAGACAAACTCTCATAAAAAAATAAAGCCTAAAATCTCCATCTATCAATCTATAGCAAATGATCAAATAGTGTGAGGTAGGGCATGAAAAGATAACAAGAAACCTGTGACAGTAAAAAAAAAAAAAAAAGCATTAATTTGAGAGTAATGTCGCCTGTAAATGTATGCAGTTTATTTATGTTGTAGGTGCTGCAAAATGCAGAGGTTGTTTTTATAATGCGAGTGCCGTCTGATTTGGACCTGATTTTGCTTCTTCCATGCAGTGATCGAGGCTCTAAATCGAAACGTGTGACTGCTTTTATAGTGAGGACACAAGACTGATGAAAAATGTATGAAGGGAACATTTCAGCATTGTCAACATTAACAAAAATTATGGGGGGGGGGGGGTGCAGGCTTCAGCTCAGTCGTAAACTGGCTTTTCACTCGCCGCTGTATTTCCAGATGTAAATGAATAAAATTTCAAAAATCGAAATAATACGATTATTTTTTTTTATAGTTAGAGAGTTAATGTATTCCATTTTCTGTGGGTGTCTGAATCTAATTGAGGGTGGGGTGGGGGGTGGGGGGGTTGCCTGCCATCCCCGCCACAGAGCTATATTCAATTGTTCTGTTTGAGAATGGGAGCACTCAACCTTCTTTCCAAGAGGTCCCAGGTGGTTTCCCTTCATTTAGCTTCTCCCCTTAGTTGATCTCATTCTTCTGTAAACAAAACAATTGTGGGGGTAAAAAAACAACAACAACAACTGGCTGGAAATGTCATAATGCTCCACATTCCATACATGAAATGGGCTGATATGTGTAATTCATTAGAAATGGGTTAACTGAACAGTCGCAGAGCATGCAATGTGAACTGAAAATGGGCTTGTATGTGAGTTTCACAGAGTGAAAAGGCTAATTAACTCATTTCTTTTCCAAGCCATTTATTGCAAACGCACGGAGGGCGTGAACAGGGGCGTTTCCTGCAAAGCGGTTGGGTTTTCAGAGTACGACTGATGATGTAAAGCTCAGTCAGGGGAAATGTTCAGCCACACCAGCAGCTAAACCACAGCAGGAGCATCTTCACAGCACACATCCACATCATGCTCTGTGCTGTGGTGGGCAAGATTGAGGACATTTTCTTTGGGCGCAGGCCATTTTTCTGTGTTTGTATCAAATGATGGCAGCTGGTTTCAGAAATAAGGCCTTTTTTTTTCTTCCCTTTTGTGAAAACGCTTTCATGAAAAAGATAAATGGAGGAGGCAACAACACAGGAGGTTGTGTCAGGTAAACTCCTGAACACTGGATGACAGTTTACAAATAGAGCTGCTTCAACACACTTAACACCATGCAGTTAATATAACTGGGAATGTTCCAGAAATTGTTTTAAAACCAACCAGTAAGTGCACATTTTTCAGAACAAGTGTGAAACACTCAAATGAAGAGCCCCTCCAAGCCCCTCTCCCAACTATAACTTAAATGGGCGTATGAGTGTGTCGTGCAGTTAAGATTTGGTAAAGTGTGTAATAAAACTGGAGGCTGTTGGTTTTTCACTGACCTAGAGGTTGGGGGTTTGAGTTTCCTCCTTGCTTGGCAGCACCATCAACACTGCTGTGTGAAGATGAATTGGGTGATTCTGATGTTATAAGTCCCTTGAGACTACTTGTGAGAACAATCGATAGAAATGAAGTTAATTTATTATTTCTGTCTAATTCAGTTTTTCTTTAGTGATTTGGAAGATAAAATGTTTTTTTGTGGGGTCTTTTTTTGCTTTTGTAATATATTTCTAATTCCTTGTAATACAAAATAGAGGAGCCATTCTCTTAGCTTCATTGGACCTGAGAGCTGCATAGTTTATAACGACCTAAATTTGAATCATATCCATATATTTTAAAGAGCACATTGGCTATTATATATTTTAAAGAACATTGCACATTTTTGGACTGTGGGAGGAAATGTGAGAAAACCTATGCATACACAGAGAAAATATGCAAACTTTACACAGAAATGCCTTCAAGCTCAGTCTGAATGGGATCTAAGGGTACTAACCATTTCTCCACTACTAACCACTTCTCCACTACGTGGCCATTTTACAGGTATAAACATAAAATAATAACCCAAGGCTTCACATAACATCCTCATCGACTTGTGCTGACGATTGTCAGCGATGGCACAGTAATTTGAAAGTAGCATTAGGATGGCTCTATGGAGAGTGGGTTAGTTTGTTGTGGTAGCCACACAAACCCGTCACTCCACGAACAGGAGATTCATAAAGCACTGAACTAAAGAAACAAGCACTATATATTCTAGAAAGTCAATATTATAGCATGTTATCATTTTAATTAAGTTTGTTGTAACCATTCATGATAGAAATCAATTCAGACAAAAAAAAAACCTGTTTATTAAAGGTGTTGATTTAACTTGCGACTTATTTTCAAATTGCTGATTTACATGTGTGTGTGTGTGTGTATAATGTATTGTGTGATTATTTAATGGAATGTGTTTCTAATATTTTGTCTGGTTAGTTATGGTCACTTAAAACAGCCTTACTTTCAGTGTCCAAAACAAATATTTGCATCTCACAACTCTGTAAAGTGTGATGGAGGTTTTTCGCCATCATTCTGGCCAGTGCAAGTCTGTACATGTAAGACCCAGTGAAAAAGATTATTGAGCTAATGGAGCCTTCATGCCAAAGTAATTCAAAGAGTAATGATCCCTGACTGACAGCTTCTGTGTCAAACGTGTTCCCGAAGCCAGACCTTTTTTCTTCCGCTCTACAGCGGAGGTATTGTCACAAGAGCTTTTTGTTCATCTGCAGCCTGAAGTTCTTTTGCGGATGCATATAAATGCATTTGCCTCGTAACAGTAGACTAAATATGTACTGTTCCTTTGAATATGTTACTGATGTTGTCGTAATACATTTGCAACCAAACTAGCTTTTCTCATTTGCAATTAGAGAGACAGAGGCGTCTAAGAGACAAGACAAACCTGAGAGTGGGAGTCATTATCGATCTGAGCTGTTCTCTCTGTGATATCCTCTTCTGTGTTTTAATGCAGCTGAATTTATGATACACTTGTTCTCAGTTTCACTTTTTTTTCTCTCTTTCTGTTGTCAGATGTCGGAACTAATGTGAAATATAATCATGACTCATAGCAGAGATGCATGAATAACAAGTAGTCATTACTGAGTTGGTAATGAAATGATGACATTGCTGATAAAATTGACATATATGTATGAATAAACAAAGTTTGCAGAAATTATCACTGGGAGATTATAAACTTTAACAAAAAGTAATTTGGCATATAATTTATTTGTCATAATTCTATTTGGCAATAAAGCTTACACCATTTAAATTTTTAACTACATTATATACATGTTTGTCAAAAAAAGGACACAAACCCCAAAACAGAAACCCATCAAACATATGTGAATGCAATACCACTAGTTTGATGTGTACAATGCAGATGGTCAAATATATCACCATTTGTCATTGCCAAGATAAAAATATAAAGTGGAAATACTAGCTGGGAGACATATATGCTCTGTAATTACAAAGGGCCAAAACATTGTTAGTGTTGAGCGTAAATTTTAAAACTGTAGTGTTTGGCAATACCTTTATTTTTTTTATCTTGATGTCTTCCAGAAAGTCATATTATGTCATTTGTGAAAGGATCGTGCATTTGGCAGACATAAAAAGAAGCAAAGTCGTCTTTGTGAATGTCAAAGAGCTTCTTTTGCTGTTGCTATTGACTCTTGTTGTGAGCTTTGCGTACCCCCACAGCCTACCACCCCCCTTTAACTCAATCCCATTGAATACTTGTTGGATCAGCTTCAGCATGCTGTTGGGGCCAGACTGACCAACACAACCGCATTGGCTGGCAAATGCTGGTTGCCGAATGGGAAGCCATCCCACAGCAGTGTATGACCAGAATGAGAAGGAAATATCAGGCTGGTGAAGCTGTGTGTGGTTCACATACACGACTGATATTCTTGTTTATTAAATATATACATTTTGACATTGTCATTATGCTTTCTTTCTTCAGACATTGTCATCTTATCAGTGAAACTTAATCAAAAACAAATATCCACAAATATATATATATTTTTAATGGGTACAGCTCACATACTCATCCTGTAAATGAATGTTAGTTGCAAAATGTGGCACCATTTATAAGAGATCATTTTACAATTTCCAATCATATTAGATTTATTTCCAGGGAGCATTATTGCAACTAAGAAAATATCTAACAATCACACTTTCTGTCACAATTTGTCACAATATTTTGACATTTGTACTTATCAACAAAAGTGGGAGGCTTAAAAAGTTACTTAAATACAGCCACACAGAAAATAAACAAGCTATTAACTCATTTTATTGCAAATGAGTGTCTGTGAATATGACAAGCTCGTCCAAAAATACACCACAGCTATAATAGTTGCAATAATCAGTTTATTTGTGAACATACACTTTGTCTTTGCTTCTCATCTCTGACTCAAATTAAAATGTTAATAACACAACCTTTGAGTTTTGAAAATATATAGCTCTTCTATATTCAGTGCGTCTATCAGTTTTCTTTCTTCCCCACATATTTTTAAAATTAGCATGTGAAAAGATTAATAAAAGAATATTCATAGAAGGGATATCATACGCAGACAGGTTTTCTTACCATGGTGTATCATCATCAACAGCAGCTACCTTTCGACGACATGTTTGCAATATGTGACCTGGTTTATCAAACAGTTGCACCATTTCTTTTTTTCCCCGTTGCTCTTCAGTTTTGTGAAACAGTGGCATTCACATGTTCTTCACGCATTTTACTGTTATCTGAGTTAAATTTGAAAAACAAAAATACCACTGACATAATATGAATTTACAAGATAGGTAGTTTGCTACAGCTTAAGGTTTTTTTTTTTTTTTTAACAAACCAAGACATGCAATTTGTGTAAACACAATTTTATAACAGATACACATGTGTTTCCAGTTTCACACAGGAGACAGCACATGCTGAGTTCTCGACAGGAATGTTTTCATGAAGAAAAAGTTGTCACACTTTTATTATATTGGATCTTTATACATGACCATATTTTACCCAGAAATCTCCTTTAGTCTGCTTATGGTGACATTTAGGGAAACCAGCATTAGAAAATGGAATCTTTGTCTGTTGCTTGTGTTTCTTTAAAAAAAAACAAAAAAAATGCTTCTGTAGTCTGTCAAAGTTTACGTGTTCACAACAGGCAGAAAAGATGATTCCAGGACCTCTCTGTTTCAATTCCCAGGTTTATTTCTGGCAGCAGGCGGTCTAATAACACTGTCAAATAACACAGAAATCAATGTGGTTAAATAGAGGCACAGCCTCTAACCCAGACAAGAGTCGACAGCCAGCTGAAGTGTCTTAGCTCGATTTCAACTTCAATTGTTGGTTGTGAAAACAAAAAACCACCAGCTGAGGCCTTTTCATACAGAGTTACATCATCTCGTATCACAAATTAGAACAGAAAACAGCCACAAACCCTTTTTGATTCAAGTTAAAACTTGGCATGTTTGTGAATAAACACTCTTTAAATGGCATAATTGCCAAATGGCAATAAGTGGCAATTAGCCTGATTACTTTTGGCACACAGTGGATTACTAACATCTGGCCAACTTCATAAAAAGGGGCGAAAACATTCACTCCATTAATACTTTCTGACTGCTCTTTCATCTCAATTTAAAATTTACTGAAAATTTGGTTGTGAAGATTTCCTTGCATCTTCTCTGGCAATGCATAATGTATATGAGGATCACTGGCAGCTTTATTCATACACTTATTTCATTCAACAACGAAGCCATTCAGTGCTTCTCATCAATAAACATGGATAGAAAGATACCAAGAAATGACAATGAAAATATTGAAGGATAAAATGTCACTATTATAAACAATGAAATATAGCAATATAAAAAAAAAATCATAAAATAGTGCAGCATAAAATGAAAATTTGCTTCACTGAAAGGCAGCAGCTAACAGAAAAGTTCTCAACTTCATTTTGAAAGTACTTGAAGTTGAAGCGGTCTTGCAATTTTAGTTCAATACGCTTGCCTAAAATAAACTAAAAGCAGCTTTTTTTTGTTTGGCTCTGACATTGAGATTGATCCCGAGAGGTTTGAATAGAAGATGGGAAATGCTTAATGGAATTGAACCGTTCACGGCTTCGTGGGCCAGATGCAAGTATTCTCAGGTCAGTTCTCTGAGTGACAGGAAGCCAGTGCAAAGATCCTAAACACTGAAGCGACGCGGTCGATGGTCTTGGTCTTTGTGAGGACTTGAGAAGCAGCATTGTGAATTAGCTATCTGATACATTCCCAGGAAGACCCGTGAAGACTGCTTTGGATGATGTTTCACTGAAGGGGAGACGGAGCTGGAATCAGGTCGCTCACCCCAAAACAGCCCCGATACCTTCTCACAGGCAACAAAATATGAAATATGAAATTTACATTCTCACTTCATGTGAATCCGCCACTTTGTCTGCACTTGTCTGTGTAATGAGTCTTGTAATTTACAAATATCTGGAAGTGATAGATGAGATAACAGTTTTTTCAGCTGAGGTGATACTTTGGATTTGTTAAAATTAGTAAATTAAAAGAAAATAAGCTGCAACAAATGAACTATTCATAAAAAAAACATGGTTACTGAATACTGAAACATGCTGGAGATATGGACATGAAATTCTGAAGACTGATCATGCAAGAAGTTATTTTCTAAGACCACAGTTGCTGGTATTTCTTTTCCTGTTGCAGTTAGCATGGTATTGATCATTGTTGGGCCACGTCCTCAGGAATCAGCCCGTATTGATTTCACTTCAGTTGTAAGCCTCTCTCTGACCTATGTCTCTCTCCAGCCTCAGCATCTTTCCCAGCATCCTCACCCTGCTGAGCGTTTACTAAAACATGTCATTACAGGAGCATTTTCCTGAGAAAATTTCCCAAGTCAGCTTAGTTTGGATTCTAATATATATATATATATTTTTAAAAAAAGTACACTATTATAGCTCTTTATGACCATTTTTTGTTGAAGCACAAACGTTCTACGGCCTGAAACACTTCAGTGGAAACAAGACTGTTATATTCTCCATTGGGCAGCTATATTGGGGAAGAAGTTGTGCTTTCAGAGGGCTAATATGCTGCCTCACTTGGACCTTCATTATCATTCATAGAAAGAACCCACTTATAGCCAGAAGGCCCAGCAATGATGATGATGAAGGTATTAATAGCTGCTGTGCAGTCAGTCAATAGTGTGTATGTGCGTGTGGGCTATTAAGTGGCATGTATTTGTCTGTTTGCAACTGAGTATGTCCGTGCTAAATGAAGAAATGTGTGCTTTTTTTTTATTACTCCCAAGACCAAAAAAAAAAATCCTTAATCAGCCAGTTATTTTCCATTTCTTTTTTCCCCCAACATTTGTCAATTTCAATCCTTTGATTTCTATCTTTAACTCAATCTCATAGTACTTAAATGTTAAACTACTTTGATTTCTTCCCAGGCAAAGATTTTAGTTCTTTTTGGGATAATCACATTCGATTTTGTGAAGGTAGATGTATTCTATTAAATATCATGATATCATGAACAGGTTTTCATCCTAAGGCTTTTAGATATAATTTTTTTGTGCTTTAATATTGAATATGACATAACTGCAAGGTGTGTCATGGTTCCATGACGAGGAACATCAGAATAAAGGAAAATAGCAATATTATGTATGTGAAATGTTTTTTTTTTCTATTATGGTTTGATAAAAATATGTTACCATTAAATCTATGTAAAACAAAAAATATGAGACAATACAAACCTAAATTATGTAAAAGTACAATCTCTAACCGAGAAAGATTTAATTCGAAGCAAGAAAGTTGGCATGATAACTTTTTTTTTTTTTCAAATTACTTCACTGCGGAATAACAACTGCCTTATTGGGATTAACAGATTTCTGTTGTCATGGTTACAGTGATACCCATGTACTGAGCATGAGAAAGTAAATAACAGCAATCAGTGCCAATGATCAGTTGCCAACAGAAAACAAACAATAGGGTAAAGTTTGGCATTTTGTTTTCTATTCTCTCCCATCATGCTTCCAGCCTGGAGGAGGGAATCACCCACCATTCTATTACCGTAAGTTTAATGTGGAAGGCAAAGCAGAAGCATAAATGTTTTTGTATATATATTCTTTTAATTTGTAAAATAGCAAAACAGATTATCTCAAATTCCTCATAATTTTCCTAAAACTGTACCTCAATACTATATGCAACATATATACATTGAATATATACATTATTCTCATAGACGCCCAATGGAACTGTGAATCATGGTTTTTTTTTTCAATTCTTTCATCCCCAACTGCATTTAAATAGTTGGGGATTTTTTAAGCGTATTTCCATTGTTATTGTCGTTTAATTTTCTAACTTCTCCATGAGCCCTCTGGTGCTTCCTCTGCAGGAACAGGTTTGCACAACTTCATTCATCAGGAAGACATTTTGTCATTCTGTCTGCAGCTCATTAATGTGTGAGACACCTTGAAGCCTCAATAAGAAGAATTGATTCAGGTGTAGAAGTTTAATGCTCTTGGGTAAAGTGACTATCTGTGAGGTGTCTACCTCCAAATGGCTGTCCTGGGGAATCCTTGGCAGTGAATCAATAAGCAGCTACCTTCAGACAATTGTAAGCATTCATAAAAGTTTATATGTGTTCCCTTATGTTAAACACAGGTGGAACCAGTAATTATTATAGACTGTTGGTGTTTTTAAAAGCAGGCTCAAAACCCTTTTTTTAAATAAAATATAGCTTTTATTTAGTTTATTATTTTACTTACTTTTTTCTTCTTCTTCTTTTTCCTAATGTAGTTAATGTTTTAGCTTGATTTATTTATTTTAATTGTATTTCATTCATCAATTCATTTTATGAGCTCCCATTTTTTTTAATTAGTTGATTATTTTACTTACTTTTTATTTTTCTTATCTTTTTGATATAGCCCATGTTTTAGTTCAGTTTCATTAATTTTTGTTTATTGACTCTTATTTACTTGACTCTGCTCTGTGGTTCACTGGCCGGCTGGGTCGGGGCGGTCCGCTGTGGCGGGGCCCTCTATTGCTGTATACTGCGGCTCCTCTCGATGTGGTGGGCCCCTGAGGATGGTGTTTTCTCTCCTGGCTCATCAGTGCCCTGCCATTCTTCCATCAGTTTTTATATTTTGATATGGGCCGTTGGGGTTGTGTGTGTGCGTGTGTGCGTGCGTGCGT
The DNA here is from genome assembly GCF_963422515.1 of Blennius ocellaris. Taxonomy (NCBI): domain Eukaryota; kingdom Metazoa; phylum Chordata; class Actinopteri; order Blenniiformes; family Blenniidae; genus Blennius; species Blennius ocellaris. Next base: position 27,272,721 of record NC_137650.1, on the reverse strand, counting down.
GCGTGCGTGCGTGCGTGTGTTTCTTATTTTTATTTTTATTTTTATAGTATGTGAAGCGCTTTGTGCTGCAACCTTGTTTGGAAAGTGCCATATAAATCAAGTTGGATTTGATTTGTGGAAAGAGATTAGTGAGAAATAACGGCAACTTATTGTGTCATAATATATTGATGAAATAGATTCCATTCAATTAGAGCCAATGGATCATAGATTTCAATTTCAAGAGCACATAATTGTTGTGGATTCTGATACGGAAAAAAGAATTACAGACTATTTCTGCTGCAACCATAAAAACTGGAATTGAACCCACAGAGTACAAATAGCCTCTGTAGCTGGCCTTATTTTTCTGTTAGTAAGATAAACTTTGATAGCACAGCCTTTATAGACTTTGAAAGGGTGTGGGTTAGACTAATCCTGCCCACGACAGACTTATGACCCCCGGGCCTAAGTGAGAAACTTGAAAGTCTTAAAGAAGCTGGTCATCTATTGAGCTTTGGCATTGCGCCTTCCCTTTGGGGATGAACCGGGATGGAGTCTAAGGCATCCTGAAGTAACATTAACTGGGTAAAGAGGATGCTCTTCTTCACCCGGAAAGGGACACACAAGTATCCCCAACCCCTCAACACTTAAGGCCTCCAAAGAGATGTAAACAACAAGATGGATGTTGACAGCTGGCCTGCTGCAGTTGTCTGAATTGATATCTGTTAAGGTGTAATTTCAAAGGTGTAGACACACAGAGGGGTTGAGCTCAAGTTCAGACAATCATATAATGTGAAAGTTAAGAGGGGAAACCTGTGCAGGAGTGTTGTTTTTCCAATTTTAAAGCTTTACCACATTGCCTTGTTTACTCTATGTCTCATATCTAAACTGTTTTTGTGACTGTTACACTTTTCTTTGGAATTTAATCTTACAGACCACTTCATTGAGTTCACTTGTATGATACAATCTTGTGCAACCGCTTTGCAAGAAATTTTTTATTGATAAATGATATTCAGTTGTGTTCGAAGTTGTTGAATGAGTTGCATTTTAACCGTTTGCTTATTTTATGGTTTTTTCACTGGTGAATTGCATTGTACATTTTTTTGGGGGGGGGCACAAATCACAGGTAGAACATTATAAACATCCCACAATACAGATCACATTAAATGTTTCAAGTGAACCTAATAAAGTCACCAAATTAAGTGTATATTGAAAGGGAAAAAAAATAAATAACGCATCCGTCCAGCTTCTATAATATTTTATGAAATGTGTACAGGAGCCAGTCCCAGCTGACACACACACACACACACACACACACACACACACACACACACACACACACTCTGATGAGCTATTTTTAAGGGCTCAATTAACCACACATGTCTCTAGACTGTGGGAGGGAAAACCCATGCAGCCACTGGGAGGACATGCAAACTCTTCACAGAAAGTCCCCAACCTGACTTTAAACCTTTGACCTTTATTATATGAGGTGAGAGTACTATCGAATGAACACAATTTGGTGCTCCTCTCTCTGTCTTAGAGCTTAAGTCTAGCCTATCTTTACAAGAACAATCTGTGACATATGACGTCACAAATGTCTCTTCACATAGTCTTTCCTCAATCAATCAATATTTAAAATTGACAATGTTAAGATCGGTTCCCACAAAGATTATGCAACAGAGCCCTATGACACAAACCAACAATGAAAGAATGGAATTTGTCAAGAATGCCATCATCAGCAAACAAATGCTTGGGAACAACATAACAAACTGAAATCAACATTTTCAAAATTCAAGATTCAAAATACTTTATTTATCCCTAAGGGGCAATTTAAAACAGCCCACGCTTAGTAGTCATGTAAGCACAAGGAGACAGCGGGTCATTTTGTACTAAAATATGAAAAAGCAGGTGACGATCTATTCTCACAATTGTTTGAACAAACGGTGTGGTCTGATTTGACAGAAATGTTACCTGAAAGTAACGTTATCTCAGGGAAAACGAGTGCAGAGGAAAGTTTGATTTCTGTATCAATTTCTGAAAATGGAAAGGTCCATTTCCTAATATTTAAATATGAATGAACTCGATCAACATTAGTCTGCTTCCATCTTCTGCACTGCTTTATCTAACTCAGCATCCCGGCAGGGACGGAGCCGATACCGGTTGACTTTTGGCGAAGGTTGTGTAAACCCTGGACAGGTTGTTTGTCCATCAGCAGAGAGACATAGACAGCAGACATTGAACTCAAAAAATTTCCTACATCTGTGACACATCCAGAGCAATATGCAGACTATTGTATTCTGCTTTTATTAAGGTTAATGGAGTAATTTGCTGTCAATCTCCCACTAACTGTTTTTTTACCCCATTCTTTTGTGTGCATCTCATCAAACCTCTGATGTAGGGACGCCATTTAAAATTAATTAAAAAGCACACAACAAATAGATATAGACAAAATTAATTCAATAATATATACAAATATTTAGCCCTGAAAGCAAGACAATATTATGCAACCGTGAGCCTGGAAAATAAAGGAGACATTGAAATACTTGTCTTATCACATAACTATACAATATTGTACATATGTAAGCTTAAAAAGAAAAGAAACATGCAAAACAGAAACCTGCCAAAGAAAAACATGCAAAACAAAGTATTTTATTTGAAATTCCTAAGTATTTCAACATAGGAAATATGCATAATATAGGAAAATGATCACATTCAACACAATCCCACATCCTATTTCGATTGCAATTTCTATGGTAGCATACATATTATAAGGAGTTAAACTAAAATAAACTCTGTTTATCAGTCAAACCTCCTGGCACTGTGTTGCTTCACCTACTGTGAACCAAAGAAGTCTAGGATAGAAGATACGTGTCCCTGGACAGAAATCAATAGATTAAGTTTCGTGACTATTTCATGAACTGCTGTGAGACCAGGTTGCAAAAAATGTACAAGATGGTGGACAACGAGAAAACTGACATTGAAGATGGCAGCATTTTGGCAATTTTAGTGTCTGTCTGCTTGATATTTGCCAGGAAAACCGCATTTGACATGTTGTCCTCTCATTCTGGTGTGTTAATGGTTAAAAGCTGATTCGTCCACTCACTCCAGGCTGTCTGCTGTTATGTTCTACCTCCAATTATTTTTCTGTAAAAATGTTAGATAACAAATACAATACATTTTTTAAAAGCTGCCAATGGATCAGCGTAGTAGTTTCAAAGCTCTAACATCAGTTTTAAAATAATGTCACCTCTGTCATTGTGTTCATTGTTAAATGTCCCACTTTCCTGAAAGTGAATTATAGAAAAAGATATGCTAAATTAGAAGCTCTGCTAAGTGAAGGAAAAAATATATTTCTGCAATCCACCTGAAGGTTAAAACTATTTTTAATAGTGGTGTGTAATACCTGTGTGTGCAATCAGCTTTCGGACCTCGGAATAAACACACTGATGGCTGTTGATCACAAAGGAGCACAGAAGATGCTCTCTGCTGCACCTCAGGGAGATCAGCTGGGGACTCGTGGTGCTCGATAGTTGCATCAGCTTTACTATAAATAGGGGAGTGGAAAAATCAACAAACTCCCCTAATGGTTCCTCAGGTTCTCTAATGTTTTGCAGCTAATACAGATGTGTGACACATTGTGCAGTTTCATACACGTGGAAAAAATATGAGCAATGATGGTGCAGTTTCACTTGATTTCATAACTTCAGTGGAAGTAAATGAGGTAGAGCATGCTGTCGTCAGTTCTTCCTCTTTTTTGGATAATTTTACAGATTACACTATTACAATATGTCCACTACTACAATTTAGTATAAATACTCAAAAGCACCAGATTTGAGAGTAAAGATGGCGGGATCTTGACCTCTCATCTTGACCAGTGATCACCTGCTATGATTGTTGAAAATCGCCTGTTGTAGCATCGATTGCATCCAAGTGTAGGAGGATTTTCTTTTTCAAGTTGTGTTAGTGAAATAGAGCTTTAAAGAAGCAAGCTTGTGATAGGCAGTACATAATCTAGTGCCGGTGTGGGAACAACAACAACAATTGAAAGGTGAACCTATGAATAGGATGGGTTAAATGCACAGAAAAATCCCCCCAAAGGGGGGATTTATACACGATAAATTCAAAACAACTGATTTGACATGTTTTTCCAAATTTTAAGAATAACCCTGGCAATTTCACATTTTAGTTGTATCATCAAATTTCCATAAAGAGACTAAAGCATTGCTAAACTAATGCCTCTGTGCTGTAGGTATGTCATCTTAATTCGATGTGTGGAACATATCCAAACCTAAAGCTTCCAAAATGGTAAAATAACCTGCTTCCTCCTTCTTTGCAATGTTGAAATAGAGGCTTGTTGAGCTGGTTGTAGATGCACTTGTGCTGCTCCCATTCATCCTTTGTAAACATTGGATGCCCCCAAGTAAATCTACTGTTTGCACTTAACGCGACAGACACAAATACATCTCCCATGATGTTGGATTGAAAATAAATCATATTTCTAACGGGCATGTTGGTTTCTGCTCTCTCCCCAGTGAGTCCAGATGTGACCGGTGATCACAAGCATCATCATCGTCATCATCACCATCCACCTGCCGAGGATTCCAAAGTAGTTGGCAGATCCAGGAGCTTCAGATTGACAGGAGCCATCTGGGTCCTGGTATTGCCCTGTTTACATCTGGCCCTGACCTGGTAACGGCTGCCTTTTGTTGCAGCATGGAACTTCAGGACTTGATTTCAAACTTAATCATTCAAAAATGAAAGTGAAAATGAATGAAACAAGCCTCAATTTATCGATGAAATCCTCTTCCACACAGTGCAGGACACAACAGGGACAAACACTGTGGATCGTGTGGAAAATACAAGACTCAAAGTTTTTGTTGTTTTTGGGGGGGGTTTTTTTATACGAAAGAATATGATGACTTTTCTTTTTTGTTTCACTTACCTGGTATTCAGCACACTAATAATGATTTATTTAAGAGAGACTATGTTAAAATTAACTACAGCAATTGTTGGAAAATGTTGATATTAATTTAAATGTGGAACTGCAAACTCCATTTATGATCTGTAGATATCTAAGCAATAGTTTGCTTCTGTATATCACACGATGCAGTACAGCTGCTACTTCTTTTAAATGCACTTCATAAATCCTGCATTCTCATTATTTGTACAAGTCCAAATTAAAATGTCTGTTATTCTTTACCTTCACCATTTGGGAAATCCTTTCTGTATACAAACAAACGTGTTTGTTTTTGTTTTTGTTTTTTTGCTTTTTTTTTGGGGGGGGGGGGGGGTTATACAGTGCCTCGATTTGAGCTTTAAATCATTGTGTCCCACTAGCTTTGTACTTCATGCCACACAATTCACCAATAACAAAAAAGAACTTGAGACATTTGCTGCACTTCAACTTGAATAGCTACCTTGGTGCTCAATAGCCATTTAATTGGTATATTTCAATTGGGAAATTGACTTAAAAAGCTACAGCTCAAAGAAATGGTGAAAAAAAAGAGAGGTGGGCAGGTGAAAGCGGGGGGCAAGTAAGAGAAATCATCCTCCTTTCTTCTTTAGAAATAGATTAGTTTCCTCAGGAGTCTATTATCATCTTTCAAACTCAATCCTCCTTCGCTATCGTCGGCCTGGATGGAGGCTGATAGCTCCTGGAGCTACTGGCGAGGAAGAATCCAATTGCTTCTACCTGCTTTCAGCCGGTGTGCTGCAGACAGGTTTTTGGTGCAGAGAAAAGTGAAATTTGTTTCACATATGTCATGCATGTCTGGTCAGTGGTTGAGAGAGGAAAGTACTCGCCGGTAGTTCAAAATTGGTTCTTTGACTCACATTTGCTGGGGAACAATTTGTCAAGCTGAAAAACCCTCCTGTGACATCCTGCAGATGCTGAACATATACATTTTCCAACCAAATGTTCGTACTCAAGACATTACTAACCAAGGGGAACATCGAAGCTGATACTGCAAATAAATCACAGTGTAATTGAGACATTCCTTCTATCTGGGTTAAATTGTATGATATCTGCTCATCGTTATACCTTATTAGTTCTAACAAATTGTACTGATGTAAACATAACCAAGATTGTGTGACCCTAATTCATGGAGCTGTATTGCACTTAATTTGTATTTAAAAGTGTGTCTGTTTGAATTTTCTGTTCTCACAGTGAAACAACATCAAAATGCAAATTAGATGCAACCTTTGATCTCACCTGAAATTATTATGTTATTTTTACCCAGACAACGGTGCGATTTCCTCTGGTTTTGTGTTCAGTATATTGTTTTAAAACCTTTGCACTGTGGTTGTGTGAAAGCTGTGCTGCAAAGATGTAAGTATCTTTAGGAGCTTTTCTTACATTTTTAATGTGATGCCTTACATCCATCGTTTCTCACACCGTATTTAACATCCTTTGTTTCAGCTTTGGAGTTAGGTTTTAATTCCCTAAATGACAATAGTGACTGCTTTGATAATCTTAATGTAGTTCCCAAAGCACTTACAACGTCGCCGCTGCTCAGCTGAACCAGTTAGATCAGCGGCTGCCACAGTGAAATTCAGTACTATTGTCATTGAAACAACTGTGTTAATGGCACCATTTACCTATAGTGATCAGTCTGACGGGATACCAGACTGCAGGCGTACTGAGAAAGGCGTATTGAGGCTACTCATAAATGGCAAGTTATACTGGTCCTCCTGTACCTAATTGTAGGAGATTAACTTGATGCCATATTATATTATTATTGCTCCGTAAGAAGACAACTATCCAGAGGAGGAGGAAGGAAGAAGGCTGGGCGCTCAGTGCTGATGACGGTGCCAATTGTGGTGCACCCACATCTAGAGACGTGTCACGCTGCAGGCATCGCGGCATGTCAGAGCCTCTTAAATAACATGTTCGGTTTCTAACATCCTCTTCAGAGATTAACTGTGTACTTTGCAAATAAGATCTGTGCAATACGTCTGGCTAGATTTCCCCTCAGTGGTGTTTAACATGAAATTACCGCTTTATTGCTCAGGTTGATGGAGTTAGTCTGTTATAATGTGCTACTCGGTGAAGAAAAGATCCAGGAATGCAACTGCACTGCAAAAAATAGGTCGGATGGTGAAACAAATACAAGTAGTTAAACAATGAGAGATGCTGTAAACAAACCTTCAGGTCAGTACAACTTGCCTGGATGAGAAACTGAAGACAAACATAAGTGTTTATGGCCTAAATTGGTTAAAACTAATAGACTAAGTGGTAACTTTAACTTTGACCCAGCATACTTGCCATAGCTGTGTAGTGTTTTTCTTTGCTTTTTGTTTGTCTTTAGTTGTACCTTCTGAGTAAGAATGTTGGCTTGTTTACAGCTATGTGTTTGTTGCTCTTTTGGACCTGTTTTTAAAACAGATTCCAAGATGTCAGCACTCTTTCTTCTTTTTTTTTTTTTTTTTTAAGTATGTGGGTACTTCACGTCTCAGTCCAGGAAATAGTCTGAATTAATTTGTACTTATTTTCGTTGTACTTGCAATTCACTTTAGAATGAGCATCATGCTTATTGTGTGCTGCAGAAGCATCTTGAAATTTCAGTTTGGCCTCCATACATTTTGTTTTGCTCCCAGTGAGGCTCAGAGTGGCTTCAAGTGGCAGGCACAGCAGCTCAACCAGCTTTTTTTTCCCCCCGTGAAGCATCCTTTGACTTTTTCTTGGGGATTCACAAGTCTTCTCAGGCCTGCTGGGACATGTAATCCAGGGTCTCATATTTTGTAGTGGCTTTTACAGGATTTTTTTTTTCCTCCAACCACAATTCGTATTTTTTATTTATTTTATTGCTCAGACGTTGGTGAGTTTTCACTGTATCACATATATTTTCTATATTTAATCATGGATCTGCGTTTTCTGAGCTTTGACCAATTCTTTAATAAATACATTTTGAGACAATAAAAGTAAAGATTGCACAAGAATTTCTGATGATGCTTTGGTTCGCTTTTTTCAACGGCTCACAGAGCAGATTTGTGGAGGTTTTCATCCGATTGTTTTAGTGGATTTACAGCATGATCTCGGAGCCTCTCGCTCCATAACACTGCAACACCGTGCCCTCACGTCGACACCTTGAATCTGTGATCTCACGCTTTGGTGAGCAGTCGTGACTACAGCCGAGAGTTGAAGCAAGGATTGTGTAGAAAATTGATAACTCTGATTTACAGCCCAGCTCTGACCTTACACTCCTTTTACAACCAGCATCTGTACCTTGAAGCTGATTTCGCCGTCCTCAATACGATCGGTGCTGAAGAAAATGGCAAAGTGAAGAATCTTACTGAACTGAGGTTGTTTTTTTTTTTTTATATATATATATCTTTACCAAGCAATTTATTTGCCACTCCAGGTGGCTGCATGTATTCATGCACAACTCACTACCATTGCCTTGTTACTGCTGAGCGGCTGCCTGGATCACATGAGTTACTATTAATAGACTGTGCTTTTATGGTTGTGGCTTCAACCACCAGTTATGAAAGATTATCTCAGCACCATCATTTAGATTCACTGGAGGGCTTTCTTCGGTGGAAATGAAACACATTACATTAGTAAAACACGTTTTCATGTAAATACACTTTAATCAATACATTTCAACCTGCAGAGATTGTCCAAGACATGTTAGTCATACACATAGATCCTTGAGTGCTAAGTTTTTTTGACCTAAGAGCCTGCATAAAGTGGGCTGCATTGTATGCTCACTCAAATAGATTGCACATTCAGTTTAGGTGCATTTTGCAGGGGATCTCTGAAGAATGACAGCATGAATTACATTACAGGCAAAGAGAAGCATTCCAATGACGCTTTTTACATTAGAACCCATTTACAAGATAATTTGTTGGAAACAGTGTTGTTTCTGTGATCGAGTCCATCGTATCAGTGGCAGAAGTTATCAAACATTTGAAAATTTAATGAATAAATCTGCATTTGAAAAAATGGGGAAAAAATGCCATTTGAGAGGGAGGATCTGTTACAAAGTAACAGCTGTTAAAAAAAGATTGCAAAGCCTAAGAAAAGGTACAAGAAAGACATTTTATTTTTTGGATTTAAATATCTTTTAAGTCCACAATATCAAAAGTCATTCAGAGGCAGACAGGGAAATGAGCCTCAGCACAATAACAGCAATGCTCTCTGCACTAAACTCTGGACTGCTTTGCACCGCCTTTTCAAACACTTTAGAAAACATGCATTGTTAACAATGCATGTTTTCAGACATTGTATCTCACAGTAAAGAATGTATATTAATCAGGTTTAGCCCACAGTTTACGTGCTCTCCTCTCTTCTCCATCCCCCAATATCTCTTATAGATCGAGGCAAATCAAGTGTGTATCTGTGCTCATTTGCGTGTCTGTTGGACGTAATTAAAAATTTTTCAATTGTATGCCTGTTTTTATTTGTAAAAATCTTCTGTAATGATTCTTATTTATTGACTTGAACCATTTGATGTGTTATCCACTGAACCACCAAACAAGCCTACAAAGATAGACATATTCTAAAATTACAAAGGAGCCATGAAAGCTGTACCACCCCTTTCCATTAAAAACAGTGTCTCAACCAACATGTATAGAACTATATCATTTAAACTATATTCCAGAAGGGATGCATTCTAATATTATACACCAGTTATGCATTGCAAAGCTACAACACTGTTGGAATAAACTGCAAACAATATTAAGTGCTGGGCATAAATATTAATTTATAGCATTGAGTAAAAAAATGGCCTGAAGAAATGTTTCTGTATATTTTCAAAACAGTGCAAATCAGTATTTTATTTCACAAGCATAGTAGACCTGTCTTTTCTTTTGCTTCATCTGACTCAAGAAAGACTAATTGGTAAACCAAAGAATCCTAAAAATAAGTCTCTGTGTGAAACCTATGAAAAAAGAATACAAGACATATTGTGTCTTCAAATAAGTAATTTGAGTTTAAATGAGCATAGATCTTGTTTGTATATTGATTTATCCTACTAAGCCTTTGAAGGTCATTTTCTTAAATAATGATAAGAGGATGTTGATACCATAAGATAAAAAGATTAAATATTTTTGAGTAAAGACTTTAACACTATCAATAAAATCAAAGTTTTGTAATCTCTGATTTTTTTTGTCAGGAACTCAAAGTGAAGTTATTCTTTGTGGAAGCTCATCCTCCTTGCCTTTGGCATTTTTCATTACCGGTAAGTAGGTGTTGGAAAACCTGGACAGTAATAGGATCGTGTTCCCTTCATACAGAGAGACTAGAGACTAAGAAATGAATAGTATTATTAATGAAATCTTGCATTTTAAAACAAGCTCAAGCAGATATTTCTGAAAAGCTTTCACTGGAGCAGTTTTTCTCCGTTAAAGTGAGTCCAATTACAATACTCTTTGGTGCCTTCAAAAGTACTCAGAGGTAAAGCTTTATATGATATGAACTGTTGTCTTTGGAGCCTTTTATCTCTGAATAGTGAAGAGGAGCTCCTGGGACCTTCTCAGAAGAATAATGCTGAGCACTGCTTAAATGTATACAGCGATTAATTTCAAATTCCCGGTGAGGTTTCTCTTTCACTCAGAATTATCACTGTGACCTTGATGATGCCTAACGTTTGGCCTCAACTTCGACAGGAGCTTTAATCATCACAGTGCAGACGCAGACATCACCATGTGTCATTGCTCAAGCCATTCATGATATAAAAACTATTTTTATAGGCTAAAATCTGAACACTAAGACCTACTTTAATAGAGTGTGGAGTGAGACTGTCAAGTGACAATCCAAAATATTGGCCTCATTATAATGGATGAACGATTTGTTTTAAATGTCAAATTTTCAGGTTTACATATTTCTTAGAATTACTAAATCCTTAAGAGAAGACTAAACAGGATTAATGCACAAATTTAAACGAACGTCTTTTAAAAATCTTCCAGGGATTTGTAGTTTAGTTGTAGATTAGTAGTTTAGTGTTTTGCAGTTATTTAAAAATATAATAAAAAAAAACACTCAAGATAATTATTCACATTCTATGTGAATGCAATTCCGTTGTACCTGTACCTGTACAATGACAATAAAGTAACAATCAATCAATCAATCAATCAATCAATCAATCACATAATAATTTTTTGTGTCTCACTTCATGATGAATCTCACAGTGATGTCTATGTAAGAAAATTAACAACTGGAGGGACAAGGTTTTTTTTTTTTTAATCATATAAATTTAACCATTGCACCATTACAAAGCAAAAAAAGGTGTCTTGTTCAAGCCTAAATTCTTGCGAAGCTAATGGTGTTCTTATCGACCTGTTTTCTCTGCTTGTTGATAATTACTAACCTTAAAGAAGTAGTCTTTAACTCTGGTTCTGGGGAGTTACAGCCCTTCTCTGTGCTCCCTCACACCTCATTCAAACAAATGGGTTGTTATCAGGCTGCCGCAGAGCTTGATGATGGCCCATTCATTTAAGCTAAGTGTGTTGGTGCGGGGAGATGTCTTAAAACAAACTGGGCAGCAGCTCCCCAAGACACAGGCTTAGAGACCACTGCACCAAAGTAAGATGAGTTGATAATATACCTGCAAACATTGGCATGTCAGTATCAGCTTGAAGCACCTGTGTGAGAAGCACAGCTGCACAGAGCCACTGGCCTGGCAGCAGTAGCATCTGAGCAGCCGTCGCAGCCGATGAAGTTGTATTCTTCGATTTCCCCAAAGATGGCGCACATCACAAACACACAGGTTTGAATCCCAAGTGTTACTCTGTTTCCATTCATCCCAGTCTGCTACGTGCTTACACTTTTTGAGGTCATTTGTGTAAACTCAGAGTTTTTTCCCCCCTCCCACACAAACACTTGTCTGTCGACTCTGCCCAGGCGAGCACAAATACAAATAATTACAGCAAGAACCTGAAGCACAAAGCTGTACTTCTCATATCAACAGGCACTGCACAGGTCAAGTGCTGCTGTTGACCTACTCAGTGTAAAAATACTACGTCATTATGGGTGAGAACAGGTATATTTGACTGAACATTCACAGCTTGGATTCAACAGTGAGGTTAAGAACCTACATTTATTCATGACTGTGCTTCATTTCTATTATTCATTCATTTCACTTTTTATTTTCAGACAGAATGAGAGCAGTCAGCGCCAACGAGCACCAAACTGAGCCACCCTGCTGCCCCATAGGTACTTTTCACATTCCTTGATGTGTATTTTCAGATATTAATGGTTGCTGAAGGCCCGGCCTAATGGGGCACACATACACACCTCTCCTTTCTCCCGGAGACGGCCCACCTGAGCCTACTCACACACTAGTTTTCTGTATTCTAGCTTTTTTTCTTTCTTCTTCTTTTTTAAGAATGGGGTAAACACTTCCATCAATATAGTGTTTTCCCGCTGTCTACCCACCCACTGCTGCCAGATTATCAGACAGGACTGGAGCACAGGTTTCACAATAAATCTTCTCATTCCTTTTCCTTCCTGGCTTTATTCTTCACTCGTTTTTTTTTCATCACTCTGTCATTCTTGCTTACTCTTTTACGGCTTACTTTTCCACTAAAATGTAGTTTAGTGTCGCACTTAAATGTTTTCCTTTCATCTTTCATTTTCACAAGCAGACATAAAGTGACATTATAATGTTATGGAGGGATCACATACAAATCAGAAACAAATTGCAGATATTTAATTACATGTATATCACATACATTTATCTCAAATGTCACGGTATCAGTAATAACTTGTCTTCTACTTTGACCTGAAATCAAAATACGTTCTCTTGCGCACTCAATTTATTCTTCATGAGCCTGAAACTGGGATCAGGTGTGTGAATAAGTGACCATAAATAGGCTTGAAATATGTGTGCAGGAGTCCCACATTTCTGAAATACTCTGTGATGTACTGCTGTGATGTCAAATGAACCTGCTGCCTTGTCAAAAAAAAGCAAAAACCATTTGCAGTCTTTCCAAGAATGTTAAATAAAAAGAGATGCTAAAGATAAAGCAATGCTGGAAGAACATGAAAAAGAACATACGAACTGATAAAATACACGTGTGATCACAAAACATGACCAGACAGGAAAACATCATAAACTGAGAAAATGACATGAAAAGGGTTATTTTACAGATGTGCAACAAAAACAACTTTTCTTTCACCTTTTATGATTTTCAAAGCAGACATCATGTTAAAAGGAACACTCCAAACACATTTTCACCCTTGATGTAGCAGTATCTTTGTAAGACGGACGTCATTTGCTTTATCTTTATCGTCTTTATCGCCACATCTGCTTGTAGAAGGTCAGCTGGCGTCTGGCCACATAAAGCAATGTTGCAGACGGCGAAGCACACAACAGAGGGCTAATTTGGCACACAACTAGAGAATATTGTCAGTAATCCTCAAGGTGTGAAAAATCACATTTTCAATAAATGCGTTCCGGTTTAGAAGAGCAGAAAAGATTTTAATTAATGTTCTCCTTCTTTATGGCTATCTCCTACAACAACAAACAAAAAAAATGAGTAACATGTCACAAAATTTACTGAAATATGCCAGCTTTCAAACACTAAACCCTAATTTTCCATCCGTGCAGCAGGTTTAGCGTCGCCACAGATGATGTTCCAGGAAACTACTTTCATTTTATTTACTGACCTACTTATCACAGCCTGGTAAAAGATGGCTACCAATACTAAGGCCATTCCCACTGCTCCCCATAGGCGCTGACCCATTTGCAAGAGACGCCAACCCTTTAAATTTCTAATTTTCAGATCACATAGGTCATGCTTAAATTTCGATCTCCATATTTTCTCCTCTTGCAGCCCGCCACCGCCTAACATCCAGGCTCTTCCTGTTCCCTCCCACCTTCTTTTCCCATCGTCCTCCTCCGCCTGCAAGGTGGGTGTCCTGCTTAACATCAGCTCCTGAGTGAAGTCTGACATATCCTCTCTCTGCATCCAGGGCGGATGAACCACCAGCTTCATTTATGACACACGCCGATTTATTATTCATGCCTCTTAATTACGCAGTGAAGCAGCAGATTATACGAATGAGACATTTAGCAGATTGTCCCACTGCATACACAAGCAAATGTGATAAGAAATGGCACTGTGACAGAGGTTGAACAGGAGGAAGTATTTTTAGCTGCAGGCAATGATAATATGATCATTTTAAGAAAGGTACAAATGAGTACAGGCTGTTCATGAAACCACAGCACACAGAGTGAAGCTCACCTCAAGGATTATGAAAAATATACAAAAGAGACAAAGCACCTGAAGACACAGATCACATTGACAAGCTGAATATTTTCCTTAAATTATACTAGAATATATTGTGGCATTGTTTAAAAAAAAAAAAAGTGGTATGAAAGTCTGTAAAGCGGGGGGATTTTTTTTTCATTTATTGGGCACTCTACAGCTGGTGTACACTGCTAATCTTGTTTTATGATTAAACTGAGAAGAGAAGCAAACAAAAAACACCACACACTGCACACAATTCTGGTCTGGATGGAGCTTGGATGCAAACGGAGATAACAATGGGTCCACATGTGGTAACACATTATTTACATAGTTTCTAGTATTGACTTGTTCACTGACAGCCTGTGGAAAAGAAGTAAAAGAGCATTTTGGGTGCATTATTCACTGAAGATACTAACTGATTGATTACCGCTTTGGTCAATGTTTTGTCATCACAGATAAATGCTTAAAAAAAGGCAAAAACTTTAAAATATACAACACACTAATTGGTGCTATTGAAAAGATAAAAAGCATCATTTTTCACTTAACGTGTTTGTATCTATTTCAAATATTGACATTTTAAGTTCCTTGTTACTTGTCTTTGGAAATACAAAACAGCATTCCACATCCCAGAAAGTGTTTATTTTTGCCATATAAAACAATTACAACAAGAAACCATATTTACATGTGATAAATGGCCTAAATATATGAATACAGGATTTTCAGTTTAACTTACAATACAGCACTGACTAAACTCAACTATTCATAATGGACAGTTAAATTGGGTGCAAATGTTCTTCCAAAGCTGACAGATCCAAACTGCTTTTGAAGCTAAGCTGTTTGATTTTCCTCCTGTCATTGAAAAAAGGGCTCTAGACTGTACCTGTTGGCAGTGACTCCGCGTGCCTCTGACATGGCAGCATGCAAAGCCGTGTTTCCTCGCTCACTTCCTGAGCACAGATCAGCGCGGTGACAGGCCTAACATCCACTGCATGGGCTCACCGGATTCCACTCTTCCTGGAGTCAAGTGGTGGGTCAAAAAGGATAAAACCGTTTTCTTTCTCTTCTCTGATGCATGCTAATGCTCAGTCTGTCAGTACCGAGGTGGCAAGGCCCTCAGGGAGGGTTTTACACTGAACCATTTCTTGTCTGTAGAAAGATCAGGGGAGGGTAATCTCTGTCTCCGCTATCCAGGACTGTTCTGCTGTGTAATTCAGGCTTTATCCGAAATCCAAAGAGAGAAAGGCGACAGAGAGAGCGACAGAGGGAAAGACAGGGGGAGGGAAAATTAATTTGGAAAGCTCTAATCTATGAAAGAATTAAAAAAGAAAAAAAGAAAAACAGAAGCATATTTGCACATGATTCCAAAGGCTCAGGGCAGAGACAAGAGGGCACTTTTTCAGATGATCCTCAATGCAGAACCCAGACTTTCTTTACAAAGACCAGAACTGAAACACGTATTAAATATATTTTGGTTTAAATCATCCTAAGCTGCAGGTGTGAAACGAGCCCCTGAAGGACAATAAGCGCTGCCGACCAAGGTCATATCAACATTACTGGAAGGGTCCAGGTGCGTTGGTGTATTGAACTGGCAGCGTTGGTTCTGAAGAGCAGCATAAACACATAGCGTGGGTGTGAAAACATCAGCATCTGAAGCTATTTGCTACACCGCTACAACATAAAAGAAAACGATCCAAGAGAAAATGTGCTACCTTAGAATCCTTTTCAAAACTTATTTATGTATTATTATACAGTACCGGGTTAAATCCATTTAATTGCTCAACTCTTGTGGGAGTGAAAATTGAAAACCAAGGTTTAATTTCATAGGTCTCTATTTTCAAGGGACTTTTTCTGCGTCTCTAAAGCCCTTGCACTATTACTTGTCATGTAAAAAGCAATTACAGCCCGTGCCTGGATGAAATGTGTCATCAGAGAATCCATTAACAATGTCCTCAGACCTTAATATTTACAGTCACCACCCTACTTTCAGCAGTAACACTGAGTTTTATGAGTTGTGAAGGACAATTAAAAGGCACTGGTCTCATTGTCAGATCAGTTGTACTAAGCAGTCTGTTTAAGGCAATTATGAGTTTACAGTAGTATTTATTGCTGCATTATTGGATTACATAAAATTCGACAAGTGTTACTGTTGTGCCTCTTCATCTAACGTGGAGAAAATGCTCATGGCTCGTTCATTGTAATCAGTAAACTAAACAAGTCCGCCTACACTAATTATTTTGCTTTGTGAAAGGTCTTTTAACGCCAGTAGAAACAGAATGCATACAACCGTTCTGTCTCAATACGTTAATGATAGACAAAACAAAGAAAAACAATCATACTTGTGCTTCATATAAAATGTTAATAAAGTTTAAACTAAAGAGTAAATTTCAGTTTAAATCCATAGTTTGCGACTAATATTTATGGATGGATGGATGGATGGATGGATGGATGGATGGATGGACGGACGGACGGACGGACGGACGGACGGACGGACGGACGGACGGACGGACAGATAGATAGATAGATAGATAGATAGATAGATCGGTGTTTTGCACTCAAAACACATAAATGTATAAGGCTTTTCACACTAAACTAACACTTTCATTTCTCACATACTTTTTGTCACACTAAGTATCTTTCAAGGCTTTTACATTAAAAGGCACGGTGGTAACAGTGATACTGGGTTTAATGTTTCAGATGCTTTCAGTGCTCTATGTATTCTTTGCTTGCCTGCTGTTTGGTGTTGTTTGTTATCTGTAGAGTGTTTGTGCTCAGTTAGAAATGTTATATTTAAATAAAAAAATTTTAATCCATTTTGTGCAAATTACAATTTTTTGGAACATTTCAAACTTAACGTTGTCCTGAACAGTTGGAAAAATAAATGTGTGTTTTAATGAAACTTATGGAGTGGTTTTACTCCATTCATTGCTTTTATGTCAATTTTTCTCAAGCTTTATCAGAGAGAGCATCTTAAAAGGCAAAAGCCAATTTCATGTGTCATACGTATTATTCCTTAAAAATCTGGGGGTTTTCACGCTTCTCAAACCTCTCACACACAGGTCAATTAATTTGCATTAGTAAGAGAGAAGAATAGAATGCGTTACGTTTTTAACATAATGCACTATAGTGAAATCCCTCATCAGTGTATTCAGACTGAAGGTGTTCATAATAGTGGAATCCTCTGACTGCTCAGTTAATCCTGGAGAATGTGAAGGACTTTCATTAATGATGCAGTTCATGGCCTCAGACTCTGTGTGAAAACATGAATGCAAAATGTGAGAAAAATGGAAAGAAGTTCCACAGGTGTGTAACAACAGCTGAAATTTTTTTTATTTTTTCTTCCAACTTTCATACCATAGACATGACAAGAAATAGTTTTAATTGGTTTAAAAGGGCAACCCAAACATTAACTGCAACACAAGCGCTGTTTTTTTAAATCCGAAACCATCCAAACCTAAGTAGTGACAAATGCAGACTGGTTTTCTTGCTTCTGAAAGAGGAGAGACACTCACATAACTGCTTGCATGTTATGTGAGTGTCTCTCCTCTTTCAGAAGCAAGAAAACCAGTCTGCATTTGAAACAAACAGTTCAAACATCACAGTAATACTTGTACCAAGAGCATCTATCTCCTCTTCAGTAAGTTGGCTTTTCAACTGTTAGCTCCTCGCCTGAAGCTGAATAAAAGTCTACAGACTGCTGCATAAATCTTCAATGAAACAATAGAAAAAGAAAGTGTTGAAATATTCAAATGTTTACCAGCACTGACCAAACTGCTCATATTATGGACTTCCTGCTCCAGCAGCCATTTTTCATTTCTCTTTTTGGTTCGGGGGGGGGGGGGCAGTTATGTAAAATTCTAATCCAAAGACTGAATGGAAAACTGTCCACTTGTGTGACCATTATACAAATATTCTGGAAGCAAAGATAAAGCATAGTGCAAATGGTTTCAATTATGTTTTTCCTTTTGAATATGCCACTGGATCAGATGGTACAGCTGCAGTCAGAGCGCTCACACTTTATTTCTCCGGCAGAACAGAAAAGCAGAATTAATTCCTTTTACAGTTGCTGGGATTTTGCCAAGAGCAATCCAGAATTATCAAGTGGATCCCGCAGCAAAAAAAAAAGCTAAACCTCATCCCTGTGTTTGAAATATATAAACTTTTTGTATTACATCTGGAGTGGCCCTTTCACACAGCTTTATCCATAATTGAAACACATAAATAATTGTACAGACAGAAAGAGAGATTATGATGAATTATTCTGGTTCAGATGTGAAGCCGTTTCGTGTTGTCCCCATTTTTATTGTCGTGTGAAAATGAATAAATGGATGTTTGTGGGACCTACTAAGACATATTGAATGTGGCACTGCAGTAAAGCTTTTTTTTTTTTGTTTCTTTCTCGTCTTTCTGCCAGACGCTCTGCTGCATCCCCAGACAGAATGTGACACTGTGCCAAGTTTGACGACTGCTGGCGTACAGGTAACAGTAAATACATTAATTTAATCTGCGCCCAGCGGAGCTTCACACTACCTGTTTCTAGCCAGATTGTCTTTCTTTTTCCATATAATTGTTTTGTCTGTGGTGGATTACTTGGTGGGGTCGGGTGAGGGTACAGTATTTGCATTTCGGTAAATTTCCAAAAGTCTGTAATCCTCTTCCAGAACTGTAAACACCTGCATCAACATCATGGTGAGTTGGAAAAAAAATGCATGAAATGTATGACTTGGAAAAGGAAAGGGTAAATTGTTTGACTAATGTATCTACGAGGTATTGATTTGAATACGTCTCATATTGCTTTGATATTTATGTGAAAACATTATTATTTCTGTTATCAATGGTGTCTTGTGTTGGACATCACAGTATAACTTATAATTCCATTTAATGGTAATCTTTCAATGCTGTATTAATTAAAATGATTAAATCTTTCTTTTAAAAAAGAATTGGAAAAAAAACACTTTCTTGCTGCTTTATAGGAATTTGTCAGAGAATATCACACTGTAGTTAGGTGGGAACAAAGCACAACCAAACTAGGTGAGAAAAATGAATTAGTATCAAGATGATGCAAATCACTTCAAAGACGAGCCAAAAGAGAGCCTGTTTTTATTTTAAAATAGGGTTTGTTCGAGTTCATTACTTTTCATGCCGTTCTAATTTTTTAAAGAGAGATTCATTTCATAAGCAGCGGTCTGTAATTTAGCCTCAAACTATAACAGCCCAGCCTCCCGGTTCAACGCATTAACATCCAAAGTGGGGCCTCAACTATAATCTGGTGTTTAGTCGAGACAATGAGTCTGAAATTTGTTGTCCTGCATTACAATTTTCGCACAAATAATTGAGTGTGTAAGTATTTCTCCACACAGCTTAAAACAACGTGCCATCACAGAGGCAAGATTAGGTCTGAATACATCACGTGTGCCTCAATATAATACTTTTTTGAGGCTTAAACTAGTTATTTTAGCATGTACGAGAGGTGTAGTGTTGTATAAGTAAGCGTGTCGTACAGTTTTTTTTGTTTTTTTTACCAAGGCTATCATTTAAGATAATCAGTCTACATTTCAAATCTCAAGACCGTTTTGAGTAAGTGTGTGAAGACGTTCATAGCAGGGTGATAATGAAATGTCAGGTACTCAGAGAATTCTCATTTGACTCTCTCCAGGGAGACTTTCGATGACGATTTATAACCTGTGTGTCACAGAGAAGGTTTCATCTGACCAATATTCATTATTTACATAGGACAACAGATGCGTTTATGATGTTCGACTATATACATCAAACAAGATTTTCTTATAATATTGGGAATACTTTGATGTTCTTCCATATATCAATCATCATTTTTGCATCCAAGTAAGCATGTTCTCTCTGAATAAACATGAAAAAAACAATAATTACAGGGAACACGTTTTTTTTTTAATAAAATGTTTAATATTACGATTGTATTATTTTCTGTATACAAGAATGTGTAACAAAAGCCAAATAAGCAATCCATTTTATTCTTTTAAAAAAATGGTAAGGCATGTCTGCTTGTATAACCATAAACTTCAGTTCCCCCAAAAACACTTCGAACAGCGTGCACTGACAGCTCTGAAAATCTTAATGTGCTCCTTAGTTATCTGATTTTGCAAATCACAACGATACCACACTCACAGCATATGTTTAGCAAAAGTGCAGCAAACGATCAACATCAAAATGGAGAGGACTTGCATAACACATTGTCTTCTAAACATTCTTTAAAAAAGAAAGAAAGAAAAAGCAACAATAGAAAAAGAGACAACCAAGTTAGCTACAGTTTTTTTCAGTTTTTTTTTTTTAAATGTCAACAAGAATGGAACAGGATGAACGGAAGGAAAGAAGAGGGTAATAACAGAAAAATAAGCAAAATGTTATACACTGAGACGTTTTTCAACCATTTCATTCTGTGACGTCTCTGTCCAGCTCACCTTCGCTTAAGGAGTGACTCTAAAGGCAGTGGAGAGTGGGTAACATTTCTCCCTTTGTAATGAGAGTGAAGAGGGTTTTTTTGTTTGTTTGTTTGTTTCTAGGGATATGAGCTCTTTGGAAAAATGGCATAAAGTTCAGAAACATTCTTGTCCTAATTTGCTTGCTTTACTTCCAGGAACTCCAGCAAAAAGCCCATGTATATCCTCACTCATCCACAACTCTTGTTGCTGCAATCACAGATTTTGTTGAGGCTCTAATGGGTGCATTCAACCTTTGTATGGCTGCAGATGCTTTCTGGGTTTTTGCACTTAGAAAAAAAAAAGAAAAGGGTAGCCGTTAAGCTTCAATGAGGAGGAAGGAGAGCCAATTCTTAAACAATGCCGGTGACTGAAGCCACACGACTATCTTTGTGCTTTATTATCTGGGATGCACACTGCACTGATTGTTCCGCCTCCCTGCTGGCCCTACTATCTGCCTCCACAATGTTTTTTCAATACCTAAAAACTGAGTTAATGTGACTGTTTAACTGCAGTGACATATAATATGCTACCTGGACATTCTGTTGACTTCAACTTCCTGTTGTGTGCTCTTTAGCAGAGGTGTCTAAACTTATTTTAGTTTCCAATGACGGCCAGATTTGATTGTGCAAAATTGCTGGTTATGTTATTCTGAACAATAATAAGTATGTGATGACAGCCACTCAGAGTTTTGTTGCAAAGTATTAGAAGCTAACTGTAGGTCAGGCAGCAATGTGTTATGCTATTAAATGTGTTATGTTATTAGCACAACATAGAATTTAATGCAGGCATAGAGATTTTGTGTTATTCACTTTGCTCGTTCCCAAAAGCGCAGGCTTTACTATTTGACTTTGGACACATGTGTTGTGAAGCATATATCTAATGTTGAAATAATAAAACCAATAGAGCACAGAAACAATAAGACTTTAACTTTGTTCCCGTGCAATTGAAAGTCGATTACTTTTGTAATCTCTGAGAAATGTAAACATCCAGAACTATATTGTTCTTGACAACCATTAAACAGCTCCATCTAACATTTGTTTGATTTTTTTTTTTTGAATAAAACCACCGCAATTACTTTATATGCAAAAATAATCACGTCAGGAAAACTAGTACTGCACATTAAGACTGACAGCTACTTAGTTTAGTTGTATTTTATTGAATAATCAGTTGGGTATAGATAGTTGTGTCTGGACATCTGTTGGACCCACTGAAAGAAAAGCAATGAACTCACTAATGAAATGGACATTTGCTTTTCCCCACACATTTGGATGATCTCTGTATGCCCATGTAAATATACCACAACCTGACAGAGGGCACATGAACAATGCAAAGAATATAAGGACAAGTGTAACAGAGTGTGAGCCGTGTAGCCTCTGCATACACACTTGAGACGGAGGGTCTATTGTATTTCTGTTAAGATTTCACTGCTCCTCTGATTCTGTCTTATACAGACTTTAACCTTGAAAGGGCTCAACAGGCTTGTGCACTCATCCTTGCAGTGCGCACTGAAATTTGCATGTACTTTCTCAGTCAATCATATATGATTCACTGATCCAGAGCTTTAAAACGCTCCAAGTGTGCACCTGCCCACCTACACTTTTCTTAAGGTCCTTCAGGCCCTCGAGTTACAACACTGACCTAGAGATGGAAAGCAAGATGGTCTATCAAGTTCTTTTTTGTTTTTTTTCTTTTCTGTGATTGCCGCCTGTGAAGACCAAAGCATGTCTGAAAAGCACCCCTGTTCTTTCACCACCCGCTGTCTAATGGACTTTTAATAATTCAGTCAATAGTGAGCAGTAAATTATGATTTCAGACACTTACTAATCATCGTAATTTTGGGTCACTACTGTCTGCTATTTAATCACGCAAAGGTCACTTTGGCATCTGTAAAATGTGGCGAACTGCATTGTGGGACTGTTGGCATTTCTAGAAATTTGAGTGCATCATATAAGTGGATAACAAATTCAGAATGTGGACACTCGCATAAAATTGCAGACTGCAAACAGTGGGGGCTATGTGATAAATAAGAGCGTGATTTCATGTTTAATGTTGATGCTGATGGAGCGCACTTTTTAAATAAACTTTTCAAGAAGCCATCGGAAAATGTCTCTCCATTTCCATCATCCTTGAGATAAATTGCTAATTAAAACTGAAGTTGATGGAATTAGCAGTTTTGTTTGGGAGGAGGATAGGCCTCAACCCTCAAAAGATGCAAAACCCATGTAGAAACCGTGAAGATAATATGATGTTTACGTGCTTGTTTTAAGAAGTAAATTGAGGTTTTTTGTTTGTTCTCACTTATTTCCACTTGACAGGTTCTGCAAAGGAAAGAAAGCATGAATGGATCGATAGCGTCCCGTCATTATTTCACTGGCATTGGACAGTTTGACTCTCAGGGGAGAAAAATATGGTGATTACTGCACCTCAGTGTTATCTTTACACAAGCCTTGCTTGGATAAATGCCTATTGCATCCCACCACCAAGGTTTCTACATCACTGGTTTAATTGCACCATGCTGATTCTGGTGTGCGGCAGCTGTTCAGGCTCCTTCTCCTGAAGCAATTTTTGCAAGGAGAGAGGTGACGAAGGTCAACCGTTGTGCACTTGAAGCTTCCTGTGCTGCTCAGGGTCTTTCTTATGACTCATACGAGTACACCGAGGACAGATTTCCCTAATGGTGTTCTTTGTGAAGACAGCCACGATGTTGGCACAAACGTCCCCCCACCCTTTGTTCCCTCGTGCAGGTGACAGGAGGGAAGAAACTCTTATCCTATGCTTGCCTTAGTATGCTGCATAAAACAGCTTCCTCGAGATGCTCAGAGCAGCGATTAATTTGATTCAGAAAAGGATTCCAGGGAGGTTGCTGTTGAGATAAGAGACCCGTGTATTTTGAAATCATTGCAGTTACTTAGAAACTGATCCTCCAGGCACACTCCATGATGAGGGTGGCTGCCTCAGAGGCTCTTTTTCATGCAGCATTTGTGACCATTAACTTCTGTTTCTTTCCAGCCCGAAACAGATGTGAGTCGCTTTTGCTCTGACCAGAGGTTAATGCCATAGTGTTGTTTTGGTGGAGTGCAGGCTTTTTACTTTGCTCTCTAAGCCTGCAGGTTCTATTTAAGGTTGAAATCTGTAGGAGTCAAAATGAAGGTTAAGAATAGTATCACCAGTTCGAACAGTACAGTCACAGCAATCTCACCTTGACACTCTGCTTTTTTTTTTTTTTTTTTATCTAAAAGTTGCGGACACGGCACTCGTCCTGTAACAGTACACGGCCACTTACACCATGTAGTCTGTAAAGGTGATGAGTCTGTTCTCATTGGCCAAACAGCAACATGCAAATTTCAGTGTGGTGCTTTAAAAAAAAAAAAAGAAAGAAAAAAAGCTTCTCATAGTGTCGGGATACAACTTCTAACAATTCCCATATGTCAACAAATAACTAAAAAGCTTACAAAATAAATCATAATTCTAAATTTTTAAAATCTGGGAATCAACAAAAAATTTACCACTTGGATTTAAAAAAAAAAAAAAAAAATCACTATATAGCTGATATTCATCAGCTTTGAACTCTGATTATAAAAGAAACCATGTAAGTGCATCGTAATTTCCAAACAGGAAGAGAGTAAATCAGGTAACTCAACATTGTTAGCAGGCATTTGTAGTATAATGGCTTTGTGTTGCAATAAATGTTCTTATTTTATTTTACATATGGTCAAATATTTTTTTAAACAAATGGTAGTTATCTTAAAAACAAATGTAGCTTATGACTGAACCACTAAACTTACATTACAGTACCCTCCAGTGAAATACATACTGTAACTGCTTAAAAGTACAATACAATCAGTGAAATGATCTGAAAAATATAGATCTTCTTCTTTATGGGGATGCGTTTCCTGTTGCTTTATAAACTTATGAAGCCAACAAAAATAATCTGTGCAAAGAGGTTCTCTTAGTGCATTACATTGGCACTTTCTGAGAGATAATCAAATGTGCAACAATAAAGTGGCTGTAAGACCTGCTGCTTCCTGAAGCCACGCCCATATGACCGAACGGGAAACCAAGTGACCTGCTAGCACTGTACAATCCTTACCAGACAACCCCCAACTGTGTCGCCTGCGTTAGAAAAAAGAAAAAAAAAATGACAAAATGACAAAACCCTAAAACTGTTTTGTCAGTTAACATGATATCCACGCATGCACACAGTACATCTTTCTCCTTTTGTCTGATGGGGGGAAAGACAAACATGATAAAATAGTTGCCGTCTTGTTTTCACTTCATCATACAAAGGAAAAGAAAAATAGATTCCCCTTCATCTGTAAAATCACTCACAGAAACGTCTTCTGGCGGTTTCATTTCTTAAAGGGGAAACATCTTTTTCCAAACTCACTTTTGAATAATGAGAAAACACCACATTTTCTTTTTTTGTTGTTGGTTTTTTTTTTTTTTTTTTCAGAGATGTGAAGGCTGGTTCACTGATGGCACCGGGCTTTCTTTGGGGGACAAGCAGAATGCAGCACTGCACTCACTTCCAGTCCTACCGTACCATACAGTAAGCCATTCTCGACAGGTTTCCAGGAGGTTCTACATGTCCAGTGAGGAAAACAGCAGTATAACTTGCTATTTCACATACTGTTGTGTTTACAGTATCAAGTCAGTGATCAGGCAACTCTGTATTATCTCCATTGAGTCTGCATTGCCCAAAGTGGGAGTGTAAGGGCACTGAACACCAGCACGGTGGAGGGTCCGCGAGAAAGTGACTTCCCCTCAGGAGCGGCTGCGTGTTCGTCGCTTCTGTCGGCCCTGATCACCGGAGCCTTTGATCCAACATAAATAAACTCTGTTGTGCAGCCATCAGAGCAGCCGCTGCCACTGCCAGAGCTACTGCCCTCATCACCTGAAACAAAACAAAATTTAATTAAGTAAAGCTTGCATGAAAAAAAGAAAAACAAAATACTGTCAGATTCAGCTGATACATTCAGTTTAACGAGTAAAGGAGATGTGAAAATCTCTAATCCAGCCTTGGACATTGGGACAAGTTAATTCTAAAAAATTTAATTAACCCAGTAGAGTTAGTTGGCTAAAGTAATCATTTAAACACATTTCCTCTGTAACGAAGACAGAGACAGTGAAGTCACAACCCCGTTTTTCCATCCAAGGATAAATACAATCAGCCAAATTTGACAGGGAAAGCTTCACAACAGTAATTACAAAAGAAAAAGAAGGCTGAATTTACAGGTCGGGTTAACCAAATTACTTTAGGGTGCTGACCAAATTTCACCAGAGAACTCGACAGAGTGTTTGTCATTTTAAATTGCAGAGGGCAGAGTTTTGGAGTGTTTTGTAGAAAAAGAAGAAACACAATATTCAGTATATTGCTGCCAAACATGACATACAACAGACCAGTTTCACATCTTAACATGAATTGTATGGAATATTTAGGATTTCTTGAGTGAACTGCACAGATAGAATGCCGACTAGCACAGGTGTATCAGTTCATTTCTGCAGATGTGACGGTGCATTAGGAGAAGAACGGGGCACCGAAGATCAGAACTGAAGGCTGAGATCTGTTTCTGCATAAATAGAACACCTTGGGGTGACTATTTACATGGCGTCTGCAGTCGGTGAACTAACATAGCTGGAAAACTGACAAACTTGCTAGTATTTCTGACAGCACAATATTTCCACAGTTTAATCCAGAGCCGGGTTTATACCACAGAAAACTGTCTCATAATTTCATAACTGTATGCAGAAAAAAACAAACTGTCTTCCAATTCAAAGGCAGTCTGACAGAAAAGATAAAAGTGGTACAACAAAGCTAATGGGCCATGATACTGTCCTTTGTTTTGGACTCTGCTTCTCTTAAAACGTGCAGTGAAGACAGTTTGCTGGTATTCAGAGGTGCAAAGATAAATGTCAATGTTAACCACAAAGCTCAGCGTGAAAGAGGCTCACTGTGCCTTCATGACCAGATCTGCTCTTCAGTGTTGTTTATTTATTTAACCGATCTCAAGTGCTTGGCTGTGTAGGCCTTTTAGTCTTTTAGTTATGACATACATATTTCATATTTTATGCATTTAACCAAAAAGACTTATGATTGCCTCATAGCTTCCCAGTCCCTGGTTCAAATCCAGGCCATGGGATGTTTCTGTAGGTTTACATGCTTTCTTTGTGCCAGAGGTCCGGTTTCTTCCCATAGTACAGCCACATGCACTTGAGGCTAATGAGTAATTATGAATTGGCCCGAGGTGTATCTTGACTTCGCCTTCAGTCATCTAGGATCTGCTCAAGTGACGCAGAATTGGATAAAGCAGTATAGTGGAAGGATGGATGGGTGAATTATGATAAGGAATCCTGACATTTCCCTAACAAAGCACAGCAGAGAGCACTATTGTTTACTTGCTTCTTTTCTAGCATGCTGCCACCAGGTATTAACCTACGCGACAGCCTCGGCGGCTCTGCCAATGGCTCTCTGGTGTTGACGAAGACACCTCTCCGAGCAGAAAAACAAATGTGACAGCAGCAAGAATGAAGCTAAAGTAAAAGTTTTAGTGGCAGAAGTTGAGCAGACACACAT
Organism: Blennius ocellaris; assembly: GCF_963422515.1. NCBI lineage: Eukaryota > Metazoa > Chordata > Actinopteri > Blenniiformes > Blenniidae > Blennius > Blennius ocellaris. The sequence goes on along the minus strand of NC_137650.1, from coordinate 27,245,523 downwards.
TTGGTTGGTGGCTTAAAGAATTTCTTCCATCTTGTCAGCTCGCGCAGATCCATGAAATCAGAAGGATTGGTTCCTGTCATGGCATCGTTTGGACTGTATGTCTTCCTGAACATAGGCGCAATTGTCTATCATTGTCTGCATCGTCACACCTCGAGCTATTTATCCACCTAATAATGTCAGTCTGCGCTCAGTGCAGCACTGAACAGCTTGTGGAGTTGTGTGATGAGGTCCTACATGAATAACAACTTACTTTGGTAGCAACAGTTCTGTCAGTGTGGCTCGTAGTTTCATTTGGTTCAAATCAAAACAAACATGACGTGAGATGAGCTTTTCCGGATTGCATTCATTGCTACACATCTTCTACCTGTATGTTCAAACACCTCAGAGATGGGAGAACTTACTGGAGTCCTGGAAATAGATGTCATTTCCATTGTAGGCATTCTTGAGCTTGTTTGTCATGACACGCAACGCCATGATCTGTTGTCGAATCAGTGTGTCAGGTCTAGTGATGTCCACATCCACCTCTGGGTTGTTTACCTGGTTGGTTAGACCCTCCTTCACCACCTCAGGGAAATATCTAGACAGTGAAACCCCAGAACAAGAGTTATGAACTATTCCCATGGTATAGTCCTGAAAGCACTTCTAAAATTACATTATTCCTTCTAAACCAAGCCCAACAATGCAATGCACCAAAAACATGTAATTCTGCATAGGAAGTTTAAAGTAAGAAATGAAATGATTATACCCGAATAACACATTTAAGAAAAGTTATTGTGTGTATTCATGGCAAATCTATTGTGGGTCATTTGATAGAACTCAACACACTGCAAGAGAAATTACATGCTAACAGAAAAATGAAGCACCCCTCTCTATTTTTCATCCATTCATTGTAACCTTGACACATTTATATATTAGTCAAATTAATTTGCTTTCAGTGTTGCCTTTATATCTGGTATTGTTTGTAATGTGTTTATTTGCAGCTGTGGCTCAAGCGGTAGGGCAGAGTGTTTTCCAATCCCTCAGTTGGCAGTTCAATCCCATCTCTGCCTGCACAGAATTGAAGTGTACTTGAGCAAGACACAGAAGCTCAAGTGGCTTCCAAAGGAGGGCAGGTCCCTTGCTATAGTGTGTGTGTGTGTGTGTGTGTGTGTGTGTGTGTGTGTGTGTGTGTGTGTGTGTGTGTGTGACAGGTAGTGTGAAGTGCTTACAGACAGCGAAAGTGATGAAAATATGACAAAGTTGAATCAAATACAATTTTTTTAATGTCACTTTTATTCATCATCTTTCTCTCAATGAAGCAGTTTCTTACCGTGACAATATCTATCTATTACAGCCATTGTGGGTTTAAATATCAACCTTATGCGAATCCACTGTGTCAATTTCACCCACACCTTTGCATTTGACCATGACCCTCTATGTTTGCTCTCTGCAAACACTCTGCATGTTAGAACATAGGCTGATAATGTAGAACGTAGCGCAAAAGCCATTGTTGTTATTGAATTAGACAGAGCACAATTGTAAAACAAGATTTTAGACAATATTTCATGTCAGGACTGGTCACCTTCTGCTTTTACTTAGTTGTGTTTTCAAAACCATGAAACCAAATTGTACTGCTGTGCAATGATGCAGTCATTTCCTCCATGTGATAAACACCTTGTGCCACTGATGACGAAGTGTCACTTAACTGCCACAGTCAGTGTAGTCTTGTTTACACTTTGTGTATGTGTAAAAATCAGTGCAATATGAAGTTGGCATAATGTGTGCTTAAATGAGTGGAGGACAACGATTTTGGGAAACACTTCTATCAGTGAGCCTGTTGGTGATGTTTTATTATCAATTTACCTACCGGATTTAGAGCAATGCTAAAAACTGGTATTGGCACAAACAAATGTCTTTTATTGGACCATCTGGTGATTTTTTTACTTGGAGAAGGCTAAAGTGATGGCCTGATACATTTTCTGTGCCAGCATTTCTTGTTCACTGTCAGAGAAAGAACCTCATTGACCAATCGACTGGGGAGCTCAGTGCTACTCTGCAAGCTGCACTGGCGACAAGAGGTGGTAGAAACTCCACAGTCTTCCCCCGGGTATTAGAGCCTCGGAGCTCACACACTCTAAAAGTTCTTGATTTAAGTACTAACCATTGTACTCACAGAGAGAGAGTTAATCTGGGTACAGAGTGTGGTTATCTTAATCCCTAGCAGGCAAAATGTGATAACGGGAGAGTAGTGTGCCACGTTATTGTGATGATGAAGAGTCATCCTTACCTGCCCTTCGTGTGGCTGTTCCAGCACTGCTCCTCATCAGACTCTGTGAGTTTGCCCTTGGCACAGATGTCATCTGGCAACTTCGACCAAAACCTCTTGGATTCCTTCAACTCCTCTTTGATGTCGTTCACCTGCCATGGGCCAAAACAGCAGGGGGGGAAGATATTAGATCGTTAATTTTGGGGGGGAAAATAGTTGAGAAGCGAGGGTGAAAAATGAATTGCCTCACAGGCTGTCGTGAGCAGTTCTCCTGAATGAATACTAAGTTTGTTTCATACACCTTATTTAAAATGTACAGAAAAAAAGCAACCAGTGTGAAAACAGCATTTCTTTACGTCAACCCCCCCCCCCCAACACAAAACAGAAGTACATGTGTTTGTGTGTGTGGTCTAGAAACAAATAAATAATAAAACAAGCATGAACACAGACCTCAGTAGTTGTATCTCTCTGTAACTGTGTGGCACATTGTGATTTTAAACATTCATGTGGCAGCAAGTTTGTGTGGTTGCACAGGCCCACTTCTGTTCATCTATTCCATCAGGAGAGTCGTACTGTTGGGCTGCCCGGAGTTCTTTGTCCTACGATATTGCCTCTTGTCCATTTCCATCCATACTGTGCTCATCTCTGATTCATACAAGACAGACTTGGGGTTTCAGACTTGATATCTGGCATGAGCGGTCACCCCCGACTGGTTCCATCTGGACTCCACTGAAGTTTTAGTGGTTGATCACCAAATTGGGGACGAAAAGCATGAGGACTCATCATGTACAAGCACTTTGTGTCACTTTATGTCATTTTGGCACAGATGGTAATCGTGATGATGTTTACACAAGCTGCACTGAAGTGAATTTAAAATACATTTGTGAGATTGTGTTTTTCTTATAATGTTTGATTGTGAAAATAATTTCTTGTCCATATGTATTCTAAGAACTAAACCTCTTTTATAAAGGAGTGTTTTGACAATAATATCAACAAATGTATTCATAATATAATTTGGCTTGATATATTATGAAACACATATTTCAAAGATGGCAAGGAGCACAACAGGAGAGAGGCAGAATTTTATTTCAAAAGAAAACTGAACATAAAAGCAGAGTTGCAATATGTTCAGGGGAGGATAGTGGTATGATTCAGTGATACTTTTGCCTGCTGGATCCTGAAAACTAATAGACCCTGAGGGTTTGGGCTGCCACAAGGGCTAAAAGCTGCATTTCGACCACAGAAACTTTACCCAAGTTCTAGTAAACCATCCCAGAACTTCGGGCATCTCAACCACAGGACCCAGGGTCGATAATTAGTTTTGGGAGTTTCTCAATGTTGAAGATGGGCAGTGCTGTACGTATCTGATTAAATGATTGCATTTTATATGATATATTGACAAAACTGTGCAGCTGAGGATTGACTACTTTGCTTTATCAACATTTCTGACATTTTGAAACCGCCTTCAGCCTCCAACAGCTCCTGTCCACTGTTGTGTCAAATAAACCATTTACAAAAAACCAAAAAAAACCAACATTTGCAGCAAAGCACAAGTTCAACCTCCTTTATGTTTTCACTCTGTCAAGTGAACGTGCCAGCCTATCAGTCATATGAGTGTATCATGTTGGGCTGCCTATTATCAACCTTTTTAAATTGGAGTTCATAAAGGCATCTTTACTAATGTCACGATAGTGCTCTTCGAGTTGGAGCTCAGAAAATGTTTTTGGATCAAGCAGGATCATAATTTCCTCACACATTAAAGTAAATCTGCTTGAGAGTGACTTTCAAAAAGGAGAATCAAACTTTTGCAGTGGAGTACTTCACTCAGCACAGATACTATCAGTGACCGCAGCCTTTAACTCCAGACATCTAAAAATATGGTTGAGCTGAGCTCTGTTAAGAACAGTGATGTCAAACTCTGAATGTTCAGCATGTTTGATCTACATTTTACACAAACTTCTCGATTCAGCACATTAATAAGGAGCTTTGACTAGGTATAACTGAACTTCATTCAGGTTATTAAAGTTAAGAACATATACAACTAGCTGTGTGAATACATTTGATACATTTTGTGTTTGTTTACAGTCAGGACTGATATAAATAAATGAATAACATTTAATAAGCAATTTTGCAGAAAACCAACTAATTTTAAAGAATCATTCCAAAGGAATTGACATCGTTTCTTACTAAAGTACATTTATTCCTTCACTTAACTCTTAATAGGTTCTTTATCAGACCAGAATAACACAGGATATGTTCTCAGGATATTTCAATATCTATTAATTTCATTGTAGGTAAACACCCCTTGGTGCCATTTAGATACGATACAATGTCTTGAAAGGTTTCTTTGTTGTATTTTCTATGTTGAATTCATCAAACAGGTGTACAGGAAACAGGCGTTATGTCAATTTTTAACATAGCAATTTGTTAATGTCGAGTGAAGAATTATTCATTTGAAAGAAACAGGAAGAAATGTTGAAGCTACTGAATCTGTTCATTTACGCAATAAAGGGTTGAATATACATAGATGTCTGTGTGTATGTGTTATGAGTGTTAATATATGTTTTGACAAGAAGGAGGAATGTTGATGAGCAAAAACCTTATTTGAGTGTGTCCAATTTTTCAGAACATTGTGTTGGACTTCAACCAATTGGAGCAGCTGAAAGTAGTTTTTACAAGCTCTGTAAAACATAGATGGCAATAAAATCTGTCCTCTACAATAAACAACCACATATCTCAAAAACATTTCACTGAATGCAAAGCCTCAATTATGAATAGTTCTTAGCCAGATGTCCAAGCATGTATCGAAAGACATTACATGGCATGCAGACGTACAAAACAGACATGTGAGCATGAAGACTTTGAGCCCTGTCATAATAAAAATCACTTCTCAGCTGAGAGGCTGCCCATCTGGACTGAAGTCCTCGAATCAGACAGCTGTGTGAAGATAGACCCAAGCACCAAACTTGGGTAGAAACCTTGTTAACAAACATGAACAACTATTAACTTTGACTATATTTATTCACGAGAGAGGAGTGACTGAGATGTAAATTGTGATGGCTGAAATGTTTCCTCACATAACATGTACCTGCTGACATATACTGTATAGTCAGTATACGGCATGAACTGGAGAATTTTCGAAAAATATCATTACTGGAGGTGGGGGGATGGAACTTATCACCCACTGATCTATACATTCATGGCTCTGCTTGACCAGCAGCCTTGACCGGAGATTTTCAGTATTTTTCCTTTTCATTGAGCAGGAACACTTGGCTCGAAGGAGAGAAGATAGAGAATGGTTTCATTACAGACAGGTCAGTTCACTCTCCTGCCCGCTGTTGCATCACTGATTCGAATCCATATATTCAGTGCATATGAGGACACGTGGAACGGATGAGTTCCAGAGTACTCTCCATATTCCCAAATTAGGGAGTTGCTCTACTGAAGTTCATTGTACAATACAGCAAAAACAACCAGGCATTCAGTAGCAATGAGAAGCACTTGGGGCATTTCAAAACCGCCAGATGATTTTTCATCATGAAGGTCTTAAAGAAATTGCAGGATGTTGTACAATACTAAGAATGCCAAAGGTTGTAATACAATCACAGTGAAATTCAAGTTCAAACTGTAGTTTGTCATAAATACACAGGAATTGTAGTAGGGTTGCCTTATTAAAACCCCACTGCTCACATTCTACCCCAACACACCTTTTTTTCTTTTTGCTGAATTTAAAACCATTGACACACCAGCAAGGAACAGCATAACTTCTAATCTGCTCACAAAATGCTCAGGTGCTGCTTTTCAGAGGAATTGAAGAAAATCACTTACCAAATGAAGTGTTGATTATTCTTGTTTGTTTAACTAATATCTTTGTAAGTGTGCAGCTTTTTTGTTTATTATGGAGAAAAAAAACGGAGAAAGATGCTTTATTAAAAGTGGGATTGTCTAAACCCCCAAACATGATAAAGCGCTCATTATCATTCTTTCCTGCAGGAAATTGGGTAGATATTACGTTGCTTAGTCAGATATTTCTTCAACAAAAAGACACTATATCTTTTATTATTTTGCTCCATTGATTATGGAGCTGATATCATTTTAGGTATGTGAAATAACTTGTAAAAAAAAACATCTGAAATTGTGTCTTTAGTTAAGAGAGAGAGATATTAATATGTCATATAACTAAACAAAATTAATATGCACAATGCAGTAGCTTGGTTCATGCTCATATAAAGAAGAGCTGAGCAGGTATCATCTGTCAATAGCAGATCCACTATGCATGCTGCAGCAAGTTTTACAAAGTGCATCTGTGGTTGGCGGTTAGTTCAGGATGTGCGACTGATTTCTTTGCTCTCAGAGACCGGAGGAGACAGGAGCTCAGAGAGAGAGAAAGAGAACAGAAGCTATCAGGTTATCTCAATCAAGCCTGAGGTAATAACCCAGTGAGCTACAACATTTGTTTATAAGGGGCCCCTAGTAGTCGGTATTCATTCAGTTGGATTTACTGAAAGATCCTTGAATACTATAACTCATACTTTGTATAAAGGCAGGTATGAGTTGTAGTATGAGCCATCCAGATGTGAGTTATCACTTGTTGGGAATAATAGATTTTGAAGACCAAAATAAAGTCATAAAACTTGTGCTTTTGTGGTAAAAATATATCTTGGAAACCTCTCTCCTAAATACCTGGCAATTAAAACATCAGTGACACACTGATTTTTAAATAGTCTCAATGGATTAGCATTTTTTATTGGATTCATCACCCTGTACCCACAGGATTTTCTACATTAGTATTGGATCCGTTTTAATCCATTTGTGCAAATATAATCCCATTGCTGAATTTTACATTTCTAGTAAGTGTTACAACTTTCCTCTCATGTCTAACAATTGCCCTTTTCTCACCTACAGCACACACTGCACTACATTACTCCTCCAGTGTTTTTTTTTTTTTTGGCCCTGGGAAGGGTGGGGAATTTTATTCCCCGGCGTTCATAAAAACTTTATGCTGGCTTAGCATCTGTTCGTGTTGTGTGCTTGGAAAGCTCTTGTGAAATCTGGCTAAACAAACATATTTGACTTGACAACAGATATGTTGAGCTCCCCCTGACCTGCATACGATATATTGTTCCATAGGAAATGTTGACTACATAATGCAAAGCCATGGTAGGCTGCTGCTTTGAAAGATGCAGGAAATGCAACTCTAATTAACTTTTAACCTTCATGATTTCTTCATTTTGTTATTTTTATAAACAAAGCAGTCTGTAGTGACAGATGCCACTGTCCCAACTAAATCAATTTACTGTTTATGCTGAAGTCGCTGTTAAGCTTGCAAGAAGCTACAGAGGTAGTCTGAACCAATATTTTTTTAGGGAATGTGTCTAAAAAGAATAGATCTGCAATCATAAATATGTCAAAACAAATTTCATTAAAAATATCAGTACAACAGTGATGGAGATAAATACTGTAGATTGAATATGAATAAAGATCACAAACCTATTTTCAAGGTATGCACAAATCATACCAATAATATTTGCATTTCCTCCAAAAAGTCAACATGTAATAAATATATACACCAAGATGCTAAAAAATACATGTTTGTTCAAAAGTATTAGTAATATTTATTAAAAACTTTAAATTGTCTCCACATTTTTATTCAAATTGCTGAATGTGTATAAATAACAGCTTGTTTTTAAGTGTCTTTAATTTTGTGTATTTCTCACATTGCATTAATTTATGGATATTTGAGTTTAACGTTATGATTAATTTCACAAACACCTCAGGTGTTAATCTGATGTCATTTTCAACCAACCACATGAGCGCAGACTTCATGAAGTGATAAAGTGATCATGAAGTACTAAAACTAATTTGTCCACCTATGCTGCTGCATTTCCAAATGACCATAACTATGTATTTGTATGACGATTATCAAATATATTAGTGAAAATGTGCACTTCCATGTCCGTATATCCCAAAATGTATTGTAATGCAAATCACTTTGTGTTGCACTCATTATTTTTAAATATCTCCAAGTTAACTAAAAATACATTTTGGACCAAAGGACTGATGACCTCCAAAATGTATCTTCCCTTTCACCAAGTGTCTGTTGAGACATTCTCTTGTTACTCTAACCTTGAAACAATCTGTTAAGGCTAAATCTACTTTATGTTATTTTTCTGTTCTTCAAGAGCATCTTCAATCTCTCTTCATAAAAAGAAATTAATATATTTCTCCAAAGATTATTGTTGTAACTGATGTAAATCCTTTTAACTGCCTGTGAACATTTGCAACACTCCCTAAAAAAAGACAGAATTTAAAGATCCCCACACATGTAATTAAGTCTACACATAATACACATCCAATCGCCATCATGTCCTAGTTACCGTGGGGACTTGGTTGAGTGCATCCAGTAAAGCCTCAGGTCTTAACGGGACATGAAAGCGTCTGTACCAACGGGATACCACTGCAGGAGACTGCCCTCACATTTGATGTGGTAATCCTGTCATAGAGACACCAAAGCTGGTTAGGTTTAACGCATGCTGGTACCGCTATGATTCAATCGCCCACAGCTACCGGCCAGTGACAAGAAAATATGGATCGGATCAGTATGTGACCAGCTACTTGATACCACGTTTAACATTTAACTGAAGTAATGCGACTTTGACATGGTCCACATTGACAACTGAGAGGCTGGAGGACCCAACGCTTCAGGTAAACTGTATAAGCAAGGAAGGATAATTCATACAAATAAATAACTCAACTTATGATTCGTATTGGAAGTGTTGCCTACGAAAGTATAAAGTGTGTATAAAATAATATATGTTCAACATAAACAGTGTCAAGTGTTCAGTCGCAGCACAGCAAGTTCTACTATAGCAGTAAAACACTTGTTCATAAATAAATGCAAACCTACACATAAAAATTGACATGGGCACACAAAATATGTTGAGAAGGAATTGTGAAGAATCTAACTGTGTCTTCACATTAGTGCCCAGGGCAATGAGATTTCAGCTCGAATAGTTATTGCCTCCACCACATCTGTGCTGCTGTTGCAGCCACAATAGTCGATGCTGCTGAACGGCGAGGGTTCACTGGTAGCCCAGAGTTCACTCGCTCTGCTATTCTATAGAACTAAACTCTAAATAACTGATGAAGTCAACAACAAGTTCAAGTTTTTCCCTCAGTCGGGCACAATGTAACTTTTTATTTTCCAAATATGAAACAATCCGTTTCTGGATTATTAGGCGCAGCTCTTTAAGACTGTTGTAGTATAATGCAATCAACATATCTGCAATACATCACAGGGAATATAATTAACTTTATTTTGATTAATTTTAGTAAAGTGTTGATTCAGCTGTATGGATGTTTCACTTTCTGTTGCAGGAAGGTGCATCTGTAGCTTGGCTCTACTGTTATAAGTGTGGTGGCTAAAGTAATAAAAGCAACAGTTTGTCTAATACATTATTTATTGTATTGAACACAGGTAGTTTAGGTGTAACCATCCATCCATGTTTTATGCCTACTCAGGGGTTTGGGTCGATTAGAGCTGTGACCTGGTGAAGGCAGGGTGCATCCTGCATCACCAGTCCATCACAGGGCAAACACAGAAAGACTCTCAGTCACACACACAATTACACCTGCATGTGATTTATTGCCACCAATTAACCTAATATGAAAGTCTTTGGAGTGTTTAGGAAATCAGACAAAAATCCACAAAAACTCCACATATGCAGACGTCTTCTGGAAAGCTCCCCAGATTCAAACTGGTGATTTTTCATTCTTGTTTTTCCTGTAAAGCTGACCACTGCACTTACCCTGGTCTTAGGAGTGTATTATTTGGGAATAATTTGTTATTACCAAATAATAAACTCATGAGCATTAAGTTGTTTTGAGACAATATTGTTGATTGCGAGTTGTCATTGTTCCTATTGACTGTTCTTATTTCAGAATGGATACTCTGATCAGACTGACCCCCTTTTTTGTGTAATACACTATAGATTTTAAAATAAAAAATCCCAAATTCGCTTAAATCTTACTTATTTGTTTGAATGCTAAACTGTTTAATGTTTGAGGAACATTACTGAAGGTAGGATAAAGGATATCTAACCCCTGCTCTGCTACTTCTTTCATTGAAAATTAACTCGATTACTCATTTAGAATTGATAATGTGCAACCTACAGACACAAATGCAAAATCAAACGTAAATGCAAACCACGATCTTGAGAGAAAACAAAACCTGCAAAAAAGAAAAATAATGCAGTTTCACTATTCTAATATATTCCCTCCTTTCTTTTGTGTGCTGCCTAAATAAAAGATTTTATTCAAACAAAGCTCTGTTTCTTTCTCCTGGGTTTGCTGAGTCTTAAAATTGGAGTCAAGTGGTCATGAGCATTCAGAGCATGTAGGAAGTAGGGCAGAGTCCAGCAATGCATGTTAATGCAAGTCCAGGGATTTTAATTAGGACTTTCACAGGTCAGATCCGTCTAATTCAATCTGAAATCACAGCCACGCAGACAAACTGATAGCAGAAACCAGATGTGATGAACTGTGGAGACAGTCTCTCCACAGCGATTTGATATTTCAAGCATTTGTCTTAGCACATCACAACCTTTTTTATCCCTCTATTAACTCCGGTGCTGTACGCAAGTGCATAAACTTTGAGTCAATCCGTACCTTGCTGTCACTGTGATGTGCGATTTACAGCAAGGGAGCAGCACTGTAGCTCACTGAAGCAAAGATAAATATGATGATTGCTTATTTGTCCCTTTTATCAACTGTGATTCTCTGCCCACGCTCACACACAAATCATTGACAAAGTATATCTTCATCATGCTCAAAAATTATCTGAATCACCATGTGACTCACACTGTTTGGGAATAAAAAAAAAAAGCAATAATATCAACCGAAGCACAGCCTACAAACTTGTAACTCATGTCACATGACTCATATGACACTTAATCATGAGAAGAATTTGTAATAATAAAGGAGTACATGAAAGAAAGCACGTTTCAAAACAAACACGTAATGTTAGGTTGCTAAAATTTAAGCAGCATAAATTACATTTCTTTTTCATTAAAGGAGGATGCTGAGCTTCAACTCTGCCTTCACTTAAGTCAATATCCCCGAGACAGATAAATAAAGCCTAGTGTCCTCTCGATCTTTGTCTAGACAGTACATATGGCCATACTTAAAGAGTTGCAAGATGATCTCAAGGCTTTTGCAGGCTCATTCTGATTTAAAAGCCTGCTATGTGGTTTAAATACTATCAATAGAAATAAAATCAATGCAGGTTTTCAGAAGGAGCATGTGTCAGGAGGCTAAAAAAGAGATGATGTGTTCCTTTGCTCTCAATGCACTGACATGTCTGACAGCAGCTTTCTTAAATGTAGCTGTCATTTGAATGCGGTAGAAAGTGACATTACATGGTTGTACAGGGAAAGTTGACTGTCTGCCAAAGTGAAGACAGTTCTGTTTAATTTAAAGGGGTTATTCAAAGGTTTTCAAGTTTCAGCCAACTCCTGCTGTGACAAAAAAAAAAACCCAGACATGATTTATTTCAGTGCATCAACAGTTTGAATAAAAATACAATAGTGTGGTGAAGAGCTGGGATACAGTTGTGACCCAGAGACCAAACATTGTTCTTTGCTGTTGGAGCCCCTTCTCTGCAGTCCCAAAGAAGACAAAGCAGATCAGGAGTGTGGCCAGGAGCATGCATGTCATTTTCTCTGACATTCACGAGGTGCTTCACCTCGTATTCATCCTCCAGGGTCAGACTGTTAACAGAAAAGTCCTGAGGTGTCTGCTGGAGCAACTCTGAGAGCAAATGACCTGAACTGTGTTGCAATGACAACTTGGTGCTCCATAAGGACACTGTCCTTGCTCACTCTGCGTTGGAAGAGCATGCTTTCTTCCATAAAATATTTTGGTTTGCACCAATGTGATTACTTCTACCCAATGCCCCTTCCCGACCTACAATAGCTCCTTTCCCAAGATAAACCTTAGGCAGAGGCACTGCTGTTTTGACACACTGGAGAAGATCTTGTACGTGTCGCAGCAGGTGCTTGACGTGCTTAAAGAGCAGGACTTTCAGGGAGCATTACAAGTATGGCAGGAGCGCTGGGAGCCACACTTCACTGCAGAAGCTGACTTTGTAGATGGCGGAGGCAAATCTTAAATCGGGCTGTTTTTTTTTTTTTTGTTACAGTTGCAATATTAAAAAGTCTGACTGCACCTCGTCTGCACCGAGGCCTAAATATTCACAGTGAAGATCAAATTATTTTAACTAACTGGTTATTATTCCTCACTGTGAAATCACAGATAATCAGAGCTGATGGTTTGACTGGGGGCGATGGTTCAGCCTTTCCCACACCAAGAGACTTAATTTTCTAACTAGCTCATGACAGGCACACAGGGTAAAGTAATAATTGCGCATGGAGCAATGTAAGAGCTCATGAGCCAAAAAGTCTCTTGCCAGTACATCAGGAATATTAAATATGTTTTTGAGTTGCCTTTCCAAGTAAAAGACGGAGCGAGGAATCCAGCCTTGCTGCTGCAATGCTATATACATCAATAGAGCTTAGAAACTGTTCATTTCACATGGAAAAAGCAGTTGTCCTTGACATTTGTTTGTGGTGAAATGTACGGGGGAAAGAGGAGGACATCGGAAATGAAATCATTGCTCAGTGCTCGTCCCTTCAAAGAAACAGCGCTCTAGAGGAATAAGAGTTTATCAGAAACCAGGATTGCATGAGGTCTACAACCGTCATTTCTACTTCTAAGCAATGTGGAATTAGAGTTGTACAAACATGTCATCATCTTCCCGAAGGCACCGCATCAATGTAGTTGTACTTGAAGAAAATATCAGATGCATGCAAGCATGCACCGCTTGTTTAGAAGGAGGTTTTGTGAACATCTGTTGAAAAGCAAGGTCCCCTGCCTGCATTTCACCACAAGTGAGCCAGTTAATGCAATATTTCAATCCTTTTCCTGCTCATGTCGACAGCTATAATTACATAATTGATGGAGGTAGTGCGATCATAATGAAGCAAGCAACTTCATTATGAAGCAAGCAACAGGCTGCAGGTATCGTTTACATGCAATTCACAGCTTATTCCCATGACAACACTCAATAACATTTACAAAACAAATTTTCACAACAGTCTGTGTGTGTGCGTATGCGTGTGTGCACGCGCGCACACGTGTGTGTGTGTGTGTGTGTGTGTGTGAACAATGGAACAGGCCATAAAACAGGAGGGGGGAGACAGTGACTCTAGAACAGGGGTGGGCAATCCTGGTCCTCGAGGGCCACAGCCCTGCATGTTTTAGATGTCTCCTCACATCAATACAGCTGACAGCAATTAGTGGCTCCTTGTCAAGCTTTCTGCAGAGCCTCATCATGATAACAGGTGTGTTTGAGCAGGGAAACATCTAAAACGTGCAGGACTGCGGCTCTCGAGGACCGGGATTGCCCACCCCTGCTCTAGAAGGAAATACAACCCTCATGTTTGGAACCAATTGAAACAGGTGTGAATGCAGAGTATCATGTCAGATGCACGTTATCAATTGAGTATCGTTATCAATCACGTTATCACGTTATCAATTACTTTAGGAGTTGTCAATGAGTAAATGTCAGTTTACTTCATTAATAATTTAGTGAATTTCAGTGATTTATTACTTTCAGTAATCTATTACTTAGAGTAATTTAATGCTAATGACCAAACATAAATCCCAACAGTAGCAACATCAAGGCTGCATGGTTGTTCCGAGTGTGATGAAGAAATTGAGAGAATATTTACAGTTAGAGTTTCAAAAAACAAATCTTTGATTAGTTTAGTCAAAAATTCAATTTCCTTGTGTGCATGTGCCAAAAGTCATCAACACATCAATGTGACCACTTTACTCAGTATGCATTTAATATATAAATATATATTCTCAATATAGAAAAGAAGTCAGTCAGTTTGACACAAAGTGACCACACAACCAGAGCTGATGGGATTTCATCGTTGAGACACAGATCTTCATCGATATTAACTCGAGACCATATACAAGAGATGGAATCTAATCTCATTCTTGTAGGTGGCAGTTTTAAAACATTTTAAACGCATAATATAAAATTTTAATCGCAAGAAAGTGTCAAAAACAGTTCAGCTGCATCTTACGAAGCTGTTGAGCCCTATTGATCCCAATTTTCTGATTGCATACTGACACAGGCATTATTTTTCCATGCATGGATCAGAAGATCTTACAAAAGAAATTAGCAGTCATTTGAAAGCTACAAAATTAATCAAACATGTGTTAGGCCTTCACATTTCACACTTTGGTGAGGATTATTATGACCACAACCGTATAATTATAACAGTTAATGTGGAAAAGTGTGAAGGATCTTCTTTGAGATGCACTCCAGTCTTAATGTGCTTCAACTGCACTCTGCAAAACTGAGTAGTTTTCTGATCTGAAGTGTTCTCATGTTTAATTTAAAAGGTCCTGTAAGTACGACAAAAAACAAATTGAAAGACCTTGAACAACTAAGCAGTTTCTGTGATATAAGTTAAAGAAATGCAACTTAAGATAATTTTGAAAAATATTTGGAATTTAATCTTACTTTTGAAAAAGTATTTAGTATCATAAGGGAATGCGTGTTTTGCATGATGCGAATGATTCAAATTATCTTCAGATCTTCCAGTTTTTGCTGATTGTCTACAAAGAAAATGCAAACAAATAATGCTTTGGCTTTGACCTGTAAATGCAATTTTATAGTGGATGGAGTTTAATTTGTGCCGTTACAAAAGGAGAGAAACTGATCATCAAAAAATACGGGTAGAGGGGAGGATTTGCACAACACATTCATGCTAAACAAACCGTGACCTGACTAATGTAAGCACAGATGGAAGTGTCATACACAGCTGGTTTTGTGTCCCATCCCAAGGGTAAACATACCATTTGGGAAAAGACACTTTTCTAAGCAGATGCTCCTTTGTAAGGTAAAGTTATTCAAGCAACTTGATATCATAAAATAGTAGAAATCCTTTACATATAGGCATTAATAATATTTATAAAAATTGTTCAGACAAGGAACTTTAATGAATACATTTGATGTGTTAAATTAACAAGTAAATTGGCCTCGTAAAGATGGGAACCCTGTGCAATTAGTATCTATGGATTTCTTTCTCAAGCTCGTCTCAAATCTAAATTATCACATGCTTGGCAAGAGAATCCAGATCCCCTAAAGTATGACGGCATCAACCCCAAACACTGCTGCGATCTTGCATCGAAGAATTCTCAAAACATTTTCCGCAAAGCAGTCACTGATCATCTTTATCATATTTGAAAGGGAAAGCATAAAAGAAATGGAATGAATACTGTTGCACTGCTGGACAGGATATTCATATGAATCCAGTACGAATAAAAATATATAACAAATAAATATGCAAATCGCAGCATCCTCAATATTCTGCAGTTTTTAGGTCACATGGACACCATCAGGACCCCACTAATGGTGCCGTGGATTGAACCGGTCTCTCGGCACTGGGAGGATTTAAATTATATAAAGCACTGCTAAGACGGGCTTTAAAAAAAGTAGGAGAATCTCCAAGGGAAAGCAACACGAATGGTCACTTCCTTGTTATGCTCAGAGCAGTTGGGTGAGCTTAGTTCAGACACAATGGTCCTGCATTTTGTGATTCAGTGCTTTGGATAATGCTCCAAATAGGATTTTCTTCGATACACCGTGGTTTGTTTGGGCTTGCTTGCCTACCTATGGAGATGAATTTAGCTCATACGGCTCCGCAGTGTTCAATCCAGGTAAACACCTTCTATCTTTCAGCACATTTGATAACCACACACTGTCGGGGGAAACAGTAGTGGGCTAAAGAGCCCAATGATGAGCTGGGAGGCTTGAGCTGAAGCAGATTCCAATGCATGCTGTGGCTTCCTGGCAGCGGCTACTGACAAGCTGCTCAGAGGGTATATCAGCCAGGTTCAGTGGACCAGTTTTTATCCAATTTTAGATTGAGAAATAATTTCAATTTACACTGAAACTGAAGATAATGTGTGCTCAGAAAAAAAAAAATAGATTTTACATTAGTTAAAAAGAGTTGAACTTTAAAAAAACAAAACAAAAGAGACATATTAATCATCATTGATGGGCCATTTCCTTTTTTATAACATGAACATACACTCATCCTAAAGGTACACACTGTGAATAATGGCAGCAGCAGAGTCTGAATTCAAGAAGATGACGACTTTTTGTCACACAATAGAAGCTGTGATGGGCTAATTGATGTAAAAGAGTCTAGACATCCACATTAAAAGTGGTAAGAATAAAGTCTACATCAAGTAGCATAATGCATACTGGCCACTCTTCATTTTATATAAAAGTTATTCATATTTATTTGCATATAGTTCTATTCAGATAGTATACAAGATAATTATGTTTGATCAAACATTTTATTGACAATAATATAACACTTAAATGTCCGTCAAGATATTCTGTGTCAGAGTGACATCTTTTCAGTGTTTCTCCCTTGCCAGTTGTTGGTTTACTGTTTATAATAGAATCACCAATAAACTGAAAATAATGCTGTGGTTTCCGAACAACCCACAAATTATATGTATTTTGTTTGGTTGGGCTGAAGTTAAAAGTTAAAAATTGTAATGCGGGACAAGTGCTTTAACAAGATTTCAAGTTTGCTTGTCACAACGTTAATGAAATATGAAAAAAGGTTATGTTTTTAAATGTAAAAACTTTTTATTCAGAGATTCTCAAACTGTCAGAGGATGATCCCCCGAGTGCAAAGATTAAATCACATTTCACCCAACCACTCCACACGGCTGTGAATATAAATTCTCCTTGTGCTAGTTATAAACCTTTAATGTGAAATTCGTTTCCATTGTGCTTCAGTTTCAGTTAAAGAAAAAGTCTTTATTTTAATAGAAAAATTTAACTTCAAACTTCAAAGTCTCAAAAAGGGGAAAGACTTCATGGCGGGAAAAGACTATTTCAGTCTCAAAATTTCAACTTGTGTTGTCTATATTAAATAATACAATGTAAAGTAGCTTTTGTAAGAAGTTCATCAAACAGAGTATCGCTAAAGCCTAAAAAGAGCTTGGGAAGAAGTCAAACAGAGGATGAGGAAACTCCCAGAAAATGTAACATCTCCAAGGTTTTGCATGCCCCATGCTGTGCACATTTCCCATGTAGCTGTACACCACAATCGGTGTCACGTTCAACTTTTTCCTCTTCAGCAGAAACCAACATTCTGACATTTGATTTTAAGTTGGTCTTCACTTCAAGCTCCATTTTTGCTCAACTGTGAGAAGCTACATCAATAAAATCCCTGACACCTGCATGCATGAAGATTACTTTAAGACTTAATATATGAGCTGTGATGTCAGTGTGTGCGCCGCCAAGTTAGCAAAGGATGAAAGTAATGGAAAGGGTGAAGACTCCAGACATATTTAGGCTACTGTGGATTGGGTTTAGCAGATGAAATGAATAGACTATGAAGCTTACGAGGCAAGACATAAAAGGGTAACTACACAGGATATAAGAGGTAAGTGTCTTAAATTAACTGGGAGGAAATAAAACAGGTGGAGGAAGACATGGAATTAATGATTAAAAAAAAAAAAAAGTAATGAGGCTGCCCTTAAACATTAATAAGTTAGAAGGTGGCCACATTGATCTGTTGTGTCTGTCCACGTGCATTAGTTCTAATTCATTTTCACTGGCAGGTTTCTGTTGAGTGAGCATGGCTGATTACACATCAGTCACTGTCAGGTTTTCATCACATCTGACAGTCAGAATTGCCTCCGGACAGTAGGATTCATTGCCCTCTATTAAACCCTGGAGGTTAGTCCTATGACAGCCAAGTTCACACAACCCCATCACTTTAAACTCCTAATTAATAGGTAGCACATGAATCTTTGAAATAGGCCACGGAGATGTTTGAATGACTCTCGGCTCTTCATCTCTGCTTTGAACTGACACCATTGTTTCTTTCTTTCTTTCTTTTTTTTTTGGGAACACTGCTTCAAACAAAGACTTCCACCAAAGCACGCTTCTCTCCTCTATGGCCACCAAAACAAGATTGTACAAACCATCTGACACACTAAAAACTTCAGTGCAATTTGTGACAACGCCGTGGTGTGGTTTCCCCCTCTCATAGACGAAATGCTGTAACAATAGAGCTGAATCGGGACACGCCATCAATCTCTGGCTCTTATTCTTCTTCAGCACAAATTCTGTGGGTTCATGTTCCTGTGTCTGGTACGGTTATAAACAGCCTGAAAGTGCTCCCACAGTATGTGTTCAGAGTGTTCAGGCAAAATCTGGAAAAACAAATGCTTAAAAAAAAACTGAATAATTTGTTCAGACGTTCTTGTTCTATAAGGACCGATTTCTCCCTCTAAGTGGGTTAATCATCCATAACCGTTTTATATAAAGAAGTAGCCCAGTTCTGACAACTTAAGAGTAAAAAAAAAAATCCCTTTACACCACTTCAATCCAAAAGAGTTTAGAAACTCCAACAGCGCTCATGCCCCATGGTTGTTACTGCTGCTAAAACATTAGCTCAGCAGGAGCAGTGTTCTGAATTAGCATGCCAGGGCGATTAACTAATCTTAACACTTGTTCTTTTTTGCCTGCTGATCCGCACAGGCTATTAAAGAGAAAAAAACTATAGAGAAAAGATCTGCATTATATGCCAGGATTTAATAAGAGCTGTAACTGGATCCATTTTATGGCATGACTCATGGATTTAACGAATTTGGCTGTCTTTCCATCGGTCATAATTGGCAGTTGTGTGTACAATTGCATTGGGTGGAGCGATTTGCCCATGACAGATTACTCTGGCAGGAGGAAACGTCCAGGAGGGAATAGTGTTACCGACAGACATTCAAAAGCTAAAGGATGTTCGACTCTGGGTTTTGTTTTCATGCATAAGACGCCCAGCATTTTTCTAAATCGCCATTAAACCCTTTAGTCCTCTCCAAACAATGCCGGTGTAGTCCTCTCAGTAATACCAGCAGCACACTAAAGTATACATAGGTGGTGCCTATCAATGCGGGATTACGGAGATTGATTGAAGAAATAAAACACTGATCATTTATTTAACACTTTTTCCTTCCTGTGAAAAATGGTCGTTGCCAGATCATTTCCCGCTCCTGGCACTCTGCTGAAACAATGTGAAATGGAGCGTGGAGAAAGGCCTAGCCACTGCTAATGACTGATTTACTTTCTATTCAACTGCATCCCCATTTCAATCGTGCTGAATAACAAACAACCCATTTTGCAGACTTGAAATTTTCAGAAATTAGCCAAATGAATCAATAATGAAATTACCCTCAGGACATCTATCACTTTTTTCTTTTGCTTCGAGCATTTGTGTAACGGAGAAGCTGACAGTAAAGTCCTGTTAGCAATGTTAGTTGGCGCCGACAAAAAAACCAAGTGATTTCTCTCAGAATTGCACGATCAGACATCTGCTTATCATTGGCTACATAAACAAAGCAAATACATGCTGTAGATCCAAAGTATGAAGTTCTTCTCAAACTTCTCACACTATGAATCTGAACAATGGAACAAATGGCAGAGGATCTGCTCAGACAAGGAGCAGGGTGACGGGAATGAATTCTTTACCAGAAAGGATATAAAAATTCAATGCAACATATCTCAGATGCCACACGCAGCCACACGTTCTATGAGCAAAGAGTGTCCCAAGTTATATTCATCACCATTTCAAATTAATGGTGGTCTTTTTGTAGAGTGAAGATAAGGGTCTATAGGCGAGTGGGCATCCCTGTGAGGCTGCACTGAGGCTCAGTGCTACTCTGAGTTGAATGCTAATGGGAGCGTTTAGATAGTATATATACTGTTTACCATGTTCCGTCCGTGAGCTTTCCCTGTTTCCATGCAAGCGTTTCTGTGTTCAACCTAAACACAAGGTATCACTTGGGCTTCAACTTTAGCACTTCAATGACGTGTGAAAAGGTCAAAAATAGCATTACCACCATTTTTCTGGTAGCATGAATGTGTATAAAAAAAGTATATCATCGTGAACAGTTGTGGAGGAATTTCAGTGTGGAACAAGGTGGTGGACAAACTGGCTGAGAAAACAGATTTCAGAGCTATGCATTTTGGCAGAGCTACAATATGTACCATGTAACCACAGGAGCTGCCATTGCAGTGCAGTAATTTAAACTAAATCCCAGTTTAACAGTGGTTTATACCTCGGCTGTCATGAATTCCACATTTTTTTGATACATTGTGCCAAAAAATAGTACACTGTCTGCAATGCTTCTTGTGGTACAAAAAGACACAATGGGATAACTCTGTCTGACTCCAGAAGATGCTTTATATTTGATTAAAAGTAGCAGGCAATTCAGTTCCATTGATGAATCAGCAACATAGAAAAGTAAGTATTACTTTGACACTACTGAGATGAAAAATATGTAGCACATCAAAACACACCCAAACATTTGCTTGAAAAGGCAAGCGTTTTTAGTGCAACATGTTTTCGTACTGGCAGTTCATTTGTTTTTCAACTTGAGGTCCTGACGATGGGATTCTTTATAATAAACCCACCAACGCAGACCTTACAGCTTTTAGCAGTGAGCGAGGTGATGAAGTAGATTACACAACAAATAACACTTGTGTTGAGTTCGGTAGTGATGGCATCTGACAGCTTTGTACTCATTCATACACATTTTTTTTTCTTTAATCAGAAAACCATTTGCTCTGTGCTTGTCTGGTGAAGCTGCCCCTTTTAAATCAAATTAGCACAGATAATGACAAGACAATAAACTGCAGCTGCAGTGTTTGGCCACTCGCTCACTAACTGAATGTTTGCCGAAGTCAGGAGAAGTCATTGGCAACATAATTTTTTGATGCCTTTGCTAAGCAAACCTTTATTACGTGCAGTGTCGGAATGAACTGACCAAAAATCCCAGATGTTTTTTTTTTAATTCTTATCTTTTTTCAAGGAGTTGATCCACAGAGACCAATGTCTACAAACACAAAATATGAGTAATATTGTTATCCCAATCTGTTTGCAATAAAGCAGGAGCCACCACACAAAATAAATGTAATTGAATGTGTGAACACAAACAATGTTAATCTTGAATATGCAGCATGTTACAGGCAGTTTCAAGGACTTAAATATTCACAACTAATGATTGTGTTCGTACAGTTCAGTGTGCAAAAAAAGTCACTGTTTAATGTCTTAATATCTAATGCCTGTTAATTTCTTATTAAAATTTAATGGCACTTGTAAATGATTATGATTTCTGTTCAATGACACTCCAGAGACTATCCATAAAAAAAACATTTGAAAAGTTTGTGGAAAGCTTCTATAGCCTGCCTCGGGGAGACACAAAATCCCAAATGATCATGGACAATTTCAAACAAAATAATAAAGAAAACAAGCTTATCCCAGCATGCTCTGGGAGAAAGTGAATTTTTTTTGTTGTGAATTGACATTTTGCAAACAAATAGAAATTATCTATGAATGAATGAAACTATATACCCCTTAAAAATCGTATTAAACTGACCCCAGGTAAGTTAAACACATACATGCAGGTCCAGCATCGCAAACTTCCAACAAACTGTGCTAAACACCCCTTCCTCTTCCAAAATAACCAGCCGGCTTGTTAGAACCCGAGAGAGAAACTTGATGCTGGTTAGGTGGGAAAAGTATGGGAGAAAATTTGCAAAATAATGAGAAAATATAGGCAGAATTGAAGAATGTGGTTTGGGAAACATACTAAAGCTTTTCACTGCTTTCGTTTGACTTTTTTTTTTTTTTTTGTCTCTCAGACCTGGAAACACTGCACACAAGGTCATTATTAAGGTCACTGCAGGGTCAACACCTACAGAGCAAAATATTCAAATTCTCCAATCTCCAATCGTCTTTCATTGGTGTGAAAACTTGGAAGACTCATGGAGGAATTGCAAAACTCAAGCAGGAGGCTGAGATTGGCGGAGTTTCAAACTTACAACCTCAGTTGCTTTCGGGCAATTTGTAACCCATGAACCACACAAGGAACATATCGAAATCCTTTCAGATGAAACAAGAGGCAGCGAGGCACATTTCTAAATATCTGCTTCATCAGTTTTATCGTTCAGTTGCAGGCAAGGTTACAAAGAAAACCAAGTAACTCAAATAAAATAAATAGATAGCTGCATCACACATAGGCAAACAATATTAACATTGAATAATGTAAAGATGTGAAGTACTATGGGCAGGTTGATTAAAACCCCACAAGACAGATGACTTGGTGAAGGTAAGAGGAGGAATGGAAAGCTTACACTGTCTTGCATTGTCCTCCAGACAACCCTCTGGGAGCAGCAGAGAAATGAAGAAGAAAGTGATTTAATTGGACATCGGAGAAATAGAGACACCGAGAGAGAAAATACGAGCAGAAGAATGTCTATTAGTTAGTGAAGCAAAAAGTTAAATGATAAATGGTTCTGCTGAGATATTCCATTCACAAGCCTATGAGATTTAGTACCTAAAACCATCTTATATTCACAATGAATTTTCCACTTTGAAATCAATTTTAAATCTGCTGCTATCAAATCTGATCAACGTGTGAGTCAAGACTTGCATACAGAGGACAGGAAAGTTGGGACATTAGTCTGAGGGGGTCTCACAAAAGAAGTGATTCATTCAGTGCAATCAAATCAGCTTAGCAAAATATGCAAAGTATTTTACTACTTGTGCCAAGCACAGATGCATATTTCAGTATTCAACTTAATCTGCTTCATACATTTACATGAAGGACTACAGGTAGTGGATGAGATATGAGTGAAAAGTCTCATCCTGACGAAAGCCACTTCACTTTCCAAGAAGAGGTTTTCAAATCCTTCACAAGCAGTAGGTCTTAGTGAACACAAGCATACATTATTAAAGATACTGAAACCAGTGAACCTTCTATAAATGTGCTTTTGCCTTTATGTATCTTCTCATCACAGACTCTGTTTAGTGTGTGCTTAGACATTTATTGTGTTGAATCTTTTGAATAAGGCCCATATATATAGAAATGCAGTGAATTCAACCAGAGCGTCTCTTTGAATCCTTGAATTACCTCTCTGCTTCATATTTTTTCCATTTTAATCCTGTTTAACAATTTTAACAGTGGACGATTATGAACATTTTATTTGAAAGGAAAGAACAATGCATTTGCTAGTTAAGTAGAGGATTACACAGAGAGGCAGTCTTCAGATGGATTGGCAAGAGGATAAATTCATGCCATAAAACATTTGGTTTAATAATATCAAATCCATGTCTTTAAACAGTCGAGTTATAATTCTACTCCAATGTCAGTGAATATCACTATATATATATATATATATATATATATATACTTTGGCTTTGATTGCAATTCAACAAATTAACATCTGACAATGTTTCAGGTGGACGAAGGAAACACATTATTTTGCATTTATTATGACAGATCAAATTTGACATAATATCTTAAATGTCATAGTTAGTAATCTCTGAGCACATTAAGAAATCACAGCTTCATGCACTTTGTGGAAAAAAGGGAGAAAAAAAACCAATGGCTGGTTGAGGTGAGACCGGTTTTAACATGATGTCAACTTGAGGGCCTCTGTGCTGCTCCATATTGATGCTTGACACTGACAGCCGCCTACACAATGTGTTTCAGTAACAAAGGAAGGAGGTGCATTAGACCTTTTATAGCCTCAATTATTGTCTTGAGATATTTCATCAACTTGAAGTTTTGTGGGCGGATGTTGAATTTGCAGCCTCCCCTGGACTCGACATAATCTAACCTCTGGGACAAGGTGCAGTATTTTTGTGAAAAGATACATAATAAAGCATGTAATGGGGGATTTATTACCCAGCAAGAGTAATGCTCTGATGAAGAACATATGAACCAACATGTCCGTGTATGGTATGTGAAAAACGAGCATCTTTGTGAAATCTCTCTCGCCATGAACAGAGAGAATTCAGAATTAGAAACATTTTGGCTGCAGCAATGGTGGAAGTCATAGAGCACCTGTGGGCTACATGGACTCTGTGAACATGCTTCTATTTTTTTTCCTGGCCTTTGGACTTAAGCCCCAGTAAGCCGACCTTAAGCTCAGCATGCCTGCACCAAGTCTGACTCCACCAATAATGTTTCAAAAGCTCCAAAAGTCAGGTGAGCAGTTGAAAAATATGAGAAAAGTGAGAGTTTTCAGTATCATTTACTGGTTGAGATCAGATTAGAAATCATGTTTGGGATGCTTCTGCCTTATTTTGACTTTGTGAAGTGGCAAAGTATTTGTACCTTGCTACTGTACTTAGGTAAATTTCTAATTACTTTACTTGACTACTTTGTTAATGACCTTTTACTCTTACTCCCTGCATTTTACCCCTCATATTAAAAAAAATAGGCCAACAGTGAAATGATCAAAGAAGCTGACAGCAATATTCATATATGATCAATATTAGTTTAATTATTGCATATAACCGATGGTGGATGTTTTAAATAGAATACGTTTTTTTTATTTGTATTTTGTGACTCTAAAATAAAAGAGAATTTCAATCAGAATCTGTATTAACACTAATAATTCAGATGATACATCAACACTGAGAAAACAGTATTACAATCATTGTAATACTGTACTGTTTGTATATTTATCTGTACATTTTAATACCGTACATGAGATGCGACACCCCGTCAATCCACCACTACCACCACTGTTATCAATACCACCACTAAAAAATGGTTCAAAGCCACTTAAACGCAAATCCTTCATGCATTTACCTTTACTTCTATTTAAGTCAGTCATTTTGTCAATTCCAGCTATTTCATACGTATGTTATCTCTATTCAGTATACTATGCTGGTTATGTCTTTATTTGTTCTTCCATGTCATTAGCATCATTATCTTTTTCCTTACCAATCTCTCCAGGCTTGTTCCAGCTGCTGTGGTTGGCCTCTCTTCTGGGGTGTAAGGTCGAAATCGACCGCTGAACACATCTGAGATGCCCCGTGTGGACCTGCCTATTCCTGAAGGCTTTGGTTGCCCGCACCCTTGAAAAACCTAAAAAAGAACAGCAGGAGATAAAGTTACCACTTTCAGCATGCAAGCACATGGAAGAAAGGACACGGCATGCCTGCAAAAGGCTTCCAACATTATTGCAATTATGATTTTTCGTGATAATTATGAGATTAATTTGTTTTCTCCCTCTCTGGTTGTCTGCAGTTAGAAGCTGTATAGACTGAGCTGTGGCTGAGTCCATTTCTTTGTAGAATACACACCATTTTTGATCGTACAAAAATTGGAGTTTGCCAAGGCCCACTGAGTCTTTTTTTTTTTCCTTCCTTGAGAAGCCTTTGTCAATTTGCTCACAGCACCATTTCAGGTGTGTGATTTGAGACAGAAAACTATATTGAGCCAGCCTGGAACCAATGCTGTCCATCAAAGCCTGAGTTTCATTTTACAGGAAGTGTCATATTGGTGGTAAAAAAGGAACTAATGCCTGATATGTTCCTACTCACTTGCAATGGGAAGCCACTATTATAGAGTGACCCTGCAATTTAAAAAAAAATATCCCAGACATGAAACCATCAGTCTGTGTTGCATTACTTTGCTGTAGTATAACAAAGTCAACACAAATCAGCTAATGAAACCTTAAATGTTAAACATAGTTGAAGGTAAGCAATTCCAATCAATCTGACTTGCCAATCTATCTATATTTGATAGAAAAAAAAAGTGAGAATTGTGTGAAAGACTGAAAAGAACTGAATCACGCTTCAAGAAACTCTCATGAAAACCTCCCTAAAGGTTTGTTACATATGGTTTTTTAAGACAAGTACAGTTCAATTCGTACCCAACCAGTGCACTATCAATGTGTAACTTATAGAGGTTCATTGTGTGCAACAGATTGTTTTCAGATGGCTTGGTCTCCACAGGCTTTTGGGGCCCAAACAACACATCTCCAAACATCACAGCTCATTATCATTCCTCTCTGGCCCGTCTGCCGGCCCCCGGCTCGCTGTGTGATGGAGCACTCTAATGTGCTGCCTGGCTGTCCTGACAAGAGGGTGTCCTTCCTCTAATATTTGTCAATTCTTCACTATGATTGCAGTTCCAATATCTTGTACATCACACAAGCAGAGCTGTTTTCCTCAGGTCTGTGCAACAGCGATGCAGGCACGATACAACGTGGCTGATGTATTGCACAAAGCCTGGAAAAGGCCTGCACACAGATAAAATGTGAATGTGGGGAAAGTTGTATATCTCAGGCCAATCTGTGAGCCAAGCACACCCTTGCAGAAGAAAATCCTTAAGCGCATAGAAAATAGGTTAAGTTTTACATTGCAGCCTTCTTGATATGGCTAAGAATGTGACATCCAATTTACACTGACCTTTGTATCTGTGGGTGTGAAGAGAGGCCAGAATATGAATGATCAGAATAAAAAGCTGAAGTTAAATGTCTGCATTTCGACAAAGGACAGTGCTGTTCATAGTGTTGAAACAATACACTGATTGTCCTGGTTTATAATTCCAAATTTCTAAGGACTAATGTGCATTTTGAACTCAAACTGAACGGTCTCCAAGAAATTACCTCAACTTACAGCTAATGCTACAGTTGATTATTACACACATAAGTGGCACTACATACTGAAGTTAACATTCATTGGTTGGATTATAATTTTTTTAACTGTTATAAATAACATTTGTAGAGGATGTTCCTGCAACACTCTGAATCTACATTTCATCATACAGAGAAACTGCTGTCACACATCATAAGAAGTTAAATGGATTATTAAAAATAAAGCAACTTTGCCAATAAAATGGATATGTGAGGTCAAGTGATATAGCAAATGTTGTAAATAAGCACATTAAATTACTCAGACACTAATAACATTTTATAATCATTAACTTAATATGAAAACCCTGAAAATATGAAAGAAAAAAAACCTTCAAAAAAAAAGTTATCACATTCACATTTCTTCATGCAGGCCATGTATTAAACGTGACTATGAATTAAAAACAAACAGAAAGTTCCTTCTGGTTAGAGTACCTTTGCTGACACTTGCATGCTGTTGTCTTGCATGGTCATGATCGCCTCAGAGATCTTGATGTCAATTGGCTGTATAACCGCTTCAATGTTGACCGGTCCCTCCAGTCTGTTTGCCACGAGCAACATGGCATCTGTCACAACACAGAGGACAAATGTCAGCTCAGAGATATTTAACACTCATATGGAGACACTGCTACTTCTGCTTATTCACACATGTGAGTATGTTCAGTGTCAGTGAGAACAAACAACATGAAACACAAAGAAATCCCCATGGTTTCTGGACAGCCCAATGCATGGATAGAAAGAAAAGTACACAGGGTGATGTCTTCTTCAGAATGTGGTGATCACCAATAATTACAAACACAAAAGGATCTTCCAGCACTGTATGTATTCTCTTTGAACAGTGTAAGAAAGAATGTTGTGCCACAGCAACTACCTCTTAGAAAATAAATGCACTAAGCACTAAGCCAATATGCCAGACTTGAAACAATTTAATGATGAGAAAGAAATCCCAAACATAATCGTAGCTATAGTTTAGAAGGACAATAATGCAACTACTTTAATTCGTAAGAATTCTTTGTTTCGTGAAAGTGGCAGCACAGATGTGTAGTGGAAATTGTGTCAGCCTCACAGTGAGAACACTGGAGTTTGTTTCTATCCTGTAACCTTTTGATATGACGTTTGCATGTTCTTCCTGTGTCTGTGTTATCTCTGGCTTATTCTAACATTTATTCCTCCCACAATCCAATGGTGATGCTGTTCAGTGCCGATTCTAAAATATCACCATAATAGGTGTGAACATCGATGACTGCCCATCTTCTCGGCCTGTCACTCAAAGTGAGTTAGGCTCCACCCTCTCAAATCTTGAACAAAGTGGGTATAAATGTCATATTGTGCCATTGTCTAAATGAACTCTTCAAATTTTTTAATTTTCTTTAACATAATGTAATATCAATCCATGCTGCAAGTGTCAAATAAGTCTGGAGTGAAATAAAATTAATTTGATATTTTCAATAAACTTTCATATTACTAAAGAACTCATTAAAAGTCCACCAGGTTTTGTTTGAGGGGTTGGCCGTGGTTAAGTGGGAGGATGCAGATGTGAAGATGTCTTCAATCTGTAAGCTGTGACTCTTGCAGGGATGTGGAAAACCACAGGCTCATAGGGAGTAGAGGGGCATTTATGACACAAAGGAGAAGAAACACTGTTGCTTTTCCAGGCTTCAACAATAGTTGAAGGACATGTGTAAATCATTAGATCGTATCTCACATTTGAATGCCGGGCAATGACTTTCCTTTTAGTCTGGAGGCTGTAACAAAAAGCTACAGTGATTAAACACCCTGCTGTGTGGTGCTAAAAAGACTTCCGCCATCCCTGCTGGTTTAAGCCAAGGCTCAAACCATTGGCAAAGTCACTGCATAAAACACAAACTGCCAAAAGATTGTCCAGATTCGCTTCTAATACATAATACATCAACAGACTGATCCAAATCATGACTACAGAGGGAAACTGTGTTTTTAAAAAAATCATCAACCTAGTCATGATCGTGTTTATTATTAGCATAACAGACAAACAATCAAACATTAGATTATTCTTTCCAGTATCTTCTCATTTATAAGTGAGAGTCACAACTACTAAAAAAAGTATTAATTTAGGAAAAAACTATTCACTAATCACTTCACGTCTTATAGAAAATAAAATTTACATGGATAATTGCATCTTGTGCCACTTTTATCTTGCTCAGTTTTTGCTTGTCCTAATAATTTGTACATAACCTGCATTGCTTCACTTTTGCTGCCGGCACTGTGCAAATTGAACTCATTAAGTTAAACATTCGTATCAGTTAGTTGGTGGCATCTGGATGTTAGCGGTTCCCAAAAGAAGCCTTTTTACGATCTTGTTGTAACAAGAAGAATGGAAACCAACAGTAGAGGAAAACAACAAACATGCAGACAATAGTAGTGTGATCATACACTACAAAATAATTTCCATAATTCATGTTGCTCTCAGGAGTACTGATTCAGTTTAGAAATAATGAAGTGTTTTACTTTTCCAGTAAAAAGGAGTAAAGTGTAATAAGAAATATGAAGATAATGCTCCAGCGAATGCTAAAGATTGTCACAGCCGTTCTGGAGCTCTGCAAATGCTTACATATCTGACAAAAGCAACAGATTCACAAGAACCACAGATATGAAAACTGTGCTATTAAGCTACTATTGGGATAAAGGTATGAGCATTACACTAAACTGTTGGTATTTATAACTGAGTACAAATTAGATGATGTGCACGTTTGTATATAATATATTTTTTGAGAGTCAATAAATTCCGGTGAAAACATCATAAACCAGCAAACTAAAAACAACGATTCATTCTATTTCTGATGTCTCCATCTGGTAAACAACTGCCTGCCAACTGGAAATTTTCATAATATAAATCCCATCTGAAGCAGCAGCAACTAGATTTTTTACACAAGTGTCAAAGGTTTTAGTTGTTTTGTGCAATTCTCCCCCCAAAAAACTATATTAGACTATGAACAAACAACATCTCGGTTTCCATCTCATTTTTGATTCATGCCAGTTCAGAATTCAGTTTTAAAGCAGCAGCAGTGAGCTGTGAAAATCCGAGTAAAGAGCACTTATAATCGGGGCAGGAAGTCCTCATCCTTAAATGACAAATGAGGTCATCTGTCAACACTGCCTGCAAATACACGGCTCCTGATTGCTTGTTGGTCTAACACCCCTGTGGTTCAGGTATGATTGGCAACTGAAATTACTTTGCCGTGGTCAAAAGGTTCCTCAAAAGTTAGTTAATGGAAAGAATACGGACTGGCACCTCCGAGCAGTAACACGAAGCCTCAGTATTGAAGTGGAATACTTTACACAACAGTGAGTGCAGTGCAGAACTTCAACTAAGTTTGAACTCACTAAACTCTGTTATATTATCTTGCATTGTAGCATTGTGAGGAAAGTTTGACTTGCTCAGAGAAAAATGCTCAGGAGTCTTGTAAAACTGACAAATCAGATCATCGGGGTAGGTCAGGTACGGCTCGCACAATTATAGTGCAACACACTGGCACCGAGGGAAGCCAATACCATTGAAGACAGTGTTGACCCGTCGATGCAGAATGTGTTTAGCGCTTGCCTTCAGGCTGCCATTTCGCAGTGCCTGTCATGAGACCCAAGAAACATAAAGTCTCCCACCTCTCACTGGCAATCGACAAGGCAGGATATAAAGCTGACCCGCTTGATGAAAAGGAAGTCAGAGGACATGTGAGCAGGGAAGAGAAAGCAGCAGCCAGGAGAGAAGTGAATTAAACACATAAATATCAGATGCCTAAACGTATCGACACTTCATAATAAAGTCATCGGATTATTTAACTGGGATGTGCGAAACCTACAATATCACAAGTACATCTCGGGTTCTTCTGTGTGGAGTTTGCATGTGTTTCCTGTGCATGCATGGGTTTTCTATCGGTTCAAAAACATGCATTAGAGGTTACTTGGTGGTTAATTGGTGGTGTAGAAGATGAATGGATCCAAGATATCAGACAGATATTTGGTATGTGATCAGTTTGTTGATTTCAATTGTGGATTAGAGAACATCTAACAACAGTGGTATTGTGGGATTTTGATTGTTAGCACTGCATAAACATACTATTGTACTGCTTAATGATAACAATACATATCAGGTAAAAAAAACCAACCCCAAAACTGTGAAATTGCTTCGACTTTGACGTCTAATTTTAGAGTTCGATTACTTTAACAGTTGGATTTTAATGTGCTGCAAACATAAAATGTATTCATCGGTTCGATTGTTTCATCTTATGTTTTAGTCAATTTGCTATTTTTAAATCTAGGTTTGCATTTGAATGGATCATTTTCTGTCAACATGATTTTAAACATGCTCGAGAAATTAAATGACGACTCATTGCAAGATCACAATAACATTTCCAAATCACCACAGATCAGATTTTGAATGATGACGAATCCTGTCAGATGTTGTTGGAACACTACTAGTATTTTGATGGCAAAGCCTATAGTTACTGTTTTGAAAGCCATAATATGAATTCATCTATTTGAAATACTATTCCAACTAATATCCATCTTTTTTAACCACTTTTTTCCAATTTAGCATCAAGAGGTGCTGCAGATGATCTCAGCAGACTACAGCTATTATAGCACTGTACCTCTCACGGTTGAGGGTTCATCATGAGGAAAACAGAAAAGGCCAGATAATCTAGTTGAGATTGACGGATCGAGATTTAGATTGACATTGAGAGGAAATGGGAATACTTCCCACACATGCACCAGGAGAACATGGTACCCATACACAGAAACTCAAACATCACATGTTGTTTGTTACCTGCTCATTGTAAAAAAAAAAAAAAAAGAAAAGGCACAGACCTCAGTGCAAGTCTTCCAAAACAATATTCAACGTGTCCTTGTTCTCACAATTTCACAACACAAACGTTGTCAACATGCTCAAGTTTCCCCCCAAAAAACTCATCCCAAAACCTTGCTAATCTCACAATTTCATCAAACACAATAGATTTACAAGTGATTTGAAGTATCACTGTCATTCAAATAGAAAACATGCCCAGTTGGACTGTACACGTTGGGCCTGCACTTTTAAAGAGCTGAGTAAATAGATCGACAGATAGATTCCTCTTTTGGGTCCGTTAATGGCTGTGCCTTTGAAGAGCGCTCCTGTTTGTTTACTCTGGAGTCTCAAATTGGGCGTGATGCTTGGTTAGAGTTCCATCAGTGGCAGTCTGGAGGTCATTGTAGGGGGCCAACCCGAGTCCTGTTAAGTCTTCAGTTGCCTATGTTCAGCAGAGTACTACTCTAAAGCCTTTTTTTGGGGGGGGGGGCTCAGTGGAATTCAATGAAAGTAGAGAACGAATTGGCAGCAATTCTGTTACTCATTCCACGAAAGTCCCAAAGACCTAAATGATATCCTCAGTGGAGTTCTGACAACCTATTTTTCATATAGCTTAATGGATATTTGATGGATTTTGAATATGAGCCATATGAATTGCTGTGAGAAAGGGTGACTTCAACATGCTGAAATAACTACAGAAATATCATCACATACAAGATTCTTTCTTTTAAGATGGAGGAGCAGTAAAAAAGCATTTTAAAGATGGATTTGATCTCCCCAGACATGAATAAGAGGCCAAGCACATATCAGAGAAGGAAAGTTATGCTTTTCCACTTCTGCCTTAAACTTCTTTATAATCTAAATGGGTATAAAATAGCAAAAGTTGAATTAAGCAAAATAAAATTAAAATGTTGAGAAAAGAGAAAACAATATCTGAATGTTTATTGGAGAGAGAATTATTAAACCCAAGGTTGCTGTAAAAATCGATGAGAATGATCTCCAAAAATAGAGGTTTGATTCAAAACATCACATGATACTGTAGAACTTCCAGGCATTTATGAATCCATGGCCAATTTTATACTAATTTACAGTGGCTGCAGAGCAGTTCTCCCATCCATCACAGGACGAGCATGCTGAATCAAGCACACCTCGAGTTTTCCGACATCGTTCATCAAATTTCTATGCTGGTTTTTTAATTAACTTAAAAAGGTGCTTCAGCCAATCCCACTTGACTTTGGAAGAATGCCCTGGACAGGTCGCTTGTCCACTGCATGGCAAAAACAGACAGACTAACAACCACTCACATTAACAATTATTGGAAATTTAGAGTGAGCAGTGGTACCCAGACAAATCATATGCAAGCACAGGGAGAACATGCACACTCCAGATTCACAATAATAGTAGAAAATGTCAGTATTGACATGTTTTTTAATATTTATTAGCATTTTTCATAATTTTTTGATGTCCCACTTACAATTTTTAAGCTAACAAAAAGGTAAGAAAATGGTTTTCCAAATCTTGCACAATACTGGTTCCTTCTCACTGAAAAAAAGCTCAAGTTAAAAATGACATCCTGGAAACATTTGGCACATGTTTATTATTCGTTTATACAAAAATTTGCCAAAATGTTACTGGATTGATTTGCACGATGCTCATAATCAAATATGATGCCACTATTTTTAAAATGTTTTTATTAAATTTTTTTCCAAGTGTGCTGACTGGGATTCAGAGATGCCATCCAAAGCACAGCACAGAAAAACAACAGTGTTTGCATGATTATGAAGCTGAATTATCTGGCAGTGTGGTGATTCTACAAATTTCACAAACAAAAGTAACAGAACTTAACTTACAGGCATCATCCATTTACTATTAGTTAGCTTGGACAAATCAGGGATGATTTATTTAATTAATTCAGGAGTCTTCTGCGACAAAACATCTTGCAGAGGTTGTAGACAATAAGCCTCATGATACTGTTTTCGAAAACTATTTGAAGATTAATAAATCTATGTGAAAATGTCTTGTGACAGGACACCAAATACCAATTGATTTGAAAAAATAAACAAAGAAACAACCAAAACAGGCAATAAATAAATACATAAAAAACTAAAGGCCTCTTTAAAGGGCTGTATATTCATGAACCCTGCAGTATGCCTCAGTCAGCTCCTCCCTGCTCGGCACACCTCTGGCATGCTAACACACTATTTTATATTGGTATTGTCACTCTCACCTGCCTCACCCCAAGTGTACTTGGCTACGGGGTGCCATCACAAAGAATACATAATCACACATAAGTGTAGGTGGTCGCATTAGAGGTCACGACAATCACAGCCCATCACATCCACTGCTCTCGGTGAACAACAAACTGACAGGCTGGAAGTCCTGGAGAGACTTTGGCTCAGAGGAAACTTTCTGCTGTCTGGGACCCTCAGAGTTCAAACGTGAATATATGAATACAGGAGCTCAAACATGCTGCCAAGAGTACTTGGTGTCTCTTTTACAGCTAAATTCACCTTTCCAGGCACTGCATCGTTCATCACAGTTCATCAACACATAAACCAAGAGCTTTCACATACATTATATAAAGAATGTACAAAAACAGTTTAATTCCTCCATGTAGTTTTTTTTTTTTCTGTGTTGCAAAATAAAAGCGATTCTGGTAATACCCCATCATTTAAAAATAACACTCCTGTATTCCAGAGACACCAGCAACCAGCACCCAAATGCTCTTTATTAGATTATGCTGCTCATGGCAGCCCCATTGTCTAGCTGTAACAGAATTAAACATGATCAGGAGGTACTCTGTCCAAACTCATTAAAACAACGAAAACGAGTTTAGTTGTTGCCATGGTTTCTCAATGTTATGCATACAGACACCATCTCAAAGTGAGGAAGGTCTGAGACCAGAAAAAGTTACACCACAGAGGTGGTCTTTGTTTATTAAAAGGCGATTGTGGATCTTTTCTAACAATGTGGTGAACAAAACTCTGAGTGTAATTGTGGCTTAATAGAACAGAACAAACTACAGATAGCGCACATTTCTTTTGCTTGTAGATGAGTGTGAAGAGAGTCTCCAAAGTAAAGATAAGGCACAAAAAAGGCCCTTTGTGGCATCAGTCCAACCTTTATCATCATGGCACTGTGGCACAGAGCAAATCAATAGGTTGGTGCAATAAAGAAAATTACCTCAATACACCAGCGAAACACATCAGTTCTTGTGTGATATTCTGTTCTCTGGACCAACATAGAAAAACTGTATTTTTAAGGACATCACACCAGATCTTAAGTGAATTAAGATGAGTCAAGTTTGGTTACAAAAAAAAAAAAAAAAGGTATTTTTATTGAAAGAAGCCGTCACAAGATGGAAACACTGGTCAAAAATGATGAGGATGACAGTGGTTGATGACTAACACATTTTTAGAAAGGTAGTCATTCTAAAAATGTAAATAGGCAATTGTGTAATTCACGTAGCTGTTTTGAGTTAACTTGATTCATTCCTAATTGTAGATGGGTATTATTTGCATGGTATTTGTGTAAACAAGCTGTTGAACACATCCTAATGGTGAAGTGATTTTAATGTTTTAATTGTATGAGCCATTATGGGGGATTGATATTGATTGAGCTTCATGCAAAGGTGAAAATGTTCATACGCTTCAGGTATTAACAAATAAACAATTGACCTGCATCACTATTCATCTATCTAGCTATTGACTGACACAGTCGGCTATATTGGCATGATTGTTTACTGCTGGCTTCATGGTGCCAACTCTTTTTTGCCTTCAGGCTGCATGCTTGGTTATTTTCTAATGGAAAGCTCTCTCTATTTCTCACGCAGGGATTTGGAGAGACTGCAGCAAACTACCTGCAGAGTCCCTTGAGGCTGCACGCAGCAGTCATTCGTGTGTGAATCTGAAAAATCAATAGCCTCAATGTAAACATGTGAGAGACAAACAAAAAGCAGCTCTGAATATCGGCACAATTCTTTTTAAATCAAGATGTATTATTTTCTATAATTACCCAATTGTAAATGGGCTACTTTTACTTTTGGTCAATTAAATGTAGATATGGTGAATCGTGCTGGAGAGATCAATAAATGCGACCACAACCACAGATGGTTTCTGTCACATGCTACAAGACTCATCCTGAGCAGGGACCTGTAAAATCTGTTAAAATATTGGCGCTGCCTGGTTTCCTGTGCTAGCATGGAAATTACTCATTTTGAGATACTAAGATGGATAACAATGACGACAACCATTTTTTCATATAATTTGCAAATTCACTGATCAGAACTGATAAAGAACAAATTTGGATTTCTTTTTTTGAGGAATGAAATAAGATTAAAAGCCATTTTTGTGAGATGAAATGGATTAAAGCACAGTTTTGATTAAACTTAATTAGTTCCACTGTATGTATGAGTCTGCATTGTTAATAATCTTTCTTGTACACTGCCTGTCAGCAGTATTACTCTGAAAGGAAATACATTTGATTTTATTTCCTACCACGCAAGCATGTCTGACCCATTCTACTTTGTGTTAGACTGACTGGGTTTGGAGTCAATAGAAGAAGTCACATAGAGCCAAAAGTAATGTAGAGTGCAGAATTTGTCAGATTTATGTGTTTAAACTAATCTCATATGATCTGCTATACAAAATTTAAAGGAATATCACTACTATAATTATAAGTCAAGAATTTACTTTTTTTTTCCATCAGTGACAAAGATGTCAAATAAAATACCACTTAAAGTTTGAATGTGTAGTCAAGCAGTAACTCCTATTTGAAAAAATGAAATGTATTGTGAAATCACCTAAACCATGTCAACTTGAGAATTTGGCTCAGCGGCAGGAATACACTAATCATTTGTTGGCAATTTATTTCCACACCAATTGCCCTTCCAGTGTTGATATGAAATAATTGAGGCATAATTCTGCTGTACTGGAAATGATGAACATAATGCAAAGAAAATTGCAACCCAGTTCCCATAAATACAACTCGATCTGCCCAATGATTCAGAGCTGCAGCCATAAAAATTGAAAGAGTAGCTTTCACCATCTGTCAGTGCAAACTGGAGAAAATGTCTGCATACAAACACAATGTATCCGACAATCGAAGTTGATGACACCCTTCATAAATTGCCAGAGACAACGGATTACCCCATCACCAGTATTTCTGGACACGCTGGAGACAAATGTTAAAACAGTGTGATGAAAACAGTGCATGGATGAGACATTTTTCTCTAAACTATAAAGAACTGACCACTGATGCCCCAGGGGAAGTAGAATGTGTGTGGGCAATAAACTGTGCAATTCTTCATAGCATGTCTCCCCGGACGATGACAAAGGTGATGCAGTAGGATTGAGAATGTGCTACTGCATGTTCTATCAGAACTTGTATGAAGTCCTAGTTACACAGGTCTCCTATTTAGTCCAAAGATGTTATGTAGTTTGGTTCATAAATTGTGCATGGGTGTGAGTGTATACATGTGTATCTGGGTCTGTAGCGCTGTGGTCGGCTGGCCGGATTGTACCTATTGTCAGCCGATGGGTGCTTCAGCCCTCAAAACCCTGACTTGGAAAAAATGGACATGATCAGACATGAGAAACTTTAATCATATGAGGATTGCAAAATTCCTCTCTAAAACAAGTGCAAATTCCGATTGACTGCAGGGATCTATGGGAAAGATAGTACCTATTTTGAAGCCTTTATTGGCCAAGTGAGCCTATGTGGCAACATAATCGTGATAATTAAAGATTACATGAAAAATAAGTTTAAATTTAAATGAGTATTGTTTGAGAACCCAACAAACACCCAACATGATTTAGACATTGTATTTTGGGCTAAATCCAGCCAGTCTGTCATAGCCTCCATTTAGAGCAAATAGTGATTGAAAATGTGTTTCAAATATATCACGGATATAGTAGTTGAAACTGGGATGTGACCACTGCGCGGCCCATGTCTGTTTCAAGCTGTGAAAATTATATCATCATGTAGATATGATATAATATATCACTGTGTTATTGGATCGTCATTGAACAGCCCAATGTCAATTATGACATTTGGGCTATATTTGGACAAAATTTAGACCACATTGGATGGTCCAATAACAGTCGAATTTGAATGACTATATTTGGGCTAAATTGGGGCCAAAAAACGTCTCAATCACATTGGGTGTTTGGTTGGAGGTTTGTAGTGAAAGACGTATTATTATATCAAACACAGCCATCGTGGCCAGTGAACAGTGTCTCATTTTGAAATCACAAAAGCACCTCTGCCACTGCTTCTTTGATCGGGAGAGTAACTCCTCGACAGGAAGACAGCATTGCGTCACTGCACATGCACTTGAGGACAAGGCTGTTTGTTTACATGCTTTGGCATTTTGACAAGCCGAGAGAAAAACCACACTGAATTTGTTCAGTGAGAGATTGTGTCGCCTAAATTCAGCAGTATGGTTCTTTTGATGTTCTGTCTGCTGCTGTCTCATCTCAATTCTCTGGCTATTACTGTTTATACTGGAATTTCTATTCAGCACCTGCTATGAATCCATAGATGTGAAAGAGCCTGCGACAAACAGACACATTCAAAGTGATTTTGCATCAATGCTTGCCTCTTTTTAATCTATATAGATTTGCCAAAGCAGATGTCTTCAAATGGTGTAATGCTAAATTAGGGAGTACTCTTTTTACAGTAATTAAGAACTAGGAGGCTTGCAGGTAATTTAAAAACATCCCATGCTCAAGTTTCCCACAGAGAAATGTGTAGAAGCACCAATTAATATCTGTCTCGATAGATTGCTGTGACTGCTCATTGACGTTCCTTTGAAGAGGTCTGTGGGTAAAAACAGAGACATGCAACAACAGTAGTAGAGTAGAGTAGAGTAGAGTAGAGTAGAAGTACTTTATTCATCCCCAATTGGGAAAATGTGGGTGTCCAGCATCATCTAGTGTGTGCTATATACAGTATATATAAAACTAAAACACTCTCATATCAATACAGATATAAAATAAAAAATAAAAGAAAGAAGTACAATAAGTTAAAAAGCTACTCTCAGTAGAGATATAAAATGTACATTACAGAGGTTTGTTATACAGTCGTATGGCCACCTGGACAAATGACCTGTTAAACCTCTCAGTGTTGCAGCACATGTGGAGGAGTCGGTCACTGCAGTGGCTTCTCTGAGAACCACAGTGTTGTGCAGGGGGTGACTACTGCTCTTGAGAGTGGTCTGGATCGTGCTCCATATCCTCTTTCCCACCAGCTCATTGACAGTGCCCATGCTCCTCCCCATCACTGATCCACACTTCCTGACCTGCTTGTCCAGTCGGTTCTTCTCTCTGGCCGACACACAGTTGCCCCAGCATACAGCAGCAAAAAACACTGCACTTGCCACAACAGATTGATAAAAAAGGTACAGCATTTCAATGCAGACTTCAAAGGATTTTAACTTTCTGAGGAAGTAAAGGTACATGTTTCTGCTGTGGTGGTCTGCAGTACAGTTGCACATTTTTAATACTAAAGCTTGCAAAAACATGCCAATGTTTCATATGATTCACAGACAAAATAGTCAGGGATAAAATTTAAGAAAGAAAACTCGATGTCGGCCAGAAGATTTGACAGTGATCCAGCATCTTTCCGAAGATAAAAATTCAGACATTCCAGGGGAAGCTCATGTTCCTGCTGATAACGCTCACAAATCTGAACCTTTCATTTTCGCTTAAATAGTCCTGTCTGCATGAAAACCCTGCCAAAACTATTATGCTAAAGACGTCAGTTTCCTTTAAACATTTTTTTTTTGTATAGGGTGCAGCTGCAGGAGGTGAAGCTGTTTCAAAAGACTTGGTCTCTTTCCAACATGGCTGCCCATCTCTGGGGAGTCCCCATATGCACCAACAACAGGATCATAGCTCAATAACTCCATTGCAACCTCTTCATGACCCCCTTCCCCCAATTTTATTGGTTTTAAGTAAGTCTGCATCACTTAAGAAGCTCATCCACAGACATAACCAAGTTGGCAGTTCCACAAGCTTGAATGGTTTCCTACATTCACTTCTCTGCAGTTACAACATCAAGAAACAGGAAGAAGATGTGAGCATTTTGTGAGAAAACTCATTCAGGAAATGCAGTTAAATGTATGACGGTAAAGCAGATGTAATGTTCATTGTGATGAATATCTCGGTAAAATAAAACCACTTTCAAGCAAAAGGAAGTAACATCAGGTCTGCAAATTGAATGTTACAAAGTAAAAAAAAAAGGCACACCTGCAACTGCCCAAAGGGAGAAAATGTGAAATATGAAATAAGTGCTTTCAGGCATGGATATCAGTAAGTAGCATTAAAGGAGCAAACAGGAGCACACTCCCTTCTCTGTGAGTTAGATGAGAGGACTGATGCTGTAATCTCCATTAAATATTAAGCCGATGCCGTGAAGCAATTAGGTTAGGTTCGCATGAAGAAAAAACAGAGAGAGAGAGACTTCTAATGCACGTCCACATGCAAACTGTAAGCGGCCGTTTTTTTTCTATGAATTAAACAAATAAGATATAATGCATTAATTAGTCTGTTGTGGTGATGGTGCAAGGAAGATGGCCTTCAATGGAGATGCGCAAGCTATTTCTTCATTTCAGTGCGCACCCATGGAAATGATATCAATCTTTTCATCTCTCATTTATTGGCAAGAAAACTAATGAGCACACTTCTGAAACTTGTTGAAGTATCCCTTTAGGTATGTGAGGCTTAATTAGGCCGCAGTATACAGTACATTAAAATGCACAATTGTGTAAAACACAATATCTGAGAGTGAATAACAGTCTGCCTTCGAGTTATATGAAAATCCAGCAACAGCCATTGTTCCAGTGAGCAGATAATACATTTAATTGAATAAAACATGGCTGGATATTAGCCCTGTGAAGTCAGAATATTAAAAAAATGTTGGTAAACATAAAGTGTGGCTGTGTAAGCACTCTGCGATATATAGAAAATAAGCATTTTGCTGATCCTGCACAGCCAGTAGCAATTAGAAGCAAAGAGATTCTGGTTCCTGATGATGCCGATCATATGCCTGAAGATATGGAGATCACTTCCACGTGGTTGATTGAGTCATCCAGCCATCAACATCACGACGGGCAGAAACCCACCAGCTCACTTGTTTGTTCCTGTCATGTCTTTCACTGAGACAATCACGCTTCGTTTTAGTGTGTGTGTGTGTGTGTGTGTGTGTGTGTGTGTGTGTGTGTGTGTGTGTGCAGCTCGTAAAAGTCTCATGTTGAACTTAGAGATGCATTGTTTTATCTCAAACTGCACAAGTCCAGAAACCACTCTACTTTTCCGTTTACTCAAAGGAAATTGGGCATATTGACAATAATATGAGTGATTTTGTGATATCCGCACATACAGCCTCCGTAAACAACATATCAAAGACAAGATTGTGGAAATAATGTAATGCATCTATAATTTAAAACCAAGGCTGTAGACCGTTTTTCTTCATTGCCTTGCAGATAATGCTTCTTAGAGGACAGGAAAAATAGTGGCTTGAATTTTTATGAACTGGGGAATTGTGGGAAGATCTTGTTACGTGGGTACACAATCCGTGCAATTAAAAAGAAATGAGCAAATGAAATCAATGAGGATCACTTACACTGTGGTGTCAAAGGACTCAACAGAGGACAACACAAGCCTATATCTTAATTAGGAGAAATATGTTCATGGGCAAAGCGCAGCACACCAAGTACAGAAATGCGAAGGTCTTTAGAAATCATTCAACGTGAAAGAGTTAATTACTTCCAATGTAAATCTTTTGAAGTCCAATGATTCATTCTAAAACTCCTACCACATGTCAAAACATAATATGCCTTTCTGACCTTTGTGATTGCAGCCAATCACTGTTGACTAATGCTTAAAGGGCAAAAACCAATTAGTGTCCCTATGCTTATGAATAATTAGACCTCTATAGCAACAGCTTTGTCTTTTATAACACCCAAGCAAATAAAAAAAAAGGAGAAGCAGATGAAGCTTCTGCAGATGTTACGAAACAAATATGTGTCTCTGAAAATTAGCAATTCACTGCTAACAATATTAGCATTGCAGATAAGGATGCACTGTTTTGTAAAGCACCAACAGTAGCGTTTCAGAGTTGTATTCGGCTGACCAACATGTGGCCTAAGACCCCCAGTAATAATGCATGTGGATTTACCACTTAAAATTCCTAGTTTAATTTCTAAAACAACAAACCGGAGGAAAGCGAACACAGGCTATTTATTTCTACAAACTAAAGGTCAATTTTGTGTACTGACTGACTGAATTATTATATGACAGTGTAGTTCAGCTAATATTATCACCACGGGCAGAATAAAAACAAATACTGTGACTTAGTTTCAATCACTTTTCATTGTTGGACTTATGATTTTCTGACTGTATCGCTTATATACCTAATTAGAACTGTTAAAACTAGATTTAGTCGATCAATTGAAAGCCAAGCCAAACAAACTTGTCTCACTATGGGTGGATGTGATCAATCAAATTTAATAAATTAATTAAAAATAGTTTTGCCACACAAATTGCAAGCTTATTAAAGATAGTTTTCACTTACAATTTGGCTTTAACAGTCGGTGACAAGACGATTTGCTGAA
The DNA here is from genome assembly GCF_963422515.1 of Blennius ocellaris. Taxonomy (NCBI): domain Eukaryota; kingdom Metazoa; phylum Chordata; class Actinopteri; order Blenniiformes; family Blenniidae; genus Blennius; species Blennius ocellaris. The sequence continues at coordinate 27,203,252 of NC_137650.1, read as the reverse complement.
CGTGGTAGCAACATCCTTCAAAATGTTCATGCTTTAAGTGCTTATTACCTGCCTAAATTTCAAAGCTTCACAAGTTTGACATGCCTTAAGCTCAGATGGGAAGATTAGGCTTTGGGGAGACAGTTTATCAAGAAGTTAATTAATGCATGCCATTAATTTTTAACCACAAGTGGCTGAAATTATCATGTCGGACTGATGTGACTTTCCTGTCATAAACGGCGCTGATCACAGGGAAAGCCTGAAGAACTACAGCAGTGTTTGTACAACAGCATGTGTCCCATCTCTCTTTCTTTCTTTTGTCTCCACCTCTCTGTCTCTCCGAGGGTATTTTAACAAGGTGCTGACAAGAAAAATGATAATGATGTGTCTGTCATGATGCAGAGCTGGGTAAATTTGTCATGATGGCAGGTGACTGATGGTGTGGTATAATCCAATGGCCACACTATGAATTCTTTCCACGAACATCTGAACACACAAGTCGCGCACGCACACACACACACACACACACACACACACACACACACACACACACACACACACACACACACACACACACACACACACACACACACACACACACACACACACACACACACACACACACACACACACACACACACACACACACACACACACACACACACACACACACACATACACACACACGGGCTAGTAAGAGCAGGTAAATCACATCCTCACTCAGGTTTATGCTCATTGTTCACTGACACTCTTTTTACTGCCTGGAAGGGATGACATCTGTACAGTAACCTCAACAAAGTGAAAACTCCTCTACTGTAACTGTCACTTTAAATGTATGGCATGATGTTGTAATCACTCTTCTGCATAGAAATATGTAGGTTATATCAATGTATTCACCAAGGTCATTACTGTTTTATTGTAGCACAGGAGCAGTGGCACGCTTGTTCTCTCTTCCCCGCAGTAGCCATAAAAGTCGCAGTGTGATGATGACGTCTTCATATCCAAACTGCTTATGTTTCTATGTGCATGTGTATATCATCAGGGGCCGGATTTGTTGGATTGCCGAGTATTTACATCGCAATTCAAGCTTGTAAGCCCTCTTGATTGGCTTGATGTGACAGTGGAGCTTTTAAGTCATTATACTGCTGCAATATTACTGTTAAGTGATGCTTTAATGCCTTTGGAAAACATTTAGAGGAGAGTTGGAAATAAAGTTAGCTTCTTCCATTCAACATTACCATGTTATCCTAATGTGTTATTCCATTGAGCCTCTGCTGCTGATTTGTTTTCTGATATAAGTTTTGAAACTGAAGCCACAATGTGATTTTGAGACAGGGGAAAAATTAAACAAACAATTACCAAACATGTCCAGTATTCTGTATTGTCATGTAACAGGCTATTATTATTATTATTATTATTATTATTATTATTCAAAGTATGGATCTTCAATCATACAGAACTTTTGGCCTCTCATGTGGAAACCCATGTAGTAATGTTGTTTGAATGCAATGACTATTATTGTCAACAGCTGATGGGATAATAGGCTATAAATAAAGCATTTAAACTTCCGTGTGGTTTTCAACTAATGGTTTTCAGCTAATTTGCTATTTGCTTAATTAACAAATCAAAATATAAATGATTAGTTAATTCATTACTTGTTTCTCATCAAATTATATTTGGAAACAGCATCCTCCTAACATTCAGACATTTACTGCACCCACCTCAATACTCACACTCATTGCCTATGTAATCCATCGATGGCGCAGATTGTGAGCATCGCTTCCGACGGTCTGCCTCAAGGCAGCTGAGGCTACATATGTAGTTATCCACCATCAAGTATGGAGTGAATGAATAATGCAATGTAAAGCGTCTTTGAGTGTTGTAAAAAGCGCTATATAAAACGATGCATTATTATTATATTTACTATTATTATTTTTTTATTATTGTTGTTGTTGTTGTTGTTCAACATGACATACTGTCTCTCTCCAATATTTTGTGGAAAACTGATGACAGCTAAACCAATTACCGGTAGACAGTCATGTCATTTTACGTTGATATGGTTTGTTAGACAATTCTATTCTATTCTATTCATGCAGTATTAGTGTTGTATCCTATTTTTCTTAAAACATGTTTCAATCATTGACATATAGTGCAATGCAACCCAATCATTTTGCCTGTATGAGACTCTTAGTTCATTGTGAGGACATTTTCTGCCAATGTTGGAGTTTTAATATTTATCTAATGGATTTATCTAATGGACAGTCCCACACTGTGTGAAGACTCAAAATCTCCTTCAGTAAGCATGACAAAATTATTAAGGCTCATAAATAAAATAGTATTTATTTTACACATATTTCTTCAATACTTGAGATGATCTAAAATGACAAGATATTTAATACACACGTGTCCTTTGCCTGGATGAGATTAAAGCTTGTTCCATGAGAAAGATTTACCTCATTTGACTCAGTGTACGACTGACATTAACCAGCAATATAAATCAAAGAGATGAGAACTGCTTGGGATACAGTTTGTTATGTTGAGTCGGTATAAAAAAAAGGTGTGTATGTTTCCCTTTTTATCTGTCTTTTTCAGCATAATTAAAGCCACCGTTGCTATGTAGAAAGCAGCAGATACTCCAGGCAGGTCTCTAATGACAGAAATATTTTTCTTTCAAGACAAGCCAGTAAAGTAGGATGTATAACAACAAGGTTTCAAGAGTGTTTTACTTTCATATGATTAGCTATGCCCAAACCGATTTTTTTTTTCTGGCATGAAATGTCTGCCATTAAAGAAATAAACAACAACAAAGAAAACCTTGCCAAAAGCAGATTAGTGGATCACTATGTGCTGTAGATTTAAAAAGTAATGCTTTATTTTTGCGTGGATAAATGGCCAGCTCCTTTAAGTTACATGTTCTATTTTTATGAAAGCATTTCACATTTTTGGAAAAAAGTGTGTGTGCAGCTCCTGGCTTTGCAAAATTTTACAATATAAGATTAAAAGGAAAAACACACAAAAAAACATTAACTAAATCAATTCAAGAATTAAGGAAAATCATTACTCAACAGACGTGTACAGAAATCCACTGTTCCACTTTACAATCATTAAGTAAGTGTTTCTGTTAAATTAATTAACTTTTCATTATGGACTGCCACATCATGTTTTCCCAACAGCGTCTGTCTTCATCCTTCCTCACATCCATTACCAGCATGTCTTTCCTCACTGCATTCATCATTGTCCTCTTTGGCCTTCCTCTTCCAGTTTTGGCTGGAAGCTCCATTGTCAGCATCCTTTAATGCATCAGCGCAATTCGGCAATCTCCGTTTTTGTTTTCAGACAGGACCAACTCGAAAAACCCTAAAAGTGTTCTCAACTAACTGACTGAGTGCTTTCGAGTGCACAGCCCACTCATAATTGCCTCTGATTCAGTTGAATTTAAGTGGGTTTTTTGGGGGTTTTTTGTTTTTCCTCCCTGATGGTGGAGACAACAAAGTAAAAACACAACTCAAGTGTTCTTTCTCCTGCAGTTTTACCAATCAATACCATCAATGGTAGCATTTAAGAATGAGACACGAAGACAGGTAAATGTCAATGAGATTCTTAAACAAAATACAGCATCTGCCTCTGAGCTAACCTTCTCTAATAAAAGATGATTTGCAAGGATGACAATGTTTGTGTACTGGCCCAATCCATACATTTCTAGAACTAAAAGATGCTTCAATGGTGCAAACAGATCAGTGGTACATTCAGAGGTTGTCTCAAAAAAGCAGATCAATATTTCTTGGAAGCTGCATGGTAAGCAAATCGAAGTTGTTTAGAAACAGATAATGAATGCAAAATGTCAGTAACATCAAAAACCAGCCTTTCATGTTGAAAATAAACATCTCTTGGGTTATATGTTTCTAATTATAATACCCTGAAAAAATGGTCTCTCCATGTAAAAAAAGCAAGAGTAAAAACAAACAGACGCCTGTACAAAAATGCTTAAAAATGTGAAAAAAAATGCACTTTTTCTACACCTCAAGGGTGTTTTGGTCTAACCAGATTCATCATTCTGTTGCAACAACAGCTTTTCCCATTACTGTCAGGCACATTGTCCCTTTGCGGCAATAGATTTGCCTCTTCACAACCGAACAAGACACTAACTTTTTAACACATGTCATAAAGCTGTGCGACATCTCATTCAGTGCGCAGGGGCCCGTGTTGATCTGAGACTTCAGACATGCCATTGGAGAGAACAAACGGTACGTCATCTGATGGTTTCTCGAATGACAGGCCTGTCACAAAGCAGGCAAATGCTTAGAAGTGCAGTTCATTTGACACTCAGTCTTCAGGGATGTCTCTTAAAAATGTTGCCCCACTTAAAAAAAAACAAAAAAAACCCCAACTGTTAGTGTGGGTGGCAGTGTGGGATTGGGGTACATAACAAATAAAGCACCGGCCTACAAAAGATCCAGAGGGAACGCACCATGTGCCTCCTTGGTATCCATTTAACAGGAGAGCTTACAGCAGCCAGCTACTTACAGCTGAACTGAAGTGCTATATTACTCACCAAGCTCAGCTGGAAACACTATAGAAAATGTGCTTGCCTAGGATCTGCTCTCCTTTATCAATCCCAAACAGCAGGGACCAGAGCATTAAGCACCATGCCAGGGTTCCAGCAATAGCAAACAACATTTCAGATGGAAAAAAAAAGGAGAAATGGTTGCACAAATAAGATTTTAGTTTCGTCTCTGTAAATCCTTTAAGGCTGAATCTAACACCTCGCAGCCTACTGAATTCCCACCGAGACTACACAAAGAAGACACGGCTTGAGAAAAGAAACATCCAGACTTAGAAATACAAGTTCAAGTTTGCACATAGAGGGGGACACCTACAGAGAAAGCATGAGAAAGAGGTGCAAGGACAAGGACACTTGATTTGGATCTTACCGATGAAGAGGTTCCATTCAGCGTCTAGGTCTGCCTGGTTTGCTAGACAGCCCCTCATGACATTGTGACAGTAGTTGTGACAGGGTTTCAGTCCAGGCATGCCCCGGCAGTACGGACAGTACAGCATCTTGGTCAAGGCTCTGACACACGCTGGCACTATATTCACCTACAAAGCAAAGAAATGCTATTCAGTCATATTTACAAGCTCATTAAACAATAGTACTATTAGGATATGATGCAGAATTTGCCCAAATAAAACCGAAATCGAAATGCTGCACACCACAAATGAGTTGACCATATTCCCCCACCAAAACATTATGAAGTTATCACAGAAACTGCTGCATGTCACAGTATCAATACTAAGGGATGTGATTCCCCGTTGCAACATCAGGTTGGAGGGTAGTTGGACACATTTAAACTTTTGACAAACATTTCAGCACTTGATCACCTCCTAGGAGGCTTGAAATATGAAAACCCACCAGATAGAACTGTATGACAAGACAAGGTTTACAACTCTGTCCATCTCTATTTCATTTGAAGGCTGTGCCTTTTGTTGTTCGGGCCATGTCACTGTATGGACTTGAGTGAAAGTGACAGGATTCTCACGTCTGCTTCCCCTCAGAAGTGGGGATGCAGAACGAAGAGTACATCTGATAATTGGCCTGTCAGCCTCTGTATTCATGCTTGACTTTAGATTTTGTCCAGCAAACACTCTGGAGGCTGCTGGTGTGTGTGCATGTGCAGAGAAGGTTGTAGATTGGTCAGTGAGGCTGCAGAAATAACACCTTTTATATAAGCATAGCGGTAGCAAATAAAACAATGTATCCGTCACTGAACAAATCAGGGCAGCAAAGAAAAGATAAAATGACTTCAAGAGATTCAGCAATGTCAAATATAAACATGTAAAATATGTCATTTTACTCTCGAATCTAATCAAATGTTTTTAATTTTTATTTATTTAATTAATATAATCCATGCTCTTGTCAATATATATAATACATGCTGAGACTGACAGCTCAAAGCCTGGTAGTAAAAGTGCATCGCAGATGAAAGAAAGGGAAAAAAGAAGAAGGATGAAAGTGAGAGAAAACAGAGAAGAAATAAAAGACACATTAGTGCACTTCTGTGAAGCCATAGCAACATCTGAGGCTAAATATGACACGGGATCCACCTTCAATCTTCGCCAGTCTCTTTGCAACATTACAGTTTGTCTTCGATTTTCCCGGTACAATGACCACACCACCTGTGTATTCCAGAGAGAGAAAGATGGGATGATGAGATAAAATGAGGCTGAGCATGGAGAGGGGGGAAGGTAGAGATGAGCTCTATTAATGCATTTGCATTAGCCGCTGCTTTGGCACCACGCGACAAGGATCAAATGAACCATCTCTGTCATTCGCAATCTGCCACTGACATCACGCAAAGTCTTGTAAGAAGGCCATTAAACCAGGTTGCTAGCTGTTAGTTGTACCGATGCATGTCAGCTGCTGTCGCATGTTCTTGTAAATTGTTTACATCTCTCTGGGAGTGTACCCAACATATGGAAATATTTCACAAACAAGGCTCGTATGATTGAAGACATTTTGCAGCTGGCATGCATGAAAACTGCCCAAGAAGCTGCTTTCTATGACATCATAGTGGATAAAATCAAGAGATTGTGTCATGATAATCTATGTGGGTATGTATTTTGGCTCGTTTATTGATATTAGCGGGGACCTGAACCTGACTGAAGACTAAACCATATTGTATGGGCTGAATGTGGGTGAGGTTTACTACAAGTTCAGAATAAGACAATGTATTGTTTTCATAAGGCATGCAAAGAAAGGGGCAAGAAGGATGTATAGTATGTCTGATATCTACTTGATTGACTAGTGCTTTTTGTCTCTGTCCTATCTTTTTACCTTATTATCCTCTAACCCCCTCATTAGTACAACAGAAAAACATCCTCAGTCTGGTGTTGTAGAGGTTTTTTTCCAAGGGAGTTTTTCCTCTCCAATGTTGCACCTATGCCAAAAAAACAACATGAGATGGCTGTGTTGTAATTGGTGCTGTATGAATACTTGGCGAGGATTATGGTTGGGCAAATAACATTTATGACTGAGCTTCGAGGACGCCTATTGGGAATGAATGAAAGCCAGAGTAGTGTGCGTGTGTGCGTGTGCATGCAATCAATAAATCTCAATGTGATTTTTCTTTTTTTATTCCTGTTTTTAATGTGGAGCAATTTTAGGGATATCATTGCTTTAAATGTGTGTACATACTTCAAAAAAGCACTGAACAAAAGTTCCAATATGATACTAAATAAGACCCCTTAAAATGAATTGTTGCTCATTTCCACCAAAATACAAACCTCAAATTACATTAACAATATTGTTCGGCGTGTAGTTCAACAAACTGGTAAACTGCCTACAATAAGCAAGTTTGGACTGTTTGCTGTCCCTATACTTGTTGTATAACATAATTTCTACATCTTGTGACTCACTGGCAATGCTGGAGGGAGCTGAGAAGAAAACAGGGAAGAAAAAGAAGCGCAAACAGTGACAGAACAGGCTGCGTAGAGAGCCAAACACACTGCCAAAGATGCAGAGCAGCAAACACCAAGAAAACAGAGAGACGGATACAGATGAAACAGACGGAGAGAAAACCGGACAAGACACAAGCAGACAAACAGAAGGAAGAGACAGGTGCCGTCGCCACATTTGGACGAAGAAACTGAACCAAATACTTGCCAATCACAATGTTTGCTTGGGAGAGAAGAGCCTCTTGTTTACCCCCAAAAAATAAGAAAGCCAAAGCATAACAGAAATATATATGTATAGAATAGAATTACCTTCTCACCCTTGTAGGGTAGAGAAGATATATACAAATCCAATTCAACCTGCATTGCAGAACATCACAGGTATTCATTAAATGAAACTTTTTGCTATCAACCTATTTGAATCATATTACTCCACAGTGCAATTTGAGTATAAATATATTTCCAAAGTGAGAGGGAGAACGTGTCCCTTTTGTCCCTTTTGTCAGTTCAGCTGAGTGCAGTCATTGCACCTGAGCAAGTGCTTTGAATCCAGTTTAAACCACAATCATAAAACAAAAACAAGTTTGCAGCATGACTTTGGAATACACTCACCTAATAAATTCTGTTTTATTACTATTATATAAGTGATGGTAACATTAAAGAGGCACTTAATGGAACTGTGCACTGTATCATGTTCTCAACATCAGGAAACAACTGCAAATGTGTTTTCATTCACAATAAGGCCAATGTAAGTTAAATGTGTACACTGACGTATAGCATTTATTGATGACAAACACTAAAACGCTCACAGATTAATCTGTTTCTGTCCATTCAATTACAGTTGGCCCAGTTTCCCAACAGTTTATTGAAATTTCTTCACTATAGGCTGGTTCCTGCTCCACTGTATACATTGAAACCTTTCAGGGCAACAAAACACGGTATTTCACATTGCAAATGGGGAAAGTGTTTTAAGTTACCCTTGAGCTTTTCCGGCATTTGGAAAATATGTATGACAATTGTGTCTCCTAACACAATTATCTTATAGGGGCTTTTGCTCATTGCAGTCACTGTGCCCAGCAGTCATTGGGTGCCCTGGGTTAGGGTTAATCTGATAATCTTGTTAGTACTTATTTACAGTTGAGTATGTGAAATATTTCACAGCAGGCTGAGGGTAGAACTGGGAAGTGAGATGCTACAGATCCAAAGTAAGATTAAAGCACTAATCTCCTCATCTGATGTCTAAGTGCTACGATAACACTGCATGGGGAGTGTGTGTTCGCGTGCAAGGTGCACACGGTGTAAGTAAATTTTTCATGATTGGAGAATTACAATATTAAAAGTGGCAAAATTGAATCTGCTTTATGAAAACCCATTGCATGTAAAAATTGGAAATCAGTGTCAAAGCCTTTTACTGTAAAAACATATTTGGTGGACACTTCGATTTTTACAAACCAATATTATTTTGAGTTATATTTAAAATTTTTTTTAAAGCCTTTGGCTTGTGTTGTATAAGAACCTTTACAAGTACCTGAGCGATTACACATGAGAAATAAGAGTGGAGTGAAGCATAAACAGCCTCATTAGCCTGCTGCTTAGAAAGGCCATCTTGAAAATGTGGTCAGCTCCTGGTGTGAGCATAAAGTTTATTGAGGATAAAAAAGTAATGTTAGAAATGCAGTGAGACTGGGCAGTAAGGCCAGCTTCAAGTTTTTCTAATTGCATCCCATAGAGGCTACAGTCAAAAGCTATTGCAATCTCTTGAATTCAATATCAGTAATAATGCATTTTATTATGAAATCATCACAATAAAGATCTAAGACTTACAATTGTAATGTGATATACTTGTACAAGACCCTTAGAAGATATCGCCTTGTCTATCCGACAAGGTGTTGTCAGGCACATATGGCGTGAACTCCCTTTAGGGGCAACAGAGTGGGAAGAGCACAGGCGATGGAAATTGCTTTGTGCCACCCAGTAATGAAGTTGTGAGAAATGACAATGACTTTGCAAGCTACCAAGGCCAATCAAGGGGAACACTGGTGGGACAGTGAGACTGTCGCCAAAAAATTGTCTCAATAGTTCTGTCATAATTATTGTGACAGGTTGCGTTGCTTCGCGCTGATTGGACATGGATGTAAGTGTGCTTTGCTGCCCCAGCGTCCCCACTCAATTCCACAGCTATTAGTGTCAATGGCAATATGAGTGATCTGTCACTGTGCAAATCAGACGGCCATCTGCTACCAAGAGAAACATGTGGCTGCTGCCACAAATCTGGAGAAAACTTTACTTAAGGTCTTATAGCCTCTCAACCAATGAGTGTCAATATATGATGACCAATAAATAAATAGGATAGAAAACTGATATGATCCCAGATATACTGTGTGTAAAACAGCTTGTCTCTTTAGATGAGTCTTCAAAGTAAACCCTAACTAGAAATATAAAAATAAAATCAACATATAGGTAAACTGAGCCATGGCTGTTTGTTTTAATAGAACAAATCAGACTGTATAATTGGACCAATGGGAATGTCGTGTTTTTTTATCCACTAAAATGTCTATAATGATAACGTCATAATCTGTTTTATTTTTGTGAAAGCAGTTCCAAGTTTAAATTGCCATTCCACAGAGCAACTAAACTATGGCATCTCCCATGGAATCATATTGTTTGGCCTATTGTGTAAAATTTTAAATGTCTGAGTGAAAGCTATTATTTTTTATCAAAGAACGCTTAATTATTTTTGAGACATTTTATTACATGTTTGACCAAGAAGTCAGATCATTCTCACAAATAAAGACATCAGTTTGACTGAGCCCAGATTAATTGAGCAATTTTTCATAGAAATGGTTAAAAAAAGGCTGAGAAATACATAATAAGCTTTTCTACATTAAACATGTGTCTGTTTAAAACAAGGTATAAACTAAAATGAGATAGGATAAACATGAGATAGACTAAATTAGATAATTCCAGTATATATCACATAAAGAAGACAGGCCGAGCAACCTGCCTCTCAAAGATTTCCTTTAACGGTGAAGGTGATCTGACCTCAAACAAACAGCTTTAGTAACCCAAACAAAGACAAATTCAAATTAAAAAGGTGCCTGAGCAGTAAATGCTAATATGAATCCATAAAAAATGCTGACAGATGTCTCACATTATAGTTTAGTATTGAAAAGCCTCAACCTGCAACTAATCACCAAGAAAAACAAACAGTATATGTTTGGAAGACATTCTGGCAGAGAAAAATCACTTTGCGTGCAATGTTTATATTTACAAATGGAAAAAGCAAACATGCCATCCATAATACTTCTATGCCCTCTTTGTCCTGGGAAAAGGTAACGCTGAGTTGGAGCCTGTCCCGTGCCACCACTTCATCACAGGCAAACACACAGAAAACTCCTTCATCAGTTTGCCTCAAGTGCAGGTATGTATGTTGAGGGAGGAAGCTGGAATGAGACAACGAAAAAGCAAAATATACACAGAAATGCCCCAGGATGGATTAAATCCCAAACCTCCTCATTGTGAGGTGATGACTGTAATTAAGGCAAGAGATTCACTTGATAAATACCAAATCTCCAAGAGCTGCAATTAGAAAACGCGTGACAATTTGTAGTGATGGCCAAAATAAAATTCCATATAATGTCATGCCATCGATTCGGAAAAGTGTTTATTTGTGGTTTAACTAAAAGTTATTCTACAAGGGGAAAAAAAACATTGAAAATATACTTCCCATAAAATGTATCACTTCTGCACAGACAATAAACCAATACACAAAAACAAAACCATTATCACTCATTTCCACAAATTTCCAACCCGCAGTTGCCTAAATCGATCACATCAAAGTCGATATGTTTACAAACAAACTCTGACTGTGTTTATGTTTGGCTAACTGATGCCATCTTCGGATCACTTTCTGTGATTTTTCTCCAGCAAAAATATCAACATTTAATCGATTCAGCCTGAAAAAAAGCCAGACTTTCTTAAAAAAAAAGAAAAAGAAAAAAAAAGGGTATTCAAGACATGAAATTTGTCTTAAATGATGTGAACGTCTGTAATTTTTTCAGTGCGAATTGAGACATTGCGGGATAAGATTAGGGTGAATTAATTTAGTGCTGACAACTGTCACAAGTAAACAGTTTCTACAGGGGCAACTTTGGGTCAGTTAGTAGATTGAATTGCCTCTTAATTGTAATGTTGCAGGTTTTAGCCCCCATGTGTTGAAGATTTCTTGAGCAAGATACTAAACCCCAGACTGCTTGCAGATGGTTGGAAGGACTGAAGGCCTGTCCCACACAATTTTTTTTTAGAACGACATAGTTGATGGATTGTTTTGGCTCGTATGGACAGGGCCCCTAGTGTATTGCATAGTGTGTGAATGTGTGCATGAGTGGGCGTGTGAATGTGCTTTAGGGACTGTTAAATGAGAGGAAAAAGCAATATATAAATGAATTCCATTCACTATTCTTCAATCATAGTGCCTGACTGAATACCTGCTGTTCGTGAGATAATGTGCTATTCAAGGAGCATTTACAGAGAATGAATTCCAAGCATGTCGCGAAGGAACATATACGTACTGCTGTGCAAAGTGACTTCTTCCAAAGACATGGACAATGGCACAACTTAAATCAGACAATTTTGCTGTTTGCTTATAACAGAAAAAAGCAATGCCGGTTTTTTTGGTCACTGCTTCAGCACTAAAGTTGTCATTGGAAATAAAACATGGTCTGCAGCACTTTGTACATTCACTAATCACACCTCTTTTCTGTACTTCTGTATGAACTTTAGTTTCCCTCCCCTTCAGCATGTTAAATATAAGATAGAGCCAAGACAATTCCAGAGGGGCTGCACTAAAATCAGATGCTGTCAAATCAATGACTGTCCCAGACTGACAGAATAATCCACATGTGAGCAGCTGTGCCTCAAAGAAACAACGCAGAGGTACTTGGTGGGCCCTTGCGACCCAACAAGTCAGCTCAAGTGTCTATCTTTGTTGAGGCATGGGATTGCCTGCTGATCTACCCTGACATGTACAATGTCATGTGGCATGTCTGGAGCAGCAGTTGGGGTTGTTTCTTTAATTTACCCCGACAAGTGCAAACACGTTAAAAGCCAAGCCCGCGCTGCTCGATGACTCACCACAATGTAACATCAGCCATTCGCCATCTCTGGTTGGCACAATATCTTCACACACTGCATTGTTATCCACCTGCTGCGGTGCCTCCTGGATTAAAACGTAGCACTCACCCTCTGTCGGTCTGACTCCAAAGGTCTACAGCCCAGCCTTGATGTCGGGGGCAAACACGTCTCATGTGGCTGCCAAGAAACCTCTGGACAAATGTCACAACATTGATGCTGACAACCTTCTCTAAGTGCCTGTTAAATAAATATGTGGTGTCACACACTTTAAATCAAGGTGCAAAAAAGTCACGCGCGCTGTAGGTTCCCTCAGTGCAATCTTGGAACATAGCTCATGAGATTAAACCAGTATTTTGAAAGGCATTTTCAAGTAAAAAAAAAAAAAAAATTATGAATAATGTGGTCAGTTTCAAAAACAAACTTTTCCTCTTTTAGTGCCATGATGTAGATGTCTCCCCACTCAGTGCCGAGTTGAGAGGATCTGTTATCTTTTCAGAGTTTTCAGTAATAAATACAAGACAGCATACACTGTGACAAAGAATACAGTACATTTCTTTATTATCCTTTCATATCATGTTCTCGTATTTCAGACCACATGCCGTCTTTCATTTTTCCCAACATTCTGCAGTTCACCACAGATCAAAATCTTTTAATTAAAAAGGACATCTTTGGTGCAGCACATTTCCCGATGACGTGCCAAGCTTTTTGAGCCAGTTGCCATCTGCCATCACAGCACTGTGGCTGAGGCCTTATTCCCAGCAAGCTGTGTGAGCTGTGAGCCAGCGAGAGCGAGAGCGAGAGAGAGAGAGAGAGAGAGAGAGAGAGAGAGAGAGACAGAGAAAGAGAGAGAGAGAGAGAGAAAGAGAAAGAGAAAGAGAGAGAGTCTGGTGTATCTTTAGGAGAAAAAAGGAGATTGACCCTGCTCTTTTGAAAAGGATGTGACTCATATGGGCTGAGGAGAATCTGCTGTCAGGTTGTCAGGTTGTTATGCTTCATTATAAGGTGGCACACCATAATTCATCACACATTCAGCTACTGAGCTGTAGGAGACAACTAAATCAGATAAAGAACGATGTAATACATTCTCACTTCCTTAATTTAATTGGGACATTTTGCCTGTTCAAATATTAGTGATGTCTATTTAATTAGTGATATAATTTGTTTCAACACAATATTTGCTACCAGTAGGTTTCACTCCTTTGAGAAATTAAAGCTAACTGTTACTAATGGGCTCCTCATTGGGTTTGACTTATTTACACAAACCTAATTTCTATTTGTTACTTTTTAAATTTAATCTTTGACTGGGAATCGTTTTCATTACTGCATCCTCAATTTCAATGCTTCCATCAACAAATTTTGGTTGACTGTAAAATGTAATAAAAAGGCTGAACATCCCAAAGAACCATATTGTGTTCCCTTTCTGAGAGTTTTACACTGTTTTTATATTTAGATATAACTTTTTTTTTTTTTTTTTTTACAAGCTTTTGCCTCAAACTCATTTGCTTCAAATTCAAACAGGTGAAATGTATAAGCCATAAACTATTGGACGATGATGGATAATTGAAAAAATGTAACTTTTCCTTCACATTGCATGATTATTCCATCATTCACACAACTGCTGGATAGCAATTCCTGTCTTTGACATTTACAACTTTGGCATACAAATATGACTGACTGTGGTTCTGTTTGCTGTTTTATATATGTTGAGGATGCCTATTTCACTGACACAACAAAGACAAAATCAAACATGCAGTGACACGAGGGTGTATCAAAGCAGTCCTGCAATTTCTTTTCTGTTTTTGTTTTTGTCAAAAGGGATGTCCAGTGAAAAAAAAGAAGATACACACAAAAAAAAGCTTGATTTTTAAAGAGCTTTAAATGGCCACTATCCACCAGACGTACAGAGCCGACAAGTTAGCTGCCTGCAGCCCAGATAAAATGAACATAACTCAAGAGTCCTCAACAACAAGAAAACAAGAACAAATGTTTTTCTCTTTGTGAAGTGTGATCGACAGATGATATTTTAAGTGCTGAAACATTAAACTACTTCATGTAAATGAGCATGGAGGACATGCTCTGTACAGCTGGTCTGCTATATAACTGAGACAAAGTAGTGGCTGACTGACACAGTAATCATCTGCACTTACTGGCTCCGTGACAATAAATTAGCATAATAAACGCAAACAACACAAATAAAAGGTGCTCAATTATGCTCTTAAACTGATTGCTGGTTTAAATAAATTATATTTGCTTATGGTTCAACGAACAAAACAGCACTAATGTCATTGGAGTCATCGATAGTGTGTTTCCATCAACTTAGCACCAATTATTATCATTCTGTAATTTCTTTTTTCTTTTTGAATCAAGTCACTGACTAAGTGACTCTGAGGCGGATTGCACATTTGCAGTTTGCTGCAACTATGAATGGGTTCATGCAACATAAGGAGTTCACAGAGCAAAAGAACCTAAAAAGACTTTTATTGAAAATCAACCAAAAAAACACATGAAACTGGCGATGATATTTTTCTGCATGTCTGCAAAATGATCTGGCTGGACATTAATCTAATGTAAACGTTGTATAACGATTAGAAACTGCCCTGGAGCTCAAATGTGAAATTATCTGACAGTTCGTGGTTGGAAATGAGTGTATAATGAGATCAACGTTGCAGTATAAGCCATCAGGGGAAACAAAATCCCTCAGTACAAAATACCTTCCTTCAACCATCAGGACTAAAGAGCCGCACGGACTAGGACTGGATCGCCACGCATATGCACAGTGAGTGATAAGTGCTGTAAATGTCTGAACTTTAAACCGTTCAAAAGGCCCAAATCCCCACAATCTTCTCTGAGCAGGTTTTAATATGGTAGGACTGTGTTTTAAGTACCTTCTGGATAAAACTCTTAATGGTCATCATAAACTGTAATCCAAAGAGATTCTGCTCTTAATCCAGGATCGAGGTCCAGGAAACTGCTCAGTAAAAGACGAGTGCAATCCCATTTCATGGAGTGCGAGCTCTCCTGTTCCAACTGTGCTGTGTGCAGAGCACGCAGCGATACGCCGAGCAGTAATCACGCATTGCTCATCATTGTCAAAGCATCATCATGGGTTGAAGCAGCACTGAAAACTAAACACGCAGATGTCTGAGTAGTCATTACATTTAAAAAATGAATGTGTTTTTTTTCTTCTTCTCTGAACCTACATTTTACAAATGCACAACTTTACATATAAATGTTATTCAAGAACTATCACATAAACAAGACAAAATCTTCAGCAAATGCTAATTACACTTCTTGCAGAGTAGTGTATACAGGACTTCCTTGCATTGACATAAAGGTTATTTATTTATCAATTTTTTTTTTTAACAATACAGGTTTAGGGCTCCCAGTATATCGAGTAGCCTTCTTGCCTCACACGGAGACCTGAATGAATTTTTTGGTTTGTTTTTTTTCTAGACACTTTAGCAAAACGTCCAGAGTCCAAAGACATGCATGTTGGGTTGGGTGCCAATTGGAGTGAGCGACACCCACTGTGAGCTGGGACAAACTTCTCCAAGTTGAATGAAACAGGCAAAGATGGATGGATGGTACAGTTATTTTCAGTATTTTGTGGCCGACTGAATTCATAACAATGCATATTTAATGTAGCCCACAGAGGCATATTTACAAACAAAGTTGAAACTCCTCACGTTTACCAGGCTATAAGTAGCGGTCAGACTTGGTCACTTTGCTGTGCTTGCCCTTCTATTCTACCCCGCTGGGTCTCTAATAGCTTTTGTGGAGGCATGTGCAGGGCCCATTGACCATTCCTCCAAATGGTTCTCCATCTGCTGCAAACATGATGCACATGGTCAGTCCCACTGGTGCCTCAAACTCTCAGGATCTTTTGAGTTTGGAATCTGGCAAGCCACAGCCCCAAAGTGCAAAAGCTTCACATGGCTATAAATGTGGAACTGCGACTCCCTGATTGAGCATACGGTCCTTCTCCTCTCAGCCCTGTCGAGCAATTCTTAGCTTGACATATGGTCTCACCATTGGTATTCGGGGATTTGTTGGGCTGAAGTAGGCACAAAGGCGTCTGATCACCTTCTCAAACTCAAAAGCTACAGCGAATGCTTGGACATTTTGCTTAGATAATGCAAAAATGATTCGATAGAAAAATGATTTGTTAAAATATGTTCAGATGTGTTGTTGCTTACTGAGTTAATTAACAGAAGCAGACTGAAAGCAACATGTATCCACATAAGCTGTATAAGCTCATAAACAAATGCTTCCGCAGACCTTTCACTAGTATTTGTGTTGTCAAATTATTACTTGTACATAAGTTTCTGTTTCAGTGCTGTTTTGATAAGCAGAGAACATCTTCATAACAGATGGTGGGTTTGTCATATCAGTTCAGCATTAAGGTGGATTTCGCCAACCCACAATTGATCAACATAGATGATGTACACACACTCCTGTAAGGCCAAACACTGGTTTTTAAAGATATAGTCATAGCAGCAATGAGACAAAACAATTTGCTGCATTCTGGCAGGAAGCATAATAAACTGTTGCGTATTTATGGATGTACATTTTGATGTAATACTGGGAGGACTTTGAAATCGGTATGCACTCTGAGGCGGCTGTAATTAGATGCGAGAGGCTTTTTGTCACAGAAAGCCGCCAATACTGGAGGGGTGATCCCCAGGTCAAGGTGATTTGTCATGTCAAGCAACTTTTCACCTTCAGTTGCTCGGTTGTTCACTCGGCTGACAGCCTTCAGCAATGCCACGCTGTTTCCTGGCTCCACTTCATAATTGATGAGGAAGCAGGGAATATGGGATTTGATCCAGACTGGGGAGGCCTTTCAGGCCGAGGACAGATGAATGGAGGTGGTCACTTTAACTCTTCATCTGAAAAGGCTATGCCACGAAGGACTGGAGGAAAGCCTGCTTGGTAGAGACCCAACAGGCATCATGGACATTAAAAGAGATCATATATGGCAGTTGGGTATGGTAAAGAGAAAAAAGCTGATTTATATGTACATGGTTGCACAATTCCCAGGCCTACATAATAATTGAAGAACAAGAGGAATAGTAGGATGTTTGTAACATTTATCAAGCCCATTGTACAGATTGTGATGTGATACTGATGAAAGCTGACAAATGTTTCCTTAAGGACATTCTGAAATTATACACATTTTTTTTCATCTTAAGATATATCATCCGTATTATGTATACATTAAAGGCAATTGAAAAAAAGAATACCTCATAATATGCACTATAGATCAAAGCTATCAAACCACATCAAAAAATGGTTTTATTAGAAATGAATAATTCAGATTGATGTTTTGCTTTTGATCTTGTACCTTCTCAACATTTATTCAAAAGGCAGTTATTTTGATGTGTAATTAAGTGTTTAACTCTTTGTAAAAAAAATAATATGTCACATAATTCCATGTAATAAACTCTTTATGTATTTTTTTAGGCGAGACAACAAAACATTGCAGAAGATTCTTAATGATCAATTATATAAAATTGGGTGATGGGATTATTCAATTATGGAATACACAGTTAGCTCTAGTAAATCTTGACTGTGTATTTTTAGACCAATCCTATATATTTTTTATGTGGTCATAAAATGCTTATATATTATCATGCCTTCACTTTTATTCTGAATCCACTTCCGTCCATGATCTGCTTTTGCCTATCACTGGGAGTTAAGCCTCCAACATAAAAGTGATGAAAATTCTCTCTCAAAGTGTGAATATCTCATCTATTCTTTACCTTCTCACTCCTGCTCCAACTTTCTTCCTTCTTTGTACTTCTGAAAATGTATCTCCCCTGTTGAATTCAAAAGGACAGCAAGAACGATTTTTATCGCCGCTGAAGTCCGAGGCCGTTTTTTTTAGGCCCAATGTTTGAACTGGTAAAAACGTCAGTTTTTATAGAATTTGGCTCTAATAGCAGGTGAACGAAAAAAATTTGAAAGGCTAATAACTTCCCAGACTGAAACTGTCATTACGGTTTGTCAGGAAAATTATTAAAAGAAAAGGTGGTGCAAAAACATCTAATTTTAGCTTTTATATTTGTAGATAAATCAAGTGGGGAATGGTCAAGAAAATATTTATATATGTAAAGAGTCTGTCACGCTTATTTGCTTGAGTGACAATGTTTAAAAATCCATGTTCATCCCTGCTAACTGAATATTGAGCTCTGTAAAATGCAAAGTAAATGATGGTTATAAATATAACAGTGAAAGTAGTCTCACCTTTCACATTCATAGCCATTGTTCAAGTTTGTCAAGAAACACACTGTATAACTAAAACTAAAATCAATATGTCTTACTTTAAATACATTAAGTTGACAAACTAATAAAGTTTTGTTTGCTTTTTGTTTGTATTTTTTATATGAAGAGAGGAAATAAACCTTACAGCTATTCAATGTACCAACAGCAAACAGCTGTGGTTATATAACATTTCTTTAGTCGAGACATCAACAAAATGTTGCATAACTTCCTTTGTTTAACATGGTATTAGAAAACTTATCTACTAAGCCCTGAAAAAACATTTGTAATCTCTGCCGATTGATAAAGCTTCCAAAAAATACATTTTAATACAGAATATAATCAAGCAGTTTCTCAAACCAAAACAAACCCACGATCAAATTAATCAGCTTGGAAAATGTCACTAATTTTGCCCTATACACACCTCCCAGAGAGTAAGCAAATGACAAAAATGACAATAGCAAAGCGAAACACAGGACACAAAAGCCCATCAGAGATCTCAGGGGAAACGCAGCTCAATCTATTGTTTTGCTAAGCTCTTCTCTCTGTGGGTGACGAATGAAATGTGCAACAGGCTTTGGAGCAAAGCTACATTCGTATGACAAACATCTCACACTGGCCTTTTCAGCAAGTGGAGATACAACCCAGACAAAAAAAGAAATGCTAAAATAAATACAATTATGTTTGATGATGTGAAGGTCACAGAAGATGTTTAAGAAAGACTATGTAGACATTTAAAGAACATGCACAATTTGAATCATATTGCACTGATGTGTTAAATGACTTCTTCGCATTATTTTCCGTGAGTCGACGGGACACCAATAATCAAATCATAGCAGCAACAATAATCCAGAGAATAATCCATATGAGACATTTATTGTTAGTAATAAACCACTTGCAGCATATTTGTAAAACATACCACCGTGCTCAACAGATGTGCAGCAAAGATGTGGTCAAAGTAGCAATGGGAAGAAAAATCAAACTCACCTTAGCGACCCTGTTGGCAACCTCCCGGCCCACCATTAGTCCCTGGACAAACGTCCGTGCAGCGATAAAAGCCCTGGTGACCTGGGCCTTCAGCTTTCTGGGCACATCTCCAAAGGGCTTCAGCTGATCGGTGTATTTACTGACACACTCCAGGTAGTCTTCTGTGAAGTGGTACTGGGAGTTGAGCAGCTGGAACATTCGCTCCAGGAGTCTGGACCAGAAGTCGTTGAGCATCTCCTCCAAGTTGACGTTGCCCCCAGTGTAGTAGCGCTTTAGCTCAGTGAACAGGTCCTGAAATACCTCAGAGTTCTGCATATACAGCTTCCCATATGTCCGCGTGAACATACTGTTAAGAGACTTCTCAGAATTGTCCAGCAGCTCCAAGAAGAACTCTAGAAGGATGGATGACAGGGGGAGAGGAGGGAGGGATAGAAAGGAGATGAAAATGGGTCAGAACACAGATCTTAAGAGTATATCTTTTTGCCAATAATTTAAATTAAACCAAAGCAGTTACAAGTGTAAACGCACTTCAAGTGCTGTTGCATAGATGGTAGTTTAACATCTACTTTTATAACTCTCTCTGCACATACAGGAGCAGAGTATAACCGCCAACAGGAGGAACTTGATTATGTGACGAAAGTCAGTCCAAAGCATTAATAATTTAATAGCAGAAATAATGGGCCACAAGGACTATGAATGATTAATGTAAAGGTTCTGATTGCATACTGTAACAAAATATTCATAAGTTTTAGACACAGACACTAGTATACATTATCATCCTGTGAACCCACCATTATTCCCAGATGCATTCGTTTCTCACTGAAACAAATTATATGTCCACCGAGGCAGCTGGCCTATGAGCCCATAATTGAATATAGTGTTACAGAAGCTTTATTCGCGTCAAATAATCTGAAGAGCATGCAACAAATTTCCATTGTGCGACAAGCACATCTGTTTCATTTCTATTAATATATTTGCCATTGATTTCGTATATGCAGCCCATACTGTGTAACAATGTCATTCCCAATAAGGCTTCATAACAGATGTCCTTCAGCGTGAAGAGTATATTCTTTTCACAGCAATAATCAATTTTACACTACATGTATTACCAATTGTGTTTCTTCTACATGAGTGAAAGCATGGTGGTTGAAGCAATCATAGCTGTCGTTCATAGATTCAAATGTAGTATGGCCAGGTAATGAACATTTATCAACAGGTAATTCTCTGACCTTGTCACTTGGTAAATTACTGGGATACTATTCACAAGATATACTGATCAATGTTGTGACTCATGAGGAGTTTTTCGATCCCAGATTGAGACAAAGAAATCGCCCATTGTTGACTCACAAGTTCTTTAATTGTCAATGGTAGTTAAAATCCCACACAGATCTTACAAGGAGCCAATTTTACCAGAAGTTTTTGTCAGATCTAAAAAAACAAATAGCTCGCTGGTGGATCCTAAACTTAATTAAACAAAACTTAAAAGAAAAAAGAACAAAAAGTGTCCACTGCAATTTTTATAAAGTTACTCAAACAATGTGTTTTTCATATTTTAATCCATACATTACTTAATCAGACATAGACATGTAACTGCACAAATGCAACAATGCACTCCACCAAATATGTTATTGCTTCTTTATCTGTTTAAGAAATTTTTTTTTTTTCATGTGAGGATCTCTGCAGTTTTAACTCAGCTAACAAAGAGAACTTAAAAAAAAAAAAAGCTGAATTAACTGGGGAGTCTCACAGAAGCCTGCTTTAGAGAGTCCCATGTTCCCCAGTGCACAGACATAAATGTTGGGCAAGATCATAACACATCTCTCTGTGCATAAATGATACATATTCGTCCACCTCTCTTTGCAAATAAACAGTTCAGTCATTTCACATTGCGGGCTAATTAACCATCCGTGCTCTTCTCTCTTTGTTGGGTATTCTGGTTGGCTGACATTCATTCAGTTATTTAATTGTAATAATAGCAATCACACCCTTAATTCTGGTGTTCATTCTGGAAATAATAAAGCTGCCTTTTTCAGATAATGATATTTTAGTCAAGCAGTAAAATTAATCCATCTGTACAAAATATTTTTTTTTTCTAGTAATGCAAGGGACTGCTATACGATCAAATCAAGTGCTAGAAATGTTTCACAGATTTATTGATTCATAAATTCAGAATGAAATATTTTCAGATTCAGTATTCATTTTTATCATGGTTTCAGATTATTGCATTCTATTTTAAATATTGATTTCTGGGTTAAAGTTTCATTAAAAAAACAAAACAAAAAAAACTAATACTGTCAACTACTGTATATTCATTGTGAAATATTCACCAATAATGGCAAGATTAGCAAAATTATGTTATGGTTAGAACTCGTACTTTAAAGCCAGAATATCCCGGTTTAATATCGGGACTTGAGGGCATTTCTGTGAGGAGTTTTTCCTCTGCATGTGAGAGGGTACTCCTGTTTCCTCCCACAGTGTAAAAAGTGATTACTCTGAAATTGCCTGTAGGTGTGGCGGTGTGGGACTGTCTGTGTCTCCATGCTCACACAGTGATGGACTGGCAACCTGTCCATGCTCTACTCTGTCTTTGCACACAGTCAGCTGGGTGAGGTCAGATGGGTACGTACTGTCCACATCATTTCTAATTAAATTAGGAATTAATATTGTTCTGGAATAATAATGTTGTTTTGTTTCAATAAACAGTCTCTTGAACAATTGATTTCAATTTGCAGCTTGAACCCTAAATACTCATGCTCCTCGAACTACAAAGGAAACAGACACAGGATTCATGACAGCTGTCATGACCTCATGATCCACATGTTAAAATGAACGTGTCGTGTATTATTCTATGTGATTTTGTCAAGTAGAGTAATAAAAACACTCATTCAGCAGCTGAGTTCAAAAGTCAAAGGCTGAATAGTTCAACATTGTTGATAAGCGTGGATCCTGTATACAATACTTCACGGTGCACATAGCCATCAGCGTGAGTGCCTGAATGTTCAGTGTTTACATCAAGTCATATAAAAGAGTATACTCTTTTCATTTTAGGGAATTACAGCTCACTTGGTCAGTTTTTTTTTCTTTTTTCTTTTTTTTTATTTCTTGAGTTGAATTGTCCCAGTAAGTCCACACTTAACACAGTTGCACTATTCCCTAGTCACTCATTCCAGTTTCCTTGCAACTAAATGACCTCCCATTACACCAACATTTTTTAAATATTAGGAGCCTGCAGGGCTTTTTGTCTTTTCTTTTTCCAATTAGATTTGAATCAAGGTCATGTAACGCCCATGTGTATTGTCTATGCTATGACATTTCCGTATTACCATTTCAAGTGCTTACAAGATGGTGGACAAATCTAGTCACCGCACAGCAATGATTCCTATGTTAACAATTAATTTGATACTAATTGTACATTAAAACCCTTTCGAGTATTGGCAAGGGGAAAGTATTCAAAATACATTGCTCCGTTTTACTTCTTTTTACACAGTAGCAGATGAAATTCAAGCTTTTTCAGAAATGTATCCCAATCATCAGATGAGCTTCTGCCTTTTGAAATTCCATACCGTGAAAGACGACAGACATACTGTTTTTACCAAAATCCATACTATCTTCAAGGAACTGCTGTCCTTTTATACTAATATTACACATATTACATGTAAGAGGTTAACTATGCAGCCAAGTACACAATGAATAAAAAAATACTACTCAAGACATCTGTGTAGTTCAATGGGTTGCGAGCGATGACACATTACAAGCATTTCCATCAAATTAATGACCTTCTGAGGACTAAGATGAAATGTATGAAGGAAAAAGAAATTTGTATTCACGAACTGAATCAAGTTTTACAAAGACTATCTCAGACTATAACAATCACGGTCTGCACAAGATCACACAGTGTTCTGTGCAGCAGTGTAAACTCAATCAAGGTACACAGGACATATTGGATAATAAAGCCGAATTCAATAGCCAGTGGATTTGAATTATAAGAATAGCTTCGATAATAATTACTTCCAAACACTGAAGGAGAAACAGGCTAATGATAATCATGCGTGTTATGATTTTAAAAGCTGAATGCATAGTATACATCATTGTTGTTGTCTTAAATGAAATAACTTCTGAGTTCATCACACACACACACTTACTGTTAACCAACATACTTGTCGGTGCTGCTGTTACAGTACTGAGACTATAGACAGCATAACATAATCAGTCTCCAAGATGTCACAATTAACCATTCCGTAAAGTCTGACCGATGCTACAAACTACAGCTATGTACTTATAACCTCAAGAAAAGCAGCAGAAAAGATGACAAGACAAAAGCAGCACCAGCACTGCAGCAAAACAATACCTTTCCAATGGGGTGAAATATTGGACTACATCCAAATGGTCTGTCTGCTTCCACACTGAGCATTTTCCTGAACGTAAATATTCCTCGAATAATTGCTGAGTTCTTTATTTCCTGAGGGAAACAGTGGGTACATAGCATAGATGACATACAAGATATGTTTGTTATTCTTGCATACTGAACTACTAGTAATATAGTGGAGAGCTACATGGCACCGTCAATCTCACTGTTGATGTTACATAGTGTAAATCTGATAAACTTTTATGACTAGTGACTTATCGTCCGTAAGACTCTTCAGATTAACTACTTCCAGCTTCTTCCAGCTACTTCCAGCAAAATCACATCTAAATCTATACAAACTGGTGTCTTGAGCTCTAAAGACAATGGTTCTCAATCCAACAGATCACCATTTAGATGTGGTTGAAGAGGCGATTCAAATCATAGATATGCAGTTAACAAATGTGAATCTACTGTTTGACAGCATCAAGTCAATAAGACCAAAGTCTCTGGGGAATTTTTGAAATGACCCGTTGAATGTCACTGAACTAACTTAAATTGCAACATAGGGTCAACACAGAAACGATGTATATGTGTATTTTGTATTACTGAATTTAGAATAGCCTGTTTGAAAAGAAAAGCCCAGAGGTTTCTGGATTAGTATGCAAACACATTGAAATAATCAACACCCATCACCATTGGTTTTATTTGTGATTCTAAGGCCTGTTACCTGAAAAACAAGCTGCACTGGTGGCTTTAAACTGCAGCTACAGCTTGCCAACTCATAATGAGTGAGTCGCTCTCTGTTGGCCAAAGTACATATTTGGCCAGGGAATTATCATTGAGAGTTATTGACCTTGGATAACATTCAGCTAACCGGCCTTCAGGATCTTAATACTTGGAAATATGTCAATATATGGCTGCATGCTGATGGATGAATCATCAATCATCCAAATCTCTCAAATAACGAAGCTTGTACGGTGGGTTAACAGTTAATCAAATATTAATCTAAAACCCAATTCTGGCTTTTGACAATTAAATGGACAGAACTGACAGCGATACTTTAAATGCGTGTTAAATCAAACTCCTCCTCAATGAGCTTCACATTTGACTTTTTTTCCCCCCACTTGTCTGCAGCTGCAAAAAGCTGCCGTCCAGGGCCGAGAAGTGATATATAACAGAAGGAGCAGGACAGGAAAAGAAAAATCAGGTGAATGAGGTGGAAGGAAAGAAATTCCTGAAGAGAATCATCAATCATTGTTTGAAAGTATTTTGGGGTTTGAGACATAATAGCCATGAAGAAATTAATGCACAAAAAGTCCCCTAGATTTGTGTTGTGCTGCCAAGAAACACAAACAAAATGTTATCATTACTCATCTATCCATACGCCTCCTATACAGCTTTATCCAATCCAGGTTGGTTGGGGGGGGGATGGAGTGGAGCCTTTCTGGATGACTGTGAGCAAAGACAGGGTGCAGCCTGCACAGGCTACCAGTCCATCACAATAAAAAAGAAAGAGACAATCTCCCACATAGTCTCACATTCACACCTACAGCAGTAGTAACTAAACAACCCCAAAAGAGTTCCGGCTGTGGGTGGAAGATATATACATGCATACATACATACATACATACATACATACATACATACATACATACATACATACATACATACATACATACATACATACATACATACATACATACATACATACATACATACATACATACATACATACATACATACATACATACAGAAAATATATTCAGAAGAAAACTAACCTGTCTTGTGTTCCTATTAGTGGGTGAACAACAATCCAAGTGAATTGGATTCACAATGATAGAAAGAGTTGACATTCAAGGATCAAAAGCGGCTATATCCACAAGATGATCCAACAAATACTGAAGTTGAGTTGTCAAGTACTTTCAGACAATCTGCAGGATGTGAACACTGCCCAGAGCAAAAAATAGTAAACATTTGACATCCAAGAAAGACCGTCTACGATGAAGAGTTGGACATCACCAGGGCCCAATATAATCCATATACTGTATACTGGCTGAAGAGATTGACTTTGCTTCACAAGAGACGAGCAGCACAAATAAATCAGTTGCTAAGGCAAGGGCCCATCTGCAGTGAAGGATCCCCAACAGGGAACCAACCCAACTTGCTACTGACAGATAACCTGCCTCTGTATAACATGAAAGCTCCTATCAGGCACCGTGGCAGCGAAGATCAACAGGCATATAGCATGAGTGAGGCACAGAAAGGAATTATTACTACTGCTAGAGGAGCCAAACACCAGCTACTGGTTGACAGAGCAGTTGCCAGAAATGGAAAGAACAGACAGATCAAACCGTGCAGTGCCTGGATTGAATACAAGACGGCCTGTTATTCAGTGCCACACACATGGATATTGGAATGTCTGGATCTGTACAGGGTCAACAAGACACTAAGAGCCTTCTTCAAAGATTCCATATGATTGTGGAAGACCACCCTGGAAGCAAACTGTAAGCCAATCACACAAGTTGACAAGTAGGGCATATACTGGGGGGGATGTAATGCCACCACTGCTGTTCTTTATAGGCCTGTACCCCCTCAGTCAGATCATCACAAAGATTGGCTTTGGATACCGATACTGATTCCAAAGTGGGGCAACAATCAGCCACCTGCTCTACATGGACAACATTGAGTTGTACGCCAAGAATAGGAGAAAAATCCACTCAGTGATTCACACCAGCAAGATCTGGACTACTGACATAGGAATGTCATTTGGGTTTAGGTCTGGTTGGATGGAATCAAAGAGAGGCAAGACAATCAGAATTGAAGGGGTTGTCCTACTAGAGTGCAACATAGGTGATATCAAATATGTACAAACAACATAAAATTGCATGGCATGTCAACAAAAAATTCTCAATATATATATTTTTTTACATTATTTCACATTTTCCATGGAGAAATATCAAATAACCCATTAAAGTTCTTTCAGCAAATCACCGAATGATAACATTTGATTTCTATGACACTGACTTACTATTAAATAAAGGCTTTGTTATATAACATACAGTATCTTTAAGCTTCATAAAGTGCACGGAGAGGTCTGTTACATAAAGCTGCAGAATAAACTAATAATTCTATTTGTTCCAACATGTACAAATGATTAGCACAATTAATTAATCATTAGCTTACTTCTGAAAACAATCAGAAGTCAAAGGAATGATAAGTCACACAATAACTGAGGTACAGTCCTACATTAGTGAGAACTTTTTTCTACTGCTTACAAAATATACGAGGTGGTTGGACCCTTGAAGTCATTTTAAGTGTGAAAAATCAATTTTCTCTGAGAACAGAGCGTAGTCCTTTGATATCTGGCCTAATTACTGTAAATAATTATTATGATTAATAAAGGTGACCTTTCTGTTGCTCCGATAATAACACTTTAACCACCAAAGAAAATGGTGCAGTGACCCATTAATTTGACTTCACACTACTTGAAAACTCGGTGGCTCATTTTTTACAGCCTCAAACGATGGAAGCCATCATTGTTGGCGTAGTTAATTAAGGGCAAATTTCAATTAATGGTCCAACGGCTTCTAATAACCAGAGGGAAGTTATTGTACAAAGCTTCCCATAAACAATATTATACTTTGTATATTCTAGCCTGCTAATGTAATGCATTTCGAATGAGGTTGGAAAGACACAGAGCTGTCGGTGTGATGGCCAGAGGATGTTCAGAGAGTTACTATTTCCCTGTACACACAAGAACCCACTGACATTTCACAGAGTTAATAAAACTCTATGTCACTCTGTGATATCCCTAAGATGAGGCTTTTATCTACCTCTACACTTCAAGGAATTTTATCATTTACCCAACTTCATGTTTGATATGGATCAGAACTTTTTGATCCACTTGACAGCAGCATTGATTTTCCACAAAAAAATATTTCATTCCCAAGTGGGAAACGAAGCTAGTTTTTGTAGCGGCTTAAAGCCAAGTGAAGCACTTCAGCTACAAGTTAACAGTGTCAAGTATCCGTTTAAGGTGCTTCTCACCGTTGAAAGTACTTTGGGACTGTGGGACAAGTTAAGGTTTTAGATTGCAGTGGCAGAACTGTTGCCATTTCTTTGAGGGTTTCCTCATTGCAGGAAGACAAACGTAGAGTCAACGAGGTGCAACTAGACATAAGAATAAAAACGTAACCGGAGTGGTATTTGAAACTGGGAGCCAACGCATCGCCTAAGCGTAAAGTCTAACATTTCAGTGCCCAACCTATTCACTGTTATGTCCTTGTGTGCTTGTAAACTTAATCACATTCTCTCAATTCCTTCTTTGCCCTCATCAGATTTACTGCAGTCACTGGAGGCTGTTGTCTCAATGAAATGTAACTTTGGACTGTGGTATCCTGTTGCTCAGGTGATCTCTACTGTTTTTGTGTATCCGTGGGTGTTTGTTCATTTTAAGGTAAAACTGTCTCCAACTATTTCAGTGTTTCAGGCTTATTGTACTGACACTAATGATGCCCTGCATTTTTGGGACTCTGTGAGATGAGATGGGCTCTCGCCACACAGCAGTTTCCTTTGACAGAGAGGGAAACAATTCAAAGCTAATGTTCAGGTTGAGTTTTTATCTCCATGTGCTGCTTGTGTTGTAAAACAAATGTATGTACAGAATGCAACAGATCTTGAAAGCACAAAATGTTGACAAGTGAAATCTTACAATGTAAATAATGTAAAACATGATGCTTTCCAATAATTTCACTTTATCTTCATCTGCTTTAAATTCAATTTATAGTTTGTATCAAGTATTAGGTAATAACTGCTATGTCCAGATGGGGCGCGCTATAAATAATGGTAATAAATAACTATGAATCATGGTTAAAAGAGGGTCCTTTGGGAAAAAGTTTGATAAGCGCTGGACTATGATGTGGACATGCAGAGCCACATTCTAAATGCTTTGCACTTGTCTTTGAACCTTTCCAGCGCACACAGGAGAACTTCATATGATGGTACCGTAAGGACAACATCTGCACAAATCAGAGATGCCAATGTTAGTAAAGCAGCAACTATTTATGAAATAAATGTTGGAAATGTCATTGTTGCCTTTTGACACATTACAAATTAATACACCTGGCTGTACCGAAGTCTTTTGAGTCCAAACCAGTTTTGACATGTGCTATAGGTTTTCAAGATCAGATTATATCTAGAAATAAACTGTCTGACTGTTGATAAAATCTATATTTGACATTCAGGGTTTGCGTTCGTAAGCAGAAACAACAGTGTGCAGGTGTAGTCAGTTGCAGGGATTTTAACTAAAAGCTGTCCAGTTATTCGTGTTAGAACAGGAATTCAATTTCAAGTCCATCTGTACCATGAAAACAAACACAAAAATGATATCTGTTGTTTTGTTTTATTAATCAAATGTTTTTTTTTTCACAATTGGGTATCTTACATCTAAATGTACTAACCAACACTGACACATATCAAAACTATCCAAAAGCATTTAACACACTAATAAAACATCCTAAAAAACTGAATTTGAAAATAAATTGTAAAACTAAATAAAAATTCTGTGTTGGAAACTTGGGGTCTAAATAGGCATAATATATAGTGTGTACTTTCGCAAACTTTTTTTGTGAAAAAACAAAGATCACTAAAAGAGTCAGTTTGTTTAAACATTTCAATACTGACATAAAAACAAGGAAAATGTATGGATCTACTCTTTATTGAAAATGTAATCAAACCCGCTAGTAATATTGATTGTCAAAATGTCCTGGTCACTTCGAAAGCTGACCATTGAATTGTGCGGGACCAGCCCATTACCGCGGCTCTGACCTTGTCAGTCCTGATGATTCAGATCCCGTTACAGACGTGGTCATGGAGCTCCATGTTACGGAGTGAAGAAAAACAAGGCGGCCCATTGCATTCACTGTTCAGCTGAAACATTTAAATGTTACTGAACACCAGAATTGTCAGTAAAATACTTTTAAATTACTTCTATCTAATAGCATTTGATTCTCCGCATCAGATCGTACAATTTGCTGGACAAAGTACTATTGCCTGAGACTGCATCACAACCTGAAAATAAAGCTGGTGGATACATTCAAAGTCATGAAAATCCCTTCTCTTTTAGACTGCAATGACACCAAGTAGGTCACCAGTCATTTTTGTTTTTTTTCAAATGTTATGGAGAAACTGACAACACAAAGGACAAACAATAACTATACCGTGCATGTGTAGTGTATACGCCATATGCATACGGAATCAAGTTCTTTCTGTTTTGCATAAAGTTCAAAAATAAATATAAAATAAGATCAAAAGAAAACAAATCAGAATGTGCTCGTGTGTTTCCTGGCATTTAAATGACTATATATTACACGGCACGCATGCACACATATGTAAGAACTGTGGGTAATATAGTAAGTTCTTCCTCCTCTGTTTATGAGCACACTGAGCATGTTCAAATGATCAATACCAAATTTAAAAATAACTTATTTTAAGTTCATCTCCGTAACTAAAAAAAAGAAAGAGTTGGTTGTCTGTAATTCCTATATTAAAATATTGTCTCTCCAGTTACGATACTAAGTATCTACATTTCCATTTGACACAGTGAATACTTCCTCCCTCCAGCACATTGGCACACACCGATGTCAATGTGCTGTCTTGTGACTGGCTGGGCAGCTTTTCTTTTTTTTCTTTTGTCCTTGGATATAAAATATCTTTCTGCTGCAGCCAAGACATGTTTTTACTATCGCCAAATGTGTCCATGTCGACATTTTGGAGGATTACGTTTCTGAGGTTATGATGCATATTTTGCAGAAAAAAGGACAGTTAATTTGACATTTCTTGGAAAAACAAAACAAAGCCATAAAATATAGAGGGGAAAAACTAAATAAAAAGGAAAAAAGCCCATGTACAGTACATGCTTAACACACATGGAATTATTAGAAAATTATGAAAAAGATTAAATGATTTTACACATGTAAATGCAGGATTCCTGATGCAACAGAAGCTTTTTATATTAAGTGAATTACTGAGTAAGTTAAGTCTGCCAACACGATGGGGGTAAAGTGATAACAAACAGTCCATTTCATAAAACAATTTAAGTTTCCTTCAAATAAGAACATCCCAACTAAACACTCCAGCTTGAGTCATTAAATATTCAGAAACATCTGCTTTCCTTTGTGTCTCTGCTGATGTTGATGAATCCCAATCATTCGTTAAAGGGGAAGATAATACAATGGGATCTTAATTGTCATGAATTAACATATCCTAATGACACTCGATGAGGGGAAACATATTAGTCAGTGGAGAACACCCTTACTTTTTAATCACAAGGACTATTGTTGCACTGATTAAAGTGACAAACAAAAGCTTCAGTGATGCAGAAATAAAGGCATCAAATGAATGCCTAAATTCAAACAGTCTAGCAGCAGCCGGGGCGTAACTGCTTCATAAAAGAACAAGTGGTGACAGGAGATCACAGACGTGGCAAACTGTCACTTCAGAGAATCTCACAAAAACTCTTTTTTTCATTTGGAGGAGAGTGCAATACAGCAGAAAAGTGAAAGGCCACAAGGGGAGAAAGCAGCGTGTTCTCCCAAAGTGAGTCGGGGCATTTTTCACTGCTGGCGTTGGTCCAGGTTGGAACAATGACATCACGCCCAGCACTGAAACTCTTCACCATGTGATGGACTCATGGGAGTAAACCCTGTCGAGTTGCGGGTTGACAGAAAGGGAAGTGAGTCTCCCGACATTCTTGCTATCCCCTGAGCTCAAGAGCTTTAGGGACATCAGATTTTGAGATGCAATATTCACTTATCTAAAATCACTTATTCCTTACATTTTTGCATGAATGTCAGAACAGAGAAATGCAGAGTTTATACATGTATGTATAATCTAATGTGCATCAAAATTGATCAAAACAGAATAAATTGATCCACAAAGACAGTTTCAGACTGGTAGATTTATACACTATTAACCCTAGGATGCCTGGATTTATTTCGATTTAATGGCTCCATGATATTCAAAGTGTGCTTCTGTTTCTACTTCTAACATTATTAGATGTTAGAAGTATATATATATGTGTGTGTGTGTGTGTGTGTGTGTGTGTGTGTGTGTGTGTGTGTGTGTGTGTGTGTGTGTGTGTGTGTGTGTGTCAGCAAAATGTAACGTTTTTATTAAATATGTGCCTCAGTAAGTGTTTACGAGGATTGATATGAAGTCACGGTAGAGAAAAGGAAAATGGTGTCAGCTGTACTTGGTAATTTTTGGCCTTCAGGTATAGGTAAACTCAGAACTATGTTTGGTCTTATTATTTTGTTACAGCTAGAATCGTTCTCCAAAATGATGCAAACCAGAGGGTGTAGCATATCTCAGAGGAATTTCGTTCTTCTCCTTGGTCAGAGTTGAGTGGATTAGGTGTGAGCGTATGACTCTTGAGAAGGCAAACATCCCCAGGCTTCAATATTTCCACCAACATGTTTAACTGTCAGTTTGATACACTGCAGTATCATTCTCCTGCCGGTTCATCTCGTTACATACACCCATCTGTTGTCGTCATAAATCTGGAAGCTCGGATTCCACTGTGAATGGTAACTTTTTAAGTCAATCCATACTCTCCAAGTGTTTATCCTTGTTTCCCCTTTCTAAATGTTGCTTAGAAATATTAACCATTATCTGCACCAATACCTGACTGCCCTATTTGAATCGTACCAACTGGTATTATTTATTTAGTAAAATGTGAAGCTTTGGTGAAGACAATATTGTATATTTGAACAAAGATGATTTATCTCTGATTTTACATTTACTGCTGGTCACACCTATGGGCAATTTTTAAATTCACATTGAATCAACGGATTGTGGATGGAAGCCGGAGTACCTGATGGTAACCACATGGGGAGAATGTTTAAACACTGCAGAGAAAGGCTGTGGCTGGTATACAATAGGGGGTCTTATCAGAGAACATTTTTCACTGCTTTCTGATTAAGTTTTTGTGGTATTCAATGCCTTGATTATAAAGAAAAAATGTTACTTCCATAATGACTTTGTGTAATCCTGTCGTTGGTTCTGACGTTTTCCACAATTAAAATGATATTCTTAAAGGAGCATGCAAGGACTTTAATATGTTAATTTTTAAGAAATGTTACTTTTACATTCCGAATTGGAGCATTTCTCAGTGCACTTGAGAAACCTCTTTTTAGTTCTCTGCATCATACAATATAATACAATATAATGTTATTCTTAAGCATATGATCAATCACAAGGCTCTTAAAAAGTTACAAAGAGTTTTTGGGGGATCAAATCTCATCAATCTCATCTAAGGGAAAACTAGAATTCAGGTGGGTGACATCTGATTTTTTTAATTGAATGGGAAATTAAATATAAGAAAAGTTACTCTTCTACAAAGGAGGTAACATGGAATATACCAAGTGGTTGATTACATTTTCTAAATTAGAGTATGCATAAACTTGACATATTTTGTCTTAACTGTCCTTGTCATAAATTGTTACGTTTCAACAGTATATGGTAGACGAAAACATAACATCTTTAGATATGGATTTGCGTCACAATAGTGTGCATATCTGCAAAGCTCTGCTATTAATTAAAGTATCATCATCAACAATATGCAAACAGTTTTTGTTTACATTCATCAAAGTGAAATTGTCATACAGGTCATGGCTGGATTTACAGCCTGTCACATATAAGTGTCAACAGCTTTTACTGCAGCCATTGCTTCTCCTGGCATTTCAGAATGATCAAAGTGTAAAGATAAAAAGGATAACTTGACATTTGATGACAATCTAAATTAGATTTTTCAAAGTAAAAATGTTTTTTTCCTGGTCTGCACAGAAACTTGCGTGTTAGCTGTTGGTATGAGAAGAAAAAAAAACCATGCAGACAGCAGCTATTGATTTGATAGGTAGGTCAGTTCCCGTGCAATTGTACATCAATCTTAATCAAATTCGCTTTAACCCATGAAGGATGGCAAACAGATGAGTGAATAAATGAATACCAAAGGCTTTGATCCCCAGACAATATCACTACGCACTGATGACAATGCATTTTTTAATCCAATGACATTGTGTGCAATGAGACTGCACGGAGCTGACGACCAGGTGGTAAAATCCATTCTCCCCACATACATGATGCATATCACACTGGGGCCGACAGCATCAATACACCACGCAAGTAATTAAAGTCCTGCGTTGTAGGATATAGAAGAACAGGAGGCTGGTTTCTCACAGCCCATCAATCACGCAGTGGCAGCTCATTTAAAACATCTTTAAAATTAAAGTTGCTCCAGCCACAGCCTCTTACAAAGAGCAATTGTTTTCTGACAGCTAAGTGAATCTCATCTGGAATCTCAGGGAAAGGTTGAGTGTGGAATTCTTTTATGCAGAGAGCTGACAGACTGAATTGAGAGGGAGCCTGTTCTCTGTTCTCAAAGAAATAACTTTGCCTGTACTTGATGCTCTCTGATAGCAGCAGAGGGGGGGGATTCACATATTTGCCTTGGATAATGGGCTTTTAGACATAATAGCACACAGCCAGCTAGCCAAAACAGAGAGATTCCGCAATTCAGCATCTGCTGTATTAAAAGATGCTCAATGGTATCTAAAAGGTACCATCTGGTTCTGTAAATAAAGGATGAGTGGATACCCATGCCAGTTTCTTCAGCAGATTTGTAAGTTACTAAAAATAGTTTGTATTCGATAAGTTTCAATGAATGAGCATTACAAAACACCAATTTATAAAAAAAAAAAAAAAAAAGATACTGCACACAATAAGAAAATATTACTACTTAATGTAAAGAAATGTGAAAGGACATGCTAAAATTACAATATTTTAATCAGCTACTTGGATAAGCTGGTCACCTAAAATATGAATTTAATTAGGTTAAATTGCAATTCATTGTCACAATTCTCTGACGATACATTGTGAATATTGGCTGAAGACAAACCAAGATTCACAGAAATCCTTGATATCCAGAAGAACCGTTGTCATCCCTCCCACCTTAAATGTTTATGCCACTCTGTAGCTGTATTGTCCCCATAGTGACGAAAGTATTACAGTGAGTTTAAGGTACAAAACAAATCATGCATAATGAAGATCCTGCTTGCTTTAGTGAGATGTGTTGTTGTGAGTGATGTAGAGAAGCAACATACTAGAATTAACTGGTGCTGTACATTGAACAGGCTCCCCGAAGAAAGCCAATGATTGGAAAGTCATGTGAAGCTGCCAAACCTGTAAAGCTTACAGTATTCATTGCATACCGTTTTGTTGCTATGAGTCAGTTTCGTACGTGTGGTGATTTACCGACTGTGAGATTTATTTTTGCACAGGTCGGACACTGAGGACTAGATCCTCATAAAGCATTGTTGATGAATGGGAGGTTATGGGGATGACTGCATACTGAGTCAGCAGCAATGTTGCTTGGTTGAGCATCAGTATTATAAATGGAGGTGGATATGAAGGCAGTGGTTTCCAACAGCTGGTGCAGTTTGAATAGTGCTTGATTGAGTTTCGAGCCAGACCATAAACAGTCAATCAGTTCTATACATATAATAAGTGAGCTGATGAGTCAATTCAGTATATGCTGTAAATTGACAAGTTTCAATTAAACTCCAGTCACAATGAGGTAACCTGGGAAAACAATGGCCAAAAAGCCTATTCCTGGAGAACAAAGAAAAAATAAAATATGTTTAAGAGTAACTTCTTCAGTTACTTGCCATTTGTGCATCTGAGTTCAGGTAACAGGTGAAGATAATAAACACTGGAAACACTATCAGAGCGCTGTGTGTTTTTCAAATTAAGCCAACAAATGACTTAACTATATCTGGTAAAGGACCTGCTTTTCTATAAGAGACTAATTTCCAAACATTTTGTCATGAATTTAAATGAACAAGATACAAGAGAACCGTTTCTTGTATTTTCTGTTCTTGTAAATTTAAAACTGTTAAAAAAAACCCAAAACAAAACCAAAAAAAAAAAAAACTTTCACTGCTGCATTGGTATCAACATAAGAAACAGCAGCCGGCACAAAAAAAACCCTCAATCATTTGCAATGAAAAGTGATTTGTCATAGCCTCCGGTGTGGATCAGACAGGGCGATGATAGTTTAAGACTTGCTGAAAGATGGCGTGAACCAGGAGGGAGTTGCCTTTTAAATAAAGCATGGTGGTAAATTACATGAGATGACTGGAGCCAAAAGGCATAGTTTAGGAATAATAATGAGAGTGATGGAGAGTAGGAAGAAGTGAGAAGTGTTTCTGATCTTTCATTATGTAGGTACAACCACATTCACACACCACGGATCTCAATGAGCACCACCCTGCTAAATGTGACCAAAACAATCTTTTCATTACTATTTGTCTGTGAGGCGAGACGGCATGTTAACATTCAATTAGCTCCAAGTTAAATGCTACCCTGGAGACATTTTTAGGAGATGAACTTTTGGCAGATACATTAACCTTTGTGACTTCAAACAGACTCATTTTGTTTCAGAGGCTTGTGTTTCTTCCGGTGTGAGTGAAATTTGGCTCCAAGCTGTGCTACCAAATTGTCTAATCCAATCCAAGTGCCAGAACGTCAACATTTTCTGACAACCTTATCTGAGAAAGAAGTCCAGCAAACCAACACAGCAATGTACAAAAAAAAATAAAAAATGACTGGGTGGGAAATGGGGATTATTAACACGCATACTGAGATAAGACAACACGCTGTGTGATGAAAGTGTTTGGGATGGCTGCGAAACGCGAGCCCACATAGTCTGAATCTCCCCGCTGATATATGTCAGAACCAACAAGTCTCATCTCCTTGTGAATGCAAGCTCTTTTAAAAAGAGAGGCAATCTGTTCCCACATTCATCACTCCTGCTACCCATCAGCGGCCTGTGTGACAGGCCTGCGAGCAAACGAGTGGATGCGACATGGGGTTTAAATTGTGAATAACAGCAGATGTACAATCTACGGTCTGCAGACATGAAGGCCAACAAGACAGTCTAATTGTTGTTGTTGTTGGTTTTTTTTTTTTTATTCCTTTGCTTGTGTCTCATGGGCAAAAATGCTTGTATCATGTGTTCCTGCACTGTCACAGCATACAGTTATTGACACCTTCGATACCATTGTTGTAATATAGTAAAGATATATGTGGTACATGTGGCCAAAAATTGAATCACCACTTTTGGGCTAAATTGATTTATTTGGATGTCATGTGATATTGTGCGGCTTTAGAATCTCCTCTATTAAAATACATGACAAGTAATTTTATTTTTATCTCTCATAGTTAATGCAATCCAATATAAAGCCATTGCCATGGAAACGGCCGCATCCAGGCTCCTGTATGTTAAAACGTGTAGCAAACTTAAGTGGCATCACCATGAAACTAGTTTACATTTTTCTTTGTATGAAAATGACGATTGAGTAAGTGTGTATAAATAGCATTATTTCATTTCATTTTATTTATTCTTTTTTCAAGGTAATGCAACCTAAAATAAAGCAACAATCCAACAAAAAACAAACAAACAATACATTCCATGAAAAGAAGAACAGGAGTTGGATGAAGAAAAAAAATCTTATAAACTCCAACCCCATTCTTGAAGAAAAACGTACAAACTAGATGGCCTAACCGATGTAAAAAAACAGCAACAACAAAAAACAACAATTACATATACACATACATACACATACACATATACACACATATACATACATTTACACACATATACACACATATACACACATATACACACAATACACACATATACATACGCATACACACGCAAAAACCAGATGTAATCAACTTTCGATTTTAACTTTTTATTTTTTATTTTTATCATTATTATTACTATTATTATTAATGATTGTTTGCTAAAACAACAGTGATGCAATGGTGACAACAGTGGCAATGGAAACAACGACAAGGCCACCAGACCACACAACGAACACCCACACACGCACACAGGCAGGCATGCACGGGCACACACAGGCACACACACAGCACACACACAAAAAGAAGAAGAGGATGTATGGATGTATATGTGATGAGCCCTATGCTGTGTATTGCATTAAAAAACAAGGTTTGAGTGGGCATCTGTCGAAAGATGTTCACCCTCTCACAGCTGCCCAGCACCTGCTTGTCCTACATTTGTGATTGACTATGTGATGCCCTAAAATAGGTGGTGTGTTTAAAAAAGAGACAGGAGTTAGCAGAAGTCCAGAGGTGCTACGCCCCAGACATTCCCCCACTCCTGCTTACCCTATACTGAGGAGGATGTGTATGTTCGTGATGAGCCCTATGCTGTATGGTGTGTTAAATAAGCGAGGTTTGTGTGGGCAGATGTTGACAGATGTATGACCTCCCACGGCTGCCCAGCACCTGCTTACCCTGCACTAAAGAATCTTTAATGATTTTATTATTATTGTTTTTTTTTTCCTCTTTATTACTTTTTTTTTTTTAAATATACTTTTGTTTCATATACTGTAAGCATACCCGTATGCACCCATACACACACACCCATACGCATGCATAGGTATTATAGCAGATGGAAAAATGTAAAAGGCTGTTTTATTCTAATTTGTGAATACAGAATTGAGTCATTTGATATGGGGTAATGGTCCCACTATGTAATATCATTTTACTGAATGTAACTGTACGTTGACGGCTTTCAATAAGTGTTTATACTTCTTTTTCATAGGATACAACATTTAACATTTCATAACATAACATAACCTGGTTATATGCAACAATATATATGTTTTTATTAGAGAGAAGGTTAAATGCCTATATTGAGAAAAAATGTTTACTGCCAGACTTATCAACTATCTTCACCTCCTTTTGTACTGTAACTATTATATTTCAAGTATTGAAAAAAAAAAAGGCTTCACCTTGTGAGATATCCCTTTAATGGCAACTATGTCCTAACACATCTAAAAGTGCTGGTTTTCTACTTCATACGGGGGTAAAGTTGTGGAAACAATTTTAATATCTAGATAGAAGTGAATTCAAGTTAAAATCAGACATACTCTGCCCTCGGTAGCAAATATGAGGTGCCATTTATTTGTTCCTTGAAACTCCCAGACAAGGACATCTGTTTTCTCTTGAAAGAATCCAGTCTTAACTCTATTTATCATCCCTGAACTAAAAGCACACAATATAGAAGAGAGTTCAATGTATTACCATGAAAAGGAAAATCTCATCAGGTGGACAATGATGGATGCAGGAACCAGGAGACACATACTGATAGTCAATTCAACTGGATCTCTAACACAGTCTCCACTGCAATTCAGATGAGCTGAATGTGTTACTCTTCAAACAAACATAGTCCTAGTTTCTTGTGTGTGTGTGCCATTTACGAAGCTTGGAAGATACTTATTTAACTTAGTAAGAAACATTATTTACTGGTATAAAGAAAAAAGAAATATATCTTCATACAACCGCGGATGGATGGATGGATGGATGGATGGATGGATGGATGGATGGACGAAACAATAGAGTAACTTGATCAAGAACAAGTAAAAACAGAAAATTACTCCATGGTAAAAACAAAACAACAAAAAAAGCAAGTGCTCTTGTTTTTTTTGTGTTCTTGTTTTTTTTGTCAGATTTTTGAAGCACGAAGCTACTTGCTTTTTGAAAAGTAGACCTCCACTCCTAGGTCAGTACATGGAATACAATTGCCTGAGCCGCAATTGTTTCATGCTATGAATAGAGTGCGCTCTCACACATAAATGTATGCTGCATGCTGAATTAACTCCGCCACCGGGGATGTGCAATACTGACTCCTGCTCTGTCCTTTGAGGATAATTTTCCTTCAAAACCACCTACAGTATCTACTGAGATTGAACTTTGAGGAGTTCTTGTCATTATCTCAAAGTACTAAAATAATTGCCCTTGAGGAAATTAATTACCTTTGTGCACTGTTGCACTCTGTGTGGAAAGTGATTTAGTTAATGAAAGCTGAAATACTGTCATCGCTACCAGTGTCCCTCATTTTTCAGACTAATAAAGTCAACGGAACCAGTGTGTTAGAACACATCATGTTCATGTGTATGAGATAAGAAAGATTTGTCATATCTCTTTTCAGCCAACAATGAAGTACTTAATAAATTAGATATCTTCTTGTGAACCTTTATTTGCAGTAGTGTAAAAAAAAAAAAAAACAACTTTGTTGTACATCTCAAACTCAGTTAGACAATTGCTCCCATTTAAATTAGGGAAACAAGAGCAATTTCTACCGCCAGATAATGAGTAATGCCGGAGAATAACCAGTGATGGCTAATTGCATTACACTTGAAAGATTAAGATAAGATTATGAAGGGTGGAACAAATCGCACAGCGATCACAGGTAACTGTCAGAGCTATTATATCCTGCCACTGCCATTATTGTATCCCGAAGCTTCGACTGAACTCTGATTCAATGTCAATCAGTTCATAAACCCTCTGAGGAAAGTCTAAGACCAGTTTGATGGAAGCCTTAGTGAGTGCTTTCAGTCGATGAGTGAGATCTGTGCCCTCCAAATAAACCCAAAAGTATTCCCAAATGTCAGTCACTAAACTACTAAACTAGTTTTTCCACAAAAACCAAATTATACTTCTCATAGAGAAAGAATGTAAAAAAAAAAAACATGCTGCAGTTTTTACCAGTTTCCAAAAATCAAATCAAAGAGGAGTGTGTCAGAAGTTTCACCCAACTTGGGTGAAAACAGGCTTATAAATATTGTCCTTATCCCCTCAAATGTACTGACGGACTGCAGTGCTCTCACACCCACCGCAGTTTGATCCTCTTATTTGTTGTGAATAGGGCCCATCAGCCCGAGGCTCAAGAACGGAGGGACGAAATTCTTCATTTTCAGTGACTATTATGTCGGTTATCTGAGGGGGAAAAATAGGTGAGGTACAGCCAAGGTGCCCACAGGCTATAGGGACGACTGCCAGGCATAAACTAATTAGTATGGCTTGTGTTGAAAAGAGGAACATTAGTGGGGCTGAAGTCAGTAACGGACACAGTAGTTTTGATATGAACTCATAGTGAGTGATCTCTGGATGGAAATGTGTCAGCTGCTTGTTTGGGGGTGAAGCGATATATTTCTACACTATATACGTAATCTCAAAACCTGACGCTTGCCCTTGAGACTAGAGACTCACATGATTTAGTAGGTTTACTTAATACAATAAATCCTTTCTTAACGTATGTATGACCCATTTAAAAGTATGCAGAAAACTATGGTCGATATGACACAAAATGTCTCGATAGTGGTTCACAGTGGTCCACAGTTCCCAGTTTCCACAGAGCACACTGTTGTTAAAGGACCTTTCTTTCAACAGAACCTCAGTTCAATAGAAACAGCAGACACTGTGTTTTGCAGATGGGAAATGATGGAGGAACAATGTTTGACGCAATGGAGGCTGATGGTGAACTTTTAAAGTAAGTGTGTGTGTGTGTGTGTGTGTGTGTGTGTGTGTGTGTGTGTGTGTGTGTGTGTGTGTGTGTGTGTGTGTGTGTGTGTGTGTGTGTGTGTGTGTGTGTGTGTGTGTTCTAACTGAACCACAGGGTAATCCCAGTCACTCTGCATTTATACATTTTTAACTACAGAGGTTGAAAAAACAGTAACTGTAGTGCTTTTTGCAGTAAAGATGTGAAATACATAATTTATTGGACAGTATCAGGTCTCTATCAGAAAAAACTAAACATGATATGTAGTATTCAGTTCAAGAGTTTTCATGTAAATATTGCAGTATAGTTTTACCTTCGTAGAACAACCTGAATAAATATGTTCTTAACTGATCTGTCTGAATTTCGGGATCATTCAGGTGCTGTCCAGAGAAAGGGATGAAGTTAAAGGCAAAAGTAAAGACGAAAACCAGCTGGAAAGTTAAAACGGGCTATATAAATCTATAGGAGCATTTAATTAGGTGGTCACTTCAGTGCCTCTCAGCAACTTAACAGTGTAACACTTCTGGTGCATGCATTAGCCTGTAATGAACAGGTTCAGAATAACGCATAATACAGCCTCTTTGAGAAATCATAACATTTGTGATCACTTAACTTAAATATATGAAAGAAGAAGTATGTATTGCATTAACATGCTTTCTGATGGTTAAATGGTTTTCTTCTGCACTCGGTCCAGCTCTGTTATATCGTATATCTGATTCGACCTTTGCAGAAGACCACGCTGGATTTTCACTCATATTCAAGACACACCGCTGGCACAAAGTTTGATGCGATGAAAGAATCCAAAAGGCCAAATCATGTTTAAGTGGCATTTTGATGACATTTCTTTGGCCTGTTTAACCTTTTGTGAGTTTCATTTTTCTTGTGCATTACATCTCATCCATGCAGACCCATTTCTCATCCCCTATGCCACAGAACACTATTTTTATGAGTTTTCGACAATATCTCCACACAACTCCCCGGATAACTGGGGAAAGAAAGACAGAAAAAAACTGAAAATCACACAAACGCATCAATAAGGCAGAAAAAGCCACGGAAGATGCAATGTGAAATCACTAACTCTGGATTTGACAAGGTAAGGGACAGGCAAGGAAAAAACAAACCAGGAGAATGGACCATATTACTCTGGCACACAATAGAAGTAAGCAATCTTAATTTTCTCTGTTTATAAAAGGCTGCGGGCTGTAAACATGCTGTAAGCCGGCTAACTCCACCGAGGAAAGACAGGATAAGCATTCTGGCAAGGACCAGTGACGATTTGGCTCAGAGCTGTTAGCCTGCTCTCATTGATGTGATTGACTTGTGGATGCTGTGGACAGTTAACTATGCATTCTCCTCCCCTTGAGAGCACTGTTTTTTATCCGATATCTGGTAAGAGGTTACATGCGTTTTAGAGTCTACATGATTTCCAGAGAGGAGCACATGTTTATCAGATTTGTGAAGCGAGTCATTTATAAGCGTCCGGGTAAGAAATATTGAAATAGATCGTGTGAGCATCTATAATGTACAACTGCAGCAGCAACTTTTAGTGTTATGGCCTTTACGGTGGAGGTTCCCTTGTGTGTGTGTGTGTGTGTGTGTGTGTGTGTGTGTGTGTGTGTGTGTGTGTGTGTGTGTGTGTGTGTGTGTGTGTGTGTGTGTGTGTGTGTGTGTGTGTGTGTGTGTGTGTGTGTGTGTGTGTGTGTGTATCCACGACATACTTCTCAGACATTAATGGTGACCGTGAAATAAATCTGAAAGAGCTCAATGGATTTCTCCACAGTGCCAAGCTGATGGTATGTGAAATGTCTCAACATGGGCTAGAAGGACCCACACAGGGTTGTTTTAATGTAGCTGCTGCTTCCCAGAGGTTGTAGCCTGAATAATTTGGTACATCTCTCACTTATTTGTGGCATCATGACCTTCCTGACATGTATGTTTTATTGAAATGCCTAAAAAAATCTTTGGATGGACTCTTAAATATACTGCAGTCACTCACAATGCTTTATGAGATATGAGTAATCCGCTTCCTCACACATTAAATTGCACATATTTTTTTCAGCTTGAAACCAAATCCCAGTTGCACAGTTTATTTGGTTTGCTTTGGAAAGGGAATATGATGAACTTTAAAGGAAAATACACCTTAAGCATTATTATGATTATTGGTGTATGAAGCTGTTGGCATTGTGGAGCCCCACAGAGATGCAGTTGGACTCAAAAAAGAAGAAGAAAAAAAAAACACATTTTATGCTTTCAAAAATCTTGTTTCAAAACTGTGAAATATTTGCTTCTAATCTAACCACACACACACACAACTCGTACTTTTATGGCTCACATACTGATGAACTAAAAACTTTGCCACTCAGCGCATGAGACACAACATAAAAGA
The DNA here is from genome assembly GCF_963422515.1 of Blennius ocellaris. Lineage (NCBI taxonomy): Eukaryota > Metazoa > Chordata > Actinopteri > Blenniiformes > Blenniidae > Blennius > Blennius ocellaris. Next base: position 27,159,284 of record NC_137650.1, on the reverse strand, counting down.
TGAAACTTTTTTTTTTTTTTCCTATTCTCGTCTGCCTCAGCCATCGTCGGCCCCAGCAGGGACATTGTCTCCCTCCGCAAGGCACAGAGCCTTTTCTTGGCTCAAGCAAACACTACAGAACACTCACAGCAGCAACTTGGCTTGTTTTCGTAGTTAATGAGTCTTGAAGAGTTTCAGGTAAAGCATATTCTCACACCTCACTTCTGCAGCAAGAAATGGATGCTGCTCTCCTTCGACACAAGGTCGCACTTGAGAATAAAAGAGGCACTGCATGCATATTCGCACATTGAAATAAATGCTGGAAGGCAGAAACATGACGCCATGAGAAATTTAAGATGTACATTTAATATTAATAATGGGTGTTCCCCCAGTTCTTGCTATGCCTGCTGAGACACTTCAATCTGCACAATTCCCAACAGGATAAAGAAAATATGACAAAAAATATAAATAAATATATATATATATAAAATATATCAACTAAAAATCAACTGATGAACAACTATATTGATGTAGTGAACATGGTGCTGGTGTTGAATGTGGGTCAAGCTGGGTCATTGTATTTCTACTATTACTGAACAGCACTATATTGCTGTCGTTATTATCTGGTTCACAGCAGATAACAGTATCCCTACCCGTGACCTGATGACCTCTCACGGGAAGATACTTCCCTCCAACAATTTTCTGCTTCCACTCCAAGTTGTTTCTTCTGTTTTTCCTTTGTCAACTGACAGATTCTCTCCATGTCAGACGACAAGCTCAAACGTCGTCCCTGTCAGCCACATCTTGACTCCTGACCTCCACTCAGCCTCCGACAGGAAGTTTCATAGCAAACTCCTGTCAGTTTTCATTGATTTGGTCCAGGCTTCATTAAGGATTTAGATGTAACTCTCAAATGTCAAAACAGTGGAAAAAAAAGATTTATTTGGTGATATACCAATCCCACAAAACATACCAGAAATATTCCCACACTCTTGTGTATCATCTATGGCTGCACAATATTAGTCAAACACATAATTGCATTTTGCAATTATGTGTTTGACTGTTGTATTCATAATATGATTCAAAATAAATACGAACATTTTTAGGTCACATGACTGATAAAGGGTTACATAAGCTTCCATGGGGTTTACAAATTTCCCTAAATTATTTCCAAAATTAAAATAAACTGGACATTACTGTGATCTTAACTGTGTACAACAAACCTTCTTCAACCTCTTTGGTCGAGTAACATGTGTGCCAAGTTTCACAAAATCAAGCTTTTCCAGAGTTTTTGCAACAACATTAATGTGACAGATGTACAAACATATGGATAGACAACGTAAAACTTAATGGCTCTGAATTATAGCTGTGCAGATGCCAGAAAAAAAATAAAAATGAAATAAAAACAACAACAACAACAAAAATAAGTAAAACTGTTTCTTGTAAAGAACAACCAGTTTCAGTAATTGTAATGTGAAAATTTGCTACTTAATCACTGAATCTTTCCTTTTCCATATCGGAATGTTCACAATCTCAATATAGAAGCCCTCAAAAATATAATACATTTACAAAAGATCCACTGAAATATTCATGTGTCATAAAAAAAAAATTAAATGCAGTAATACTGAGTAAAAAACAACCCGAGAGCAAACCACTGCCAGTGTCCTCCACCCTGTGTCTGGAGCGCAGGATCAATGTTTGAAGAGCAATCTCACCAGGCTGATGAGCTTCAGCTTGTATGAACACTGCAAGCAATTATATCATTTCAATAGCATCATATCGTCACCCACCAGCTTCATCCTAAGGAAGTTATCTGCTGAATTCAGGCAGAAGTACGTATGCTTGAATGCGACTCAATTACAATGCTGACTCTGGTTCTGCTGTTTGAACTAAAACTACATTATTTTTCCTGAAATACAAGGAAAACGTTTTTTATTTGTATCATAGAATAATTCATATTTCCATGATAATGGCTTGTCTAATATATCTATATATAAAAACCAAGCTAAGATCTCACTCCTGCATATGAATATGATCAATTGCAACAGCCAAGGCTTTCTGTCAAAGGATAGTCCAGTAAAACCCTCACTCAAACATTCTGTCCTTTATCAGTCATAGATTTTGTGATTTCTTGTGCTCCTCCAGTCAAAAAATGTTTTTTTTTTTTTTTTTTTAATTACAAAAAATGCATAAATGTTAAAAATGGTGAGTACAACCATTCGCTAATACAAACAAAATAACAACACAGAAAAAAATATTTTTCATTTCATGGGGCTTTACCTTCAATAGAGAAATCATGAAAAGAAATGTTTCATGAGATGTTTTATATTTAAAGGTTTGGCAAGTACATGGACATTCATACGGAGAGAAGTTGAATTTCTATTACAAGTGACCCTCAACTATAAAACTACCAAGTTCATTTTATGTGAAGAAAAGAAAGAAAAACTTTGTTCAAAAATGAAACTGCAGTGTGGAAATTGGACTTCAGACAGTGAGCCCATAGAGCACAGCTCATCTCAAGCACAGCATGCACAACCAGCACTGTAATTCACACTGTGTGGTCACACTGCTTGCTGCTCTGTGTTAGTGCTGTCCAGTAATATGCATGCATCAATCATTTGTAATAAATCTCTTCAATGGAGGATTTGATAATGAAACACACAGAGCATAGTGATATTTCAAGACTGAATATTGACTTTAGTTGGGCCTGTTTTGGTCCCCGTTACAGGGCAACACAGCTATATATTTTTTTCAAGGCAAAATGTGTATACACAAGCCTTCTAAATTATTTAGAATTGCTGTGGTTTATCTAATACTTCAGTCAGAGTCAGCTGGGAGTAATGCTTACAAATTAAAAAAAAAAAAAAAAAGATAAAGGAATGTGAATGCGGAGTGAGGAATGAGTGCATTTGCACAGTTAGCGCCTCGAGGGTGCGTTAGCTGTTACTTGCATAACTTGCACAAATCTCCCTCCGAGCTATCAGCAGCCCCGATGCAGCCTGCGTAACACAGGCGCCTCATTTTGACCTGTGACTAGAGAGAATACAAGAGAAAGCAAGACATGGGAACCGACGAAGGTGATGATGATGATGATGATGATGATGATGATGCTGATGTTAACGCAAAGGATCAAGTTCATGTGTAAGATAATTTGTTATGATATTATCTCACTTTATGGAGACAGTGCAGTTGTTGCTTATAATATATCTGAATTGTTTTGCAAAAAAACAAAACAAATGCACAGTACGACACATATACTGTATAATGTATGTATAGGGGTGTCTCTGAAATTATTCTTTATGTCCATACTGTTTTCTATACTTTTGGCTTAATACAGTACCAAACATTCAAATCAAACTAGATTTAAAAAAGCAAAACAAAACAAAAAAAACAACAAAACTGTATAAGCAGATCTGACAGTCGTTGTTATGTAAATATTTCAGAAGAGGAAAATGCAAAGTTGCTACTGATTAAACCACTTATAGACTTGGTTCGGTACCAAAACTGAAACAGGACAGAGCTGCAGCTCTTCTTGTCTGCTCAGTTAATTATATTGATAAAAGCCACCTTCGCCAAGGGCAACTCCACGTCTTCCAAGATCTGACACAAAGTTCAGTGCAGAGACGCACTGGAGAAGTCAATTAGGAAGGCTCAGAAAAATCAAAGTGATTTCCTTCCGTGGGTAATATTCACACTGGTTGAATAGCGAAGGAGCAAATTGGCTGCACACACCATTACATTTCTGTGACCCCAAGAATAAGCAGCTTTGTGTCAACCTGGCTGTTGGAGTGCCTCCTTCCATGAACGCTTCCATGCAGAGCTTCGTTAAGACTAATCCATCCTGCGGAGGACTGCCTTTCTCTCTGAGTCAGGACACGGAGGTACAGGGGAAAAGGTGCTTTGTTCCTTTATGTCCTTGTTTCAGTATGCCATTTCTAAATGAAGGTTAACTCTTGTAGAGGAGCATTACTCATCTCACAAACGTTGTCAATCAGTCCTCATCTGGATACAACATTTAAACGGGACGATGAATGAGTACTTGTTCATGCAATGTTTCCACTTTTACTTACAATACAACTCGCTGGGAAATGTTTTCTTTTTAAATGCTGACAATGTGCAGATTCAAAACTGAGGTTTGTAATTTAGAAACAAGATCCTATTTTAATGAGTGTACAATTCAACACACATGGAATTTTAGATTTAATTTCTTTTTCTTGATTCAAACAGAGATTGAACCACGGGCACAGCATGCAGACACACTGCAGGGATGGACATATATTGGAATTCTCATACTCTATGGGAGGTTTTTGAACTAGATGTATGCAAGACATCATATCCTGCCACAAACATTGAGCTAGCAATAACTGCTATGACCTCACCTGCAAAAATACAAGCCAGCTACATTATGTTTTGTTAGGATATGCACACCTCCCCGAACTTGCAGCACAAAGATTATCCACTTCTGTACCAGAGAGGCCCCACATGCATATGAACTATTATCCTATTGTTCAATATTCAAATGAGTTAAAATTCAGATATTCATCATCAGGAACAACCATACAGAAAAGGAACAAAAACAGCTAAATCCATGACAAATTTAATAGATATGGCATCAGAACAGATGAATGCACAGCGCGGCAGAAAGTATTTCAACAGGATAAAGAATGATTTAATCAACAATGCAAGAACAATCACCGTCTTCCCTCTCAGCGCCGCTGATGTCACATCGCCTCGGCTGCAATTTATAGGTGAGACATGCCAATTACTCACTGTCGCATCTCGAGTGAATGCTAAACTAAAATTATGCCAACCTCACGGTCACTACTTCCAGTCAATTTCAAATGATGCATGAAAATCAAAAGGAGATGAAACACTGCGGATCTTTGAGGGGACCATATCAGCACCCTCGCAGGAGGGGGGGGGGGTAACATTTTTCATCGGTCTCAGCAGACGGCATGATCTCAGCTGCAGCCGGTGCAAACTCAATATCCAGAGGATAGGATTTTTTTGTAAGTGAGTTTTCCCAGTGTATGCGTTTCAATATCTGACACAAAGTTTAAATTCAATAAATACATTGAAAAGAAGAATCACACAGCACCAGACCCATAGACCCCCCCCCCCATTCCCCAGCAGCTAGTGGAAAGGCATGACTCTGATAGCTTCTCCTTGAAGCTCACCAGTGGGACAGAGTTAGCAGTGCCCAGGCCATACAGAGCCATCCATCCTGAAGTACAAAAGTGACACCGGGCTGCAGCCTGTGCCAGATGATGGAAGCTGCCACCAACCCTCAGCTGAAGCACTGCTGGACAGACCCCATTCTCTACGTCCTCAGAGACTTACAGCCTGCCTGACATTCACTTAGGATAACACGGGGACACCAAAACAGAAGGTTATTTATTTATGAACACTTCCAGGAACCGAGCGTCCGTACGGTTTTGGGTTTCATTAGAAATGGACATGCAACTGTCACAGAGGTTTGAACTGCGGGGGGTTAAATCAATGTGTGCCCTGTCCTCGCTGGTGTCCTGCCCTGTGTGTAATTTAGTGCCATCTCCTGTGTAATGAAGGTCTTGTACCATCAGATGGTTACTATGTTGTGTGCCGTCCTTTGTGTCCTGTAGATTTGTTTTATGTCCTGGGTAATGTGTTCTACACAAAAAGGCTTCGGCTTGAAAGTCACAGTGTCATTGAAATGGTTTTATGTCTATTGTTTGCATTATGTATCAATTATTTTAGAGTTAATTTCTTACAAAAGTAAACATCTTGTGTATTCAACGGCTCCTGCCTGAAAACGCTTACTGCATACTTTTAATGATCCATGAAGTCTGCTTTCAGTTGTTCAGTTTGTGCATGTGGCATACAGTAAAGTGGAAAAGCACTAGTGTAAAAAATGTGGCCAGTGGACTGAAAAAATAAAGCTACTGTGTATGGAATTGGGATTTTGGAATTGAATGTGGTTGTTTTTATAGTTATGGTTATACATTTAGTTTATAGTTAATTAGAATAGTAAAATCAGAATATATTCACAGGATTTGTATAATGTTTCATGAGACTGCTCAACTAATTTTAGTGAAGTCAATTCACCACCTGAACTTTATAGTATTTGAAGACTAGATTTACATCCATTGCCTTATTGGGCAGCTCTCAATTGTGGGGTCAAATTATTGGGCAAAGCATAATTAAACTTTGAACAAGAATAACAAAAAAAAAAACAATTGTTGATCTCTAAAGGTTTTCAATTTGACCTCGAGTTAAAGAAAGCAACTACATGGTTTTACCAAGCATTTCAAAGATAGTTTTTTTCTGATTACCAGCAGTGCAACTTATTTTTTATACACATTGGAAAATGCAAGAATTAACTTGTTCTATTATCTGTTACAATAGTAAATTACAACCATTTAAAAGCGCAGTGCAGATTCCCTACATCATTGCATTAGAGCTGAGGGAGTTGTGTATAGCAAAACTGGTCTTTCTGAAATACATGAAATAAATCATTAATATATGTTATATTAATATATGCCATATAATTAATCATAATTTACAGTCTTTTAATTACTCAGATTATATTATTTCTGACAAAGAGCAACGTAAAAAAAGAAGCACAGGGCAGGTTGATCCGCACCGAGAATATCATCCCATTCAGTCAGTGGATCAACTCCATGATGCTTTGCACAAATGGACATTCCATTTGTAAAACGTACATATGATCCCATACCTAGTTTTACCCGGAAGCCCGGCAGTATTGATTTCTCAACTTGACTAATCAAGCTTTTTGCATTTCTTCACAGACGGGAGCATCAAAGAAACACATTCTTTGTTTTGTATCTGATCAGGAAGAGACAAGCCATGCAGTGAATCGGGCTTTTTGTGGCAGGGTTGAATGAAACTGAACAGAACATGCAAATAATGCTCCTACAATGAAAAGCAAATTGACGTGCCATTTAAATGGACTAAGTGGATCATAAACAGGGTTACATCACTTCCTCTGATCAAATCACAATTTCAATGAGATATGGGTAAATCTAATCAGATCATACTGTTTACATGATGCAATTTTAATCAGATTGACATTTAATCCAATTTGTTATGGTCAAAGTAACCGTAGCTTCTCTCTTTTATTAGTTTAGATTTTTTTAATCACTACTTATTAAACATATTTTCCTGTCTGTGCAAAATCTGGTATTGGATTAATAAAAAAAAAAAAAAAGGAATTGCGATCTCTCATCATTCCCTTAAAGATGAAGAAAATACATTCATACACCTTGTTTGACTTCACTTTGAGACAACATATTTTTGCAAGAAGCACACTGTAATCATGACTTTTATTGGCAGCTTGGCTTATTTTACCTTGCAATAAAATCCCCCAAATTACACTTTCTTTTCATATTATTTTTGCTACTTCATTTGTTCCATCTGCTACTGAATGAGACCAATAAATCCATCAGCTTGAAATTCATAAATTGTCTTCTTATAGGGAAATATTTGAGGAGTATTACATTGTGGGATAAAATTGTAAATTTGAGTTATGGAAGTGAACCAAACACATTTCTCACTGTTTACTTCTGCCAAATTTGTGTCCAGCTGGCAGGAGGAGCCAAACTTTTAACTCGAGTGTAATGTCTAAATGAGGCCAAATCTTATCAGTCTCGCACTGTGCATCAAGTGTAACCCCTTTATTTAATTTATGCATAGCATAAATTAATAATGATGGCTATTATATTATGCACAAAGGATAATGGGAATTCCAAATCAGTCCACAAACTGAAGTATTCGGCCCGCAGAAGTGGAGCTGGTGTGTGGAGTAATTAAACACACTCAAGTTATAAATCAAGTGTGCAGTGATTTGAAAAAAAAAGAAGAAAGTACTATGTTGAATTGAGCTTTATGAGGACAATCTATCAGAATGTGATCAATCATTAAGTGAAATTATCACTTGTTTTCTTAAGAAGAATATAATGCATACGGGTGATGACAAAACTGGTGATTATTATTCTGGTTCATAACTTCAGAGCTGAAGTGGGGCGAGTGTAGCATAATGAGGACCTTTGAGATCCTGTTTTGATGTAACCAATTGATGTCAGCTAAGAACTGTGGGCATTTTCAAATTTTCACTTGGTAAGTACTTCAATGAATGTCAAACATGAATAATAAATGTAAAGAATCTGAATTTGTGATGTCTGGGGAAGTTGGTAGATTACCAGAGGTTTTTTTTTCTTTTTTTCTTATGTCCATATATATAGCATAAAACTGAGTCTGACCTTCGATGCAGTTTCAATATTTCTTGAAGTCTGAGAATTTCCTCAAGGTTGATTTAATTTCTTCAATGAGATCACAGAATTTGATGAATTTTGACAAATTGCATAATCAGTGTGGTCGTCAACATCCTGCACTGAATATATCCAGAAGACAGAAACCACATTACTTGAACATAGAGAAGAAGCACTGAAGGTGAGGGTGACAGGGGCAGAGTGACAGGTGAGAAACAAAGATGAGGAAAAGGACGGTTCTTTACTGAGCCAAGCCAGTCTGTTGCATTCATAGTGACGTGGTAACCAGTCAAAAAACAGTCAAAAAAATATATATTTTTGTCAGTATAGCAGTGAAGTAGGTCTTGTTCAAGTCTATACAGGTTACAAACTCTATTAGGACTTATTTAAAAAAGCATAATAAACCGGCTGCCTACCATTAGTTAACGTATTGCAATCTGCTTTTGCGTAACTAGATGGTTCATTTAAATTTGAAAGCTTAACTTTTATTTATTATTCTCTCATCGTGAGGTGAATAAAGCTGGTCTCTCGTGTAGTAATAAGTATGAACCTGAATGTACAACGATTGTTTGAATGGACATAAAATGTATGAAACACGGGAGCTGCTGGAAAGTACTGTTTGCTGAACACTATTGTAGTTCAAGTGTAAGTGGAACAAAAGGTGTTTTTAGCCATTTAGATAATATACAACATGTTTCACAGCCATCATTCTGTTGGTTGTTTTTAATGAGGTTGATTTTGAAGAGCACAGTTGACTGTGACTCATCACTCCCTAGCTTCCCATCAAAGCTTTGTTTAGTCCTCCCATTGCTTAATAAGGGGCTATGGTATCATGCACGGGAGCGATGTGCTTACTTCCAGGGGTAAATGTATTTAATTCCCACTTATTGTTCCTCCATGCACAACAAAATACGTTTGGTGTAGGTTCCATATATTCTAAGATTTAAGAGATATCCTGTGGTGGCAACACAACTACCAGCTTGTGATTTCATTATGAGGCACAAAACACACTTTGTCTGTCAAAACTGGACACTATGCCTCAAAATCCTTTTGAGATTTTTTTCTTTGTTTTTTTTTTTTTTTTCCTTCACCGATAAATAAAATGTTGCTGCTGAAGAATAAATCTGTAAAACCTGAGTGGTTCTTTTTTCTGTGTCCGTTTTCCAGCTTACACAGTCCAGTAGGAATTTTTAGAGACAGGAGATTAGAGAGAATGGAATGTTGTGTTTGAGTCGGTCTTGGTCGAGGCCGGGTGTGAATGAGGGATTGTTGAAGTGAATGAGGGACACTGTAGCACTCAACGTCGAGCAGAGAAGCCCTTCTGAGGCAGGATCAAAGAACTCAGTCAACCACGACTGCTGCTCAATTCAGACTTTAGTCAACCAGCCACACACTAATCTCATGCCAAGATCTTTTGAGAGAAGAGGAAGGCATCAAGTAAACTGAATCTAATGAGCATGCAGCAAAAAGCAAATTACAAGCAGAAAGGTAATACAGGAGATGTAGATCAAACTTGTCTGCAATTATTCGCTTTAAATTCTCACAACGCCACATTCTTAATTACATTTTTCAAAGATAATGTACACTGTTGAATTGCACTGAGAACAAATAGAAACTAGTTTGACATTTAAGTTAAGTTTATCTATTGGAACAATAAAGCAATACAATTTTTCAGGACGTCACTCAAGTTACCGTAAGTTGAAATATTGCAGATTCAGCTTTTCTATAAGATTTTGGATTTGTTTGTTTATTTTGTTTAATTTACAGCTATTCAATGAGACGATTATGCAGGAAATCAGCTCAGTTATATCAGAAGACATTTAGAAAAACATGTATTGTATAGGGGAATTTAGAAAATTACTTGATTAACACTAACATACTTGGATACTAATTTAGAACTATGTAAACATTCATAGTAACAACCACCAATATTGAACTTTTTTTAATGATTGCTTCAGCAAGCAAATTCATATGCATATTTGAGTGAGTCTATGCAAATCCTATGCATATGCTTCTTGGTGTGGTGTGATGCAAGGATAAGTCAACCAACAGCAAACCAGCTCAACCATGTTGACCTCAAACAAATGCAGATGAGAAAGTGGAAACTGGTTATCCACATTGCACATTTTTTAATTACTTTTCTATTCGACTGTCAGATTCTAAAAAGTTTACACACGCACGCAGGCACACACGCACGCACGCACGCACGCACGCACGCACACGCACACGCACACGCACACGCACACGCACACACACACACACACACACACACACACACACACACACACACAGGCAAACAACTACATGGATCTGCACTGACGTGCAAACACACACACTCTAATTTAACATGCCCTTTTCCTGATTTGAACAGGTCCATGCTGTATGGCTGACGATAAAGAAATATAGACGCAAGACAAATAATTGGCATACATAAATTAATCTGACACAATTGTACAGCATTATGATACATTTTTCATTTGTAATCGGTAATACTGTGAGTGTCTGAGGCCGACGAGAGCGACTGATTGATATTTCAATCAATAATGTCTAACATGTCGTGACATTTTAAATATATAAGAACAGAAATCAAAGTGATGGTAAAAAATAGATGGCTTCCACAGCCGCCAACACTCTGCACAGTGGTTACAATCCCAAATCACTCCACTGAGCATGAGCCACCTTTTATCATGGTTCATCCACTGCAATTATTATTTAACTGATGTGATGCAACTCTCTCCTTGTCTACCCCTTTCACACAGCCCTCTCACTTCATGTCAGTGTCCCTCCATACTTTCTCTCAGCACACATAAATACTGCAAATATTTATCATATTTCTGGTCCCAAATTCAAGTTACCTAAGGGCAACTACGGTGAAGAACACTAGGACTTTCTGAGAATAATAAAGTAAACCTGTTGGGAGGCAGGAAGCATGATCATACAGAGCAAAAGAAATGCAGAGTTGCTGCAAAGCATAGTTGGTTGAGAGTTTATTCCATCATACCATGCAGGCCTTACACTGGAATATGATTGGGCTTAAAGTCTCCTTGGGTGAGTGTGAAGCTTACCGAGCGATGGGTTAAAAGAGTTCTTAGCCAGATGATTGGACATTCAAAGTACCTAAACCTTAATCCTGGATGTGCTACACTCATTTATGCCTCCAGGACGGCTCAATAATGTATCAAAATCCACAGGCCTCCAGAGGAAGCAGTCAGTAATCAAAAAGTAAGTTAAGGTTTTCATAATAGCGCCCTATAAATAACTGGGGACAGAAATGAGGGCATTTAAAATTGATGAGGGATGATTCAAACCCCATGAGGTGGATGAAAGTTAACAGACGAAGAAGGATGTGAAGCTGAGTGGATCGGTGATGTATGTGCATATGTAAAAACTTGAGTTGTACAAGCTCTTTGTGTCACGAGTTACCCAGTATCGACTGCTCTTGACGTAACATACGTGAGATTGTGTGATTGGTGCAGAAATTCACTCCATCCTTTAAATTATTTTGCTATATATTTCAAACCATCTGGTAAAAGTCATATTGTTTATTGTTCCCCATCAAGGCTCCATAGCAGAATGGCCACGTCTTTTTTATGTCACAGTTATTTGCTTTTTGAACTTTGTGTATCTTTTAAAAAAAAAAGCTTTAGACTGAAGTGGTTAAGTGAATTTTCTTATGTACCAATCTTTTGTTTTTAACTGCTTAGCATTCAGCTGGCAAAATCTGCTAATCATTGAGTTAATACATGCAAATCAGTTTTGCATGTATGTGTTTTGTTGCCAACCAAATAAAAATGCCATACATGCAAACTGTAAAGACAAACAATACCAGAATCAAGAAAACAAATTTTTACTTCAATAGAAATCCAGATATTTCATAATAAGTGAAGGCGCAGATTCAATTAGTAAAGAAATAATTCAAAAAGTACAAATTAGACAACAGATACAAGTTGTAGTTGTTATTATTCCAATACTATATTTTTCAGTGTGAATACACCAACTAAATCACGAGTAATGACACAAATTGATGATTATATTAAATCTGAGTTTTATGTGAGAAAGTTGGGGAATTCCTTATTTTCTAATTTAAAAACAGGTAATATGCTGATCACTCTTAAATTTATCAGCAACCTTTTGACAACTGTTACCATTAGTACCTTTAATCTTTGAGCAGGTTTTAACTATGGAATGAGTAGAAAGTACCACTATTCATGTTGGAAAGTGGGATGAAAAAATAAAATGTCTTCATTCAAATTAATCTTAAATAAGGACACAGACAAAGAAATATACTTAAGTACAGTAACAATGTACAGATACTTTGATACTTGCCAACTCTGCAAAGCGCCTTTGTCTTCAACCTGTGGTTGGTTCATTCTACTTTAAATGAAAGCAGGAGCCATGCTGAGAAGTGTTTTCACTCATCCACATGGTACTGCGGTGATACGGAGTGACAGTTCTTCCCACACAAGCGTGCTTTAGTAGAAACAATGGCTGCAGAGAGCACTTTCATCAGACCACAGACTAAAACCTGGGATTTATTTTCTGTTGGGAGTTAACTTTCAATTTACTCAAAAAGAATATATACACTGTCTAATCTAAATTGGCGGGTTGAACGTGAACACAATATGTTGAATACATATCAATTGAATTACTAATGTTCTCCCCAGAAACTGAGGTACTGCCATTAACTGACCATTTCTTAACATCCTGGCAGACGCAAATTTAAAATAAAGTTCACGTAAAACTAATTCAACATGTCTGAAAGTTGGTAGGAAGAAGTGGAACCGTCCATCCATCCAACACATTTCATACCTATCCTGCCTATTACTTCCTTACAATAATATGGCAGCGTGACTCAATCAGATTGACATTTACTGAGCCTATTTTTTCAACCGCCGTCGATCAGAGGCTGAGCCGCCACCAACAATGGAAGATAGACGTCTCGACATGAACTGCTCCTTACGCCAATCCAATGTCATCTTCTACTGTGATAACGTGAGTAGATTCGCAATGACTACCTCAATAGCACATTAAGCAGTGTTTCTGTCAGGCAATCACACGATCATGTTGCGTTCAAGAGTGTGAAGAGAACAGGAGTGATGGCCAGCTAGGCAACCCCGCAGATAGAAGAAACATGAAAAACATGACAGTGAAGAGTTCAGAGCTGAGAGGCAGACTGCAGATCAACTATGTTCCGAAACAATGTGCTCATTTCTTATTAACAGCACCCATAGTAATTATTAATCACGTCATCAGTAGGCTGTATTTAGATGTTTGACAGCGCTTGTCTGGAGTACGCTCCGCTTGTAGTGATGGCGTCTGGGACGACTATTTATATGTCACACAGCATCTGTTTGCTATAAAAAGATGAAAACAAATGCAATGAGAGGAGCTTACCATCAAACTTTTTGTGCCAGGAGACAAAAGTTGTTCTCATGTTGTGGCTGCTCTCCTCCACCAAGTTCTCAAACTCCAGTTTGCTCTGCTGGTTGAGCTTTTCTTCCATCTCAGACGTGCAGCAGGTGTATCCCTGAGGACAGACGCGCAGGTGCTCACCTGAAGAAGACACAGACATAGAGCGGCGTTTTTACACACATCGCTGTCGCAGGATTTGGATTTTTCAAAAGGATAAGCCAAGTCTTTGATCGCAACACTCCTGTGATTTAGGATTCTCACCACTGAGACTATCAAAGCAGGACAGACTGTAACAAATGGGAAAGAATAATATTTTGTCGGTCACCTGCAATCATCTGAAACAGCGAGTGACTTTGATGGAGCGTGCAGGATTTACCTTATACCACTGACGGAATAAAGCACTGTGCTGTTGACAGATCACTTACATACATCAGTGTTACATCAAATTGAAACCAGAACATTCAGAAACAGAGACAGTGCTGATTGTAGAAAGTGCCACATCAAGTCAGAACACGTCGATTGTTTTCTCTTTCTCAAATCACAAAGATGCTTCAAGGGGCTTAACTAACTGAACTTTGTAATTGGCCAAAAGTATTAGCACTTTTGGCTGCATTAAACCTGCAATGATTGTTTGTTTTTTCCCTCACTCAGGGATAACACTACACAGTGTAAACAAAACAACAAAATACTATGGGATCGTGATCAGTAATTGCTTGTTTGCACATCCATTAAACTATCAAAACATGCACTATTTGCAGACAGGATCACAGGATACATGATCAAAGTAACTCTTAATCTCACTCTCGCGTCTCTGAAAGCTCTTTAGCTGCTTAATGTTTCACCACATCCACCACCTACTTACTGGCTGTGTGTGGTTTGGTGTTAAACAAAACATAGATTGTTATTTTTCAGAAACACCAAAAGGCTAAGCACACAAAGCCAAAACTGGGAAAGTTGGAGGACAGCAAGTGAAGAATTGAAAGGGCGCCATAAGGCCATGAAGAACTTTGAAGTCGAGTGCATGACTCTTTGACACTAGGCTCATTTAAAAGTTATAAGCTTAATATTGATTCTTTTTTAGCAGCTTGAATATTTTTCCAACAGATCAGGTTTTCACTTTCATGTGCTCTTTGCTTGCCTAAAATGTTTATCAACTGTGCTTATTGACTTTTTTGAAATTCTATGGAAATAAACTGCACAATCTCTCTCTTCCAGATGTCTAAACAGCACCAAACGAGACTTAATGGCAACAGCAGTGAAAAGCAGCTTCACATTGAAAGAAAGAAATTTGCACATTTTTCATGGATTCAACCCACATACTTAGATCTACAAATGCATGTTCTTCGCAACGGAGACACCTTCTTAAAAAAGGAACAATCAGACTTTCCAGCTAAATTGCCAAACACCAGTGATACATTAAAGAATAATACACTTCACACAGATGGCCCTACTTTTTGTGCGTAGTGTATTAAGTCATATTCAACACAAGCATTCAAGATTTAATCTAATCAAAATTGTATTCTAGTTCACTGTGCACATATTAAGTAAAGGACATTTTTCAAAGTCTTAAAATGACTCAATAGCAATGGTCTCTCCCTGTGGAAACAATGTTAGGCTCACTCAGGCCAACTTGCTGAACTCAATCGAAAATCTGAAGAAAAACAATGTGATTAATCACAATTAATTACAGAAAACTGTGCAATTAATACATTAATTATTATTAATCAATTGACAGCATTAGTTTGAATGCATTTGGACTATTGAATCAAGTGGAAACAGTTTATTTGATTTTTGTGCATTTGAGACCATCAACCTTACTAAACAATAGGAAATATAATTCAAAGACACTAAGTTAGTAATATTACAAGACCACCTCCATTTGGTTAGCACACACAGCAAACAAGATTTCAAAATTGAGCTACAAGTCTGTGGATTTTTGAACACAAACATTGAGTAAATTCCCTCACATAGTTGAAAACCCTCTCACTAAAAATTTGATGGATATTGAAGATGTTCAGAAATATGAATTTATCTCAGTGAGGAATGAGAGTACCTTTATTGTGTAAAAATAATTGAACCGTATAAAGGGAAGAGAAAAAAAAGCCAGACAAAATTAAATACCTATCCCTGCTGCCATAACGTACAACACCATCAGAAAGAAACTGGGCTCAACGGACCGTGGAGTTACCAGTATCTTAAAGTACTGTGTGGAGGAGCTGGAGCAGTCTATGAGTTTGGGAACACTTCAGTGATCAGATTTTTTTTTTTTAAATAACCTCGACAAGAGCAAAAGTGCTTTGGTCAGTAGATAAAACACAAAAATACCAATTGTACTTGACATACAAAAGTAATTAAAAGTAAAAAATATACTTTTTTAAATAAAATGAGAAGTAATATTTCCATCAAAAACTGCAAAGATCAGTGCTTAGTTTTGGCCAACACTGAATGTATGAATGTATATCCAGATGCAACATCTGTGCAACAAGTAAATATTATTTGCTGAAAACAGCAGCAACTGTGCAAAATTTTGAGAAAATGTGACTTATTGCAAATGTTTAATGAGTCAATGAATGTGTCACATTTCTGTCGTTGCCTACTGAAAGAGTCCCACATCATTATCAGATTCTTTGAAAACAGTATGCCAAGCAGCTGAGGGTTTTGAGTATTAACTATTAACATTTGAAAAAGAAAGATGAAATGGATGTTGCTGTGCCAGAGAGGAAACACTGCCGTGCACTCGAGACTTAGATTGTGAAGGATTTTTTGCAAAGGTCCTTCCATGGTGCACAATGCGGGCACAGGCAAAAAAACTGGTGATCTGCATACATATACAGTAAGCCATCGATGAAGGGGCTATGCATAGATAATGAAACAAGGAAGATGCAGTATGTACGTGCTGGCACTCTCAAATGTGCTCAATCCTTAATCAGTCCTTAGAGAGGCACCCAGCTACAGTAATGAGGTACACCATCAACAGTTCAACAGGAGCCCGTTCCTCCAGAGTAATGCAAAAACCTCCTGGCCACAGAATCCGAACTCTCTGAGACAGAGAAAATGATGAAACACAGCAAACAATATTTATTTGGTGGTTCTTTAAGGTAATTTTGTTTCTCCGGTTATCATATCTTCGCTGTCACACTTGATTTTTCCACTGTGACAAGCTTCACTCTGTGAAATCCGAAAAAGCAATATTGTGCTAAACCAGTCGAAGCTTTCAACTGAAGGAAACAATCCCGCAAAAGGAATGTAGGATACATATGACACAACTGTACATGTTCATAGTCTTATTTTATGTTTCTACTGACAACACACATCTGCCATTCTACTTTTTTTTTTTGTGTTGTGTCGCTTCTGTTTCAATATACAACACATGCCAAAACACAAGGCGCACATTGCGAGAAGCAGGTTGGACATATTATGGCCATCGAAACGGTCTTCATTCTTACTGTCATGGATTTGTCAAACTGCTGAAAGCATTCTGCAGAAATTTGGGTTTTGATTTGCCAGCATTGCACATTTGCTGCAGAATTGTTGGCTGAACATCCACAACATGAATTCCATTATATCCCAAAGAGCTCTTTTGGAATGAAATCTGGTGACTGAAAGACATTTCAATACAGTAAGCTCATGGTCATGTTTAAAAAAATGTTATTAAAAAAAAAACTTGCTGGAGGTTCTTTGGGCTTTGTGGCAATACTGGTCATTGTGTGATCCTGCGAGAAGGAGCCATCACATTGATGGGTACACTGTGGTCATAAAGGGATGGATATCACCAGCAACAATACGCAGGTCAGCTGTGGCATTTAAATAATGCTGAATTAATACTAGGCAGCACAAAGTCTGCCAGGACAATATTCATTACACCAGTAGCAGCCTGAACCATCATATAAGGCTGAATAGATTCATGCTTTCATGTCTTTACACCAAATTCTTACACTAACTTCTGCAGCAAAATTTGAGGCTCAGACTCGAACTTGTTCAATTGTTTACTGTCCAATGTTGAGAATGCCTCAGTTTCCCTTTCTTAGCTAACATGTGTGGTCTTTTCTTGCTTTCGCCCAACAGCTCAATCAGTTTGTGGGGTAGGGATGGAGTTGTGTGAAAATCCGAGCATATCAGCAAGTACTACACCAGACCATCTGGTACTAAGAACTAAGGCAGTTTAAAGTCACCAAAATCAACTTCTCTCCCATTCTCATGCTGAAGTTTGAACTTCAGCAAACCATTTTGACCGTGTCTACATTGCTGAATGCTTTGAGTTGCTGCCATGTGATTGGATAATTAGCCATTATCCTGATGAGCATTTTCATAAGTACACCTAAAGAATGAAGAGGCTGGTGTGTGTGTATGTTGTCCTTCAAAAACAAAAACTCTTATGATTAAAAAGGTAATGTAGCATAACATTTAGTCTTTAGCAAAGCGTGTCTACACAAAATATTTGATTTTCAAGGCTGACTAAAGATAACATTTGATTGGCATGGTTCAAGAAGTTGGTAAATGGCGGCTTATTTATCAGGATTTAAAAAAAAAACTGAAACACTTGCTGAGAGAAAATAAACACTGAAACGGAAATAATACTCTTTGCATTCATAGACCCTGACAATTTGAAGTATGTCACTTTCAATTACAAGCATTTGTTGATGCCGTAAATTGACTTAACTTGCCAAAGTAGGTGGAATACCACTGTTGGTCACTAAAGGTTGGCAAAACAGAAAAATCAATAGAAGGCAGAGTTGTACTTAAGTGCGAATGACAGCTGAAAGGAATGTGTGGTGCTTTTTAGCTTTCGCAGGTTGTGCACTTCTCTATTCATCTCTCAGACTTGTTTTTGCATAAACACATATTCTGACATATTCAGCTACTTCCTCTAAAAAAAACTGTGATGCTGTTGTTACATAAGCCGGCATAAAATAGGAAATTTTTGAGTACCAGGCGTGTGAGCTGCATGTTTATTATATTGTGACTTTGAATTTGTGACATGTTGCTCCTTTTCTCAACTGTCTATTTTTTCTGGTTGCTTTCCATAAAACGGATTAAAAAAAAAACTGGAGGGTATAAATAGCAGTAATTCAAAAATAACCTGTGTTCAATATTTTTGCACATCTACTTTGTTTACACATCCATTGTTTCCAAAAGATAAGGTATGTTTTAAAAGATTAAAACAAACAGTAAAACCGACCTCAGTAAAGTTAGTAATTAATCGCCTCAAAATCTAGATGGGACTTACTTTGGCTCACTGGACCAATTCTGACCTGTTCCAGTTGGTTGCTTTGCAAACCACTGACAATGCTTGACATGCTTGCAGGGTTACACTTGTGCACACTTGAGTATGTCAGGGTGCAATAAACCCATAAGGCTGGATGCTGATAGTTTCAACAAAGGACTGGATGCATCAAAAAGACAAGGACAGTGGTTTAATATAGAATATGTGATGCTTATAAACTGGCAAACTGCTAAAATGAATGCAGGGCTTAAATACAATAAAGCCAAAAGAATATACAATACACTTAACCATACTATTGAGAAAATGTGGATATCAAGTGATATTTGCACTTAGTTTTGTGTACAATATGTATTGTTTATGTAATACAATGCAGAATCTCTAGGTTAAGAAATAAAATCAGTCAATGCAAATTGTTACAGGGCCATGGGTAATGCATGTTTGCATAAATAGTAGCCTTGATAATAAATTGGGAAAACATCTGGGCCATTAAAATGCATAAAACATATAGAAGAAACGAGTGAAAGAAGACATAACAGTTTTATTTTTAACATCACCAGTGGTTGCCAGTGAGGTGGAACGTTGGAAACCATCCCAGTGCAAGTCCATGGCATCTGTTAAAAAGACCCACTAAATGAGCACTGCAACCAATTACTTTGCCGCTGCTCAAAAACGGTGCCCATTTTTCAAAAACTTAAAGAGGCTCTTCACTTTGGACACAGGCTTTTGTTACATTTCTTAACACACAGGACGTACTGAGAGTGCAGATGAGCCGAGAGTCTGTGTTGTGTTACGAGTGTTGCGACAAAACTGATTAAAGTGTCAATACGATCAAAACAATTGTTTATTTGTTTTTTTCATATCGAGGAAAAACATGCTAATATAAAAATCTTGTCAATTAAGGTTTATCTTTTTTTTTTTTTATACACTTCAAATGTGATCACAATTTCTAAGATCAGCTCACAAAGCATACACACAAGTATAATACATTATTTACTCACAGGATTACCTGTGATTTATTGCACTAGAGTTAGGTAATCGCTGTGAAATGAAGCACACATAAAAGCTGTCAATCATATGGTCAACCTGACCCAGCCAGCGAAATCCACTGCGATGTCCTTCGAGCTGCTGCGAGTGCAAATGCTGCAAATCCCACAGAACAAGCTGATCAAAGATTTAAATGTATGTAATTACAGAAGGCAAGATAATTAAGGACCAATGCTAATCTCCTTCGGGGTTTTTAAAGTCAAACATTCTGGCATTAGCTCAAATGCTCCTTAATC
The DNA here is from genome assembly GCF_963422515.1 of Blennius ocellaris. NCBI lineage: Eukaryota > Metazoa > Chordata > Actinopteri > Blenniiformes > Blenniidae > Blennius > Blennius ocellaris. The sequence continues at coordinate 27,139,122 of NC_137650.1, read as the reverse complement.
AAGCGCAAGCGAGGCATAAGAAATATTGTTAGGCTTTCATATGCAATCACACATTACTTGTTTTGTTCGGTTTCTTTGATGCGCAGATGTGTTTGTCCCCTCCGGATCTCTATCGCTGTGCACTCTAAAGCATGATTGAAGCATAGCATTGTAATTAGACAAAATTGCTGACTAGCTTGGGCAAATGCACACACAGGTCCAGCTCGATGCAGATGAGGAGAGCAGACTGCGATTGTTTGACAAAGCTTCTCTCACAGAACTCCCTGCACCCATTTACAAATGTTATGTTAAAGATTATTATGATGTGATACATGTTTGAGCAACCACACATTCTGATCTTCTAACCAACAAAGTGTGGAATATTTAGGTCAATGAGAGAGAGTGGATTGACCTGAAGGTACGTTCACGTGGAGATTAAAGAACTAACGTCATCTGGTGTGCGTTCTTTTTTTTCTTTTTTTTTTGCCTTGTACTTGGCCTCAGTTCCTTTTGGCTTCATATCCCTTGATGTTAAAGAAGCATGTATTCAGAGTGTTTGAGGTTTCATATCCCAGCATATGCTGCAATCATAGCTAATGGGCAGGCAAAAAGGATGGCACGTTGTTTTTTTTTTTTACCCTTTCTAACAGTGGTTCATTAAAATTGTCAGCAGAGCCGACAGCTCAACAACTGAAGCAGATTCCCCAGAGGCACACAGCAGATCTGAGGTTAGATGCGCCTCAGATGAACTGAAGTGCAGTGACTGCCACTAAGGTGTTGATTTGCTGTGTGCAAGGTAACAACATCTCTCGAAAAACTGGGAGATTATAGTTCAGGTTCCACTAGCAACAGTGGATTTCTCGATTACAGATATCGTCATTTTGCACTTTTATTAATGGCAGTAAGGTTTATTTTGACCACAAGTGTGGCCACTATCATATTTCGGACGTAACCGAGTTCTTCTTATTCAATAATGTAACGTCTAAGAATCGTGTTTATGTAGAGTTAAAGCTTCTGTGCTTAAAAATTAATTTTACAAGTATTTCAATAAAAAAAATCTGTAAATTTCAGTATGATTCTTTTAAATCTGGTACAAAACAGTCAACTCATATGGGTGATGTCTTACCAAAACCTCCACATTTTCAATAATGAGACACCATAAAAGTTCTGCCTAACAGGTTCAAGTAAAAACAAAAATCGAAAAATAGTACACATGAATGCATTATTTTTTTCACAATTGATAAAATCAGACCCATTCTTTGTGGAAAAAAGTGTTTTTTCAGTCATATAAACAGCTCATGCACGACATTGTGCTGAAAATAAACCCTGAGAATTACTCATCTCACACATTAGCAAATGATTGCAATGATCTCCTGATACTATATTTAGAAGAAAACATGCTCAATTGATGTTGAGTGATTCATTATTGTGGTAATTTTTGATGTATGATGACAGACAAAAATAGTCTGATCAACACAGAATGTATTGGAATTTTTTTTAGTTGAGCTGTCATTTATGACGCCTTTCTGATGCCACATTATTTAGATTCCACTAAAATATATTGTCTATTCGGTTTTCAAATTTAGTATGTTATGAGCAACAGATAAGTTTCAATTTAGTTCTCCCTTGTTGTTCCTTTGTGTTGTTTGCATCAACCATAGAGGAATGACAAGGTTAAACCCTGATTGTTTTCTCTTTTCAAACAGCAGCACAAATATATCCACAACAGAGGTTTTTTTTTAAACGCAGACAAGCACCTCAAGCGGAATTCTCTTAAACATTTTGCTTTACTGAGAAAATATATTATGTCAAAGGAAATTCTCATGCATTATAGTTATATATATGCATTATGTATAGTGCTGCGGCATGAGGGGGTTAAAGTATGTGGTATGTTTACTAAACTATGGCGATATTGCTGAAAATGGTTTTCTTTTACTTTTCTTATAGAAAAATAGTGAAGATGGAAACATTCCATGGACAAAAGGTGGAAACATGTTGTTCATCACGGTCATAAATAGCTCAATGTAATGCAGGTAGGCATTTGAATCTTCCAAGTAAAGTAGGTAGGTAACATTTGTACACAAAGACATGCAATCCCAAATGGTGTTTGCTCAATAATTGATCTATTTGGTCTTGGGCTAAATGGCTAACAGCAGGTGGGTCTATACATCATGTTGTTGTGCTACAAGGTGTGGAACCTCAATAGTCACAGAGTGTCGAGTTGAATTCCGATTAGTCTCAGTCACTTTGCAAACTCATGATAAACCTTCAAAGGAAAACCTGAGGATAAAGCTTCAAAGCTGCAGTTAAGGGGGTCCTAAGGCGTCCACTCCGATGTGCTAGATCCTGTTAAGAGTAGATTTGATGCAACAATCAAATGGGACACTGTTGTGCCATTGCTTCAGAGTACAAACTTTAGTTAAGAAAAAGGGTATATCAGGCTACTTCTAACAGGAGGTAAAGGAAAATTATAGGACAACAAAATGTAAACTGTATTTTTTTTTTTTTTTTTATGTTATTTCAGAAAAAAAGCCACCGCACTTTAATGAAACAGGGGCTAATACTTGAAGACGTCAGTTACAGAATGTTCTTGGCATTATGTAACATTGCTTGATTGTCAGATTTTCCAAAACAACAAACAATGATTCTATTTTGATGGTGCTATATTGAAATATTGATGGCAAAAAATAGTTTTCAATGGTTGTAAAAAAAAATAAAAAAGTGTTGCGAATATGCTTTGAATCATAATAAAAGCAAAAATATAATCTACAAGTCCTAAACCTTTACACATATTTTTAAAAAAGGCTGATGAAACAAGAGAATTTTTCAGGCTGTGCTTGCACTCATACTTCTCCATTAAATCTCCATGTTTTATTGCATCCTGAGTGACTAGCTGACAAAGGACCAGCCAGGGACTGCGATAGCCGAAGCAATCTTTTCACACTGTCGATGTAAAGCCCTCACTATCCATCACATACTTATTTACAACCAGATTTCTTGGAATAAATTCTAATTCCACATATAATACATTTCTTCCAATGATAATATTTCTTTTCTTTTCGTTTCAATTCTATTCTATTTCTTGTTGTTTGTTATTGAACTCACCACACTTCACTCTCAAGCCTAGTCCATAGAAATCAGACAGAAGCAGGACGCTTCATAATTTCCATGACGACTGCTACAAGGACCTTCACTGTCCTTGTAAAGGTGTTCGGTTCCACTGCAGTAATGGACATCATTAATTGCCCATTTGCAGTTGGAACATACAGAGAAGCGCCACTGCTTCTCAAAGAAAGCAGCATGATTATTAAAATCAAACACCAACTGACCAGAAAATGTGTAAAGCACACTCGGGTGTTGTATGGCCCGGGGGCCACAATGGGTCTTTTGTATGTCGCTGGCCCACTCAAGAAGGGTCGCAGAAAATCAACGAATCAAAAGAATATATTTATTTAATACCTGCAATGCGACTGCTTTTATCCTAAGGGTGGTATGTAAGGATCGATAATGGCCAAGAGCGTAATGCTAATAATATAACCATTTTGGCCATTTTAAATGCAATAAAGCCAATAATGTGATAACTGGACCTAATATTTTGTTTGATAATACATAAAGAGCACTTAATTTCTTGGTAATACAAGCTTAAATAAATAGGTATAATGGCTGGTATAGTCACCATACTCATTCATTGACTATGCAGATTATGCAGCACTCTCTCAACTGTGATTCTAAGAAATATGTTAATATTTTATTATTACTGGTAATTTATTGTGTTATTAGTTGCAATATGATAGCTTTAACGTTACACATTGTAGGTCATGCTTGAAGGAAACATTTATCCATCTTTGTTGTGTTGAAAGGTTACATAATCAATCAATGTAATCAGACATCAATTCCAAATGAAAACACAATTTGATATGAGCAGGAACAAAAGTTTATCAAAACCATACAATACTGCTATTTAATTAGAAAGTGCATCAATATGGAGCAGAGCTGTGGAAGAAAATATTGCTCAGCTCTCCATAGTAGTCACATTTTCTTCATGTCTCTTGTTGGGAGTGATATTGCCCACCCAAGTTGTAAATTATTCATAATTGGGTAATTTGATACACAAAATATTTTTTTTGTAAATGTGGCTCTATTACAGTAAACATGTGTCACATGGAAATGTTAAAAACTCAAAGATATTTCTGGGCAGCTGTGGGAAAAGAGAGTTTTATGTCCATGGAGGGTCTAATATGCCAGATTAACTCCCAAAAGGATTCATTAGTCTACCTGGCTAAAGGGCAAACTGCATATGGGCCGTGCCATCTGGTACATCTCTTGACCACTCTTGCCAGCATTTATAAAGTGAGAACATTCTCACCAGTGCTATGAGCCAACTTACCCAGCATATCATGAAATGGAGAGGGAAAAAAAATGATTATTCACCCACGTTGAAAATTCATAAAGAAGACGTAATGATCCAGTAAATTAAATTAATTGCTGCAGAGTGTGGCCTCGTCTATTGTACTCAGAGACGATGAGATTTATTGCAAGTTTGTTCCCCTGAAAACAATTTGCTCGAAAGAGTCTAAAAGAACTAAGTGCACTTCATACAGTATGCATTATGCAAGTAACCTACATTTGCAATTAAATCGGGGCTTGTTTTTGTCTGGTTTTAGGACACCAGTGACTGCAGCCTGTTAGTAAGGGGTTTCGCACCGCAGCAGATTTGCGCTCGATAACTGGGAAGCACCATCTTGAATGAATCACATTTATTATCATTGATCTACAACCACATTCTCACTCCAATCTCATTCAGGCCAGCCCCTTCACTGCTCTCCAAGCCCAGTTGCCATGTAGCACCAACTCACACACACACACACACACACACACACACACACACACACACACACACACACACACACACACACACACACACACACACACACACACACACACACACACACACACACACACACACACACACACACACACACACACACACACACACACACACACACACACACACACACACACACACAAATGAGAGCACAGGTCTGGAGAAACCAAATCCTTATTTTTTTATAACATCTCAATTCGCTCAAATAAGGTCTCCAGTTTCTGTGTTTTTACCAAAGATTCAGTCTGAAATCTTTCACTTTCTCCCTATATAGCCTAACATACCCAGAGATATATTGCTTTATAGTAAACAAACAGGTCGAATGTTAGTCACTTCAGTCAGAAAAACATTGCATTATTTTTACACAATACCTGAAGATGCCTGAAAAAAGGCAAGTCAGGTCAGGAGCCTACCCAAGAACGGTAGTGTATTTTTCTCCTCCTTTACAAGGTTGAAGCCACACTTCAAAACTGCCTTCTGGGGTCAGTTATCACTCTGAGTGTGCTAAAGCACACTTACTCATCTCATGCACCAATCAAATTTGACATCCATCCACGTTTTACTGTTTGGAGTTCGGCTCCATACGACGTCTTTCAGCCTCCAGAAGTTGAGGCTGAAAGGCTGCCATATTGACACAGTAAGGATCTATGATTTGTCGCAGATGGAGACTGACATTTCCAAGGAACAGGACTTCCAGAGGATTTCCAAGTGCGGAAGGAGCTCTGAAAGAAGTGTCTCACAGTATGAGCTGACTACCTCATAGGGAGCAGTGGGCAATGACGGTTTGTGTAGTCAAGTGCAGTATGCAGGCTTTGGTTGTTTTTTTTAAATCGCACATCATATTCTTCATGTCATTTCTGTGAATGAGGAATTACTGTCTCTTTTTTGTTTTCTATTGCCCTTCATTAGCATCCTGTTTTCAGTGTTTTTCGTGTCAAGTACCTGGTTTAAGTTAACCTAAAAACATTTTTATTTAAAAAAAACAAAACAAAGCAATTTGATGCTTCACTCTCTGCTTTCTTTGGACGAAAACCTCACCAGACAGCAAAAGCTAAATGGCTGCCAATGCCTCAGCTCCCTGTGAAAGGTTGACACCTCTATCTTTTAGATCTATTGACTCAGGTACAGCTTAGAGAGCGCTCACATCTGGGCCATGACTGTCCTTTCTTTATTTGGGCTGCGGCACATTTAGCGGGCCTTTTATTCAGCTGACATGACCTAGATTAGAGGGCAAATGGAAACTCAATCACGCTCACAAATACAATTAGAGCTTGTTGAGTGATGGAAGACCGTGTGAATGCTCTCGATTGTTGAATAAAACGAAAAACAGCTCAGGGCAGAAGGAAAGTTATTGTAGCTGGTTTAATACTCCAGATGATATGTTGCCTTTTAAAATCAGGAGAATAAAGGATTCCCTCATTCATATTCACCTTTCAACAAGAAAGTAGGCTACACAGTGTGATGTGATGCTCCTGGTAATTTAGTTTAACTCTGATAAACTACATGATCCACTTAATCACCCTTGCAATCAAGAGTAGCCCAACAATGTAGTTAAGCAATTAAAAAACATTTTAAAAATGTGACTAACCATACCAATGTGTCTGTATCACTGCATACATTATATTATTATACACCTGTCTTTTTAGTAAATGGTATGATGTAGTTGACTATGAAACCGAACAAAATGTGCTAAGTTGTAGCAGTTATTAATAAATATTAAGGTAGCCTTTGGTTTTTACAGGTTAATAGTATGAATAAGCATATAAAAACATTGCCAGGTTTTTGTACTCCATGTATTGATTAAATGTATTGACAGTTGAGGAAAAGTCTATCAAGTTATCTGCTCAGACAACATGATCCAATAATTAGCTTCTTATATTTCTATATTCAAATGAACTTTTTTAATACATTGATACTCATATATATATATATATATATATATATATATATATTACTGCCAATATAATTAATAATTTAGAAAAAACCAGCTTCAGCCCCGATATTCACTTGAAAAAAAAACAGAAATGGCTTTTAAAATGTTAGCAAACTGTCAATTACATCAATCACCAAGGTAAAAACACTGATCTCAATTCTTTGAACTTTAAAAACATGTGCAAAGATCAAATTGATTTGTTGTCATGATAGAATCGTCACTGGAATAAAACCTACTTAAGGGTATTTACTGCTGAGCTTCCAATTCGTTTCAAGGTGTTACTACTTGTCAACAGAAATCTTTGAACTGGAAGTAAACCCAATTACTGTGTTGAATCACATCTGTCTGCATGTTGAAGTGGGAAAAATGCATCAAGCTCGATTGATCTTACTGCTGCTCTGCCATCTGGATCTCCTCTCCATCACCCAAATCACCCACTTTCAACTATTTCCGCTGGGGCTTGAGTCCCAAATTGAATATGTCCAAACAAGATGACACAGATAATTCCCACAATCGCTCCAACCATATGTTACCGAGCTCAGAGATGGCTAAAAGATTGTCTAACTTTCATATGACTTCCAGGGTTAAGAAGAAAAAAAAGTGACAATGATATAAAGACATGGTACATTTAGCAAATGGTGAGATGCAACAAGATGCTGTGAAAGTGACTGGCCATTTCTTTGTCAATCTGATGTAAACTTTAACCCCCTTTACATTTGACAGCCTGTGTGCTTGGCACATGGCAGCAGTGTAGGTAAACTAACTCTTTGAATGCATGGACAATGATGTGTTAACTGTTTAGTTTGCAATTACCCCTTGTTTCTGTTAATATAAAATGGCAAGCACTGCCGAGAGATAATAAGAAGACAAGAGTTAATTACATTTTCAGTGAGTCCATCAAAGAGGTATTTTCATTTTGCAGCTACACAACACAGAAGTTTTGCTTGGGCTGACTTCTCAAAAGAGACAAACATTGATATTTTCTTCCACTTTTTAATGCTTTTTTTCCCCTTCAGATAAACATATTTGGCTGATTTTCCTCAACAATGATAAGTGCTGGAGGTATTTCTGCACAATCACAGATCAGCAGAAGCCAGGCTCTGTATTGAAAGCTGAATGAAACATTATTACTGAGGTGGAAATATGAAAAAGAAAATATCAATCTTTAGGCAATGACCATTGCAACGCCTATGTGACACTAAAATACCAAAACCAGAGAACCGTTTGCATTATCGACAGGTAAAAACGATATCAAATAAATAGTTAAACTACAATAATCTCTTTGTAAACATGAAAAATACCTTAAACAAATCAAATACTTGCACTAACTACATCATGGAAAACAGGACGGTGGGCACAATGCAAATAAAAAGGTAAGACTAGCCATCGGAGGCTTGACTGTGGCATGTGTGGCACTGATCAGAAAGATTTACTTGCAGCATTCACCTTTTCACCTTCCACTGTGGTGACACTATAGCAATGCTTATCACAAAAAAAAAAAACATTATTACAAGCTAAAAGTTGAATGTCCTCCCATTTATAGGAGACCTGGATCTTAACTGTCAGAAAAAACATGAACATCTTCAATGCCTCCCAAAAAATGTTTTCAAAGCAACTCTTTGTGTCCATACTCTTTTGATGGTATACTTGATTGTTGTTGTTGCTGAGCAATGCTGTTTGGTGTGAACGGCATTTATATAATAATAATTGAAAAAAAAAGAAACCCACAGGAATGAGAGCAAGGTTGGAATCCTGAACCTGTGTGTGTGGTTATGTTTAGGCTACCAAAGACTTAAAGGCTTTAGGTTTAAGGTCACGCTGTGTATTTCAGTTTGATGTTGACACGAGCACATCTTCCTCAAGATTCAACTCACAGGAGATTTTTATCTCGTCTGTACATGCTGTATTTCCCTCAGAATAAGAATAAAAAAGAGTCATTGTGTTCCTTTGATAACAGAGTCAGTGTCTGGATCAATATTGTACCACACAGTCGCCATTTCCCATGAAAAATAGAATCCAAAGTCAATAATGCATATTTACTCCAAGACATAGTTACAAAATATAAAGACATGAATGCAATTGAAACAACAAGAGAAATATGAGCAAAATGTATTTGACATGAAAATTAAACACTTCCTCTAATTGACAAGTTGGATTCATGACCTTCCCATAAAGTCGGGTATTCCTCCAATCTAACACCTTCATTCTCCACTTTTACTAAATTTAACTCAATTTCTTATGCATTAACGCTTGGATGAGCATTCCTGCACTTCTCAGGCTTAACACCTTGTCCCTGGAACTAGACTGCAGTGGGGAACTTCTGAGTTAAATGTCAAAGGTAAGCCACGGTGCAAGTCAAACACTTGAGCGGAGCTTATGGCCAGTAGCTTCAGTCATGCATTCAGTCTATTAAAATAGACTTACAATATACCGTGGAGCTCCATGCCTCGGTCATGGATAATGTCTGTGGCCAATTTTACAAACAAAATTCACACCAGTGAACGCTACCTCAGGGGATAAAACATATTAGCACATGGCTGTCCATACATCATCCGTAAAAAGAGACATTGCACACATCATAAGGGGTTTGTCAATTATACAAATCCTTTTTCTGGCTTGCATGCAAGTTTGTTTTCAGTTTACTCTCCCGTTGGAAAGTTCACAATGACAATGTGTGAATAACAAATATATCCAGCTATACCAACTCAGCAGGAAATAAGATTTACTGTATAAAATAAAAAATAAAGAAGATACACTGTTATACAATACCAAAATAATGTATAACTTTTCAGAGAAATTCACATTACCAAGTACTGCATGACTGTTCTTTGGCATTATTTATTTTCCGTCATTGTCCGTTTCACAGACGCAAAGGTAGAAGTTACTATTTATGGTCACATGCCTAAAAAGGGTTTTATTTGACACATTTACTCATACGTTTATAATTAAACAGCGGAAAAAAATATTAATTACTTTAAATCTTAAATAAACGCAATTGAAATTAATGAAATCATAAGTTATCAGCCAAAATTAAAGCCTTTTTCAGTTAAAAAAGTTTAAAGAGAAGCATGTACATGTTCCATTATGATCAATCATTGGCTCAAGTACATCATTCAGCTTAATATATAATGCAAACATACTGTATATACATACGAGTTGGTGAAGTTTTGTTCAGCCAGAAGAAAAAAGTAATAATACAGCAAGAAAACCATTTGCAGCCTTGTGCTCCCCAAAGAGCTCCATCTCCACAAAATACTCATGAAAACTACAAAAAAAAAAAATCTTATATTCAATATAGACTGGGATCAAAATGTTTCATGCTGAGGCTTTCTCAGAGTAAATGTCTCACAGATGAAAAACGCCACATGGAGAGAAACAATGCACCGTGATTTACAGTATCTGCTCTGCCAGCTGAGGAGCTATAGTGGTTCAACCGAGCCCATTAACATCTCTGAAACTGACGGGTTTAGGGTTTCAAAGATTTAGGTCACTCCGTCATCTTTAAGATGTTTCTTAGACACATTTGAATGGCTGCTTTCGTCCATACTGCCACGCAGTTCGTCACATTTGTCTAATGTTAGAGGCCACGAGGAGTGGAGGGGGACATACGGTGCAGTCTTGAACTTATGCTCCGGATTCATCATGCTAACTGGTGCATGAATTACTCTTAAACACAACAGCTGGTGGTCTGAGGAGCCCGAGGTAGAGCCCCAGGGTGTGAGATGACCAGCCCACTCATTTACCGGCAGCTTACACAGGGGACAGGAAACAGCAGGGTTCTGGGAGCAAGAGACGGGGCTGGCTTCTTTTCAGATTCGAGCACCCTGCAGCAGCCAAAGAACAAGGATGATGCCAAGAAACATCATAAAGACACGGTTAAATTGGAAAAAAAAGAAAAAAAAAGAAAAAAAAAAGCAAACTCACATTCAAGGATTCAGAAGACGTAAACGCTGGACACAAACTCCTCAGCTCATCAATTTCCATAGCACTTTCCAATGTGTGTAAATCTCCTTTGCTTTTTCCTAACAGGCCTTGAATTTTTAAAAGCACGAAGGCTGGAGATTTTCTTCCTTCAACCTCATCAACATTCTTCAAATGACAACACTTCAAGCTGCTTCCCTTCTGACATTAAAGTTATACGAGCTTGTCACATTTGTCATGACGGCAAGGCTCCCTGGGGATTCACTGTGAGGCCCTACTCAAGTCAGTGGTGTGAGCCTAGTGAGCCTCAATATCTCTCCCTGCAAGAGCGCTCTACATTCCCATCAGCCACAAGGGTGTGTGATTCAAATGATCTGTTGGTTCACCCCTGCTGTACTACTTTAGTTCTAGATGAGGTCTAATGTCATACTCTAGCACTTTGCAGGTTGTACATTCAACATGGCTCATTACAAGCCAATATATATTAAAATGATATTTAAAAAAAATACATAATTCAGTAACCCTGTACATAAAATACATCCAGAAGTTCGGCGCAGGTTTAAGGCAGTCTCAAAATAGGCACTGTTTTTTTTTTTTGTTTGTTTGTTTTTCCTGGTGTCTTTCTTGGAACACTTGAGATTTCAATTTCAAAGAAACTTCCTTTTGCTTCCCCTCATATGCTCTCACTGTGTGGCAAAAAATTATCATGAAATCCATCATCATCATCATCATCAACAGAATTTGGGCTCCCTTATGTTTCTGAGTGAAAGTCCTACAATTCCTTACCAAGTGTGGAAATGAAATGAGGCAACACAGGGCTGAGAAACATAACACCAACCTCTGACACACGGGGGAGTGTCATTAGATCCCTAAAGACCTTTCACTGTGAAGGCTATTATTTAATGTTATAATTAAAGCCCAGAAATATGACCCGGGGTTAAGATCAGCCCTCTACATTTCCACATTAACATAAAAATAATAACGATCTCCAATTAGTCTCTCCACCTCAACCCGCGAACGAGATCACACTAAACTGGGTCATGCACCCATGTAATCGGTATAAATTTTGTAATTCAGAACTGGAACAGCATGCCTTCTTTGCATGTCTTGTCCTAACTAACAACTGCTGCTGTTTGAAAACACAATCTCAAACAAATCATTGGGAATGTTGCAAGCCTGGCACTGTGGTGTTCTTTTGTCTCGTTGCTTGGTGAGCCATAATTGTCTATTCACTTGAGGGATGCAGTCATGCAGTTAGAACTCTTTTGTTCAGCCCACTGCAGTGCTTCTCAAATGAAATAAGTGAAGTTGAATACCAATAAGGTGCTGGGATGGAGTATACATTTTTTAATGTATATTTTCTTGTCCTCTTTGCACAAGTGTATATAAAATAGATTTTTTTTTTTTCAAGCAAACACATTGGTGTGGACACAAACCCATCTTCTTGTGTCTTTAATTTTGCAAACTTGAAAAATCCCAGGACCAACACTGAGCCACTTTAATAGTCCAGTTATGAAACACTTTCACGCTGAAAACTGTGCATGAGTTGTTAGAAACCTGGATAGCCACTAGAGACAGGACAAGTGAGTTTCTACCACCTCTGGCAGTCAAGAAGACTGAAACAGAACCCCTCATCGCAGCCATGAGTTGAATTTCACTTGCTCGATGGGCTGCTGCTCAGTTTGGAGTGAGTGTGACATTGCCTGATACTTCAGGCCACGGAGTACAAGGCAACACAGCAGATTTTCCTTTCGTCTAGAGGACAGAATTAATTGATTTTCTCTGGATAAGAGGGAGAATTGCTTGTTGGAAAAAAAAAAGTCTAAAGAAAATCAATTTTGGATGAAAGTGTGACGGTTACTTATAAAACTTTGGACTGTTTTACAGACACTAAATGCATACTATATGTTTGACAAATCCTATTCTTCTCCCAGTTTCAACTTAAAGGGTAACCACAGTGGATCACTTGCCTGCATCTCAACATCTCCCCTCCCTTCTCCATGAGACCAACTATCTTCACATCTTCCTGCACTAAACCCTGGAATCTACCGAGATCTTTCTCTTCTACTGCCATTAAGACAGCCAAACCAACAATTGACTGATGCTGGGATCAGATAAGCTTCTGTGCTGCAGAGCTTCGTTGTTTTAAAATCAAATCAAAGCAAATCAATAACTGAAAGATATAAAATAAAATACATTTAAAAGTGATCCATCATGGATTATTCAATTCGACATATACCATCATTTACTAATGTGTTATTTGTTTCGTCTTCTTTAGATAAAAGGTTCATACAGTTGAGCGCACCCTATTTGTAATAAATTCAGTTTTCACGAGCACTCAACAGGCGTATAACAGCCACCCATACAGTGTGCGTGAGGAAGCTTCAACCAAAGAGGCATAAGCTAAGACACATTTAATTTAATATTTTAGAATTAATTTTATATTTTAAAAAAAATTTCCAACCTCTCCTCCTTTTTTAAAACATTTGACTTGACATTTTTTAATCACCTTGCTTTTCAATCTCAATGTGTAAAATAATTTAAAAGTGTGGGTTTTTACTGAAGTATTCATTTCCCTGCTTTAATAAATCTGTAACAAAAGCTTCACTATATTTAAGGTCACGGATAATATTCAAAGAACTGCAGGTTAGCCACTGATATTCTGCAATGACTTTGTACTTTTAAAAAAGTGACTAAAATGTTGGATCATCTGCACCATTGATTTTGATACATGAAAACACCCCTGTGGTTTTGTTACAATGAAATCGCTGCGGAGGCTTTCGGGGGTAGAAACTGTTTTTTTTTTTACGGTACAACAGTGTCATTGTCAGGTCTCTGACGCCAAAGGCAGCAGATATGCTGGTATTTGTTGACAGCATCTGATGTTTCCACGACAATGTTGTCACACCATGTTTATTTGTACTTAATGCTTGTTTACTTCCACGTCTCTGAGGGGTGACTTATTTAGCGAACCACCTCAGCCGTGTCTAGAAAACAAAAATAAAAAGTCCCAAGTGGGAAAAGTATTTGCATCCTTGACACCTCGATATGATGTACCCATGTGGCTTTTCCCAAAGCACTGAGAAGCTCTCGTCTCTCTGAGCCCTATCATTGGTGTCAAGCTTGGGACTTCTATTCAGACACTCTTCCCCAGAGGCCAAAATCCTCTGTGGGCTAAACGAAAAACCGTAACAGTAAACACAACCAAACGCACTTATTCTCTACCATATGTCATAAATAAGGACAGAAAAGCCACAAACACTGCCACACTAGAGGGTGCAACCAAAATCGTCTTCGTAAATTATTGCCCCCTGTAGACTATAACAGGACCCTCCCACCCATGTCAGTCCACAGTATTTCTACGGTATCCTTGCCACGGACTGAAACCCACTGGGAAAAGTGTTTTCCTCATGGAGAGATCTCACATGTGACTTTTCCCTCAGTTCATTCAAACGAGAATCTTTCTTATAAGATTTTAGCAAGAGAAGCATTGCTGAAGACTATTTTTTCCCCCAGAAAGCCAAAATAAAAAGCTGCACGTAGCAATACTTTGATGCAACACAAATACCAAGTGAGATTGCTAATCCCTTGAATTCAGATGGATTACATTCTACCTGACTCTTTACTTGTACCCCAGGGCTCGTCTCAGCTCCCATTGAAAATATCATGTCAACACATGGTTAGTCAAGAATGCTTTCCATGCCTATATGCTCTGTACTACTGGGAATGTCAATTTATTTCCCTGCTTATTTTCTTTGGTATCTTTTCTAATCCCTTAGCATACAATCACATCCATCCTTTCACTTCTTTCTCTCAAGTTCGCTTCCAGGCTTGAGAGGGCAGCGATTCTTAATCCCCCTCCATTACTGATTTAGGCCAGCAGTTGATTGAAAACTGGAAAAAGTGCAGTAGCAGTCTCCTACGCGAGCCGGGAGGCTTTTCACACTACTCAGAAAACACCATACATGGTGCCGAGGATGGTTCCAGGAAGCTTGCAGACCATGTGCATTGCAGGCATGAATGCCTGCAGAGGGTTGACAGATTGTTCAGGTCAAGACAACTGTCACACAATCGCTTTTACCAAATCTGAACTGCTCTGCGGGAAGACTCACAATCAACCTCATTTGGATGTGTTAGGCACACAGTCTGTCTCATTCAGTGAAAGACAAAACATTTTTTGTCATTTTCTACCACAATGGAGACACAAAGCAAAAGAAAGATCCACAAAGTGAGGATAAACTGCTACAACCACACACACAGACACATACACACACAGGGAGTATAATCTCCCTCACTCATCTCATTAACCGTTCTCTCTGAAGATGTATACAGGATGGCAGGAGACTTATTTCCAATTTGGCAGAGCCAAGAGCATCTTAATGGGCTTTGGGAAAAAAAATAAAAATAAAAATGCCCCTCAGAGTTTTCATACTAATTTTTGCTGGGCAAGACTTTTCACAGCGGTATATAGTAATAATAATAAAACCAATGCATGGGTTTTATATAGTGCTTTTCAGGACACTCAAAGATGCTTTACATTAATTTATTCATTCACTCATACTCAATAGTGATAAGCTACTTATGTAGCCACAGCTACCCTGGGGCAGACTGACGGAAGCGAGGCTGCCAAACTGCACCATGTCAGTGATCAACGTGCGAACAAACCTGGAGATACTAATTACAAACTAATATTTTCTGCTGTATCACATGTTAGGAGAATTTAAAATGTATCAATGAAACAAATGAACTGCTGAAATCTGCAGAGATATGATGATAGAAGTCTGACCATAGAGTCACGATTATTTCCCTGGGAGAGTTTCATGTAAACGTATAACCCATAATCAAGTGATGAGACAGACAGCATGCCGCTGCTGTGTATCGAACAGTTAGAGCCTAAAAATATGACAACTGCAATAAACTCTTCAGGAACTGCTACTGATCGGCTTGACTCAGGTACAGTTTCAGCTAATTGAAAATCGGATCCAAAAACCTGTTTTATCATATTAAAATTCTGGGTAAGATTCATGTCAGGCTGTCCAAGTGCCTGATTTAAATGAAAAGGAGCGTTAACAAGAGTTGTAAGATGAAGTATCTTGAGATCTACAAGGATTTCTATTTTGAAAAAGCTTACATTTTGACAATAACACCATATACTGAAGGTTCACAAGGGTCCTTAAGTACAAACAGTAAAGATCTCTGAGATCTGGGTTGTGTTTCAGGGACTTGGGGAAATACACGCATTCACAGCCTACAAACAGCCAAGTGAAGATCACAGTGAGCAACAGAGAGAGTTTGCGTATTAGATATTCACATGAGGAAAAAAAGACGCTGGATTGTATAACAGCTAATAACTGTTCTGTTAAAGAGAAATCAAATAATATTCTTTAAGGTTGTTATGGATGAACCCCAAAGGTAATTGTTATTCTTGAGAAGGGAAATATAAGACGTGGGCACAGCAGTAA
This sequence comes from Blennius ocellaris, assembly GCF_963422515.1. Taxonomy (NCBI): domain Eukaryota; kingdom Metazoa; phylum Chordata; class Actinopteri; order Blenniiformes; family Blenniidae; genus Blennius; species Blennius ocellaris. The sequence continues at coordinate 27,122,942 of NC_137650.1, read as the reverse complement.
TGGGAACTGCAGCACATCGAGCGGTTTTGTTTGAAAGCTGTAGCAAAGAGCCGCGTCGTCCACCCATGAGAATCCCAACTGCTCTGTGTAAGTACATGTTGATATTAACAGCAAAGTCTCTGTGAGATACACCAGAGCAGGGCCTGACTGAAACATTGAGGAGTAGCTGTGTTTATGAACGAAGGGCTGACAATCAACTAGCAATGTTTGTGTGACAATATAACTAATGTCTGACATGCAAGCATGGGTTTGAACCTCCCAGGCATGCTGGATTGTTACATTACATACCAGGCAGGCGGCACGAGCACAAGGGAATCACAAACTCATCTTGGTGGACTTTAATGAAGCTGTCCAGAAGCCAGCTTTGCACATTTCTCAGGTTCAGTCCACATACAACAGCATAGTTCTACACCACAGCTCTATCTATATTATCATGCAAGGGTAAAACTATATTATTAATAAAAACTGCGCAAGCATAGAGTATGAATGAAATTGTGTACTACTGAGCATCTCTTCATAGCTCAAAAGCAGTTGGAAACCGCCTTCTACATATTTCTGCTTTATGATCGACCCATCCATCTTTAATGCAGCTTTATCAAAGTCAGGGTCACAAGGCGCTGGAGCAGATCGCAGCTCACTGTGGGTGAAGACAGGACACGCCCTGGACCGGTTGACTGTCCGTCCCAGAGAACCAGACACACAATCACGTATACGCTTCCTGGAAATTTATAGTAACCAATGAGACTTAAATGTACAGTATGCGTTTGAACTGTGGGAGGAAACCAAAGTAGCAGGGAAGAAAACTGAAGCATGAATGTAAACCTCAAATATGACTTGAACAGAGACTGTTCCCACTATAAAGCATGAGTGTTAACCACTATAGGATGGTGCTGCTTGCTTTATAATCATTGTAGAATTTTTAACTGGCATATTGTCATTGGCATCATTAGTATCATTGTGATATAAATTAACACACTGATTGGAAAATAAAGGAAGCGTTTACCTACAAATGTTTATAACTGAAAAATAAAACCACAAAGAATCCACCTAGCAGGCTGGTGTGATTCTTGAAACATTTATAAGAGGTTTTTACTCTGGATGGTTTATTGGATTCTTTACGTTTGCGGATACATTTTACGACCCTCCTGCCCATTAGACTCATTTAGGGACCACTTTAAATACTGGCTGCAAGGATGGAGTGGAAACTTCTATTCAAGCAAAAAGAAACTGAAAGAAAGGTATCTGCATTTCTGTCCTTGAGAAAAAAATTCTTTGATTCAATTACTTCAAATGACTGTGGGTTTCTTTTCAATAGCATATTCAAGCACGCATTGTATCCTCACCCTATTTTGTTTTATAACGGCTATAAACAAACTCTGTAGCCTCTCCAACACCATCACTCAGCTTGTCAGTGACAAAGAGCTGTCAAAATAATTAGCTTATGCAAATGGGAGCTTAGAACTTGAGGAGGCCACCTCTGCAGAAGTATTAAACCTGCGTGTTTTGTATCAAGAGACATAGCAGTAGCATGACATAGCAAATGATGGAGGGATAAGTGCTAACACTGTTCCTGCAGCTCACCACACGTTTGTATTAGCATAACTAATTAGGTCTAATTGAGGGCTTTTTACTATCCCATCTCCTGAGGCCTATATCTAACCTCTGTTGTATTTATGCGAAGGTTATTTGAAAACAAAATCCAATTGCATGTATTGTTTATGCAGCTGCATTAATGGTAAAGAGGTTGTGGTGGACAGTTCTGTTTTTTGTTTTATTTTTATTTAAACATGCTGAAATGTAAAACAGATAGCTGGTGTTTCGTGAGATAAAACACTATGAACTTGACAAAACTAAGACAGCATGTCCACGTATTTCCAAATCATGTATAAAACATTATCTGACACAACCCGAAATTGTTCTTGTGATACATGGATCTGGTCCAGGGAAACAGAGGCCAAAAAAACTCTCTGCTCAAAACTATGGGAAATCAAACTCAGCTTAGGAGCTGTCAAACTAAATGAAAACAGCTGCAAAACAAAAGTATGAAACATTGTCTTGGGAAATATTTAAAAAAAAGATTGAATAGAAAGTGTACATACACGAGAGACAATAGTAAAATGTTTGTGCTAAATATTAAAGAAAAGGGGCGCTTCACCTGAATTGACCGTGTTGGTCCTGCTTCAAGTGCCCTGCCATATGGAAATGAATAATGAAATAATAATAATAATAAAGCAGCAACTGCACTGTTTTAATAAGTGTATCCCTGTAAGTGCCTGTGAGAGAGAGAGAAAAAAAAACTAAGCATTAATTATTCTACCCACATTGTCTGCTCTTTTCATTTGAGTAGTCTGCTAAAAGCGTCTGCTTCTGAGCTGTCGATAAATGGAATAGAAGTTACTACTTAGGCAAAACAAGAACAGATGCCAAGTTTTGTCCCTTCAAATGTCACATTTTCAATATAAAAACGGGCTTTCTTTTGTTGTCATTTTTAGTTTTAAGATTAGTCCAGAACTATAAATAGAGATAATAACAGCGTCAGTCCCTCCCACACAATAGTCACTGGCACAGACCTTTATATGGTCAATCAATAACAAAAGTATTCCCTTCCCCTTAATAGCAAAACCTTGTTAAAACACAATAAGGTGGCTCTATCATCATTACTGCCTGACACTGCCAATTACCAACACAGGATCTCCGTTTTGTCTGTAAGAGGCAATATCGGGATTAACTTCAGGTCTCTCTGTTTCTCCTCTCCCCTCTCATGATGCAGACTATGTTTACTGACTAATCTCTTTTCTTACTTTGGCCATAAATGTGATTACCACGACACCAGAGATAATGAAACCCCATAGCTCTGCTCTACCAAAGAGCATGAATTGAAAACCTAAGCTGTAGCCTTGAGGAAAATCTAAACGGCAAGACAAAAAGATCCCCTGGAAAAAGAGAATTGCATGTTGAGTGCATACAGCCCCCTACCGGTAAACAGCACGCACTATTTAGCCAAATCCAACACAACAAGCTCCATGATCTTCTGTTGAATATGAGCAACAGGTACATGCAGCCAATTTTGAAATATACTTAATTGAGACTTTGGAGTGCGGTCGGTCGGAAGTAAATCCAAATGTAGGAAATTTCAGGTCAAGCAAACGATGACAGTCACTGTATCTGTTGGATGGATTCATCTCTTTGAACACATATTTTCTAATATCCATAAGGGCAAATGAGGTGACCAGGTTCACGTATGACTTGACTTTATGGTATTACTAATGTCAGATTAAAATTCCATGTTATAATTGACAAACTTTTTTTAAACTAATACCAAACTTTCTTTGGAACATTAATACATTTACACTAGAAACAGGAGACATGTGAATGACATGTCTCCTGGGTTGAAGGTAATACACTCAGCTTGCAGTCTTTCATCTCTGGCTAAAATGGAAATGTGAGAAATCACTCAGCAACGACTTGCATGTCATTCAGGAAAGGTATCCAACACTTTACAACAGGGAGTCGATGGGGGAAAGGAATGGTTTGGGAAAGTCAGCTTCACGAATCGGCACACGCTGCCAAAAATAGGATACTTTTTTGTTATTATTATTATGAAGACTGTGTAGACTGTTTGAATCCTTAGATTAAAAAAAGAAAGAAAAAAAACCGCATTGACAAGATGTGAGTGGCAAGATCAAGTAGATGCTCAAAGGCTTTGGGAAAGATCACATAGTTCATTGCCTTTGTGTTTAATCTGTTGGGGGAGCGAGACGTGGCACGTGGAGAAAAGATGATGCTGTCAGTCTCACCTACCTGATATTTCCTGATGAGGTGCATTGACAAGGCTGAATCCTTTAGCGTTATAAGCTTGTCTAACGTCGCTACAGCTCCGCGCTTTGCTTTCACCAGCAGATGACAGGGACAGCACCGACAGAGTACATAAGGCGACTTGCAGCCTCCACATCGCACACATCGGTGAAATCCTTGATGGGGTTTCACAGAGAAATACCAGCTCCTCCGGCATTAAAAAAAAGAAAACAATCCAAAAAAGGGGGGACAGATTGGAAGATTTCTCCGGTGGTGTTAGATGCTCATTTAAAAAGAAGGGGAAAAAATCATAATAAAGCACTCCTCACTTTAGATACTGGTGCGTCCACCTCATTTTCCCTTCTTGAAGAAAAAAAACAAAATATATAAACGAGTCCGACAGCTCCCGGTGCCAGCAAATCCGTGTTGAAGGGAGCTACCTGGTGCTCAGTGTGCCAACAACTTCTCCCGCACACACAGCTGCCCTGCGTTTCTGTGAAGAAGAGACGGACGCAACGGAGAAGCACGCAGCGCAGCAAGCAGAGCGCACGAGGGCAGGGCAAAACATGGAGTGGAGTGACTGTCTTCAGCGGCTCGCATCCAGGGGCGCGCAACCTCCTCTGTCTGCTTGCATCCGTGGCAATGCACGCCACACCACAGCACGTCGGTGTGGAGGAGACACATGTTGGAGGCGCGGCGATCTGGAGGTGGAGGTGGAGAGTGGGCGGAGTGGAAAGACTGACACACTGACCAGACTCAGGGATGATCCCCCCATACCACCGATCAATTAACAGTCCACAAATCCGGAGAAAACCCCTGCTGGCCCACAAGTGTCTAGGTGTGGGACCAAGCGGTGAAAGTGAAAATTTGGCGGATAAAATCATGTGTGGCAGGCTGCATGTTAGAATATCAGTTCAAGACACACAGCATTTGCATCACTTCACACGACAAACCCCAATTTTGTAGTCTTCCACCAATAGCATAATTCCCATAATTGTGGTGGATAGAGCACCCCCCCCCCCCCCCCCACTTCCCCATTTCAAAAAGATATGAATTATCCAACCCAATGCATATGATCAAATGCATTTTCAAACTTGATAATTTTCACATTTTAGATTTACATATAAAAAGAAATTATTGAAATGATGGAACAATTAATGTTTGACAAGTGTATTTGTGACTCCACATTCCATCTCTGCCCGACCATGATATGATTTGCATATGTGCAAATCATATCATGTTGACATCGGATATGCACCCCTGAGTTTGAGCATTGGAGATGCGTCTCTAAAAATAAATTTGAATATCCTTGAAATTGTTTATTGTTATTTCCACAACCAGAAACATAAAATATTCAATATTACTTAAATGTTTAATCTAATGTACAGTGGAGCTTCACAGTTAAAGCATGAGGGAAACACTTTTCTATCCATACATCATCTGAAGAAGGAGCGGATCCCAGCTGAGTCAAGTCAGTGTAGACGTTTTTGGACTACGAGAATAAATTTTAGTATATGGAGAAAAACAATATATGCACAGGGAAAACATGCAAATTCCACAAAGAAGGATCATCAACAAGACTTGAACTGGGGATTTTCTTGCCCACTACAGAACTGTGCAACCCTCAGCTTGAAAAGAAAATATTTGTTTATGTTTGAAGCAAACATTATTTGACAGAGTGATATGATTTCCTCCTTATCTCTGACATTTACATCAATATTCATAATATTCAATCCCAACACCCCCCTCCACACACACACACACACACACACACACACACACACACACACACACACACACACACACACACACACACACACACACACACACACACACACACACACACACACACACACACACACACACACACACACACACACACACACCCAACCCACTGGGAAGTGCCTATTCAACAGCTTGTAATAAGATCCTTAAATACAAAAACTTAATTAAGGCAAAGTTGTTTGGGAATTTTCTATTTATGAAGATTACTCGACCTAATTTAATTTCACTGGCCACAAAACACCTGGCAACACTGAACTGAACTGACTTTTCACACCCTCCCTGGCATCAAAGTGATTTTCAACATCTCTTAACAATGAAGCAACTTTGCGAGAGGAGGATGAAAAAGTTTTCTTCTTATAATGAAGAAAATCTAACAGAAGAAGTATCTCGTTATAACATGAAATGTGCTCTCCTGAGAGTATGAAAGTAGACTGCATCTCATAATATCTTGTATAAACACTCCCGCTGTGTGTTTTTTGTGGGTTTAGGAGCTACTGTGGCTTGTTAAAATCAACTTTAAAATGCACTGTAAAAGTGCAATTAGCTATTCAGGGTTGTGAAATGTAAAAGAAAATGCAGCGGAGCAGTATTGCACTAGACCATTGAAATAGAGTTTGCGCAACGTGGTGAGAAAATTACTGCATCTTTGTATCTTACTACAGTATTTATGTCATGCACCAAAATGATAGATGCATTGCACAACTTCTTTTTTTTGTGTGATCTTGTGAAATAGATCAATTTCAGATGCTTCATCGACACATCATCAGTGATGTTAACTTGAGAGGACTGCATGAAAGAAGCCAATGAGAGGAAAAGGGTGAACTGTGCAGCAGGGTGTGAGTCCATTGAGGGAGCATGCAGAACCTTTGTGGGCCAGTCCCTCTGCAAGACCTTCAACATACTGGTCGACACAAGGATAGGCAGCAGAAAATGCTCCATGCTGGCTGTGGATCAAGAGAGAAGATCCATGGTTAGGGTAGAGATTCAAGATGGGACTTGATCACCCTTGGCTGGTTCACCTGGATGAGAGTGTATGACATTTGAAAGAAGCCTCAAAAACTTTGGAGGACTCCAGGAACCACACCTGGCCTGGGCAATGTTGTGGCAACATTCCTTGGAAATTTCAGTTGCTTATTCATGTCAACTTTCAGTTCCCAGTTAGGTGCTGTTGCTAACAGTCAAGGGGAAGTGGTCCTGTCCTCACAGAGAACATTTGAGCAGCATCTTAAGATATGACACCTCCCTCTCGGAGAACAAGTAGGATGGGCTTAGTGGTACGTCACAGGCATTAAGAAACTTATCCAATGGGGAACAGTCTCCAACAACTGTCCAGGAGCTCTTAGTTCTCCTACATTTCTGGTCTGCCCTGAGTTTGATTTTAACCTGAGCAACTTTTGAATGGTTCTGTGTGCTATAACACCTCCTAGTTAAATTGTATCACTGTCATCTTCAAATGAATCATTTGAAGTGTAATCTCATTTAAATGTATATGGTTCTACATTTTTTTTCCGAGGTTCTATCATTTTTTTCCTCCGTGCTCTTAGCGGACGTTTGCACTGCAGTTACACAATAATACATTAAAGAGCAGCATCTCTGCTCATCCTGTAAATAAACCGTTTTTTGTTCGATTTTTTAGTGATAGACTATCAGAGTAAAACTCGTGTCCCATTACCTGCCCTGGACTGAGTCCCAAAAAGAGAAATACATTCCCAGATCTCCATTTGTAGCGTAGAAATATTGATCTGGTTGTTGAAGGCTTTGTATTCTTATGGTGCGACATGTCACTTACTGTTAGGCACAGATTACCAAAATAATTTTTGAATATGAGCATAGATCTGCATAGCACAAGTACAATATATGAATTGTGCTATACAGATATCAGCTGAAGTGAACAAGAAATAGGAGGTGTAAAACGACTGCCTCGCTCACTTCAACTTGTCAGATTTGAAACAAACAGCTCTTGGCGTCTGGCTGTCTGGGATAGAGGACACTCACAATAGAAGGGATGGACTTGGACCACCTCCTACAAGCGAGTATATGTCATTGTGCTTTGAATCTCCCTGGCTGAGTTAGAATTACCCAGTGAGAGTAAATTAATGGGAGCGTACCTCAAAAAGAGCTGGCACTGAAACTGGCACATCCCTCCGGTAACCACGACACGCAGTGCACAGGACCAGCGTTTTTTAGAAAACCATGGTGGAACAGATGAGAAGGGAAATTAGCTACCTGAAAACTGCACAGGTTTACCTCAATTAATTACTTTCTTGGTTCAAATCCTTCCACATATTTTAAATTGTGCTACCATCAATATATCCGGTATCAAGCCATCAGTCCTTTTTTTTATAGAAAAGTCATATCCAAAACAGATTTGTTGGAGTAATTTATTGTGTATGCATAGTAGTAGCTAAATATGACAGTGTTTTACTTGAAACATTTCATTATACTGAACAGTTTTCTCTTCGCATGATCACAAACATGCATTCACGGAACAAGCATACCGAGCAGAGTAATCAAGAAACACAGAGAAAGAGTGGCGCGAGCTGAAGCTGGATTTGATCAAGCCACATTCACATTCGCAACTTGTTAGACTTCACAAGTAAGAATTTGAATGTTCTTTTGCTGCTGGCAAAACTCCAGAGTCAAACAAGCAACAAAAGGAAGTGGCCTCACCTACATCACATCATTTCTCGCCAAAGCAGAACTCATTAACAGATATCTGTAAAGAGTAAACCAAGTCTCAGGAGAAATCAAATGTAAAAGGTGCTGTTGTTTGGGAATGATATGAAATTTCCCCCAAGAACAGAAGATGTCTGTCGGTCTAAATGAAACAGGAGATATTATTCTACTTTGTTAGATTCAGCCATTTTCGTGGAGGAAGACAGACTCAGTGGTTCATGTGATCTAAATGAAATTAATTTTGCTCCATATTATCCTTTTCATACAAGTTTAATGTGATTAAGAGGAAAGTCAGTTTTTCTCCATGAAATTTTAAAAAGCAACAGCGACTGCAATATGAATATTTTTGAAAAGAACAAGGAACCCCTTTTTCTCCTTACAATAATGTGACAAATTGTATTTCCTCCGTTTGGAAAGCCGCTGTCTGTAACTTCAATTTCTTCTGAACCTTAAATACGAAAACAAAAAATAAACAATTTTGCTCTCACAGAGTGATTGTCATCCAACGAGCAAATGGTATATTATATTATAGTGTTTGTATGTTCATGGTGAAAATGGAATAATGATGTACAGTATGTCTTTTAATCAACCTAATAATGACAAATATTTCATTTTTCTTCAAGTGATTTATAATAGATGTGTTGAAAAGCTTTGATGTGGAACGTCAGCAAAAATTACATTGTCACATATTTAACTAAATGTATATCGATGTGGTATTTCATTCAATCATTCTTGTCACAATGGTTTTTGATAATATGAAGCAGGTCTAGTCATTTCCATTTTGTTGTAACTATATTGAGCTTTGATTTTTAAATCTGTTCTTGCAATCAACAAGGAACATGAATCAGGTGTTCAGTTGCTGTTTGTTCAAGCGGTAAACCCAGACTGGCCCACACTTAGCTCTTTTATAGGAGCAAAAGGTGTTTCAGGTCAGTATGGGAGCTCTAACTAATTATCTTCTATTGCCAGTCGCAAAGCTAAGATCAAATGCTCTCTTCCAGTTCACCACTGGTTTCATCTGTGCAACACTAAGGTCGTCCGACTCAGCTAATAAGCCCTTGCTAATGAGGCCTAGAGATGATGGCCAGAAGGTGATCCCAGTAGTGGATCGATAGCCCACCACGAGGAGTCGGTGCAGGGTTCATCGTGACTCATATGCAGCTCACCGTGGGGAAAATGGAGCTCTCACCATCCAGCTCCAGAAAGGAGGGCTAATTGTCAGAAATTTGACTTCACCTTTTCAGAAGCTATTAATGTTCCTAAGTTTTATTCTGAACTGGAATCAATATCAAGACAGTTACACAAATAGAAAGACCTAAAGATAGATGGACCAATCAATCAGAATCAATACACTGTGGATGTACCCATGAGCACCAAGAAGACAAATAACTGGCTGACACTGTGGATAAATGGTGGGGCGGCGTGCTGTATGGTAGAGTGGATGGATTCATTTATTAATGTAAAAATAAGCAAACAAATGAACATTCGATTTCAATGCACCGTGCATATCCACGTTTTTGGTCATGGAGCGAATATAAACTTGAATCACTGCATGCGTTATACAAGGCAGCATGCAGTGTCATCACTGGTATGTGAAGTACAGTCTAAGCAAAAATAATAAGGTCACTTTGTTCACATTAGTACAGCAAGGAAGGAGATGAATAATTAATCATATATTCATAATTCATGGATGTTTAAGACAAATATGTGCAATTACTGTAAAAAGGTAAATCACCACTTTTTTTTATTCTCCAAGAAAGATTACCCTTGTATTTATGATGCTTAACAAGAAATATATACTTTTTTTCCAAAGAAAAACAACGTGTTTTTATTTATTTGCATCTACACGTTAAACTTCAACCTTCAAGAATATCATCTTATAAAATGACAATTCAGTTAAGTATTTTACTGTATTTACTTATGAATATGTGTTGCAATGGTAGCAGAGTAAACATAATATCTTGGTATGCTTTTGCATGTTTATGCGGGTTAGGGTTAGGGTTAGGATTTTTTTTTTAGGCAATATCTGCATTGCCTGACCCTGTAATCCCATAATCCCAGATAAAACACACTTTTGGCATATTCAAGAGTTTCCGTCATGTTCAGTATAACTGCAATATCTTTGCATGAAAGAGTCAATGAGACACCCAAACCATGGACTTAAATAATCTTAATGCCCTCATATTAAAGTGATGAAAAAGCAGTTCAGGCTCATCTTATTGCATCCTGTACATGAACAAAGAGAAGACCGTTTTTATCTCTTTGCCGTGGAGCTGTAGTGACATTAAAACACAGAAGTTATGGTCTTATATTTTTAAAAGATGTTGGAAGCTGGTGTTGAATGGTCTGCAATATATATTTGGCAGTGCAACCTTCAGATTTGAAATATTCCAGTTGTATAATTTGAAGGTGAATTTCGATTCAGCCTAAAGGCACATGGCAATGGCAGCAACAACCTTCTGTCTGATTGAGCAGTGAATACTAGATTTTGTGGTGCTCTGATAATGCAGGAATAAATGCAGCCGTCATGCATTTGGCACAATGTTTTGCATGCTGTGAATTGCAGCAAATAAGTAAGATTTAGTCACAATCTTGGATGTAACAAGAGGGTGTTGGGATTATTTGCAGCATGATTGTGCTTTCGAATGTTTGTCTTAGTTTCAAAAATTACACTCAGTGTCATCTGATACAGTTTACACATCTTATGATTAACTGTCACAGTAATAAATATAACTTAGTTTAATCAAACAACTCAAACATAAACCATTTTTTTTGCAATGATACTATTTTTTTTCTAATGCTCAGTTTGGCTTGAGGCCAATAACGAGCTATTACTGTAATTTATTTGCACCTTTACCAGTGAGAACGTAATATTCTGTGGCGTTGAACTGAACTACATTTGAGAGAGGCTATGCAAGGGCATATTAATAAAACAAGCATTAGGCTAACACCTAAAGAAGGCTATGTCAGTTGATCTCTCACACTCACATTCACACCTATCAATTTAAAGAGCATGATTTCTCTTGTATGCTTGTCTTTGGAGTGTGAATGGAAATTTGAGTATGCATACAGGGGGAGAGAGAGAGAGAGAGAGAGAGAGAGAGAGAGAGAGAGAGAGAGAGAGAGAGAGAGAGAGAGAGAGAGAGAGAGAGCATGCAACCTTCACCCAGAAATACAACTGATTCCTGAAGTGAACTGGGGACATTCTCCCAGGTGAGAATGCAAACCACTCCAGCCATTGCATCATCTGAAATAAACAAAAGAAACAAAAACTTGTAAGTGGAATTCGAGGTCGAGCTTTTGAGACTACACCTAATAAAGTGTATTCGGTATAATAGTGTACCTAATGAAGTGGACAACATCATGTTTAAACTGGCTTATGTGTGTGCAACAAGCTTATAGCAGCATTCATGCGTATACTTCTTTTATTCCTACATATCTAAAACTATAAATTACTACATTGCCATGTTGAAAGCCGGTAGGACCAAGAAAGTAATTTAAATGTACATTGAACTAAATTTATTCTATTAAAGACTACACTGGCTAACAATCACAGATCTGAAGACACAATCAATAAACTGCATGCTGGCTCAAATGTTAAATCACAGTATGCCTGCTCCTTAATCATTTTCACACAACATGGAAAAGGTCATGTCAGAGGCACATCAATCTATTGTTGACAAGCATTAACTAGATTAAGCGGGCAGACTTTGACCTGCTATTTCAACAAACTAGTCTGTTTTGGATTGGGCTTTGTTTCAGAGGGTCTTATGTATGAGCCTCACCACAACTGTTAACGTTATGGGTTTACCTAATGAATAGAACAGAAAAATAAAGCATCTCACTGCAAGTATTGTGTGTGAATTTGAACTTGCACTCTAATTGTAGGAAGCATACATGTCATGCTGAAAAGTGTGAGGCTGTTTTAACTTAACAGAATGCTTCAGTTCTTCCGATTCACATTTAAACCTCAAGGATTTATTCAAATTATTGCAGCGTGAGTAATTTTTATGTATCATACATAATTCAAAATAGTTTCAGGTGGTTGTTTTCCTGTGATGGAAATTGTTTTGAGCTAATTAACAAAGTCCCAAGGCGTGATAATTAAGGAATATGAAACTTATTGTGAACAGAAGCGGATGAGTTACAGGGAGTGTTGCTCCAGATGAAAAGTACTCCTGCAAACATCATATTAGTTATTTCATATATGAGCTAATGCGCTATTGTTAATAATAATTGTAACACTTGTTGATCATAAGTGGATAAAACCTCGCTTTCCCTCATCAAGATCAGAATACTTCTCACAGAGAGCACTGTTCAGCCTTTAAAAACACTGGACGTGTTTGAGAAAAATGGCCACTGAAGGAGCCGGGATTATTGATAAAATATTTTAGATATACAGCCATACAGTAGTAACTGAAACATTCTGAGTTTAGGCGTTTTGACCAATAATAAAGATGAGAAGCTTATACAAAGTGATGATCAGATCAATTTGTGTAGGGTTAAAAGATTGATTTGAGTGTACATCTTGTGCTTTGAGTACAAAGAGGTAAGATGGCTTTTAGTGCAGTGAAGTGCACTAAAGTCAAAGTAGTGACAGCAGTATTAAAAAGCTCACGACAGGATAAACTGGAGAAGACTTTCAAACTGTGAAAAAGAAAAGGACAGCATTGGATGTGAAAGGCTCTCCATATTATTTATTTCGGTTGCATTTGAAAACAGGGTCATGTGGATATTGAACTTGGATGTTAATGTTTTGTATATGTAATCGCTGAAAGCAATGCAGTGGATATGAGATCTTGCAGGAGCCTCTGCATTGTTGTCCGACTGCATATTGCCAACGAATAGGTGGAAGCAGACAATTTGTTCGCAACTCCAACACCTAAAATGAGCTTAACAGATGCCAGAACCTTCAGAGTAAAAGCTATTCTTAGACACAAAAGCTCATCAAGATGAGTGACAAGTGCCGGAGAAGGAATTTGACCAAGCGCGGTGGAGGTGCGAGACACAAACATTTCCTGGCACAAGACAAATAGATGCATTTTGTAGGTTTTATTCTCTGCAACGTCTGATTCAAACGCTTTCATTTGTGGCATTAACACCAAACAAAAGCAACAACAAACAACAACATTAGGTGCTGATGAACATATATTTCAAAGTAAACATGATATTTTCAAAACAATTGCAATGAAAAGACAAAAATTAGAGGAGGGAGAGGAGAAACGGGAAAATGAAGAAAAAAGCAAAGAATATGTAGCCCAGGGGAGTCAAACATTTGTAAGTGCAGTGTTTAATCCAGCTCTCTTGATGATATTGCAAAGGGTCAAATTTAGTAAAGAAGGGATATTAATTGAGCTTTTCAATAAAAGTAATTTTTATTTAAAATGTTTTCACATTTTGACACTGTTGTATTGAGATTAACAGATAGACAGACAGACAGACATAGATATAGATATAACTCCCAGATCTGCCTCATCTCTGAGCCTCACTGTACCTCCAATCCTCATGACCACCATGGAGTGCAGAGGCTTCAGCTCGCCCTCCTCTGGAACCCAAGATGAGAAACATTCAATCTGTCGCCGCTTTTAAATCTCATCTTAAAAAACATATTTTAAAACAAGCGTATTCATTTGAACAATGACAGTCTAATGCAAATAACTTGTTGTTTTCATTTCTATTAATGTTTTGAGTTGTTTGTAACTGTATTTTAACATGCTTGTAGTATACAGTGACCTTGGGTGTCCTAAACGAGGCTGATAAATAAAATGTATTATTACTATCATCAATAAATACTAACCCTTAAAATGCAACTCTAACAACAATAGAATAAAGATAAGTTGCTTTTGCAACTGAAATTCAAATGGAAATGTACCATCACTATTCAATGCTCCCATAAACTAAACAAGACAAAGAAATGAAGAGCATTTAAGAAATAAAATTATTTTTTTAATGTTTAATCCATTTACAAAACAAATAATATAGCAGTAAAATATGATAAAATGTGTGTGTGTGTGTGTGTGTGTGTGTGTGTGTGTGTGTGTGTGTGTGTGTGTGTGTGTGTGTGTGTGTGTGTGTGTGTGTGTGTGTGTGTGTGTGTGTGTGTGTGTGTGTGTGTGTGTGTGTGTAAAGCTTTAATGCAATTTTCATACAGTATGTCTGTATCTCTGCATCTGTTTTTGTGCGTGTATTGCCACCATGTTGGATTGTTTTTTTAAATGCTGACAACATAGCATCTGTCTCAAAAACTGCATCTGTACATCTGTTACAGAGATATTATAGCTATCAGTACTCTTGTGACAAAAGTTGACTGGATAGAACCAATAGGCAGTGCAGGAGAAGAGGTGAGTGAGTTCACCAACAGAGAAGTGGCGAGAATGACCAGAACATAACAGGCATGCTCTCTTGTTCAGAATATTTTTTTTCCACCACCAGTATGGATTAAAAGTCAGATTCATCCCATGTGAGAGTTCCTCCTTAGGCCATGCCTGTTCTCTCAGCAGATTTAATTTATCAGCGTGATCAGGAACAAAATGGCCACAAACATAAACATATGCACAAACTTACACACAGAAAAACACAGCAGGACCCCCACATAAACCCGTGACCTTTACCTCCAAAGTACAGCATTAAAATTCATGAACCATGAAGCTGAGTCCCTGCTGCTCATCTGTGTGACAGAGGCATAGAGTTGGTTTCACACTCTAGACAGTATTTCATTACTGATGGCCAGTCAGTATTGCTGAAAACAAACATATCATAGCTGCTGTGATACCAACAAATATTCATCTTTTATTATAACAAATAAAACCAAAACTCATGATGAAGCCTTCTCTAAAAACACCGCACATGGAAAATTAGAAAACTTTGACCCAACTCTGCAGTTTCCATTAACCAGATAGGGCTTTATATCACCTTTTCAGCTCACTGTGGTGGTTTTAAATCACATCTTTACTGTTTTGATTCATTCTCACTGCTTCCATTAACGTCCAGCCACAGCAAGCATCTGTGTAAAATCATGGCACACTACCTGCCCTTTGCCCAATGGCAGGCACACAGTTAGAAACTAGTGAGTGAGCATTTTAGAAAATGGACAAGCAAATTATTTACCCACAAATATAGTGAGGACTTAAATCTGTGGATCCAGGAAAAAAGAATGACCCACTGACATTGCTCTGTTTTTGTGTGAAGTGTAAAGAGACACTTGGGGACAACTCTGCTTCAGTTAGTATCTTCCAATTACAAAGTTCGTAGTTCAATTCCCATATTGCCCTGCCCATGTGTTGAAGTGCCTTTGAGCAAAATAATGTGGCCAAAGTACAAGTACCTTTTATGGTAGCTGTCACCATTAGCCTTTGCTTGCTAAACATGTGAATAAGGATGATAAAGGTGTGCCGACAAGCATGGACTACATAAAAAAAGTCAATGATACAGAAGCAAATTAGTTGTGATGTATTCACCATGTACCCAACCGATCACTAGATTAAAAAAAAAAAGTAATTGACATCATAAACGTAGCCAGTGACTAAGCCAGGCAGCTTTGATCTCATAAATATCATAACCCTTCACCCAGTAATATTTTGCAAAATATTGTGATAGCTTAATGACTATAGAATATGAAAACAGATCCACTTATTTTAATTATTTTGATCAAAAACACTTTTAAATCAAAGGTAATTAAAATACAAATCCAGCTTATTAGAAAATGACGGAGTATTTCCCATCATGTAATCACACACACTGTAACAGCGCATCAGATCGAATTTATTCTGCAGCATGACAAATGCATGTCCAACGTATAAAGAGCCAAAATCAGTAACAAGTCTTGCAACAGATGGTATAGCCTCGGCACAACTCTGATCTTAACAACGTCAAGCGAGGCTGGATTACATGAAGAGACAGAAGACACTATACATCTGGGGGTGGACGTGAAATCACATCAGAATATTGATTTAATTTACTTTGTGTGGGTTTCTCTTGCTCTTCATACAAATGATACCAGAAATCTGAATTTTGAACTTCATCTTTAGTGCTTTTCATGTTTATTTTGTGGTGAAAAACTGCAACATCCATGTATAGTTTATTGTTCTGGAAGCATTTTTAAAAAAGAACAAATCCTACACCTACATTGTATAACCTGTTTCAAGTTGTTTTTTTGTTTTTGTTAGCTTTGCATAAACTAACAACACACATACATGAACAAAGTATTTCCTATTACCTTGTCACTGAGATACATGAATATATGTGAAAATGTCAGGTTTTATGGACTTAACTAAGGTGTGTTCTTATGCACAATAAATGTACACAGCTGACACAGAGTGTAACTGCAGTTCATTTATCAAAAATGATTTTCTGTCTGTACATTTATGTATGCCTTTTAATAATGGATAAAGAAAAATATGTCCGGGTGAGATATGGTTCTCGGTACCAAATCTTTAAGCTGCTCTGTATGTTCTTTGGGCTTTATTGAGATCCTGAGGTAATCTTGGGCAGACTACCAAAGCTGGGAGTTTAGGTCTGCTGCAGAAAATACATAGCAGCCTATAAGATATAATTCATATTTATCACTTCAGCCCTTCATTAATAGCATGCCTCGGGGTGACAGTGATCAAAGTTACACTCTCAGAGTGGAGGGATAACTTGGTTGAGCCTGTCTCTGCGGCACTGAATGACTCAGGTGTGGAAGCGTCTTCTGGGACACTGTGCATAACTAGGATTGAAGGTGCCTGAGGGCGCCGCAGTCTCCCTCAGAGTGAGCAACAGGGTGTGCTAAAACAGACTCTATATATCTTCAAATGCTGCTGTGGTGTGAGGATACAGTTTGAAATGGCGTGAGGCAACCAGCAGTAATCTCTTACTTGGGGAATCCTTTCCTTTTGACACATTTGCCCACATTGACGCAGTTGGTCTTTACAAGTTTCTCCATCAGACATGGAGACTGTGGCAGATTTAGTTGATGCTTTTGAGTTAAATTTTTCTCCAGGAATCTAAAATTTCCCACTTTACTCGAGGCAGATCTCCTAGAGAGATCTGAACTAAACCACAGCTTTCATTTGGGTAGGCATTGCATGTCATATTTCCTGTTTTTCTTCTTTTTTTTGTGACCATGCATTTTGGCTCACTAAAACTCTACACAACATTTTCTATTCCTCTTTCACAGGTAGCACACAATAACACTTCAAATTACATATTAAATATGGTTGTCTTTCAACATCCTGCCATAGTGAGTTAGATATATTAACTCATATTGTATTTGCTGAAGCTTTAGCCCACTGTTCTCACTAATCGAATGCAATATGAGTGTACACCTGTATGTGTTTCGTTGTTATGATTGGTGGACTGGAGGACTGACTGTGGACAGTACAGTCAGTATCAGTCAATGGTTGGCTGTGACTTATTGGAAAGAATGGGTCCACTTCCACTTGGAACACTTCCCGCTTTAATTCCCAGTTCCTACATTGCAATCTTGTACCTTTGAATCAGCCAGTGAATATGTGCTACAATAACTGATGAACATTTACTATTTTTAACTGGTAACTCAGAATATATGAGTTGTCAGTACATTTCACCATACTTGAACCATTTCTAACATTTAGTTGGAATATAATTACTGGCTGCTTTATAAGCAGTTGCTCATCCTGAGCAGAACCCAATGTACTGTCTTAATTCTTGTTGGCATAGAGATTTTGGTTTATATATACACAATGGCATCAAACAATTGCTACAGATTTCTTGGCTAAACATCCCTGATGTGAATACCCTTTTCCATCATGTACCAAATATGCATACTGAATTCAGGTCTGGTGTGTGTTCAATGAATTTGGTCATACAATGTGCAAGAAACAAATCTGAGATGATTTCAGCTTTGTGACAAGTTGTAATGTGTTATGCTTGTTGAAGTAGCTATCAGAACATGAGTACACTGTCGTCATAAAAACATGTATATGGTCAGCAAAAATACCTAATAATAGTAAGCTGTATCATTTAAATGTTATTTATGAATTGATGCTAGGGTCCAAAAGGGTCCAAAGTATCCCAAGAAAATATCCTCCAAACTGCTACAGCCCCACCAGCAGACTGAAATGTTGATTTGATTCAGAAATAATATTCAAGCTTTCATATTGTTCATGCAAAGTTCACCAAGAGAACTGAAGCTCACTGGAAATGCTCTCTTTTTTGGACCATTCTCTAAAATCTTGGGATAGTTGTGTGTGAAATCTCAGGAGATCAGCAGTTTCTTAAATACTCAGAATAGCCTATCTGGCACATGCAACGAAACCAGTATAAAGTCTCTTAAATCATCAGCTTTACCCAGCTTCATTGTAAGTTTAAACTGTAGCCACTCATGTGATAGGCTGATGAGCTAATTATGTTCAGGAGTACTTTAACACAAGTGTCTAATAAAGTGGTTGTTGAGTCTAAATAATCTCAACTCACTTCATTCATTTCATATATTTTAAAATAAATAAAACTACATTAAATAGCTTTTTTGATCACTATCTGGTGGTGAGTTCGATCATGTGGTGGCGAATACTGTGAGCCAGACCAGCAAACCCAAGTGCATAGTGAGGGTATTCTGGAAAAGGCTAGAAGAGGACTCTGCCCAAAATGATTTCAACTCCCACCTCCATCAGAATTTCTCCCATGTACCAGAGGAGTTTGGACACACAGAGTCTGAGATCCTACAGAGCTGCATATCTCTGGTGATTGGTGCCTGTCACGGTGACAACCCAAAAAGACATGGATAATGGGACTCATGAATGGGACTTATGGACTCAGCAGACAGGTATCGACAGCTGTCACAGTTGCGGAAGCAAGGTCTGTGGCACGGGATGAGTTTGGAGAGGCCATGGCTTTCAAGTGGCTTTAAACAGGTTCTGGAGCACCACCCATTGGCTCAGGAGGTGTTGGACTGAGCGGATGGGTCTATCTCAAGCTGTGCTCAGCAAGAGTGGACCATCCTCTGACATGAGTGAGGATATCCTGCTGACGCGGAAAGAGCATTTTGAAGATCTCGTAAATATCTCCTGATCTCAGTCCATTTCTAAGAACGAAGCGGCATACAAAATGCATGGTTGGATGGATGTTTACCATACATCTTAAGGTTACCTTCAACAGCAAAGACGAGTTATGACTTTTCAATAACATCAACTGCATGAAGTTAATAAATGGTATTACTTGTAACTAATTTGACCATGTCTTTCGGTTCAGGTTAAACAATAGCTGTATTCATCCATTATATGTTTTCCATACTAAAGATCTGGATGGAAACAAAATATACATTTTAGTGAAATTTCAGCCAGCAGTATAAATATGAATAATTGTACATCTTCATTGTGTAGTGGCCCACACTGTCTGCAGATCTTAGCATACGGTCCTCTTCTATAGTCTTAGTTCACTGAGGGCATAGTTTCAAAAACTGCAGCCAGACCTAACATATACAGTATTTAAGAGACAAATGTGTGACCGAGACATCAGCCTGCATTAAAAGTGGCAATCACCTTACAGTATCATGGGTAGTATATCTTGTGATGGCACTGCAGCAGGTTTTATTTTACATGGACCATTATCGTCAATGTACCTGCTGAAGTTTTGTGTAAAACTTTATTTTTTGTCTATTGCTGACAACTTGACTGCATTCCCTGTCTTTGTGCCCTTCTTTTTTTAGGAAAGCATTTCAGTGGATTGAATGAAATGCTGATGATAACAATGGAAAATGATGCAGGTGCCATTATCAGGACAAGAACAGCTATTTTCAGTGCTTTATTTCATCTTTCATTCTCACAGTCAGACTTCATAGTCTCTTTTCCCCAGCTTTTTATGAACCTTCAACCTTCGAGGGGGAAAATGCCAGGTAGGAGGCAGCTCTTTAGTAAGTTTAATCTTTTCTGTGAAGTTTTTCTTTCAGTCTTTTAAAACTTTGTTGGCTTCAGTTAGACTCCATGTTGCACCTGTTTTTCTCCCTTTCTACAAATGTTTTCTAATTTTTCAAAGTATTTATCATCCAGTGACTAAATCTTTGGCTGTTAAAAACACAATGACTGATAACTTCAACTTTCAGTATCTTGCAGTTACTGCATTACTGCAGGTCGTATTGTGCGGACTGAGAAGCTCATGTTACAAATCTGTGACATGCTGGTGCACCTTGTTTGTGACTGGATTACTAACGTCATAAGTAAAGGGCGTCACTCCAATGGCCAGAATAAGAGCATAAAGCTACAGCTTCCAAGATGTCACAATCAATCTAGGAGTGGTGATGACAAGTACACATGTCAAATCATATGTAGTTGTGTAAATAAAATGCATCGTGTATAGCGTACATTCAATTCAACACATTTATTAAAGACTCATTGTTTTGCACTAACAAGCATTAATGTTGACATTACTGTAAAACTAAAACAATTATAAACCTACTATTTTTTTTTTTTTTTTTTAAATCAGTTATTTGTTATCAGGGGGAGACAACAAAATAAACACAGGCATTTATAATAGCACAAACTGCCGCTGCCAATTTTCTTGTTTTGACATAAAAATTGTTGGTTTGCTCAATCATTATTCATTCATATTTTCCTTTATATTTATGACTTATTCTAACCTTCTTTAAAATAAGCAATACACAACCTTTCGAAGCTGTGATATATGATATACTTACAGATAATTTACATGCAAATAATATTCTGCAAAAATATCCGAAATCAGAAAAGGAACTCGGAGCAATAACAAAAACATTAATTAAACATCATAATATAATGAAAAGAAACAAACAGGAAGCACTGTTAATAGTCAAGTGAGTCACAATCAATCAATCAAGAAACCCTGAAACAATTTTCTATTCAAGGTTAGGCTGTGCCACTTAAAGACAGAAAGAAAAGAAAGGATGAGAATACACACTCTGTCAAGTCCTTTTTATTTTGTGTAACGGGCAGCAGGGGATCAAGTTTCAGACCTTGGCCCATCTCCAGTACTTTATTTAGTCTCACCTGAAAAGAGTCGTTCTTGTATCTCCTCTCCTCTGACAAGGTTGGCCTTTCTCCTTTCTTACTCTGTGATGCTTAGAATAAGGGGAAAAAAATCAGACATCAGATCAGCTACAGGACTCCAGATATTCCACTGACCTTTACAGACACAACAGGGGAAGCAAGAGCCCTGTCTTGAACTTGAAATGCATCGTTTGAACTGCTGGGCAATAAAAGACCGCTTGTAAACAGAATTTATTTTATTTAGTGACATTTAATGAAAATACACAGCAGAATATACTGTAAGATTGCGTGAGGTAAGCACTGTGGCTGTTTAAGGAGGTTAGTTCTCAATGTAGATTGATTGATAATTAGAAATCTCTTGTTTGATGCAAAAACTGTAATTTCTAAAATAGTAAATGGTTCTTTCTTGTTTTGGCCAAGAGAAACTCTATTCATTGCAATGATTGCTTGGACACACACACACACACACACACACAAAAGTCAGCTCCAATTACAAAGCAATAAACCTCTTGAAGCAGCATATGTGGCAAAATGCCTACAAATTACACAAAAAGAAAGCCTCCAAAACAGCTACGGGGGTAACATTGTTTGAATATCTCAACCTTTCACAGCAAACCACACAAGTGAAGTAATTGAGGTACCCTTGTTTGCAGCAGTGTAAAAGAGGGCGTGATTGCCTACTCGTTGTGTGATAGCAAAAGTGTAACAAGGAGCATAATACATTGCTGGCTCACAGGGATTTCCAGTTAAAGCTGTATTATTATGGATCAACAGTACTGTTTAGCTTTCAGGGAATCTGCATTGGGTAATATAAGGCAACTTCTGCTGAAGAAGCTGAGCTTAGGGACAGGATTACACCATGGCTGCTAATGCTGGGTATGCTGCTGTAAGCAATTAAAACGACCTAAAAAAAAAAAATACCCACCAAAAAAAGACAGATAAGAGTTTTGCAGACCTGCAAGGGAGACACATAGAGGTTTTATGAATAACTAAAGAGAAGATCTACTTAATATCATATCGGTTTGTTGACTTCTCAGCATAAAGTCTGAATTTAGAAAAAAATACCATTGCAAAACGTTACCAACATGTGGGCCATTAATAACTGAAAACATAATGAAAACTAAGGTTGTGACACTGTTTCAGATAAGTCTCACCAGTAAAGATGCAATAAGGTAACCAATTATGAATCCAATATTAAATAACTACTTTAAACCAAAATACCAAGCCGGTTTAAAAAAGGCTTAAGCATATTTGTAAAACTCCAACTCAGGATTGGGTTACCATACTATCAGGCCCGTGAATCAACAGGAAACACTGTTCAAGAGCAGGCTAATTCAGTTTCTATGGTGTTTTGTATATTACATGTCAACACTGTTAACTCTGGACAACACTTTTGGTGAGGAACATAAACAAATCACACTGATACATAAATAGATATTAGCCTGGATAATGCTTTTATGTTTGAGGGTTTCTCAAAAAGCTATTTTCTAGCATTTCGTCAGTGTCATGTTTCACTAATGGTTGCTGCATCGCAGTAGGAAAAAAAAAAGAATAAGCCAAACGTGCATAACCCACATGGCTCGCACGTCATACAATTATTCAAAGCTTTAGTTTGTATTCTCCACATTGGGATATTCTTATGGCTACATTTTGCCTACAGATAGGAGGGACTCCTTTTTTTCATGTTTGTAGTGTTTCACTTGAGACTGTATTGGACTATATTGTTACAACTCTCAGGTTAAGGTTATATCACAGCTTGAGAGCTCTCACAAAATGTTTTCTCAGAGATCATTTTACAAGAAGTCAGTATAGGGCCACCTCTGAGCCCCTTACAAAACTGAATTTCACCACTATAATAAAAACAAATGCTGTAACAGTTTTGGAATGTGGATAAATGCAATGTTGAGCCATCGCCCAAGCATTTGGTTTGTAGATATTGGTGATAATCTTTGCCATCATTCACTTTGTGTGTCTACATTGAAATTCCTTACACACATAGCACTACTTGAAATATTTATCAGGACAATAGAAATAAAGAAAGAAAAAAAAGGAGAGAGGAGAGCAAAAGAGAGGGAAATAAATGTGAACACCTGTGCAGCCCTGCCTTTTTAACAGAGAATCAAAGACTGCGACTCATCTGAAGCAACAAAATGGTGCCTGAATTTCTGACTCCCGAATTAAATCATTAGCATTTGGAGTATTACCAAGTGACCTCACTTTGTGTCAATGGAAACATGTTTGGAATAAAAATATGTGCCACACATGTTATTGTTATTTTCATCCACCAGTGTATGATGGTCTAACGTTACATTTGTCGTGTTATTTTTCAGCAGATAGGAAAGGCAGGCATATAAAGTGGCATCAAAGAAAACACAAAGCAGAAGTGATTTCACTATTTGCTGGCTACAGTTTATATGGCCCCAACCAGACTGTTTTAAAGACTAAAAACAAAGTTTCACATTCTTGTGAATATGCCCAAATTCCAAAAAACAGTTATCAATCCATTCATCTTATGTGCTGCTTTATCCAATTCAAAGAGTCAACAATCAATAATAAATGCATGCTTTTTTTTCATCGTTGTTGTTTTTTTTGTGGGAAGATGCAGAGAAAACACACACTCATACTGTAAGAAGATGCAAACTCGACACAGACAAGCTACTAAGCTCAACACGGAAGTTAAACCCGAGTGCTTTGTACTGCAAAGTTATAAAAGCAACTGCTAAGCCCACTTTGCAATCCTTATGTGATAAAGTATGCAGCATTTGTTTGAGCTGAAGTTTTTAATCAATAGCATTTAGGGACACAAATAAAACCTGAGGATCCTTATTGATCGTATACAATGGAGTCACCACAGCAGAAACTCTGCCACAGGAACTGATAATGTTAGCTCGGTGACACTTCACTATGTCACCGTGAGTTGAAGATTCACTCATGGGTCATGATTGTCACAAAACATAATAAATGACATCAGACAATTACAAAAGGAAAAACAATTTTGTTTTTCTTTCTTAATACATATTCATAAAAATGACTCAAACTTGATTTGCATAACGTAACAACAGCACAGGGTATTTAGTGCAATATTGTCACTGCAATGCACACACAAACTTGTGAAGTATAGCTGCAGCAGCAACTAATGTAAATGGCTCCAACCTTCAAAATTCCCAAAAGTTTTTGCTGTCAGATAATTCTGCTGTTGCCTCGTGGAGGCAACAGCACTATTCTCCACCTGATGATGAGTGAGTGATTCCTGCTGTTGTCATAAATAACAGTCAGCTCTGCTGGATGACATCCAAGCCGTCTTCATATCAACAATAGTTCCAGAAGCCTCCTGCCTTGGCAAACAGCTGGGCGAGATTCATCATTTTCTATTGCTCCTTTTCCCTATCCTGCTGTTTTCCTGCCTCCCCCCATTAGCCTCTGTGGCACCATGCATATCGTTCAAAGATTATCAATCAACAGAACCTTTTTCCACACAGTCAGTTTGATGCTGCAGTATTCTTTGTACAATGATGAGCATCTGCAAACATCATCTCTATTGTGGTATTTTAATAATTCACATGACCACTTTGTCTTATAGAGTTTGGAACCAAAATAATGAAACAACATTTTATCATTTAAAGTTAATTTTCAGCCAAACATGATCAGTCATTTGGTTTTCATAACCATTTTGAATTATTCTATTGATTTGGCTTTATGTGGTTGTATATGACGGTATGTACTGTTTATATCTAAAGACTCCAAGGCCACCAATGTAGAATATTATTTGAATGCACCAAAATGAAAAGGAAAAAAAAAGAAAGAACCTCAATAAAACAAAAGTTAGCTCATTTGAATTTTTATTTTTAAAGATATTGTACATGTTAGGAAGAAGTTTGGATCAGTATGAAGCCAGACAGAGACTTCGTCAGCATACAAAACCATCAGGAGGCTACAGAAAATAAGCCAAAACACAGTTGCAGCAGTTGTTAGAAGGCAAAGAAAGAGCCATACCAAAAAGAGACAGTGCAGTGGCCTTAAAAAACTCACTTCAAAAAAGACACTCCTAAGATTGAAGAACAGATGGCTAAGTGCTTCTGACTTGGCAGAGAGATTATCTGTGAAAAATGGAGTTTCAGGTTCTGCTGAGTGGACACAAAACTGATTGATTGAATGCTTCTAAGGAATATTCAAAAGGTGTTTGATGAATATTGACATCTTTGATCAGATTTAACTATGCTACATTTGTCTATATATCACATGGGAATCAGCATATTTCCTGACCTGCACACTGGGTGAGGATGTACAGTTATTAGGCTGGATATTGCAGTTATGAACTTGCATAATGAATTCAACTTGTATGAATGCAAACAGTGTATTTCTTTGTATACAAACATACATACAAATGGTTTTTTTGGGACAATCAACTGTATTTTCCACTCGAGGACATCATTATCATTGGCATTATGTTGAGACTGTCATAATTGTTTGGTTTCTTTAAAAATACACATTTACATGTTTTCCACAAAGAAAAACTTTGAAAATTCAACTTTGCAAAGTATTTTGTAAGGATGTTTGACAATATATTTTAGAGCTATTTAATGGAAGACAAACAAGACAACTTTAAAAATCACAGCTTCAAAAAACTAAAAAATATAAAATAGCAAGATCAGAGAGGATTAAACTATACCTGACATTCACTATTGTATCAGTGACAAGAAGCTGATCAACAGTTTTTGATGGTTGAGCTTTTTTTTGGGTAAGAAAGGTGTAATTAAGATGTGCTTCTAACTTATAGAAAGCAATTATTATGAATCATGCTATGAAGACAGAAATAATAGGTTTCACTGATTAATTAAGGTGAATGTAATGCAATTCCCTAAGTGCTTTCTTTCTTAAGAGTCCTTTGACAGAAATTTGATTTTTTTTTTTTTTTTTAATAGCAAATGGACTTCAAAACGATTCATATATTGATTGAAGGAATGAAAAAATGTCTTGTAATGATTGTCTCCAGAATCTCTATTATGTCAAACAAAGTTTGAGGTTTTATGATCATTTTCACACTACATAAAAGTACTTGCACTACTTTTCAACTATCTAAGTAATATAGTTAAATGTCTCAAATCTCATTCCCAGGGATTACGCTCTGCGGCAAACATTTTAATACCCAATAAACATTATCAAAAGATCACGTCCTGCTCTACAATTATTCCAGTACATCTAAAAATCAATAGCGCAGAGTAGTAATGAGCTAATAAAAGAATTGGAGACGGAACCGTCGCCATTGATGTATAAACCAGCATCGGGTTTGTACGGCGTTCTGATCTCCCGGAGCTTCGGCAGGCGTGCTGCTCATTGACAGTATTCCTCCAGAGAGGCGGCCCGCATGTATGAGCCGCCGCTGAAGGATCAGAGTGTGGCCTGAAATTAACTGGATATTGATTCAGTGCAGAGCAGTTCCCAAGACAGCTATTTGAAGGTGCAGCACCAAGATAGTTCAACAGCACATTGCTTTGAATTCAGAACACAGACTCGGAGCGTCTTCATTTGGTCACAGAGCCGAGGAATTCTGTGAGGACGACACCAGCCACACACTTACACTGAACCGAAAGAGAAACTGTCAAGTTCACATTATGCTGTCAAGGCTATCATCTAGTCATTATATTCACTGATTTCACATTTGATGCAAAGATGTTGTTCACACCTATTTGGTCACAATATACACCAATCAGCCATAGTATTATGACGACTGACAGATATAGTGCACACCATTGGCAGTGGGTGGGACAAATCTGGCAGCATGTCACGAACACTTCAAAACTAATATGTTAAATACAGAAATGTAGGAAAACATTAAGAATTCAACAAGTGTGACAAATGTCCAGATACTGATGAATGAGTAGTAACATCTACAGGACTGCAGGTCTTCTGGGGTATCCCCCGTCTCTAGTGGTCAGTGTTTATCAAGACGAAAAAAAGTCTGAAGGAAAAAAGGGAACCAGTGAGATGAACGCGAGTACACATGGCATATTGTTGCGAGAGGATAGCCAAAGATGTCCTGAGTGGCCTTACATATACTATAAGACAGTTTCAGACAGAAATGTGTCAGAAATACACAATTGCCAAAACTAGTGTTGTTGCTCCACGTCGGAACTCTACAATGGGCAAGAAACCAGATTTGGACATTTCCACATCTCTTCTGTTTCTTCCAAATTAGTAATTGTAAGTGCTACTGTTATGTGTTGCATTTTTGCTTTTGGTATTACCGGTACATCTTTTCAGTCAGTGAACCTGATTCTCGCAAAGAGAAAAGATAAAAAGTGGGCAGATGAAACCAGAGCCTCTTTTCACCCTCAGTCAAAGCTTCCACTATGTTACATTTAAGTTTGATTATGTATTTAATATATTGTATAGGACTGTCATGTTCAATTGTGTTTCTATTGAGTTCAAGTCAAATTCCCAGGAATTATATTTTTTGGACGATTTGATTTGATATAAATAGCACTCTTTAATCATAGTCTAACGATTACATTTTCAATGTCCACATATTTAACTGAGTGTTCTTTTTATGGCTCAGGTCTGGCATGGTATTAAGGAAAAATTAAACACGGAATGGAAAATATCAAGAAAACAATAGATACATTAATTTATTTAAATAACTATTCATTAGTGCTGTCAAACGATTCAGATTTATTATCAGATTAATCGTGTGGTTGCTGTGGATTAATTTTGATGAATCCCTATTAAATATAAGACATTGTTAATCTATTAATCGAATTAGATTTTTTTATGAGCAAACACTCAAGAAAGAAGGGAATATCAATACCATTAACGTGTTTATTAAATACATTAATGTTAATGTATTCCTGTAACTCCTTTTTCAGCAACTGACAAATTAACTTGTTGACATTGTTCAAGAGGAGAACTGACCGCTTCTTATTCACAATGTTGCCTGTAACTGAGAACAGTCAGTATGCAGTGTTTCAAGATGGAAGTGCTTTGGTGAACCTTCCTGCAGAGTGTGCATCACATTTTATGTTGGTCGACTGTTCTGTCTTGGGTTTTACTGAGCTGAAATTTCTCATTGAGAGGGTCAAAGTACTATGTCGCATCGTCTATCTGGGGTTGGTTCTGACTGATCAACTGCCCATGCACACGTGCATTGTTAAGTCTGCTTGGATAAACTCCCCAGAAGACATTGCCAGAGATGTTCTTGAATTTTGAGTCATTAAAGTTGATAAAGAATTGTGTTTAAAAAAGTAATGCGATTAATCAAGTTGATAAAATAATGCACATTAACACTTGACTTTGACTGTCCTACTAATAACATAAACTCAGCAATTATTAACAAAAAATGTATCCTTTAATATCAAGGAAAGAAGTCATAACCGATCAAGACAAAACGAGACACCAAAGGAGTACAGTGTACAATCTAAAAAAAAACACAAAAACACGTGTTTATTGTTCTCTTAGGGTGGTTGTGTACTGGATTTGGCACAACACTTTCATGTCACCTCACGGCTCAACAACCCTGTCGTGAGTACCTAATGAGCCCCGTGACTACACCTGTAGCATCAGGTGATGAGACCTCAGCGGTGCAACAAAGACGTCACAGAAATGGCTCAAACAAGTACCGGTATATTTCACTCTCGGATTCCAACATTGCTCCATTACTTAGTTGCTGAGAGCTTCAAGGTGCTTCAGAGATCAGCATGTTTTTAAAACCATTCCACATATGCCATTGCTGATGTGAAGCAAATTGACTATTAACCAAAACCACATTCCTTTTGTTTAACTGTAGTGAGAAGGATAACTCAGACCACTCACTGGGCTCAGAACTCCTGATCTTGGATATCAAAGTCTTTTGTACTTCCACCACCCTTCTGTGTCCCTTTTCCACAAAGAAAAACAGAATTATTCTTCTCCAAGGTGCATAATGGCCAACAGTCTTTTATCGTATGAGGCTTCTTTTTTTTCCCCCCATCTCGGTTTTTAACATTGCTCTCAACAGGGTAGAACTTTTCATAGATTTGCAAAAACCTTTATGTGGACGTTTAAGGAAGCTCAGCTTGGGCTTTGTCTGATTCAACAAAACGCTTCCTTTAGTTGGAAAAGAAATCTGTCATTGAGCCTCATGTGGATACCTAAACCATTTGGAACAAAAATTGTGGCAAACGAATAAGAAATCCTGAAATTATTAGCATCACAACCATGGATTATTATAATTCAAATGTAGAAGTCATTAATACTATTACTGGATCGGCATTGAGATTGAAATTACTATTGAAGTTATTGAAATGTGTGGGGATGATGTCTCTAGTCTGGACTGAAATTATTCAAAGCTTTAAAAAAAGAATTCAAAACAAAACAGCATGTTCATTTAGGTAAAGAAGGAAAACCTACTCCAGGATGAGGAGTTGAAACCCTTGGGTCATGAAAAATGGGAGAAAATAACAGAAGACTGGCAAAAGATCAGAGGAAGCAGCACAAGTAATGCAGTCTACTATAGCTCAGCAGGAAGGCAAAGCTTTCTACTTATAAGTCGATCTACATCTACACCCGCACCCATGGTCATGAGCTTAAGGTCCTGAGAAAAAGAATGAGAACTCAGATTAAAGTAGTGGAAATTAGATTATTATTTCGCAGGGCGGTGGTCCTCACTCTTTGTGACAGGGTGAAGAGTTCTGAGGAGCTCAAGGTGCAGCTGCTAGCCCGGCCTATTGATAGGAGCTAGGTGAGGTGAATCTGGGTATCTGATTAGGATGTCTCCTGTTCACCTCCCACATGAGGTGTACTGGACAGACCAAAAGGGACGAGGGCCAGAGGTCAGCCCAGCACCTGCTGGAGAGAGCGTATCGCTCAGTAGTGCCTGAGGATAACTGAGTCTCTCGGGATAAGCTGTACCAAGTTCAGGGGGCAGGGAAACCTCTCGACCGTCCATATTGCCACCGCGACCCCATGTGGACGAAGAGATTTGTTTTATGTCTGCATTTGTCACTGAGCTAGCACTAAATCTCACTTTAGTCGAGTTTCAAATTAAATGTATCAAAAAAAAATCTACAAGAAATTAAATTACCAAATGAACATTTGTAAAGTCAAATCATTTTTATAAAAATATGTTACTCATTTCATTCTACATTTCTGCAAAACAAATTAAAAACATTATTGATAGATATATCATCCTGCAACAACCACTAGAAACAAGTACCAATTTACTTTATGTTATATTCATGACAAAAAAAAAATCGTTATTGTGCATCACTTACCATCAGTACTGTGGATTTTATGAAAATATGTGGCATTCAGTATATAATAGCACTACATTGTAACTTGTATACCAAATTTTTTTTCCAAAAACTGTTAATTGGGTAGCTGTGGAGCGGGCTATCATGGATGAGTTGTGCAGTGACAGCAGCCATTAACTTGTGTACGGAGAGTACCATGCTGGCTGTAGGCCTCTGGGGAGATATGTCAGAGCCTTTTAGTGGAGGAGAAGAGTGATTGAGCACCCCACCCTCATGTATCTCCCACTCAATGAGCAGCCGGACCACTTAAAGAAAATCAGTGATTGGCAGCCAGAAATGTACCAACTGCTTATTGTGCTCCGAAAGTGTCTGAATAATACATGTAGGCAAAGGGCATGTTGCAGGATCTTAAAATGAACACATGTATCAGTAGCTACTGCGTACACCTTTGAGGTTAATAAATATTCTGTTGGTACTGCTTTTATAGTGATTTTTTTTTATGGATCTTTGGCTGGCCACGTTTGTTTGTGGCTGTTGTAATAAAGTGGCAGTTAGACTAGCTACATTTGCACCAAAGCGACGCTGCAAAATGCAGAGGGCAGAAAGGATGTAATAGGAGACATAAATTCCAACAAAAGAAAAAGTATGGCATGCTTTGGCAGCGCTGAATTTTCAGCAGTGATAGCTAGAAAACCCTCAGAAAATAATAGTACCTCACTTTTATGTCCTTGTGCAATACGATTTAGAGGCTCACTTTACTTAAATATTATTTCTAAATTACAAAAATGTAGCATAGAGATTTTTGAGAGAAAAGCAGATTCTATCAATAACATTTGCACAGTGTCATGACAGCCTCAGAACATGCCTACATACATTTCCAGCCCATGTCTTTCAGCTAAAGCACATATGTCAAGTGACATAATGGGTATGTAGGTTTTTGAATTACCTTACACTCCATGAGTCACCCACAAGATCTCACTGAAGAGCACTCACATGACACTTTAATCGCACCAAATCAACCTAATTGTACCCCCTCCCTTCCTGGCCAACAGGAGATCCAGCTCACTGAAAAATTGCATTGCCTTGTTCAATCTGTCAATTCCTTGAACGCTTGCAGTTTCATGTACAGCGATCACGGTGAAAAGAGGCACTAAAAAAAGAAAAGAAAAAGAAAACAAATGTCTTGCTTCCATGTATGACGTCCCTGACAAGCTATTTGAATGCAAAATAGTGCCACAGCACACACAGGTGATTAGTATGCCGGTAATACCCATACTCTTAAGGTCATTAGAACAGATAAACACATGCAGCACATTTGCAGAATGCTTAATGCCAAATTGTCTGCTTTCTCTCAGGGCAGAAACAGCTGTGAAATGTTCCTCAACAGGCCCAAGTCTCATAATATTTCCATTTAAATGCCAGGACAAAGAATAGCAAACTGCAGTGTTATTCAGAAAGAGGAGCAGGCTTTAGGCTGACAAGATTAGCTTCTTTATCCTCTGCCTCCTACTTCACTCTCGGTGTCATGGCGTCTAAATAAGCCTTTCCTCAAGCTTTTTTCGAGAGACATACTAAACTGTAGATTCCACTCTGCTCCCCGAGGTGCCATCAAAGCCAATCTCATACCGACTGCATGACATCAAACACATTTAACTGTTTTAATTCATCTCTGCAAAGTGCGAATCATCCAAATGCGATCTCATGCTTTAGAGGTTACAACTTAATGAGATCCAAATTGATCTGTGTAATGTGTGTTCCGAGTACCTTGTATTGCTGCCATGTTAAATTCACATGCTAAATGCTAGCAGTTGTACTAACGATGGTTGAATAGGTCCGTGCTAATGGTGGAGGCCATAAATATAAAAGCAATAGTCCACTGAGACACTGCATGAAGTCATGCAGCTTTTAATCTCAGCTTTGACAAGGCGGTATTGTGAAAACTGAGCAAATATCACTTGAAATTGCACTGAAAGGGTTTAAGTGACCTTGGAAGTTGAATGATTTAAATCCTGTCATTTAATGAGCTTTTGTATATCACTTAAAACAGTGAATGTCTAGAATAATCGCCTGCAACAGTGAAAAATCAACAATTTTCACTTGAAATTTGTCTTAATTTAATTGTTGACGGTAGAAAGCAAAAAAGAAAGAAAAGGAATCACATGCAATCAATGGTCAGTCAACCAACAAAAAAAACGATTATGTGTCCTAAACCACTGGGGCTCTCAGCTTTGAACTGATCCATTGTGTGGACATCAACCTTTGACTTACATCTCCAACATAGTTCCAGACCTCTGAAATGCCACCCACAACTCAATTTTCAGTGACTGCAGCTGGTGAGATCACCCAAGCAACACCTTAAAGAAAATAACCTTTGAAGTATTTGTTCTATAATGTGAGAACTGAACCCAACGATCAAATCCAACACCTGAGCTAATGTCCCGTGAAAAAAACCCAATAAGCCCATAGACACAATGGCTGAAAAATCACACAACATTCTCATTATCAGCAATGATAATAAAGATATTCATCTAATTTCCTTGTCTTCTATGGATAAAATGTGAATACCCAACCGTGTATGTGATTTCTTTGAGTGTAATTTTCACTGGCCAACTACAGAAGTGAAGATGATTGGATGAGACATACATGTAGATTGCTTATTCATGTTCAGATAATCTTAAAGAAATGTGGACTCAGGGAAATGAAGTGATGTGATATGTCTACAGCTAAAACTGTCTACCTCTTTTTGCAGATAAGAAAAAGAGTTGAGAGGAGCCGAGACGTAATTTAGCCGGAGAAAATAATATTGAATGCTGCTGAATTAACAGTGTTAGAAAAAATAAAAATGCTTAGGGTGCTTATTCTAAAAATAAATTGCAACTCTACTGATATGCTTTAGAACTGTGAGGTGAAAAAAAGAGGTTCTTATGGAAACAACTTTGGGGTTTGTCTTGGCTTTGATTTCCAATGAATGTAGCTGGGAGTGTTTGTGGGTGAAATAAAATGCAATGTGATTATTTATACTGTGAACGTTACAGAGTCAATGGTGTTTATTAGTTGGAGTTTTGCATATCATCTTGATCCCCTTTCCTCTTCTATGATCAGCATTCATAAATGTGGAGGGTGGCTGGAGCAAACAACAAAACATTTTGAAAGTTTTATGTCCACAGGAACACCCAAATAATGTCTGGGATGCCTGGGCAACAAGCTGCGTTCTATATTTGCTGGCACGAGTTGTCACATGGCTGGTCACAGTAATAACTTCACACTTCAATGTACAAAAAAAATCACCAGACATATCAATAATTGCCCAGTTCGGGGGACATCCACCTTTCTAAATCCCACCTTTACAAGGGACTAGACTGCACATCGGCTCCAGTGACCTACCTACAAAATGCGCTGACCTCTGTCTGACGAGCACCGGCTGTCACAAACATTTCAACCACAAAAATATGACTCAAATAAAAGAAAACTGTGTTTTTCTACTGTGTTGTATTTACTGCAGCCCTGGTAGAAGAGCGGTAAATAGAAAACAAACTCAGTGAGTGTTCATTTTCTTGATCCATTCATTGCATCCGACTACAGCATCTTAAGATCAGTCAGTGTGCTCTGACCTCCATTCCCTCTGATGTCGCATTAGCGCTGGAGAGGTAGCACACAACTCTGTTGAAAGCCTGCAGTTTATCTAAGACATTATTCTGAAGGTGTAAACTCACATTAGCTTACACTCTATGGGGAAAATCTGGTCAGAGTTTTCTCCCCAACAATTTTTTAAATATGCTTGTGCAAAGAAAGAAGATTTGGGGTTTAAAAAATAAGAAGCCATTTGTACGACTGAAGTCTTTACTTCAAAACAAACAGACTTTTCTCTAAATAAATTGTGTTGTCTCGATGTTACTGATCACCGCATTAATGCACAACATCACAAATAAGAGCAAGCTATTAAGACTTGATGTTTGTGTCCTTGTTTGTGTTTAATGCTGGCACCTGAACTTAATTGCACACTAACCCATGGGAACTCATGGGGAAATGGGCATTCCCATTAGGAAAACCAATATTTAGTTAGTTGAAGACATGTTTTAAGATCTGGTGGCAGTGAGTTAGCACTCAGATGTGTGGCCGGAATCCAGGTTTGGTTCCCTTTCTGTCTGGAATTTGCATGTTCTTCCTGTGTTTGTGTACATTTTGTAAAGTTTCCATCCATGTCCCAGGTGTAGCAGTAAGTCTGCCAGTCATAAGTGAAAAGTGGTATGTGTGCATGTGTCTGCGTGTGTGTGTGTGTGTGTGTGTGTGTGTGTGTGTGTGTGTGTGTGTGTGTGTGTGTGTGTGTGTGTGTGTGTGTGTGTGTGTGTGTGCATACTGATATGACATAATAAGTAGTAAAACTGTTAATGAAGTAATTTACACCACTGCATCATTTTAACTTTTAATTCCAGTGTACCTCTGTGTCATAAAAGGTCACATTAGGCAGTAAAATAGGGCGCACAAGCATCTGCATCATTACTCAAGATGAAAACATAAAACACCAAATTCACTAATAGGAATCTTAAAATGGAAGCAATGGCCCAAAAGATTAATGAGCCAATATAATCAAGATTTCCCCTCCACAAGCAGCAGAATACTTAGCAGAGTTGTGCCCGAGCAGTTGGATGTTTTCTGAATGGTAATGGGTTACTTTTTAGTAGCCAGGTGTCACAGAGTGGAGTTAGGAGCCTACAGACTGATAATTTGACTGCACAACCCTGAGGAGGTCGCAATGATTTCAATCCAAAGCACAGTCTGAAACCGAGAGTCATTTTTGTTGCTAAACCAAGCCTGTGCTCAAGCTGCAGTCTCAGACAGACAGTTCTGATCCTCTGCCCTGAACAAATATTATCACAGATTGGTTTCTTGTCTCCCACACATTCATGAAGCCGGCTGTTGAAAAGGTGAAAGTAATTATTCAACACCTGTAATGTTGAGTTCAGTGAATAAAGGTCAGGGCGTGAAGGTAGACCGACGAGGCCGGCAACAAGTGAACTCTTCTAAAATACAGCCTGTTTTACAATGGACTCACAAATTCTCCTTTTTTTCTGGATAATTGGATATTATAACATCAGATAAACATTTTATTTTAATTTCCTACATTTAAATGTGAAGCTTTATTGTCTCTCTTCATTGAATGTCCATGCCTGAAATGGTTCTACATTTTGGTTTTACATGAAACCTTTTTGGAAATTTTATTTGAAAATGCAGTGTCGAGCATTAATTTTAATTAAATATTTTAGTTTTTAGCAGAGGACAAATCGCTTAGTCAGTGTGGGTTTAACATGAAAATGACCATAAGTTTCTAAACAATTTACATGAATCCTCCATATTGTGTCAAACAGGCCTATATACACTATACATCATTTAAATGTTTGACCTTTACATGAACTATTCAGACCTTGAATAAATGCATAGCTCTCCACTGAGCCAGATGCGAACAAACACATTGTAGATGATGCCATCATTTTAAAAACCTGCAAGCGAGCAAATGCATGGCGATCTGTAGAAACACATGGGAAAGAAGGTGAAATCATATTGCAGTCAGGTCTATAGGGAGAAGCCCGCAAAGAATCTTAAAGGCACATGAGCAAATGTTGTGTGCAAATCTTGTGTGCCCACCAATGATGTGGCTTCAAATGGATTGCATTTTATTGGGCACTTTTTCAGGTCTGCTTTCAATTTTAGAATGTTTTCTTTTTTGACATATATGTTGTAATCTCTGGTGTCATCTCATAATATGTCAACCTTAACTTCAGGTTTAGATCAAGACAATCTCAAGGTAACTGCTATAAATTCATTTGGATCATTCATTCAATTTTGGACAGAAATTTAATGAATTAAAACGTTTCATCTTTAAAACTATATACGGTATATTTTGACTTCTGCTGGAAGATGACATATTCTACCATGAGAAATAGATGAATACACAGGATGTTGAGCAGAGTGGTGTGAATTTCCCAAGTATTTCCCCCTCACAATTTTTAGTGTGAAATGATGAGTGCAGTGTAAATGCACCATGTTGTTTGCAGGCGCACCTGTTTCAAAGTGCATCCTTTCACTCAGCCGATGGCCCCGATGCTTTCATAACGTTTGCCTCGCAAAACATCTGTATCTGACTCAGAGATCTTCGCGTAGAACACATTTTCAAGGGAACACGACTTAAAAGAGGAAATCAAATATTGATTCCACTCCACATGAGTCCTGATTCTGGAGAGGCTAGACCATAGGCATTGGATCTTAATCAAGTGTCGGGAGAGATGCCGAGATGCCATCTGGTGGTCCAATTTTAGCCAAGCTGGTAAGAGAAATGTGTCTTCACCACAAGAATCACAGACCCCAGGAGCCGCTCATCTCCGCACCATGGGCGGCGTCCCTTGGAAAAAGTTGGCAAGCAGCTGTGGTGACTGAAACACTTTAGAGTTCAACTTGTATCACTTTCAAAAGTTTTTTCCAGTTTGTAACGTTGCGTTTGAGTTTCCCATAGGAGTGACATCAGCTCACAATTGTTTTTTGCATAATTCAAGTATTAGGGGTCGGCTAAAAATATGTTGTTTGGAGATCATGTGTACTGGTGTGTTAGGCATGTCTATGTTTTGATGCCCTTCATTTCATAAGCCTTTAAGCCTCAAAGAAAGAAATGATGTCCCTTCTGCAGCTGATGCGACCCATCGGGGTGTCACGTGCATCCTGCCATCAGGCTCAGTTTTTGCACAAAGAGAATACGACATAACAAGCGGCGGTGTAATCACTTTCTGTCAGGCTACAAGAATGTCGCCATTACCCTGACATTTTCTCATTTAGAGTGCCGAAAAGAGCAATTTGGATAAAGAGTTGCAGGAGAAATTAGATAAGCAAATTGTCCTGGTAGAAAAAGTCTATGAACTCTATCATGCACGTTCAATGAATTGATCAATGAATCATTATTTATAGAGTAAGATATCATTTAAAGTAGAGAAGTGACCATTCATCCTGTCCATTAACCCCAATCCAAGTTTATTTCAGTCCATTCACGCCACTACCCACATTATAGCCAATCAGAAGCATTACAGCATGGGACTGTGCCAACAGAGCCCTTATCAGCAACAAGGTATTATGTCTGAAGGTCTTCACAGTCAAGCCAGATGCATTTTTCAGTTGTATCTTGCATATGTGAACGGACAATTGCTTTTTCTTTACAACCAAGGTTAAAATGGCCACAAAATTAAAGAGCAGTCATGTTTCTGATTACTTGGTAGCAGATAGGTGCTGGATGTGGATTTTTCCTTTGGACATCTATCAAAACAAAGTCATGCATTCTGATTTGTTTCCACGTGTCGAATTGGCCATTATTTGATTTGGTCAAATTGGATCCAGTTTTAATATTTGTTGTATACATTTCTCTTTCTGATACTATTTGGAAACACTCAACTTTTATTTAACTATTTATTTATATGGACCACACCAATGTGCACCCAACAAAATTGCTCCTCATTACAGGATGGATGTTGACCGTGCTACTGCAGTCTTCCAAATCAATAGTGCTTCACAATGGATAAATGGAGAAAACAACTGATGCGTTTATTAACGCTCACAGATTCAGATAGAAACACATCTACCACAATTGCACCTCAACTGTGTGTGCACATACACCTTCAGGAATTATAGATGCATGAAATCTATTCAGTGGTATGCTTTTTTGGAGACCAATGCTCCCCACAATTAAAACAAGTAAAATTAATCAATGCTAAGTAATAAATGCGAAGTAATGAAATCAATAGATGGGATATGAAAAAAGTATAAAAAATGTCCATTCATTACAATATTCTAATCATAGTAGAAGTGGAGCCACTCAATGCCATTAAAACTAATTTCTGGAGGTTTCTGGTGAAGACGTCGCCCAATTACCACCAGGAAGTGAACAGAAACATAGTGCACCATTTATTCTATTTGTAAAACAGATTGTCTCTGTGTTTGTACTGTGATGAGGCACGGGCAACCTGTCCACGAGAATCACCCAATGTCAGCAGGGATCGTTTGAAATGACTTGAAGTAGACATCAGATATATAAGAATGAAAAACATTTTTTTAATAAGCTAGAAAACAATGCATTCAAATTCCACACTTTTTCACAAGAAAAATATGAGGATATAATTGCTACAGCGTGGAAAGAATCTCAGAAGACAGCTGCCTAAATGTAGTTTCATTGAGAAAATAGTACAATCATAATATTAAAAGACACTTGGTATATTTGTAGTCTTCAATCATCACAGCTCTGCTCCATATCTCACCAGCTCCAGATCAAAACTATATGTCTTAAACACTCAAATCTGC
Organism: Blennius ocellaris; assembly: GCF_963422515.1. Lineage (NCBI taxonomy): Eukaryota > Metazoa > Chordata > Actinopteri > Blenniiformes > Blenniidae > Blennius > Blennius ocellaris. Next base: position 27,084,151 of record NC_137650.1, on the reverse strand, counting down.
ATGATTTCTAATCATTATAACACTGAAGGAAAACAACTGGAAAACAAGCAAAAAATCTTCAATATTCAGTGCAGAATTATACATACACAAACATTCACCAGGTTTGGTTGGATTGAAAACTACAAGTACAGTAATAAACACATTTCAGAACTGTATGTTTTTCTGACATAATTCAGAGTTAGAGACAGTGTTCAGCTGACAGCTTGCCCTCCCAAGGGCAGATCCCGTTTGCTCCCAGTGATGCTCAAAGTTGATGAAGAGAATTATGCTCCACGGAATCTTCACAGATTGCACACTCCTCCCTTGTAATTTTCTTGAAAAGCATGACCTGAGCACACCAGGCTGCTGTCCCGGGGTGGCAGGCTGCTGTTTTGCTGATGAGTTACTTTACAGTGTTCACACTGAGCAATTGCCCTCAGTTTACCTCTGCGCTGGGAACTCTCTCTGAGGCTCGCACATGCCGAGCATCTGTGAACGAGCGGTTCAGGCGCACGTCCCGGACACGCTTGGACGCAGGAGAAGAAATCCAGCATTCAAATTGCATGTACCCTCTCGTAAAAGTAAGAAGAAAAGGGTTTTTAAACTTTATTGATCCATTAAATATTTAATGAGCATGGATTCTGTCTGTGACACTCCTCACACTCCAACCGAGCAGCATTCCATGTGTGAATGGTTTTATGCTGCTCCTCAGAGACGATGATTAAATAATTTGTAGACTTTGTTGGTGACTGTATTCACACACTTGATGTTGGTGTGTGACAAAACATTAGGCATAAACATGTGTAAATACTCCATATTGTTTAGACAAACAAATCTCAAGTCAGTGTTGCTCCATGTTTATCAATTAACCAATAATTACTTTGCATTTAAGAGATTATGCTTCTTATCTTGTATATGTATGTGTATGGAACATATGAATGAGTGAAAATCAGAAATGAGAATTAAAAAGCAAAATCACCACATAAGTCCAGAGTTACCATTGTGGAAAGTTATTCAGACAAATTAATAGTCATACAATTGTGATTATTCTGCTGAAATTACAAGGATTACAAAAGTAAATTCATTCTCTTCTCATGCCAAATAAAGGAGTTTCCTGTGTAACAAAATCCACTTAAATAAAATAACTTCTCTTATGGTTATTTAAAAGACTGGTGGTTGTCAAGAGTCTTTAACATATCCTCAAATTGAAAGTAAGAGGGTCTGCTTTTCTCTATTGCATGTTGATTTTGAGTCTTGATCCTTTCTTTAATACCCACCGTTACACAAGGTTTCCTTTCAGCTTTCAGACCAGTAAACAGCTCTTGCTGGTTGTAAGAAAGTGTTTAGATATTTTTACTGCAGCAAAATTCCCAGCTGATCACATTTATCCTTTGATTTTGCACGAAGTTTCACTTCCTTCAAAATCCCAATCTCTGTAATCGCGTGATTTTAACATTCTCAGTCTTATCTATGAGAGAGACAGCAATTAAAAATGTATTCTGTCTAATAATCAAAGATCCGTTTGTGGCTCCGGTTTATTTGAAGGCAGCTTCGTCTCTATTGACGCTGAAAACACCCACAGGTTATATTTTCTGTGTCCATGCTGTTTTCTAGGCCTTCTTATTGTAATGACCTGCGCTGTGACAGGGTGACACAGTCTCTCTCATCTCTCAGCATCAACGCACAGCAACACAGTGGCAAGCAGCGATTTCTAAGACAGCCATCCACAAGGTCACCCCATCCTGTGTTGCATGTCAAACATCCTCTAATCTCCCTCGTCTGTAGTGCGTACCCAAATAGTGCAAAATGGCTTTAATAACTTAGATTAAGTGTATGAATTCAATGCAACAGCAGTCAGAGAGCAATACAACAACCCTTCTTTGTTAAATACTTCAAACTTCTCGTAGGACAGTTTCACAGCACGTCTTAGATGGTTCAACATATACAATGAGTAATAGAGTATCAACAACACATTACAGCAGTACTTTGTGATTGCTCCCATTAGGATTCCCTATGCTTTAACACAGTCTGTGGCATTGTGTTAATTAAAAATTCCATCTGCTTCGGAGACTCTGTGTCTTCTCTGTGATCGAAAGCAGCCTTTCCATGATATCCTGTGTGGAATCTCACAATGAAAACTGAGACCAAGCTCAATCAATTTGACTCATGAATTGCTGTAAAATGTGTGATGAGGTTAAACAATTTAATGTGTTCCCTTTCTTAAATTGCATCACTAAAGACATACTTTTTATTTCTGTAAGTGTGGTATTATTTTATTATAGTGTAAAAAACTTTTTTCTTTTTTTTTTTGTGGCTCTCCCTAAAACAAAGGCTGGTAACTCAGTAACAACTTGGCAGAGATGAAACACTGACTAACAGAGCTCACAACAGCACAGTGTGCCAACACCTACGTATAAAAATAAAAAGTGCTCACATGTCACAGTAATGGGATGGTTGGAGCATCACTTTTGCTCCAGGGGACTAGATAAAAACCATATGAGAACATCACATCATGTATCCTCATCCTTATGTCTGTATAACACGACAACAAAAAGGCAAAACTATATCACGCGTGCATATGTGCGCATAATTGTGGACAAAGCCTCGGTTGCATTCCAAACGATTGTGTGTGGATAAATATTCATGACATTATGAATGCAAATTGCTCCTACGCAAAAAAGGTGGAAGTGAAAATGTATACCCAGTATAATAAATATTGCTTGTAAGACAAAAATGTGGTAATAGAATAATTGAATCTATTTCATCAATATCGTAAGGGAATAATTTGTTTAAACTGGGTTGACGACACACACAAAAAAGAAATAATGAGGGGTAAGACAAACAGGAAGTATTAACTAACAAATGGGTGACAAGATGGGTGAATTGTAGATTTTGAATTTCGTCTTAACCATTTTCATGCAAAGGCCAACATGTGATGTGCCTGGGGCCTCTTAAGCAAAGTGTGAGGTCAAGTATGGATGATAAATGGTGCTGAAGGACAGAGCAGCAGTACAGAGAAATGTTTCATATTGACCCAGTAGAAGTGGGAATGTGCCATGAAATGAGTTTCTGAGCTTGGTGCTGTTTAATTTAATGCAAAGTAAGCAGGATGCCAAAAGCTCATTTTGGGGATTTTACGTGAAAAACACTGAAATGGGCTCTGTGGACGAGGTGAGGCATGGATATGCATTTGATCATTTGATCAGAGCTTAATCGTTCATACAGGTGCATCCTGAAAACAATAGTTATGATTACTCATAATCTGCGAACCTCTGTGGGGAATTTGTGGTGATTTCTTTTTTTTTGGGGGGGGGGGGGGGGGGGGGGGGTGGCTCACTTGTCATGGTTTCAGCTGTAGAGATGTGCCCCTGTTATTCATAGTTTTGCAACTCGGAACAGATTTAAGCACTGCAATAACTAGTGATGAATGTAGTGACACTAACTTTTCTCTTACAGGTTAGACATTTAACAGTTATAATGCATGGACGGGTCACTAATACGCAAACGTCAAGACTCAGAAAACACACATTCTTGACAAGGATATTCAACACATCTCTTTATCTATAGGTTCCATTAAAAACCAGCAAAAACAAGATGATCAAATAAAACAATGAGAAATAAGCTTGAAGCTTTAATCCTGTTTTTTGTTGTCTATGATCACTTGAGCTAATATAATAATTATCATAATAAAACTTGATCAACTTATTTAATCAAAGACAACTAATGCAGTTTTTTAAAGCTATATTTTAATAATATATCCACCATTCCACTGATCACTAACAGACCAACTGATCCACCAAAGGTATGATCTAAAGCTAAAAGCTCAGGCTGTCTCCCTCATGTAATGGACTGCCTGCCGGTGCAGTGAGTAGCAGAAATTATTCAGCACCCCTTCAATGCTTTTTTCCCCCCCAAAAAAATAAATGGCATGTGGCTCAGTTTTGGGCTGCTAATGGAGTGTTCACCACAGATGTGTTAAACACAGACCCAGAAATACTAACATGGAGGCCAATTTATTCAATGAAGGCTACTCACTCATCCAGTTCACAGAGAAATATTTGCAACCATGTTTTAATGTGTGACAATAAAGGCACTCACAGAATCCAAGACCAGCAGTTGAGTCACTAATAGTATAATGCTGCTAATTACCTAATTATTTTTTTTTTCTTTTTAGGTGTGACAAAAAAGGAAGAGGGTTTGATCATCAATGCATCACCAGATGCCAATAACAAATAATACTGAACATATCAACTGTACAACACGACATGGCCGTACTTATTAAATGTTCTACATCTGGATAAGTCTTAATCTGCACAAGCAACAACTAAACAGATGGGGGTGGGAAATAAAAACACTTCCATGATTAGAAAAATGAGTAAGTGAGTTGTGGCAAATGTTGGCACAAGACAGGGGAGCTGCAACATGAAAGTTACTACATTGCATCTAAATCCGGGGTGTCAAGTGTACGGTCGGCGGGCCAAACCTGGTCCACTGAAGAGTCAGAATTTGGCAGCTGTGAGAAATTGTGATATTAACTGCAATATATCACAAATCACAAATGGGCGGAATCGACCGCAACATCCGTCTAACTCACGTTGCCACACAGCTGACATAAAACCTGCCTGAAATGATCAACAATGCAGGACAAAGGATGAAAACAGGTGATGACAAAACAACAGAAATACAGAACTATTGCATATAACAATGCCAAAACCCCCGAAAAGTTTTTTATTTTTTCATTCCACAGCAGTCATTAGACTATAATAAAAATCCACTGTGATCTCTAAGTTGTTATGCATGTGAGTAAATGATGACAACGATGACAAGAGTAATAATAATAAATAATTAGAAGGTGCCTTTCTTGACACTCACGGACACCATACAGAATTTACTAAATTCTGGCATAATATTGTTGAAATTGCAGTTCTTTTATTCAAATTTCAGCTTTCAGCGTTCAAGAAATATAAACTTAATATACAGTATTGTTACTTTGTTGCACTAAAACAAAGAAATAGATTTGTTGTTATTTCTAGATTATAAAGCTATTATTCACTGGTTCGGCCCACCAGTGACGCACGCACGCACACGCACACGCAGGCGCACACGCGCACACACACACACAGTTGAGAAACTACAAAGAAGAAAACTTTATTCTATGAATTACAAAAACAAAACACGTGAAGCAGGTGTTGAGTGTTGTTTTAGAGAAGGCTATTTCTACTGTTTACATTTCCATGTAAATATGCACACTGCACAAAAGGTGACTTGTTTAAGTATCAGTGGTTGATGCTTTGATGCAAGAGACATAATGATACAGTGAAGGAAAGTAGAGAGAAATCATGGAATCCAGTTTGTGCTCAGTTAGTGATGATGAGAAAAACACCATGACTTAATATGAATTAACTTCCCGTGTTTAAAAATTAAATATTTTAGTCTGAACTGAGCGTCAAACTCTGAAAGCATTCAAGGTTAAATTATAATGGCTGATGAATAAAGGCTTTTTCAATCACCTCTGAAGTGGTTGAGGTTTTCTTTTTAAATTGAACCAGCAGTTTTACTTTAGCCTGTTTGACAGCTTTGAGATGTATTAAATTTACCTCAAAATTCTAAATCAGAAAATGTGATGCTTTATTGATAATAAGTGACTTTTTACCATTTCTTATAGCTATTGTTAGCTTGACAAGCAATAGTTTTGTTATAGAACTGTAATTCCATTGTGGCACTTTTCAAAAAAAGTACTTTCCTACTTAAACCTAAACGAGTTTCAACAATACATTTTCTTATTGTGTTTATCTTTCGACACAGTAGTATCTGTACTTCTACTTAAATAAATAATCTGATTACTTCTGCTGGCTCTGCTAAGTAAAATTTCAGAGACTGATATTTTCAATCTGGCCGCACAGTGGAACCGTGAGAAGGTTGCACCCCGCAACCCTGTACAGGATAAAGCAGTCTAAAAAGATGGATGAATATTTGAAGACTCAAGCATAAAAAATTTTTTTAAATCTACATTTAGCAGACTATTTATCAGAATATTTACACTGTAATGCTCGAGTTTCAAGCTTGTTAAAAATCATCAGATCAGGTCAGTCAAAGAACACATCATGCTTTTATGATGGAGTTTGGATCAGGCTGAGCTTGATTCTGATGGCAAAATAAACACCTTTTTTTCCCCCCACAAACATGTCGTCTGAGATTTCGTGCCTTACTGAGGTTGATGCTTCACACATAAGAAATCCCGGAAGAATAGGTTAAGAGTTAGACAGAAGATGAGGTGTTAATCAGGAAAACAGCTTCCACACTGGATAAAGGCATGGGAATGAATGAATGAATAGCAGGAATAAATACATTTCTTAAAATTGTGAATTTATGAAGTTGTTTTTTTTTTTTTATTCATCCTCTGGTGATGCATGTCCATCTGCATTTAAAATAGCATGGTGCATTGCTTTGCACAGAAATTGAGTATTATACATTCCTGTATCAAGTCTTCTCAGCAGTTTTCTGTGATTTTAAGTGGAAAACATGGTTTTGGGGAGGAATATATTTCCCCTTGATCAATGTTTTATTTGCTCAGCCAATCTAAGTCTGCAGATCAGGCCTCGTTGCTTTTCGCCTTTTGCATGTTGTAGTGACACAAAAGTGTCCCCACTCTGAAGTGTAAGAGCAGAGTGTGCAAAGATACACAACCAAGAAATTGCTTCAATATGTCACTTTGTTTTGTACCAATGTCAACAATTCACATATTATAGTAGCCTGTTGATTTGATGTTCCACATGAACATCAGGAAAGCAGGTCAAGTCAATCACACTGATTTTATTTCGGACGTGTGAGAAACCAATGAATTAAGACACAGCAACAACAACAATAACAACCTATATGACCCATTTCCAAAAAGCAGTAGGACAAATCCTAACATTATTTACTTATACCCCTTCTCCATCTCAACTATTAGTCACATAATACAGCTGCAAGAGGTTTAAACTGCTGGGAGACACTGAGCTTCAGTCCTTTTTCATTCTACATACAGTGATGTTTCACTATTATATGTCACTAATATTCTCTCTCCGTCTCTCTCTGGCAGTGCTCTTTCTCGCTCTCCCTTCCTGTAGGATCTCCGACGGCATGGACCTGGAGGTTCGTGCTCTGAGCTTCCTGTCTCCATCAAACCCACAGTGAGTGGATTTAGTGGATATTATCTGTTTGTTGAATTTTGCTCTGTCTCTGCCTATTCCTTTTCTCCTTTTCTATCCTCTAACCTCAACTTGAACAGAAGAAAGAGTATTCCTGTTAAACGGCAGTTTTGCCTCTCCACCATTACTTAACCTTGCTCATGTGGTGTTGTTGCATCTTTCCCTTTCAACGTGCCTTGAGATGACCAAGTTATAGATTTGAATGAAATGAAATGCATGTTTTTAGATGGTGGGAGGAAACTGGAGGAGCTAGAGAAACCCCACACATGTACAGGGAGCATATTGCAAACTCCACACAGAAAGCCATGGAGGGGATTTTTGTGTGGAGTTTGCATGTTCAATGTGGGCTTGAACCTGGAACATTCTGACAAATAACAGTAATCACTTCACCTCTGTATGACTATGTACCCTTGAGCCCCTAAATATAGAAAGGGCATGCAAATCAATCCAAACATTGTCAGTGTATTTAAAACTGAATTGATACACCTGCATAGTTATTAAGGAAAAATACATATTTTCATTAGTGATTTTAATAAAACAGCTAAACACCTAATTACCAATTTTGTATCACGGCACTTTTCATTCAGTTGAAAATGTTTGTGCTTCATCCTTCAAAATACTGATATGATGCGACAAGTGCCAGGTCTGGAAGCTTTTTTTTTTTTTTTTTTTTAGCTGGAAAACGAGATTTTTCAAGCCACTGTAAACAAACAGAAATTATTTGTAATGCAGACAGAGATGCAGACATTTTTTCCCCCCCCATCCTGCATATCCATGGGGAGAGTAAATGTCACTGCAGGTGGCACTTTGATAAACGAGGAGGTCATGAAAAAGTCCGGCAAATGCGACACATTATGACCGGGTCGATTGGTTGGTCACAAGCGTGAAATTGCTGTCACAGATCAATGGCTACTAATCTGGCGAAGGGACGGATTCAAATCACAACGTCCCTAATCAATGATGATTCATTTTTGGCAACACGCATTTTCCGAATAAAACAGTTGATTGTGTGCAATTGGATAATTACCTGTTTCCATTTGAGATGATTAGTAGGTGGATGAAAAGCTTAACAGATCCCTGCAGTTACCAATGAAGATGTTTTAAACATGATTGATTTGTGGAGTGAACTACATTGTAAAAGCTTCTCACATCATGCATTGAAAATGCCTCACTGAATACACCAACACATGATAAATTAAATGTTTAGGCACCTGACTGCTCTACACTGAAAACATGCTAATGGACAGTCATACAGGATGTATTGAACTCGTTATAATTGCTGCTCTCAATCAGGAAATTTGACAAGGGAGGAGCGTTTAGTGGGTAAACTGGAACTCTCTGCGAGGGATTTAGTCTTTGCATTTATTTATGTGCTTTCTTTCCATTACCTTCTAATTATGCAATCTATAGAAAATTGTGGAATATCAGACTATACATGCAAATAAATAATTCAGTGGGGGAGTTATCTGCATTTTACTCTTCATTTAGACATTTTTGCAAATATATAAATGTAATCACATCGATAGGTTGTAAATATATTATTTCACACCACTCAGTAAACTAAGGAAACTCAGTAATTTAATAGACTCTGCATTTTAAGGGAAGGGAAATAGTTAACCACCTTAACATCATCACAGTGGGTGTTAACTTTACATCGGATCTTAAAAATGTACAGTATAAAGTGCAGCCAGCCTAAAATCAGTTTAATGAATTCACAATGTGACACAAGTTCAACAATTGATCTGTGTCATATATAATTTGTCAATCCATGCTGACACACATAGTATTAAAATGACTGTGATAACTTGTGCACATGTACTTTATGTTTGTGGATATGATGACTACCCTACTCTTCCCACCAGCACAAACGACATTGTAAATCAAAAGGTAAAGCAAGAACAGTTATTTATCTTAATATTTTAGATTTATAACAATAATAATAACAACAACAACAACAACAACAATAATAAGGTGGGTAATAAGGACAAAAGCTCCAGGTTGTGGATCACTCATGCATCAAATAAGCACTGCAAGTACAAGTTTTGCTGCACAACATTAATGCAACTCTCTTCATGCATCATTCCTTTTTGTTTTTAACTATTCAGAATACATCATAATAAAATTAACTAAGTGAAGGGGAACATGAATGTACATTTTTAGCACATACATTACATCTTGTAATGGAAAAGTGATGGAACCAAGACATCCTAATAATATGAAATAAGTTATAATGCAAACCATGAGTGTAACCGCTGTATATTTAAAATGTGTGACGTTTCAAATGTCAATAAATGTGTCTCTTGCCAGTTACTGGTGTTCTAAAATGTGTTCACCGTAATAATGGCGAGAGGAATGAGCAGTGGAAGACAATTCACTTTAGGCTTTTCTTTTTTTTACTCCCCACATTTGAACATTTTAGTGTCATAAAGCCACCTGACTTCCAGATCTGGTGTGAATCCATACATTTATTATGCATGTGTCACATCATTTACCAAACATTGAGAAGTTGTAATCTGACATTGCAGGATTTTCGTTCCTTGGGAAAGTAGCTGGGCTCATTCCTATGCTTTCATCAGATTTGTGGAACAGCTTGGAAATTATCAACCCTTTTGGTGCTGCACAGTCACACACATGTCTACTGTGCATGCTTTAGTGAGGCAGTAAGTGACACAGATGTGCTATCCTGTAATGATCTGGCAGGTCCGTTGCAAGCTTTGCAGAATCCCTCTGACTTTTTGGGGGGTTTGGGTGTCAAATTGCCAAAAAAGTTACCCAAGAATCCTTGCAAGGACAGCATAGCGATTGCTGTCTAAATCTTCAATGTCGGCATTTCCAAGTGAATAATTGGATTCCTATTGGGAAACTGGACAAGTTAACACCATCGTTAGGCAGTTTAATTTCACTGTATTGATATGCTGTTGCAATATTAGTTCGACATATTGGGCTGGGCATTAAAGTGTTTTGGCACACATACTGCAGTAGGAACACAATGTGAGAATAAAGCACTGACATATTTCATCAATGATGAACTGCTTGCTTCTAAAATGTTGCTTATTCATCAATTCAGGAGCCAGGGAGCTACAACTGCATTCATTTGGGGCCAGACTTTCAACCTGGCATTGTGTTTGTGGTAACTACGAGTGACCCCAATTTACACCTACATATTTCCACTTGATCCATTGTTAAGGAATATAGATCCTCGCAGCTTTGAATTCAATGGTATATCACTCAACAAAAAAAAGGGCAGCACAAAGTCATTGATCTTTAAAATCCAGTGTGTCATTTATGCTGCTCAATGGCAATGATGCAGAACACGATGAACAGAGATTAAGCTGCACTGATCAGGCAGAGCATGACACTGTAAGTAAAAGCCAAAGAACTGAAGTTGCCAAATACTCTATCAAAGCACTGTAGAACAAAACACTAATGTATTGAAGTGTTCTCTGGGGCCTATCTTCACTTTGAAAGCCCTCTTCAGATAAACGGCTGTCCTCACCTGCCCTTATAAAGCTATTAGCCCACCAAAGAAATGTGATTGTAGTCCATGCTTATTGTTGACCCAAAGGTATCCATGTCATGGCATTGAGTGTGTGTGTGTGTGTGTGTGTGTGTGTGTGTGTGTGTGTGTGTGTGTGTGTGTGTGTGTGTGTGTGTGTGTGTGTGTGTGTGTGTGTGTGTGTGTGTGTGTGTGTGTGTGTGTGTGTGTGTGTGTGTGTGTGTGTGTGTGTGTGTGAGTGAAGGTGTGACATCCTTACGCCCTCAAAGTTTTTGTGGGCAGCTGACAGAGTTGTAACATCGAATCGTCTGCTGGCTGTTGAGCCTCTGTGGGAAGTTATAGGGAGTCTGGATGTGGCATCTGGTGGAGGGGAGATGTCTATCTCCCAGAAGTAGGAGTTAAAATGACCAATGTATGACTTCCCTCATTTATTGTTTTCTGAGCACTCTATGTGAGATGCACTGAGATTTCATCATCCACTGAGACTTGTTATACAAGATTGCATGAGAACGTTTTTTTTTTTTTTTTTCTATTCAGTTTTCCCATTATACACTTACATTAAACCGTGAGGCTTAGAAAGATGTTTGTGGGCAATATTGAAAAATACAACTCAAGGGATAGGAAAATGCTGTTTTACTTTGTTTCTTAGAAGCAATCAGTGGAGTGAAAGAAATTATTATTTTGTAATACCATCCCTATTTTATACTTTTGCCGGAGAGATTCTTTTTATTGTTTGGAATGCATGCTCTGAGATCTCATTACCTCATGAATCAATCCCCACAACCCCAAAGCAGGAAAAAGTCCAAATCGTAGAAAATGCAATCAGCTTGTATCAAGCAATTTCTATGACTCAGACATTCCCTGACCATCACCAAACAACAAGTAAACAAAGTTGGAAAACAGGAGGTACAGTAGGTTCCAGCCAGCTGAAGGCTCAACACTCCTTATATGGAAATATGGGAAAGAATTGCAATGTGTAAATTACAAGCGTGGGAGATCACATGCCATGAGTCATTGTTGAAAGTGGTTGGTTTTATTGACAGTTTTTAAAAGTTCTGAAATCATGCAATGTATCCTCTGTAGCACTTCTTGCAGTGGGGGAAGCTGGTTACACTGTTGACAGGTCTCCGAGCAGCTTCAAATACAGGTTTTTGTACTGTGGGAGGAAATTAAAGTACCCAAAGAAAATCCATGCACACAGAGCTAGAACATACAAACCCCACGTTGAAATAGCTGGCTTGGATTATACCACTGTGCATAGACCCTACATGTAATCAGACTTTTTTGTACAATATTTCAAAGATAAAAATGGGAATATATACAAGCCTTATGAAATGTATCTATGAAAAAACATATTGCAATGTATCAAATGTCCTAATGTAGTATTATTTGTTCCAATAAAAATAAATACCAGTACAAAATGAAATGTTTACACAGAATAACTTTTTTCCATTCTCTTTAACAAAACCTAATACAAGCATCCAAAACAGAGTGTGTATGGCCTCCATGCTAATGCTATTTCACGAGTAACAGTAGATTTTCCTGCTGTATTACTATGGGCATTACTGCCATTTGCTGTTCAGTTTTAAGTCTGAACAGCAAAAGTTAAAGTTTTTTATTTTCTCTGCACAGTGGACACACCAAGAATAACAATTATTTTTCTTGACCAATTGCAATTAATGTCTTTATCTGTAGTGTTTGCCATGCATAAGGTCACGTTAGTAGGTCAAATAGAAAGACTGTTTTGGCCTGCAAGCTTCAAGTTTGACTCTGATTCATGGGCTGCCTTAGTTGTTGCTGCCACCAAGGTAACAGGGAAAAAATGTAAATGCTGCCTTTGTAACCCAAAATCAGTTCTTAGCAGAAGTCGAGTAAGTCCAGGTGACTGTATGGGATAGCAAACAAAATCAACTCCGCTTATTTAAATTTCCATTCAACAGAAACATGGAGACAACAAGACAACATTTACAACATTTTGTAGAATAACATGATCAAGAATTAAGAAATTGAATTTTACTCATCTGTTAATTATGTATGGATTATTTTTGTATGAGGAGTTCAAGCTTATCTGGCACAAGTCTGATTTCATATGCTCACAACAGTGTGGAGAATGACACGTAATCGACCTTTTCGTGGTTTATTAATGCCGATGCCTTCAACTGTGCAGACTTCTGCTCATTTAGGCTGCCTGGGCAGTGTGGAGAGAAAAAAAAGCAATGGCGATACAATCACAAGACGACAAAAGGGAACTTTTACATTGTGCAAAAGTTTGTTAATTAAAGTGAAATGTGGTAATAGGTAGTATAATATTTCTTCTACGCTTTGACAAGATTCACATTGTTTATGTGAGGTCATTCTCGTGTGAGAAAAGATAATGGAGCAGTGTCAAAAGAAGCTACACATTTTTTTTATTTTTTATTATGCACTGCATATGCTGAACTCCTTGAAAAATCTTCAAATTGTTGCCGTTGAGTTTGCACATCGTGCTGCAAAAACTTCATAATTTGTCTCCCCAGAGAACAAATTAGGGGTACATTTTATATTACTCCCAAACAAAATTTCCACTTAGGCTTCACTTAAATAATACATGCTGACATGCAAGAGTAGTAAAGGCAAAACTATAATTAAGAAAGTTATTGCTTTCCACAGTCCACTTATCTTACCTCATAACACCTGCTGTGAAAACAGTGTCTTGGGTTGTTTTGGGTCCTGGCAACATGACTGTTACTGATTCATGAGACTTACTGCAACACTGGATGCTTAAGGAAAATATATTTTTACATAATAGCATGACCATGAATGGATTTAGTGTCCGAAGACAAATACATGGATGTCTTCATACACACCAAAAACCTCAATTATAATATCAGAAAAGTGTGAAATGTGGATAAAAACCTTACAAACCCACGTGTTCACAATATGAATGGGGATAATTTACTGTGTACAATGATTTATTTTTGAATTTGATGACATGAAAAAATATTAATATAAACATGCAAAGACTTTGAAGAGCAAACCCTTAGCAATACATTTGGACTTTTGCATGCTCAAATTCTGAAATTTGAGACATTCTGGTACAGACAACCTTGCATATTTAGCCCTTTAATGACGAGGGGACTATGTATTCCTGTGTCTTCTATCTTACCTATGTTGAATTGAACAGTAACAGAATACATTATAATACATTATACATTATTACATTGTTGTAAAATGTTCAATGCACACGTAGAGGAACAAGATGAGGAAGAAGACTAAGAGAAATATGTTTGAGTTTGGTCAGTTTTAAATATTTATTTTCCTATACATTATATATTGATAATGATGTTTATGTCTACTGTAAAAATAAAGTTGTGGTTAGTTTAAAATCTTCAATTTCCAAGTATTTCAATATTCATAATAGCAACATTTAAAAAAAATAGCAATAGTCCAGGTGCTCGTCTACCAGCAGTTCCCGCTTTCACCATTAGAAAGAATTTAGTGCATCATAAAGCTTAAATTGTACAAAATCAGATAGGAATGCTGAGTGATACAATCCTGTATTAAACAAGGATAATACAGCGTTGAAACATTCAACAGCTAGTCTTTTTGAGATGTGTTGCTATTGTAAAATCTAAAATGTCATAAAATTTCCCATAAAAAGTGTAAACATTTTACTTTCAAATATGGCCACACCGATACTGTTACCAATCTCGAGTATCAGGTCCAATGCTGCACAGAAACTAAAACTTTCAACTATATCCGAAGTTAATAATATCCAGCCAATATTACCAATTTATTAGAAACTGTGAGCTTTACAAAGCCGAGACAACAAGAAATTGCATTTCTTATTGGCTCTCATAACAATAAATTAACCTTTGTTTGAAAAATTAAAACATCTGATTTTCTGTGAAAAAGCTCATGCTGTTACTGGATGCCAATCCTCGACTGCGCAGTAATGAATTGTGACAGTTTGTCAGGCTCTATGATTTATGATTTACTGATCAGCAAGCACAGCTTCAGCAGGTCAAGTTGCGTGTAGAGTTTCACCATGACACTTTACTTCTGCAAGTAGCTAATTAATTTGGCCACAAGGCTTTTTTTTCCTGGTCTCCTGCAGACAATAAATAACGTCACAGCATAAATACAGCATGAATGCATCCAGCCATATAAGTAATTTAAATACATTACAGTCTATTGATCTATTTTTTTGCTCACTGTGTTAACGTGTGATCTACTGCATTGGCGACTAAAGGTTTTATACATTTTATATTGTGGGTTTTATTAGTGCTCAAGAGTGATGACGTAATATCTAAACCGCAATATTTCATATTTTCGCTCTTAGTAAGAAGAAAAACAGCGGACCAGGGAGTCATCACACAATACTTATGATAAGGTATAGGAGAGGCTCTGGTTGTGTTGCATACTTCACTAAAATGATCATATATTATGGTGTGTGAAGGTGTGCTAAACAGAAGAGCTACCTCAGATATCATTAGCTGCTGTGCTGTGATGAAGAAGCAGGAATCAGATCGTGCAATCCTCTCCTGAGACACTATTAATTAATAAGAGCTTTGCTAAAGAGGCCGTCCTCCACTTAGGCGCTCTGTGCCTTCTTGCTGGAAATCGATTTGTGTCTCTCCTGCTGCCAATGTGTCTGGCGGACATCTTTTACAGTACAACCCTCACGCCATGAGCAGTCTGTGTGTCTGCCACTGAACCGTCCAGGGCCAGATGACACCTTCAGAGCCAGGATTGCATTTCATTCATGGTCTCGCCTTCCTGCTAGAATTGCAAAGCACGGTATGAGCTGCAAGTCAGTTGACAGTCTAATAAGCAATAAAACGTAGCATAGACGGGTTTGTTTTTGACTTGTTTTTGACTGTGTGTGTGTGTGTGTGTGTGTGTGTGTGTGTGTGTGTGTGTGTGTGTGTGTGTGTGTGTGTGTGTGTGTGTGTGTGTGTGTGTGTGTGTGTGTGTGTGTGTGTGTGTGTGTGTGTGTGTGTGTGTGTGTGTGTGTGTGTGTGTGTACTCACCCACCAACATTATTGCTCACTGCTAATGAATTACTATGACTCTAGGTGGCAAGCATCATTATTATACAAAATAGCAAATAGCAATGCGTTTCACCAACAGGCTTCTTTAGCTTTTTGCCTAATCTGTGTCACTTTTGCTCTAAGCCACCGACTACAAAGAGCAAATTCTGCTGAGACGCACCTCAATGCAGTGCTGCGCACATTATATTTTACCTTCTCACAAGCTACGTATTAAAATGAGTTAGGAGGTGAAGTAAACTGGTGACAGTTTGGGTTCAGTGTCTTTCTTCTTATTCTCAAATTTTTTTTTGTAGTGTTTGTCAAAACAAATACCTAACAGCAAGAAATTTGAGAAATTATACAAAGCCTGACATTAAGTTTTGTTTGCCTTCAGGTCTACAAAGAGCCTCATAGGCAGGATATTAAGAGGATCTGATCATTTAAAAGGCTTCACAAACAATCCAGCCATGTGCATTCAGAGCTGTCTAATTACTATGGGTAGTTTAAAGAATACTGGAATAACATACACAGCAAAGACAAGCGCAAATGATGTACAAAGCAGTGCTTTCATCGGTTGACACAGAAAGTGTTATTTAATTCGACACGTTACGTAAACAAAGTATAAATATCTACAATTTCTGGCTATTAATCACATTGCATTATGAGCCGTATATATGAATCTTTTACACAAAGACACAATGTCTACCACTTAAAAAAAGGATTTCTGCTCTTCCTAAATATATACGGTTCCATTTGGCTCATTATTTATTTTCAAATCAAATACAATAATCATATTGGATGTTTTATAGGAACACCTTGAATAATACAAAATAAGCAGATATTATTTAAGCAATACGTCACCAAAATATTATAATATGTACATATGTCATTATTATAACATTTATGTAACAGATATTGTTTCAAACAAAATCAGGAAAGTAAAATGTGAGGATATTGACTGTTTTATTGGCATTGTGTGCATCTGTATGATTGGCCGTGCATCTGTTAGATTGGAATCTGATCCATGTGAGCATGATCTCTGCTGGTGTTAATGATCAAACCATAAACGAGAGCACATTCAGCTAGAGGACAAAGCAGCACTGGCCTTTGTTTTTGAAGAGGCAACAGACTGTAAATTGGACATTTTTTTTAATGTATGCCCCGCCAACACAGACTTCAGTTTATTGACTTTAGCTGACTGCTAAATGGATTGATCCGGCCCACCACTGAGCTTCAGGATGTTGGGCTGAGACTGCACATTAAAAAAAGAAAGAAAAAAAAATGTGGCTTACTTGCTTTGACTTATATTGGACTGCAGCTGTTCAGTAGCAGTGGTGGGGAAGTAAAAGAGAAATCATATATTTTAAAAAGAAACCTAAAAGATTTTTTTATCAGAGTACTAAAAATTGGATTTCAGAACTACTACTGTTTCATAGCTTGAATTGACCCATTTATTGACATCAACCCACATGCTGAGTTTACTAAATTCAGATGTGATTTCCTCGGAGTAATGCAGTAGATTCTCTACCCAGGGAAAACGTTTGTGTTATCAGCTAACCAAATTAGGTGTAGAATATTTGAAACTGGGAAAATATGCCCCCCAATAATACTGTATTTTATTTGTTAGTATCTCCAGCTCTATTAAGTTTCCTGTCAGCTGAAGTGAAAGCTGACTTCCAGGCAGGTCTGCAGGTAGATATTGAGGAATCCAGCTGCCCCAGAAGCACTTTGCAACCAAAAGAAAACTTTACATTTTACAAACATATGAGGAAGTCCTCACATTCACTAAGCACTAAAGAACAAAGATTAGTTTGACAAAACCAAAGCGGAGATCCTGGAAATGCTGCACACAGCAGGTCTTTTGCACTGCTCAGATAGAATGGTGTTCCTCACAGACAAGGCATCCATCATGAACCACTGGTCTGAACACTTCCAGGCCCTGCTCAGCATTAACCCCACTGAAAAAAAAACATTCTTCGACAACCAGGGAAAGGCTATGTGAACCACCCACCTTTGAAAAAAATCACCAAACCCATAGAGCAGCTGACGAGTGGCACTAATGTCAGAGACAAATAGTCTACTCATTGTATTGTTATCAGTAAGATTAGAACAAATATCTATACATGTAGAACAGTGAGAAATAAAATCCTGCTGGGTCTGTTGATTCTGCTTCTTTGTGATTATCTGAATTTAAACCGTCAATATTGCAGTTATGCGTTATTTAGTCAATTAAAACAGGAGTTATATTCTAACAACCCTCTGCTTTGCATTTCAAATGTCACATCACTAAACTAAAACGTAATGGAGACCACGAGAAGCAGTTTAATGTTTGAATATTTTAGTTTCCGAGACATGTGGAACAAAGCAGAAAATATATATTTTTTTTTAAACAGGTTTAACAGAATATTCATGTGTCTCATTTATATAAAAAGAAAATCCCAGACCATGACTGTTAAAATTATTGCTGGTCATGTTGTCTTATAAGGTAGAGAATATAAGCCTTCAGTTTTTCCACCACCCACACCCTACAATTTGTCACTCAAGTAATTCAATAAAATTGGAAGACGAAATTTCATAGCAAGTCAGTGAGTGAGTCTAAATTCTAAGGTGATGTTGATTAAACAAAATACCTCAATACCAACATCCATTTATTTTTATTATTTTGCTTTGCTTGTGATAAAAACTGTCTGGAATCAAGAACCCTGCTAATAAATCATGAAATGCTCCTCAATATCACAATAAACAGCAACAAAACAAACACTAAATGTAATAAATTAGCATCAAATTATAATTAGTCTCAATGTGTTTGAAAGATTATGACAAAACATAATGGCTATCTATCCAAACAAACTTACATGAGAGCTTTATTACCATCATGTCTCAGCTGTGTATGAGGGTCCACTGAAAATTGAAGGAGCGCAAAGCAAAACTATGTCCCTCAAAGGTTCCTCTTTTACCTACTGCAAAAAAACAAAAAAACAAAACTGTATTGGATATGAAATATGGACCATTTTAATAGCGACACTTAGTAAATGCAGTTTCACTAATGAACATGTGCATTCAAGCTACACCAGATGAAACCCTAATGATCCTCATGGGCATGTTGAAGGTTTTTGTAATATTCTTCTATTCATCTGCTTCTCCTGAGTGAATAATCACACCATTGTGATGCTGAGTGTCCGATTAAGATTCTTTTACTTTTAATGGCAGTGTACTGTACAGCACAGCTCTGAGGGGAACAAGCCAGTCCGGAAAGAAAATATCAGCATTTCAATTTTAATAAAAGGGCTTTTCTTCAAAATATCTGGTTCTGGACATTCAAACATCAGATAGTCTATACTGTTCAATGTTAATGTGGGAGATGGCTATCTCCGAGGTGGGTCTGTGGAATGAAGTAATCTAAATGCATTTCTGCTCTGACAAAGCACCCTTTGAGCAAGGCCTTCATTTGGTTTATAGAAATGTTGCTGTTGCCAGAATGATCAATAACCCCATTAACACAACCAAAGGAAAACACAGTTTCCATCTACCTTCAGGGGGCTCTTCTAAAAAGTGAGGACTTGAAAAAGAAAAAATGTGCTCACTTTAATATGTGTGCCTGTCCATGTCAGCATGTTTGGTTTTGTGGTTGAAGTTGTAGAAACTAAGCAATTTATAGCCTGTGTGGTACATATTACAGTCACGACAGGTTTACATTTCTATAACAGTATAATTTCAGAGATCAACTCACTGGTGCACATCAGAAAACCTCTGAAAAACTGTTTGTTCTGCTCTTCACAATTATATGACTTTCCTGTGGATGTCTCTGACCACACCATGGTCATTTAAAAGCGATGAAGTCAATGCAAATTAATGAACATGAGGCAAGCAGAGAAACTGAGAAGGGTGGAAGTTTATTGGCCCAATGATGTAGTTCACGTTCGAAAACACACATTTACCAGTTGTTAATGACGACAAACAATGACCACTATCGAACAAGATATACAAAGATATACAAGAACTGAATGATGAAGAGGCGGAACTGTAGGTTATCAAAGCCATGTAATGTACTGTATGGTGTCCAAAGACATCAAACCAGCACAAGAACCCACAGCAGTGCAGACTATAGTACTGCAGAATTTAAAAACAATGATGAGCTAATGAATGGAATCTGTTAACAGAATGTATTTATTTTTAAGTCTGTCATGCCTGTGAGATTGATCTTAACACTGCCCTTTCCAATTTTGGGCTGCTGTACAAATAAAAGGAAATGTCTGGTCTTTGATCAAAACAGTTGTCTCATGTCATACAGTGATAGCAGTTTGAAGAAGAAGGCAATCGTCTTGCAATGAAATAGACATGGAGAGAATAGAAATAATCTGAAGGCAGAAATGGATGGCCAATAAAAGGAGTTCTGCTACAGTCCACAGCATCTGACCAACCAAGAGAAATGTTTGGCTGTAACATCAGTGTTTCAGCCAAACGCTTACATGAGAGTGAAACACAAAAAACGAGGTTGTTAAAAAGGGGCAACCCTACCTATAAGTTGTCTCAACTTATTTTTCAGGGCAGCATTGGTGGACAGTGTATCAAATGACAATGCTACTGACATATTCTCTAGTAGTCATGGCTTAAACATAAAGTTTATGTATTCATGCTGCGGGTTAGGGTCCAGTCTCTTCGGACCCTCTGTTCCCTATCTCCTCACTGTTTCACAGTCCTAAATTTCATTGTGGCACATGTGCTCTGTGTTAATCGCGCTCACCTTAATTCTTCTCTTCTCAGATGCATACCTTCGGTTTTACAGAATGTGCTCAACCTTCTCCATCTCACTGCAGGCCACTGTGTCATCTCAATGGAAGACTCCCATAAGCTGTTAGCCAAAGAATACATTTGAAAGGTGTTAAAACCCATCCTCAGGCAGTTGTTCATACAGCAATTGTTCACCAAGTACAAATGCCATCATGTAAACATGGTCAGCATTAGCCACATGCCAACTTGTGGATAAATTGCAATATTGCTTTTGTTATCCGAGTCTTATCCATTAGAGGTAAATACAAATAGTACAAGAGGCGGCCTGACTAGAAGGAGATTCAAAATATCTAAGAAGATTGAAAGACTGCCAAACATGGCATGTGGTTGAATATGATAAAGTGCATGAGAGCAATAACTTGTGCCCATGTGTATAAAAATCCCAGGGATGAGATAATATCCTGCATAAACACTACAAATATACCAAACAGGAAGCTAGCCGAACCCAAACGAAAGAAATTGTCATTGAGATGTACAGCAGGCACGGCAGACTAATGGATTTTACATAGACTCACATAAAAGGAAAAGAGCTGTTGGGCCTCAACTGATGAATAACAGCCTCTTCTCCATCCAGGGAGAAGCTTATTAAAAAATGAATTTTAAATGAACAAGCTTTCAAAGCTCTGTTGGCTAATGTCCGGTTGTAATTTCTTGTCACTGAAGCTTTTAGGCATCGGTATCTCCTGGACCAGGAAGAAAGGTGTTAAAAACACTCTGACCGGGAATAGAAGTCAAATATATGGTACTGGAAGCGACAAGAGCAGTCCTTTTCCAAATGACTGTAATGGATTTGTTACCCTTCTGATTTACATTTAAATGAAAACCTTTTATCTGCTGGTCTACCTACTAATGAGCAAACTCTGCTTTGACAGATGTGACTCCTCTTTCGATCATAGATTGAGTGCACCCACAGTATAATGTACAATCTGAAGACAATACTTTCAAAACCACTTCAGTCAATCCAAAAAAACTGCGCTTTCCCATAAATATGTCTTGTTTTATACTCTCTTTAAAAAGTATTGAATAGAGGTCAAAGGTAAAGAAAGAAGAGTAGATTAAAAAAGTGCGGAATGTCAGAGAGAGAGAGGCGCAGTGTCTCGTGAACAATTGCTTTCTTATGACAAACTTACTGCGAGGAGTTTGAGCTCAAGGTTTACCGAAAGTCATTCATTCTAATAAAGACAGATATACATTTTTACATAATTGAAACATCAGCACAAAACTTGTATGTTTACACTTACACTTGTCGATTATTTTGTAATTTGATATTTCAAGAAGATATTGACGGATTTACTTGCAATGATGCATGCATCCAAAAAAGGCATTCCTGTTGCATAGAAAATAATTTTTTCAGAGGTTGTGTGTGAGAGAGATAGAGAGAGAGAGAGACTGATAATCTTTGATGTGTTTTGTCTTTTCAGGGTTCACAAAAAAATACCTCACAATTCTTAAATGACATCAAAGGAAGTGGATATTAAAGCTGCTTGGTGAGAGCTTGCTGGTGTCTTTGGGATACGTTTCAGATTTTTAGGTTAAAAAAATAATGCATCTCAACTACTCCAGAGAGCTCGAAAGTTTTAAAAGAAAAAATATTTTTTGTTATATCATGCACACAAACAATTTATTTCATGAGCCCTGTCAACAAAGGTAATCTCATCACAAAAATAACAATGATCAGGGGATTGTCGTTTATCCATTTTGAAGTTTTAGTTGAAAATCAAGTAGCTGTATCTATAATAACAATATTTAAAAACAAAAAAGTATTGTGGCGTTTTGCTCTCATTCCTTCTGATGGGGAACCTTTGGATTGCCATGTTTAGTTTGTTTTGCTGCACCATGGAACACTAAAACTTTATACTTGTGCATTCATACACTAACAAATCCTCAGATTGCAAATTTATAATTTGAAATGAGGTGGGTTTTTTGTTTGTTTGATATATTATAGTAAGTTTAGCCGAAATGGGTGCGTTTCTCCTTTTCATCATGGCTGTACAACAAAGGCAGTGACACTAAAACAAAGTATACCAACCCTGATATTTAATATACATTCAGTATAAAATATGACGTGTCAAGTTTGAAGGTTTTTTTGTTCTTTTTTTGTCCATTTTAACTATCCATGGCAATACACTTTATGCTATTAGACAGTCTGTTTATTTAATTCCAAAATGGATCAACATGTGTAAGAGGCACACCATTGTGGGATGAGCAAGAAAGTTGAAAATGAGGTTGGCATCCATGAAAATTCAAATCAATACCAAGTGGAGTAATGTGCTGATGGTGAGCAGCAGCATTCTCCTCACTGGAAAAGTGACATCCTTGGAGACAATCTCTGTCCAAAGAGACATCAAGATCAGATTCTGTAATCAGTGGAAATCCCACCTCTCTACAGACTGTGGCTGAGAGGAACAAACTCACCCCAACAGAAACAGGATTTCTCAGTGTTGGACTTCCAGAATTTTTAAGTGGTTGGGATAAAGTGCCAGCAGTCCTGTAGTCAACCCAATCAAACACTTGTGGGATCAGTTTGGGGGATGCTGTTTGTACTCGAGTGACCAACAAAACCATGCTGGCTGACTTGTGACAAATGCCGCTTGCAGAATGTGATAGCGTCCCACAGTGTGAGTTGGCTATTATGGCGATGCACGATTCTTCAAGATATTGCTGAACTATTCATGCTAAAGTATTGTTCTTTCAGTCTACAGTCACCGAATACATCCAATAGCACCTTGTTTGGTGCCTCAATAGTGGAATAAGCTGTTTGTAGTTGATCCAGATTCTTCAAATCATTGCCAAGAGGCACTGTTAAAACACCTAAGTAATCTGTCCAACAGAAATTTAAGTATGTGGATTAGAAAGCTTTTTTTTTTTTTTTGTGTGAAGGCAAAGTTGATGGCGCAGCTGTAATACTGGGTCACATTTGCAAGCATAGACTGACGCAATCATTAACTATATTTTACTATGCCCAGGAGTACATCTGCTCCATTTACCTTTTATGTTTGATGTAATCACTGTCAACATAGAGAAAAGAACCTGAAGCGATCATTAAACTTGATGCATCTCAATTATATCTTGTCCAAGTTGGGTGAAGTAAAGAAAAAAATATAGATACATGTAAAGATTTAACAAGGCTCATATTGTTTCCTGTTTCCCATGAATTAAAAACATCCAAAGCCTCCATGGTTAAAGTCAACAATGATCACCTGAATATGTGCATAGTGATGTTGATGTTAATGGTGTGTATAATGTGAGATTTACATTTAAAATGAGTGACAATAATGCCAGGGTAACATTATGCAAAGCATCAACACAATGAAAACTGACAATCATGCCACTATGTGCACTTTCTTCAGCAGAAAGATACCAGTTAACTCAATTAAGCACAAAGCAACTGTTCGAAAATACAGTTCTGAAGAGACATATGAAAAGTAACACCACTCATTCAGATAGTAATTGCCAAAAACAAAGTCTGGCTTACAGTGAATGAAAGATTGTGATTTTCCTCGTTTGTGCACTGACAGAATATCAAGGCGATTGATATTGTTCAAAGTTTTTTTTCCCCTTGTTTTGATGTGGATAAAATCTAAGTGCTATTATAGCACAACTTTTCAACAAAGGACGGGTTTTGTTTTCATTTTCATCTTCTGCCTCTTTTACTTCAACCTGAGTAAATAACAGACATTACAGGACTAGAACACCTCAGTTAAATATTTTCTTTTCAGAAATTAAAATGAATTGCAATAAAAGCTTATTAGCATGTTTAAAAATGAGTACACAAGTTTGAGTAATGAAGCTTCATTTTTACATTAACGCAAGAAATCAATCAAAAGTTGTGATGCTAATAGGAAATAATGGCTTCGCTGATGGACCTCATTGAAGCAGAAAATAATCTTACACTGCGGTAAGTTCAAGGAAGGTGCTCTAACAAATGCTGAATCATGGAGGTGGATGAACAGAAATTAATTACATTAGCAAACTTGTAGATGCTGTTTTTTTATCTTGTAAAAAATCAGAAGGTGACATCTGCAGCAATCCGACTCTCTTACCTCACTATTCAATACAAGAGTCACACACACACTGATCTGCTAATGATAATATGCATGAGGCCAAACATAATGCACTTGTCGCTCATTCTTCAACCACATCCCACCTTACAGAGACAAACACGCCGTCTCATCCATATTCAGACCATTGTGGTTTCAGCACATCAAGCATATAAGAGAGCTGCAACTTTCTTTACTCAACAGAAAATACATTCTATATACTGTGATTCTGTAATAATGGAGTATATGCATCATTGCCGCCACCGACTGAGTCTAATGCTGAAGTGCTCCACCAGTGACACACCTTTGCTTGTCATTTAGCCAAAGGGGTTTCTACCAGGGCCATGGTGTGTGACTCTCAATTAGTTTTCAGGAGATTTATTCATGGAACTGTTAAAATGTGTTAAAGAACGTTAACGGGGTAATGGATTTTAAATGACTGCACCACTGCAACGCCACATATAGCATAATATGAGCTGATGAGTTTTGTATGACCTCTTATCTAAATGGCAAGCAATAAAGCTTCATTTGGTTTGATGTTGCTGCGTGTGATGAACTGAAACAAAACCCAATATATTTACCCACATTTTTGGAAACTTGGATTTTTTCCCCCTATTTTTAACAAAGACACAGAACACAAATATAGTAAGTAACACTTTTATATTTGCTCCCATTTTTCATGAGCTGAACTGAGAGATCTAAGCCTTTTCTAAACACACAAAAGGTCTAATTCTCTCAAACATTGTTCATAAATGTGTCTAAATCTGTGCTTGTGGGCTCTTATCCTATGCCGAGATGATCCATCCACCTCACAGGCGTGACATGTCAAGATGCTGATTAGACAGCAGGCCTATTGCACAGGTGTGCCTGAGGCCGGCCACACTAAAAGGAAAGACACTCTAAATTGTGCAGTTTTATTTCACAGCACAATGCCACATATGTCGCAATTTTTGGTCGAGCGTGCAATTGGCATGCTGACTGCAGGAATGTCCGCCAGAGTTGATGCATGTGGTTCAAACGAGGCTCAAACCTGCAGAACGCGTGGAACCACAACAGCCCAGGTACTCCACACCCAGCATCTACACCTCCAAGATCATCTGAGACTAGCCAGATTTAGACACATTTGTGAACAATACCTGAGAGAAATAGACCTTTCGTGTGCATAGAAAAATGTCTTGGATCTTTGACTTCAGTTCATGAAAAATGGGAGCAAAAACAAAAGCGTTGCATTTATGTTTTTGTTCACTTGTATCTGCATCTCATCTGCACTGCACCTGTGCTCATATTCATACTGCTTGCAGTTACTATGCATCACTGACACTGGCAATTCCCATACGAATATAGACACAATAACTAACAGATGCTTGATCAGGCAGCAGCGTTTAAAACATGCCTTTTGTGAATTTGTGTCAAAAAGAGAGCGAGAGAAGCTCCTTTCAAACCCCTGATATGAGCTAAAAAGTCCTTGGTGTCTGATTTCCTGAGCATTTACAGTCAAGGTAATGCTTATTGTGATGACTTATCCGTACTTCCAGTCATACCTGGGAGTGATCATGCCTTTAACCCCTAGGTTTTCTGGACAGCTGCTTATCTCACATGTGAGATGTGAAACTCAGGACATCATAGGACATACATGTGATCGCAACTGTCAGGTATGGTTTGATTAAAATAAGCCTTGACCCATCTCAACTGTGGTACGCACCAACTGACATCTAAAGAACTAAAAAGACCAAAGTCAACACAGGATGGTCTTCCGCAGCAGTGATTATTATCGAGATACAAAATGAAGGAGACGTTTCAGATGGCTTCAGTCCTCATTACATTTCATAAGCTGTCGGTGAATTTTCAAGAGCTCGCTGTAGTTCAACCAATAGAGCTACTGTCCCACGGTTTGTGGTTTGATACTTGAACTACAAATGTGAAACCATCTTTAGACACGCGTTACAATGCTTCTCATTTGATTACCACAACAAATGTTTTTTTAAGGTTTAAGCAGAGCAAATGTTCAGATCCAAAAGATGCAAGTTAAAATATGACAGTCGAAACACTATTGAATCCGTGTGACTTATCCATAATTTACTGCAGAGAGATCCCACGGTAGGTTATATTTTATGATGGTAACATATGTTTTCATGTTAAATCTCAAATAGTGAAGTAAATGATATAGATTCGCTGAGTACACTAACAGATAACACGTCAAGAAATATACATCACACTTGCACTGGAGTACATAAACTTAGTTAGATCTAACCACTCACTACAATGACCAAGAAATAACACTTTTCAAATCAGTTGTTCTCCTAAATAAAGGAGCACAAACAGTATTTTGATCTAAGTTAATGAACCACTTCAGATAGAAGATTGAAACAGTTGTATAAGAGGGATTATAGACATTTTCAGCTCTGTGAAAAGAGCTCCAATCTATTTGAGAAGAAAGTAGATTTTTAATTTCTTGTTGCTGGTATTTGTGGTCAGGAAGAAATACTGCTAATGACCATGACGGACATGCTTTCTTGAGCATAAGCCGTTCCCATTCACAGCCTCGACATAACAGTGTATTTCTAATGTTTGCATTAGTAGAATTACTGCACATACATTTCATTTATACACACTCATTTGAATATGGTTCTATGAATAACATTGACACCTCTACTATGAACACAATCAGAGCATGTATGCAGAGCTCCTCACCTTGTACATGTTTTATGTAGGTTGGCCTGCATTTCATTTCAAAGTCAAATTTAACGTGATTCTCATTTGTAGCATGATTACAAAGGAAGAGCAGAATCTGAGCTGATAAATATTTCTGATGAGCAGAAACACCAGATTATTTCAGTGTTTCCCTGTGCAGTGATGAAAAAAACACTAATGGTATAGGTCCAAAGTTGTTCTCAGTTCATCGTGATTTCTTTAATTGTATACATTCTACAAATACACCAGTTTTGAATTAATTAACAAGACAAAATAGACATTATGCCAGAGGCCTTTATATTCTTGGTAATGGGGAAACCCTATTATTCCACTTTATTTTGAGAAGAGATAAATATGAGGGCATTTTGAAAAAGCAGTAAACCAAAGAAATGGCAACCTTCCTTCTGCAGGCCAAGTGCAAGAGAGAGCCAAATACCAACTCATCACTCATACCAAGACTGGATGACAAAGTAAATAGCACGCTGGGTGAAAAAAGGTGTACAAAGAGTCTGTGGCAGAAGTCTAAGTTTGTCTATTGTCTGACACAAGGTTATTTCAACAACTGCAGTGTGAGAGCTTTTATCTGAACAAATACCAAGCAGGAGTTTCACGAGAAATGTGAATCAAACTTTTCATCAACTATCTTAAAATCCACTTCAGTTTTGTTTATTTTGTCATGCATGCTGTGCTTATTTTCCTACATTTAAATCAAGCCGATTGTGATTCCCTCTTCTTTTTTTCCCCCATTAGGACACACACCTTAAAACCAATTAGATCAAACTTTGTTAGATACTGAGCATTGGTGGGATGGCTTGCTTCCTGAAATCTGTTTGATTACTAGATAGCAGCCCAAATAAGTGTTTCACTCATTAAATGTATATCCTCCAATGCTGGGTATCACCACAGCAGTTCATTCAAATATATTTTATTGTGAGAGGCTCAGTTTGCATCTAAACGGTTAGCACAATCCATTAAAAAAAAAACTTTTTTTCAATGTCCAAGTTATTGAGAACATGTGCCAAGGAAAAATGAGAGTAATTACAGAACTAAAAGTTATTAATCCACCAGATAATTTATTTTACAGCAATGGGTTTTTAAAATAAGCTTAAATGACTTCAATATTTCATCATTAAAAGTACTTTTTATCTTTCCTGCCTTGAGCTTTAGATATTGCAAAAATTCCTGAACATCAAAAACTGCTTTCTTGAAATTTAATAGCTGATGTGTGTTTATATGCCAAGTACTTTCCTCAACAGCGGAGCACAGATTGCACACTTGCAATGCAATGTATCAAGAATGACATCGAGTAATCTTAGGATAAATACTGTATGTATGTATTCCATCTTGTGTTTATTTTCAGTGATACTAGATAACAAGCACGTTTAAAATGTAACATAAGCAGCAGCTCCCACGCCAATCTTTAGAAGACAAGGATGCGAAAATACAGGTAATGGAACAGCTGAAGTTGGCTGCAGCAGTAATTGTGCAAGCTCACCGTGGCTTTCCGTTGACACTGTTGATTCTGCGGGGGCATCTTAGCAGACCCAAGAGGTGAATACCGTGCCAGCAACAGAAGCCTGGGTCCTGTACTGTGGCAGATATGATGGAGAGCCACATTTAGCCCGAGCATTTTTTTTTCCCTGTGTGCATCTCTATCGGTGCATGTGTACATGTGGATGTAATGAGAGAAAAAGACAGAAAGAGCTCAGAGGAATACTCACTCATTATGGCCGTGTGTAGGGGTGAGGGTGTGACAGGGATAAATATATCATTGCCTGCCCTTTGGTCAGTAGCCATCAGAAGTATAACAGATGGAACTGATGAACTGTTTCCATAGAGTTTTGGTAGTTTACAAGCAGCGATGTCCAATTATCTTTCATCAGGTGCCCACTGAAATCCATAATACAACAGTGTGGACAAAAGAGGAAATTGGAAGCTTTGTCAGGGCAATGTGACTCATAACAACACATAATTTTTCAGAAATTGTGAATACGCCTGATCCTTTTTAAATGTTTGAGTAGTGTCACTATTCAAGAAACTCCAAATTCCAAATGACAACTAAAATACCAATTTTTAATCAGTCTATGAAAAAAATGTGTCAGTCATGAGTAGGAATTTTCATAATCAACAATGGAAACAAAATGGAGTTTAAATATGAAAAAATATTAAAAGAAATTTTTAAGGAAAGCCTCAAGAGATTCACAAACTCTTCAAGTTGCAAGAGCATAAACTCTCCATCATATAATATTGGACGCCTTATACCAAAAACTATCTCATGAACATTAACTGAAGGACGAAGCAATTTCTTAATGGACAAGAATGTATATCACACATGAAATTACATCACTTAACTGTTTGTTTCAAGGATGTTTCTGAAGGCAAACATAAAGATTCTTCAGAAAATTTCAAATCAATCAAACCTTCTCTGAGGAGTGACAAATCAATAACCTTGACAATTGGCCCCCGGGCTATCTAGGAAGTACAAAATTGTTAAAGACATTCATTTTTCTTAATAAGGATAGTATAAAGCTTCCCATTAGACATCTGAGTCTGGTGGTCTTCCATGGGATTGCACATTTTCCAGAGCAAAGACTTGTCTATTAATCATAGTTATTTTAATGAGGCTCACAGTGTGTGTTACGGGGAGGAGATGAGGAGGAAAAAAATACTAAGATGAATAATGGATCTTCCATAATGTAGCTTGATTGTACACCACTGCTCGCTCTGGGTGATATTTCTCCATCTCTTAATTTGTCAATCCACCCATCTAACCATGTGTGATTGTATTTATATTTACTAATGAGCAAACTAATAATTAGCAAAAATACATAGTTGTTTAAACTGTGAAATTGAAGTCAATATCACAATACAATTGGGTTCATCAACTTAACTGCTATGGACTGAAAAAAAGTAAATGGACTCACATACAGAGTGCAGTTTTCACTACTTCAGCAATCTCAAAGTGCTTTTATAGTGTCAGTGACATTCAACCAACATACACACATACACACACACACACACCACAGACACTAACACTAACAGCTGCATCGTCACGTCTTCCACCTCTTTTGGGAGCAATTTTTGTCTGGCCTGAGGACACTTCAACTGATGGACATGGCAAGGTGGTGATCAAACCTCCAACCTCTCGGTTGGAAGATGATCTGCTCAACCCAGTGAGCCACACTCACCCCTCACACCTATTTAAAGACAAACAACTATGGTGCACAACCTCATAGGCAACCAGTATTACTAGTATAAAGAATAATAATACTTGACAATGATCTCATAGTTTATTTACTACAAGAGATCTTCCTTTGATTTTATTTTCATGCATTACTTTTTCCTTCGATTGTGACATACTCACACGCATTGATTTACACATAGTGTTTCTCTTGTGTTTAGCCTTAGGCTACAAAGCACTTTGATTTGTGGATGGGAAATACTCAGACCGAGATAAAGTCTTGAAAAAGAAAATAGGTTCCATTTCAGAAGACAGTCAGCTTTTTTATTAGTTTAAAAAAAAAAACACAACTCTGATATTTTCTTAAATGTAACTAAAAGCTTTTAGCTGCCTTTCCGCAACCAAAAGAGGTGTTTATCAAGCTTTATTGGTACTAAACACATGGAAAAACAAGTGTTTCAACTTAGCTATGCTTCCCTTAGCAAATATTATGCAACATTACATAAATGTTCACTGCTGGTCCTTTTATTTGTTACTTTCGGTCTGGACTATAAACATTGAGTATGACCAGAATGACCCAATAACTCTCTGAAAAGCATCCAGCTGTTTCGAAAATGCAGCAGCAGTTCAGAGGAACTAGCAAAACAAATAATCTATCTTCCATATTGAGGGGTGGCGGCATAAGTTGTTCCAGTTCTCTGAAGAATACCCTCCCTCATGTAGAGCCTCTGAAATCATTGACTGACTATTTTGATTGAGGAAGACTTTAATGAAACACATGTAAAACACTGCTGGATGATGATAGTGATTAATTAATGTCGTTATGTGTTTTCAGAAATCAGCAATGTTGGTAATGATCTTGAAATTGTCATAACGTGTTGTATGTGCTCTGCCGTCCATTATTTGGTTCCGTCAGAAAATATTGTCCCTTGAAAACAAAGTCTGTTTTTACGACTGCTGCGCACCTCCATTGCGGCCTTTGCACTTGCGTTCTGGCTTTTTAGTTATTTGTTATGGCTTTTTGCTGTTGTATTGTAGCTTTTTGTTGTTGTGTTGTGACTGCTGTTGTGTTTGGGCTTTTGCTGTTGAGATGTGGATTTTGCTGTTGAATTGTGGCATTGACCCCTCTGGGTGGCCATAGCTAATTAGTGGAAATGCTCCATATATGTAAGTGAACTCCATCTACTATTTACCATCAACAACAACCCTGCATCTGGCTTCATGTCTTTGTGGATCGCGGCGCCGCACAGACACAAAAACAAGTCTTTGAGAACCTGTTGCTTGTTATGTCCTCTGGATCGTTATAGTATTGCTGGAATGTTGCCGTGATGTCCTTTCAACACATAATAAACATATAATTCCTATATTCTACAATTCAGTATGACCATATGAGAATGTCTTTTCACTGAAAATAAAGCAGGAATCTATTCAGAAGTAGGTGAATGAAATATATGACAGACAATATCAAAATTACAGTGAAGCAACCTGTTCTGTACACAAATACACATACAGTATAAACTAGATGTTTCCCTGTTAGGAGAAAAAAGCTTTTGGCTCCACAATTGCTGACTAAAATATTTGAAACTGCTCGTTACTCAAGAGCCAACTATGTTAAGAGAAATAAAGTAGATTACATGTTATGAACAGATGAATTTCCTGAAATATAGCATATGACACAACAAATTATATACTCAACAAAGTGTAAAAAGGACAAACATTTGCAGTCTTTTGAGTATTTGTAAGCAACATTCAATTTCCTACATGGATGCATTAGACACCTGAGACAGCAGATCTCATACAAATGTTCTTCAGGAGGCTTCGCATTCCTGGCACCCATGTTCCTTTAAGGAAAATATTCACCAACACAGCATCGATTTTTGCAGAGAACTTAGCTTGATACATGTCTAATCTTGTTGATCTTTTACTTTACATAAAGATAAGATGCCCAGTACTTACACTCCTCATGTTTCTCATATACAAATGTATTGATTTTTGTATCCACGCAAAAAAAAGAAAAAAGAGGAAAATGACCTGTTAGGCTGACATAGGACTATTGATCATATAACAGTTTATTCTGCCTTCTGCAGCTTCTTGGGCCACAATTTCAAACTGGAAATGCAAATGTTTTCTTTCATTTTTGTCTGACTATGCCAATCATGCAATAATGAGATAACATCATAGTCAAGTTTATATTTGGTGCAGTTTGTTGGGTAGAAAGGGTCAGCACAGCATGCTCCTAATTTGTGGATTCATGTCAACAACCCCTGGCCTCATTACTATGTCTCTAAGCAGTCAACAACCCTTACCCCTCAGATAGCACTGCATATTTCACAGACAATGTGGCTGTCATCAAACTTTCACAATGAGGCAGCTTGAAGATGGAGTATCTCGAGATGACTGTCAGAGCCACCGAGGCCTGCTTGCATGGAAAACAACCTCTCTGGTAAACAGTCAGACAGCCCGCTATTGACTTTCCTTCCTCCAAGGCCAAACAGGCCCAGCCTACCCGAGGACACACAAGGATGCTGCTAATGTTTTCACACCACTGGAATAAACTCAACCATGGCGATGTCGCAAGAATCCACACTTCAGTAACAACTTAAAAAAAGATTGCAGTCTTAAAAAGACACTTTAAAAGATTGAGATAGTCCTATGGGTGCTGTTGATACTGGAGATCGAGAACAATGACACAATCATGTGAAATGGCAAAAAATATTCCCATGTCATCTGCAGTCTTGTGGATTTAAACTCGTGTATGTGTTCAGGGAGGATATCAGGGAAAACTGTCAATGCAGGAGACATCTCAATTTTTTTTCCTCCAGGAAATAAGTCTGAACATTAGAATCAAGAGGAAAATGCTGGATGTGATCTGTAAAGCCTTCCCTGACAAAGTCAGATGAGTACAATGAGCGGCGACTTCGCGCTCACATGCCAACTGTAGGTGCTGGACGTGTTAATGAGCTTTACAAAGGCTTGAAACTGCTGCACATATTCTTTGAATGGCAGGATTAATTATGGGCTATGGGAGGAAAAGGCAGAATAGCAAATCTGTACTGTATGTAATGATGAAGGTAAAGCTGTAATATTGAGCGTCCATATTTCCGATTCCTAATAACATTGATTTAATAATGTTACAGTGGTCAAATTTCATTTGTCTACATTATCTTGATTAGAGAAAATAAAATGTATGTATTCATGAAAACAAAATGTAGGTCCTGATCTACTACTACACAGCATCAAAACACAATCTTATTGTTAATCACCAGCAAACCTTTTTTGGTGAACATAAAAAAGCATGCTTCAAACAGGACTTTAGTAAATAAAACCCTTGATCTGCAAAACTGTTATTACTCCCAAATATGAGCCTTGTAAATATCTCACATTTGAGGTGATCGCACAGATGCATGCACGCCCCATGCCTCAAAGTGAGTAAAGAAATAGTTTTAAAAAAAAAAATTAGCATTCTGTCTGCATCACTGATAGAATGCAATGCAAATCTATGACCACTGCATCTTGAATACCAACACAGTCACACATTATTTCCATTTTTTTAAATCCCTTTTATGCATTTTTAGTCATGATTATTTAAGATCAATGTATTTCTTTACGAGCATACAAATGGAAGCGTCGCCAGTTTACAAACTTCACCTACCAAATGAAAATGTAGTCTTTCCAAGCAATAAGGAAGAAGTTGTTCATGTATTATATTGATATGCTGTTAAAGAACATTATACACATTCTTGCAAATGAAAAATCGTGGATCTGAGACCACCGTCCCTACTTTCTCTTTTTTTTACCTTTGTGCAGCAGTATGAGAAAGTCACTGTAGCCACCAGTGATGCAGATAAGATTTTCAGTACCAGTGAGTAAGTCACACTGACCTTAAAAGAAAGTCGGAAAGTAATGGTCACTGTCTGCTGCAAAAGAAATGGTAGTTGTGAAGTACAAGTATGTTCAACATTGTATACCATTGTCATCATTATGTCTTGACAACTGTAAGTAGTTCAAAGCCATTCATCATCAAATTCCATTGGTCTGTATCTAAAAACAATAAACAAATGTTTGAGGGGTTTTCAGCAGGACATCAACCAGATGTGTGATATTGCTGCTATACTGTTCTGCCCTTAAACATGTCTGTTGCCTGAATGTTTATGCGACTTCTCATTAGTCAGCATACACTTTGTTATGAAAAGTTTTTTTTTCCCCCTCTTGTTGTTGAGTTCCTATTGGGTTTGGAGTTTTAGCTACATGAGCAAAACATTATAAGCTGAAAGAAGTGGGAGGTCACAGAAGGCTGCAAATATCAGTACGGGACTGTATCCCATATTGCTTCAGGATTAATTAAAAATCACTTAAAAAGTTATTAATTACAGTGATCTGTAATTACAATAAGAAGCAGGATAAGAATGTTTTTCTTTATCTTAATGTCCAGAGGCTCAAAGTACATTAAGTTAAAATTGGGTGTAAATAATTGATGCACCTCCAGGCATATGGGACTTCTGACCACAGCAGTGTCTGGGTAGTAAAGCAAGCAGAGACCCCAAAGCATTGCAGCGTGACTATATTCCTGACACTGCATTTGTAGCAACCACATAATATTATTCAGTCCGAGTTTACTATCCCTAATCCTTAAGATGATAACTGAAGAGTAAGAGCCATATTTTTCCATCCAAGTGTCTGTTGGATCTGTGGTCTCATTAGAAGGTGTGATGAGGTTTATGGCATGACGACAACCATGTATTTGATATATGTCCCTGAGCGATGACCGCTTGTGGCTTCTTGGGCTTATAGCCATCAGCCTTTGGCTTCACTCTTTCATTAATGTCTCATCTTGGTCTCACAGTTACAGTCTCTCATTGGAAAAGAGAATGGGTCATTACCATTTCATAGCAGTGTCATCCTTCTTCAGTTTGAAAGTGCAGATAACATGAAGTCAGTCAGTATTTCCTCTCCAGAAGATTCCTCACAGCAATGTGAACAATTACTGTGGAGACTTTGAGACTGTCATTATAACAGAAATTATTTATGGAGACTTTCTTAACTGATATATTCACCAGAAAAGTGGTTTCTCGGTGTAATTGAATGTCCCAGACTCACTTCTGGATCTGTCACAAAAGTTGAAGCTACAACTTCACGGCAGTCATCATCCACAGTGTTAATTTAACCAATCATTAATTAAATGTGGTTAAATTCAGCAATACTTCATGAGCCCAAAAAGATGTTAGCAATTTAGCAGCTACATAAGCCGGGAAAAACTACACATGCTATGCAAATATTTCACAGAAATCAGTGTGAAAATTAGTAATGACAGTCGCTGAGTAGCTTTCAAATATAGGAGCCCTCAAAAGTGACTCAACTCAGCATAAATGAAGAGCTGAGCTCACAGCGTCTGTTTAATGTCTCTCACATCTTGGCCAAAAGAGAAATTGATGGTAATCCAATACAATGGTACCTGCCAATGCTAACTACTAATCAAGCTCATCCTCCTCACTGAATGAATCCAACGAGTCCATTTTTGCTGGAACCGAACTTTGAAAAATGAAATGTACTTGTCAACCTTAATAAACTTGTCAACCTCAATAAACTTTCAACAACACTGAGTGAAGAACCTCCAAGTCTATGTGAGAGATTGAAATAAGCCTGTGATTATAGATGCTATCGTGATGAAAAGAGCAGCCAGAGCATCCCAAGTTGTGTAAAGATGTAAATCCTCTATATGAATCCTGCGAAATGCTGTAAAATAGACACTTTTATATTGTAAACAGAAAACTATTCAAATACATGGAAAAGTAATCGTATTCCTATAGCACCAGACTCTTCACATTAGTGTCAGACATTACACTTTACATACCAATGCTAAGTACCTCATTATGGGGAGACAAGTAATGCTTCTTTTTAATAAACCTCACATATTAGGACCCTGGGTTGTTTTGCCCACCACTTAAGTGAGTGGTGTCATCATCATACCAATGAGGCCTCCCAGCCTTTTCGGATAAAAAGAGGCTGTAGATACCTCAGAGATTGGAAAAAGATTTAACAAGAATCCCCAAATTGTTAGAGATGAGTTTTTCTGCTGTGAGGGAAATCTTCGATAACAGGTGTAGACTTCAAACCATTGCCAATATGCCAGCCAGGATGGGCTGCCCCAGTAATTTCAGCCCAGAGCAACCACTTTAATGTAAAAGTACTGAAGAACCTCATTGTTTTATCACAGGTAACTTTGATAATGGCTGGTTTTAAAGTGCAGAAATTCAAGATCAGAAAAAGATTTCATAAATGCATGTGATGCATTTCTATAAAAAGAGGAATACAACAAGTCACCAGCTGCCAGTAAATCAATAGTCAAATACTTACTTTTGCCACAGTAACTATAGATATGTCTGGCGAAGGCCAGCTGTTTGGCTGAAAAGCCTCTTCCTGACTGTGAAGCGTCGCTCTGGAAGCATTTGGGGTTTGAGCTGCTCCGCTGCCTCGGGGACTGGGCAGCTTGCAGTTATTGATGTGCTTGAAGATAATGTGGGGCAATCTGTTTGGAAAGCAAAACTTTCAGTGGGCTTTTCAACATGGTGATATTCATGGGCACACAAGCAAATGACTCAAAAGAAAAAAAAAGAAATGGAGGGTTACAGAGCGACCTCTTAAAGGCTAGTTCTGTAATCCCAGAAATATTGTGTGGGAATATCAACCTGACATTTTGAGATTGATGGAAAACTACTATGATGTTGGGAAATATCTCAACAAGCTAATGATGTACTGCCATTTTACAGTTATCTAAAGCAGCTCAGGTAGTTATTTGTGTAAAAGGAGGCCGCACAGCACCTCAGTCGTTGATGCAGACAATACAAACATGTGGACTGACTTTTTCCAGAGAAGATAATCAAGATTATGATCAACTTTGCTGAATCGATTATGAAAAGAGAGGCATTTCTATTTGTTGTGTTCCACAATACCATGTCAATGTATAGAAAAAGTGTTAAAGAGGATAAGATATTTACTTTTCTTTCCACAGTCGCAAA
Source organism: Blennius ocellaris (assembly GCF_963422515.1). Classification (NCBI taxonomy): domain Eukaryota; kingdom Metazoa; phylum Chordata; class Actinopteri; order Blenniiformes; family Blenniidae; genus Blennius; species Blennius ocellaris. The sequence continues at coordinate 27,046,755 of NC_137650.1, read as the reverse complement.
AACCTGCTCGCTCATGTGGATTTGTTGGTTATTTTTCTCTGTTAAAAGCACAGAGAAACGACTGTGTTGTGTTTGGTGTTATATAAAAAAAAGTTGAATTGAATTGAATTGTCCATTGATGTCAAACAAGCCATCAGTTTCCCTGGGTGTACTTAGTTTATCACATGACATTACAGTCAGACTGAATAGGAAGCCACTGGAAGCCATTCTTCCAGAAGTTCATTCTTCCACGTCTCCCCAGAGTCTGAGTTTATCCTTTTTGAAGATTGTATTGTTTTTGCGTTTTTTTCTGTTTTGCCAAAGTGACAAACTTTGAGAACAACTCATGCTATAAAGATGCAAATATTGGAGTATAGCAGATACAAATCAACAAACTAAAAAGAGAAATCATCCTACTCCAATATAGAAGATGAAACATGAATCTGGGAAATTGTGTGCATGACAGAAAGAGGCAGGGGAAGTGTCAAGCCGTTGTGGAAATGTTTTTATCACTCAGAAAAAAACTTGAAGCAATTTGTCTCATTAGACATGCCTGGATTTAAACTTGTTGAAAGAGCATTGGCAGTGACAGTCTCACAGGGATTACTTATATGGGAATGTGTTGACTGAGGGCTTGTTTAGTTTTCTCCAGTGTTTCTTGCTGCATTGGCTCTGCCATTAATGTTGAAACACAACCCTCCTACCCTTTCTATCCCTTTGTTCTCCTTAATGGAAACAAAATCTCATCATATAAATATGGTCTTATTTCAATTCTTGACTTGTAAGTTATCTACATAGTACCATAGTCATGCAGTAATGTAACTAATACTACAGTGCGATCGACATGCAGTTCATTTAAACTCAATAACAGTGCCTTTTTTTGGTTTATTTGTTTAAAATCTATTCTTACACTATTTCCTGCATTGCTAAGATGTTCAATTGTATACTGGAACAAAACAGCTTGTACCCAAGGACTATTCAAGACAAGACAATACCAAAAATGCATGTCAGGTACTATATATTGCTCATACTGTGTTTAAACCAGGCTGCTGTAATGTTGCAATGCCCTACAGTCCTGGTACACACACTTCTCTATGGTTGTTATGGAAGACAGAAAAAACACTCAGCAGGTCATCAAAATATGATGTTGAGGTTATACTATGTTATTTCTTAAGCTGCATTTAATTATGTGTTTCTAATTAAATGCAGCTTAAGTGGTTGTCAATTATAATTTGCTGATATCTACAGATTTAGACAGCGCACACACACACACACACACACACACACACACACACACACACACACACACACACACACACACACACACACACACACACACACACACACACACACACACACACACACACACACACACACACACACACACACACACACACACACACACACACACACAGTATATATACATATACACATATACATATACATGTATATATACACATATACATATATACACACACACACACACACACACACACACACACATATACATGTATATATACATATACATATACATATACATATACATATAGTGTTTCCAAAGCAGCGTACACATAAGGACGTGACAAGTTACAAAACATGGCAGTAGCTACATAAACATCTTTTTGAATTCAGTAATGGACCCAGCTGGAGGTACATGGATTGGCATTTTTCCCCTCCTCATACAACTGAATAAATTGTTTTTAGTATTAAAACACCACATGTAGAATCAACTTGAAAAAAAGGCGCAACATTTTATTTTGAAAGAAGAATGCACCAACTGCATTATTGTTAAGTTCTCCACTCCTGATCAGGATTTCTATTTTAATTTAGTTTTTCACTCATTTTCAGTTGTGGTTTTGTCACTTCTGGCACAAAGCAGGAGCAGCTGTTACGAGGCTGCATCCCCACTGGATGCTTTTTGAGTGATAGCCAGATGCCAGAAAGTGTGTCATACCATTCATCTCGAGTGTGTGTCATGACCGCAAACACCAGAAGATATGCGACCTTATGAGGGTTATTACATAAGTTCCTGATTAATGGCAGGAAGTATATCTGCATTTTTCATAACGATGAGTTTAAATCACTAATATCTCAACCGGCAAGGTATAAATCAAGAAAAGAGACAGCACCATTTGATTAAACACATCGTCTAATGAACAAGTTTTGTTTACTAAACACGACTTTCAGATAGTTCTTTACAGACTTCTATCATTTTTATGTACCACAATGAAATGATTAAATAACAAAACAAAATCCCTGACTGCTTCCAAGGATTGCGGCTGTCGAGTATTTTGTAATAACACATTTCATTTGTTGGAGGTGAGTGATGAAGGTAAATGTCAAATGAAAATGAGCGCCATACACACCCAAACACCCACAGCTATGAGTAGTAAAAACAGTACTTTAATTACACAGGGGCTTTTGCCGGTGAGATGCAGCACTGCATCATGGCAGAGGGGAAAGATAAACTTAATTAAGCTATCATTACCTCTTAATACCAACTAGAATAGGAAAAATTAAAACAGATCAATACAAAGTCGGAAAAGGGGATAGGTTTTCAGTTTCATAACTAATTTGTCTTGGAATTAATTTGTCATGGAGTGGATGTAAATCCCCATGGGCCATGAACTTGATGAGATGAGTGACAGGTTGCTGAACTGAATGAACCCCAGGCTAAAGGGGCTTAATGATAACCAGCTTTGTGACATCCGTTATCCAGCCAAGGTCAGGCACAGTGAAGCTCAGCAACCCCAAAATATCAAAGCGGCACTGACTTCATAACACGAGGTCGGAATAACAACTGCAGTGTTTAAAGAGGAGTTTGTCAGCTTTCCGTCCACTTGGATTCTCAGTCTGCCTCATGAAAAGAAAATGACAGCTGTTGGCAATACCAGAATATGAAACTGAAAGATCATCCAATGCAATAATAGAATTCCATTAACAATGTATGTGGCATTGGCTTGGTATGAATATGATCAGGTATACCATGGTATTATGCTCACTGAGTATTACCCTGTAGCTTTCAACAAAAACCCTGTACAGCATTACAAATGATCTTGTTGATTATTACCAGTTGCTTCCAATAAAGGAAAAAAAAGAATCAGCATTTGTGCTTTAGATTGTAGAGTCCAATCAACCAGTCAACAGAAGCCTCATGCAAACCATCACACACAGCTCTTTTAATGCAAGTAGAGGTGAGAATGTTTTTCATCACATAGGGTGTTGAAATTGCATAACTGACAGAAATATGTGATAAAAGGGGTAAACCATTGGGGAAGCAGTTGTGTAACATAGGAGCTTTGAGTCAGAATTGAAAGTAAATTTCAACATCTGAAAAGAATCAGTGATGATTAAAAAGAAACCATGATTTATTGGAAATGACAAGTCCATCCTTCCATCTATCTGCTTTATCTAACTCAGTCAGCTGAGAAGGGGAAGTGAAAATAACCAGATAAAGTTATACAATTCTTCAAACCAGGATGTGTCAGATATTCAAGATGATTTTAATCTATTTTTTATGTTTTCTCAGGGAATTAATAAAAATCAAAGCAGTAATCACACGTCACACAGACACAAAGGGATCATTATTTAAATACATATTCAAATTATTCTGAACTTTAGAGCCTTTAATCTACCGATTCAAAATGCAGGTGTATTGTACTGTAACTTTAAAAATTTCTATTAAATAATTTTTTTTTAAGTATATACAGAGTAATTGAGTTTTTCGGGACACTTAAGGTCACTGCCTAAATCCTCGAGCCTAACATTTATTTTGTTTACCTTTACCTTCTTTAATTCCACACAGAAGTCTCAGGTGTGTGTGACCTGCAGAATGCCAAGTTTCCTCCTCATTTGGGCTTATTGTCTTATTCTAGTGTGTGCTCCATCTTTACCTGAGGTGTAAAATATAGCTTTGGGAACTGTGCCCTCATTTTATTGGCAAACAATGCATATATTTAACTTATTTTCTGATATTCCTTAAAAATATATATATATATATCAGTATGCAATGTTTGGTGCAGACACATTTAAAAATGCACGGTGTGTGTGGGGGAATTAATGGATTGTCAGCTGATAAGAGATGCTCATGGGGCAGTCCAGGTGGTCCAGTCTTACATACTAAATCCATTTGCCAGAGGCATGTCATGCTCAAGGCTGTGTTAAGCAATCAGAATCAATGCTAAATTTATACAGACTGTTACCTCTATCACAGGGTGCACCTTTAAACACATGAAAGAAACCACTTAAAGCCTCTTAAGCCGCCTTCATTTCAAGTAGATTGAACTTTTATTTCCTGTCACACTGCGATCAAGGCAGTACAATTCAAACATTTAGTGAATGAGAACAGTTCAAATTAACAGCTTGGAAGCATGGAGGCTTTATGTGGCTAGTGTTATATGAGTATTTGACTGTTCTTTTTGAAGTGGGTATTGGAGAGGATTGGGGACAGACATGTTGGTATTGACAACTGACATCCTTCTGTAGCACTTGGTGATAGGTTAGTTCTTCTGATTATCATAAATATAAATTTAACTTTCAAAATGTTCAGTTCTGTAGCAAATTCAATTGGGTAATCATTCGACGCATTGCTTCATATAGCTCAGAAACTTGTATACTGGTTTGTTCGTTAGCCGTGTTAAGACTTTGTTCTTCTGATAATTTTAGACTTCATTAGTGGATTTTTTTTTTTTTTTTTTTTTTTTTTTTTTAAGTGAAATAAATAAGCGGTTCTGTCTTTTCTCAGATTTCAAATCTCATATTTAATAACGCTTTGCCTTTTTCATGCCACTGAGAAGATCATGTTACAAATGTTTGACAAGCTTCTGAATCTTTTCTATGATGGGACGGTCATACTGCACAATTCCTGGAGGTCACAGTAATAGAATACGATAAAATCCCCTTATTAATCTCGAGGGGAATTTCTTTGAGTAGTATATGGGTATCAAGCTTGTTTTTCTGCTTTCTGGCCGTTTCTCAATTTACATGATCTCATAAAGCATCTGTTAGTTATTGCTCTGCATGCTAACCTGTCTGGGTCCACTCGGCAAGCCGACAACCTAAAGGAAAGATAATGATCAGAAAAATATGTTGTTGGTTGTGTTGTTAATTATACTGTGGTTTATAATTTTAAAACAGTGACTTTACAATACACTCCACACAATTGTTACTTCAGCTGTTTGTTGTTGCTAGGCACCATCAAATAAGTTTAACTGACTATTTGTTTTTGAACATATGTCATGAAAAATTAGTTTTCAACTGAGCATGTTAAACTGAAATTAAAAAAAGCTTAAGGTGAAACTTGCTTGAACTAACTCTAAGGTGCTTCTTGGATAATGAGTGATTGTTACTTTTGTTCAGAACTCAACTATTTAACACAAACTATGTTTGTCCTGGATTGTTTATAACCAAGTCAAAATGTTGAACTGTTACATTGTAAAGTTTTGGATGTTAACTTGGTTGAGGTCCTAAAGCACTGAGCTTGAACATAAGAAAAACACAAAAACAGTGCAAGATAAATATCATACTCACAAATCTGGTGTCGTTAAATAAGCAACATTGGTTAGTTCAGTGGGAAACTCAGCTAACAGGAACCACCAACTGACTGCGTCACTTTGAAAGTAAGGTCACACTACTTGACCAGCAATTTGAAGCAATGTATAAACTGAACAGCCAAAACGTACTGCAGTAAGATGGTGGATTATATTCTGTGATTGCACTTAAAAAAAAAAGATTTGCCAGAGTTGATCCTGAGACTATCAAGACTTGCAAGACAATGGCAATGTCTTAACCAACTTCTTATTTTTCTGTATATCCTTGATTCATTTGATTTACTTTAGAGTACATTTAAATAAGGATATCGCGTCTTTATTGCAAAAAAGAAGTGTACAAAATATAGTGGGTGGAAGTAAAAAATTATAAAATACTATTCTTCAGAAATTCAAAAACAATATGCTTTACTTTTTTCAAACCTGAAAGTAACCTGATTGATCTTCATCGCTAAGGATTACCAAGTCACCCCATAATTCTCACTACAAAAGTATCACTTTATTAAAACTTGTCTATATACATTCCTATATACTGTATATTTAAAATTGGACTTCCAATTATATGATTAAGGGCATTTATTGTTATTTTAATTAGTAGAATTAGTAGTATTCATTATCTGCGTCCAATAGAGTAAAGGTGACTCATATCATATGAATCCATTTCTTTCTGCTAGTCAGAGAATATATTTCTATAAAATATAGACTTCTCCCCACATTCAGCCTTAAGATAAGAGGACACAGGCCCCCAAAAAGCTCTGGTTCTTCATTGAACTGTGCCGACTATTCATTCTTTCTGATTCCTTCTGTAACTTTCATGTCATTATCTTTGTCACCTCAGTTTCCTACAACATAGGCAGCTGATTTCACCAAGAATGAATGACTGTCATAGACTTTTCATCCTGCAGCACAAAATATAAACAAACTCAGGAGTTTCCATAAACATGCTGACGCGGACCTGATTTCTGAAAACTATATTAAATAGTATTGATCAATGGGATTACTGCATAACCATGAGAATGATGGTGGAAATAATTTGATTTAGTTGGAAAAATGGCCTGATGTCACTGACATCAACACAGAATTACAATATTAAAGAGGACGCAGCCACATCTCTGCTTCATCAAGACGTTTTCTGAGTTATGCCACAACATTTGACTTATCTTGTAATATCTATGTATGTATGCATCTTAATAAGAACAAGATGTCATGTCCTTCAGGGCAGGGAAATTATCCATCTTGTTTTTAATAATATGTTTCAAACCATGTTGGAAATTAAAGGGTGTGACGTCTCATCTGAGAGATGAAAGCTAAGTCACTGTAACAGGATGCAAGTCAAAGGAAACCAAATTAAAATATAATTATTGTTTGAAAAAAGAAATAAAAATATTTTTTTTTTCTTGATGGCATTCACAGTCTAGTCAATAGTAGACATACGTGTGCTAAGAAAGAACAATGGGAGTAATGTTCCAACTTTTGATCTTTTCCGATTTAGAAATGTAAAATGAGAGAAGGTTAGTGAATCAATCATCTCAAGCATTCTGAAATAAGCATATTGGCAGCTTAAACTTGTAGAACTCACTGGCTGAATCCAGGAAATCTCCTACTGATGAAACTGTCTGCTTTGCAGTTAGAATCACCACTGTGGGGGTCTTCAAGCCAAAACCTACTGCCAACAGGAAGAGTACATGCACTGGGAAAATAAACAAATGATTGTTTCTTGTACTGAGTGGAGGATATTGAATTCTGCATTCTTCCCCCTTTTTTTCTCATTAAGCAGTTGCACACAGTGTTTTGTTTTTTTGCATGGGGCTCGACAAACAACTGAAGCATTCTTCTTGCTGTCAGGAGGTCATGGTATGATTTCCTGTGTGGAACGTGCCTGCACATACATACATCCACTTGTGGCAGCTATAAAAACGGGGCTTCCAGTTTTACTGTAACTGTTCAACCTGGAACACGATTGAGGGATGAGCTGCTATTATCCTTTAGGTCTATTTAACAATGTACATTTTACAAGTCCTTTTATTACAGATCAGTCTTAAAATGTGCTCTACAAATTAAATATGGACTGACTGACTTGAAAACTTATTGCGACTTGAAGCAGTCACTTTAAATCTTGTATATTGCATGGAAGGAATTACACAAATTACTGAACTGTGAAATCTAAAACCTTTGATTCATTCAACTCACTGCTTGTAATAAAGTGTTTTATTTTACAAGCTCTATTGCTGTGAGCCTATTCGATAAGACTCTCCACAATCACACACACAGACTCAGAGTACTGATGACAAGACACAGCAGAATGCTGCGGTACCGCCTTAAACCTGAACAACCACAAAGGATTCATGTCTCAACCTGCAAATTTGTCCATGCTGTGATGGATCAAGCCAGCCTAGATACACCTTTCATGCAGCGAAGGATCAAACACCGGTCTCCATTTCAAAGAAAAGCACTTGGTGCATATATACTTTTCTTTTTTAAAGCGACTTTTTTAAGCATCTGCTTTTAACTTTAGTCACCATTTTATTTTCAATAATAATTTAAGGCAGAAAGAATAACATATTTAAGATGAGATAACAGTTATTCTATATTCCAATGTGATAGGATGTTTGGTGCATTCATTTAAGCACCTTATCCTACATCGGATTGCCCTTTGAGCTGCAGCATCAATATTCTTCCTTATTAAGATTTAGTCGTGATTTTTCCCATGTTGAGTCTTTTGTCACCACAGTGTAAGTGATCTTCATTGATTTTATTTTCTAATTTCTTTTGAATTGATTCCAGAGTAACTTAATCACTACAGTCACTCACGTTGTAATAATAATAATAATAATAATAATAATAATAATAATAATAATAATGCAAGTATTGTACTTAACAGTCATAAGTCCCAAATTACTAAAAACAACAATATAGGCCATATAATACAGTGACTCCACTGTGTTTTAATTGGATGTCCTGTGAATGAAAATACTGATGCACACAAATGGAAAACATCACAGAGACATGCACAAGTAATATGAACCATGCAGCAGTCAATTTTGTCTATCGAATTCAACCCCATCGAGACAAGAGTATCATTTTGCAAACCTTGTTCTTGCATATATAAATGTGTATTTTAGGGAAAACAGTGACATGTATTCAGTGGTTCCTTAATAAAATGATGTCGAGTACAGAATAGCTGATGAAGGAAAAACCTTAGATTTAATGAGAAAGGTCTTCTTGGTTATCTATCTGCTCTTGTAATCATTCAACGCCATCAAATCAAATTCAGAAGCAAAACCTGTTATAAAATACTTTGACTGGCCTTGTTTATATGTGTTTCTTCCAGAAAACCAAGATACCAAACATGGGCCTTTATAAGTTTGAATCTTGAAAGCTGTGAGAAATGTAACATTGAATCAGTTTCTAGTAAAAAGCTACCAGAAGCAACATCACGTCTACCTTAATTTGAATCTAAATGCACAAAGGTTGACCTCTGACCAGGAGCGTGTGAGGATGTTTCTTATATCTAAAAGATGGACTTGAATTGAATGATAGAGCTTTTCTGTATCAATGTCAGAACATGACCTTCAGAAAGGGTTTTTTACTTAAAGAACAAGTGTCTCTGCAAAAATTGAATAACTTCTTCAACAGCACAACTGAACACTACAGAGTGTTAAACACAGTACTAACAAAATACAGATATTTCTTTTTAACTGAAGAAAAAGGTCAGGTGTGCCACTTGAGATTAAACTCTTCAAAATAATTTATGAGGTTACTTTCATTTCAAAACTTTAAAAGATTTTAGTATGTTTTTTCAATGATAGTTTTATGTGGTTACCTAAAGGCCCCTATGGACATGAAGTTTACTGTGTGCAGATTATACGATAAACGCAGGCTGAATCGATGATTCAAAGCGAGTTGTGATGGTGCAAGAATAGCACATCATGAACATGAACAAAGCCCTTGCCGTTGTGGCATGTATGCGTTTGGAGAGAAATCCCTGAAAAAGGAGATGAAGGAGAATATGGATGCGGTTGTGGCTCTGAAAGAGAGGCCAACTGGAGAAGCCAAATTTGCTAAAGGAGCTTGAAGTAAGGATTCGTTAGCATCGACTAGCATTTTACGATAGCATTTACTGATATGGCCCTTGAACCGGTGTCACAATGCAACATAGGACTGTCGATTTGAAGCCAAGACCAAAGATATCGCCATGATTCCCCCACACATGCCATCTTTCATCTGTGACGCCTAAAGATCGCACAGTGTGTAGCAGAGGTCCACATTGTGGAACCTCATCATAAAAAGCATGTTGGACTTAATTTTTATCTGAATGTTTTATACCACCTTTGGCTCATTGTGAATGCCTGGAGTGTGCCATCATGCCTCTATGTCTGGCAACATCAGATAAAAGTGGCAGGAAGAATGGGCGAGAGATTGAAATGGAAATGAAGGAAATAAACTTTTATGGTCGCTGTAGGCTTTCCAACAGCTGACGCTGGAGTGGGTGAGGCACTGGGATGAGAGGGTAGACACCCACACATCTGCCACAGATGTAAACCCCACTAAAAGCTGAGGGAAAATATTCAAACAAGTTCGTGACAAGTAGGGAAACACCAATAACTTTATATGATGGTTGTTTTATTACCAGGACAGATGCACACAGCCTTCAAGGTAAATTGTGTGCACAGAGTACTTCAAAAATAACATGGAGATAAGCATCTCAAATATGTCAAACTTTCTCTTTTCATCATGGAATCTTTTGGTTCTGTCTGTTATTGCAGACCGATTTAAGTGAAATTTAGGACTGTATGATGATTTTATAGCGATGCTGTAAGATGCAGTTTGAACCAGACTTGGCAGGCCGTTGTAGCATGTTGAGACAAAGACTGAGGTGTTGCTGGCGAAGTGTTGCATTTAATGTGTGGCCAGAGTGTTATACACAATCCTGACTGCAGACTCACACTTCAAGGCAAGAGACTGTTTATAGCCATCAGAGAGAGAGAGAGACAGAAAATGGGAAAAAATCTGTTAGAGTGAAATTATGCCATTAATTAAAATAAAAAAAGGTTTGTGAGCAAAACTGAGAAAAAGAGATTTATTTAATTTTTTATTAACTTTACCACAAGAATTCCGGAAAATTAATAATTCCCTTGTGTGTGTTTTTTGTCCAAAATGGGGTGTTCACAGACTGAGTGATTTACCTCATTAGAAGCTTTTTCTAAATATAGTATCAGGAGTAATAATATGCAACACTGCTCTCTCAGCCTCTTAGACGAACACAGTTTCAGATTTTTGTACGTTAGCACAGATATATCAACCTTCCAAAAAAGGCATGACGAAAAAAAACAAGAGGACTGAACTGATTGGACATATTATGACTTTGTCATGGGCCACACAGTGGTGTGGAGGTTTGCAGGATGTACTCGGTCTATATCAGGTTGGAAATGACCTTTTCATGAGTATGTCCTCCCCCTGTGCACGCGTTTCCTGTTTCCTCCCACAGTCCAGAAACATGCATTTGAGACTAATTGGAGTGTGTGCGTGTGTTGGATAAAACAGTTATAAAAGGGGTTTGGAGGATTATGTATTGTACCTACGATCATCACTGGTTGTTTCTCGATCATCAGCAATGACTCCTAGTTGCCTCAAGTCATAGAAAATACTGCTCTTTTCTTAAAAGCAGTGACTGCAGTGAGCTGTAGGTGGGTGAACACTGGAATGTGACAGAGACCTATTCTACACATTTCACAAGATAACAATATCAAACAAAATGAAGCTTGAATCTCAGGTGATCTTTTGTTTTTCCATCTGTTTGAATGGAAGTAGTAAATGTAGCACTCCACAGAAAAGGAGCTCTTCAGATGAGCCCTGTCCATTACCCTGCAACAGAGCACGGGGGGTGTGGTAAATGGCTTTATAATGGATCTTTGCTTCCACTGCGATCTCCTTGCTCATTCCTCTGAATTCTGATGCTTCATTGTACAAAGAGACATGCGACTCAAAACTACTATGAGTCCAACAAATACACGTTTTATCTTTGCCTCGGATGTTTTTGCTTTAAAAGCAAGGTTGACTGGAATACATTAAAAAACTGTACTAGAAATTCAAATATTTTATTGGATCCATTTTATTTCATATATAAGTGATCTCATGTAGACTGACCTTACATTTAACAAATCAATGTTTACAATGATCTTTTTTTCCCATACCTCATTTTATCATACATACACATATCATACTGAGCCCAGAGGCATCATTCGACCACTATCTACCGTCAACCACCATCCACCCACACAGGATAGCCACTGACCCCTGAATCACCTTATCTGATGTAAATAACCTACACCAAGTCAGGTGGTTATTGCCACCTATCCGTGAAGCTTTTTACGAGTGTTGCATGAGAAATATTAGATTGCCATGAAGAGCTCAAAACGATGCAGCCTGTGCAATTTGAAATGCTCACATCAACTAAACAAGCCATTTGGTCTTTTTTTCCCAGGTTTACGTCGGCCTACTGCAATGATGATGATGATCATAATATCAAAGAGGAAATTAAATTGTGAATGTTCCCAGCCACATTAACCAATCGGGTATTTGTTATGATATACCCAGATTTATTCTCTAATTGTCATGAGAGCTATTTCGGTTGCCATTTGGAACCATTATGTTTTGTCATTTCATAGCTCCTTAGAAACTGGAAGAAGACACAACAGAGTCAATGGCAAGAAGGGGAAAAAAAGACAAACGAAATCGACAATTACAGAATTAGCTACAGAAGCTACACAAATCGGTTTTCAGCAAACACATAAAAATTAAAAATAAAAACGTTGTCAGCAGTTCATCTAAATATTGAGTGTTAATTTCACTATAATTATTCTTCTCAATCTTAATGTGGTGCTTGTTGATTATACTTTATGCTAGTTCACACTGGCCCGAGACTCGTATTATAACATTATCTCCTTTTCTCAGTGCTAAAGTGATGGCTCAGTTGTTAACATGTCACAATGATCAATCAAAATTTGAAAATACAAACCACAAAACACCACAAAAAAAGAAAATTGTCTGTTCATTGTCAAATATACAAACAGAATAATTATTGTTGTTATATACAACTGTTGTCTCGTGCACTGACCCAAGTAAATGCCTATTTAATTTTCTTTCTTGCATGAAATGTTCATTCTTTTCCACTTACTTCACCTGAATATTTCATTGTTGGCAATAAAACAAGAAAAAAAAATGGAAATCCAATATTACCGTCCCTACCAACTCGACATTTTCTTATCTGAAAACCCATCAGGGAGGCATCTGATCAGTCATAAACTCATATTGTAGTCTGATTATGATCCCAGAAATACAGTGAGAGTCATTAAAAATTACATTCGGAGACAAGAAAAACAAGTAGATTTGCAGGAGATGACGTGGCTCCCACAGAGCCCCCATCTCAACGTTACAGATGACAGGAGAAAAGGCAATTGATGCAATCTAATCACTCATCAATTGTCCTAATAAAAGACAAGTAGCACTGGTGTATGTGCTGAGAAAAACACATCTTGCTGAATGCTGCTGTTGATGAGCCATAGTCATGGGGATTTCAAGTTTTGCTTGCTCTGTGTCCTTGAATGTCTCACCGCTGTCTAGACTTCAAATTCAAGGAAGAAATATTGAAGTATGAACTTAGTTCAAGTCCACACATTCAGTAGTTTCAAGTTTTTGTTGACTATGACAAAAGGTGGCGCGTGGTGGAGGTTTTTTTCAGCTTCTGTTTTCAGTTAAGCTTTTTTTTTTTTCCTTTTCTGACAATCAATTAATATTATAAATATCACAATATTACTGCATGTGTCAAAACTGAACAGCATGGAATTGAAAGTTTACGGACTTGAGGTATTGAGAAATTATATCAAGTATTAATAAAATGGCAAAATGTCCAGCGAGGGGAGAAATAATTATAAAATGTACTTTCAATTTGGGGCAAATACAGGCACCATCTGAGAAATCAGAGTAATCAGAAATCAGGGTAATACGCATGCCTCTGATCAATCTTAGTCTCTTCAGTTATCACTGTGTAATCACCAGTAACACCCACACAGGGTGCACAGTTACCACACATGCACAAACTACATCACAAATCATATACGACAGTTTTATTGTGATTATACTTGATTAATTGTGAACCACAGATTCTAGTTTTTGAAGTTTCCCCTTTGGGATCAAGGATCCCACTTCTTCGCACAAAAGAAAACGACTGCAAACTCAATCGAAGGTCAAACGTTTACATGCATTACCACTGATAACCAAACCAACTTAAGCTGTAACAATAAATATGTTTTGTTATGTAGGCAGACCCTCTCTTGTATAAATATTGTAATAGATAAATGAAAACATCAACACATTGCTCACACAAAAAAACAGCCTCTCCTTTGCATGACGGAGATGGCAAGTTATTGATGCTCTATTTTTACTTTTAGGTACACATTCAATATTCTGGTTGCACTGTGCAATTTCTGTTACTTTGTGTGCTGCACGGATTTCTTTCTGCCTCAATTTTGGTTTTGCTGTGCAAGCTCATAGGTATCACTGACTTTAATGAAATGTGGGACTAAGCCCTTTGTGTAGGCAGGAGAAGAAATTTTCCAATTTATAATGACTTGACACTAATGCATGTTCTTTTACAATATAGTCCAATAGAGATATGGAGCAGCAGAGGATCATGCCTAACAATTAAAGAACCACAGCACATACATGCTACTCAATGCATGAGATACCATGCACTCACACATATCAACCTCAAAGCATTTCCATATAGTTGACAAGGGTTTCTGATTCTCCCCCCCCCCCCCCCCCCCCCAATCACCATATTTGCTGTAAGCACAGAACAGCCTCCCACTCAGTCCAGGAGGAGATAAAAACAAACACTCCTCTGCAGTAACAGCCAACTACAGGCCATGGAGGACACCTAATTGTTGGTTTGAAAATTGGATCATTTTGTTATACATGCAAAGTCCTGCGCTGGTTTTTTCCTGGATGTGCATCTGTAACTGAACAGCCGGTGCACGCTCGTGTAGTTAGTACTGTGCTCTGCAAATGGCAGCTCTCTCCCAGACAGCACGGGCGCAGGTTACCGTTTCTCGTTTATGATTGACAGCCGACAGCATTTAGTGTCTGTGTGGATGTGTGCAGCAGGTTCCTGGTATTGTGTTAACAGGTATAGCCGTGGGGGATTTCAAATCCCTTAGACCAACAGCAAATTATTTCATCAGAACCACCTGTGCTGTGACACTCTGTCAATGACCAAAATGATCCTCCCACACACTCTTGACAATAATCTATTTGGGCAAAATGCAGATGATTCATGAGCCTCTTTAAAGATAAGTTGTACCATTTTTAGGTCACAGTGGCACAAAGGAAAGTAGGAACAGTTCTTCTGTCTTTTGAGCCGCAGGAAGAATATTCTGGGAATAATCAAGAGAATAATGACCGACTTTGCCCCAATTGCACCACATGAAGTCACAATTGAAGCATGTGCAATACAATTTCAACACTTTTCCTGCTCGTTCACTTTAGGACTGACCAATACAGTACATTAACAAGATAACGGACACAAATCAATAACAATTAAATGTTTTCCTAGTGATATTTTAAAGGCCTACTGAATGGCAACAGGAATCTAGTGTACAATAAGTGTTGTTCGTATGTGCTGTTTTCTATTGCAGACAGAGCTGTCTTTATGTGTGGTGATATAAATAACACCCCTGCGTTTGTATTGTGACAAACGTTGCCCCAGGTTAAACATCTTTCTTTTTTTAAACCTGTGGGGGTTTTTTTTTTTCTTTCTCCACCTTCGATGTGTCAAATGCTATTGAAATGGCATTGATCTCATTTTTCACACTCAAGTTGTTGATTCTTATGCAGATAATCGCGCAGTATATGCGGAAAAAGAGATACATTATAATGTTCAATATAGTAAAAAGGCCAGGAATCATCATCACATAGGTCAAATTCACATTCAAACAGCTTCAAACTACCTTAATGACAACAGACAGATGCCCAAAACTGAGATGACATATGAAGAATTAATTCCATAGCAACAAAATCGAGTTATTTGTCTTTTTTGAATTTCATGCATGCCATCGATCGAAAGAAGGAGGCATAAATACAGTATCTAGCAATACTCTTTCATCTGTATATAATGTTGCTGTTATGAATGACCAATGTAAGCTGCTATGTCCTGTTTGTAATGAGCAGATGTGAAGGCCGTTGGCACCATGAGGTAGTGCAGTTCTCAAACTTTTCACACTCTGTTCCATCTGATAAGTTCACCATGTACCAGCATTATTTTCAACCTAAACCTAGAGTCGCGGGGGCTACGTCTCTTTGGCCTCATTCACACTGCAGGGAAATGCAACACAATTCTGATATTTTACTGTGACCCATATTCAACCAGTTTTGTGGTCGTGTGAAAGTGGCATCAAATTAATGAAAGATAATGCTAATTTCTTTTTTTAATTATTTTTTATTCTTTATTTATGAGTTTTTATATTTTGAGACAATAAAACAAACAGACAATTGTAGAACAGGGAGTGACCAGTAAATAACAATTAATTCTCAATTAAAGAAAAGATATCAACGATAAAGATGAGGGAGAGAAAAAGAAAGAGTAACTATAGTCTACATTTTGAGTATGTAATTGGGCCTTTTTGCATTGGTGTATGTCACCCACTTACCCCAACATGCGTCAAACCAACCATGTTTATCATGATAATGCTAATTTCTAATACGCAAATTCATATTGTATATCTTATTCTGATTTTTGTGTCTTTGTAACCATATGGTGTGCATAAGATTTGGTAAGGAATTTAGGCTAAAGAACCTTGATGGTCAACTGAATGTGACGCTACCATAAAGAGTATAATGTAGCAAAAGCCACATGAGTAACTACGAAGGTAATATAAAATGCCTTTTAAATTTTGCTCAACTTTTCATCTGAAGAGGAGCAATCATATTCGTTTGAATAACACTATGCATCAAGAAATGATAAAGATCCACTCTGGCTAAACTCTGCTTCTTTTTTCTTCCCTGGGACAGAGACAAAAGGTGCTGACACATCTTGATGCCTCCTCTGCTCCTCTTCTCAGGTCTCCCATTATCATATTGAATTTGCATCAAGTCCTCACTGTCCCAGAGCTGGGGCAGCGCCTTTTCTTATTCCCCTCATACTTGCTCACAAGCAAATCCTTGCATTAATGTCTGCCCACTAACTCAGATATATTACTCTCTGCCTTTGTATATACACTTCAAGTCATATCAATAAAGCTCTTTCAACCTTATAAGAATATTATCTAATATGTTTATAAATAGGTGAACTGTTTTTGAAATGTATTGGTTTAATATAATTACATTGATATCAAGTACAAACGGAGTATCCAACTATTACATTTTTGTCCGTTAAAAGGAGGTCCTAACCCATATTAAACTGGAAAAGATTGTGTTTCCATAAACTCTTCATGAAATCAATGAAACCTGGCAACCCTTTATGAAACACCTGTCCAACATTACAATTTACACAGAAACTAACTCAGTGCCCCCCCCTTCTCTTACTTCACTATTTACGTCTTATTTTTCCGAGCCAATTATGTTTTTATTTATTTATTTATTTACTTGTTTTCCTTATTTAGTTGCGTCTTGCATTAAGTTTTCACTAAAGGGTGGGAAGGGACAACAGACAATCATGGACTTTACTTTGGCTGTAGAAGCAGACTGAGCTCAACTGATACGGTCTTTATTTTTCTTGTTCCCAACATGACCTTCTTACTTTTCAACCCATCCGTTTATACACGTTTCTTCTTTTGTAACAAAAAAGGGGAAAACGCCATTAAAAAAGATTTGAAAAAAAATAAAAATAATGATGACATTTTTATGTACTTTTCTACTGTGTTTCACACAGTTTTTCCTTTTACATTTACTGGTAATAGTTTTCATAAGTTTATTTTGTTTGTGAAACTCCACACATATTATTTCGAATGACAACATTTCAATTATTAAAATTTTCCAGTGCACCGTTGAACAGTTCAAATATGTTTTCCACCAAATGGATCATCAAAGCCAGCAGAGGAAAATGGAACTTATTTCTTTGTGTTTCTGTTGGGTTTTAGTGTGAAATATTTGTGTTTGAGGCTGACTTCCATTCATATTTTTCTGACTTGCACTCTTCCGTGTGCTATTAATGCACCCTTATTTCATTTCTCATTTCTTTTGCCTGCCAATCATAACAAACCTTCTTTTTTTTTTGCCCTTGCCAGTAATGCCTGGTGCCAAATATTCACCTTTTTAAAGAATCAAGTGTCACCATGTGGAGGAACAATACTGAAATGGCACCGAGCACTTGGCTGCCTTTCACTGCATAGACCTTTTTTTTTTTTTTTTTTTTTACATAACCGATTTTGACTTGTTTCAGTAGGGAAAGCACATAGTTGGAATTAATGATGACTCATTTCCATTAGGTGCACCTGTAAGTCATGGCAGTGAACGAGTATGCACAAAGGCAGGACCTCCCCTAAGTGGGATGCAGCCATCATTAATATACTTGTGCTTTTCCTGCTGTGACATGTCAGAACATCCACTGTGATGGAGGTTGAGAGCAAACATTACATTGCACCAACACCTACATACACAATGCAACACATAAGTCTTAAGTGATGCGACTTACATCACACAAATGTGGGGGGGGGATAGAGTAAATGATCCATCAGTCTCCACTTGATAAATGGCGCATTTGCAAACAATCAAATACAAACATTCTTGCATTTGACATGACGGTGACCAATGAGATTTGAGATTTTAACTAAATTAGCAGAGGTCAGGAATATATAGTGATCTGGTGATGGAGAATAGTGTAATATTAAAGCAGTCAAAGCTTAAACTCATCAGATCTTACCTTACAAGCGTGAATGTCTTCCATTTCGGGAGGAAAGAAATAAAATGTTGCTGTTCAATGGATGAGCTGAAAATAAAACAAAAAAAAGGAGATTGTGAACGATGACTCACTCCCCATTTGACTAATAGCACAATAAGCAAAATAAACAAAGTTTCATCAGTAATTTGTGACATGACAGTGACTAATTAAGCTCGATTTCAACTAAATACAAATAGATTTTGATACATGTACTGCATAGTGGTCACTGATCATTCCGAATATCCATCTATCTTATAGATTGCAGGTAACACACGCACACACACGCACAGTTTATACCTCACATGCACGTTTTGGGACAGATAGTATATGATATGATAAGACATATAGTTCATCTTAATAATCCTTCATAAATTCCCTCAAACACAAGATTAAAACAGGTAGATCTCACCATGAGGCACTACGACCATGCATTACAATTTTTTTTTCTTGTTTTTACTTTTTAATTTTGACTGGTTTCTCTGGTGTTGCAATCAAATATCTATTTATTGGTATTTGACAACTTACACAAACACTTTCTGCTATTAGTTGATGTACAAGCTGTGCTAATTCAACTTTAGGGCCTTTTATCACAAACTACACTGCAGCCATTTTCTGACAGAAACAAGGAAACGGTTCAAAAAGAAAATTGGTTGTTTGATTGCTTAAACTAAATCTAATGCTCTCACAAGAACAAAACATCATAGTAAAAGGAAACAACGAAAGGCTGGCATAACCAGAGCTGACGGTCCAAATGCTTCTTTTTCAAATTAAATGCTGACTGAAGCGCACCACTCAAACACACACACACACACACACGCACACACGCACACACACACACACACACACACACACACACACACACACACACACACACACACACACACACATCAGCCTGCATGAAAAATAATGTGGATCCATTATCCAAAATCAAAACAAACTTGCAGAGATCCGCTGTGTCTTGCTTAAAGTAATTCATACTGACCATCACTAATCACAGCCAAAATGTTTGGTTTGGTTTTGTGAGTTTTTTCATCATAATAATCAATAACGATGATTAAAATACCGGTCAGTAATCATACTAAGTCGACACACAAATCGTCGTGGCACGTTCACAGCACAAAGCGGCTGAAAAGTTAAGTAGGAAAAAAGAAACTCACACTTTTTGTAGTTTCGCACTCTCAAACACCGGAAAGAGACACCAGCTGGAGTTTCAGTACTTCCTGCAGTCATACATGTCCTCAAACGCACCATCAACATCACAGAATATCAGAATACAATACAATACAATACAATACAATTCAATAGAATTTAATTGAATTGAATTGAATTGAATTGAATCAGTTCCAGAGGGGAATTGATAATTTTAGATTTTAAGATTTCAATTTTTTTTGTGTGAATATTTATGTCCAGGTGAAACGTTCAAGAACACAAAGTTTCGTTAAACCAAAAGACGTCATGGTTATGTTTTGTTTTGTTTGTGCATTTATTTGGGCGGGGGGGGGGGGGGGGGGGGGGGGGGGGGGCAGTTGCATTCAATGAGTTGTCCAGGACATTGTGTGTGTGCATGCATGCGTGTGTGCGCGCCTATTATTTGCTGGGTTTGGCTCCATCACCCTGTGAACCTGGATTGGATAAAACTGTACAGTAGAAAGAACAATTATTTGCATTTTTATTATTTGCAATCAGAAGTGTGATGGTCACCACTGCATAGGTTTTAAACCCCAACTGTTGCCTGGGCAGTGCACTGCAACAACCCACTGGTATGTTGCCTGCCATTGGAGGAGTAATTTCTGTGTACTTCTTGTGCCAATCCAAAAGCCTGGAGGGATTGTGAGGTTTGCATCCAGTGTAAAACTCGAAACTTGCCCAATCAAAATGGACAAAGTGACTCCTCCGGCATGCAAAACAGCTTCACTCAAAATAGTACATTTCAAGATGAGGCGCTTGCATCTCAGCAGTGAAGTAGGTTTCAGGATAGAAAATATAGGGTCATTACTTTGCTAAAAAAACTTCATGATCCAACCCAGCCTGCAGAACAACCTTGCGAAGATTAACATTTCAAAGATAATATTAGCTTTTTTATTTTCAATATGAATGCCGAAGCGCTTGTCTAATTAATTCACTGGTGATCACACTGTTTTAAGAAGAGTGGTAGACAAAACACACCACTGAGAGCAGAGTAATGCAGCAATAAAATCACCACCATGAGCATCAAAGCTCAGGCTTTTCATCAGATTTGCCAAATAAAGCACAAAGCCAAATAACTTTTCGTTTTTTTAAGGCAATGTTTGAGTGCAACAAAACATTCAAAGAAATAAAATACGTGGAAGACATACATTTGTGAAATTTTTTCTATTTTTTTGTTATTTGTTTTCAGAGGCATCAGTAAAAATAGCATGATATTGAAATTGCATTTATTTTAAATCATCAACTGGCTCATGTTTGTGAAAAGATATTCATTTCAATTTAGGTGGTTTCAGAATACATCCTTGTACTAAAATGAATGAAATCAGCTGCCTCTCAAACAAAATGAATTTGCTGTCTCTGAGCTAAGAAATAGAAAATACAACTTCCTACAAACACCTTCCAAACCAAGTATGCATGCCTTTCACTGTTGGGGCCAATAAATGAAAATGTGATACATTTTGTTTCATTTACTTCAGTGTTCTATAGCGTGAGATCAATATGTCTTGTATTTATGGAGAATTGTGAACAGTGCACTCACACAAACATCACAATATATGTTTCTTTTTAATCTGAACCTTTGAATCTGGATCATTCATACAACCATGCACATACAAAAAACAAGTCCTTGTGTGAAAACCTTGCCTGAAGTATTTTATATCCAAGCTCATTGTAACATTTTTGTTGCTATGGAAAGCAATAGCACAAATTGTCCCTTGGACAACAATTTGTGTCCTATAGCATTTGTGTTGATGAGGCACAGCTGCAGCTTAATATGAAACCAGTTTAAAGTCAACCAGAAACAGAAAATAACATCAGCCTTTTCCCACAACTGCCTGTGTTTCCCTCTTTTCTTTGTCTCTTTTGAGCAGCAGCACAGCTCCGACTCAGAAGTTACATTAAAATGCAACAATAATTGGAGGATCTCCCAGGTGACTGGCACTGCAGAGGAAGCACTCTCGGTGTTATCCCAGCCCATATCCTGTTGTGATAATGTTTCAGACCTTGGCAGGGACAACACACACCAGACACTGGGGAGGAGAGGGCGGTGTAGGTGAAAAAGCTAAACTTTAAGTCTAAACCTTAAGCGTGTCATTGAAGAATCCATTAACATTAATTCAAATGACACTATACGGTCAATTTAGAGGGGATTCTGCTGATCTGTCTCAACACTCTCTGTGCCTTTCGATTTATGCTCTGGCTTAGTTCACTATATACAGGTGAATAGACGTGCATACCAACACTGGTGGAGTGGTTTCTTTCAGACTGACAGTAATGGAAACTGTTGCCTTAAACCTGTTGATGGGAAAATCTTTAATATGTCATCAGTAAAAATATATGTGTCATATAGACATTGTTACCAGGAAACTACAAGCTCCAACTGTTTCCAATTTTCAACTTATTATTGCAATTGCTGCATTTAATCCTTGTTCTGGTTATATTAATGCTACCTGAAGACTTGATAGCAACTTCAGAGCTGTTAATGTGACACTGAAGTGAAAGTGGGTATTTTCATTTCTTTCAGGTTTTCAGAGTGGAATAAAAAAGAGAGGCATGAGTTCACCCATACCTACATCATATACGCTATGCATGAATTATAAAAAGATAAGTTACACCATCCATCCATCCATCCAGCTTCATCGATGGTGCAGAAAGTGGGGCCGATACCAACTGACTATGGCTAAATGTAGGATACGTCCTGGACCAGTCCATCACAGGCCAAACCGAGAGAGACATACAATCGTACACACTCACATTTACACGGACGGGCCATTTAAAGCCACCAATTAGCATCAAATTAAGAATTTTAGTCCGTGGGAGAAAACCAGAGTACCCAGAGAAATTCACTCCTCGATTTGAAACAAAAGTGTAAAACACTATAAGACTGAGAGGGCCAGGTTACACCAATAAATGCACATTTTTCTGTTTTGGTGTGCCACTTGTCAAAAAAATATGTTCAAACAATCAACATGTTTGTCTGAGCACATTTCTCCTTCCCATCTGTTTCTTAATGCAGTTCACAGAGGTGCACTGTAGGCAAAACCCCCCAGCTAATGATCTTAGATTTAACTACCAGGACCTTAACGATTCACTAATGCAGTCTCTGCACAACGTATAACATTACTACAGTAGCTCTAACTCATTGTGTAAAATAGCTGATATAATATAGTACAGAGAGTACTTTGGCTGTGCCGACAGACATATCAAGTTGATGCTTCTGGCATCCACAGTGATGGGTGTGTGAAACTAAAGCCATCGAGTCTGTATACTCTTTGGTTTGATTGTCATTGGACGGCTGTATCATCAATTCAACATACACTCTGCTAATTCATGTAAAATGGCATTGAAAATGATTCGATAAACAAAAACAGCAGGAGAAAAATAAATCTCTTTTCTGATGGTTTTACTCAGCGTATATTTATGGTTTGGGTATTTTTTTTTTTAATTGTTCATGGATATTTACACATTTATAAATGTGTAAATATCCATGAAGTTTATAAATGATTGATTATTTCTACAGCTCAAATAATTCATTTAGAAATGTGCAGCATTCAGAGCTGTACACATGAAAGTAAGACAAGATAAAACGATAAATAACTGGCATGATGCTTAATTTTAAAACATCCTCTGCCGTATGCACAAAGCCACTGTACTGCACCCACACTGAACAGCAATCCATCACAAACTCTTCTGCCACACCTCCACAACCAATAATTTCAAACAAAATGTTTTTGGCCTTGCTTAAGATATGCAAATTGACAGTCCTGTATAGAATTATTATAATCTTTCATATTAATATAGGTTCAAATCCAGAACTCTTGGTTTTCAATTGAATTTCCCTCTGCAATATAATGGAAGGCAGATTAGCTGTTGATGTTGCTGCTGTTGTTGATAACAGTAATGATATATTGGATATAATTGAAAACTGAGCATTCTGAGCAGCATCACATTACTCCTCTCCTCACTCTGGACGAGACCCAGGGTAGCAGACAAATGGAAAATATGGGAAAGGAACTGCTCCATGTGGAGGCAAATCAGATTGTCGTCACTGTCCATTTCACTCTGCCTGTAATCCCCACCACCCCCACCCACCAACGCCACCACCACCTCCAACCCTAAATGATGCACATACATGCAGAGTTACAGCATCACCTACTGGTAGTCAAATGCAATAGGTTCTTTTAACCCCCCAGTGCTGATAAGATTGATGTATTCAGAAGTCATGGCACGAGTAAAATGAAATGCATTTCATCTCTGTTCAGTGATGATTTCTCTTACATTCTCTCTTTTGCTGTTCATGGTTAGACTTGTTTGCTCTTGAAGATAAGATAATGCGTGGTTTAATGTTTGTTTAAAAAGAAGTCGCAGAGGCATGCGAGAGATGCTGAGAGAGCCACTGTGGAATATAAATGGGATACTAAGCAAACAAATTGAAGTAAATTAAACCCTCGTTTACGTTAACAAAAGCTATCTAGACAGTACAAGGTGTATGCTAATATACTTTCATTATATTGTTTGAACCTCAAATTAACCTCACATTACTACAAGATAAACTTTTACCTCAGCTAATATAGGAAAGAAAATACTTTATTAATTCCAGAGGGAAATTCTTCAAATTTAATATGGAGTAAGTATGTAAATTAAATATGTATGTCCATCTCCTAACATTATTTGCTTCAGTTACATATTTAAGATGTCACTGTAGCTGTACATTCAGTAGTTTAATCTTGCTCTTTGGCTGCACAGTGATATTTCTGCTCTTGCGCTTGGGATCCTGTTTGGAAGTTCTTCTTATGCATATATGGTTTTTTTTTCTGGGATTACACTGTAAAAACATTGGATGTCAACTGGTGAGTCCATCCATGTGACTCGCTCTGTCTTTTAATACCGCTGTGGCTGAACTGATGATCCTGATACTGTGAATCCCTCCAATGTCAGATGGGATCAGCTCCAGGTCTCTAAGACCTTGAATTGGATCAAGCAATGTTGATCCCAGTTCTTTTACACAACTATGATAAATCTTTGTATAAGATGCTTAAATCATCACAGGACCAAATATACCATTTGCACAGCAGCCCCTTGTTGATTTCCACTAACTGTATCCCTCTTTTAATCAGACGTGCAACAAGCCCCTCATGTGTTTTAAAAAGATAACTGTCCTCCTATGCATGTCACTTTTATAGTTCCAGGATTGGATTGCATCACAAATGCAGAGTAAGTGGAGCACTCTTTTCACCGGTTTACAGTGTACAGTATTACAGATACAAAACCGTAGCTTCGGTGAGGAGCTCACGTAAAGCCCAAACATGTCAGGAACCAAACAACCTCAGATAATTCACGCTTCTATCAAGCACTGCAGAAAAGGTGAACTGAATCCTTCACACTTAAATACCACAGTAAATTCTCAGACGTGCCAGCGCGGAACAAAAGGGAATATTCCATAAGTGTCCTTTCAATCACAGCTTACTGCTTCAGAGTGTCCTGTTGTTTTCAGAAATAAATGGAAAACGAAAGAGGAGTGTTTGGGGATGTGTCCTTGACTGTGTTTCTAAAGACGCTTGGCACACTGTTTATTGAAAAAGTTGCAGTGGTTTCTGTTAAATTTCAGAGCACTGAGGACACGTTCAGTCATATTTAATACTCACAAAAGTGTGCCAGAGGATTTAAAGATAATCCCTATTCTTCAGGTGAAGTGCCAGGTGGTGCAGGAAATTATATTTTAATTCCCACAGTTTAGCTAATAATTAGACGACGGGAAGATTATTGATTCATATAATGTTCTTCCTTGCTAATAGGCATCTCATTATATTTTGTACAGTGTCCTACACCTCTGCTCCTCATTTCACTTTACAATTATGCGATTCCATCACTGCCCTCTTCACTATACAGTGCACCATTGGGCATTTGGCAGGAAATTGGTTTGGAACAAGCATGTGCTGTAATACAAGATGAGGTCAACACACCACATCCTCATCGTGCTTTTGAATTTGTAAAAAGAATATAAAACAAAAACTATTTTCTATTCATAGGCATGTGCAGTTCATGTGTGAATATGAAATTGTCAGAGGCCATCCTTCATCACTTCAATATAAAAGGGAAGATATTGAAGAGACCTACCCTTGAAATTTCATGTCATATTTTGTGTATTCGACACAAACACAGACAGAAAACATGGTTGTATCAGATTAAAAAAGAGAAACATCTTTCATCGGCATCTGTTTTACACAGTTGAAGGCTTGCCTTGTTTTTAAAGGCAATAGGTTACCTTTTATTTCTCATGTTGGTAGTTATAAAATAAAAATACCTGTGTGACTCAACAAAAAGAAGGAGTAATACTTATTGGGAATAACAGAACGTAAACAACAATATCAATGAGGCAGATGTAAATTATGACCTAGAATGCAAATGCCATAGAAATCTGCAGTGGTCATGTAGGAGTTTTAAAAATACATGTTTCTCATCAGTTTATTTCTATTTAACACAATTTGATTCGATTCAATTAATCAATCTTCAATTACAGACAGACAGACAGACAGACAACAAATCCATGGAGATCATACAAACACCTCAAAGGCCAGTAAGCCTGGACTCAAACCAGGGGTATTCTCGCTGTGGGGCAGAATTTAGAAACTATGGCACCATGTGGCCTCAACTCATTTAATTTCTATTCAGTTTTATTCAATCATTCAAACACAAAAATACAGAAGGAGCCCATCACGAAGGGGAAATAAAGGATAAAGGCTATCAAATAGCAACAATCAATATTTTTTTTGGTTTTAAATTAGACAAATTGAATTATTTTAATTTAATGCTGAATAAAGTGGTCTCAAAGCAATTTAAAAAAGGGAAGACTGGTGGGATCAGTAAACACAGACGAAAGACCCCAGAGATTCCCGCAGGAAAGATAAAAATAGAGAATATAATTTAAAAAAACAAATCAACAATCTTAAAAAAATCAACATGTACTTGAAAATCTCTATTGCAATCTCAAAAAACAAAAACAAAACCTAAAATCAGAACTTAATGCAAAACTGTTCTGCTGGATTACAATCACATTTAGCTGAGCAAACCTTCATAACTCAAATAGGCAGATGTCAAATGTAACCTAATTGACTTTAAAGCTCAACTTTGTCATGACCATAACCGAGTATTAAATGCACTGAACAAATACAGTCCAGACTTTCTGTATTGAACTTGCATGTTCTCCCTGTGAGTACATGTGTTTCTTTCAGGTACTCCGTTTTTCCCCGTGTTGTCCAAAAGCTTGATTGTGTCCCAGCGTTCACCCATGTAATGGAGAGGCGATTTGTCCAGGGTACAGCGAGCCTTCACACACTGGGATCGGCTCCAGATAGAAGATGGATGGATTGTATACTTCACCCTTAGCTAAGAAGATAAATGAACAATACGAGAGATTGTTCATGAGCGTTGAAGCTCTTGGTTCCATCATTGAATTGATTTTAGTTCACCCAAATTTTTTTGTTGCTGTTGTCGTTATTTCAGCCATCGTCATCTTTGTTTTCTCATGCATTGTATGGTGCATTACCAACTGTGCTTGTGGGCAAGGAGATTTTGGCTATAGTGGATTGATTTATTTTATAAAACAGAGCTGGATTCTTTGAAACAGACATTGACTCTCTAAACTATACAAGACTAATGAAACCAAACCAAAATAATATGTTGATAAATAACACAAGTCTTGGATATTTTGAACCTAGTAAAAATACAAACTGCAGAGAATATTCTAGATTTCTGTCTGGGTTGAAAACACAATTAGACTTAAGCTTTAATACACACTCTAAAATGTAAACTTTAACTATGTAAACTATACATAGATCCCTAAAGCCAGATCTCCATTCTTTAAAAGAGACTCAAACATTTTTCTTTTGGGCTTTAACTCTTTCAACCACACCTACATTCTTTCAGATCGACATGGACTCTTTCCGCTGGATTTCACTTCTTTAACCTGGAGTCCTAAAACCAGACTCTTTAAACATAATTTGGCTGGTTAGAAAGTAGGAACAGTCTTCAAATTACACTGAGGACCTATCGAAATGCATTAAACTGCACGTGGGTTTAATTTAATTTTTTTAAAGGGCTGAACCATCTTTACTTGGCTTTACCTGTTGATAGATCTTCTGACCCAGACTTTTATCAAGACTATGTCCACCGTGCGATTCTCCAAACGGCCTGCAGGGGGATTGTGAATCATTGACACTTCACTTCACTTCACCTCCTGAACTTTGCTGAGAGTTTTGTGGTGGGCGGAGACCCGCGTCTCTATTTCACCCGACGATGTCAGCGATGGGAGGTCAGTGCAGAGGTGGTGCCTCGTCTGCTGGTGAAAGTCTGCAACTCTGCAGGGCAATTAGCTGAAGAGAATCGTTGGTGAGCAGCCTCGCGCATCGGAAGGCGATTCAACAAGGAGCCATACGTTCATTTCTCCACTGCCTTTTCCGTCCTCTTGACATTGTTTAAATGCATTTCCTCTGTTTGTTGCTGCATTGCAGCTCCGTGGCCGCTAATTGCTGAGTGGCCTGCTCTTCTTGTAGTTGCGCCCATTGCTTATTATTGAGGGGATTGAGATGGAGTGGCGCCAGCAGACCACTGTCAGCTGCACACACGCTTTCACCGAGGCTCAACGCTGGATCGAGGTAGTACTTCACATTTTAAATATTTACAATAACCCCCCCCCCCCAATTTCCTCACAGATGATTTCTGCTCATTATTGCTGTTTTGTTTGTATTACTGGAGAGTGTCAATATTACGTGTCAACACACAAACTTTTGTGTGCTACTTTTAATATGTTCTGGCTCAGCACTTTTGAACTTCCTGTGCCTGCCTGCTCTACAAGCATATCTTTGGCTTAAAATGCAAAATACACCTTGATAAGACTCGGGGTTAGTTTGTCTCCTGACAGAAAATAAAACCCCCGTCTGAAAACTCTCTGTCCCTGTTCAGATAAGAATAATTTGACTCCAGGATGCAAACATTTATGGGGGGACTCAAAATGAATAGAAAGCAGTTCATGATGTGATGGCTTTTCACCAGCTCTTGGCAAGTAAGGTAGGCGGGCAGGCTTTGCCATGCTTGCATTGTGGAGGATGTGGTTTTCAAGCATTTGCAGCTTCTAGGCTGTCTCAGTCTCTTCCTGTCCAAGTACTGCACAAGTAGTGATCCTTAAATCATAAGCAATGAATAAAACTTGTAGACTGTGGGCACTGAGTGACGACCAAATCTAAATGGGACCATTAATGTCACTTGTGTTTGAGTAGATCATTATGAGAATTTTGTCCAGAGCTCTCTTGGCAGGAAGCCCGTGCCAATTTTACCCGTCTGTTTTCTTGCACCGGCGGATGAAAGAATGGGTGAGCAGGCATGAGAGATATGTGTGTGTTTGACAGGCGTGCAGCAAGGCAGACTGCCTTTTAAATTGTGTCCTCCACTCTCAAATCACAATGGGGATGTGTTCACACTAATGCCTCCTGCTACAGGTTGCCGGATAATAAGCTCCCGTATATTCAACCATCCATGAATTGTTCCTATTTATCATTAGCACACTTGCAGCAGCAATTACATGCAACTGTTTGCTCAATGCCTACTGGACTCCGGGAAAGAAAAATATTGGATCAGCCTCCCCTCCATTATGTAAGCTGGGCAATTTAGTTTCTGGTGAAAGAGATGCAGTGCTGTCCAACTTTTTTTCAGCCGGTGTTCTCCTGGTCTTGAATGGTACTCATCACTGTTTTACAAAGAGACAATCAGCAAAAACAAAAAATCAGCAAAGCAAAAAAGATTTGCTTCCATCACTGACTCGTCTTCAGATTATTTTTGTGTGACCCCAGTGAACTTTAAATCTACACATTTCACAGGTGGAACCCAGATGTTTGTTCAGTTTGTTGCACATGAATCAAGTCGATGCGTCTTAAAAATTAAAACTTCTATTGGCTGCAAGGGATGGCTGAATCCCATAACTATACTTTAAAAAATAATATTCATCTGTTTCAGCTTTGGCAAACTCAGTTTTTGAAAAATGAAGCAGTCAAGAGAAGTTTGCAAGTCAGAGCCGATTTATTTAATCTGTGCTGTCTTTGGGACTGTTGTTTATCGAAATGACCAATTAAAGGTTGCTGCGACAGAACAGAGCATATATTACAGTAACAACCATATTATGGTTTATTGTGTTAACCTTGCGCTGCTTTGTTTGTCTGATTCCACCGAGAAGCATCTCTGCCCGATGCCCACTTCTACTAAAAAGGAATTGTGATTGTGGATTCCTGGGGGGACTAATTAGTGAGAAGAATAGCCTTTTGGGGCCCTACTGTTAGTTATGAGCCCAAACCTTAACAGTCTCATTTTTATGTCCTCATTACAGAGCTTGCTCTTGCCATGTAAAAATAATTTCACTTATGTTGTTTTTGTTTTGACAAGAAGCACCTTTTGAATACATACACACATACGTATATATATATATATATATATATATATATATTATGGTTACTTTAAATTGTAGATGCATTTTAATGATTTTCTTTTATGGCGGAGCTTGTTAGTCTGTACTTGAAGTAAAAGAATCTCAATGGTATCGAGTTCTCTTAATTTGTTTTATAGTTGATGACAACTACTAAAAAGGAACATTGTCCAATGTGGACATAAGGATTCTTTTAATTAGTTTCATCCACCACTATGTTTTTCTTAATTTTCACCATATTTATATTTGTTTCCCCATGATGTGGCCCTGGACGACTCAGTGTGTGCATTGCCAGAAGCACATAATAGAACAACTTGTTCCTCAGTTGTTCAGATACTTTGAGATCTGTGCAAATGGCCCTGTAATATGTGAACTTTTTTCATTACTTCACGTCAAAACTGTAAATCACCAACAGATTATTTTAGGACACATTTTGTGTGTACCTCATCCAGTTTGTAATGTTGACATACCATTGGAATATGTAAATCATTTATTCTATAAAATACCCAGCATTGATTGAAGATCTGTGAAGAGTAAGATATTGCATTTGACAAACTTGATAGTTCTTGGTGGTGGACAACCTCGAACACAAAATTGAAAGTCATACTTGAAAATCATAAAGTCTTCCGGGGCCCAGCCAACCCCAATATTCACAATGAAAATATGAGCCCAAGATGCATTTCCCTGAACTGATACCGAATGATTCAATTTAGATGTGGGTTAATGGAAATCAAGTGCATATTGATGCAAGCACAAAGATTTAAATGGGATATTTGTTTGAGGTTCATCACAACTTTGATGCTGATTGGACTCTCAAGTCACAATGCATCAGGTCTGTCATGTACAGTACATCAGTTGTTTTGTTGAAAGTGTAGTTTAAGGTCATTGGGTGACGCACCTTCCAATGGAAAACAAACTTTAAGAAGAGAAAATGTCTTGGTGAAATGAAAATTTAAACTGATCAATTCCAAACACTACTTCAAGATTGAGTATTTCAAACCTTTTGTGAATTTATTGGAATTCACCTTTTAGCACCCATCAGAAGTTTGCTGCTCACAATTGGAAAATCCCTGTCTGGAATTTCTTTCATATTTAAAACATTTTTTCTGGTTACTCTTTGATAAATATAAACTGATACAGGACATTGGTTTACAAAGTGTCTGAATGTGCCTTGTGGTAGCCGATCCTTTAGTTGTGTTTATTCTGCTTACTGGTGACTGTGACCAAGCCTTTCAATTTGTTAAAATATGATTTTCACATGTCCTATTATTTTGCATGGCCTCTGTGAAACGACTTTTAATTGGTTGTCAAACTTGCTGTAGACACTGACTGCTATCTGAGAGTGGTCAAAATGAGCTTACTCGTTGGCATACATGCTAAAAACATAATGTGTGACCCAGGTCAATATAATGGGCTGTTGTATTGACTGTAGCATTAAATCCCTTCTTTATTTGCCATTATCAAATTAATGTGACTCATATTTCTCTGACTGTCTGCATTTATAGTCCATCCACTTAAATGCATCATCACAGTACCTGAGCTTTATATTATTGCAGAAAACGTCTATGAAAATGCAACACATGCATGAAAATGAACATTTAGTTGCATAAGGTCACATTGAAGTTGCAGAGTTTATTGTGAGCAAAGATGTGGTTGTTTTTTTTGTTTTCTTTAATATTGGAGATGGATATGATGGCATCACCTCCAAAACGATAAATATCCTTTGTAAAATTATGCATTCTATGCATGTTTAAATGGAAAACGTATCCTTTTTTCTATTTAGGAAGTGACTGGAAAATCCTTTGGTTGCAATGACTTCCGTGCCGCCTTGGAGAATGGAGTCCTGCTTTGCGAGTGAGTTATGATGCCCACCTATTTTCTTGTTATTGAAGTTGCTCATATTTGTTCCATTTGTTTGTCCAAAGCGGTTGCACACAGAGCTCCACTGTGCACATTGTTCAGTTATTTACTCACATGTGTGGAGGAAAATTCCATGATTTGTAAAGAAGATCTATTATGTATTTGTTCTGGTTCTTGTAAGCGGTTATTGGCTACTAAAGACATGCACGACCTTCAAAGCTGAGGCATGTGGGAAAAAGGCATAAAGTTAAAGACTGGCCTTGGAAGATTTACTTCATTTTTCATCTGATATCAAAGTTTATTCCTTTTTTAAAATTTAATTGATTTGAAATTGATTAAATGTCTCATTATTCAGGAATCTATACCCTGGTGCTGAGGTGTGAACTGCTTGACGGTTATATTTACTTTTGCTAATGTATTGTAACTTGCAGCCTGATCAACCAGTTGAAACCTGGAATCATCAAGAGAGTCAACAGGCTTTCTACTCCCATTGCTGGCCTGGTGAGTGTTGAGACCTCTCGCCTGTCTGTATGTATGCATCTAATAAATATAGGTTAAGAAATACAAAAGGCACCTCCAGCCAGGAAGTTTGACATCATGTGTGGTTTCCTGTTGAAGGCACAGAGAGACAGTTGCTAAAGACCGAGTCTGAAGCAACGTTTCCAACTACTGAATATGTGTAGCTTTTTGGTGTTACGCTTATTGGCCATCAATGCAAATGAAGATTTTCTTGGCTTCAGGCTGTTTTTCAATGATTCCATACAAGTATAATTGTCCAAATCGCCTAAAGCAAGGGCAAGAAGGGATCAATCCCAATCTCCCTTTGGGGGCTAATAAATGCACTGAGCCCAACTACAGATCCAAGAGTTGTGTTGATCATGTGGGATGTGAGATGCAGATGTGGTTTAAAAAAAATCATCAGGTACCTGTGACATCCTGTAGAGCCAAACTGTTGGTTTTGCATGCTCTAATTTGTTGAGTTAAATCCAATACACTCCACTTGTATCGGTCATTATTGATTTTTCTAGCCTCTTAACTAAATGCAGAATGATTTTCCCTTCGCTTCAAAACTTCAAGACTATTAACCACTATGACTTTTGTAAGATTTCAGGCAATTATATTTTTGCATGATTTGATCTATGATGTATAATGAAAAATGATCAAATAATGTATCACTTTCAAGTTAAAATAATTATAGGTTGTGGTTCAGTCAAATTTCAGCACGGGCTGTTCAAACAATAATTACCCCACCAGTCCATACACATTCAGAGTATCGGAAATTATTCAAAAAATTTCAGAAGTTGCTGTAGTCTTCTGACCAGGACATCGTGCAGTTTAATATTGTCAGGATAAATTAACCTGACCACAGCCTTGTTTTTAGTGTTTACGCTACAGCAAAGCTTTAACGTACACTATATTACCAAAAGTATTTGCTCAACTATCCAAATCATTGAATTCAGGTGTTCCAATCACTTCCATAGCCGCAGGTATATAAAATCAAGCGCCTGCACATGCACGCTACTTCTGAATGAGAACCACTGCTACCTGCTATTATTTATAGCAGTAGATGGTTATAAGAGTGCTCACCTTTCTGCTAACACAGGAAACTGCTCAATGTGACAGACGGTGCACAGCAGCTCATGTTGACAAAGTGTGATGTCTGAACAGCCAACCAAGTCGATTCTTGAAATCAATGTTTGAGTGTAGTTGATAAAATCTGCTGACTCTGGGCCAAACACCAGGCCAATAAATAATTACTGTATTGATAAGTCTATAACTGTTACCTGCCTCCATTATAATGCATTTAAAAAGATCTATGTTTCTTGGATGCAATGCCATTCAAATGTTTTAATAGCCAACCTGACCCCAGTTGATCTCAAAGACAATATCGGCTAGTATTTTTTGCACATTCTGCACAGTTCACCTCCTTTTTATTGGATATTCCTGGGATCTTGCAGGATAACATCAACGTTTTCCTAATGGGCTGCGAGAAACTGGGACTGAATGACTCTCAGCTCTTTCATTCAGGCGACCTGCAGGACCTGTCAACACGTGCCACAGTGAGGTAAAGTTAACTTCCACAAGCAGGAGTGAACCTACAAAATCATGTGCAAATACCATGCGCCTGTCGATAGCTGCTGAGGAGATTTTAATGATTTCAGTTCTGTACAACGATGCATCATTGGGTGAAATAATAAATGTATACTGGAATGCATTGCAAGATATTTTGTGTTGGCTGTCAATAGCGCTTTTAAAAGAAGTATCATTTGGTATCTGTGATTTAAAAAAAAAAAAAAAAAAAAAAAAAAAAAGTGATGTTGAATATGAATGAGCTGATTTGCATTGATTAGTTTGAGCATCGCCTGACAAGTGTCCGCTTCATATGAGCAGTCTATTTCCCATAAAACTGGATGAATGCTGATTACCGAGCAACAGCAAATGAGGAGACTTGAGATGTCACTTTCTTTTTTGCTTAACAGCTCTCTATTTCATTTGACTGGACAGTAATTTATTGCATTTTATTGATGCGGAAAGTAGTAACAAGAAGTACCTCACAATTCTATTCAAATGCTTAACTCTATCTTTACTGCTATTTTAGGCGCGATGAAAGCAGCAGACGTCTTAAAAATGTAAGTGTACCATCGGTTTCATAATCTGCCCATATTTCTTTTTCCTCTCCTATATATTTACTTGTCATGGTCAGACAAAGCTTTACAAAACATCAAAGGCAGCGACATCTTGGTCCACTTCACTTGGAAAGGGCCTATTAGTGCTGTCAATAATGCAAAATGGCAAGTATGTTCAGTGTTTTCTGTCAGAATTATTGGCACTCCAGTTCATGAAGTACAGCATATAAGAACAGACTGTTATTTCAGCGAAGTAAACAATACAAACACAAAAGCATCCCACAATATTTAACACCTGTTTAATTGATTGAAATCTGTTTTTCAAACTTGTACTTGTTTTGCTTTATTTCAAGCTTCACATGAGCCTTTATAATTTATTTCTATTTGGGGATTGGTTCAATTTCCAATAAAGTAATGATAGCCAAACTGTCTGAGCATTAGAAATGGTATCAAATAATTTCTGCTGTACCTTACAGGCTGCATGTTATTCCAAAAGATATTAAAATTCCCCACCAATATGCTCGTTAATAAAATGTTTTACTGTCATTAAACTCTAACTTTGTGAGAAAAGTGTTAAAACTTTGCAAAGGCTTTTTTTCAAACTTTATATATATATATATATATATATATATATATATATATATATATATATATACACACACACACAAACAATTATAAATGCACTTTATGCATTATGTGCCCATATCCTTCCAGCTGAAGTGTATATAAACTCACGCAAAACTATGCAGCATATCCGATGACCATGAGGTTTACCTACTGTTTTGGGTTCCAGTCCGGCATGAACTAAAACTTATTTATGACCAATCACTTAATTGATGTGAGTGAGCAAATGTCTTTTTGTGGAGTATTCTTGGCTCTTAAGAGATGGGCCACAGACTATGCCGTAGAGTTTTAGATTTATCTCTCTGTAAAAGTTTACTGTATCAGTGTGTTAGTAATGGAGTAATGCATACTACTATAGAACTGTCATATATTTCTGTATTTCTGTCATGCCTTTCGAGTCATTAAATGCATCTCTGTAATGATGAAATCTGAACATGATGGACATTTAGGAACTTGATGTACTGCTGATCGTTGCGGAAACTAGCTTTAAACAGAAGGTCTCGGGGTCATTCAGCAGGGCAACTGGCCAAAGCGTACACCGAGCAGTACAAAAGAGAAAAGATGGACTCTTTTTTTTTAACAGTGGACAGCTATAGTTCCTTATCTAAATTCTACTGAAAAAAGCTTTTGGAAGCGCTTAAATCCACAATTGCAGTTAAGATATAATTTAATTCAAAGTTCAAACATGTCACTGTGGATGAGGGATTGCCATCAGACTGTTGCGTGACGCTCCAATGTGTCTTTTCGAGGCATTCTAGTCATTGAAGCTAGATTTTCTGCAATTAAGTTTGGTTTTTTTTTTTAGTTCCTTTGCACATGTTTCTCTGTAGTTTTGGCTCCGAGAATAAATATTCAAAATGCTTAATCTGACATCGTCAAGGCTCATTCAGATTGTGTGGTTGAGGCATGTTTTTTTTTTTTCTTGTCTCTTAATTACTCACTTCGAGGTCATACCCCCTAGTTGTTAGTGTCTTAATGAGCAGTTTCATATGTGTTCTTTAAACCAGATCTGTAAATCTATTTCCCCCTGCATCACATTTGTGTGTAATGAATGTGGAACATGTCAGCACTGTATGTGTCCACGGTTGTGTGCACTGCTGGCATTTCACATGTTTCAATGGTTATGGGGTTATGTGGCTATTTGGGAAGCCTCATTTGAATCGCACAATAGCTGATAACATGGGCTCGGTAATGAGGCCGTTTGTTAGGACACTCTCTCATTGAACTGGGTGGAGCATTTTTCTTTGAGTTAACCAATTAGGGTCAATTTGCATCTATTGAATGGCAGCATTTTCAAGCTTTCCTCCAACTAGATAAACTGAAACACTTCATACAATGAATATCGATGTTACAAAACCCAGTTCAAATAAAGTAGAGAATCATTTTTCTAAATTGAATTCATATGAGAGAGAGGTTATCCAATTATTGTTTAGTCATGCCTGTCATTTATTTATTGACTTATTTTCTCAATAGCTAAAACTCGTCTGCATTTGGTTTAAAAAAAAAAATGCATCAAACATTTAAGTTGGAAATGGTTTGCACATTGTCTGTTTGCAAATGTAAATTATATATGCAAATACTTTTTTTTCCACATTTATGAAACCAGCCTATTGTTTCACTTGTCAACCAAAATCAATAAGCAATTTTTTTTTTTCTCGCATTATGCCATTTACCATAAAATTTGTCTTGGTGAACACTTGAATCTGCAGATAAATCCATGCAGAAGCTAAAATATATATTTTTCATTTACTCCAAATTATGTAGTCAACTAAATGCTCTGTGGGGGATTAGTTTCCTCACACAGGATCTTTGCGGCACATAAACGGTATTCTACATTGTCCCTCTGTAACACAGGCTGCCATGTACAAAGCCTGTCAGAAACGTCTTTCTTGCGTCAGGGCAAATTAGGAATTTGCATCCATCCTACTGGCGTTAAAATGATTTTGACTTGTAAAGACTCATATTTCTCATGTCTTTTTCTCAGTATCTTTACTAATGGTTGTCAAGTGTGTTTCTGTTGTATATCGTGTACCACGAGAGGTGTCTAAAGCTGTCTTGTGCGCCTCCACTTCGCAAGTCTTTCTTGTGCATGATGCTCAGATTTTTTTTTCTGTTCTTTACTTCAGCTTATATTGTTGGTTTGAAGTTGACAGCTAGCATTCATTTACTCGAAACATTCGGCAGTCTTTGGAGCAGAAAAGGGATTGAAGTCATTGTGAGGTGAATATTTTTGTCGACTTGTTCCCAGGTCCTGATCACAATCTACTGGTTGGGTCGCAAGGCTTATCTGGACACGTTTTACAGCGGTCCGCAGCTTAAATTGAAAGCTTTCGAGGGGCTGTTGGGGTTGGCTTTGTCGAAGGTGAGATGCTCTTCTTGGCTTTTAACAGATGAAATGTAGAAGTTGTGAAATATGATCACCTGTTTCTTCCAATCATTTATATTGTGGACAATCATCAAAAACATGATTGAATACTTCTGCTCCATATTCACAAAGATGCTGTTATTCGACACTGGCATGATTTCCTTCCCATCAGTGCATCTGATTGATGCCTTTAACTTTGAAAACATGTTGGAACATTGGGGGAAAAATATACTTTATTTTCCCTTTTCAAATATAACTGATAGTTCTGGGAAGTCACATTTGGGGTTATGTATTGCCTCAATAAACAACTTTAATTTAGGGAATCTTTCTTCTTGAAGTGATTGTTTGTTTTGGTAAGAGGACATGTTGAACTGTCCTTTGCAAACATATTCAGGGACTGAAATGTTCAATTTACTTTTGACTACTGTTAAGAGCAAACTCTTTGTGAATACAGGCTCTGGAAGATGGCTGTAATATGTTGGTGAAAGACGGTGGGTACAGAGGGTGCCAGTGTGCGGAGAGAGATGAGTGTCAACACTTGAGACTGGGCTATAAGAGGGAAAACTCTACGGACTGCACAGGGTCTCTGGACACTCGGATGCCCCACCCAAACAATGACGGTATGTTTGTGAGTCAGTCTCAACCAATTCTTAAGTGAGAAGCTTTCTTTGCCTCTGTGTTCAACCTTAAAGTGTGTTTACACTACAGCAGCTTATGCGATGACTAATGGATAGTAGTAAACCCATTGCTGACGTAACAAAAAACATCTAGCTGAAGTGATGCACATCATTTTCCTTAAACATTTACCCACTTGCCAATTCATAAGTTACTGTAAAGGGATTTCTTCTATAGCCATGTTGTTACACTTATTCTATTTTTATTGGATGAACAAGTCATTGGTCATCGCGTCTGTTCCTGCCTCAGTGGACGTCAGTGATGGATTGTGGCAAGTTCCACACTCTGGTGATAAAGTGTGTGTGATGGGAGAGGCTGAAATAGTTGGCCTGATGCTCTCGAGCAGATTAGTTGTGTGAAGACACCCCAGTAAAGGCTTCTTGATCCTCTTTGACACAACCTATTTAATTCTTCAAGCTGAGAGTTGATTTTTTTTCTTTAATCTAATTTCCTCAAGGTGCTTTTTATGTTAATTGTCCACAGGTTGTGGAAGTGACGCAGAAGCTGAGCAGGTGTTCAAGATGGAGAGCACGCAGCAAACAGCCCATCAAAACAACGGCCGGATCCCAACTCCACTTCTTCGAAGTAAACAGGCTCGGGAGGAGAAGAAGATTAGCACCTGCGCAAGTCCACTTTCCAGGTAATCGAAATACATATTGTGCTGTTCCCTGAGTGAACACAGCTTTACTAACACTGATCTAAAATTGGTGTAGGTGTTTACTTTTACTGCTTAACATTAATCTGTTTTTGTGTAATTTCGATTGGGGTAAGCATTGTGACCGATGTGTACAATGAAGACCTTCTTCCTTCTGTTTTGACAGAAGGAAGGCAGCCTATAAGCTGCTGGTGAGTTGCTGGCAACTAAAAATGATACCACAGTGATCCAAAATGGTATGATTTGCATTTAGTCTGGTATACAGCATGTCCATGGGAGTTGTTCCATGGGGATATAGACCTCAACAACAACAACTGTCCAGCATTAGTTTTTCTTATCGTCTTATACTCTCAACTTACTGTGAAATATGAGTGCAAAGTAAAGTGGACCCGAGAAGTGAACTTGAGTCTAAGACAGCAGAACTGCCCCACAAGCATGAAAAATGTCTTAACCCTGAGTGGATGACTGGGTATATTTTTGATTTTATGGCTGTATGGTTGTCAAATGAACAGTGAGTGAGTGCTTCTGGCCCTTTTTTGAAAACAACTTTTAATATCTGACAGTTAATCAATATTGCTATGTGTTTGACTATATTGAGAAGCTGCTTTTTTCACATCTGGGTGAATGACTGAATGCTCATAATGCACACGTATAGTGGGCTACCCCCCAATGACGAGTATAAATCTGCAATGCTGAATTTCTCTGCTTTATTGTACTTTTTGGGTTGAGATATCAAAATCGAGTGGATGAGACACTTCTCACAATCACACATTTATAGTAAGTCAATACGACCATTTCTCAGCTATTCGGGCTGTTGTTATCATCCCAGAGTTTATTCATTTGAATTTATGTTGCCATAGTAGCCCAAGTGAGTGTTTCTGGTGATTCATGACAAAGTCTTGAGAAATTGTTGAAATTATCATTCACACAGACCTTTACCCTTGGGTCTGAAGTTCCTAAGAAGGCACACAAACTTTTATTTTATACAAAAAAAAGGCACATTGTGTAAGGACTTGAGGCCTTGGCAGTAATCATTTTAACATGGCTGCTGTGCTCTATGCTCTGCTTTACTGTGTCATTACTCATCCCTGTTTTCAACAACTTTCCTGCTCCGAGATTCACAATCCACATTCCAAAAATGTTGGGAGGATATGTAAAATTTAAATATAAACAGGACTTGCAAATGTGTTTTTGTTGAATGCCGGTGAAGCATTCTGCAAGTGATTTATTTAAGTTGATTAGCAATTAACTTGTCAATTGCCACTGTAAAATTCTGCTTTTATACTCAAAGTCTCCAACCTGTGGAAAAGACTATAGAAATTATTGTAGCTATGGTCTCGTGATGAGGAACATTGCTTCAATCTACATTGTTGCAAAAGCCATGTCGCAGACTGAATAGAAAAGGAACAACTCAGCTGGTTGTCCAGCGTTTTAAAGCTTGCATCTCTTAATACTCTGCAATTGTATTGGTGCCTCAGGCTTCAGCTACTGGGAAACCTTTGATTATTCTCCAACCTTCATTTTTTATTTCATCATTTACAATGCTCACATCAAGACAATGGGTATATACGAATAGTCCCTCCTTTCTCCTTTCCTATCTACTTTTCCTGA
This sequence comes from Blennius ocellaris, assembly GCF_963422515.1. Classification (NCBI taxonomy): domain Eukaryota; kingdom Metazoa; phylum Chordata; class Actinopteri; order Blenniiformes; family Blenniidae; genus Blennius; species Blennius ocellaris. The sequence continues at coordinate 27,006,223 of NC_137650.1, read as the reverse complement.
ACCACGTGGATGACATCACAGGGTTAAGGAAAGGTGTTAGTTTTCCTAAAGGCGTTCATGTTGTTGTGACCGCAGGACTGCACTGCAACTTGGTGACGTGAGAATAATCCAACGGTGAGGCAAGTTGGTGATGTCAGCCGTGATGAAAAAACTATGAATTTCCAAAAATAGACTACAAAAAGTGCATTTCTAACACTTTCCCCTGTGGCTCTAACCACTGATATAATCTCAAATATCACAATGTTTGAATTGAAATCAAAGAAAGAGGCTACTGGGTGAATAAATAACTAAATCAAGCTGAAAATGGGCTGCACAAAAACCCTGTTTGTTTAACAACATCCACATGACATTCCTAGTTGGGATATGGGTTTTTGATTATCTAAAGTTGTTCAAGGCATATTAATGCATTGGTAACATAACATGATCTGCTTTGAGTCATCGTGAGTTTCTCTGAACGCTTGGATGAGTTGGTCCTTTTTAAATGTTGTCGCTGCAAGGAATTCGCGGGCAGCATTATCTTGTCTCCTTTGATAAAGGATGCATCAGTGTTTCCTAGGCTAAAGGAGGTTCTAAAGGAAGCATTGAGTCTCCTTTCCTTCGCTTATTGACAATTCAAACCTTCCTTATCATGGCCGCCACTAAACGTTTCCACGGTAAAGGAAAAGTGGATAGGAAAGAAGAAAGGAGTGAATATTCAGATTTAACCAAGGTCTTATTTGGAGTTGGGTCTTGAATCATTAAGCCTGACAATGCTGGAGTACAGCCATCACATCTGTATGAGTTCACAGTAGAAGAGTCTGAACTGGAATATCTTTAATCAATAGATCTAACAAGACTCCAGAAAACACTATAGCTAGCATTTTCAATCCTAGGTGGAAGAAACGAGTCATATTCTGCAATTTATTGTTAGCACCTTGACAGTTCCTCATGGTGTTCAAGCCTGGGTGGACACTATGGGATTACACCTGATTCTTTAATGGGAATCTTCTGCAGGTCAGCCTGCGTGGTGAGTTTTGTCACTCTAGTATGAACAGCATGCCCAATCCCACAAGTGTTTATTGGGTTTGAGGCTTCATTGTTTTTTACACATCGCCCCAACCATTTGGGATATTGAAAGCATTGTTTAACCCAAACTTTAAAAATAAAAAAAAAGTTTTAATTACAAAATACTGTGAATGCTTGAAAGTTGTAATTTTTGTGTTCCAAAGTATTTGGTCATCACTACAGACACAGCTGTACTACTCTTTACTGCAGCACTGTAGATGCCCCTTTGTCTCCTGAACCGTACCTCACTGTGTCTCCTGATGAGCACGTCATTGACGAAGAGCTTTTCCAGCAAACGTCTTCTGAGGAAGACTCAGAAGAGGATTATTCCGATCCAGATCCTGTCCTGGATGATTTGTATTTCCGACGGGTTCAACAGACCCATCATCGAACCTCTACCAACACCAACTATGACCGTTTCTTACCACAACAATGGACGCCTGAAGAGGAGACTCGTGTCCGCAGGATCTACCTCGGCTCCCAGACACGACCCTGGTATCGTAAAATGCTTAACCTAAGGTTTGTTGTTCTTTTCCCCGCTCTAATGTAAAGCAGGAGTAACAATGCAAGTGCGAAGCCAGGTTTACTAATAACTAATGCAAAATGGAAACTGCAATGTGTATTCTGCCTAATTTCAGATTCTGTTCACGCTTTACTTAAAAAAAAACTGATCAAGGTAGCTGTTGGATAGCGTGTGGGCTTCAGTTTGACTTAACTGCTAATCTGTACATCTGAAATGCCAGATGTTTTTGTAATAAAGCTTAAACTGCTATGGCATGGTAAATTATTCAGCAGTGCTTTTGGCTATAGTGTTATATAGTAGTATATAAAACCATCTTAATTAAACTGCAAAATAAATCCTTGTTTGCTTAGCACAGGGGATTGGCAAGCAGTAATATGCAAGAAACTAAAACCACTGAACACATCTTTCAATTAATATATTTGTTCTATAACATCATATGATCAGGAGCAAGACAGTCGTCAAATGCATCTTTTGTTGTCTCTCTATCACTGTAGTCGGAAAGCTTTGGCTGTTGCCGACGTGTTTTCTTGGGACGTGACCTCGGCGGAGGAAAATACGTCGACCACATCTGTAGAGCTTCAGAACCATTTCGAGAAAACCTTCTCTGGCTGAACATCGCCTCCTGATGTGAAAATCTGCACACTGTGTTGTTGATGCCTGCTTTAGATGCCATTTTAGCTTGTGAAGTGGTAGTTTGCAAATTTCATGTTTCTCAACTGTTTTAAGTTATTGGATAAAAGCTTTTGATTTCTACCTTGACTGATATTTTCCAAAGCATTATATTTTGTTTGCATTTATTCTCACAGCTTTTCATAATGCTATTGTGTGGAGGTTTTGATGGCATCACGCTGAGTGATTCATTTGTTCATAATGTTTAAACATGAGTCATGTGCTGTTCGACTTTTGTAGCCATAACAAAATCATGTTGCTCACTATGCCTTGTGTGCCAACTGTGTTTCTCAGTTTGCTGCCTGACTTTAAAAACTGCATTTGTGTTGAAAAATAAAGCATTTGATTATTGGTGTGAGTTACTGTGTGTAATAATTTGCATTTTGCAAATGTTTTTAAACATATTTCTTGTTGTGTGATCAGTGCGTCATTCAGCTGTGGACCTTAATGTGTGTTTCTAATATTGCATTTTATACTCCAGGCTGTGGTCATGCTGGGCGTTCCCCCTTTGGTTCACCCCCTGGGTCCTTTTGTTAAACCAGGTGCATTTTTATCCGAAGGCGTTTATCAGTCTTCGTGTCTGTTTGTCTGGTTCTGTAGACCATGTCAAATCCAAGTCAGACCTGAGAGACCGCTTCAGGTCAATCCTGGCTGGATTTGGTAAGTCCTGAAGTTTCAAGTACAATGTTGGTGCAAAAACATTAAATACAGCTTTGACTGTATCTACTTTATCGCTGCTTTTGTTTGCTTTCAATGTAATTGAATACTACAAATGGTAGAAAAAACTCGTCAATATTGCATTTCTCGGCAAAGACATGACAGTTGGATTTATGATACCATACAAGATGGCTTGTAATCGCAGTCTTGGTCTCTCCTTTCAAATTGTCACATTTCTGAAATACTGCTTGCTAAGTGCTGCTCTAAGTTACTCCGGTGTCACGTCTGACATCCTCTGTTGCCTACAGCAGTGCTCGTACTTGTTTCAAGTGATGGTTGCTGTGTTATCTAGACAGCAACATCTGTTGCCAGTTACAGTGCTGCATTGCATGACTCTCCTGCTTGCACTTGGCTAAGGATTCTGTTGTGTGAATGCAGAATGTGCTGTGTTACAGCTGGCAATACTCTGGCCCGAGCTGTCTGTTGCGTTTGTGACATGCTGCGATGTAACTGTCTGGTATGTCCATGTGCTTGTGCATGCTGGATTGCTGTGCTCCAGCACAATTAATTGTGCTTGTTGTGCTACGTGGTGCTCAAAAGTGTCATTTGCTCTGTATATCCTTCACTGTTTCAGTGTCCTGCCTTTTTTTTTTTTTTTTTTGGTCTATCTGAACCAGGAGCAAATCCCTCAATGACATCCCGATGGTATACCCTGTGCGTAAAGCCTCTGATGGAACCACAGTTTACGATGAGGGCCAGCACCCTGGCCTGGCAAGACAGTGGAGTCAAGAAAACAAAAGGAAGTGTTTCATTGCTGCCAAGGATGGTGAAGCACAGTGGCAGGATGTAAGTCATGCCCTAAAAACAAAAAGGTTGGCAGAAGTCTCACAAGGTCTATTTACTACCCGTTCCAAGGCTACCCAGAACTGCTTTCTTTAGGACAGGACATTTTTACTTCAAATTCTTATTTATTGTAGAACTTTTAGAGGGTAGAAGGTTAATTTTAAATGCTAAGATTGTTTCAGGGATCTCCAAAGTTTGTTGGGCTTTATTGTTAGTTTGTCAATTGTAGTCTCGAACAAAATCAGGTGACCACATTTGTTGGTTCAGCATTGCACAAGTAAGACTTGTATCGATGGGGGATTTATCCCAGATGAAATAAAATGAAACGGTCAATATTTTAGGCCTCCTTTAGCCCAATGAGACTGGAAATTTATAATTTCACAAAATAAATACTTAATAGACTTGTATCAATGCTTCGTCATGGAGGGCCTGGAGGCCTGTTTTAGATGTTGCCCTCTTCCAATAATGCATGCATGCATACGTAATGGGCATCCAGCCAATGGCCTTTTTGCAGAATTCCATGATAGATTAGTTGGATTTGTATGTTCAAAAAGGAAGACGTATAAAACATGCAGCTCAGTGGCCTTACAGGACCACAGTTTAACAAAACTCTTGTAGTATGAAAATTATCAAAGGACCTGCTAAATAATAGTTTTCTATTATAACAGGGTAGAATTTTATTACTTTTCTCAAGAAGTAACATTTGGACTCAAACAACTGTTCCATGCAGGGGAAATGATCTTGAATTAGTCAGCAAAAATGCGCAGAAGTCCATCCTTGTTGTACTTTTTTGTTTTGTTAGGACTTCACAAAGTGGAAGAATCGCCGCAGGAGCACCAAGGGTGACCTTCGTATGAAATCACAAGACAGGGAGCATGTCATTAACCAGATGACTAATGGGGCCGTGAACTATGAGATGGATGTAGCGCAACATGGATTGGTGAAGAGGTACACTGGGAAGCTTGCACTGTCAAGAGCTGTTTACTAGTATTCACATAAAATGTAAATGAGGAATTGCAGATCTTGCTTAATAACTTGGTGAATCCCAATATGACGCACACCTTCTCACCTCATGTTTTCTGCTTCGTTTTTTTACACCGACTCCCCATCTGTTTCATCCCCAGAGACCAACAGTCGCCACGGAAGCATAACGTTGCCTCTCAGCCTTACTCCGCCTCTCCTCCATCAAAATCCTTAAGCTCTGATCTGCGGCCACACACTCGCGCTCCGCTGACCCGCTGCTGCGCCACTGAGGCAGCTTCCAGCCCCTCAGCTCCACTTAGTCACCATAACTCAGCCCACACTTGGGTAAGTTTACAGTTATGTATGTTTGGGTTCCCCCCCCCCCCCCCCCCCGTCTGACCATTATGAATGCTTTTTGCTACTTTGCGATAATTGCGGTCAGAAAGGCCACATGAATGATAACTTGAAAGCTTTCTCGGGTACAAGTGCAGGTGTGCAAGGTGTGAACAAAATGTTTTGTTTTTACAGTGTGACATGGTGCTTCACAAATTGGCTGCTGGTGTCAACCTATTTTCTTTCAGGGCTCATCACTTGGAGCCATGCCTCCCTCTGATGGTGGGAACATCTGGCGAGAGGAGACCCACTTCGCTTCCCTGGCTTCAGATGGAGACAGAATTACAACTCCTTCTCTGGACTGCCATTTCAGCTCTGGAGACCAAGTCCGAGTCCAGGACAGCCCCACCACTCCCCAGTCCACTTCTGAACTGACCAAGCCAGGCAATGTTTTCATCAGCCAAATCTCCACTTTTATAACAACCATAAAACCAAATGACACCACAAAAGCAACTGGTATCAAGAATTCTACCGTATTACTGTCAAGTCATGAGAAACGGTCGATGTGTGTAGATTCAAAAGTGAAAATTCGGGATGTGGGTCCCGATGCAGCTAATAAGCGTGACGCTAATGCCCTAGAGATGTCACACTCTGATTCAGCAGCAGTGAAGACTAAAACCAAGCAAGCTGCAAGTGTCTACAAGTACATGTCTGGAGCTTGTCCGTGGTCAGGCTCAGCCAGCCTTCCCCGCGGTTACCGGCGCTCTGACGGCTCGTCCCTTCTCGCCTCGGCAATCACAGCAAGACCCTTTGTGACCAAGCAGTCCAAGATGTCCTCACTACCAAGACTGTGCCATGTGAGTTCAATGGTTTCCCTTGAGAATATGTCCTCGGTGAATGAATTGCTGTTTGCACAGCAAGTCTCAATTTAAAAACATAAATCCAGTTCTATTTATATAGGAATTATTATAACATGGTACTGTCTGTACCTCAACAATCCTACATGACCAAGCTTTGCACATAGTGACGAGGTAAAACTTATTTTGAAGGGGGGGAAAAAGGCCGCTGCAAACCCTACCCTTAACAGGTGGCGGCTTTCTTTATTGGGGAATAGAATGAGAAAATTGGAGGCATCAGACAGCGACCTGATATCTGTCCTACTTTCAGAATGTATCTGTTCATATCTTGCCTCGGTTCCAGGAACAATATTAACCTAATAAAGCTTGTTCTTGTGATTGAGTCACATTTTAGATTGTCTACTTGTGCTTTTGATTTCTTAAAATTGATGCTGACTTCATGGTTATCATGCTGAAGGAGTAAGGGCAACAGTGAGGTTAACAGTCCGTAGTAGCTGCCATCCTTCCTCTCTGCTGCTGTCAGAAAGAAAAAAAAGTTGAAATACTGTTGCTTTTCAAACTATAATTCATTCAGGTTTAAGATTCTGTTTCAAATCCAATTTTGAAATCAAGGCGCTCTCCAGGGTCTTTTGACTACACTGACGGGGATTAATGGCTGGACAATGGCAAACAGTCGACAGGTCTGCGCCGCTACAGTTAAAGTTAGAAATGTATTCCACAAGATGTTGCGCTTCAGAGACGGACCTTTTAACCTGCTGATTTTCTTCTCTCCCCATCAGGACTGTTTCAGTTCTGGCTGAATGGCAGTTTAGTCTTAGGAAAAGTGCGCAGGGACTTGTTAAGGGAGCTGATTCAGCTCCAGTTAGTGTAATGAAAGAATTTAGTGTGTGTGTGAGTGGGCATGTATCCTTATCATGTGTGTACTATATGGGAACAAGCCTGTGTTACTCTTTTCATGATCGCCCTCATTAATAATTGAATTCCTGCTGTACCAGTGTGAACATTTTGAACCCAGTACAAGATTGCACACTTCCATTATCACACCGGTCTGCTAGTTATAGGCAGTCAACACCCAGCTGTCCTACATCAGTGCTGCGAGGTCTAATGTTCAGCCAAATGTATTTTTACTGTCCCTCTAAATGGCCCATGTTTTTGTTCATCTGCAGGTGGATGATAACCAGGGTCTGCTCTTAAACACTGAGAAACGAGATTCCTCACCCAGCAATTCAGCACCTAAGAGACAAACTGCGACAGTCTACCTTATAAGCCAGCAGTCCTCTGTTAGACAGAGGAATACCCACCAGGCAAAGCAGCTTAGCACAGAGCAGGGGAGTGGTGCCAGTCCCTCCACCCAGGTGTCCTTTCAACCTGCTCAACCCCACCTACTGCCTCAGCCCTATTCAAACCTGCAGCACCACCGCAACAAAAGCTTGTCTTCATCGAATGGAAGCACTGATCCTGAAAAGGTACACAGATTTTTTTTTTCCAATTTAAAGATTGATGCACCTTTTGACAAGATCCACCACTAAACGTGTAAAATAAAACATGGATCAGTCGTGTGCTGCCCTTCCTGAGATGTTATGAACTTTGAAGGCTTACTGATGTGAATGAGCTCAACCCTAATAACCTCTAATGTAGTAAGAAATAGCTCCCATTAAAATATTTTTTTCATCATTTGCAATCAGTTGATTAGTCAGTTGATCAGATGAAACAATTGCACTATGAAATGTTTTATCACCAAAAACATTTTAGCTTGTCACGGCAAGAAAAAGGGTAAGTGACCATTGCATTCTACTTTGGTGAGCTACTTTCATTGTTCTTGTGCTGTTCACACACCTTTTGGACACTATGGATTATTGGTCCTCTGATATGTGACTTTTGGTTGAAACACTTCAACAAGCCAGCATGCCATTCGGAAAGTTGTGTTGTTAGATTTGGAGACACTGACTGAGTAAAATACTTCCTCGAAGAGCACCATTAATGGTAATTTGCACCTTACCCGAATCTAATTAATGTAATTAGCTCAAGAATGAAAATCTCTGTGGGAGGTTGGGGCCTTTAAAACGCACTTGTTCCAAACATGGTGTGTGTGTGTGTGTTGCTCTGTTTTTGTCTGGTTAATAATGCGTCCACCTCATTTTAGTGTGCTGTAGGAAGGTCAAACACCTTAAAATACAACACGATTATATGCTAAAAGTAAAAGCCTTTATGTAACTTGGCGTCAACAACTACTGAACTGGTAATTCAGTGTATCCTGTACTGCATTTGTGTAGCATGAGCCTCAAGTGTCTAATTTCCACCAGGAAGCACAAGACATTGGATCACTGGGTGTCAGCTTTACCCGTGTGTGTCTGTGTATGTGTGCGTTTCAGGTGGATGACTGTGATCTGCGAGTCAGCCTTGCACTCAAACCCAACAGCATACCAGACTTTGGTTTTCAAACTCACTGGGACTCCACAGGGGCAAGAGTCAAATCCATCACACCTGGTAAGATTTCTGAAAAACTATGGATCATCCAGGGTTCAATTTTCGTGTAAATGCAGGATCCTTTTGGTGAAATGACCTTAAGCTCAGGTCTTTGAATATCGACAATGTGACGGAAATCCAAGGAAAAGCAACATTGTGATTGTACTTTGAGTGAATGTCCTGTTGAAAAAAGAAAAGAAAAAAAAACAGACTGTTCATAGAAAAAAAGGCTGCCAGTCACATTTCATTCACACTAAAGAGGTGCAAAATAATGAGTTGCTTTGTTGATAGAAAAAATGTTGAGTGGGAGGGTTGTACTATTGAAGTCATTTCTATACAAAGATGAAGAGAATTTTGGAAAAATTGTTTTTTAATTCTTACTGCATTGATTATAAAGTCAAAAAGTTATATTAATATTGTGCTCCCTTTTTTTCGCAACACAAGTTCCCCATAATTGCTAAAATGTAGCCAGTGATTTTAAAAGTCAACTATGAATTATTCATGAGGAGGGAGCGCGGTGTCACTTACTCACTGCCACGTAGTTTTGGCTTACTGGCCCACTTTTCAATTTGGAACACCGTCCTGCTGTGGATTAAGCAAATACCTCCTGAAGCTGTTACCTGTTTATGTTGTCCTCACTGTCATCTCTCTTCATTTTCCTCTCCTCCCTCAGGCAGTCCCGCGGAGCTCTGCCGGCTGTGTGTGAACGATGAGATTGTGGCTGTTGATGGCGTTTTGGTGGCACACATGAGCTACAGCCAGTGGACGGATAAAATGGCGTCTGCGTTGCAAACTGGCGAACTGGCCATGGACATTAGACGCTATGGCTACAAGGGTATGATTACAAGCCAAAACGTTTGTCTGTACCATCTCTTGTAAACCAACTGGGATGGATTGACCTTGAGTTTTTTGACGGTGCTGACAAATATTAGTTCACAGTGAGTTTTGTTTTTGTGGCTGTGTTTTGCACTAGATTGGAACGCCTGCGAGGAGAATCATCACAGCCAGCCAGGCCGGAGCCTGCTGACGCTCAATCTGACTGCTGCTGCCCCTGTTCTGATAGGATGCCCTGATCATTGTGAGGCAGCATATGCAAAAGTGTCCAAATGCAATGCTCCAAAAGACGATGTGAGCAAACTTTCAGCCAGTCAAAACTTCATTTTATAAAAAAAATGGATGCTCAAAACCTTTTTATTTTTTTTCCCTGACTAGTGCAGGTTAAATTGTGTGTTCTTTCCTTTCCTGTAGGTAATACAGGGTGAGGTCATGAGTGGAGTGCTTTCTGACAACCCCAGGACAGCTAGAAGTAAAGGTAATAACAGGCAGTCTATAATAGCTGCAATATTGAAAAAGTTTTGGCAAACATTTTCTTTAAAACACTGCTTGAATATAATGTGTATTCTTGCAATTTGACAACCTATGTGTTCACTTTTTCCACATAGAGTTTATTAGTATCACTCAGAAAAATGAAAAAAGGAGAGCAGAGTTTTTTGAAAAGAAAGGTAAAACACCAGCTTGACCTTGGCTGCGTATGTGACAGTTTTGTTTGTCGCTGCTGCTTCACTTAATTGAGTATTCATCCACTAATCTTCTATGCAGCTTCATCCAACTTGGTGTCACAATGTACTGGAGCAAGAGACGGGCTGCAAATTCATCTCAGTGAAAGAGACAATTTCACATTCACACCTACAGGCAGTTTTTGATTCATAGATTAACCTTATGCACATCCACTTATAACATTCCCTTGAAATTAAGGATTATACAGCTTCTCTATTGAAATCCACTGAAAAGTTCTACAGATTGAGGAAAGGCACAGCTCTTCTTTGTGCAATGCTTGGTGCTGCTTTGCAATCAGAGTTAACAGTCATGATCATGTCCGTATTAATCAGATTATAGGCCAAACATAATGCCATGTGTGCGATACTTTTCCAGTTTACTCTCGTATTACTCAATCTTTATGTTAATGGGTTGTAATGTTTGATTAGTAACTTTTCAATAATCGCTTTGTGGCACAGTGACTGATTGGTAAGACATTCTTTTGTGGCTGTTAATGAGCCTGATGTGTGTGTTACAATGGCTTCTCTCTTCAGGCTCTGCAGGATTCAGCTCATGGGTGTACTTGTGTGGTAAATGTTTGCACTGTGTACAGCTTTTGTTTATTTTGAGCAGCATGCTAGATGCTCGAGTTTGAAACTGCGCTGTTTGTTGTGGAGCATCATGAGCAGGCAAACAAAGCAGATTTGTGTTTGTCATACAATGCATACATACTTGTTTTTGTTTGCCAGTGCGTGCTTGCAGTTTCTTTTGGAGTGTTTGCTGTGCAGCATCGGTAGGATGGGGATACATTGAGAGAACAGTTTCACAAACAGGCTTGCTGAACCTGATCTATGGTCGGGCCCAGCTGGCCAGCAGTGATAATTTTTGATCGCTGTGACGAGGTATTTAATCCAGTTAAATTTCAGCATTCACGTCTTACAGCACAATTATATGCCTGGAATTTGTCTGCAGTGAATGTTTGAGATCCAAGGGCTCCTTGCAGGACTGTTGCGGCTAAAAGAAAACACTACTTTTGTGGGTAGTACATTCAATTTGTCAGGGTCATTGGGATAAAGTATGAAGTGTTTTGTCTTTCAATTTTTATCTGGTGTGATATGAGAGTGAGACACTGGGAAAAAATTATGAAATGCAGTACACGATACAAAAATAGATCATCCACTCGGTGCATTTTAGCAATACAGTTAACTCCCAGTCTTTTAATGTGTCCCCAGTCTTTTGTGGTGTATGAGTCATATTTATTAGCCACAGCTTAATCATTTCAGTAGTTATGATATTCTTTATTCTCTGATGGATTATTCTCTCCCACAGGAGGCTCAGAATCTGCAATATCTGATGTAAGTCACCATAACTCTCGATCCAAAGTTGTTTCATAGATGTCAACACAGGAGTTATGCGTGTGTATGTCATGATTATCCATTTTTGGGGTGACGATCTGTACATTTCCAGCTCCAGGTGCCTTCCCTCAGCCCCTCCTCATCCAGCTGGTCGTGGGACCAAGAGAAGGATCGCATGCGGCAGGAGAAGTGGCAAGAAGAACAGGAGCGCCTCCTGCAGGTGAAGATGTTTTCCTGTCCCTCCAACACAAAACATCCCACAGAAGTACTGGTGATTTTCAGTGCAATATACGAGTGTTTGCAAAATGCTTTTCTATGTATTTTCAGGAGCAATACCAGCGGGATCAGGAGAGGCTGGAGGCAGAGTGGCAGAGAGCTCAACAGGAAGCAATGGATGGCAGAAAGTTGGGGGTAATACGTTTCATCTATTTTTAGAGTTAATAACTGTTTGGTCATAAATAATTCTCAAGGGGTTTTTTTTCTGTCCATCTTTAACTCTTGTATAAACAAATCCCACTGGATACTAAGAAAGCAATGTTTAGTCAGTATGTTTACTCAACAGTTCCATTTTACACATTTTTGTAATTGATAAATCCAGTTTTAATGATTAGTATTAATGAAAACATAAAACCTTTCTTTTTTCATGAACTTGTTTACCATACTGTCTAGCAGAGCACTTTGGAGATAACTGACAACGGGAGACATGTCAATTCCCAGCTCTGTATAAATGGACAGTCGATGAAAAGCAGAGAAAAGCAGAGCCCTGATGGGGAAGAACTGAACACAACCAGAGTAACATCCTCAAGTAATGTGCAAGGAGTGCAGGGTGGCTGGTAAGTGTGTCCTTATTCGTCTGATCTACATAAATCTGCAGGGTATTCACATTCTGATTTGAGAAATTTCCTAAACCACTTTCTCTCTTTGCTGCTGTGAATCTTGTTTCTTTCACTGGGCCTTATTGCTTCTGACACTGCACCTCAGGGCTGACACCTCCTGCGGTTTCACTCAGCTGTCCCCTGCACACAGGTCAGATCCAGCTCAGCCACTTCTTATTTACAGACTATCTGTATGATTTCAGCCCACAGAACATTTCTCCTAATCATTTATAAGGAATAATGGTGATTGGTTTTCTCTAGCAGGCATCAAGTATAGATTTTTATTCCTTCTGTGAAAGAATAACTCACAAGGCCTGTGGTGCCGAGGCTACAAAACATGTGAATACCTAACTCGGATTGAAAAATAATGGTTTGTGCACTGTCTCTCTCTTGCAGGGCAAAATCTCTTTCTACTTCAGTGTTGGCTGATGCCCACAAGCAGACAAGAGGTTAGTTATCCAGTTTTTAACCTGTCAGTACTGAGAGGTGTATGACAAATAGATTAGTGGGCTAGCAATGAATCCAGGCCATTTCACTATGGGAAAGTGGGCACATAACCTGCTGCAAACCAGTTGATGTTCGAGATGAGAGACATCTCAAACACCCTGTGATGGACTCGCAGCCTGTCCAGAGTGTAACCTGCTTTCTCACTGTGCTGTTATCTGCTCCAGCCCACTGCAACCCTGAGTTTGGTAAAGCTGTATAAACCGTGGGTGGATCCAACGCTAACTGAACGTCATTGGGGAAAAAAGAAAAAAAAAACATGCAGATAATGAGCAGTTTGAGAACACTCAATGAAGAACACATCTATAAATATAGTTTATATCATAGGGACTCACCTCTTGAGCGATTGGTTAAGACCATCGTTGCATTGTGCATCAAACCAAGCTGCACAGTGTGCGTGACCTTGAGTCATTTTATGAAGATCTGAGAACTTCACTTTTGTGAGCAGACTGCCACTGTTTGCAATGGCTCACATAGTTTAAACAGAGGATGCGTTTATCAGGCTGAATACATATTTGATTAATGGCCCAGAGCTTGTCATTACTAACACAATTCCCAACAGTGTTTCCTATACATTCTGATTGTCACTTCAGCTCACAACACGAGTAGACTGCAACACTACCCGCAAGTAAAAACTTAAAAAAATATTTTCCCTCATTCTAATGATGTCAGACTGGCCTCATCAGACTCTTGTACACATCGTAATATATTTATTTATTGGCAAGCGGAAAAGGACAGCTTCTCAATAACCAACTTGAACTAAGATATGTGTATATACTCATTTTGAATTTGCAGGTGTCAATCTTATCGTTCACATTTTACCTTGGCAAATGTAATGATGGGCTTTTTCTCGCACCCAGTGTACCTGCAGGGATCACTTTTTATTCTCACATCTCAAGTAAAATAGTTATGACTGCGGGATCACATACGAATTAGCGGCTCTGCCCCATCATGAGACAATAAAAGTTAAAGGCCTAGTTAGCAAAGACATTTACTAACTGGCTTTGTTATACCCATAGCTCTAAGAGAGTCTGAATGTTATATTTGCTTTGTAGTACACCTCCTCTGGAGATATGCTGGGTTAACCCCAGGAGTTCTGATTTGTCTAGGTGATCAAAGGAAAAGTAAAGGGCAGCAAATATCCAAGGCCGAGGAAGATAGGCAGCACATTTTGGAGGAGATGAAGAAAAGGACTCAGCTTTTGACCGACAACAGCTGGATACGCAAGCGCAGCAGCAGCTTTTACAAAGAGCCCGTCCATACTGGCATTCCCATGAAGAGGTAGATTTCCGCCTCTCTTTTTGGACTTGCTACACTCGAGCAAGCTATTTATCAGTTTTAGTGTTATACCTCATTCTGCTGTTGTCTTTCCTGTGGCATCTTATCTTCAGGTATGAGTCTCTGGATAACCTGGATTCTCTGCGTCGCTCCCCAAGCTTGAACACTACCTTCAACTACTCTCGCCCACACTCGGCGGCTGCTGGTTACTGTGCTCCAAGTAGGAACTCCTATTCCCGTTACAGCACTGGAACAATATTATCCCAGAGAAATACATCCATGGAGTCCTCTCACCATGGCAGGTACAGAATTTGTGTGAATCTCAAAACGGGTCCGTCTTGTGCATGTGTTCTGTTGTTTATGCGATTGTAGATTATAGTCTCAGTGTTATCGTGTGCTGCCCCATGATGGCCTATGGCAAGACGACTTACTGTGCGTACTTGTGTGTGTCGTGGGAAGTGCCGCGGCCGTTGTTGTATTATTTCAATACATAGTTGAGTTTTCTTCTTGTGGTAAACTTTACCAACCTCAGAATTGTGCAAAAATGGCTTCTCTTATTTACGAAAGAGTAATTGTTGCCCAAGTTTTGAACAAAAATGCAATTAAACACAATGGAAATTGCAAATAAATCATAAGCACATTGTTCTTTTGTCACTAAAAGATCTGGCCCAATGAGCAGATGAAAAATGGCAATGGTGTCTAGACGTTTCAACATAAAACAAATGGAGTCGACTGCATTCCTTTATACAACAGCAGTCTTTTTTAGCTGCTATGCCTTTCATGGATTGCCACAGAAAGTTGTTGCAATGTGCACTGTAAACTTGCGTTCTAGTGCCAGTTAATACAGAAAAGGCATCCTGCTTAAAAACCAACCAAATCCACCTTCAAACTCAAGTTCAATACTGAACACAGTGCGCCACCTGGGGGACAATTGTAGCAGTGATGAATGCAGATGAAAAAATAACAGCTTGAGTTTCAGTCTGCAAATACTGTTCATGGATACTAACTATGATTTAAAACCTTGCTGGATTTGCAGTAATTTCTTTCAAATAGTGTTCCTGTACTTTTGCAATGAAGCCATATTGTTTAGTGAGCAATTATCTTAATGTTGCCTTGGTTTAATATTTGTTCACCAGCATTAAATTGAAAGACTGTAACCATCTACAAATATTCTACCCAGTATACATGATTCACATCACAGCAGTGAAATGGCACCTGTTTTCTGGTGGCTTTTGTAATTACTTTTTTGTTCGATTTAAAGAATGTGATCACACCTTGCAACAGAAGGTAAACAGTATGTTGTTTTAAAGTTCTCTATAAATAAAGTTGAGTTGAGACTATTTAAATGCACTATTGGCCAAAGTGCTGTACACAGACGGGAGCAGATAAAATATACATTTAATTAACACAGAATAGTAGAACAATGAAAACAATATAATTAATAAACATGATTAAAACTGTAAAAACAAAAGTCAACCTTTCAGACATAGCTAAAAGCCAAAGAGATAAAGTGTGTTTTCAGAGAGGTTTTAAAAACAGGAAGTGAGTCGGCCTGTTTGATGTGCAAAGGCAAGTCATTCCACAATTTCTAAAGCTACGACTAAAAAAAGCATGATCACCTCTCTGCTTCCTCTAGGTCTTAGGGATAAACAACAATGACTGATCTGCCGACCTGAGAGAGTGCGAGGGAGTGTGTGGCCGGAGCAAATCGGATAAATAATGTGGGGCGAGACCATGAGTCTATTTATAGTTTCTATTTTTATAATATAATTTTAGGTTTGCATTTGCTATCAGGAGCTGTTCCAACTCTTGGCTGACTTTGATTATGCTGCTCTCATTGCACGTCACTATTTCCCAGATTGACGACTTCACTTGTCTCATCTTTGTCATTCTCTACTTTAAAGGATTGGACACAATGTAGCAGCAAGCCCACGATCCTGCTTTTGGCTTTTTAACAGTTTATTGTTAAGAATTTCTCAGGCTGAAGACGCCCAGATATTGTTGGACTTGGCTCATTAGCATGTGCGTGTAAAACTGCGTCCATCTCCGCTCTCCATATTGGTTGGACAGAAATATCATACACGTAATACCTATATGTGGTATGTGTTTCTACGCAGAGGAAAGAACAAGGCTTGGCTTGTTCTCTGCTTTGGTGGCAGACTGTCGGGCAGAACAATTCAGAAACAAAAGGCCCACATTACACGTCAGCTGGATGTCTTTTTTAAATTGTCCCTTTCTCACTTCTTCGTCTTCCCCTCAGTGCGGGGGCTGCCATCGACATCTCTGAGGAACACAGACCAGAGTCCAGGTTCGAATCTGAAATGGGAAGCCCTGTCGTGATCTCCATTATTACCAACTCAATTGTGAGTATTGGTCTTTGCGAGACACTGACCTCACGTCTGTCGATGCCACTGTGTTTCTGGGGTTATTTCATATTTTCTATTTAAATTGGGTATATGGACTGGCTTTCCCATGGAAAAACCTTGATTTTCCCATCAGGTAAAATCAAAGTTGTTGTTGGCATCTTTTATAAGGTTATTTTGAGTTTCCAGTATTGTTTATTGTCTTCACTATCTATTTATCTGATATAAATTCTCTACAACTCTATTGTTTTACCTTTCAGCCTCTGGTGTCCTCTGCATTTGACCAGCACACTGTCCTCGAGATTGAAGAGTAAATACAATGATGGGCTATCATAAATAAAATGAGGAGAAACTGTGGAAATATCATATACATATCCAATTCACTACTTATTTCTTTGTTATTGCTGGAAATTAATATGTGATGACATCTTGTTTTTAATTAGATAGATGGCACTTAATTTGTATCATCTTTTTTTCCTGCTAATTTATTTCTATGAACACATAGATTTATTATATGAATTAAAGTAACTGAGTTGTTGGTTTGATGATTTCATTTTAATGTTAGTGTTGCACTCTTTAATCTCTTCCCATCAGTGTAGTGAAGACCTTTCTTTGAGAAGCTGTTGATTTAACTCTGGTATGGAAGCACATTTGAATATAAACTAATGCACTTTCTGTCCCTGTAAACTCACCAACTGCACGATGGGAGAATTCACTGGTATGTAATATACCTGTCTTAACCACAGGAAAAGTGGCATCTTAACTGAAATGTGTTTTTTTTTTTTTTTTTTTTGTAAATAAAGTGCACTGAATATTAATGTTTCATTTGCATTTCATTTGTGTGCCACATGGTGGCATTATTGATCTCATGGTGGCACAAATCTCTGAATCCTACTATCAGTCATTGTTTGATTATTCTTGAATAATGGGAGGTCACTGTAGTTTCAGTGATTTTAGAAAGGATGCCAAATGTAGTTTTCTGACTTTTCCCATCTACACGGAGTCAACAACCACAGCTTATAGTTGACATATGGGAACTACCAGCCCTGCAAAGGAAACCAACTGATGGCAATTCCAAGAATTTAAAGGAAGCAAGAAATCTGCCATGCTTGGCTTTCATAATCAAATGTTGTGCCTTCTTCAGTCTGTTGCCTAATGTACCAAGTTTTGAGCATTAAGTCCTAGAAAATAAAGACTTGGGTTATCTGCTTCACATTTTTCATGCTCCATTTGTTTAACCAATTTGTTACTGTGTGGAAGATTGGAGCAAACACTTAAGAACATCAACTTGCATCCTTCAAAAGAAAGAGATATAATATGAAACGCACCAATGCTACTTTCAATGTTGCATATGTGGAATTTTATGGATCTGGTTGAATTCAAAATTGCTTGACTCATTCTAGATGTAAATATTCAAATCTGTTAAATAAACAGTTCATGAATAATTATTTAACGTATTATTTTGCAAAGAAAGTGGTTGAATGAAGATCTTAAAGAATCTTTGAAAAAGTACTTTAATAGAGGATTGAAGAGGTATGGATGGTTTAATTTAGATCCACTTATTTTCAATAATTTCTTTGTAATATAACATTGTCTGAAACTTTGATTTTTGAGGGGCTACTTCTATTATATATTATTGTACATCTAAGGAACTTAAAGTGAGTCCTGTGCACTTGGGGACACATCATTCTCTGATGGTCCGTTCAGCTACTCCCTTTATGCAAAACCAAAGCAACAGAAGCATTTGTTGAAATTCAAGATCTGAACTTTCATGTTTTCATTATGATTAGGTTTCTGTTGACTGTACTAATAAACAGGAAGAGTTTTATCACGCAGTGATGGCATGTCTGGGACAGGTAATTCTTCTCTGGCACTTATTATCCACAACACAATCCAGATCCAAGTACTTGAATTCATGTTTGACAGATTACTAATGTGTAATAACTGCAGCAATGGTGCAACACAGGCTGCTGGAGTTGTATTTTACCTCTCTCAATAGCGCAACTTTTCATTTTAGTTTAGAATGTTCAACATTACTGTGTGTGTGTGTCTGGGGGGGGTTCTTTCACCTTTTACACACAGGATTTCATGAAACCGGGTTTTCCTGCTCTCTGAATCCAAAATGTAACATCTCCCAAATGTGCTGGGCTCAGAGACGGTGTTCTTATTTCCTTTTACCAACGTGCAAGAAAATGGTGAAACAAGTTTAAAGTGACAAAATGGGAAGAGAAAGTTGACCGCTAGCAGATCTTTCAAAAAGGAAGTACCAGGCTCTAAAATGGTGGTTTTCAGGCTGTGATGTGCAAATTCAAGAGGAGTCTGTGGTCTCGTTTTCACCCTGGCTTCAAAATTAGTACGAGTGAAATATGGACGGTCGGATATTAATTGTATGACCTTTCTTTGAGTCATCAGCAGGTGACTTTGGATACGTGCAATCATTATGCGTGTAAACACAGCAGGAGTACAGCTTTAAAAGCCACAGTTCATACATGAGGAAGTTGTGCACCGCTGCTGGCAGTTGCCAGATATTTTTGACAAGCCACTTCTCAAATTACATGAGGAAGGAAAATCTAAAGTAAACTGTAACAAAGGTGTTATCGAGGTCATTGTGGCAGTGACTATGCAGATTTTTACATAAAGATGCAGAAACAAAATTCAGAGGCTCTTGTCCCAATGGAGGAAATGTTTTTTTTTTTACAGTTTAGTGTGACCTCGTCAAGTTCAGTTCACTTCCCTTAAGGCACAAGTAGAGACGTCGTTCAACTTCTGAGATGCTTCATCTGTTCAGGATGACACTTGTGACGCCAGTTTGACCCAGTTAAATACCACAAATAAAGTAAGTTGGAAACAGCTCGGGGTTGAGCAGAGTGGACGGGCCACATGCTTATGTTACATTAAAATGAAGCCTTAGAGTTGAAAGATTGAATACACTGATTGTGTACAGTGTTCACAAAGCTGTTGTGTTTTACATGTCTCAGTACACTACCTCACATAGTTCAATACTACAGCAGAAAATAACAAGCGTCTGTGAGTTGCCGAATATGACTAATTAGTTTTGTCATTTCACAGAAATGATTGTCAAAGGAAAACTACATCTAAAAATGTTGCATGCAAATATTAGTATTTTATTTGCTTTTGTTTTTTTATGAGGACCACAACAAAAATAAGTCTTATCCATGACTTTTTTTGTGTTATCCTCGGGATTTATTTACATGTCGTCAAAATCATTAATATATATTTACATGTTTTATTTTGTATGCACATGTAGAAAATCCAAATAAATAAATTCACAGTAGCATTAAGGACGTGTTTTTAAAGGTATACGGCTGGCTTAAAAAAACAAACAAAAAAAAAACATAGGAAAGAGATGTCCTGAGCAACAGTGCCTGAAGTTGTTTTGAGGTTTGAAGACGTGATTTCAGGACAGATGAGTGGAAATTTGTGACCTTCAGCATCTTTTAAAGAATCTCAAGAATTTTTCGTCGATGTTCCTTTTGGGTATAGGAAAGCACTTGCTAGGATGTTATTTTTACATGGGAGACAACCTTCAGACATGGTTGTCATTAATCAGATTGTTTTGTACTTGCTTTAGACTTCTTGATTCCTCTAGGTTTCCTGCCTTTTGCCCTGATCTACCCAATAGATAATTATTTTTGTTAATTTGTGTACATTTTGAAGAACATATTCATCTCTCTGTGTTCTCTGTTCTGACTTTTCTTTTTCCACAGAAGAAAAGTTGATTTTGTGATTCGGCATCTGCCTCATAACTATGGATGTTTTTCCCTGCAAAAAATGTGGCAGACAGCTTGACGTTAGGATGCTGTCACGTTGACACGTCGGACAGCCCCTGTGTTTATGCAGTCCCGCGGGGAAACAGGATGACATGAAGTAAAAGTTTGAAGCCACAAATCTGACACTAACCCCCTCTGTCTACTCGTCAGTCATTTGTTGCTCAACATTAGACAGTCTTTGTGGGTCACACAGGAAGTATCCGTGGAGAAGAAGGAGACGGGTCTCTGTCTTGTGGACGTCATTGTGTCGTCGTGGTGAAACATCACGGCTGCAACATTATCCAGAGTCCAACCAGACACGTTCAGCTCAACAGTCAGCCAGGTTCCGAGACTATGTTTGCACTCCTCTGACATTTTTGCCCATTATTAAAGCACAAGATTTAAAAAGCTGAGAACATCAGACAAGTTCATAGGTAAGAGGGCACTTTAAAGGCTCCCATTACCTTTTATACTTATACTATACTTATACTAGAATTTTACCATATATTAATGGCCTAAAATATTTTTTACCAGCTTCAATACATCACTAAAGTAAATGAAAACCTAATTTTCTTAAATGGTAGAAAGTTTTACAAATGAGAGAATGTGGGTAATGTACACGTGTAACATATTTAGTGACGTATAAGATTTGATTTTGAAAAAAATTGTTTAACCCTCAACAAAGTGGTTTAAAAGGTAAAAGGGCTTGTAGGAAAAGGCATGGACTTATCCTCAACAGTTATTCACCTGTTATAACATTATACTCCTAAACAATGTTGCTTTCAGAACAACTTTGAATTAATAGCCTTGACCATCGTCACTGAATAAGACCTATGTACTTCTTTATCTCAGCTGTTTTGTTGCTGCTTCTTCTCTGTCATTAGTTCATGAACTCAATCACATCCAAGTTGTGTTTTTTTTTTTTTCAAGCAACCTTACTGAACTCGGCGGTATCAGTTATTGGACCTGCACAGTGCCGACACCTCATCTAATGTGACACGGAAAAACTACAATAAAACAAGATTTGAGATAAACGAACACCATAGCTCCATTCTAAATAAATAGTTTCTTTTCGTTTTCACTGTCAATAATTCCATTGCCGCTTTAAACATGCAGTTACTGAAATGTACTCATTTTCAGCAACTTGGTACAAAATTGAAAATCATAATTATGATTTCAAAGACCTTATGAGTTTCGCCATGTGTAGCATTTGTTTCATAAATGACTATTTGTGCATGTTGAATTTTTGCAAAGCACACTGTGAGGTACAGTTTGTGCTACCATTCTCTGGGGTCAAGTGGTTGACCGATTGCCAGACTGATTTGGAGAAAGATGAATTTATGTACCTGCTTATATTTCGGCTTCTTGAATATTGTGGCAACATTTATGAAACCAGACTGGTTAAACACATTGATATGGTTTTCGTAGATAGTTAGAGGAAATGCTCTTTGAAATGTGGCACCAAAAACATCACAGTATTCTACAATTCACAAAGGCCTAGGTTTGGGTGACCTTACGAAAAGTGTTTGACCCACTCCCACACATTGCAGATGATAAGAGCGCTCGCTGATCGACTCTGAATCAGCTTTTTTCACGTCTTGCCCTTTCCACCAGCGCTGTGAGGGAGGGGCAGGAGGCCTGCACTCCTTGTGTAAGGAAGCCCACTGCAGCAGGAGCAGCAGGGGAGGAGGATGCCCCCTCTCTCCCTCTCTGTTCCCTGCAGCTGATTGATGCTGGCAGCCTTTTACCTTTTAGTTTACCGGCACAGTGCAAGGCTCAGCTTTGTCACTGGGAACTGCACCAATCTCCGGTCTGCTGCTGGGCACTGAGAGCAGCTCAGCGGAGACTGGCGACATTTACACCCTCCCTCTGCCTGACAAAGACTCCATCGAGCAGACAGAGGGAGAGAAGGTTTTAGTCAGAGACACTGGGGTAGAATCCTTGAAGGAGGTGGATAACATGGCCACTGGAGGATCACAGATTTTAATCTCAGTCTGCAGCCCTACCTGACTTTTATCCTTCTTAAGGTTGACAGCGGGGCAAGCAGCTCTTAAGTGCAGCAAACACATTGGAAACAACTGTGAAAATGATGAATCCAGTAATGTCACATTACACTCAACATTTATGGAGCAACTCAGAGTAAATTAGTTTATTTTATCTTAAGTCAATTGAGATGTGATTTACAA
Source organism: Blennius ocellaris (assembly GCF_963422515.1). Classification (NCBI taxonomy): domain Eukaryota; kingdom Metazoa; phylum Chordata; class Actinopteri; order Blenniiformes; family Blenniidae; genus Blennius; species Blennius ocellaris. Next base: position 26,984,001 of record NC_137650.1, on the reverse strand, counting down.
CCCAAACATGTCATGGCTTTTCTAGTAATGTTCTTTTCTAATAAAATAAATACATTTTAAAAAAATTATTCTTATTCTTATTAAAGAATTAAAGGTTAATTTTCTAACTTAAGAGCTGCAGTTGGACTTTGATGTGACTTTGTGCATCCATATATGGAGAACGTCAGACATCTTTGATGTTGCTTATGTTACACAAAGCAGTCTCCTGAAGGTATTCTTTATTGCTGTTATGTTTAGATATATGATCTGATTATATAGGGTGTTTTATATATTTATTTATTTTCTGTTTCGGAGCTGTGCTCATAGTTACGAGGAGAAAAGCCTGTCTGCAGGATTGTATCTTTCACTTCTGGGACTTTATAAGATGAAACAGACTTATGTCAAGCTTGCTGAGGGAGCAAAGTCCTGACTAGAATTCATTATTGCTTTCATTTCCTGCATCTTATCCTCTTCTGAGCGGTGATTGAATTCCATACTCGACTGGAAGACAAACATGTGCTGCCCAGCTAATCTATCATTGCTCTGAACAGAAAAGGAAATCGGGTCAAAACCGAGCCAACATCCATTATGACAAATGAAGTGTCAGTTTGTAAAACTGAATGACGTTACTGAATTATAGATAGCAGAATTGTAGCACTATAGATTAGAGAGGCACAATTCTGGACCATGGCTAAGTCGTCAAATGATGGATTGTGACTCAATGGAGTTTTAGCGGCTCCACTTGGCCGCCGCCTCAGGGATGGACTCGACAAAAAAGGATGTTTGTGGTCTTGTGAATGTGCCAGTGTAGTTAAAAGAAACTGAAAAGTTCAGTTTTTGCATCATAACCAATATAAAACTCCAAACAAAGTACTAGCACTTCAGTGCATTTTTTTTAATCTGAAAAGTTTAAATACTGTTAGTACGGTAATCTACTGCTTGGTGACAAATAATATCACTCTTGTTGCCACAAGGATAAACTGAAACACCAATTGGGTGATGATGATTATGAAAGAAGTGCGTCTACAGAGTGTGATGTTCTGGTATCTTTTGTATACTTTACCGTGGCCATAAATGGTTGAAAAGGTTCACAGGTTTTTTCAAACAGTGACGTGTTTACTCCAATACCAAGAATACAAGATAATGAGATTTAAAGCTAGAAGAGAGAAGCCGGTAAGAATACTTTCTATCGAGGTAACAGCCGTTTGTAAGGTCGACAACAAAAGCTCAGCTTTTAATTGAAAATAATTTGAAAGATATCAACGTAGTTGGTACCATGAATATGTGACTGTGAGAGCTGACATGCTTTTTTCATTTTTGTAAAGAAACGCCCAACATGCAAGGTCCATCAGTATTTTCTGATTACAAAGGGTAAGGTGAAATACTATTGACGTATTAAAGATATGCCTTAATTCTTGCAGGTTAGCTTGATTACTTATAGAAAACGTATGTGGTTTTCTTTGGGGGCAGTTTTCTAGTCATTAAGTTTGTTTTAATTTGCTTCTCCTTCACACATATAGACAGACACATATCCATCCATCCACTTTATCCAACTTACTAGTTCTCAGATGAAGAACATGCAAAACCTAACCAGAAAGACCACAGTTGAACTTTTGAAACAGTTGAAAAAATACACACAAAGTAGGACAAATGTATTTTCTAGAGCACCATTCAGACATGAGGCAATTTACAATGCTTTACACAGAAATACATTCAATACAATACACATGTAAATTTAAGTTACATCTTTATTGAACTCTGTTGAACTGAACGCCATTGAACTTGCTAAAGGTTGCGGTGATGATCTCATGACCGTATGCAATGCCATTTTGATGATAGACATGAAGCAATTCAACTCATTGAAGCTTCAATATACATAATGGAGTTTCAATAAGCCCATTGATAATTGTTTGCAGTATCCCCCACATAGCTAGACTACATAGGATTACTTGTGGTGAACTAACAAGAAGGCAAATGCCTGTTCCAATGATTCCTTTGAGCATTCCCCCAAGCCTATTGCTTTTACTCCGTTTTGCCCATTTGGAGTGAACTTGACTGGGTTTTCTCCAGGCAGAGAAGCTGAAACACTAAATCGGTCCTTTGTCAACTGTATGTTCAACTGCAGACATGCAGTCGTTGACATGACTCTATGACCTGCAATGGTCTTATGGAAATTGAAAATGTGGCCAACATTGACAGATGCTTCTTGTAAAATACTGACTGGCACAATAAGACAGTTACGAGTCTTCTATTTGAGAAGTGGAAGCAGCTCTTTGCCATTTCTTAATCTTGTTTCTTTAATTGGGCTTCAGAAATCTTTCTCCTTACTCCAATCAAACACATTTGGTTTTCCCAGATGTGTTCAATTAATACACCAATGATTATATTTGACATACTTTCATCACTGGGTATACATTGCCTTTGCCCATTGTTGGATTGGCTTTGGTGATCTGCAAATATAATACAGCAGTATAGAATCCAGATGGAATGATTGGTTAAAATAAGTTTCCTGACTGGAATTAATATTTGGTGAAATTGTGTAGAATGAAGTTTTAATAAAAGTTGTGTGTTTTTATGTCATCTTTGGAGTTGATGCCAGGAAAACACTTATTTCAAGAAGTGAGAATAATTGTTTTGAGTCATTGTGTTCAGTTACGCTATTATTCAGCTGGCAATCTTCTTTTTCTATTCCCAATAAGTAAACCATTTCTTGATATTTCTCAAAAACTTTTAATCATCTTTTAAAGTGTGGAAAATGTCCACATGACCCCGAACTACTGTTTGTGACTATTGTGTGCTTAATACAATGTCCGTCTGTGTTTTCCCGTATTTGTTTCCACAGATCAAAATTGCACCACTGTTCCCTCAACAGAGAAATCTTATCTCAAATGCATTCATGTCTCATTCTGGTCCCTGAGAAATTTTGCACCATGCTGATATGCTGGCATAAAGTGGACACTCCGCAAAGCCAGCTTTGGACTGTTAAGAGAAATGGTTGCATAATTAAAATTCAATGCCATTTTAGGAAGCATTCTTTTAGATAGGGAAATGATTTAAAGGTCGCTGGCACTTTCGGATGGAGACTTTTTAGTCGTGATACTGATGAAAGTAAGATCATTATTCAAGATTTTAGACATTCAAGCTCCACTCCTGGGTTTTTGTTCTTGTTGTTGTGAACTTTTCATTTCTTTTGTTGGCATTTCTCAGTCAAAAAATAATAGGGACACATCATGCAAGTGCAGGATAGGATTAGTGACTTAATACTAATCTTAAGTATCTCAACAAACTTACCTTGCTGAGAAATGTAAAGAAGTTATAGGTGCATGAGTAACACAATAATCAGCAATGTCATTATCAAAAATGAAGCAGTTCTGTAAAAAGGACATTTCAGATCAGTTGGGAATGAATGCACACTGTTTGTACTTTTTTTTTTTTTTTTTATCTCAGGGCACTCATATTTCAGTTTCTGTTCTGACACCTGATATCAACAAAAGAAAAAGCAGCTTGGGTTAATTATTCATCTGTTGTTCCCTTTGTGGACAGTGTGATGTATCTACATCAGAGGCGAAATTAATAAAAGCAAAATAACAGCAGCATTAGAGACGTGCAGGTCACAGTCAGCGAGAAGGAGAAACTGTGAGAGAAAGAGTGTGAAAGATTTAACACAGAGAGGCCGATATGAAAAAGCCAGCATGTCTGTGTTATCTCCAACTCTCTGAATTGGCTAATTTGGCTTTCTTTATCTGCCGCCCACGCTCTCTATATTCATAACTCTGAGTATGTATGTGTGTGACTAGGTGTGTGTGTGTGTGTGTGTGTGTGTGTGTGTGTGTCTGTGTGTGTCTGTGTGTGTGTGTGTGTGTGTGTGTACATTTAGCAATTTGGTATCTATGTTGTTGGTTTTCTTTTTAACAGAATAAATAACGACATACATAAAGTTAAATGTGTTTTGAAGGTGTTTATCACCAAAGAATCTGCCACGCAAGCACAGAAATGGCTATTAGAAAATAAATCAGTCTTAAAGATACTTGCTATTGCCTGAAAATAAGAAATGTCTTTTGAAAAGCATTCATATCTAATGTTTGATATTGCTACAAGACATTAATGTTAAGGTCTGAGATGTTATCCTTTCATATCACTAGTTATTTCTTTCGCTTTCTTCTCGATGGATACAAAATCAGCTTGTGTTTCATTTTGCTGACCCACAGTCGTCGCTCAGTCGCTCACTACGTCCTGTTTCTGCAGCTCACATAAGAGGAAGGCTCGTGGTCGAGCCTTCCTTTTTCCTGTCCAGATGGCAGCATCAGCTGACAGCAGATACGAAGTCTCTACAGTTGACATGTCTATCTTTGAAGCTCTCATGAAGCTCCTTGGTAGCAGAAGTGTGTGTGGGTGTGCTGGATGGCTGAAGAGGCAAGTGTGCATTTGTGTGTGTCTTCGCATGCTTGTTCATTTTTGTTTGTGATTATTTGCATGTAGAAATTTAGAGAACACATCTCATAACATATTTCACACCGAGAGCTTCAGATGCTGCTGGATATCTGACAAATAAATGATTCATTTTGCAGATTTTTTTTTTTTTTAAGATTGCTCTTGCAGATTTGCATTCTAGCACACTCTAGCACAACCCACACAAAGCCTTTTTTTGTGTAGTAGACTGCATACTGGGATAGCTTGGATTTGTGTCCCAGGATCCCACGAGAGAACAGACATTTGATTACTGTACTTGTCAGCCAAAGAGAAATCCCCCCCTCCTCCTCTTTCCCATCCTGCCCAGGGGAGATAACAGTCCTCGTCTGTTTCACTACGCTGCTCTGTCAGACCCTCAAACTAGTTCTGTTTTTGGCTACAATTTGTTTAATCTTGAATTACACTTTAAATCTAAGGTAAATGGAAAGTTTCCTCGAGACTGTATTGATATTAAAAAAAAAAAAAAAAATTGCAAAGTCATGGAATTGTTCAATAAAAATGTAATCATTTATACCACAATATCCATTTTAAGCCAAAGATATAGAGCATCAATTTACTACATTTTACGGACATTGTTAGAAATAGTCAGCATCTTTTTGTGGTTGTTTCTATCCACCATGTCACTTTGGCACAGGAATATTGTGCTCCTGGAAAGTGAACACAACAATTCTGTAATTTGGTGAAATTTGCATCATCGTCTACTGTGATGATGACCAGGAACCACAAGCCTCACAGGGAGATTTCTGTATATACTTTTTTTGTTGTTGTTTTAACATCATTTCTCTCACTCGTCTATTCACTCAGTCATCTTTGGATTTATATGTGAATGTGCCTTTTGATGCTAAAACAACTATTAAAAACAAACTCAACCCAGGTCAAAGCTTTTAGATGGTAGTATATTTCGATGATGTTCTCTGCAACATTTGGAAATTGAGTGAGGTAATTCTAGCAGCAAGGTGTCCTGTATAAATCTAACAATAGAATTTAAAAAAAAAAACCATCAAGTTGACATTGAAACATTCTGACATGCTTTATTTCTACTTCGAAATGTACAGGAAAATAACAAAGATGCTTGTGACTGGAGAGAAAAAGCAACACATTTGTGATATTAACTGAATGTAGGTAATGTAAGTTTGCACTGTGAACTCAACATGACAGATTTATTAGATAATGATACTTCACCTTTAATTGCAGTAACGATATTTAAAGAGAAAAAGTTTACAACAGTTTATAAATGGCAGGAAGGACTTCCATAGTGTGTGATCTTTAAAACAAGGTGGATCCAAACCAGACGGAATAAAAGAATAACACAAAGCACAAAATGTAAGACTTTGGGAGCTGTAACAGGAATAATGGAATTGAGGATAAAGGGCAGACCGAGTGTTGGATTGTGTACAAAGTAAAAGAACACTACAACACACGCAAAGCTCATTGGGATAAAAACAAAGCAGTTCCAACATTTGTGCCACCCTGGGGAGCCACTTAAAAACTTAAACAAAACAGTCTTTGTGAAAGCCACAAGGGTTAAATCACCAAATGGGACACAAAAATAACCAGATCACAAAAAGTCATGTTTGTGTTTGTGTTTACCACAAACCAAAGGGAGCAAAGTGTCTTACATAGCAGAGGAGAGAAGAGAATAACCCTGACCACAGCCCGATCCCAAAAGAGTGAGACTAATGTCAGAAACTATACGAGACAGAGTTGAAACTTTCCCAAAGATAATGAATGCATTGACGGTCTCCCCGGGCGGCTTGCAACCGGTTCACCGGCAGAAGACGTACTCGGTGTAGCTGGTCCACAGTTTGTCCTCCCCCGGGTCACTGCTGCCGTAGGAGCAGGTCCCGGTGGAGTTGCAGGCCACCATGTGGAAGCCAGCCTCGGACAGCCGGTCGAACGCCTGCTCCAGGAAGTTGTACTTGAGGTAATACCGGGACGTGTACTTGTCGGGCGGCCTGTCCGGGTCGCGGCTCTCGTTCAGGGTTTCCCCGAAAACCTCCTTGGCCAGAGAGATCTTGCTGCACACCGTGATTCTGGCGACCCGGCGGAACTTGGCGTCCGCCTGGATGTCCCTCCCGATGGTGTAGGAGCCTCTGTACCCGACCGTGATGAAGCCGGAGTCGGCCCCGGGGGAGCGCAGCGTCCGGTCCGAGGAGGAGGTGACCGGGCTGGTGAGCTCTGCCTCCTCCGGGTCTCCGCTGTCCTCCGCGTACGAGCTGTCCTTGCTGGCGGCGGCGAGGCGCCGCGACAGCTCCGGCAGCTGGAAGAAGTCCGCTTCTTTCTGCAGCCGCCTCCTCTCCTTGAAGAACTCGGGCAGGAAGAGCTCCGAGTCCCGCAGATAGTCCAGGATGTATCGGAAGAGAAAGCCGTCCCGGTCGAAGAAGAAGCGGCCCTTGCTGTCTTTGGGCAGGTCCTCCGGGGAGCTCTGGCCGAACTTCGCCCCGAGGAGAGAGTTGGGCACCGCGGTGAGAGTTTCCAGGCGGGTGACATACACCTGGCCGCCCACGTTCAGCTCCACTATGTCAGGGAAAGTTGAAGTTTGTGCCATCGCTCAGCCTATCTTATGAATAAATTAAAAGAAATAAAAAATAAAAATGCCGACTGTGTCCCTGTCGGTGACCTAACAAGGGCGGATAGTCGGGAGTGTGCTCAGTGTACAGAAATGTTTATATTGGTTTGGCTGTGTGGGAGGAGGAGAAGGAAAAAAAGGACGGCCAAGCAGAGACTTTAACTGCTCAGAGCTCTGACAACACTATGCTGCCTTCAAATGCTTCATGGAAGCCCCAACTTCCCACTAATAAAAAAAAAAAAAAAGAATCCATCAGGTGACATTTCATATCACATAAGTGGTGAAATCATCTCGAATAACTCCTCTCTTAGTCATACAACTTAAAAAATATATAATTACATAAATTCACTTTTACCCTTTCTCTCCTCTTAGAATAAATCCCTCCATCACAAATATTTCCAAACATGGTTATAAAACAAATTATTCATTTATATAACTCATGTTTCAATACTATTAAAGCCTTCACAAATGTTTATGATGGTGGTAAACATCTATGATAATCTTAAAGCTTCTTATTATGTTAATGGGTGGTGGATAGTTTTATTGTCTGCAGTAATGATTTCATGACAGCCCGTTGACCGCTTCAGGAGAAGATAACTGCAACATGATGGGGTCTTTCTACAGCACTGTATATGTCCATATAAATTAACGCAGGTGGTGGAATATTGGTTCGGCCACTTGCCTCACTATGTCTTTCTGTGCAGTTTGCATGTTCTTCATGAGCCAATTAATGACTCATTTTAAGTCATAGATCAGCCCACTAACTCATGCCTTCAGTGTGTGGTTATCACTGCCTTGGGGATCTGTCCATGTTCTAGCCTGCCATCCTTCATGGGGTGGCTTCCAGTATTCCGTAACCCTGAGGTGAATGGAAAATCCATGGTGTGTGTAGGTCATATTGCTTCACCCTCAACTCAACCAGAAGCAAAAAAAGATGTCATGATGAAGAACATTATGACAACCAAATAATTCATTATGTTTACATGAAGCCATGTGATGTTAATAACTCATTATATAATATGTTCACTTAAAGAAGTGGGGAAATCATAAATAGTTATGGTGCTTGGAATAAAGTTTCACCTCAGGATACATTAGTCTTGCAGCCCTCCTGGGGGTTTTGATCAGCTTATATGAGGTCTTTAAGGACCACTGTTCTCAAAGTGACCCTAAAAAAAAATCAGAAAACTGTTGCAGCTTAATAAGAACTGGCTAAACTTATATAAAAATGCTATAATATGATTGCATGTTTATGCAGAGTTGCTAACACAACTAATGTTTCATAGCTGTTATTGTAAGACTGCATTTAGGGGTCTTGCCTCATTTGTCACATAAGTCCTTTAATTTTCTTTCCAGTGGAGGTTAAACCTATCCTCAGGTCTTTCACGAATTTAAAAACTATACTGTGGATACAAAAAGGTCAAGCTGATGAAAATACCACCTTAACTTGGAGTCAATCTATCCACGATGAGGTGGCATATTGGTGCCTGGGGTCGCTGTGTGTGCTCACCCCTGAAAACTGGAATAACAGCCGAGTACCCATGCACTGAGAAGAGAGTAGTCTGATTGATCTATGATGCCTCAAAACACCTAAAAAATGGCAGCAATTTTCCTCAAACCCACACAAGTCTTTAGACAGAATTGATTTCAGCTTAACACGAAAGACCTCTTTGATCTAGTCCTGAAGCGCAATGTACTCTGAGTTTATATTTCAGTACTTACTCACACACACACACACACACACACACACACACACACACACACACACACACACACACACACACACACACACACACACACACACACACACACACACACACACACACACACACACACACACACACACACACACACACACCAGCATTTCTCCCGAGGACAACCACTGACATCATCGCACATTGTCTCAGCACATACTGTAATGGGTCTCCTTCCTGTGATGATGAATTTTGTTTAAGTTGCGAAGTGTGTCAAATTTGAACAAGAGGGACTGCCAAATGAAATGTATCTGTACTGTGGAAATCAACATCATGATGTGTGTCAGAAACAACAGAGATCTGAAACGTGTGTGTGTGTGTGTGTGTGTGTGTGTGTGTGTGTGTGTGTGTGTGTGTGTGTGTGTGTGTGTGTGTGTGTGTGTGTGTGTGTGGAGAGAGAGAGAGAGAGAGAGAGAGAGAGAGAGAGAGAGAGAGAGAGAGAGAGAGAGAGAGAGAGAGAGAGAGAGACAGAGCATCTGTTTGCAGAATGGATCATAACATACAGAGAAAGTAATTGGAGACTAATCATCAGGGTGGCATTTCAGAGCAGATGTTGTTGATACAGCTGTGCAATGGGCTATATGGGGATATGGAGTACATCCCCAGAGATTTTGCTGACTTGATATGCGAAACAGAAAGTGCTGCCTTGAAAAAAAGTAACTAAACATTTTGTGACAGTAAAATTTTTCACATTTTCACATTAGCATCATCATATCCAGGAGTGCCCAATATGGTCCGAGTTGGCTCCCTGTGGTCCAACAGGACCTTGTATGTAGCCAGCAAGTTATATTCTAAAGATAGTCATCCATACACATAACATAACAGGATTTGAAACGCCCAAATATTTATGTTCAAGTTTGTGAACTGTAGCTTCTCACAGATATCACTTCATATCCTTTAAGAACTTCTTAGTTTCAAAAGAGTTGATGACCCCGATTTACAGTCCATGTTGGAGTGATGAAGATTTAATGAGGATGCACTGACTTTTGAACTGGTCGTCTTGTTATTGAAGGTATTTGTAAGTTGATACTTTTTTTTTAATGCAAAATACTAGTAAAAATAAACCTAAAAAAAAAATACCCAGAAGCTCACTAATTATCAATGGTAGTGATAATTTTATGTTCACTTAAAGTGTCATCCTTCGAAGACTTGTTGTTTCGTTAACCCTTGAAGTTCTTATTTTTCCACACAATTTCAAATGCATCACCCTCCTCCTGAACTGCCCGGTTAACTTTCAATCTTTATATTAGGGCGACATCTAGTGGTTATCAGATAGAAAAGCATTTTTTTCCCCCCTGTGTCATTGTATTGTTGATAAAAATATCTGCTTTACAAGAAAATGTCGAGCTTGTTGATGCGGAGTTTGCGTGCTCTCCCCGCATGTTTCTTCCCACGGTCCAATGACGTGTTTGAAGCTTCTTGGTAACTCTCACAAGCCTATACTGGCATTCAGCTTTCATTTTAGCATTATTATTATCATTTTATAGGCCTTTTGGAATGGCCATACAATGCATGAATAGAGGGGATGCTTGATGTGTTCATGCAAGGTTTGACAGACAGCTGTATCACAAACTGATCATAAATGTTATCATTAAAAAAAAAAAAAGAAGATAGAGTTTCTCCTCATTCCCTCACCTCACCAGACCAAGATTGCCAGCCTGACCACTCTCCCCTTTTTGTCTGTGTCATCGCTGTAAAAGGTTAGCTCCTTTTTCTCATCGTCTGGCAGGAGATAATTGGATGAAGAAAGTTGTAAAGTTTAGCTCCCCAACCATTTCCTGGATAATATGAAGGTTACCTGAAAAGTGTGACACGTCATTTATTATTCCTATGAGAGAAAATCCTCCCTGTTATCTCTTCCTTAAGTTTCCATTCTAATGGGTTTGTTTAACCGATGGCTTTATGTTACATACATAACGCACATGTCTTTTAAAATGTTTTTGAATGAAATTATTTTTAATCCTGCTTAAGATGATATGATTTTAGATTGAAGACACTGTCCACTGTATTGATTTATTCATAATCAAACCTACATGAACAACAATATTTTTGTTCAGTGTCTCCATCTTGTGGATGTATGTATGTATGGATGTATGTATGTATGTATGGATCACTCCAGCAAAAATACAATGACATCAATAACAGTATTCTCATGAATCACATGCATGCTATCATATCTATTTATACTGCATTACCATAGAGCTACAAGAAACTTGTCAAATCTGAGGTGCGTAGAATATAGAAGTCAAGGGTGGCTGCTATTGCCACCCCATGTGTGTCAGTATTGTTATGCACATGTGTGTCTGCGTGTGCAGTGTTGGTTTCCTACACCCCACCACCCCAGACACACACATACACACACACCCCTCTGAGAAATCATTTGTCCTGCTTGTGACATAAAGCAGTTTCCCCGAAGTGACACCCGGCCAGACACTGTCACTCTGCAGCCTACTGGAGTGAGGCCTCTGCAGCACCCGCCCCATCATCCATGTGTTGTCTCTCCTTTCTTGCCCTCATTCAGCTCCTCGCCACTGAACCTCTCCCCGTTCAGAGACAAAAAGAAACTGCAGAAATATTCTCCTTTTCTTTGCACACGAAGTCTCTTTCTCTCCCAAAAGCACTTTGACTGTTTGCCATTTGATTCTTTTTTCCCTGTTTCATCTGTCTTGAGCCAAAGTACAAATACTTCCAAAGAGTTCAACAAACACATTGGTGTAAGGATAACTCAAGTTTGGAGAAGTACCAACCTGCATCGTTATGAATAATGTGAAACTCTATCTCTCAGGGAGTCTTTTCACTGTGATTACGAAAGGTCTACTTTATGTTTTGCCCACATATTGTCAACATTCATATCAGAATTCAGGCTGTTCTTAATTCCACTCACACTACATTAGACTTGCAGTAAGTGACAGCTTGTTTACAATGTGCCAGTGCTTATTTGAATTTAACTACATGTGTAGTAACTGTTGGTTTACAGTTGTACTGAGTAACTGCCTGTATACAATTTGCAAATCTGTGGTGTTCTGTAAGTTTTATATTCAACCCACAGTAAGTGAGTCAATAAAACTCCTACACTTGCTCAAGTTTTTGATTATTAAGTAGGTTATATTTCATATGAATGAGAACTTGCCCTTCCGTTTGCTCATCTCATTTCACTCCTCTTGGAGTGAATTTAAAATAGAATTTTTAAAATGCAATTAATCACGAGTTAAGTCACCAATATTATGCAAAATGAAAAACAAGACAAAAGCAGACAGAAATATAGACTCATAGATGTCGATTCTTATTCTTTGCCAGCACAAAACTTGAATATAGGGAAATAAACTGAATGTCTGTACAAATCATGCACAGTAAATACGTATATTTGTATTTGGAGGATTCATTCTTCTCCCACAAGTGGATATTTTTTATTTCTTCAAATGTAGCATCATTAAAAAAACAAAAAAACAACAATAACCTGGCTTTCAGAGTTTTTGTGTGCAGTTCATATGGCTTTCAAGAACTTAAAACCCTTTATGAACTGTGGAGATTTTCAGAATGTGGCTCAGTGTCCCATAAAAATGACTTGATTATATAGGGTGGTGTATAAATAAATAAACCAGGTGATGAGAGAAGGTTTTAAATTATGAAGCTTAAAAGTGTGACAGGTGGTGCATCAAATTATAATTATTGTTTGATAAGACCATACCAAAGATGTTGCTCTGTATCTGCAAACACTCTTTTGACAGACAAGTGCTATATGTGCTCACTCCTTTTAAATATTTCCTGTGACCTGACAGCAAAATTCGGCAGCATGTACGCTCAAAGAAGAATTCCCCTTAACACCGTGCTGTTTTCAAAAACTGGAAGTGACAGAAGAATCTTTTATCACCTCCAGGATGTTGACGTCAGTTAGTTGTTCATGCGCCTACAGTAAGAATACAAAATGTGTTTTACATTGTTTTTGTGAATTGTACAGGGTTAATTATCTATAAAAGGCATTTTCAGAGACAACAGCAAGAAGTACTCATACACAGCAGCTTACATCTTTGTGTTCTTCCTGTAGAAGACAGAGTGGCTTGCTCAGAGGTCCATTCCAGGGTTGTGGGAGGGCTGGAGTCAATTCCAGCAAATTATGAGCAAAGTCAAAGGTCTTTGGACAGGATACTAGTCCTTCACAAGGCAACAACAGAGAGACAGATGGTCTCACACTCTGATTCATTCCTACAGGCAAACAGTTACCAAGTAATCTCAAACAAATGTTTTTGGACTGCGGTCTGAAACTGGAGTACTTGGAGGATCCCCATGCACACACAGAGGAAACATGTTCACTACACACTGGAAGGCTCCCAACTGGACTCAAACCAGGAACAGGGTTGATGTGAGGCCAGAGTTCGAACTACTCCACATTGTTTTGTTGCTTGTTGTTTTGTAATGAAATAGCAAAACATGAATAAAACAAAAAAAACAACCTCGTTAAATGCAGTGTTACCCTCAAAAATGTTCATGTTAAAAGAAATCTCCTTGTGAAGTGTTGGTCTTCTTCCATTGCAGGGTGTCTCACTTCTTACAGTTACACTGTAAGGTTTTTTATTAATTTTTTATTACTTTTAGGGGAGAATGTATCCGAAAAAGTTACAAATATACATTAAACTCTAATGATATCTGTTGTCAACATTCCTGTGATGTGGCGTTCAATGTGTGTCTATGAACAGCAATAAAAACTAAGGTGTAACTTTTGTTTCGGAGCTTATTATTATAAATCACTGCAATATGTCGTGTGCCGACTAAATCAGATACTGCTGACTTTATAGTCAAAGTGACTTATTTATTCTCAATATCCAATTTACTGGGTACATTTAGAGGTTCATGGATAGCTTGATCATGTTTGTGATCATAATTGTTGCTGCAGGTATTTCTGTGCTCGTGCTTTTCTTAATCTGCCTGACTCATTGATGCAGGCCCCAGTTGTACTCATTGTACTCATATTTTTACTATTTTTTTTATGTGGCTGGTCTGCATTGCGCGCGCGCGTGTGTGTTCTCCTCACCTTCTTTCAGGGTTATAGCTGCACCCTTGTGCTCCTCAATCAGCTCTAATGGATCCTCTGGCTCAGATTCAGCCGAGGCGCTGGTTGCGATATTAAACACACACACACACACACACACACACACACACACACACACACACACACACACACACACACACACACACACACACACACACACACACACACACACACACACACACACACACACACACACACACACACACAAGACAGGGTGGGGCTGCAGCCTGATAGGCGTCGTGATGAGCTAAGAGGTGCAACGACCCTCCTAACATTCCCGTCTCCGTCCTTTCCATTGCTTGACCACATCAATCCATCAGTCCTGCAGTCGATACAACATAAAAACTGCCTTCCATACTGTTTCAGACCACACGTTGTAACATTCAACCACATAATCACAGGTTTTTAACTTTAAAAGTATAGATTTGGAACAACATGTTCAATCTGAAATGTCACATCTTGCTTTCTTTGTGTGTCGCCCTCTGTTCCTCCCCCATCCTCACCACTGCTCGTGTGTGTACTTGTGTGTATGCGAATGGTTCACATGGGTCCCATCCGCCCTCCTTCCCTTGGTGCCTCCATTCAGAGAGTGAACAGGTCCCCTGGGGCTGATGTGTGTTTCTCTATGTGTGTGCCTGTGCGTGTACATGGTCACTACATTATTCTCCCTGCTGACTTTCTATGGGATGGAACAGGGAAAAAAAGACGATCCATTCAGCATGCGCCTTCTTTTCTGTCTTTGTAAGAGAGATGGGCTGAGGAGACCTGTTGTAAAGCAGAGCATTCCTCACATGAACAAAAACACATCTGATGCAATGTGTCATATTGCATTGGTCAGTAGATTTTGTGGTACACATCATCATTAACCTCCAAAGAAACTGGTGGGGAAAAAAATGCAGTGACATCATTAAATTGTCTTAGAAAAATTTAAAATTCAACTTAAGCCATGTGCCTTCAGTTTTCATACGTTTTTTAAGCTTCCCAGTCTCCCCACATGGACCATCATGCAACAGGACAATCTGGTTTTCATTGATCCAGTCGAAAGCTGATGTTTTCCAAACAGTCGTAAGATCTTGTCTCATGAGCTCTGAGAAACTCTTTCGGGCCCTAATTTCATATGAGTGAGGCTGATTCATGGCTCTGACTCATTAAGAATTAGTGGGTCTTTTACAGATTGCAGTGTCTTTGTCTCATTCCTGCGGTGAGCTCCAGACAGTCTACCTGCAGCCAACCAGAGAAGAACAAAGCTGCTTTCATAATTAAGTTCTCCTGGCTGATTGAATTAGAGCAGCCACTACATTCATTTTGCCATAGATGCTCCTCAGCTGCTTGGAAGGACTAATGGAGGAGATGGAGAGATATATTGGAAACAATTAGACTTGACATTATCGTATGGTGTTTGTGTGTGTAAGTCTGTACGTTTGTGCACATGTTTGTACTCATGCATAAAGCAGGTATTTGTTCCAGTTTGTCTAAAGAAAAAAAAAGAAGAGGAATATACGCGACACATACAGTAACATATAAAACCAACATGCCTTATTTTTCATGCCCCCCATTTCATCGCTTGTCTTTTCCCCATGTTTCAATTTGCCTGCTTGTAATTACATTACAGGGGACATTACTTATAAAGGACATAAATAGTAACCTACCAACATGATGTGAGGCCTCAGCCTCAGATGAGATATGAGCTGTCTAGTGTCGTATCAGCAGAGGAACGACATCCACAAACCAAAACTCTTCTTCACTCTCCATTCCCCTCAAAAAAAAGTATTCTTAATAAAGACAAATAAAAAAAAAAATTGTACTGTACTTGTATATCTGTTAAGACTTGACATTCCAGAGTACTGACAGGTCGGCGTTGGAGGGCTGAGGATCTTTGGAGCTTCAATCCGGTAAAATTTCTCTGCCGTTAACCAGTCTGAACTTTGCAATCATAATATGATATGCATGAGGAATTTTGAGATTGCCTTTTTAAACTTCATCACTTAGACTCTTTCTGTTAAAGCTCCAAGCTTGATTTACTGTTTCACAATGCAGGGCAATACAGTTAAAATGTAACTTCCTACTGTTGTCTTTAATAAAATCACAGATAAATTGTTTTCAAGAGACTAAATACAAGATAACACTGAACTAATCACACGTTGAAAACATGAACACATTTGCTTTAACATGGTGACAGACAATGAGCTTTGAGTTTGAAATGGCCCTTTATATAAAATATGTAGCTCTTTTCTCTCTTCACCATGACACAGTGAATATCGTCTTATCGTGCTAGAGAATGCCAAAGTGAACCCAAACGCTAATTATTTGTTATAGTCAAACACATACTTGTGTTGGTGTTGCATCCACCTTTATGATGCTATTAACAAGTATCATTTTATGTTGTTCAAAATAAGGAAACCTAACATTTAATTTGATGTGGGTCTGCTTCAAGGCTTTCCCCCCCAAAAAATCCCCCAAATAATCAAGACAATCAGTAGTTTTTTTGACACATAGACAGTCACCTTGAATTGGGTCCTGCAGCAATGTGAGATGTCACTCAGACTGCTTTATCTGTTCCCAGTAATCTCATCCCCATGTCCACATCAGGGCAAAGTGGGACCTGGATTCCCAGAACTCTCATCCTTTTTTAGTTTAGGTTTTTTTTTTTTTTTTTTTTAAATCTTTAAGGGTTTGTCTAGAAAGAATATACCCAGGAAGAATTAAACAAAGACAGCTGGAGCAGGTTCACTCAGGTTTAAGTTGTTAAACACTCCATTTGAACAAATTGTAAAAGAAATTCACCATCGACAATAGAATAACAACCTAATTAGTAAAAGCAATGTGACCAGAACTACAGTATTGCATTGACAATAGTACTAATCATCTTCTGCATCTATGGAAGCATGGTTGGAATCCAGTTTCACTTGAGCAGAAATACAAATATAAATATGAATCATTACACTTAAAATGAGCAAGGCATTTCTCTAAACTCTCAATGACGCCAGCAAAGACATCGGAGGACACTCTAAATGTATCCGTAGAATGAATCAGTTTTGGTTTGCATCCAAACGCTCTCTTAAAGCTCGTCGCCTGCACAAACCCCTCCCCCAGCGATTGCCTCTCCTCCATAAAGCCCAGAATAAATGGATTGACTTCTGGACAAGTGACAGTTTTGTTTCATAATTGTTAATTATCATGAGTGCTCTCTGAGATACTTTCTATGAATGGAGATGGGACCCTCTCTCTCTTTTACTCCACCCTCCGTTCTTTTTATGGGATTGGTCTCAGTTCTCAAGGGCGTCCAAAAGGACACAGACGACGGAGGGAGGAGGCGCAGTGGAAGGGTGGGGCACTTGCGTCATTCCTGCGCATGAGAGCTCGTGAGTTCTGATGGAAACTGAAGCCAGTGAGCTACACCCCCTTCTCGCCCTCCCTGCCCAAATGCTCACGATCCCACCCACATCTGAGTGGCTCCTCCCCAAGTCCCAGACCAGAGTGACTCCAGCACTTAAAGTAATGTAAATAACCAGAGAGGAGAGCTATTTTAAGATGCCGTCTTTCACTCTGGACAAGGAGGGGAACAAAGACGCAAGCCAAGCGATCGTAATTTCAGTCACGTTTTCGGACAGCTTCTTATTCTCGGTCTAACATCCAGCTTGCTGCAGGGCCTTACAGATGAGAAAATGTCTAGCAAATTCATTCCCAACATTTTTCCAAAGGGAAAAACAAAGCTATTCCAAAACGGAAGGCAGCTAAACGCCTTAAAATTAAGCTTAAAATATGACATTTAAAACAAAACATTCACATTATCAGAAGTAGCTATAAAACATCCAGACTCTTTATGGACTAAAATTTTGTCAGGTATTATTTCTGTGAATCAACACATGAAAAAAACAAAAAACAAACACTCTTTGCAATATTTTTTGGGCATGACAATTTCCTATTTTCCTCCCTAATATTTGTTCTAAACGTTCAAAAAGGCTTTCAAAATGGTAAACAGACAAGCAGTGATGAATCACTTTTGTTTGGATCCAGAAACACATAAAGCAGTCCCAAATTAATATCACTTTCCCACAAATTTCAGAAGCTGTTTTAAGATTAACAGACATTTCAGAGAATTTTTTCATACAATCCTGCAATATAACTCATAGGAACACTCAATAAAATGTAGTTCTTTTTAAATTTTGCCAAAACAATTTCATCAACACTGAAAATGAAGTGAAATTGTATATTATTTTCTAAAAAAGGTAAGATCTTTTCCTTTATTTTCTTTTTTATTGTTTCATTTTTTGACGTCAAAAATAAATCAACATTTAGACAGCATTCTTTCATATCATCTGAATATTATTTACCACCCTTGCTGTATATATCTTTCTATCCTCATATGCATACAAACATACACGTCACAGAGAAAATAGTCTGCACAGCGCTGCTAAAGACAAAAAACAAATCTGATTCAGAACCTGCCACGATGTTGTTCTGCAGCAGATGTTAAGATTTTGTGAGTCATAAACAAAATTTTAGCAGAAGTACACTATTTGTTATATGCAGATCTTTTGTGGAGGTTACATTCATATTCAAGTCTTTGTTCACTACAGTCTGACCACAATGAAGTCAGAACTGTGGAAATAAAAGTATCTCTAGTCGTGATCTTCTTTAAGGCAGCTGAATACAAGATAAGTTTAAACACTAATTCACACCAATTCTTATGATTAAAACTGCAACTACACTGATATTAATGAGAATAGTAGCTATTTAGCTAGAATCGGCTATACCATCTCTACTGCTTGTATATTTTCTACTCAGCATGACACATGGATTGTTTTCTTCTTGATACAGTGTCGTTAAATGTAGTTCAATAGTGATCCATAATGAACATGAGAACTATGGTTTTGCCTAATAATTTATTTATAAATCAAAATCTTGCTATTTCAGGGGTACTGGACTTTTGATTGTGCATAAAATAAATAAATTAGCCTCATATGACACATAAAAGTTATAAAATATAATATTTTCTATCATTTAGTTACATTAAGTATTTTAATTTTGCCTTGTCACAACTGCAGTTCTATTATAATAGCTGTACATATGTTAACGTGTATGTATGTGTTATTGCTTTTATCTGACTGGTACATATATTGTGAGTGACACCCCCTCTAATGATGGTTGTGCTGGAGCTACGTCACCTTATTCATCTGTTTCATTACTGATTCTAAGTATCGTACTACCGCAGCATCTTTATCTCAATTCCTCGGGTCGGATATTTTTAATGATCCTGGTGACGTTTTCTTTCAGTATATCTCTAAACCAGTCAAAATATGTTGAATTCATTACAATAAACTATCTTGAACTGCGTGCGTGTGTGTGCATGTGTGTGTGCGTGTGCGTGTGTTGCTTTACGTCACAGGAACACAGCTCCATGTCCGGACATAGAAGTAAGCTGCTACACTATATATCCTGCAGGTTGATGTACTTTGTAGTCCAAAGGAAAAATGTTTGCTTGTAGTCTCTTGGTTCTCTGGCAGCTTTCTGGCAGTTCAGTCAAGTGCCATGTTTTCTTTTCTTTTCTTTATTTTTTTTTCAACTGGATACTGACTTTGTCATTCCTCATCGTGATGGGAGGAGTCGGGGCTGGATTCCTCTTCCTCCTCCTCCACCGTCTCTGTCGGCAGCGTGTCACGGCGTGTGAAGGCGGCCGCCAAGGTCACGCTCAGCCGTGGTTTGACGGGCGCCATCTCCGACAGCCCAATGTTGTTGCCACGAGTCACAAGTGTCGTCTTATCCATAATCTCTCCACTGTGCTTGGACACCACCGCGTCGAGAAAGTCGTATTTGTGAGAAATCTTGCCACTCTCAAACAGGTACTTGGCCAGGTAGGAGAAAGCAACATTTCCCAGAAAGGAGGCCAACATAGAGACGGTCTTAAAGGGAAACTTTTGGATTACAATATCCTCCAACTCTCCCGTTGTGTGGTGTTTCCGCTGCTCAATCGTCCAGCCAGGGTAATAAATGAAGGGCGGCAGCTGTAGGTAGGGTTCACCTCCACCTATACGTAACACCATGCCGAACAGGTACGCCGCCACGGAGCCATACGTGTTGGTTCCTTTGATGAAGAGCACACTGAGCAGCTGGGGGAAGATTATGACGTAAACCAGATCTGAGCTCAAGTACCAGAGGCCGTAAACTGTACCGGTTACCAGCGCCATCACGGTGGCAAGACCGCCGAAGACAAAGATAGTGATTCGCATCACCCACACAATTTCGCGATCAGATGCCTGAGGAGATAGAGAGGGGTGGGATTGTAGGATTGTGACATCTAAAGACCAGACTAAAACCAGCACAAAATGCAAAGCCATCTGTTGGCCTGAATAAGCACAAACACTTGTACTTACTGACTGTCTGAAGGCAAGCTGGTAGATGTTCCTCGCAAACATGGAGCTCGCCGAGAGGATGGAGGAATCGGCAGATGACATGACTGCTGCAGACACTGCACCCAGCCCAAAAAAGGAGACAAATGGTGGGCAAAGATGCTGAAGCACGATGGGTAGAATCATGTCGGCTTGTTCCCTGTCTTTAGGAGGTACGGCACCATAACTTGTCTGGTTCCAGTCTGAGAGAAAAAAAAATCAAACGAGCATGAAAAATAACAAATAATACACTTTGTGAATTTGTACAACTACAACCTAATTTACTGTTCACACACTTAAAATTCAGAAAAAGTTACACAAATGAATACTATGTTGTTGCTCACTCAATACACAACTTGAAAGTCAAGCTAAAGCTACAACACACACGTATTCCTCCATGTCTGATCATGTATTAAATAATGGACATAAAACAGTGTTTTCCATGAAACTTCGTCTATTTAGTATCTTGTGTTGTAAATTTGGTCTTCATCAACTCAACAGGAAATACATAAAGGTGAAAAAACATTATAGTATAAATAAAGGAGGTTGAGAGTTAAGCCTAACTGATAACATTAACTGTTGTATACATGTTTATACTGATATATATTTGACATGATAGTTCATCTTTCAGCAAAGGACATGACAGAGTTATGTATCCACCTGTTCTCTGAGGAATGTGATGCCTGAAAATCTGGATTTTAAACCACTAATTTGGTCCCTTGCCTCCCTCTAATGTAATATTTACACAACCAGCATGGTTATTAAATGGATTGCTGCTTCATTATAGATGAGGTGAACCAGCTGCTATTTACCAGACACTCTCAGATCTAAGGGCAACATAGACCCACCCGGAGCCCCCCCTTGCCCAAACAAATACACACAAACAACAAGCCAACAGCAGCCCAAAACATAGACTGTGCATAATCAAGCTCATGCGTCTCTGACCTGTAGAGGCTCCGATGGCCCCGATGAGAACGGAGGGCACAGCCATGACGAGGCACCCGAACGCAGCCAGGAAGGAGAGGACCTGGGCGTAAGTGGCAGAGGAGGCTGACAGGACCCTCTGGAAATACACCTGCCATGGGATTCCTCCCATTATCTGGAACACAAATAGAGGCCAAATAACATTCTGCAAGTCTAAAATGGTGGCGATCAGTTGACATTGCTTACATCAAGAGAAAAGTGTGCTACAGATTTTGATTGTATAAAGTTCAGAGTTGCAGGCACTTTGGGTTCCATTGCTATATTGTGTGGAATTTAATTAACATTACGAAACCAAAATTACTGAGAAATTGAAAAAAATGATGCACGGTATGGACAGAAGCATATTAAAACATATGGCCATCCCTGCCTTGCACCTTTGATTCAGTAAACTTCACCCAAAATGTACTGCCACATCAAGAAGTGTGAGACGAACAGCTTGTAGGTACCAGGAGACAGAAGTTGTCGATCCAGACCCACGTGTCACTCTTGCTGACGCTGCCTCTCCAGGGTGACTGGTACACCTGCTTCACTGCAGTAACAGTGATGTCTGTCACCGCAGGGTTGGTCAAAGCAAAGGGGACACTAATCCACTGCAGACAGAGAAGACCACAAGCACACAGCTGAAGTGGACAAACTTACAGGTTTGATGCTACTATTTACTTTCAGCACTATATGACAGAGATACAATTTCACTGAGCCCCAAATTTTCACACATCGCTCATTAAGAAATGTTTGCGGTGCCTGTTACTTTTGTCCACAGTTCTGTGATTTAACACATGTTCATCCAGTGTTGTGAAAGATAAAACACAGAGCTCTAATGAAGACACAGGCTCACTACACAAATTGCTGAGTTGTAACAATCATATGAACCTACCAGGCCAACAAAAATACAAAACAGCTGGACAACATCTGTGTAGGCAACAGAATAAAGTCCTCCAACCAGAGTGTAAAAGATGGCAATGAGTGCAGAGATAACCACTGACATCTTAATGTTGATGTCAACGATGACGCTCAGTGTCGCACCTGCAATTACGACAAGATGAACAGATAGAAGAATATTATTACAGCTGCAGTGTCATTTTAATCCAACAAAGTGTACACCCCATATGATCACCACTATCTTTCATATTCAATCAAGTAGGAAATTAAACACACCAAGTGCAGATAAGATGGCAGCAGACCAGAAGATTTCACCCATGAGGGCAGGTATGAAGAGGAGCCCACCCATACGCTTCCCATACAACTGCTGGAATGGGTCCAACATGGTGACGTAACCTCGTGAGCGCATGGGCTTTGCAAAGAAGAGACCACCTATGACAAAGCGTGGACATATGACAGGCAGAGAATTAAGGTGACCACTTTTCAGAATGTCTGGTTCAAGAGACTCTTATTAATCTAAATCTCAATGAAAAAAAAAAAGGAATTTAAAACAATATATATTTAAAGTAGGAAGATATGATTCACGTGCTGGACAGAAGAACACGTGCAACAGTTTCATTAGAGAAGACACCTATCATTTCAATCAGGGTGATGCTGGTATGTCATTATATGGATTTTATTTCAGTGTCATTATGTGACATTGCAGAGCCATTACATATTCAAGATGAGAAACCTTCTCCACTCACCAACAACCAGGCTGAGAGCATATCCAAAGGGAGCTTGAGCCCAAGCCAAGCCAGAATCTGGAAGATACACATACTCAGCTGTACCGTTGATGTACCCTCCTCCCACCCAGGTCGCTGTAAAACATACAAACAAATTAGATTAAACATTAGAATTATTTAAATAATCATTAGCCTATAGAATAAAAATTGATTTTACTTATTTAAATCCAAACCTTTTATCTCTTTTCTATTCTTCATTTGTATTCACTTTTTTTTCTTGTACATATTGAAATGTCATATAATTATATTTTTTATAATTTGTGAAATATTTCGAAATGTATTGACCTGAAAGAAAGATATACATAAACTTCCATTCATAAATCCATTAATAAAAAGCAGTAAGAGTGGCATTGCCGTTGCTTTAGGGGGGAAATTGGGGGGGAAAAAAACAAAACTGACTGATGAGGGAATGTCTTTATTTAAAAAAAAAGAAGAAAAAAACATAACAAAAAAAGGCCCAAAAGTGCTCATGTCAACATCATTCAACAAAAGAACAACTTGACTCACCTGTCATGGTGAATCCACCCACGAACAGTCCGATATCTCTCCCACCGACCATAATGGTTTCGCTGCGGTCCGTGCCCTCTGCCTCCCCGGAGTGTTTGTTCTTCCATGCCGCCCAGATACCGACGAACAGGATCAGCAGATAGAAGACCGCGATAGCCACAAGCCCCTCCGCATGAACGGTCATTGTCGCAGCGGTCTACTGCTAGGAGCGGGACGACATCAAGACCTGCACGTGGAAACAAAGGAGAATTTTCTCAATTCAACTTTTTGTTTTGAAACCAAATGAACGAGGGATTTGTGGTAAGTGACGAGTGCCTACATTGTGATCTATTTCTGAGAAATCGATTCAGAATATGATTGTTTCCTCTTGACTGATTATTCAAAAGAAATATAAAACCCACAAAATGAAACGTATTTAAATAGGAAAAGCTCGGGGGAATTTTTCCTCACTGAAAGCAAGACTCACTGTAAAATTTGAACCAATATTTGAATATATAGCAAACTGTAACATAATTCGTGCCACATCATCGTCTAGTATAAGGTGAAAAATACTTGAAAAGAAACATTTTCATCATTACTGTTTAAAGTAAAACAATCAGCCTAAAAATTTACCATAACAGGTAAAAAAGTCAGATGTGTGACAACCACTTTCAAACATCCAATGTCCTTGACTATCTGTTTTAGTCCCTTTCTCTTCAATCTTTCCTCAGCTCTTTGTGACGAATCCCGTGCGTAAAATGTCCTTTACGCACGGGATTCCCGACAGAAACTAAGAGCCGTATGCAATTTACAAGGAGAAAAAAACAGAACAAAAACTATCGTCGACAACATGAACACCCACATAAATTCAAAATATTCCTTTGATATTACAATTGTTTCATAAAACTTTAAAAAAATCGACTGATAAGTAAATCATTAAGTAAATTATTGGAAAGCTTACCTTGAGTGTTAAAAGAGTCATGTGCGTGGGCATCGGAGGAAAATTGGGAACATATCAGACGTTTTAAGAAGTTCCTATGGAGTTCCTTGTCCTGCACTGAGAGGAACAGTCAGATGAAGTGTTAGTAAGGGTCTCTCTGGTGACTTACTGAGGCTTATAAGGGGGCAGGTGCCGTCAGAGGACTGAGACGCGCGTCAGAGAGACCAAACGTCCCTCGTAATGAAGCACCTTGCATGGAAACACGTCACAGCGCGGCATGGCTGATGTGACTGAAAGAGGATAAAACAAACTGAACTCCATGAGTACCAATTTAAGCACCCAGTCACTGAAGGGCTGGACAGAAACGCTAACACCACGTTGCATTCACACATGTTAGGATATCAATTAATTGTCGAGCAGTGGTGTTTTTCACGTGGAACTTGAACTGTTCCTCCAAGCTCCTGATACACTTCACTCAGTCTTTTTTTTATCTACTTCCACTTTCATTAAAAACACAATAGTCTTCACAACACACTCTTTCGACACACTCTTTGGAGAAAGTACTTGAAACACACGAATAAATAAATGATTCGGTACTTTCCTCCTTCCCACGGCCTTTTCATAGTGAGAATTCACAGACAATGCTTTTCCCACTTTAGAGCAATTACAACTCATCTTAGTGTTTCTGCCACTTGCCCTGCTTCAGGATATACCAATGAGCTATGTTCTGTTTAATGATCTTGTCCGGGTGGAGCCGTTTAATCTGGACTACTCTTGTCAAAACTGACAGGTATCCAATTAGGATGGATCCTGAAGAGCAGCGGGGAGATTTAACGATACAGTCTGCCTGATGAAAAAAAAAATGGAAGAATAAAGAAATAAAAACTGGCACAAGATATCAGGACAGATATTTACAACCGGCGCAATGGCGATGGTTCGTTAGAGAGGCTTTACTAATTAAGAGGACGCGTGACACATTTATTGTAACCACTGTGTTACATACAACCCCCTCTTGTGGCAAGACAACAGAATACATGTATCAGTACCATGGACAGAGAATCAGTCTTAGGTTTATTTGTCTAACTCGAGGTTTGCATTTCCGGAAGAAAATGCAAATGTGAATGCTGAAACTGAATGAAGTGATGTATCACACAATAATAATAACAATAATAACCTAGTGTGTTGGGTCACACAGTGTGGCTTGGGCGCTCATGGTACTTTATTGTTAAAGTGTCTTTATGTGATGCTGTTACTTGTTATAGAGGATGTGTTTGTCATCTGCACTGTGGAGTAAAGATGTTTTCACCATTATCAAAGAGGTATTCAGAGAGGAAATTAGGGGAGGATGAGGATTTCTAAATGACTGTGTTTATCTTTGCCTAAACTGTTCCATTTACAACTGTCATTTAAGACGCCATGGATTAAAGTGTGTATTCTCACTTACTTAAAAAGGGGCTGCACAGAAAAATCTTTGGACAACTCCTGCACAGCTCTAAGATGAGGCTGTTTATGACTTGTTCTCTTGCCGGAAAACCAAGTTTTTCCTCATTAAATGCCATTTTAATCTTTTCAATTGCTCTCAGTCAGATTTTTCTGAACTTTGTCTCCTTTTGAGGTTTTTGCTAGGAATGTTCCTGACATTTATCAATAAAGTAGATTTCACTGCTGCACCACTGATCTATTGTCTCAGGTCTCTTATTCAAAAAAAATGTTTTTTTAAAGAATGAATGTTGTTTTCACACCTCATTTTAATTCTATGGGTCCTTTAGCTCCTGGGCTGTACGTTTGACACCACTGGTCCAAAGATTCATCATGTGGGTAAATATTATCTGATTGTTATATAGTTGAAGGGATAGTGTTAATAAGGTTGCTTGTTAATGAAAAATAAGATGTAGATGATGATTGTGCTGCATTGTGGAGTAGTGGCACTTACTCTTTCCTCAAATCCCCAGTTTGAATCCGGGCTAATTGGCCTTTCTGTGCAGAGTTTGCATGCTGTCCATGTGTGGAGAAAAACGATTTTCTCTGGGTTCTCTTGTTCCCAGTCGAAACACGCATTTCCTCTTGTTTTGTGACTCTATGATGATTACTAATTTCTGCATGTGGGGCTAGGAGCTAATATTTGAATCAATATTGAATATTTAATAACAAACTGATATCCATGTCCTACAACATCATTTAAAAAGTTGAGTAATTGATACAGTTTGTATCATGGTCTTGTTTGGCAGCTGACAAGTGCTTTTTCAGTGTTGGTGCCAAAACCTAAAGCATCTGGAAAGAAGTTGGAAAACCTCTTAACTAAATGTTTGACAGATGGCTACCACATGACCCTGACACTTGTTCAAATCAAACATTGAAGCTAAGCTTCCCCATATTTACACCCGTTTTAAGCCCAAACAGCCTATGGGTTTATGAATGTGGATATACTGGCACAA
The DNA here is from genome assembly GCF_963422515.1 of Blennius ocellaris. Taxonomy (NCBI): domain Eukaryota; kingdom Metazoa; phylum Chordata; class Actinopteri; order Blenniiformes; family Blenniidae; genus Blennius; species Blennius ocellaris. Next base: position 26,957,287 of record NC_137650.1, on the reverse strand, counting down.
AGATGGACAGAATTAGCATGTGGCAAAGCGTAACAAGAGAAAAGCTCATTATTTACAGAAGTGGATGTTTACGTTTCACTGCATGAACAACAGTTCAAAAGTGCTTGAGGTTTAATGAGCAGCTGTTGCTGGCAGCACTCAAGATGTTTGAGAGAGAGAGAGAGAGAGAGAGAGAGAGAGAGAGAGAGAGAGAGAGAGAGAGAGAGAGAGAGAGAGAGAGAGAGAGAGAGAGAGAGAGAGAGAGAGATGCAACAATAACAGCATTCTCCCAGTATTTATTATCAGAAGATATGATTCAATAAATAAAATACATGCAACTCATATATGGATGCAGATTGAAGGGACGATCTAGAACTTGTCAGACACTAAAGTGAGTTGCTCAAAAGAACAAGACTTATGATCGCATAAGGACTGTGTACCTGCTATGATAGCTGCAAGACATAAACACAAACACCTCAACCAGCAATCTGATAAGTTGTACAGTTGAAGATGTGCTTTACTTGGTAATCTGCTGAAAAGTTTGACTTGAATGTGTTGCACTTGGTTAAAGAGAGAATAAAGATATTTAGTTCAAAGTATTATCAGTTGTGTTGTATTATACAACATATGTTTAACTAAAAATAGAGTTTCTAGAATCAAGATGAAGCATTCATGTACTATCTGTCACAAAGAATATAAAAAAACTAGTTAAGTTATGGTCCGTTTTCCTTTTTACCTTCAAAAACATTGAAGATGTGTCATGTTTGCTATGAAACTCAGTTTAGCTGAAACGCAATCGGACCGAAATAAGTCACCATTTGTTCTGATCTGCACACAAATTGTTTTTAATAGCAGCTTTCAGTCTGAGGCTGACGCAGCGGATCAAAGGCTTGCATAATAAACTCGGTGCAGACCGAACAAGGGGTTTTATAGTTCTCTCCCTTTGAATCACTGGAGGATTGAATCAATTGTATATATAAAAAAAAATTCATTCAGTTTGACAAAAATAAAAGACAAAAATACTGGTTGGAAATTACCTTTATAGAGTAAATATTCAGGTTCTCAAAGAAACTTTACAGACTAACTTGACATTCATTTATGACAATAGAGCCACTTTGAGCTACAAATGGAAATGTATACAGGAGTCGAATGAGCTCTATGAAACATTCCGTTTCTCACAAACGTATCACACAGTATGGCTATGCATAGAGCAGTATCACCTAAACACAGACAGAACTGCATGTAATATTAGCTGCAGTAAAGATAAAGTAGCTGTTCTTTCGTGACAAAGAGATGGTCCTTGTGCAAGTTTTAGAAAAAGGCCATGACTATTTCAAATAATTCTCTGACAATCTTTGTATTCGTAAAACCAGTGGCAGAAGACTGCCTCTGCTGGGCGAATGACCATCGGTGGAAACGGTGAAAAGAAGCCCTGAGAGACATAAGAAAATACACACTAAAACAGATTTGGCATATTTAAGAGGAGGGAGCTACTATAATTAAAGGTTTGCTGTTTTAACCCCTCAAATATCTGATGTGTTTCTTTTAATTTTCAGTTTAAGTTTACCCTGACAGAGCCACTCACCTCTTTTTTTTATTTTTTGTACTTTAGCAGACTTGTTGTATTGATTAGAAGTGAATAAGGGTGATGATCTGTAGGAATAGCTAAAAATAAATAAGCAGTTGTCTGAAGGAAATAAAGTGTTTGTCTGTTCTCACTTCATATCAGAGGAGCCAATATTTCTAAGTAAACCAAACACATAACAAACCATCTGAATATCCCATTAGAAACATTCTCTTAACCTCTTATTTCATTAAAAACAAAAAAAAACAAAAACAAAAACTCCTCCTCAGCTGCAGCTACTTCTGTTTGGTCCCTCGTCACGGTTTCATGTTCTCATTGTTTTGATTTGATCTGGAAAAACAAGAGAAATACAGTTAACCAAAAGAAATGTGTGTGTGAGGATTGAAACATACTGAGCAGCTGCAGACTCTGATGCTTCCAGATGACACTTTGATTCCAGGTTTAGGGGCGGAAATTGAAACAGACATTTCACAGCTATTGTTAAGGCTTTAGCTTTTCAAAAAGGGATGGACTTGAGGAACATAATTCCTTTAAAGCATTCATATCAGCAGTACTCGGTGCATATAATTAATTTTGGGGATATAAAGAGTTCTAGTTTAAAATTTAAAATACAACACAACAACCAAAGGAATGTGAGACTAAACATTGTTCTACGACCTTTTATAAGTACACAACAAGACAATGAATGAAACAGCACTGATGACACAGTCAATACTCACTGTATAATTTGATCTATGTAAGGATTTGAATGAAAGCACAAAACATAAAAAAAAGAAGACATTGATGGTGTGGAACAAACTGTACCATGCAGTATTAAACACAGTTATATGCTGCTTCCAGGCTCTGACAGGCTGAGCGATTTTAAATAAGTGTGTGGCCAGCATCACTGGAAGAGGAGGGCTTTGTGAATTTGGGTCAAATAGGAAGTTTGATGTCACAAAGTGTATATAAATAAAATTGAAATTAAAATGGCTAAAATGGCTGTTTCCTTTGTATGAAACAATTATTGAGGTGTAAAATGAAGACACTGAAAGCGTACATGTTGGGAAGAGTGAGAAAGATCTATGAACCAACTGGTTATTGTGACATAAAGACAAAAAAATAAATAAAATAAAACACTTGAAAAGGTACAAAGAACATTTAACTTTGAAAATGTCATGAAACATGACAAAAGATGAAAACTTCTCTTTAAAAAAACACAAGAATGAACAAGTTAGCACAAATATTTTGTTTTGTGGATCAACTGAGTGTAAAACTCGACATCAATACATACAGCTTAAAGCACATTACTGTTCAATTATTGGGGATATAGGTACAAGCTTTTATCCTCTCATTCTGATAATGTAGGTAAAGAAATCCATGTTTCTGACACTAAAATGTATTTAATTTAAAGAAACTGCAAAATTCACTAAATAGACTTTATAATGACAGAAAAAAAACTTTATGGGGAACTGATCTGATTGTACCTTGTAACCAGTCGACTCCTTCTTGTAAACCATCTCCTTTCAGAGCATCAGTGGCACTGAAACATGAAAACAAAGCAACGTTTAAAACAACTGCAGTCTTGCATCCTGGTCAATTTAAAACTGATGACACGTAGACAGCTTTGATTGTGGTTCAGGTTTTACACATTTCTTATTATTCTGAGTCTATTTTGCTGACATATGCTGTATCCTGCCCTCACTCACAGTCAGATGGGGTCGGCTTTGGTGATGGAGCAATCAAATGCAAATGTAACAGTATGTTTAAAGTCATGTGAAAAGCGTGCTGAATAAATACCATGAGAAGAGGGTTTTTACTGTTGTTCTTTCCATGGAAAAGTCAGTGAAGAAATAATCATGTGTGTAAGTTCTTACCAGATGTGCCAGGGTTTGTCTTTGATGTTCTCCATGCAGAGCAGCTGGGAGACCTTGACAGAAGACAAAGCGTCCCTCACATCCATCTTGTTGGCGAAGAACAGGATGGGAATCCTCCTGTGTTTAATATCTGCAAGACGTTTCAGTACAATAAATCGGAACTGCTTTTCACCTCGACAAACCAAGGAACAATAGTTTGAAACCAAACTGACCTAAAATAAACATTTGTCCTTGCTTTAGTTAATGAAATGACTTGCACACTACCACTACTCCAAGAAAAAGCAAAAACAAATCTACATGCTCAGGGATAAAGACAAAAAAAATTCAAAAAGCACAACCTTACCAGGATGATTTAATAATGTGTCCAGTTCTTCTTTGGCCACCACCATCCTCAGTTTGTCTGCACTATCGATGACGAATATGATGGCCTGGCCTTCCCTGAGGGGAGAGTCGAGACATTACCGTGTTTAAAAATAATACAAAGAGCAAAGGTTAATGCTGTTTTTGTTCCACGAGAAGACTCACTTGTAGTAGTGCTCCCACAGGTTTCTGTATCGGCCCTGACCAGACATGTCAAACACTGTGAAGGAAAGACTTCAAGAACAGACAAGATTGTCTTGTCAGTCAAGTTTGAAACAAATAATATAAATATAATAAACTTGCGATGAAAAAAAAACTAACTGGCAGCAGATATCATTAAGTATAAGAATATTTAAACAGTGACTACAAACTGAAGTTTTTTGTTTTAGATACCTGGACGTCTTAAACTTCTCTATGCTGAAGCCTATTGTTGGGACAATATCTTGTGTTTGGGCCTGAAAGACACACACACACACACACACACACACACACACACACACACACACACACACACACACACACACACACACACACACACACACACACACACACACACACACACACACACACACACACACACACACACACACACACACACACACACACACACACACACACACACACACATTTATAGCTATGTGACATTCTACACAAATGTCAAAAATGAAGTATTTTTGGTTAATATATATATTCCCTGGATGAACTTACATTGGAGGGCTTGAGTCTGTTGATGATGGTGGTTTTTCCACTGTTGTCCAGACCGAGACAAAGCACATTCACCTCCTTCTTCAACCCCAGCCATCCGGCCAACTTGTCAAACAGCCCCATTGGCCAGCCAACTACCATCAACTGTTTGTCTGGGAAAAAAAAGACAATGAAACCCGCAACACTCAAGTGATATTATTAATAATAATGCTGATTATTATAATAATCTTCAAAGAGTCATGTGTGGACTGATAACAAAGAAAAAGCTTTTTGTGAGCTTCTAGTATGCAGACCACCGATTAATGTGTAACCTTTTATTTGATTTCTTTCTGGAGAAACATTACTTTCTGTAAGTAGTAATTGTTGTGTTTTCTGACAATTCTATTCCCCCCATTGTTAACCCTTGCAAAGATTAATATTCTACACATTTGGTACATTAACTTTTTTAGTTATTATATTTTATTCTGTGTGGAGAAATGCTGCAAAGAATTTCCCTCTGGTATTAGTAATATATTGCCATTCTATTCTATTCTATTCTATGTAAGCATGTGCATACAATGTAGAAAAGGCCCTTTGATTTAATCTGATACAATGTTGAGGTTTACTGTTATGTGAAAGAGTCGTGCAGTATATAGCAGCATATCAAAAGTTTCACAATCAAAGCATTTAAAAAAAGGACCCACAGCTCTGTGTTTGAATTGAGGAAGACAATACATTAATTGAACATTTCCTTGAAGAGACACTTGCTTCTTCAACACGAAAACATGAAAGTAACATGATTAAGTTTAGCCACGACATGAAAGTTGTGCTTGCGCATGAAAAACCAAGACCTATAATACAGCTTTGGCGACCTTTATCAGCCATCCTGTAGCTTTATCTAACGTGTTTGCTCAGGAGGTTGTTACAGGTCTGGATGTAATTAACATTCGCTAACAGCCATTTAGTTAATCTCTTCTCACTACTGCTAGCTGGCCTCAGCTAATGTTTAGCCGCTGCTCAGTTCAGTTCCTGTAACCGCATCTAACGTTAGAGAAGTGATACAAAACACAAGAAAGAGATCGTTTTAAAACGCAGCGAGTACCAGAGAGGTGACATTATTTATGGAAACGCTGTGGTAAGATAGCTAATGCTAATGCTAACGCTAACGCGTCAGCTGAGGCTGACCGCGCTAACCTTAGCTCGTTTTATCCTTCCGCAGCCTGTGGAGGAGAGCTGTGATTTACCTGCAATTCAGCCGTTTTAAGTGTCCTCGGGTTGGTTCGTGTAATTCCCAGCGTCAAATTGGTGCTTCATTCATGTCTCCGCGTATATCACATGCGTGTAGCGCACAGAATAAAAACACCGACGAGTTATTTACACTGTGTTGCTATGAGACCACAGATTCACGTGCTCCCCCTGCAGGACGCACGAGGACCAACGCTGATGCAGGAAAACAATAACTGCTGCTGAGGAACAACGAGGACAAATAAATATGTAAAAATTCTCTGGTCTCACTTCTGAGTCTTCATCTCTCATATATATATGATGACTTGAATTCACTGTGTAAAAACAAATATAGTCCCGAAAAACAAATTGTAGACTTTGTATGAGTCTGGTCATGGGAAATAATGAATGATAAGAATGTGTATCATAGTAAATTAACAATGCACATATTCTCACATGAGACATAAAAACACAATCAGTCAGTGTGCAAGCCGGTAATTGAATGACAAATGTAAGCTCTTCTATCGTGTTTTTTTGTTTGTTTTTGTAATCAGTGGGCTGGATATTAGTGTTGTAATTTCCACCACATGCAACCCTGTTTCATATTACCTCATGATTTGTCTTGTGTGTACATTTTGTCCCCCTTTCCAGACTTCATACTTATGTATTTTTTATTCTGCTTACAAGTTGTTTACATTTTTACACTTTATAAGCACAGAGTAAGCAGCAGTTGTATTTTCATTATATGTGGCACATAAGGACAATAAAGTTACTATATTCATGAAACTGTATCTCACTGTATCTGACTGGAAAAGTGTATCACTGATTGTTTACCTTATGCAGTGTACCAAACCATCATTTTGGAAATTAGGGTAGAAATCTTTTAAAACTCAAATGAAAAAATGAATAAATAAAATGAAATCAAATGTTTTTACATTCAACACAGTTTTAACATTTAACAAGCAACACATGTTTTCAGTGTATATTATTGTCCATACTCACTTTATCTTGATTAAGGAGCAGATCACAGCTGACAGGTCACACCAGTTTACCACAGGGACAGTTACACACACTCACTCACACTCACACCAGGAGGTGAAGGTTGGAGTCACCTGTTAGCCTCAAATGCATGTTTCTTGATTGGAAACCAGAATACATAAAGAACGTCAATTTATGCACAGGGAGAAAATGCAAACCTCACACAAAATCACAACAAGCCCAACTCAAGACTCACTGTCTCATTATGAGGCGAGAGGGCTGACCACTTCACCACCACAAGATAAAAGGTGGGGTATACTGGATATGATATAGAGATATTGATGCACACACACACACACACACACACACACACACACACACACACACACACACACACACACACACACACACACACACACACACACACACACACACACACACACACACACACACACACACACACACACACACACACACTCACAGCTGTGGTTATTGTATATGTTCGAAATGACCCAAAAGGGAGCCTTTGTTCCTGTTTTGTCATTTCAACCTTTGATGACAGTCATATATGCAATTTAGCATCTATGTGAGTTGCCACAGTCATCAACAACTTCAATCTACTTTGATTCTTGAGAGCATGTATCCATCAGAAGAAAAAAATGCGCTGACAAAACATATTACACATGCGAACTACAGACATAAAAAGTAGCCCTAAACCCTAACTGGGACTCAAACAGAATAAGGCAATGAAACAAGAATGCAAACCACAATGATATGCAGCCTCAGCATGTCTTCATAAGTTCACCAAAAAGTTGAGAAATGCAAATATATTAATTCCTTCCTATCATGTAACTTCACTGCTGTAGACTATTACTACAGTGTGATCTATAGTTAGTGTGATCTTCATTCACACAAGAGAGTTTTCTATTTACTTTACTTCACTGACACTGACTCATTTTAATGAATTGTATTAGAGCAGGAAATCAACTAAATTGTGCCAATATAAGCCTTTGAAAACACATGACTTATACAATAATATTGACAAAGGCATCAACTGAGGAATTGTGATTAATACAATATTTGCTGTTGTGTATGACTGGACAATGGGGGAAAAAAACTATTGAGCGCAACCATCCTGGAGAGGTCATCAGTTCCTCAATGCACAACCATAATCAGTCACACACTTATAGCCACAATCACCCCCACAGGCAATTTATAGGGAGCCATTCACCTCAAATGCATGTTTTTGGGCTGTAGAATGAAGCAGGAGAACCCAGAGCAAATACAAACATTTAGGCTATTTGCAGTAGCTTTCTCCTGTGATTAAATTTCCACCTCTGTTCTTCTAGAATATGTCAAACTGCATATTGTCTTGTTTTATATTTTACTAACATTCTGAGAGGCCATTTAAGATATAGTTTGTGGATAATTATAAATTAAAATAATGGTGAGTAGGCAATTCATTCTTTTGTGAGCAAAACAACTGTATACAATACAATATCTGCTATATAAACACAAGAGACCTGAGCACAGGCAGTGTTAGTGTCTTCTATAATTAAAGTTATATGCCTTTCTCCTATAGCCACCAACGAGCACTCCTTAACAAACTCACCTGACAATTCTCTCTGTCCAGAAAACGTGTCAGTCTCTTGGGCGACAATTAAAAGGTCATTGTCATTGTGTGTGTTTGGAAGCGAAGAGGGGATCCATGGATACCTATGTGTGTGTGTGTGCGCGAGCAACCCACAGCCTGTTATGAGGAGAGATGAGTGTTAAGGCCTGGAGGTGCTTGAAGCCTGAGAGAAAACTAAGTATTAAAATAGGGCTGTTTATTAAGGAACCAACAAACTGAATAAAACATACAACTTTCACAAGACTTTTTGTACAAGACATACTGCATTATCATGAGGAGCGAACATATATTTTCTATAAAATCTTTTGACATTCAGCGGTCTTCAGTTCAAAAATCATGATTGTATTTTTCATAATGTCTATCTTTACTTCTGCTCAATTGCTTCACGAACCAGCTGGAAAGTTGTCAATAAAATCACTGTTGCACACACCACCACATGATACATCCTATCCACATCTTCTCTCGTCATGAGGTAACGGACTTGAGACCATTCACTGTCAATAGAGACCATTGGATTGTCACTTGGAAAGAGAAGAGGTATCGGTGAACACTTGAATAGACACTGGAGAGAGGAAGTCCAAAATTCAAGTGAATGCTAGTATTTGCTGAGATAATAAAGAGACCGCATTGGGCCAATGCTGACAGAGGTTGGTTGTTGTGGAGGCTGTATTAATAATGATCCATAAGATGAAGAGTGTGTAGTGACTGGACCGCATGTGGTCCAGCAGCAGACTGCCCTCACATGAGCAGCATGTGGTACCTGCTACACCTAACAGTCTGGTGTTTTGTGCAATTAGTTGAATGACGATGCCAAGGAGCTCTGTTTGTTTCCAGCTCAGTGTGTGCACACAGTCTGACTCAGTGCAATGGTCTCACACTTGAAAGCCACTCTGCTGGATGTGGTGGAGCTGCAGGCGAAGAGACTGTATGCTGCTTATGATTCTCCTCTGGTGGCCAATCAAACAGACCCCAATGCGCCTGATGTCGCTGAAGAGGAGAAGAAGATTTATGCAATTTTAAATGAATTGCTTGACAAAAGCAGGTGGCTTACTTGTACTACAAGAGAAGCATGCAAAAAAAAAAAAAACAGGATGCACCCATGCATGTCACTTTAAATTGCAATGACAACACTGTAAAAATGACATGACATTGGTTAAAATGCTGCAATAAAAGTAGCAGTAATAACATACACTGAGTAGAATACTTTGCAAATTAAAGTGACATCAAATTCATGACAACACAGTTCTTAGGGGAGGGAACATAGAAAATATCAATCAGTGAAAAAGGACATATATCATACAAACATTCAAGGGAAGGCAACCTGATACACGCATGCTATAGACATGTTTTCTGGACAAAACTCAACAACAGAGTCAATTTCATTACATTGCCACAATATTTTTTCCCCTTTTGATGCTACCTCTGTTTCCTGTAAGTGTGCTTTTTGAAACTGCAGCTGCACTCTATATAATGTGGCTCCACTCACTCTATACTCATAGTAGAAATGGAATCCAGTGTTGTGTATCCTGCTGCAAGGAAGTTGTTCTTATACTGGCTCATTTTGATGGAGTCAAGCCAGTCGCCGATAGAGATGAACAGAGGGTAATCCGGCATGTCCTCCGGAGAGTCAGGGTAGCTAAGATAACAAACACAATATTAACCAATGCAAATTTACAAGTTGGAAAGCTGTTGAGATAACTAGTGCATATTAGCTAAATACAAACGTGGGTTTTAATAACAGATCGAATTGCTGCGAGATGATAATAATAATTAATTCTTAAGCAAAGTCTGACCCTCAATATGCTGTCTGAAATGTGGCGTGAAATATCCTGCAGACACCTACTCACACATCTGAAATACACAATATATCACCAACTATTTTGTTTGTTTTATTTCATACAAAATCACACAGATGTTCCTGCAGGGCTGCTTTGTAGTTGACACGTTTTTGATGCTAAAGTACTTCATACACTCAGCTCACTCTCACCTTTGAACATCATTAACCAGAGTCAGCAGACTGCTGGGATTGATTATTAGTTTGTCGAGGAACGAGAGCACGTCGTGGAAGCGTGGCCGTTGGCTGTACTCCTTCTGCCAGGAGTGCAACATCAACTGGTGCAGCGTCACGGGGCATCCCATCGGGGCAGGGAGACGGTAGCCTTCCTCAATCGACAAAATGACCTGAGAAAAGCATGAGAACAAATGTAATCTTAAAGAAAAACTGCTATGATTCAGTAGCTGTGAAGTTGTATGACCAACAGCCTACATCTTGATTGGACATTTCCCAGTAGGGCCTCTCCCCATAGGACATCACTTCCCACATGACGATGCCATAGCTCCACACATCACTCGCAGAGGAAAACTTTCCATACGCAATAGCCTCCGGTGCTGTCCAGCGAATTGGTATCTTCCCTCCCTTACATAGAGGATAAACACGGTCAGGTCATATTCAGATTTTATAGGTCACAACACATTTTTCATATCACCCACACTCACTGAAGCTGTGTAGGCCGCTTCAGTGTCATCTTCAAGGATTCTGGACATGCCAAAATCAGACACCTTACACACCAAGCTTTCATCCACTAAGATGTTGCGAGCAGCGAGGTCTCGGTGGACGTAACCCATATCGGAAAGGTATGTCATGCCCACTGCGATGCCACGCAGCATGCCAACCAGCTGGAGCACCGTGAACTGACCGTCACGTGTCTGAAATTAAAGATGTTGTCAAAGATTTGCACTTTTTAATCTCTATTGCCAGAAAACAAACCCCCACCCCAATCCACACGTGTATATTCTTCTCACCCGGAGGAATGAGTCAAGTGATCCATTTTCCATGTATTCCACCACTATCATTACTGGCCTGCCTGAGGTAAAGTAAAGTACAGAAATTGATTGGAACCAGGGTGAAGAGACCAAAGTTAAGCAAACTGTTAAAAAAAAAAAAAAAAAAAAAACCATTGAAACACACATTAACATATAAAGTGCTTACTCTTGGTGACTACACCCTCCAGCCTGATGATGTTGGGGTTGTTGAACTGTCCCATGATCGAAGCCTCTCGCAAAAAATCTCGGCGCTGTTGTTCCACGTAGCCACCTTTAAGTGTCTTGATTGCAACGGCAATGTCCATCCTTCCAGGTATGCGCAGTCGACCACTACAAACTTCTCCAAATTCACCTGAACAAAATTTTAATAATATCAAAAACACAGCACTTAAATCAACTCTCACCTCTAAATATTTGGGTTTTGTAGGAGACATTCAAAGAGAGGGTGCAGTGAAAAATAATGTGTCAGGCGGTGTTTTGGATTTTTGAGAAAATTCCTGATTAAAAGGAACAGGTAAACATTTGATCAAACACACAATTCATAACTGAATTTGTCTACCAGTTCTAAAATCAAAAGCCTGTAAAAAAAACATGAAAACTGTTTTTTTTTATTGTCTGTGAATCTCGACAACTGTTAAAACTTGATATCAAACATGCATGAGAGGGAAGGGGGTTATGTGGTTCAAGCCCTGTGGTGTTTAGAGGTCTCATCCATTAACTCTTTGAGAGCCCCTGAGATAAAGAAGCATTGCTGCTGACAGGAACTCTGAGTTATTTCCTGTTCTTCATTTCAGAATATTATGGCGGTGAGAGACAAAAGAAAACAACAAAACAACATGACTGAATAATGAACAAGTCCAACTATCCGTCTATGACAGTCTTTCTAATTAATAAATGATTACACAGAAGTTTAAAGAGAGAAGGTAGATGGATGACAAACAATGTTCAGTTCTTGTTCCGTCATTTAGAAAACAAGTGACCGCACAATCTCTCCACCAGATGGAGCCCACATGACAGAAGTTTAACAAATGGGTGGCACTTTTGTAATTATTCAATGGTTTAACAACAGACACAATCTGTTCAATTTAATGAGCCATCAAACACTATTATTCACAGTCAGCAATGCTGGGTTTGTTTCTCCAAGGCACAATGCAATAAATTACTTTGAAATCAGCTGCTGGAAGAGGCTGCAAAAAATAAATAAATAAATAGAAAATACAAATCCTATAGTGGTCAGGCTTCTCATTTTTGATATTTTCCTCGATATGAAAAAAAAAAATATATAAAACAATTCAGTCACAGGTGAGCTGTACTGGGACTTTTTGCAAATTACAAAAATAATCTTTAAACAAATGATAATGGAAAACTTTAAACAATGCATTATATATCTGAACACATATCAATTTCCTGCAGTGATAGAAGTGTATAGATTAGGGCTTGTATAAATTTTACCTGCACCGATTACCCTCTCAATGCATATGTAGGAGGGTTCTATCTCTCGGGCAAAATCCTCCACAGCTTGAGTGGGGTCTTCGTAGGTATCAGGGTCCACGTATGTCTTTATCCCAGAGAACGGCACTGGAAGACAAAATGTGTGCAGTGATATATCAGTAGGTTTTAAACTTTTGCATGAGAACTGCACATTCCTAGCTATGCAACAATGAATGGAAGGATTGACAATGACGTGTCAAGGAAGCAAAAGATCAGACATTTCTAAGCTTATTTGATACTGAGACAAGTTTTCAAGAACCATTTGTCACTATTAATGGTTCAACATTAAAAACTAAATGTCTTTTTAAACTGCTAATGTCCAAAGCATTATGACAACCAAGAACTCCTATCAATTAATTCAGAAACAATGCTAGGCCTGCAAAGAAGATCTACTAGACCACTCCTCTGGGCTTCAGAATGTATCTACTTTTTCTTTTGCCGAGGCAAAGTCCCACAACCAACTGGAAACGGGCCCGTGATCCTTTTAATGTCGCAACCCACCAGTTGAAAAACACTCTTCTCGAGTGCTGAAGGGAGATCTGTTCAACCAAACCATACGACTTCCTATTTTTGTTGGTGCCGTGCCAAAGAAGTTGGTTCTGAACTCATCTGTACAAGTCCATAATTGGCAAAGTATTTGCTTCTATTATAGTGTAGAGTTTCTCTGTTATTTTGTCAAGGGATTTAAAGAAAAGGCATAAAAACGAGAGCGAAAGCAGAAGCTGAGAAAATGCCCCAGAGCAGCGTAAAAAGACATCATTGTAGGCAGTCAGAATTCAGCATCCTCCTCTCTGGCTGAGGCGGGGGATGCTGCTGCAGAGAGCACTGTGCATGATGACTGGCACAAATGATAACTTGAAGCAGCTCGTGCTACACCTGGAGCAGATGAGCTGGGGACTAAATGTACTTTATAGCTGTGTCAGCTTGTATCGTAGAAGGTTGAAGGCTTCGTTTGAGATAGAAATCCAGTTTGGAGTCTACATTCCACTTCTGTCTCTCGGGTGTCTAAGCTCTGCTCCGTATTATAAGGAGCCTTTTCCGCCACTCAGTTGAGCCTGCTGGCGCACCCCCCGCTTGGGCGATGCCTCCCCAGCACGCAACCAAAAAGAACAAACAACAGGGAAGGATTCATGGAGGCTCATATTATAAGTATTCAAATAATCTTCATAATACTCTGATAGAACAAAAGACTCAGACATGCATACCAACAGCAAGACTGGTGTCCTTCTGATGTGCTGCAAGCAAAATTCCAACTTTGTGTACACCAAAGGCAAAGGATACATGAAGGAGACAGCGTAGAATACCACATATATGTGCGGATCGAATTTCACAAGAGCTCTCACTGAATTTTCTTAGTAAAAAGCAGGGTGCCAATTTTTCTCACGAAGAATTATGTGTCTCCCCCTCGGGACAATCAATAGCTGTTTTTATCTGTAATTGGAGCACCGCATTTGGGTCAGTACTGTAATTCTTAATCGGAACAGCAAGTTTCATCAAAATCCAATACAGGCTGGCATGGCAAGCTGTGAGGGCTGAAAGCCTGAAAAAAATAAAGGCTTGGCAGAAACATAAGGTCACTCTGAATGACAAAAGCCCAAACATAGGGAGAGGACATTTGAAATGGATTTGGGAAAATCAATATCTAATAAATAGTGTGCACACAATGATAAGATAAGACATATTTGTAAACATGATCTTCTGATGACAAACAACACAAAATGTTTCATCTTTGTAAAAATGATGCAATCAGGCCACAACAGATTGATGTAATGATCACGAGTGTTTTCTAAATGCATTGATAAGACAAAGATTAAAAAAAAGAAAATCTACTTTAATTATTGTAGTTTAATCTTATCAGGCTGATAGAAGTAGAGCTTATTAAGCCGTACAATTTGCTAATTATGTGTTATCTTGAAAGAAACTAATGTAGATGAAGCTTGTTTAGCATTTGTTAGTCTACATAGTTGTTGGTTACTTTATTTAATATAACCCAGGATAATGTACTGATATGTATCAGTCTCACTCTCATCCAAACCTAATTTTGGGGAAAAGGCTGTGCTTTAAATGTATAATGAACAAAGCAACAAGAACTTTCTGAGCCTGGAGTTGTTTTGTGTGTAAACTGTGGTTGAACTTTCTCCTTCTTTATGCATGATCCCATGAGTTCAGGAAGAGCAATCCAACACATGAAACTTTTATATGGCTTCATATGCAAGCAATTAAATATCATTAAAATGCATTGTTTGTGTTGAGCTGATTTTTGTCATGAATCATACTCCAAATTGACACTCAAATATCAGCTGCCAATTTTTTTAAACAAAAAATAAAAATTGTCTCGCAAATGTGAAGGGATGAACCATACTTTTAGCTTTGAGGTAAAGTGTGGATAGTTTTTCCAAAGTTGCATCAAAACTAAAACTTGAAACTGTACATTTAGAAGTAACATCAGCATTATATGAGTGAACGAGTAAAAAAAAACTATATTCAGTACCGTGTCCACTGTGGAAGCGAGTCCTCCTCTTCTCCTCAGACTTCATCCTGGCCTTAATGTAACCCTGGCACCTGCGCAGAAGCATATTCCCAAAACAATAAAAACCAATGTTACCACTAAACCGGCCAGCTCAAACCAGTTTATGGAACTTACGCAAAAAGATTGAAAAATAAGCAAATATTCTGACAGCAGAAATCACTGAAACACAACCGTTTATCCACTGGTCATTCAACAGCATCAGTTTTTTTTTTTTTGGGGTTGGCAAGATTAAACAAAAACAAAAAGGATGGCAATTTTCTTTCTCCTGCAATCAATTCTCTATTGAGGCAACTTTTGATCTTGCCTCAGTGGTATTCTTTTTCTTTCCTTCCATTTTTCCATTTTTTCAGTATTCACGAAGCCCCTCACTAAAAGCTTTTAAGGCTCAGTCTCCATAGAGAAAGGGACTTGGGACAAAAGCAGAAAACATTAGTATTCAGCAAAAAGAACAATTTTCCCCTCCATGTGAAACTATAAGACGCTACTCCTTTTATATTGAAAGACACACTTTGAAGCGCATTTATTTCATTACTTGTACGAAACTCATATCAAAAAGTTCTGTTTTGATATTCAGTCAAGATGCAAAAGATGATCAATGGTGAAGTTTTTTTTTTTCATAAACGGTAACTTTTTTGACTCCATATTATCCTCTGTGGCTCAGTCTTGGCACAATATAAAGCTGGAACAATATATGAAACTCATCCACACAGTACAATAACAGGAGGGAGATAACAGCAGTTCTCTGACAGACATCTGGACTGCTGTGATGCAAGCTCATTCACTACCGTACTGCCTCTAATAAGCTACATTATGAGTACAGTGTATATCAGCCAAAAATGAGGAACATGTATGCATCCTAACGTCAGAATACAAATACAGTATCCTTATTAATAATATGATCAAATATGGAATCAATGCTACTGTTTCCTGAGGACGTAAATTTACAAATTATTATCTCATGGGACGACACACACACACACACACACTTCAGCTCACATCACAATCACCTCAAAATATGGGCATGGATATCGACACAACAATTTCTCATTGTCATTTTAGTGCCATCAATGGTGAAACCATATGAACCAAAAGCGGTCTGAAGACAAGAATCCGAACCAACCTGTGGAGGTTAATGGAATGGAGCAAACGGCTGGTACATGCATTACATGCAGAGTAATTAGGCAGAAAATTGGCTCAGCCATTTGGAAAATAAGAGTGTCTGCTTGGTGGCGAAGAGAGTCCATTAACAGACTTCTGGTTGTAGCATCACTCTGGAGGTTATGACAAGAGCAGTGTGTGTGTGTGTGTGTGTGCGCGCGCGCGTGCGTGTGTCATACCGTCCAGTGATGAGGAGAAAGAGGGTGAGGATGACCAGCAGAGAGAAGCCTCCTACAGATGCTGTGACAACAACCAGAACTTGACCTTGATCTGCCACATCGGGATCTGAAAAAAAAAGTACATTATTAATATTGAACAGCATGCCAAATGGACATTTTATCAAAATAAAAGCAAAAATAAAATTTTGACTTGCTCTGTCCTTTATTCTATTTCAGTGTTGAACTTAGGGCGTGTATAGTTTAGTCCTATATGCTGATGTTGTGGACCTTGATTGTGCTTCTGTCTACACACTGAACAATCATGGGGAGTGTTTGTTTTTATTTTTTAATTTACTTATTGATTTTTCTTGGTGAAGCTTAGTAGATTGATGAACTCCCTTGATTGGGAATAATTAAATTGTCCGTCAGAATCTGAGTCTGTGAAGAAGAAAGTTTCATTTGTTGAAAAGTTGTTCAACTTTATACCTCTTACATACCAAATATATATATATATATATATATATATATATAGAGAGAGAGAGAGAGAGAGAGAGAGAGAGCAGTGTGTGTGTGTGTGTGTGTGTGTGTGTGTGTGTGTGCTCGTGCGTGCATGGATGATGGATGTTTCCTGATGGGTTGGTTGATGGGTTGGATATATATATATATATATATATATATATATTTGGTATGTATAAAGTTGAACAACTTTTCAACAAATGAAACTTTCTTCTTCACAGACTCAGATTCTGATGGACAATTTATAGGAATGGGTGAAAATGAGTAGAGACATTTCCTTGAGTAATGTTCAAATGACTTTACATAATTTGGAAGATGTGCATTTCTTCAATGATCCAAAGTGAGTTTGGTCTAATGTGAAGCTAAAGTAGAAAACAACCAGATACTGAATGCTGAATTAGCATTTTTTTACATGCAGCTACACATACATGTGCATTATATGTCTCTGAATAAACATATTCTCATTTGTCAAGATTTTATATAAGAGTCTTCATGTATACAATGCCCAAACTATGCATCGTTCAGATTATTGATAGCAGTTTACAAACTGTAATAAGTCTAACAGTCCCATCACAACAATGAACTTATAAAGCTTATCAACATCTATTTACAGTAAATTACTCATGCATTAAGAAACACTAATGAGTTTCACTGATCCATAATAAAGACCAACCATAAAGTGCTTTTAAAATTACTTTTTCAAGAAGTTGACCAACACGGATAACATCTTATCTTTGGCTCTGAAAGTCCCCTCATCTTCTGCGCTCTGTTTCCTAATAAAAACTTGCTACAATACAAATTTAAATGACTGTGCATTAGTGTAATTCTTACTAAAAACATAACCAAATGCAAACCTGGAGAAAACCACAATTCACACAGGCCCATTCTTCCACTCTGATACCTTCTGCTGCAGTTGCAAACTCAAAGTTGGAGCTGTAAGCCGTGTAGCCAGCAGCAGTGCGAGCCCGTACATGGAAGACATAAACAGTCGAGGGTTTGAGGCCTGTTACCACCACGCTGGGGCTTTTGGTGCGCGTTGATGAGTAACTCAGCTGCTCTTGCTCCTGCAGAAGCATAAACAGATTGAGAGGAATGATAAACGAAAAAGGCACATTTTGGGAGGGCAGATAAAACTGTTACTGTATAAACCTGTTATCATAAATCCGTTATATCTCAACAAAGTCACACATATCCTATTAACTACCAGGGCAGATGGTGAATGGAGCAGAGATAACAACACATTATGGATTCTCTACACTAATATTTGAGCTTCTGGATGCCAACAATACACATTGTTCATGTAATCACCGTGTTGTATTTCAGTATTGAAACAACAGCAATATATACTAATGTAACAATGAATCTATCAATGCAGGAATAGAAACACTTTTATAAGTATTTTCAATGACAATTTATTAGAAAACATACATTACCTTCTCATAGTATTTAACTTCATATTCCACTATGTCTGAGGACGGCAGTTCCATTCCTGACCAGGAGAGGGCAATGCTGTTTTGAGAGGCCCAGTCTTTCCTGACGACACCTACCAGAGCAGGACCTGATGATGCAGGATGCGGGGTTTGAGTCAAACAACAGAGAAGTAACTTTTACAATGATGAAACATGAAAGTTAAAGGGTTTAAGGAGCAGCCGAATTTCATATAACTTTATAGATGATGGATGTTTCCTGATGGGTTGGATCTTTTTATAGATATTCTTAAGATCAACAAAAGATGATGAAAAGCTTATCTGACTTACTATAGGATTTACTTATGATAGCAGAGTTTCTGAAATGTACCTTTGTTAATACTGAAGATTGTGAGAGAATCAAGAAAGAAAATCAATTTTTCACCGGTTTGAGACACTCAGTAGAGTCGCCTGTCCAAAAAGCCCAGCAGACGGGGGAAATAAGTGATCCCAGCCACTTCTCGGCTGCAATGAACTCTAAAGTGTATCGTCTGAGTTTAGGGACAGTACTGCAAAACACATTTCAAAAGTGCCTTCAGTCATCAAAAGAAAGATGTGAGCACTGAATGAAAAGTTTTACTGCTCCAAACAGCAAACACCCCCCCCTCAAAAAAAACTAAAAAACAACAAACATCTGAAATGGAATCCGTGAAAAGGGCCTACTGCAATATGCTCCTCCACTCTCCAGCTTACAGTACACAGTCTCAAGTAAAACAGGGTTTGAGAAATGTTACAACCTGGTAGCAATCTCAAAGAGGAACAGTGTCAGTATCACAAGAATGCCCGAGAGGAAAGAAAGGCCAGGAAACAACCTTTTTAGTGTTCACCCCAGTATAACGCGCAGCCTATGAGAAACACCTCTGTTAACCAAAGTTTGAGACCGACAGCAACTTTTTATCATGTTTGTCATTATAGCAGAATTTTGGGGGGAAATATTTTACACAAGGCTGCTGAGGACATCACAAAATCACCTCAGAGAGAGATCCAAATATTTACCATCAATTATTCATAAAGCCTCAGCATGAACAGAATATGATTTGGCAAACTAATAGATCCTGTCCCTCTGTTGTTGAGCGTGCTGTTTGGAAGATCATTAATGGAATACAAATTCAGGACCAGCCTGGCATCTGACACTGTCCTCATACTTAAAGAAGCACATGAACTCTCCCACCCTACCCTCACACACACGGAGCCACCGAAGTCGAGGGCACTCCAGAAAAAAACAAAAAGGTGTTGTGTTGTCGTATTAAGTCTGATGCATTTGGGTGCAGATCCGACCCTCGTATCTTGTCAAAAGGCCAAGAGTTTGTGGCAGCTTCTTTCCCGAGACACGACGCTTCACAGTTCAGTGGCTCGTGATGAAACAAAATAAAAAAAAATAAAAAAGGTGCACATAGAAGCTTGAATTTTATGCTGATTCCGGCAGAATCGGGAAGTCAAGGTGACAACTGACTACTACACGTAAGGTGTGCCCAACTTTTGCATCACAGCATCAAAATTAAGAAGCACAACTAAAAACATGTACACCCTTTAGCCGTGTTGTGTCTATGGCACACAGACAAGTACCAAAACCAGGATTTTTTATTTTTTTTTAAAGGGTTTAACAATGGATACCTTTTGAGAAGCGTCACGATTTCTCTCATTTATACAGTTACCGTGTAACATTACTCTACGGAAAAACTAAAAAAGAAGATTAACTGCCTCTATTGTTTCAGCATACTGTGTCTGTCTGCTTGCCATGACAGATAATCTGCGATATGACAGTCTATGCAACAAAGACTCAATATAATGCAACATCAATTTCAACAAATTTTAAATACATTTAAACACAAAGTTAATAAGTAATGATTGGTGAATTGTTTATGATGTGAATTAAAGTAAATGGATGTGAATTAAAGTAAATGTAAGCAAATAGATAAATCAATAGTGATGTTTTATTGTTAACATCGTTGTAACCCTGTAGATGCAATTAAGATACCTGACCTACTTATGAATGCGAGAATTACCTTAGTGGATAGGATTTATATCTTCTTCTGTATTTGTATATGCATAAGTATGTGGGGTAACCTGCTGGAGTTTCTATATTTTGTACATTGACATTTTTCACAAAGTGGAAAAACTCGAAAAACCCTCTACACACTCACACGAGAAGCTATTTTCGGGTTTGGGACCAATCAATCTGCTCATTAGATACCTTCTGCCATGCACGAGTGACTCAAAGAGAACAATTATGGTCATTATAGTTTAATCACAAGTCACACAGAAAAAAAGGTAATTGAGAATCTATAAGCTCTAGTTGGTTTATTGGCAACATGTAAAAATAGGTTAACCCTCGATGACAGATGCTCAAAGAGATGAAGAAAGGACAGGGAGAGGAAAGGGGAGAGAGGATGCGCGAACAGGGAGAGCTGTAAAGAAATCCCATGAGGTTGCATCTCCCCAGCATCTGAGCATATAAATAGAAGTCAGCCTTATTCCCAGAGCGGGGGGGGGGATTGGAGAACAGAATCCACTGGAGGAAAGGCAAAAAGAGAAAAGCAAGAGAGTTAAAAAAAAAAAAAAAACATCCACTGAATCAGGAAGAAACAAAACAGTAGAAACATGTGGATTTAGCATGTAAGAACTTTGTATGACCTGTTGACACAGTTTGTGCAAGATGACGGTAGTACTGGTATAACATTTTTTTTTTAATTATATAGTTTTGCACTCTGCAAGGTAGGGTATCTTTCTATCTTATCCAACTTATAGTCACTGGGCGCTGAACTCAATCTCAGCTGACGAAGGGTGGAGGCAGGGTAAATCACAGGGGCAAATGCAGTCTCGCATTCACAGATAAGGTACCGGTACTTTTAGTGTCATCTATCACCCTCAACTGGTTCTTGTGTGTTATTATATGTGAGGAAAGGCAAATATAAAGAGAAAGCCCCTGACCTCTGACTCAAACTGGAGACATTCTAGCTGTGATTTAGATTGGTAAACATCACCGGGCGGCTCAGAGTAGAACGTATGAAAAAAAGTCTGAAGCAATTAAATTACAATTAACTACTGAATATGTTATTTAATTAAGCTAATATGCAGGTAATGATGCCTTACTAAAGTACACACTCATAGATTTGATGCCATAATTGTTCGTAAGTGTCTCACCGATATGCCAGTAAGTTATCAAAATACACCCGAATGAGGCCAGTTGCTGACGTCTGCATCATTCACTTCACTCTCGTTATAATCTACTGAAGTGTAGAAAACTGGGTGCCCTCCTAAAACTATGTCAAAGTAAGAAACAAATGTAGTTGATGATTTTCAATTTATTATTTTCATTTGCATAGCAATGGAGCCTTATTGTGGCATTTTAAATTAAAATAAAATATGTTTAAAAATCCAATAATTCATCATGAGCATGAATAGGAAACAATGTAAAAGAGGAAAAGCAACTCCAGCATATGCACTCATCTACTGCAGCTTTCTGCTTGCATCAAACTTCAGATTTATACGAATCTCAACACGTACTTAAAACAGACTAATTCCTATTTTTGGATCATTACTCAGAGATTACTAAAAATATGCAACAGTTTGACAATTTGCTTAAATATTACTAAAACATGTTAGTATTTGGTTTCAATGAGTATTTATTTGTAAAAAAAAAGAAACAAAAAAAAGGAACAAACAAAATTGATAAACACAAATTCATCCCATTGAGGAAATTGTACATTAGATTGAATCCAATTAAAAGTTCCTAAAATGTGTGCACATAAAATCCTAAGATTTATAGATTTATAGATACATAAATAAATAAATACATACATACATACATACACATAAATAAATAAATAAATAAATAAATAAATAAATAAATAAATAAATAAATAAATAAAATATGTCTTACTATGCCAATGATTGCGCTCATGTCAATGATTTTTAATGTATTTCAGTCCTTCATCCATCTTCTGTACTGCTTTATCCAGTGCAGGGTACACTGTGGTCAGCAGTCCATCACAGGATAAACAACCAAACACTCATGCCTTTATCCTATTTAGAATCACCAATTGACCTCAGCAGAATGGAACTCCCTACCCAGGCTTGACCCACATCATGCTATGGAGTAACAATGCTAACTACCACACCACGGTCAGTCCAAGAAAATCATGTTCATCCTCAGCTGGGACAGCCGTCCCTCCAATCGTAGGTGAGAATTACTTTTATCAAAGACTGAGTCTGTATTTGTGGCTGCTGCTGCATGAGCACATTTTTGCCCTGTGCATCGTACATCTTATACACATTCACACGGATTTCTGTGTGCCTCTTTCCAGAATACCGCAGAGAACTTGGTGGGAGGAATCCTCAGTGAAAAACGCTCGGCTGAGCAACAACTACAAGGTTATTCTGAGCCGAGTGCAGTTCACTCCTCATAAACAGAGATGACGGTGCTCTCTCTGCTGACTTCAGAAGCTTTAGGACTTCTGATGGCCTCCATCAGAAAACCACCACTGTGCTTAACAGTGAAATTAGTTCACCAGGACTGCACACACACAAAAAGATATTCAAAATGGTTACCTGTGTATTCTGAGCATTCATAATGAAGCAGATACTGTTGAGCTCATGCGGCCGCAAAACTAACTGATCTTCGATGTACTGCATCATGTGAACACTCAAAACACTGAAAGAAATCACACATCTTCTTTAACTGAGCATTATAACTTATCAAGGTTAGACAAGCACACTGGCAACAGGGAAGAGGAATTATCAGTAATTCTGATTAATAGGTTTATCGTAATTAAAAGCATAATGAAGCATTAATATACAATTTACAAACAGACAGCACGCCAACAGAAAATAAATCAGTCTGCCTCCTTCTCACTAAGAAATCCCGTTAATTGCTAATTCTCCTTTTGATAGGCTATTATTTCATCATCGGCATAATATCACAATCAATTATGAGAATCACCTTGCAGTATCTGTTTTAATTGGCAATGAGACTGTCCATCCACAGTCCGGCAAAACAGAGGTTTGAACATGCACGGATTAGTAACGAGCATTTCTCTCCGCTCAATGACAGTTCTGCTTCATTTAAAACGACAAGCTTTCACACGCTTCAAGAGAGATTTGCACACCGTCAGATACACATTTAGATGTATAGAATATACACCGTGTGTTAGTCATGCAATGTATGTGCCATATATGCTTTGAAACTTGACTTCAAATAGACTTTCTAATGAAGACGTTCCCTCTTAAAGGATTTTTCCATCTTCACAGAATTTCAGATATAACTTGTTTGTTTTCTTATATTATTAACTCCTGACAGGAGCTTTAAAAAAAAAAAAAAAGTATTAGATGTGAGAGCAAATCTTTTTAGTTTTGTCCTTTCCTCAATTGCTGTAAAATGTACAGAACAGTGAGAATATAGCAAACAAGATGTCAGGATCACTTTATCCTACATCATTGCAGCTCGAACTTCAACACTGTACTCTCATTAATAGACACAGCTATATCTATTGAATACATTTATGTTGATTTAAAAACCAGAGCATGTTAGAAATGTGTGTGGGAGAAAAAAAAAAGAAAATACCATGAGGAGACACGATGGATGAGCACTGGGTAAATGATTATCTGAACATATGCTGTCTGTAGGTGGTACATGTCTGCAAATGGCAAGTACAGTATATGGTCTTTTTGACTGCTTATTTGCATATGCACCAGGTGTGTGTGTGTGTGTGTGTGTGTGTGTGTGTGTGTGTGTGTGTGTGTGTGTGTGTGTGTGTGTGTGTGTGTGTGTGTGTGTGTGTGTGCGTGCGTGCGTGCGCATACGCACGCATACAACATCTCTACTGAGGAAAAGCGGTTTGACAAGTTAATCCACTCCAAACATCCAGGGAACATCCCCACAGGCTGCTTCTCCTTCTCTGTGGAGATTATTTTGCATTCCTCCTTCCCTCCATCCGTCTGGCTACCTGTGCTGGAGAAACCGCTAAGAAGTGACACATGCTCCTTACACCTGACATCTGATTTCTTTAGTATGATGACAGGCAATCAGCATGCATTTCACTACTAATACCCCAATACAATACGTCTTCAAGTGTGTACACAAGTGTGGATCAGCCATGACAGTAATTTGAGAAAGACTTTTAATATGCAGGAGTATATATATATATATATGAATGTATTAGAAATAAAAAATGTGACCAATCGTTACTGATTCATAAACAATGCATGAGAGTGTGTTAGATAACCGAAGAGTGCAAGCCCCTAATCCTCATGGAGAGAGCCAATAAATGCATGAAGGTCGATGAGAAAACTGTACATTTTTGAATTTCACTCCAAAGAACACCATTCAGAAACACAGCCAGAAAAGGCTGAATAACAACGCATTTAAAATGTGTTCTGCCATTCACTTCACTCAGCCTGAGCGCCTCTCTGCCACTTATCGACTAGATCATTATTGCTGCCTCAATTCCCATAACATCTCATTGCGTTTGACACAGGAAGCTGCTCGATTTCTGGCTTTGCATTACGTACTATACACAGGGGCAGGATTTTTAACATTTTGCTCTGAATGACATCATGTTAGGAAGGTGTAGTGGTTAGTGCTTCTAGTAGGTATGAATGTGTGTCAGCTGGGATTGGCTGCAGCGTACCTTCACCTTAAGTTGGTGGATGGATGGATGGATGGATGAATGGATGACTTCCATCACAACAGCCATCAGTGTACCTGTGAGCTGTTTTTTTTTTTACCTGTATCTATATAGAACATTTTATTCTCCAGCAGTTATTCTGTAATCCCAAAGCATTCTTGGTGGGTTTACAGTGTCTTACTGTTGTATCATGTAGACTACCCCACTGATCTTTATGAATTAGTCACATTATGGGCTGACAGATTTCTACCGTAGTCAAGATTAAAATGTCTCAACAAGCATTGAGTGAACTCCGATGAAATTCATATTCATGGTGCTCATATCGTAGGTTTATAATTTTTTGATTTGTTTCCATTTCAACATTTCAGCTAAACCTTTTCTGATTTCTTCTAAATGGCTGAAAAGCTACTTCTAAATGTTGTACTGTAGGAATGTGTTGGCTCTCTCAAATCAAGAACGTCATTGAGCATATATCTTAACAAGGAAATGATTGTCTATAGAAAATAATCAAAATACCCATATTTCAACAGTTCATTGAATTGTTTCATTGAACTTTCAAGCAGAAATGCCATATGGCTTAGTGTTCAAAGAAGAGGCATAAACATCACTTTTCAATGAGGGTAATTAATGTGCTCCTTTTTGCAAGCATTTATCTGCATAGGAGAGTAAATATAATATTCTAAAGAGTGAATATGAATAATCATTTTGGCACAGCAGTGCCTGAGTCTTTTTAATTACAAAACAGCAGAGTACAGAACATTCAGAAAGTGACTTTTCATTTCAGCCCGCACCGAAAATCACTTCCACTGTTTGAATGCAGGGATGGAGCTTGTGGCAGGTCCCATCAGTTGTCTCTAATTATTGATTCAGTGACAGAACAAATAAAACCAGGCTAATATTGGATCTGCTTGCTCACTGCAGTCTGGACAATGCCAAACAGAGTTTTAGAGATAAAGGAAACTCCACTATTGGAAAGCACTTCTATGTCTTCTTATAAGCTGATTGTGTCACATTGTGTCTCAGGAGCCACAATCCTCCACTTGAAATTATTTTAGATGTTCAATAATTGCTTAAACGTCTGGGATTAATTCTTTTCGAGACAGCTTTTGACATTTTGATCTAGTGGGTTAAGATAAGATAATCGGTGTCATATCTAAAAGGAGAAAAAAAACACAATTTGAAATAAACATTTATTCACCCTCAATGTTCAAAGAGCAGAGACAACGTTTCGACGAATTTCATCCCAATACTGTCTTGCCGAACATGCTGAAAGAGGTGCAAATGTGTTCACATAGTACATCCCGGTATAATTTATTAATTCACTCCTATCCTTTCCTTCATTTCCACTGCACCCATCAATTATTCCATCCATATACTCGCCCTTAAAATATACGTGACGGATTGAACCGCAGGTCTCCTTTTTTTTTCTTAATTCAACCTTAAGACAATGCTCCCTGGTGAACTGGCAGCTGTGGCTGACCTCAGGTTAGCTGAGTTCTGCTAATTAGAGGTAGGTTCAGGTCACAGTGGCCCTGTCAGCTCTTTAAGGGTCACAAGCGTGTTTCACCTATTGACATGTGAAACTGAATGGAGAGACAAAGACTCTTGAACACAACACAGGAGGGAGGAAGGCAAATCTCGCAAGAGAAATCCTGCCATATATTTTCATTTGAACTCAGCTGCAATGAAAAGTATTCTGGGAGTATGAATACATTATTATGTAAGTATAAACATAGGCATGCATAGGCCATAAAGAGATTTGTAATTAATATTTTAAGGCTAAACATGGACAGCTGCAGCTTAACCTTGAAAATGAGAAGAAAAAAAATGTTCCGCAACAAGCAAGCAGGAAAATAACATTCTGATGAACAAATTGTTAATGTGTATGTAATACATACATCCTATTGAACATACATACTATGTATGTTCAATAGATATATGTTGTTTAAAAAAAAAAAAAGATAAATAAAAACAAAAATGCGAATTACAAATACTTATTGTAATGTTCCTGTAACCTAGTTATAGTTTTTTTCTTATTTTTTTGACTCAACATCAATCAATCTCAGGCTGAACTAAGTACTGAGTACCATTCCAGCAATTTCAAAAAGATTAATGTCCCGCACACACTACCATTGTGAAACTCTTTGTTATAAAACGCTCATATATATATATATATATATATATATAAAATTAGATGGATCAAAGTTGCTGCTGATTTATTCAGCAAGACAAGTCAAATATGTCATCACCTCCTCCCTCCCTGCTTCTGAATCCCTGGCAGTTTGCATACCAGCCAAACAGAAGCACAGACGACACCATCAACCACAGCCCTGGCCCACCTGGACACCTGGAAGGGGAATTATGTGCAAATGGTGTTTTTTGGACTTCAGTTCAACATTCAACGACATAATCCCCTCCGGACTGGTCACCACGCTGCAGGACAATGGACTCTCCTCCCTGTGCAGGTGGGTTTACAGCTTTCTGACCAGCAGACAACAGGTGGTTCTGTGTACTGAGCTCTCTGCGATACTCACTATACACTTATGACTGTGTGTCCACATCAGTCTCCAACACGTCTTTGCTGATGACACAGCAGTGGTGCGTTTGATCTCTAACAACAATGAGAAGCAGTATCTGATTGAGGTCACCCACATGGAGGACTTGTGCAGAGAAAACAGCCTCCTCCTGAACAACAGCAAGACCAAGGAGCTGATTGTGGATCACAGCAAGCAGCAGCAGAGGGTAGATCCCCCACTCAGGATCAGCAGGACTGAGCTTCAGGTACCTGGGGGTCAACATCACACAGGACCTGACGTTGTCCTGTTGCATCAACATCCTGATGATGAAAGCTCCACGGTGTCTCCATCACCGCCTGAGGGACTTTAAACTCCCTCTCAAGGTTCCCAGAAACTTTTACATCTGCACCACAGACAGTGTTTTTTTTCCTTTTTCTGGAGTATCATCACCTGGATGGGTAGCAACAATCAGCAAGACATCTTGGCCCTGAGGAGGGTGGTTCTCTTTGTGCGGAACACACCATCAGAACCACCCTCCACAACCTGCAGGACATTTACAACAAATGATGCAGGTTAAAGGCCAGGAAGATTCTGAGTGAGCCCACCCAGCCCAGCCACAAACTGTTCTCTCTGCTGTCGTCAGGGCGGCGTTACCGCTGCCTGAAGGCAAACACAGAGAGAATGAGGAGGAGCTTCTTCCCTCAGGCAGTTCACCTGCTGAACTGAAAAAAATAGACCTGACAATTTGCTTTGTAAAAATTGTGTGGTTGCACTACTGACACTGGTCTACCTATATTTATCTATTTATCCTTTATTTTCCATGTGCCTTAGTTTTCTGTAATACATCAATATTGTCAAATAGTGTGCCATTTTCCTTATTTGGGTTCGAAATTTGAATTTTTTAATCTTTATTCCTCTATTCTATAAAAACTGTTGTTTCGGTGCGCAGCATGTACTTAAAGCATTTAACTGTCCATTATACTACTGTATAGTGGTGGCTGGTCAATAGAGGGTGCCAGGGTGCTGGCCCCCTGGCGGAAGCAAGACCACATTTTTTTTTTAAATTTATAAAATATATGAATAAACTGTAATACTGTCAAAATTTGTTCATGCCAACAAGCAGATAATCTTCAATAAAAGAGAGGATATCTTGATTTCTAATTATTAACTCTGTCACATCTCTTATAATTTACCAGTTTGAAAGAAGAAATTTGTCTGAAAAGCTGCAGGTCAGGGAGAACTTTCTCCAGTATAGTTATTTTTATGAGGGTTCTTTCAAAGCATTCCAAAATGCTTTGAAAGATGAATTGATGTGTTGTTAGAACTCACTAGCCGCCGCTGTTACTGTATGTATCATTGCTGTGTGTGATATATAAAGGACTAGACTTGACTTGAGAATCTGCTTGATCGCAACAAGCCAACCAAACAGACAGAAATTGAAAGTGATCAACAAGCCTGCTACTCACCAGCTTGGTGTGTATTGACGGTGACATTTGCCAGCGATCGCGCAGCCATGACCAGCGCGGACACGCCATTCACAGCCTCGACATGGAAGGTGTAGTTGGCATGCATTGCGAAATCCAATATCGCCACAGAGGTACCAGTGATACCAAGCGGGCGAGGGATAAACCGCAGGTCTGGCTCACAGGGTTCACACTGTGTCACAACAGTGTCCGTGTCGCTTCCATCACAGCGCTGGCACAGGACGTTGTAAGTGATGTCTTTCCTGCCTCCTGTGTCACTGGGAGGCATCCACTGCAAGAAGAGAGCCGTGTCGTTGATCAATGAGACCAGGCTCCTGGGAGCTGACGGAGGCCCTGAAGAGAAAAGAAAAGTATTTGAAGACAACAACTCATTGGTAACTCACTTGTCACTTTTTTTTTTTTTTAGATATGGCTGTTTGTAGTGTCACATCACTCATATGACCTTGAGGATGAAGCAACAGTGGGCACATGAGCTCAAAAACAATCAGATAATTAAAGAAGTCAGCCACCTACAATATGTGCTCAATATGTAGGTAAAGTCAGGGTGTGGGCGGCTGGCTGTTAGCACATACAGATGTGTTTTATTCTAACAGCTTGTGTCCGTTTCTTGAATAAAACTGTAACAGCTCATATTTTACCACATTTCACAGATGTATTGTATCTGATTTGGCAAATATAAAAAAATTTACTGTTGCGATTGTGTCTTTGAACCTATAAGAGCGGCAATCCAGCACGCTGCTTGTCAATTTTTTCGAGGCAAGTGTCAGAAATGGCTATGTATGACTAAACAAGAGTTACAAGACTGAAATAAATACATTTTGAAAATTTGGGAAAAATGAAGATTACATTATTTCTGGAGAGAGGTGTATCACAAAAAGAGAGGCACTTTAAAAGTGTTGTACTAACTTGTACAAGCCATGGTGGTGGGGTCTTTGAGAGCCCTGTAGAAGCCTTTATCGCAGTGACAGATGGTGGCAGCCTGGTCATGGCTGGAGCTGTGTAAAGGACACTTGGAGCATTTGGTGTTCCCAGCATATGCTTTAAAGGAGCCCGGGTTACAAGCTGCAGAGAGAGCACAGAGGAAAAAGACCATTCTAAATGCTTTGTGTTGCTCACACAACTGCATTTCCATCAGCGCCCACATTTAATCCAAAACTCCAGCTGCTTCTCTACTCACCTGTGGTCTGACCTTATTTCCTAAGGTACAATAGATCACTGTCACTTCCTTATTAGAAATGCACTAAGAAAGAGCTTTTCAGATTATGGAAGTGCTAACACACACACACGCACGCACACACACACACACACACACACACGCACACACACACACACACACACACCTCAAAACCTGTACAGATGCTACATCTCTGAGTAACTTCAGGTTGAAACAATTCTGACAAACACGAGAGAAAATATCTGAATCCATCAACTTGGAACTTCTCACTAGAAAAAGGGAACATTTTAGAGTGTTAAGTGAAGCAATCTTGAATGACAGTATTTACTAATGATGCTCTCTAAATGCACTCGGTCATAAACATACTTTATAGAAAACAATCTATCTTTATTAATCGAGCATGCTTAATTTGCCGGTTATACAACCACAGGTGACTCGTTTGTAATTGGCGACAGTACCTGACAGCAAAACAGAAGTTTTCCATATAGCTATACATTTCCTCGTTGTAACATTATTATTATTGTGTATATATGTATATACATACACATATATTCTCAGCATGACATTCTAGAAAAATTATTTACAGCAATTATGTAAAATAGTATATGATTAAAAGTGCCACCATCTGGTGGCACTTTTAATCATCAGCCTTGACCTCATCTTCCTATTTAGATATACATTTAAACAAAATTAAAATTTTAGAGGGCTAATACAACAGAAAGAATTGCTGCCAGTGGTTTAATTTGAACTTTGAGTTCCCAAAAATGCATATAAAGTTTTTCGTGTTTGTTTGATAGCTGAAAAAAGTTATTAACATACAAATAATGAATTATGAAAATGTAATTACAGTCTGTTTCCATTCTGAAACCTCCATCCTTGTACATGGTCCATTAAATGAACTCAGTCCTCACCGTTTTCCATCCTTTCACCAGTTCACCTTATATGTCTTTCTTTCCATCAACTCAACTCACTCTCCTTTTCTTATCTTTTCAATTTTTGCCCCAATTGCTCTGCCACATTTTCACCTTTTCTTGTTTTTCATCTTTATTCCAATATATTTTCTCCTCCCATCTGTCCTCCTGCTTTCCTCCCCGCCGCTCATTCCCTTAAGGCTTATCAGAAGATGGCAAAACCATTGCAGATTGTCTCCTTCTTTCCAGGCGTAGCTCAGCAGAGGAGAATAAAGCACTAATAGCGCAGTTATTTAATATTCGAGAAATTTGGGGTATGTTTATTGCAGAGTTATTTGTTTGCTAATACTGTCGTGTGGGTGGGATAATAATTTCAGAATTAGCAAATAAATGTGCCAGCTACAGAACAGACAATGCAGTGACGGAACAGAAAGGAAACCCACACACAAATTCAATCAAGACTTCATGACAGGCTGCTAGAGGAGCTTCATAAGATCAACATTTTAATATTTTCCCTGGTATTCATAAACAACAACAAAAGAAAAGCAGCAGTGTGGCACATCTGGGTATTTCCTTCTTCTCCTCACACAAGGTTATTGAATGCTTCCTTTAAGAAAAAAATACTATTTTCTCCCAGTATTAGACATTTTATTCTCACATGAATGAGGTCTGTCAGTCATAAAGTTTGTCTTAATCTACCCAAACACTTTGTGATGGATTATTATTGTTTAGTTTGTTGACTTTATAGAAATCATTGAATATGTCCAAAATGTTGCCAAACTTACTCATGAAACAGTTGAATTGTTCTACTACACTCATAATAATGTCTTGTTTCTGCAGCTTGTAGGAGTGCATTCCTGCACAACAGCCCCAAGAATATCAGAAGACTAACTGAACCGTTTCATATACACCTCCCACTGACTCCCACCCACAGAGAAACATAACCTTTGACCCCCAAAATGAATTGTATTCTTCTTTTCTTAAAATCAGTGATACATGATCATGTGGGAGTTGCATGAAAGGAATCACTTGTTCTCAGCAATGTAAAATCTTATGATAATAGTGGAATACTGAATGTGTAGGCTTTGACATGGTGTTGGGAATTACAGTAACATGTTTCAGTGTCTTGAAGGTGTCATCACACTTGGGGTATCTTCTCGATAGACAGTGCTGTGTAAATGGAGATATTGTTTTATTATAATAAAAGATAAAAGAAAATACATGGTTGCTGATTAAAAACTCAAAGGCTGAACTACATATAAACATAAGTGGACATGTTACATCTTTAGATTTGAATGAAAGACCCTCATACAAAACATACACTTCTTTACAAACTTCTTTTTCCACTTATTTAAAAGTGCATGTTTAAGATCCAACAAATCCACGAAGGGATGTATACTTATGGTTTTTGAGTCAGTCACAACTGTACCATCAATATATATATCACAAAATATAGCATGATGCTCCAGCTGTGACAGTAATTGGTAGTCTCTTTACTGGACTTGACACTGAGCTTTAGGCTTGGTTTTTAATAGCACACACAGTCCCAGGAAAGGGAACTCCAAGACAGAAAGATTAAAACTCAACTCCTGTGATGCACTTCGGTAAGATCCCTCAACTTGAACCTCAGTTGCATAACATGCTCATTAATGAGTCTCTGGTGGGAGTAGTGTTACAAAGTGGGACTTGCCATCAGTTCCAGTCGTGCCCCCACCCTCACAGTTTTTCCCATGTAAGTATAACTCAGCAGGATTTGCCACTTGTGTGAGTCACTTTAAAAGATAAACAACAACAACAAAAAACATGTTCCCCAAAGACAATTTCTATGAAAGTAAGACTGTTGACAAGAGACCTCAGACTGCAGATAAATCCATTAATACTGGATTATGAAATGTAATCCTTGGAGGTATTAAGGGCCTATTTGTGAAAAATACCAAGAGGCAAAAAAGTTATTTTTATGAGTGACATCAACATAATGTAAAGTGTATGAGCAGATTTTGCTGCAGGGAACACTGGGGGGAAACACTTAAGTGCTCGAGCTGTGCCTACTGGGGTTGCAGGTTAAAGGCCTCAAAACAAAAGGTGATCTTTATTAAAGATGATGAACACAAAAGAAAACTTCCCCTGATGGAAGGTAACACAATATCCTGCAGTAGACAAAGTCATAATCAAAGAACCAGGAACCAGATCATAACCAGGAATCGTGAAAGCAAAGAACAAATCAATACAGCAATAGAAGTCCTTAACTTAGAGTAGGAATGTCATCCATCCATCCATCCATACATCCACCCATCCACTCACCATTTTATAATAAAAGAAAGACAAATGACAAAACACCTTTTCTCTGATGGGAAATCCCGAGCGACCACTTAATTTCATATTGGAGGAAACTGGATCACCCGAAGAAAGTACATGCACACACAGCAGGAACATGCAAACCCTACATAAAAAGGCCTAGCCCGCACGCAAACACATAACATTCATACTGTATCTCAGAATTGTGACCATTGTGCGGTCTCACATATCCTCGGTACCCACATACAACTTGTAGTAAGCTTGTTTGTTTGTTTGTTTTACATGTTTTCTATGTTTTATGCCTTGTCTCTTCTGTGCTTTTGAATTAACTTTTGATTTATTTGATTTATTTTATTTGATGTTTTTGATGTACAGCACTTTGGTTACCTTTTGGTTTTTTTAAAGGTGCTTTATAAATAAAGATTGAATTGAATTGAATTGAATTGAATACACCAAATACACGGAACATGCAACCTTCACATCAAAAGGACTCAAACCCACGCTGTTTTCATACTAATGCAGGGGCTAACCACCACTGTTGAGTGGCATACACTCACATTCATGCTTATGTACAATTTCAAGTCACTGGTTAACATTCAAATGCACATTTTTTTAGGCTGTAATACAAAAGTTGGTTTACACACTCCAACCAGACTCAAATTACTGAAATTCTAGCAGTGAGATATTTTATTCAAATCATTCAATTTCAACAGCTACATCTGCGAGAACATTTTTGTTATTGAAACAGTATTATGTCTACCAATTGTTTTTTGTTAGTAAAAAATTGAGAAATAACTTGCACTTTGCAGAAAAGAATATTCCCCCCAAAAAAGGAAGTAACACACAAGACAATAAAACCTCATGAAGTGGTTGGAAAGAGGAGATGAGACAGAAGATTGACATACAGACAGAAATCTCGCCACAATCACATTGCTGCTTAGCTCCTAATGAGAAGAGTAATTTGTCACAGAGTTTCCAATTTTTGAGGGACCTCATTCACATGGATATTACTTTCCTCCCAAGTGGAGGTCCTGCCAAAGGCAACAAACACACAGATTCATTTAAAATTCCAGCTGCTCCCTGCTCTCAAGTATAAGCTGGGAAGATCACCACCAAAAAGCAATCACAACACTCATAGCACTATTTCTATCAAAAAGTTGGAAAACATATTGCGCACACAAACACACAAATGCACACACGGGCACACACACACCCACGCAGAGACATGCGAGATCCAATTTGTTTAAAGTCACTTCTTTGGGTTTTCGTCGAGCCATTTTTCTTTCTCACATCTTTCTTATGAGAGAAACAAAACACGGGCTCGTTCCCAGGGAAAAAGCTCTTCTTGTCCATGAAAAATACAGATATTTTTAAAAGCTGAGCCACTCCATGAAGAAATTCTTCAGTCAGTTAATTTCACTTTTCGTTAATCAATTGATTGTTCATAGTCATGAACAAAAGGAGGACCCTCTTAGTTTCCACAAGTCAGAAGCAGAAAAAGAGAAGCGCAATCAAATCCACAGATCTGAAAAGCTGGAAGCAGAGATGAGCTGCACAACAGGGCAGAAAATGTTACACCAAGAGTACGTTTTGTTCCCATCAGGAGGACTCAAATTGACTTAAAATGAATCTGATTACTGAAATCTATATTCTTCATTTTGTTTGGCAAGTTGGGATCCATGCAGCAAACAGTGCCCGCAACACTGTTGCATCACCGTCTCAAACTTCATGTGAGGAATTTGATATGAAGTAGCCGAGATGGTTCTGATATTCTTTACTGAAGTAGAAAAATAGATAATTTACCTGAGCAAAATAAAAGAAATGTACAGGTTCTGAAGTATACTCAGTATAAACAGTTTCAGTTCAATTTCAACCAATATCAATAATTATTATGTCATAACTTTATTGTTTTTCACACAATTTTCAATTATTATGACAATAACTGTTGAACTATTTGTGTTTTCATCAAATGAATGACATCTGTTATCACCTGACAACCGGTATTAGGTGTCATGAAAAAAAAACACCTAAAAAAACAATGAAGTAGCATCCTGACTAAACATATTCCAGTGTTTGTGATAATTTCATCAATTGTTGTGCCTCTTATCTTAAATATTCAGAAAATACTCAAATTATATGCAAATTAGAAAAACACATGTGGAAAATATATGGATTGTATATGATTAATGTATTGAAAACAAATTCATTAAAAAGGTGAAACAAAATCAAGTTAAGATTATTATACATCTGGTGCTGTAAAAGCTGTCAAAACAATTCACCAATTTGGACAAATTGTGCAGAGTGAATGGGACGACCGATTTGATTATTTCACTTTAAATCTGAGTCCTTATAGAAGTTGAAAGAGATAACAAGACGCTTTTGAGAATGTAAAAAGTAGAGAAGACAGACATTTCTGTTCAAAAGCAAAATGTCACCACAAAGTAAGTACAAACTCTTTGCTACTTGCCTCCACTGGTTGAGAGAAGACTTCACAGCAGAGCCCTCTTTAAGATCCATTTGTTTCTTTCTCCCTCATGCAATTTCACCTTTTATAATCACATTTCCTTGTTCCTTTTAGGTACTCCTCACTTCAATATTCAGTTTGGTTCTTTCATTTCACATCATTGATGTGAAATTTCTGTCCTTTCTGTCTGAAAAACGCTGATGATTGGAACCAAACCTGGGAGCTGGAAGGTGTTCTGGTTTTCTTCAGACCCTATAGGAAGACATAGGAGACTGTAGGTCTCCTTGTGTTTCTGCACTACAACAATGTGCGTCAT
This sequence comes from Blennius ocellaris, assembly GCF_963422515.1. Classification (NCBI taxonomy): domain Eukaryota; kingdom Metazoa; phylum Chordata; class Actinopteri; order Blenniiformes; family Blenniidae; genus Blennius; species Blennius ocellaris. The sequence goes on along the minus strand of NC_137650.1, from coordinate 26,921,060 downwards.
AATTTGAGCTTAAGTTTGCATTTAGTTTCTTTCAGTAAGGAGGTAAGAGGGTCATTTGAAAAAATGTAAAAGTATGAACTGAAGGGTATGTTTGACGTTAACCGAGCTTATAAATGAAGGAAACACTGTGCTCAGTTGTGCCACCTACACAGAAGCAGAGGTAGTGCTCTAGTTTTCAATTGGATTGGTTTGGATTGGATTGGATTGGATTGGATACATTTTCAATTCAATTCAATTCAATTCAATTCAATTCAATTCTATTCAATATCATTGCTTTAAGGCACTTTTGCTGAGAAAAATCCAACAATTACACATGAGCAAGCATAAATAAAAAGCTGTGGCAGTTTTCTACTGTTCATTTGCAAATGAAATACACTCTATTCTTTCGAAAATGATGACATGTTCCCCAAAACGTTTGAGACTGTTATTGTTCAACCCATACTACTGTAAGACAAACAATCTGGATGAATCACTTTATAAGATCAAACCTGTTTCCAATCTGTCGTTTCAAAGTAATAGGGGACTGAGATTTTAGAAAGGATTGGTTTTAACCACCAGTTGAATGATGTTATTAACCCCAGAAGCTTTTCAGAAATCTGTCTATCTGTCTGGCCCGAGAAACAGTTTTTGACATACTTATAGATAACACAATTTATTTGGACTGACTTCAAAATCCTCTTGGCATCTACTGTTTTACAATGTTGTCAATTATATTAATCTGATAGAGAATGTAAAGTTTGGAAGAAGTTCATAGTGATTTTATGACTCCAGGGATCAAAGTTAGGCTGAATAGATTTTAATCTTTATGTTCACATTCAGAACTTTTATCAGTAGTTATCAGGGGGAAAATACTCTAAAAATCATCTTGATGAACTGATTAAAAAATGATCTCCACATATTTTATTGGTGACAAACAGTGAGAACACAAAGAACAAGAAATATGCAAACGAGATGATTTGAAATAATTGGAATGAAATATGGATTTACTTTTTATGAAACCTTTGCTGTCTGCACGTCCCAATGTCCCATCAGGCAGAAGAGCATGAAGATGTTTATTTGTTTGGTCTCGCAGGTTATTTCATTATAAGTGCAAGTGGACTGCATTTTATAGTACTTCCATTTGTGCCAATAAGCATGCTTGAGTATGAAACAAGTGATGCCTGGAGATGAGAATTAATTAATCGACACGCTGCACAAGCTGATGTGGAAGTCTGGCCAGGACTGGAAAAATCAACCCCAGTGCTCGCGAGATGACCAGTGGAAGTTGGTTGGAAACACATAATAAATAATCTTTGTCCTGTGGTGAAAAGCATCAATTTAGTCATTTTAGAAGGTAATCTCATGAGAATTGATCTCCCAAGATGCATCGCTTGCCCGTCTGCAGGAACGTGATGATGCGCCAGCTTTGAGATTTCAAGTTGTTTGGGTGAGTGGAGTTGGAAGCTTTCGCTTGGCTTTACGTCGTCAGAAACAGATGGAGCCAGAGACTATGTTTACTCTGGTCTCCCAGCTTTGATATGCAGATGGGAAGTTCACAGAGAATGAGTGATGCTCTAGTCTAGCAGTGCTGTGTTAGAGGCCAGAGTAAACACAGCCCTTAATGGACAGAAGAGGTGCTTGGTGACTCGGATACAACCAGGAGATGTATTGATTTCTTCATTTACTATTCCATCTTACGTGGATTCGAGGTCACGGGTTTGTTCTTCTGCCTGGAATTCATGAGTAAAATGCATATATTCCATTTCTGAAAGTCTGTGGTACGTATAGGTTTATAGCATTAGACAGGAAAAGTGAAATATCTGATGGGCTTCATTGTGTCACTCTACAATATTAGTTACTGTCAGATTTAGTGAACAGTGCAGAGGGAGTTATAGTGTTTTAGTTTCAATATCATTAAAGAAAAGTACAGGTTGTGACTGCAGCAAAAAAAACTGACAAAAAATATTTGAAGTTTTCAGCAATGTGAGGGTGTAATCACTCATCCTGCTGGTGGGTTTTTGCTCTTCTGCTCTGATTCAAATGATATTTGAAAAGACATCTCTATTAGCCTCCCCTGCAATTCATCGCCCCCTTTTGAATATGATGCTGTGACGAAAGGATGTGGAACAAATAGCATTAGCACTATGATGTTGCCTTATCTAGGTCATGATATAACCAAGCCTATCTTTGAGTAATCCTCTTGTGGCTGACACTGAATGAAAGGAATAGAATAATAAAGCGCTCGATTGAGATGTCAGAACAGTCTGGCAGAATGCTATTGGGGTGGAAAGCAGGGTTTGATAAGCGCTGATGCCTTTGTTTAGGCAGCTGGGAGGGAAAGATGGACGTGTTAGTGCAGAGCTCTGCTTATATTTGGGAGCGCTAGGGCTTTCCCTATTCTCTCTCTCCCACTCTCTCTCTCTTGCACTCCCTCCCTCCCTCGCTTTCTCTCTCTCTGCCTCTTTTGCTCTTTCCCCATGCTGCCTCTCAGACAGCTTTGATCACAGTACCCTTTGAAGCAGTGTTCCAAAATGAAAACGAGGAGAAAGCAGAAGTCATCGCAAGTTCATACCTAAACTTCCTGCAACTACTTGCAAAGTGCACATCTTCATTACAGCACAAGCCCTGGCAGACCTATGGAAATTATTGATGAGAAAAAAAATAATTGGCCATGAATCCTTGAAGTCATAAATCATTAATCGTAATGCCATAATGCATTGTTTCTATTGACCATCTCTTTTAACAGTAATGAGTCCAAAGATGTTGTTCCAATCAGTGCACAGGAAGAAAAAACAACTACACAGCTTAGCAGTACCACTTGTCTTCTCTTCTACTATAGTATTTTGAAGAGGAAATTGTGATTGTCTGATTGGACTTGTTTTCCTCCAGACTAACAATCTCACAATAAGATTGGTTTAAGTTTCATATGTCCATGGGAGAGACAACCTGGAAACATGTCTTGTATTGGCGCTGCAAAAATGAGTCAAAACTAACTGATGAGAAGAAAATTAATCAGCTGCAATTTTGGCAGAGAAGCAGTAATTTCACGTATTTCAGGCATAAACATCCTCCGGTTCAAATCCTGCAAATGTTGAACTGTACTTGAACTGCTGATTGGAGAGAATTAGCTATTTGATGCCAATAGTTTGGGTTCAGGGAAAGTTATTGCACTTTATTATTTTATTTTTGTCTATGAGACCATAAACAAGAAAAAAACATTTAAAAAAATAAATAATTAAAGGAAATTATTCTTCCATACACATTTTTTATTGTTTCAATGTTGGGGGGAGTTGCTTTTTTTTTTTTTTGCATTCATGCATGCATGCATCAGACAGATGGGCTCTCGTAGCCCTAGGAAACTGTACACCAAGAACTTTGCATTCTGACTTTCATCTGCAATTTAAATACACTTAATGTGATTATAGTGGCTTTAATCCTTTTGAAAAAATTGTAGTTTTGGTGCTATTATAATTATTATTTATGATCATTTGTTGTGGTAACCTTACAACCATAATTAAATAGTTTGTTCTGCCCTTGTTGATTTCATGATGGCTCAAACAGCAAATATTCAATCGTTGCCTATAAAACGGAAGCTGAAGGCACATCAGCAGCAGCCACATATTCAAATATAGTTTGCTGATCAGAACTAGACATGTCTCATACATAATGTGTATACCAGTCTAGGTGTCATTATCATATATATGTGGTTATCTATTCATAAGGTTGCAAAACAACCTTGGGGTTTTAGTTCATGGTAAATTTGGCAACGATGTAATGAGGAATTTTGATTTGTTAGCTGTTTAATTTTCAAGATGAGATGACCTATTTGATCTATTAGTAATGCCCATATAGGTTTTCGGGAAAATATATTCAATCATCCCAATCTAAAATTACATTACAGTGTTACTGTCAGCAAGAGGTATGTACTCACGGAGGGCTGGCAGTTTGTTAGCAGCGTACAGCATCTATGGCTGTAAAAAGGCTAGCACTTATCATTTTCCAAGTGCCAAGTGGGTTATTGCTGCAAGAGTTAGTGACCCATTCATCGCAGTGGCTGCCAAGATCCCCTTGACACTGTTGCAACTGCAGTACAATTGAACAAAGCAACTAGAGCCAGCCAAGGCGGATGAAAAGGGAGGGTATGGATAGGACCTATACGAGGGACACCATTGAGAGGGCTGCTCCTGAGCTGCCGTCTCATCCATAATCTCTCCTGACAGGCTTCTGTGTTCTTTAACTTGAAATGATTGAAAGTGAGAGCGAGAGAAAAGATAAATAAAAAGCAGATAAAAGAGACAATGATAAAAAAGAAAAATTACACCCGAGGAGCAAATAAAGGCGATATTACAGCCTGTCCTACATATCAGTTGTACTAATGACTGCTGGAATTCTCTCTGTAAAGCCCTGAGTAACTACATCACCACAGGGGTACTGCATGAATTTCCTATCAACCAGCAAAGACTTCTGTAAATCTGCAAAATGTGGCAAGTAACACGTACTATTATTCTATTGTAAGCATACTGCCGGTGTTGCTCAATTCAGCTCGTGCCTTAATTGCAAGCAAAAGTGTGAGTGTTGTAAATGAACAGGAAGGTCGGGGAGTTTTAGGGATAAAAAAAAAACAAAAAAAAACTAGGTGCAAGCTAAATTAGCTGTGAAACTAACAAATGAAGGCAATTAGCCAGCTAGCTCCAAGCCTGTCTGCACAGTCTAATTGAGAAACCAGGCCAAAGACTATCTGGAACAAACCAACAGTTTCTTCAACTTTTTTCTAATCTGTTCAGCTGACAATGGGCCACATTTAGGTAATGCTGATATGACTAATTAGAGAGAGGGCATCCTGAAAATCCATTTGCAAAAGCATTTTGGTATTTATAGAGGCTTTTAGATTTGGAGTGGTTTTATGTAAATGTTAATTGGCCGGATGTTTGCAGTTATCCACACAGAATGATATTTGTCAAGGGAACGTTGGACATAAACACCCAGAGTCCAAAAACAGCTTGATTGTTACAAGAAATTGCTTTCCCATTTACACCACATAATTGACAGAGTCCAGAGAGGTCCTCATGAGCGCCAATGTAATGATTTTTGAAATGCCAGAAAAGTCTGAGTGATACACGCAATCTCTTCCGATTTGAATTGTTTTCAGCCACTTTGAGGGAAAGGATGACAAAAACAGTAGTGACTGAAATAAAAGGCAGGAATGAAAGCAGAGGAATGAAGGGGGAGCAAATGGAGGGTAAACAAAGTGGACAAGAGTGCAGAGAAGATGACGAGGGGAGGCGGAGCTGACGGGAGATGAATAGAAATGTGGATGGAAAGGATCAGACGAGGATGCAAGATCTTAGAGTGAGAGGAGGGAATATCAGCACTGTAAAGTCAAAGTCCTGCAGATGACTGGAGAGGCCCAAGAGATCTGTTGGTGTGATGCAACCCCTCTTCTCTTCTCTTCTCTCCTCCCCTCCCCTCCCCTCCCCTGTCCTCTCCTCTCCTCTCCTCTCCTCTCATCTCCTCTCCTATTTACTTGCCCTTCTCTCTTCACCTGCAGCTTTACCACACTGAAGGTGAAGTACACTGTTCTAAAATTAGTACAAACACACGTATACAAACACGCACAAACACACAGTGAGAGGAGCGTCTCACCTCGGCAGAAGCCATCTATCTCCTCGTGGCCAATGCTACAGACACAGCGGCCCAGCGGTACCAGCCAGTCTCCATCAGCGCCACAGTACAGTTTTGGTGTGTCCTTCTCCTCTGCGTTATCCACACATGCACCCCTGACTTCAACCAGAGACGACGAGTCCATATGAGGCACCGTGTCAGGAAATTCTGCCAAGTTCCTTAAAGTCGATGGGCAACGTTTGTAGAAGACCTTCAGGGGAAACAAACACCAAAACAAACAAAAAAAAAATACAGATTGTTGAAGTATTCCCCAGAATAAAGGTTCATAGCTGCAGTTTATGCAAACTTAAGTCACGCCACCTTGCTCACTGACCTTGACAGACACAAGAGCGATGCACGCCCCCACATCTTGAAAAGCCAAGTAGAAGCCCTTCTGCGTCACTGGGCCCACCTCCCTCACCTCGGTATTGAGGCGAAGAACGCGATCTCCCAGATCTGTTTGTGTGAAGCTCTCATCTGCTGCAATGGTGTCCACCTGGAAGGCAACAACAACAACAACTTAATTACTTTTATTGAATGATACCAGTGTTGCATCCGAAAAGTCCTTTTAGCAAGACGGAGTCGATAACCAACCTTGGCGTAGTCACTTGGACGAAACCTCGTGGCCGTGGGGAGCGGTTCTTCTGTCTGCAGGTAAAACAGATTGAAGGTTTCCTTACAGGTTCCCGACACCCAGGGGATGGAGTTGCAGTCTCTCAGTGTGAAACGCAGCTCCACATATACCTTGGATTAAATAAATAAAGACAAACAAATAAGAAAATATATCAGTAATCACGACATTTTCCAGGCTCTTTTAATGTACGTTTTTGAAGTATTTAGTTTTTAAATGAACTAAAGTACCATTTATACCATGTAATCTATTCTGTGAGTTTTCAAACAAGCTTCTACTCAGTTTGCTCACAATGTAAATTTACATTCAGATTTCAGATGTGCATTTTTGTCTCGAGTTCATGTATTCTTTGAACAGAGAATATTCCATGTTTATATACAGGTAATATTAAAAAAATAAACCCACTAACTGAATTGAATGCCTACTAAATGCCACAAAAAAAAAAATCCAGTGATAAAAATCTGATAGTCATCTTATTTTCTGAGAAGAGTACAAAGTACAAACCTCTTTGTACTTCTTATTGAGTAAGTAATAAACAGCAGTTTTACACAAACCTCCAGTACTATTTCCGCCATTGAAAATATATAAAATTTATTTGAAAATAAATAACAGAAAAAAACAATATAACATTGATAAAATGTAGATGTGTTCTTTTTAAAACCACAAAGAAGGGAGATTTCAAAACCTGATGGTCCAGACCCTGAGGGTTTTCAGTATTTTAGGCTACAGCTGTGTTTCGCATATAATAGGAAGCACTGCTTTCAAGGTGCAAAGAAGTAATCCTACATCTTACGAGCCACTCTAATGGAACTCAGCCCCTTGAGAGTGAACTTGTTATTTTTGCTACTTTAAGGTACATCTGACTGCCATTTTCCCTGCTGATGGTTTACGTAGATGATTGAAATCCCCCAGGGGACTCTGACGCTCAACCTTGAGACAATGTCAAAACAACAAACCCCACTTCAAGGCCACTTTATGAGTTCTGTGTTTGAGAAAAAAAAAAAAAAAAGATTAAACAAGCATCTGAAGAAGAGTTGTAATGTGGTGCAGACCCTCTGAGCAGCTTGTCGTTGGATCCATCCGGACCGCAGCCAGTTGTTCTGGTTTGGCTCCATTACGTGGCAAACCTGGAAGGTGTGAATCGGTCTGTTTTGCTCATCCATCTCTGTGATGGCATCCCACTGTAAAGTACAGACACATATAGAAAGCAGTGTTCAGTAAGTCTGTGGCTTGTGCAACAAAAAGACAGACTTAATGTAAGTGGCAGTGACTTAATGGTACATTTAAATATGTGTATAGAATACACCATTGTAGCTTATTCTGCATTGTTGAGATTCTATTTGGAGAACATGATAAATGCATCCATTTCAAAATGTTCTATCTGTGCACCTTTCTTTGCTTGTTAATGAAACGTAATTTCTATAGAAACATGGTGTTTCAGAGATGTCAAGTTAGTTTTTACCAAATGTTTTCAAGCTGTTGCATCAGCCAGACTCCCTCATTTGTCTGCTCTGCTTTAACAGTGTTATGATCAGAGCTACAAAATCCCTAACATTCATTGACAGGACTTTTCTCTCGCTACTCCTGTGGCATTACATGTGCCGCTGACACTGTGCCAATTACACATATAAAGACATCGTAATAACTAAATAGTATGAGAACAACTGGCTGCACTTATTTGATTCACTTCTGAATTGGCCAAGGTGAAGACAAACTCATTACGTCACATTTTTTATTAAAAATACTGTTTATAAAGCAGTAATCTTGTTGCTCCGGCTATTACTAATGATTTATCTGTTCTTCCTTGTGTTTAGAAATTATTTATATTATTTGGTTAAAGACAAAATTATAAAAAAAATTCTATTCTACAACTTAAAAAAAAATAACCCAACAAAAAGCCCCAACATGTGAATTATCATGCATTGACTATACAAAATTAATCTGCATGTGATTCTCATTAAAAAATAACACATTTTGATCTACCGATTTACAAAGATCTGCCCGAAGAACAGAAAAGGTTAGAGAACTGGAGAAAATGAGGGGGAAGATACAGAACTTTAAAGGTTCCACAACTTAAAAATGAATGCACATTAATCCCTGATGAGATCTGCAGCCTCAAAGTGAGTAAACTTAAAGGATTCAAATTTCTCACTGACTACACAGTGTACTGTCATTAACAATATATTACAGCCTGAAAACAAGAACAAGCTGCACTGTACTGCCTGGTTTCTATCTTTTATAGCTATGCCATATTAATTATTCTGCCACATGTGATATCTTCATCACATGAACTGACCAGAAATATGGGAAAATATAGAAGGTATGGATAAAAAACAAAACATATTTGTGGGGTTTTTAACATCACCACTTGAGAAAGATCTGAATGCTAACCAATCGCAATGAATCATAACTACTACACAGTTTAAGACTATTCAAGGTATAACATTCAATGCCTGAAAATAGAGAAATAAAACTTTGCACCAAATGGCCACCAGTGGGTGTGTCAAACATTTATAACATTAGTTTCTCAGGACATGTCAATTCAAGTTAAAAATCTATTTGCACATGTAATCGGATATATGTACACAGGAGTTATAAAAACACCAAAAGGCTTGTTGAGAGAATTTCACCCAATAGAACAAAACGTAATCATCAAAATAAACAATTATTCAAACAAAGTCAAACCTAGACAATATGAATCATCTACAACATTTAAATAACAACACAAATAAAGATAATATGAGTGAACAGAGACCTAGAATTAAAATACTAGCAGAAACACACAGTCATGGTGAAAAACTGCAGACATTTACAGATGAGGCTATCATGGAAACATTTTTTTTTTTTACAAAACTTTTTACGGCCATAAACTCTCAATTTAATTTGGTGCTTGTAACATCTGAGGTTTGGAAGTTGTCCTTGTATGAAAATTGACTCCCATCCAAAAAAACATTGTAATTTAAATGACCTGAATGCAACCAGGTGATCAAACAAACTGAACCTTTTCAATTGCATTTATTTTTATTTATATGGTGCCAATAACAACATAGTCATGTCAAGGCACTTTTACAGATTTGCCATATAGTGAAAGGGTTTATTTAGATTTTCAGCTGAGGCTGCTGTCATCAAGCTTATAGAGGGTTTGATTCAGGGGCTCGGGACAGACAGCAGATATGTGGAGGATTGTGCACAGGGGTCTGTTATGATATTGAGAAAAAAGATATCCTTATGTTGTTTTGCCAACATGTGCAAAAATGCAACACATATTTCCCAGAATTGAAGACAAAACAAACAATGTTTTTAGTCTATGCTGTCTTTGTGAATTTGGACGGAGTGGCTTGATGGGCCGTGATGGCAGGTCACAGTCAGTAATCCTTCTCCCGGAGTCTCTTCTCGCCCAGTCTGAAAGCGACTTCAGCTGACGCTTCCTCCATGATTGCACAAGGATCATTTCCAGGTCAGAGCCTGGAGCACGAAGGTTATAAGAAAGCACGAGAAACTACACAGAAACAGACTGCACACTGGTTATTGATTTCACTCTCCACCATGTTGGCGCCAACATTATGTAAATCCATAGCGGTGATATCCGCAAACTGAAGTGTTCATGAGGGGAAAATTAGCCAGCTGATCGTGACCAGCATAGATTTGAAAACGTAAACCTCAATGCCGGAGACACTGAGGAAATTGAAACCAGTTCAGTAGAGTGTTCTGAAATAAAACTTATTTAATAACACTTCAACCTTGACTGGAGTGCACAAAAGCAATTAATCTTATATTAATTAAACGATCTAAATAAGTTCTATGTGACAACCATGGGCCAAATGATTAATCAATCCCATCCAACCCCCATTTGTTTGTATCTCAGGCTTCCAAATATTGTCGAGCCAGGGAGTGTTTTTAAATATAAAGTGGACTCTGAGGAAAACAAACACAGCCACTTCCTGTAATACGCTGCAACAATGTAATTTCAACCAAAGCTGCCATAAATTCAGTCTTCACAAATGTAAACATGCTCAGTTTTGTTTAAGCTATTAAGATCATTTAACTGTGAATGAATGAATAATGATGATGATACATATGTTGATACAATGATACAAAAAAACTGCAAAATGCTGTTCACTTTAAGTGATCAAGAAAAGGATAGTCCAGTGGCTTATTTATGCTTCTCCTATAAGTTATATGGAATATTAACCTATTATAACCTATAATATGGTTAAAATACATGTGAGGGTCATAACTATAGAGACACCTGCAGTGCAGCTCAATACCATCACATCTATGACCTATGAATTAAAGAATTAGTTACAGCATATTACCTTCTATTGAAATATTCCATGCAAAAAAACTTGTACAAGATCAGAATAGACCGTACAAGTTTCAATGACAATTTGATTTTATCATAAACGAGAGCTGTTGAGAGTTTGTAGATGTGGACCATGAGAAGGATACATGCACAGTGTTTCTCAAAAAGTGCTCGTACAAAAAATACAATTGTTTTCGCCCCCTCTATTTCTGTATGCGCAGCAGCTGCCAAATGCATTAGAATTTGAAGGGCAAAGATAGTTGCAGTCTTTATTCTTTATTCTGACAACAAAAAACAAACTGATTTTACCTTAAATGTATACATATTAACTTTAATTAATTTTTGCAAAAAATACATATATATTAATTAACTTGTCTATTCTTTATATTGTGATTTCTTTTTAAAAACTTGCATTGTGGAGGTCACATACTGGCTTCACTTGAATGTGGCTATTGAACAACACAAAAATTATAGCTAAAGTGGATTTGTTTTGAAAAATATTTGACTTGGAGGTTTGGGTATTTAAGCTTTTCTGTACATATTATCTGAGCTGCTCATGCTGCAAAGGCCCAAGGAGTACCTATGTCATTGAGTTTTGTCCTTGGGAAAGCTTAAACATTAAGACAGTCATATTGGAATTCATCGGATAGTTGTTGACACCTTTCAAACTGGACCAAAGTAGATGACTGACAGGCATTTCAATCCACACAGCCCTGCTGCTGAATTCCATCATATCCAGACACTCACACTATTGTTGCATATAACTTTCCAGCTTCTGTAGTGCTTTATGACATGCCTTTCAGTCTGGTGTAAAAGACAAGATCCACTTTATATAAGAGGAGTTTCTCCAACACACACTATATATTGTCTTATCAGTTCCCTTGTTACAAGGCTTGAAATTGAGTATCTTTGGTTTGCATACGATCGGCATTAAGTAATTGGAGTACCATTAAGCATGCAAACATGACAAAATGGTGATTTGTCACTTTGTGTGTCTCAGTTTTCCAAAAAGCACCCTTGGGAGGTGGCATGGTTCACAGCAGAGAAAACAAACGCAAACCCCAGGTTTGAAAGATGAGCTGCAGCCTGCACTCTCTGAGGCAATCAGATATGCACCAAATCGCACTGCCTATTAGTCCCCAGCTTAGCAGACTGCAGCAGACAGAAAGCAGGTTCCCAGTACAAGCTATAGGACTAATTAATGCACTGAAGTCACTCTAAAATGGCCCTATGAGAACGCAAGACCATGTGTTCTGAAACTGTCATGAAAATGTTTTCCGACTGGTTCTGTGATAAAATATAGACACTTAGTTTGGCACCAGGGCACGAGACTTTGTTAAAAATGCCCTCATTTAATCTAAAAAGCAATTCAAATACTTCATGTCATTACAATGACACTTGCACCATCCTTCCCTATGAAAGCATCCTATTGACTTCTGCTTGTTCAGGTGCACCTCCTCCAAGCCCAAATGGATTTTAACTAAGTCTGCAACACAGCAATTAATGACTGCGGTGTCTGCATACAGATTGTTATTGTAAGGAGAGGGTGGAGAAACAAACAAACAAACAAACAAAAAAAAAACACTTAATCATTCCTGTTTTCAGATGACTATTTACTTCACGAGTCCCAGCCCATGCTCAAGAGTTGATCATTAGTTTGGATTAATTCCTTGCAGAAGTCACATTAGTGTATTCGAGAGTTGGTGAGTTATGCCACTTGTAATAAAAGTCTTAGTTTGTGGCAGTACATTTGTCTTTTGAGGAATTTACACAGTTGATTAGGTCAAACATTTACAGCATGGCATTGTGTTTTAAACATGTAATACTAAAAGTTGCTGTGTGAATCTACTTTTTTTTATAATTAAGTTCCCTACATTTGTGTAAATCCAACCAATATGAAGTATATTGAATTTGCACATTTCAAATAAAGACGCTTTCAGAGATTTAAAGAACAGATGAACCACAGTAACACCTAAAGAATTTACACTTTTTATCCTCCGTATTTCTCAACACGCAGCTACATCATGTGCATATAAATCCGACACTCTACTTTGTCCTCTGGATTCCTGCGCATTCGTTGATAGGTTGTTGAGGAAATAATAATCGATGAACTACTTCTCTCAGTTAAGGAATTTTATTACAAACAGTCTTACAGATTGGATTGAATGTGCTGGTGCGAAGCTCTGGGTCGTTCCATCTAGCAATCAGACAAAGGTGCGTCCTCACTCACGGGGAGAAGGACCCTGACTAACTAGAGCTCCGGTCTTTTATCCTGGATCATCGTGGAGGGACAGCCCAGCCGCACCCATGCACAGGTCGTCCCATTCGCCTGACTCCATTCTTCCGATTGGACTCTTGACGTTGATTGGACCTCGTGCAGGTCTGTGCATCTGCTACTACTTGTTACACAACACACATTTCCCTGCATGCTGTCTTTAGCTACCCGAAACTAGCTGTGAGTTACAGTTTCGCGGAGACTTCTTGTTAGGTAGCTTATAATGGTCATAGGTGGTTATACCATTGATGACTCACTTCTGGTCATCTCTGTGGTGAGTCAGATTTCCTGTTTTGCACATTTTGCTGACATTCAGAGATTATATCTTGCAACCAGAAGCTGTTTTGGAATATATTTGGCAAGCATAAGTTGCTTTGGAACACATAAGTCACAGCTTCTCGTTTTTGTCAAAAATGACTATGCAACATGTTGTACAGCACAGTTGTCACATTTCTTATACCTGATTACATTGCTGAAGCTTATGTCACAATAAAACCTTCAGTCCCAATATGTTAACTCCGTGTTTGGGCCAGGCTTCAGAGAGGACTCCATACCTCTCGGATTAGGAAATGGTCTGCATCCTGCTTTAACTCTATAGACGAAGCGGTGATTGCAACTTTTAACAGTTTCTCACTAGTGACAAGTTGCAATGTCACTATGCTTGGCAGGGTGCTATTTGCTGGAGTATAACGGAGGGGCGGACACCTGATCTGGTCCATATATCCATCTTCTGTTGAATTTTTATAACAATCACATACTGCTACTTCACCAGTCGACCAAACACAACATGTCAAATGAATGTTTTTCAAATCTGAGTAAAGCAGAGCTGTCCAGTCAGAAATCCACCAAATTAACTCTGAACTCACATTCACGTCAAAGTAATATATTTTGGTTGAATGTCAGATATCCAGATAGAATTTTCAAAGGGTGATCCAGAAACAATCGATTGCATCTGTTGACAAGTTGCAGCCACAGATAATTACTTTAAACAGCTTTATCCAATTTACGTTTGTTGTGTACCAGAGCCAACTTGGACAAATAATCAAATCCACTTAGGGTAGATTAACCTCAAAACCATGGTTTTAGGCAGTGGTAGAAGATAGGAGTACCTGGAAAAAGCCTGCAAACTCGACAAAGAAAGACCTCCTGAACTCAAACCTACAAGCTTCTCACTATGGAGCAGCTATACTAACAACTACGCTTATGTGACGCCATTACATTTGTTGTTATTTTTTTCGAAGTAGAGCCCAGCGAATTAGAGTTAAGCTTAACATAATTTTACCCTTTATCTATTTGTGGCTACTTTACCTCATTTACCTCATTTGCTTGAATTTTTCTAGGACCCATCACTTTGTTGGTTTCACAACAGTGCCAGAGATCCAATTCATAAATGAACATATTCTTCCCTTCCAAACAAGCAATGCCAGAAATAATGAAAATGTTTTAGTTTTTGCATGTTAAGCTACTTTAAACTGTTTTTCTAATGCCTGAATGCAGCGGATTACATGCTAGTTTATCTCAGCTGTATTGTTATGATGTGTTTACTATATTAATAAGTGATGAAATCAAATGTTTGATTTCCAAGAATGTACGCTGAATTCAGCAGAGAATCATATATTAAACTGACCTAAACAGTGCAGAAAGCTCAGCGAGTGTGTCACTATAATAGAACTACATTAATTTAATGGCATTGCAGTGACACACACACAATTAATGACTACATCCTAAACAAGAAAGACGATTAAAGCAAATGCACGGCTTACCTTTCAGACAAATTACTTATTTTAGAAAGTACTGTTTTGAATAACTAGTAGCAGTATTGAAATACTAAGTTTTAGCAACTTACCTCACTGATTTCATTAAAATACATTGTAGTCCTCTTTATGACAGTTTGTAAGCAGTTGCAAAAACCATATCATTGTGCAGAGATGTTCAGGCACGAAAAACTTGGTATGATTTCTTTTTTTACCCATAGCTTCCTGCAGCTTAAGTCCTGCACTCTACTTTTGACAGGAATCTCTGACAGCCAGTGAATTTAGTTGGTGGAAAGTTGTTATTAAAGTTGTTCAGTGTTGGAAAAAGGTTCAGGAAGAACTTTTACATTGCAGACAAAAACATCACATTTCCGATCAGCGGATAGTTTCATGGAGATCAAGGTCACCATGACAAGAAGTCTTTCACTTGGAACAATGCTGCTTCAGCGTGGCATCATCTGTATTAGATACGGTATTAAGTACCATCCTATTTATGGTATGTCTCAGTTTTTACAGTTAAGTGGTTAGGTACTTAATTAACCTGCATGATAAAATGTTTCTTTTAAATTGATTTACTAATATCCCTGGTTGAAAGTAGAGCTGGGTGGAAAACATATGAGCACAGCATTAGATAAATTTCGGAGCTCATCATATATTGTTGCTTTTTCTTTACGCAATTGTTCACTGAAGCTCATTGCCTTTCTTTGACTACTCATGACTTATGAATGCTATTAAGGCAATGGAGGATAGTAAGAAAAGAGAGAGGTAGGGGAGGGGTGCCAAAGAGAGGATGTTCATAGAGATAATTTAATGCTAATCCAGTGTCTTTGTGCATAATACCATATTTATCTTTAAGCATTCAATTAAATTATCTGGGGTTTTTTTTGTTGCTTTTTTGACAACAACCCCACAACTACAGGTTGTTATCATGCAAACACTTGTTTCTTACACTTGGGCCAAATATTACTAAAAGGTTTGAATATCCATCCATCCATCCATCCATGCTAAGCACTACACCACATTATTTCATCCCTCTCGATTCTTGTGATTGTGATCATTATCTAAACAATGATTAGCATACCGAGGTGCTGGGTGTAAAATAACAGTATTTCTTAATGTGCATAACACTTTCTTCATCACCTTTTAAAGAATTACAGAGACGCGTTCCAGACATTTGACAGATAGTATATCAGATGTTTAATAAAATCCCCTGAACATCTTTTCATTTCAGTGGGACAGCTTAATTAACCTTTACTCATTGTCTGCTTGGAGGATCGAGTCCTACAGGCAGACTTTCAGTATGATAACAATCCTACATGAGCAGGTAGTAAATATCTTTTACCCAGAGGACTAATCCTCAGATCGTCTGATTAGTTCTTTCTTCTTTTTTAACCTTTGCAAACGAAAATCTTTCTCAAAATTAACAGAAGGAAGACATATGAGGAGCCAGACTTGCAAAATGAACTTCTAAGACTATTTTCATAGAAACGTACCTCACCCTAACCCTAACCCACACACCCGCAAATTGGTTTGTATGGCAAAGCAAACTCCTGCAGATACCTCGGGCCTGAACATCCTGGGGAAAGTGTTTGCAACTCCAGGCTGACGAGAACAGACTTTCAGTGTGTGTGCAGTTAGCAGATGATCCACTGAAAGAAAATGAGGATGGGTGCATTCGGACTTGCTTAACCGTGAGCGGTCTGCTCTAAACTGCCTTGCTTCCATATTTGCTGTTGCCTGTATTTATTATGGAGTAATTGGTTGGAGTGCTGAGTTCCCACAAGGATAAAATTAAATGTGATAACCTGGAGTTGGATGTATTGGCAAGGGAGGCTAGTGGATATATCCAAGTGTTTACTGCAAATAAATCCGAATTTGGCAACAAACAAAAAAACAAAATCTGGTCGATGATTGGTCACAAAGTCTGAATACAACACAGAATATAGAATCGTATCATTAAGTCAACAAACAAAAGTTGTTGGGAGCCAGCAGAGAAAAAAATATTCTCGCCACAATGACAGTGAGCTCTCTGCATAAGCCCTGAGCTGATTTACACATCATTCAAACATGCTAAAACAAACATAAACAATGCAAATGTTTTTAAATGTAGTTAATTGCATAGTACATCTAATAAACAAATAAGCATAGAGTCCTTGCGGGATTTGTTTGCACAGTATTCCATATGCACGAAGGAAAACGCACTTGGTGTGCTATTTTGTCTGTCAGATACAATCCTCAGTGAGTCTTGTGAAGAGATATTCTTGTTAAAGAAACTGACGTGGCATCATAGGTCTTCACTTGTATGCTACATTACTTCTCCAAGCTCATACTGCCTTCAATAAACATCTATTCATAGCACATGTGTTCTCAAGAGTCTCAAACAGTTCTTTCCTGAAGCTCATTAAGTTTCTTCACAAAGCCTTAAGCATTAAATAATCCAAGTGAGCCTTATTTCTAACAACCAGTGTAATGAAAGCAAATGAAGCCGAATCTCCACATGAGCTTGGCTGCATAGAGACACATTTGACACATTGACCATCACTCTTACATCAGCCAGTATTAGAAAGTGCAGCCAGTGACTTCTCTCAGGGCAGTTTCACCATTGAGGGGAGTTCCAAACATGACCGCATTAAATCCCTGGAAGGGTTTTACATTCCCGGGACCTGAGGCTGTGGACGACCTTTACTGGACAGAACACCTGCCACTAAATCATTTGTTTCTCAAATGATTATTCATTGACCAGTGAGTCACTTTTAGAAATTCTCAGTTCAACTCCACAAAATATTTCTGCTATCAGATGATGACGCATTATAGTCTGCAGAAAGAGACAAGCAGCTCGTGTTCATTCTTCTTCACAGTTGCACCACAGCTGAGTGAAGGCAACTCCAATTCACACACAACAATGTTGGAAAAAGACTATATTTATATAACATGCCAACAAGAATCACTGTATTTTTTTTTTTTTTAGTACAGCAGAGGGAAACTAGAAACTGGACACCCCCCCTCTTCAGGTAAAAATCTCTTAAGAGTGTAAATATTTCATGTCAGTAGCTATTAGGACATGAGGCTGTTCAGAGAGCACACGCACACACATAAACCCAGTGCATAGACAGATAGTGTTGGTGGCGGCACTCAACCTGGCTAAGAGGTGTGAGGGTTTGATTAAAACAAAGCAATTTGTCAATGTCAGACTAAAGGGAAGAGAGAAAGAGAGGTGTTATGAAAATATCATTAAATCTCTGTAGTTTTGATGAATTATTGATTCGATGAGAATCTATGGGAGTGGCGTTGTGCTGTGTTTTTGTTCAACCAATTAATGGGCCTTGTTGGTCCCCACAGCAAAAAAAAAAAAAAAAAGCCTGTTTAGCTTGTGTGCAAGGGGAGGGAAGCTTTTTTTTTTTTTTCCAATATTTGGCCCTGGAAATATTTCAGTATTTTGTTGCTATTTATTGGTTTTGTTCCAAAGGATTTATTGCACTTTTAATAATAGCCTGAAAGTACAAACAGCCCCCTCCACCACCACTTTGTGTCTCGAATTAGACACAAAGTCATAGAAAAAATATTGGTGGTGATGTTTGCGCAGTCCCAGATGAAATGTTTATAAGAATGAAATCTACAACATTTTCCCTGCAGGCTCAGCCTTGGAAGAATCATATGCCACAATTAAATTAGTTTAATCTCTAGATATTGTAAAGGCCTGGTCAATTGTATATTCATGGCGTGTAAATAATGCTCTTGTATTCATTCGGTAAAAATAGAAAAACCTGACAGTGGAAAAACCAGGGACTATTGAATCAAGATCGGAGTGCTTCAGGAGTTTTATTACACCTTTTATTGCTTCGGGAATAAATTCACTTAACTTTTAAAAGGCTGTTTGTAAATATTTATTAACATTATAGTTGAGTGCCGTTGTGATGTGACCATGAATGAAGATACAAAACATATAAGCCAAGAATCCTTCAGTTGAGGGTCGTAAAAGCTGAGCGTCTTACAAGTGACATTGTACAAGTCTGTTTTTTAAATGCTGGTGTGAGATGCTTGAATGATTTATATTCATCCTATCTATGTCTGTTAAATAGTATCTCATTAAGCTTGTGGCAATCTACAGGGCATCAGACTGCGATAGAGAGAAAACGCAGATGTTTACATAAGCACAGTTCAGAGAAGTGATTAATAACATGCATAATTTAATGTTTCTTTCAAGAGAGGAAGCTTTGGGTAACTGGACTGACGGTAAGTAACGGCTGTGATCTTAACCCTTTTGTTGGCAGTTATCTATATTTTATGTGCTGCAGATAGAACAGTAGGATTACTGCAAAGTTGTTGAAAAGAAAACAGGAGCAATACATTGTGACTGTGAAGCTCACATTCACACTAAGACTGCATTCAATTGTGTCTAATAGCAACAAAATGATTCCAATGACCTGTTAGTGGCTGATATGGACATAAGCGTTAACAAGTCTACAAACGTAAAAGAAAGACATTTATCACTGCTGATTGTACCAAAAGATTTCAGATTACAATCAGCTCTGTTGGTCCTGCGATTCTCTCAAAAATCCCAGAATGTTATTTCACAATCGGCTAACAAACATCTTGTTGCTACAGCAGATTTTACAGATCCCGTTAGGACTACTTTATGTTTTTATGTCTTATGACAGAGAAACACACACATACACACACACCAAGCATGCTTTTAGTTATTTGTTCGAAAGCAATACACTCCCAATTTTGAATGATCTTTCTCTTGCTTCTAAGTGGTTTGGCTACATTTACCGTAAATTGCTTTGAATAAAAGCATCTGTCAAATGAATGTAATGGGATTACTCTGTCTCTTAAGTCCGAGGCGTGCATGCTCACACAACAACCACAATTTCTACAGTTGGATAAAAGGCTTAATGCCATTGTATTATTTTCCTCTTGGAAAAAAGGAACATACCATTGTATTTTCTCTAACCAAAGATAAAAGCATCATGTCAGCTCAAAGCTGTAAAAAATACCTTTAATTGAGACACCTTTTGAAAAGGTGTCTCAGGAAATGGCAGTTCACTTTCCATTGGCTTAACATTGATGTATTTTAGAAATAGTAGGTATAAATTCTCTACATGTGAACCTCTGACTAACATGCGAGAGACACAAGACAAGCATGTGTTAAAACTAAAAAAGAGGTTTAAAAGTATTCATTCATTCATTCATTCATTCATTAAATCATGGCAACCTTTTAGGTATTTGTGTTCAATTAACAATACTTTCATTGATGTATTCAGTCATTTCGTCTTTATCAGTTCATTGCTCTTGCACATGGCTGCTGCTTCGATTTTTTTTTTTTATAAACAGTATGAAAACAGGACGTTAGTGAAATTAGTCAGCTGGATTCTCACAAATAACAAAGGGTACAGCACTCATTTTGCAAAAACATCATGTCCATTAATTCATTTTAATTTCAGCAGTGTTTCCAGTCTGTGGCTATACTCTGCATGGACTTGCAGTGTTGTATCCTCTACAATGCTCACCTGACAGCTCCACTGTCACGAGCAGATAAAATGCTACAGTTCTCACATCCAGTTCAAAAGCTCAAAACCAACATCCAACCTGTGGGCTTTGAGTCCAGCTACCCCATGGGGAGAGGTTTGCTGACACCGTGGTGAGTCGTGCTGTGATGCCTTGTATTGACAAGGTCAGAACATAGACACCAAATACAGCCGTTGTGTATTCTTTGTTCAAATAACCTCATATTTTTGTCTGTCTGTCTGCCTGTCTGTCTATCTGTCTGTTCCTTACAATTAATAGATTTTTACTTAATCAAAACTCACAAAATCTCTTTCCACCGGACGACACATTGACGCAGCTATTATTAAGAAGGTTGGCGTATAAAACATGTCACCGACTGCGTACAAGATTTTTAATAAGACAAGAGGCCTTGCCTCCTAACTGATTTCAAGACAGCCTTTTTTACTCTGGCATAAATATTCTTTTTTGAGGACATTTAAAGATAATATGAATGCTTAGTAAAATAGCTAAGAAGTGAATTTTCGTATTTCAAGAAATGTTGATGTCAGTTAAATGTCTGTTTACAACATTAATCGACAACAGGGAATAAAATGACAGTTGTTATGACAGCATAAGCAGAGACCAAAAACCATGTTTTTGGTTAAGTGAGTTGATTGACAAAACTTAAGTGTCACTAGAGACATTGTCATTGATAGCAACAGGCCATCGTGAGTGAAGGAGATCTAATGTAAATGTGCAAATTATTCTATTCAAATTGGCCTATGGATGTAAATGGTCACTGGCTTGTAGAGTGAGAAAAAGTGCATAATATGGGAGTTAAAAGTAACATGTACCATAAATTGGCGCAAGCTAAGAAGATATTTATATCATATACATTAAAACATGAAGCATAACTCACCCCATTGACAGGATAGGTCTTCCAGTCCAGTTCTCCCAGCACTGTGGTGGTATCCAACAGGACCACTAGAGAGAACAGGGTGGTGAGAGAGAAAGTTGTGTAAAATGAAGGGCAAAAGTTGGAAGAGTGAAAGAACAACAGTACAAGCACAAAGAATGACAGGGGGAGCAAAGACAGGAAAAGCGAGTGCAGAGGAGAGGTTGGACAGTGAATTTAAAGAGAAGAGAAATGGAGGTGACAAAACAGGAAGAGAGCAGACAATAGTTATCAAGCTGTCAATGGGGAGCTGACAGAGCTGTAAAGCCCTTATCAGATTCAACCACCTATGAAATAACAGCTCTTAGGACAGTCCAGAACAACACCAACACTAACACAGATACGCCCTCCATCTAGGTGAAGTCTGGGAAATTGGTACTCTCCTTCTCAGAGGTCAGACGTTTTCTGCTACATGACACCAAAGATAAGCCAAAGATGAATAAAGGGGGAACGATGGAAGTACTCTGTGAACTTTAAAACCTTGAATGAATAAAATACATTGTATTTGAAATTACAATTTTAAAAATAATTATTAAAAAAATAGCCGAAGTGCCAATAATTATTCAAAGAAAACGGACACAGATATTGTTCAGAAATTATATAGCCCTCATTGGACTATTTTGGAACAGCTGGTTTCATTTTCACCAAAAGCACTACACAATAACAAACAGGTGCGGTGGTTGAAGTGATGTAACGCATATCTGTCTGTGTGGAACTGCATCTTCTATACTGATTTACCAAAGGTTTGTAAATATGTATGAAAATAGACATGGACATGGAGATGCTGGGGGTTGCTTCTTATGGATATGCAAAGTAAGACCCACCATTAATTAAGCATATCGGCCCTCGTGTAATATAAAATATCAGTTTATGCGATGCAATAAAATCAGAATGTCTGAAAAATGTGCATTGTTTATGACTGCCTGTTTCTAACTTCTTCATTTGAGAAGATGGTACAAATCAGTTTCAGCAGAGTTGCTGCTGTTATTGTTGTGAAAGGCTGCCTCCCAACTATTTATTTTCTGGGCTTTATTTCAGGATATTTCCTGTGTTTTAAATCTTCTTAGGTCTCGCAATCTTCTGAATCCTTTCTGTTTCTGATCCTGTTCGCACTTCGTGACAGACCAGATTCTTTTTTTTTCTCAAATTCTGATTAATTTGTGATAATGTACCGATATGTTCGATAACTTCCTCCACTGACTTGTCCATGCTATTACAATCAGTTTGTGCTTGTGGGGGCTCAGTGCTCCATCAAATCACTACATGGCTAATACAAGCAAGAATACACGCAAAACTAATTTGAATACTTGTATTTCTCATGTTATGTCACTGATGATGTTATTCTTAGTCAATCACTTGTAAAACACACAAAAACCATAAGCACATCCAACATTGCGTGAGGATGCAATTTAACAACGATTTTAGAATCTTAATAAATCAGGCCACTACTCTTTTAACATTTGTTTAATGATCGGTGGAAATCCACACAAAGTAAGACACATAAATACTGTAGTGACAGTTATTTTGCTTTGTGCTGGTTCACGTACAGTATGTTTTGTTCCTTCGATAAAATCAGCATGGCAGGGTTTTACATGCACATTGAAACTGTGCAGGACTGTGGCCCTTCAGTGTCCATCCCTGGTCTCGTTAACATCCAGTTTCATACTCATTATTGTGCTTATTGTGTCTCCATGTATGCACAAGCCTCTAGTTTCAGGTTTCTTGCTGCATCACCCTTGATATTTCTGCAGACTCCCTCACCTTGATCATCCGTGAATATAAACAACATGCTGCTGTGTTGTCTGTTGCCAGTTCAACTGGTTTCATTTGCTGTGTGCACTCTGTCTTGTTAGTTTCATGGTTCAGACCAGTGTTGTCCAGGAGTTCAACTACCGTGAAGGGCTGAGATATAAACCTGATGTGAATACTTCTGTCACTTCGGAGAAAACAAAGAAGAAAAACAAAAAACAGTTTGCTATTGTGTGAAAAGTTATTGTTCTTGGTCTCAATCAGTTAAGGTCTTGTTTCTCCTTGCATGTTTTGTCATGTTTTGTCTGATAAGGTCAATTCAAAACATAGCCTTACCCATGCATATTCTCGCTTGTGCAGGTAAGAGGCACCTCAAAGCAGCTGAAACAGTTCAACTTGACAAGGTCATATGTTTTGGAAGACACTTCTGCCCATGTCCAAGCGGTTGCATCAGTTCATGTTATTCCTCTCATGACACTGGTGAATGAGCAGCAAACATGGGAAAAGGTGGCCTGCAAGCATAAGTATACGCAAAAGAATACCATTTTTCTCTTCAAAATCACTACATTGTCATTTGATTCATAATTTTATGTTATCCTCCTCGGGGACAGTAAAGAAGAGCCAAAAGGCTGCAAGTGACCCTACAATGTCTAATACAAGGTCAAGTTAAATTCTCAGCTCTGTCTGCTTTTTCTATTGCTTTATGATAAATGACAAGCATTAATAACTACTCCTCAATCAAGTCTGTTGAAGTTATGTATTTGAGTCCAAACCATTTTCACGTTATTAATTAACAATCACAAATAGTCATATAACCCATTATCACCTTAATCTCATTGTTTAAAATATGTAATATGACACAGTGTGAATTATTTTTGCAACAACAGATTCATCAGTATGGTAAAACTAACCTGTCTCATGAGTTCTCAAGCAGATTTTGAAAATCTTCTATTTGGACAAATAGATCTGGCAATTTCAACTCATGATGGACAATACGCAACTGCATGGCCTTACTTCCAGTGTTTTGTCTACTTGTGAACAAGGAAAGCAGAATAAAGAATATATTGCAACGCCTCTAAAGAAATAACTTTGTATTACATTGATTTTTTTTTTGCCTCCCGTGTTAATAATTGAGAAAAACCATTAAATATTCAGTAATGTTGCACAATGAACTCACTGTTAAAATTAAAACAAAAAAATACAGTAGAAACACATCATATTTATCTTAATTCCAATCCTGTATTCACTAACGGGATCATCAATCAATGATGCTCCAGATTTGGATGTGACATGACCCCCTGCATATTCATGCCCTGTACCCTGAGGCCTCCCCTCCTTGTACTGAGTAAAAAGAGAAAGACAGAGTTCACTGTCACCGCAGAGTGACAATGCTTGGTTTCTTTTATTCATTAAACTGTGAATCTATAGTTGATGCTGTGGGGTGGAACTGATAAGGTCACTTCAGTCCCTGACATCTTTCAAATCACCTACACCGAACAGCCACAACATTAAAACCCCTCACAGTTAAAGGGAATGTCTTTATATCTTGTTACGGTGGCATCTGTCAAGAGGTGGAAAATCAAACTGCAAACATACAGACAGACCTCGAAACGGCTGTGCGGAAAAAAAAAAGATTTGTAAGGATTTGAACAATTCAGACTATTTTGATGGGTAGGCAACTCAATCAGAGTCCCTGCAAAATGGCAGGTCTTGATGAGTGCGCAGTGGATAGTAGCCTTCAAACGCAATACAAGCAAGGACAACCAGTGACAGGGTCATGAGCAAATAAGCCTCACTGGTGTAGGTGCAGAATGATGGCTGGTGTATTTGTCTTTGATCACACAGAAAAGCCCAAGCTGCTGCAGACCTGCATGCTGTTTATAATAGAAAGATGTCAGGTTTGTTACTTTTTGGGTTTTTTGGGGTTTTTTGTGGTGTGTGTATGTGGGGTTGGGGCCCGCACACTAGCAGAATGCACCTGAGAAACTAAACTGGACCTTAGAGTAATGAAAGAGGGGACATTTAAATAATTTTGTGGGTGCGTTATTAACATGCAGAACATGATCAGTCGTATTAACTCGTTCAAACAAGCAACACAATCACGCATCAGTAACAA
The DNA here is from genome assembly GCF_963422515.1 of Blennius ocellaris. Classification (NCBI taxonomy): domain Eukaryota; kingdom Metazoa; phylum Chordata; class Actinopteri; order Blenniiformes; family Blenniidae; genus Blennius; species Blennius ocellaris. The sequence continues at coordinate 26,896,150 of NC_137650.1, read as the reverse complement.
CAGTTGAAATTCATGATGCGTGCTCCCTATTGGAAGCAAGTTAGGATTCATTGTGCAAAAACAGACTTAATTCCTGATCAACAAAAGGTTTTGCCATTAAAATTAAAAAGGACACAAACATTACATTGCTCACAGACCCATATGGAAGCTGGTGTACTTAAGAAAAGCAGCACAAATAACGTCTGAAAGACATATTAAATAACACACACTCTGCAATTATCATGTTTGCATTCATGAATATAAAATATCCTGGGTGTTTTCAAATTATGTAAAAATACTAGGAGCAGTTTATGTTAAATAATTAATGTTGCTTAATTTAAGATTTACTTAAGATTTACCACCTATGAAATAAAGTTTGCATTGTATATTATTCCATCTGTTTTTACTATGTTGGACAAGGAGAAGCTCATCAATTCATCCTTTAGCAGATTGTTTGACGTTGATGTGATGGTAGCCATTGTCCCCTCACCTCAACCTAACTTTTGTTTACTGGCTTTATTGTAAAATGCTTTATGAGATGTACCTCAAGTTTTGAATTTGTGACTGATCATCTCCTGGATTGCATTTTTCCCCAAAATATGACTCAAACATGTCCGATATCTTCCTCCACTAACACCTCCAACACCACATGTTTGTGCTATTGGGGCTCCGTGCAATTAAATAGGAAAGCAATGGTATTCCAACTGATCATTTCAATAGTCCTGTTTGCATATAATATCACTCATGCGGTTGTTCTTAGTCAATCACTTGGAAAATGCATGCAAAGTGGAAACACAAGTGTGCACACTTAATAAACTCTTAGCAAATCAGACACTTTGATGCATGGACATTTTTGCAAGAACATGTGAACACATGTCCATTTCATGAATCCATGAAGCATTGTGTACCAACATGTATAACGATCTGTAGCTGTCTGCACTCTGGTCACGGCTCAGGCATGAAAATAGTTATTATCTGGTCCTTGCTAAGCCCCGTGAGCCAATTTGATATGATGAATGTGCAATTTCCTTTGTCTCCACACAGCCAGTTAATTATAGTCTCTTGTCAATAAAAGTATGTCCCACTTCAGTGGTGGACATTATAGACCAAAGAGTCACATCTTCAGCCGACCTGTCACTCCAGTGTACAGCGAACTTTGCCAAATCTGGACTAATTTAATGGGGTTGTGACTGTTTTGAAAACAAGCTAGATAACCAGGGATGATACGCTGTGAGAATGACCAAATGAACTGCTTTGGTATTTACCGGGACTCTATTTAGCCTTGATTCCCTCCTGTAATTAAGCTCTGAATTATAACAAGGTGGCCTTGCCTCGGTGCAAAGGACATCGTTAGATGGAGGGAGGGAGACTGTGAGATAGACCAAGACACACAGAATGTAGGGATGTCCCGATCAGATCAGGCCCATCGGTGAGTTTTGAATGATCGGGTATCGATAAATCACAACCGATCACCTTGCCGATCTTTTTTACGTCAGCGGCAGTCCACTGATCCCCATTTGTGACCTGCCGAAAATGTAGAAATAGCAACCATCCTGTAAGCAACATGACCAAACCAGTGGTGAACATGTCAACAGTCTTGTATGAGAGGCCATGCAAACAGCCAGGTGCAATAAAATGTCATTTTGTGTGATAATGCAAAGAATATGAAGAAGGCAATGTAAGAAATTGGGGATGTCCAGTGTGTGCTGCGCTGCACACATGCTTCATCTGGCTTTTCATGCTGGGCTCCTGTCACATAGCAGCACTGTGTGTATTTGCATGTTTTTTAAAGGAATGTTCCTGAATATTGTAAATGTTGTACTTTATTGTGGCTTATGCTTTAATTTAGGTGGACCATAGATTCCAAATGAATATGTTCGCTTTTTCACAGAGTGGATTTTTTTTTAATTGTTGTGACTGCATGAAGTTAAAATAGGTAATTGTGTGATTTTGAGAATAATTTTGATTCTATAAGTGAGTTTTACAATAATTCTAGCTAAGTAAATTCGCAATACCAATTTAAGTATTGGATTGGGAAAGTACCAGTATCAGCCGAAACTCAAGCATAAAAAATTGGATCAGTATCAAAAAATATATCGGAGCATCTCAAACAGAACGGCATTGATTTTGGGGAAAATTAGAACGATCTTTCATAATCATAACCAGAAATCATTTTTTTAACACAAAACTGTACCTGTCGATCTTTTGTGCGCACATGTACACACACACACACACACACACACACACACACACACACACACACACACACACACACACACACACACACACACACACACACACACACACACACACACGCACACAAACACAGCAATGTAATCATACAGTAATTAAATTCCACAAATACGGAAATAATGGGTCGAGACTGCAGTGGCGAATTTGATACATGGATTTACCTCTCAAAGTGAACAAGCACACGCACACAGGCATGCACACACATGCACACACACGCACACACACACACGCGCACTATTTATCGGGACGCCAAATCACATTTTTCTTGTCTGGTTATTGTGTCTGGAAGCCTGATGATCTACAACTGTCCTTCCATAGCTTCACTGTCTGAAGGGTGAATTGTCACAGAAATTAAGATGGAAACATGTGAGCTCTAAATTGTCACTTAAGCCATATGTTTTTATGTATGTTTTAACCAATTAATCTACCAAACCATTAAGTCTGAAGTGACTGAATTAGGAGAATTCAACCGACAAGCCTGACAAAACGGACACAAATATATATCCACTGACGCTGGTGTGTGGAGGTTGTGGCTCAGCTACAAATCTTATTAAATTGTGCCAGCAACATAATGAACTCATGTTGCACCTCAAACACAGTGCAGTCATCATGGGTTTTCAGCCTTTGATAAAATATTCTTTGTTATGAAAGCAGAGTGCAGTCTTTTCTTCTCTTCAGCCATGTGTATTTACAGGGTTGACACCGTAGGTGCTACATTACATCTGAACTGTTTCCAGCAGAGTTTACTGGTGCTTTGGGCTTGAGAGGCGGTCTTGTATTCAAACGAGTGCCCTTCAGTGGTTTCAAACTATTCCAGTGATCCACAGGGGGCAGTAACATAAAAAGATGTGCAGGAATGGGCCAACAAAGGCAGGAAAGAAGAAAACTTGAACTTAATAAACATGAATGCAAATGCAGGGAGCTCCAGAAGAAAAAAAAAAACGGTGGAGGTCTTTTTGAAGAACGACCCCATGAAGACTATATTGGTACTGCTCCAGTCTGTTTTCTAGTTATACACGGATCTAATTATGCCAGCATCTCTCTTCTGCATCATATTTACATTAAAAGCATGACACTGACATTGATTTAATATCTCTTTCAAGGTACAGTGTGTGGGATATAAAACACACGTTGTTTTTATTTTTTTTAACATATCATGGTAGTAATGGGCTTTACACTGCTCAGTGGAGAAGGAGGCGCTTCATCGGGAGTAACTTAAGGCTCAGTGGAGTTCAGCTTGATGAAGAACACTTCAACAAATGTGTGGATGGACTGAACTTCTGACCTTGAGATCATACGACGTCCCACTCTGCCATTTCTGCCCCAACAACCCCTCAAGCACATTCTGTTGTTTGTCCCTTTGGATTTAGCAGTTGCCAAGTACTGTTTCTTCTTTCCTTCCAGTTGGACGGCAAAAAGACAAGACACTGGAATGACAACTAAAAGTGTTTGATTGTAATGTGTGATATTACAAAACTGGACAGGCTGTGTCTGGTTGGTTGAATATGTAGCATCAACCACTATGCTTGCCGAAAGAAACGCGAAATATTATGACTATGGTTTTGTCTTGTTTTCTTCATCAATTTAAGTTATTTTTGCCTGATTTAAGCAATTAACCTCTGTAGCAGTCAGACATACTGTTTGTGTGTGTGTGTGTGTGTGTGTGTGTGTGTGTGTGTGTGTGTGTGTGTGTGTGTGTGTGTGTGTGTGTGTGTGTGTGTGTGTGTGTGTGTGTGTGTGTGTGTGTGTGTGTGTGTGTGTGTGTGTGTGTGTGTGTGTGTATATATATATCATGATACATTGTGATGTATGACAGAAGTGCCTTTGTTGCTTCACTCTCATACTGTGGCAGTTTTCTTTGACCAGCATGGATGAGAATCTCCACAGAGACAATGTTTTCTATAAGGCCCCATGGCTTATATTTTCTGGGATGTGCTTCCGAAGAGCCGCACAGAGAAAAAGAATCATTATTTCCATATGGAATGATAATAAAATAGGACAGTAGTATCTAATTCACTGGTGGTACAGGTGGCACTGCTTCTTCGTATTTAAAGAAAAATACAGTGCAATATCTACCTGAACAGTACTGCTGTGAGGTAAAATGATCCCAGAGATGTCAGACACCCATTTTTTAGACACAGTACATATCTGGTCGGTGGATAAAGAAACACAAAAATCATTCCTTTCAGGTTACCAACTTTAGTCTCAATTGTTCAGTCAAATTGTGAGAGTTTCTTTGCCAGGCTTTGGCTCTTACATACCATATTGCTTCACTGTTATTAAACCTTAAACAGTCAAGTTTCCCCACTGGACACATGTCACACTGCAATGAAAAAAAAAAAAAAGGCAAAAATAAGTTTTCCTTAGAACATTATAATAACGGTTATAGCAATACAAATGTTGCCATGGAAGCATCACTTTGCTCCGACAATTGAAAATCAAGGGTTTGAAACTTCTGAACTCAACAAGAGTTATTTATGTATGTATGTATGTACGTACGTACGTACGTACGTACGTACGTACGTACGTATGTACGTATGTATGTATGTATGTATGTATGTATGTATGTATGTATGTATGTATGTATGTATTTATTTATTTATTATTTCTGATCTGTTATTTTCCAGTGTATACAATGCAAGAGCTACAGTATGCTGCTGCTTCCTTCTAATATACAATTAGCACATTATCATGTGTGCCTGTGTGCATATGATGCCTAATTCATAATGTAGGATTCATAATTTTGAACCAGTAAGCTGTAACTAATAACAGCTTACAAGGTGACTGCATCGTCAAACAATTTCAGTTAGGAATTGTATCTATTGTCACATAAACAGAGTTATTTTGGAAGAAACTGTGCTAAATTTCCCTAAAATAATTTAAGGTACTTTTAAACTTTGTTTTCACCTCCTAAATGAGCTAATTAAATCAACTAACACATTGAGATCTCACCTTGCCATTGATAATCTGATAAGACATCCATTAGCAGGGTAGACATTTTGCACAGGGGTGACATACAGTATATTGGCTGGTTCTCACTACATTCTAAACACCTCACGTTTACATTTTTTCAAGTTTCCCTTGTGTGCATTGCCTTCTCTTCAAACCTGTCACCACCACAGGCAGAAAGGCATCCTGTGGGGAAAACTGAGTGCGCGCGTGCACACACACACACACACACACACACACACACACACACACACACACACACACACACACACACACACACACACACACACACACACACACACACACACAGGACAGAAAGAAATGAAGTGAAGGAGACTTTGACATTTGGCTATAGTGAAAGGGCTCCTGTCGTCTTTGAAAATGCATAGTTTCAACATTAAACATTTCAGCAATGAATATTAAACTGACCTCTGCAAATGTGTGAAGTGCAATATGTCAAAAACAGATTACACTATGACAACCATTTACCTGTTAGACTCACAAGTACAGCCGATGAGAGATAATGTACTGTGTTTTCCATACAAATCTGTACATTTTTGACTGGAACAGTATTCCGAAAAAACTATTTCATGCCTAATGAAATTAATGTCCCACACTCTCTTTCTACAGAAAGGTGTTTGGGAAGAAGCTTCATCTAAGTTTCTTTGACTAAAATCTGTAATGTATTTATATAGGAATATATACAGTAAGCGCATATACTTTATATATAAGCTCAGCAATGAAGACAGAGAGTCAAAAATAGCAACTAAAAAGCATCAGTAAAGCTGACAGAAAGTGCCAGAGGCTGACATTTTACTGTAATACTCACTGGTCCCTATAGCTGTGGTGATGTTTCTATGCACTCATATTTGGGAGGTGAAGCAGGATGTCATATTCTGTCCTATAATTTGGTTGATGGAGCACAAGGACGGAACACACAGCCACATTTTGTTTCCACTATGATGCTCATTAGTTGTTAGAAAACTAAGCTCTGACTTCCACAGTTGCAAAGGCCATGGTTTGAGGTATAAATATGAACTCCAAATTAACTGAGATGTTTTTTTATTTGTCGGGGGGGGGGGGGGGGTGAAATTCACCTAAAACATGACATGAATTTCAATGCACTAATAAGCTTGAAATATGACGAAAAATGCGAAACAGTATACGCATTTTAAAAACACTTTCAAAATACAGCATCTTAAAATGTATTCCCCATCTTGCAGTTGAGCCAAGACGGCTTGGATGTCCAGACTAGAAGGTTCTACATATCTTTATGTATTCGTAATTTTTAAGTTTTCATGTGCAGTTTGTCTATGAAAGGTTAAATGAAACTGAATTTCAAACATGTGGTCACGTTGTGGTCGTGTGCGGAGAGGACAAAACCATGTTGAAACTGTGATGCACCGTGACGAACCAGCTCGACTCACCTTGGTTCGTGGTTGTTGGGTCCGACAGGATACTTTTGAGCAAGAACAATAACACGCAGTATTTCCCAGCGGAGCTCATCGTTGAGTCAGACACAAGTGCGCTCCGAGCTAAAACGCTGCACAGACTCCTAAACAGATCCCCACAGTGAGAAGGAGAGATGTCATGAAAGAGGCAACTGAAATGTTCCCAGTATATCCACGGGAGTCCCGTCTTTCTGTTTCCTCTCTTTCTTCGTCTTCTCCTGTTCCTCTTTTCAGCCACGCATCGCGGAGGTCTCCATGTGGACAGAGACGGACAGTCGAGACCAGCGACTCGCCATTGTGCGTGATAAAAAAACAAAAAACAAAAACAAAACAGAAAACTCGGCGCAGTAAGTTCAACGAGGAGTAATTGACTATCAGCCCTCAAAGACGAGTCCGGGTAGAAGTCGGGCTAAAGTGTCTGAAAGCGAGGTTTCTCGATCAGGGTCTCCGGTGTGTTTGTTATTCAGCGTCTTGATCCTAAAACAAGAAAGAAGCGGGGAGAAAAAATAATCCGGACTTCTCGCCTCACTTCCATCCCTTGCTGTGTCCCCGTATCACTGCTTGTACACCCCGACCCCTCTCTCTCTCTCTCTCTCTCTCTCTCTCTCTCTCTCTCTCTCTCTCTCTCTCTCTCTCTCTCTCTCACAATCAAAGATTTACAAACCAGGTCCAATCCCCTAAAACTTGATCTTGTGTTATTTCACCGTGTTATTTCACCATATTTCTCACATATAAACCCATCGTTTCAAACAGACTGGGAATAATAATTTCTTCTTCTTCTTTCCCCGGGTTATTGATTCCAGGGGGGGAGATGGAGAGAAATATGAAACCATTAGTCGACCACTGTATCAATTCTGTGCTCTGATGTACCTGAACTGGATTATGCTTCAGGAATTGTAATGTGTCTGGGGCAGTTCCTATTTACGGTGGCAGGGGAGGAAGGCAAGCAGACGAATAGATTGGGTAGAAGTTGAGACAGAGAATGGAGGGTTGAAGGTGGACACACATGCAAGTCTGTGTGCTGCTCATTAGAAAAGAACTCAACGTTTGCACATTGTAATTGAGCTTCAGTTAAAGCACACTGTGACATGAGGAGTTTCCTCATGACTTCAAACACTTCTACCTGTCCTCACTAATGACCTATGAGCTTTGCCCTGCGACACAATAGTGGAGATGACTGTTAATAGAAGTCCGCCGGGACTAGCAGTCAGGATATAATGACCTTTTGGACTCTGGAGCCATAGCTTGGCTACTGGAGGATAAAGGTAATGTTCACTGCAGTCACATCGCTCACTTGCTCGCTTCAGCTGACAGTTTAAATAATTGCTGGCTGCATTGACAATGGTGCTACATTTAGTCTGGTCAGGAAGTTCACCAATGTACACATGTGATTTCTGACAAGAAATATCATTTAATAACGTGTGTTCTGCAAAGTCTTGATCGGGAAACAGACATCCAGGAAAAGTATCGACAGCAGCATTGCAAGCAGCTTCAAGTTGCTGAGTGAAGTGGCCTGTGGCAAGTGAAAAAATAAATTATTAAAAATAAAGAGTGCTTTGCTTTTAATGCAATTTAGAGCTGTCTTTTTTTTTTAAAGGCTGATATAAAAAAAACCAACACATTTCAGCACCATGGATAGCGACCCCAGTCAGCACAGGAATCTGCTACTTCAACAGTTTGTCTCTAAAAGTATCCTGGTGTTTTCAAACTTTTGCTTAATTTCTAAAAATGTAGGCTCTACCTTGTAACGATCTGCACGGCATCTGCATACAATCACTTGGAAATTGGCATATTGCTGTTTTTTCTTGCAGGCAACTATTTCAAACCTGTGTAACATGAGTGTAGAGATGTGTTACTACAACACCACACGCTGGGGTAAAGGTTAGAACTCTCACCTCACAGCAAGAATATTCCTGGTTTGACCTCTGCTTATGGGGGATTCTGTGCATGCAAACATGTTCTCACAGTGCTGTGTTGGTTTTCGGCAGGTAATCTGGTTTCATCCCACAGTCAAAATAATGCAAATGAGATTAATTGGTGACCCTGGGTGTGAATGTAAGTGTGTGTGGTTGTCTGTCTCTGTGTTTGCTCTGTGAAGGGCAGTTGACCTGTCCAGGGTGTGTTCTGCATTTGCCATAGTTAGCTGGGATTGGCTCCAATGTCTTTAACATCTTGGTCTTTGAGTTTTAGTGAATATCTTTCACCAGCCTTTACCTTTCCAACAGTGTGACCATCATTTAGCATAAGTTATTGAGCGTCAGCATACTTATAGTGACTGAATCTGTTCACCCCATTATTCAATAGCTCATGTTTTGCACATAGGATGAATTCACTTTCAGTCTAAATGCAGAGAAAATACTTGATTCTTAGAGGAATTCAGAAAGTAATTTCATACACTTTTTCAATAATTAAAATTTCAGTATGTTGCGAATGACAAAACTTTTCTGTAGCGCTTTTATCTTGAATCACAAGTTCATTCCTGTCTTAGCAAACCTTATTCTAACTCACTAATCAAAGCATTCAGTCAGAAATTTGCTGTTTCAGGTTTTCAGCTGTGAAGTTTAAGTTTTAGTTAGTATAGCGACTAAATACTGTATCGATAATTTATCTTATATTCCACTTATTTTAGACCAGGAATTTGGATAACTTATCCTCGCCACCTTGTGACTCTGAACAAGATGCTATTTATTATTATTATTATTATTATTATTATTATTATTATAATAATAATAATTATTATTGTTATTATTATTATTGTTATTATTATTATTATTGCTATTACTTGTTTCCTCCTTTTTGATCATTGTTTAAAGCCTTCGTTGAAAAGTGACAACTACATTTTGTCAGATTCCTGTATGCATCTCCCCTTGTGTGGCTCACCTCACGTTTTCAATTATCCAATTGTCTTCTCCCTGTGCGTGCACCTACCTGTAGCCATGTGTTCCACCTGTGTCCTCCTTTTCCCAGTGTATTTAAGCCTCTTATTCTCTGTTGCCTGTGTCAGTACATCGCATCAACCTGGTGATACCTGTTTGCTCTTTGGTTTTTGGACTTTGCTGGGGTTTTTTTTGGATGTTGATCTTCCTGGATATTTATTTCTGTAATATATTCAGTTTTTGTGCAACCTGGCAAGTCTGCATATGGGTCCCCCTGCAATCCGTGACACATTTTGGCTTTTTTATACTCCAAATGGGAATATTTCTAGTCCCAAAATGAAAACTTGTAACATGTATACTGCTGTTGTGTCCCTTCCATCCTCGCATTTTGTGGCCTGGAGAATAATGGATCATTGGTCTCATATTTTGTTAGAAAGTTATTTCAATGACATTTGATCCTGTTATCAATTAAATTGACTAACAACTGTTTTTGTTATTTATTATGTTAAGCACATAAACTGAATAGTGTTGGCTAAATCCAGAGACAATAACTCCTTGTCATCAAATTTGCTCTGATAAGATTTCCTATATGTTTTTGGAGTAAATGTTAAAACTGTGACTCTCTGTTAGTGATGATTAAATATGTACAAGCTCTCACAATGACCCATCCTCATTCTTTAGTATCCAGCACAGAATGATGAGGGTCTGGAACAGATCCCAGCTCATGGGTGAAGTTCGAGGACTATCAACAAGATTTCTACACAAACATTTCAGCTGATTTATGACAGCAACTCGCATTAAATAAAACCCAGCTTATTTTTAAATGGGAGTGAGATTAATACATATTCCATCAGAGCCAAAGAAAATGTATGTTTTTGCTCTTCAGATGAAAAATTATTCAAGCATATCTTTGCAAATGCATTCTGTACATGAAAGTGTCGACTATCCACATGTAGTTTATAAAATGCGATTAGATCATCAGAGCCATTGTCATGACCAAGAGCCATTTCAAAGTTAGATTTTCCTTAGTAAATTACAGAGATCATTACGCTTAAGGGTGAACCTTTTATGATTTTATACCTCACTAATGTTAATGATTCACACCAATTAGCACCACAGACCTTTTTTAAAAACTTGCTGTTTAGTATTTAGTCCTTTGCATTTTATGCAGCCATTACCGACTCAGTCTACCTTTTACATCTTTTATGCAGTTTTTGTTTTGTACTCGGCACATTCTTTACATAATCAGCCAACTATCCAACTTGTAAACTAAAGTACAGCAGTATTGAACTTTATACCATGTCTCGTTTTGAACAAAACTACCTAAGACAGGAACAGTTGCAGATATAAATAACAAACACCTTAAAGCAAAACTGCAAGTGATTTCAAACTCACTGAATAATGCATCATTAGCAGCTCAAATCACCTTGGAAAGCATATATAATAATAATCAAGCCAGCCAGGCCGCTGAATTACTGCAGAGGGACCATTAAAGGAGAAGGTTAAACAGCTTGGTGTGCAGCAGCTACATTATTTGTAGACTATGCACCAATTACTTTAATTAATGACTCTTTGGTAAATTTTGCTAAATCTGACATTCAACTTTAGGAAGAAGAAACTATCTCTTCTTAACTCAGCAAGCCCACAGAGAAAAAGTCTTTTTTCAGGGAGGAAAAATGTATGTCTTTCCAATGAGCTATGGCTTCCCTATCCAACCATCATCCATCTTCTTAACTCTATCCAGTTGTTGATGATGGGTGAAGGCAGGTTATGGCCTGGACAGGTCACCAGTCCATCACTGGGCAACCACAGACAGACACAATCACATTTGCACCTACAGGCAGTTTAGAGTCACCAGATAACCTCAAATGCATGCTTTAGCTGTAGGAGGAAACTAGATTACCTGGAGTGAACTCACACATGCAGAAAGAACATGCAAACTCTGCACATCGGAGTCCCACGTCCAGACTTGAATCAAAGCTTTCTTTCACTGCGTGCGTGAGACAGACTCAGTATCGAGCTTAAACTGAACAAAAACTGACCAAAAAGAAAACCTTTAAATGTTTGTGAGTTCCTCTCATGAAGATTACCTTTGATTATCTCAAAGTAAACTTTATTTCAATTACAGTTACACGTTTCACAAAAGAGAATCAATGTAATAGCGCAGTGATCCCTCGAAGTGTGTGGAGTGGATGTGAATGGAGCCGCTTTAATGGTGAGAAGTCTTTCAGGATCCCAGGACAGAAGATCCTGTGGAAGAATAAACCCTCATTAAGTCCTGGTGAGGGATTATCACTCTTCAGCTTCAGACTGAGTGAGACCATTAAAAGCTATAGAGCATCATTTCCTGCAATCCATTTACTCTTACACATCCCCTCTGTTGTCGGATACCACACGTTGTGTTGTCTACAGTTCTTAATGTTTTGTGCCTGTCAGTGTACATCTCTGCTTGTCTCACACATTTAGACTGCCCCATCACTGCTTCACCTCTATCCGCTCGCCTTCTCCTTTTTTTTGTACTGTCAGACCCTTCAACCACTCTACTTCCTGCATCTCTTTATCTCTATTGAACCCTTCAGTCTACTTGTACATATCCTCTACCTTTCTCAACATTCCCTCTGGCTTTCCCCATTTTTTCCCCCCTCAGATCTTCTGCTTTTGCACAGAGCCACCGACCCACGCACATTTTCCCCTCCGTCCATCTTATACTGTTATGTGTGACCTCTCTCTCTCTCTATCTCTCTCTCTCTCGCTCTCTCTATCTCTCTCTCTCTCGCTCTCTCTCTCTCTCTCTCTCTCTCTCTCTCTTTCACTTCATCCTCACTCTCTCTCTCTCTCTCTCTCTCTCTCTCTCTCTCTCTTTCACTTCATCCTCACTCTCTCTCTCTCTCTCTCTCTCTCTCTCTCTCTCTTTCACTTCATCCTCACTCTCTCATTCTCTACTCCTCGCATCTTCTCTCTGAATATTTCATGATTTGGTGGCACAGTGCTGAGGAGCCTCTCTCTGTCTGGAGCTTGCGCAGCACAAATATTTACTCCCTGAGCCGAGCTTAGTTGAGCGTTAGGACTGACTATCTGTCTGTGTATGTGTGTGTGTGTGTGTGTGTGTGTGTGTGTGTGTGTGTGTGTGTGTGTGTGTCTGTGTGCGCGCGCGCACGTGTGTGTGTGTGTGTTTGTGTTATAAGTGCAGTGATTACATGTGACATTGGCCCCAGAGGGGGAAAAGAGGTCTTTGGGTTTCATCCTCCATTGATGTTCCTTCTCCACTGCACATCTTTGAAGTTTTCTTGGATAGATGGGAAGATGATAGATAGATAGATAGATAGATAGATAGATAGATAGATAGATAGATAGATAGATAGATAGATAGATAGATAGATAGATAGATAGATAGATAGATAGATAGATAGATAGATAGATAGATAGATAGATAGATAGATAGATAGATAGATAGATAGATAGATAGATAGATAGATAGATAGATAAAATAACTGGAAACTGCAGAGTATGTGTTGCAGAGTGGGAATCTCACGGTGTCTGTGCATTGACAAATGTCTGTTCTGTTTTGGCTGGCGAGAATGGAGCTCAATTGCAGGTCTGGAAGAACATCAAAACACAATTAAGGGCTGACATGGAACTGGTCATGCAGAAGAGTGAGGACAGGGGAAGAAGAAGTGGAGCTCGAAAAGGAGGAGGTGCTATCACTAAAGAGAAAAGGAAAGGACTGTGCGATGTTTTAGAAGCAGACAGACCAACCGAGAAACACTTAGCTATATTTTATTAGGTATGATTAACAGAAAAACGTGAGTTGGAAAGCAATGCTGAAATGTTCAGCATATCTAAATGTGTGTGTGTGTGTGTGTGTGTGTGTGTGTGTGTGTGTGTGTGTGTGTGTGTGTGTGTGTGTGTGTGTGTGTGTGTGTGTGTGTGTGTGTGTGTGTGTGTGTGTGTGTGTGTGTGTGTGTGTGTGTGTGTGTGTGTGTGTGTGTGTGTGTGTGTGTGTGTGTGTGTGTGTGTGTGTGTGTGTGTGTGTGTGTGTGTGTGTGTGTGTGTGTGTGTGTGAGTGTGTGTGTGTGTGTGTATAGAAAGAAAGAGGTTAGATTAAGTTTGTTACTGCCTGGCCCTGTACATCACGCAAACAATCAGTTCTTGTGTACAGGAATTATGATGCATTTACAGAGGCTAATTTAATTTTCCTATAAGTGATTCTGAAATTTACTATGCATGAATGTCTTTGAAGTCAGTTTGCAGACAGAACTTGTAATTCACCCAGATCACAGGGAGCGGCTGGGAGTTCAAATCAAGACAATTAGCTGTCTGGGTTTCCCACAGACCAGATTGCAGCTCCAGTTCCTTAAAGAAAAAGAAGTTCATGATGACAATATGTTGCTCATCAGCTATCCCACACTGGAAAATCTAAACAGATAGTATTACGTAAACACTGGCTCCTCAGAAGATGACTTTTACATAGTTGGTGATAATTTCAAATTCAAAATAACTGTACTTACATCGCATCACTTCTGTGATTTCATTTGACTGATTATTTTATCCGATGTTAGCTGAAAAACATTAATTTAGATAGTGAACAAGCTGCACAATGGTGTGGTAATTATGAGTCTTGCCTCCTAGTGAGAAGGTCACCTGTTTGAGTCCTGGTTCAGCCCAGATGGGCTCCTGTACCCTGAATTGGATCAACGTACTAGATGTATTGCAAAACTGAAGTAAGAATTAAGCTCAAAGTACAACTGAGAATCAAGAATTATCAAGCCTCCTGCCAGACTGTTGGTTCTGGTATTTACTTGGTGGCTCATTCTCTTTTTCCACATTGACAGAAGTTACAGCTGGAGTTGGAATGTAATTAGCTTATTGTTTAGCAGGAAAACAAGAACCAGGAGCAAAAAATATGAAAAATATGTGACAAATAAAAACTCTCATGCTCGCTAATTATGCATTTGAGCAATTTTCTCCCAGGCTGAACTATTAAAACTGTAACTTTTACTATGCTATTAACTACTGTTTTGTTTAATTCTAGCCAAAGTTCACATTACTCACCTACTCTCTTTTTAATGGATACCAGTATCTTTTATAGGAAAAACTTCATTTTCTGTGGGCAAAGTGGTGTTCGAGTGCATTTGAGAGCTGTGGTCTCCATTAGCGGTTATTGCTTTGAGAATTATAATCAATAGGCTTGAAGAAAAAAAAAAAATCCTGGATCCGAGCTGTCAAGTGTCTGTATAGTAAAAGTGAGAACATTATCTCCACATAAAGGTTCTAGAACTTCAAAGTTGTGAAGTCAGCAGCAAAAATCCCAACTTAAACATTACAGTTGAGTGGACTAAGCCTGCATCTTTTCTGCCTATTAACCACAACTTCAAACAAGCTACCTATATACTATTAAATGGAACAGTGAGCACCGAACAGGCTCAAAGCTGGAAGAAAATGGACCGTGTGAAAATGAGGTTATGTGTATGTTAAGTTTAATTTCCATGTGGGGCTTGTTCTGCCCTTTTGCAAGCTTGTAGAGTTTGATTGATAAACCCCATGTCCCCTCGGGGAGAAGTTTCATTTCAGTCTAAAGCAAAAAAAAAAAAAAAAAAGGTCACAATTAACATTTGGTTAATGTTTGTGTGATCTGTGTGAAGTATGGTAATAACCATGAAAATAAATAGATACACACTAAACCAATCAGATAACATACATCACAACTCCTTTAGAGATATGCAAAACAGGACAATCTTCCATCAGTGTGCATCAACAAAAAGGAGTTTTACAAAGTTTGAAGTTTTATTAAGGTTTGTTGTGCTTGAAGCCAAACTTTGTCCTTACTTATTCTGAGATGTGAAACAGTCTGCAGTCTTTAGAGTCAGCAAAGCAAAGTTTCAGTTTTTTGAAGTTAGGTGGAAGTCTTTAATTGCTGTTGTCAACAATTTTTAAGGAAAACGGAAAACCTTGATTACTTGCCAGGTTGGCACGGAAACACTAATAAATTGCTACAAATGGGATATCTGGCTCGATCAAAGAAGCTAAATATCCCATTTCTTTGTACTGTACTGAACAATAAGTTCTTCATCTTCGTTCACATTGGAAGACACGCTAAGTATTCAGGTCGACATCTCAGGGGCAAAGAAAAGGTGACATATCAAACATCTAGAGGACACCACATAAACTGCGATTCCCCCTCTCCTGCTGCCTTCTGAGCTGATTTCTTTTGTTCTGAGGCTCAGAAAGGCTTCCAGTCGATGCGCGGCCACATTTGAACACCTGTGAACACCTGTTGTTACAGGATCAATCTCAGTGGCAGGAGGGGAAGCCCAGATTTGTGGTTTCAGGAATTGGATTGAAGCTGTGTCTAAGAGGCCCAGTGGGATGCAGAATCCACTGAGTGATTTAAGGATGTGAAAGGCTTCATGTCCTTCAAAAGTGTTTGATCGTTACAGGTCTATACACACTATTGTTTCAAAATAACCATTGACACCATATAAACTGCTCTCCAAACAGATCAAAGGGGTTATTAGGTTTCTGGATTAAAGGCAGTTTTGTCTTTGTGGCTGAGCTTGTCTGTAACAATATAAGTGTGTTTATTTAAACCCAAATGGCAGTTTTAAGAAAATCAATAGCAACTTGACACTTTTCTTGAAAAGCTCTCGAGCTATTTTCTTTTGCTTCTTATACAAAAACAAAGCCTCTAAATGAGACTCTGATTCAGGTTTGGTTTGGGAAGATGAGTCAGTGAAATTTGTGCATCACTCTTCCAGTGGAGACTACGAGGAGGTGCCATCAAGCGCTTCTCACTTTCCATAAACACAACTCTCAGCGTGCCTCCTACCATGAGCTAAAACAAGCAATTTTAAAATCCAATCCATCCTCCAGCACGTTTGGCAGGACTTCAGATCCATCATCACTAATAGGCTAATACTGCGACATAACAAAACAGACCTTCTCATCGCTGCCTCAGGCAACAGCAAAGTGTTTGTGCAAACATTTCCTTTCTTTAATGTTCAGTTCTCAGCATGTTTTTTTTTCTGCCAAAATACATGTTTGGTTGTTGATTTCTTCTCACGGCATGTCCAAGTTGAAATACCAGATGGATTTTGATAAAATGTTAAAATTTCCAGGAGATTTATTTGACATCAGATGGATGATCTTTAACTCTTTGAGGACAGCCCAGGGCAAATGCAGATGAAAATTCTCTGCTACTTTTTAAATTTTGTCACAGTGGATTATGCTGAATGCCCTTTCTGGTGATACCCTGTGACCTTGCTGACCTCAACCTTTTAGCCAAGCTTACTGGATTTCACCAATGATGAATTTGAATGATTATGAATGCGGTAATTATCAAGTTTTTGTAGTAAGCTCTTGTTCAAAAGGCCACAGATGATTCTTCTTATTTTTCTCTATTTATATTCTCACTTGAAATACATTGCACCTACACCTTCCAAGAAGTAGTCTTTGGTCTGATATGAAGAAAGGTTGGAGGCTCATTTGAACCACTGTATTATTTTACTTCCTGAAAGCTATTTCATCTGCACTAGATCTTACACCTTTCAGTTAACATGTTTAACCTCACGTCTTCAATTTGTCTGGAACACCTGTCAAACCTGCTGTCATGCTTGAAAGAATATGAATAAGACATTCAATTTTAGTCACTTTGTTCATTTGGCCATCACCTGTGAATGTGTATTTAATGTGTGTATATGTACATTCACTGAAATTACACAAAGAAGATACAAAACCCACTCTAACTCTCTTGTATAGAGTCTTTGACACACTCTTGTGTAGGCTAATATCTGTCATGCTTTTTCTGTAGAATGTGTAAAAAGGTTCATGTCAGACTATAATGTATGTTTCTCCATTTGATGCATTGCATTCAGCGAATCAGTGTATTTGTGAAAACAGAAAAGTAATAGATACTGATTCAACTGTATCCGTGATGAAAAGAATATATTTTGATATCAGTAATTTTCCAGTTTCTCTTTGTTCGTCTCTGTTCCTCTTTGTTTGAGCAGGTGCACGCTGGCAGTTTCTCAAATGAAGTGGTTGTAGTAGTGACACCATGTGAATTTAGCTGAAGCTATAAAAATGTGTTGGAAAGTGGGCCCTTCCACCCGATGGATTGTGGAAATGGCTCCTTCCCTGGTAGATAAGTCAAGAAGTAGGTGATTTGCACAACTGGTGTAGGGTCAGTGGTGAGCACTCAGCAAGAACATCCAGGTTTCTTTGTCCAGGGGTCTTTCTGTGTGGAGTTGGCATGTTCTCACTGTGCCTATGTCAATCTGTTATGAGGCGCTGTGGACTTCTCACACAATCGAAAGAATTTGGGTTAATTGGTAACTCTATGCTGTCTGTTGAAGTGAATAGAGGATTTTATGTCTCTGAGCTCAGCATTAGTCTGTCCACCTGTCTGACACACTGTTCTCTGTTGTGAAACCCGGTTGAACCCTCTGGGGTTGAACCCTCTGGCCCACAAGAGGATTCAATCAGCCTGCAGGATGACCTTTAAAACTGTAATAATAATTGTTTTTTTCCTCATTCAATTTTTTTTTTTTTTTAATGGATGGTACTGTTGTATCTGATTTATTTGACTGGGAACTGTATTGTTTCAAAAATAGGAGAGGACATAACACTGTGAAGCTAAATTGAGCAACAGAAAGAAGCAATACGAGGAGCTGAAAGAGCAGTAAACACTCCATCTTATTGCTAACATGATCTGATTCCAATTTATCTCTTTAGAACATTAAAAAATTCCATTAAAAGTGCAGTACATGTGAACATTTGTAGGATGCATGTATATGTTTTTGCACTGAAACAGTCAAGATTTTGGAGTTATAGTTATTTATCGTTATTTCTTAACATTATAGATCAGATTGTGTTGCGTGTGGCCCTGAAACTGAAACGAGCTTGACAGCTGACAATTGTAGCTCTATCATGATATCATATCTCCCATGTATTCATATCTGTGTTACAGCCTTCTTAATTTCACAGCAGAAGGGCTGAAAAGTGAACAAATTAAGCCAGAAAAAGAAAGTAGGTAAAGCAGTGGAAGAAGACAGAAGTTTGGTGAGATAATTTATATGGAAGCAGAACAGCTGGGAAAAGATCATTTTACAAATGGAAAGCAGATTTCTGTTTCCAGTTTGCTTCAGAGATGCAGATGACTCAATTTGTTCACAGTTTGGTAACATTTGGTTCCTGAGCTCATTTAAGCTAATTGAGATGCATCAGTTACCTTGAACAAGCATCATTTTTCTTGCTGCACAAAACGTGAAAAGGATGTCTCACATGTCTGAGTTTCTCCCTCCCTGAGAAGAGATGCTTCTCAGGGAGGTTGGTCATGTCCGCAAAGAGCAAATCAGACACACAAGTCTGGCAAAGTGATAATAAACCTGCACAATGTGTGACTAAAATCTCCAAGCACCTTTTAATAATAAATTTATTATTCATGATGATAATTGAACTACTTCTGTAGAACCATTTAGTCACCTGCATTATTCATTTAAACCAGTTGTGCATAATGAATGTGGCAGAGCAGCCACAAAACAAAAGGCTGTCAGCATCTGTTTATGTTTTCACACTTACGGTAGTCCCATGTCGTTTCCCACAAGGCTTTCCCAGTCAGATTTCTTGTTGCTTTCTGATGCATTGCTGCTTCATCGTTTACTTTATTAGGTATGAATTTGTGAGATGATCCCAGCAAGTAACAACTGACTGGTCATTGTTCGTGCATTTGATCATGGGTAATCACATATGCTCACTTTCATGTAATGTGTGTTTTCAGAGGTCTGCAGCAGTTCTTGTGTGTGGGTGTGTGCATGTGTGTGAGCTCTCCCTAACTCTAATTAACTTAATGGTTAAGGTGTTCTTTCATGGCTGGGTTATGATTAAGTTAATGTAATGATTGGGGTTAGGCTGGATCAACAGTGAGATGACACCCATAAAGATAATGAACCTGTGTGGTGTGGTGTGGTATGAGTGTGAGATGTACGAAATTACAACAGTTCAAAGAAAAGAAAAAAAAAAACCTTCTGAGATGAGAGAAAATTATACATTAATTCCAGGTCCATGGTCTGTAGTTTAGTTATTGTTCAGCAATGATTGCCTGCCCCCTCTCAAGCAGTGAAATACTCCTGGTGTTGGTTAATAATGAAAAAAACAAAACCCACAATCAGTAAATGGACAAATCAGACAGATTTGTTTTTTTTTGTTTGTTTTTTTACAATCCCTCATTATTTACAATTTTATGTACATCGAAATATCACGCAAGTCTCAAAGAAACATTTCAAGTTGCTTCATTTCAAGATATATTGAATATAACTCCCTTGTATTGACTTCCTGAAGCCATATTCCCCAAATATAGTGCTTATTGATTTTACTTGGGCTAAAAAGGCCCCATTCAGTCCAGCGTTGATATTCTGGCCAGCATCCACCTGTCACATCGATTTGATCCACCCCCAGGAAAGAAAAATATGAAGACCCAAACACCGCCAATCTGTTGTTGTCAGCAAGTACACTGCAGGCTTCATATGGGCTTCAAAAAAACAAAGATGTGCTTGAACAGGATGGAGAAAAGCAACATTTTTGAGACTGATATGTGTAAGCTTGAGAGATACTATTACCTGTGTTGAAACACGCTGATATGAGACCAGCCTCCAGTAATTCATTTATTACAGGTCAAGTCTTAAGAGTTAACAAAATATATTTTGCCATTGATTTAATGCTACTGTTCTGTCACACTTGGTTTTAGTGATGCAGAAAATCTTGCTAATGCTGTCGCTCTGACAACCAACAGCGAAAAAAGAGGTGAAAGAGATTATCTGTGGGAAACTACTACTAATTTTTATAATCACAGCCCTAGTTTAAAGGATGGGTTCAATCACATACCACATAGTCCTTTGGTCTTTTGTATGAAGTTTCTTTTACCCTTTATTTTAATTCATGAAGCACCATTATTTCTCATTAGAGCTACACTGTAATGAATGATGTGATGTACCATATAACCTTTTAATTTAATCTAGTGACCTAAACATTACCTTTTATTGAACATAACTTTTAGATTGATTTAATATTTATTAGTAACTGTTAATACTGACTTCTGAAATCTATTGCTATCAGGGTCTAAACCAGAGGCTCTCAAAGGTAGAAAGTCTCTTGCTGCACATTGTCTCACACTGTGAAATATTTTTTCAGACTAAACATGAAGCATCAACAGCTGCTTGATGGATAGGATATGGACGCTGAATTCCCCTAATGCTACTTTCAAATTGATAATCTGGTGGGACTATATATAATCTGTACCCGCTGTAGCTATTACGCTTTTGTTTTGCTCTAAATCTTGTTTTATAATTTCAATTTCTCTCCATTACACATTACTCTGTCTTGCTTTTACAAGAATTTATTGATTCTGATTATTTATGCTTCTTCTTATGATGATTATTAATATTTTTTTGTTGCTGTTTGATCATTCCTTGTGGTGCATCGGGTTAACTCTTCACGTGTGTGACACAGTGTTGAATCCCAGTTGCGACAGCAAGTACAGTGCATGCAGTGTAAAAAAAAAATGGTGTAAGTCACAATATGACTTTTGTGGAAAAGGGAGCAGTTAAATAGACATTATGTGATTTGTAGTTTCTCATTTTTTGGAGCATTTTATTGACAACTTGTATCCTGGAGCCTTTAGAACACACGTGTCGAACTCCAGTCCTCGAGGGCCGCAGCCCTGCATGATATAGACGTGTCCCTGCTTCCAGACAGCTGATTGCAATGAGCAGCTCGTTCTCTGGCTTTGTGCTGAACTTGGTGATGAAGCATCGGGACATTCAGTGGAGGGAGACGTGGAAAACGTGCAGGGCTTCAGCCCTCGAGGATCTGAGTTTGACACCCCTGCTGTAGAACAAGGAAAGTGTTACTGACATGATGTTCAAGTGACATAAAGGAAAAATCCACTTAACTGATTTCAATACTTGATACTGAGTTTTCAAGTATTGTTGATATATACTGTAAAACATGCTTCAGGCTATTGGAGGCTATTCTAAAAAGGGCCAAATACATTGTGAATACATGTATGGATAATGGTCTCTTGCGTTAGCTTTGTGACATACTGTACCTTTCACCTGCATATGCAACAGTCACACCATTGTGGAAAGAAAACCAGGTAAATGAGGGAGAAATATATACTCCCATTACTAATTACACAGTGAAAACATTGGTATTCTTGTTAATGTGCAACTTAAAAAAAAAAAAAAAATGTTATGTGTATATTCAGTGTGTACAGTGGAACAGTCGTTAGTACTCTTGCCTCACAGTGGGAGCTGGGCCTTTCTGTGTAGAGTTATGTTCTCCCTGTGTGGGCCTGGATTTTCTCCAGTTTACGCTCACAGTCCAAAAACTTGCATTTGAGATTAATTGGTGAACCTAAATTGAGCCTTGGTGTGAATGTAAATGTGTGAATGTAAATGTGTGTGGTTGTCTGTCTCTGTGTGTTTGCTAAAAGCTGTGTTTGCTAAAAGCTGTCTGGAAGATGGATGGATGTGTTCAACTTCTTCTTTTTTTGTTTTTTTTTTCAAATCTTGAATGCAAATGCTTCTGTGCTGTGAGTCAAATCACCAACTCGTCACAAATGTTGTAAAAAAAAAAAAAAAAGAAGAAGAAGAAGCAGCTTCAGTAGTAAGCTACAGTGAACAGACCGCACATATTCCAGTTTTGTTTGCTTTGACTATAAATACAAAATGATACAAGGAGCCAACAATCAATGTCGACATACAGGATGTTTTCACATATTGTCATTCATCCAGGTATAGGAAGTATCTCAAAGCAAATTATACAGCAAGTTTTTCTCTCTCTCCAATGTATATGGATTTGTGTTTATTTATCCAACAGCGCGTGTTCATAGTGTGCTGACAACGGTAATAGTAAATACTCCTTTTCCCTCCATCTCTCTTCCTCTGGGTGAATGGTCTTGAAAATGTATGTTGTAGGTCCTGAGTGCTGAGTGCACTTGTAGGTTTCACAAGAACATCAAAACACAATCAAGTCGTGCGGATCCCTGAGGCTCAGAGGCTGGGAGCTAGCACTTAGGGAAGGAGAGGATTAGGGGGGGGGGGGGGGGTGACGAGAGAAAGTGGGAGATGACGGTATGAAAGCAGTGGAAAATAGATGAATGGAAAGCTTGAGAGAAATTCCTTTGCACCATTTCTTACCGCTGAGTCCAGAAGATATTTGACGATAAGTTTTAATGCAAATGCTGGCACAGACGTCACATTGTTCCTATTAGAGTTTCATAGTGAGTCCAGTTTCTGTCTAATTGATTCCGTCATACATTCATTCAAAAGTTTTTACCCTCCTCTGTTGTACTGAGTGCTGAGTTCACTGAATTGATCTGAAGCCCAGCCTCAACTCAGTAACCGCTTAAATTCCTGGTGTCACAATTCACTTTACTGAGCTGAATGAACTCTGGACAGCCCCAGAAAGGGAGAGAGGTAAAAATTAAGTCTTTTTTTTTTTCCCCTTCTCATTTTTTGTTTCATGGTCCAAAAATTCAACTCTATTTTGTTCATATTTGAAGCCTGAGTGTGAGGAATGGTAATTGAGCCATCACTCGAGGAAAGAGAAAAAGATGAATAGACAGCAGAGGGAGAGGAGGAGGAGGAGAAGGAGGAGGAGGAGGAGGAGGAGGAGGAGGAGGAGGAGGAGGAGGAGGAGGACTGACGTAAGACTGGCTCATTTCGGATGTGATGAAAGCCAGGCAAACTTATCTCATCTGAATTTTGTTCATTTGGACAGAGGATTAAAAAAAAAAACAACCTACAGACAGTTTTTAATTGCTTTTGAATTTATTTTATCTGTATCTTGGAAACAAGATAAAAGTATGGAAAAAATAGTCACTTGGTAAAGCTTGTTGAAGAGAAAAGAAAATGGCTGTTTGGATTCAATAATATCCAAAGTGTGGGTAACTCTCTTGAGAATGTGAAATTAATGCTGGAGCTTATGTTGTAGACAAGGTTTAACAGCATATGTACTTGATGTAATATATGTGTTTATATAATTATAATTTATCATCATATTTCAAAATATGATGACAACAACAACAACAAAACTTGCACCTGCTCCTCATGTCAGAAACAAATAACCAAACATCCCGGTCGCTCTGAGTGAATCAAATTTGAATTGGAAATTGGAATATGTGACCGATAAAGAATGTATAGGAGTGCCAAATCAGTGGAGCAGTTTGCAACATGATTCAAATGGTTTATCATTATCAAACTCTGGAGGAGTTAAAAATGTTATATGCCAAAAAAACTGCCACAACTAAACATCAAATATACCTGCAATGGCACTGATTTCTACTGATATCGTCCACATTTGGTGTGATTATTCATCTCCACACTCTTACAAGTTTAATGCCTGCACAATGCAAGTGCAGCACAGTATCAAGGAAAAATTGATCAAGGACACGAACCTGAGAGGCTCCACAGTGCTGCCGTGCTCTCTTCTCAGGCTCAGTTCAGGCTTGGGGGGCTTTCTGTGTGGAGTTTCTGTGCGTGGGTTTAGAGATAAATATTCAGGCCAATTCTAATTAATATTCAAACCCTGGTTACAAGTTTTAGTCACTAGTTCAGAATCAAACCACCTTTATTGCCATTACAGAGTAGAAAAATACCACATAATTTGTCCGTCACAACCCAAGCCCCCGCAGGAAATTTACAGTCGTTTTCTATCCATCCATCTTCGATGCTGCTTTATCAGATTCAGGACCACTGGGGGCTGGAGGGAATACAGGTAACAGTGAGTGAAGCCAGGTTGCATTCAGGATGGGTCATCACTCCATAACAGGGCAAACAGAGAGACGGACAACGACACACGTATGAGCAATTTAGAAGCACCAGTTAACTTCAAGCACACACTTGAAGAACATTCAAACCCCACACAGATGGCCCCGAGCCCAATCCAGACTCCAACCAGAGACATTCTCACTATGAAGCCAGAATACACACAACTATGTTGCGTGATCGATATCTCTCTCATTAGAATTCTTCATTTCAGATCATACCTATTCATGTGAGCTGTGTACATTCTGTGGGGGGACAATACAACAACAACTGCAGGTTACAGTTGTGTAAACACTGATATGGAGAATTGCTGCTGCCACAAAGTTTATTGAGGCATAAATGAGAATCCTGACTGATTTTCTCACTAATTTGAGTGTCCCTTAACACTCACACATGCAAAGACAGGCAGGATAGAAGTAATTAAGGATGTCCAGAAACTGTCATTTGGCAGCATGGTGCTGGAAAAATGATGTCTCAGTAGACCCCCTGTACAAGGCATAGCAAGAGTTAAGACATTAATAGGCAGAGAAAAGCCATACAGCATCACTGTCTACCTGTGTGCTAGGACTCAGGAGATCAAAGGCTGACTCTGAGAGAGCGGGAGGGAGAGAAGGAGAGAGAGAGAGAGAGAGAGAGAGAGAGAGAGAGAGAGAGAGAGAGAGAGAGAGAGAGAGAGAGAGAGAGAGAGAGAGAGAGAGAGAGAGAGAGCCAGATACACAGACAGAGCGGGAGAAGAAAAAGTCATCCAGCGACAAGGAGACAGAGAGAATAGCAAGTTCTGAAAGCACAGAAGGGACAGGGAGGCAGGTGAAGAAAAAATCGACAGGGAGGATAAATAGAAGACATTTCCCTTCTGCCACCTGCCTTATTGCTGACTTCAGTTTATGTGCTGCATTGGCCTCTGTGTCACCTTCTGTATGTCTTATGGAACTCTTGAAACAAGGCAGGCATTCAACTTGTCTGGTCAGCACACTGGACACTTCAGTCATACTAACTGTGTGTGCGTGTATGTGTGTGTGCGTGCGTGCGTTGGATATGATGCAGTTTCTATGTTGCCACAATGAGTCATTGTTTAGCTCTGACATACCTCTGAGGGTGGCAGTGTCAATTTGTTCATCGCTGGTAAAACAGTACAATGTCAAAACAACTTCACAAAAGAGTCTGATTCTGTTCTAATGTCTGAATGTTGATTAGTTTAATGTCTCCACCATATCTGGTAAATAAATAAATAAAAAAAAGGAAACAATAAAATATAGCAGGGGATGTGTTGTGCTAATTATTTAGGTGTTAATTTTTTTGTAGAATTAGTGCAGTGCTAATCATCAACATCAGTAATTGCTCATTTTGCTTCCTATTCTGAGTGTGTACACCAGATTCAGGCATTTTTATTAAAATTATGAGAAAAGGGGGAAAAAAAGTACTTCAACATCAGCACTGTACACAAACAACTGCTGCAAGTGACAGCATCCGTTTTTAAAAATACACTGATAGAAATCTAGTGAGTCATATTTACTGTAGTTTTATGTAAACAACAAATTGGATTCCAGGATAGAAGTATTCAATAATTCATGGGCAATCTTTAAAGATGGCTCGAGCCCATATAGAGATTGCTTTAATTACAGATCTGCCAATATTTTGGAGTTTTGGTTAGTTTCACAGCGCTTTGCAAGAGATTTCATTGTGGAGTTTGAAAGCCATGGGGTTCATTTCTTTTGACTTTAAACTCTTCACATATATAAATATTTGTCAACACTTCAGGGTTTTTTGCTTTTTTTTTTTTATTTACACATTTTATTCAGTGCCCTATAAAGGGTTAAGGAGTCACTAGGCATAAAGCTTTTTAGGTGCCCACAGAATCCTCCGAAACGGTTTGGTGACACAGATTAAACTGTATGATCACAAGCATAAGTAATTTACATGAATTTGTAGTAATATGAATAAGGTTGACACTTTATTCCCCCAAAATGTGTCCACATCAGGGCCGCGTGTCTCCAATAAGCAAATAACACTTTGACTTACAACAGATTGCCAAAAGCGTCATTTTGCATGAAAAGTGCAGTGTCGATAAATTCGACCAGCCCAGTCAGTAGTACAATCAGTTTATCACCGCCGCACCAGGAGCTGATTGTAGTTTCATCAGCACCAGAATTTAAAAGGTCGTGTGAAAAAAACGGAAGTGTGAGAGGAGGCGAATACTGCAACACTTTATAGCCACACACATTGCACTACAACTGGCTGAGTATGAATAATAAATATATAATGTGTAAGTGCTTAAGTGCTAACATAAAATGTGATGAATAGAGTATTGAATATCCAATCTGAGCATTATAAAGGTAGGACTCCAGAGGGGCTCCGTTATTTTTGATTTACTTGCAGCCCTGTTGTGCTCCTGATTTCAGGAAGTGCCGTGTGGTTTTATCTGTTGAATAATGTCTCCCACTTCTATTTTTATCAAATTCTAAACTAAAGATGTAAGTATAAAAATCTATCAGTTATCATCAGGCACTTCATACCTCTCCCCTCTGACTTCCGTTCTCCTTTTTCCCCCCTTTGGGTGAAGAATCTATTATTCATGCTTTTCCTTCACTCAGGTTGTGTCCACTTCAGCAAGGTTTGAAGTTTGGGAGAAGTGAAGTAAAATTGAGATGAGGCAACTCAGTCTGGGGACACCATTGCAAGGCTGAACATTTTATTCTTGAGTATGTGTACCGCGGGAAGCCATGCAGAGGTCAAAAAAGTGTTACCTTTGGGCTGCCCGGCATGTGTTCACTCTGGTAAAATCAAATAATCCCAACTGAAGCCGATAAACATGAGAAGTTCAAAAAGTACAGAAAGGTTTTGGGATAACTTACTCTGATAATGAAGCTGTCTGTTGAAACAACAGCGGTGCATACACAGAAAGGGTTTACAATTACAATATAACAATATAGTAGACAAAGAAAATCAATTCAGACCAAGTCACAAAGCAAAAATTTGCACACCCACAATATAACAATTTTTTGTTTGTTTTCTTTCAATCATGGTGAACAAATAAAGCTATACACAGTTGCTATTGAAGAAGTGCAGGTAAAGTTGTCCTTACAAGGCAATGATCATCATATTAGCTATTTGTTTTTAAATACTTTATTTGTTCTGTCATGCTTGAGAGCAAGTCAATGTGACTATGTTGAAGTATTAAAACTGCATAGATGTTGATTAGTTTATTGTCTCTCAATATGCCTAACGTTACTTTAAAGTATCCTGCATAATACAGGATTTATGCAGCCTTCAACATGCATGTTTTCACAAATTCACCCTGACAACGTGGGTCTCTGCTGGCATTAAGGCTTTTACTGCTGCGTCACCAATCTCTCAGTTGAGGATCATGTTTTTTGGGCGACATTTCTACACTTTGTAAACTTTTTCTGCAGGCCAGAATCGAACCCTTTGCAGGGTTTGACAAAATGGGTTCTAATTTATCCACTGCAAATGTTAGAACAGCTTTTTTTTTTTTTTTTAGGTTAGTTGTGAGGTAGCTTATGACATAGAGGAAAGATGTACCATGCTCCCCTATAGGGTACAGTTATTTTAATTATGCATGCCTTTAAATATTTTATAAGTATAGCTATTTTTTTATTTCTTTATTTGCGGTCTCTGTTTAGTTTAGACGGACACTGTGGCCACAAGTTAAAAAGACTGGTAGACACTGTTCGAAAAGTTACCATTTAAGACGTCACTGTTGTAAATTCACAGTCTGAAATGGCATAAATTTAGGTCTGGTTTGACTGATCTGCTTTTCCAATTTGCATTTAATTTGTTGAGGAATGATGACTCAATACTCAAAACTGAAAAGACCTGGTAGTTTTCTTTCAAATCCCATTTTGCTGGAAGACTGTCCGAGGCTTTAGTTTTATATCTGCAGATCAATTCTGTCTTTTCTTCAAAGGATGAATGAATGTCTGGGCCAGAGTAATCTGTCCTGCCTTCAGTCTGTTAAGCCTGTGCTTTGTCTTCCTGTGCCGCTGTTATGGATGTCTCTTTCCTCACAGCAGCTGAGGCTCACAAAGGTCTATGGGAGGAACAACCAACAAAACACATCTTTTGTTAGTATACAGTAGTTTGTCAAGGGGCCACACTGCAGTCTGTCTTCAAGTATTCTTGATTTTCTTTTCTCCCTTTACCCTAGGATACAATAGGATATTTGGAGAAATGCTAGGCACTTTTTCTTTAAATATTTCCAAGTAGAATTTAACTCATAAGCAATTGTGATATAAGGTCTCACCCAAGTACATCGATGCATGGAGGTGATCCCAGCTGACAAGGGGAAGGCAGGTTACACCATTGCAGACACACAGGTACATTTGCTCCTCGGGGCAAGCTAGAGTGACGAAGTCTACGCAAACGTCTGTTCCTGGACTGTGGGATAAAACATTGAAACTCAACACAGAAAGGCCCCCTGGCCTCAGCCAAGACCTTCTCACTATGTGGCTAGAGTGCTTAACACTACACCACTGCACGCCCCCATCCAAGTGTACCTTTTAGTAATATGCTGCAATCCTCTAAAAAAGGAAAACCGCTGCCCACAACAATAAGAGGCTTTTACATCTCTTTTCTTCACAGTTTCTTCTGCCTTTGGAGTCCATATGTGTGACAGACAAAGAGCAGATAAAAGGGTAGAGACGTCTGCACTCCCTCCTTTTATCTTGAAGTTGTTTCAGTTACCTTTTCACTTTTACTTCTGTCCCATTAATTCCCCTCCGGCGTTGTTTGTCTCTTCTGACATTGATGGAACCCAAAGCTTCTCCAGGCCATGAAACACACGAGAGAAAATCGTCAGTCTTCAAATGAAATTTGTTTTCCTCCAATGATACCTTCTACATTTGTGTTTCATACATAAAAAAAACTTGGTGATACATGATGACTTGCATCGACTTTTTTTAATGATTGTATTGATGTACGCTTGGTAGATCCTAACTGATAATACCAATGCAGAGGACTGCTGGGGTCTTCCTTTTTAATAATACTGTATGATTATTCTAATGATAATGGCTATGTTTTTGCTTACAAATGGTCAGGACCACAGTGCAACTGACCTTAGTGATTATTCATTCTTTCATGCACTTTTCCTCAGAGGTTAGTGGTGGAACAATCAATCAAGAGCAGCAGTCCTGCTCTCCCTTCCACTGATGGAATATTGACAAATGACAACATTTCAAATGAATGATGGATGCCCCAAAAGGCACTAAATCTATAGGCCCACTTGTTAGCTATCCAGCACAGTCAGTGTCAAATGCTTTAAGTTACATATTTCTTACGGGCAGAAAAGTATCAAATAGACATTGGGTTTACTGTTACAAAAACCGTAAAGAATTTTTGTTGAAAATATGATTTTAAATAGAAAAGACAAAAAAACTTTTCTCTTTGTTGGAGTTGTTTATACATGATCTGGAGTCAAAGTAACACATTAGATAAAATTATTAGAAGTTAAGAACATTCCTGCATCATGCCTAGTTTTAATTCCAATTAAAATAAAGTTTGCTGGTTTTAGATATGTGCATTGAATACTACAATGTCTTCTATTGACTATGCAATAAATGCAGTTAAGAGGTAGCTCATAGGACTATTTTAAGAGTATCACTTTCACTGGTTGAGCACAATTGAAGCAGTGTAACAGACATTGTGTAAATTCTATATACCCTATCCAGCTCTGTACACAGTATAATTTCCCATAAACTTATCGTAATGTCTGTAATATGTACCCATTTCATTTCTGCTGGAGTATGCTGCATTTAATTTGATCTATAGTCAATACAGCTTGATGTTGCCGGAAACAGGGTGAACAGCAGCAGCTAGACTGAACCATAAAGTGCATTTACACCCTCTCAGAGTAGCTTTAAAGGCTAAACATAGTCCTGAAAAGCTTTCGGTTTGATTGGCATGTAGTTTTCTAAATTTCAAGTTGTTCTTCATCATGTTTTCCCATCATATTGTACACGGCTAAAGCCGTGGCATCCGTACTGAGTAGAATGCTAAGGAAAGCAACATCAACTTCATACCAGCATGTCCAAACACAGAGTGACAGAACTGTGAATGTTACCAGACTGAAAAAATGGCATTCAGGCTTAACAGAGCTCAGGCGAGATTAGTCTGCTTTGCTGTAGTGTCCTCTGGCATTTAGGACAATCCTATGCTTCACATCTCTCTCTCATTCTGTGTCTACTGTTCTACAATTCCTCCTCTAATTTCCTCTCCTCCTCTTCCCTTATTGTCAATGACTAGGGTTTTAATGATTACATCTGGCGGTGCCACATATTAATTCCTGCCTCTCTGGCAAAAAGCTGTTCCCCACCTGATTATGCAAATCAGGCCTACATTCTCTCCCTTTGAAGTGGAGGAAAAGCTGCTTAGAGATTCTCCCCGAGAGGAAACACTGCAATATGGGGAACATCAACAAACCAGAGTTCATGCAAAGGTCAACAATATGGTTAACCCCAATTCATCTCCACATCTCACCACTTTTACATTTGTGTTGATGTTGTGGTGGTGTAATGATGGGCTCATATCAGAGTGTGGAGCCTTTTTTTTTTTTCAAAGAAATGCAGAAGTGGGGTAAAAGTAGGACACAAAATAAAAATAGCCATAGAAATACACACAATATTGCTTGTGCCTGTAGCAGCACAGAATAGAGGGATGAAAACAGAGCAAGGCACTAGCAGCTTTCGTATTATAGCTATCATATCTTTGACCATGTCTCATAGTCTTGCAAACCCAAAAACCATATGGATCTTGGAAGAAAAAACGGTTTCCATGCATAACAGCCATTGCAGTAACACATTTTGTCTCTGTTATGTTCAAAAGCTGGAAAAATGTATCAATTTTTGTGTATTTTTGTCTACGTTTACTCTCAACGCGTCTTTTCTGTCTGATTCGAGCAATCACAGCCTGATGAAAAGCTCCAACACGGCGAGGAAACCACTTCTGGTTTTCGCTCAAGCATGACACAGGAACAGTCCTGCCAAGTAATGAGCCACCATAAGATATGATACGGTCATCTCAGTCCAATTCAACAGACGTATGATGACAGTGGAGAGAAAATTACCTCTGGTGTGTTAATTCGTGTCAGGACAAAGCGGTAAAAAAATACATCAGGAATGAGGAGAGAAGCTGCGTTAGTTATTCTTATTATCAAAGTCAGCTCTCAGAAAACTTTATTCTCCTGCTAAGTTAAAAAAAAAAAAGTGTTTCAACAGTTTGCATCCGAAGTGAATATTGGCTGAAATACAGTTTTTGATGTTATAAAATGATTTTTACTACGTACACATTATCCAATACACAGTATCATTTGTGTAAAACAGGAGCGATATGTTGACTCAATAACAGATCGAGTATCTGCAGACATTTCAAAGAGAGAAAGTACAGAAGCAGTATTTTGATATACATGCACATCAACAGTTTCTGCAGTACATGTGGACAAAATGGTTGGTGCCACTATGTTAATGAAAGAAAAACCCACAAGACACAGGAATCACTTGAATCTGTCAAAAGTAATAATAAATCAAAATTCTAAGAAAATAAAGCAAAGAAAATCAGACATTGGTTTTGAATTGTGGTTGAAAAGAATTATTTAAAAAACAACAACTCATGAAACAGGCCTGCACAAAAATGATGGTACCACCAGAAAAGATTAAAAATAATTTCACTATATGGACATGTTCAACCAAGGTGTGTCTTCAAATTAGCATTGCAGGTGTCTACAAGCTTCTTATCAGTCTGTCGGCCTATTTAAAGAGTGACAAGTAGTCACTGTGCTGTTTAGTGACATGGTGTGTACCACGCTAAACATGGACCAGAGGAAGCGAGGGAGAGAGTTGTCTCAGAGGATTAGAAAGGAAATGTGTGTTAACTTTAAAGGCTATAAGACCATCTCCAAGCAGCTTGATGTTCCTGTGACTACAGCTGCACATATTATTCAGAACTTTAAGATCCATGGGACTGTAGCCAACCTCCCTAGATGTGGCTGCAGGAGGAAAATTGATGACAAAGTGAAGAGACGGATAATACGTATGGCGACAAAAGAGCCCAGAACAACAAGGTCAAGGTGCATCAGTGTCAAATCATTGTTTGAGCCAAAGTGGACTTCATGAGAGATGACCAAGGAGGACACCACTGTTCAAAACAAATCATAAAACTGGAAGACTGGGATTTGTCAAACTGCATGTTGACAAGCCACAAAGCTTCTGGGAGAACGTCCTGTGGACAGACGAGACAAATAGTGGAACTTCGTGGCAAGACACATCTGCTCCATGTTCACAGACGCATACATGAAGCATACCAAGAAAAGAACGCTGTCCCTACTGTGAAACATGAAGGAGCCTCTGTTATGTTCTGTGGCTGAGACGTGGCTGAGACAACCTGAGACAACAGCAGTTGCTCATGAGGAGTGGGTCAAAATACCTGCTGAGAGGTGCAGGATTATACAGATACAGAAATTGTTGGATTGCAGTGATTGCCTCAAAAGGTTGTGCAACAAAATATTAGGATTAGGGAACCATCATTTTGGTCCAGGCCTGTTTCATGAGTTTGTTTTTTTTAAGTAATTATGTTGAACCACAATTCAAAAGCAATATCTGATTTTCATTGCTTAATTTTCATAAATGTTTTGTTTATTATAACCTTTGTAAGATTCAAGATCTTACTGTGACCATTGTGGGTTTGTCTTTTATTAACAGAGGGTTACCAACAATTTTGTTCATGCGTGTATATTTTCTTCTTGTCGCCGATATCTACAGTAAGAATTTTATAACATGCTGTTGAGGATTGTTTTTATTGGACAGTTGCAATGATTGATATTTTTCTTCTCAATACTGAAACAGTACAGCGCTCTCAGTTATGCAGTGCCACAGTGTCTATCTGCTGCAAGATGCTCTTCCTGGTTATTTTCAGGAAGTAAAGGCAGGAGCTAAGGTGAGATACAATTTCTGTTTGCTAATATTTAAAAAAAGACCATAAATAAGGGGAGAGTGGTTTGCAGATGCTTATCCTGACAATATCATTACTTGTTACTGCCTTTATCAATACTTAAAATGCTGCTAATTGGTTTGTGCAATGTGCTTCTTTATTAATGAAATATACCGTACCTAGTCCTTTCTTTAAATCTGTGTGGCTCTTCCATTGCATGGAGAATATCTGGTTCTGAAGCTGCTAAATGGTCCACGTTGATGTTTGTGCTGAAATCAGCTTCTCCCATCAAATCAGTTCGACGGAACTAAACCTGTGAGCTCAAATCATCACAATGAGACAAAACTCAAAATAAAGCTTTATAAAGTTGAGTGTACCTGCAGATTTGTGTGATACTCTTATAGATTCACTGCTTAACTGTAACGTCTCCTTCATTCTGTCAATATAGGTGCAGCTTTATGATAAAAATATTGATTTTATGTAACAATTAGAAGCAGGCTGGCACAGGGCTGCCTTCGGAGCAAATTGTTGAAGGTAAGTATGACTGATGTGAGCGTGTGCTATTTTTATTTACTTTTTCACACAACACACCCACATACACAAAGCAGCCAGCAGCTACGAGATACAAACACTGCAGATGCAACACTGACAGTCAATGATTGGCATTAAATCTTCGACATTGCTTTATAAACCTGTATGCAGTGGACGAAAACATGCCTCCAAAGATTATCTGTAAAATCTGCAGACTGCATGTGGTTTGCATCATTGCAAAGTTTAAGTTCAACATATTCATTTTGGTAATCTCTTCTGCATACGTTGACGCTATTTCCTCCTTCTAATCCGACACAAAAACATGGGTCCCCAGGTCTTGCCCGGCTGAGGCACCACTAGAATACCGAGTCTGCGGTGATAAGAAGACCCGGTGCTGTTTTGTGGCTGCAGGGAAGGCTCATGAGTTGTCTGCCCATGACCAGGGTGAGAACTAAATGCAAAGTACCGAGATAAACGAACAGCAACCTCATCCCACAAGTCTTCAAGCTCAGCCCCGGGAAAGTCATTCAGCACAGACTCGACCACAGCAAAGTTCTCAAAACTGGACAGCGTGCACGTTGAATACACCACGATCCCCCCTGGACGCACCGCCGACAGAGCAGACCTGGAAAAGGAGACAAATACGGCACTTTATATCAAGATGCTTTAAAATTGATTCGCACACACTTTAAACGTGTGTTTTGTTTCTAAGTGGGTAATGAAGCCACAGCTGGGAAACAAGTGCAGAAAATTATGTTTGCGACATAGACGTCACAATTCTACCTCACGAACTCTGCAAATGAATGTACTGCTTTTAACTGATCTGATGATGTTATAACCTGTCAGAGATTTGCAGCTGTGTCACATATTGAAGGCAAAAATCATCCATTTATGTCCAAACGTTCACCATCTTCTAATGCTTAATAACCCAACCTATGTTATAATAGTGTGGTAGAAATGTAAAGAGAAATTTCAAATTAGTACCTAAGGACTAACTCTAAGCCGTGTTTCTTTTTTTTTTTTTTTTATAATCTCAGCCATTATACTTACTTAAGCAGCTGAGCCTGGAGTGCAGGCAGTTTGGCTCTTTCCTTCAACCTCTGTTCCCCCTGCTGGCTGTTGTGAGAATAAAGCCAACTCCTGTCATTGGAACATGGAGCATCGACTAAAACCTGGGACATGAGGAGGGGAGAGAAATGTGAGCTGTCCAGACAACTAAACATTGTGAAAGTAATGATCTACAGAAAAAGTTAAAGAACAAAAGTTAGAGAAGAGGACAATTTATACTAATAATCACAGTAAAACGAGAGCAAATGAACGTTGGTATAATTTTCTAATTAGGAAACTTTTTATATTTGTGCCAAGGCTCCTTGAATCATCTAGAGACAAATTAAAGTAATTTGAGTTGGAATAAGAATTTCTGCCAAAATAGCGTGAATGCAGCTGCTCATACTTCAGACAGGAGGTACAAAATCTACTAACAACCCCGGTTCATCATTACAAAAGCACAAGTCCTGTACTGTTTGTTTACATGATTTATTTGCGATGCAGTCTTTGTTCACACTGTGCCTTACTCCTAAGCATTACACTCTCCTCTTTTTATATTTATTTCTATTATCAACCCCATGGAGTCCTTTGATTCCTCTGAGCCATTTGTCCTCTACTTCTGAGTTGTAATTTGAATAAAGTGTTTTCCCATTTCCTGCTGGTTTTATAAACCTCTGTTCAAAGTCTTTCTGTTCTCATTGATTTAAAACCATGTCTTTGAAAAGGCAGCGTGTCACCTCAATCTGTTGGCAGAATTCAATCGCTTGCCACCACAAACATTCCTAGGACAGTGCGCACCTTGTCATAGAAACCAGCTTCACTTTGGCCAAAAGCCCGTCCATCCCGAGCAGACACAATCACACTGCTGGGAAGTGCTTGAGGCAGAAAAGACTCCAATGTTTTGGCAAGCCAATCCCGTCTGTGAGGATCTGGTTCATTACAGCAGAGAAGTGCTGGAACAGAGCATGAAAATCCATTAAGAATATCAAGCATTCAATGCAAATAGGTCCATCATAACAGCAACTACCATTATTTGCGTGTTATTCATAAATAGCCTATAAAACAGTTTTGCATGAATTTATACCAAACACCTCTATCGCAGAGAAAGCCGTTTAATGTGATGGCAACATGAGTTTTATTACACATAGTCAGTACTTATAGTCAGTTAAAAGAAAAACTCAAGCAAAAATAATTTGTAGGGAAATGTGTGTTTTACCTGGGTTTGCACTCTGCAATATGGCTAAAGCTTTGCCTCCAGGGGCGGAGCAAAGATCCAAAACCTTCTCTCCGTCTTTGACTTGTAAAGCCAGCACTGGAAGCAGGGAGGCAGCATTCAGGAGATAGTACTGCTTCAGCTGGCCAGGCCTGTGTGCCTGAGAGGGAAACCGCAGTGGACAGGAGTGGACGAAACACCGTAATGAAGGAATGGACAAACTGGGTGTCAGCTCTGATTGAAGGTCCTGACCGAGAGCAGGAGAGCTGCTGTGAGACTGGAGAGCGGTTTCACTAAGGGCGTCACAAGATGACAAAGCAATGTCTTCTCCTTCTTGATATTTACAATTTGAGACCACGGAGGAACCACGCTGAAGTGGCACCGAGACATCTGTTTGCAGCAATAATGTGGAAAAGCCTTGGGACCGAAGGATCTGTGTGATGTCTGTCACGGCACTGAAGCGGTTGAGCATGACGCCATACTGCCAGGAGTGAGGGTCCAGAAGCACCGCTCTGCAAGAGAAATGTGACAACAGCGAAGCAGAGTTGAAGATAATGTCTGTGCGTAAATACAACAGGAGTAATTGTCCCAGACAAAATGCACCTTGCAGATGGCCATAGATCTCCAAGTTCCTCACTGTACTGCCGGTCAAATAAATCCAGCACTGCTGGACATGATGATCTTTCTTTTTTTTGTTTCCTTGTCACCTGTTACAAAGGAACAATGTGAAAATGTTGCCTTGACAAGAACATACAAGTGAATTGTTGCTACTTCAGTTACTTTCACAGACGTTTATGTAGAGTGTGTTTACAACTAAACGTCAAAGGTTTCAAACATTCCAACTTGCTTATAAGAACAACTGAGGAATTTAAATGTGACCTGCAACTTTACACCTCGGCGTATTTTCCATTGAAGAAAAGTGGGAAACTGAGTTAAAGGTTGAAAGAAATGAAGAAGAATGGTAACAAATGTGTGATATGCAATGTCCATCCACACGTTCAACAACTTGGATAGAATTCAGTTGGAATAATTTGACTATACTTTTTTTTAGAACACCAAAAATAAAAAAAATAAAAAGAGCCTTGTCCTCAGCAATGATGGAGGAAGTGTGGATTTGCAGATGTGGAGAATTCACATGTGTACAATTTCGAAAAAACTTATTATAAAACAATAATATAATAATAATATAATATAAACAATATTATAAAAACTATTTTAGGACATAAAATACATACATAAAATACATAAAAGACCTCCTTCCCTGTTGTTTACCTGGGAAAAATTAAAGACATATTCATGAGAGAAGACACAAATTTTGGCTTGCAGCAAGGTAGAAAATCATGACCAGGAATTGGCTTAATGCAAATGCCCAAAAGTTGCTGGATAATGTGAAAGATATTTATTTGATGGAGGAATCGACCTACATTTTAAGGATAAAAGATAATCCATTATATAAAAGGTTTGGATAATTGGACGACTACATGACAAACCACAGTAGTTAGATAAAGCATAATAATACTCAGAAAGCTATTTTTAAAAGTTTCCAGACAAGAATCTGTTTGGAGAAAAATCGTTTTGTGGGTGTGTAATGTATATTATGTCATGTTGAAAATCAATAAAAAAAATTAAGTGAAAAAACAAAAAACAAAATCTGCAATCTAAAGTCGATAAGGCTTGATTGATCTGGGCTAAATGAACGACGATTTTGTATATTAGACACTAGCTACCCCTGGTGGACGAGAGGTGTTAACTCAGTCTTTGAAGGAACGTCGGCAGCTTCAGATTTTAGATATTAAACTTAATTGTGTTCGACCAGTGTGAATCATTTCAGCAGAAGAGTTTCAACGGTACATAGTTTTATACAAAGTTGAAAAAACAAGGATGCTGTGTGTGCACTTTATGGAATTGGTAAAGTAAAATACTTAGGTTTAAAAAGACATGCTGTGCGGATTACTGTAGCGCTTTCTCTGTAATGAACTGACACATGATGACTGACATGAACACGATCAAGCCTATGATTTCATTCACGAGTTTGGAAAAACTATACATTTCACCTGTCTGAAGTGGAAGGAACTCTTATAGAAGGAGTGGGGCTGTCAGTGTTTTCCCAGGGACCATAAACATGCAAAGCCTTTTCTAAAGAAGCACATATCACTGCGTGTTTACCTGGGAATTCCGTCCGTCTTTTTTCTGAATGGATTGTAAAACAACTCGTGGACCCGTGTGACAACAACATTGACACAACCTCTCCGAAGGCGTTTTAGTCTTAAAGCGAATTTTCCACAAAAACTGACAGAGGTGGTACATTGGACACGTTAAAACATGAAGTCTTCTATTTTGCCCCAAAGCCGACGTGTCAAACTTTAAATAAAAAAGAAATAAACGCCAAATTGCGGTCCGAAAAACACCAGTAAGAATGAGCTACTGTTAGGTACGTTTTTCAAATATGCCCGTGTCGCAGTATGAACCGAACTTCAGTTCCGCCTGAGAAACGAAACCAATTTACGCAGAATAATTTTCAATTACTTTAACTGAGGGTTCAAAATTGATCTTAGAATTTAAGTTGTTACATTCATTTATTGAAATGTTCTTGGTAAAGTAAATATCATGCAATACTTACCTGTGCAGTACCATGGATATTATGGCTGTCTATTTGTGATAGATACATAGATAAGAGACTTTCCATTTGGAATGAAGACTGAATAACTGGTATGCAGGAAAGCAGGCAGCCTTATAGTAAATTTCATAATTACTATATAGTAATAAAGTATACTGAATGATTAATTATAAGGTTGGACTGCTATTACAGGAGACTCAACTATATAACTACCAAGTCCCAGGAGAATCTGGACTGGGAGTCATGTCACTCTGGAGGTCACCATTGTTGTTTTTGTCCATTTACTTGCACATATGTAGAAGAACTATTTACTTCGGCCATAAGGCACATGTGCCTTTCAGAAAAAACTGTTTCCCCATGTTTACATGGAGTTGGAGCATTTTCAAAACGCTACATTTTTACTTGAAAACTTTGTGTAAACAGGGCATCAAACTGTTTTTATATATACAGTATATACATACACATGGAGCAGGTTACAATAAATAAGTTCCTTCTGAAACTTAATCTATATATGTAATCTTATTTTCAAATGTACTATTGAAACTACCTTCTTGCTGCTTTACTTTAATGTTTAGTATAAACAGGCAAATTAAAACCTGGTGACAACTTGACTGTCAGGTGACTTGACTTTTTTCAACAAACCGATTCTTAACTGAGTGAAAAGAAAAACCAGGACAGCTACTCACAGTATATTTTAGTCTCCCTCATCTAAAACCAGTTCCTACAAAACTGAAAAAAAAAGTATCACAACTGTTAAAGATATCATACATTACAATCTCTATGGGAGACACATGAAAGGCTTTTTATTTCACCCACCTCTGTAAGGAAACCATTATCCAGGTTTTTGAGGTTCACTATTATGCGCGCCGTATCAACACACACACACACATTCCCATAAAAATATGCACAGACACACATTGAGGAATTAAAAGTTTTACTGATGTTAATGGTTGCCCGTTTGTTGTTAAGAAAAACTTTAGAGTAAATATACAATATTTTGACAAACCCTCATTAAAGTGATCTGGGTTCATAACAGTTTCGTACATGGTGGATTCACAATCGATGACAAACCACTAAATGGACGAGAATAAGCAACAAAGGAGGCTGAGATTAACCCCCGGGCTAATTCTCGTTAACATCGCGGTGTATTCTGTCACAGCAGGCGCTCAACCAGGTTACATGGCGAACAGGATGAGGAATGCAACCATCAGACAGAAGAGACCCATGGCTTCAGAAAGAGCAAATCCCAAAATGGCATAAGAGAAGAGCTGCTGCTTCAGGGAGGGGTTTCTGTAGAGAAAGAGAGGAGCGTATGAGCCACAGTTGAGGTCAGAAGTAAACTTAAAACACTTCAGTCCCACTGTCCTCCAAAGTTTCCTGTCAAGGGTGTAATACTTGTAACAAAGACTTAAGATGTAGATGAGTGAACTGTGTGATTCACTGTGAAATGTCTGGTTGCCTTTATGTGTAATTGCCGCTACAATGCACATGCCTCTAACAAATGGCTCTCCAAAGCATTGGATGTCGTGGCACATACACATATGAGGTGGTGCAACACCTCGACCAGGATTCAGAGCCATCGTATTGCAGTCAGGAAGCAGGGGAGGAAATAATCAATATATGTGTCCTTATAATCAGAAGTACTGTGTTTTTAAATTCACCTGGCATATCCGATAATAAGACTGCCGAACACGGTTCCAATTCCGGCTCCAGATCCAGCCACTCCCACTGTGGCTGCTCCAGCGCCGATGAACTTCGCAGCGGTGTCGATGTCACGGCTCACAGCGCTGGTTTGAAATCCTCGTACCGCCAGCTGCTGCTGAGAGGCGACGCTGCTCTGTGGTGCCAGGAGGGAAGCGGTCTGAAAAGAAAAACAACAACAAATTTTTTTTTTAACAATTACAAAGAAAGACCGTCTTAAACTGGATGCGGAACGAGTGATTCAGTGTGTTTAGAAAGCAAAGAAGACTGTTGGACATGTGATCACTTTAGAGTGCTCCTCCTCTTCGGGGAGCAATTGTAACAGCATTATGATCACGCTTTTCCATTGATGGCTACTCACGTCTGATTTCCTGCCATCTGACACTGCGGCTGCAGAGAGAGGTCTGTACAGAGCCCGAGATCCAGCACGGACCTGTATAGAACACAAAACAACAACAACATATTTGGTTGAGACAGAGATGCTTTGGTCTGAATTGAATTGGTGAAAACAGCAGTCACATTTTAACTAATTATCTGAGGGTAGAAACAGTACTAACATTTTGTACATATTCTGTTATATTGCTCGAATTGCAGTCAAAACAGTACGTTTCTCAGAAGCTACTCTGGGCCGTTGTTGCTCAGTCGGTGGAACAGGCAGGTTGAACACCAGTTTGAAGTTTTAATTCTCTTTCTCGTGTCCAGGTGTGGAAGTGTTCCTGAGCAAGGAGCTGAATTATACTGCTCCCTACGTTGTGTGTGTGCCTTGCATGGCAGCCATCACCACCATGTTTATGTATGGTAAATCAGGTGAAGATGGTGGATACCAAAAGCAGTCAAATGTGCAGCACAAGCTAATTTATTTACTGAAAGCATGAATTACTTTTTAAAACCACATTCACTTGGATCATCAGTGGCAGACATTCATTCAGTTTGTGCTCAGAAAAAACAAGAAGTATAGGAGCTTGTGTTGTGAAGAAATGTATAAAGCCAGAATTTTACATCAAGAATAAGTTTGGGGGTTTTTTTGTCCACAAAATAGCTAATAGGTCTTTGAATATTAATTCAAATTGAGAGCACACATTGTAGTAGCTTGTAAATTTATAAGTAGCAAAGTAGATTATACAGTGTAAATTATATAATACGTGTGCATAAATTGACATTGCATGGAAAAGCAAGTGGAGAGTTGTAATCGTTTATTTCCACAAATGGTAATTGTGATGCTGTAACTCGTGTGAAAGAGCATTTCATTACACCGTACAATTGGGTTTAATTTAAGTTTTTCTACTTTAGGATGGCTTATTCTTCTCAGCTGGGAACATTTTAAGCAACATGTTGCAGGGGGGCTTTAACATGGGATTGGGGTCGAGTTTTTCCCTGGTAAAACCAGGACGTCCTTGCAGGTGGGGGCACTAGCTGACTTTGACTTTAGCAGAGGGGAAAGGGAGGCTGCACAGCTCAGTATGGTCGCGGATTGCTCTGAAAACATGCCGGCTGACGAGAGATCTTTCATTCATAGTGACTCACCAGAGAGGGCGTGGAGACGAACTTAGCACAGGCGTACATTACGAGGAGACGTCTTGGTCAGGTCAACCGAAGCAGCTGGTGTTTGCCCGAAGCCTGTGGGGGGAAAATAAATAAATAAATAAATAAACGGGACGCAACAAAGTGCGGCTGATCTTCGTTGCTGCTGCAGATCGTCTGCTACAGAATAAAAGTACAGAGTGTGCAAAGTTGGACGGACGCACAAGTAAGGTCACGGCAAAAGCGCACAATGCTGCTAATAATCGACAAACCGGAAAACCGAACAGCCGAGCGACCGTGCGGTTGGTAGAAGCACAAAGACACGGAGCAAGAGAGAAGCGTCACGGTGTTATATTAACGTGAAAGACAGTTTGTGACAGAGGAGGCTAGCAGTTCTCACCGGTTTGGAGTAGAGGTCGAACACACGGGAGGAAAGAGCATGCGCAGTGACGCGTCTGAAAGGAGCGACTTCCGGCGTCCAGCAGAGGGTGCTGCAGTCCTCCGAACGAATTGAATGAGATCACCTTTTTACAAACAAACTGCTCAACACTGATCAGCACCCCTGCAGGACACTTTGATATTTCACAAGAGAGCATATTATCAGTAATATGTAGAACATATGTGACAAACGAGGACAATTGGGCATGGTGAAGGTTTAGACCGTTTATAAAATGGATGTGATAACATTTGATTAAAAAATGAAAGTGTGATTTCATTCACTTTGATATTGATAATATGTGTACCTTTTTTGGGGACAATGTGTGTTCGGACTATTTGATACTTGCATGATCAAAAGCTATAATTTATCATTTGCTACTGTCCAAAAAATGAATAGTTTTGCACACTGCCAAGACTATTTCACTGTGTGATTTCCCATCAATGTGTGTGCCTCTGGTCAAAACCGTTGTTTAAAAAAAAAATATTAAAAGTGTCCGCTTTTTGCATTACAATCGCGTATAGTAATGTGCTCTCGAGTTTGTTTGTTTTTAAACCTTAAGAACATTAAAAGTAATAGCATACATGTGTCTCCAAAGTTTAAATGCTACTTTGATTCATAATGATTCTATACATAAAGAAAAGGAGGGAGAGAGTTTTGCTCCATGAAGGACAACAAACCAATGTAGGTTTGGGTGATTCTGATTCAAATATGAGTCAAATATAAGCTGAAGAGTTAGGAAAAATGTAAATATTACTAACATCTATACATAGGCTACAGTATACATCACATAATGTAGCCCATGTGATATATACTGAACTGTAATGTCACACTAAAAGCCACAAGGGGACAGCAGCACATCATGCAACATTTATTCAAATCCGTTCATAAAATGAATTCTGACCGTGCAGCTTGTGCGATATTCAAAATTCTGAATAGTTATGTACTGTTTCACACACAGCAATACAGCAGGTGGCAACATCGTGGCAGTAAAAATCGTGCAAGTATAAATAGCACGACTGACATGTCACATTTTATAAAAGAAAATCTACACACAATGTTGGATCAAAGATTGCCACATGCAAAGATGCAATTAGAGAAATTCACTTAAACAAAAGCATTCGGTCTACGATAGATTTTTTTCCAGACCCTCTACATTTGAAAATCATTTTCTTAAATTATTAAATTAATAAAAAATAAAAAAAACTGCCATCATTACCATACAGCTTTGGGTCAGTCCTTTCAGCTGGTTGCAGGGTGGTTTTGTGGATGCAGTGTGTCTGTCAGTTGTGAGGATGGGGAGCTGGGAAAGAATGGTGATTAAATGCATCGTGTGTGATTTTTATGTCACACATAATTCGTTAAATCATGTGTATTTGATAAACGACGTGTTTTCTGTTTTAATATGAAAAAATATATATGAAACATATTCATGTAATGTAAATCAGAGAATAAGGCACACCTTTTGCACGTTTGTGAGTCGTTATTTTACGTCTATGTGACATTTTTTAAGATATACTTTATAGTATGTCAAACGCATTGCACAGGCTTATTGCTTTGACCTGCACCTTGCAGATCACATGAACCTCAAAGCTGGCCATCAGCTTCAGCAAAATGTCGAGAGTCTCTCTCTCGATGAAACACCTCAACATCTTGCATCGTGCATCGTGATGTGGATATTCCACCATGCCTAAATGTGTCTGTTGAATTATTATAAAATATTCATGCCCCAGCTTCAAGTGGGCTTCCCCTCTTCAAAGATTCATCTCTGGCCGCCCCCACACAAAGAAAGCTCCATTTGGTGAGGCGGAAGGGAGATTCCTCAGCTCTTCCAGTCATACTCCCCCTCCTGTGTGATGTTGCTATTACGCACCACTATAATAAACGGAGACGTGATTCTCCGGGGCGAATCCCTGCAGACGTCACTCCAGCCCTGTATAAATACGCTCAGCAGAGACTCTGCTCAGACTCAAGCAAAGCTGTCCTTTCGATCACAACTTTTTGAAATAAGGATTACTGGATTTCCTTCGTTGGATTTATTTGCCAGCGCCGAGTAAGTGTTTCTTTTTTTTTAACTGTCAGATTTGAAGATATAGTTTTGTTTCATGTTGAGCTTCATAGCACGTGGTAATACCATGTTCCGTAAAATTGTGTATACATTTCTTTATTGTGACACACTTAACCTTTGACTTCCAGTGATTAAAAAAAATGGTGTTAAAAGCCTCGTCGGTCCGCTGAAATGGCTATTTCACTGTGATTGGGTC
Source organism: Blennius ocellaris (assembly GCF_963422515.1). Taxonomy (NCBI): domain Eukaryota; kingdom Metazoa; phylum Chordata; class Actinopteri; order Blenniiformes; family Blenniidae; genus Blennius; species Blennius ocellaris. The sequence goes on along the minus strand of NC_137650.1, from coordinate 26,851,553 downwards.
GCGTATTTACGCACGGCTCTTCTCTCCTTACAGATCCTCAGTTTCAGCACAATGACTTTGAACAAAGGCGACAAATTGCGGAATATGGACAAAAGGAGAGGCAGCATGCCGTTCCCCATGAATCTGCCTAATCTGCACAGGAGGAGCATGCCCGTGGACGACCGGGACCTGCGCGCCACGATGCCACAGACGGGACAAACCGACGAGTTGTCCAACCTGCTGCGCTGCACGTCCTACTCCCCGAGCGAGCAGCACCGGGGGAGCTGCGCGTCTGACTCCTCCGACTCCGTCATCTCCACCGGCAGCGAAGCGGAATCCCAGGTGTACAAGGTGGTTCTCCTCGGGGAGCACGGAGTCGGCAAGACCAGCCTGGCGCGCGTCTTTGGAGGGGATGAAGATGCTGGTCACGACTGCGATGAAGCAGGTAAATGGTGATGCTGAAGATGAGTCATCACGCGTACCAATGTAGACACACTCAGGCAGAAGTCCATTGCCTTTAAAGATAATCTGATGACTGGGCCCGTGGAAGGTTAATTTAGTGTGCATAACACTGAACAATGCAGAGTTAATTATATGAATATATACTATTGAAATTTAAGTAAAAAAGAAAATGATGTGCTGCTCTGAGAAGGTATATCATTTCAGTTTTTTGTTGTGTTAATCATATAACACAACAACCATGTTTACCAAAAATATATATATATATTTAAACTATTTATAAACTGCTTACTGAAAAGTTGTCTGAACACAAATAATATTATAAGATTATCGATGGAGATTACAGATTTTGTTCATAGAAAAAGCAGGTCCTTATCACCGCACGCAAGAGTGTCCAGGCATTGATTATTGCTATTTCCATCTACAGTGAGGCTCCAGGCCTCTGTAGTACAGCTGACAGAGATGCATTAAATAGCATACGGTGAAAGGGAAACACAACTGTAGTGATAAAATATTATATTAGCTCTAATTTTCACCCTAAAAATGGAAAACATTGCCATTATCAGAGTATGAAAAGGCGATAACACGTCTCTACTAAAAAGGATTGCATGAGCACGAGTCTCTTCTTTCTGCTAATGTGTAACACAATTCTCTCCCCCCCTCAGGAAACACTTATGACAGATCTATTATGGTGGACGAAGAAGAAGCATCCATTTTGTTGTACGACATCTGGGAACAGGTGAGGATTGAATATTATATATGAGATGCCCGTCCATTCACATTGTTCAATAGACATTTGTGAAAAGATGAGATTGATCACATACGATACTAAATCTGGTATCTTTTTTATTTCTTTCCTGAAGGACAACAGTCAGTGGCTGAAGGATCAGTGCATGAGGATGGGAGACGCCTACATCATTGTGTATTCTGTGACAGACAAGTCGAGCTTTGAGAAGGCGTCTGAGCTCCGTATTCAGCTGCGTCGGGCCAGACAGTCAGAGAACATTCCCATAATCCTCGTGGGCAACAAGAGTGACCTGGTGCGATCCAGAGAGGTGTCTGTAGATGGTAGGTTTGCAAAAATATCCATATTACTGTGTCTAATTTGTGCAACTGTCTGGTGAAGTGGAATTTGAAATGTCAAGTAATTACCATCTAAACTTAATTCTTGTGACCTCTGATAGTCGAATCATGAGGAACTGTTAGTTGTTCTGAACTCTTAAGTCAGGACACATGGTCAGGACACATTTTATATTTATAAATTGGACTTTTCATGATGCAATTAGGCGTATTTTCAAACAGCACACTTCATTTTAAAAATTTAACAAGATTATCCACTATTGTCACTGACAGCAAAATTATATCAATGTGTCAATGTATTGTCTTAAATGTGCAAATTTCAGAGTTCTGATTTCCATTATTTCTTCTTGTTTGGATGACAGAGGGAAGTGCCTGTGCCGTGGTATTCGACTGTAAGTTCATCGAGACGTCTGCATCGCTTCACCACAACGTGCACGACTTGTTTGAGGGTATTGTCAGACAGATCCGCTTGAGGAAAGACAGCAAGGAGGAGAACGCTCGACGCATGGCCAACTGCAGGCGCAGAGAGAGCATTGGCAAGAAGGCTAAACGGTTCCTGGGCCGCATGGTTGCACGCAAGAACAAGAAAATGGCTTTCAGGCAGAAGTCAAAATCCTGCCATGACCTGACGGTTCTCTGAGGAACAGATGGGATGAAGAGACATTTTTTTCTTTGGCCTCTGAAGACCAGATGCTGTGTGTGTTTTAACACTAACCCAAAAGGACTAATAGAGCTGTACAGAAATATATTTTTGGGTTTTTTTTAGACACCAAAACTAAAGCAGACAATGGTGTGATGAATAAAAATGACATTTTTGGCATTATAAAGTCATATCATGGTAATGATAATAATCTGCATGGGGGTTTGGAAGCATTTATTTTATTTTATTTTATTTTATTTTATTTTATTTTATTTTATTTTATTTTATTTTATTTTATTTTATTTTATTTTATTTTATTTTATTTTATTTTATTTTATTTTATTTTATTTTACGGTCTGCCATAAACATATTGCTGTCATAATATGATCAGTTTGAATGAGAAATCTACAATGGCTTGTATTTTCGTTTGAGTTGCAAAAATCGCCTCGCTGCTGGGTTATCGTTGTGCTACTTTATTATAAGCGATTCATGTATATATTATACCATGAATGATGCTGACATGCAACATACATCTCATTGCTCTGTTGGGTAAGGTAAATGATCACATTGCTAAGTTGTCTGAAGTCATGTTTACTTGAAATGTGGTACGCAGGTTCGTGCCCCTGCCAAGTTACTGAGGATTGGTGGAAGCTTCGAGAAAACCTCTGCTATTCTATGTTGTTCCAAAACATTGAATTCAGGTTGTGAATGTACGAGTAAAGCAATAAGTTATATTAGTCTCGTGAACCTTGATGAGATTTGAAAACTCTTTGTTTACGTCGATTTCCTTTTTCTTTTCTAAATAAAATCTAAAATCTAATCATGGAATCTGCCCTCTCTTGAAGTTGTGTGTTCATGCACAGTGCACTAGAAAACAAGTGGCTTACACCTCATCATGAATATTCATTTGATGGATTCAGTGGAATGGAACCTCACTGGCCATTGGTTTTAAAGGAAGGAAACATGGTAGTTAAGCATGTTTTTCTGAAGGTGTTAACCATTAATCCACTGAAGGGGTACAAGTATGCAATTTTTCCATCCAATTTACACTCATCCAACTCTTCTCAGACAGAGCACATACACCACTAAGCTGGAAGGTAAGTTAGAACTGCTTTGATGAAATTAGTATTGATAGTTAGGGTCATTTCACTAATTTCACAGCATCATTTTTAACCTATATGTTTGTCAACTCTGATTGTGTCATGGATGTGATTTTCTGCAGGCTGGAATTAAAAAGTAATTCCTGTATCTTGATTTTCAGAGAGAACTAGCCAGTGATTTGATATTTCTATTGGCTTTATTTATAGAGTCTTATCTTACGGACCTCAATTGAATATAACTTGCTTTATTTATTATTTTTAGAAGACACTAACTTTACTGTAAATCACAACTTGATAGATATCTGTGCTAGTAGTTCACTGGAATATGTTTGTTTTTTTTGTATGTGGTACACGTTTCAATGTGTACTGTTTAATATGTGAAAACTTTGAGATTCTTGAGCGTGAAAGAATTTCAGGACAGTGAATCAGTAACAAGACTGTGTTTTGTGTTGATTCCAAGTTAGTTTGACATGCTGTGAATACACTATTCTTCCAGAGGCAAAGGTCCCACAGCAATGCGCTTCACGGCATTCATAGTAAGATGTTTTTTTTAGAATATTTTAACGCATTTTTATAATCTATTAAACAGAAATGACCGCATTAACATATCATCAAAACACAATAAGACACTTAATATCTTCCTTCACAGTTGGCAGTGCTTTATACAACGGCACCCTGCTCTGGGGCAAATGTTAAAATTGGTGTTCCTGAAAACTACGATGGCATTTTCCCATGGTATCTGGCCAAGGTAAGGCACTTCAGTTCATTTAAAGTCAGTATCATATTTTATTGAATATAACAACAATAATAACAAAACTGCATAGGCATCTAATTTGAAATGTTTTATGAATTTTTAGAATATATTCAGTTTGAGGGTTAATCAATTCTAAGTTTAAATCACAAACAAGTATTGAAAGATTGAAGTTTTTTTTGTTGTTACAAAACTGTTACAAAATCCAGTATCCAGTAACCAGTGTAGAAATAACTATAAAACATCTTGTTTTAGAGCAACTGTAATTTGTCCATCCACCTTCAATACCCACATCCTCTATATTCAGGACATTGAGATGGAGCCTGTATAAAATAGCCTATCCAATTTTTAATTATCCATCCATCTATCCTTCTTCTATACTGCTTCATCCAACTCAGGAGTGTGTAGCTGTTTAATCAAGTTGAATGGAATGTCTATTCAAAACTTCCCATGAATGAAGACAAACTTAAAATAAATCCATCTTACTGACATGCAGCTTTTTGAGTCTGTTGTAAATCTGGTGATCATCTGCATTTGTTTACTGATTTTTGCTTGTCTATGCGTTGACGCTTAGGTAGGAGGCAAGCCAGAATTGCATCTTTTTTTTTCTCTCCTCCCATTATTTCTGCACTCAAGGTTGAAAATGTACTGTATGAGCACGCTGCCGTCATCACTGCACTATAATTGGCTCGCTCATAATGCTTTTCAGCCGTCAGACCCAGCCTCTGCATTTGGTCCAAATGGGTAGCAGGCGGGTTGTTTTTTTCATACGTGTCACTCAGACGTTCTCTGGATTGTGCAACAGCACAAGTGTCTGGCACTTTAATTGGCCATATTGTGACGTCATCCCATCTCAAATGAGGCACAATTATATAGAAGCTATTCAAACTTCAACCGAGTTTCATTAACACTTCACTCACTCACCAATAGTGCGTTAATGGACAGAATGAGTGATAATCGCCTCACTTTGTCTTGTAAATGGAATGCACACAATTACTGCCTCAGATTTATTCAAGGTAGAACCTTTCTGCAAAGCTCTGTTCAACAAAGATGTCTCTTCTATTAATCTAATTTCTTAAATGACAAATCTTGAGAAGCTTACCAGGCACTAAAGCGCTACAGACATACTGCAGAGCCACTATTGGGACTGGGGACTGCCACTGACTCCAAATGTAGATCTTTGGGTTCTGGAATATTTTTGCCGCAATAAGACTTTCATTTTGGAGATTCAGAAGATGTAATAAATAAGGTTGCTCATTCTGGCTAAACTTTGATTAATAGTCTTGCCTATTTATATGACCATCTTGTCATCTACACAAGTCGAAAGGCAGGGTACTGACAAAAACATGAAAGTCAGGGCGAAATGGACATTTTATTGTCAAAACACTGCTTAAAAAAACAAAACTAACATGGTTTTATGATAGTTACCTTTTGGTCTTCAGCCACCGAACTCATTGATTTCTAATGGGGTGTCCTGATTGACTATAGGTTAAAGTTGAATCGGTGATGACTGTAGTAATAGTTCCTTACACATTATGCATTCGTACATGGCTTGGATACAAACAGGAATGCAAACAAATTGTTTTCTTTTTTTTTGGTTTGTTTGTTTTTGTTTCCATTTCTTCAGCTCCACAGCTTGCCAAGTAATTACAGTGACCTGGTTGTAACAGGAGATGATGAAGGAATCTTTGGAATTGATTCTCAGTTCCTGTATGCTCTAAAACCACTGGACAGAGAGAAACAGCCATCTTACTCTCTACAGGTAGCATACCATGTTGCTTCATATAATGTCACTTGTATACCTGTCTCTGATGAGTCATAGCCAGCTCAAATAAATGTCTGGATATGTATCAAATTGACATTGTAAATTTAATATGTTTAATGCACTTGGCTCAATATATGAAGAATTAAACGCTTATGGCAAACAATGTGTGTGTGCGTGTGTGTGTGTGTGTGTGTGTGTGTGGTGCAGGTGTCCTTCAGAACGTCAGTGCATCGTCAGAGCTTCACGGTTGAAGTGTGTGTCATCGACAAGAACGACAATGTGCCTGCCTTCATCGAGGAGAGCATGAGAGGCAGTGTTCAGCTCGGGCTTCTTAAAGGTATGGGAACCTTGAGCTACAATGCAACTGTGTTATATATATTTCAGTCATTTTTTTTTCATTCCGTCACTGTTGACATCTTAATATTTGAAATACCTGTAACATAATCATTAATTCCATATTATTCCATATTCTGCATTGGGATAATTAATGATAATGGTTTAGTAAACTGAATCAGTTCATTGTTGATCATACTGAAATTACCTTTTAGCTCCCGTGTGCAAGGTTCAGATATCACACCAGCCTTGACTCAATGATCAAATGTATTTTCTTTGAAATGTTTGTGATCAATTTCAATTTAACTGCCATTTTGAACATTGCAGACAGTAGGATTGCATCATAGTATGTGAAATTTGGGGATTTTCATTTGCCACAATATCTCACCTTGTGCGTTCCATATGGGAAGAATATGGATCTTATTATCTGAATTGATAACATTTTCTGGACACATTTACTATTTTGTGACTCCTTTTGTTTTCCCATTCCCATGGGGTTTTTTTCCGCATCACTCATCACTCTCAGGGATCCCATTCATGCAAGTGGAGGCGTTAGATCGTGATGACCGCAACACTGCCCATGCTGAACTGCGGTTCAGCCTGATGGAACAAACTCCCAGGATTCCCTCCAGCCAAATGTTCTTCATTAACTCCATCACTGGAGAGGTTTCTCTCACGGAGGAAGGTAAATCTGGTTCAATGGCTGCTAGGTTTTTCTTCCACAAATAATGCAGATATGGCACAGCACTCATCATGTTTTAATTTACTGTAGCTGTCTTCTCTACAACTTGAAAGGCCTGTTATTTTCATACACTCACTATTTCTGTCGTATATGCCATAGAAATAGAACCACATACCAGTGGTTTTTATGTAATTTGTTACTTTGCTATAAATTGCTTCTTATATCATGTTGCAAATATATCAGTGTCAGCAGAAACTGCATGTTGGCATGTTAAAGTTTTTTTTTTTAAATGCTCATGTTACATTTCTGAAAGTATAGAATCAGTATAGCCATTACATAATGTCTAGACCTGAAGTATTTAGACATGTCCTTCAGACTCAGCCTAAGACTGTGCCTAAGAGCATGCAGTCTGAATTAAAGTGATGGACACTGTATTAGTGCCAAGTCTCAGCTTTGATGTCAGTAGGAATATACCAGCTTTTTTAAAAAATGGGCGTGTATTTCTGCCACGCTTATGGCACATTAGGGACTCCTTTCAGAAAGTCTTGTGAGGTTATGGTGTTGAAGCCTGGTCTTGATATTTTAACAAGGATACATATTGAACATGGAGCGATAAAAGGCATTCGTCTTTACTGTAAACATTTCTCTGTCATGTTCCCCTCGCTCCATCTGTCTGTTTGCCAATTTCAGGTTTTCCATTCAAACACCTGCTGAAATATTGATTATGGCAAACCAACAACCTTTGTTATCTTTCAGATTGATTCTATCTATTTTGAGCCTCATTTAGGTGTTATCATCTTCTCTCGCTTGCACATTGCACTCTAACACTAACACCAAATGTTAACCTCAGAGGCAGCTCAGAGCTCCAGGTGTGGGTTGTTTGGCACATGAGTAAGACACAGCTGTCTAAGACACGTTTAGCAGGTAATTGTCTCATTACATGTGAACGCTTTCAATTTTGGTACTTTAGGTAAAAGACTGTAATTCACATCCACTGCCCCCAGTGAGCCTACATAAATTGAAGTCAGGATGACGCAGAGAGATACAAGAATAAAACTAATCTGAATATCCAGATAGATATGGACTGAAAGGAAGCCTAACTACCAGATAGAATGACATACTTCTTTAAATGACAAATTTTAGCAACCTATTCCTGTGCAATTATGCAAAAGTAAAGAAAGAAACAATTGAACAAAAAAAAAAAAGAACTCGTATACACACAATGTAGTGGATGTATTCTGGAGACCTTTGGTGAAGTTTAATAAGAGGTCTCTGACACTATTGCTGATTTCTACTCGGCAATTCACCACGGATATTTGCTACTTGGTTTTCAATGTCATCATTTATCTAAGGGTATGGTTATGATGTGCTGTTTATGTTTTACAGCTTACATTTAGACGAAAAAATACAAAACATTAAAAATATAAAGTAATGAAAAATATACAGAATTGTTTTGAATTGTTTTTTGTGATTCCTTAGGACAGATTAAAGGATAGGGAGTAAACTTGGTACTGCTATGAATCTCATTCATGCTGTGAGTCCCTGAAAGAGGCTCTCAAAACCCAGTTGCTCTGGTTGTATCAAGAAAGGCATCAAGTGTAAAAAAAAAAAAAATCTTGTTTCAGAAGATTCCAGAATACAGCAGGTGAAAGTCTTTCTCATTGTCTGTTGGACCACCAGGTGCCTCTACTCTGGACCCGGAGATGTGTGGACGATACAAGCTCTCAGTGATGGTGAAGGACATGGCTGGAAAGGTGAACGCCTTCTTCACGACTGGCATAGTTACTGTTGAGGTGACCGGAAATACCTGGGCGTCTCCTGACCCTGTGCGACTTCAGGAGAACCTCCCAGGCCCTTACCCCATCCCCATCTCACAGGTGAGAAGTTAAAGCTTTTGCGTATTAGTGATTTGACCCACCTGCAATAAAAAGCACTCCTTTGATTTTCACTATGGATTATGGAAACAGCTTTAGCTTAATGCAGTTGCCACTATGATATCATGTTACTATAAAACAAACATTGTCGATAGCGCAGACTGAGTGAAGCGGCATCGCGTTGCTTGTTGCTGTTTTTAGTGCCTCACTGGACCTCCTAAGTGACCAGATACTAAATTATTGATGGTGTTCAAATGCCATGGATCCTTTCAGGCTAGCTCCTGACTGAGTCACTTAGGCCCTCAGAATCAGTCATTGGTTCCCTCTCCCACCCACCACCACTCTGCGGGACATTATTCTAATGCTATCGCTTAACATCCCCACTCAATACATCCAACATATGACATCATTTTTAAATATATTGAACAGTTCTCTATAAATACATCAGTATGTTATGTCATCTTTATTGACTTGCATGTTTAAACACGTATTCGGGGAGTATTTGGCTTAATAGAGTCTCAGATTTTGTTGGAACCAGTGTGTTTAGCAATTTCACTAATTAATGCAGTGACAAAAACTAACAGTACTTAAAAAAGAAAAAAAAACCTGAGTCATTTCACTCAAAGCCCTCAGCTGAGTGTTACATTGTCTCTTTTCTGTCACTGTAAAGTGACTGTCTTTCAAACATGAGTTGTGAACTATTACAAAAAGCTATTTTCTCAATAATAATAATTCAGATTTTCAGATTTTGACATTTATAGATGTACACCTAACACACTATATTTCAGTTTCTTTTGAAAATAATCTGCCAATATCTTTTAAATGACATTTCCTGCCCATTCCCAAAATTATTAAAGTTTATGCACATTTGTGGAGGCGTTGACTCTCTTGTTCTACATTATCACTCTACTGTGATGTAAATAATCTAAAATGACCTTATCGCATATTACTAAGTTTCATTGGGTCCATGGTAATAACCTATTTTCTTTATTATATATTATCCATATCAGCTTTATGTCTATTAATAATTTAAAGGTCCTTGGTGGTTTTGAAACTTTTGAATAAGGTTAGATGTCAGTGGAATTATTCATATTTTATGCAATGTTTTATTTTTGCAGCTGCATACAGACTGTATTGTTCTTTCAGCTTCATGCTGTGCTACCGAAAGGACAGAATAGCACTTTAAAAAGTTGAATTAAATGCCCAGTGTAGCTTTTCAGAGTCACTGTGACCACAAGGTACATAGCGATACCTCCCTCCCCTCTTGTTTTCTCCCACCTCCCCCACACTCGCCCTCAGCCTCTCTTCTCTTCTGTTCTACCACCCCCTGCCTCCCACTGAAAATGTGTGGATTCACAAGCGTAGGCACATTTTTGCCTTATTTTAAAAGACTAATTCAATTTTACAATAACGTTTGTGTTGCATTTCTATAACATAACAGCGAATGATATCAACCACAGCTTACTGCATCTTAAAGAACAATTCATTTTCAGTCTTTAATGCCAACAGATCTGTGTCCCTGTATACAAATGAGACAGTCGAGAAACATTTCAATGAGCTGATTCTCGACATGTGTGTCTTAATCCATCATGAAAAATGTGTTAACAGAATGGAAAATGAAGTCTTTGTTGTTCCATTACAGAAGCATCAACTCGAAAGCCATTTAGTTACAGTATCCCATTCACGCTCACAAATCACACCAAACTGGATTAGGTTAATGTGGTCCTTATCCAGGGGAAGCCTCATCTCGCCCACATTGCTGATTGTACTGCTGTGCGAAGCGGTAGGTGGTGGGACTAACCGCTGATATGACACATACAAAACTGATCGTGTTCAGGGACTCAGTCTATGTTTCTCACCTCCTCGACTGACTCCTCACGTAAATGGAGCAGTCACGTCCACATCCAATCAACAAATATCTTTTACGTGCTGACATCATTCACGGTGTGACCAATGCTGAAGTCATACTGCTGGTTTACAGATTTCATGTATCTCTTCCTGAAAGTCTGTTACGAAAGTAAGTCACTGTCATTGTTCTGATTCTGCAGAATAAAATACGCTTTGGGTTGTCATTTTGATATATGTCATCCAAGCTTGTTTTCAACATTTTTCTGTTTTCACAGTTCTAAAAGTTCACTTCAATCTGTCATCTGTTGCTTATGTTTTTGATTGCATGAAAATCTTGATAATGTAATGCACTCTGTAGAACTACGTGAATAGTAATGCAATTTATTGAGACTTTGAAGTGGACCTGGGCCTGTGAATGAATGAGTCAGAGCTCTAAGTGGCATTGAATTGTCAGTTTCCACAGGGGGATGTAATTTGATTACTTTTTGTGGAATTAGTTTGAGCTTCACTGGACCTTCGTCACTTCCTCCTAATCAGTGTTTAGTATTGCAGATGATGGTGGATGTAACACCTCAACTTACATCATTCACCCAAAGTGATCTCATGTTGTGAATAGCTGAAACATTTAAGCATCTACGTACAATAGAGATGCTCATGTAATCAGTTCTCTCGAAGTATATTCCAGGGAAGGAGTAGCCCACAGGTACAAGTTCATGTTGTGATATCTAAGCAGACTGAAAGAACATTGGTAAACATAGACTTGTGTCAATATTGATAGGAAATAAGAAAGAGTGGTAGTGAGGCTAAGAAACAAGGTACATATGTCAGGAAAAGAAAGAAAAAAACACAGGTGGTGTATATACACATGTACAAATTTATATAGACAATTCCGACAAGTGACATTTCACGAGTGCTGATATTTGGGTCTCTATATTTGATATTGGGATCTCTCCACCGCGCAGGATTTTCAATGTTGTTAATGATCCCAACAACAGGGTTGCAAGAATAATACTGGTTATATTATATTTGCTTCTGTGATTGCCAATAAGGTAGGAATGCCAAATACACATGAAGGAATCTACTGTAATATAGAACACAGTAACAAAGAAACGTGCTGCAAAACCTTTGTGTTGTTGGCAACAATTTATTTTCCTACACTATTTGTGTTGGCATAGACCAAACCAATTAAAATAATACAGTCTTATATGGTAAATAGATATTTAATGGACATTATTTAGCACACATTTAACAGTGTCAACAAACTTGGTTTGACAGATCCACCCATTTGCTCTGACAATCTTTCAAAAAACTTGAAGGTGAAGATGCAATGGTGGTCACCAAATATTGGGGTTTGATGTCTTGCTCAAGGCACCTGAAATGCATTAAAAATACAAGGAGGTGGATCAAACCACCAACATTGGAAATGGAAGAAAAACCTGATACTGACACATACTGGGCCACAGCTGCCCCAAAGCAATATTGCACTCAAGGTCTTGCTGTGGTACTGAATCACCCTGACTGTGATTATGTTCAGCGCTCCTCTGCCTCATGCATGCAGCTACAAGTACTATGACCAAAGGAAGTGAAGTTCACAGAAACATGACAAGATGCTTGTGCTAAAAATAAGCCAGGAAACACAGGGGACTTGAGACAAGAACATCAGATGACTAGGAACAGAGAACAATGTGCGAATCAAACACTGGGAAAGCCTAAGCCAAAGGAAGACTTCAGGAGGACACAGAAAGCCTATTCACTGTTAGTTTGATTTCTTTCACCTCCTCGGTTCAACTCCAACATCTGTACTATTCTGTGGCTCACTCGTTATCACTGTGATCAATTTATGTTCAGCAACCAATATCACACAGACAGTTATCAAAGTGTAACGTCATAACTCAAGGGTTTGTGAAACGCAAACAGAGCATCAAAAGGAACACAGTTTGATAAATAATGGAGTAATGGCCAGATGGTCATCTCTACTTTATGAGGAGATAGTGGGAGTGTTGTGTTTAAAGATTGATTCCACAATGAGAATAAAAACAAGGTTTGATTTTTAAACAAGACAGCCCTCTCATATCTCCTGCTTTAATATGTGTTGCTCATCTGAATTACACGCAATAATATTTCTTTCTGTTATCTCACACTATCTTTTAAATGGTGTGTAGATAGTCTTACAAAGATATTATGGTAAATATTCAGTGTTTGTCATGTCAGTATCATGTCTAATATTCATCCATTTGTTTCTAATACCCACTAGTAGGAATATCATGCTGCATCTTATTTTACTAGAGACTGAATGAAAGGCAGGGTACACCCCAAATCAGCACAAGTATTCAGTTAAGTGATTAACTGTGATTAAAATCACAATTAACTGCTTGGATCTCAGTATGATCTGCTTGAAAATGGACTGAAATATGCACGTGGAAATCAAAATTGCTACAGTCGACTGCCTGCGAAGCATTTTAATTCATAATCAACAACCTCTTCAGCATCTTTGATGTTTTTGGCCTCGCCTGATTTTTTAATTTAATGCAGAGCATTGTATCACGCTTTGAAAGTCAGCTTTTGATTACCCTCCAGACTGCCTTGAGAACTATGTAGAAACATACACAAGCCTCTTTGACACAGCTCAAACACAAGCGTCAGAGGAGCCAGAACATGCTCTGCAAACTCAAACACCGATGGAGGCAAAACCGATTATTTCATATGAGTTTTGTATAAAAGATTTTTGTTTATTTTATTTTTTTTAAGAACAGGCACTCATAATTTATCAAATATCTTTAAAGTCCTAAGGTCCGGGAGCACACCATAACACTGGAAAGACGCCAGCTGTGTGAAGGGGCGCTCTGTATACAGACTTTCTGGGTTTGGGCAGCCATATCCAAAACAAGGGAGGAGAGTGTGACAGTGAGTTGAGGAGATACACATGCCCTGGGTGTGCATCAGCTGTGCTCTGACTGGGCTCCTGTCCTTGTTGGGTGCTGTTTGATGACTACTTGGGTTGTTTCAGCCCCTCTGCACAGCCCTCTGTCAAGGGTTGTAAAGCAGAGTGGAAAATCCCCTCCAGCCTGCATAGTTAGTTTTGGCTATGCTTTCTGTTCTCCATCTTTGTCAGAGGATTTGTTTGGCTTCTTATCGTGTAAACAAATGGAAGTTCAGCTTTGGACTTGAACAGCTCGTTCGTTTGGTCGCAAAGCTGTTTATGTTTGAGCTGCATTACTTTTACTCTACAGTTATGTTTTATTTACTTTTGCAACACTTTGATATATTTGATTTTGTATTCATACAAAACTATTCTCCGGTCATGTGTGTTAATGTAGGTCAAATGGAGTGGAAGTCAGGCCGAGTACAGTCTGGAGGGGGAGTTTCCAGAGATGCTCTTCACCATCAGCAGAGAAGGAGTCATTTATCTTAACGCCCCCCTGGACAGAGAGACACAAGACCAGGTCTGTACATTCACTGCAAAATACTGTATAAATAAACCCTCTACGTTCAAATAACTAAAACTGAGAAGCTACTTCAAGAGTGTTGCCAAATAAAGGTGTACTTGTGAAAAATGTCCTGAATATATGAGTAATAATCATGACATTTGCACTGACCACAATTTTCTGGAAAATTACAGCGACAAATTGGTCCTAGCAGGTTACCAAGTGCCTGCAGACAGCACATTTACTACCCCTGGTCTAAACAGTAGCGATGTAGGTACAGCATTGATCATTTCTCATAGACTGAATTCTTAACTTTGGGATAGTGGATTGGGGTTTGATGATAGAAACAGGTGACAGTGTAACCATTTTTCAGACTTAATATAGCGTTCAATCTGACTCCAATATCCATCCATGCATCTTCTGACCCTGCATTATCCATACGAGGGTCTTAAGGGGCTGAAGCCAGATTTTAATATCCTTTGCAATTAAATCCGCACCGTTCCATGTGGTTCGTTCAATTGAATTTTCTGCAGGTGACAACAACAAAAAACAGAAAGACTAAGTGGCAGATATGCACTGCACTCATCAGGCTTCCATGCTGTTCTCTGAAAGGGGACTTTAATTAAATCTTGTCACATTACTTCCACCTTAATAGTCTTTTGACTGAAAGAACCTTAATCCACTCCATCAAAGCAAATTACTCATTACAGTGCACTGCAACAAGGTAATCAATAAAACAACCTAAAAAACAGAAAGCTTCTCTGGTGTTCTTTAAACACATTCATATTCACTTGAAAGGCTCAAGCGCCACAAAAGACGGAGCTATAACACAGACTGCAAGCACGTTGCCGTTTCTATCCTCTACAGTGATTTATTGCAAGACAGACAATATTTCATTTAAGTTATTTCTTGTTGGTGGAGCTTTGTCTATAGTTGGAAGAATTGCCAAACCAGCTTCTAATTAGTGTTTCAACATAGGTCACGATTTTCAAATTCATTTTTTAAAGGTTTCTTCATGATATAAACATGAAATGAATCGCTGGATATGTTTAAAGACCTTCAAATCCCAGAAGTTTTCCCAGAGTCCCAGAGTTGAGTTCCCAACCTGGTGTGAACTCAACTCAACTCATTTTACACTCATACTGGCAAATCTATTGGAAAAACATTTTTTAATAAAAACTTTGGCATTTTAACCAGCTAAAAACTCAACAACAGCTTTTCAAAAATATAATTGCATATATAAAGCAACATTACAACAAAAATGACTCAGTTGTGGAAGGATGTTGATCTGCACCAGGGTGTTAACAGCGGCTCCCACACCAGTGATTTTATTTAATCCGTCCACACTTGAAAATTGTGAACTTCCACTAAATAACAGTAACACATCCCTGATGATGAAGTGACCACAATTACTTGGTACTTTGTTGCATAACCGATTCTCTTTCTTTGTGGCTTTACCTCCATTGTGACTAACATTAATGTCCTCTTTGGCTTTTTCAGTTCCAAATCAGTATTGTGGTTGAGCGCCCAGATGGTAGACAGATTGCCAAGCCTGTGGAGTTGAGGGTGATGGTGGGCGATGCCAATGATAACAGACCCACCTTTCCACAAGCACAGTACCATACTGTGGTTAAGGAGCTGGCCGCTCGAGGTAGCTAATCTTTTTATTGAAAATAAATTATGATGTTATGTCATTAATAGTGAACATGCTTGACATCATTACTTTCAAAAATGTGTTATTGCTAGTAAAGTTTGGGATTTTTCTATAGCAGTAATATCAATCATAATTGACCTGTATTATTTACACTTACGCTATGATGACAATATGGCATTACAGACAGGCAGTATTGACATTGTCTTGTATTGACGATGTGTGCTGGATATAGAAAGCAGTTTGGGAGGACAGGGAGCGCCCCATTATTCTCCCACATGATCATAAAATGATAATGTGCTGTGACACATTAGGTAGTTGCTTGCAAGCTCTATTTTGTAAATGCTTTGAGCAATTTGATCCACAGAAATGAATTAGATGTCACAATCTGTTCATCTAAATGGAATTCCTGAATGAAGACTAAATGCCATAACCTTTCTCCCCCATTCGCATTCATGTTGTTACGTGGCCATCTAATATAGTAGTCTAAGATCATTTTCATTGGCTGTAGTAAACATAACTGTGCAACTTTATTCAAGTGTAAGCTACAAATTCCACTTTCACTGTTCTTTATATGTGTATTTTTCCCAGGGACAGAAATCCTGACAGTGCAGGCAGCCGATAACGATGATCCAAAGACTGACAATGTGCGGATCTTCTATCGTCTAATTGGACAAATTCCAGAGAGTCCTCGCGCCCTCTTCAGAGTGGACCGTGACTCAGGGGTCATCTCAGTCCAGGCAGACAGTATGGAGGGCACAGCGCCACAGTACACTCTGACCATCACTGCTGAGGATGCTAAAGGTGATTCTGTACAGATGCAGAACACAGCCTTTCTCGGAAGGTTTCTCTGATATGTGATATTTAACTGACTGTGGTTGGTGTCATACTTTCTCTTGTTTGACAGGCAGAAAAACACTATGCTGCAAGAAAATGATAAAGGAACATAAATCATATGTAGTGCAAGTGAGAACATTACAACATAAAAATCATGAATGGATTTTCTTTGCTACGTTTTTGTACATTGCTAGTTATGTGTTATGGGAAATGTTTTAGGCTCCATCGTGACTCCCACATGCGAAGATGCATTAGCTATATGAGCGTGTGCGTCAGTAGCTTTGTCAATTTGTTAGCATCCAGTGTATATATGCTTGCCACTGGGGTGACAGATGATGTGTTCTGTATGACTCATGGACTCAGGGTGTGATGGAGGCAGGATGAGGTACTTGCTGTTCCTTAAGCATATTTTATTCGTGTGATGGACTGACCCTGAGTCACTAACCAAAGCCACGACGATATCCCTGGCAGGTCTGAACAGCTCCTGCACTGTGGTTGTGACCGTTCAGGATGAAAACAACAACCCACCAGTCTTCTCCCAGCATGAGGTACGAGAGCACAACATCATCCACACAGATATCAAGACACACCTCTGACGCAATGTTTGGCCTGTGGCATCACAGCATTAGCATTGCAAAAAATACAGACTACAGTATATAAAGAGGCTACTAGATTGTAGGCTGTGGATGCACCCTGCAGGACACTGATCTAATTTCCCTGATGGGGAATTAGATATGCCCCTTAATGTTAAGCTTATAGTGATGGCACATTGTTATTGGAGGAGTTTTTTTCAGTGTTTTGTACTCTAAGTGGACAGTGTTTTTAGAGTTTAATCTGATAAAGCTTTCTTTGGAGACTTGTTTCCACTCATTTATTTATAGCGAAATCAACATCGCGATTGCAGAACGCCCTCCAGTACCATTAAAATGTTACAGATTTTTCCAGATTATGTAAGGACCTGTGTTGTGTCAGCTATTACTGTGTCCCAAGAATGTTTGTATTACCCAATTCTTTATTTCAGCATCTTACATTAGCGCTCCTCATTCGTAATGTCATTTCTGACATCTTAAACTGAATTATTCTTATGTTCTTACCTGACCGTCATCTGCATCACATTTAGAATATCTGAAAATATTTAATTGTTACTTTCAACACCTGTCTTATGGTTTAGAGGTCCAGATGAGGCCACGTCATTAACGCCGCAGTTGCAGGCACAGCATGAAACAATGCAGTGGTTTCCCTCATTCTGGCGTAGGTGGTGATATGAAAGAAATGAACTAAAGATAGGCAGTTTCAGAAAATCCCCTCACTTCCACCCACAGCATGTGCTGTATAATGGGAGAGATTTAAAAAGAAAAAAGTCCTGCGGGTTGGGAACGAAGTGGGAGAATTATCCTGCTGTGATAATGAGTATACAGTCTTCTCTGTTCACTGTTTTCGTTCCCAGACCATCACAGATTTGACTGACTACACAGACATAATGATCTGTGAAGGAACGCTTTATTTGGATCAAGGAAGGAAGTCAGTCCCTGGAAACAGCAATTGGAAACAAGAGACAGAAGCATTGAATACACACTTAATAAAGTATATTTGTCATAATGGTATTGCTCAACGAGATGCTTTCCATAAAAGACGCAAAGATATAAACCACATGTTCTTCAAACAGTGAAGAATTTCAATTCAAGCTGTCATAAACAAAAGTACACTTACTCAGATAAACACTATGAGATACACACACACACACACACACACACACACACACACACACACACACACACACACACACACACACACACACACACACACACACACACACACACACACACACACACACACACACACACACACACACACACACACAGAGAGAGAGGTGGAAAATGCTCTTGAGCAGGTCACGCCTGAGCAGAGCAGCTTTTTCCATGGCAATGTGAAGGCAGCACTATGGGGGGGTTGATGTGGGAGGTGAGTGGTGACAGGAATGGGTTCAGCAGCCCTGCGGATGGGGCAGCAGGATCACAGGCATGACTGCTTCACTAGAGGACATCTGTGAGTGGCAGATTAAACGGCTGTCTAAACACACTGAGGTTTGTGAATAAAGGTCAGCTCACACCAGGAAGGCAAGAGGGGGCAAACATACACTGCCCATGCAGTCGCATTATCGTCTCGTTTGAAAATTGGATGGTCGGTCACCCGTGACTGTGATTGGAGGCCACAAACCTGCCACATCAATGCTTTTTGAGCAAGAGTAGAAAATATTTGGTATGGAACCGGATGAATTCTTGTTCTTTAAATATCATGTGTAGTGCAGTCAGATTGTAATATATTTGTTACACTAAAACCTCTACAACGTTTTTTTTTCTCTGTGTATGATTGCATGTATTCCTTAAAGCCTTTGACACCTCCACTTGCAAGATAATTTTTAGATATGAAAATTCAATAATTGTTCAATTTCCATATTATAACATCACTGTCCTGCACAGGGCTAGGGTTAGGGTTAGGGTTATGAATTTCACAATGAAGTATACACAGGGAAGTTGTGTGTTTAAATATTTAAAGCTTTTGAATGAATTTGTAAAGAAAACAAAAAAAGGGGGGGGGGGGTGTCTGATCTCAGAAACAATGATCATGTTTATGTCTATATCAGATACAGTCACAGTACTGCTGGTTAAATGAGGCAAATCCTGTATTTATTAGCAGGAGAGATTTCTACATCTTGGTCAAATCTCGAATGGATATGACCTTTTCTAGCCCTCCAACTGATAAGCTTAACGGCTCACTTAGATTTTCCAGGAGTAATGTGAATGCCTAATGACTGCTAAAAAGGAACATTAAACATTTCATTTGTTAATTTACAGAATTGATAACACTGAACACTGGTATTTCGTTCTTATTTTTCGTACTGATGGATAGTGTTTGAGAAGTTGTGAGCTGACTATTTGAGCACCACTTTGTTAAATGTATTCTTTAAAAATCCAAATTGTTAGAGTTTTATCTTTCAATAGATGCTCTCCTCTCAATCGTCATGCATTTGTCTGCCTCCTCCCCATAGTATGGACCATTTCACATACCGGAGGACGCCACGGTGGGCACCACAGTGACAGCTGTGCTGGCGGGGGATGCAGATGTTCGAGGTGGAGACAGCTGGAAGGTGGACTACCATTTAGAGTCTGGAAACGAAGAAGAGGTCTTTACATTAGTGACGGATAAGCAGACCAACGAGGTCTCACTCGTGCTTTCGAAGGTGAACAGCTAAAAAATCCTTGTGACTTTTTGCACACACACACACACACACACGCACACGCACACGCACACGCACACACACACACTAGAGCATCTTTTGGTTTGCTTACCACACAAATCAAGGTCAGACTATTTAAACGCAGTCATTGCAGTTAAGTCCAAATTATACTAACTTAATTGTTTTTTAAATCCTTTTTAGGGTAAGAGAGAGTAATAAAACCTTCTCCCAGGGTAACAAATATTCACGTCAAAGACAATTTTTGGCTCTGTGGCCTGTATTTTTCCTTGGTATGTTTGCAGTTTTAACAGATCATTCAGTGGCAGGCCAAACCAAAATACAGATGAAAATAAACTTTATTAATGTTGGCATGATTGGAATATTACAGTGTATATTTGACAGGCAAAATAAAGGTCAGAAAACAATATTCCAATACGTCAATACTACAGTTGTGCAAACCACAAACAAAAGCTGAGTTCTGATGCCAGTGGAATATTGTAGTCCAATAATCTTTCTTGTTCCCAGAGCACATCACCCTTCGCTTGCCCCCTTTAATCCAGCAGGGTGTTTCAGGGGTGCATGTGGGAACAAGTCCAATCCGATTCAATCCAACTTTATTTATAAAGCCAAAGTGCTGTACAAAGAATAGATAAGATATAAAAGTTAATATGTTTACATAAAACAAGTGTGTCTACATGTGAGTGGGTGTATACACTAATAGCCTGCTCTTTGTAAGTGGGCCAGGCAGGAGACGGTCTACGTGATGAATGTGATTGAACAGCAAGTTACTCATGCTCCTCTGAGGAAAAGCAGACCACTGGACCCTAAAAATGGTATCAGCGTATTATTTCAAATTGCTCTGTTTTCTTAGTGGTGATGTCACGCACAATGAATTGTTGCTGAGGCTTTTGTACTGACCTTGTGAGATACTCCAGTTATTAACTTTGCATTGCTGGAGGAATATTGTTGTTTATTTGGCTCATCCTTGTAAAAAGTAAACCCATCACAAGAAATTTCTCAGTGGATTTAAATTAACTTGTGTAAATACAGTAATTCATGGTGTTACAGTGTGAGCTCAGCTCCAGAACGCAGACACATTTCATTATTAGAAATTACACACTGCTCACAGCCCAAGTGAATAATTAGGTTGTGTGAGTAGACACTGATGGCGGCTTAACACATAGGCTGCTGTTTGATGTAAATGTACTATAAACTAAAGGACGTGAGTGAATTGAATTTGGTAGGTAAACTGTTGGCCTGTGGTATTACATCAAATTATATAAACTACTTTGATAAAGATGCATTAAGAGAAAGCTCTTTTTGAAGTTAATTTATGAGCGGACATTCAACAGGTAAATTTGTTTCTTGACTTTGTGAACCTTGCTAAAATTATCTTCTACACTGTAAACCCGAACAAGCTCACAGAACTCAAAACTTCTTGTGTAACAGATTATGCAAGAATATCTAAGTGATGTTGTTAAATGTTTAAAGATAATATTTAAATAATTTATTTTATATTAACTCAAAACATTTCATGACATCACTTAAATATTCTTGCGTAATCTGTTACACAAAAAGTTTTGAGTTCTGTGAGCTTGTTCGGGTTTACAGTGTATGGTTCCACAGCAGGGATTAAAATATCTAGAAATATGTAAGATTTAACACTGGGAGAGTGTTTCAAAGTGTTTCAATGTTTTGTTTTGTAACCAAACCCAAAGCATTGAAATAATTATGTCACATAATATTATATTGTATTTTAAACTGGTCGCAATCTTTAGTATACATTGAATAATATATTAGGTATTCGGATGATATGAACTTAATCAATGAATCCATCTATATTGATATTTCAGCATTCAGACAATGCAATGTAACTCAAAGTGTTTCACAAATGATTGAAAAATATTTGCAAACATACATGTGTATAAATACACATGCACAAATGCAAATGTCGAGAGTAATACAATTGAACAAAATTAAACGAGACCCTTGTGTGCCTGAAACATAGATAAAAGCTAACTCACATAAGGTACAATATCAGTGTGACTGTTTCAATCAATAGAGTTTGAGTGTTCATGATTCTCAGAAAAACCCACAATATAGCACACAGTAGGCAGTAGTGCACGGGGAGTTTTTTAAGTGGTTGAAATAACTGACGATAGCCTCTGGAGAGTCTGTGCACATGAACTGAAGCACTGATACGTGCTGACTCGCGCAATGCGTCACTTCCAGTCAGCAGCAGCAGTGCTCATCTGTCCTCCAAGGTTTGCACTTTTCCCCTAGCAACAGAGACACATTCAGCACAAGCAGCATGATGTCAGGCGATGCCGGCTTAATATGTCTGCTTTTATGGGAAGGAAGATCTCATTTAAGGGTACAAGTTGACAGGAAATAGAAGCCTCAGGGGATGAGTCAAAAGATCACGTTAGAATAGTCAAATTCATAGGAAATGGGGATAAAATAATGGGTTTCATCAATTTACCTTTGCTGGTTTCGGTCACATCTGGAATCCTTGGGATCTTTAAATGTGTGACAAGTATTTAATTCACTGACTGAACTGTAAACACTATAAAACCAAAATTAATCTTTCCAAACTCCCACTCTGAAACTGCCATTAATCCGTCATACAAAGTCAGCAGGTCACAGTGACTATTTTTAGTGTCCAGATTAAGTTAATCCTATCATATGAGTCTGCTTCTCCTAATTTTGGTGCAAATATAGAGCTAAATGTGGATCATACTGAAAATAAGTAGACATATTAAAGTCAACGCCTTAGTCTATTAATATGTGTGTGTGGGTGGGGTGTTGTTGGGGGGGGGGGGGGGGGGGATTCTATTTTACATTAAGTCTCTTGTTCATTGAATGAATACCTCAAAGTTTTAACAATAACGTATGGCAATACGTCCACATTCTGTCAAGGTATTTACTGCATAATCACACTGCATTTGCACCCATACTAAACATATAAAGGGAACTATTGAAATGGGTGCACATCAAATAATGTTTCAGTGTTTTTTTCCTGTTACAGAAATACCCAGTAGATCCTGTTTCCTTTGAAAGGGGATTTGACTATGGGAACTCTGCTGTCCTTTATTCCATGGAAAGGAACTTTTTGTGGGGATTTCTCTGTACTTAATAGATTCCAGAGAAATTTTGACTACATCACAAAAATTTCACTTCAGTTTGTATACTCTGAGATGTTGTATGGTGTTTAACAAAAAGACATTCCAAAGCCCTGTAGTTCCAAATCCTAGTAAAATGTGGCTTTTAAGCTTAGTGGTAGTGACATTTCTTGGAGACAATAATACAATGTTTTGTAACGGTTTTAATTTTATTCATTCTCACACTGCTGCAAAGCAAAAAGGAGGCTTCCAGAATTGGCGTCTAGAAAGATGTGTGTGAAATTGATCGACAACTTTCAATTATTGTATTTTCTCTCAGGTTTTGGATTTTGAGCGTGAGAGTGAGTACATCTTGGTGCTCAGTGCCCAGAATCCCGTGGCTCTGGTTCGTGGTCGATACGGACCTGCATCCACAGCTACAGTGTCTATTTACGTTGACGATGTAAACGAGGGTCCGGTCTTGTCTCAAAGCCATTATGAGGTGACGGTCAGAGAAGGGGAGGAGCCAGGGCGAGTTATTGCTACCATCCGAGGTTACGACCCCGACTCCCACCCAATAAGGTAAACAATTCAGTATGTCGAGATGCGCAAAGCAACACATTTCTTATTTATATATATATATTTTCTCTACCTGTATTTTTTTTTTATGAAGATATTCTCTTCAAGGAGACACGAAGAAATACTTTTCAATTGGGAAGTATTCTGGTGAACTAAAAACTGTACAGGCTTTGGACAGAGAGGAAAACAGCACGTACACCATGGCAGTCATTGCAGTGGATGGACGTAAGTTAGTTTTAATTAAACTATTTCATTCATAATACACTTTTATGTATGTTTATTAGTTGAGGAGAAAATCCTAATTTGCATTAAAAAGTCACTACTTGTTGGAGACACGTTTTTTTCACGATTCCTGTGTTCATCACAGGAAACTCTTCCTTATCCGCATCCACCCTGGTGACTGTCCAGATCCTGGATGTGAATGACAACAGCCCCGTGCTTGTTGGAGACTACTCCTGGAAGTACCTGTGTACTCCTCGCTGGGAGGACCAAGCCCTGGTGCTCGCTTCACGAGACAGTGATGGTCCACAGCATGGCGGAAGGCTCAATTTCTCCCTCCGCAGCGATGCCACAGTTCGCCGAAACTGGAAACTAACGCCCATAAATGGTGAGATGACGGCAGACGAGGCGAACTCAGTCACCTCAGAGTATACAATAGAAGTCCGATGACTCATTTTGAAGAGAACGGACAAATGCACTGTCACATTGGCAGATATTCTCTGCTTATCTACTACTTTTCTACACTGATTTGGTAGATTTAACAAGCTGGAAGTACAAGGTGCCAATTGCAATCAGAACAATATCTGGAATGAATATCAAATAGGATAATACGAGTTTCTGTTATTCTCCAATCAAATCAAGCATTCATTATACTAAAGTACTATGTTTGGATCATGGTTGCCAACATGGTCTCAAGGCCAGCTGGGGTGCAGCCAAGTGGATGTTATTTCATATCCAAATATCTTTTAATGAAATGACCTCTTTTCAGAGTAGACGTTTATACTTGTCATACTTTGCAGATAACAGGTGTATGAATAATAATAATTATTATTATTATCATATGCCTCTGCAAACATGCATGTGCAAAAGCAGAACTTCTCCATGGAGAAATGTTTTTTGCTGCTTTGACATGTCAAATGTCCACTGTGTTAAGCCGCACCTGCTAAAATGCACATCACGACACATCATCCCACCATTTTGGAACATTTAGGATGAAGACGTGAACATTGTGCACATGTGCACGTTCCAAGCAAACTGCGACATACGCTCGGATTAATGCAGACTGATTTAATGTAGGAAGTTAATTTATTGAGGAGGACAAGTTGTCCCCAGCCAGCTGCAAGGTCAAACCATGCTACATCTCTGATTGATGCATTTTTAAATACAACCAGTGGACATTCAGTTTGCCAGAGGGTGACAAATGTTCTGAGTTGCTTCGACTTACATAAATGTAAGTATGCAAACTGCATTCCAACGATCAAAGAAAGTGGTGATTTGGTCCTGAAGATTTGCAAATTACCATGTTCTGGCTTCAGCCCGCATCATTTCACCAGCACTGTCTGCAATGGGAGGTATAACGCAATTATGCTTTTTTTGTAGTTATGCACAGCTCGTGTTGGGCTTATTTAATGCCAACTATTTGCGGCTATGACGTCTGTCATTAAGTCATTCAAACAGTTGAACCACTTCCCTCTCAGCGTTTTTTTTATCTTTTTCTTTCACTCCCCTGTTCCTGCTGGTATTGATTGAGCCCAGCTGTAATTATATCTTCTATGTAATTTCTTTGGCGTCACTACTGGTTTCCTGCCAGCTAATGGAGGCTAAAAGAGGAATCTCCCAGAATGCTTTGCACCTGGTCACAGGCAGTAATGGCTGTACCAATAAATGTGTAGTTGTGTCAGTATAATTTTGTAGCAGAATTGCACAGTTTGAGTGGCACAAGCCCAACGTTTATTGAAAAGGAGATTGCACCTCTGTGATAAATCCATTCATCTAAAAATCTTTCACAGACTTGACGGTTCTTTTCAATGTAGAACTTAAGTTATTGAGCCAGCATGCTCTTATTCCACCTAGATCTTCAAATTACTGTTCATAGTCAAAAGGAAAGGGAAACGTTGCAACCGATCTCCTTGTGTCGCATTTAATAGCACATCAGTATAAAATACATTTCAGTGTCACTGATGCTGGACGACGTAGGTAGTCACACGTCCATCCGATAAACTGTTACATCAGAGGTGACAGAGTGCAGATAGAGGATAACTGCATTATATACGTACATTAACGGGCTCTATATATAAGGGCTGCGCAGCTTGTGTTTTCCCGAACTGACAAATGGAACATGAAGGGGAATGACGGTAAGGTGCAAGCTTAGAGTTTAAGACCCCCTGATAAGACTTCAAACAGCCTGATAAAAGCCTTCTCTTTGCAGAGCAGAGTTTCTACGTCATGCAGCCAGGCTTATATTTTAGACTGATGTGGAGAGATAAGATAAAGAGGTACAAGCTCCAGATCACTGCATACAGAGCTCCGTCTGTCTCTTACAGTCTTTGTGTGTTGTGCAGATATGTGGCTGTATGGATGTGCTTTTGATTGATATTTGCCTCATTGGTGGTTCAAGTTAATTAAGTATGATTAGTTTGAATTTAGTTAGTTTGTCTCGTTTAAACAGGGCAAAGGTTTTTATCTTGAGGGTAGAAGATGTTTGTTTGTTTTTTTTTCTTGTTTTTTATGTCTATTCTTCAAGGTCGGCAGGGAGTGACATCCAGGGTCCATGGGTTTCTTAAAAATACAGTGTCGCAGTGGGTCAGGAGGCTTCCCTGTTTCTGGTAGAATGATGCAATGATTTCAAGTCACATGAACCCATATTGTATCCTCATCAAAACACTGACAACATGTTAAGCCGAGATGTATCGCCACTATCAAACTCATGACTGGTTTATATTTTTTATGAAACATTAACCAGTTCAGGATATATGGTCCATGTTGTATTATAATATAATATTCATTTATAAGAATTTTTAATCATTGCATCCTGTTCAAACACTGAGCTAGACATAAGAATCTTAATAGGACAAGTAACTACATATGGTTACCTTAAGCTAATGACTTTTCTTCCAGAAAGGTAACTGTTAGATGTTAAAACAATTCCAGAGCACATCATTTGTTTCAAAAAGATCCGGACATTAGTACCATATGATGTGAAATGTTTTTGAAGACAACCAGGGTGCGTTTTAGTCTATTCATCTGTGAAACTATTCATTTTATTCAGTTTTACACTTGCCAACACATCTTTAATAGATATTACTATCATTTATTGTGTTTTCAAGGAACGTCATAAATGCCAAAGAGTAAATATTAAAATATTCTTTTGCAACACTTGAGTGCTGAAACTCTAGACATTGTAATGAGAGATTGATAGAGGGTTAAAGTCCTAAACAGCTTGTGTCATTTAGGAACGTGTCATTTTCGGAACCAACAAGCAAATATTGTGCGTTTCAGATACTCACACCAACCTGTCTTTAAACATCCCACACCTGGCCCCGGAGGTCTACACCGTGCCCTTCACCATCTCTGACAGCAGCTCTCCTCCCAGGAGCACCTTCATAAACCTGCCAGGTAACGCTGACACCTATGAGTTGCACTGAGTGCATGCAGGTCATGGCACAAAGTGCTGGGAGAAAAAAGCAAAGCGTGCTATCTTGATCCTACCGCTGCTCCAGTGTATTCCTGATGTATTTCAGCTTTACAAATGATTTTTCCACATTTGTGATTACTTCGCTCTCCAGAAACTGTGATCTGTCCAGTATAGCCCGCTGACAGTGTATATACATAACACAAGATAAAACATCAGCTAAAATGAACAGGTTTGTATAAACTATATGGCTAAGAGAATAAAAAGTGCTTAGGGTTTTGTTTTGTTTTTTTGCTTGTTTCTAAGGAAAATACTAAAACAACAAAAAAAAATCACACGGAGCAAGTAAAAGTGTAATGTTGTGTTTTTTGTATGTTATTTTGGATTATGTCTATAATACGAAACATATTTACATTCATCATCAAGTGTAATTATGATTTCATGTCCATTTAACATATGCTGTGGTCATAATTTGCCTAGAATTTCTGTCGAAACTGAGCATCGTTGTAAACAAGCCAATGATTCCTTGTGGACGTGCGTTTCCTGTTCAGTCAGAACTCCTCTGGGGTTAGGAATCATTTATATGTGACTTGTTTTTGTTGTCCTGGTTTCCCTTTCTGACAGTCACAGTGTGTCCCTGCAACGTCAGAGGAAACTGCAAAATGCCTGTGAAACAGTTGGAGGGCATGCCGACCATTCAGTCGACAGTGGGCATCCTGCTCGGCACCTTCGCAGTCATAGGTACGCACAGAGGTTGAAAAAACAAAGACGCTGCCTATACTTTGTCCTATTTTCTTCAAGAAAACTTGCATGATGTCATGTTTTTCAAGGCTTTGTGTTGTTTTGTATGTCTGCATAACTTTTATCCATCTTTTCCAGGAACTATCCTCATTGTGATCTTTGTGAGACTCTCATACCAGAATCCTAAAGAACAAAGTAAAACTAACCAGGAGAGAGTTCCTCTGAAGATTTCCATCTAAGTAGGATAGTCCTGTGCACTTCGACCTGGTTACTGAAGCAGGACAACACTGTTTTTAGAGCACTAAAATTTGTTTATTGACCATCACTGTTCACAATGTGTTTAGTTTAGTTCATGCATCCTAATTGCTTTGGCCTGTGCCTCGGACCAAATGTCGGCTTATGCTGAAGGGTTGTATTTAGTATTTTCATCATTGCTGTGGAGCCACTGTTTTCAACTACTGAGATGAATACTGTCATAAGCATGTGTTGATAAAATAACGCTATAAACAAAATCTGTGATTTTCATGGAGAATAAAAAATGGTAATAACATGACAAATATATTTATGGCTCATACATTTTGGATTTTCTGTATCAAATACAGGTATAGTGCCTTACACTTTTTTGCACTGTATTTATCTATTATCTCTCATATAAAGCACAACTGAATAATTGAGGATGATGTTGTTTAGCTGGAATCAACTCCTCTGGAAATGATGGAAAAGAATAACTAGTTGCACAGCCAACAATTACAACAAACATGTCTGTAAGCTAATTTGTCCTAGCCCATTTAGCTTCAAATCCCCCCTTTCACCTATCTTGACACAAGTTCATTATTCATTATCTGTAGATACCTGCTGCCTTCCAGAATATAAATCAAAACACAATAAATCTAATGAGACAGCCTGATGTTACCCCGTGTTTATAATTGCATTAGCAGCGTGTTCCAGTTTCTGAGATTACCGCTTCGCAAATGCTGACCCCACGCCACATAGCAGGCAAGCAAAGCTATATTCAGACCAAAGTGTTGCTATGAATAGCTCAACAATTGAAGGACTGAATGACACTTGCCCTGCACTGTCCAGTAATCACTTCTTATACACAAAAAGACAACGCATTGGAAATAGAATAGATTCTATATACTAATCTATCACATTGTTGTGACAACAGTGTGATTAAGTTTGGATAATTGTTCATACTCAGCTGTTAGGCTAAAAACAGAATAGCCACATAGTCAGTGATGCAACATGCTGTGGACCAGTGAAATTCTCAGGTTGAATTCGAATACAAACAGGTTCAGCTTTTCAAAAAACAAAAAAACAAAAAAATATATATATACTATCATAAGACCTTTATAGGAACCCAATCATTACTATGATGCAGTTTACAATCCAAAATACTGCAATAGATATTATCATTATCATTGCAATGTAAATTTTTCTGAAAAGGTAACAGATAATCATCAATTTATTCCCATGAAGTATGTCAATTTGACAGTAGAATGGAATAAACTATAAAAGGATTTGTTGTGGGTTCAAATCTGGGTCAGAAATTTTTGTGTAAAGCTTTTATATTCTTTCTCTCAAAATGTCGCTGGTCCCACAGCGTCAATCAGGGTTGATATCTCAGCTGATATCAGTGATGTGATTTAGGTTTTGCATTGTTTCATATTCTGTTTGTAAAGGAGATGTAAATCGCCTCAGTCAAGAGATTCTGTTTTTGTTGCATCAAGAGGCATTTCCTTAGCAGGCTTCTCACAACTTTAATTCTTTTTTTTTTCATTTTCTGTCTTTGATAACTTCTCTGGTCTCGAAATCCTTTTGAAATATATATTTCTTCTTTTTCCCCTCAGCTCTGACATTTTGGCAGATCACTTCTCCAACTTCCTTGTTTTCCTTTAATTATTTTCTTTTTTTTTTTTCCAAATTCTGATTTATTTTCTGTCTCACTCCAATATGTTTGATACTTTCTTCCACCAACATGTAAAAATTCTTGGTATCACATTTAATGCTGAGCTTGTGGGGAGTCATCACTCTTTCCAATCATTTCATGGCAAAAATCAAGCAAGTGAGCACTGCTGTTTGCACGTGATGTCCATCAGGGTATAATGATCATCGCTGAAATGGAAATGCATGCAAGCTGTTTGGATGAACATGCACATTTTCAGCGCCTTTTTTAGAAGACTAAATCAAGCCTAAAGTGGGACATTTTCTATTAAAAAATATGCTACAACATGGATTTAAGGAGACCCAGAACCACTGATGTAAAATGATGGCAGAGTACCCAATTACACAAAACGAGATTTATCTGCATGACGGTTGTCAGCTGTATTTTTAATCTCCTCTGTGAAAGTTAGTCTTTTAAATAGAAAATAATTACATTTGCACCTGCTTATCAGCCGTACTGTTCCAGCAGGCGTGAAATCAGTGGAAAAATACAGCAATAAGATGGGGGAAATGAGATGGTAAATCTAAAAGGAACAACATTTACATATTCCCAATCACAGACTCATGTTTGTAAAGGTTGGAGGCTTTGTTAACTGGACATTTTCAATGTGCTCTGAGTCACCAAATATACAGACAATACTGCTGATAGCCTACGCACACCCTACCCATTTATATTGGGCTATTTATAGCTCCAGCTAACCGCGCCAATCAAAGCAAGCTCCAAATAAAAGAAAAGTAAATGCACCCTGAGGGAGATGGCAGGAGTGGGGACGAGATTTGCTCGTGACATGGGGTCAAGCGTTACATTTGGGATGTAATGAGATACCGACTTCAGCCTTGATGTGTTTCCACAGATCTTCTAAAACATCAACGTCTCAGCCGGCCAACTCGGGGTAGAAGGCCGCTGAGAGAACAGGGGGGGGGGTGAAATTTCCAATCACTTCACGGACCTTGGGAAATGAGAGATATTTCACCACATACGGATGGACACTTAGGGACAGTAACAGCAAAGCACTGCCGGCTGGTTTTCCCCAAGCGGCCCGGCTGGTTTTCCATTGCTCAGTTACCGACACAGACGAGTGTTTTTCCTAGTCCCTCCTCCCCCTGGTCTAAGTTTCCCCACAGCTTTGGCTATTTAAAGGTTGTTTTAGGATCATGTAGTTACTTTGACTCCAAACTTGAGAGTTTCCCCATCCGAAGCTGTTGCAGTCGTGTCGCTGAAAGTCTTTTTCTCAGATCTCCGTTATAAATATGATGCTTGTTTTTTTTCCCAGCTTCACCAAAGCAATTTCTCCAACTGAATTTAACTGAACCACTGAAGCATCTCCTATGAATGTTTTATATTTGCAAGAGGTTGCTTATGGTCAACCTTAAATCAGCCAAGCAAATGTCACGATTCTGCTGGTTGCTACAGCATCTTTAAGCAAAATGTTGCAGCTTCTTCAAACAAAACATTAATTGTATAATATACTGTTTTCTACTTCAATCATTTTGAGAGTCAGATATTTTCACCAGGAATTGGACCAAACATATAAAATTACAATATAACACTATACATTTAATGGACTTTTCCACGAAACTAAGATAAACTGAAAATATCTTCAGGAAAAAAATGAATCTGAAAGTGTCTCTGAAGCATCTCTGCATTTTTACTAGAGCTTGTTTTGAGGTTTTTTTTAAGCAACCTTTGGATGTTCACCCTTTTTAAGTAACTTTGCCAAAGTATTGCCAAGACTCTCTCAGCTCATGCATTGTTGCCCTCTGCTGTTAAGTTTTGGTGTCAGTCTTGTTTTATGAACTTTGATCATCCAGTTATTTTTCTTTGGAAATTGCATTCATGTTAATTTTGTGTTTTTTACACGTTGCAAGGTCATCTCAGGGGCAGAATTTAACCCTCTCACAGGCCAGCTTTGGCCTGAGGGCCAGAGTGGTCAGAGAAAAACAGAGCGAAGTGTGAAAACTGTCATCATATATAAGAGGTGAAGACAAACAAGTTTTACCATTGCACCAATAGACAAAAGCATATGCTTGATAGTTAATCATTTGATGTTATTCCCTTTTCATTGCAGCTGCAACAATTTAACTGTATAAATTTTTTTAATGTTCATTAAGAATTGATTGACTGAAGATAGTAGTACAATGCCTCCTGTTTATCATCATACAGGACTTTAAATATCCTGCTCTGTGGAATATCTTATCAGTAGTGTCATCTATTCTTGGTTTGAGAGAGTTACAATGAAATCTAATTTGTTTTTGTAGCGATACAGATCAAACCAAAGATTGAGAAAGTGGTCTCAGAAACATGATTTAGTTGTTTATTTGAGTGATTTATTGTTGGCTTCAATTATGATGCACTGAAGACCCATCTCATATCATTTGCCCTTTGCTTGCAATTTGTATCATTGTATTTAATTTGGGGATATGCATTTGGTTAAAATCCTCCTTAGTAACATTAAGATTATACTTTCTTTGAAATACATGTTCAGTATAACCTGGAAGAAAGAATGTAAACAAGAATATGATGCATCTACATCTTGCCACTATGGTTTCTAATAGAAACTTAAGCTTGAAAAGGGCAAAAACATCAGCGTTCCTTAAATTACCCATTAAAATGCTGCAATAAATGGTCAGCAAAGTGTGGGAATAAACTTGCAGTTGGTTGTTTCGGCATCTCCCGCTCTTTCGGTAAATTATGTTTGACTAATATAAATTGCCTGCAATTAAGGGGCAGTTGAACAAGGTCAGAAGCTGTGGGGGTTTTCCATTTGCACGATAAATTGATTCGCTGACAGGAATGCTACAGCACGGCCGTGACACAACTCACTGGTGTGTTATGTTGCATCATAATAACTGATGTGCTCCAGCTGTCCCCATTTGCGGTAACCCCACTTCCAAAGATGATTTGGCACACTCTTCAGAATTGCTGTTGGTCTTTGACAAACAGTGCTCATCTTGCGAGGGATGGCGTGTCCTTTCACCTTTAAGACTTGGTTGGCTGACCTAAGATTGTTAGGGGCAGTGAGGCTGCCTTCTTTCACATAACACTGTCACGGGCAGCATGAGACGCCGTTAATCCTCTTTGCACCAGCCACAGCTGCTCTACCGCAATGGTGGAATGTAAATAAACACATTTCCTCAAGTTCTGTGAGCACTTGCAATAATCAAGCACTTCCCAACGTGCCAAATGTTTTGTACATTTTTTGTACCATAATCTACCCACAAAATTCTTCTTGCTTAATTAATATATGTATGTCGTTTGTGCAATTACTCTCTTTGTGAGTTTTTTGTGTTTACATTATTACATTTGGGAACAACAGTGAGATATACATTTATTTGTTAACATTAACATAAAAACATTACATTATTTCATACATTTTTCATTTTAGTCTTTATTGATTTTTCTCTTTTTTTTCAACACAGAACAGAACCGTATATCATCAACAAGTGTAATTGAAGTTGACATAACCGGGACAGAAATAGGATATATAACAGAAAAAAGTGTGAAAAAGAAAAAAAGAAAAGTAAAAGCAAAAAAAAAAAGGGGGGAGGGGGATATCCAGTTGGGATATTTCATGAGCAGTTTCATATCTTTCTGAACTCATTGCTATTGTTGTGAGGTCAGTTGATCCCCTGAGATTAGATACAAAGAATATTATATTGGTGTTTACAGCTCCTAACTTTGACCGCTTAATAGTTAACCAAAGAAAATCCTCAAAAGGAAATTTTTATAGTTTGGCTGTCTGTTCTCTTCAACAAGATAATTTGATGTTCTGAACAAGAAAACAATTTAAACTGCTTGTCACATTAAGTGGACATTTGACAGAGCATGTGCGTCACTCCTGCTATTTATGGCTTTTCAAAGGCTGTAATCACTTTTACATTTTAGAGCATCAAGACCGGAAGATGAAAATCGACAATCTGAGTCAAGAAGCTGCAGGAATATGTCAAATGAAAGCGCACCACCCATCACATTGCACAGTGTGAGTGTTTGCACTCACTTCTACCTGTGGATTGTAATTGAAAACCATTACCAGGTAACACAGTGCTGTATTCAGTTATTATCATCTGCACAACGACTAATGATGCAGTGGTTGAATGGCTCCTTCTGAATGGAGCCAATTTAATTTGTTCCTATTGATTTTTAGTATAGTGTCAATGTACTTGTACATGTCCATCAAAATGTCAGTTATTTAAAGGCAAGCTGTTGCTATAGGCACAATTCAGTGACAGTGGTGGGAGAGCAAACACTCACACTGTCAGCCCTGACTTAATTTTGCCCTTAGGTGATTTAATTAGCACCAATTATCAGCACAAATCTTGCAATTGAGTCTAACAGGCATATTCATAATGCTGATGTGCGATTATTACTTCAGCTATGCATGGTGGTGTGTGGAAAATTAACATACAGATCTTAAAGATATATTGAAAGATCATTTTAAATATACCTGTTGTACACAAAGACTGTTGAAACAACAAATCACTGTCTCAGCCTATATTTTCTGATTACTTTGTCCTGCTGTGGTTCTCAGCCTGGAATCCAGAATCCAAATATAGACATTCGTTCAAATAAGCTCAAGAATTTACAGAAACAGCTGGACACTGAGCTTTTAGAAAATGGTACACAAGTGCTTTTTGAGGTTTGTGCTTAGCCTGGGATGACCATGTGGCGATAGCAGCATGCTTATATACGAGGGATAATTTGGTAATCTAATGAAAAAATGCAATGCATAGAGAGTGAAATAAACTCATTTTGGATATAAAATAACTCTTTAATGGTTTTGCAATTGTATTCATAAAGTGCAACAGAATTATTCAAAATGTACAATAAGAATAAACCACTTATGGGTTAAGTATATTCTGTGAATGTCTCAGTGAAATGCCACGTGAGCTTGGAATAAAGACACATAGTAAGTATGAGGGATCAGAACATCTGGTGCTCAATATGTGGAAGATGATGATGAAAGCACCAGTATAAAAGAAAAAAATGCTCTGTAACAATGAATACACAGTGTATGCTATTCCAGACCATGTGTTGTGAATGGCAAAAGCACTATTGACTCCGAGGCTCGGAAAAGAAAGCAAAACAAAGAAGATTAAACCCGCTGCTAGTCTTCTTCTTTTTTAATCATAGTTCTCTGTTTTATCAGCAAGCAGCCAGTTTCTATGGTTACATAAAGGCTTTTGTGTTTCTTTTCAATTCTGGAGAACAGAGTAGCAATCCATTTTTTTACCTGCAGCCGAATAATCAGAACCATTCACAAGGAAAATATGTGTATAGTACATGTACTGAAGCTACAGTTTGTGCCAACTCCCTTATACTCCATAATCATGTATTTGTCACCTATTTATTTGTAAGCAAAGGATCTAAATTTAATCCAACTTTGAAAGGTTTAAACATAACAGTGCTGCAGTCTCAAAGAAGATGACACAAACCTCCAGACACAGTCACTGATGCACACACACACACACACACACACACACACACACACACACACACACACACACACACACACACACACACACACACACACACACACACACACACACACACACACACACACACACACACACACACACACACACACACACACACACACACACAGCCCACTTTCACCCTCTTTGCTCACTGTGAATATGGCCTCTGCCATCAGTCATGAACTGAAGCCTGAGTGGGATGAGACCCACCGTCCTTGTGTGGGCTGAACTCGCTCTGAACTATTCTCGACACACAAACACATGAGCGAGGATTCAGAAGGAGAGTGGAAGAAGAGAAAAGGTTGAGGAGGAGTAGAGGCACACTCACTTTTTCCACTGTAAGTCATAAACTCAGTTCAACTTTCTCTTCTCAGTCTCTTTTATAGTGAAGTGCACATCCCCCAAAGGAGTGAGATTTATAGCAGTTTTGATCTCAGCTGTAAAAGAAAATATCAATTTAACACGTTTTTGAGATAGTTTCTTATTTGGTCAATCTGTGTCAGGTGGGTCAAACTGACCCAAGGTCTATTCTGGTGCAAGGCATGACTGTTACAAGTGTAAACATCACAAAGAACCTTTTAACTTGCTTTAAGGTACTCCATCAATCTTCTCCCCCACTTTATTTGAATTGCGGTTGCAAGGCAAGGCACTCCAGAAGGTTCCCCAGCCCAAACCAGACTCCAGCACAATTCTTCTATGAGCTGAGAGTACTAGCCATTTCACCTTATATATGTACTGTATGTATTTTTTACACACCCTTTCGCCTATGTAGGGTGGTATCTGGATCAACCTCAAGCTCGGGTCCTCTACCAGAAGATTGGAAGTTTGAGGGTTCCTCACAATATTTTAGCTGCTCCAATGACTGCACTCTTC
The DNA here is from genome assembly GCF_963422515.1 of Blennius ocellaris. Classification (NCBI taxonomy): domain Eukaryota; kingdom Metazoa; phylum Chordata; class Actinopteri; order Blenniiformes; family Blenniidae; genus Blennius; species Blennius ocellaris. The sequence continues at coordinate 26,815,547 of NC_137650.1, read as the reverse complement.
AGGACTGAGACTTCAGATGTTCCTGGGATTGGATGCAGCCATTTCTCCTAGTTTGGGGGTCAGCGCTCCTACTACTGCGACTCTATTTGTCCCCAGAAGGGTTTACCCTCCTTTTTCCTCAGAGAGCTTGGACTGGCTCCAGCACACCAGCCCCTGAAATGGATATGATGCTATAAAAGAAGAATAGTATTTATAAGTTATTGTGCCAGGAGTTGAATCCCGAACTTTGATTGTAATGTTTCTTAAGACTAAAGAATGATTGTTTTATTCATGATAAAAAAAAATATAAAGTAAAATAACATAAAAAATTGCCCTACAGTGTGAATAAAACCCTGAACTATAACATGTGACATGTGCAATATGTTTTTTTAGTGGTAGTTTAGTTTAGGTTTTTATTCATTCATCTGATCCATAACAAACTTGCAGTTCTCTGCATGTATGGTTTGGTATAATGAAAGAAAGAAAGAAAGAAAGAAAGAAAGAAAGAAAGAAAGAAAGAAAGAAAGAAAGAAAGAAAGAAATGAATGAATGAATGAATGAATGAATGAATGAATGAATGAATGAATGAATGAATGAATGAATGAATGAATGAATGAATGAATGAATGAATAAACTTTAATGGTGGAGTTTGAGGCTTTGGGGAACTTTTTGAAACACTTTGTTCTAATAGGGAATTCTAGTTTTGCATGAGGTGCTGGGATCTCCTTGAGGAAACCATTGATCGTTATTTATGTTGCATTATTTATTTATTTTTGAACTGTGATTATACATAATTAAACAAAGCCCCAGTTATAAACTTTTCCCATTCTTATGCCTGTCGTATAACAATATTGTCATGTGATATTTGTAAAGTGTCATTCAGCATTTCACAATAGTTGACATACTTATCTGTCATCAGCAGAGAGCCCCATAAACACTAAGTAGATGGAAAGAATCTGAGGGAAAGATTCATCAAGCCGTTAACTCAGCAGCTGTTAGGCGACTTGTTTCTCTTCAGGACGCAGGCTGGCCCGCTCTGCAGGATCACTGATTACCGTTTTCACTCCGCGGTGCTTTCCAACACTGGGCCGAAGGGCTGGGCACACATGTGACTTATTGAACGGTGACTGGAAAGCTTTGCAAGTGGTGCTGTCAACACCAGGACATAAATAAAGCTAAAGATAGGGTGATGTGGCTTCAGTCCGAGGTTTCTGGTCCGCCAAATGCTTTTTATAGGAACACTCTGATTTATAAAAGGCTAACAGGAACTATTTTTGGCCCTGTGGACTTGGGGGACAGAGGTCTTGGAAACTTGTGACGCTTCTGGGTGCATGACTGACCCCTCTGACTTGAATGTGTCTGTGGTGGTTGGTTATGGGAGTTGCAGCAGATAGCAGATGTGGTTGGGATCAAACTGGCCAGGGGCCTGTGATGTTTTTGGAGACAATCCAGGGAGGCAGACAGAGGGATGATCACATGGGTCTATCCCAGGCAGATATGTTGAGTTATTAGGGTGCTGTTTAATGAGGCTGTCTGGAGGGGAAACTGAACACCAGGATTTAATCTGGTTCACTTTAATTATAATGAATCCCACTCATACCACACATGTCGTCATACCTGGAAAGCAGCATGGCTGTTTGTTGAATTTTGATGTTGACATATAGTGTCAAATTGACTCTATAAATTTATTTTCATGAATTTGCTTGATCATTTTCACCTCTAACATCATTGATCATCGCCTATTAACAGTTTTAATTGGCTTGAACTTTTTTTTCCCCCAAAGGTTGAGACCAGCTAAATTTTCAACTTTTTTTTTCTTTCTGTGCTGACAGGAGCTTGTCAGCAACTTCACTGCAGATATTCAAGTGACATCCCTGGACCTTTGACACTGATGGAAGATTTCTTTCTTTCTCTAATCATTGATGATGAAAGATTTCTGATCTATTTGCACATGCAATATTGTAGGTTTCATTTACAGGATGACTGCGAAACTATCAAGCACAAAGCATTCAAGCTAAAGTGCCTACGTGCTATCTCTTAAGCCTGCTTAGATCTTCTTGTACCCAGAAATGTCAGAGTTGGGTCATGATGAATAAACCATTTTGTTTACTGATCAATTGTTACATTTGAATTCTGACACCTTTATCTAAATTTAGATGACAGCATTATAAAGTAAGCCACTTAAATAGATGACATGCATGCGCCAAGGCCAAATGTATGCCTCTCAAATCAATTACGCCAATTTCCGACAGAGGAAAATGGTTTGATTCAGATTGTTGGTCCAAAAACATGTAGATCCAATCTAATATATTAATGGGCTTCTGTGATCGTTGGTTTATATTAATACTTATCTCTGTTGACTGAAATAGCTCCGGATGTGAATCTGATTCTCAGGTCAACTGGATTTGGTTAGTCAGCCAAATGTCTCTGACGTTGATATTAAGCAGAAGTGAATGAAATAAATCTGGGTTGACTGAGCTCTGAAGCAGCTCAAACTTTATGTGTTGCTATAGACACCCTGTGCAAACAATGAGTGTTGCAACGACTCAATGTGCCGTGGGGGTCAGTGTGTAAAGTCAGCTGAGTTCTCTGAGGACCATGTATGTTTCAGATGCCCCCGCACAGTCCGTCATGGCTCGATTCTGGGTAATCCTACACTGTCAGGATCAGATGTCAGGTGGCCAGGGTTTGACTGCCATGCCTCATATACTAAGTATAGGATCTCAATCAACCTTCAATGCTGGTGTGCCATGTAAGTGAGATATATGAACAATTCACATGCCAAGGCCAAAAGAACTGGATGGACATTTTCTGAAAAAAGATTCATAGATGATATATGATCTCATGTATTGCATTACAGATCATGACCTCTCTAGCATGACAGCAGCAGTCTGTTTGCTTTAATTATTGTAACAGACCACCAAGAGTGTGCCCAAGAGAGAGAACCTCATCTGATTGTCTTGTGCTGTGATTTACCATGCCCTCTTTGAACCAAGGCCACTGCCCCGCAACCTTTCTGGTTTATATACACAAGCCATAAAAGGTAGATATTGTATGGAGAGTTGTTATGCTTAAATCTCAGATCTCACCCTGAACATGGGTGAATTGCCAAACATCAGCACCCTGGACAGACAGGAGGTGTGTGTGTGTGTGTGTGTGTGTGTGTGGGTGTGTGTGTGTGTGCGTGTGTGTGTGCGTGTGCGTGTGCGTGTGCGTGTGCGTGTGCGTGTGTGTGTGCGTGGATGGATGGAATACGTTGAGGATCACCAAGGTCTACATAAAAACCACTGATATAACACACAGCTAAATAAAGCTACATAATGAATACAGAGACACACACGTGTCACCTGTGCGGGAAAGAAGCAGTAGATATTTTGGTAGTATGGTTTTATTTTCTGACAGGGTGACGGTGATGGATTTCTGGCTCAGGGACAAGTGGGGGAGATATAAGCGGGCTAAGCGTTTGTGTTCTATTGCATGTGCTGTTTGTATCCATGGCAACTACACCATGCGCTGTGTCCTCCGATTGCCAGATAGAGTCGCTGTCCTTGACGATGCTGACAAACTTAAAATGATGTAGGAGTGATGCACCCAGATTTAATAAAAATCTGGGTTTAATAAATACAGGATAAGATGATTAGATATTGATCTACTTTAACAAAATAATGACAGGGCTTTATTCTGGCAATTAGTTTTAGAGAATATGGTTTTATGATTCTTTTGTTTTAAAATGAATAACGTTGAATCGTACTTCAGTATTTGAGTAAAACAACTTTCATTGCTTACAATACACTTTACTGGGGGTTATAGGCAGCTGTAAAAAATTTGGAGGTCACAAAATTGTAAACTTGCATTATAGGTTCTTTTAGTTGTTTTTTTTTTGAGAGGGTAGAAATTATGAGTTGCACAGCTTGCTGTGCAACAAAATGCTTTTAACACAACATTATCTGACAATTTATTGGTGTCTGACACTCGTATAAGTGTACTTTCCACTCGCTTAATCTTTTTTTGTTATGTTTTTTTAAGTTGTAGAACATCCTTGATGCTGAGGCCACTCAGTCATGGTTAGAATTGTCACCTTATGACAAGAAAGCCTCTGCTTGATGTCTGGTTTGGGCTTGGAGGCCTGTCTCTGTGGTGTCTGCATGTTTTCCTTGAGCGGATGTTTTCATGTTTTAAATTGATCAAACCAGTGATGATGTAGATGTGATAGCAGTGACTTCACAGCGCGGTAAGGCATTGCATTGTAAATTAAAAACAAGCAGATCAACCTGAGTTTTTTAAGAAGTAATTTTGCTTTAATTGAGAGCAAGTTTTTCTGCTGCTCGTTGTTGGCCCATCGGGTTTTGTATTTCACAAAGTTGCTGGGTCTGGGAAAAATCACTGCAACAAGCAAGTAGATATCCTGATGCTAAAAATACACGTGACTGGCTCTATTTCTGAGGTCTGACTGTAATATCTTATTACATGGCACATCGATTTTGGCTGAAGATGATGTGCATGCTCAGGTATTCTCGGTCTCAATAAAGCTCACTGATGCTATTTTGGAAAGATTATTTGACAATATGTGTTGAATATAGTTCACATGCACATTTTCATTTCTTATTCATTAATCTGAAGGTTTCCTACAGGATAGAAATGACACCAGATGGTGTAATGCAACCTCTAGGTTCAAACAGCACCTGCAGGGAGGGCCAGGAGGACAAACAAAGGCAAGGTCAAGTGTTACTGATACAGACAAAAAAAATCGAAAGTGTCTCATTGGATGTGTTTCTGCCGCAGTCAGCAATCATCTACTTATCATTTACTTCCCACATTTCCATGTTTCTGTCTGGTATAGATGCCATATATAGACAAAGACATTTTTTTTAAATACATTTTGTCCTTCTCGCTTGCGCTGGGGCACATGAAGATAAAAGACAGTAAATGCTGCCATCTGCAGGACAATCAACAGTGTGGAGCTCACACAAAAGCACTATCACGAGTGAAAATGACATGATAGTAAATAAAGTTCTGCCAAGTGTGGAATCGATGTGGAAGGATGCTCTGTACTAGGAAAAACTAATTAGAATACCCTCAATGTATTGTGCATGGACAATATACAGTATATGGACAAATGAATACAAAAAAAATCCAAGTAAATGCAAAATTTTGTAAAAGCACCTTATTTGCAATTCGCCCTATTTACACAAAGCCTTATTAAATCAGGTTATTGTTATGAGTGAGACCCGTGTTAAAATATATCCATTCTTTATGTGTATTCTCTTAAAGCAGTTCTCAACACATCATTAACAATAATACAATACTTTTTATCTTGACTTTTCTTTTCAACCTGAAATGGTTCTGGTTCATGTGTCAGCCTTCAAACAAACGTCATAAAAAAAACATGAACTATCCAGTCCGCACAAAAGACTCAATCTCGCCATCTGGTGGAAAAACATTGTTGCCTAAACGCCCGTCCAGTACCAAAGTCACTCACCATAACAACTTTAAGAATATAAATGATCCCCGAGGCCAGTGTATCTACATATATTACAAAAATGATCAGATACAGCATGTATGTCCTGCTGGGAATAAAATGCTCTCACAAATTTAACCTAATAGCATGTGTGTCATTTCTGTGAATTTAGGCTATTCAAGAGACTAAAAAATTAATCAAATACAGAATATTTAATATTTAGAAATAGCATTGTCTTGTGATTTGGGTTTGATAAAACATCTAAAGTCACACTTTTGATATATGCTGTGATACTATGTGTGAAAAAAAAATATCACTTCAAATGAGGATGCATATTTCACCACATGTAATCAGCCTCATCAAAAGATGTCTTGGGCAAAAACAATCATTCTTATCAAATAATGACTTTGGAAATGTTTTGAAATAGATTTTGTTTGGGGGGGGTGTCTGCTTTTTGTAGCATGGACTGAATGATTATCTCTGGTGGCTATAGGTAGTGTGCTCAATAGACACAGTTGGGTAATCATTGATTGGTCACAGTACATAGTTCCTCTTTTTCTCTCATTGCCTGCAGGTACAACCTGGCTACTAATTTCTTCTTAAGGCAGACTGGCTCCTACTGGCATGCTGATCTGTGAGCGTGTTTAAACATTTGCCGGGATGACATCTGCTGGTACAAGGGTCAATGACTGTAATGTCTGTTTCTGTGGACAGAACAGCATTTTTTTTATTGCACTTACAAAACATTATTTGTTGTCTTATATAAAGACAATATTCACAAGACCATAATCAGGAATTCAAAAACATTGCATTATGTTTTTGAACAAAAGTTAATCAGACACAAAAGCGACATATCCTACAAATGCTGATCCACTCCATTTATTAAGAAACTGTAAACATTGTTATGAATGTTATTTATTTCAGAAAACATGACAGATTGTTGAATGCAATACAAAAATATTCTAACTGGCAATTAATTACATTTGTAACGTTGTTTCAGCAACAATGTAAAACCATGATGGCTGAAGTGACATTCTTTACATGTGCGTTTTCTTCATCCCTGCTGTACCACTGCATTAGTAAAAATCCTTGTCCATCCAAGTTAAAGGCCAGCATTACAGAAAGCTATCATAACTCAACAAAATGCAGAGCCAAGGCCTCTGTCAGGCAATTAAACAGGACTCATCATTTGTTCATTTCTTCACAAAGGCGGGAATAAGAAATGATGGTAAGGATTACATCAGTAGATTATGCACTTCAGAAATGCCACAGCAACAAATATAACACTTCAAGAAGAATGCGGTCTAATCTCTGACAAGACAGTTTGGTTGAAAAATGAAGCTTGTTGTAGTTTTGTTTGGGCTTGAAGGAGTTTTGATAAAGCCCAAATAATCTCCCTGTGGGGGGTCCAGAATCTCAGCCTCTTGAGCGCTGAAGGCCCTGGCGTTTTGATGGCCCCAGTCATGGACAACTGAGCAATTTAACCTCGGTGCAGCCCTAATCTGAGAAAAAGGGATCAATGACCACAAGGACTGGGAATCCCCCAGAAGCAGAGTGGATCAAAAAGGATCAGTCGGGATCAGCAAGGAGGCCCAGGCTTTGGATCTGCAGATGGCAGAGTGGTATGAAACCAGTTTACGAGCAGTCTGTGCCACTATGAAGTTGCATTAACATACCAACACACTGAACAGGGCCAGGTTGTTGTTTCAGCTGGTTGCCTAGTATAACTTCACCTTTCCTTTAATAGTCCAAACAGTACAGACCCAGCTTTTAATATTAAATAATCCCCATTGCATATTCACATTACTCTAAAAATATACACCTCTGTTGAATGTTTGGCTATTTTTTACTAAAGTGCTAGTATCATTATATAACTTCATGAATCCATTTTCTTGATTAATTGTTAAAAATATAGGTGGTTCCTCCTCCCATTATTTCTGATTAGCAGAGGAGGAAAGACTCCATGTTAATGTTCTGGGAGCAATGGCAGTTAATCAAACCTTTCTAACTCATACAAACAAAGAAAAACTAATCTGAAACACTCAGGACAATCGACCATGAGGTGAAAGGTAAACTGAATTCACTCATGTCATTTGTGAATGAGGCTTCGGACATCTTGAGCTCACACTAATTGGAGGAACGCACTGTCCTGTCTTTGAGAGGCTGTGGAGGTCTGAAGTTGTTTTCCATGCGTATCCTCTCATCCTCCTCTTCTCCAGTGAATAGAAGAGTTCTGAACTTCCCCATCTGAAAAAAACCCAATACAAACTACATTTGCAAAGACAATATTTTTCTTTCAATACTTCAAAACACCACAAGACGTGGCAAGCATGACAAAAAGATTGGAATACTGATATTCACAGTTACTCATGGTATTTGATGAATGGTTTTCACTTATATAGTGCTTTTCCACCGCTTGAGCAGTCCCCAAAGCACTTTACACGCACACCTGCCATGCAAGGCACTCAATCTATCCATTGGGAGCAATTTGGGATTTTGGTAAAAGACTGAAAATATGGTACACCCATGAGTAAGATGTCGATTTATGGACTTTATGTCTCCACTAGTCAGTGTAACCTTCTCTGACCTGTTTTGAACAAGAACTATGCTAGATATCACACATAAAATTGTTTTTTTCCCCCCATTCTTACCACTAATATCCCATTCAGGGTAGCAAACCAACATAAGCTGACAGACAGAATGAACTCAAAGTACAAAGACGTACATCAGAAAATCCCGTGGAGTGATGTTTTCAATATGCAAAGGTCTTGTTGTTGCTCCTGATTGTTTCAGACATTCTCTGGATATTTTTCTGTGTCACATTGAAATCATCCAGGGTAATCAGATCGCACAGTTTGGTTGTTAGTAGGTTGTGACCTTTCTGTCTAAATAACATGTCGATGAGAAATATGGTAATCAGACTCCAGGAATTGTTGCATAGATTAAATTGCACCAATGTAAATGTATGTCTATTGGTAGTGACAGTCAATTAACCAAGAAACCAACACTAACTTCTGACAACATAGACAACAGTTTCATATTTAATAAGCCAAATATTCATTATTAGACTCATTGTGATTTACTGTGGAGGACAAACATTCTGTAATTAAAGCAAGCATAAAACGTCTCCTAATGCACAACATATTGGTGTTTCTGCTGTTTTTATGTCTACCATTATGTGGAGAAATGAAGAAAACAACATAATTCTCTGTTATGTAAGGGCTTATCCCTGCTGGGTCTCCATGCAAGCATTTCTCAATTAAAAACCCTGCAGTCATCCAGTCACTCATCCATCAGGATAATCAGCTAAAGGAGATCAAAGGCTTGAGCACCGGAGTCAAAGTTTGTGGGGCCAGTTGCCCAGCTTACATTTCACCCTCAGCCCTGCTTCAGACATGGGTTTACAGACAGATCATCCATGACCACACCACTCAAGGTGCCACTGTCAATAGTACACCCAATACCTCATGTACAGTCCCTAAGTTAAAAAGGGGCAACCAGGCTGAAGAAAATAAACAAAGTGTGAGTGTATAATCCAGAGGACGGCAGCAGTTGCCACAGGGCCGGCTCACTTGGGGTCCTGGAAGGCATGTGCTGCAGACATCAAGTTAGTCAGCTTAGCATGTCAACAACCTGGACTTATCAGACCGAAACTTTCTGATTAAATTCTGCGCTAAGAGGGGTGGATAAAAACAAGTTCATCCGGATAGAATATTCCCCATGAGTGATGGTCACTCTTGCTCTGGATACGGCATCATCCACTTGCCCAACGTTAGATTTCTGCAGAACAAAGGTAAACTCTAGTATCACTCACTGGATGAGTGTGTAAAAAAACCCAACTCAGCACACTGATCCAGTAATAGTGAATTTTTAATGAATTTTTTTTAAAGTCTTTGATTTATCTTATTTGTAATTTGAAACTCGACATTTTTAGGAATAATGACAATTAACAACAAAAAAGCATGGATGCAAGTCATTGCTTTGGACAAACGTTCAATAGCACTGACACAATAGGCAACAATTGGTAATGTAGCTCCTCATTCGTATTATGATCGTAAGACTGGTATTTCTAATGCAAAAATAGCATCGTTATCAGGAGGTACATATATTTTGTGGGTTGAAAGTAATAAGTTGAGGTATCAAGCATTATATACCATAAAAGAAAGTCAAACATGTGAAAATAATATAAAAGTTACGTGTTTTGTCAGTTCTTCACTTTTCATTGAAGTACTGTATGAGCAAAAAACACTTTTGAGAATCATTTGGAAATTTGAGTTTTATATAAACACCTACTCTTATCTAATCTCATTTGATAAATAAAAGGCTTGAAATCTTTCAATTTATCATAATATGACTGAAGGATAAATTCACACTCTGAATAAAATTGGAATGTGAAAAAAAATGCCCATTGTTTTCTCAACGACTTGAGATGCACCTGTACTGTGGTCTCACCTGTTTGTCAGACACGACGATCGGATCCTTCAGCACGACCCAAATGACGCTCTCATGAAGAGGCGGCGTGGTTAGCGATCCCAGGTAGGTCCAGTAATGCAGGCTGCTGGGGAGGAGGCACTTTGGGTTGAAACCTTTGAAATCTGCGAGACTTCCCTGCATTAGAAACACAAAGCCAAAAGCTTTTATGGCACTGCAATTACGTTGAGTGCAGGTCGTAAACAGCAGTCAGCACTCACCTTATATTTCACCATGTATAAAGCATCCGTTATTGTGTGGAGCCACCTGTGGTCATCACCTGTCTTGCATGAGAAATTGTTCTTTAATATGAAATGCACACCCACACACAAACACACACTGCTGGGGTATTACAGAGGTGTTTTTTGCCACATAGGAACCAATGCCAAACATATTAATACAAAATGGAAAAGAAAGTGACACTGACAGAACGGACTGCACTTAAGAGCCCCTTACTTCTAAAAAGATGCCAAGGACAGCGAGACCGTCGGGAGCTGTCGCTGCCTCCGCAAACGTCTTGTACTTGACAGCATTCCAGTGAACTAAATGAAGCTAAGAGGGTGAGAATAAAAATGATAATAAAACAAAATGTGAAGTGGGTTATGAATCTTGAATTGATCAAATAATAGTAGCATTTTATTATAGATCAGAATATGTTATGACGTATACTAAATAATCTCTGTGTTTATCGAGTACACACTGAAAGGGTAGGGATTTCGTGCCGACCTCAGATGCATAGTTATATCCTGCAACAGTGTGCTCAGAGCCATCGCATCCCTTCCCACCCCAGTGGAAGTGAAACTGTTTCAGCCTGTAAGGATTGTCAAGCGGGCCTCCCTGGATCACTGTAGATCAGAAATGTAAAAAAAAAAAAAAATTTAAAGTTTGGTATTGGCACATATGCATCCACAACCTCTCCTGCTCTCTGTGGGTGTCACACAGACTGCTTTCCAGCAGAGCATCCTGTGTGTTGCATCATCCAAGCAGCTTGGTACAGCCTCAGCACCACAGGCTGAATCAGTCTGGTAACATTAAATAGATTGCATCATAGTTCTCAGTCAAAGCTGAAGGAAAAAGCAGAGAAAGGCTTGCTTAATTATCATACCCATCAGGGATATTGTCAGGTGCTGATGGTTACGTGCTTCAAAAAAGATTACTATATTCCATTTTTAATCACTATCTATTGGTTAAAAAGGTCCCCAACTATATCTTTATCTTTAGTACAAATGAGATTTACCAAATTAACTTCATCTGACAGACCATTTTCTTAGGTCTGTTTGGCTGCATTGCAGGATATGGACTTCTTCACCAGTGCCGGCTGATTGTTATTCATTGTGACGCTGCTGACATCATTTTGAGAAACGGGTCACAACAGTCAAAGTCAGACTTGCTATGCAGGACTAGCACAAAGGAATGACTTGTCTTGGCAATGATTTTAAAAACAAGTCAATATATAGCCAAAATATTTAGACAAATTAATTTTGCTGTGTGTGAATACTATGAATAATTTCTTTATTCGGGACTCTTTCTACAGTTGGGTTTACAATATAGCCACTTTTAAAATCATCTGATCATAGAATACAACCCTGACAAAAGGTACAGCGGGTAACTTCCCCAGGAAACTAGTACAACGTGTCATTTCATTTGACCCAGCAGTCTGCATCCATAAAAACAAAACAAAAAATCATTGTTATACACACCATTATTAATTTACTAGTTTTCAGCAGTATTACCATACTTCATATCGTAGAAATGAGTGTTACTATATGCAGCACACACGCACTTTTTTTTTTTTTTTTTTTAATCAAATTTGTGCATAATGGTGGAAACAGGTTCGGAAGATGCTTGATTATTTTTCCTCTGTCTTTCTTTCGATCGTTTTACTTTTTTTCCCAGTAATAGGTATTTGTTTGCTGTCTGTCTCTCCTAAATAGCCACCATTTCTGAGCTTATCATTTGTGCTAATGACAGGGTGGTGAACGTGGTTCCACCCAGTGATAAAGCCAAATATTGTCATAATAACCACTGAGATCACCTGAAGTTTTTGTATCTCTTGTCCAGCAGACAGACACTCATACTGTTAAGTGCCATCTACAGTCTGCACTTCCCTGCAACATAATCAAAGGTTCATTTGCAACCGTTGATTTTGGCCAGTAATGCACACGGTTTGTACTTTCTAAAAATCCAGGTAATCGCATCTTTTGAAATGCATGTTTACTGAAAGGGAAATTTTCAGAGCTGATTTCCAGTACATGCAGGTGGCAACAGGAATCAAAGTGAAGAACAAGATTATCTCTGAACTGTGAGCAGTGTTAAAGATGCAAAGCCGACTGCCTGTTAAAGCATTCAAAGGACATATCAGGGTAAGGCCAATTTTCCCTGCCGAGGCAGACTTCTTATTTTATTTTCGGTAAAACTACAGTCAAGTTTGTTTCTAGACTGATTTAAAAATGAGTGCACATTTAAATGATTGCTTGGCTTGTTTAAGTATGTGTTACCTTTTTGGAAAGACTAAAGACTATAAAGACTAGACTGGATACTGAGGTTGCTGTAGAGAACAGGACATAATTCAAAACACGGTTGTCTCACCTGAGCGATTATCTGAGTCAACAAACTCCACAACAACGGAGTGTCCATTATTAGAAATGTTGATGGATGTACAGTGATCATAGTTTACAATAATCAGACCCAGACTGTTGTCATGGAAAGCCTGTTGAGGGATGATGTCAATAGGAGACTGCCTGTTCCCCTTGGCAACTGGAAAACTTCTATGCCATGCAGAAGGACCTTAAAATAAGAAAAGAAATGCAAGCAGGAATTTTAATGTCTCATGGAAGAAGAATAAATCTTTATATATGTACAGTCAACAAAATGTCTACATTGTGTGAATAAAATTAATCTTTCCAAAGTATCAAACTAAAAGACGCATCAACAGTTCTTCTCCAGAAGCAACAAGAAGGACAATCAACTCAAAGTTTACATATAATATCCAAAAGGTAATGGTGAAAAATCACTTTATGCTATTTCCTCAGCATTAAAACAATGCCTGTGCTGCAACTTTATCCACAACACAAATTAAATCCCATGTTTGTTTGTTTTTTGTTAGATTTTTTTTAAACTCGGGAGCATAGAGGAGAAAACCTGGATAAGGTGACAGCAGTCAACCCTTTAAGCACAGGGCTAATCTCGCATTAACAGCCATCTTAATGTTAACGGTGCTCCTGTTCAGCCCCCAGCCATGAGAAGAAGAAAAAAAAATAAAGAAATAATTGCTGCAACATAAATTGGCTTGATGAGAGGAACAATAAAGACCGTGCCTGGTGCTTGGATGCTGTGCTATCTTACCGTCCTCCTTCCCATATCCCCAGTGATTCCCTGTCATTGTCCCTGTTGGAGGATTCAGGTCAGACCGAGCTGTCGGTGCTGCGCTCCGGTCCGCACGCGAAGGACGACCACGAACATCAGCCGGTGCGTCTATTGATGAAGTTATATGTAGCGTCCAAAGGGGAAGGGCAATTATCAATGTGTGACACGCCCCTCCCCTTCCCTGTATCTCTCTCCCTCTCTCTCTCTCTCTCTCTCTCTCTCAAACACACACACACACACACACACACACACGTATATCCATACCCATACATGTTGTATGTATTCAACCCTTTGTTGATAATAATCTATATACATAATTAATTTGAATTTTCTGATAAATTGATTTTACACAAAACAACTAATCAATCTCCACGTGTAATGTTGTCTATCTTACAGCTTGTTCGATTTCAATCATTTTAGTGGTTTGATTGTCCCTCGTGGTGGTATTTGTCTTCAATCAATATGATTTATAACCTGTGTTTCAATCTGCTAAGTCGCTACTAAATTAATTTATATGACATTTTAAATAACCTGTATAAATATTAGATCAGTGAAGCCTACTGATCTCAGTGTCTTTGTTGGGGTTTTGTGTTTGTTCGCCGTCATTCTGCATGTCTCTGTGGCTATTCTTTACGATTGTAATCATTACATTTGTGCAGTCTGCTGTATTAGTCAATTTAGGTATAAAGCCAAATGCATTGAATATATGGTAAGAAATAATTTGGCTCGTCCTATTTTGTCATCTCAAGATGATAATGATTTTAATACCAGTGGAAAATGTTTTCCCTTTCCCTTTCGCGACGTGATCATTTGTGTCGAAAGTACTGCTGTTCAATGTATTTCTCGCGACTTGTTTGTGTCGAATCTGCCGAGGCGGAAGTGAAGACGTCTTCAGTCATTGGAGCAGGACCATGGCTGCCACCAAAGCCTCCAAAGAACAAAAATACGACAGACAGCTGAGGTAGGTTCAAACAGCAGCTTCACAGAGGAACAGTTTTCCTCCACGTGACTGATGTAAGTGTTTTCTGTGAGCGTTTTCAGCAGGAGCAGTAAGACCAGCGCGAGCGTTAGCCACGTTTAGCTCTGTGCTAACACGATAGCTATCTGTGAAGGATGTTATGTTTGGAGGCTGTTCATCCATCACTTCTTTGAGTAGGAGATATTATCTCGTTAAAAGTGTATTTTTACTTTTGTCTGATGTTGTCAGCCATTGGCTTGGATACCAGGCAAAGGACATTTGCATTCATCACCAAGCGATTCAGATTGCTTGGTATTGGCAAGCCTGAGGAAATTATAATGTTTTGAGGCTTCATTTAAAAGAAGTGAGTGTGTCTGTAGTCCTCAGATGTTCAGGAAGTTTGTTTTACAGGTGAAGAGCATAGGAACTAAAAGCTGCTTCGCCCTGTTTACCTCTTCCTGAGGACCTATGGGGTATGCAGGTTTCATATTCTAATAGTAAATCTGAGATGTCTTAAGGCCCGAGATTTTTGAACGCTTTATAGACAATAAGCAAGAAGTTGAAGTTCATCCTTTAACTCCCAGGCACCCGGAGCCAGAGATTGATGGCCAGGTGTAATGTGCTGTAACCCTGTTGGTTGAGGACTCTGCATGAGCAGCAGCTGAAAATAATTGCAGGAACAAGTTTCTCAGAGTATTGTTTAATCAGTAATCTTTTTAAATAAGATACATGCTGACCTTTAACCATCCTTATTTGGGTCCGAAAACACTTACCTCGGTTATTTCTTGGTTCAGTTGTAAAAACTTCTGACACATCCACCCGTATAGAGCTGTGTGTTCGAGGGTTGTTCATGCTCGCGGTCATATAATCAACTTGTCTGGGTTTGCAAACTGTTTGATTATACGATGAGGATCAGCTGCGTCACTTCATGGAAACACATTGTGTTGGGTGCTTTCAGACTTTGGGGTGACCACGGCCAAGAAGCGCTGGAGAACGCAAACGTCTGCCTCATTAATGCCACAGCAACTGGTACAGAGATCCTGAAGAACCTCGTGCTTCCAGGTAAACAAATGCTTCTTTATTTGTGACATCCCTGTAGCTGCAGATAACAACGTCTGACTGAATGAAATTATCTCTTTCTCAGGTATTGGAGCGTTTACCATAGTTGATGGACATGCAGTCACAGGGGAAGATGTTGGAAACAAGTAAAGAGAGAATATTTTAAACTCATAAGTATGATTTCAAATATATTGCGTGATTTAAAGTTTACGTTCATTGTTGACCTTTTTACCTTGTTTCGCAGCTTCTTCCTGAGCTGTGAGAGCATTGGAAAGGTATGCAAAATAAGTAGAATATAGGCGTAAATGTTCAGTGCTTTGATGCGCACACCTTTTACAAAGTGGAGTGGCGAGTTTTTCAAACTTTGTAGGATTTATCTATCTATCTAACTAGTTTTATATCTATATATCTATCTATAATCATATGGAACAATTAAAACTAAAAAAAGCACTTTTTTAAAACAGTTCTGTATATGATTTGTCATTGTTATTATTGCTTGACTAGTGTTGGCATTGAGGTTTGACTTGAAATTGGATGTCTGAACGTTAAAATACCACAGCTGATAGGTTGGTCCCTAATCAAGGCCCCTGAATGCTAGGTATTTGTGATTAAATGTATCATAATTCATAAGCATGAATAGTACATGTTAAATACAAAGAAGTAATTTCCCCAAGAAGGATAAACATAGTATATTTAATCATAAATAGCTATTTCATAGTATCTGGTAAAACTACAATTCCAAAAGCCACAATTTTGATATCTGTATCTACCCGTGGACTGTCCATAACTAGGCAGTACATCAGTTGTTTTTTCTTAGGACAAATGCCCCTACCTGCATGTTTGTATGTGATCTGATCGTAGTTTTTTATTTTACAGAACAGAGCACAGGCTGCCACTGAACTGCTGCAGGAGCTGAACAGTGATGTCTCTGGAAACTTCGTCGAGGAGGTTTGTATTGTTTGAAGAAGAACACAGACCCACAAATGTTTTATCAACTCGCACACTGTTTCAGTGGGAACTCAATATGCGCAAGTCGTCCAATTGCCTAACAATGCCAGTGTTATGATGTACTAAAGCACCCCACCTTTTAAGAAATAAAAACTGTCTGTCACTCCTGCAGAGTCCTGACAAGCTTCTGGACGACAACCCCGAGTTTTTCAACAGGTTTACCATAGTCATTGGTGTCCAGATACCAGAAAGGTATGTAATGTGTGTTCGTGTGAATATATTGCGACACAAATTCATGAGAATTTATATATATGATGACAACACTTTTTACATATAATTGTAAATAAGTATTAAATAAAATATTCTAAAGTTGTTTAAAAAAAGCAAACTTGGCACAGCGCAAGATCAGTTTCAGATAATATCGCCATGATATTACCATTTATGCACACCTGCTGCCAGATTCTTACGTCAAAGTTGTCAATTGGGTGAACTGATTTTAAAATATTTACTTCTGTTAAATGTTTCGCGGCTGCAGCAGGGTGGATATCCAGTGTAACAATTAGCTCAGCTTATGGTGAGAGCTACGATGACATAATGTGGTAACTCCTGTGCAGGTGAATAGACAAGACTACTGGATCTTTTAGGAATCATCTATTGTTTGTTTTCCTGTGCTAATAATTTGTTGGATTTTTTTTTGTATTCAACAGCACATGTCTGAGGCTGGGCTCTGTTCTTTGGAGTGCCTCTGTACCATTCCTCATCTGTAAAACGTACGGCCTCATCGGCTACATGAGGCTGGTGGTGCAGGAGCATACAGGTCAGTCATGTTATTCCTCCTGAAAGTGACTCCACAGTTCAATGTTTGAAGTCAAAATCTTTCTGTAAAATGTTCCAGAATTTCTAACTAATCTATAAGGTCACTGTATTTCTCCACATCTATCTGCAGTGATTGAATCTCACCCAGACAATGCCTTGGAGGACCTGAGGTTAGACCAACCTTTCCCTGAATTTAAGAACCACATTGAGTCCTTTGACCTTGACCTCATGGACAAGAAGGTCGGTCTTTGTCGCCACAGCGTGTTTAAACTCCGGTCGCTTTACGCAATTAATAGCCTTTATGTTAATTCTCTTTTTAATCTGTAGGATCACAGTCACACGCCGTGGATTATCATTGTTGCAAAATACCTGGAGAGGTGGCTCAGTGAGGTACAACACTTTAATCTGGGGCCTTTCCTGCATCAGGCAGTCAAACGAATACTGTTTGTTTTGTTTTGGTGATTTAAAGTGTTGTCATTTGTTTTGTAGCACAACTGTCAGCCACCAAAAACCTACAAGGAGAAAGAAGCCTTCAGAAAACTTATTCGAGAAGGTATCTGTAGTCCTATTCAGTGTAGTATCCCCGTGAGCCAATTTCTCGATTGAAATTTCTCAAACTAATTTTTCCAATAATCAAATATCTGATCCCCTTTTTGTTTTTGTTCCTTTAGGGATCAGGAAGAATGATAACGGTGTGCCAGAAGATGAGGAAAACTTTGAAGAAGCTATTAAGAATGTCAATACCGCTTTAAATCCAACCAAGGTGCCAGATCTTTACTGATTTAGAAACCGAAACCTCTCAGTCGAACGTCAGAGTTTAACGTTCAATGCAGTGACACTGGTCTGGTACTGCATCTTGTTACTGCAGGTTCCCAATGCTGTTGAAGATCTCTTCAATCACGAGCAGTGCAACAACATCACATCACAGGTTTGGGCTTTAATTTGTTTTTCTTTCCATCTATTAAAAAAAAAAAAAGAAAAGATTTTTGCACTTTTAAACTCTACAATAGGTTTTAATCGATGCTGTTTTCTAGACATCCACCTTCTGGGTGATGCTGCGAGCCGTTAAGGAGTTTGTTCATAACGAAGGCCGTGGAAGTTTACCAGTGCGGGGAACCATCCCCGACATGATCGCTGATTCTCAGAAGTTCATCAACCTACAAAATGTGTACGGGGATCAACATGCTGATGTAGATACAGAAATACATAATCCACGAGTCTGCCTCTGTAAGATGTTTTGTTTTATAGCTTCAGGGAAAGGGCCATGCGGGACGCTACAGTAGTTTCCAAACATGTCGAAAATCTACTACAGTCTGTTGGCAAGGTATGCTGCACATCTATGAGATCTTCACAAGGGATTTTTTATTTCAGCTCTGTGCCTATGAAATTTAAACTGTCTTAATATTAAAGTGAATAATTTTTTTTTTAAGCGATGATGAAACAACTTGAATATCTTCACATTTAATGATACATATTCATAAGATAGGAATTATAGATACCATCATTCAAAACTGCTGAATCATATGTAAATTAGTTTTGAGAAATACGTGCTACAGCAGCTGCAAACAGCATATTTTCATTAACCTATTCGGTTCTGTTTGTACTCTTAAATCTGATTTTTTTTTCTGGCTTTTGAGTTTTGCATTTTAATATTTTAACAGGCACATAATTGAAAATATATGATTTTGCTCTCAACTGCTAAATGTATGGCAAACAAAAATATGTTCTTTAAAATACAATTTAAAAAAATATACACTGAAGAAATAATTAGCTTCCACTTTGTGATCGTTTCTTTTCACCAGCCACCAGAAAGCATCTCGGAGAAAGACATCAGACTCTTTTGTAAGCACTTCTTTGATTTTGTACATTTATATTTGATTATATTGAGAATATGTACATCTATTTGCATTATACCTACTTTTTCAAGTACATTTTCAATGAAGTGACACAATGACTGAAAAAGGCACTATAATTTCCCCCACCAGTATCATCTATACTAATTAGAGCATTGTGCATGTTAATATACCTGCTGAGTTAAGTTTTTTTTTTAAGTCACATTATTTACACTCCTTGGCGTTACTCCTAATGCAAAGCTGCATATTTGACAAGATGCACCTTTGTCTTTTCTTCATCTGACACTGCTGCATTTCCTGCCTTTCCTTAGAGCTTTGCTCCTGGTGTGTCTCTCACTGTGCTCAGCCTGATCTGTTCTTTTTCTGCACCTGCAGTAGTTTAACTCCTCACTGATCGGTGTTTGTGTCTCCATGTAGGTAAGAATGCATCGTTTCTGCGGGTGGTGTGTTCTCGGTCTCTTGCTGAAGAATACGGCGTGGATACAGTAAATAAAGACGAAATCAGTAAGTTGCAGATGTGTTATCCGTTTGATTAAATAGTTCGGTTGTTTTAGGCAGCACCTGTGTTTGATCAGTACTGTTACGAGAAGTTGAAAGGATCTATGTTTTACATTAACAAGACTGTTGTCTTTTCAGCTTCATACATGGACAATTCAGACAGCGAGATGGTCTTCTACCTCATCCTGCGAGCAGTTGAGCGGTTCTATCAACAGCACTCCCGCTATCCAGGTTCGCTGAATTCATGTGAATTGGAACTTAAGTGGGAAGTTTGTGATCCCTATCCATAAAGCTGACTTTTTTTTTTTTTTTTGTGGATTCCTGTTTCTAAAGCTGCAGGTTGTTCCACAAGGTGGTGTTCTTGCTTTTTGACAGATTATATCAACTTGTGACGACAGCAGAAAGAAAAGTTCTAGTCTTTTGTATCAAATTAGTATTGATATACATCCGTGTTGCTATACAGTTGTATACAAATGTCTTTTGAAGTGTGTATCCAAATACACACTTTGTCTCAATTTCTCTGTCTAAAGCTGATCATTTAAAACCCCAACTGATATTTCACTCTTTACTCCTTTTGTGATCTTTGTGTACATAAGCTGGAGTCCATAATAGATATCATTTCTTTTAAACGTCGGTTTTCTTTTCTCTATTTTGGGATATCAGGAGTTTATAACTACCAAGTGGAGGATGACATCAGCAAACTGAAGCTTTGTGTGAACAGCCTGCTGCAGGAGTACGGGCTGAATGTCAACATCAAAGACGACTACATCCACGAGTTGTAAGTCTTACCGCATGGATTCCCAAGAACTGGTACAGCAGGGATTAACTATTAAAATGTTTAACCCCTCTTGCAGTTGTCGATATGGTGCATCAGAGCCACATACTGTTGCAGCATTTTTGGGAGGTAAATACTCTTTTATGGGAAGGTTTTCAACTGAAAATCATTGATCTCGAATCAAATCCGTCCGTTAACATTTGCTGACTCGTTTGTTTAGGATCCGCTGCTCAAGAAGCCATCAAGATCATCAGCCACCAGTTTGTGCCCTTCAACAACACCTTCATCTACAACGCCATGTCACAGACTTCCGCCACGCTGCAGCTGTGATTCCAGTAAGCCTGAATAAATATCAGGAGAGAACTGGATTCAAAATTCATTGCACCTCAGATTTCCACAAAGATCACATTCTCGTTTTGTTCAAATTCAGTTATGCAACTACAGGTGTTTGTTATATAGACTTCTTGAACCTCTCAAGGTGGAAGACGTCAATATTGCACTGGTGGAGAACTTCTTTGAACATTTTTTGTGTTTTGGGCAGACATTAAATGAAACTGACAACGTCATTTTCATCTGGAATTATGGATGACATATTTCATCATAGAAGTGTTTTGTATACTTATCCCTCCGATAGTGGCACAAGCTGTATAATTTGTATAACTGGGAACCGTGTTCTTTCTATAAAACACCCTTCATTTGATGCACTTATCGTGTGCCGAAAGGATTTTCTCCTCGTCTCTGCTGACTCGAAGGCTTTGACAGTTTCACTTCTGTTCACTTACAGTCTGATAAACAGTTTGAGTTAAACCACTCTGATTTGTTGACTTAATAGTTGTAACATGGATTTCACACTTATTTAACCTGAATAATAAATATCTGATGACAACCATGTGAGATTTTTCGTGGTCTTCTAATGTGACTTTACCTCACAAGTCATCCAGTGTTGGACTTCTGACATTATTTTAGTCATCACCAGGGGGCACTCTTCCATCTTTTACCACTGTGGATCAGCAAGCTGCTTCAGGTTTGTGTCACATTCTTATACAGTGACCTATTTGTGACTGCTGACCGCTGAATACATACGTTAAAACCAAGGAACTTGCAGCGTTACCTATTAACCGGTGTATTGTTTCACAACAGTCTTCTCTGAGAAGCCACAAAACCTACACTGGGACTCAGTTATGAGCATAATCTGATCTGCAGCAGGGATCTGATGGAGATTGAAGTTATGAGGGTTATTGTGATGTAACTGTTGGACAGACTGAAATCCCTCATTTATTGTTGTTGTTGTTTACCCCCATAGTCTGGCTGAATGGAAAATTGCCTTGACCAGATATTTTCCCGCCAGCTCTGCGACCCACACACCCTGCATCTCCGTCTGAGAAGGATATAGCAGGTTGCCAAAGAGTACTGGCCATTTTCTCAAGCAAGATTTTGTCGTCTGCCTCATAAGATTAGCATCTGTGTATCTATCCAATGCCTCTTAAGATTATCGCGTTCAGCAGGGCTAGGTTTACTGGGGCAAAACGGTCTTTTCCTTTTTTTTCTGCTCTTCAGAGACATCCCCAAAGTGAGCATAAGTTCATCGGAGGTTTAAAATTTGTGTTTTCCATTTCTTTACTTCTGTACCCACCTCTTAGGCAAAGATAAGGTGCAGGGAGTAAGGTTTCCATAAAAACAAGTGAAGCATATCCACTATTTGAACAATGTATGTAATCAGTCGAGTTTCCCCATTTAGGAGTGCAGACACCTGTCCTGCAGCCAGTTTTCAACACTAGACTTTAACTTCAAGACACTGAAAGATGGGATACGTGATCACATTTGGCCACAAATCTTAATGCGTCCTTCAGGTCTGTTTACAGCTGTGTCAACATCCTAATATGTAACATCCACTGCTGACTGTAAACACGCCAAGCAACTGAATACCCTTACTATCAGAGTCCCAACAGCAACTCGTGTTTCCTTGTAACCTAACGCAACCACTCTTGTGAGGATGGTTGCTGATAAGAGATAACATAGAAACTAACAGGCTGAGTAGACATGCCTTTAACTTTCAAAACATGAGGGTTCAATGGTTTTTTTGAAAGAAGTGAGAGAATGTAATAGAGGATGTCAATAAATTGCTTTTAAGATTGGAAAATATTGGTAGCATCCAGTTTTGTGCATCTTGAGCTCATAATGCACATTTTTTTAGAAACCTGGTAATCTAATCCTTATGGCCTGCAGTTTAATGAGAGACATTGACCATACAGCTCACGGGATAATCTTGCAAAATACGACACAAATAAAATATTTTGGCATGTTTCACTGTAGTAAATATTAGGTAACACAATTTAAAATAGTCTCATTCTAAAGTTGCACTTGTGCTTTTGTTATTTTAGGATTTTTATGGCTTGTTATTAGGTATTTATGTAGTTCTATGATCTCTGCACTGAACAAATAGCAAAATATTTACTGTTGCTGTTAGTCGGATTGTTGGATGAACCTGGGCTGCATGTGACTCCTGAAGTAAAAACTCACCTGTGTTGCAGGTGAAAAACATCCAAACATCTCTCAAGGGAACAGTCTGCTGGACATGACCCCTTGTCAGTGGGATAGAAACAAATTTTTTGGACATGATATAAAGAAGTATCATGAGAAATCGCTCATGTTTGAATGAGCAGAAGGCTTGTGGTTTGCAAGCATGTGGTTGTCATTTCCCACTTAGAACCAGAGGTTGCAAATTAAATACTCAATCACACGTGAACTTAAAAAGATGGCAAACAATCTTTTGCTGAGTTCGCCTCATGGCAATCACATGACAGCAGGTCATGACTTGGCCATCCCGGGGCTTTACCAAGCAACTTTCTAAAAACCTGTCCTAAAAGAGCACCTTTCTAAAAATAGCTCGATATAACTTGCAAATACGTGCATGCAATGTTTGCAGCAAATCAGGTGATGGATTTAGTCGACAACATTATAGAGAGTCACCAAAGTGACATAATAGTTACATAATTCTTTTGTTAAACTTTTGGTGTATTTGTTTTTCTGAGTAGCTTTTTCTCAAAAACATGACATCACCCTATATATTGGTTTTTTCTCTTTTGCTGGAGGAGCAAATTGTGAAGACGATAACATAATATTGCCGTCTAGATAGTTGAAGAGCTTTTAACATACACCCATCTTCTCCACCACGTTATACAACAGTGCACTGAAGCTGATTGCAGCTATTGGAAAAGGCACTGTGAACAGTGGACGTGTCACCAGTCATGGAGCACCGGTGGCCTCGAGATTGGAGACGCTGAGGTCAAAATCTCACAACTGACAGGTCACCACTGTAGCTCCCCGAGCTCGGAGGAATCAATAAAAGCCTCGCCCATAGTTACCTGGGATAGACTCCAGAACCCTGCAACCCTGAACAACATAAATCGCTATAGAAGATGAATGGATGCATGGGATTAATAAAGTATACAAAATTCCAAGAGGTCACAGGTCATAACACAGGGAGATGAACACAAGCATAGCAGCAAAGAGTAATTGTGTCAGATCGTCCTTCGACATGTGTGTCTACTCTGTGGGAGGAAGTGATCTGCCCAAAGAAAACAGGTATTCCAGGACCGAACAGGAAAAACATGCAAACCACACAGAGTAGCCCCTAGGCCTGGATTCCAATGTGAGGCAAGAGTAACTAACCACTACACCCGATGTCGTCATTCTCGCTAAATTGAATTCCCAGCAAATCACACTGAACTGTCATGAAATCAGTAATGATGTGTCAGCATACCAACAATCATATAAATTAACCTGAAGAATGCGAGCAATATCTTTTTTTTTTTTTTTATCTATCTGGAGTTCTATTCTTGAGTTAGGATTTAAGATTTTATTTTCATATCGACCAACGACTGAGGTAATGTCGCCCCAACAGCATTTAATGCCCCATTGTGTTTCCCAACTACCGAGGAGCCGATAAAACAGTAATTTGAAATAATTTGTGTATAAAGGGATAAACGGTGAACAAAAACTCATATTTTACTTTCTTAAGACAAAGAAGAGCTGAGAATTCAGGTGTTTACCGTCTGGAGGTAGAGCCTCACAACAAGCAACTCTTTTTTGTTTCATCCCATTGTCAGAGAGTTTTAGGTATAAAAGACTCGACAGATTCTGGCCTCATCTGTCTCTCTACATTCAGACGTTATCAAGGCCTCAGCTTTCCTCTTTATCTTCAAGCCACAGCAGAGGCTCGACAATGGATATGTGTGTGCATGTACAAGGGGCAGTTGGAAGGAGGGGGAGGTGGTCGTTAATGCAAAAATCAATCAGTAAATCAGGCAGAGCCTGCAGAGGAGCCACACTGCCAGCGATGCTTCTTGCTGGAAGCTTCTAGCAATAAATGGAGAGGGGGGGGGGGGTGTGAATGAGTCAGCGTGGGGAAATGAAGGAAAGTGCACACTAAATGTGGCAGATTGATGGTAATATCCCCTGCAAGGACGCGTTTTTTGTTTGCCTCAGTCACATCCTGTCGTTGGATAAAAAGGTTGAATTTAACAAACTCGTCATTAACCGTGAGGACCGGAGGCGGTAGGGGAGAGGATGGATCTTCTGATGGCTCATGGCTGCTTTTTTGGAACAATTTACCTGGCTGGGATCCAAGTGGTTCACCTCCTCATGAGGCCCAGGCTGAATTAAAACCGGGCTGCCAGCACGGAGCGGAGTATCCAGCGTGTTTGCTGGGAGACTGCGGGAGGCCGGCATGCTTTAAACCTCTCAGGGGTCTGCGGAGGGCCTCTCCAGTCTTCATATAAACAGATGGAGCTGTGACTGCACTCTAAAATATAACACCTGTGCTTTCTTAAGTTTTAATAGGATGTTTTCTTTTGTTTTTCATTGTACTTTTTTAAATCAATGTCACGACCGTAACGTTCTTGGTTTTTACTGAATACTTAAGCTGAGTTTGAATAATTCTAGTTTATAACATGCATTATCACATTTAATAATGCATCTGGTTTTCAAGCTTACATAACTTCATATCGAAATGAACACCTAATATATCTGATTTAAAGTAAACCAATCATTTGGCAACAGGAAACACAAAATTACATGATATAAAAATTGGCTGTCCACTCCTGGTTGGCTAAAGTGCCCCTTCTCATAGTGGCACTTACTGTATGTTGCTTTGGCTTTTTTTTTATTTTTTTTTTTATGATTCTTTAATGACTGTGCCTAGCACAGAACTCTGTTTGTTCATTGGTTTTCTATTCTTGTTGATCTCCAGTGAAAATCCAGGAAGGTAAGCTCCTCCTGACTTAAACAAGCAAGAAGGATCTCTGTGGGCTTTTACGAGTCTGTCGAATGTGGCTACAAACAGACATTTGCATGCATTACATGTTCTTCCTTTAAAATGTTGTCCCACTCTCTGTTTTTGTGCACTTCCCCATTGTTTTTCTCTCAGACGAGAGAAGACAATGGAGTTGGTGTTTAACCACGCATTCAGGAACAGCAAATGCTCTTCTGTCAGTTGGTTTTCCTCCTCCTTTACATCCATGAAATATTGACATGTCAGTCAATATAACTCCACTTATTCACTTTACACTGTATTAGCCTCAAATATTTGAATAAATCCAGCCTTTCTCATAAATAAAAGAAAATGGAAGTGCTTACTAAATAAATATACAGATACGTCCTTGTTTTGAGACCATAAAAAAGCAAAAACCTTCCTCACTTTTCCTCAAGTTTTTCAAATAAATTCAACATGTCAGGTTTTACAGTGCAAGAGCAACGCTTGCAGGTCCTTGTACAAATACAGTGAACACCAAGAGCAACAGTGTGGTCACAAAGACAGAGCTTGTGACTGTGAAACTGACTGATACAACTAACCTGCGGACTAAAATTTCTTTTATTAGTCAAGATTCGACTTTTTATCGTTAAATCAGTTGTAAAAACAAATGTTGCATCATTCTGCATTGTACATGTAGGATCTATGATTTGGTCGTTTTTTTTTTTTCTTTACTGTACACTGAACTGCAGGGTTGTTTTCTCCGTTCAGAGTCAGTGTAGGTGGAGCAGTTGGGAAAGCCAGGCTTTAATATCTATATTCTTTCCAGATGTATTGTTAATGAATTTATGCAGCACACTGAGATATGTGAGACAGCTCATGTCATATCCGCCGACAGAGTAGAAGTTATAATCATGGCCTTTCCCTAAAAGAAAACATTTACTTGAAGCTCAATCTACCACTGTACTTGTTTTATATAGTGCACATACATAAGCAAGCAGGAGGTGAGATCAGGAGGTGCGTCTGCTGCTTTCTCTACTCAGAAGTACAAACAGCCTGCAGCGGGATTGGATCATTTGAGCTGGAATCATAGACAAAAACCTCCTTGTAGAGATGTCAGTAATGAAGAAAGCTGTAAATCTGTAAAAATCAAGTCCAGGTTTCACAAATTATTCCATTCTCAATATCCAGATTTTCCCATATTTTGTATACATTGTGAAACTCACACTTTATGAGCAGTATTATGGTATAAAACAGAGCTGCTATTTAACAAACCGCCATTGTTTGATAGAATAGGTGTTTGTGAAAGTTGATGTAAAACAACATAATAATTGATGCATTCTGCCAACAGAGCTTTCACAAAACTACCCCAAACACGTGTGGCTGTGAGTGATGTGCATCTGTGCGTTGGAAGAGCAACAGCACAACATATCTCAGGCCAGAGATGTGTCTGCATGATCTTGATAGACTCGTCTGGTGTTTTTCAATGAGTCAGGAGGACAGAAAATAATGTTTTTGAGTTTGGTTGCTGTCAACATTTTCTCTCTGATACAAAAACGAAGCACATTTTCACACCTCGCAGACTGAAAATTGCAGGTGTTAAATAGTGCAATTTAGTGGCTTAATTTTCTGAGTTCTTGTACACATACAGTTTATCAGGGGAGCATTTAGGAAAATTGTATACTCCAATAGTAGCTCCAAAAATATATAAATACATATATAATGGCTATGTTGTTAAGATTTTATGGATTCACTGCTGTTCTGTTTGTTCGAACACACAATTAGCCGTCAAAACCGTGTATACACTGAGGGCTGTTGGGTACTGGAGCCAATCCCACCTAACGGTGGGTGAAGGAGGGTTCGTCTTGGAGAGGCTACCCATCCATCACACAGGAAACACAGAGAATCACACTCACATATTCAGATTTAAAATCACTTATCACATTGCATGTTTTTTGGACTGTGATTGTAAACAGAAGTCCTCAGAGGAAAACCTTTACACAAGACGAACATGCATGAAACTAACTAATTAAACAAACGTGAAAGTAGGTATGGTAAGACTTCAAACCACTATTGCTGAGTACCGCCCACCACCCCCCACCCCTACAAACAAAAAAATACATGACCGTTTACATCACATGTATGTGCTACTAATATAAGGATATAAGTTAGATCACAGGAGGAACAGTGAGGAACCTATTTTTTGTTTTTTGTTTTGTACCCTGGGCTGTTTTTCCATGTTGTATTTGCAGACTTGGACAGCTTCAACTGACAAATGTATGAGCAATTATTACCATATGATACAAGACTGGAGTAGATTTCAGCTGTCTGTTGTAATCTGAAACAAATCCTCAGGTTTATGACACAGCAAATATGAAAAAACAGATTAGCAAAACATTTTTTAATAAAATTTGACACTATTAACTAATTAGAATAGCCATGACTAGACAACTGTGTAAAAAAAATAAAGAGAGAGGATACGGTATTGCATTAAGTGAAATAAGCACAGTTTATTGCAAAGTATCTGATATCAACATCTACGTATCCCAAACAAACAGAATTTCCAAATTAGGTTTCCATGCACTTCACAAAGCATGTTTTGGGCATTTGGGCAAAATGAAAGAACAACTTACCATTTAAAATCTTTCAAAACTACACTACACTATTTTGAATACAATCTGTTTTCATGGACAGATAATAATTTACAATCACTTTACAAAGTACATATTAATTGACCAGAGTTAAACATTTTTGTTGTTATGTTTTGGGTATTTATTCACTTTCACATTGTGGAGGCTCTCTGAGCCATCACCACTTTTTTTTTTCTTTACAGTCTGTACACATCTACCATCTATTCAGCTGGATTTATGTTCCATTAACAGCTTGGTCTTTAGAGAGTCTGGAAAAAGGCGTATCCAGATGGGGTCATAGATTCAGTCCTCCCTGGAAGACCTGAGGGTCACATTACACACACACACACACACGCACACACACACACACACACACACACACACACACACACACACACACACACACACACACACACACACACACACACACACACACACACACACACACACACACACAACACACAAAATGTTGATTTGCTTTATGGGGCAATACATCAACTTTCATTTATTTCCTGCTCCAAACTCAACCATATCCATTAGCTGGCCAAGTCTAACCTGAACCCTAAACATAACCCCATAACCCAGAAGAATGTGTTGTTATCCCTCAAGGAGACCAAGGAGCTCATGTTTAAGTCCCCAGTGGAACAGAAGAACAATTCAGATGTTGCACTGACTTGCATTAATTTCCGGACGATTTACACTTAATTGATCCATGAATATTACTTACAAAGCTGTAATCTTTACCCTAACTTTAACTTCAACTTAATCCTAACTTTAATAAAAGCTTAAGGCATGTCTTCACCCATGTAAATGTAGGTTTTCCTATTGTAAAATAGAATCATAGTAAACACAGAAACACACACAAACAATTGCCATGCCATTTATATTATGTGGGAGCTTCCAATTGACATTTTGCATTCCCTTGCCCCCTAAAGGTTTCCCTAACTCTAGTGTCAACATCTTTATCTGATTGAAATATCACGCCTAATTCCACATTTCAGTCGTCCTGTACCTGTAAAGTTGTGCAGAGACTTAAACTGTGGATCCCACAAGACAGGTCAGACGCCACACGTGTGGTGTCCTCCCACATTTCTGGCCCAACATTGTCAGAAAGCCATTCCAACAGACATGCAGCCATGTAAGGGATGAACAAGATGCAAAGAAAGGCAGAGAAGCCATATAGTTGGTATACATTATGAGAGCTATCTATGTGATTAATCATCGGGCTCCACAGCTTCCTGTTCTTTGTTAAATAAGACAACACTTTACATTTTAACGCTGACATGCGTACTTAGCTTTCTACTTGTCTATTCTTTACTGGGCTTTTCTGAAAAGTCATTATATGTGAGTGTATACTTATTGATTTTTAGCATATATTATTTTCTATTATTATACTTATAGAGGATAGCAAAACGTGCTCGAGAAGACATTCTCCAGGTGCCGTTCCTATCTCTGTTGTCGGACTGACATTCTCGTCATTGTTGAGATCAGACGGAAACAAGGCAGCTGGAATTCCATTCTGGAGAAAAACAGTACGACCATATCTGTGTCGGATAAAGATCTGTCTGAGTGAGGGAGACACAAAGCATTTTCGTACCTCAACGGACCATTGTCAGTTTCCAAGAATCCTCAAAGTAGGAGATATATGTCACAGTTTGTAATGACTTTGTAACTAATCTGAAAGGACTTTTATTCTTTGCAGATCTGATCTTGAATTAAAAGAAAACTTCCCCTGCATGAACTATGCACGCGCAGTATGGTGCTCACTACTCATTTTTCCAACGCTAATGAACACCACCTGTTTGGTCAAGCCACATATTGAAAACACAAAGACTCTCAACTATTTTGGCGATGTTGAGAAGCTTATGGAAGTTCCAGGTGCCGTTTGGGAACACTGTACAGTTCGCACTGTTTTAGTTTTACATCTTACTGTATGGGTTCTTGTTTCAGCTCTAACTAAAACCATGTACAATCCAGCGGTGGGGTGTGTGAGCAGGAGAGAGGGATGTGCTCCACAGGGGAGTGTTTATGAAGAGAAGATGTTCGGAGTGAATTCCTCAGATAAGTGACATGGCCCCTCGCTGTCCTGAATGAAGCAGAGAACAGCACACCCTGGGCTGTATATGGTTAAACTCACAGACACATGCATACACAACCTGGAGCCCCTCGGCAAAGTGTGTGCAGTAAGAAAGTATCCTTGTAACAATACAGTCTCCAATAATCAGTCTTATGACAAGCAACTTCACTGTTATACTGTCTTTTTAACACTGCAGGATGCCGAGACGCCTGTGGAAAATGTGTCATTTATTGTAACGAATGGCACGAGTAACACGAAGGGCAAAATCCCCCGCATACAAGCTCTCTCTCTCTCTCTCTCTCTCTCTCTCTCTCTCTCTCTCTCTCTCTCTCTCTCTCTCTCTCTCTCTCTCTCTCTCTCTCTCTCTCTCTCTCTCTCTCTCTGGGTAAATCAGCTTCATGGGGCCCTATAGCTACATGGTGTCAGGCTCAGTTCAGATCACAGCATTGCTCAGATTCCTGCCCGTAATTATACTGGCAGGTCTGATTCAGCTTTATATCTTTTATCCACTAACCGGGAGCACGGTGCTGGTCATCCTCAACCACTTCTCAGTTCACCACACGACCACGCGACAGACTGCAGAGAACAATTAGCCGGCGAGAGGAAAATGGAGGCACCTCCAGATGCTGCACTGTGGTTGTTTAAAAGCAAAACACTTAGGACATAAATTTTCACTGCCGTACTTGAGGTCGTGTGTATACATGTGTTTATGAGCTGGGTGGATGTAGGTGCATAGAGCTTGTATTTGCGCACACATGAATCTTTCCACCTTGTATGTGTCAGCAGAGCAGGAGATAGTCCAACCACAGAGAAACTACAGAGACCCATAAACGCAGCAGTCCACCCGGGCAACATGAAGCAGGAGTAGACAGAAAGAGGGAGAGGAAGGGGTAACCTCAACAGGGGATTGTAACAAATATGTAGAGTCTAATCCTCTCATTAGACAGCAGGGGGTGCGTGGCGCAATCAGATTCAAGCGGGCAGTTGCACTGCCATGTTGGGAATCTGAGGCCTGGCAGAGCTCGAGGGGAGATGTCTGTGGCTGTAAGATTATTACCTAATGCTGGCACATACAAGCACACACTGATAAGTTTTACTCAGCCGTGACATTGCTAATACACAGAAAAGTAAGTACGGAGGGTCCACAAGCACTATAAAAATCACACAATGAATAATTTAACATGTTCAATGATGTTTCAAAAGCTTCTGCTTCAGCATGACTGTGTGTACCGAGATACAGGAATGAGTTATCAGATCAGTGTTTTATACGTTGGTTCCATTACCTGAACATCACAAGGCTGAAGTGTATTTGTAGATGTTCTCCCGTGATCTTGCAGGAAAATTTACTTCAGGGTATAAATACAGTCACCGTGACCCTTGACCTTTGCTTGGCCGTTTTATTGTCTCATTATCTTCTAAAGAAGTACGTCTGTCATTCTCTGTGTTGTTTGAAGCAAAAGAAAACGTCAGCTTCAGAACTCTCTGTCCACCTCAGCTTTCGACGACAAGCCTCCAGCTCTACTCCCCGTCATACAGGCACACTGAAGGAAAACTCAGGACGTCTCATCTCAAAGCAATGTTTTACATTCCATGTCTTTACAAAAGTCAGCATCCACCTATGAACAGCAGAACATTGTGTATAGAGTTTTCTACTATTAGATCTTATTACCAGTTAAGACCTTTAATTAGTGGTAATCTCATCTTAGTGTGAATTCACACAATGCTTGTATAATGCTGCACGCCAACATCTTTGGCACATGCATGCATGTAATCTTATCACTCGCCTTAAGCCTCCATGTTCAATAAGCAAAGCTGCGAGGGTCAGAAGGAAGTCAGCAGCTTGCACATGTGGCCACATTGCAAGTATATAAAGGATAAGTCTTTGTTGTTTTTTTGGGGGGGAAGAAAGTTAGTGGGAACCTTTCCGGGAGGTTACCTCTGTAGCGTTGCAAGTACGATAGACACACATCCAAACCAATGCAGTGGAGCCCCTCCTGTTTTCCCTCAAGCATCAGCTGATTTGACTCACTGGTTATATTGTGCGAAGGAAGCTGTTCCTTCCCTTTCTCTGCACGTCAGTAAGAGTTTGGAGTGATGGCAAGTACTAACCGGCTTTGCATGACACTTCTGCATCAGAAATCCGCTGCGATGGAGGATCTGGGTCACATCTCAGTAACCATTGCTGAGTCACTCTGCTGGTTCTACCTGCTATAAGCATTCGCATGGACTGCTTTGCCTGTGTACAGTAAAAGGCCTATGTCAATCATCTCTCTCGGTTTATGTCCATCATTTCTACTATGAAACTCACCTTTACTCGTTCTAGTTTAGCGAGTAGGTATTTCACTTATTTCATAAATTACAGTAGTGAAATAGTTTCATTGTCTGTATGGAGCCAGCAGTTAAAGCTTCATGATGTGCTTGTCTCTATTTGACAGGACCATGAAGACTGAAAATCCACATAGCTTGTCAGTGCAAGTCTCAATGAAAATTTTTTTTTTTTTTAAACCCTCAAAGTCCTTTTTTTCACAGTTCTTTGTTCCTGTCATCACTTACTTTATTTTTTAAATCCCATCAGATATTTCTTCTCAGATCTGATTACATCATTTCCAACTTGGGATCTTTGGTTTGCATGAGATGTATGTGCTCTTTGGAGGAACTTTGAAGACAAATCTATAAAATAATACTTTCTCTAAAGTAGACCAGACTTGGGGAATCTGATCAAACTATTTAATTTAAGTTGTCCTTTTTGTTTTTTTTATTTAGAAGTTAATTGTTGGGGCTACAGGGTAGGAATGTGAACTACTAAATTAATGGCTGAATTAAGACCAAATCACATATCTATGTAACACTGAGATAACATGCCAGTTACACTTGTTTTTTTTCTCTCTTTTAAAATGTTTGGTGATACACAAACCTCAAATTATTTCTGTTGTTATCCATCAAAAATGCTGTTCTGGGAAATCTGCACTTAGGCTGCAAAACATCTATTGCTTTATTACTGATGTTTTGTCCCATTTATTTGCACACTATGAGACAGCAAAAACTAAATGCCTGTGAATTATTAATGTGCCACAATTGTATTTGCAATTTGAAATGTTGATGTTGCTATACATTTTGAAATGGATGTTTGGTATTGCCAGACAAGATTTAACAAATCTTTCATGGGCACAATCCATTAACTCAGCTCTGCTTCTCATCCCACAAATAAATCGTCTTTACAAATGTGGCAGCATTGAAAAGAAAAACAAAAAGGCTTTTCAAATTTTTGTTGCCAAAAAATAATTCTTACAGAAAAGAAGTATCTTCCGCACAGAAATCTCCCAAGTTGTTCGCAAAGAAACACACAGTATTAATCCTTAATTGGTCACAGGGTTTAAGAGAGACTTAAATCACTCTCAGAAAAAAAAAGTAATTTCATCCAACTTCAAAGCAAAAAGATAAATGACTGGAAAACGCATTATTTGTCAAGATTTGTATAATCAACCATATCGCTATCAATTGTTTACCTGGTTTTCCATTATGTATATTTTCTGACAAAGTTGAGAGAGGAAACTCTGAATGTGGATATGTTTTTCTTAACTTTCAAACTTTCTTCTTCAATTCAGCTCAAATGTTTAGGTCATAAGACTTGAAATTTAGTTGGACTTCCAACATGACTTATGTGATATATGACCGTGTGCACTGTGAGACTGCAATAGATCATTGAGTGAAACTCCAACATGGGGTTAGAGGGCAGAAGAAGTGGCTCAGTGAGGGGCACTAGGTTACGCGTTGCAGCAACACCAAAGCCCAGTCAAGTATTTAAAAACCTTATATGGTAGTTTATCGCATTGCTACATGGTGAGAGGCATCATCACTCATTTGTACATTTCAACATTTCTATATATTATAAATACTTTTCACAACAAGAACAGAAAAAAAAGGACAATGCCATGGTGGAAAAAAGCAAAACTATCCGATCAATCTTGTCATGTTTAACTTTTCTTACACAGTTTAAACAGTTTAATGAGGAAAAAGAAACACTCGAAGGAAAACAACAGTGGAAATCGTCCAACCCAAAAGGGAATGTATAATCCATTAACTCAAGTTGTCAAACTGTTATGACGCATTCAGGTTTTCAGTAGTGTTCCGTTAGCTTGTGCAAAGTTACTGTATGTCTAAATCCTAAACCAAATGTTGTTACTGTATATGAGGAAACAGTTGGATCGCCATCTTTCACAAAGGCCTGGGGTGAAATTGTTGAGTAGTTGCCTTCCAATCATTCTGCAGGGTCTTTTCTCACATGCTGCAGTGTATTTAAATGTGTGTCTTGAATACAAAGCAGTACAGAGCTGCCAGTGCCTGTGCGGAGGACATATGGCAATGCCATAAGCCCAAGGCATCATGGGGGGTGGACACGCAGGGGGCACTGTGTGTATTGTATATTTGTGTGTGTGTTTGTGCACAAATGGATTTTTGCAAATGTGTGTGTTGGGATGGATCAATGACAAAGTTAAAGGATTTAATGAGGCATGCAAGAGGTCAGTGACAAAAGGAGGGCCCAGTGCGTTCTTGCAAAGGAGGGGCAGTTTGAAGTACTTGTTACACAAATACAATAAGACCCCACCCAGCTCACACGTTCCATCTCAGTTCTTTTGTACTTCACTTCAGTTTAATTTTCATGGACACATGAGCACAAATGCAGGCATCAAAAATGCTTTTATAGGCAAGTAAATACACACTTTATTACCAAAGCATCAAGTTATATCTGCTCTCAGCAAAGTGAGGCTCGAAAAAGTGAATCTTGCTCTTTGTTTGTGGGGTGGGCTTTATTTATAATTTATCAAGCCTGAAGGGGTTTTCTTCATGAGAATATCAGCTGGAAATTGTTTTGTATTAAAAAAAAATGTGCAGACAAAGAAATTCCATCCTCTGCTCCCAAAAAAAAGTGAAAGAATGGTATACATCGTCATTTATAGGGAAATTGCATTAACGTGGTGTATGCCATATGGAGCCTGGCCGGATAGCAGAGCCAGAGCTTTTACAAATGAGCAGTGTTTTCCACGAGACAAATATGACCTCAGTGTTCTTGTTTATAGTTATGGGGTTTGTGGTTTTAATTCGTCGAAGTGCCTAAATAGTCGTTGTTTTAATAGGTTGTAAATTCCACAAGCTTGAATAGAAAAGAATGATTATCAGTCTCTGTCTCCATTTCTCCCTCTCCTTTTTTGCTGACTATGAACAGCTGGGATGATGATCTGTCACAAGGGTTTAGAACCCTCCACAGTGAAACTGATGCTGACAGGCCAAAACAAAAGGCACACAAAGAGCAGCCAATAGCTGACGTAAAACAATAATCAGGTTCATTAAGATATGTATGTATTCAGTTTACAAGATATTGAATCACACTTTTTTTTTTTTTTTTTGCCATTTCAGCAGTAACTTTCCTGGAATGCATTTGCAGACTCTTTCTGTAGAAGCCTTTATGCAGTGCGGACACTTCTTAACCAGCTTGGCTAAACATTGTTGCGTAACAACATGATATCTGTTGTGCCCTCGAGAGATTCTGCTAAAACTGTCGAGAAACTCCTGAAAGTAAACGGTAAGAATTGTGTTAAAAAGGTGAACGATGTAATCATCCTTTGAGGCCTCCTGGCATGTTCATACGTACCTGTGACTGCAGCCTATGTGCTTGCAGCAGCTGGACTGTAGGTGACAGATGCTTTAAGCTGCTATTTGCAGTTGGCTCCTAAGAAAAGCAGTTTTAACATCTACCTGCTAGAGAACAATTGCTCTGTGCCTAAAATGAGTCCCAGCTGGTTTATGTGGGAGGTGTATGCCCTAAAAACAAACAGGGTAATACAGTTGCAACCACATAATAAATAGTTTGCATTTAATTTGTAGTTTCTAAAGCTTTGTAATCATATTTGAAGCCCACTAATCATGTGTGTAAGTTCAGAGTTGGGCTTGCAGAGGAATGTAGCATTTCAAGCTGCCTGCCATACCTTGTCAACAGTTTTATAATAGTGTTCTCCTATACTGCAGCATTACATCTGCCTCTCTTTCTGGCTTCCTGTTATGTTCAGCTTTTTTTGTCTTCTACGTCATTTGATCCGTCAAATACTGCATTTGCTTGTGCATTTCCCACAATAGCTTAATCAACAACAGAAGCATCAGATTTGATGACATAGTAAAGTTACACATTCCTGTCTCAGATTTAGCTTGAATATAGCTCTATCACCAGCTACACATTCATGAACAGCCAGGTTAATCAAACATATTGAACCAGAAGCTCCAACATACTGTCAATCATTCATGAGGTTTACAGGAGGTGCCTGGCGAGTGACGCTGCCCTTATCATCTTAAAATCTGCACAATAGTTGTCATTAGTGGCTTTTGCCTATTTTACAAGGAAGCTCTTTGAAAGGAAAGAAATGTGATGCAAATCATGCAATAAAAGCCCCAAGCCTGTCTGTGATCTGTGCCTCCCATTTATTCTTTAAACTTTCATGAAATACAAGCTGTCCAAAAGCGAAAGCCTCAAGATTACGGTCAGAGTCATACTGGGGTCAAATGGATACAATGAAAATGTCAATATTTACTTAGTATACGAAATAAAAATGCCGGAATCTGGAGCCAAAGGCAACCACCTACACACTGCTCTGACCTGTCCCCCCACTTCCACCGAGTTGCATTAACATCCAAACTCTGGCATTCTGAGGGAATCTCTAATGAATAATTGCATATGAATGGCATGTGCAGAAGGCAGGCGGAACTGCTCTCTCTCTCTCTCTCTCTCTCTCTCTCTCTCTCTCTCTCTCTCTCTCTCTCTCTCTCTCTCTCTCTCTCTCTCTCTCTCTCTCTCTCTCTCTCTCTCTCTCTCTCTCTCTCTCTCTCTCTCTCTCCTCCCGCTGTTTCATAACAGAACCTCCAGCTTGAATAGCTTTCAGATGGATGTTATCAGAGTTGACTGCTCTCCTGTCAAGTAGGCTGCAGCCTCTTCCAGCCAGACACACAGCCTTCTATACCTGTGGGGACCTTCACTGACACAACTTCAGCCTCATACCTTTTAACTGAAACAAATTTTCTCAAAAATCTAATTTACAAAAAAACAACACTCCATATTCAAATAATCCTTAGGAATTGTGAAAATATCACCAGTTCACAGGGGGAAAATTAATATCGATCCTCACAAAAATGGCTATCCAAAGTCACAGAGGGTCAAAGAAAAAGCAGCTGCTCCGGCAGGTTGGGAAATGCCAGATATGAAGCCCTGCAGGCTCCTCCAGTGAGCTGAGCTTTTAGTTTGTCTCTCTTCATTTACTTCTCTCTTCACTTCGTGCTGTAACTCTGATGTGTGTAACACGCATACAGTGAAACACAATCCTTGTCTCTTAATCCTTCGTTGTGCCAGCCCCCTACCTTTTTCCTCCACCTTGTTTCGTCCTTGCCCTACCAAGCATGTCTTAAAACTGCCAGGGGTCATTTCATTTTATGTATAAATAATTCACCAAGGGCTCATGTACAATAGCTGTCTTAAACAAGCAACAGCTTTGATTTAGCTCTGTCGGTCACCAGAGGCAGAGTGTAGGTCATCTCTCCCCAACGGACACTCCTCTGCAGCCACGATGGCTGGCAGTGAAGCAATTTACAACTGAAATTTTATTACAAACAGTATGGAGGTACATTTTCCTTTCAAAAATAGAACAGCCAGAGCTGCTTTCTGTATCAATATTTCATACCTTGCTTAAAATAAAGTGACATGGATTAATATTAATGTTTTAAAAAAAAGGAAAAGGAAAAACATAATTTCCTGGTTTCTCACAAGAGGGCAGAGCCACAGAAGTCAAATGGAGTAATACATTTTTCACTTGCTTCATGAAGTCTACAGGGTCATATATATATATATATATATATATATAAATAATATTGAAGTCATGTTTGGAGAATTTTATCCCTTCCAAACCAAAATGCTCCAACAGTTTTCTGTGGCAGGTAAATAATTTACTGTAAAAAAAGGCCCATTTATCTGAATTCAGAGAATGATGGGCGGGGCAGTTGCTGGTGCCATCTCAACTTTCTTTTCAGTGCTGCCCAACAAACACTGCGACACCGAATAGTTGCTTACACAACAGCTCTTTCCTTTAAAATCCCAGCGGAGATTGAGCTGAAATGAAAACTGAGATGTTTTTGTGCACACAATGATACCTGCTTCATTTTGTAATGTAAGCCCGAAATAGCTTTCTGAAAAAAGTGTTGCGGTTTAACTTCTTTTACTTATCACCAAATTAGGTGTAGTACTTCAAAAGCTTCCCCATGTACATGCGTGTGTGTGTCTGTGCCCATAAATCTTCTCGTTGTTGATATTATTTCAGGTTGGGATGCTTGATAAAGTGAAAAATATATAGGCACAGCTATAGAACTAAAGGCGCTCATGTGTTTACGTAGAGGTTCAGATAGAATAAAATGTTCACATTTACCTCTCACTGACACTCACACACAAACAAATGCATAAAATTGGCAGCTGTAAAGTGCTCACTCAGTGTAGCAGCTGCATCAGCAGAGTGAGTTAGGGTAGGAAGCTGTGTGTGTGTGTGTGTGTGTGTGTGTGTGTGTGTGTGTGTGTGTGTGTGTGTGTGTGTGTGTGTGTGTGTGTGTGTGTGTGTGTGGTGTGTGTGTGTGTGTGTGTGTGTGTGTGTGTGTGTGTGTGTGTGTGTGTGTGTGTGTGTGTGTGTGTGTGTGTGTGTGTGTGTGTGTCATCCAGAACGAGGAGAGAGAAAGTGCGCATGTGTGAGGAATTAAGGCTGATGGGGTCTGTGAGCAGACAAAGGAGAATCACTGGTACTCTCAGCATCCATTAGGCTAATGCTGTGGATCAATATTGATCTTTACGACCACCAAGCACTGTCTAATAGGTTTCAGGCCGTCATGATGCAATGATAACACTGGTGTACATGTCCAGATAGATGAGATCGGGGTTGAGAGGAGGGATCACGGCCAGAACAAGGGGGAGACAAGCATTGTTGATAATGTGGACGAGGAAAAGTGACCGTCGTGAGACGGGTTAGTTTTACCCTACTGATGATGTGTTGTTGAAATAGTCCATGTAGTGTTCCAACAACAACCTGCTGTTGAACACCACAAAAACAAAAGAGGTCATCATAGACTTCCGCAGGACCAGGGTGGACCACGCCCCACTTCACATCAATGGGGACATGGTGGAGACTGTGCTCTCCTTCCGATTCCTGGGAGTCCACGTCTCAGAGGAGCTGACCTGGTCTGTAAACAGGGATGGCGAAGGCCCAGCTGAGGTTATACTTCCCGAGAGCACAAGCCTGGAGCAGAAGAGGCTGGTGGCCTTCCCACGTACTGTATTTACAGCTTGGTACGCTGGAAGCTCGGCTGTGGACAAGAAGGCTCTGCAGAGGGTCATAAAAACTGCAAAAAAAAATCATTGGCTGCCCTCTGCCCTCCCTGGAGGAGATCGCCAGCTCCAGATGCCTGAAAAGGACCAATGCCATCGTGAAAGACCCCTCCCATCCAGCACACCACATCTTTGAACTTCTGCCTTCTAGTAAGCGCTACAGATCAATGAAGGCCCGCACAACAAGACTTCTGAACAGTTTTTATCCTTGGGCCATCACAGCCTTTAATAACAGCTAACCTAGACTCTAGTATTTTAGTGTTGTTTTTATCAATACCTTTTTCAAATTTTTAGATTATAACTTATGTACGTATATATATATTTTAAATGTATTTTCATATTGAGGCCAATGGGAGCAGCACCTGCAATTTCATTATATCAACTATATAATGACAAACAACGCATTCTATTCTATCCTATTCTATTCTATTCTATTGATGGAGAGATGACAGAATAATAGGGAGATCTTCGTTTGCACATGTCAGCACAGTTTGAAACGATGAATCCATTTGTACTCTCTGCTGCTTCTTGAGCCTGCCAGTTACTCAGCGCATCGACTCCCGATGATTTTAAAGAACATGTCGGGACGGAGAGGAAGTATAATCTGTGCAGCCATAATAATAAAACCATCAGACGTTGCCATTATCAGTGTGTGCGTTAATGTGTTTGCCTGAAAAAGTGTAAAGGGAAGAGTGAATGGTTTAATCCTGAATGTATTTTCCTGTCTGTTCTTCTGCTCCGACACCCCCTTGCTGGAATAATAAATAGTGATCAGCTGTTGCTGTAATTTGGCCACCTGACTCTTATTATCTACTGGAGCAGCTGAGGGGACCGGAAAGAGGATCTCTGAGATTACAAAGCATTTCTGAACGACATGCAGCCTTCATTCTCACTCTGCTATCTTTGGTATCTCAATATTTTAATAAGACAAAAGTAAATGACTGTCAAAGAAACATGCAGCATCATATGCTGGAGTTATAGTTGTGTTAAACATTGTCTGATGCAGGTTTATGCTGAGCTGAGCTGCACTCATTACAATAATGACTGAATGATTTGAGTTGCTTTAATAGGTAACAATTACAAAAACAAATAATTTCTTTACATATGAATATCAGGGTTGTTTCCCCAAAAAATGCTTAGATTTTTCCTTTCTTTCCCATTTTACTCTCAGAATACAGAAATTCATATCCAATAACAGACAAAGTAGATCAATAACGTAAAGTAACATTACATTTATTGTGGTGCTAGTTGAACTGTTGTACTTAGAGAGCAACTGAAGGTTTCAATGCACTGCAGCTTTGATTACCACTTAGGCCACTTTCCTGTTTTTACATAAACAAACATAAACTACTGTACACTCAACAACATCAAGCTTCTTGTTTGAATGTAAAGAAGCACCTCATGAGAGTTTCACTCTGACCGTATGGATGGTAGTATGTTTAATCCATCTGTAAAGTATATTTCGTATTCAAATATCTTTAATATTTTATTGTAGATCTTTGTACGGAAGTAAAAATGATAAATTACATTCCATCTCTGTGTTTTAACCTGTAACTTTGGTGATTTCATGTGCTGCAGTAGAGAGAAACATCACATCTGATTGCAAATTTTGATCAATTATAGAAAGAAATTAACTGTGTTTGAGTCCATTAGGGTTGTTTTTAAATGCACAATTTATTCCTATTTCAAAATGTAACCACATGTCACTGAAGCTACGTTGCATGTTTGTTCAGATGGATTGCTTTAATGAAAATGATACTTAACTATGTTCAGACAAGAATTCGTTTGGAGTTTGTTTTTCTCTAATTATTGGATGCTACAGCTAATCTCCCTCCAGCACTGCACTAACACTGCAGTAATGATGAACCCCTCATTATATACAAGCAGGCTCATAAAATAGACATTAACCAGCTCATTTGACATATCACTCAAAATGGACTGAAAGTTGAAAACTCGACCTGGTAGTTCCGTTTCACAAATGTACCCATGATGTATAATTTGAATTTAGATCACACTCTCTATTTGTCACTTTTTGCTTCTCATAGGCATCAGTTGGGCAGAGCTAAAGCCTGCAGGCTAGTCTTTACACAAGGAAAAAAGAAGCTGAAACACAGTCTGGGCTTTGTGCAAGAGCCTGCATATAGAGCACATAGTGTCAGGGTAACCAGGCAGTGCAGCTGGCCTTTCACAAGCATGCAACTTTAAAGCAGTGTTTAAATCAAGGTCCAAAGGACAAGGACTCTGTTCTCCCACATGAACACACACATGCAAGGGAGAGAAATAGAAGAGAAGTAAACCAGGAAAATGTGAAAATGATGAACCTTCTTTATCAGATCGAAATGACTGATACCTGTGTTGATTCTGGCGAAACTAAACAACAGTAGATGATTTATTAACATAAACTGTTTTCTAAAATTATCAACATAACTGTTATCAACATAAAAGAGCCTACACCAACTGCATTTACTCATTTGAAAGTCCTAATGCACTTTTTTGTTTTATAATTGACAGCGCCATTCATATTGCTATCAAACAGAATTTATACATTAACGCCTGTCAACAAAGACTTACTGGTATAAGTCATGACTAACAAATAACAAACTATTGATAGCTCCGTTGTGTAATGTGAAATATTAAGTTTTCTCAGGAACTGACACTTTGTTTTTAAAAGATCGATGTATTATTTACGTATGAAAGAATAAACCCTTCCCGCTTCGCTATCCTGTGATAGCAAACGACACGCAGAAAATATTCTGATGAAACTGTTTCTCAAAAAACAAGAAAAACTTGCCAGGAAGTTCACCCTCTCTTCCCCCAAACCCTCTCCACAGCATTCCTCTCATAAGTGGAGTTTTTTTTTTTTTTTTTTTTTAAGAAACTAGAGTGTGCTGGTATGCAGTTGGACCCATAATGGAGCTGCTTCTATGGGAGGATCCTGTTATCGCCATCAGATCTCTTCTCATACTCTGACCCATGGTCCAGTAGTTATTTCAAGGTTGGATGACGATACTTTGCTAATGCTTTCCCAGACTGCACACACACACACACACACACACACACACACACGCACATGCTTCCACATACAACATGTGTAGACCCCCCCCCCCTTCACTGTACACATGCACTCATAGATGCACAGGAGGACCACAAATATCGTTTTACTCCCGGTTGTCAATGTATGTGCGTTAGCACCTGCATGACAAACCCTTTAGTTTGACAGTAGTGAGAGAAGCAGGCGGGGCAGCATTCAACAAGAAGCCCTCAAATTAGTGCGAAAACATGTTTATTGCAGCTAATTCAGACTAAACACCCACCTCTTGTCTAATTTCAATCTGTGAACTAGCACAGAAATGCACGTTGCCAAAAGAGAATATCTTGTTTTCGGTTCCGTCTTTGTGGCATCATAGCACTTGCTTTCATCCCACAACACCCCTCCCCTGCCCCCCTCTTCCTTTCTCTGCCTCCTGCAAGCATTCCTGCCCTTCCCCCCTTTTAGTTCCCCTTGACAGTATGGATCTGTGAAATGTTTGCAGGGTGTGCTGCTATGGCATCGAGCCTCGGTGACAGGCATGGCAAAGAGGAACAGACAGAGGTGAGCATTGCCACAGAAATTAGTTTTCTCTGGCAAAACCTTTGTTTGTCCAATTTTGACAGGGAGCCAACTCACAATAGCCAACAACACCAAACCACAACCCCCTCCCCTAACCTGTGGCCTAAAGGACATTGCTCTTTGTGGTCAAATAAGCAAACTAAACCCTAACTAACACAAGCTGAGAGGAGCAGATTTCAACATGTGGTTTGACATTAACAGAGTCT
Organism: Blennius ocellaris; assembly: GCF_963422515.1. Taxonomy (NCBI): domain Eukaryota; kingdom Metazoa; phylum Chordata; class Actinopteri; order Blenniiformes; family Blenniidae; genus Blennius; species Blennius ocellaris. Next base: position 26,772,190 of record NC_137650.1, on the reverse strand, counting down.
GTATATAATGCAACTCTGCTTGTCTTACAAATAAAGAAGCACAATTCCAGATTAGGGATATTCATGGTCTTTGTATGTATTAATTCACCACTGGTCAATTTAAACTACTCAATACATCTAAAGTTTCAAATCGAATGAACACATTTTTAAATGAAATCTCAGTATCCTGAAGTGTGTAAAGACAATAGTGATCAGGCTAAAAAACAGTGTGGACAGAAGAGCAAAAGTACAATTCAGTTGTCAAGATGTGACCATTACAAATGACACGAGTTTCATTTTTTGTCATAGTTAAATCATTGTATAGATTTAATGCAGAGATAGAACAAGCTGATTGTACCTGGCAGTCAAGATCAAGGGGATTTGTTTAATCAACCTTACACGTACTTATTAAAAAGAGAAAACTGTAAATTGATGGGTTAAGATTATGAAACTATTTCATGAAGTAGCCCTCATAAATGAAATGAAATCATAGATGATGAAAGAAAGCATGAAAGTGGGGAAAAAAAGATCAGTCTAGACTATAACAATCTCTTTTTATTCTCTATTCTGAACAATCATTTTGAAATTAACAGTCCTCACAGGTACCATTGTTATAAAAGGCCAAAACATTTATGTCATGTCACTGCATATAGTAATAGAAAGGATATATGAAAGTCTAAATCAAATAATATACTACCATTAAACCACTTTGTAATATTAAAGAGCCTCACACGCAGACAGGTTTGTTTATTTCATTCATTAATATCATATTTACTGTCCAGAATTTTTCGCCATGCTGCCCAGTTTCACGGTCTGTCGGCACTCAATTACCAGAATTTAAAACATCTCCTCACTGCTCTCTCTTCTCACTCTCAGTGTCTTTCTTTCCTCAAGTGATTGCAATTTATTTTTGGTTACTCAAGAGAGAACATCCTTTTTGCCTGAGTCACCGCCATAAACATTGCAATGGTTACAGCTCTTAAGAAAGCCTATCTGTGTTTGTGATATCTTAATGGCTTTCTTGCACCATCTGGGGATTAAACTGAATTCATAATGATTTGACAGCCAGCCTCTTTTCAGACAGCTTGGGTGACCTCAGTGCTGAGAGCCTCCACCATGTCTGACACTGCATCGGGAACTTCCTGGACATCTCCGCTCAGGTTCACGTCCTTTTTCAGTTCAAAGTCAATTTGTTCCTTGACAGGAATCTCCTCCTCTGGCTTTTCACTCCCATTAACACATCCCTCTGTCTGTGTGACATCAGTAGGGTCTCCACACTCCCCATTCACAGCTAGAGGAGCTTTTACGATGGCCTCATCATCTTCCTCAGTGACAGAGGGGCTCTTTAAATCTCCATTTTCCATTTTGACTTCCACCTGGGCTTCTGGGCAAGATTCTTCTGCAGATTCTTCAGCTGTATTCTCAGATTCATCAGTAATTTCAGTGGCAGAGACGGACTCTGAGATGACAATGTCAGGAACAGGCTCGGCAGCTTCTGGCTCGGCTGCTGCTTGTGTAATGGAGGTTTCAGTTACATCCTCTGCTGCAGCGCCCAAGGCCTCAGATGCTTCTGCTTCCAATGTCTCAAGCTCAGGAACATCAGCTGTGGGGGCAGCTGGTTCTGGTTCAGATTCTTTCAATTTCTCCTCTTTTGCAGGTTCTACTGGTTCAACCTCTGGCTCGGGATCTGGCTCTGGTACTTGTTCTGGCTCAGGTTCTGGTTCAGGTATCGCCACTGACTCTGGTTCCTGGTTTATTTCTGGCTCCACAACTTGCTCTGGCTCTGGTTCATGCTGAGGTTCTGCTTCCTGTATTTGCTCTGGTTCAATGACCGACTCTTTCACTGGCACAGGCTCAATAGTGGCAGCAAACGCCACTGTCTCATCTTCAGTGACTTCCGGCTCAGTAACAGTCTCTGGGATGGGCTCTGGCTCCTGCTCTTCAGGTACTTTCTCTGGTTCAGGCACAGATTCAACAGCTCTAGCAGATTCTTCTACAAGAGGCTCTTCAGGTACAGCAGACTCAGGTTCAGCCTCTTTTGGGGCCGGCTCATCTGAAGCTGAAGCAGAGGATTCCTCTGCTGATGTCGTAGCCACTGGGAGCTCTACAGGAACCTGTACTTGTACTGCTTCTACTGCTGAGACAGATTCCTCTGCTAATACAACTGGTTCTTCTATTTCTGGAATTGGTTCCTCGACTGCTGTCACAGGTTCCTCTGCAACTGGAGCTGCTTCCACTGCTGCTGCTACTGGTTCTTCTGCTATTGGAGCTGCTTTCTCTACTGGTGCAGGTTTATCCTCAACAACTGGAGCTGCTTCCTCTACTGGTGCAGGTTTATCCTCAACAACTGGAGCTGCTTCCTCTACTGGTGCAGGTTTATCCTCAACAACTGGAGCTGCTTTCTCTACTGGTGCAGGTTTATCCTCAACAACTGGAGCTGCTTCCTCTACTGGTGCAGGTTTATCCTCAACAACTGGAGCAGCTTCCTCTACTGGTGCAGGTTTATCATCAACAACTGGAGCTCCTTCCTGTACTGCTGCAGGTGCCTCTTGTTCTACTGGAGCTGCTTCGACCACTGTAGACTTCTGTTCTGGAACAACCTCCTCTGTAGCTGCAGAAGCGGATTCCTCTGGAGGTGCCGATTTGGGCTCTTCTGGAGCTTGTTCAGCGTGCACAGCTTCGGTTACTGCTGCGACTGCTGACGCAGCAGCCTCTTTTACCACTTTGTCCGCCTCAGCTAGCAAGTCAGCTCCTGTGGGTGGAGCGCCGTCTTCCACTTTAGCAGACTCCTCTGCAACAGTAGCTGTTGCTGCAGTCTCATCCTTCTTTTCTGTTGGGTCGCTCACATCATAGCCCTTCTTTCTCTTGCTCAGTTTTCCTCCCATGGTGTCTCCTAAGGACAAATAAGACATTATTTAATTGGACTTTTCTCTTTAATCATGAATGATGCAGCAGTATTAAGGAAAAGTATGATGATGTACTCTGTTTCCAGTTTGCTGGATCAGCACGTCTGGCGACTGTTATAAAACTTATCCAAACACAAAAAAGTATGAATGCACGTCAGTATAAGCCAAACAGGCTCAGCTTTTCAGTTTAGATGGTTAAAATATAATCATAGGTATGTGTTTGGTTTGTCAGCAATGTTGCTTCTCCTTGGTGGTTTCTATCATTCATCAAATATAGACAGAAAGTCCAAACCAAACACAAAAATGCCCAATATCTGCAAATACTTGAGTATGTCCAAACTCTCAACTCTGAAAATGTCTATTCCTACACTCTCCACAAGTCTGCCAAAAACATATGCAGCTACCTCCAAATTAGTCATAACAATGCCATTGATTACATGTCTGTATAAAACACAGCCTAGCTTTGGAATAGTTCCTTCAAATGTAAAAGAGCTTTCACTTCTATAGAGGGATCTTTTGTCTGTAAATGAATTAGAAGTTCAATTAGAAAACTGCACTCTGCCAAACCACAGTTGGCAAGAAAATAAATGTTAGTGCATGGGAACTTTACAGAGATCAGAAAACTCTTCAGAGGCTCTACTCTTTCAGGAATGTCTATGGGGGCTTGATGCCAAATGAACCCAACAGTCTTAGTTTAATATCTATGGTGTTGATGTACAGCTCACTTTCTCTTGGTATGACGATATTAAAAAAATGCACATGTAGTTACATAGACAATAAAACATCTGTGACAGTTAAAATCAGTGCAAAACCACAGTCACAGTCAATGAATGGCAAGAGACTGTGCAATGGACACGCAGTTCTTCATTGTAATGTCACAACATGTTGTGGCTGGAGAGGAAGTTTAAGGCAATGATTGCCACAGAATGCAACTTCCCCAACAGATAAAGAACTCGAAGTTCAACTTTAACTCGGATCTTGTATTTCAGCGAACCCTGAAAGAAATCAGGCTGTTGGAATACAAACTTTTAAAGAAAAAAGTATTGAAACGTTCTGCTATAACATGAAGGACATATGCTGCAGCACTTTTAAATGCGACATCGACTCTTTCTCTTCCGATTAGCTGAGACTGATATGCAAGATGGATATGGGTTTTCTGTTTTGTCGAAATATGGCACAAGCGGAGCAGCATGAGGGCACTCAGTGCGGGAACTGTCCATAGTGCTGCAATGGAGCAATCAAGACAGGATGCACCACTAACCAGGCTCAGATAGGCTGCGTATCCATTACGCCAAGAGTCTTATAACCTGCAGTTTCACAAAAAATACTAAAAAGCAGATATTTCATCTTTTCGTGTCGCGCAACGTCACGTAGTGACCCCTTTTCCATTGAATATAGCTTCGTTGTGTTCATGTGATTGGTTTTTGTCTCGCCTATTTTTTCCACCAGACCCCCATGGATGACGGCCTCCCAATCGGACAAAGCAAAGACGTAGAACCTTATAAGAAAATCAATTTTTTGAGGAATCAAAACGTTCTTTGCTTGACTGAGATGAGTTTAGATTTTTTTAGGTGGGAAAAACATTCAAACATTTAACACAAATGGAGTGATGGTGGAGAAGAGGCATGAATAGAGCAGCATGTGCCGGCCGGTAACAAAGGATGGGGATCCCTCAGCAGCAGCTACACTCTGAATAAAGTAATGGGCTGGGCTAAGTTGGCAGCACACACTGACATGAAGCTGTAGGGTATTATAGTATAGACCGCAGACGACAATACAGCAGAATTACAGCAGCCCTGTGCACTGGCCACAACCACTTGAGTGATAAAAGCAGAAGAGGGGTCTCCATCCCCCATTTCATCCCACCCACTGCTGCTCCTCTCCTCTGCTCTGCCCTTTTTTGTTCATGGGGATCTGGAAATGTCTGATACTCACAAAAGGCACGCAGAAATGAGCAAAAGTCGCAACTACAACCTGTTAATCTATCACATTTGTTTTTCCATCTCAGGCGTTTTTTTTGTTTTTTGTTTTTTTTTTCTTGTCCGACTTAAAGAAAATGTCCAAGAGCGCATCTTCAGTCGGGGACATGGAGAGAATGAAAAGATGATACTACTTTTAGACAAAAAGACGTTACTTTGTCAGCAATCACAAGTGAGAAAATGCTGTAGTCTGATAAGAGGACGATAAGGAGAGAGAACAATGCTTTAACTCAGACATCTTTCTTTCTTTCTTTCTTTTTTTTCTTTCTTTCTTTCTTTCTTTTCATCATTACAAACACACTTTTACAAAGGTAGTACAATTTTTTTTTTTTTTAAGAGTCAAATAATGTTCGACTGACCTGTATTTCAAAAGAGTTGAGCTTCTTTTTTTTCCCCCAATCTCCAAGCCTGGACGTGATAATAGAGGTTTGAAAAAAAAAGAGAGAGAGAGAGCCTTGTGGAGTGACAGCTGCAGATTCCGCCCCTGCTCTCCAAGCTGCAGCCTGGGACTGGGCTGTAACCGAGGAGTGCCCCTCACAGTTTTCTAGACATCTGTCGCTATCACAATCCAGCCAACCCCACCAGAGCTCCGTCTGCAACCTCCACCCTCCCCTCTGAAACCCCTCCCCTCCGCACACACCCACTGCACGTTTCACCCTCCTGGAGGAAGAAAAAAAAAAAGGCATCTCAAGGTGATTATGAACAAACAGGCGCTTATTAAACTTGATAAAATTGCATTCAGCTCATATTCTTGCTGAGCCGAGAAACACTTCCGTGGGAAAGCCATGTCAGTGGTCCCCACCGCAGGAGCATTGCTGGAACATAAATAATGTATAGCATTATGTCAGTGAAACCACTTGAGTACCCCTTCTCCCAACACACATTTCTCCCCATAGGAGATGGCTGTGATTCATTTATGTGGTCTGTGTGAGATAACGTGCATGGTCATCCTATTTTAACAGTGGATACAGTATAATCAGAAATAGCTTAAGTCTGACACTGCTAAATGTTTCTCATCCTTTATTTAAGAAATTAACTGATTAGACCTGAGTATGTCATTGTTGGTTTTGGTGTGTCCTCTCCAAATATTACAAAACATCAAGATGCACCGAGCATCTTACTTGCCCTCCAAGTGTTAATGAGACAAGAAGTGTTTCAGTCAGTGAGACTTGAAAGTTAACAACTGGACCTTCCAGATAAACACGTTGACGACTTTTAAAAATGTAGATCCTGGCTGAGTTCCAGTGGGTTTCAGTCAGGTGTGGGGAAACCACTCAGTATCGTCACAGTTACTCTGCAACACAATGAATACATTTGATGAAAGCTATTAAGTTGGTTTTATTCAAGATAACCCCTATGGTTCTTCAAGACGCATGCCAGTATATCCTGTATGAAGAATGGTTTGACCTGTTTGTATTCACACAATATATTTTTCTTTGGGGCCTACAAAACGATTGTTTACACAAGTCAGAACAGCCAAACCTGCAATTTAATCACAAATGGCTTGAAATGCAGCCAAACAGGTTCGTTTGTCCAGGGCCAGGTTCGTTGGGTTGTCGTTGCCTTTCCTGCCAGAAACTTTGAAAACACTATATTAAAGCACGGATTACAAACACAACCCGTATGTCTCTATGCATGTAAAGTTTATGCTATAGCACATGGCACATTTTTGTAGTCTTCTTTTTTGTTATTAAATAATAATAAAATATCTAACTGGGCGTTTAGTATAGGCTCTACAGTATGCTTAAATATATGCTCTGGTGATTGTCATATGTCCTAATCCTTTTGGATGCGTAGAGAAACTCTTCTTCCTTTTCATGAATTTCATTAATGTTTGTATTTATGGATCTTTCGACGTATAGATTCTTCATTTATGTTTTACTGAAATGAAATTTGACTGAGTATAATTGAGGCAACAGCGCCCTCTTCTGTTAGATAAGAATGAATACAGCACGTCACTTGTGGAACTCAAGACGTATTGGACACGTATTAACCCTTTTTAACGACAAGGTAAGTTTTTTTTTTTTTTTTTTTGCGTTATATTGTTCGATATTTATATTTTCTAGATTTGTCTGGAACTTTCTCTGTCACAGTAAATAGCCAATTGATGTTCTGTGCGTCAATGATTACTCTAACCAATAGATTAAAAAATAAAGGACAAATATAGTTTCAAACTGCAAATAAGGTCTGTGCATGTTTCTCAGATTTTATGAAATGTTTTGCTTCCTACAGTTCCTCCAACACAAAATGTAGCTTTCTCGCTGTAATAGAAAAGCAGAAAATAAGAGTGCTTTTGTTTGTTTTCCCTGCTGGCAGCAGAACTAAACAGTGACAAAGGGGCAGCAGAGGCTGACTTTCACATGATGCAAAAGCTCAGGAATGCACTCCCAGGAGTGTAACCACCAGCTCAGCCAGCCACTCTGCTGCAGACAGGACTCAAAAGACACACACAGAGGCCTTGGACTCACTCAGCTAACTCATCTGTCTTCAACTCCTGTTGGCCCACAGGATTACCAAAAAAACTAAAGGAAGAAAGTAACAGGTGTTGGGTGCTGCAAAAAAAACAAAAAAAAAAACTATTACCAAATAGCTCATCACACCAGTAAGGTTGTGCTGGAAAGGAGGCAGTCCCCAGAAAACTGATATGGGTACTCAAGATAAAGGAAATTGTTATCGATATTTTCTTAATGTGAAATATCTTAACCTTAACATCTCTAAAACCGATTTGTTCACAAACTTGCACATGTACTGTATGTGGGCCAGTAATATCCTAGTGAGTTATTCACCCAACAGGATAAATTTGTAACTATGCATGATATAAGATAATGATTATGACTCTCGCCATACAATGATAATATTATCAGCTCGACCTCCAACTGTCCAAAACCGTGCATTTTGGGCTAATTGGTTACCATTTGGATTGAGTGCAAGTGAAAGTATATCGTTCTTTGACTTGCAATGGATTGATGACCTCTCCTTCTCCATTATCACCCACTGTCAGCTAGAATGACCTCCAGTGCCATATCATTGACCCTGAAATGGGTAAAGCAGTAAATATGGAAGTATGAATTTGACATGCATCATAGATAAGGTAGTTTAGTCCCCTCTGCACAAGTTCCCCTCTAAGGTATTGCAATAATCATTGTGTACAATCCCAGGTGTCACAGAAGTCCTATATGCTGATTTAAAATCCTGATTTACCCTAATTCATTCCTTTCTGGGTAATATGCCCTCATTATTTGACTCCATTCATAATTAAGAATGGGTTACCTCAAATCTGTCAGTGTTCTTCTTGATAGATATATGGTCAGAAGTAACTACAGTGAAGAAACAAATGAATGTTTTCAATAGATGGGGACAGATGAGGCAGAAAATCTGCACAGATTTTCAGCACAACACAAAAGAGTACCCTCTTGCGGAACATGATAATTCTGCAACGTCAGTGATCTAGGTATCGAAATGCAAAACCACAACATTAAACAAACATTAAAGAAACATTTATTTCAAACAGAAATAACAATGTGGTTAATTTTTATTTATTTGCATTTTCAAATTGGCAAGGCGTGATTTACAAAGCTGAAAATTCTACCAAGAATAAAACATTTGACAAACAAAGAATTACGTTGCAGGGTCGTTAACTCTATATATGACGCACTGAGATTAGATCTATAAAATCACAGTGTGGTCCATCAGCTGATAGGAAAAGAAAGAAAAAAAGAAATTACATCACTTATTGGAACGCAGCCAAATGAGCTGCTCGATAGTTTGTCCCACGTGTTTCAACGATTTATATTATTGTAATTTCTCTACCTATACCGTGGTATTGTTTTACTTAATAAGGCACTATATGAAAAAATGATTCGTTAATAATAATGATAATGCGATATTGAACGACAACATAGAGCAGAGGCGCACCGTGGGATTCCGGCGCGACGTCGCGGTCATCGAATGCAACGTACCCGCGTCCTGTCGGATGGAGGCGGTGCTAGTGGCGCCGGAGCAGCAGCAGGGCCTCGCCTTTGTGGTCGTAGAGAGAGAAGATGGCTCCCGTTCTGGAGAAACAGCACCCGGGCGCTGCCGGGGCAGACGACAATAACAGCGAGGAGGAAGAAGGACAAAACCTCTGGCAAGTCCCGCTGTTCTTTTTACCGACTCCACTGCCGCCGAGGCTCCTCCCGGTGGAGCAGCGGGGTGTTCTGCATTGTCACTGCCGGTGTCTGGCTCCCAGACGCCGGCCCGGCTCGAGCTGGCTGAGCGGTCAGTGTGCTAACGTCAGCTAACTGCTGCTCGGCTAACGCTACGGAATGCTGCTAAAACCTGTCAAGGACCGGCCACTGTGATGGTTTTACCAACACAGTGGGTGGTGCATGACATTATATTCTCTGGAGAACTGATTAAATAACGTAGAGGGCTGACAGTTGGATCCAAACAGCCTCGTAAGATGATTTTATGAGGCATACTTCGGCTAACAGCTAGCAAATACCGAAACCGGTAACTCAAAACTATACAGAAAAAAAGGTATACTTCCTCTTTAGGTCGTATTTCTTCAGAGGTGGTGTGTTCAAGAGACTTCAGTTTATCGGCTTGCACAACCGTGAACAGCATATCTATAACAGACCGGCCAGTGGAGGTGATTTGTCATTTCCTGTTTTCGGTGTTTGTACCGAACTCCTCACCAGGACAGCTTGGACACATACAATAATCACAATCCACCGTGTCACAAGTGGCGCTAACCTGTCCTAAATCAGCGGTAAATGCGTTGTTTTGTTTACAATCGGGACTGGAGTAAGTGTTCAACTTATACAGACGATCTAAACTGTATTCACCCTTTTCTCATATGCAGGACTTCAATATTGAGTGAAGTTTCTACACGGTCGAGTTCTAAGTTGCCGTCAGGGAAGAACATCCTGGTATTTGGTGAGTATAATTTCAATAAACGTGTTTTCACAACGTGTTTGTTATTGTCATGTACAGTGAAATCACCCTCAACAGTAAAAACATGTTTTGCAAGTAGTAGTTTAATGTTCCACAATATGGATGCAAATGCATAATAACACAATTGGCAGGTATATTTATATGGGTTTTCTACTAATATTTGTATGGGAGATGAGTAGCTTTTGTTTGTACAAGAGGGAACAACCAAGAAATGTAGAAAAGGTTCACCAGAAATTTGTTAGATATCAGTGCATGCCGGGATTTGTGCATTTAGCTTAGAAAGCTGACAAATACAATGTCTTTGCAGGTGAGGATGGATCTGGAAAAACAGCGCTCATGGCCAAACTTCAAGGAGCTGATCACAACAAGAAAGGGAGGGGGCTGGAGTATCTCTACTTAAATGTCCAAGATGACGACAGGGATGGTGTGTTTACCTGCAGCAGCTTTCCTGCTGTTGTTTAACAGCAGTTGATCTAAGTAATACAATGGTGTATTCATTCAGATATCATGATGCTTGCTTAGTGTTTTGTTATTTTTTGTTTTTTCCTTTGCAGACCTTACTCGATGTAACGTGTGGATCCTTGATGGGGACCTATACCACAAAGGCCTTCTTAGGTTTGCTGTCACAGCTCAGTCATTACCTGACTGTCTAGCTGTGTTTGTCGCGGACATGTCCCGGCCCTGGACCATTATGGAGTCCCTGCAGAAATGGGCCAGTGTGCTACGTGACCATGTGGACAAACTCAAGATTCCTCCAGAGGTCTTGCGGGAAATGGAGCAGAATAGTAAGTATTTGCTGAGTAATTAATTATTGATTGAGTGCATCTTTATTTTTTAAATGTAGCTGTAACTCCAGCATTGTTATTTGTTCGACGTGACTGGCCATTCAAGTTTTCAGCAAAATATTTTGACATGTTAGTGCATTACTTGAAATAAAGAGTCGAGGGGGGGGTAGATAGCTTGGCTGCATAGTAGCTGAAAACTGGATAACATTATTCGGTTGGTTCTGGGTCATCATCACAGAGGCCCATGATCCTCAGCTGGCTGCTCTGGCCAGAGGCAAACTCTGCAGATCAATGACTCATGCGTTGTTCTGCTGTTAATTTTAGATATGATCATTTCTCGCTCATGAAAAGTTCTTTTGTGTTGCTTTTCAGTCAAGTCAGTTGAGCCTGCAGGGTTTTGCAGAGGGTTTTCGCGTGTCTCAAGTTTTCTTCTTGCTGTTGCTTTTGAAAGCCTGAAATTCCTTTTCATGAAGAAGTTGATTTTTTTTTAATGGATAGTGTATTAGACAGGTGTAGAAGCACTCAGTCTGTAACATGCCAATGCACTGACAAGCAGTCTTGTCTGCAGGCGTGAGACAAAAAGTGGAAACCATTCAAGTATAATGAAGCATAGTTAATTACAACAGCTGTTTACATGGCAATAATGACCTTTAAGTATTTCATGTTTATAAAATGTTTTACTGAACTTATTTTTTACCTTCATTAGTAAAGAATGGTTAATATTGACCTATGAACTAGAGTCAGTGATGCATCTGTTATGTCTTGTCTTCAGTAAATATTCACTGAACTTTCATGATTATTAAAGTTTCCAAGTTGTATCTTTTCCTGCATAAGAATATTTTAGTCTTCAGTCTTATTAGGGAGTGTAAACTTTAAGTGTGTAGGATTTCTTGTGATTTCCTCTCGTGTGGTCCTCCTGGCCGAGACTCTTTGTCCCCACCCATTGATATGGTCAGATTTCCAGTTTCGCTGAGGCAAGTCACCCACATGAAGCATCAGCCAGTTCATCCACTGTGATGTCAGTAGCAGACTGGTGAGACCCGGTGGGATAATGTTTGCAGGCACAAGTGTGTGAGTGAGAGGCTGACAAACTGGAAATGTGTGCGTGTGTGTGTGTGTGTTTGTGTAAGTGAATGGCTTTTGTCCAGGGAGTCTTGCATGTGTCTTGCATCATAGCCCCCTCCCTTCCAACAGGGAACGGAAAGGACGTAAACTCTGTAGCTGTGAATTCTGTCAGTGGGCCGGACCACTGCCGTGCTGTAACTGAAGTGGGACGGCTCCTGGAGTCGTCCTGAGTGAAATTATAGGATTGTACAACCACATATCTTGAAGAAAAATATACCCAGACTTGAGTGTTAGTGAAAAGATACTTTTTTTTTTTTCTTTTTCTGGTGTGGAGTTTCAGAATAGTTTGGAGGCAACCATCTGGATTGTTTAGTTTTGGGTGAGTTTAGGTCTTGTGTAAAACTTTGGTTAGTCTGGGAATAACTCATGACATGAAGAATTCTTACAGGATAGTTAGTTTACCAGGGGGGAACATTTTTTTACTCACCACTAAGTGTTGGTTCAAATCTTTCTGTTCTTCTGTTATCATACGGTACATATACTTTGAGTCGAAGTTTGTCTATATTTCATTTTAAGAAGGTTGCAAAGTCGTCAATTGGAAGAGCAGGTTGAATTCGACCCCACCTTTGTTTGTAGAACAGATAAGCTGGTCTTCGTGGGGCAAAGTCTGTCAAATTTTTTATTTTTTATCTCAAAGTAATACAGGGCTCAGTGTTTCTCACTGTAGCATCACAAAATCATTCATTGAAATCCAAAATGGCTACAAACAAGTTGAAGCATCAGTGAGACATCATCATGCTCCATAATATTCTCAGTAATGTGAACATTAAGTACAGTTTAGTACAGCTTCATGTCTGTGCACAGAGAATGCTGAATGTCTGACTGCTGTTGTGATTTATTTAGTTGTGTCAGTTAAAAAAAAAAAAAAAACAGTTATAAGTAAATGCTCATGTAGGCATAGTTGAGACCTAATAAATGCTTTAGACTGTTTGTGCATATGCTTTGGATTTGTGTAATCCTGATTCCAAGAGGTTTCTCATTTGGCACTGCTGAAAACACAGCTCGGGCCCTATGTACAACTAAATCCCGTGTCTGAACGTAAAGGGGTCAAGGCAAGACGGCGAGTCAATCTGGCTTCGGGGGCTGACTTCAACTTCATTCTCAAAGCTCCTGAGGAAGTAGGCCAAAGCTTCCTGCACAAATCCGTCCACCCACCACCGCTGCGCAGTGCAGCTGCTTAGAGGTAGCTGGGGAAGAATAACAAGAAAGTGAAGGATGACTATTATTTGTTCTTCTTCACTGTATGTACACTTACTTTTGGAAAGGTGTTGACCCAATGATCTAACCCACCTGATAAGAGTTAAGGGAATGCCCAAACAGTCATAGCAGCTGCAGACAGTCGTGTTACAGACCAGGGTTACAGTTTTGCAACAGGGTGTTCCTCCCAGGTTTGTTTTTGACCTTGACAGTGCAGGACCCCGGTTTGAATCCCAGCTGCAATAGGATAAGACGGTCAGCGTAAAACTAAGTTTACAGTGTGGTGAAAATGACTTGCTGTGGCTATCCTTTTAGAAGGTTTGTGAAGCCTTGCTATTATCACCTAAAGCAGGTTGATATCAGTTGACAAAAGAAGGCCGTGTATATTTTATCGGACAAAAAGAGACAGGCAGAAGTGAGGGATTCTTAGTGCATATGAGTAAATCAAATGAGATCTTGTTTATTATGTATGGAGGAGTTTTCTAGGATTAAATTCTGATTGAGATTACTTGATAAATTGTTGGTCTGAGGATTTGGTGGAAGACGCTTTTTCCCATGGTGACATTTGTCTTTATCCAGGGAAGACACCTGTTGCCGAGAGATTATTGTTCACTTAACTTTTCCTCTTTTGCCTTTCTCCTAGTGGTGAAAGCCTTCCAGGAATACTCAGAACCTGAAGATGGCTCCCCATCCTCCCCACAGCGACGGGCGCCACCAGCGGGGGAGGACGAGGCTATCGTGCTACCACTTGGGGACGACACACTAACGCACAACCTCGGCATACCAGTGCTAATAGTTTGCACAAAGGTGAGCCACACCTACAGCTTCCTTTTTAAAGGATGATTTTTATGATGCCATCTGTTTTTGTTAAGGTTTGTCTTTTGGATTCGGGAGCTCATCACCAACACAGTAGAAATACATGTTCTTTGATAAAGTTTCTTCATAAAGTCATGTTAGATATCACATTTCTCCCTGAATAGATTTACAAAACCTCTCTGTGGTGGTAGGTTTTAGATTTTTTTTTTTTTTAATGAACAAATGCAATCACATATTTTGTTTTACACCCCAGGTCTTGAAATAGTTCTTAAAGGAACAAAAGAAAGAAGAATAGAAATGCCTTAAATAACTGTTCAACAGATTGTCAAATTGCCACAAAAAAGCCTATTTGACATGTAAATCTTCTCACAGTCTCACCATTCACTCATCAGCACACCAAGAGTACTTTAATGTATGCTTAAATGCCCATTTTGTGATTTTCAAGGCGTCATCCACGACTATAAAGCTACTTTTGTACTGATTTGTGAACCCTGCAGGCAACACTAGTACTGAACAGTGCGTTATAATCATCCGCAAAGCTTCACATGCTGGGTGTGACTTGGGAAATTTGAGAATGCGGCCTTTATTTATCAACTTAACAGGGGGAAAATCAGTTTGGCTTGGAAGCTTTTAATAAAGCTACTTTGTCTCTTTCATTTCATCTTAGTAACTGAAAAGTTTGAAATTGGTGAACATGACAGGGTGGTGTTGACCAATGTGCAGGATCAGTAGCAGAAGAGGCAGGTTGTCTCACTCCGATGTCAGACTTCTGCTACACTCCAGTCCCAGGTCTTTGTTTGTCAGGGCTTTATTTTTTGTTATCATATGGCAGACTGTGTCCATGAGCAGTGATTTATGTGTCCTGGGCTCCTGCTTTTGTGTCAATCCTGTATAACCTGAGGCATAAAGGTGTTGAGCATCCAACATTAGCCTTTGACCTGGTCCATTGTACCACTGTATTGCATTTCTCCATATTGCGTGGTAAGACAATAAAATGACCTATTTATACCCACAATTGTCCCCAAACAACATCTTAAACTGCACTCTCACCTCATAGTAAGAAGGCTAAGGTTTTGAGCCTGGGTTTAGCTTGACAGCCTCACTTCGTGGATTTCACTCCTTTTTCCTTTGCGTACATGTCTTTGCCCAACTCTCTTTTCCTTTCGTAGTTCAAAAGCATGCATTTGTGATTCTAAATTGTTCATGAATCTAAATGTGTGTGTGTGTGATTCCCTCCCTGTAATGAAAGCCACCGTCTATTATCTGCTGAAATCTGCTCCAGCCTTCCAGCTGTGATAAAAGAATATGGATACGTGTATTTTGGCATCACTTGCCTCAGTACCAGACTTGCAGTGATAAACCAAAGCAACATCACAAAGAGAGTAGTTGTATTTTGTCTTTTCGGGAATTGTTGTGATATTTATACCGAAGCTCATAAGCATGGTTTTCTTGATGTGTATTGCACCTGTGTCACTCAATCATGTTTGTCTGTCTCCTTTTGTTTTGTTTTTTTTCTCCTTCAGTGTGATGCTGTCAGCGTATTAGAGAAGGAGCACGACTATAGAGAGGAGCACTTTGATTTCATCCAGTCCTGCATCAGGCGATTTTGCTTACAATGTATCCTTTAATACACAATGTTCTGTAAGGTCACAATGTATTGACTGGTATTGTAGAAACTGCCACTGCTTCATATTGTCTGACCCATTTGTTAGCAGCCTGTGTTCTATGAAGTCAACAGTTTCTTCCTTAACCTGGTGAGCAGATGGCGCCGGCCTCATCTATACATCAGTCAAAGAGGAGAAGAACCTGGATCTACTTTACAAATATATAGTTCATAAGCTGTATGACTTCCAATTCGTCACACCTGCCTTAGTGGTGGAGAAAGATGCAGTGTTCATGTAAGTCAAACCAGAGAAGTGAGTGGTTGTACAACTACCGCAGCCTTCTTTCAGATGAGATGACATGTCAAGAAACCAATTCTCACACAAAGTATTCTCAAAGCTACATCAGTGGAGTACCATTGCACCCCCTGCAACTTCTCTCTCGTTCTCCCTTTTCAGTCCATCTGGATGGGACAATGAGAAGAAAATTGGGATTTTGCATGAAAACCTGTCAACGGTCAGACCAGAGGATCCGTTTGGAGATTTTGTCATAAAGCCTCCAGTACGAAAGGTATATAGTAGTTCAAATAGAGACAAAATGCTGACTTAAAAACTGCTTTTTCAGCGTCTGTGTTTCTCTTGCCTATTTAATTTGTTTTCCTGCTCTTCACAGCTGGTTCATGACAAAGAAATAAATGCAGAGGATGAGCAAGTATTCCTGATGAAGCAGCAGGTATGCGTCAATATTAAACATTTTAAGGAATTTTATACAAGACTTTTGTTCGTTATGCAAGACATTCCCTTGGTTTTGAATACATTTTGGATTGTAGTGCTTTTTTGTTTCTTTAAATTAAGAAACCATGCCCTTATATTTAATAGCATGAAAAATATCTGGTTTTGGAAAAAGGAAAAAAAATTCTCTACAGATATTTAAAAAATTTCCCAAAAAACCTACAAGTCAAGGTCTATTCTTGGAATGTACACTTTTCAGGATTACATTAACCTATGCACTACTCGTAATACATGTGAAACAGCCACATGATGCATAGCACTGCTCTTACTTTGATGTGATCAAGTGAATCAGGAAGCCTTTGTTTCTAAGAAAGAAAATAAAACTACATGTTTCCTTCTTTCTTTTGTCCACAGTCAAATGTTTTTTTCCCCCCAGTGTTCTGTAATGTAGTTTGATACTATATTGTTTTTCTATAGTGGAAATGTAAAATGATTCTAACTTTAAAATGTTTTTCCACAGTCTTTGTTAGCAAAGCAGCCCGCCACACCAACAAGAGGAGCAACAGTAAGTTTACAAATATTTTCATACTAAATATATATATTTTTGTATCATTGCTTCTGATCTGAAAACTGTCAACTTGTCTACTTTGTGTCAGGAGTCTCCAGGACGGACGGCCTCAGGCTCTCCCAGACCTGCAGGTCGCACTGGCCAGCCAACTGGGACCAGCAGCTCGCCCATGGCTGCGGTCAAAAAGCCCGATCCGAACATGAAAGGTCAGGGACTTAGTTTTCATACCTGAATAATGACACTCATACTTTGTTGTGTAGTGCTCAATAGTTTACAAGCTGTGACAGACAAGGTCGCCAAGAAAAACTAATTAAAGTCAGGGTTCTCTTTAATTATCCCCATTAATTGGAGATCTATGCTTGGATTCCTCTAAGACCCATTCGGCTTGGTCGATTTTACCGAGGGCAGATCTTTTTGGCTTTTGCCTGGTCTCAGTTGTCTTTAAGTGTTGCAGTACTGCCTCCAAGAGGTGACACTTCACATAACTGCACATCTCTCATCCTGATACTCGGACTACCTGCAACGTAGTTATTATACACAGCTGTGGACCAATTCAGTTTACCCTCGAGAAATACACTGGATTATATTTTATCTAGTAATCCTTAGTTTCAATGTGTTGTTGTTTTGGGAATTAACATGTTGCGCTCGGGCACGCCCACTCTCACAAACATAAAACTGCACAATATGGGTTTTTTTCATACGCAGTCTTTCAGGTCTGCTCTAGATTCTAGAAAAAGTCTTATTTAGGTTTTTTTGATGTGAAAATCTAATTTGGACAAAGCTGAGGTCCAAAATCGTCGCCCTCAGGGTGGGAACCGCTGATCTATAGATGAAGAGTGTCAAATCGTTGGTCAACATCACTACGATAAAGAGTTAAAGAGCTTTTGTCAGCAGTTTATTGAAGACATTATGTCATGATGGAAAAAATAATTAGAAGTGGTGTGAACACAATATTCATAGATTTGATAACAGTTACAAGTTTAAGATAATTGATTTTTCATCACCCTAAATCTCATTTTAACTGGTAACACAGTATAAGTGTAGTTTAATGAAGGCTGTAATTAACAATTTGTGCCTCTTGTTAAAACGCACTCTCTTGTAATCGAGTTGATGACTATCATGATACTCATACAAATAATTTCTCCTGCAGCGGGGGCCGCCAACGAGGGAGTGCTGGCTAACTTCTTCAACAGTCTGTTGAGTAAAAAGACTGGAGCCCCGGGGAGCCCAGGAAGCCCAGGAAGTGGAGCAGTAGGAGCAGGAGTTCAAGGGTCAGCCAAGAAAACAGGTACAATGTCTTATTCCTCTGTTCCCACCTCTATCTGTCAAAGCCCCCCTTTTTTTTTTTTTTTTTTTCGCACAATACAGGCTTGCGGTTATCTTTTCACCAAAACACCTTGAAGGAAACAATTTGGAATTATTGTTGACTGTAACTTGAGTGTGTGTCATTGGGTCTTGGAGCATGAGGTGGCGCTCTTAAAACATCAAAATAGAATCAGGGACTTCTGTTGTTCGAGGCTGTGGCTTATTTTGCTGTGTGGAGTTTTATCTCTGCAGCCTGAGAGAGAAGGTTAAGCAGGAGAAAAAAGACAAATTTGTCCTTTGTGAGTGAACTTCTGACAGCTGAGGTAACTTGCGACAGGCCTGTATGCACCAACCCCCCCCCCATCACTGCAGCCCCACCAAACTAATGCCACTCACACTAAGCTAACTAATTTACCTGTTGTGTTACCAGTGTAACCTCGCTGTTTTGCACATCAGCAGCTCTTCCTTTCAGCTTTTATGTTTCTTTAAGGCAGGCAGATATAACCATCGAATCCTCCCACTGAAATCATTGCATAACTCGTGTCTGCCCGAGACTAATGACAGGCACTTTGTTTGTTCCAGCACTGTGCAGTTGTAACGTCCCTCAGACCCGGCTGAGATGATAATGCATGATTAGTTTTGCATGTGTGTTAATCGTGGCGATGAACTGCCAATCAACAGCATGGGAAAGCATCACCATCCAGCCCCCATCCACATGCTTGCTGGCCGTAGCAAACTGTTTTCCACTGAAAGGCACACAGACGCTACAGGAGATTACTTTTGGGTTTTTGTCTCCCGTTTCTTTCCAAGGGCAGAAGCCGGGTTTGACTGACGTCCAGGCCGAGTTGGACAGGATGACTCGCAAACAAGACTCCGTGGTTTCAGCTAACAACATCCCACCGCCGACAGAGAACGAAGCGTGAAGGCAACAAAAGCGGCTGCATCGTCCACTTGCGTTTATACTCTGGAAACATAAATATACATGTGAGCATTTAAAAAAACAAAAAAAACAAAAAAAAAAACATTGACCAAATTCCCAACGCCTATATCAGTCCGCACACCCAATGGGTTCCCCGAATGAGTTTCAGACGCTATCAGTTGTTTTGGTGAGACAGAAAAGAGAGAGGAAGTAGAGATGGAGGTGCTGATGAGATGAGTGCTGAAGGCTTGGCTTTTTACTTCTGTCCTCTCTCCCACTGCTCAGTGTTATTTCGTGAGGGATGTCAGTTCATGGAAATGTGTGCACCTCCCACCCCATCACCACCCACACCTCTGTTTCGGAGCTCTCCTCATGATGTTGTAGAGCAGAAATAGACAAGTTTTGTGGCCTCTGGTTCAAGTTCATCTTGTGGAAGGAATTAAGTTGCAATTGGAACAATATTAAAACATGGAATAGATATCTGAAAATTTAAATTCTGGCAAAAGAAACTGGTTTGTAAGATAGGATGCTAATGTATTTATACAAATTGCCTTCTTTTTATTTTATTTTTGTGCACCATTTCTTGGTTTAAGGAAATATTCAACCGCATCACATAACATGTTAAAAAAACCCAACAAAAGCCACTGACATCATGACACTAATAATGACATGTCCTGATAGCTGATTGCATATCATTCTACTTCCCTTGTCATCTCAAAGGATTTTGTAAATATAAATACAAAAATATTCAGGTTACCTTGATTTTTGTATAAAACGCATTTCTGTCCACACTCTGAGAATAGCTTCCTTGACTAAATGAGACTTGTTGGGAGTCGACGGGCTTAAAAAGGTTTTGCAGGAGAATCGCTTCTTTAGCTACAGCCGTGTATATTTGGGAAGGGGGTTGGGCAGCATCTTTCCTACTATAACTCCTAAGTGCCTCGCACAGTTAGCTGTTTGTGTCATAGTAAAGGTGCTTGTCTACGCAAGAGGAAATGCACTGTAGCACCATCGGTTAAATGGTTTTTGTGTCCATTTCTTGTCATCCAAATAATTTATTTCGTTTTACATTTTTGTTAATGCACAACAAGCCTGTGGTCTCTTGTTTTTTTTTTCCTCCCTTATTTCTGAAATATGATTTCTGTGGCCTAGCTTAGTGTTATATAGAGATAATGCCTTCCTACAAACTGTAAAGGCTGCTGATATTGGGAAGAAACCACATGTCGAAATCGTTTGAGTCCCCCAGACTTACTGTGGTTGAAACCACTCATTTGCAGCCAAACACATGCACACAATTATTTGCTGTGGTTTGAACAAAATGAGATATTGTGTCCTCCTCCAGGTTCAGATGTTTTATTCATGCTGCACTTCATATGTCAGTTATAACATTCCCAGTTTCTACATGAAGTAGGTGTAGAAACACCCACCTGTTTGAAACCTGTTCGTCCAGTCCTTTTTGATTGGTCCTTGTTAGTGCCCACGCAACTCAAACGACAAGTTTTGCCTTCATTGTACAGCTAACAGTTTGTCACACTTGGCACCCTGCCTTCACAGGAATGCTCCTAATTAATCTGTGTGTCCTTAAGGGGTTGCTTAATTGTCTTATGTCATTGTCTTTTGTTTTCATTATTAAAACAATTACACTGTACCATATCAGATCTGTTAGGCTATTTATGGTTTTATGGCACCATGATCAAAAATGAAGTGTACATTGTCATTCTGAAGTATGTATGCAAGGCTCTACTTAATCTTATGGATAGTTTACAGGAGTAGTTTTTGCAGCATTAAAGGCAGGGGTGAAGAGAGCAGCTATTTGCTATTCAGATAATAGCAAAACTGAAAACTGGAGTGAATTGGAACGTGGTACCAAAGACGCATCATAGTCACTATTTTCTACTTTTGTAGTTCGCAGTCATCCATAAGATTAACCAGTGGCCGTTTTGTCCTACTTTTGCACCAAGCCTTCATGATCCCAAGATCCAACCAGCCTATAAACTTTTGTTTTGAACGACTCTGTACGTCGATAGGAATGGTTTACTCTCCCTGACCATGACTGGAGATTTAGCAGTTTGAGGCAAAAAATTTTTTTTTTACCATATTTCGTTGGCAGTTATCAGGTGATGTTAAAATCTAAAAACTGTTCTCCAACTCAACAGGAAGTTACTTTATGTTTAATATCTGCTAAGGGAATAAGGACAAGACCATAGCTGTGTACGGTCTGCTTTATGCATTACCAGAATGATGCTCTACAGCCGTTCTGGATTTATACTGATCAACATGAAAGACTTTTCTAATTGGGTGAAATGTGCATCGCTGGTGATGTAGATGAAGCACAATTAAACAGTTGGCAACAAGAACCACGCATGTCGTAATACGCACTTTTCTTTGGATGTTGATAACATTTTTGCTAGAGTTAAGATACACAATGCAATTTCTGGCCTTTTTAGAGAGTTTCTCCACAAACGAAGGAGCTAATGCAAATTCACAAGCAATGCCACCTTTCTGCTACTGGTATTGATTGTGTATTGATTATAGATCCTCTGGTAATTATTGTCATTACACTTCTGCAATGGATGTATTTGGCAAATCTTGAATGAGATGAACCAAATAAATGTCCAGTCCTTATCAGGTTTGTCCGATTTGCAATTTGCTCATGATATGTCCCCTTTTGTTGTGTTTACGTCCCACTGTTTGTCGTTTTTTGTCAAATGTGGCTTTGCCCTGACAACCTTTGTGTTTGAAATAATTTTTCAGTGTCACTCTAACCTGACTGACCACCCTGATTTTTGTTGTTGATACTTGGCCACACTAGTTGAAATTTGGCATTTTAGCTGAGTGGATTGAAGTGCTTCATGCTGCTTGGTTTCAAAGTTGCACTTAGTCTTTGTAAAAGATAAGAAGTTGCTCCCAAAATTGAGTAATGAATATAAGTTCTAAGTTTTATACTCAAATGTCAGTTTTAAGCAACTGCCTCTACTCTTCCTAACTGAATTGCCTTCAACCACTATCTACAGTCTTCACCTGTATGAGACTTTGAGCTTCTGCTTCCAGTCCTTTTTTGTATTCAGGATATCAAGACATTGTAAACACATGGCTGGCTGCATTTTTGTGTCTTGGATTAATTCTGATGGTTGATTGTATGTCTTTAACACAACTCTGTAGCCTTTAAGCTGCCATGTGGATTATCGCTTCCTATGCCGACAAAGATGAGGAAAATGTTTATCAGACCCCCCCCCCTGGCTTCAATAAAACCAAGAATCCAAACATTGTTTGGCCTCTGCATGTTTATGTTCTTACAATATGTAATGCGTCTTGTTCTGGGTAAAAGGTAGAGAGAATATAACATGTTCAGCTTTGAATTACAAGTAATATCAGTGGAGTAAATGCTTCTATTTTCTATACCACGTTATCCGATATAGGGTTAAACATGGTGGACTACAAACAATTATAGTCACAAACTCTCTTCAACTGCATGTTTTTGGACTGAGGGAACAAAATACTCCTAAAACATTCAGAAACCTGAACTCAAGCTGGGGATATTTTCTCTGGGAGGCAAGAGTGTGACACCATCCAGCCCTAAATGAGGCCTTTGTCAATACACTATATGATTTACTTCATTCACAAGCCAATTCAATGTCACCTCTCAGTCTGAAATGCAGGAAGCCGGAGTACCTGGGAAAACCAACTCACAGGGGGAACATGCAAACTCAGACAACCAAGGACTTTCTTCTAACGAGCATTAACCATTACAATACTGTTTTTTCTTGGGGAATCTTAGTCTTATTGAATATAAACTGTAAAGTCTTTATATACTCCTTGAATTGCATGAATCATATCAATCAATATTTATTGCAGACTCTTAGTCCATATAAAAACATGTATCATCATCATGTAACTATCATCTCCAAACAAGTCGACATCCTCTATCTACCCAACATTGAGACTTATTTGAGGTGCAGCGTTTTTTCTGCGTCTATCACCATGGTAACCTTTGATGCCTTTGCACACCATAAGAGGGCAGTATGGTACTTTCGGAAGTCTAGTTTCTTTCACTGGAACGCTCAAGCGTTCTTGGGAATTCAGTTGACATAACCACTGTGACGAATGCAACATGTGTTTCATCCTTTTCTTGCTTTCGCAGTTAAATCTTCCTCCCAACAAGTCGGGGGAAGCATCCATTCAAAGCAAACTATTCATTTGGGTTTTCACATTTTGAAGTTTCACATAAATATTGTGCAAATCACATAGTACATGCCAAGAACTTACTAAGCATGTTGGGAGGATAAAATAAATGAAACTTCTTAGACAAAGAGAAACTGTGGGAAATAAATTGATGTTACTGGTGGTAAAAATGCTGCAGAAGCACACTGACTTTGGAAAACAAAGTCGTGGAAGAGACAGAGGAGGAGGAGGAGGAGAAATGCAGCGGATGCAGATCCTGTCGGCGTGGTTCCGGCTGGGTCCGTTTTGCGGGCTCTTTGGGACGCTGGAAGCGGGCGCAGAGCCCATTGAAGAATGTGCAGTTTTCAGAGGGGCGGAGACAAGCTCGCTTTCCCATCCAGGGCGAGTGAAGGGGCGTCTAAACTAAAGGCAGCGCGGACTGTCCGCTGCTGTACAGCCCGTCTGAGTAAGTTAACAATAGGACACAACGGGGATCGTTCCGGGCTCTCCTGGCTCGTGGCGGTTGGATGTTTGTTTTGTCAGCGGAGAGAGCAGAGCGGAGTCACAGCCCCGGTCGGTTGTTTTCCCTCTCCCGGTGCCGCCGAACTGAGCGGGATCGTCCACACGACTACGAACAAGTGACCCGCCTCACGGAGTTAGAAGTGCGGTTGCTCGGGGAGAGCCAGGAGGAGACGCCGCGGGGGTTACGTACGTCGGACGCGCACGAGCCCCGGTCAGCCCTCCTCACTTCCCTCCCCTGGCTGCGCGCGTGATGTCGCAGAGCTCCTCCAGCGCGGCAGTGTGACCCCGGCGCGGCTGCGAGAAGAAGAAGAAGAAGTGGACCGTCTGGCTCGTTTTCTCCATCCATGGAACAGAGTGTGCTCGCTGTCACACGCCGAGCGCCGTGAGGACTCGCACGGTTCGTTACTTCGCCAACACCAGCGTCCCGGCCGGCTCGCGCAGCAGCCATGAGGACCACCGAGGAGAGCGAGGGCTTTGACGGCGAGGCCTCCAACACCTCCATGATCTCCGGGGCCAGCAGTCCCTACCAGCCCACCACCGAGCCCGTCCACTCCCGCAACGTCCTGGGGGGGATACGGTGCGACATGGACTACCTCAAGTCCTACTTTGGGATTTTGAAGGTGGTGGAAGTGGTGAGTTAAAAAAAAATAAAAAAATAAACACGACGACACAAACTGTTACACCCTCTGGCAGGACAACATCCACCCAGCAGGCACTAACATATGGCCAAACTGCCCCATTGCATTCAGTCACATTCACAGCAGCACATTGGGCTTTGTTCTGGCTTGAGAACTAATACCACTTTTATTACAAACACTTTAAAAGAAGTACATAGAGGAAGATGTGGTAACACGGGTCCCAGTTTAACCTGTTGGGTGACATTGTGAACAAGCAGTGTGGACGTCTCACAGAGGGGACTTTGTTTAGGACACACTACTCCTGCCAAACATCATGCTTCCACCCAAAAAAAAAAAAAAAACCAACAGTGTCCCTATCGTTTCCCTGTTCCTCCAGTCTCGCTTGAGCATTTTCCACATTCTGTCGTTATTGCGGGCGTCTGGGTATGGAAAGTGTTTTACAACTTGATGTGGAATTGTTGAAGAGACATGATAACCTTTTTTATTGTGCTTGAATTTGCAGCATGTGGTTAGACTTTACATTGCACTTGGCAAGTCCTGTGCTCCTTGATAAGAGTTAAAAAAAAAAAAGAAAAAGAAAAAAGTTGTATTATCGCCATATTTCTTGTAGTAGCCACCGAAGAGCACATTTTTGGTTTTATTTTAAATCAGTATACCAAAACCAGATGTCTGAACCGGGATAAGAGGCAAAAGCGATGCAAAGTGACTGGTCCCAAAGATCTGATAATTCACCAGAGGAGGAAATATCTATCAAGCTGGAGCTATTTCGCTTCTTCTGTTGCCAAAAAACTCTCACAGTGTGGCCCTGCACACTGAAAACACAGAGCAGTGTATCCACCAGAGGAACAAAAATGTGAAGCACAGATTACCACTAATGATGTTTGTGGAAGGAGCAAACAATCAAAAAGGAAAATACAACAGACAGTATTTTTATAGTCTTGACTCATCTGCTTCATTTTCCAAAGTTCTGCTAATCTCTAAACCCTGTTGGTCCATAAGATGTGAGATTAGATCTGTCAGCCTGCCCACTTGCACACACACCTGCGATGTTTACCTCTGTGTATGTGGGAAGTCGGGATAGGAAGCCATCTGTCATCAACGTGGGAGAAGTTTGGAACGGGGCTGAAATTCATACAGGCAGTCTTCATCCATTTCGCATTGTATTAGTCTGGCAACTCCGAGGGATGAATTATGTAGTTTTTAAACATAAACCTGCAGAAGTAGGACAGGGTATCATTTAAATGTTGAATGATGTGCCTGGAGATTCCAGAATCTTCTCAGGTATGTGCAGTAGAATATAGCAGGCCCTAAGGTAAACACAACTGAATTGACTTTATCGTATACTGTTTCCTGTGTTTATTTACTTATATTAATGAAAAGTTCAACTTTGATACCCATTTTCACTATAAAGAGCTATACAGTATGTCAAAAAAGGAGAGGACAAGTGAAAGTCATCCAAGTTTACGGTCAATATCTTGGAGGAGGTCTATGAGGCTCCCTGCCAAGATTTAATAGCTTCCCTGGCTTTAATTTTTACTTCTTTGTCCAGTAATTGTTTCACTCTGTGCCAGCTGAGGCTACGTGGTGATGTTTTTAGACGTAATAAATGACAATGCACAAGCAGCTGGACGGGATGTACTGTAAAAGTACTTAATGTAGCACAGCTTTGGCTTAATCTGTAACCATCGTTGTGCCAGAAAAGTGCTGTGCCTTATTTATATCCAAGTGACAAATGAAAGTCAATCTTTGGTTAAATTGGCAGCAGTCATCGGATTTTGCACAGGCGTTTAGGACAAACCAGGCGACTTGGCCCTGTAGGCACAAACTCCTGCTGACCCTGTCCAGATCACAGGCGACTCCACCACTGTGTAACCTGACCAGGGTGTGTCGACGCAGGTTTGTCTTTGTGTCGTTGCGGCGACCGGGTGCACAAAGTCCAACTGATATTCACCTCGTTTCCCTCTACACGCCAACGTGAATTCGATACCTCGCGGAGCCGTACAGTCCACTACCCACCTCACTTTGTTTCCTACCAATGGCTTGGCAAGAAATAACGGATCACTCGGGATGTTGCACAAAACCAGGTTTCACATTTTCACATTCGTCTTACAAGTGGTAGTTAAATATTATTATAAGGTGTTTTATTTGGGTTTTTTTTCTTTCTGTTGTGTAATGAAGTTAGCAGATGCTCCCCGATGTCGGCGCACTCTTCCTCCACTAAGGCAGATGCCACAAATCTGACTCTCCGTTGGGTGAAACATGACTTATTTTTTAGGAAAACGTGAAGACAACTTGAATATTGTAGGTGAGGAGATGTGCACTCGCTTGCTTTTGCATCGGACCACATTTACTTGAGCTTTCAGGGTTTATTATGGGTGATTTTAAGTTAGTTTTATTCTCATTGTTTTCTTTTTGCATGGGGCCCATAGTTGATCAAGTCCAGCATGTAATGTTGAATAGTCAACAGCGAAGTGCCTTCTCTTCTTTAACTGTCTGTCCAGAACAGATGGCGTATAAGAAGGTTATCTGAGTCCAAGGTGGTGCTTTAAGGCAACATTAATGTGCGTAATCCCAAAGATAAGGGTGTACTTGGATGTGAGAGGAGAGACAAAGAGAGTTGTCGATGTACGGGGAACAGTTTGCTCAGGAGGGAGGGCCAACATGAAATCATTACTTACAGGATTAAGCAGTGTGGTGCTTGTGATACCCCACCTCCTCCCTTGTGACTGCCTGACACCTGATGCACGGGGACTTTGGGGGGGGGGGGGAAGCAATATTCTTTCTTCAGTAGACATGACGTCATGGTTCAGCTTGAGTAGCCCCCCCACTCCTGTTTGGGTGTAATCTGTTCAGCTCCGTTGCTGTCACCGTTAGACTGATATGGCTGCACAAAATGAAGCTTGTGTCCTGATTGCAAGTCTGTGGCCGATGAGGCATATTGCTTCTTAAATCATTAACTGTGGATTCCCAATCAAATTTTATCATTTGACTTGCGTATGTCACACTATAGTTGTCTATCCTGTTTACTAAACTGAATAAATGAGGGTGTCTGGAGTTGCTCAAAGCATTAAACAAGATGATAGGAGGGGGAAGGGTCTTCAGTGAGATGGTTTGGAGTTGCTTAGTAGTGTTGTTGAGCAAAGAGAAGAAAGAAGCAAGGCTCAACTTAAATCGGATTCTCATGGGAAGAAAACCCTTGTTGGGGCTTGCTTGAATTCCAGTGTTGACATATGTTTTCTGAATTTAGAACTTCGTTACACAGATAAAGTCTGACTCTTGTAGTTTTGGGGCCAGGCGCGGTCGGGACATTGGGAAAACAACGTTGTAACCGGGAATTTGCTGATTTGGTGTCTCACTGCCAGTCTGTCACCTGAGGAAGTTCCCGAACACCAAACTGCTCCGGCCACGTCGAGAACAGCATCCAGCATTAAACCTGTGCCAATTCATACATGCAGATCACATGATCTGCTGTGGTGACCTTTGCAGCCAAAAGCCACACTCCTTTGAAAAAAGGAAAGTCATTGTTCTGGTCTAGGAAATGTTTCACTGAAAACTTTGAGTGTCTAGTTACAACCAAACTTCATTCAATCTCGACTGAGTTTCAATCACTTTTAGATATAATTTTTCACAGTCAAAGCTGCAGTTTTGACTACTCTGGCCTGTACATAACAAAAATAGATTATGCTTGCCTTGTTTTTGTCTGCAAAGTGAGTCAAAGGCTCCCACTGCCCGTTTATATCTTTAGGAGTTGATTCATATCTCCAGAGAGCGTATAAAGCACTTTTATGGTTCGCCATGTTTATGCTTCTTTCCCTTCATTAAGCTGTTCTTCCTCTTATCCTTCTACCGGTACTTAACTTAATGTCTTGAGCTCCTTCAATGCAAGCCTGCAGCTGAAAGATTGGTCTTTTCCATCCTTGGATTTAGTGTGTTTTTTGTAACATAATGAAAGTATACATAGAAATGATAGCATAAGAAGTAGAACAACATTTATGGAATAATGTGTTCCCATTGTATGTGCTCTGAACAGCTGGAATGCAGCTTTGGTATATAGCTTTGAATTTTCTCAGTTATAATTTTCCCTCCTCTCTTTTCTCTTTTTCATCCATTTTGCTTTTAACCTTGTTCAGTTTTTCTTCTCAGTTTTCCTGTCATTTATCCCGATGCGGGCGCCGCAGCAGCCATGTGACCATGTCTCTAATGCTCTTCCAGACACTGCCCACCTCAATGAGAATTGAGATAATCTGACCACATCCCTGAATGCACCTCCCTAGACATTGTTTGCACAATGACAAACAAGAAACTGAATCAAAACAGGTTAGGTTGGTGTTTTAATGTTGATACGAGACTCTTGGGTATCAAACATTAGTGTAAATTGTGCAGCACCAAGCTTGAAGTTGTTGCGTTACCTGGAAGTAATAGATTAGAGGATAGAGACCGTCGTCCTTTCCAGATGCAGGCCTGGCAAAGCGACTCTAAATCACTTAACTTCTTGCACCGTATCTAACCTCTGATAGGATGTTTCTATGTGAACGTCATTCATAGTGCTTTCATTTTCCGACAAACCATATGTTGTTTCATTTTTAGGTCGACAAAATGTTTCCCCATCAACACTGAGTTGAGATCTTCACAATTCAGATTATAGTGATGTATTTCTGGTGGATGCCATGCGAAACCAGCCCTTAGAGTTTGCATATACACCAGTAAATCTCATGATTTCAATCCACGTCATTATATTTTTATCTTTGTTTTGCTAAACTGTGTGGAGAAGCACAGAGAGGCACAGAGCTGCTTCATTTGAAAAATGAATTGGTTATCAGGCACACAAAATGATACATTTTTCCACAGCGGAAAAAAAAAAATCCTGGTGCACATGCTTTCAAAACGAAAAAGGACAAAAAAGACAAAATATTAGATGGGCATATCTGGTCTGAGTTCAGTTGAGTTTTGCTGCTTCAGGTTTTTAGTAAGGTCAGAGTGATATTCAGGTGACTGTGTTTGTTATGTGTTGGAGACGAGCACCTCAACAGCAGTATTATTCACATTCATCAGTTTGTAGAGATGATTGTTGGCTGTAAATGGATTTTTCTCACAGTCCTGCCTGATAGGTATTTTTTTTAAAGACGTTTAATGTTAATTTATGGCTTCATAAATGATGCCTTTTTGTTCACCTGGTCCAAAAACGTGGAGCAAATTTAATTTAATTACTATTGTCTGTAAAGCTGCGTGTCTGGTTTTCTCCTCCAGTTCAGCTCAACAGTACAAGTTTTTGATTTGCAGAATTTCAAGTCAGTAAATATAACTGCTGGCGGGGCTTGCTGGTGTGCAACTCGTTTAAAAGAAGGGAGATTTGAATAATGAGCTCCATTACTGGGTATTGTATGCAGACGATTCACGGTGACCTAATTTTATAAACAGCAGAGATGATTGATTCATTAGATGGAAGAATGATGTAACTTTGCTTCCGATTGTGACAGACACTGTAATCTCTCGCCCTCCCACCGTGTCCTCTCTGTCTGCAGCTCCTGTCATTCATTGGATTCATCTGCATAGAGACAATCATGTTGTGTTCTCCCTGTGGAGGGGTCTACTTCTTCGAGTTTGTCAGCTGCAGTGCCTCCGTGGTGACGGGAGTCCTCCTCCTCATTTTCTGCCTCAACCTCCACACGAAGGTGCCCCACGTCAACTGGAGCCTCACGGTACGTACTCGGAGGAACCGCTGTGTGTACAACGTGTGTTTAGAAAAAAAACAGAACAGAGGAGGAATGTCACAGTAATATGTTAAATGAGCTGCAGCTGAACCAAGATTCAGTTGTAGTTTTGTGCAATACAGGTTACACGGCTTGACAGTCTTATAGCACATGTCAATAAAGCCCTACAAGCCTTACTGTTTGTAATTTAGTTGCGCACTGAAACTTTATTGACTGGCAACAAATGATAAGAAGTTTCTTTTTTCATGTTTTTGTCCTGCTTTGTTATAAACCAACCTCCAGAACATGCTTTGTTGCAAAAAGTTAAAATTACAAGATGTCCTTTAAGGACAAATCGATTTTTTCATCCTAATTCTAACAACATAAACTGCCAAATGGGATCTAAAAACAATAGGTGTGGTTGTTTTTCTCTGTGATGGACTGGCGATCTGTCCAGGGTTTCTACCCTGTCTTTAAACACTGTCAGATGGGAGTGACACAAAGTTGAGTAAGGAGGAATAGGCAATGGCTGGACTAACAAGAGCTTAAAAAGCAATTGATACTGAACCTACGGCAAATGTTTACTCTCGGAAACACCTAGAAGTTTATGCCCAAACAAGCATTAATAAGCACATCATCCACTTCATGGGAAACTTGGTTCGTGGTCATCACTACGATCGTGTTGCAGCCTTGTGTCTGTTCAAATAAGAAATGCTTTGAGCGACGCCCAGCATCCTCCCACTACGTTTCCTTTCACAGAAGTACCTGGACGAGCTCTACAGGCAGTGTTAAAGCCTTGTATTCAGTATTAGCCTAAAAGTACTCAAAAACTCCTCCACTCAGTAAGAGAGCAGATAGTTCCAGGTACTACCAGGAAATGCATTGTCAGCTGAAAACAAATGAGCTGGTGGGTGTTCTCCAGTAAATACTGGCAGCCTTACAGTGTTTGCCTACATGCGCACAGTGATGTGTTCCGAGCTGCAGCCGGGTATCTTTTACAGACAAATGGAAAGAAAAATGTCTCTAACTATATTTCCAGGGGGCCACACAGCTTACAGTAAACGTAGTAGAGCAGTGGCTCATAAGCCAGATGTCCACATCCAACTACAGCTATCGAATTGCTATCCTCCGTACATTATTCCACCTCAAACATGAAGGGCATGTCTTTGGCTTCTGCTGCTGGCAGAATGGCAGCAAGCGAAAGCTTTTTACAGTGTTGGAGAGGCCAGAACTAATTTGGGAATGCTGATTTAGGAGCCCTTACAAGATACCTGTGACTATTATAATCTGTATTTCTCCTGTGCGCTTTTTTCTTCAATTTCTTCAATTCATTTTTCTTGTCAGCTCTGGCTAGTTGATGTTTTTTTTTTCTTTTCCATTTATATGATTGATAGTCTAGAATTATGTAATCGAGACGTGTCATGTGTATGTGTGTGAGTACGCTAAAGTATGTTTGGCTGCAGATTGACTTCAGGGAGGAAGACATTAAATGACTGTGGTTTGGCCCGTTGATATTGTTGCAAATCAAACGGTTCTCAACAAAATATTACATTTTTTATGTGAAAGTTGCCAATAAGTTGGATCGACAAATTTCTTTCTTAGTGACTTGAAACTCTTTTGTGTCCCTTCAAAACTATTTGTTTGTTTGTTTGTTTGTTTCTGCAAAGAGAACCTCACAATAGTAGTTGCTGTTACAAATTCACAATTTCTTGTTTGCACTTCATACTGTGGGATTAACTACGTGCTGGTCATGTTTGCCGAGTCCCTCTGGGATTTTCACCATTTAAATGTGATAATCAACCATTACCACTAATGCTAATTGTCTCTGTTTCCCCAACTACAAACTATGGACCAGCATCTCAGTAGAGCGACATGTGCGATTCCTGCAGAGTCTCTGAAGAAGAGTTTTAATAGCACAATTACATGCTACATGATCCCATCCCCTTCGATTCACCCTCTGTGATGACTTTGGCAGCACCGAGGGGGAAACGCAGGCCTCGACCCCATTCCCTCGTCTTCCACAAAGAAATGAATGCAGCCCTGGGACCTTGTTGTAAAGCCGTTGGATAACTTCATTCGATTTAGTTGAAATGGATGGTTCGGCTTTTGAAAGGAGACTACTCGGTGCATTGTTTTCCTAGTTCAAAGCCAAATAACTGTTGGCAGCAGTCAGGGATTGTGGGACAGAAATGGGCCAATGCTAAAGACACAGCATAAAATTCAAAGCCCAAAGCACAGGGAGAGAAAAAAAGAATGCGATATAATGCTGTTATTCTCCTTTTAGAAGTAGAGCAGCAGCCCTCTGCCAGTGTCTCCAATACAGATCTATTGTTTTGATCAAAACAGGCACCACGTCATTACAGTAAATGTTCCGACAGCAGGAGTAGCTATGTTGGTATTGAAACAGTTGTCAGAATAGTGGCAGTCGGTTGGTTTATAATGGTTCAGCTAATAACGTCCACACAAACGCCAACGTAGCACCAACTGCAACATGATCAACACAACTGAACATAGCATGGTGATTGTGGTTATTTCTGGGGCAGGTGCAGTGTATTTCACTTGTATAAGCATGTAGTACCAATATATTGCAAATGTGGCAGGTATACTCATGCATGGTTTATACTCGTAAACCAACTCTTCTGTCACACAACCTTTATTCTGCTTTTGGACTCCTATTCAAAGCACAATTTACAACACAGTCGTCTCACTTAACGAGATGGCAAACTTAATCTGCCAGGTGAGGTGAGTGGGAAGTGAACAGATGAATAAGCTGGAGAGAGAAGAAGAAGCAACAACAAAATAACGATGGGACAAGAAACATTTAGCTTATTGCCAGAGATTATTCCACATTACAGAGAGGGGGACAGCGAGGAGAGAACATAGACGTAAGCGGTATAAATCTATGCCAGCCTAACAGAAAAAAAAAAAGGTTTGAGTTGACCTGAGCCAGATCGAACAGGAAAGTTCGAAGCCGGATTTTTAAAGTAGAGAGTGGTTTAGTCACATGACCTCATCATCCAAATGCCTCTTATCTGAACGATTCATCTCCGACTAAAACTGCCCTCAGCACAGTCCAGTGTACACCCTTAGAGCTAGAGAGCTACTAGAATAAGGAAAACTTGTGTCTGGCTTTTACACATCCATGAAGAGTTGTCAAACAAGAAGAATGTATTATTGATATGAAAGGACCTCAAAGGCACAAACACAACAGAGTCCTTGAACTCGGAGAAGCTTCCTGACAAAATACTTGGGACAGGAATTGTAAAACTAACATGACATTGTTTTTAATTCTGTCTTCTTTGCTATATTATGACCGCAAGGTCATTTTGAAAGCGTCAATTATTGGACCTTGAAGCAATCTGAAAGGCCTTTGTCTGCGGACTCCCTCATGACCCTCAACTTTAAAAACTGTTCATTGTGGTTTGCCTTGGAGACTGATATCTTACATCTGTGTCGGGTATTATCAATTTCTGAAGGTCATTTCACTGATTTCAATTAGGTTTTAGCTGCTGATAAAGAGCTCTTTAGATAACCCTCTGTGAAGAGTACATCTCTAAAAGATTACAATGAAATTATATGTTCATTATCTCCCGGTAAAGATGGCTCCACAACAATGCCGCAAATAATAGATAAATAAATCTTTCCTTGACTTTTTTTGCCCATGCTCAACTCAAAGTTCTCCGATGAACAAAATTCTGAGGTTGTACACTTTACATGGGTATGCAAACTAAATCTTCAAGTAGCATATTGTAGTGAAAAAGCTGTGAAGCTGTCGGCAGCTGTTTGTCATATTTTCTATGATTAAATGCAGTTTTTTTTCCTTCATGACCATGAGATGGCCTCAAATAAAGGCTGTGGATCCCCCTCCCCCATTTCTGAATTGACAAAACATTACAGTGAAGCCAAACACCCATGGACACATGGTACTACATTTTACGGGGCGTTTCCCAGGTCTGCTCTGGATGTTGGACGGTGCTAAGACCTCAGGGAAATTAGAAAACTGTCATGAGACAGAGACTCGTCTCTTAATGCACCAGACACTGAGTGGACCGCGGTTGGCTGATTGTTCACGTCGTACTCTTCTCTGCATGTTGTAGCTTTAGAAAAATACATCGCGACACTCATGGCCCGGTAAACAAAAGTGTAAACGCAACAGTTACTCACAAGTTATTCGTGTAAATAGGTCTTTCTTTATAATCAATGCTTCATTCCTGAGAGCTATGTAACATATAAATCATGAATTAGTTAGCCTGAAACTGAATCACCTGCAAGAGTAGTATCGTATAGTCAGACTATTCGTTTCTTATTGTTATACCGCCAGGCATTCTGTATCATAAGCTTTTCGTTTTTTTCTGCTAATTCCCCTTTGTCTTTCTGTTTTTTTCTGCTGGTAATGATCGACATCTCCCCGCAGAAACGGCACACAGCTGAGGGTTGCGGTTATTATTAGCTTCAGTCATGAATCTATCATCAGTTTAAAACAGAGCCCACTTTACTCATGTTGTATTTACTTGATCCACCAGTACAATCCAATAAAAGCTTTCTTCGTTTTGACAGCTGAAGTTTGTCACCCAAGCCGACGAAGAACTGAAATACTCGCCCACTGTCTTTATTTATCTTTGAAAGGGAATCGGGCACATAAATTAAAGCCAGAGAGAGGTTTTATTCTTGCATGAAGCTTCCTGGCCCTGTGCGCCGTGCTGTCAGGAGAATAGATTTCATAATCAGTGTTCAGCTACACCCTGGAGGGTTTCCATAGTTGCACTTGAATGAGTGTTTCTAGTTTCTGACACGAGATCAACAGAAACCCAGAACCAAATGCAGCAACAGGGAAACTACTAACTATTGCAGTTTAAATAACATCCTCCCATTTATGTATACGAGGCACAAACTGTGTTCATCAACAGTTGTTGTTTACTGACTATGTAAAATAGAGCAAGATCATTAGAAATTGTGGGAAAATTAGGATCCAGCCGACAAACCTCACTTGTCCCGACACTGAAGAAAACTTTGGCCTCTTTAACGATTCTTATTTGAAGGAATCCAGCAGGAATGAACATGACATTTGGGAACAATTTTCAGTTCTATGACTGTTTTATTCCCTGGTTGTTCCTCACTAATAATAATTTTCCCATCTATATTGGCTTTAAAAGATGGCAGGTTTTATTTTTTGACATGTTTGATCTGACTAATATATCTACACATTCTCGATTAATTGCATGTTTTGTTTTTTTACCAATAAGAAATATCAGTTGAACTAAACAGCCGTTATTAAACTGTTCTTCTTCCAGTTCGGATTCACAGTTTGAATCTATTTCACCTTCACCTTGCATTAGTCTTTCTCGCAGAAAACAATATTTCACTATATTGCCGATTGCCATTAGTCATTTTGCAGCACGTTGCATTACAGAACCCAACAATCCCACATCAACTAGCACAAGCGACATTGGATGTAAAAATTATTTTACAAAAGAACTTCACTTATTGTAGCTCATCTCATGATCTTCCGCATTCCGCCTACTTTTTCTTCCGCAATCTTTCACACAGTAATGGTGACGGCAGCCATGCAAGGCATTCACTGGCTCTTACTATGTTGCAATAATAATTAGATAATGATTTTGGATAAGCATAATTTTCCACTCTTGGAGTTTATCGCAGACTCCAGGTCGTGTTGAAATACTTTTTTTTTCTTTCCAACTGTGTAGCTTGTTGTTATTGACAGATGATGGAAGTTTGATGTTGCCCCAAACGAGAAAGTCTTGGGTTCAAATACAGCTCTGTGTGGAGTTTGCAAGTTCTCCCCATGTGTACGTGGGTTTCTCCCGGGTACTCCAGTTTCTCACACAGTCCAAAAAAAACATGCACCAGTGGTCCCTGAGCAAGACCCTCAGTCCCCCAAGCCCCAGCTCCCCTGAAGCGCTGCTATGTAATCTTCCCCTCTGGGGATTAATACAGTGCTATAAATGAAAAGAATAAATAATAAACCGAAAAAAAAAAAGCCTCACTAATGTAACATGCATGTGTTTTAACTCTGACCTACTTCATGCTTTGAAGCTCAGCAGATAGAGAGAAGAAGAGGGATTGAATATAATGACCGAGCGAGCGGTTTGGTCCACTGCTTTGACGTTTGTGGTATTTGAGGTTTGCACGGGTCTGGTGAGAGGAGGAGTTGAAGGGGAGAGCGAAGCAGAGAGGCGGAGGGTCAACTGTATTGACTCTGGGACTGAGCCGAATTAATGCGGAGGGAATGTGGAGTCCCATATGCACAAAGTCTTTCTGCACATGAGAACAGGACATGGGACAGTTAGCCATTTCCTGTTTAACTGGTTAGGCGAGATAGATGGGAAGTGTGTATGTGTGTGTGTGTGCAGTGAGTAATGTTCGCAGTGTGTTTGTGTGTGGACTGAGTGTGAGGAGAAGATGGTATGATCGTAACTCTGCTGCTCATTGACTGCAAGTTGGCGTGTGGTGTAATGGTTCCACATTAATGTGTTAGTAATTAACTGCAGGATCAGTTGCACTTTATCAAACACTCCCTGCCCCACTGAGCTGTGTGTGTGTGTGTGTGTGTGTGTGTGTGTGTGTGTGTGTGTGTGTGTGTGTGTGTGTGTGTGTGTGTGTGTGTGTGTGTGTGTGTGTGTGTGTGTGTGTGTGTGTGTGTGTGTGTGTGTGTGTGTGTGTGTGTGTGTGTGTGTGTG
Source organism: Blennius ocellaris (assembly GCF_963422515.1). Lineage (NCBI taxonomy): Eukaryota > Metazoa > Chordata > Actinopteri > Blenniiformes > Blenniidae > Blennius > Blennius ocellaris. Next base: position 26,735,634 of record NC_137650.1, on the reverse strand, counting down.
TGTGTGTGTGTGTGTGTGTGTCACTGGTCAGCGTTTGTGATAAAACCATAGTGCGTCATATGAGCTCATTACATTCATGCTTCTGATCAGGAGGGCCGTTGTGCCCCAGTCATGCAGAGCGCGCCATCATTAACCCTGTCCTCCCCATCGGGACTGCTGCAGAACACGAGAGTAAAACATGAAAGAGAAGTATCTCTTTTCATGTCAAACGGGCTGGGGGATGGTGAGGGGAATGTGTGTGTTTGTGTGTGCATTATGAGGTCCAAGGTGGCTGTTAAATGTGTGCCATTGGCCCCTGATGCTTTCGCCTCACAGCAAAACTCCCGTGTGCCGTCTGGCAGGCTCGAGGGATGTGAGGAAATGTATTGTACCTTTGTTTCAACCTGAGGTGGTAGAGCTGATCTCAGCTGACTGCGGTTTAAAGCACAGATCACCAGACGACTACACACGAACACATTCACCAATTGGTTGTTTACGGTCAAGAATCAATCTCAAATGCATGTGTTTGGACTGTGTAAGGGAACCAGAGTATCTGGAGAAAACCCAAGCTTGCAGAGGGTAGAGTGACCATGTTGCAATTCTGTGATTCATTCATAGGAAGAGGCCATAAAGCCTGTGTGATTTGAAATAATACAAAATGTATACGGAACTTCAAATTCTAAATAATTTGACATTCAGATTCAAAACTTCATTCCTGAGAAACATACCTTGCCGACATTTTCACATTTTATCTCAAATCTTAATATGACATGTGATTAATGCTACCAGATTGTTCCTGGTTTAAATCACATGCCACCAGGTTTCCACCGAAATGTATATTTCTTTTCTTACCCGAATGCTTAAAACTCCACGAAATGCCGGTATTGCGAGTAAATGGGTACATTTAAAATCATTAATTCAATTTATGTATGTCGTGCCACTTATTTTTCTCTTTGATAAGTTTATTTATTTATTTTACCTTTATTTTACCAGGCATGTTATTTGAAAGTGTTTCTCATGAGTAATTATGACCTCAAGTAAATGTATAAAGAAAATATGTGCTTGTGTGTTTCCCTTAAGGACTTGGTGAACACTGCTGCCAGCACCTTGTTCTTCTTCCTGTCGTCTCTCGTGCTCGCCTGCATCAACCAGAGAACGGGAGCTGAAATAGCTGCAGTGGTGAGTAACCATTACAAATAAAGAACAAAGAAAAACATATGCAGAACAGTTTGTGTTAAAACTGGATCCAAGGAGAGGGAGAGAGCCTTGTCGTGTGACGGTGTACTTTATGAATGTTGTACTGTATAGACTCGCCGTTATTCTAATTATACAATGTACAATGAAATTGAAGAGCTGCTCTTTTCACAGCACTTAAGAACAAAATGTGACAAACAAAATAGTGCAATATATCAGGAAATGGAGTAATATGGCAATAGGGTCACAGTTGTTTCACAGTATAGCGTTCATATATAACAAGTCATGGTGATCACAATATTATTGCAGATCTAACGAATGCCATGCCGCCCTATTGCTGCAAAAATGTCTATAGGTCTACTGATCCTTTGTGTCGTCCTGCACATCAAAACAAGACAGGAAGTCTGCCATCATGTCCGTATGATGGTTCTTTTCGCAGTGTTGTGGTTCTATCTGCAACGCTGCTCACAAACATTTTTTTTTTAGAGATACTGTGATTCTGCTAATTCCTTCCACTTGTACGCAGATCTTCGGCTTCCTGGTCACAGGTGTTTATGGGATAAACACCTTCCTGGCGGTACGGCGGTGGCGCCGTGGCAATGGGTGTCAGGCGGCTCAGACCAGCGAGTACACTCGAGCACGTACAGCATCTCGCGGAGAAATGGAGGCACGACCTGAGCTCGCATGAGCGCCACGTTTGACGGTCTAACAGACTTGAGAGAAACTATCAGCAGCTGGCTGAGGGGGGGGGGACGCGACTTCTGCCTTCAGGACGGCATTTCATTAACTGTGTATGTGTGTGTGTGGGGGGGGGACAGCCGCCACATGCTTTTGTCTTCTCGTCGCAACACTTCAGTCGTGCTTCGTGGCCATCGGGCACTGAATCGCTCTTTATTTACAGCCACGGAGCAGCTCTGGGTTCTGCGTCATCGTGATACCGGCTGCCCCCTGTGACATTTAGGTGGAAAGGCAGTTTCACAATTGGAGGCGTGCTCTTTAAAAACATTTTTGTCCTGGTCTTATTAAAGCAGTGTGAAGGATGACCTCCGCACCAAGCTGTGCTATAAGGCTGACGGGACCCAACTGTGCATCGGCTTTCAAGTACAGGCTTACATTTTTTTTTTTCTTTTTTTCACTGTGAATGAAATTGAAGAAAGACAGCTTTTTGTACAGTTTCAACTTTTACTGCCGTCTGTGGTAATAAACGTGACCGTGGATGCAAGAAGCCGCTGCATCAGCAGCATCTCCGAACCTGCAGTGCAACAGAAGCACCGTGACTTTAATGTTCTTTCTTATGAGCTTTGGAATGCTACCTGCGAGCAAGGCTGCACATGCTGACGCTTGAGTTTATTTCGACTTTGTCTGGGCTGATTAAGAAATGCCTTCAGCATGCAACCTTTTGCCACCTGTCAGCAATTAGAGTCACAGTACAGGGTCGTTTTCAACAGCAATAATGACGGGCAACACAAGGTCCAACCCTTCAAATGAGTACAAAGACTTTTCCACAATTACGGGCACAAAATAAAAATTTACAATGTTTCATTCCATTGGTTTTATGGACATAATTTCTCCTAAAACAACCCCCCCAAAAAAAATCTAAATTGCTGTTCTAATTCTGCCAGCCACTAGTTGCTTGTTCTTTGTTTCCCTTTGATTTGACTTTTGCACACGTCCATGGCTTCAGGTAACGCCTCCATTAACTGTACATCCAGAGAGTTTTCCCGAGAACAACGAGGCGCTAACACAGTAAAGCCCCAATGCCTTTAGCCGACACATTGAATCTCAGGTATTGACACTCCTTCCATATTTACTTCTTAAAAACCAACAGTAGAGATCACGGGGTGCCTCGACCTGAACGCTGTATTTCTCGATGCCTTCCCAATCATCAGGCGTGACCAGACTGTCGTACAGAACAGAATCACCCAGTGGGATGGAAATAAGGTACATTAAGTTGAAATGTGTGACTGTGCGTGTATATATCATAGTATATATTAACACAACCTTCGTGTATTATATCGCTGTCATTCCACATCGCGGTTGTTGTGAAAGTCATTCCTGCAGAGTACAAAGTGACTTTATCATTCCTGTAACTGTAAACGATGAGCATCATGCAGAGCAGCATCACATTTGCTTTTAAAGTGACGAGAGAGAAATATTGAAATACACCTTATACCTCTGCAAGACGTTGGGGCGCAGGGACGAAAGCAACTCAATGGCGCCATCATCTGGTCTCCGTGTGATGATCAGCGCATTGTCTTGAGTGTGTGTTGCCCACAGTGGCTGAGCTCCTGAGCGAGCCTGAGTTGGATAAAGCAGTACGGAGGATGATTGGATGGTGGATAGAGCAGTGAGGGACCCCACATGTTGTTTAGCTGCAGAGATCATATCAACACCTTCCTAAACCTTTAAGCAAAAATGATTGTTTTAGTCTAGATTTTATGTTTTGATTTTAAGACTTTAGCTGTCAGTTTAAGAGGGTGATGATTTATACGTGCTCGATTAATCAAGCATTTTTCTCACATTTTAAATAACTTATCCCGATTTAGATTTTTTTTTTCTCCCCATCTCTTGGTTTTGTGACTGTAGTTGTATAAAAGGACAATCACATTTATATTTATGTCTATAATTTACATTGATGGATTTAATTGACACTATAATAATGCTCACATAAAGATTTGTACAGCAACAAAAATCTTCCGAGTGAATTATGTCGTTTGATATAAACAGAACACACTCATTTTCAAGCTGCAGCTCTCTTTGTGTATAACCATGTATTATGGAAAAATCTATTTATGAGAAAGGAATTGAAGTCTTTTTACCAGACTGTTATATACACAGCGAAGACGATTTAGTGTGAAGGGAAAATCTGACGTGTGATGCTCTCCCGTTTCATTTTAATCCTGTGTGCTTTTATTGACGATTAAAACAAGGTCTGTCTCGTGCTGCATGGAGCCGCACTGTATTTTTGTATTTAAAACATTTTCAAAAGGCTTCACATCAGTTTATAGTGACAAATGAAATAAAATGGCATTACTGCAAACTGAGTGAAGTTTTGAGTTTTTGTTCACACAAGGCAAACACTTTTTTTCACAAAAAATTCAACCAAATCTCATTGATTTAAATGCTTTTGATTTAGTGTACAGAAAAGGTATTGAGATTTGATTTTCATTGATAACCAGTCAAAACCACCTGTCGCAAACTACAACATCTCATTTTTAAGGTACATAAATCATGTTAAAGTGACTTGCATTGTTAAGAAATACAACTAAACTATTTACCTTTTTTTAATGTACCGTATGTATATTTGTGCATCATACAAATCTTTATTTCCAAATACTTTCATATGTTTCGCTCTGCCGATTACTCACCTTTTAACTTATTCTATCCAAAGGATTTTTTTTGCTTTTGTGTAAATTTCAAAACAATACTCGGATGAAAACGAACCATAGTTTTCCCATAGGTTCTTAAACATCAACAATGGTTGAAGTTCCGCATCATTTTTGATTGTCGCTGACAATGAACCAACAGGAGACTCAAAAATTAAGACACAAATTGGCGAGAAAAGGCTCAAGCGCAAGAAAACGAGATTGATTTACCAAAACATGATTCACATACATATTTAATTCAGGAAAAAAAGAAAACAAGAACACACCTATTGATCTACAAAGTTACACACAAGCACACACATTTGTGAAAACACATACAGTAGACGAGCATTAAAACAAGAGTTTCTCATATTTTGAGTTACTTCAATTAGGTGCTTGAATTCACAATAAATCTCCAACATAAAAATATGAGGATGTAAAAGACACACTGAAGAAAAGCTGTGTACACCATGGCAGAGGAACTGAACGGTCAAATTTAAAACTAATCCCATATGTTGGAAATGCATTATTGTCGGGATAAGACATGTAGACAATGGTTGTAACCAGCCAACCAGTTTTTTGTATCCCCTCTATGAAACGGTTGAATAAAACTATAAATTGACCAATGATAAATAAGATTTGACCATATTTGTGACACAATCGTATTATTAGTAAGTTAGTAAACATTGATCGACTAAGTTCATCCTCAGAGGGTCACAATAAATTCCCAAAGGGTAACATTCGGTATTATTTCAAAATTAAACACACCATCCCACATTTCAGTCATACAATCAGTATAATCAGACTAAACATTGTCACAGCTTTGTTAACAGATCAGACTGATAGTGGCATTTACATTAAACCAAATGCTCCTTCTGATGAGCTTTTTCATAGTAAAATACATGTACTGAATACTAAAAAAAAAATCTGAATAAAATAGTTTTTGTTGTCTGGGCATGATTTGTGTGGTAAATGCACCTGACGAATTCCTTAAAAGAACAATTCAACAACAACAACAAAAAACTAGATTTTTCTTGTCTTTCTGCAACCGTGATAAGCTTCTAAAACTACAGATGAACACATGAAACAAACCACCATGTGATTTTTCTACAATACTGGGTATAAATGTATAAATGTGATGCCGCCGCACAGTGAACACGTGCAGGTGGTAGTGGCCGATGGCTCAGCGGTCGTCGTTTCTCCTGCACAGATGTCGTCTTGCCTGCCGGCGCTTCAGGATTCAATCTGAGTCCGAGTCTGAGAAATCTTCTACAAAACACAAGTGGAAAAACAACCAGGTTCAACATGACACCCCTCTGAATCAGTTTCATGATATATAATGCTTTAACCAGAGTTCATAAACGTTCCTCTGGGAGGGTGAAATATTATAAACACGTATTTAAAAATGTTTTTTGATGTCTTTTACGGTGTGCCTTTAGTCACTCAATGACCCTGATAACCTTTGAGTTTATTTATTTATTTTACTCTGTAGCACTTTGAGATTGTTAAAATTTAAAGTTCATTACAAATAAAATCTATCATCACCGTCATCATTATTTTTATTATTATTTTGAGAAACTATCATAGTGCTGAGTCAGACACTCAAAATGATTTCCTAAATTAAATAAAACAGGTAATATCCTGGAAGGGCTTTTATAAAACACTCTAAATACTATTAAAAATACATTTCAAAAGGAAGTCTTGACTTTGAGTTGTCCTCACACTGTAATTCATCAACTTCTGCTTCTTCCGTATCAAGAATATAATCAGCTGTTTGGGTAATTTTGTTGTCACTCTGAAACAGTAGACTTATGTGGGCTCCAATGTAGGGAGTAAAAGTAAAAAGTATTTTAAATATGTTATGCAAAGATACTTAAGTACAGTGGAACATGACAAACAGGGCAGGGGTTCATCTATTTGTACAGTTTTACGCTTTGTAATTTAAAATGTCGCCAGGAAGAAGGAGATGAAACTTCTCAGAGTTGAGTCGAGTCAAACTTAATTATAGAGCCGGTTTAAAAACAACAGCCCCCGACCAAAGCCCCTGAAGTTAAACAGAGTGCAGAAGTGACTGCAGAGGCTTCAAGGAAGAACTGAAACAACTCCAACACGCCGAGAGAAAAATGTAAACGGAGACGGTTTAACGCGCACAACTTATCGCAGGGTTTAGAAGAAGCCGGTGAAACAAACACTAGAGGCTGTTCGTCAGCAGATCTAAACCATGGGGATGGGAAATTAGGACATCTGGACAGTTTATAGATAAACATAAAATCTTACAAAAAAAAAATCAAACAGACTGAAGGGAAGTCATGACGAGCAGCTGGGATGTTTTATTTCTGTGGAAGAGGCCAATATGTTATAATCTGGATGTCTCGTATAAAATAATTAGGATCCAACTGTCATACATTCGATAACACATATTCTATATTCCTTTACAAGTGATGGGTTCTAATCTACAGTTAGAAGTTAGCCAATTTTCCACCAGTGGAAGATGTTGGCTGGTTACCTATAAAACCTTTAGAATGTGTATTTCCTCAAATAGCCTGACAGGAGAGCAGACTGTGGCTGAGTCATTCCGTTACCTTGCTGCCTGGACGGCTCCTCATGGGACTCCCCTCCCTGTTTCAGGAAACCGGCCAGCTCGTTAAAAATTAGATAAAAATCTAAAGCGAAAGCGATGGTGGCGATAAACCCAAATATCTGCGACAAAAAAGAGAGAGCATGTGAAATGACTCCAGGAAGACAAACGCGTTGTAATATGACTGGGAGTTGCTAGATTTTGGTGTATTATTTGCAGTGAGCAACACGTTGACGATGGTGTCTGTTTAAACTTTACCCCGGCTGCCTTGGAGGAGCCGTCGGCGTATTTAGACACGGCCATGATGGAAATAATGAAGAAGATTATCGAGGCAGTCACACATCTCATGAAGTCCTTGGAGGGGGGGGGGGGGGGGGGGGGGGGGGAGAAAAACAATCAGTCACAGGCTAAACTCTATGCTGCTGCCGTGACGCTGGAAGACTCACCATAAGCGGCCAGCGGAAACCCTTAAACTTTTCATTGAATTTGGTGGAATAGGCGAATAACAAGAAGACAGCTGCCAGGAACTCCAGCGCCGGGACGGTCACGAAGGCTGCGGCCGTGGACGCCGCGAAGCACACAAACGATATGAAGGAGAGAACCTGCGAAGGCAAATTTTGAACCCGTGGAAAACGTTGAGTTACTTTTGTGTCGTTTAATAGGTGAACACTTTAAAGTTAGAGAGATTCGTCAAGCCAGCGGCAAATGTAAAGTTCTTTTTAATCCAAACAAGCTCCTCGGATCTCCATGACAACACTCCTGTGCCCTGAAGCGGCGAGTCTTCAGGCCCACTTCCTGTGAGGAGATACAGCTGTAATAAAGTCAATGTTTATTCACACGAGCCCGTACACTGTCACACCCAATCCTTCTCTGTGGCTCCCGCACATGAAACACACAAAAAAAGCTCTAATTCTAAAAGGTGTTCAAACAACCGCTTTACAGGCTCTTAATCGCAGAGTCAGGAGACTTGAGCCTAACGGGACTTTGAAGCTTTCCATGAGACGAGCTGGACGCGTCGTATCAGCACGAGTGAGAGCAAGTCCAGACGCCGTAATCTGGAACAGCCCCGGCCATCTTGTCTTTGTCTCAGTCAGTTATCCTGCACCGGCCCTGAGGGCAGGAACTCCCTCTGTCTGAACCCCCAGTGCTGCAGCTGCTCCTCTAATAAAATGCTGTCGCTGCTGCTGCTGAGCAGCATCCTGTCGGGGAAATAGAAGATTTCCCTGGAAGACGACGCTTACAGGTAAACGACAGATGGCTTACTCGAGCTGCACCCTCCAACATGTTCACAAGTATATGTGGGATGCTGGGATCATTATTGTGTCTTGATGGTTTTCTTTAAAATGTACTCTTCACTTTAGTGACAAGATTAATGCTATATCTAATTATCTCATCTCAAAAACAGGAAAAAAACCAAAATCCAAATAAATTATATTCGGCAAAAACAGAAAACGATCATATAAAAGGGTTTCTAATCAACTCCTTTTGCAGTGTCTAATAAATTTATGCTTTTCTTGTTTTATGAGACAAGTCAAATTAATTTTCAGCTTTTAAAACTCGCGAAACATTTAAACCCCATGTCAAAACAAAACAAAAACAAAACACGTCACACTGTACTGAGCTCTTTGTGGTCTAAATCCCCTCAATAGGAGGCAGCAACACTTTACACACATTCACCACTCTTGCACACTCCTTATTAACCGGCTCGTTTGTGTTTTGAAAATGTTTCAAACACTGTAAAACTTTCAGATTCCTTATATGGCCTATTGTTATCTGAGATTGAGAGTGATAATGAGAAAGACACACTGGGTAGAATAATGCACGCTCAGCAGGATACCAGTGACTAATACTCCAAAACATGGCCAAGATATGATGTTTTTCTTCTGGAGTCTCGCACTTCAGTGACTAAGAGCTGATAGAAACGTTGTAATTCTTCAGTTGTATCAAACAGATTAAACTGGTAATGATCATTTATATTTGACAATAGAGTCTAACACTCAGACTTTTACCCACACGCAGTTCGACACGAGTTGTTGCAACTGTTTCATACGTTTGACCTCCAAGTGAAAGTTTCAGATCACTTCACTTATCAAACCACAGTGAAAACCAATTGAGGTTTGGTTTTTTTGGTATGTATGTCACAAAAAGTCTTAGAATAGGAAAAGGGATGTGGTATTTATTTTGTGAACACCCAAAAATAAACTTTCATTGCCCTTCTTTGTCCTGAAAACTAGATGTTTTGGCATCGTAAAGTGAGAAACGCAAGTTCAATACTTTGAAACTAAACCTAGTTTTTGGTCTTTTTCTCCATAGTGACAGACATTTTAAGATTCTTTCCAAGACTTTTTAAAGTCATAAAAGTGAACCGTGTGCTATTTTTAATCTTGAAGAAAAATGTATATGTGATGTGCTATTTTCAAGAAAACTTGATAAACATGTTCATCATATGTCTATTTTCACTTGTTTAATGACTACTTTGATTAAATAAAGTCTCTAATTTATACCTTCAGTCAGGTGACCCTGTGGGGAGTAAGTTAGTAAGAAGTAAACAATGGATTTAGGTAAGGCTGTGGTGTGCTTTTCCAAGGCAAATAAGAAAATTAATCAGTGCATAAGTATCATGCTGTGTCATTATTTACACCAATTTAAAATTCTCTGTCGAGCAGAACTCATGTTAATGTGCTTCTGTGTCATAAACACATCATTTTTAGTGAAAATCAAAAACAAATATGGAAGCTGTCAATGCTAAATGAGTGCCTTTTAAAGAGTTAAATAAATAATCAACACATGAAGTTACAATGAGTCATGTGCTGACTTCATGCTCTTAACTCACATAGGCTGTTGCATTTACAGATTTCAACTCATGATCATTCAACCGCAACAGAAAGTGGCCACACTCATTTCAACGAAAAGCCCCCTGAAACATCATGTTCGACAAGAACCTTGCTCATTTATGTTGCTCTTCCATCACCGGATTAAGTAAGGGGGTTCATTCTTAAAAAAAAAAAAAAAAAAGCCTATCTATGGCATAATAAAGTTTGAGAGTGTCACTGCTGTACACTCTCTTGTGCTCCCTACATGCACATCGCAGGACAAACTGACAAAGTTTAGCCAGAGGATGAAGGCCACTGTCACACTGCTTAACAGCAGTAAAGAGGCTGTATTGTGCATGTGAGTGCAGGGTTGGAGGGCAAGCTCAATGCTCACACACACGCTCACACACACACACACACACACACACACATACACACACACAGGGGACTGCTGCAGGCTGCAGAGAGAAGGATGTGACTGAGAGGAAGGAGAGGACATCTTTTCTCTGTCTAAACATGAGCTGACTGTCACATGACAATGATGTGAGTGAAGCAAAAAAAAAAAAAAAAACTTTGCAAGTATAGACCCTTCCTGCAAACAACTCATGATGCCCCGGGCTGATCGCACTATAGTCTTTCAACTACTCCCAAAATGCATTGGAAGTGACTTTCCAAACCTTTTGCGTGCGCGCTTTTAAATGCTTAACTCGCATGGGCATTTTCTTTTTAATTATACGCGTAATTTGCGCCGATCACAGACATGACGCACACGTTGACAATGACTTTGCAGTGCGTTTATAAATGTTTAAAGTTTAAGAAATGCCTCTCACGGTTCTTATGAACCCATCCCACGCCCCCATTCACTAATCAAAAACACTGAATGACCTAAAAAAGAAATATGACTCAGAGAGTGTGTACACGTTTGCGCACTGAAACAAAACTATTGAAGACGCACTAAAGTATCTTACTAGAGGAAACAATCGTTTTTTTTTCTTTCTAGCTGGTTTCAGTTGTAGGTGTGATTTCTTACCACTTCAGCAATCAGCAGCATTCCCTTCCTCGAGGTGGAGAACTCTCTGCTCGGCAGAATGGAGAGCAGCACAGTCTGGCTCTGGCGCGGCCGCGTTCCGGCGGGAGCCTCCATGTCCCCCATAGTGTGGACAAAACAAGGATCAAGTCTTCTGGAAGTTCCGATCGCTGTGTTACAGCTTCAAGGGGGGGGGGGGGGGGGGGAGAAAAGAAAAGAAAAAGATAGCCCCCTTATGGAGGCGTGAGGCTTCTTCTCGGAGGTGGAAACGGAAACAGTGACAGCGCGGAAACGCTCCCAAAAAGCGCAACATCTGCTTTCTCCAGATGTGAAATGTGATGCCCTCAGCTGCCTGCAACACGATCTCAAACACTCACTGAGAAAACGAGTTCAGAGTGAAATGATTAATTATTTTTTATACAAACAAAACAAAGACAATAGTTGCACACTTTATATAAAGCCCTAGCAAATTTCATTTTAATTCAGTTCCATTTCAGCATTTTAGCAAGTGTTAGACATTAATATTGTCAATAGATTTTAATACTTAACGGATCAATGATATCTTATGTTGCAAAGAGAGAGAGAGAGGGAGAGAGAGAGAGAGAGAGAGAGAGAGAGAGAGAGAGAGAGAGAGAGAGAGAGAGAGAGAGAAGGAAGTCTGATTTCCATGAAGAACTATCTCTTTTTGTCCAGTTCCTTAAAGAAAGTTTTAAAAGTCCAGCAGCACCATATATAGAATTGGACAGAAATAGCCTCCACCATCTGCAACAAGTTAAGTTTTGAGTAAGGACTGACAATAGATATAAATACAATACAGAATATTCCAAACCTAAGCCATAAAATATGGGTCTGATGTAAAGCATATACACATTTCCTGCTGTATAGCCCAACAAATCCTCTGTAATTCACTCTTCATTGATTCCTCAGCGATTTGCTTGATTCTGTCCTTCGTTTCTTCGTTTGTTGAATGTGAGGTTCTTGAATAGTGTGTAGCTCTCCACACCATGCAGTGTAGCAGATATTAAACACAGTACCTGAAAACAGAAAGCAGATCTTAGAATAAACACATTTCACTGCATTACGTCAATACATCTGAGCTCCAGTTTGAAGCTGTGGGCGACTGGAGTCATGGCGATAACAATCTGGGTTCAGCCGCAGTGGGAGGACACCCATAGCTTTGGGCCACAGAAAGCGAGTCTCCAGCACTCAGGTTTGATTAAGTTGAGATTGTGTTATCCAGAGCTGAAGGGCCACTCGCCTCAATAAAAGAGTGGGGTTTTCATAGTATGGGGTAGGTTTCCTTTAGGGCGTCCTCAAACTCCATAGAGAGATTTTTCAGGATCAGGAAGATGATGCCCAACTTAATTTCCATCCCCTTGAATTTTGAACAGAAATTTCAAATACAAAGGAAAAACTGAATGGTAAAACTGGAACCTATTTGAATGAAATACATCATTTTAGAGCAGACTTTATTGTAAGTGTAATGGAGACAGATTAAAATGCTCCAAGCTTCACAGCAAAATCACAGTTGCTGAAAGAACAGCATTAAAAAGTTGGTATGATCTGCGAAAAAAACATTATATATCTGTTCCCTATACTTGATGTGTGACATTATGTTTAAAGTGAAAGAAACACTTCTCACCCCTCCGATCAGTACGCCCGCCACAGTATGTGTCGTCAAAACAATCAGGCTCACGACAATGAGGTAGACCGCAGCAAAGGTTGAATTGAAAAAGTCCTGAGGAGAAAACAAAAGTGAAGCTCTTGAGAAAGAGAAACAAAAAACAACTGAAAACTGTAACGCTTTCTTATATCACAAGTCCTGTACGACCTCATGCAGTTGAAATGTCACTCACAACAAGTGGCCAGAAGAAGAGTGTCAGCTTCTTGTTGAACTTGAGCAGGTGAAGCAGCAGCAGAAATAAAGTGATGAGGAACTCAAATACAGTGACGACAATGTACTCTGGCACGGAGGTGACAGCAAAGCACACAAACGCCACGAACAGAGTCACCTGCAGGAGAAAGGAGGGAGACACATGTTGTTGAATCACATTGCCAGTTCACAATGGCGGCAGTGGAGGTCTAGGGGTTAAGGAAATAAAGCAAGCTGTTATTGTGATGACAATCTGTTTTAGCCTTTATTTCTCAATGTTTGACATCAGCATCCTTCACCCCTGAATTGTTCAGGTTGTGTTAAAAAAAAAAAGGCCTCCACCATAAAAAACTGTGCAATGACCGACTGTGATTGACCCAGGTCACAACACATCATCTAACTTTAACTAACAAACTTTATTAACTTGTGGTAATCGTCACCTTTAGGTGAACTGAGTCGCTGCTTTAGCTTGTAAGCTCTATAAGAAAGTGTGTGACATTACTCAGCTGCCCTTTTTCTCTTCCTCTTTCGGAGTTGTGCAGTTCTGGTTAACACACTGAAGCAGTTTCAGTATATGTCTGCGTCTAAAAGTCAAATGTTTCAAGTTACATTTACTCACCATCTCGGCCACTTTCACAATTCCTCTCCTGGATCTGAGAAAAGTGATATTCAGGTCCATGGTCTGGGTTTCATCTTGATTGTCTGACATTGTGCTGCGATTTCATATGCAAAAGACGACTCACGGTCCATTTCCTGAAACATGCAATTTCCTTTAAAGCGTCGTAGGAAACCATTAGGGTGGACATGTGCAATACTTTTATAACAGCAGCTGAACGGAAATACAAAAATATATGTGCACTTAAACCTGTAAAGAACTCACTGTCAGACTATCATCTATTCTAGTATCTGAGAAGCTGCATGGAGAAGTTGGTTATTTTTCTCACTTTAAAAAAAAAAATTAATGTATTAATATATATTATATATCAAAGGAACAATTGTTTTTTTTAACAAAGTCAGAAGATTGTACTTGAAGAAAGTTTTCAAACATCACAGTTTATATAAAAATAATCTGATGGAAGTAATGTGTTTGGTTTTAGGCATTTAAATGCATTTATCTCATACGCACATGTATTAATATGGCCTCGACACACGCACACACACACAAATTATTTTTCTTGAAGTAATTCCCTCCAGTCTGCATTCATAGTTAAATAGGTTTTATTAAAATAAACTTTCATTGGTTAAAAGATACAGAATGAATCCAGCAATACAACTTTAAGTTATTTTGGCCCAGTCAGCATAGAAGCAACACCCCTTCCTCATCAACAGCATTAACACGAGTCTGAACACAGACTCTTATGACTGCAAGCTGAACCTGTGAGGACGTATTACAGCAGCCAGCCATCAAAAAGAACAAGGAAACAACTTTTCCCCTTAATCCCACACCCTTCCCTCCAATAAAAACAATTTGCTGAAGTTTAATAAAAAAAACAAAAACACATTCGACACAAGATCTGTTGAATAAGGCACGTCTTTGGGTTTCTTCCTCTTCTGGTCTCAGTGTGGCCAGCTACACTTCCACGGTTTAGATTTTGGTGCTTTCAGACATTTTCCCAACTTCTCACAGCCAGCTGGCGCCCAGTTCTGTAAAACCAGGTCATGACAACATATTAACAATGTGAAATGACTAAAGACATTATTTATAAGCAGTGCAATGCATTCATGTATTGGAAGAATTCACTTATGAACTTTTTGTTATGCATTATGTTTGTTTCTTGTATTTTGACAATGCTTTTCAATAAAATACACAATTCCAAATACTCAATACAGATTAACAGGATACAAGATGCACATGAAGTTGCTCATGCACAATCATGAAAAGTTGTGGTGGCTTTGGCAAGTCGCCTTTCGATTGGAATGTTACAAGTTCGATTCCCCATCTCTCCATGTCCATATCTTGAAGTGACCTTGAGCAAGACACCGCACCCCAACCTGCTCCCATTGCATGGACTGAACGCCTTGCATGGCAGCCACCGCCATTGGTATAAAGATTTTCCTCAGGGATCAAGTATTTCAACTCAATTAAATTAAATTAAATTAAATTCGGTGTTAATGTACGGCGCCACAGGGGGGCAGTACTACATCACAAATAAATATGAAGCAGCGCTCACTGAAAGACCAGAGGAGACAAAGCCACAGCTCAGTTTTAACATTTTTAACTTATCCCAAAATCTAATTCAAGAAAAGAGCAAGAGAATGTTTTATTCATATTTATGTAGACATATGTACTTTGACCCTGGCCCCCCAAAAAACAATGCAAGTGTCTGAATGTAGTCTTTGTACATGCTGACAGTAGCGGTTATGTGCAACACCAAGAGTGACATTCTTGCAAGTTGAAGACACATTTTCTTTAGTTTATGTGGATCTTACCATCACTGACAGGTCACACATGTTCAACTGTGGAACGCCAGCCACCAGAGTCTTTTTGTGATCCTCCACAACTGGAGAAATGCTTCTCAGCGCATCCTGGTACTCCTTCGTCAAAACACTGCACACACATGCACACAGAGAGTCAAATTGATTTGTACTAAATTACGAGTGATTGATGCATATTCTAGCCTCGAGTCCATTGCATCCATCTAGAGGTTGATATTACAGCTCAAAAACATCCTGCAATATCTTCATCTCAAATCCTCATCTTTGAAAATCTTATTTACTTTTTAATACATCTTATGTATCCTTTTCGTCCATTTCTTTGTCTTCCTCAGTTACAACTCCTCAGGATTAACATGCAAACAATTTGAACACTGTAATTAATAATTATCTTCCTTCAAGTGAAAGGAAAGTTTCCATTTATCCACTTTTGCACTCCAAACGTCATTATATCAGTGTGGGGAAATGGTGTTAACCTTCAGTAACAAATCGGGATCATAAACACACACAAGCTGTCCACTCGGCATCCTTTTGAAAAAGCACACTCAGCAGGGTGAACTACGTAACCCCCATCACATCCCCTGTCTCTCAATTACTGCTGTTGGACACCGGCGAGTGCGAGCACCTCTGTGCATTATTATATTCACAGTGTAAAACACAAGGGCCCTGAAGGCTTTCAAAGGAACGCTGCTCTCAATAGGACCTGTAGGGTTAATGGGTTATGTGTGTGCGTGTGTGTGTTGGGGGAGTGGGCGTCTGGTGGCGTGACACAGGGATAGACAAATATCAGCAGTGCAATTACACCCCTGATACACTCGCCGGCAGCACCTGTGCCAGCCTTCCATCCTCCCTCCACTGCAAACCCAACCCTCTGATTGGCCCCTGGGGAACATGTGCATGTGTGTGAGGTGAAGTGTCAATTAGAGTAATAACCCCGGGCCCTGTCCAGCTCACACCTACCCTCCCTCTTAGATCTCCCACAGGGCAGCAAGGCTTCCTCCATCAGCCAGCACCTGCTCCTTTTGCTTGATACTCAGTCTTTACTTTCCCTTACAATTACTTGACTGGTAGTGTGCTGACTGCAATTAGTCTCTCTCCCTCGTGTGCCACAGTCGTCATAAGCCTGCTGTCGATGCGTTGTGACCCTAACTCATAGGGAGAAGAACCAGATTACTCCCCTTGGTTACAAATCAGACATTCACATTAAATTGCTTTAGTTATCTAAAATCGCAAATGCTGCTTTTGGCCGATCTTGATCAGCAGGAAGGATATTTCATTCCCCTCCTATCTATGCCCGCTACTGATTGTAGTGATTCATTTTGTGATAAGTGATGAAGCGGCTTAATAGAAGTAAATGTATGAGATATTTATCACTGCTGTAAGTATTCAATTTCTCCATGCAAGTGTGCAAACAAAGAATGCCATGTACTGAAAAAGTTGCATGAGACACAAAAAGTTTGCCATCGTTTTGTCTATGCACTGAAAATCTTACAGTGCACACCTCTAAATCAAATACTAATAATACCATTTGTTTATGCCCCCTCTGCAAACAAATAATGAAAAGCCCACAGTCAGCACAGCTCATTATCATGATTATAACCCTTAGCTTACTAGTGTAGAGGCAAAATCTGGAATAATAAGCAGCCTGTATGCAAATTGACTCTTTTGATTTATAATGTATGGCACCCAAGGGGGATGGGGGCATTGCTCAGGTGTGTCACCACTCTGATTACTGATTCATAACACTATTGCAGGAACACACACACACACACACACACACACACACACACACACACACACACACACACACACACACACACACACACACACACACACACACACACACACACACACACACACACACACACACACACACACACAGAGCAGCAGAAGGTGGGGGAATTGAGGAGACAATCAAATACATCTGTCCTGCCTACCCCTCCCCTCCGCCTTTTTCTCCACCCCGGTGGAAATTGAGCACTTCAGTGAGGACTATTGATTGGGGATACAAGAGCTTGGTGGCAGACAGCAGATGAGGCCAGACTGTGCAGGGCTGCCTGCAGTGTTAAGGCTGGGACTACACTACAGATGACCATGGGCTCCGGGGAGACGAGCGGAGGTGGGTGGTGAGAAAGTGGGATGTGTTAATCTTGTGGCATTAGGCCACCGACAGGAAGTAAAAGGCCTTAGATGAGCCCAGTGTTGCTTCAACCTCATGGAGTTCACACACTTGCTTTGGTCTGTGTTTCATCCGGCGCAGATGGACCACCAACACAAGCTTTCTCATCCTTTAACTCCACTATATAAATACATCCACCTGACAGTCAAAGCCAGGCCTCGAGTCAGAGATCAGTTCTCAAAAGAAACCTCACTACAAACCTGACAGTCCCAAAAAAAAAAAAACCTTTTAGATTGCTTCATAATATTATCCACTTTCTTCTTTTGTATCTGAGCTAGCCTGGGGATTGTGTATGTGTGTGTGCTCTTTGCTATATCACAGCCTGCGACAGTAGTGAAGGTATGTGTGCAGACAGGCCCTACATCATCTTAAGTGGCTCTTTAGGTGCCGACAGAGATTAATGATGGCCAGGCAGCCAGTCCAGCTGGGGGACCTAAGAGCACACGGACAAAACACACACGCACACACACAGACACGTATGTGTACACACGCACGCAGACACACAAACACGTTTAACTAGGATGGAGGAGAATAGTCCCAGTGGATGCGGAGGGACAAGAGCTGAGTGGCGAGAAGTGAGCTGGGATGCAAAATGGTAAGTGGAGAGAGAAAAGGTAAAGGTGGGGGGGGGAAGTAAGTCTGAAAGTTTGGAAAATAAAAAGAGATAAGGGTAAAGATGGGTACAAATTGAAGAATAATGCTGCAGGACCACAGTCGGGGGGGTCAAAGAGTCGTGCATAAAGGTGACCTTGGAGACAAACTCACTGACCTCTTTCTGTAGTGCGTGTGTGTGTGTGTGTGTGTGTGTGTGTGTGTGTGTGTGTGTGTGTGTGTGTGTGTGTGTGTGTGTGTGTGTGTGTGTGCGCGTTTGTGTGTGTGTGCGTTTGTGTGTGTGTAGCACTCAGCAGAACACATGGCTGCATATTGATTGGTTTTTGCTTCTTTTTTTATTCTTCCAAGTGAATAGCAAGGCTAAAAGGTGGGCAAATGAAAAACAACATTAATGTTTCATCATCCAATCTCACTCCAGAACTGAAAGGAGTTGGAGAAGGAAGCAAAGCAGGAGATGAGGCCAGAGTGACATAAGATAAGCAAGAGCTGCAGACAACAGAAAGGAAAGGTCAGTGCAGCAGGTTTGAGGACAATGCCCCAAAATAATATCGTCTCATTTTCTCTGAAAAAGCCTATTAAAGCTGTGCATTAAAAGTAATTAATAGCAGCGTTCATCTGTGCTTGCAGCATTTTTCAGTTCAATCTTGGCCGCTTGTGTCCTGAACTCCAAGTGATTCTTAACTCTCCTTAAACAGCACTCACTCTCAATATAGACCTGAACAATTTATCTTGCAATTTTAACCTGCAGCAGTGCACTGGAGGGCTGAGGGCCAGATAGTGATCTTTAAGGAGCTGTTTGCAATCACAATGAAAAGGGTGTAATCAGGCGCACTCCAGCCGAGTGGATCAATCCATCGCCTTCGTTTTCATGCCACTGAATCCACATTGATCTGAGACACATTCTATACCTAAGCCAAGCCAAACCTGTCGGTGGACACCTCCTTTCTACACCTTCGCTCTTCTCCTCTTGTCCGTGAACTGACCTGAGAGGGAACTTTTCTCCAGGATCGCGTCCCAGGTGGAAAATGAGCGGCTGCATTGTGTGTTCAGTCTGATTATGTGTCGTCACACCTGGCACATCCTGACCGGTACAGAAGTTTATACCCTGTAGAAGACACACAAGAAGGTTGTTGTAAACAAAATTAATGACAAAAGTGCACATTAATGCCAGTGAACAGTCAAGGGACTCACTATAAGTGAAGACTTCACTTCAATGTCATTATACAGAGGAAAACACATTTGATTCTTTTCAACTGCTCCATTTTTATAGGTGTCAACAAAAGAACATAAATTAGTTATAAAGGTCAGTCTTTCTCTAAAAAACAATCCAACAAACAAAAAAGAAAAAAATCAGAGGTCAGTCCCACAGTTTTGTTGTTATGTAACTTGCAAATTAAAATATACAGAGCAATGAAAAATGAATCATATTAGTACTTATTCCACACATTTTCAACCACTTTATTCAATTAAAGGTCACGGGTCGCAAGGCACTGGATGGTTTTGGGCAAAGGCAGGTTATGCCCTCAACAGTTTGTGAGTTCAACACAGGGCAAACACAGAGAGACAGACAATCAAATAGAATGTGCAATTCAGAATCACCAATGACACTCAAATACACATATATATACATATATATATATATATATATTTTTATTTTTTTTTATGTGGGAGGACACTGGAGTACCCATAGAAACCCCATGGACACACAGGAACAACATGTAATGAACATTATTGCTGTGAGTAACAACTACAACACCAGGGGGCTCATGTCACCATTTTGTTCTTTATGTCCTTTGGAAATAGTGCATGAAGTATTGTACTATTATCACTGGTCTATATTTGATGATTTTATAGATTGTAATTGAAACACCTGTAAACACCATACTGTATGTGTCGGTGCTTTGTGTGTGTGTGTGTGTGTGTGTGTGTGTGTGTGTGTGTGTGTGTGTGTGTGTGTGTGTGTGTGTGTGTGTGTGTGTGTGTGTGTGTGTGTGTGTGTGTGTGTGTGTGTGTGTGTGTGTGTGTGTGTGTGTGCGTGTGTGTGCGTGTGTGCAGAATTAAAAAAAACTGCAGAAAGGATCCAAGTGTTTAGATTTAGGATTCCAGCCACCTGTTTCATTGAACTGAATGTCTAATCCCAATGTGGTATGCTCTATATGCATATTGTTTTCCAATCTGTTGTGCTAGTTATGCAGCTACTATTGGCACGTGTTGAAGGGAAGCCACTTGTATAAAACAGAGGACTTTTGCAGCCTCCTTCTCATCTCTCCATGCCTTCGCTCCTGCTCTCTCGCTCCATTCTCGGGAGCCTGGCAGTGATCGCAGCCTGATTGAGTCACACTCAGTCCTCCAGAACCCCCTGGGGATCTGCCCCTCCTTCAGCACACATGCACATACACACTGTAACGCTCACGCATTTTGATGAGCACAACTAATATTGAAAAGGCATTCGTCTGTAAGGCAGTGTTGTTGCCCCCCTCTGAGGTCGCTCAACAGAGCACCTCGAAATACATACAGAGGAGAAAAAAGAAGAGTCAGGATAGATACCCCCGACCCTGCGGAGCTTCCACTGATCCAGACATGCCTTCCAATCTTTTGAAGCCAGCAGCTTAGAAATTCAGAAAAGATTGGGGGGGAAAAAACTCTTCCCAGAGGAGCAGAGAGAAAGGCCTGCTGCTCTGGATATCACAAGACGCCACCACTGTGGTCATTAACACATCAACAGGTGGCAGGAGAGTCTTACAAAAAGGCAATATTTAGTGTGTTCCAGGAACTTGTCATTGCATTGGCTCCCTATCTCATCTAGAATTTGTTCTCATCTTGCCCTCTTTGCTCCGCATCCCTGGAAAAGCCGAAATCTACCACAAGGAACTTCTCACACAAAAAAACCCCATCAACCCACAGCCTCAAATCACAAAACACAAACCTCCTCCAACACAGATCCCGAGCTTCTGACTGTGCAAGAAGGGACTTTCAGCTCAGCTGAAGCTCCGTCACTGACCACCTGATGGCTCCGCCGTCTGTACACGTTTTTGTTTTTTTTTAAAGGACTAAAGATCAACATTGTCTTGATTATTTGATCTCTTTAACAAAATGATGTTTGTTTTCATTTACTTGTAAGATCTTTAGTGAGATTCACTAATATTATTATTATTATTATTATTATTATTATGTGACCAATGCAGCTGAGAACCACTAAAATTAAATATGCAGTTTATATAAATGAGCTGACATTTATGACCCATGGCTAAAAATCAATGCTTAAAATTGGTCAAATATATATATGCCATACAGGGTACAGCTGACACGTCTCCAAATGGCACCTGAGAAAGACTGTTGATCCTCCTCATAGGTACATCAGTTCAACTCAACCAAACTATTCACATTGTTGTTCTTGAACCTCTTCCTGAAAGCTTATACTGCCGACTAAAGAGAGTTGCTCCGTGGTCAGAAAAGAAGAACTGACCTTATCCCTGAAAAAAGGAAGGATTTTTTTTTTTTTTTTAATCAAAAATGGCATAATTTTTTTTTTTATGAAATGGTGAAATATGTCCAACATAACCTCACTTTCGTGGACACAAAGAAGCATGATAGAAAGAAGACAAATAAACTTCCATTACATATAATGATTTAAGTCAAGATACCTGTTCTAAAATATGAATGTTTAAATGATTTGGCACATTTTTATTGCTGAACCACTTCATTCATACACCAACAATACCTGCTTAGTTCCCCAATTCAGAACTTATTATTGGATCATGAGCTTGGCCAGTGATGAGAGTTCATTTCATGTCCTATCCCTTCAAAATTCTTTGCCCACTACACCATTGTTTAATGACTAGCTATGAGTCAGTTTTGATTTATAGCTTTACGAAGTGTTCCACAAATTTAAAAAAGCTACTGCTGATGTCACCAAGTTCATTTCCGTCGTCTAGGTTACTCAGTACTCCACGTACAAAGCCACTGTCACGGCAAACTATATTTTTTAATATTAACATCACTACACTGCCTCAATGGCGTTTGATAAGAGCCATTTAAGCCTGTGAAATTTCTCATTTTCCTCATGGCTGAGCTGCACGGACGGAGCCAGGACAGAGCGATACGTCGCCGAGCTATTAACCTGTAATTTCATTCTTGTTCACAGACACACATCTTCCCTTGTTTATTTTTCATCGAAGGCCAAAAAACACCAAATTATGTTTCAGTGTATTATCAAAAACCCAGGAGGAACCAGGAAAACATATGCATCTTCCAATGAGGAAATAGTTTCACTGTGAATTTCTGCTTGGAGTGGTTAATGTCTTATCTATAAATGGGAGGACAAAGACAAGATTAATCCATTGTTGCGCTCACTAAAAACAAACAAACAAAAAAAAATTGAAACACATGTTCTTTCAGAAGCTGACTTCCAAAACACAAGATTCAAAATCTGACTGCTAGTACACAAGCCATTTGTTTACAGCGTTTATGTTTATGAAATGCATCATGGGCTGCACAAGAAAAACATTGGAGCGATTCAACCATAATGTGTCCTCCATGTGTCGATGCAACCATAATGACAAAATAGAGATTTAACTTTGCCTTGCAGGAACTCGACAGTCGCTCAATGACACGCCTGCACACACACAGAGACGCACACGTACAGACAGACACATCTGTGCAGGGAATCAAACATATATGTGCATGTTTTTCTCTCGTCTTTTCACTCTCTCCTCCGTGTACGCACGCACACACCAATCGATGGGCAACTCACAGGCAATCAGATGCCATTATTTGTGAAGTTCCACTTCAGTTCACATGAGTTGATAAAGGAGGCTGCTATTGATTCAGCGGCCCTGAAGGAGAGAGCAATTTAAGCGACCGATGGGGCATAAAACAAACTGGATCACAGGAAAAGCATAGCCACCGAGGGCGGACAGGTGGACGTGTTTGTATGGACAGAGGAGAGAAAGAGAGACCAAAAAAAAACAAACACTCTCATGCATCTTAGGTGTCAGACCTCTTATTTCTCCAGATATATTTGATCTGTGCTGAGCTGATGTAATTATGGCCGAGCCGTATGATGCCACAAGAAGAAGCAGGGAACGATATGCAAATGGAGGGGAAAATTTCCACTGGAGTTTGAACAAACAAGTCAACTGAGTGATGAATGATGTAAGTTCGCTGATGTGGGGGCTCTTCATTAATATTCATTACACCCTGATGTACACAGCAGTCAACTGATGAGCCATTTTCAAGATAACACCAACAACAGCCAAAGTGTTTGTGTGTTTGAGTCAGATTAGGAAAGACAAAGAAGGAGGAAGTGGCACTGCAAATCAAGGAGTGAGAAAACGGAGACGGGACCGAGCCGAAGTGTTAAAAAATGATTCTTACCTCTTTAAACTCCTGTATTGAGTTGGTCCAGGTCCAGTAGTGTGCCTTGTATTGTCCAATTCTCACAGCCATCATCTCATTGCCGCGGTAATAATATATTGGCCTGTCAAACATGGAAAGAGACAATGCTCTTTTTTTACAAGTTAAATTCTTTGACATGCTTACATTTAAAAGAAAATCCCAGCTCGTGTCAAAAAGCACATTTGTTTTTGTCTATAATAAGTGGTGCAATGCATGTCTCTGAATTTCTGTTCCAGAAATTTGGAAAAAATAGTGTTGCATTGAAGCATCAGCACAAAGAGCTCTGATGCTTTCCAAACAAAGCTCACCGATACAATAACCTATCTCACAGTTTGTTCTCCAGTTTGACTAAAGTCTGGCAAAAAAAACTTTTTACTCTACTGTTGACCAACAGAAAGAAATATCAATTAATGACAGAAATCAGCCATGGAGCTCCAACTATCGAATGCTTGAGACCTTATCTGAACCCTAATAAACTGGGAGACCAAGATCACAGGACTGACCTTAACTGCCTTAATGTCGCTGCTAATAGCTCGTCTCCACTGTAATGTTCTGTGAGCATTTGTGTGTTAGTATTTAATGATCGGTACAACTGGCATGAATACCTTATTGTTGGAGGTATGTGGTTTGCAGTAGACATATGGTTGGATTCTTGTTAGCACGCTTGCCTCAAAGTGAGAATATTCCCGGTTTCCCGGGGCTTCACAGGCATTCTATGTGAAGCATTTCCCCCCTCTGTGTGCATAGGTTTTCTGCAGGGACTGGTTTCCATCCATATGCTTCAAACCAGCATCTGAGGTTAAGATGCATGTTTTTACATTCGCCCTTGAAGGCATGTGAGTATGTGTCACTCTCTCCGTTTGCCCTGCGATGCCATGGTGACCGGTCTGGAGTCTACCACGTCTTTGCTGACAGTCAGCTGAAATGGGCTCCAGTAATTGTGTAAATCAGTACAAATGATGGGTGGGAGAATGGATGACATGTAACATAAAACAAGACCATGCGGCGGCATAAGAGAGGAAGAAGGGGATCATCAAAGCTCATGCAGATGGACATGCCTATGTTTTTTGTTTTGTTTTTTTTAAACCAATATTAAGTGGAATCATTGCAACCACCATCCTGGATTGTGGCCTTGTCGAGACATAAAGACTTACATGGTGTTATGATTTCAGGAGTAATGTGATTCTGGTAGGCCACTCAAGGCTGACAGATCTGGAGTGAAGGACAGCTGGTGTGGGAGGCTGAGAGGCAGTGACTCCACACACAACATTGGCTCTGCAACCAAACTCCTCGGGTCGGAATGGGTTCTTTCCATAGTGTTGCACAAAGTGAGAGGCGCCGGGCAGGTGTGGTGATACTCAGTCACAAGATCCTGGCTGGGCTTAATGTGTTGCAGGTAGGAAAACTCTGTTGTGCTTGTGTACCCAACAGCAGCTCATAGTATTTGGCATTCTGGGACCAAGTGGGTCAGGTCCTGGGGGGGCTGGAAGGAATTTTGGTCATCCTCAGAGAAATTGCGAGGCACCATCTGGTGGCTCGGTCGGGGATGAAGGGGTCTTGCTCAAGCTGTCTTGGTTGACAAGCCTCCATAGTAAAGCACAGACTTTGGTTACTGTACATTTGGACTGGCAAACTGAGGTGGTGGTCCCAGTTTATGATTCATTCGGCATGAAACCAACACCCCAATTTGTTATCACGACTAAAATAAAGACCACAAGCAACTCTGTGACTAAGTGGTCTCACCGGTCCTCCATTGAGTGAGAGACATTGAGAAGAACTGGTGTCAGGTCAAGTCCGTCCAGTGTTCGGTCATCAGGGGCCTCGATACCAGCCAGAGACAGGCTGGTGGTGAACAGGTCCATGACATTGGCCAGCTGGTGACTCACCTGCATGAGGGAGGAGACAACAAGAAACACACCTGTCAGTTAAACATGCAACATTACCAGTAAGCTTTGAGTGCCAGAATGAAGTTTGCGTTCCCAGTTTCAACATACAGCATTGTGTGTGAACTGATCTTTGAGACCATCGATTAACTCTACCACTGCTTCTCATATCATCACACAATGACTTCAGTCCTTAAATGAAATCAAACTGTGGAAACATGTTAATGCAGTCATGACATGCACCTGTAGTGTTCACGTGTGGCAGACGCATGTCGTCAGTCTCCTCTCTAATCTCTGCATGCAGGGTTTTTAATAAAAGCTGTTTTTTTAAATGAGGTTTTTAGGAGGGAAAGGGGGGAGGAAGGGGAAGGATAGCGAAAACAGAGGAAATAAAGTAGGGAGAGGACGAGGCCCGGGCAAACAGGCGGCTGGAGCCGGAGCGAGCTGCTGTTTTATCTCCTTCTCCCAGTCCCAGTGAAAAGCTTTATTTTATTTATAAACTTTGAACTATTTTCAGATAAAATGCCATTTTTTCGCTGTCATCCTTGATCTTCCGTTCCATTCTCTCCTGAGCGAGCCTTAGAGGGAGACGGCACGCTCACAATCAGATAGTGCTATCAGCCCTCTGCAGCTGCACCGCCATGTGCCGCTGTGCTCCTATCGGCAGCCAGCACACACACAGAAACACAGACACTCTCACACAAACACACACACAGACGGGCTCCTAAGCACTGAAATGAATTCCCTTTTCTTCTGTATCCACAGAACTCGCCACAGAAAAGGCTCCGCAATGCCTTCCATGATCTATCTGCACATCCACACACTTTCTCTCTCACAAACACTAACAGATTTACTCCTTCATTTCTTCAATTCTCTACTTTTTTTTAAGGCCCCCCCCCCCCCCCCCCAGTCTCACACACACATAAACCATTAGAGCAGACAGGACAAAAGGACACGAGGAGATGTCACAGTGACATTTAGATGGTAATAACTTGCAAACCCCCCCAAAAAAACAGAACTTTAAAACTCAAACAGGTCTGACAGAAAAAAACTTATCTTACAACTTGCCAACCTTTAAATCCTTCTTTTATTAGCTCTATCGCCCTTTGCAGTCTATACAAAACTTTTTCTAATCACCCTTTATTCTCTCCTTTTTTTGTCTGACTCATCACTCTCTATTAATGTCACATTTTCTTTCGCACTCTTTACGAGCAGTGATGTCGGTTATCTGAGCAGGCAGTGTAGCTGTCCCCGTCTCTGCCACTCTGCCAGTGTGTCTGCAGCCCGATAACCCAACAAAAGGGATTGTGGTGCTCAACAATGTTGTGGGCCTGACAGCCCACCCACCCCTCCATCTTTGTTCCTACAGTCCTCATCATCGCGGCTCCTCACACCGCCTCAGGCACTGAGAGAATGCTGAATCTGCATCTGCTTCCCACCGGCCATGCGGTCTCATTCCAGTAAACCTTCGCCACCAGATATCAGGATTTAAGTTGACAGGTCAGTTAAATTGATACATTCCACCACTCTAATGAACTCACTGAGAAACGGATTTAGACCCAAGCAGTACTTGCACATACGTACATATGTACATACATACATTCGACATTAAGACCAGCGATCTAAAAAGCACAGTCAAATTCATTGAAGCAGTAGAACAAAAATCTAAAAATAAAAGGTCAGAGTGACGAATTGTCCTTTTTGCACTCCTTGAACAAAGCTTCGAATTTCTTAAAAGTAATCTGATTTTTCAGTCTCAAGTCCAGATGACTATCATTCCACCCGTGTTTGTGATAATGCTTTCAACCTGTTGAAATCAACTTTTACCAATGACTTAGGTAATTATTATTGTTCTCCAGCCCGTTTGGAGCAAAGATCAAATTATTAGTTTTCAATGCACATAGATTTCAGAAGACTACAAAATGAATAGGAGAAGTTCCCATGGTTTGGTCCCTGTCAAAACAAATTTGTAAACCTGGAGAAAAGCAGTACAAAACTGTCCTAATTTAACAGAGAGTAAAGATCAAAATTATCAAAACACACACAGAGGTGTTGTGTGGAGCAAAGCATCAATAGTATTCCCATCGACGTCTAAAACAGTTATCTGCCATTCAAACATCTGATATATGGATGTAAAATCAAGCATATGTCTGCACACACAGAGAAAGTGGTCAATTTCAACACCGTACAGGTGCTGCAAGGCTTTAGCGCTCCTTTTCTCTTTTCCACACCAGCCACCTCTTTTACTTTTTTCTTGCCTTGCTTCCTTCTTTGCACCCCCCCCCTCCCCAAAAACCACCGCCGCCACCACCACCACCCCCACCCCACCCCTCCCCATTCCTTTATCCTGAGCGCCTGGCATATTCAGATACTGAAGTCCTCATTACGGCTCAATCCAACCTCAGCAAACACACAAACAGATTAGCCGCTTAAGACGCTCCCAATCCCCCTCTCCCTCGCTACTCTGCTGTGCTATCAGGCCCCAGCACAACCCTGTGAGATGAGCCAGGGGCAAGGCTTACTGCAGACTGCTGCCTCCGCTTGCTCCTCCACAAAATCCCTCTGCGTCACAGCCCCGTGTCACAGCTGCCCCTAATACAATTAAAAGTCATTTGCAGAACGCACGGGCTTAGGGGATCACAGTATGGGTGGGGGGTGGGTGGGAGGTGGGGGTAAAATTGGGGAATGGGGAGGGTAGAAAGAGAGAGTTGGGACATTAATTCCAGCCAAAAATATTTGAGAAAAGAAAAAAAAAAAAAAAAAAAAACTGTGAAAAAGCACCCACATGCTTTGTGTCCAAAATGACACACAGTTTTCTTTCAGGAGTTCAGTCGCGTGATGGAAGTTGAACACAGTCATAAATAATTGGCAGCTGTGCTAATGGATCAGAATGCATGCATGTAAAGTGGTAAATGATACACAAATTAAACAAAAACAAACAATCGTCTGAAAGAAAGGATTAGTAAAATAATTATTCCTCTACTCTCAACCTGATTCACAATAGTTTACTTTGCCTGCAGCTTTCCAGAGACCGTTTCAGCAGCTGGTTTGATTTAATGGGCAGAACATCAGGAAGCAACAATGGGAATTAAAAAAAAAAAAAACAGTCCCTGGATCCTTCAGTCTTTTCTCTAGAGAACATCCCAGGGATTTAGTGTGTGATCAACGGAGTTTATTTAGGAAGGCAATAAATGACTGAGGCTTTCTTACCGTGCCTTCTTTGATGTTTCCAGGCCACCAGGCAATGGCGGGCTCCCTCATGCCCCCCTCGAAGGTGGTCTCCTTCCCACAGAGGAATGGCCCATTGCTGCCACCTGAGGAATTACGTATGCAAATAAACATACGGCCATGAGTCTCACGCACCATGCATACAAAACAGAAAATACCCAGACAAAAATGAACGTGTGCGTTTGTGTGTATGCATTTCATGCCATTTATCCTGGAGCTTAAAGCTGCTCCGTTGTCTGAGGTGAAGAAGACAAAGGTGTTTTTTTCGACGCCCAGGCTTCGCAGTGATGACAAGATCTGACCCACGCTGTCGTCCAGCTCCATTACTGCATCACCGTAACTGCAACACATTGCAGTTCACCTTCAGGCCTGTATTCATACCCAACGTCCACACGCTGGATATTCATGTCCAATGTCTATACGGTGCTTAAAAGGAGCCAGTGGTTTGGGATTAAACATACCGGCCTCGTTGGCTCTTCCCTAAGAAGCTCTTGGAGGCATAAACCCGGGTATGAGTGGCATCAGGTGCCCAGTAGAGAAAGAAAGGCTGCTGGGCTTTTGTCTGACGATGGATGAATTCAAGTCCTTCCTACAGAGGTGTGAGAAACTTAGGATGTTATTATATATGTTATAAGTTACTTGTTCATGTGCACCCGGTTGAAAAACAAACATTCAATACAGAAGAAATACAAACAGCAATTATTGTTCAATAGTAACACGCAGTGATTAGTAGGTAGTTGATGTTTGTGAGTGAGTATGCACGTTATTGTTATCGAGTTTATTTTTCTTTGTCTTCTATTTCATTCATTTCACAATACAGAGGAATACACCTGACACCGTTGTAATGCTCACAATGAGAGGGTTATTTTACTGTAATCTGTTCTTTTCCAGTCTAATGTTTAAAGTTGAACTTGTCCAGGTGCCTCTGCATTAAATCCCAAATTCAAAAAGGTTATGTTCCGTTTTTGTTTAACATCTCTCTAGAAGTTAGTGATTCAACTGACTATCATTTTACATCAGAGCTCATGATATATATATATATATATATATATATATATATATATATATATATATATATATATATATATATATATATATATATATATATATATGTTATATATGTTGATGTGGTGTTGTTGTTTTAGTGAGCCAAAAATGAATTTTCCTTCTTGTGCAGAGTAATATAATACTTCATTCTTCATATATACTTTATGAAACCAAATGGGTTTAAACTTTAAATATGAAAGGATCCAAATGTTCCCTGCAGTCACTGTCACACCGAGTGTGTCTGGCATGTCGCGTCGTATGCTTCTAACAAATGAAACCAACTCTGCATCACCAGATCTGCTACAGGGAAACGTGAGGGGAGCACTGGCTTACCCTCAAGAAGATCTGAGTGAGGTTTGACTCGCCGGTGATTACGTTGATCTGAAACTCTTCATAGTACCTGGAAAACAAAAGCATTGACACGAATCGTCAGCAACATCTTTACTACTGCAAAGTTAGCCGTTTGAATATCGGCTAAGACCACAAAAATAAATAAATAAATAGATTGTGTCAATAAGCTGATTGTATCTCTATATTTCCATGTACAATGGCTAAAAGTGCAGTAGACGCCATCACTGAGACAAGAGAAGAAAACTTCCTTGTTTGTTGACAGCGTTTGCAGGAGATCTTTGCTGAAAGACGTATTTGGGAAGTCTCTGCGAAGCTGAGCAGAGGGAACTGTTATGAGGTGTTGCTGAAGCGTGGCGCGGCGAGCGCAGAAGCAGTGGCAGGCGTCTCTTCCTTACGCCTCACTTCCTCCAGGTGTCCTCGCACACAGCCAACGCAACCTGCCGTCTCTTGAGGGCGTTGTGTGTCTTTGTGTATACGTGCACGGCTGTGTGTGTGTGTACGCCTGTCCAGGGCCCAGGTATGCAGCGTTGATTAAACCCACGGCTAAGCGAAAAACACGCCCGGCTGCCAGTTCCAATGACCCTGAATACACATATGGCTGTTTTGGGGAAAACAAATGGGCGGAAAATGGAATACACAAGCACAGCTGGTACAGAGAAAGAAGGGGGGAGGGAAAGAGACACTCAACTCATCCAGAGAAGCAGACAGCCGAACTATTCCACTGAGTCATAGGGAAAGATGTTTTTTATAGATTTTCAGCTTCTGTTTGTGTGTGCTGTTATGTATATCTGAGTGCTCCTGAGTGATACTACCTGCCAAGCATCTCGGAGTTGTTGTAGACAGGGATGTTGGGTGTGACGCTGCTGTTATAAGGGCCAAAATGGCAGTTTGGTGCACCAAACCATTCATCAAAACCATTCTCCAAAGGAAGGTACTCCGGTCTGTGGCCGAGATGCCTGTTGTGACAAGTAAAGTGGATTCATACACTGAAATCAACATGACTGAAGGCTCAACTCCCATGATTTTGCATCTTTGAAATCAGACCATCCGTGAAAATTGCACATACGAGCTCATACACACAATTTTTGAGAGCCCCATGTACTTATTTTGCTTTTTAGCTAAAAGGACTTTCTATTTACCGCAGTCCAGTATGTAAAAGAAAACCTGCAGATGTTTGAAGATTGATATAGAGAGGTAACATGTCACTGTGCTCATTCCGTCTGCTTTGGAACTGACAAAGTTTAGTCGCAATTTCTGGAATTGCATTTCTTCACCTCTTCTGGTTGCACAACTGCACAGAAAAACAGGCAGCAGTTGAATTTATTGTGAAAGTGTCAAACTGGGTCAAATTGGGTCTGGGATTTCTTCAGAAAATCCGGGTTCAGTGACTGTAGGTATATTTGTGTTTATGTCTACTTTTATCTATTTGACGATACAATCTGAATACACCTTCTGATCTGTGAAACTTGAACATGGAGTTGGAAGGACTCACCACTTGCCCACTATCTTGCTGACGTAGCCTTTCTTCTTCAGCATCTGTGGTAACAAAATCTCATCTTTGGAGATTCCTCCCACTATATTCTGAGGCGTGTATGCTACAAGACAAGTCCACATATTTATATGTATATAATTCTTTTTTTGTTTTTTGTTGAATGAACATTTAATACAAATGTACCATTTCTGGCGTGGGCGTTTGTAGTGTAGAAACCATTCCTGACAGGCAATCTCCCAGTTAGAAGTGCAGCTCTGGCTGGAGACAAAAAAAAAGATGACAATGACATACTGTTACCCTCAACTCCTAACAGACAAAAAGAATGAAGTATGCATTCCATTATCCTGTATAAATTATCATATGTATATATACTGTAGATATCATCATACTATGCAATTGGTGAAAGGCTTTGATCAAATTGCAATCTGAAAATTGAACGAATTCATGATGGAACTTTGTCCTAATTCTGTTCACGTATATGAGTCAGAATAAGAAAATACAATCAAACCTCAAAGAAAATCCCTGAATTCTGTGAATTGAATTTTTCACAACTAACTTTTTTCATTTTTTTCACTTCATTTATTTATTTCATTCAAAATGAATAATTGAAAACACTCCCTGCAACAAAACATCCAATCTGACACAGTCTGAATGAAAAGGAGCAGAAGTGAAGCTCAGTCTTATGATATCTGTTACCTTACAATCACTTAACATCAGTCTATTATTTTTGTTGATATCCAACTTTCTAAATGATGACAGTTTCACATATATTTTTGTGCATACCTGTACAGTATGTACAATATACAAATACAAAAGCATCATTTTTATGTCTGTTCATATCAAATATCTCACATTATTTATGTCCAAATCTAATTTTCATACTTTTTTTTTAACATCGCAGCTTTTAAGTGTTTCTTGAATGCCAGGAAAGTTCCTGACTTTTTTATTTCTTTCTGAAGTGCATTCCATGAACTAATTCCTGTCACTGTGACATCGTCCCATTGATTTGGAATTGAACCTGGGTTTTTTTTTTTAAGATGTCTGTTCCTTTCAAATTATAGTTCCTTTCTCTTTTTTCAAACCTTTCTTGAATGTTCTTTGGCCATACTTAATTAACTTTGGTTAGATTACTTAGAAACATTACATATCCTGAGCTGAACTTACAGTAAAAATATACATTTTTTAAAAGATTACATACATGTTATTATATTGTTTCATCAGATAGTAAAATGTTCTCACAGAAGAAGAAATACTAGTTTACATCAGGTGCTACTGACTCACATGGGGAGCAGAGGGGGTTGCCAGTGTAGAAGTTTGGGAGGAGCATGCCCTGAGCTGCCATGGCATCCAGGTTAGGGGTTTCTTTGGCGGGGTGTCCAAACACTCCCAAGTCCCCCCAACCCATCTAAAGAACAGAGGAAAGGTTATTACCAAGGGTATATTACAAACCATGATGATCAACCATATTGTGTTTACAAGAAACATCAGCTTTGTGAAGTGATATTCTGTTGTTTTTTTAGATCCGTTTCTACCATCAGAACCCAAATCATTTATCATGAACATACAAATAGTAACACTTTCAATAGCCAATGTTTAATTTGATCACAAATAGATTGATAATAATGTATAAGAAAATTGCATAGGAGTTGCATCTTAATCATATAGCATTTGTATGACTTCAGCTGATGAATGTAGAGTAAACTAGTATTGAGACCATGACCCCAAACAACACACCTGAACACTGTTCGCTTTTGGTTTGCGCTCACTGGGCCACATCATCTCGATGAGGAATAATTTACCGCAGGAAAATCAGTGTAGTTATTGCATGCTTTGCTTTTATATTAAGGATACCTTGGATTCTTTCCTTTTACATTAGTGAGAAAATTTTTCTTTTAATATGTCATAAAACTAACATTCATATAGCAGCATGCAACATAATTGCTAACATACGTAAATAAAGACATATTGATACGGAATATAAAGGGTTGTTTAGTTTAGTTTTAGTTTTGTACAAAATGTATAGTACTTTTTACTGAAGTGGAGAAGAACTCACTGTGTTTAAGAACTACAGTCTTTTGTTGTTGTTGTGTTACTTTAAATATTGCAGAAGCATATAAAAACTTGCCCAATATAGAAGAGGAAACAATCATCAAAACCAATCTAACATACATACATATTAAACATATAAAATATACCATTTAATTAGAATTAGTTAACATAAAGCATAATTCAGTGATCAAGTTGAATTTGTGTCTTGGCCTTTTGTTTTGCATCAAGTTTCTCATGTGGCCGTTTCAAAAAATAGCATTACCCGATCCTGTCCCACAACAACTCTAGTACACATTACTAGTAAAAACAACATGCAGCTGCCAGTGCATACAGTTTTATATTCCAATTAAAGCCACGCGAAGCTGCCTATGTGTTAATCTTGAAGTAGTACATGCAGGTTGTACAAGTTGGACGAGATGTTTTCAGAGTCAATTTCCTGTTAGCCATACATGCAGTGGTTTGCGTCCTCGCCTCACAGAAAGTCATGAGTCGAGAAAGTCATGAGTTCAAATACCAGCCGGGCCTTTCTGTGCTGAGTTTGCATGTTCTCCCAATGTGTTCATAGGTTTTTTTCTGGGTAATCTGGTTTCCTCCCACAGTCCAAAATGATTTATGACATAAAGTAATAATATCGTTGTTCCTATAAGCCATTTAGCATCAGTTCTCATCTTACTCTAAATACCCTGCACAAGTGGGTGAGCTGTCATCACTAACTGATCATCATCTGCACTGCTTTAAGTATTTACCTCCATAATGATTGATCAGATTTGAGTTGGCCAAGAAGATTTTAGAATAAAAGACACGTCAATAAAAATGCCGGCCAGGTCCTGAGCACCCAGGAAGAGAAAACACAAAAACCATAAGAGATGTATGTAGTTTCTACACTCTATGTAGCTGTGATGAAGTGCATTTCCTGTTCAGCATACGAACTAAAGAGCTGAAAATGATAACGATTACAAAGCATAACTTACGTCATCCATGAGCATGATGATGATGTTTGGAGATGATCCATTTGGCAGCTTTTCTGCGACTGAGCAACATATTATAGCAGAGAAGAGAGTGAGAGTTAGTGCAGCCATCAGTACTCAGAATCAGGCTGCAGTGTGATCACGTGACTATCCAGGAAGTGGTTTGTTTATCTTCCTGCGCCAATTCAGCGCAGCGTCTGTGACACATGCGTCTAAGCCCACATTGTGTAGGTTTCTGCTTGAATTTTAATTATTATTTTTTTTCTCCGAAATTACAGTCTTGGTTTGTGTTTGGTGGAGACGTTTGTCGATTTGTGGAAAAATCGTAAAATTGTCTTTAAACTTGCATTATGTTCAGAGACGAATGGTAAAGGTCCCCTAACGGTCAAACATCCGTATAGAACGAAGGTTGAAATTGTTGTGAAGGGAACCAAATGAGATTGTCATTTCAGTAATACTTTGAAAAGCGAACACATTAAGTGTGAAAACGTCGCACAGCCACCTCAGCTCCGGATTTTCCGACAGCCTTGAAAGCACCTCGTCACGTGACAGCAGCTGACAGGAGAAGGAAGAGCAACATGGCGGTGTGCATAGCAGTGATCGCTAAAGAGGTATCAACACCCTGGATTATCATCATTTATGACGATCTAATGTATTTATATATGCTTGTTATGGTCGCGATAGTAGTGCCGAGTGTTTACACGTGCCATACGATGGATTAACACTTGTGAAACTCCCGCTACGAGCTAACATTATCTTGGAGCGACAGATTGTGACATATTTGTTGGGCTTTTTTCCAGGCTAGTTTCATGGTCTACTCTGATTTAGTTTGTACTGTGTGTGCGAGGGTTTTTTTATTCATTGATTTTTTTAACTATTATTATTTCACCAGAACTACCCTCTGTATATCCGGAGTGTGCCCACCCAGAATGAGCTGAAGTTTCACTACACGGTGCACACGTCGCTGGATGTGGTGGAGGAGAAGATCTCCGCTGTGGGGAAATCTTTAGGAGACCAGAGGGAGCTGTACCTGGGTCTGCTCTACCCAACCGAGGACTATAAAGTGTATCCTTTACCCCTCGGTGTGATTGCAGTTCCTCCAAGCCGTTGATTTCTATCAAAAACTCGTCAAATCACTGGAGTTAAATCTGATGTCCAGGTACCTTCTACTGAAGGAAGACGACAATCAACGTGTACCACAACTGTTTTGGTAAAGGTGTTGACATACTTTTAAGTAATTGCAGCTTTCTATCCAGTCAAACATTATTTGGTAGCCCTCATCTAATTTGTGAACGTCAATCCAAATACCCTTGACCTGGCATAATAGATATGGGTACGTAACCAACTCCAAGGTGAAGTTTGTGATTGTGGTGGACTCGTCCAATACATCATTAAGGGACAATGAAATAAGAAGTGTAAGTTTTGCGTTTTTGTATCAATATTGCTATTTTTCCTTATCAGCAGTGGTTCCCAGCCTGGGAGGGTTTTGTATTTGTTTTGAAAATTTTATGAAAACCCTGGCACAATCAGAACACTTGGTAGAATCGAAAGTAGACATCTGAAACGATTGTTTTTCAATATAATGTGCCTACCAGCATTTGACTTCACACTTGTTTGAGATCAGAAATTGGCTCAGTAGTTTTTAATATAAGCAGTCTGTGGAGGCTCAGAGCAGGCAGGAAAAGGTTTGGGAACAACTGGCTCATAGTATAAACTTTGTCTTGTTGCGTTTATCAGCAGCATAAACACGTCGTCTTCTACATTCAGTAAATCAATATGAACACAAACTTTATCCAAACTGGATAGTGATAGCTTTTTGTAAGGAGTTTTCTCGACATTTTCTTAAGCCTTGTGGTTATGCACTGAACATACTGTACACAACATTTCAGCTGTACCGAATATGCATAACCAAGTCTCATCTTATTTACCAGTAATCCAATGTTAATTCAAATTTATCCTTGCAGATGTTCAGAAAGTTGCACAATTCCTTCACTGATGTAATGTGCAATCCATTCCATAATCCTGGGGATCCCATTCAGTCCAAGTGAGTTAATTCTCCCTAAACACCAGTTACATTTGATTAAGTTTGAATCATGTGTAACTTTCATTCCTTGTTCAGGGCCTTTGATGGGATCGTTTCTGGAATGATGGTACAAAGCGGCTGAAGCCCTCTGCCTCCTCACTGCACCTTCATTGTACATATGTTTTGTTTACAAGTTGTTGATTTTGAATGGAATAAATTTAATTGACATCACCAGATACGTCATTTTACTACAAGTGAAGCACTGGGTCATTATTTTATTTATTCACTTATAGCAAAGAACTTATACATTGGGGCCAGGGGTTATACATAACATTGCAGGCAGTGACACAAAACAGTCATCTCAATCCGTAAAAACAAAGATGCAGCTGCATAACAATTTGAGGATTGTCCCATGCATTCACAGCAACGCAAGCTTGTAACACCTCGACTCCGGTTTCATTCACATCTCACAGATGAAAGACCGACGCTGGCAGTCAACTCAGTACTCACATTATGGTTAACAGTAATGCCTGAACACATTGGTCTAAAATAACTTCTATTCACCCACATGGCATGTATGCTGTAGGTAGTGCTAACGTTGTTGAGGGTAATGCTGTCCACTGGACTCTGCCCCTGATTCCTCAGACGGTGGTGTGATGAGAAGGAGACATGGGTAACGTTTAGGCATCTGTTCATGGTAGCCCATGTGTCCGTACTGTCTCTTTGCCACCGAGGGTCCTCCGTAGTAAGGGTGGGGTGTCTGATGCTGCGGCCTTGTCGACTGGTACCGGAATCTGCCCCGAGAGCTGTTGTGGTATCGAGGTGGACCGTAACCACGACCTCTGCCTCTGGAATGACCACCTCGGAGTCCGCCCCTGTCGGTGGTGCTGATACCAGGCATGTTGGTCCTCTTGGGAAACACCTGCGATCCAAAAGATATCCTCATTAATGTGCCATTTAAGATGGATGCAGTCATACAAAGATTAGCATTAACTTAATGTGTTATTTCCATTTAAAGTGAGAGACATGAACTAGACGGGTACAGCTTAAAACACTTAATTGCACTCTTAACAGTGATCACTTTAGCTGTACCAATCATTTAACACTTCCTCACCTACTAATAAATGTTTCCCTATTAGCAAAAGGAAATTTCCTCAAGGTTTAAATTTGTATGGGGTTTGAATGTATTTTCAGACATTTAATTCCATAAACAAAAAAAAAAGCTAAAAATATTAGGATATTTTGCAACTTGTCTACAAATACTGTAAGCCGCAGCAAGTACTGATATGTCATGCATATTCAATTATTGTGGTATCAAAACAGTGCCTCTCACCTTAAGGACTCTCCCTCTGAACAAGGTCTCATGCAAACCAATGGCGCTCTGCACCGAGTCTCGATCCGAGAACTCAATGTAAGCAAAGCTGTAAGGGGAGAAAAGGTTCAAACACAGCATTAGGAGGGCAAGACGGTGTCACCTCGCAAGCAGTAAAAATGAGGCAGCGAGTTGCACCCACCCTTTGGGATGACCAGAGAATCTGTCACAAAGAATGGTGACTCTGTTGACAGGACCACAGCCATTGAAATGGATCTCGAGCTCATCAGCTGTAGCTCCATAGTCTACCTAGGATCCGGTCAACATTGTGTCAGATCAGAGAGAACAGACACCATGAAGAAACAAGGTGTGCGAGAAGTCTTACATTTCCCACGTAGACCGATCTGTTGTCTGCGTCTATCCTCTCCTCGGGAGTCATATTGTAGAAAGGTCCTGTAGAGAACACGGCGACATGGCTTTTGTGCATCCAATGCAAACATTTATTTCTTGCATTGTCTTATTAAAAGTACACATTTCAGAGTGTTTTCCCAATGATTACATCTCTGGTCTGAGGAAGAACCGAAGGGGAGGGCATAAAGGATGCACAGAGGCAGAAAATAGCCACAGGCAGCAAGAAGGGCACTTCTGGTTCTCTGGGGCTCGCTGCTTCGTCTCATTGGGCAGTGACGAGGCACACGTGAACACTGTTGTGACCACAGAGATGCGTCCCAGGTGTTGGCCAGATGGTGACGGATGCGGTTACCTCACCTGCCTCGAGGCTGCGACGCTGCACACCTGGCTACAAATATGCTGCCTAGGCTTCCCGTATGCATAGTTGGTATTTAGCTGTACACCAACGTGGCACAAGGAGGAACCACTTGGCATAAGACACGCGAGCCATCTCACCGGGCTGAGGACTGCTGGCCAGGAGCTGCATATCCACCGCATCACACCGCTCGTCTTCCAGCCTCTCGGACTCTTCTTCCATCTCCAGCTCTTGAACTCTGGCCTTGATGGCCATCAGCTCCTGAAATACAAGCACCTCAACCATCAGGTGACGCGACAGTTCTCACCATATAAATAATCTGGTCGTCCATTGTAAAGAACTCTGCCAGTGGTTACTGTAAGCCAACCAATCTGACTTACTGTTATATGTTACTTTGAAAGACACAAACAAAATTAAGTGTGGTCTATTGATCATGAGATAACTACTGTGGGCATATATATATTTTATACTCCAATTATTTATATAAAAAAGTACATCCATCCATCCATCCATCTGTTCTCCCGCTTCATCCATCCCATGGTCATGGCTGGCTGCAGCCAAGCACACGTCTCTAGACTGTGGGATCATATTTATGACGTAAATTATGATATTAAGCATGATGCGTCACATTGGAAAGTACATTTCCTTGAGGTTCCCCAGCATCATTGCAAAGGCTTGTTTGCCAAGAGTAGTCCCATGTCTTATATGATGCTCATTCTACTGTAGAGAAGTAGAATGAGCAACAAGTCAATTTACAACAATTAGTTTTTAAACCTATGTTAATCTGAGAAAAAAAAGGGAACACTTTTAAGAGGGTATTGAAGTAACAATGGTACCATAAACCTGCCTGTAGTAGCAGTTTAGAGAAAACGTTTGAGTCTCAAGCAAGTTTACTCACTGAAATACAATTTACACAATTGAATCTAGTTTGTTGCTTTTAAAAACAACTTGTTACGAAACACTGACAATTTGAAGTAGTATTAACTTTTGATGAGCTTTCTTTTTTTGGAGACAATAAGTTAATTCAGTCTTTGTGAGTTAAATGGCACCAACATTGACACAAATGTAATATATAACAAAGTATTTTTTCTAAACATTCCTTCAATGTAATCAAGTACAATATCATGTTCTGCTCCTCATTCACATAGTTAAAATATTAAAGACGAAGAAATAATGATCCTAACTGAGGTAAAACACTCAATAGCTCCAGTTGTGCACCAGAAGCATAAGGGAAAGCTAAATTATTCAAATGCCATTTCAGGCCTTGTTGGCATTCATTAGAATCCCATTAGCATAAGAAACATTTATTGTGGAACTCTTAAGTTGGAACAAAGGACATTAAAGCTACTTTGGATTGTTATGAAGATCTTAATCATAACTTGAGGAATGGCTTGTGTGATATATGGATGCTGAATAAAGGCTTGTGGTTTGCATTAGAGCTGCATAATAAGTGAAGATGCAATGGGATAAAATATCATATGCTTGTCATATCGACAAACATTTAATAATGATTTTGCATTTGTGCTTCTGTTATCCCAAATCACATCTCTTCCCTCTAATTTACACAAGCTTGGGCCCTTTCCCCCCCTGATTCTTATCTGTGACCAAGAGGCATGAAACCAGTAGAGCTGCCAATCTATTTTCTTTAATCAGTGAAAGCAAAATATTTGTGAATGAAATCCACATGTTATGAATGCACCGTGCATGGGCACAGTCATTGCAGTGAGATCAGCCTCTTGTCATTTTTATTGCACACAGACACAGATGTGCGATGCATCGTGGAGCTGTAGGTTGCATTCCAGCCACACAATGCTAGGTGCAGGATGCTACATGAATGAATGGAGGACGGCCTTCCTGGATAGCACGAGCTATATTTTTAGCTGCACCGACGTGAGCATGCTCGAGCAGCTCAAACCGAGCGATCCTGACAAATTTGCGGAGGCCTGCCTCATAAAAAAACATGTAACCGCTTCAATTCACCGGGTTACGGATGCGGACAGTACCGAGATGTCCTTACCGGACAACCTTTCGTCAAACCACGTCGTCGCACGCGCACGACCGGCGTTCACGTGCGTCAATACACGAATACAATATTAGAAAAAAGAAGAAAGGGAACGTGACAGCTCGCGTTTTCTTCACCGTCCTACTCACCGGGTCCTCGGCGAAATGCTCCCGGATGGACTCGCCCTCCAGGTAGCCGTACTCGGTACAATTTTCCGCCATGCTCACTGCTCAAACATCGCATCTGCAAAGCCCTCCGCAGCTCACCAGAAAAGCGCCACAAAAACCGTCCAGCAGGAAAGGGGGGTGGGGGGGTGGGGGGGTGGGGGGCTGGGGTTGAGGGCGGTGGAGGTGGAGGAGGAGGGGGTTGATGGTCCGCAGACACCTGACCGCGTGCGAGGCGAGATAATGGATATCACCTGTGGACGAGGACCGTGACGCGCTGAACTGATTGACAGTGCGGTGCGCACGTGAGAGGGCTGCAGGAGGAGGAGGGGGGGCGTATCCAACGCACATCCGGGTCCTAGCTGCCCCTGTTGCCCCCCAAATCTAACCTGGTTAAATAAAAAACATGCAACACCAATATTAACATTATTAAACAGTATGACTAACGTTCACTTGAAATAATTAAAAACCCGCATTATTACAAATGACTTGAGATTGAATAAGTTTGTTTTTGTATTTTTTTTTTATTCAGACAGTGTCTGTGTGTGATGAGTCTTAATCTTACAGATGTATTTTGTCTGTTTTGAGTCTAAAGGGATAGAATTTAGGAATAGCTTAAGTTTGTTTTTGCTTTATTGATTCCCTTGGGGGAGATTATATATCTGTTTTTGACCCATCCTGCGTATTCATAGGCTTAGCTTGGTTGGCCTAATCCTCATGCTTGTCACTCTATCACGTTTTATTGGAAAAAAAAAAAAAAACAGGCAGTCTTCCTCCCTGGGGCCTGAGCTGAACCCATAGGCTACAGAGTAAAGACAATATTCCATCCATCCATCCATCCATCCATCCATCTTCTATACCACTTTTCCTCTTCAGGGTCGCAGGAGTCACTCACTGTTGAAGAAAGGGCAGGATACACCCTGGACAAGTCACCAATCCATCACAGGGCATTTTTAACCATTTTAATTAAAATTTAAATGTTTCTCTTTTCCTTTACTTCTTTTTCTTTACATTTTTACGTATGTTCAAAACACAGAGACAGACACTCACACCTCACGGCAAACGTGCTCAAACGAAGGTTTGAGCACGTTTAGGCTGTCAAAAATGCAGCAGTTTGTGCAGTAGATTAAAGTAAAATAATAAAAATTAAAGCAGGAAGCAACATTGAACAGGTCCTCATAATGAGAAGGTCACCAATTTGAATCTGACTTGTGGGGCTTCCTGTGTAAAATTGACTTGTTCTCTATCTTCACAGGTTTTCTTCAAGTACTCTTGGTGTTCGGTCCCTGTGCAGGATGCTTCCTGCCTTCACCCATTGTCAGATTACATCAGCTCATGGCCACAACCCTGTATTGGATAAAGTATAGAAG
Source organism: Blennius ocellaris (assembly GCF_963422515.1). Classification (NCBI taxonomy): domain Eukaryota; kingdom Metazoa; phylum Chordata; class Actinopteri; order Blenniiformes; family Blenniidae; genus Blennius; species Blennius ocellaris. The sequence goes on along the minus strand of NC_137650.1, from coordinate 26,693,529 downwards.
ATGAATGGATGATGTCCTTTGGTGTGTTTACCTCCAGTGATATCCTTTCTTAGCACAAATGAGATGTTTGTAATCTACACGATAACTTTGTGTTTGTGATGAACCAATAGTAGAGGTTTGTTTGTCTCTATTGTGGATCTTAGAATATGCTTAGACTTAAAGAAAAAAGCAAGAAGTGTGAGGAATATGTTATTTCATTTTTTAATTACACAGTTACATTGTTCAACACAGACAATAACCTGAATTAGAATGTTTTACAGCTTCACACATCCAACAGAGCGAACAGTTAAAGAGCGGTATTAGCAACAGGGAGGAAAGCATGCAAGAAATAAATACAAATTCGAATTTAATTCTTCTGGCACAGTTTACTTCATCTAAAAATGGCAACAGGACTGGTTGAAGAGGAAAACGAAAAAAAAGGAGAAAGCTCTTCTCGCGCCAACCTTTCCTACAGAAACATGTTTTTTCTGTAATAATGTATTGCACAAATACAGTACACATGAAAAAAAACATAAACCTTTTTTTTCAGTTTATGTAAAGGTAAAAACAAGGCCATCCTGAGCCATGGCTTTTGGGAGACAAGTGGCTAGATCCACTGTTTGCAACCTTCGCTTTCTACTGTAAGTATTCACCGGAGCCTGTTTCACAGGAAGGACGTGTCACCATCGCATCAGATGAGCTTCTGAAACGTAATTGACAGAGTGATCGGCCAATGCCAACCGAATATGTCTGGTATCTTAGCATGTGTTTTGCCCGTTTAATGTACAAAGTCAAGCGAAAATAGTTAATGCAAAGTGTTTGGAGACCCTTGGATGGTATTCACAACAGCAGAGCCCTTATGCGTTTGCCTACAGGGAAAAGTAAATGACACCACAGTACAAATCGCATTTGTTTCGTGACATAACGTTTGTTTGTTTTTTTTCTTTTTTACACCTATCTGAAAAAAAAACAGATGTATCCTGCTGTCCAACAAAATCAGAAGGGAGAATCTTAGTAAAGGACAGTTTGCTCTTTCCTCTCCAGCCCCAGACAGCAGCTTTATGTCTCTACTGCTGGGAAACAACACAAAAAACCTTAACCAAAGTCAAATCTACAGAAGAAAGTAGGAATCTTGGTCATTTATTAGTGGTCTATTGGGTTTGGTTTTATTTAGTTTATCTGAGGGCTTACTTGTAGACATGAAGGCACACACACAGCACTCAGAGTTGAATGGAACTGTCACCACAATGTTATTTTGATGTGGATAGTGTACACATACACAGTACTTTACTGCACAACGCTGCTGCTACATACTATGAATCAATGCACCTCTATAGTTTGTCTTGGATGTTTCATTAAAGCTCTGAAGGTTTCAAGTAGTTTTTACAGAGACATAAAGAAAAATAAGTTTTTAGGGGTTTTTTTTGTTAAATTTTTCTTTTTTTTTTTTTACAAAAACACTCACTGTCATTTACACACAAACACTCACGCAGCATTTGCTCATTTTATCTCTGCAAGGCTTTGTAACTGTCAAAACACGCAACAAGCAGGCTTTTTCAAAGGAGATGCTTCTATTGTTTTTAAGAGAAGCTCTATTGAACGTGTAGACAACAAGCGCTTTGATTGCTTGAATAGGAGTTCTACACATCTGAAACTCAGCCGGGTCATTGAGCGTGCTCTTCACTCCTGGGCTCCGAATGTGCATTTCAGACACTTTGGTTAACTGGTGCAGTTGAGCTCTGACTTAACAGGCCAACTTCAGGTCTGTTAATGCAGCACCATGTCAGAGCCTATTATGGCAAAGCAGGAGTACTTTGGTCTGTGCTTTTATTGGTTTTGGACAACAGATGGCATGTAATGATTCTATGTTAAGTTTGGTTAAAAAAAAAAAAAAATTCTGTGTGTGTGCTGTATCAGTTTTTATATGTGATCAAACAGGTGAGACTACATATTAAACCACATCATGTGTAATGACAGTTCCTTTCAACTCTTTTGACAAATCTTTATTCATATGATAATTTTTTTTTTTTTTTTTTTTTGTGTGTGTGTGTGTGTGTGTGTGAGTCCAAGTCTGCTCTCAGCCCAGCTTTTCAGAGTCCAGGTCATCCTCTCCTGGTGGTTAGCTGTATGGTCACAGGAGGTAGCTAGTGTGAAGGGGAGGGTTGTCGTCAGTGGTCTGTGGTAGCAGGGGACTTTGAGATCAGAGAAAGAGGAGCAAGTTTCACAGAAAGGCTAGGGTCAACATTATAACATGGGAATCATAACACACATACATAAATGCAATACATGGATACATGGGCACCTTGCAGCTTATCTCATGTGAGTGACATGTTTGAAATAGTCCAAAATATTAGCTTTTTGCTGATTAATAAGGAAATACGTTTACTTTTCCCATGCTCCAACTGCAGAAACAAAGCTACCGTTTTACCAAGTTTGGTCCATGTATCAATGAGGCCAACCATGCTGGGGTTACAATGATGAATATAAAAATGAGACTATTGAACATACATGTGTTTACACTGGGTTATTGCCGGAGCACGAGGGAAAAACGAAATAAACAAGCCGAATCAATGAAAAGTTATGCAACTACCTTGGCTTGAAAATAAAGACATGGCCCAGCTTATGATCGCATTGCACCTTCACACTGTTTAAATAAAAGAACATTTTGAAAATTGGGTAGCTTTGACTGTAGCTTAACACTGGCATATCCTTTCAGCCTACATTAACGGCTTGTCCAGCACCATGGGGGAAAGAAACACTCTTATCCACACATGCACACGGATTGATGAGGAGCAAGAGGGAGGATCACTACAGCGGTGCTTGAGCTAAGAGGATATTAAGTAAGAGAACTTCAAGATCCCTAAATTTAGTGTGAACAAACTAACTTCCAACGGAGCCACCACTTTTGAACTTCTGAATTGTTGCAGTCAATGACAGACAAATACAGTGAAACAAAAAAAATAAAACAAACAAACAAACTGGTGAGTCCCCTCCAAATAAATTGAGCTACGTCTTCTCTGTTTCCTTCATTCAGGGCCACGTGACAATTTGAAAACTTGTATGAGAGAAAAAAAATTAGTTGATCAATTTGAGAAACAAATGTACTGTGAGAAAAATCATATTCTGGACATTAAACTTTAAAGGTTTCTGTTATTTGGCAAACACATTTTTGGACCTTTTTAAATACTATGTACATTCACATTAAGTTACTGATGTTACTTTAAATATATTTATATGTATCTATATTATATGACACCCTATGGGCTGTTGCTGAGGTTCCATTCAGTAGCTGAATTGTCTTCATATTGCACCTCTGTCCTCTCACTGTCTTACAATGCGAGCGATACAAAATATTCTACAAGAGGGGTTTCATCTCATTAATATAGATACAACGGATCAAACAATAAGTACAATGTGGGGCTTCCTCTCATAAATAAGCGCCATTGCTCTGTTTTCACTGCTCAGCCCGAACTCAAAGGGAAAAAAAATTGAAAGGCAACAAAACCAAAACAAAGTCCATTTTTCTGGATATACACAAGGGCAGCACATGTGGACATCAGCAACAAGAGACATTATTGAAAAATGAAAAGAGGAACAATATCTACAAGCAGGTTCCACCCCACCCACGTGACTGCTCTGTGGCTCTGTCCAAAGCAGGCTGGGTTCAGGGGCAGACTTGAGTCAGGTAGTTGGGGAAGAGCATAGAAGGGAGGCGTGGGGTGAGGGGAGGTAGAAAGAGAGAGGAGAATAAAGTCTACACCGCCCTTCGCTTGGCTCTTTCATTTGTCTTTCATGCTTTGGAAAAGGAGGGAGTGAATGTAAAGGTAGGAGCAATTCCTTGAAATATTTCCTCTTTGTGGAGTTTAAAAAAAAAACAAACTTACAAACTCCCCATATGTCCCCTCAGTATACATCACCTTCAAGCTTTGAGGTTTTTTTGGCAGCTCTGTTGCCGTGTAACGTATCTTCATCTCCTTTGAGGCTATGTAGCTTTTCCTTTTCTTTTTTCTGCATGTCCTCTCTACCATTCACAAAAAAAAAACGACAACAAAAAAACAAAAACACACTGTGGCGGGGTTTCCATCCGGTTCATTAAGTCTTTCTTGTGGGCAAGTTCACAGCACTGTCCATGTTCACGAGTCTGGGCCATCACTGCAGTGTTGTCCGGACTGCAGGAGGCAGCTGCAGATCGCAGAGTTCTTCTGTTTGTTTGTTTGTTTGTTTGTTTTTTTTAAACATGTGACTCCGTTCTGCAGCTCCTCCGCAGCCTGGTCCTCTCAGGGCTGGCTTATCTGCTGAGGAGGTGATGTTGCTTTGCGTTTGGTTATAAGATGAGTGCTTCTCTTTATCGCTTACTTACTCACTTTGGCAGTGTAATACAAAGGTTTGGATCATGTTATTTTTCATCTTTGAATTCATTTGGGTTCATAATGGTGCAGAGAGGTGTGTCCGGTGTAGATTTTCTTGGCTCGCTAGCAAGGTAGTTAGCAGTTTAAAATTAATTTCTTTTCATATCATTACTGTTATCATCATCAACATCATCGTCATCATTATCATCATCATCATCATCATCTTCATCACTATTATTCTTTATTTAGAATATTTGGACTTTTCTTTATTTTGCCTTAAAGCCAGAAAGAAATATTTAATAAATACTAAGCTGTTTTTTTTCTGAGGAATGAATCGCATCACAGGTCACACTACTTCCCTCATAAGTGTGTAAAAAAAAAAAAAAAAAGAGAGAGAGATATTAGGTTTCCTGCTTGTCTCCATCACACTTTGGAAAAAGTGCCACATCAGTGAACTGTTTGGACTGTTAGTGCACATCTCAGGGCTGGGTACGGTCCTGTCATTGGTGCTAAATTAAAGGGAAATCCTATCCAAGTGCTAATCGGCCTCGTCATCCCCTCATCATTGCTGACTTACCACAGCCCTTATCTTGTGTCCTTCCGAGGACAGTATTTATCGTGCTTACATTACTGAGGGCACAGTTTCAAGTCAAAGCTCTTGTTCTCAGCAAACACATCTGATATGTTTCTGTTACAGAGATAGGAGACACTGCTCTATGCATGCTTTACACTACTCTGAACCTCAGGCTGGAATCTTTGTATCTGTGGCTGTAGCTGTGAAAGAGACAGAGAACGTGTTTTGGTAGCGGTGGGGGAGTAAGAAAGTCAGTCTGTTGTCAGGTAGTGAACAGATTTTCAGCTCAGGATATGAGGGAATTCAGTTCTGAAGTTTGGGAGGAGGAAAGGGACAGTGTGCGATGGAGATTCCTCAGTTTGGTTTTGTGTGGCATGTGGGCACTGTCAGTTCAGTTTACAAGAAAGGAGAAAGGGGTCCGGACGTCAGCGAGAGGTGGCATCCAGGAGGGCAGGGGTGGCTGGAGTTGTGGAGCGAGAGGCACTGCTGGAACTGCTCTCTTTAGGGCTGGCCGAGACACTTCCACTGCCGCTCCCAGCCCCGCCCGCAATACTGCTTTGGCCCACCAGGGACAAGGGTCCTGGCGGAGTGCTCTCGGAGTGGGTGGGGGGAGCACCGGACGACGCTGAGGAGGAAGACGGGGTTCCGAGAGGGACACTGCTGCCCCCTGGCAGCCCCTGTAGGCCTTGACCACAGACGTGGTGGTGCTTCTCCCAGTCTTTGTGTTGACAGAAGGAACCACAGTAGCGAGCCGTGTTGCAGCCACTGCACGTCTCGCTGGCTTTCCTCCCACAGTTCCAGCAGCTCTGTTGAGACAGTAGGGGGAGAGCGGGTTGATAAAAATAAATCTCTTTGTATCCCAAGATAGCAGTGCAATCAATTTTGTCACATGAATATATGATGAGGCTTAAAATAACATATTACTTTATTGTGGTTTCTGCATCTGATATTCACTTTTCTGTTCTGTGTTTGTGCAGGGCTTTAATTTTATGGATGGATTACATCCCAGTCCAAGGCCTCTGGTTGGTGTTACCAGCAGGTGGTGGTCAACTGCCCTGTAATAGTTTCAGCCTGGCACTCTGCTCCAACCATCTGGGTCTGTCTGCTTTTATTTACTCAGACAACTGGACTGCTTCTGCAATAATGATGACAGCATGGTGCAGCACGAACCCAAGAGCAGCCAGCTGTATGCATTACGCAACACCAGATAAGAGGAACAAAGTGAAGAGTAAAAGATGGCTCAAGAGAGCCTTCAAAAGGACTGAGTGAGTGACTGAGTAAAGAGCTGCAGATCAAGAGAGAGGGGAAGCAGCCAAAATGTGGGTGGGGGTCTGTGGTACTCACTTCACTGGAGTCTTCCTGCTGGTTGATGACTGTTAGTGCATCCTCTGAGGCTTGCCTCTTGGCCTCAGCCAGTGCCCTCTCCATTTTAGAGCGTTCTGCGGAAATCATCTCATGAGCTTTCCTCTCAGCATCCGACACTGCCTTCTGCAGCTCTGACATCGCCTGTCGCTTCACCTCATTCACTGCCTCCTCTTTGAGAGAGAGGGAGAGAGAGAGAGAGAGAGAGAGAGAGAGAGAGAGAGAGAGAGAGAGAGAGAGAGAGAGAGAGAGAGAGAGGGAGAGGGAGAGAGGTGTCAGTGCTTATGGCCATTGGCCCATCTTGACTGCTCTGTCATCCTTTATTGAGGCTCTTTAAGCTGCCATCTTGTTGTATCTCAGCAAACAGATGTACATCATCCAAGATTTAAAACTTTCTGCCAGAAAAGTGAAACAGCCAGACTTCCATAATTAATTCAAACACGTCTGGTCACAATAATTTTCTGTGCTGACAACAGCAGATGTCACCAACTTGTCTGGCTATCCAACGCCCTGAGATACGCTGTTTGTGTGACTGTCATCTCACCGTAAGGATGATTTTAACAGAATTTGTTTGGCACAGTTTACAATGAATAGTGAAGAATTCTCCCAGCAGCAGGCATGCATATTTCCACAGGGGGACTTCCTGTAATGTAGATTTCAGCACAGGCCCTCTTGTTTTTTCAGCACGAGCGCACTATATGAATGCAGAGGCTTCGTATTTACAGGCAGGTGTGTAGATGCTTTTCCAGATGGCATTCTAAAATAGAAACTTCCTGCTGTCCCATCTCAGTAAGAGGCGGAAATTATTACATTATGTTGTGTTTCTTTATTGGCCTCACAGGGCACAGCAACGGCAACAAATGACTTCTCTTATTCATCCGAATATATTTGACTAATCCATCACTAAAGTGGTTTGTTGTGATCTCAAGATAAGGGTTTCTTTGAAAATGCCTGTCTTTGTGGCAGCAACACTTTTAAGGATTAAATTATATTTCGCTCATTGCTTCACCTCTTCCAGATGTGCCTATCAGAGACGTGTGCACACAGGGAAAAAAAAACACAAACAAAATGAAGTGGCGCATACAAGCAGGCTGCCAAGTGTATTAGACCAACCAAGTAGGAGGTGAGGCTGGTACTGCTCTTCACTGCTCCCCATTTCCTCCCGTCAGTGTTTGTTTGAGTGGGAACTCATAAATAACTGTCACTTTTCTTCACTGCCACACTCCAGTTGTTGCAAACTACTGTGCAAAAAGATAGGCGGTGGGGGTAGTAGCCTTATTCATGCTGGGCTTTTTATGCACGTCTGTCTGTGCGAACTGGTGTGCATGTCTGAGCTTGATTTCTATGTTCTTATACTAAAAACAACCGTCGTCTATCAACCCGAGAGACACGAAGTCACACTTAGACACACATCTTAGTGCTTTTCCCGATCCTATCATACCATCTCTACCTTTATCCTTCATTTCAATTCCACTTTTTCTTACACTCCTTCTCCTCCTCCCCTTTCTTCTCTCCCTCGCAAACACTATCTGCATTATTCCAAGCTTCTCAATTATCTGGCCTAATGCATGCACCACTAAGATTAGTTTGCAAATTTAATTAATTCTTATCAAGGAGACTGCATAGCAGATGCTGGGGCAATTAGCACTTAATGGAAAACACGGGGGCAGCAATATTAACGTTTTAATTCCACAGGGATTTGGCAAGTCCCTGAGACGTGTTATTTCTGTCTGTTTTTCACACTTCAGATCTTATTTTTCAAAAGCACTGCAGTCTCTCAACCTGAACCAGGCCGGAGAATACGTGTCTGGTTTTAATTAAAAGGAAGAGCTGCTGCAGCTTCCTGACTGCTGCGATAGAGGTAACACACACACACATACACACACACACAGAAACATTAGAGGTGAGATGTTGGGAGTGAGATATGTTACTCACCCTGCTTGTTTTGGAGGTGCTTTAGTGCTGGGGAGAGCGGGATGCTTGTAGTACCTGTTTGAAAAACAACTGCAATTAAAAAAGCTTTTTCTGCTGGTGAAAATGCAGCGCAGTGTTTTGCCGACAGCAGCAGCATCTTTGTTCCGCAGGGTATTGGAGTATGAGCGCAATATAATAGTGCTGGGACTGAGGTGGAACAAAGGCTGAACCAGATGACTCCTGGGATGGGCTCTATCTAACGTGCAAAATATGAGAAGGCCCATGCAACGAAACACTCCAACCTGCTTCTCTTTGACTCCCATGTGAGAACAATTTAAATATACCAATGTTTTATTATCTGCATAGATTAGATGTATATAATTGAGACACTTTAGTCAGAGGTTTGTGTATGAAACGTGAATGAAAAAAATTGGAATATGTGTTTCTCAGGACAATGGAGACCAGTTAAGCTCCATCCCATGCTGCGCTGCGCTGCTGCGGCCTACTGTAGGCCCAGTGACTGCATTTTCACTGCAGTTTTAACTGCAGCGGCCTTTCATAGTTGTGACAGATGGAGGGCATTTAGCCCTAATGACACTGCGGGCCCCCAATCCTCTGGCCTTATGGACCTACGGTTGTGAGGCCTCTGCTCCGACTGTCGTGGTAGCCAGGCTGAGCGCCATGAAGACTGATGATGGTCGTTCTTGTGTGCATGTGTGTGTTTTGTCAGTCCTTGTGAGGTGAGTCAGACAATAGAGAGAACTGGATGCCTGACTCTTACCAGCTTTCCTCCAAATTTCTTCAGGCAGGTATCCTGAGGGAGGCCTGTGTAAGAAGTCTCGATGGATTTCTGAAACACAAACACACGAACACACATTTAGTGTTGGTTATACACACACACACACACACACACACACACACACACACACTGAGAAACTCTTGATCTGCAAGAATACACATTCATACCATTCTGTGCTACAGTTTCCATTTCTATTTTTGTAACTGTTACAAACTATGCATGTAGCAGCATCAGTAAATGAGCTGTCATCAACTTTTTTTTCTGGGAAGGAATTAGAATATGAGATTTAGACATGAATAGGAATCTTAATTATGAATGAGCATGCTGACACCATAAGGGTGCAATCAGTTTCAGGATGTTGCAAAAAGATTTGTATTGCTTCACAACATGAGGTAGAATTTGGAAACCTGTTGAAAAATATGATTTTCTCTCTGATGTTTTGTGTCTAAATTGATGGATTAAGCCTCGATTTTCAGATTCCGAATCAGCCCTACCTTGCCGTGAGTGTTTTGTTTTGCCAAACATACCCTGTGTGTGTTTGTCTACCTGTCTGTCTGCCTGTCTGCCTTTCAGCAGCCGAGGAAGTTCCTATGGGCAGTGACTCGCTGCTGCTAGCTGTGTTGGAAGAGGAGTTGTGATGAGGAGGAGGAGGAGGAGGAAGAGGAGAAGGAGGAGGGAGGCAGTGCTGTCCGTTGCTCCCACCTTTTTTCATCTCCTCAACGTCACTGTAGCGACGTATCCAGTGATTCATCTCCTCCCGGTCTGCCTCCTGGCAGCGACGAAGCACTGTCAGAGAGCGACGCGTCTTCTCCACCATGTCCATGATGCAGTTTAGAAGCTGTAAGGGATGAACAGGCGTTCAGAAATTTATGTTTTTGTGACGACAATATCAGAAATGTTTGAGAAATATTCCAAATATTAGTCAAGTTAAAACCTGACAATGCTCTCACCTGAACCTCTATACATTGTTCACCTATCAGAACAGTGTGTGCCTGTACATTTTCATCTCTGTCTATATAGTCATGGAGTGTGTGCGTGTGCCGATGCATTTCAGCATTTAAGAGCATAACAACGATAGTGTAACAGCTGGGTTGCCGATGAAAAAAGTTGAGCCAATTCCTTCCACCCTTCTGCTTTACTCCCTGCCAACTCAACAGATTTCCTCTTTTTCTTCCCCAGTTGTAAACAGTGTCACTTTTTTTTTCCCCACAGTGCACTGTCTTTCCAGATTCAGCAAGGTCTCACTAAATATGTTGAGCATGGTTGACATTCAATCCATATCGCTATTCCTTCTCATTCATCTCTCTCCCTCTCGCTCTCTCTCTCTCTCTTTCTCTCTGTTCTTCCCCCGTCCTTTCACCACCTCCCTCCCGTCTGAGTTAGCTATATTTATTTCAGTGAAGTGTTTCTAATTTGGCAGGGGTCCAGGCCTGGCCGGTTCTCTCCATGACTGCAGCTCTTGTCTCAGCTGCTCTCCCCAGCTGGAGCTGCACTCTGCTGGGTCCCAAGCTCCATCTGGGGCCCTGTTTTCTCTGCGTATGTATGTGTGTGTCTCGCGAACAACATTTTCTCCTCACGGAGCTGGGTGTGCGGGATCCATATAGGTGTCTGTCTGTTGTTAATTCACCACACTGACACAGACCTCCTAAGGTCAGCTGTCTGTCAGCTACAAACTCAGCTGGGATAGTGGCTGTTCTGTCTGTCAACAGCTCTCTGTTCCTGTCGTCAGCATGCCATCTTTCGCACTAAAACTAGCTTTAATCCCCTGCTGACCTCTTAGCTCTTTGTTGTTTACACTACTTTAATATGAATGAATCAAAGAGGTACTTGGCACTCGACGATGATCCCATGCTGATTCTTACATTATCAAGGTGCTTCCACTCCTCTGCCCACTCTCGATCTGTAAGGCGATGATCGATCACCTCCTCCTGACGCGCTCCATGTAATGCTGCAATAAAAACACACACAACATATTAATTACATATTTATACAATATGTATGAATGTATAACAATTACCATTTTGTAACTGGACAGAAATAAAAAAAAAATCCTCTTGAAGTCGGCATAATTAATTTATATTATCTGTATTTTGCCAGACTCTGTGTCATGATTTGGACACATTATATGGATAGATACATATTTCCATATTTAGGACATTCTATTATTTACTGAGATTACATGAGGCTGAATAAACATTTATGTAAATTACACAGAAGTTACTCAATAAGAAAATACTAGAAAATTGTTTCGGATTCTCGACAAACAAACCAGCACATACAATATATGAAGACAAATAGTCTTTTTCAATATCTTGCATTAAAGTAATTGTACATCTTTTTAGTGTTTCATCCTTTTCAGTCAAATGAAAATGATACATGGACTCAGATAACTTCTTCATGCAGCATGAGAGCCTCAGGTTCATGCCTCCATTGAGGCTGTGAACATAAAACAATTTGACAAAGAATGTGTCTCTTTTGTTTCGGGAAAGCAGAAGGAAGGCATATATGGTTGCCACTGTTGACCACATGGGCATGTATGGCTATAGGCTTTATATAGACACACTGCCACAAGGATTATCACAGTGGACTGACAACTGGTCTTTGTTCTCTACATCCTACACAAGCTCATTCAGTCTTGACCATATCATTGTGTGTTTAATGTGACTGCAGAGCTTTATAATGTTCAAACAAATTAATGAGTTGCAGTTTATCTACCTGTCTGTCGGTGTCTGTCTCGGGCGTCACGGTGTTCATTATGTCTGTAAGCATCTCTATATTGGTGTGCCAGAGCCATGTCTTCTAAGCGATAGTGTTGGGGTCCCATTTGAGGGTTGGGTGGGTGTGGTAGGCCATTGGGAGGATGTGTCGGGAGGCCGTTGGGGGGCGGGTGAGCAGGTAGACCCGTGCTGGGGCTGAAGCGTTGGCTGGGACTGATGGTGCAGGGCCTCTTAGCCAGGTGCTCTGTGTGCAAGCCTTCTCTCTCCGAGCTGTCTTTGGTCCTGTGGCAGAAGACAGCAGAATGGGTTAAAACACGACTCAATGGTAAAATGCTCATCTGCTTTTCAGTGATGCAGGGCAGGGGTAATGAAAGAACGCTATGGCTTACTTCAGCTCTACCTAATGTGGCAACTATTTTGTGGTCACAGGAAATTCTTCAGCTACTAGATAATGTTGGTTCTTCACAGTTTTCAGTATACAGTACGCAAAAGTAGCTCTTGAGCAGACTGATGTGAAATGGAAAAGTCAACTTTTAATAAGTTGGCTGGATGCAAAAGTAGATCTTCAATCTTTTGCTGAAGGCATTGAGAAAGGAAGAATGTGTGATGCATTTAGAGATGGTCACAATGATAGATTAACATATTTTAAAACTTCTGGTGGGTATTTGTAGATAATGCATGATAAAGTTTGTTTTTCTCATTGGGAACTTTCCGTTTGACCTTCCTGCTGTGAGCTACCAGAAGTGAGTTTGACATCACTCAACATGGCAGCAATTTTGGTGAAAGTTAAGAAATATACACAAATACATTATTTACATCTAAGTTTTGCATATACTCATGGGCATAAGTGAATACACCTCCTTTGTAAGAACATGTGCTTAAACCAGAATAAACCAGAGAGTGAGAATGAAGTATAACTGCATATTTGATCTATGTGATGATGGTCCTGTCTTTCTTCTGGACTCTAACAGCAGCAAGCAAAGCTGAACTACAGGAAGCGGCCATGTTGCTTGATTGTTGTGGTCATATGGAAGCTATTAACTCGGAAATGGGATCTTCCAAATTGTAAGTAATTCCAGTTTATCTTTCCTATTGTAGTCCACCAAAGAGTTTGCTTGATCACAAAATTTAAAATTAAAACTGTGAGATGGTTTTGACATGCTTGATATACCATGTCAATGTAGGACTACAAATAACAGAAACAAATCTTGAAACTGTGAAATTGTCATGTAATTTCTATAATTAAAAAAGTATATATAGAAAATATACAGTTAATCAATTGCACTAAATTCTGAAAAATTATTATAACATTTTGGAATTAATCAGGATTTATTAGTCACATATTACAGCATCTAAGTTTAATAAACTATACCTGTTTGGAGATGCTTTTGTAGCAACACCTTTTTTTTTAAAGCCCAACAACTCCCATATGGTGTGTGGCAATACACACATGTGTCTCTGTCTTCCTGCTGAGAGCTGCTCGTTGTTCAGCTACAGTGAGGCAGAACCTTGCCAAAGCTTTTGCACAGCTGTACGCCATATGTATCAAACAAAACCAAGTCCAACTGTACACCCTTCGTCTCAGGCTCTTAATCTGAATATCCTTCAGCTGAGCTTAAATTGCAAGTCTTTCTCTCCCCCTCTCCCCCTCCCTCCCACCCTGCTCTCGGGCTTAAGGGGCAATATGGGCTGAATGCTGTGTATTTGGCAGATGTTTAGAGACACTCATTTGTGTCTGTGTACTTTTAGTGTGTATCTACGCGTGTGTGAGAGGTTGTGTTTTCAAGCCATCTGGACAGTTTAAATGGGAGTGTTGATATTAATCTGTTTAGTGGGATGGCAATAGCCAAGCATTCAGATGGAAATCACTCTTTATCATCCTCGGGATCAAAGGTGAATAAATGCATTGCCTCCGCATATATGCGTGCGTGTGTGTGTGCATGTGTGTGTGCGCTCACTTTCAGTTAAGCATGTGTGTATTTCTGCATGTCGCCTATACTCTTTTATATCTCTGGCTGCACGATCTAACAGGAACAGCTGGCCTGGCGAAAACCCCGACCCCATACACACCCCCACCACTGAGTCCTGCCCGATGTGCATAAGCCAGAGGTCGGAAGGCGGAGGTGTGCAGATTACAGCGGGATTGCACGTTCAGATCCAACTCCTCCTCCCCTCCAAACCACCACCACGCACCACCCTGCGCAACAGTCAGGATGTGCTCAGTGTTGTGGTCAGCACATTGCCATCTGGACACATCCCTGACATATGGACAGCTGCTGGGAGCCCACAGGTCAGGCCGTCAGCAGGAGTGAGTGAGAGCAAGTGAGGGGGTGTGCAAGTGATCCGAAAAGAAAGAGAAAAAAATAGAAGAAAGGGAAATGCTAGGTAATTGTCACTTCATTGTGTCAGCTGTGAGAATAAAGCTAAGTGCTGGGCTGAAAAATTGGCAATACAAGCTTAGAAGGTTCTTCAGTGTGTCTTTGAGTCGTGTTGAGGATATCTACTGTACTTCACACCCTGCTCTCTTCTCTGTCTTTTGCGTCTTAGCGTCTCCTTTTCTTTTCATGCTCTGCATTTATCTCACTCCTCTCTCCCAGACAGCTGGCAGAGCCAGTCTGGCATCAGGGCTGTCCAGACTTCCACCTCCCGCACAGAGGATTTATAGCCTCCCCTTGATGCTTGGCATTCTGAAATACCCTAAAATAATTCATTTTTAACAGTTTGTGTGTGAATGTCTGCCAATGCATGTGCACTTGCGAAGTCTATATTTTCTTCTGTTTAATGGAGAGACACTACCTGTCAGGGGTCCTTCTCTTGCCGTGCTCATTCATCTCCAGCATGATCTCAGAGGAATCGAGGGGCGAGCTGGCATTGGCATCCAGGAGTAGCTGCTCATGTTGAGCCAGATACTGAGCTGGAGTCTGTTTGGCCAACCTGGCACAGTGGAGTAATTCTCTCTGCAGGAGGGGCAGGTTTGCCTTCAGTGATAAAAAAAAGAAGAAAAAAAATGGAAAGCAGACATTACTGATTAAGAATAAAATAAGTTGTTTTTTAGGAAAGCTATAGATTGACTGAGCCATGCAAATCCAGGGAAGAGTTAGGTTAAGTTAGACAGGAGGAGCAGTGTGAACCCATGAAACAATGGATAGATGGAGTGAGAATAAAACAATGCCACATCGAGGTGAGAAAAAAAAGAAAGTGACAGATGAAGCGACAGGATGAGATAAGACTTGACACATTCCTCCAAAATGTGTCTCACTCTCTTTTTATGGGGTGTGCTGCTGTCTGTATTGTATCTGTGTGTACGTGCATGTGAATGTGTGTGTAGCTGTGCTGCGAAATAGCACTCTTGGACCTGTCTGGTTGATATAGCACAGCCATTGCTGCAATGTCCCAGATGTAAAGGATCATCACACCCCAGGAGGTCTGACACACTCACACACACTCTTTTTTTTTTTACCAGATGTTGTCGTGCACATGCTACTTTCATAAATTTGGCTTCACAATGTACATATTCAGGTTTCTACTTCCACCTCTCTGTACAATCTTTCTCAACAGATAACACATTCAGATCCACACATAGAATTGAATCACCATATAAAACAATAAACATGAACAATAAGTTGAAGACGCTGCACAGTTGTTTTTACCTTTAGGAAAGGAATGACAAAAGGCCTCAGAGGGAAGTTGGTAGCCTCATGAAGTTTGGAGTGAAACTCTTCAATGGTAAGAGTTGAGTTCTGTTTAAAAAAAAAAAAGAAGAAGAAGAAGAAGAAAGAAAATGAAAAAAAAAAGGAAACTTAACAGCTGCATAGAATCCACATTTTTTTCCAGAGGAGCCACAAAAGTTATACAAGATAATAATTTGTCATTTTATAGTTATGACAGTTTATGAGCGTGTTCACAGCAGTAGCTTTCATTTATAGCAGGAATAGTAAAGTGAATCAAAAAAACATTTCCAAATCTGAAAGTTGTACAAAAAGAATGTAAATTACATAAAATATTTTGCAGACAAGAATTTAATTATGTGTTGCCCATAACAATGAGAGAACGATATGAGGGAAATGGAGAGTCACAAGCAAGTCTACTGCGAAATTTAGCCAGGATGTATCATTAAAATTCTACATAAACACAATAACAACAACAACAACAACAACAACGTACCACCAGTCCCAACACGAGGCTGCGCACTCTCTCTCCAATCTCAGGTGATATGTCGTTGCCAAACTGCTGCAGCGTGGTCAGGAAACGTTTCAGCTTGCAGAGCTGGCGGGCACCGCAGGCTGGCGGGAGCTGCTGGTTAGAGAGCGAAGCAGTTGAGGACATGGCTGGCCCGTTGCTGAAGCCGTTGGGAGTAGACGGAGCACCGTTTAGCGATGTAGGAGAGTGACTGCTCCCATTCAGCACTGCAGATGAACAAGCATAAGGATGAGACAGTGTGAATTGGGTCAGTAGTTTTGAAGGAGCCTGAGGGGCATCGCACTGATCTGGGGGCATGATGAGGACAGAAGCTCCTATATCCTGCTGATGGAAGAGCATGTGGTGAAGGAGAAATACATATCAGACGCATATGATGCTCAACTGTATTGTCGAGGGAAGAAATCATGTAGTAGTTTCTCTGAATGCTGTCGAGAGTGTTTGTGTGCGTGTGTTTGCAGTATCTTCAGCTGTCTCACAAGTGGTTCAATTTGATGCCCCACACACAGCCCCCCCCCCCCCCCACCCCACCCCATCATCAGTCTTCTCCACCCAGCTCCTCACTCGCTCACTAGGACACAACTATAAGAGGAACTTGTTAAAGAGGAGCCAAAAATAGCCCTGTGGCCTGTGTTACTTTTATTCCAGTAGCAGGTGTGTAGCTAAATCGAGACTTGCACATGTCCACCAGCTGAAAGTAGATTTGCAGCTTTAAGGTTCAGAATAGACACAGCAGTCATACACATATATAATCACTTGCATATTCTTCATATAATGCATGCACAAACAAACACATAAATACAAAGGAGCTCTCACAGATGAATGTTTGACCTTTCCCCTCAAATAACTCTTCTTCAAGCTGTCCTGACTTTTGGCACCGATATATAAAAATAAGTGCATACATGTGTTTAGAAGCATAATATATGGGCTGGAGCACCTGATGATAGGAAAATCAAACCCAGATTCTCTTTTTGTTTTATTATGCCATTAATGTAATTACATTTCCCGACATATTTTATTATAGCAGTTTAGGAAATCCCTTATGCATCAAGATACAAGCATCAAAAGAATATAATAATTACCTATCAAGGAAATTAATCTCATTAAAATGTATTTACAAGCTTCCTCATTGAGCCACTGTTGACTGTAACACGACACCTCGATCTTGAAGAAAGGAAAAGACTATATGCAGTTCAGTTGTTCACTAGTCCAGCTCCTGTGGTTCCTCTCAGGCATTCTTGTTGCTCTAATCCATGGGTCGAGGGCCTGAACGCATATGGACTAACCCATGTGATCCCAACAGGCAGCACTTGTGTTCTGGTTTTAGAGAGAGCGAGAGGTGCAAGGAGAGAGCTACACCGCTGACCGCCTGCCACAACAGGTGAAACAACATGGCCCGTCATTGCTATATAGGGAAGAAAGTAGTCCACCCACTGCAACGCCATGGTGGCTGATGTCCCCTGTACCAACCGCCGCCTGACCAGCTGGTAAACAACACAGAGACACACTGCATGCATGCAGCGCCACAGCCACACTCAGACATGCGCTGCAAGACACTTGTCCCACAGGCAAGGGCAATGTATGCACACAACACACACAGATGCCTGTAGGGACACACCTGACACACAAGTGATTTCAACACTTGTTCACCAGAAGAGGGTACAAACACATATTTGGAATTTCCCTCCCTCTTCGAAGTCATATATAGTGACAGTTGAACAAATGGCTGTGTAGTTTTCATAGATGGTGATTGTGATATTGCAGAAATACATCTGGGTTTTAATGAACTGACAAGTCCGCTGAAATTCAGTGTTTACTAGTGGTTAACTTTCAAATCAGTTTTGGTGCAAAAAAAAAAAAAAAAAAAGCTTTTGCCTGGTTGCAGGCTAATGGATGCTGAAAGATGATCAAGTTTTACTCAGTCAAAATTGTATTGTAACATGAAATTACTATATACATACTTAAATGTGCATGACAGTTCTGATAAGAATTAACCAGGTCATTCTGCTTGGGTTATTTTGTTCGTTATCAGACATACGTCATGGTGCAGGCTCACTGGTCCTACTCATGTCCTGCTAGACTAACTGTTGGTTGACATGACATTTTAGGACAACAAAATGACACACCACAAATAGATATTAAAATACTATGTGAATAATTTTATGTTTTTAGCTTGACTGTGCTATTATTCCTGGAAATAGATAGGATCCTTACTTGATTTACTTGTGGTAGGTGTGAATGAAGCATTGCGATTGGTTGCTTGGCTGACAGCCGGGGGTGGTGGAGGCATAGTGGGTGGGGTGGACCTGGGCTGGGTTTTCACATCCGCAGGTGAATCTGGCATTGTTCCAACCTTCTGCACTCTGCTACCTGTGGTATCATAGAAGAAAAAGAAAGAAAACAGAAACTGTTATCAAAATATAGCTCCCAAAAAAGAAAAATGCATCATACTTGAAAAGACTGTTGGTTTAAAAGGAGCGGACTGACATTTTCACCTGGGAGGAATTGATTGTGTCCTTAAACCAAAAGCCACACATAAAGAACCAAAACAAATCAATACAGGGAGTGGAAATGAATCCAAACTTGTATTGTCTCTCTGGTTGGAGATTCATGGGCCTGAGAGACATGCAGTAACACCTGCTCACTTGCTCAGCTGCTGCTGACTGAGATCCCCCCCCCCCTCCTTCTCTTCTCACTCGGTCTGCCTCCTTCACACATACACAATCCATGCAGCTATGACATCCCAATCAGTGCCCCCTCTCCCAACTGTAACCTCCAAACCCCCAACTCATACAGGCAACACACACACACACATATATTAGGACACACGCACACTCACATGCACACACTATTGCCCGCCTGTCCCTTCTTGTTCCCAACTTCAGACAGCCTGCTTGACAGCCAGTGACAAGTGCAGCTGGATCTGCTGCTGTCTATCACCTTGGACAGGCTTTCAGCAGAGCTCTGTCCCGCTACCAGAAGCTTCACTATCCTCTGCCAGACAACCTGCCACGACCAAACAAGGCAAGGCCAAGCTGTGTATGGATGGTAAAGCAAAGGACATGAGATGAAGAAGAAGAAGAAAAAAAACACGAGGTGGATGTACCACAGCCACAACCATGTGTGAGAACTGATGCTTTACATTAAGTATGAGAGGCAGAAGGTCCCATGCACACTACACAACACTGGCTTGCATAATATTGTAAACATGAAATCAGACTGTATTTTCCTATAGTCTATCTGGGGACTGTATTTATGTTTATGTATCTCTCTATTGGTGCAGCTGCTGGAACCAGATCTTTCAGTAATGTAAACCTGAGCTGAGGGCGTGATGACTTTTTCAGCCTGTGAGTAGATCGCTTTTAGGGATGTGTGCAACTGGCAGAAAGTGCATTAAATGCGCACTAGGCAATGAGGAGCAGTGGAATCGATAAACCACCCAGTTTATATAGCACAGCTGAAATGAGTGCCTTTGTGTTTGAGTACCATGCACTCACAATATATAAAGTAAACATGTACATTCATAATGAAAGACTAAGGAGGGAGGTCCCTCTTCTATACTCCAGCAAAGCAGATGTAAACCACACTGTAGACTTTATGTGGGCATTCATTGATTCTTAATAACTCTCACCGCATCACCTCTGTCTTATCTCCTCAGATGTGTCTTAATGTATCACAGAGAAAAATAAAATGGAAAAACAGACCTTTGTTTTTCATACCTTCACAATAAAATCAAAATGAAGTAGAATTTTTACCCATTTAAAAAGAAAAATCTCATTTTATTTTACATCCTTGTACAAAGTGTAATGACACTGTACTCCGTGCTAATTTATTGTAAATGGTTAGAAACACAACTAACACTGATCTTACATGTAAATATCAATTTCCTGGTTACCATGCATCTGTATCTGGTTTGAATTCATGTCAGCATCTGTGTTGTAAAAGCATTGTTGTCCTCAGCAAATTAAATCACCGTAACATTATGTGTCTTTCAATTCCCTCCTGTGAAATGCTTCCTTCTATAAAACCCTTACATCAGTTGGCTTCAGCCTGTGGTGTTAGCCTATTTCCAAGAGCTTGTGTAGAAGCGTTCAACAGCTGGTGTCTGTATTTAAAGAGTGTCATGCTGGAGTGCGCTGTACGAGGGCCATTGACACAGTGATCCTCAGGAACACGAGGGGCACTCTGCTGTTTGTCCCATGCTAGACACTCAGAACATAAACACACAAGGTTGTAGATAGAGGCAGACGGGACTGGTTGGTATAAATAGCTGCAGCCATTCTCTTCTATAGATCGCTAAACACGTAAACAAGCTCTCTGAGTTGCTCAATTGGTCTGCTAATTTGAATATGGAGGCAGCCATATGTTTCAGTAAACTCTTCTCTTTGATAAAATTCACTGTGCCACTCAAAAGACTGAAAGAAAGGTATAACGCAGGACGTAGAAGTAGAAAATATTCTGACATGCACAACAGTGGCCAATCATATCAAACCAAACATTACATGAGTCAGTTTGTCTGTATACTGAAATGTTCACAGCCACAGCTTAACACTGAATTAACAAGAGTTGAACCAGCTTTTCCCACATGGAGTCAAAAGGAAAGGAAGTTGACATTTTCTCAAAATGCATGAATGGCAACAGTTCTCTCTGACAGAGAGGAGAGGAAGGGAAAGTAGAGGAGACGAGGGGGTAGAGGAGGAGGATAAGGGGACCATACAGTCTGTCTGCTCCCACCGTGGGATTACAGACAGCTGTTTAATCTGACCAGCTACAGGGATGGGGCACACACATAACGCACCATGCTTTGGATTTTACTTTAATACATTAGGAAGTCTGCTAGGTCTGCAACCCCATCTGTGGCCATCTGTGCTTCTATTGTGCTTTGCATTTGTGAAGGACAAAACATTTAGACCACAAGGAGTATAAAAACAGCTCTGCTGAGGGTCTTGGGACCATGCACCTTGTCTGCAGACTGCTATTTGCCTACACATCTTCACATCTGAAAATAAGCCAGTTTGAGACGAGGACAGAATGATTTGCTCAGTTAGGATATTGTTTGTCCCAAATATGGCTTAATATTATTCTTAAAATAAAACAGTATGATACAATCATTACGTACCTTTCCACTGCCCGTGTGTCTCTGTTTCTGAGCAGTATGTTGGTTGGTTTGACGTAATCAGGGTTAAAAGATTACTCACTAAAGAAGCAATCTGTAGTCTGAGTTCTAAAAATGTTCTGCCTTCTACATTCCCCTTGTGCCATGATGAAACAAGATGAAAAACAACTGACTACGAGACACACAAAATCACAGATGCCATAAGGTATAACTGCACACACAGTGCAGCGGTTTGTCTCAACTTTATAAAGTGGGGTGGCGGTGGGGGTCTCATTATAGACTTAAGTATACAGTATATGCTTCCATTGAAGCCCTTTAAAACAAATACACAAATTCCACTCTGTGATGTCAAGCTGTTCGAGAGAACCTCAGATATTGGTAGTGCATTTCGGTTTCATGTTACATTGCATATGTCTATATGCGTTCGCTGTATTCCTGTCTGTGTGTGTGTCTGTATGTGCAACTACAGCTGTATCTTATTAGCTTTAGCTAACCACTGCCGAACAGTCCCCTTAAATCCCCCCTGTCTATTCAATCTTTCGTACTCCGCAGAGACTCTCGTCAGTGACCACATAGCCTTAAAACTCTCCCTCTGTCTCTTGCTCACTCCCTCCCTCCCACTGTAATTCCCCCAGTCTCCAGGAATGCTGTTGTTTTTAATTTCTCCCAGCTGCTCTGGCTGGCTGCCCAGCCGCCTGCCTTTCCACATCTGTTCCCTATCATGCCGCTCTGGAGTCCACACAAACAGAGCCTGAGCCCCTGGCCCCCAGCCCCCCACCAGGCCTTTATATCAAAACATTGGGGATTGTAGCTCTGCATCCTGGACGTAAGACAGAAGGATACAATACCTACAGCACCTTTCGTTTTTCATAATAGCAGCTCAAACAGCCACACATAGGAAAACAAACACAAATCCATCATGCAGTATAGAGCAAAACAAAAAACAAATATGTTTTGTGCTTGCCTGTTCACCAATTCTTGTTATTGCTGAGATGTGTGAACTATGTCACAGGTAAAACGGCAATGCGGACGTGAATGTATGTGTGCATGCCTCGATGTGTGTCAGCACAGAGGCTGCTCCTGCAGACAGATCCCAGACTCCACTTCATCTTGAGCTGATTTAGAGTTCAGAGGCTTTAAAGCCCTCTCTAATGACAGGGTGGGAGACAGGCTGCTACAGTGCTTGCATGTGCGCGCACACACACACACGCAAACACACACGCAAACACACACACACACACACACACACACACAAGGAGAAACACATATAAAGACATACTCACAGGTTTGCTGAATGCATATGCTCTCACAGCAGACACAGACATCTTTTTTTTTTTTCTATGTTACTTGAGAATCTCTGTGATAGTACACATGCAGTGCCGGCTGAACAAACATGTTGAACAAAAACAAACGAGGGGGAGGTGGGTTCACTGTGTTTTTTTCCTTAATAAGCACTGACAAAAGCCATTCTGTTGTTTGATCAGATTACCAAGAGCAAATCATTCATAACCCCAGCTTATCCAAAGCAAAAGCATCAACGCTTTCTTTTAAATGGTTAAACTGGCAAGGAAAGGACAAAAAACTTGAGGACAGGCGGAGAGTGAAGATGGATCAAAGACAATTTATGCAATGCCAGAGGTGTTAAGGTTAGCGGAGTTGTATTTCTGTCTCTCTGAGCTGCAGGGATGCTGTCATACAGCGCTTATATCTGTGAAAGCTGTTCATGTAATTGTATTGAAGTTCTAGCGACCATCTGTTCTCCTTTGGGAGGGCCCGGCTCCTCTCGTCGGCAGTGAAGTGGTTATGTGCTGCATATCCCCGCTGCCGACGTGCTCGCAGAGAAAAAACTTCCTTTTCAGATTTTCCCAACGGCTGCTAATAAAATCCAGATGCTCGATCGGAGCTGTTTCTGTTTCACTCCCGCCTCTTTCTCTCCTCCCTCTGCATCTTCTGTCCGTCCACATCTCTTCTCTCAGTCACCCCTCCTCCTCCTCGTCTGCCCTGTCCTTCTATGTTGCTAATCTTTTATTTTGCTTGTTTCATCTACCTCCCTGTGCTCTCTCCCTTGTACCCCCACCTTCCATCCATCCATCCATCCTCGCCTCCCCTTTCTGTTCAGCCACTAACCCAGAGCCATTCCTAAATAAAGGAAAGTATTTGTGACATTCGGCTGAGGCAGGCTGTGCCAAGAACAACTCCCTGCCTCGCCAGACACATCTGGAGTGCGTTAGGGCCGCAGTGGGTCCTGGTACCAACACGGCTATCCCAGCACACAGAGAACAGCCCCACATACTGACCATCCGGAATATGCACGCTGAACTGCATACACTTTCACAAAGCGTGTGGTTTTCATCTCACACTGAAAACAAGTCATTTGTGTTGCTTGCCAGATAGCCCAGCAGCTGTGTGCACAAATTCTCGGCTGCATTTGTTGGTTTGTTGTTTACAATTCCTCAGAAACAATAGAGTAGCACTCGGTTTATACGCATAATTGTGCCACTACATGACGACAAGCATGTGTTCTCTGTACGCACTTGAACCACACTGGAGCCGCGTTGTGCCTCCACATGCATCACTGTATACATCTCCGTATTCTCAGTGTGTGTGTCAGTGTGTGTTTGTGTGTGCGTGTGTGGCTCCAGGGTCCCTGTGTGAGAGAAGCTGAACACCTGAACATCAATAACTGTCATGTGGGCCACCTGGGACCCCACAGCCAGCTTGCACCACGGGCACACAGCCATCACCAGAACAGCTGCCACCGAGAGGGGGATGGAGGGGGGCAGAGGGGGTTGTGGGGTATAGAACAAGAGACAGCAACAGAGATATGGGGGAGGAAGCAAGAGATGAGAAAGAGGCACACATACACACTTGAGGAAGTGACTGTGCATGTACTGTACATCTGGGAATGGGCCAGACAGACACGAGTAGAGAGAAAAATGTACATGTAGCTTCTGCTCTGGATGAAAACTGTCTTTTGTTACCACTTAGCTACGTCAGCCATGTGTCTGAATTTGCCAGCTGAAAACTCAGCCTCAGGCTGCAACAAGCCAACATCAGATCTGACTTTCTTTTTTCTGTTGTCTATTTGATGTGTCGAGCAACTGAACTACATCAGCCCTGGGATAATTCATGTTAATTTCTCATTTACTGCTGATCATCAACATTGAATACAGATATATTGCAGATGCCTTCAACTCTGCATCAGACATCCATAGTCTTTGATGAATAGCACAGATAGAAAGTTAAAGGACATTGTATTTTGGTGGCAGAGTTTGATGCATTTATTAAATTTAGACACTACAAATGAAGAACTTAGATCTTTAAGGGGTGTTTTGTTTGGATCCTAGTTTGTTTAATCATTGAAAATGTGTCACATTGATTGCAATAATGAATTCCTATCAACGAATGTGATTCTAAAGTAATAAAACAAAACGAAAGATTATTAGAAGATGTTCTGACAGAGCACTCTCACATTAATAAGCTCCCTGATCCAAACACCTGCAGCCTCACCCTGCCCCAATTAGCTCATCAGGCTTTTAATTACTCTGTTAATTGCATACAGGCAGCATGAAGGGCAGCCTGGGAATCGGGCAAAGGGGGCCTCCTGAGGACCCATCCTGACAAGCCTGACAAACAAAAAGGAGGTTTTCTTCCAGCAGCAGCCACAACAGAACCGCTCTGGAGACAGAGAGGAGACAAAAGCTCCAAGTGTCTCATCAGCAACACCATAGCACTGAGTGATATCACTTCCCGCTCTGATCGGTTAGGCACGGGGGATGAGACTGCGAGTTGAGTGATGACGAGAGCAGCCGGGGGGGGGGGGTACAGACATGGAAGAGGAGGAGAAGTTGAGCAGGTCCATGCATAGAAAGTTACACGTACATCTGTGAGCGGCTCCACTACATCTGGATTAGTTCATGTTGGTCACAGGAGAGAAAGAGAGAGCGGGGCCGGGGTGGGCTGGGGTTGGAGGGGCGGCTGAGAGGAGCTAGCGTGGGAATGTCCCACTGTTAAGTTAAGGGCAAATGGGCTTATTGTATTTGTGGGAGAGTGAGGCGGGAGTCTCCACAGAGTGACCTGTCTGTCATAGAGCTCTGCGATAACACAAACATCCTCTTAGCTGTGCAAACTGAAACACACACACACACACACACACACACACACACACACACACACACACACGGACAGAAATGCTAAATGATCCCTAAAGCAACTGACATGACTAAGGCAACACAGGCATGAGAAATTCTGTTACTTATTCCCCCTCCTGTTATATCGGCATTAATTCCTCATCCTTCGCAAATGACTATTGATCTTTAGGTGTATGAGTGTAGCTGCCTGTCTCTCCTTCACAGCAGATGTCCTCCCTCCATTTCTTCCAGGAGCAGTGTTTGAGGAGGTGTATCCAGGAAACAGTGGCCGGCGCTCGCTTCCTGTGTGACAGGTGTGCGATGGAGGCCTGACAGCTGCTGTCCTGTTCTCTCTTCCCCTCCATGTATTCCTCTCTCCTGTTTCTCCCTCATTCTAGCCAGCTGCAGCAGAGAGCGGCCCTGTTTGTTCTTACGTCAGTGCTGCTGCTTTGCTGATTTATGGCGCACAAAAGACTTAAATTTGACCCTGGCAACACACACACACACACACACACACACACACACACACACACACACACACACACACACACACACACACACACACACACACACACACAAAGAATATACAGCATCTCTCACTTTCCTTGTCATAGTCCCAGACTCTTTGCATGTGCGTGCACTAAACGGAGTGTCTGTCTATTTTTCTTCCCGTGTCTCTCGCTCTTATGCTTTGAGCATCGTTAAAAAAAACCTGACACTGAGCTGTCACTTACAGCTAAGATAGGAAAACAAACAGCAGATTAGTCATTCTCCTGCTTGATGTCTTGTATTTCATTTCATTCAGTGTTAAATGTCTGCTCTGTCACCGTGAAGCTGTCAGCGCTGACAAAACTGTCTATAGCCTGAACTGTTCCCCAGCCTGCCAGCACTTTCATACCTTTTCATTTGCCCCGCAGGCACAGTAACAAAAGCTCCTGACATGAGCCAAGCATGGGTAGGGTGTGTTGTATTATCATGCGGGACCCCATAGGTTTCGCACATACACAGACAAACCACTGTGAAAAAGAGTGAAGGGGGTTGGTGGTGATGGTGTGGTGGTGGCGGGGGGGGGGGGGGGGGGGGTATTCATGTGACAGGTTAGAGAGAAGCTTTGACAGTTTCTCCATTTAGCCTACAGCCAGCTCATGCTGGAAGCTGCCGAAATAAATACCAGCTACTCCTCTGGGACACAGGCCGACTGCAGGACGCCGCCACAAAAACAGGGCGCATGGTCGAAGAAAGGGAGCAACTGCTGTGCCAATAACATGCTGATTATGTGAGCTAATTGGCAAATTAAGATGACCTGCCGTCAGGTCATGGTCAGAGAAAGCAGAGAGCAAACACTGGCACTACACAGAAACTGTACGGTGGTGAAGTATCCCGCAGCCTAAAATGAAATTATACAATACCCTCTGACATAATTATAGAAGGAAGAAATAGTCAAACTTTTAAAAAAATAAATAAAAAAAAGCATTTTAAAATTCTTTCGTGTGTGTGTGATGTCATTTAAAATGTCACAATAATTAGCTGTGCTTTGTTTTCATTTATTAAAAATACACAGTGAGCTGCATAAGTTGATTAAAGTTATGTCTATACAAATAATACTTAATGGAGTGATGATTTGAACCTTGCAAACAATAACTATATAACAGCCTCAAGTCAGAGCGCACCAAACAAATTAGCAATCACAAAATACATGGTTTTATACCAACTTTGTTTATGAAGTACCTTCCAAAAGAGTTTAAAAAGGCATTGGACAGGCAAAGCAATATAACATATATGATAAAAAAAGCAGATTGCATGACAGAAAGTTGATGTTACACTACATGACCAGGTTTATAGAAGGATAATAACAGTCACTTTGCACAAAGGTACAGCTTGTTCTGTGATTCTGCGATCAACCTCCAATTCCTTAACAAATGATAACAAGAAATCTCTTGGCCTTGTTCTGAAATCTGTAGCTCCAAAGGTATCGTAAATATCAAAAGGTGGCAATGTGAAGTGTATTTACACAGGTCAGGTTCAAGGTATGAAGCATAATGTCAAACATGTCTCCCTGTGAATCTGAACGCTTCTAGACACAAGTGTCGGGTTGTCTTCCTCATCATAACTCCTAGTGGTCCCAGCATATTACTAATGGGGTGATCTCTGAAGTAATACTTCTAACACAGCTTGAACAAGCCACTGAGGCCACCGATAAGTCGCTCCAGTCCTCAAAGTGACCGCTGCTCTATGACACATCAAGAAAATCTCTGACCTTCTCTGCGACACACTTCAAATATCCCCGAATAGCTAAAATATCCATCTCCTGGTGAAATTAGTACTTTACATTTATTCTAGGGGTCAGGTTGACTCTCTCTCTCTCTCTCTGTGTGTGTGTGTGTGTGTGTGTGTGTGTGTGTGTGTGTGTGTGTGTGTGTGTGTGTGTGTGTGTGTGTGTGTGTGTGTGTGTGTGTGTGTGTGTGTGGACAGAGAGAGAAACAGGCAGAGGAAGGAAGGCTGGAGCCGAGATTAAGGTCTGTACAACACACTAGTAACACAACGGCACTCTGTGGCTCAACCTCCCATTTGAAGGAAGACGGAACCATCTGTGTGGCATGGGATCTGTTTCCAGAAGATAACGGCATTTTTAATTTCACAAATACTGCAAGAAGAGAGGGAGAGGGAGCAAATATGAGGGACATGCCTTCCTTTCCAATCTCTGCTTGTATGTTCCTGAGCTGAAGCTGTTTCCCCAGGCGTCCAGAGAGGCACACTTTGGAGTGGAGATCTTAATAATTTCAGTCTGTGTTCCTTTGTGTTTGTTTACTCCCTGCCTGTGATAAAGGCCTCGGTGTGGGGCAGAAGGAAAGGGAGGGATTCATTATATCTGGTAGCAGTAGCGATATGAACTTCCCATTTTCTCTGCTGGCCTGTCCACTTGGTTTGATTAAAACAGAGCACAGTGCTACTGTAGATTAGCCCAGCTGTTTCCTGTGTCTGCCCTTGATCTGAGCACACTTCCTAGAGTGTGAACGAAGAGGTTAGAGGGGAGAAGGTGCAGCAGAGAGAGTGGGACCAAGAGGAGGAGAGGGTCAAAAAGGAGTTCAGAGGTCAGTGGGCAAGCGGGGAAGCAAGAGGTGAAGAGGCAAAGCGGGAGGTGAAACAGGCACAAGACACGAAAGGGAGGAGGTGGAAGTGTTGTCAGCGGTTCAGCGGCGTACCGCACATGTGAATTAATCAATGTTTTTCCACGTTTGTTTGCAAATGCATTCATGACTGAGCGTGCGCTGAAAATGTGTCTCCCTTTAGAAAGCTGTAATTGAAGCTGCAGATTATCAATGCTGTATATGTTGATGAAATTAAATGAAATGAAGAGCCAATTCAACAAATAATTTTCTGAAATGCTCAGCAAGAAATGGCGAGCTTTTACCCTTGAATGTCACAGATACGGTAATTTGAGTATTTTGCTTGCTCTACCATGGAAACATGAAGAAAAGACACCTGATATTTCCACTGACTGAGAGTGGTGTTTAATTCAGCTGTAAACAAATGCTGTGTATGTGTTCTATTAGGGAGGCTATGTGTGCACATGGGGGGAAGTGCATAAGGGCAAGAAAGGGAGAAACTTTCAAAGACACGTTTGAATTTTCTTTCTTTTCTTTTCTTTTTTTTTTTTATACATGGCCTCCACCCTCTGCTCTGCTCCCACGCTGTGGCGTCAGCAGGCCAGCCATCCAGCGAGTGTGTTTCTCATTCCATCAGATGTTGGGAAGCTGTTCGCTCCTTGACTCTAGTCTCTGACATTCTCCAGCTCCCCAGAGAGGCTGGCCAGCCTTGTCACAGTAATGTTAAACACATGTGGAACAGACCAACACGCACAGACGATGAAGCAAGGAGGCAGCCAGAACCATGCTGGCCTTTCCCAGTACGTATCGGCATGAAGAGCAAGTTCAATCATCGAGACTTTGGACTGAGACAGTCACTTCATCATTCGCCTCTATTTTTACAGAAGACGCACAATTTACACGTCGGTGTCACTGAAGTCACTTCGGCTGCACGGAAAATACATCAGGTTTCTGCTGCAAGCTTCAGTTCGACAAAAGGCTGCTGGAAAATCATTTTCTCAGAGAAATACCAAAGAACAACTAACACAAGTCGAATAATATGTGAAATTCTCTCCGTCACTCCTGCCTCCCATTTAAAAGTGACACGTTCGTGTGTTTCCATCTGCATTTGTTACTTTATTTCTACGCACACACCTACACACACAAAAGGTAGTCTTTTTCACCTTGAAAGGCATGTGTGACACATCAATGAGCTGAGAAAAAAAATGAAACAGTTTGTTCTCAAAGGAAATTGTAACATTAATGTGTCAATATTCCATTTGAGCCACATGAACATAAACAAGACTTTTTTGTGTGTGTTTGTGCTTGACACAAAAATTTGTTAAAACAAAATTGAGCTGTACAAGCAACTGAATCACCTTGTTTCAGGTCCATTTCTTTAATGTTTAGTTTAGACTACTGTGCTGTCAAAGTGAAACACGAGGCTTTCTGGTCTCGTTAAGTGTGTTACACATACAAAGATGGAGAATAACTATACAACACACATAATTCATAACTATATGTTCCCAAAAGAACACATGAAAGGTTTTAACCTGATGAAGTTGCCAAAAAGTCCTAAAAGTACAAAAAATAAATAAGGAAGCTATAACAAACTTTGCTTGACTAAACTGTATATGTTACTACATGTACAGCATAGGAAGACAGTTTGAAGGTAATGATCACAATTTCAGCTTTAATGACCTATTATATATCCGACTGTTGACTTACGGGAAAGCCGTGGCGACATAGAAAAATCTATGTAAACACAATATCTTTGTCTCGTGTCAGCAGCTTGACTTGTCTTGTTTGTGATGGCCCAGGTGCCTGTGTTGTGCTGACCACCTGACCGGCTCGCTGTGTTCTCGCTGCTCCCGCCCACCCGGGGCCATCTGCTCCTCTCATTAATTAGGAGACAGCCAGTTTCACCTGCACTGCCTGCATTTAGATCACAATAATTACCACACACATAAAGCACAAGCCCGCACACTCACACAGTAAACATGAAAGCTGCGACCAGACCCCGCAACATCAAGTCACAGTATAGACTGGTAACATCTTCTTCATCATTTGTGCTTGTCATACAGCTGATCTACAGCACACTGAAGAACAAAGATTACTTGATATGTTGTTGGGTAAGCATGTGTCACGAACTCGACCAAGCCACAGTAAAACACAGATAATAAACATCAAAGTAATGAAGTAAAAGGAGCCTTTCTATTCATCCTTAGGCTGCTGGCTCATGTCAATGCTTGGTGCTTTAAAGAGAAAACACTTGTTCACGAGTATGTTTCCTTCTGCATGTGACGTCCCCTCAATGCACCTGTGGTAGATGGGAACTGAATAAACACACCGCAAGCAGGGGTCACAATGAATGGCCTGCCTTTTAAGAGAGCTACTTAATGATGAAGTGGGGACATCTGCCCGTGCAGGCGGCAGACCCTGGATGATCTGAGCAATGGGACGGCCAGCGGTGGAGGGCGAGAGAGGAAGAGATGCTCGCTTGGTGGTGATGGGGGTATAATGTGTGGTGAGGCAGGGTGTCTGCACTGCGGTTTCACCTCTGCAACCTCCCATCCATTGTTCAAGACTATTATCAGCTGTTCAATTATTCAGTTGATATTTACCAGGGCCAATTATACAGGGCTCTGTCCTGCAGAGAAAATGGCCAAAGTGTTTTACTGTTGCACTCACATGCGGAAAGTGCGGCGCTGAAGGCTGTTCAAGTAGGGGTAGAAACCTTTGGCTGGACTTGTTTCTTCTTGGGGAGTATCTCCACTCACACACAAGTTGCTATAAATCACACGAGATGAATTCAGCTTTTGATGTTGTGTTTATTTTCTCCGCTTTCCCTTTTGATAACTTTCCCAACAAAACGGTGTCACCACAGTGGTACCTGCAGCTTCCCCTCTGCAGAAATGATTGGTCCTGAAGCTTCTCAGCTCCCTTCACTGTAAAGCAGACACCAATAATTCTTATAAAGCACCATACAGAAAGCTGCAGAGGTTATTTGAAGACACCTTACAGCTCAGATCAGGGTCAATGTTCAAATGTAACCCTTCACATAGATAACCTTCATCCAGTCCATCAGCATCACTTTGATGTGCAGCATAAACACTGTATGACTCCTCCATATCTACCTCACTCTCGCCTTCACAGTTCTCAAATTGTGTTCATAACAGCAACAAGGATACATAATAATAATAGTAATAATAGCAACAACAACAACAACAACAATAACAATAATAATAATAATAATAATAATAATAATAATAATAATAATACCATTAATACTAACACCAGTACTACTACCACTAACATAATAATAACAATAATAAACCATTGTTTTCGTGTTGGTGTGCCATTATATCCCAATTACTTCCCATTGTCCTTAAATATGCACCAAAGATAAACAACAGGATCATTTAACGTGTCAGTTTTCCTTTTATCTTGTATCTTTAACCATGTAGACACTGGAGAAAGTATCATCCTCACTTCTTTTTTTTTTTTTTACTTCAAACCAAAGCTGCAGCGAATATGAAAGTCTATCAACTTGACATGTTTCTGCAGCCTCAGTCTTTAAATATAAAACAAGTCTCCCGTTGTTCACGCAGCCCTCCCGTGTAATTAAAAGCCCACGTCAGCAGCAAGTGAAACATATTGGAGGTATTTGCTTGAATGCAGACGAATGTACGCAGGTTTTACTTACTTTGTGAAGGTCGAGGTCAAACTGAGGTAACTGTGGCGGCGATAATCCACACCAGATAGTTTGAAAGACAGACTCTTATACCGTCTCGATCCTCATCATTTGTGGAGGGGGGGAAAGAATAAAGCTTCTGCTGTGTGTCATTCCCTTTTTCTGTTTCTGTGAAATATTGAGAGGAAAGATCGACAGTCTCGCACATATGAAAATGTTTAACTTTCCTTTGGGAGTTCAAATGGGGTCTTGACTTTCCCGGTTTGATAAATTATGAGGTATTTGTCTTCTGTTATATCAAAAAAAAAAGAAAAAGAAAAAAAGAAGACCAAAATAGGAAATTAGGAAAACACAGAAATCAACGCCAGGTCTGTCGGATCCTCAAGCAAATCGATGTCTTTGGTGTTGGAGTCTGAGTTTTGTTTCCCCCCTCCTTTAAAGCAAACAGCTTATTTTGACGGTGAGGAACGGGGGAAATCAGAACTTGTCATAGTCGTGTAAATCCGCCTTCTCGCTTATTTTACGCATCCCAGACAGAAACCATTCAGCACAGTTGCTGGTGTTAAATATCAAATAAAAAAAGAGCAACAAAACATAAAACACGTCCTTTTCGCTTTTCTTCTAAATAAACAACTAATAACCGGCTGCTATATTATCAGTGCAAGTCCAGGGATCCTTGCACATAAAATGAGAAGCGATGATGATGCGAATCCTCCGGTTTTGCAGGGTGAAGTCTCCCGATTCCTCCCGTGGTGGCAACTTTAAAGCCTCTTCTTGACTTCACAGTTCAGCGACACGCCGGGAGTCAGTCCTTGTACATCCGATGAAATGAATGCAGCTTGGGTTTTTTTTTTTTCCTTTTTCTTTTTCTTCTTGTGTGTCAAAAGCAGAGTTTTGCGGGGAGAGACTCCTCCGGTCCAGCACCAGGTTGAGCGTGCGCGGCGCAGACGGACTTCTCCTCCGCCTCCTGCGACGCGCTTCTTGATCCTCCGTTGCTCCAAGCGGGCTTCAGGTGGTGCACGACAAGCTTCACTTCACCACCCCCCAATCCACCACAAGAAAAAAAAAAAGGAAAATAAAAAAAAAAAAAAGGAAAATAAATCTGATCTGTTAGAAATATTTCCTCGAGTGTTCACCAAATTTTTTCCCCTTCTTTTTCTGGGGTTTGGTTTGCAGACTTGTTTTGTCTTCAGTGATGAGCGGAGCTGAGCGTGCGGGCCCACTGTAACCACCGCGGCTCTCTCCTCCTCCTCCTCTGTCTCTGTCCTCGCTGTAGCCTTCTGTCTGTGTTTAAACACCATCTGGAGCTCCTAACCCCGCTCTCTCTCTCTCTCTCCCTCTCTCTCTCTCTCTCTCTCTCGCTCTCTCCCTCTCTCTCTATTGTACAGGAATCCTTTTCTGAATTGAAAAGGATCCAAATTGACGCACTGCACATTGGTGCAGATTATTAAAATCACGCAAAAATTAATGTTCTGCACACCGAAGGTTATTTTGCACGAAACGTGTGAGGAAATAAATCAGTGCAACTTGGCTTTTGTGGAAACACACGCACAAAAACAAAAGCATCCAAATTCACATAAAACAAATAAAAGGTGTGGAATAAATAGCGTGTTTCGCTTGCAATACGCAGAATGAATCCAATTAATTGTTTCCGATACCAAACAGCTTTAATTAAAAAAGAAAAAAAAAAAAGAAAAACTGCGAGGTGAGTGAAATACAACTGGGATGCAGTCCCGCTGTCTGCCCGTGGGGGCCGCTGTTTCCTCATATCAGGACAACGTGGACCTCACAAATCTGTAGACTCTGTTTACTTTAACAAGAATCAAATACTACAACAGCATTTTGACAGCTGAGTAAATGCAAAAATGGATACATGTGCGTTGGTATGTGAACATGCACCAGCAAATACTGCATATCCTGAATCTAGAGCTTGACATATTGTGGTTGGCTGGTTGAATGGCATGTTAAGATGTGTCTGGAAGTGTTATCACCACCTTCAATGTCCCATTTAAATGGCACAATTATTGTAATGTACTCCTTGTTGGTTTAATGTGATTTTGAAGAGGGACGGCATCGAAACCATTGTATAATATGTCCCTGTTTTATCTACACCCTTGGAAAATATTCCGATTTTCTTAATACTAGATGCGTAATTTGTTGTGTCAATTTGTTTTGTTAAATACTGCATGTCACATTTATTGAAAGGCTTCAGAATATGAAGACAATTATTTTAATAATTTGTCATTTTCCCATTTCTGGTGATCGATCAATGTTCAATAAAATGTCACAAAAAGCTAAAACTGTCAAAAGTTTTGAGAGACAAAAGGGAATCTAGTGATTGCTCAGATTTCCACTCAGTCCACAACACAAAGTCATTTCAGTTTTCTTTAAGAGAGAGAGAAAAAAAAGATAATTTCTACTTTTAAATGGTTACAGGCAGTGACAGATTTGACATTTTTTTCCCCTCATGTAATTTTCTGTTAATCATCTAATTTGATGACAGCTTATCACTTTTGCTCTGGTGCAGATAAAAATAAACTGCTGTTTTTTTGTACATAAAGAGATGACTTTCATTGTGCACCAGAACTAAAGTGATAAACAAATATTTTTCGACAGACACACATACACACACACACATACACAGAATGTGAGGCACAGAGAAAACTTCAGGTACAGAACATCTGGTGTGTGTGAGAGTCCTCCACCTGGTCACACTGGTCTGTTAGTCCCTTTGCCCCGCCCACCTGTCCTCTCTCATTCTGTCTCTCTCTCTAACACACGTATTGTCGTGTGTGTGGTGATGGTGGTGGTGGTGCTGTGTGTGTGTGTGTGTGTGTGTGTGTGTGTGTGTGTGTGTGTGTGTGTGTGTGTATGTGGGGGGGGGGGTTACAGGGCAGAAGACAAAGCTGACACCCTCCTGACCCCTCCTGTGTCTGCAGAACAAACAGAACCAGCTTGTAAAGTACACACAGACAGCTGCTGTGCCCCGACTTCAGTCTCACCATCCTCACCGGTGCAGAGCACAAATGCTGCCTTCATACGGAGATGAGAGGACTTCTGAAAAATGTTCAAGTACTGACTGAATAATGCGAGCGAGCATGCATTGAAAACCTTCACTGATCTTTGATTGAGATGTAATAGTTGTCTGCATGACCGATGAGAGGGGGGGAAAAAACCCTAGACAAGGTGCAGTGAAACATATTTTTATATGTTCAAAGTACAATATCTGAGTACGCCTGATGCGGTGAATGTGGTCAGAGTAAACTTACACATCAATGGTGAGATACTGAAGTTTCACAACTAAAGAAATCGCAAGCTCAAACTTCATCTTGCAGAGTGTTCACAGGTCACGGACACAGAACTTCTCTTTCGGGATCATGATCCTATGTTGCGCGTGAGCATGAACATTGTGAGTCTGTCCTCATTAGTATGTTACTGTAGGTGGTTCATATGCTCCCTGCACAGAATGCTGAAAACAGAAGATGTGTGTGTGTGTGTGTGTGTGTGTGTGTGTGTGTGTGTGTGTGTGTGTGTGTGTGTGTGTATGCCTGTGTGGCCATGAATGACAGAAAGGTT
Source organism: Blennius ocellaris (assembly GCF_963422515.1). Classification (NCBI taxonomy): domain Eukaryota; kingdom Metazoa; phylum Chordata; class Actinopteri; order Blenniiformes; family Blenniidae; genus Blennius; species Blennius ocellaris. Next base: position 26,658,036 of record NC_137650.1, on the reverse strand, counting down.
GGCTATGGGGGTTGCATTCAAAGAAAGGATTCCTGTCAAGGTGACAGCTCCAAGATTGACAGGATGCTATTCTCCTAGGGAACAGCGTCAGTCACCCTGTCAGGCTCCCTGTACGACAGCCTCTCACTCCTCTTAATTTGGCCTTTTGTTGAGCGGTCACCGGGTTAGCGCCGACACTCCATGTGGCCAGCCTGATAAACTGCACAATGAGACACACACAAGGTGGGAACTCGCTTCGATGAACTCCCTGTACAATAATGGTGCAACTGGAAGTCCCTTTGATGGCATTAATGACGAAAACAGCTTTGTCTTCCCTTCCTTTCACTGGTATATCTCTCTGACACCTCACAAACACCACAGACCCCACTCCACGCACGCATGCACGAAGTCACTCACACGCACACACACAGACACACACATAATAGACTATTATGTTGACAGCATCTCCGTTCTCACTGATATACGAGAGCTCGGTTTGGTCATTGTGCTGTTATGGTAATGACAATTTTGTTCTATTTCTTCTTCACTCTCTCTGTGCTGTGCTCTCTCTCTCTCTCTGTGTGTGTGTGTGTGTGTGTGTGTGTGTGTGTGTGTGTGTGTGTGTGTGTGTGTGTGTGTGTGTGTGTGTGTGTGTGTGTGTGTGTGTGTGTGTGTGTGTGTGTGTGTGTGTGTGTGTGTGTGTGTGTGTGTGTGTGTGTGTGTGTGTGTGTGTGTGCGTGTGTTTGTGTCGTAGTAAAAGCAGGAGAGAAGTTTGCAGCATTTCCTCCACTCACACATTGTAAATCCTTTCCTACAGTGGCAGTCACAGGCTAGTGTGTTGAAAGGAGATAAGGCCCTGAGCCGACTGAAAGGAACGCGAGAGCCATTGTGTTCCCGCGCTCTTCTCTCTTCTACTATCCTTTCCATTCAGCGGGCCCTACTCTTATGAAGCTGCTATTAATGTTACCGTTGTCAGTTCCAGGCAGTCATGAAGGCAAAAAGAGTACATCTGATCTAAAGGAGTGAGGGAGAAAACAAGTTGCGTTATGCCGATTGAAAAGCTGATAGACTATGACTGAGTTTGTGTTGAGGCATTTCCTTTTCAGTCACATGCATCCTTCTAAATATGACTTTTGTAATTTAAACTCTGTTTTTCTCTGATAGTGCGCTAAAAGGGATGTTGATCTCTCACTTTGTATGTTAACATCTTTAACGCCTGCATGTCCTCAAGCTGTTCTATTATATTATGAAAGAGGATGAGACAGAAAGAGAGAGTCTTGCTGTAATATGGCGTGGTGTAACGGATCATTGACCCACCCACTCAAGCACACACGCTGGAATGCTGCTTTTACAAATTGCACCCATAGACCCCCTGACATTTTGTTTGCAATCGAGCAGCAAAGTGTCGGCTGTTTGAATCATCCAGACATGACGGGAATTCAAAATTCAAGACATGCTCATAGATAGAATAATGTCCTTTGAAATATCTGGCATTCAGTTTTCCCATAGAAATATTTTCTGCAAGAGAACAATATACTATTGCATTACATCAGATATTTCAGTATATGTCCAGAGGCTTTTTCTGTTTAAAAAAACAAAACAAAAAAAAACTGAGATGTATCGCCTTTTGCAATGTGTGAATCACATCCTTATTTTAGGGTTCACACTTGTCAGGTTTGGCCCAGTCCAAACAGACCCTGGTATGGTTGCTGTGTGAATGTTTCCATCCGCACACTTACACACGACAAACAGGCAAACTGAGTCTGTTTAAATATTAGGTATCGATACACTGTGAAAACACTTCGGTGCAGTTTGATTAAAGTCTGTGAGCAGACCAAAACACATGAAGCGGAGGAGCCTAGAAGTACCACGTCTAGGCAGTTTATTGAAATTGAAGTGCACAACATAGGAATCTGCGCCACTGTTCTACCCCTTTATGCTGTCAGTGAGTTATAAGCTGTTCAAGATCCCACAAGTGAGCTCCATTTAGCTCAGTACACAAATGTCAGTCTGCATTCTTATAGCTTCATCAATCCCCTCATAAACAGAGCCTGTACTTCTTTTTAGTTTTCTGCTGTGGCTGACTGGAGCCATCAGCCACAGACTTCAAATCTTAACTCATTGATTCCATGTTTCTATCACATCAATACATCCATGCACTTGCTTTTAGTCATTTGCTTCTTTATATATCACCCAGAATCGTGGCCAATACTCACTTTTAGGATTGGTACAACATGCTGCAAAGACGTTGGTTTTGTGTACTTACTGTTAACCATTGGTCACTGTACATGCTGTTCTACTGACACGACATGCCGATTCTGAGATGTTTGATTGTATGGTCTGTTTTCATATTTCTCTTTGCATCCTTTTGCTGCTGTATTATTGCTGTACATGCTTCCTTTCATATACTTTGGCCTGGAGCAGGGAACGGTCCCACACCCAGGTTCTAGGGAGTCTATCAGATGTTTCAGGCTCTTAATTTTTCAGCGAAGCAAAATAGGGTTGCTCTTCTCTTGTTTTCTGGCAGATAAAGCACAACATAGATAATGAGGGTTAACTGCCATGTAGTTATCGTGTTTCTCTCTGCATCTACAGTACGGCTACCAGACTTCGGATTGTATGAGTGAGTTGAAAGTGAGAAATCTGTTTGCAAAATAATTTGCTCTTTATTGTGCAGGCAACTATTTTTAGCAAGCTATTAAAGGAAAAACTAAAATACAGGAAAAAAAGCACTTTTTTTTAACCGAAACAAATTAGTGTTTGAACGTATAACAAAGTCTCTCCTATTCCCAGCTAATTCAAAAAGTATGCTAAAAATAGGAAACGGTGTCAATGTATTGGTTGTAAAGGTGTATTCTCACACCACCGTTAAAGTATTGAAGTGCAAAACAACACCTTAGAGTTACAAATTCCCATGTACACATGGTTTAGTGAGTAGAAGGTCAAGGGTAAAAGGCATACATAAAGCTTCCGTAAGTGCTTGTGGCTGAGTGAGAGCGGTGAGCAGCACATGGTCACATCTGACCAACAGAAGTGCAAACTGTCAAAGAGGAAGTGACACCTGATTAAATCATGTGTTGACTCAAGAACAGGATACGTAGCCTGTGCACAGAGAGAAGCGGACATATGAAAAAAAAGAAATCGTAGATGCTCAGGTGAATACGCCCCATATTCACACGAGAAAGTCACTGCTGTGTGTGTGTGTGTGTGTGTGTCTGTCTGTCTGTGAGTGTGTGTGTGTATTTGTGTGTGTGTGTGTGTGTGTGTGTGTGTGTGTGTGTGTGTGTGTGTGTGTGTGTGTGTGTGTGTGTGTGTGTGTGTGTGTGTGTGTGTAGACAGTTGGTGGTACTGGCACTGGAGATAGTGTGTTGAGGGGGATGAAGCACTGTATCAAGTTGTGAACATCTGTTCCTCATAGAAACCACAAAGCTGGTGCTGAGGAAATAAAGAGGATAACCCCCCCCCCCCCCCTCTCTGAGAGACATACAAGCATAACGATCTGCATCACCACCTTTCCTTTTCCTCCCACATTTATCCCCACTTCTTATTAAGTGTGTATTTTACCTCTTCTTGCATCATTATCAACATGTATCTGATGATCTCTGTTGTATTTGTTTGCTCATCTCTGCACAACAGATACAGATATAGTGATGTAATCAGGAAGCAATGGATTAGTGAAGACATTTATATTTTTTGTATATTTTGTTTTATTACACACAAATATTAACAAAAAATGCCATTGTTACGCTGGTTGTAAAAATATCAAGCATTGGATTAAACTATTGATTCAACTGGATGACGCAAACTGCGAGATTCCGCATTTGACTAAAGGGAAACAAAAAAAGATTAAATGTTAAATGAAAATGTTCACACAGTTTTGGTTTACTAACAGGTTTGGTATGGGTGGTCTAGAGATTAGGGAAGCAAGTTTGTCACCGGACGTTTGCTGGTTTGACTCCCACTGTGGGACTCTGAGCAAGGCCCTTAACCCTTCCCAACTCTTTCACTTGCACGATGAAGGCTATCCAACACAGAAGTTGTGCCAAATCAAACATGCAGATCACATTCAGCTCGTGACCTCAGCAGGAAGCAGCTGAAAAGTATAACGTATATAAAGTGCATAAAGAGATGAACATTTGACTAAAAGCTGTGAGAAAAGTAAATCCTCGGTAATCTGAAAGTTACTTTTCAATGACTTTGAACTATGTAAGCAGGTCTTTGGAGACCTTGATAACAATGCTGATTATGCAACACATTGTAAAAAAAAAAATATAATAAGAACGACGATTGTTATGCTCTTAGAGGCACATAAAGTTATTACTGGTCACATGCTTCTTTTTGTCTGAGAAAACAGTCAAGAATAGCCTATTCTTAGCTTGAGGGGATTGAGACTGGCACAAAATTATGAAGTCTATGATACAGCAGACATGAGCCAAGGCTTTGTTAGGGATTCTCTGCACCTTTTCCATCAAAGTCCCTTGATTTAGTCCTTGCTCCCTTTCTTTCTCTCTCCATCTCTCTCACTGCCTTTCTGGCTCTTTCTGGGCCTGCTGTGAATATGTGCTAGTGCTGGGTGGCAGTTCCTTATTGTTGAGTGTCTATATATGTGTGTGTGTGTGTGTGTGTGTGTGTGTGTGTGTGTGTGTGTGTGTGTGTGTGTGTGTGTGTGTGTGTGTGTGTGTGTGTGTGTGTGTGTGTGTGTGTGTGTGTGTGTGTGTGTGTGTGAGTCTGGATGCTGTGTGCGGCTGATAAGACCCAGGGAGAAGAGCCAGCGTGCCGACATATTCTTGCCACCGTGGTTATCGCCCGTCGCAGCTGTGCTTGAGCTCTGCGACATCTGCTCCCTCACAGGAAGCCTATGCTGCAACTCACAACACCTCTCTCTCTCTCTCTCTCTCTCTCTCTCTCTTTTGCACACACACGAACTGGCATGCATTCAGATGCAGAAACTCAGACTTGAATGCTGTTTCTCCATACAATACAAACATATTGCTGGACTCTGCACCCTCCACACACACATGCACGCATGCACACAAATACACTATAAACAGTGTTACATCGGGTAAACCACTTGTGACAAAGCGCTGTGTTTACAGGTCCACAGTTCTCAGTGGCACATGCATTTTTATGCATATTGGTGTGTGTGTGTGTGTGTGTGTGTGTGTGTGTGTGTGTGTGTGTGTGTGTGTGTGTGCGTGTGTGTGTGTGTGTGGTGTGTGTGTGTGTGTGTGTGTGTGAGAGAGAGAGAGAGAGAGAGAGAGAGAGAGATGAATGAGTAGGAGCACCAACGCCAGAGTTAAACTGGATTTTTATCACAGAATTACAGGGGGGGATGCTTATGACTAAGCCTAATTATAGAGGCCTTATCACTGCAACGTTCACAAAGCTTATTACTGCCAAGAGACGATATGCGCTGCAGGTAATTCACTACTTTGGGTATTAGTCCTCACACTGGCTTACCATTTCCAAATATTTAGAGTCTTTAAAATTATCCTTTTAATGTCTGATTCTTAATGCATCTCTCTTCTGAAAAGCCTTTGGTGATCTAAATGAAGGTTTTCATTTTTACTTAAAGGCACTGTTCAATTACTTTTTTTCTCCCCAGTGCTTGTTTATTAGATGTCTTCCAAGGTGTCCCCTCAATTGCTGGATACGAACAGAGGAAGTTGAACAGTGAAACTCCAGGATCTAGTACGGTTCCCTGCAGTTGCATGGGGAAGCCCGGAGGAAGACCCCCCACCCACACAATGCTCTAAAAACCTCTTTCCTTTTCCTTTCCATTGCCATGGGACAAAATGTGCTCCACTGGGCTTGTTATCAATAATGACAGATTTATTGGTTCTTGGCAAGGCTCATAAAGACAAGGGAGTAAGTGCACGTTGAGAAAGATTAACTTGGAGGGAAGATTAATCCAGATGCTGTGATTTATTTTAAACTCTGAAATTTTTTTTTTTTTATACAACCAAGAATATTGAATCAACGCCCTGCTAAAAAAAACAAACCTAAAGATCAAACTGCAGGCTGCACATTCAATATAATAAAGACATGTAATATAGATGGTATTGTTAGATGTCATTCTAACCTTGAAACCTTTGCTTCAATCTTCAAATAACAGGTCTACTAGTTAAATGAGGAAACCTCACGTTGCCCTTATAGCATGCAGCACAAAGTCAACACAAACTGATTATCTGTCAATCACCTCGGCTTAATGAGCGGACATGGCAGCTGTGGGACCCTCGATCACTCATCACGGTTAACACACTGCCAAAAGATTTCATAAAACAGGTCATGTAACTTGACAAGCTCCTACCTTCACTACATCTGTAATGGCCGCTGGCTGCCAGGTTGTGATCGAGGTTTCTGGGCTGAAGTCTGTGGGCAGCAAGTTTTCCCCTCAGCGTTCGGTGGCTGATCAGTGTGACCGTCGGGACACATGCAGCAAATGTCGAAGCGGAGGCGGACCCGGCCATCAGGTCAGCCGTCTTCTGGTGCTCTAGATGGACCTCAGCAGACATGCTTGGACCTCCGATTTCTTTGTGAGCTGTGTAGTTTGAAGTTTATGTGACACACTTTGTAGGACACTCAGGTGCCCACTACCAGCCAGTTGGTCCAAGTGGGGCAGAAGAAGAAGCAGCAGCAGTAACAGTGAGGTAGCTGACTCTAAAATCCACATTTAGCTCCAAATGATTATGCAGTTGATGCTTTCTCTCATTGAGAGTGCTTGAAGCTTTCCGTGGACCTCTTTCATACATTCATAATTGTTGACTAGTTTGTTCTTGAGGCCACAGTAGGTCATTATGTGACTCACTGAGTTGCATTGAAATGGTCAAGAACTTATCAGCACTGGACGCTCCACATGGTCAAGCAATATAGCACACAGGTATTTCCCTTTTCTTTCATGTCCTCAGTGAAAACATTTGATCCTTGTTTGTATTATTCCTGGGATGATCAGGCAAGTTTTTTGTTTTTTTTGCTTCCTTTTGGAAAACAACTTTGCATAAAAAAAAAAAAAAAAAGACAGTTGCATGCCAATACCCACGGATAATAGTCCTTGTTGCTGAATGCAACTCTCCCTTGCCTTCTTCTCGTCCGTTGGCCTGGTTCCCTCAGTCGGCCTCGCTCCTCTCCAGCAGAGTGTGAGTGGAGCGGTGGAGATAGAGCGCGTGTGAGCGAGTGTCAGTGGCAGGTCAGCTTGTCTTGTGGCTCTGGCTGAGGGGTTGTGCTCTCATCTGAACCCTCCTCCTGCCCTCCCAGCCACTGCAGCGCAAAGAAGAAGTGGGTGCGTTGGATGAAGTCGTTTCTGCGTGCTTCTGTGTGTGTTTTTCTGCATTTGCAGGGCCGCAGCCTCTGGGGAGGCCAGGCAGCCGTGTTGCTTGCGGTGCTCGCAGGAGACAGCGGTAGGCTGCAGGACTCGAGCCTCCGTCTGGACTTCCTCTGTCAGGAACCAGCTGTGTTGGCCAACAGAAACTCCCTTCCTTCTTGCATCCTACAATTTTAAGACGTCTGTTCTTTGCTTTTTCTGCATCTTGTTTGCGGGACTTGACACACATGTTCCTTCATCCCTCACCTCATCCTTTAGATTCATGTATGTGTAACATTTCTTCTGCACCGTCTGACTCAGTGCACTGAAACAGATTTGTTTTCTCATTCCAATTGAAAACTATTGTTAAATATCTTGTTGGGGTTTTTTGTGTGTGTGCGTGATTCATTGAAAGAAATCAACAAAATGCTGTTTGAGCACGGCTGATCATAAATTTTGGTGTATGTCAAAGTTTGCTGAACTCTATGCAGAACTCAACAAGCTGATTTTGCTGTGACATTTGGCTGTCATCGATACTGATGTGACTGACAGACTGCCGTCTATTCCTTATAAATGTGTAACTTAACGATCCCCTGCTATCATATCCCATTGCTTCATTTAATTTTATTATTTCTATTTTATTTATCAGTCTGGCTCTGTGTGCTCCAGATTGTAGTGTAGTGGTTAGCACTTTAGCATCACAGCAAGAAGATTCCCTGTGTGGAGTTTGCATGTTTTGCCTGTCTGTGTTTCCTCCTAAAGTCTAAAGACGTATAGTTTCATATATATAACTTAGGTCTGCAATTTATCACTATAGTGATTTCCTCAATAACAGAAATCTTTTACACTTTTGTTTCAGTCATCACAGTTTTGTTTTATTCGCCAGAAGTTGATGTGGGTAGTGCTTCTCATCAATGTATTCACTTCTCTAGCGCACTCATTTCCAAACAAATAGATGGTTCTCCATTTGAAAGCTGTCCCACAGATAATAGAGCAAGGTTGTCATTTCAAAGGAAAGGCACAGATGTGACTTCATGAAGGGATTTTTAACATTCACCAAACAAAATCGGTGTCAACTTCAGCATTTTTAGACAAGCCCGCCTTACAGATGGTGACCTTTCAGTGAGTTTAATCAAAGACTGAGTCACGACAGCTTAGACTTAATAATCTCCGACTACAGCAAGGTGACATCAGGCGGTCACCTGTATGTGGAGAAAAAGCTGCTTTGATGAAGTCTGTTTTGTGGAAAAGACATATGTTGAAACTTTGCAGTCACACATTTGGAATCAAAGATACCAAAGTAAACTTCACTAAGCTGGAACAGATGAAGGTGTCTCTGATGTGAAACTCAAGCAACAGTATAGCCGTCACCTTCTTGACCTCTGACCACTCAGGACTCATTAAACTTTAACCTGAACCGCGTGGCCTGTGCTCACGTGATAACAGCACACACACACACGTATGCGTGTGCACACACACACATTATATTTTTGCTGGTGTGCAGATGAGAGAAGTGAGAGGGGATGTGAGTACACAGATGTGCTAAGTGCCTGGCTGAAACCAACACACAGATGGTCATCTGCAGAGAGGAAGTGAGACAAACTCATGTTGCTTTCGCTGTCTTTGGGTGTGGAAGGACAAATGGAGAGCGAGAGGGAGAAGTGATTTCTCTATAAACCCGCAGTGTTTGCAGCTCATGAATTTTAGGTGGTTTTTTTTATTATTATTTTCATCGGTTACACCATTGGGATTTTCCCACATTTACAACTGTTCATACAGAGGATGTTCACATTTTATGCCCAAGTCAATAAAAAATTGAATAATGGCAAAATCAAAGTGCAAATTACATTTTATTTGGGAGCAGATTTCCCGGAGCAACTGATTAAAATTTGGCATGGATTTCGTTGGAGGGTTAAGTGGAGGAGCCCTTTAACTACAGTCGTCAGCGCAATGATAATGAAAACATATGCTTATTACTGGATATGAAGTGCTATGAGTACACATGAAGTGGGAAGGCAGGTAGAGAGTGGATGTTCATCAAAGATTTGGCACGATACAAAAGCAGTTAATGGGCGTAAGTCAGACACGCAGCAGAAATTAGGGGCACATTGATTCCTGTATGAGGGGCGACAGAAAGTTGTAGACTCCGTTGATTGGATGACGCGAGCTGAGAGGAATTTGCCTACATGTTTAAAATGATTAGATAATCATGGGAAAGAGGAAAGAGGAAAGATTATACGAAAAGAGAGCAAAGAAGACTCGCTAAACTGATCAAAGGTTGCAAATAAGGGCAATAGTAGGAACAGATTCAGGAAAGAGGGTGAACTCATTAAAAATGGCCAATTAAAATACCAGATGCAACATGTGGAATGCAGTGACACAGAATTTACTTCAAGTTTAATTATATACACATAATTTAAACTTCGTAATTGACTGAAATCTGTATCTAATCATCAGTTGTTAAACACAATTCTTATCTTGTCATATTTAGGATACATTTTAAAGTTAGGTGTTAAACTGCATGTGGTTTTGCTCTTTTGCTCAGAAACTCTGTGATATGCATGTGCGAGCGCGCGCGCACACACACACACACACCGTTTTGCTCTGTGTTACCTGTTATAGAAGCCTTTGCTCCTTTGGCCTCCTCCCCTCAGATGTTGGCAGGTATAAAATGAGTTTTTGGGGAGAGAGAGATAATGACTCCCCCATAATCACCAGAGGCCAGCTCTGGTTCTGGCAGGTGCTATCACAGCAGCGGCCCAGTGGTGCCTTCTCCCCTGAGATAAGGTCAGGAGGATGATGGGAGCGAGGAGCGAGGAGCGAGGATGGTTGAAGGGAGGAGCTGAGGAGGAGGAGGAAGAGAGGAGGAAGAGAGGAGAACAGGGCAAAGGGGTGCAAAACGTGAGTTACAGGCTAACAGCTAGCTTCGCCTTATCTCCCCCCAGCGGCTGCCGCTACTGGCTTCCAGATGCGGCGGGCCAGAGCAGCCGTGTCAGAGAGATCCCTCTATCAGCGACACACAGGCGCCCCTCACCAAATGCAAACCCAGCAGGAGGACACATCAGGACTTCATTACCTCTTTAAAACTCCAATCAGCATGCAGGAGAGAAGTGAAATAATCTGCAACTTTGTTGCTGTATCAGAAGAATCCAGAGGAAATGCGTACAAATCTGTCACACTTGTTTTTGAGGAAGGTTATTAATTGTGCTCTGCTTTACAAATGAAACACAAACAGTGGTCTTATCATGTTGGTCAGAGCTCAGACAAAATGTGACTTTTCACCTTGTAAGGCAGTGTGAAAGTCAGTGGCTGGGACGTCTGGCGGCTGGTGGCGGGGAAACAACCATATGGTGAAGCGCCTTGACTGCCTGTGAAACACCTGGCCACCACTAACTTGCTGAACTTTTCAACTCTTTGCCCGTCCCCAAAGTGTTCTCAGGTAACTCATACGATTGTGATTTATTGCACATAAAAGCCTGCATGCTGCATGAAAACAAACCACCGGAAAAGCTTATGCTCTAAAATCACAACTGCCGCTCTTACCTTCCCACTTCCTTCCCCCAAAAAGCTGTAAGCAGACCAAACACGGGACATGATTATTGTGATACTATAATTGATTGGGAATAATGTAATGATTCCTGTTAACATTGATTCCTTGTCAGATCTCCTGTGTCTTTTAGTCTCTGTGTCTTACCTGCAAGCACTGCACCTACTCTCGAGAGCTCCGCCATCTTCTGGATACCTTTGCCTGCTACTGAAAACACGACTCTAATCATAAAACACTCATTTAACTTTACTTGTCACAACTTTGCATCTGATGTTGAAAATACCAGTGCAGCCATGAAGTGAACTGGACTTTTTGTTGTTCAATTTTGTTCCTGACACGTAATAAGGTCCTCTCTCGTTCATCTTCTCAAGCGTACCAGCCATCCACCTTGAGCCCAATGGATGTTTGGTTTTGATTTGATCCTTTTCTATCGACATTTTTCTCACTTATACAACATGTTGCATGTAAGATGACGAGTGGTGTAAATAATGTGATGTTGAACTGACAGTATTAGCGATGACATTTTATATATAAAAAGCCATATTGTCTTGTGTTAATCAGTGAGGAGTAATGAAAGAGAATACTGCGGGTTAGTGTGTCTCCCAAAAGGTGTAAGTACTGTACAATGATTTTGTTGGCTTAAAACAAATGTGGAAAAAGTACAGAATACTCTGAAAACTTCCTTCCATCAGTGGAAATGCCCCCACCAGACCAAAAAATGTTTTTTTTAATTCGAGGCTTGTTCACCTTCTCTCTCTGTAGTGTTTTTAAAACACACACCTGTTTGTCAGCTTCAGGCAAAACCTCCAGATCTTAACAGAACTCTATAAGTTAAACCGTCCCCATCTGTCACAGTCGAGCCCCACGCAGATGCATATTGAGCACCTCCTCTCTCTTATCCTTCTTCCAGCAGACTTGGCACTCATTCAAGAACTGTCAAAGCACACCTGCTAAATTAAGCTGAGCTTCATAGTCGCACAGACACAGACACAAGTTAAAGAATATACACTGTATTCACACACATGCTGGATGCACACAGCCGTTAAATGTATAATATATATATATATATATATATATATATATATATATATATATATATATATATATATATATATATATATATACTGATGAAGGCAGAGATATTGAACTGATAAAGTCTAAATAAGGTTACCTGTAATGTCTAAAGATGTCTTTACCGGATTATGGCAGGAAAAATATGTTCAGGTTGTATTTTTCTCTTACCAGTTTGCTTTGAAAGTTTGAAAATTCCCTCTGCCTTGTGAAACTTGTGACAGAACTAGGAATTCTGTATAGTTATTTCTGTTCCACCAGTGCGAGGAATATAGTGGTAACCTAAATAGTGGATTAAGATTTAGTCAAATCACTTCTCAAATAAACAAGTCCTGAAATCAAACTTATGATCTATCAATGCCCACCTCTCTTGACCCCCATAAACCCAGCCTCTCTCCTTTCTTGTGGCTCGTGGCATGCACAGCCGCTGAGCTGCTCTAAATAGGTGCCACTGTGAATTGGAGACAGATGGAAACGAAGGTTCCCTGCAGAGTGGTTCCCCTACAGCTGTGGCGTGTACCCGGTGCCAGGGAGTGATGACAGCTCAGCAAGGGGGCACCCAGAGAAATAGAAGACAGCACCGTCTACGTTCTGCGCTCCCATGCACTCTCTCTCTCTCTCTCTCTCTCTCGCTCTCTCTCTCTCTCTCTCTCTCTCACACACACACACACACACACACACACACACACACACACACACACACACACACACACACACACACACACACACACACACACACACACACACACAGCCTGTGCAAAGGTGCAAAGAGGAGGGGTGTTAGCTCCAGTACGAGCCTCCAGGAATGTGAAAGTAGAGATTTAAGTGAGGAGACAAGCGATAGACAGCTATAACGCAACACATTTCCACTGCTCTATGGCAACCAAACAAACAGATACATTAACACATGCCTAAGGACTCATGCATAATATATTAGCCCTCTGATCTCTAATCTGCAGAATAATTCAATGGGAAATGAGGTGAGGTATGGACTGTGGGAGTTTCTATTTTTGGCAGTTTTTTAAAATCAGTAAAGTGAATTTCACAACAATTAATGTCAAGATCAAAATGTTTGTGAAACATTCCACCCCACCTACAGCAAAAACAAAAGTTTTGTTTTCAAGAAAATAGGAGTAGGAAGTTTCTTGTTTTAAACTTTACCCAGCACACATTTAAGCATTTCAAATAACTGCAAACAGGAATTCAGCTACATCTATAAGGTAAATAAAGTACATATGGATATACAAGCTCCACAATGGACCATGTTTCAGTTTCTTTATCAACAACATTTTTTGGGAGGACAAAAATTATTATTCACCAAAGAATAAAATAATAGCTGAATACATAGAATAATTCCTAAAACATTCTTCCGTTGTCATTGTGTCACAGAAATATCAAAAAGTATTGTAGCAGCCAAAGTAATAAATGTGCAAATACGCAATCTACACTGAGACAGATCTCGATGAGAGGAAGACACACTATCAGGAGAGATGGGGGGGGGGGGGTCATCCCTGACTTCCACCTTATTCTGTAATATATAAACTACTAATCGTAACAAACCATTTTTCTGTTATGGTAATATACTTCTTTATCTTGCTTTTGTTGCCTTCAGTTCTTTCTGTTTGGAAAGACAATGCATGCGGCTTCTTCCTAGTCCTCAGTCAATATGTAATTGTAGGTCGGACATGTCCATTGTTGTCTTCAACATCCATGTCTTTACTGCAGTTTGTAGGCTATTTAACAGAAGCAGGTTAAGTTGTGCAAAACAAGAACAACACTATTTTCACATTGTCAGTGTGATTATTTCATTTGATTTAAAAATATTCAGAATTAATAAACACACTTTCAAAAGCCTCTCTACACTTGCTCTAAGTGAAAGCTTGTTTGATGGGAAACTCTCAAAGTGCTTCTTTGGCAGGAAATATCTTTTAAAAGCAGGTCAAGACTCTTGTCCCCAGTTCTTAGAAGAGGCAAATGTAAAGTACCAAGACGTGATAGCAGTGTAATTGGTGCAATCCAAACAAAATTGATTGGAGATTGAATCGAAAGTTTTATTGATGCTTTCTGTTGTGTTGCAACACTTGTAGGCTGGAGTCACTGTCAATCAATAGGTCAAACCTTTGGATGATAATGCCAAATATAGAATGGATGCATCCGTAAAAAGCACCAAAACAAAAGACCCCGATTGAATGTCTAAAAATGATCCGATGTGAGATTTAACAATGTAGAAAGAAAGCCTCCATATGGTACTTCAGCTTGCATATTACTGTCAGGTTTCATGCTAATAGGGCTCCAATCGCAACAAATTTGCTTGAAAGTGAGTCTTGTTCATGTACTTCCTTGCTCACAAACCCACAGATTTATTCTACAAGCTAGAGCTGAAAAGTCTGACATTTTACAAGTTCAGGAGCTATGAAGCAGAGGTCAGGATGTTAGCCAGCTGTGGGTGGCGGGATGCCACACAGAGAGTCTACTGTGACTATAATTACCCAAAAATGTGATGAAGTCAGCACTTCTAGACCTGTGAGAGAATGTCCCTGGGTACACAAAATATGGGCACTTGGACCATAATACGCGCGCGCGTGTGTGTGTGTGTGTGTGTGTGTGTGTGTGTGTGTGTGTGTGTGTGTGTGTGTGTGTGTGTGTGTGTGTGTGTGCATGAGAGAGAGAGAGAGAGAGAGCAAGCTTCCTGAATTTACCTGCAGCTAATTAGACTTGTCTCGCTGTCTGACATATTGTGTTCAGGGTCATGTATATTTCATGAGAAGAGGCTTCCTGTAAAGGTCATTGTGGGATTTCCAAATGAAGAGGCACCTGCTTTATTCATCCACGTATAATCGTATGTATTATCAACTCTTCAACACTGAAGTTTCAAGTCTTTCTCTTCGATGAGAAAACATCAGAGGATGGTTCATCTATTCTATATTCACAATAATTCTTGGCAATTATAGTTTACCAGATACAATTAGTCATGTAACACTGTTGGTATCGCCACAGCAGATTTCTTACAATAACCGCTGCTGTTGCTGTTAAATTAAATCAACATTGTTTTCTGTCCGTGTGTCAAATTGCTATGAAAGAAGAGAAACAAGACTGAGGATAGGGTGAGATGTGAACATGCCGGGATGCTCCTGCTCATTAGAGTAGTATTTTACACATAGAAAAGGAGTCCAGGGAGTACTTCGGTTTGATCTGCTTTGCATAAACCAATCCAATCTAGCCCAGCTTGTGAGGAAAAATCAATTAAATTCTCCGTAATTGGACTGACAGTACACTCCAAAGTAGAACAGCAATCAATATCAAAGATGAAAAATGAAGCCAAAGGCCATCCCGCTCCATTGATTAGTGCTGAGAGAAGAAGGGATCCAAATATTATTGCCACATAGGAATATGAGCCATTGAGCTCCATAATGTTGTTATTGTCTCAGTATTGAAATAGATAGGCTTAGTGTGAGCATGGGCTGACACTTCCAATTAAGTTTCATTGATCTGTAAACAGACATAGGTCAAATCGTATTTGGAAATACTTTTCTGTGCTTTGTTTATTCAGAATTATGTGATTTGTGTAGTAGAACAAATCCTTGAGATACTCCAATACTCCCAGTGTGTTTTAGGTTCACCAGTATCACACAAATGAATGGAAAAGGACATCAATAACCAAGTATTCAGTGGCAAAGAATAAGAAGTAAAATGTCAAAGTACTCTTTTTTGAGGGGACTTGAAGTGAGTAATTCTTGGGTGAACATGAGCTCAGTATCACAGAGTTGTGGTTGTGATAAAAGTCTCAATGACACATTACTCAAAGCTAGGTGGCAAAAAATGTGTTTTCTAAAAACAGGGATTAGGTCAAAACAATATTGTTCCAATATCCAACCGTCCAGCTTTGATACTGCTTTATCCTGTTTAAGTGTCTGTCTAAATCCCAGCTTAGTATGGGGCGAGGGCAGAGTACAACCTGGACAGGACGCCAGGCTGTCACAGGGCAAACACAGAGACAGACAACCACACTCACTCACATTCACACCTCGGGGCAATTTAGGATCACAAATTAACCTCCCATTCATGTTTTTGGGCTGGGAGGAAACTCATGCTCACACGGGGAGAACATGCATACGACACAGAAAGGCCTACCCAGTATTTGAACCCATGACTTTCTCACTGTGAGGTGAGAGCTCTTAACCACTGCCTTGGTGTGCAGCTCATTCCAAAATAAACATGTTCATAATTTTGGAGGTAGTCCATAATGATTATGGTTAATGTGGAATTAATAGTTCTGAGAAACAAGGAAAAGCTAAATGCTTACGAGGACACATAGTAATGTTGTCAATTTTGCCATCAATTCAAAATCCAAATGCATTCAAAGAGCTTAACTGAGACTTAAAAATGTCATATAACAGTTGAATCTCGAAGAGTATCTTCTGAATCAAAATGTTTTGAAATTATATTTCGAAATGTATTTCTGTCTCACACCATATTTACTTCATATAAACATCATGGATATCACTAACATTATAAAAATGCGATGCAATTAAGAAAGATTTAAAATTCCCATCAGAATCAACTAATAGCAGGTTAAAATCTGGATTTATAACAATCAATTTCTGTCTTTCAGTCTGTGCATTGTACAAACAGGTAGTTTTGTTGCAAATCCTTATTGACTATAGAGGGCAAACGTGCTAATCATATGCCATCCAGTATGTTTAATTCCCTCACTCTCCTCATCTGTCTCTGTCTTACTCCTGCTCTGCTGTGTGTCAGGCCCCGCAATGTTGCTCATGTCCCCAACACCTTGGCTCCAAAAGCTGGCAGATGGATCGATAGGCAGATGTTTACTAATCAGCAGACAGATGGACTGACCAGCCATCAAAAGATAGCAGATGTTCAGATAGTTAGATACTAAACTGAAAATTCACTTTTTGGATGCATATCACCAAAACATAAAAATAAACACATCCCAGAATACCCCGTGGGGGGAACACTATGTCATCTTTATGAGTCTGTAAAGCGCTGAACTGAGGGGAAAAAACTCAGGTGAGCAGGGTAATCTTACCTGAACTTGTACAATTGGGTTTTAAATATCCCGACTACCAAACGTGAGATGCCACGCAAGGATAAAACTGAATTAAATCCCCAAATATGTAAAACTGTCAGGCATGCAACTCAGCACAGTTAAACAATAAAGAAGTCAATCTCTGGATATTATTTCTGTACATTTTCTGAATTGGCAAAAGTTTAATGTGGTTTTCTCTTTCTTGTGCTGGGTGACTATTTACAACAATGTGATTATTGTTTTTCAGTGATGAGTATACATTTGAAATGCAGACGTTAGAATCAAGCCACAGTTTGCGCTCTGCTTTCAGGACACACACTGGCTGAGGGCAGTTCAGTTGCTGGAAATGTCGCCTCATAATCCCAAACTTGTTTAATATACACATAGTCAGAAGTGTGTTGTAATGTCTTCATTAATTTAAGTACGTTTTTGATTGATTATATTTGAGTACAATTCTAAAGATTGGAAGTTGTTCACATCCAACCACAACAGTGTCACATGTGACCTAACACAGTTGTTCACCGTCTCTGACACATTTTCAGTGCGTTATGAATCTGAGCTTTTACACTTAATGTAGACGGCATTTCGAGCTGTTTCAATTCTGTTTGTTTGTTTTTTATAATGAAAGTGCACAAGGCAGCTTCTTGAGTTTATGTTTACAAGGTTTCAAAATTGTAAAGAAAAATGTTGTCTGATATGAATGTGCTGAGAAATAAATAATATAATGTATAACCAAACTATATTTATTTCCAAGTTCAAGATGTTGTACTTTTTCACTTTATTGACATCCTAATTTAACAACGTCGATACGTTTACTCTGCAATGGCTCATTACTTGAGTATGTTCTAATGCAAGTACTTTATTACTACCAATTTTGGGGACTTTTAGTCTTCCCTTTTACTTTACGTAAAGTATTTATTTATTTATGTTTTCGTAATAATGATATTACTTGAGTACATGTTTTATGTACTGTAACTGTACTGTTAGTTCAGTTAGTTGGAAGTCAAACGGTGGTGCAGACACATTGTTTTGGTAAATTTGGGTTAACCAGTCATATATACATTTGGTATTTGTAACTAAATGCTCCGTGACATGCAGTGCTGTGAGGGGTGTACAGTTTTTGAGAATCATGCAGAATGAATTTTGCTTGTTATTGAAAGAAACTGACTTATGAACTGCTGACAGCTGAGATAAACTACCAACATGTAGATGGCAGCCAGCAGATCCTAATATGTAAGCTAATGTTTATTTAGGGCGCTACTCTGGATACGCGCTAATGTTAATGTTAGTGAGTGTTGGACATCCTGTATGTTGCTGACAGAAGGACTGCGTGAGTTAAAGAGTACTAAGATGTTTCTTCTCCTCGAGTCAACAAAGCCTTTGTAACAACTGGCACAGGGAACAGAACAGAGGGAGAAAATACTTTAATCTATGATAAAAGTAACAAGCTCACAGAACTTTCAGCTATTAGAATAGCATTATTGTTTTCATTATATAAACCAGTCACTTGCACTTACTGCCAGAAAAAGTGGTGTTATAATTATATATATGACCCATATTTATATAAAGTATATATGTCCCACTGTTCACTTCTTGATTAAAATCTAACTCATCAGTCACAGTTTAGGCACGTGTCCTCAGACATGTCTTATTACAGACACGTCTAATTTACTGCATATTCACACAATTTCTCAAAATGCTGATTTATTTATTTTTTTGGTGCCTTTGAGACAGCATGTCAAGGAAACTTGATATGGACACTTTATTTCTCTCTATATGTGAAACATGAGCTTCCAAATTTGAAATGATTTTTGGGAGCTGTCATGATATTCATGGCTATTAGTGCTCAGGCAGCACCCTCTATTGTCAACCGCTCCACGTCCCCACAGCCCACTCCTTCCACCACTCGCTGTCCTCTCATGCCTGTCAGCTTATCAGGACCCTGGCAGACACTCTGATCAAGGTTGCTCTGCGCTGCCCATGTGTTTGTTTGCTCCTTATCCCACCTCATGGCATGGCATGCGGCAAAGTGTGCCTTGAGCCCCTCAGCATACCCTGCATGGAGGAGAAAGATAAAACAAACAAGGGGGGGGGGGGGGGGGGGGGGGGGAACGGCATGAAGATTGCAGACAGAGAAGCGGCAGTCATCACTGGAGGAATCTGAATGTCCTTCCCTGAGGAGAGGAGACCTTTTTATTTTTTGACCTTTAATCAATCTTTTAATGGTTCAGTTAGTTATTCCTAATCAAAGATATATATATATATATATATATATATATATATATATATATATATTTACAACACAGCATTAGGGATACAAAAGACTTTCTCCACAGTGAGGTCAGCACTACCCTCACCAATCACATAATAATAATAATAATAATAATAATAATAATAATAATAATAATAATAATAATAATAATAATACACAAATAAATAATACATCAAACTTATATAGCACATTTCCGAACATGCAAAGACAAACAGAGCAAGAAACACAACAAATACACCAATAAAAAAACAGATACTAAACAAACCTTTTTTAAACTATATTACAAAAAAAAAAAAAAAAAAAAGAATGACTGACTCACTGACCCTGCAAAAAGAAACCAATTTGTGGAGGTTGGACACCATCTTGTAGGAGGTGAACTATACCATGAGACAAGCTACCACCAGACCTCTGAACAGGTGCTCCACATTGTCTGACCCCAAAGCTTTTACGTGCTAGCCAGATACTCAATTCCTCTTGTCCTGACAAAAAATTGACCAAAGAAACAATTCTGTGCTTCGATGCACAGAACAACGCGCAAGACCACCTGGACTCCTGAACACCGGGCAATAAAAGTTGATCTTGCCATGGTTTGCCACTCAGGGTGGCCCTCTGCTCTCCGGTACTGCTGCCAGTCGCTGGCTCCTTCTGTGGATATGCCTGCCATTTTGACCAACATCACCGCAATTGAAGCACTTCAGAAGCCGTTCTCGTGCTTGGCTTTGAAAAATACCTCCAGGGACTCTGCGAGGTCTGCCAGGTACATCTAAGTCTGTCTCCTCAGAGACTGGGGGTGCTGCTGTCGGTCTTCTTTACACGTCAGACGAACGCTTTTAAAGGACTTTCTGAACAAGCTGAGTTCCTCCTCAAGGGACTCGTTGGGGATGAATGGGAGGTAGGTAGTACAAACTGAGGTGATACACCATGTACAGTCATCCAGTACGATCCCCTGCTCCGCCAGCGAGTGAACCATCCACAGCCTGATTCATCCAGGAGCTGTAGGTGACGTTGCCGTGACCGGCCTGCTCACCTACAGCCAGGAGGACCTGCTCCACACAGTATCGGGGCTCAGTCACCACCCGGACCCCGTGTTGTATGGACGGGGGTGGTGAACCCTCACCCCAGGAGGGTTGCCTTGGCACAGCAAACGGGAAACTACAAACAATCTGAGTGTCCATCTTTTGTACTTGTTGATTTGAATTACAGTTGTCTTACACCTTCCCATGTGGAATACAGGGAGAGGTTGAAAATACAAAATTCAAACCTTCCAAAACTACTCAAACATGCAGTGCGAGGAGAGGAGAGGAGAGGAGAGGAGAGGAGGGTGGGGGATATTTCAACTCCAACATTAGAGTTAAATTTGACTTTGTCACTGATATTCTTGCCCCGGTAATTCCTTCTAAGGATTGGGTGACAAACCCGGTTTCTTTATTCTTTGGATGTACTCGCCTGCAGGTTGTGGTGCAGTTGAAAGCTGGTGCGCACAGCTGCTTTGTGATAGTAGGGTAACTTCTTTAAAGGAATCATCCCTTTGGGGCTCGAACCACATCTGGTGCCTTTTGGCAGGCAAATTTTTTGCAACATGATTTCTCTTAAATTCTTTATTGCCTGATGTTGCACTTTTATTGTTAAAACACTTTTCCAGGAGAGCTGCATGCTCTAAGTAGCAGTTCTGTTGTACATGTACCAGGCGCTGAAGGCAGCCACACTGAGCTGTACATCATTGGTGAAAGAAAAATAAAAACTTATGTGCAGGACTTTAACAGAAATGACTCCAGTAAATCACTTGTATTAGTCGATAATCTGTCTAGTAACAGGAATGTCTTCTGGAAATATTTCTTACTTCAGTTGCTGTAAAGAAACTTTTTTGGAGAAAAGCTCGATAAGAAATCTCTGTGCAGTCTCTGTCTTCAGACAATCAGGCTGATTCGTGGAGGCCAACTGACCTCCTTGCAATGAAGTCTGTCTGCATTAACAGCTTCATTCATACTTTAACATCAGTGGCTGAATCAATCAAAACAGCGATATATATTCATTCAGTTTTACACAATAGCCTTCCTAACTTGGCACTTCTTACTTGCTTGTCTATTCATACCTGCTGGGCAGTCCTCTTGATGCAGCAGCTTTTCTTACCACCTCAGCCGCCTCCTTACATGCATTTCAGTGTTGTTACCTCAGCTTACAGCATGTCCGCTCAACGTCATGTAGCAAAGGTGGCTTCAGACGTCCATTTGTGTGCATGCAGTATGCGTTCAGACACAATCCACTTGTGTTTCAGGAGTGTGCAGACACCAGATTTCTCTAATAACTTGTATAAAATAATAGGAATTAGCTTCAGGTGTCATTTAAAAACATTTATGGGGATAATAAAGCACGATGCAATATGCAGGAAGGAAAACTTGCTCCAATAAATACAAGCTTGTAAGTTGGAAGAAATAAAACGATCCATAAACCATTGTAAAGTCATGTTTTTTCATGTTGAAAATATTTGAGTTACATGATGTCAAGGAGCCTGCCTTATTTATTCAATATTCATATTAAAGTCCTTTCGGTGGTTAGCAGCTATTTACTTTGTGATAGACACAGCCCTGTCCGGAACTTTATGTCATGATGAAGGTCAGAAGCAGAGGCAGGACAAAAAAGGTAAACTGCAAAGACACAAACAGAAAAAAAGAGCAAGATAGGCATAGCCAAGCAGAGAGTGGGGAATGGAGAGAAGTAGAGATGAGAGACAACACAGTGCCCGGTGGAAGGAGAGGAGGAGACAGTGAGTAAATAGTCAGCGGCTCTAATAGGAATATCAAGCCAGTGAAAGGTAAACAGGCTTCTCCAGGCAGATACAAAGGGAATGTGGCGGCTTTGAGAGCGCTGGAGTGCCGGCACGCCACTGTGGCACAGCGATAACGGCCCCAGGCCCGCCTGCATCCCAGAGATAAGGCCGAGCACTGGCATGTGTCGCCCCTGATCCCAATTTCACAGTCAATATTCATCCAGGCCGACAAACAAGCAACATTTAAGATAAAAAATAAATATAGAGTCCTTCTGCTATTACCTTCTGTTTATTAATCTGCACACAGCACCCACTGCCTTTTAAATAGTAGTAAACACCCAGCACTCCCCATCACATCTCCTCCCAACCTTCCTCCCCCTCTTCCTCTTCCCTCCGTCAGACCCCCGCTCCCCCACCTCCTTCCAGGCACTCCACTCCTCCTCATCTTCCCCCTGTCTTCCTGCACATCTGGGGATTTGCATGGCTTCGCTTATTCTTCTGAGATTGCCGCAGGCATATGCGTCTCTGTGTGTCTTTGGATTTGTGTGTGCGTGGCTGCGTTTGTGAAATTGGCACACCTGTGTATGCATGTGTACATGATATTGTTCTGATATGAGTGTACTTGCACGTGCATGCGAAACTACTGTCTTTGATGGCTGCAGTGGGTGTGTCTGTGTGTCTTTGGGTGTTCAAGCATCTTTGCATGCAGCGATTTTGTACTTGCATGTTAGCATAATGGAGTGAGGCCCCAGCTGTAAGCTTGAATCTCTCAATGTCTTTATCTCAGTGGTCTCCTTTCCTCACCTGGCACCCACACTGCAAGAAAAAAAGTCTCTCAAACAAGATGGCCATGGTGTTCAGTACCAGATTTTTAAAAAAAGAAGAAAAAGAGCTGCACAAAAGGAAACAAAAACAACTTTTATTTTTGAAAAAGCAGATAGTATCAAACTTCTAGAAAATAAGGATTAATGGACTAGCCTGTGTATATGAAATACAAATTTTGAATGAAATAACTTTCAAAAATTTAGCATATTCTTAAATGGCGCTTTGCACTGCAGCCGACAAGCCAGCTGGACTCTGATTACCATCTGCAACAATCACAGAGAGGAGCAGACCAAGAGCTAAACAGAGCTGCTTGGCCTACAGCTTATTACTTTTTCTGGACTAAGCACAGAGCCCTCTCTTCAATTAGCTTCATTATTTTGGGACACAGAGCGGAGAAAACGGCCAACTGAGGAGTGAAATGTAACCTCACATAAGCCAGGATTGACACAGGGACATGTTAGTCACATTACTGCAGCTGGCACAGACCTGCTGTAGTTTCCACTGTTAAAGGCACGGACATTACATTCGGCCAGTTCCATTATTTGCTGGCAGCTGGTCTATAATCATTCTTACCAGTGCTCTTTATTGCTCCCTGACCACCAATCCTCAGCTCCCCTATCATCCTGGCCATTACACCTGACCTGCTTCATCACTGCTCACTCACTCATCCCCTCCTCCCATTTCTGTGGCCTTCTCCTGCCCTTCCTTTCTCTCCATAGCATAGACCTGTCCATGGCTGGCCAGCTGGCCATATCCCTTTAAATCTGGCCTGGGCTGAGCCGCTGTCTCTAGGAGATTACTGCACACTCTCTGAGGCTCCACAGATGGGAGAGACAGGCTGCCAGCTGGCACAGGGACACCCACTATCCCCACTGGAAACTGGCCAACAGGCCTGGCTCTCTGCTCTACACTCTGCCCATTCACACTCTGAAAAGCTGGGCCTCCGACTTCCGATTCTATATTCTTCCATGTCATCTATACTCTCTCTTTCCTTCTCATGCCCTTTATTTAAGACAGAGGGACACCAGTGGGCACAGTAAGTATTGAGGTGAAACACAGTATAGCATATATCCTGAGATAGGTTCAATCGTGTTCAAAAATGTATCATTTCAGCTTTGAAGTTGAAGGTTGAGTGATCTAAATTCCATCACATCTGAGACGATGTTTGCATGTGTCCCTTCATGCCTGGTCAAAACATTTGTGTATATGAGTCTTTTTCCTTCTTCCAGACTTGTGTGCATAGTTATATCATGTGCTTGTATTTCTTTGGTCTTTGTTAAGTATCTTGTCTTTTGTTTATCGACACACTGATGGAAAAGTTCCCCTTCACCTATTTTTATTAAGCCTCAAACCTGAAATACACATTCATGTAGCACAAACCCTTTTTTCTTTTTTGGGGATCTGAAAGTCACTAAAGTATAGGAAAGTTAATAAACAAAGATCCATCTGTGACAGCAGCAAACAGTTGCCTTTGCACTGATGCCCTATACTGTTGGGCAAAGGAGCCACAAATCAGGTAGCCATTGTTTTTAAAAATGTTTTATTACTTTAATGTATGGTCTATCAACTATATTACATGTGATTTGGTTATGATATATACAATGTCTATTTGGGTCAAAGGATGTTTTCCGAACATTATCATCTGAATACTTTTTGCCCCGCTGCACAATGATCACACTCAATGTTCACATGACAACAGTTCAGAAACATGAAAATAATCAAAATCATTGTGTGGAGAAACTGGTTGAAATGACAATGTGGCAGTGCCAGGAAGTGGGTCTCCATTGAACAGTTTGGGAAATTATTTCCCGCTCTTTTTTTTCTCCTTTAAAGTTCAATTAATTTGAATTATGTCCACCAATAAACATAAAGGCAATATGACATTGAAACCTACTCTAAGATATGTGCTTTTCCTGTTTGGCACAGGCAATTAAATTCATTGCCTTGTCTTACTACTATTAAAACATATCGTTTGTTAAGTTACTGCTCAATGATAAACGTTACAACTTTAATCATGTCAAGCTAATGTGCAAATCTCAAGAAGCATCAAAAAAATCTCTATATTAAAAGGTATATTTCCCTCTCTTCATGTTTGCCACGAACGCACGCACGCTCGCACGCACGCTCGCACGCTCACACACACGCACGCTCTGGCCCCCCTTTTGGAGAGCAGTGAAAGGTGGGGACTGAGGCTTATTGAAAGGTGTCACATGTGCAGATGTGATAAGGGTGCTAAGGTAGAGATAACCAAGCCCCCTTCATCACTATGTAACAACACACAGGCTGTCCTCTTGAGTTAAAACAGAGCACACACACATACACACTCAGATGTATTTAATGTACCAGGATAGGACAAGTTCATTATCCCTGTGTGTGGCTGCGTGATAAGGCCCAGATTTCCTGAAATAGCAATGCTATTGAGCTAAGACCTTCCATTGCCAAAGAGAAAAAGGGAACCTGGGGTAGTATATATATCATTATCCTGTCTGCTCTGTTATCTGTCACCTTTCCATTACAGGGGAATATGGTGGTGTTGTCCCAGAGGCAAACAGCTATCAGAAAATATGATTTCTGATGTGCATGGCACATACTTTTGTCCTCCCTGCCATAATAATGCCTGTTGTCCCTGCTTACAAGGACCTCCTCCTCATTTCTGAGCTGAAAGAATTTCCCCATATGCTCTGTTCACTGTCCACATCCACATGTGCACAAGTTATAGGGAATGCATCAACATCAACCCTTGGCACAGTAATGTCAACAATGCTTCCTCTATTTTCAACAGATGCAATTTTTTTTTTAGACATAATTCAGTTTGCCAGACCAACGTTAGCTCAAGCACACATGTAATTGCAAGCAGAAGCATATCAAATTACGGAAGGGTTAATACGTCCCGTTCTTGTAAATAAACCCATGTATGCATAATGTTTCACTGAATCTGCTCAATTTAATGTTTTTTAAATTTATATCGTGTTGTTCTAACTAATCTTAATAACAGACATCAAATTTGACAGAAACTTTTTCACAATTTTTATTGGTCATTTTAGTATTTTCACTTTTGTTATGCATTAAATCTATACAGTTACAGTGTATATAGTTTAAAGGAAGCTGTGAGATTCTTAATTCAATAATATTTTAAGAACAACACAGTGGTGCAAAAAAAGAGAGAAGGATACTCTTCTCAAATGCAAAACAAAATGAAACCCTAACCCAACCCTCTCCTGCCTCTGATCTTGGGTTTTCCTCTAACAAGCTGCTAAAAACCTGGGAGCCATGTTTGGTTTCCTATAAATCAGGAATGATGTTTGAAGTACTTTTTCTCTGCTTAGACTAATTATCCACAATGTGTTAGTTTTCATCTTATCACCTGATTTATACACGGCCTTTCATCCTTTTGTATTTTCTCAATTCTGTAACAAACTTTACTAAGGTGATGATCAGAACCTCCTGCACTGTGTCCAGCTGGTTCAAAAGGCTGTTGCTCAGCTCATCACTGACACCAGGCACTACGAATACATCAACCTTGTACTCGCTTCCCGACACAAGATTCCTGTTTGAATACATTAAAAATAATTTACTGCTCATTTCCAAAGCCTTAAACTGCGTGGCGCCTTCCTATATCTCTGATTTGTGGACCTGGCATGCGCTCTGCACACCACTTAAATTGGTGGATGAAACTGTGCTGGTCACCACAACGTCACATTTGCTGAGCAGGCATTAATGAGCATTTGTTAATAAATAATTGGCCCTCATCTTTTAAATTCTAGAGATATAAAACTTTTCTATTAATTTTTTTTGTTTTTTTGTGTGGATTTGTTAAACTCTTCCAACATTGTTAAGAATATCCACCTATTTAAAATCCCGCTTTATCCAGTTTAGGCCCACACACTCAGTACCCAGAAAAAAAATCCCACAGGATGACTATGCAAACTGTACAAAAAGACTGCCAAGGTCAGACTCAAACCAAAGATATTGTTGCTCTGAGGAAAGAGCCCCAACTATTATACAACACAGTGAAAGTCAAAGGTTTATTGCTTGATTTATAAATACATAGGCATGGATGCTGCTTGCCTCTATACATGTCATACTTACATTGTAGTTCATGTGCAATATTAACTGGTGTGGACTGAGAGAGAAAAAAATGTTCCAAAACTTTACTTCCCTCCTTCTGCTCGACCACCTGCTGAGCACCGAGATGATTACAGTGCGAGATTGCTGTGCCAGATTACTGTGACCCCCAAAGACCCTTCCAGATGGACACACACACACACACACACACACACACACACACACACACACACACACACACACACACACACACACACACACACACACACACACACACACACACACACACACACACACACACACACACACACGCACACACACCTGACATCTCATTTTGCAATGCTGTCTTACAAATGCAGCTGATTGCATTGACTGCAGACATATTACACACTATTCATATATACTTATGCAACTTTGTGATGGTTTGCTCACTGAGGGAAGGGTGGAGGAGAGAGGTTTGTGTAGGTAAAGTGTCTGATGTGTGCTGGCTTCGTCTTGTCCTTACAACAAGTTCAACTGACCTCCAGATCTATGTATAGCTTGTCTGCCTCCATGTATTGTTTGCACTTACCTCCTCTGTCACTCCAACCTCTGATAATAGATAAAAGATTCTAATATTGTACTGTAAAAAGCTGTAAAACGCCATGTCAGTTATCACAGTGAGGCCATTTGAATGATGCCAGTCCTTTAAATGGAAACATCTGAGAGGATCCGTTTTGTTTTTCACACTTGTTCATTTTATAAATCGACTAGATATTAACAGGATGAGTAAAATGTTGGTATTATTAATAGAAAACATGACCAAAACTTGAAAAAATAAACAACCTACATGATAATTTAGAATAAAACAGACAGAAAATATCTTTTGAGCTTGTTTCACTCCCATAAATGACATAACATTGTCAGCTCTGAGGCTTAGAGATGACATTTTCCACACTAAATATAGAATAAGCCAATTAGTACAGGTACACCGATACACACATGTGCTCTCTGCAGCATCACAATAACAAAACAGCTCATCCGTGAAAACAAGGTCCATATTTTTGATGCAAATGGGTTATATTGAAAAGATGGAGAATCAACTGGCAAAAATAATGAGACACCACAGACCAAAACATGTCTGTAATTTGTCTGTGTGGAGGTATTTATCTCTTTATAATGAAATGCAGTTATAGGGATAATTATCTAAAAATAGTAAACTTGTACTCCAATGCTTGGTTGTGGACACACATTGGGCACGAAACAGCAGCAGATCTCTATCAAAACGAGGCAAGGTGCATGTAAAAAGAATAGAGAGAGAAAAGAGGGATCTATGTTAACTGACATGACAGAGCATCACTTTGTATCATATGTGATGGACTGTCATGATTCCTCACATCCAACTGCACATCTCTCTCCACCAGACTGTGGACGTCACATGACATCAATGAAATGGAGAAGTTAACTTGAGGCGCCCCTCCTCTTTATATATGCTGTTCTTCCAATCAACCCCCCCCCCCCCCCCCCCCCTCCATGCTTCTAAACTACCCTACCCCCTCATCACTTGAGCCCCCCCCACCCCCCCATCCTGCCATGTTTGCAAGAGCGAGGGCTTTGGAGGGTGGCACTCTGATGGCGTGAAGCCAGATGGCAGCCACAAGGCAGGCGACGTGGCGCAGAGCAACGAAGGGTGCACACGCACACACACACCCGTACACAATCACTCACTCACACTTTCTCCCCTTAATGAACAGCCATGAATTATTCATCACACACACACGCACACACACACGCCTCTCGCAGGGCACATACACAGCTCCTGTCAGCAACAGAAGGCTCTGCGACTTCTCTCTATTTTATTATCATTTCTCTAGGCATTTTCCTTGGTTGTAAAGGAATACCAGGTGGTGCTCGACCCCTCAAACTATCAACTCCTCCTCCTTCCTCCCTCCCATTTCCTCCTCATTGCACCCTGTTCCTCTCTCTCTCTCTCTCTCTCTCTCTCTCTCTCTCTCTCTCTCTTTCTGTCTGAGTCCTTGTCATCCCTCTCATCACATCTTCCCTCTCTCCTGAACTGGCTTCCCGTCTCTTCATCTCTCATGGGTAGGACACATTACAGGTCTGCACACAGAAAAAGACGCAGAAAGCAAACCAGGAAGAGCATTCGCAGGACAACTTTTCCAAGATGTTATGAGAAAATAGGTGCCAGAGACTAACTTGCCTCCAGTCGCAGCAGCTCCCAGGGGTGTTCATTGTCTGGTGTAGGATAATGAATTTATGAAACTGAGGCTTGAAGTTTGAGAAATTTACTGACACACAAACAAGGAAAAAACAGTCCAAGTGTTTGATGGGGTGCAGAGATGCAGACAGCATTAAAAGTTCTGTGTACCAAAGACCTATAATTAAATTGTCTGTATTTATTCCTAATAATATACCAAGTTAAAAGTGCATACCCTGATACCAAGTCAGAGACTATTTGCAAAGACTCTTTGGGTTGATATACATTTTTCATTTGTGTCTTTTTTTTGTTTTGTTTTCTCCTACTGAATAAATAACTTTACATATTTATCCAGAAACAAATCTGCACATATACATTAAACAGTATCTTGACTCGGGTAATTGTTTACACTGTATGCGGATCTTGCTTTTTTCATGGTCGGTATTTAATACTTGAATCATTTTAGAATATATGACACTCCAAAAGGTTTGTTCATCCATTTGTTTGAATATTGGATTGGGTTTTCCACAGAAATTGATGGTTGTTTTTAAAATAATACTGTATTGTTCTCAAAGGTAACCAGTTGGGTTGATTAAACTGGTTAATTTTTTATTTTTGTAAACTTGTCATATGCATGAAAAATGCAGGTTTGCACAGCTGCAACTAATTACTGTGAGATGGTGGAGGTGTTATAGAGAACTGGTGTAAGAGTTATTTTGAAGGGTCTACACACCTAAGATGCTTTGTTTATAAGAGCCAGGTTCAGTTTCACAAAGAAGGCCATGAGCCGTGTTGCTCTCAAGATGGTTCGTTATTCAGCCCTTCCTTTTCTCACCATGGGGGTTAGTGGGTGTAAAGTGACTGTGACAGATATGACGGATGGATAGAAGAACTGTTGCCCTTGCTGTCGTAGAGGTTGAAGGTATAAAAGCAAGATGTGAAAAGGAATGGATGTATTTGGGGGGGGGGGGGAGAAGCAGGGCTCTCTGGGGAGAGAGAGGGATGAGGACGCCTGATACGGTGTACAGTACGTAGAGGAGAAGAGAGGAAAGGAGCGGCAGAGTGACAGAAGGAAAGCGACAGGCTGTGCCGCTGTGGTAAAGGTCAGTAGCCTCCCCTGTGAGGTTGAGTGGTATTTGAACCTCACTTTTGTGGTTACAATTTCTATTCACTATCCCGTGTGTGTGTGTGTGTGTGTGTGTGTGTGTGTGTGTGTGTGTGTGTGTGTGTGTATGTGTGTGTGTGTGTGTGTGTGTGCACGCAGCAGTGCTTGTTTGTCTGGCAGAGGGACAGACCAGCGCTGAGATTAATTGTCTGTAACAAAAGAGCTGACTCCTTTAGGATCAGTTGCTGTGTGGAACACACACACACACACACACACACACACACACACACACACACACACACACACACACACACACACACACACACACACACACACACACACACACACACACACACACACACACACACACAGGATTCTAGGATTGTGTGCGTATTATGATCCCTATGCCATATCAGCATGGGATGAAAAGCCAAGATTTCTTGTTTGATAGATATTTTCTCAGTTTTGTCAAAGCTTCTCAACAATAAACCTTTTGAATGTGCGACATTTTGGGAATGCATTTGTTGGATGAGCAGTGGAGCCCTCCAAAAAGCTTAATTTTACTCTTTGTATTGACTCCTGTTTTCTAGAAGCTCCCAGGATCTGAGAATCAGATGCCTTACCATGATGACATTCAGCCAGATAGCCAACATATCCATAAAATTGTCATGTTAAAAAAGACCACTTCTAAATTATTGAATGAATTGTTTTTTTGTTGTCTTTTTAAAATCATTGCCCACTGTCTCATGATATCTCGATCATAACTTCCCAATGGTTTTAATATGGGCTCTGATATGCCACCTTTGGCATTTTGACTACAGTGATTATGGTGGTTCTTTGTGACATCTGTGTACATCTACGGGAGTCTACAAAGAATGATAAAAGGTCATTCATATCAGGCATTCTACAACTCCATTTCTCCCTCTGTGGGTGGGTTTTTGTCTGCAGACTCAAAGTTTTTCACACAGAGATTAATGGGTGATACTAACCTGCAGCTGTGAATGTATGTGTGTGTGCGTGTGTGTGTCCTATTGTGAGCTGATGGCTTGTCCATGGTGCACCCTGCATTCACCCACCATCACCTGGGATTGCCCTCTTGGCCCCACAAATCTGAGTTGTATAGAAAGTAGAATGTATTTGTGTCCTACATTCAATGCAACTTTGTTCTTCTGAGACTTTTTGAGACGTCAGGGTGTAATTGTCAATTACATCAAACTTTAACTATTTATCATATTAATAAAAAAAAAAGAAAAAAGAAAGCCGAGTCCAGAGAGAGAGAGCGAAGATGGGTTCAGATGGTTTGTTTCGTCTCTTGTGGCATCTTTAAATCAACGTTATCTTGCACGCAATGACAGATACATGCAAAAGCTTTCCCAGCCAAATAAAAACCCGTGTGATGTTGGAGATGTGAAGAACAACAGAAGAAATGTCAGTTTATATGAGGAAAATATCTAGGATGAGGCGGTATGGGGTTAATGTTTAATATTGTATTGGCGTTGTCAGATATAAAACATGAGAACAGCGACTAATGTTTTTAGGTCATATCCCTGGATTGTGATGACAAGGAGGGAGAGAAACCTTGGTCAGTTGCTGTTAATTTTCACCTTGATGTTAATCACAGACTTTCTGGTTGAGATCATGATGTGATCTGAAAACACAACAAAATATAGCACTATTGTTGTTGGTGCTTTATTTCTGTGAACAAAAGTGTGATTAATTTTGAGAGACATGAAGAGGGTGACTTCTGTGTGTGTGCGTGCATGAATGAGTGTGTATTTGAGATGGAGGGATAGACCATGAAAGCAGCAGGAGGCCAAGGAAAGATGTCTAAGGCCAATATGATCCAAATGAATCGAGACAAAAGAAGGAGGGCAGAAAAGGCCACAGTCATTATCACCTGAGTTTTACCTCTGTGAGGATGTCCTCTGCACGACTCACCACAGCATCTCGTTTTCTTAGCCCTCCAATCAATAGATCTTTGCTCTGATAGGTTACGATTGAGTCTTCAACGGGAGCAGGAGGCTGTGAAGAAGTTGATGGCTTTACATCGATATCCCTCCGCCTGCCCCTTCACAATAAGGCATGCCATATGCATGTGCATGGAGAGATAGAAAACAATGGCTTTTATGTACATGTTTGATATGCTATGAGAAGAAAAACATGAATTGACCAGTTTGCTCTTGAGGTGAACTACAGCGATATATGATCACATATCGAAGTCTTCACACAGTAAGTTAACAGCAATGCATTTCCTGTTATTAAAAAAAGAAAGTCAATTAAATTGATAGTGTTTTCTTCATTTTCAAACATTGCATGTATTATTAAAAAAAAAAAATAGATATGAAGTCAAATTCTGTAAATATTTGCATGTATTCTCAACTTGTCCAGGAATTCATTCATACTGT
This sequence comes from Blennius ocellaris, assembly GCF_963422515.1. Classification (NCBI taxonomy): domain Eukaryota; kingdom Metazoa; phylum Chordata; class Actinopteri; order Blenniiformes; family Blenniidae; genus Blennius; species Blennius ocellaris. The sequence continues at coordinate 26,625,453 of NC_137650.1, read as the reverse complement.
GCTCTATAAACAATACATACTGTAGGTCTTTGTTGCGCTACCTTGAAGCCGACATCTGACTCACAGAAACAGTCTCTAAGGCTAAGCCAGCACAGCAGGACCAGGACCTGGAGGACGTGGCTCTGGGTGAGGCTTCACATCAATGCAGCTGTGTTAATCGTTCCCGCTCCGACAAGAAAAGCCAGCTTGCTGTGTACAATTGCACATAACACAATAAGGAGGCTCTGTTCTGCATAAACCAGGATTGTGTATTCGATTTTCTGAAGAAAAAAACCAAAAAAAACATGTGATATGTGTTTTACAATAGATTTTTTTTTTTTTTGGTTTTGTTTGTGATTGTCATTTTTTTTAGTTTTTAGTCAAATTGCAATAATGAATGACTTCAGGTTCCTGTTTGTGCCATGTTTGTTGGTTACTTTTGTTACTGGTATCTTCACTGAACGTGTGAACATTTTCAATAAATCTGAAGTAATATTGAAATGAAAATGTTATCTGTTTCATCCAAATAGGTTTTTAAGCAGATAAACTGGGATTTTCTTTCTTTCTTTTTTTTTTTCCATGTAAGTCTGCAAAATGTCTGAGACTGAATAAAATTGTTTATTGTGTTCAGCAGACTAAAAGAGCTGATATAAAAATGGGTCTTTATTCTGGTGCTGATGCAGAATATGAGAATTTCATTGTTTTCACAATCTAGATGATCCATTTTTAAATCTTTTTTTTAGTTGTTTTTTTATACAATGTTTTTATCGTGTTTGGGATTAGCAGTGAACAATCTGAAAATGGACCCCAAAATATTCATGATTAGAATGAACAACCACCATCTCAGCAATAACACTTTTGTAATTATAATTCAGTCCAGCTTAAAAGCAGTCTATAAATGTCAATCGCAAAATGGGCCATTATAGAGATACAGATTTTTCCCAGCATGCAGGTAGAGGTGTTTTTTTTTTTTTTTTTAACTATTTAAGATTTTAATAATAAACTAAACAGACTGTCCTCCAACAAAGAATAATTCCACTCACAAAGCGTCATTTATTTGTATCTATTTGTGAGACCAGCATGTATTTATATTTTGGGCGTATTGTCAATAACCTTTGATTCTTCATGAACTCAAGGTGAAATGGGTTTTCAGATTTATCAGCACTTGGGTCAACGTGATCCAAGTCATCTCTGTTCCTCTGACATGTGTTCTGCTTGGTTTAAGCTGGATCTGTAAAGCTGAAGGCCCCTGGTTTGAGCGCTTTAAGAGGTTGGGGCCGCCCTCCCTCTGTGCCTGTCCTAAATGGCTATGTAATTGCAGGGCTGCTGGTTGTGGGCTCCCCGCTGCGTGGAGATGAGAGCTTGACTGCTTCAATCCTGACCCCTTGATCCCGCCTCTCTTTCTGTCTTTATTCCACTCTCTCTCCTGTCCATTCTGTCTGTGTTGCCTCCTAATATCCACCCTTCTCTCGCTCCCATTCTTCTCGCCTGCCTCCCGCACGCTCGAACACAATGAGACAGGCACACTGACCACACAGATACATTACTATCTGTGGTAAATAGTCAAATGTTCAGCCCAGCAGGGAGATGGACCCATGCGGAGCTGCGGCTGGTCCTGCAGGTTTGTTACTGTGCAGGAGTTTTTTGGGGGCCTAGCAGGTGCCTTAACATTGACACAGAGATAAAGAGAAAAGCAGATACATAAAGCACAATGAATGCATCGTCACTGCATGCATGCCCCATAATCTTCCACGGGAGGACACGGGGTATTGTGAATGCTTTTAAAGCCATTTCCCATGGGGAAAGTACAAACAACTACAAAGTCTTAACATGATCAGGAGATCAGGAAATTATTTGAATGCAAAGAATTTTCTTTAATTTTAACTTAACTTTCGAATACCCAAACTAATTCAATAATGGGTCGAGACAACCCACAATGTTTTTTTGTTTTTTTTAATGTAAACCCATAAAGTTAAATATTTTTTTCAAGGGGCAACACGGCTTGGTTATTGTGTGAATGGGCGAATGTGATTAACGATGTAAAGTGCTTTGGGACCACTCACACGGTTGAAAAAGCACTATATAAGCGAAGTCTATTTACCGTTTCAAGAATAAAAGCAAGAAAACCCCTCATAGTTTCTGTCCATTGCGTTGTAGTATAAAGAGTTAAATTCCATATTTCTCTTTGTTGTAATTAGAAATGTAGTTACTTGTCATGACAGCTCTTCATAAAAACCATTTCTTAAGTTTCAGAACAGATGGTTTGACTGACAGTTCTGTGGGTTTGTGACACTTAATCAAGCGATATCCAATGATCAATTTCTTCTTCCCGCTCTAACAATAAATCCTTGTCAGCTTTTAACAGAAACACAGCCATCGTGTTGTGTTTCTCTCGAAAGTTCAGAGATTTAAAGCAAAAGCCATTAAAATTCATGTGTGCAGCGTGGCTTCACAGCAGCTGTTGACATAATTACAGAGAGAAAAAAGTGTGAAATTAATTTCAAATTTAATGTAAATTATAGTGATTGGCAGAGCTGCGCTAATCGCCATTCATGTACAAAGAAAATATGCATGCCTTGAGCTTGTGCGATTGCACAGGGACCAGCACAGATAAATAGGCCATCAGAAAAAGGACAGAGACAAAAATACACAAAGATGAATGTAAATTACACGCACATACACACGAACACACCCACACACACACATGCATGCATGCACGTCTCCTTTAGTCGCTGGAGAAAATGTGACTGAACTTCAAAACAGCAAAATAGTGTGAAGACGCACAAAACATGTCAGTTATGAGCAAAAGCCATCAAAGCATTCATATACCAGATTACAATAAAATCTGCAAGATTCCAAGTAATAATAAGTATTTATTTGTATTTTTGTTCCCTGCATTCAAACACAAAAATCTGCACCGTTTAGTTACTCAGTTGAAACTGTCTTGTTCCTTGATTTAACCTCAATGATGTTCATTCAGTTACAGTGAAAGTAACAAACTAACGAAAGGTAATAGTTATTGACACATAACCTACTGAAGTTTATCTCGCACCAATAATTGCTGTACGCTAAGAAGTCATCTTTATATTTTAAGTCATTCCAAAATAAAATCAAAATTTAATTCAACACAAAATGTTTTAATAGTAAATCAAAAAATAATTGAGTGTCTGACTGAAAACTCCGATCAGTGTCATTACAAAAGATCCATCCGCTGCGTCTTTTCTGACAAGCATGACATGACATTACCAACAGTTTGTTTGTGTACATTTCAGAATCAATACTTTTACTAAATTCTATGTGTACTTCAGAATAAATAATGTGAGTATTAAGCTACAGAATTGTTTCCGTATACATCTCAGCGAAACCACAATTCCTAAAAAGCTGGAAAATGTAATTTGAAAAAAGGATGCTTTGATTTGCATATCTCACAAACATTGACAGTAAAATACAGGCATGTGAGAATATAATGAAAAACTGCCTCATTTTGAATTTGATGGAACAACATATCCGAAAGAGGGATTTTTCAAGGGTTTGTTCTGTATTCCTTCATTCATCCATCCATCCAGCTAAAAGATCCCACTCAGAAAACAGATAACACAAAATACTTTAATACCTTTTTGCATGAAGACTCAAAAGTTTAATTGTAAAAGTTGACTCTTTGTGACTTCGTGTTCCAGCTGATCTGCACATGTGTTTGATTTGATTGATAATGAAAACGTCAATAAAACTGTCGAGTGAACAAACGTCTTTGAAATATTCTCGAAGCATCTGCAGGCGCATTTTATTCTAACATCTGCTACAACTGCAGCGAAGCACCCACCGACTCGCAGATTCTGCCTTCTTGAGCAGGTCCGACTCATTGCACACATCAAAGAAAATCATCCCGTTCAGACGGTAATATTAAAAAAGCATTCCTCACAACTGTTATGACAACTGTTGATCATTTCCTGGTGAGAAAGCATTGTGAAAACGCTCCTGAAAGACATTTGAAATGAACAAACTGTTTTACAATCGGGCTAATCGCAGAAGAAAAAAAAACAACTCTCTCTGCTGTAATCAAATCTAAAATATCGTCTTTTGTTTTGTTATGACAGTTTTTATGACAAAATTTATCTCTTATGCGCTTCTGATTTACTGTTGCTGTCGCGACTGTTTCTGAATGGAAATTAACAGAGTTTCTGAAAACTGTTGAATGTTTTTTTTGTCGTGTTATTTAAATCAGGATAGCAGATCGAAAAATACTTTCTGCGACCATAAAACTGATTGCAATGTTTCAAGGCATAATGTGTGGCAATAATAAGTCCAACCTGTTGACAGAGAAACTTGAAGGAAAGAAATATACACACAAAGTTACAGACTTCTGTTTTTATCACAGTAGCCTGGTTTCATCCTGTCCTTCAGCCACAACAAGGTTCCCTGCAGGTTGTGGCTTTTTTGTTAGATTTTTTGTTGTTTGTTTTTTCTTCACCGCTCCCTCTGTGTTTTGCCCGTAAACACTTGTGCTGAGTGTTTAGAGCTTGTAAGTGCTGGTCAGGTTAAAGGGTAAGTGGCAGGAGACACTGTGTGTTTGAGTGGTCCGTGTATTACTAACATTGTTGGGACCGAAATCTGTTTGTACAGTCAGTTTGAGAGAGAGAGAGAGAGAGAGAGAGAGAGAGAGAGAGAGAGAGAGAGAGAGAGACAGGAAGGAAAAATTATGGGGTTGAAACGCCTCCCTCTTCTTCTTTAAAGTATAGAAACATGGTTTAATGTGGAGCATCGAACCAAGGGTTCATTCCTCGCTTTTACATTGTCAAAACTAGATTTCTACATGTTAAGGAAAACAATAATAAGACACTTTCTAGAATACCAAGCAGACCTATTGCTGATATTTCATGGGCTCCTGCTTTCGTACATTACTGAAATAGTCCACCAGTGTTTGGCTTCACTGTAATTGTTTGGCCAAATCAGAGATTGAAGTGCGGGTCAGCAGCCTCTCTGAGAAGCAATCTGCAGGGCTTCTGGAAAAACGAGGTCGAAAGGTTAACACTTCTTTTTAACAAGTGGCTGTAATCTTTTACCGTAGCATTTACTTGTCACTCTGGGTAATGAACTTGTACCTGATTGAGTATTTTAATCAGAATGAAAAAAAAAATTTAAGTCTAGAAAATAATGATAGCATATTTGTCCCAATGTGTTAGTTTTCAGAAATAAGTCAAATTTGTCTAGTATGCTCATGTAGTGTATTAACTCTATGAAGTCGCACTTAGTCTGACACATTAAAATAGAAAAATCTGAATTGTCTCCCATTTAGAGAATATTTCATGGTATTTTAATGATTTTTACACAACAGATTTCATTGGTTTTTAATCCCAAACTAATTTTTTTTAATTCAGTTTTCATTCCTACTTGTTTGTATGTTGACTTACTTGAAAAGTCTCAATAGAAAAAATGCCTGAAAACATCTTTCAGTACCACTCTCAGCTGGAAATGTTCTCTTTCTGTGGTGGGCGTGAAATTGAAACTCAAAGATCTTGTGATCTTTTTTCACTGAATATGCAAATAACTGACTGGATTGTGATGTACTGCAACATACTGTCTAAAAAACCAAAGACAACTTTGGGTTGTTGTGCTCTTGCATGTCTACAAGCAAAACTAAAGCTACAAGATGGTAGTTATGGTCAGTTGGGTTTTAATTGGAGGATGCTGGAAAGCAACGCTTCGTTCTACTTCGAAAAAAGACTTATTCTTAAAGTAACAGGAGGAATACATCTACCAGATGAAGAGAATGAAATGATTTTTGGAAAAAGAAAAAAAAAACAGGTGGATAAGTGGATTGTAAAACGACTACAGGTGTGGAGAATTGAATGAAAAAAGCACACCAGACCTTCATAGCCCTCTCCTCCTTCCTGCATGAGTCTTAAAACTTGAGGTTCTATTAGCCGCTCCGAGCCAAACACACCGAAATCATACGCTGAAGAGGTCCATTGTAGTTTTCTGATTAAAATGAAGAATGTGTGGAAAGAAACAAGACTGATCAGCTTGTGTAAAGACTTGCCATAAAGAAAGGCTTAGTGCAACAATGACATAAAACTGCATATGTGCACTCCACACATGATACCACATTAAAAACACGAGGACGTTCTATTTTGCTAAAGTATGTTGTTGCAACACTTTTCACTTTTCGAAACCTGGGGAGTGCGTCCAAGTTTATTCATTAAAAGCATAAACGTGCGCCTGTAGAGACATAAACAGATATTTTCCTGTGGTCCGCTGGATACTTGTCACTCAGTAAGTCACCCTGGCATCTGGAGTGTGCCCATCTCCACCTAAATTAAAACAAGGAGGGCAAAAAGATATTTTCCAATTCAGCAGATGTGAGTCATTTCATCTTGTGATTCAAATGAGTTTGGTGTTTTGTGTGAACAGATGTCCATACCCCGCCTCCTTTATCAACATTAGCTGATTGGGTTTTAGCATGCAGCTTGCCGTGCCTCTGCCTCACAGGTACTAACACACTAATCTGCCTCTGCACAGCTGTGCAGCACGGCGGAGGAGGGAGGAGAGAAAAATAGCGAGCGAACAGGGGCAGAGTGGAAAGCTGGAGAAAGGCGAGAAGGGATGAAGAAAGTGATGGAGAGGAGAGATGGAGGGAAGGAGGGCGAGCGAGAGTGAGAGCCAGAGGGTGGCGAGAAAAGTGAGACAAAAGAGTAGATTGGAGAAAAGCAGATGCTGGAAAGGATAAGAGAGGATGAACAAGAAGGAAACAAAGGAGAGGCAGTGAAAGAAAGTGTAAATAGACAAATGAATGACTAAGATAGTTGTGTAGGCCAGAAATGCTGCGTGCGTGTGTGAATGTGCCTGTGCGCGCGCGTGTGTGTGGGTGTGTGGGTGTGTGTGTGGTGAGGGCAGTCGCTCTACAGATAATCCCTCAGCAGCTTCTTGCCCCGTAGCAGTTCATACAGAGAGCACCTGCAGCACAGCGAGGGTCACACTGTGGTGACACACTTTCTGTTCTAACAGTGTATGCATTCGCAGGTGTGTGTGCCGCTTCATCATTGTAATGCATTGTGAATCTATGTGCGTGTGTGTGTGTGTGTGTGTGTGTGTGTGTGTGTGTGTGTGTGTGTGTGTGTGTGTGTGTGTGTGTGTGTGTGTGTGTGTGTGTGTGTGTGTGTGTGTGTGTGTTGCTCCCAGCCATCTTAAACTCCATTCTGCACCTCTACTCCTGTGAACTGAGATGTTAGCTATCTGGGTGTGTGCATCTCATTCTTTGGTGTGTGTGTGTGTGTGTGTGTGTGTGTGTGTGTGTGTGTGTGTGTGTGTGTGTGTGTGTGTGTGTGTGTGTGTGTGTGTGTGTGTGTGTGTGTGTGTGTGTGTGTGTGTGTGTGTGTGTGTGAGACAATACAACGTGGCAGGGACCTCTGGTGCGTTTGTTTACCCAGCCGTCATGCCACAACAACGGGACTCTTTCTGTCTGCGCACCTGTTCAGCAGCCCTGACATCAGCAGCACTCAGCGCACAAAGACCACCTCTGCACCCCAGAGAGGAGCAGCAGGAGGGGAAAATGAATTAGGGCTTTGGGAGGTGCAGACTGTAGGGAGGGAAAGTGCATCCCATGATGAGAGAGGAAGGCAAGAATGGCTGAGAGATTGTGGAGAGATGTTGAAAGCTTGCATGAGGGTCGGCTCTCATAACTGAACAAGCAATGCAGAGTGAGAAAAATGGCTACGCGAGAAGATCTTTAAAAAAACGACTTTGTAGGAATATGATTAGGAAGTGGTGAAGCACAAAAACAAACAAACTTGGTTTTAAAGTTAGAGAGGATGGTGGCAGAAAGGGAAGGTTGGCTAGGGACAGGGAGGTGAGGTGGTTGGGTGCTGTGTCCCTTGCGTCATTCTCCTCCACCCCGGGAGTTGATCGGGTGCACTCAGCTTGTGAGCTCATTAAAAAGCACCCATTATCCCGACATTTGCACGCATCGCATGCAAAACTAATTTACTTGTAAGAAATTAAAAGTTCATTTTAATTGAGCTCGCGCTGCAGTATGCAAATTAGGAGTACATAATGTACATTGATGCGGAGCAGACAACACACTGAAAATGGACTTAACCCTTTCATAACAATATGGGGAATCCTAGAGTCAAAATTATTACCAGAGAAAACTCTGAGTTGAAAAGTAATCGTCAGCATACAGAGGAAATAATGTGTGTTTGTTTCAAAGGATTCACATATGGCTACGGTACATCATGTGTGATGCAAAAGGACATTTTCTAAAATGTAACAACCCAAACACAGATTAATAAGGTGTTTATTTCCTATATGAAAGCCCCAACTGCTCTTGCTCAAATGTAAAGGTCTGTATACTAAATGCATGTATCAACGTGTTTGCCAATGTGTACAAATATTTGATTGAATCTGTAAAACTTCAAGTGTACGACACCTAAAGTGGAAAATCTGCCTTTTTAAAATTCTGTTCTTTAAATGTTTAGTTGATAACTCATAAGCATTAAGAAATACGATAAAATATATTCATATTTCATGAGATCAGTGAATTTGTGGTCTGTATTGAAAAAAAATATATTGAACAATACATAAGTATAAAAACAGCTCACAAAACAATACATTTTAGTCATTTTTTTGAGCTGCACCTCTGTGCGTACATGTGTCAGTGGGGTTTACAACTCAATAAGGCAGCGGAGCAGTGAAAATCTATATACATATTCCACAAGGAAGGGGTCAGGGGTCTCAGATGAGGATTGAGGTCAAGCAGTAAATAAGATGGAACTGAGTTTTCATTTCTTGTTGGTGCACGTGGGTGTTTGTCTCTCAGGAGTGTCATCTGAAAGCCGTGCCCTGACCCTATTGATCCAACTGATAGCCAATAACATGTCAATAAAGTGAGCCCGTCACCTGGAGCGTTCCTGTACTACAGGGGGTATAGAGGGAGTGTATGTGTGTGTGTGTGTGTGTGTGTGTGTGTGTGTGTGTGTGTGTGTGTGTGTGTGTGTGTGTGTGTGTGTGTGTGTGTGTGTGTGTGTGTGTGTGTGTGTGTGTGTGTGTGAGTGAGGGAGAGAGAGCGAGAGGGAGAGAGGGAGAGAGGGAGAGAGGGAGAGAGGGAGAGAGAGCATTGGTGAGCACTGACATGTGACAACCATAAAGTTCAACATAGAACAATTTAAGGATAAACCCAGGCAATGCCAACGGCTTATTTAAGTTCTGGTGTGACAGAGTGTGCAGGAACATTTTTTTACTTCTCAAAACGGTACACAAACACAATCTTATTGCTCATTTTAAATGGGAAAACGTCAATCTTTTGTGAAGAATAGAATAACCTACTGAGATATTAATGGCTCACTTCCAGGATTCTTGCACTCAACAAAGAATTATTTTAACACCAAAGCCTGCAATAAACTGTTTGTAGTTTGATAAAAGATGAGAGGTTTACGAATGTAAAACATTTTGTATGGATCTATGAAATTGAACATGTTCGTTTCAGCATAGATGGGAAATTGTTAGTCTAACAAATGTACAACAACTATCTATCTATCTATCTATCTATCTGTCTATCTATCTATCTATCTATCTATCTATCTATCTATCTATCTATCTATCTTTCACCAAATGTTTCAAAGTGGATTTACATAATTCTGCTACATTTTGTTATAAATAAGTTCAACTGCAACTATTATTGATACATAAAAGAAATTACTATTGAGTCAATAGTAGACTAGAATGATAAAGTTAATATAAGAAAAGGATTTTGATGCCACAACTGACTTCAGTTTTTGGGGGGAATTTTCTACACCGAGCACAGATTGGAGCCAGATTGTGTAATTTAAAATCTGTTGACTCAGCACTGACTCAGCAAAGTGCCTCCTTCACGCTGCTGTCTTCACCCAGTGTCGACAGGTGAGTCTGGCACTCGCAGGGCATGGCTGGTTGGCACAGAGGGTCGGCTACGAAGCGGCATGGAAGGCAGGCGCATTGTTAGCTGGCATGCGCAAGCCTTTAATGAGCAAAGTGTTGATTTGGCGCTGATCCTAATAGGATCAAAGCTGTCATTTGGCTCCCCCGATGGCTGACAGGAGGCCATGCCTGGCACATCACCAAGAAGGAAAAGACACAACATCGCATACATAAAGTACATACACAGAAAAAAAGTCTTTTTTTTTTTTGTCTGTTCGCTTTTTTTGCTTTTTTTTTTTTTTTATCTCACACTCTCCTTATCTTAACCCCCTCACCACCACCACTGTCTCGCTTCTTTTACAGACATATTCGCTCACTCCATGTAAACATATTCCAGCACACAAAAGAGCTAATGGAGCTCCAGTTCATTGTGGGAATGTGAGTACACGATATAGGCCTGAGCTCATGTTCATTTTTGTTTGAATGTGCTGTTAGTCCACTGGAAAAGCCTCAAGGCCGTGATTTCCTGCAAAGTAAAAATCACCCACGGTGAGGGCAATAGGAGCAATGTTTATTGAATGTAGCTAGATGATATTGTAATGCACTGAGGGATGTCTCAGCTGGCTTCAGCTCATTGAGAAGAATGATTTATTGTGCAGGAGTAAGTGGGGTTTATTTTGGCTTGGGAGTACTGCATGCCCTGAGGGCGGATGATGGATTTAGTCGCATGCATTGTCATGCCAGGATATGTACAGAGAACCAAGAAAAAAAAGAAAGAAGAAAAAAGAAAAAAACTTCAAGGAAGATTCTCAGTAAAACATAACGGAATTTCATTATAAGCAAAATAAATTCCAAATAAAATTTAGAATAGAGAGCAGGTTCAAGTTAGTGAAGACAAAGACAAAGAAAACAAATCCTGATTTGAAAAAAATCCACCCCTCTCTTTCCAAATTAAAATGCAAATGTTTTTCCTTTTTTTTTTTTTTGTTATCGTTATTTGCCTCATCCTCTTCATCCCACATGCCACCCCCACCCTTTCGCCCTCAAACCCCACCCCCACCCCGCTGTCTCCTCCATCCTTTTGTCTCAAAATTAGTGAAGCAGAGTGCTCGGGCGGCTAATTATGTATTCAAATGAAAGAGGCTCGTTAATGTTGCACTGGGGAGAGGCAAGATGATTGGGAGAGGGTGATGGAATTGAAATGAGTGCTGGGGTGTCGTTCGCTCACTCACTCACTCGGGTGGCGGTGGCTGCGGTGGTGGTGGAAGAGGCGGTGGTGCATCTGGAACCAGTCGAGCGCATCCCGGCAGATGTCACCTCCCGGGGGGTGATTGGAAGGCAGGGTGGGAGAGAGAGGGAGCGAGAGAGGGAGAGGGAGGGGGGGGTGCTTGGGGAACTAGGGGGTTGGGGTAAGGTAAGGGAGGCATTGGTTGATGTAAGTAGGTGGGGGTGGGGGGGTTGTACAGAAGGGAGGTGTGATGTTGGGGTAAGAAGGGGGGGGGGGTGTGGTCAGACAAGAGACGCACACTTTACAATGACAGGATGGGTGGGGAGTTAGAGAGGGAGGCAAAGGGGGGACGGGTGATGCAGAGAGAGGGTGTGGGGGCTGGCTTTGTTTCTGCAGAGGACACACAAAGAAGAGAAATGGGATGGTTAATTTAGCTCAGCAGAGAGAGGGGGGGAAAACCCCCAGAAATGAGCTAATGAGCATGTTGTTGTTCATGTTGTCGCTCTATATGGTGGCTCTGCGATGTGACCCACTGCAGCACATGTCTGTGAGGGATAGTGAAGAGGACAAAAATGATTCTAATTCTGTTCCAACACATTTACGTCACACTTATACCTGAACGAAGTATGTATCTGTGCTTCTGTGTATGTATTATAGTTCAGTATGGCAAAAAAAAACTTTAGGATACCAAACTTGCTGTACAATATAGAATAATGCCTTTGTGGTTTTTACACTGGGTTTCAGGGGTTTTGAGGAGGAAAGTGAATGAGTGGTGAGGTACACTGAGTCATGCTGCAGAGGAAAAAGTCCAGGCTGAACGATGCATAGAGGCAAGGAGAGATGAGGTGAGGTGTTCGTACAGCTTCAACCAGCCATCTGCTCTCTGTGTCCTTCATCTGACATACTTCTCAACCATACATGCACACGAGCGCACGCGCGCGCACACACACACACACACACACACACACACACACACACACACACACACACACACACACACACACACACACACACACACACACACACACACACACACACACACACACACACACACACACACACACACACACAGTTTGCGCCAGTCTTATCCTGTATTCATGAGGGCTGTTCTGCCAGCTCGGTACCCTGAGGCCTCTGGCCCTGTGGCCTGCAGCTATCATTAGAGAGAGCCTGTACTCTCATTATTGATCCCCTGCCTGATAATCAAATGCATGCTCTGTCCCTAGGGGGCACCACTGGGACTGGTGGCCCCCACCTGACGTGCACCTCTGGTGTATGGGTGTTCCATCATCAACACATCAGTACACATGTGCACAATACACTTGCACCAACGTGACTTTCCAAGCAGCCTGTATAGATGCATGTGACATGGTTACCTAAACAACACAAACGTAGGTGTCATTGACATGATAAATACTCCACTGGGACTGAGTTACACTGTGGAGGGATGAAGCGATAAAAGAGGATTAAAGGCTACTTATGGGATCTATCAATTGTATTGCACACATTATCTATCTATCTATCTATCTATCTATCTATCTATCTATCTATCTATCTATATCTGTCTATCCATCTGTCTGTCTGTCTGTGTTTCACTCTCTGTTTCTTTCTTTTTCCCTCCATCCCCTCCCTAATTTTTTTCCACGAATCTCTGACGGAGATGCATGGTGTTTCTAATTTGGCATGCAGACATTAATTCCAGCACAGCTGCTGCCTCCTCCTCCTCCTCCTCCTCTCCATCCTCTCCCCACCTCCCTCCGCCACCCTCAACCCCACATCTCCTCCTCCCTCACTCTCTCCCTGAAGGCTTCTCTCTAATGTGCAGCTTCAGAGAGGCGCGGCAAATTAACACCATTTGTTCTGCGGAGCATGCCTTCTTCTCAACACTACAAGCATATCTTATGAGGTTTGTCTAAATGTGAGAGGGAACAGGAAAGAAGAAATCCACAGAAATGCTTCAACGTTGCCCCCTCCATGCAAATCCACAGCAGACACAACCCCCCCAAAAAAACAAATTGCAGTGTATTTTTTCCCCTTTTACACAAGAGATTGCAAAGTTGTACCTCCAGCAACAGACACTTTTTTGCCTCCACTCACCAGCACTGACAGAGATCAAAATATGTAAATTATCAAGGTTACAACAGCTAGCATCTGTGCAACTTCTAAGATCCATGTTGCTTTAGTCAAACTACCACTGTCGTACTATTTCTCTATTAGTACACATCAGGATCTTTCAACATAAATGTTTTATTTAAACTAACCAAAAAACATTAGAAACAAATATCAGTTTTGTCAGAGGAACAGCAGCTGAATTGATGGACCATATGTGTGAGGGGAGCAAAGGGAGGAAACAGCAAAGGAGGTAGGGGAGGAGATGTTGGGGGAGGAAGGTGTGGAGAGGCAGGAGCATCTGTACACTCCCAGACAGGTTGTTTTGGTATTCTGAGTCCAGGCTGACAGGAATATTGAATATGGCAGACCTACCTTTGCATACTGCACACAAAGGAACAGAGGCACATGCACCAGATACACTCACACAAACACAAACACACACAGCCCCCCCAGACCTCCACCTGCCCCACAGTCCCCCCAAAGAGACCCAGCAGGGCTCTCTCTCTCTCTCTGTGGGCACAACTCTTTTTGAACTGTGGGCTAATTCCCTCTCTCCCTCCCCTGCTCCTGTTCTTCCTCCACAACACCCCCCTCCCCCTTCAACTCTTCTTCTTCCTTTGCTTTCATATACTTTTATTTCCTCTTTGTGCACTCATGTCTCTTATCCCACATCACCACTCTCTTTTTCAACCTCCCTCTTTCTTCTCCCTTCTTCTCCTCCTTCCCTCCAAGATAACAGCATTATTAACTGGCCTAGTTGACCTACACTCTTTATAAACTCATCCCGCTGAGGTTCCCTGCTTTTCTTTCCCTGCTGCTGCGTTGGGGATTACTATCTTGTGGACCAGAGGAAACCATAAACACTGAGCGATCAGAGGAAGAGAGGTGATTGTAGCTAGAGATAGGCACGCACACACACACACACACACACACACACACACACACACACACACACACACACACACACACACACACACACACACACACACACACACACACACACACACACACGCACACGCACACGCACACACACACAGATAAAGAAATAAGTAACAAATAACGGACTACAAAGGACGGTAAATGTGCAATACACAGCGATGTTTGAAAATGAAATGTTTAGAGTAGCAAATAATTGAAAAATTATATTATTAACTCATTAGCTGATGATGTAATAGCAATCTGATTAGCTAGAGTGGAAATATTGCCGGATGTGGGCCAGAGAGAAGTCAGCTGTGCCTCAGCTGGGAGGGAGCTGAATAACCTCTTTACCACAGGTGCATGCTGGGAAACTGCAGGGGAATCCGTTTTGGAAACCAAACAACTGATTGGGATCAGATCAGAGGAGTTTCTTTAATAAACACAGCCCTTCTCTTGTCTGTTAAGTCGATGGAGTCGAAGGTAAAGAACAATTTATACAGCAAACGTGAGGCAGCTGACATGTGCAGAGGTAAATGAATGGAAGATAGAGAAGAAAAATGTAGAAGACAGAAGAAACTGGGAGGAGGAGAAGGGGAAGAAGGAGAATGGAACAGATTCATAGAGAGGAGGAACGAAGTGTTGCTGCACTTGGAAAGCTGCCGCCACATCTGCTCGTCCATGATGTCTGCGCGGCAGCCGTCAGCTGTCATTTTGGACCGCAGTCAAGTGGAGCAGAGGTACCGCCTGGCTCCCAGCCTTCCTGCCTCCATTTGTACCCAGAAATCTGGTTTGTATTTCCACAGGTAATTTTGGGCTCTTTTTCCTTCCCGCAGAACACCTCTCACTCTCATTTCTTGAGCAAAACTTTTCTTAGGAACAATTCTTTTTTTAATCTCACACCAAAAAACTAAATTCTCTTTACTCCTGCAAAATTTTGGAGTGCCATTACTTGGCCAAAGAGGCAGATTATAAATGTTACTTGGGCGTCGTCTACTGATAAATAATGCTTTCCAAACCTTTGTCCAAACAACAACCCAATCCATCATGGAAAACATGCCACTAACAGCCAAACAGGATGCATTACTGTAGAGCATTTAGCCCAATTATCACCACCAAACAAAGAATTTAAGTGTCCCAATGCATTAGGCGGGGTTGTAAATAATGGCATTGTATTTAAGCACCACCATTAGGTTTCACAGACAAACATCAGTTATTCAACACTCTCTTCACTCCCTGCCCATCTGCCTAATAAAAGTGAGGGAGATAGAGAGAGAGAGAGAGAGAGAGAGAGAGAGAGAGAGAGAGAGAGAGAGAGAGAGAGAGAGAGAGAGAGAGAGAGAGAGAGGGGTGAAAGAAAAACAGAAAGGAGGGGCGAGATCCATCAAAGTATACCCACAGTTATGAAGTAAGGGATGTTTATGTATCCAGGGGATTCATGGCAATGAAAAGAAACACCATGAAGGAAAAAAGGATGTGGTGAGTTACTCTGAGAGAACATTAAGGTGAGAAGATGCTCTTTTATGGTGAACTGTTGTTGTGCATTAGACAGCCAAGCAGCAAGGTGATGAAATAAATAAATAAATGGTCTCTGGTCTGTGTGGTGCGGTGCTGTGCTGTGGTGCCTGGTTGCCCATGAATATTCCATGAGGCGGAGAGTGGGGAAGTGTGCTGCCTGGAACATCTGGTCTAGTCCACAGGGACCCTCGTGGCGAGAAAGCTGCAACTTCAGGAGGGGAAAAAAAAAAATGCCAATAAAAAGATAGGCAAAAAAAACAGCAGCAATCAGCAAGCGTGCTCATCACATGGCTGATTTGTTTTGCTAATTTGATTTTAAGACCAGCAGTCCCAGTCTGTACAAAACAAACTGAATGAATGAATTCTAATAAATCCTACATCAAATCATCAGGGTCAGGATTTCGGCTGCAGCTTCGTTTGTGATAAAAACATGTTTTTCACACTGCATTTGTGTAAGGGAGACATGTTTGCGTGCTGATCATTGATTATTCAGTTTGGTAAGGCTTCATAAAGTGAGGAGTCCATTTTAAAAGATTGTCTACGTTGTCTACTTCTAAAATAATTGAATAGGTATATGGATGTGTATCTTCAGTGATATCAGTGTAAACCCTGTTGTGTTAATCACTCAATGGAAGTACTGTATGCTCATGGATAAGAGCTCAACACAAATAACTTTGCCATTAGTAGGCATGTGACAGCACATAGAACAAACTCACACAGGCTCTGAGTTTGAGTTTGTGACACTTTGATTTGATCATGTGTTTTGCCACAAAAGAAGTTCAGTACTAATGGTTGACAGGGCATTGCTTCCTAAGTTGAACTGGGAAAGAAACATTTTAAGTTTTTTGCACATATTCATGTTAAACTTTAACCATCAGTCTTTAGCTCAAAAGTTCTATCTCTTTAGGAAGTTTAAAGGCAACTGTTGGTATTTCCATATTGTCAGTCAGTTGTCCATCTGGTTTGTTTTGGGAATTATCTCTACTGCAAGGTCATCATTTTTTTTTTTTTTACAACTTTTTTAGTCTCTCCTTTTGGATCCTCTGTAACGCACCACTGACAAAGGCCAACTGAAATCTTCATGGAGATATTAAATGAGGACAATGTTTCAGTCATCCTTTCACACTCCCAAAAACCTCAGTTAAGCCATTTGATTTGTTTATTGAGGGTACAAAATACATGTTGTTTTTTTTATGACCCTTTTCATTGAGGGACCTGTTGTAACATACACTCAGTAACACCAGCAGTGATGTGTCAACTCACATCTCCACATCTAAACACAAGTGAGAGCAGGTGCTATAAATGTGTTAAAAACTTCACGTTTTTAACAGTAATTTGTATTTTTCTTTTTTGTTGTTGTTAAAAATTGAATACAGCAAAGCATGAATAAATCCTAACTTTTCTTCCAGGTATAATAAAGGTTGCCCACAATGAAACACCTCAAGGTTTCTCGCTTTAGAAAGCAGCTAAAATTTCTTTTCAGGAACAAGAATACCAAAGCTTTTTGCAACACAGGTGCATTAAACCTTGCACAAAATCTTTGATGCGTTTAACGGGACTGTCAAAGAAGCAAAAGACAGCGTGCCAAAATTAATTAATTTGTCCCACTCGTTGTGAATTCACCTGTGGCTTTCAATCAAAGTAAAACAAAAACGCTGTGTTTGTTTTCAAATGTTGTGAATATGTGAGTATATTTCAGAGCCTTTTCATATTTTATCTTTCGATCACACTTTAGGTTTCCTCTCACACACCAGGAGACTTGAGGTAAAGGCAGAAACACAGGCAGTGATTTTGTACATATTTAACCTGCTGCTCCTATGAGCTCTGTCATTTGGGGTTTTATTCCTTTCTGCCATTGTATGTCATTTAAATCACATTTCCTCAATCGTTTTGTACTGGGAGTGCAATACGAGCTGTCCATTAAATTTGACATGCAGTCTTCCTGATTTGTTGGAAAGCAAACTTGACATACAGGGTGGTGAGTCATTGCTAAACTGTCTAAACGAGGGGTCTATTCAGAGTTTACATTCTCCTTCTGTGCTTCTGCTGTGTTCAATGTCGATCTGATTCGTCCCACAATCCGAAAGTTACACATGATTGTTGGTGACACTAGGCTATTGGTGGGAGTGAGCCCTGCGGGACCAGCCACCTGTGCAACGTGTACTGAACCTGGATCAGAGCTGGCTCCAACTTGCTCCAGAACCTCTCCACCTCTACCTTTTGATAAAGGACATATGTAAGCCAAATGGATCAAGGTGTGTCGTCTTTTTTAGTGGTAGTAAACAGGGTATATTTAAATTAATGCATATTTAAGTGCGAAATGTTCTAAAGAAATGGATGCTAATTTGGTATTGCACACACACTCGATCTACTGACAGGCTGCACAGAGGATCATGCCTGACAAACATGAAAAATCAAAACATCTATTTTGTGCATTTGCCCTCATGACCATGGATTATCAGAAATGTTTCAGAATGCAAAAAAAAAAAATTCTGGTATTTAAACAGATACATGTCCAATGTGCAATGTGATGCAGGTTTGTTGTTTTTGATTGCATCTGTTTGTGATGCATTTAACATGATGGAGCAAATTGCCTCAGCAGCTTCTGTTGTTATGGTGACAAGCATTTCCTTAGGTGTCACGCCATGTATTTTGTTTGTGGACCTTATTCTAAAAAATATCTTGTGTGTAGAATCTCAAACTTTGTGACCGATCATCTTTCTTTAAAATACCATATTCAGATTAATTTCCACTATTAAGAGTTCAGTGCGCTGTCTGATCAGTTCAATACGAATGCAAATGAACATGGAAATACTACTGTTTTGTTGTGTTCTCCTGTTAAATGGGTATAAATCAAATAAACCTGTTTGTGATGTCACTCATCGTGTTATTCCGAGAGGAAGACCATGCAATGCATCATGCTTTATGCAGAATCTAAACAAATCAGGCCATAATAATGAACTACAGTACACTGATTTGTCCAAGAACAGGATTAATATTAATGTAGCCAAATATTTTGATTGATAAAAAAAACCAAACAAAAAAAACTGAAGCAATCTGTTTTTAAATGACTATATATTTTACTCTGAAGACATCGTAAGACGTATCTGTACTTGTCCACCTCCGTTTTTATACCAGTAGTATGTAGTAGCAGCTGGTGCCCAATGCTGGGAGGACTGGTGAATGGAGGTCAGGGTACCCTGTCCTGGATATTGGATCATGGAGATCCCCTCATTAGACAGAGCCAACCCTGTGATGATTGGCCCTCAACACCAAGCACCTGAGCACTGCTCACCGGCCCGGCTCATTGCTAACAACACTGCTGCCTGCCATGCTCCCTTTCAGAGGGCTCATTACTAATGACAGCAGGAACTTGCAACTGGCAAGGTGATTTGTTACAGGTAGGCTATATAGCACAGAGAGCAAATAAAAATAGATTTACAACACAAAAGTCATTGATTGATAATATAATTTTCAAATTAAAAAAAGAAAAGCCATCAAATGTCTTGGGTCTCCAGTATGCATGCTGTACATATGTTAAAAAAACAAAAACAAAAAAAAACCAAGCATGACATTTATATCGTTATAACTTACAATTATTTTTCAACAGCTTAGTGAACGTCTCTGTCTCCATGTAAACAAAGAAAACCCCTTTTTTTTGACTGCACATGTGCACTATGGTCACAGTCATTAGTTTTTCTGCATTGACAACAATAGCAATGGAGGGTTGTAGTGTGGTTGTGCTGCTCACTCTTACAGTAATAGTCCTTCCCCAGCATGGTGTGCATTTACTGCAGCGTCCACTGGATCATATGCAGAGATACAGTTTTTTTTTTTTTTTTTTTTAACATGCACCAAATACTGAGTGGACCTGTAGAATCAAGAAACGTAGTTTAAAGGAGTGTGTATGTAAAAAAACAAAAAAAAAGAAAAAAGGCCTGACTTGATCACTACAGTATTTCTTTATATACTTTTTTCATGTATATGCTGAACACAAAGCTCTTTCAAAACAAAAACAGAAAAGCAGTAGGGCCTTAGTTTTACCTTTCCTGGTACATTATAAGGCAGGAAATATGGAAATAAATGTATTTACCGTCTTAAAGTGTTTTAGAAAAAAACACTTTTTTATCTGGTTGTTCTGCTTGTATAACGAGGACAACATGATAACTGTGTAGAGCTCACAAATCTGCCATGATCCCAATGATCACTGTTTTCCCTTTTCAGAACTGATGTTTTGTTTTGCATACATAGGGAGTGTATGTGAAACCGCGTCCTGTGGTTTGATTGTTGAATGTAAATCTGCAGAGCCGCTTAATATTGATCCACTAAGAGTCATCCTGAGTGACATCAGTTAGTAATTCCTTTCAGAAATTGGCAGGGAGAAGCTTCGACTCTGATGATAGGTCGACACGAAGTATGGCTCAGGTTTAATCTCATTACCACGAGTGATGTTAGTCATGAATGAGCTTATCTGTAGTGTTCCCAGGGATTGTTTGATGTGGGATCAATCCTATTTAGGTGACTGTATTTTTAAGCAAAATGAAACAAAATAGAACAACAGTAGGGGAAAAAAATGTAATGATTGGCCAGGAATAACCTCTGTAAAAATGTGAGGTTAATCATGACTACCAATACGTCACAGATTAACCCCCCCCCCAAAAAAGCCAAGAAAGTTCAAGGTTTAAATGGATGTCTGTTCAGTCAACATAATAGTTTATGCACATTTCGTTCTATGCTCACAGAAGAAAAAAAATGCACATTACAGAATAATGTAGACGTTAATTGCTTATGAAATCAACTTTACATTTTGGTTTGCGACTCACCTCTTTTCGTGGTTATTCTAAACATTTTAAATCTAATAATGGTTTTATTTGAACCTTGAACTATCTTGCACATCAGATTTTGTTTTAATTCCATGTAGTTTTAAGAAAGCACATTATTTGCCTGCTATGCACTGCAGAGGACTGATGGGAGTGGAGGAATCTTCTCGTCCAGTATACACTGATGGATTGTCTGTTTGACCATAATATCTGTGGTGAGAGACCACATGAGTACACCTCATCCATCATACACACAGACACAAACTCAAATTCACCCCACCATCACTCCAACCTACATATTTCCCTTTTCCACCTGAGACCTCCACATATGAAAAAAAGAAAAGAACGAAATGCACA
The DNA here is from genome assembly GCF_963422515.1 of Blennius ocellaris. NCBI lineage: Eukaryota > Metazoa > Chordata > Actinopteri > Blenniiformes > Blenniidae > Blennius > Blennius ocellaris. The sequence continues at coordinate 26,604,636 of NC_137650.1, read as the reverse complement.
CACGTGTCCATCTCTAACCTTCACTCACAACAGAAGTGACCCCGGTGTTTTCACCTTTACCCTTTTACCTGTTTTTTTTTACACCCACCCACAGCAGGGCAGGTCTGCTCCCCCGCCCTCATTAAATGTGTAAGGAGTGCATGAAATTCAAGTGCCGGTGAAAGACTGTAACCTTGAGCCATTCACATCCAGCAGTACTAATTATGACAAGCTTAATATGCAGGAGAGCTAAACCTGAACAAACAAATCCACACAAATTATTTACTATTTATAAAATAATAATAATAAAAAAATAAAAATCTGTTTCTTCTGTTTCTTCACTGTGACTGTTACAGTTTGTTCAAACATACTTTCGACATAATTTAAGCCAATATATTGGAATTTCTTAAATAATTAGAAATAGAATTGTCCACATTTTTGATGTTACTGGAATTTGTGTGATTTGTTTTTAAGCTGTAAATACAAACATATTCGTATTTTTTTCCCACATATTTAATGAATCAATCTGGTGCACTGGGGATAAAGAAGCTGCGCTGAATTAAAGGGGATGAATAGTGGGCTTTAGGATATTGTGAGAAGAAGAAAGCACAAAAAACTTTATTGTCACAATATCAAAAGCTTTTTCACAAAGAACAATCATCTAATTGTTGAACAGAACTATTTATTTTGACAATTTGAACCCGTAAGATAAAAATCACAAATGAAAATCATCAACTTTCTCATAGTATTGTTACAATAAATGTTTCATAATATCCAAGCATGCAATATGAAAAAAAGAATAATTCCAGATGTATTCAAATATCATATAAAGTTGCCTTGCATTTTATGTATCAAACACACATTGAGACCCGAGACTGAGATGCTGCTGGGTTATTATAAGTTGAAAAAAAATTGAAACTGTCACAGAGTCTTCCTTTAAAAGGAAAAGGATGTTTTTTGTTGTTTTTTCTTTTAGTACACAGCAGCGCAACACTGAGGTGTGTAGCACAAAGCACCTGGCAGCTATGATGGAGTCCCACCAGTCACAAAGAACAGCAATGAACAATACAAACATTAAGAGGCAAAAAAGCATTTTCTTGTATTTGTGTGTAACTATATATATATAAATGTAAGCTACACTTTTAAACCATTCCAAATTTATATGCCTCATTGTTGTTTCTTTCTCTTTGCTTTATTTTGATTCTCAAAATGTCTTATTGTTTATAACTCCCTTGAAAACGTTTCACCTGTGAGTTGTTTCTCTTTATTTTAGATGTTGCTTGCTTGTTTGTTTGTTTGTTTTTTTGTGCATCTAAAGTCATACCTGAGGGCTGAACTGCAGGATAAAGAAGATGTTGAAACTGTTTCCCTTCTGTGACATATTGCAGGCACAACATCTACTACATACGCTGTGTGTACAGTGCAGGGCCTCCCTACACTCCCTCTATCAAATCAGCAGTTTAGATAGGAAGTTGGTCTGTTTTCACAGCAGACGCAAGAAGTAAATTAAAAGCAGTGGCTGACAGCGAACCATATGGTACCACTCTCTGCAAGAGAAAAACACTGCAAAGATTAATTGATAATAGCTGGCACTTCCACCACCTCCAACAGGGATATTAGTGCGTGAGTGCGTGTGTGTGAAAGCGTCTGTGTGAATGCATGCAGTACATGTGTGTATGCATCCTGATTGCAAACAGCATGCTTATATTGAAAGGCCCAGGAGGGGGACCTGTCAGACAAGATGGTTTGTATTGTCTGAAGCATCAACATGCCTACATTTTTAAACTTGCCATCTTGTAAGAGACGCTGAAGACTTAAACAAGCAACACATTACTCATGTATGAGAGCTTACAGCGCCTTGCTAAATGTGGATTTCTTCAACTGTGGCTGTTTGTCTGGTTGTGTGAAGGGATGGATTGTATGTGTGAGTTACCTACAATCCATTCATTGTGCAGACTTGTACTTTTGCTCATGGTTGCTCTTGCAAGAGGGAAATAGACAGCATTACCACAACTGGCCAGCACGATTAAATTACAATGAAATACTGGTCAGATCTTGCAATACCAGTTGGATTTTGGCTCTTAGAAGTGGGTAGTTGCAAATCTTTAGAAAAGATAACATACTCACTTATGAATAAGATAGAATTATTTTTTATAGCGTGGTAACCCTTTATTAATTACATTGAGAATCTCCCATCTTATATTATTGACTCTGATTTAATAATCCCCCACCACCCTCGCTTATTTTTTTTCTTTTTTGGGGGAGTATGTTTGCTGTAGTTGTGTGCTAACTTTGTGGCTGCCTACTTTTTTTTAGATATCTGTAGTGGATAGTGTGTGTTTTGTAATGCCATTGTGTGATTATGGAGTTTGTACCATATCTGAAAATCCCCAATATAATATTGAAAGTAAAACAAATGTGTCTGATTAAAAGGATTTCTCTGGTAAGGTTGTGCAAACAGTTAGCATACACTGTTAAACAGAAATCAGATCTCAATTTGTATCTTCATATTCTTTTCTATTGTCTAATGGTCAGTGACCCCTCAGGCTGAGATTTTCCTGGAATAACATCCAAATGTCAGAATGGTGAAGCACCCTACAGGGTGAAAGGGGCCAGAGAGGAGAAAGGGGGAAGATGGTTTTCTTTGATTGGATGGACTGCTGCAGAGAGAGAGAGAGAGAGAGAGAGAGAGAGAGAGAGAGAGAGAGAGAGAGAGAGAGAGAGAGAGAGAGAGAGAGAGAAGAGAGAGAGACCACTCAGGGGAAATCAGCTCTCTCCACTCATAAACAAATTCATCATCAGCTCTGACAAACCACACGCCGCATAACGATGAGCTTAAGTGCACAGTGAGAGTAAGGGAGGGTGTGAGACCAAAAGACAAGGAACACACACACACACACACACACACACACACACACACACACACACACACACACACACACACACACACGCACACGCACACACACACACACACACACACACACACACACACACACACACACACACACACACACACACACACACACACACACACACACACACACACAAGTATGTTTTGCCTTGCCGCCTTGCTCTTGCCCCAAATCTAGTTTTAGTGTCAAAGACTTGGTGGTTTTCATAGTGAATTAGAAATCATGTGGATCTTGGTAATGCAGATACGTGTGCAGAGTGATGGTAGTAAGTGATGGCAGCCTGGGTGTGGTGGAGCAGAGGGGAGGACATGGACCCATGAGATGGGAGAGCAGAGGGGGTGCCAGGGACCGGACTGACAGCCCATAATTACGCCTCATTTTCGGTCATTAAGCCGTGGAGTGTGAGCAGCTCTCACACTAAGGAAATGGCCATGATTAATAATGAAGCCCCCCCCCCCCCCCTTCATTCTAATAGACACACAAAGATAGTGCATATGCACACACACACACACACACACACACACACACACACACACACACACACACACACACACACACACACACACACACACACACACACACCTGCTTATCTAATTCCACTAACTGGCACTGAAAACTCTGCCCTGTCCTTTTGCTCCTTTAGTGTGGGAGTTATTTAAAAGTCTTTCAGGACACACTCACCACAAATGTCTGGTTGTACCCTGCAAAAAGAAAGAACAAGCTTTCTATGAATAGATAAGATTATTATTCGGATATGTTGATTTAGAAAAAATAACAACTATTTGTCCTGTGAAAAATCATTTGCAATACAAAATTAAGACTTCCTGTGAAGAGTTCCTGTTTTCCACTGTGTTGAAGTCTGAAGGAGCTGTCCAGGAAACGAGGGGTACTGAATTTAAACTGAGCTCACAGCAGTGCTACTCTCATCTACTCCCCACTTCCTTACTCTTCACTTCCCCCACCTCCTGTCTCACCCCAGTCTCACCACCTCCTCCTCCTCCTCTTCTTCCTCCTCCTCCACTCTTTTCTGGCTGGATGTCTGAGGATCCCACCATCTCCTTTGAACTCCAACACCAGCCCCCTGCTGCGATCAAACTTTGAGCTGCTCCCTGCCATGAAATATTTACCATGGAGAAGGGACATATTCACTTAGTGTCAGTCGAAAGCCCGGAACAAAGGTACTACATGAAAGATTGAGATAATATGAAAGGAAGAAGGAAGCAGTTTGAAGCTGAAACCATGAAAGCACAAAGAAAACATGACTATTCTTTCAGTATTTTATTTAATGATGTAATATTTTGGCAAACCATAAATAATGTATATTTTTCTAAAGAGGAGGAGGATTGAGGCACATAGATGAAACACTTAAGTGTTCTCGCTGTCAGACAAACTAAGCCCATACGCATTCTCTTTGTAACCTGGGCATGATTTCTCTTCAAATCCGCTACAGTATTCACACATCCAACAAAACAGATACTGTATGGCACTATGAGCCTTTTTTTGTTGTTGAGTTCAAGCGTCAAATGTGGATGTAAATGTGGGATTCGAATCTTAATCTGGCAACTCCAGCCCTGTAAATATCAATGTCATGACTCGGAAATAGAAGTAGGAAACAAAGTAACATTCAGCGTGTGTGGCATCTTTTTAAAGACTGAACACAAACACAAGCTGTTCCTCAACATGGAGTTCAGCAGTGTGAATTTCCGCCAATGCCACCTCATCCCTGCATTTTGCAGGTGTCATCATCACCCTCCAACATACAGTACAGTACACACACACACACACACACACACACACACACACACACACACACACACACACACACACACACACACGCGCGCGCAGTACCACCAGCAGAGAAACGGCCAGGACGGTGTTGGCTGGTCCCAGCTGGTCCCTGCTAACACATTCCACTGCACCCTAATGACAGCGGGCCCCCCAGCCTCTGTGACCCTGGCCCTAACACCCCTTCATGGGCCCCCAGGGATCCCACAGGGCCAGGAGGGGTGAGGCAGAGGAGGGAGGAGGAAGAGGAGGGGGGAGGAGTGACACAGATGAGGGAGGACACTCCAGGTGGTGGGACAGCTCTGAGGGAATTGGAAGTCATGAATATATTAACTGACAGGAGGGGGAGTAATGAATTCAAATTAAATTATATGTGCTGAGCACCGTACGAACACGAGCGAGCACGCCGGGGATATTTCAAGGGGGCCGACATAATTACACCTTTCAGAAAATTTGATAAAAAGGAAATATGTGTAAGACAATCGGAGATGCAAAACACAGCTGCCAAGCCTGTGCTACACTCTTGGAAAGTTAGATCATATCAACTATTGAAGTTTTATGATGTATTCAGTATTTCATGTGTCTTTATCTCTTTTTTTTTTCTTAAGTCACTGGATATTTCTATATTTCTATAGTTCTTGACTTGAAGTAAACAAAAGTAATGTAGACACTGGGCTGTCTTCTGATCTCCATTAATTGAGTTGTACTTATACTCTAGTCTATTGACCAAATCACATCAATGTTGGTCATGTTCCAGACCGAGGCTTTGGTCCTTGTGTCTTTGGTAACATGACTGACCCCCACAAGCCAGGAGGTGAGAGGGAGTCCAGCTGTCTCCCTGGGCTGGCTATGAACCCCCCCCCCCCCCCCCCCCCCCCCCCCCCTCCCATCCAAGCCCTCTTCCCTCCACTTTGTCCCAGAGTCTGTCTTTGCTTCGCCAGGGGCGAAACTGTCAGCCTCAAAATCCCCTCCGCTGTGGTGTGGAGCCAGGTGACCAGAGGGCAAACAGGCCTGGAGTAGGCCTGGCCCACAACAACAACATGATGACTTTGCGCTGAAATAGTCCCTGACTGCAGGAGACAAGGGGACAGATTGGAGAGGGAGCCAAAAACCTTCAGAACATAAGGTGAAAGGCAAGAAAGGAGAGGTCAACTTTAGGAGTGGTGTTGGCTTGAAGAAGCAGAGGAAGAAAAAGGGAAGAAAGGGGGGGAAGGGCAGAGTACTTTGAACTGCCAAGGGCAAAATTGAGATTCAAAGATGAGGAAGACTCCCCTGCCTATTGTTCAGCTGATCCTTTAAACAATATCTAAAGCCTTGTGATCTACTGAGTGGAGTCTGTCCACATGGGTCTCTGTGCTTGATAGCCAACACAAAGCAACCAGAATTAACAATCCAAAGTTAGAAATGTCCTTCTGACGTCCCAATCAGAGGGTCAACTTCATCTATAAGTGTCATACATTGAGTTGTTTATTCTTCTTGAATGCAGAATTATTCAAAACTTTCCAAAGTTGCTACAATTTAAAGTGTTGTATGTGAAAATGTGAGAGCAATCTGCAAGTAATGGCAGGCGTTCTGTCTGCACTTTAAAGAACTGTGTTAATTATAGATTCTGAGGGCCAATTAAAAACCACAGTCACACCAGGCTTTGTTTCAAGGTTTCTATTATTTGGTAAGACTGCAAGATGGAGAAAGATACAGCAAGAGGCCGACAAAGATAAACGTATAGTGAGATGACGAAGGGATAACCGGTTATCTTAGTTTTCACATGCCTTCAGCTTTGTCCTTCCCATACCCTCTTCCCTGCTCTCTCTATCGCTGTATTTCTATCGCTCTTAGATCTCTCACAACTAATCTGTTTTTCTTCAAGCCCGTGTCCTCATGTCTTCCTTCAACATATACATGCATATTGCTATGGAGCATCTAATGCCCATATCGCGCCATCTCCTCACACCCATCCTCTATGCAGAATATGTATAATGTAGCTTTCTTTTCTTTCGCTCCACATGTCTTGCTCCCTGGCTTTTTCATCTTTTTGTTATCTTGCTGAGACCAGCTCGCTTCCTGTATCTCACCTGGACACACACAGATGCACAGATGCACACAAGCACGCGCGCTTGTGCACGCACACATAAACCCACACTCCCACACACACACACGCGCACACACACACACCATGTACGTACATATATGCAGATATACTGAAGCGCACGTACAGTGTCCATGGGTGTGTTCATGCACCATGTGGAGTATGTTGCAGATTAGGAGGTGCGAGACAGCAGATGGGTATGTCTAAAAAAGCCCTAAGCTCCCAACACCAATCAGCAATTGTGGGTTGAGCTTGAAGTTGAGGTCGCAAATTATTTCATTAGAAATAATTTGCAGATAAAAACTGATTGCAAAATGTCAGGAAACACATCGCTGAACTTCCCAATTCACACCAGTGAAATGAAAAAAAATATATATTTTTTTTAAGTTGTGTTTAAATCATTTGCCATCAACATTTTAACAGTGAGAGCATGTCCAGAATGAACAGCTCATAAAGAAAAGAAATGATTGAAATATAGTAAAAAATCAGATTTTTGAACATTTAGGCATGCTTTACCAAGTCAGCTGCCCATCCAACAACATTGTTTTCCTCACAAATAAGTATATGACCATGTATTACCAATCTCAGTCCTCCTTCTGTTTGTGTATGCCCACGCTTTTATGCTCGTGTGTGTGCGTGTGTGTGTGTCCACGCACATGTGTGCGTGCGTGCATGTGTGTGTGCATGCATGTGTGTGTGTGTTTGCTGCGACAGATGAACATGGACTAGTGTATGAGCACAGTGGCTGATGACAATGACAGGACTTGATGAGCAGAGATAGCCCGCTGCTGATGCCCTGACCATATGGATGGGTATTGTTGTGCCTCCCCCTCACCACCACAGATGGTGCCCGCAGCAACACAACACAACAAAACCTAAGCCATTGTTTTACCAGTAGCAATCATAATGAGGGGAAGGAGGGAGAAAGACAGGAAAAATAATTACTTTTGTAGCCAGGAAAATTTTGTCCTTCTCCCGTGCTGGTGTCCAGAAGGGCAGATTCCTGAGAGAAAGCAGCCAGGATGGTTGTTGGTAATTGACTGATATGGTAATGAGTGCCTAATTATACCCGGTACATGGGCGCATAGGACTCCCTCCACAGTGGCTGCCCCATGACCCACTTTCTGACAAACTGTCACTTCATCTTGCCACATCACTCAAGGGTTTATCAAATATGACCCCAAAATAGACAAGCAGTAATATACACATGAGCGAAGCTGGACATATGCGCGCACACACACACACACACACACACACACACACACACACACACACACACACACACACACACACACACACACACACACACACACACACACACACAAAGGTGCACTCGAAGACAGTCATGATGCACAGAGAAACATATGCTTGCAACACTGTAACACTTAAGCACGTGTGTGAGTGTCATGACACTTTGATGCCTCCAAAGGCACCAAGTGGGCTCAGTCAGAACGTTTTTTTTTTCCAGATAGAAAGAACAGTTTTCAATAAAGTGCTTTTATTAATTCACAATGTCCACTTCTGTAACATCTGGTATACTTCGCCCTGAACAATGTCTCGAGTTGTATTTTGAGCTGAGACTTTTTATAGTGTTCTTCAGTGATCTGATGCAGGTATAATTGATTGTGCTTAGAAATATGGCAGATTACAGACATCCAGACTGATATCACTGTGCCATCTCTGCTCTTGTAGATCAAAACACATGGCATAATTATACGCGTTTTACATATCAAAGCGCTCTTTACGTGTGCTTAATGGTCACACTGCTTCACTGTAATTCCAACTCGATAAAACATTAACCCCTCCCACACACATACACAACATACACACTCACACACAAAAGAAAAGAAAAACAGTGAGCCGTAGCAATTTTCTACATTCATTCAAATCACTCACCATTGTTCCCAAGGTATTCATGGAACCTCACATCTGGTTTTATTTTTGACAGTGGTGTGAATGGTATTCAAACTTACTCAGCAGGGATCCCAAATTAAAAGCCCCTCTGACCAAAGGGGCTTTTAACTCAACAGAGCCTCCAAAAGGGTGGCAACATAGCTGAATTGATAAATTACAATTTCAGGTATTGTAATAAAGAAGTAAACTCTTCATGAAAATTTGATGAGTAAAACCCCAGCAAGTGGTGATGATTTAATTTGTAATAAAAAAGGATTAAAAAAGAAAAAGAACACTTACAGATTCTCCTGTGTCGTTTCACCAGAAATCAGGATTTTAGGTAGCAACATTTAAGGGTTGACAAAAGCCTTCAAAATATATTATAGAACTGATGTCACAGAAAGCAGCTGTATCAGCAGGATGGCACGTTGGTGTAATGGTAATGGGTGCCTCACAGCGAGAACACTATAAACTTAATGCTGGGCTTTTTATTTGAAATTTGCTTTTTCTACCTAAGTCAGTGTGTTTTTTGCTTTTTGTTTTTTGTTTTTTTTTTCTGAAAAGACAAAGACATGCTTGTTAGTTTAATTGGTGACTTCTAATTAGCTGTCGGTGTGGATGTGTACTGGGGTGATGGCCTCTCTCTGTGTTAGCTCTGTGGAGGACTGGCAACGTGTCAAGTATGTGCTCCGTGTGTTAGCTGGGAAACCCCGCAACAGAGTCCGAATGAGACAGATACAGACACTGAATGGATAACTGTGCAAATAACAATGTTCACGAACGTGATGACAGCCTTGTTCCTCATCTTCTATACCACATGATCAAATTCTGAGAAGATCCCAGCTGACTATGTCTATGCAGGCTACGCACTGAACTGGCAACATTACGACTCACCTTCACACCCACGGGCTATTTAGAATCACCAATTAACCTCAAATCTATACTTCTGAATTATGAGAGGAAGATGTAGTAGCCAGGGAAAAGTCATGCACACATAGAAAGAACATAAAAACAAAATGGACCCGAAGCCCAACCAGACTTCTTCTATGAGTGGAGTGCGAACCACGACACCACTGTGGTCTTTGACCTCATTCATAATGCTGATTTTCCTACTCATACCAATTCAATCAATAAAGATGATATTGTGAAAGTGAGCATATTTGCAAATTAAAAGCTGATCTACTCCACAAGGACCTCTGTACAAGGAGAGGACGATCACAGGTGATGCCCCATCCATGAGAGCAAAAACATTCTGCTGCCAGCTCTTTAGTTTACTAATGCACTACAACTACACCACCAGCTGCTGCCTGTTCATTCCAGCTTTTGTCTATTTATCTATTTGATGATACCCTCTCCTCTTTGCCCATCTCTCTCTCTCTCTCTGTCCCTACTCGCCTAAGCTCCATTTCCCATTCTGTACACTCTGACTTGTCAGGACAACAGTTGTTGTGCGGAAAGTATAATCATCTTCACATCAGAGCTCCTCATCATCATATTCAAACACTGACATTTTCTTTTGAAAGGACTGCTGTTTTTGAAGAGTTACTCCTTTGCCAAGTGTGATTTGTTTACCAACTAGTTTCCAGTTTTACCACCAAGTCAACAAAAATAACTTTAACACAACGTTTTATAAAACTACCTGTCAAACAATTTGGCAATCTCTCCTAGCACATGTGTTTGACAAGCTCATGCACTGATTGCTGATTTTTCTAACATCACACCACTGAACTGAATAACATGTGGCAGCAGAACAGAGAGGCACTGTCAATGAGCCAAGAACGCACCCCAAAGGAAAAAAAAAATGTCAGGTCAGCTTGTGATTTTTATACTTCTAAGACTACCAAAGTAAATACATTTGAACAGAAATATGTGTTATTATTGTGAGCATGATGGCAGATTAGAAAGAGTGTGGACATGTTTTGTCGTGAGACATTTACAAAATGTTTTTCTGATTGATTCTCTGAGAAAACAATTGTATCCTAAAGGCTATGAAAAGCAACTTACAATATTACAAAAAAAATATTAAATGTGACAGAGTGATCTGAGTTGTGGGGTAGTACAGTGGAATAGTGAGCGGTGTGCTTGCCCCATAATGAGAATATCTCAGGTTCGGGTCCAGTTTCAGGTCTTTCTGTGTGGGCTATACACCTGCTTTTGGGATTTCAAGTGTACTCCACTTTCTTCCCACAGTTCCAAAATATTCATTTTCGACTAATTGGTGACTCTAAACTGACCATAGTTTCAATTCAACTCTGCCTTCACCCTAAATCAGGCCCAAAAAGCCTGAATTGGATGAAGCAGTAGCTTACATTTAATGATTACAAAGAATGTGAATTGTGACTGACTGGCTTAATTGAGGGAAACCAATAGAAAACGTCTATTAAATGTACAGGCTGAGATCATACATATTTCCAATGTTTTCTAAATGATTTTATGATTGCTACTCCTCAGGTCAACAAGTACAGATCTATGCAGTGAGCATTTATACAGTTACTGAATCTCAACACAATCCTTTTCTGACAGAGTGCTCTTTAGACTTGGAATAAACACGCCTCGTTTTATAACACTTCTCTTTTTCATCCATTTAAGGCAGACTTTTGCAGAATCACAGAAGATCCTTCTGCCAATGTGATGCCTCTATAATCTTCACAACCTGTCAATATTCCGGCTCTCCAATCTGGCGCGTGAAGGTTTAGTGCCAGAAAACTGTCCAACAAAAGTGGATAAAAACACATTTTAAGAAAAAAATATAAATGTGCTTCAGTTTAACAGCTGAAGTCTCGGTTCGCCCGTTGGATGTCAAGGTGAAAGAAGAAGTAATAGTTTGATAGCGGCTTCGGTCAAAGAAATACAGCTTGCAATACAATGTCATCTCAGAAACACAAATAATATTTTGAACAGCACATATTGTGAAAGTAACTTTCTATAAGATGAGGTAAAGGACAGCAAGGACACAAAGTCAAGCTTCGAATGAAAACAATCTTGGCACAAAACTTGAGGATTGTACAGTGCATGTTATAGTAAACGCCTTACTTTTAACAGTTCTGCAACAACTAACTGATTACGGTGTGAAATTTATAACAGAAAAAAAGTTTCATTGGACTAATCACTTTAAATCTTTTTACAGCGAATAAAAGGTTTGTAAATCCTACAGTTGTAATTCAAATGTGACACTTCACTTCCAAAGCAGTCACTGAAAGAAGACAGACTGAACCAGAAATAGGGATTAGGATGAATATTAGACATGCAGGACGCTTCCTGTCATGTGGTGTGATCATGTATCACTGGTCAGCATGCTGGGTCCGATCAGTCCAGAGAGACGACCCACCGTCCAGATGGCCTCGGTCCAACAGGTGTTCCCTGGGTGGGGTGTGGGGGCTGAGAGGTCTGACATCTGCCATCCTCAACCAACCCCTCACGCACACATGCATATTGCACCCGGTAGCACACAGTAGTTTGCCGCTCCACACTTTTCCTCACTGTTTTGTCAGATCTGCTGTAGTGAGATCTCAGAGCCCTGCGGCTCAGTTTCTTACTGTCAGTCTGTTTCTGCTGCCAGATTTTACACTCATCTCTCACATCTTGCCTCAGTGTGAGCTCTGCTCCACAGCTCAGGCTTCTAACAATGACAGCTCATTAAGCATGTATTGTATGATATGGGATATTGTCATGAACAATTGAATATGAACTTCTACGTAGAAGCCTTTTGTTTACATTTCAATTCACATTTGCTCATAATCTCATATATCATCGGGGTTTGTTCTCCATGTTTGTTTGAGCTGTTTTGTATGTATACTGACTTGTTATTTTACTGATCTTTGTTTATTTGATTATGAAACTGATTCCTCACAAAGGACATGACTATACATTTATCGTTATCTGTAATTATCTTGCTGTCGATGGAGGACAGCTTTGGTTGAGTCTGTCTGGAAAAAAGAGCCAAAGCCATGAGCGTGTGTATTATTCGTGGTAAAATTTCAACAGTCTGGTGGAGAAGGTTTTTGTTTTGCCAACATCAATGATTGCAATGACTGACTGGCATGATCAGCCACAACAACTCAAAATAACTATTATGTTTAGGAAAAAAAACATATTGGTTGTACAATAAAAAAAAAAAAAAGAATTCGGTTGGACATTGGATAGATTATTCAACAGTACTGAATTGAAATGTTTTAGTCATTAAAACAACATGATCAGTTTTCTTTGTGCTGATTATTGAGCCCACTAATCAATTCAAACCCTAAAATCAAAAAGGTTTCAGAATCCGAATCGCAAAAAAAAAAAGTTTTATCCCTGGCAGGCAATTACAAGTGCGAGAGCGGCGCATTAAAAAGAGCAAGAAAAGAAATTAGATCATGTACAGATTATGTACAGATTATATACAGAGGCAGGCCTGCTGTCAGTAACAGTGTGAGTAGCTGCTGTGGAGGTTAAGGCACTATCGTACGTATAAAACAGCGGCATAATAAAGCAGCAGTTAAAAACAGCAGGGTGAATGGCAGAATATGCAGAGTGGTAATATCGCACAGTGGAAAGTAAAACGAAAGCGTCGAAGTTACAGTTTGCAGTCTAAAAACATGGCTTGAAGTTTTTGAAAAGAAAAATGATTTGTCAAAGAGGAAAACTGACACCATGCCTGTACCATGAAAGATCTCAGTATATAACCAGAAAAACAATGTCAAAAGGATGTCGTCTGATGCAGCGAGCTCACTGTGGAAGTTCAGAAGAACTTGCAGATGAAGTTGAATTATTCATCAGACATTGTTGTTCTTTTCCACCTTCAACTGACAGGTGCCTGCAAGTCCATATGGCAAGTGTGGATGCACGCACGCACGCCACGCACGCACGCCATGCACACACGCACGCACTGGCATGCACACACACAAACACACACCCGAGGAGGTGTTAGGGGTAGAGAACAGATGATTGGTCTGATGTCGTGTCTGGTGTGCGGTGTTCCTGTGCGTGCACATGGCAGAGGTCTCGTTAGCACCACAAGTGTATGGCTAAATTAGTCTCCTCTATCTGCTCACACCTGCTCACAGACCCTGCAGCTGTCACTAAGCTCTATCTATCTATCTATCTATCTATCTATCTATCTATCTATCTATCTATCTATCTATCTATCTATCTATCTATCTATCTATGTATCTATGTATCTATCTATCTATCTATCTATCTATCTATCTATCTATCCATCTATCTATCTCCTTCACCAAGTGTTTCAAAGTGGGTTTATTACCGTTACATTTTGCATTTTGTCATAAATAGGTTCAGAAAATAACTACTAATATTCTATAGAAATATAGTGGAACATGACACAATGATTGGAGCGACACCAGTACTGCCAAAATCCAAAATGCATAATAGCTTCGTTGGGATTTTAAACAAGTGTCCTCTTCTTCTCTTATCATTTCTGACCTCAGCCCATCTCTTTGTTTAGCCTTGGATCGTTTAACTGCTATATTTCTTTGCTTATGTATTTAATGTCTCTCCTCTCTGTCATCTCATTAAGTAAAATGTTATTCCCAGCCATGTTCCCTATCCCCTTCCCATATTGTAAGACACACCGAACAAAAGAAGTGGAAGAAGAAGCAAATGGACTCGAATGAAAATGGACAATAGACCACAGCCATATGAGGTTAAAAGGTCACTCAGGTCAAGACCCCAGGAGTCAGTCAGTATGAATGTGGACTATGCTGCCACCCGCTCAGCAGCTTGTTATTCCTGGTCAGGTCACCTCGATCTGCCATGTCACAGCAGGCTTACAAATTGTAAAGGATTTATAACGAATGTATTCTTACATGTTTGAATGCTCGGAAAGATGTGTTTTCCTTGTGTCGCCTCGTTACTCCGTTCTTTGCTTGTGTCTCTGCAATTTTTCCACTTACGTATGTTAATTGGCACAATGTGACCTCCATTCAGCATGCAAACTGTCTCCCAAAGCTTGGAGAGACCTTCACAATACTGCTTTTGAACAAGGTCTAATAAACAAACAATTACAAAAGAAGAAGCTGTATCAGGCTGAATTGCTTCATGATGGTGAAGCGTTTAATTTCTGATTTCACAGTCTTTTGGAAGAGGGGACAGGGGGCCAATCCAAACAGCAGCCACTTTCCCAGACCCCCCCCCCCCACTCTTTCTCCCTCCACATACATACAAAGACACACAGTTCTTTTCTTGCTCTTCTGTTTTTAACAGTGTCCAATTTGGTCCCATAGAATAATGTCATGGTTCCTGTTTTCAATTTAATGTATAGATGTAATGCACTGTGGCCTGAGGAAAACATTCATCTCTATTTGGGTTTTTACATGCTGCTCATAAAGGATTGAATATTGAATCATTCAATTTGCAGCCATATATAATCACTACACTTTGTGGAGAGTGACCACAGTTTCAATATTCACTTAATGGAGTGTTTCAGTTATAACAGTGGGCTGGAGTAAGTAGTTTTCCGACTGACTTGTCTAACCACAACATAGCCATAAAGACCAACATTAAGCTACGCATGGATCAATATGTACCACTGGAATTGGGGGGGGGGGGGTATCATGAGTAAGACCTTGATTAAACCTTTCCTTCATGAAAGTTAAATGTTCTTTCCATATTAAAAAAAAAAAAAAAAAAAATCTTTTAACTCTTGTCCTCTGAATAAGTTATGTTCATGTTCTTTTTGCTGTGGTTAATCTTTGTCTGTATCTTTCTTCTTGTTAATCACAAGGAGTGGTCAGAACACCCAGAGAGCAGGACAAATTATTAGGAAAAGGGAAATGAGAAAAAAAAATTACTTTATCAATTATGTATGCCTTTCCTGCTCTATAATTATTTCTTTTTATTGTGAAATGCTGTAGATTTACCTCTCCAGAACTCAAGATAGCAGACTTAGACTCAACTTTAAAGGTTCACAAGCCAACCACTTACAGTAGCTATCTACTTCAACTTTATGTCATAGCAGCAAAAATGTTTATCAGCTGAAAGTGGTTAGGAAAACATATTCACATCCTTCAAGCTACTTAAGAAAAAGTGGCAGCAGCATCGTGTATAAATAATCCATTAAAAACTGCTGCATTCAAGCTTTATTTGAGGAAAAATGAGGAAGCGGAGGCAATAAATTTAACTAATGTATCAGAATGACTCATTCAAAAGACTGGTTCCTTCAAAGTAGTTAAATATTCATGTTTTAATGTGTAAGCAGCATTATAATGGTATAGTTTGTTGAGGCCAGTGTTCTCCAACCTGGGTCCAGGAAGTTTTAGACGCCTTGCTGTATCAGTACAACTGATTCGAATGAATGAGTCATTATGAAGCTGCTGCACAGATTAATGGGAACTCATTTATTTTAATCAAGGGTGTTTGAGCAGGGAGCCAGCAGAAACATGCCGGCTGGAGTGGCTGAATAGTGCAGGTCTCAGTGTGATTAGATCTAACTTAAGTAAGTACAGTTGGGTCGTAATCACTTAAAAAAAAAAAAAAAAACTGTTACCATAGGAGGTGAATGCAGCGTTTTAGATAACACACAATGCAACACTTTTTTTTTTAGTTTTTCTTTTTTTTGTTACTTTTATGTTCACTGCATGATTTCAGTTGATAATCGTCCACAACATGATAAATGATTGCTGAAGTGAAACTAAATACTAACATTATGTGTTTTAATGGTGGTCACCTTCGACCTGGTGCAAAGCAAGTGCCACAAATGAACTTATAATGCCCCTCATTTTCTCTGTACCTTTTGACCACCTCTTTCTGGATGCATGCACAGACACAACAAAAACCCACCCATGCACTTGCCTGTTGCCATTGTTCCTGCAGTATGACTCTCAGTAGCTTTGTACCTATTATTCACCCCTCGATACATCTGCCAGCCCTGATCTATTGTCCAACAGCGTGCCACACAAACAAGCATCAATTAGGCAAGCTGTCCTTTTCTGTAGCAACATGATTGTTTTGGCCCGGTGTCCATCGCAGCACCTGTCTCAGACATGCTGGAGTCTTTTGATGGGCCGTAACTTAACCCTTGTTCAAATTACACGCGGATAAAAATAGGATGTGTCATACAGGTCATGTTTAGCTAATGACTTGCTCCATGAAGGTCCTTTGCTCTACACATTATTGCAAAGTGTTTATGACCAAAGTACACAAATGTTCAAGTTATGTTGCCCGCACAACAATCTGTACAGTTTTGTTTTTAATAATACTAATATTCATATATATTCAAGTTTCCAGAAATAACATAGATGTTAATATAGATGTAATGCGAATCTGCATTAAATTCTCTGAATTTGAGATATCTCTATTTTGATCATAATAATTTTTTTCAAGATTTTGCAAACAGAAAACAAGGATGAAATGAGAGATAAGGTAATATACAATATCAGAGAAGATTGATAAAGCCATTTAAGGAGACTAGTAACACAATCAATAAGAATCTACACTTAATTTGTTGATGTCTAATCTGGTGAGGAGCAAAATGTCTTCTTTCCTCATTTGGTTTATAGACTTGTTATGCTTTGTTAGGGCACTTGTAATGACAGGAAAAAGGACAAAACAGAATGTCAAAATGATTAAAAAAAAAAAATGGCAGTTCAAGGTCAATGTATTATACTGGAGAGCTGCTCCTTTTGGGTTTTTGGGTTTTTTATAATCTGAGCCTGATTCAAAGCTTACTTTTGTACATTAGATGTGCATGTAATTGACTAAAATGTCTGTAAAATAGCATAATTTCTTATTTGTGTGGAATTGTACAGCACTGTGGCCACTGAGTAAAAGGAATTGTTGCAACTGTGTTCAGTGAGGAAAGTGAAATATTGTCAAGTCTCTCTGTGGAAAATTGCAATATAATAACACATTGTGCACATTGTGGAACTGATGACATTTACTGGTTGCACATGCTTTGTTTTCATTTATTGAGTTACATTATTGTTTCTTATACAATGACAATCAATTATGCTTCTGATTCAATGTTTTTACTTTTGAGAGTCTGGGATAATCACTCTCGCAGCTCATGCTGCCAGTAGACAAAAGTCATTAGATCATTAAAACAACATCAAGGCATTGACATGAAGACTACAGAACATATATACAGTATCACCACACATGTCCACCACTTGTGACAAGATCATACAAACACACTATTGCCTTAAAATCCAGTTTCACCTGTACTGTTTAAAATATCATTAGCTCAAAATACAAAATTCATTGATATGAAAAATATATCCATATGGGTTTATCTTAGTTATTGAAGTAAAACGTAGCGGTATATAATACAATACAATAATTTCAGTACCACGTTCAATCAATGAAAATAAAAGGTAACATAACTGATTGGAAATACACAAACAAGCCATTTTTCTCATCTATGTAATGTAAATCAAATGTAAATTCTTAAAAGAATATATTTTTAAATATTTTATAATTACTGTGGCTGAACTGAAGTCGGTAGGTTTAAAAAGAAACAAAGACATGCTTGTAAAAAAAAAAAAAATACCGGTATGTCAACAATCTGAAATCACTAATAAACCCATTTTTCTCTTGTTTCTTATGTCAACATCTCTTGATATGCATTGAGGCCTACATGGATGAAGCAGAAGTAAATATTATCTTGTGGACAAAAAGATACTGTTAATCTCATCTCAAACTTCATGGTTTAAAAGAACCGCAGCTAATTAACCGCACACCAAAACAGGAATACATTTTAATATTGATCCCCTTATGTCCCTTGTGCATTGTGTGTGTGTGTGTGTGTGTGTGTGTGTGTGTGTGTGTGTGTGTGCGTGCGCGCACACGCACGCACGCGAGTGCAGGCAAGAGTATGATTATGAATATTTTAAGAGCACATTTAACATGGCGAAGCCAGAGCAGGCTCGGTGAGGGATTTGCGCCTACTCTTCAGCTAATGACCCCAGGCGCTTCCAGCAAAGCTTCTTCATATTTTAAAGAAAGTCGATAGAGCTGCAGCCCAGTCAGCAGCATTAAGATTCATACAGACGCCACAGGGACCCTGAAAAAATTAATAACACGCGTGTCTAACAATCCTTCCTACGATTTAGTGGAGCACCCAAGCTCTCTGCCTGAAATGCAAAGCAGTAATGAACACACAGATAAGATAAATTCTGAACATGCGTCCCAAACCCCTCAAGTCAATGCACAAACACACTTTTACACCCACTCTTTCCTTTATCCCCTTTTCCACAAATACACCCATCACCACGCTGCACTGGTGACCAAAGGTATCCAAACACTCTCTCCACCCCTCTGAATTCTGTGATTTCACTGTCAACTTTTTCCTCTTTTTCCCCTGTGTCTTTCCTCCTCCTAAAAGAGAAGGAAGCACAAATCCTATGACTTTAAGCGGCACAACATGCCACTCGTGAACAAAAATAAATGTTCAAGTCTGTGCAGATGTGCAGAAGCATTGACAGGTCTTCTGTCTGCAAGGTTAGCCATTGTCTGGAATCCAGCTCTTTACTTGTTTACAGTTTGTCTGGAGTGTGCAAGCATGTTGCACGCACATGCACTTATTCTTGTCCAGACACACTGGTTTGGTGCAAAATCTGTGCAAGATACTTGCATAGACTTACCCCCGCCACCATTCGCAGAAAATTGTTAGAACTAAAACATAATAAACTTTGTCTTTTGTTCTGAATTAGGCCTCGCACTGCAACATGCTTTTGTCTTCAGGGTGAGTTTTAAAGTATGAATAAAGATTGAAATAATACGCGAAAACACTCACAACCTTGGATAAAATCTGGTTTGTTTATATAGTAAAACACAAACTGTATATGTCTCAGTAAGAGCACACAATATGAAGGCAGTCTCTGTGTAGACATAAACAAGTTGAAAAATCTATTAAATTAAATACATGTAGATGTTCAACGGACTTTCAAGGATAGGTGTTGTGCTGCTGAGGGTTTTCATTAAAGTTAGGAGAACAGTGCCGCGGCAGGCCCTGCCCTCGCTGGGAGGCTAGACAACATATGGCCACGTCTCCCAGAGAACAACTCACACCAAAGCAGCCTGGCAGTCTCAAAACGGACGTTTTTTGTGTGTAGATAAGGGTTAATGCGTGTGTGCACTTGTGTTTATGTGCGTGTGTGTGTGCGAGGCTGCTTGCCCTGTGATATGGGCTTGTCTGCAAGAAGAAGAATAAGACGGCTTATTCGTCACATGGCTACCAAGTTTAAAGAATACATATATTTGAGAAATTTTACAAAGAGTATATTTGCAATACGTGACTTCTTTTTGCACTCATAAGCCAAATGCACATCAACTGTGACAAAAGGTTTGTTCAGCTTTGGAGACATTTTAAACAGCCATCCCCCTCATATGAACTCCATCTATTTGTATCCAGACTGCATTGTAAACATCATTTAAAAGAAGCTGCAAAATGGAAGAAGTAATTATTTCAGTTTATGTCTGTGTGTAATACAATACAACCATTTGCAACACTGACATACTTGTTTGAATGAGATGCTATTACACAATTGTTGAGAAGGCAGAACAGTTAGTGAGCTGAATAAGAAAGGGGGGGGGGCACGGGGAAGAGGGTTCGGAATGTCTGTCTAGCAGAATAGTTTCCATTTCTATATGTGAAAGTTAAAAGGGAAAGAAGGGAATCAATAAGGCATTAGTGGAACACCATCAAAAAAAAAAAAAAAAAAACTAGCAATCTAAAGCTTATTGCAGCCAGTAGGTCAGGAAGTTGGATACCATTTATTTAAAGTGAGTTACCTTAAGACTACAGTTAAATCAACTTTATTCTGTCCATTTGACCACACCATCTGCCTCAATTATTCAGAGAACGTGTAAATTACAATAACAAGTTGCAGACATTGTCTCATACCGCTTGTTGTTATGGCATGTTTGCTATTGATGGATGTGGTTTTTGACATTTTATGACAATGTAGAGCATACAAACATATCTGCTCTCTGAGTAGCAGGAGTACAAGTTCTGGTGCCAGCCCAGACAATGCAGATCCACTGCACATAGCTACTTCACATCCTCCTGGTGGAGACATTGCTCTCTGAAGCCAAAATGAGAGGCTCATAGAAGCAGCTCATCAGCAGCCTGTTTGCCCATATGTGCTTCACACCCTCAGTCCCCAGTGGGTCCTGGCTCTGTGCAATGAAACCATCTCATCTGCCAACATGGACCACTCAAATGAAAAAAAATGAAGAAAAAAAACCCCCAACAACAACAACCCCTTTTCTGTTTGGCTCACCTTGCTCTCACTGGCAAGTGTTATGCACTGCACACTCTTGTCAGTCAGTATACAAGTCAAATATCTTACCGAGGTGAAAGAAGTGGATTTGCATCTCGTTCTTTCCTTAACCTCTCCTTCTAAGTATGAGCCTAGTGAGAATCAGCACAGAAGACGTAAAGGCAACCAGAAATTGTTACAGTGAAAACAAATGAAATAGAAAACAAAAAGTGACAAGACATAAACCAATTTCTTCACAAATGAATTCACCTGATAATCAAATTTATAGCACATAGTCGATCATGACTCAGAGGAAGAGAAGCAGCAGAAGAAGGGTGGGTGTGTGCCGTGGCAAGCAAGCAGACAGGAAAGCAAGGTCCAGTGTCATATCTGCAGTGTGTGTCTGCAGACGATGGTTCGCTTATCCCCCTGCCACCCCACATATGTTTGGGACATGGAACAGTTGGATGTGGCCGAGGGCTAAAATGGGTCAGACTGACACAGATGGAGAAGAAAAAAAAAACTCCCACTGGGTCAATGTCAGATGACTAACACCCACACAGAAAAAAAAAAAAAAAAGTGTGAACGTGAGTGTGTGTTTGTATATGTGTTCAAGTGTGAGACGTATTCAAATTTTGACAGATTTTAACATCTTGCCAACATTTCTCTTGAAATAAGACAGAAAAAATACCAACACAACAACTTTTGAATCTGAATTGGGTCATGGTGTTCTTTAGTAGCCAAGAGCAAACTGTGAACTGTAAAGGAAGAAGATGTCAAGATTTCCTGATGTTTAATTCTGTTTTCAGGACTTTTTTTTTTTTCTTCTGCTGCTTCCCTTGACTTTACTTCAAGCCTAAAAAGAACCAAATATAGATATAGATATAAAGTATATGATCAATACCTTACCCTCTCAAAGTAAACATACTGTATTTTTCAAGGAGCTACGCTGCTACTATCAATCATGGATAGCAGATGAGCTGACATTTGGTGTAAATTGAAAGCTTTGGATTTTTTTTTACCCCGTGAACCTTCCATGTGAGGATTTCTCTATAAGAAAAAAAAATCAATTGAGAGTGCAGGAGAACCCAAACACATTTCTGGGCAGATGGAACAGAGTTGGCAAATGAATGCACTTCAGCAATGGAACTGAATTATCCAGAGAATTGGATGGCATGTTCCATAACAGCTTACAAAAATATAATGCCCCTGAAGAAAAATCCAACATTAAACAAAACAGAGCTTCTTTACATCATTAACCCAAAGTTTCCAAAACAAAATAAAACTAAGTTAATCAATGTCAACACCTCTCAGGGAGATGTCATTGATTTTCTTTTTCTCTTTCAAGGAGGAAGAATTATTCCGACGAAGCTGTTCTCTAACCTTTGTTAGCAATCCATGGTGTCACAGCTGAAATGTATTCAAAGTGCTCCAGGCAAATGTCCTTGGCTGTCAAAACCTCCATTAGGACTGGAATGTGAGGGAGTAATTGTAGAGTTGAAAGGTCACCCATCCATTTGTTCATTATTTAAAATGGGAGGAAAATTCCTTTCAGTGTAATCCTTGGCTTTTGATTTGATCTTTCAACACAATTTTCTAACACAAAGAGATGGGCTGATGCTGCCAGATGAAAAGCACTAGGCTCAAAATGCAATGCTTTTCTGAATGTCGAGTTACTGCCAATTATGTTTGCCTTTCACTCAATGTGCTTTTGTTGATCAGAGGCTTTAAAATCACCTATTTTTTTGTGAGTCAACAAGCTCCAAGTTGTCCGTTGCAAGTTTTCACCTGGGTTCCTTTAAATGTATCTCCCTTTGCCATACGTAAAACATGCAGACAGTCATTGAGAACAGCCTTCATCATTCACCTTAAATGAACCATGCCATCACACAAGGACACACGATTCCCTTTACGCAGAGTACAAGTCGCGTTGTCAACCATGCATTAGTATGTGGGTGGCATGTGCTCTGTGAGGCAGTCATATGTTTACAGTGAATCTCTTGGATGAAAGTCAAGTTTGCAGCTGCAGCCTCGGAATAATTCATTGCCCGCCTTTTTACCCAGGAGGAGCCACAGGTAGTTGATGAAGTGGCAGTGCCAAGACTCCCAACTGGCGAAGACGAAGCGCAGCTGCCAAGAGTCAGCGTGGCCAGATGCCGCTGCTGATGTACCATGTGTTCCAAGCAGGGCAACAGTGTGTTTGTGTGTGAGCTGGGGTGGGAGGGGAGAGAACGCAGCGCTTGCCAAGACATTCTCACATTGATGCCAACCTGACACATGCTTGGGTACTCCCCACGGTTTGTGTTACCATCTCAGCCTCTCTCACAGATCTGTGGGGGGTCCCCACTTTCTCTTTTCCTCAGATGCTGTCTTTTGCCAAGATGGGAGTTGGCGCCTGCTTGCGGCCATCCTGCCCATCAGTGCCGAGAGCCTTTCAGGTGGTCTTTTCTGAATGGTGTGCTGGCAGCAGGCCATTGCAGCAGAATGTCAGCTTCTGCTTACGAGATTCGCCGTTTAACTATGTGCTGGCTTTAACCGAATCCAAACCTCCATAGGATAGCCGCGTCTTGTCCTCTCAAGACAAACGGACACACACGTAATATTGTTTGTTACCCTCCACTCTTCATCCATTCCTGTATGTTGCCGGTAGCCGCAAGTAAGTCTTTCATTGACTCGAATGCCAGTTCCCAAACAACGCATGTCGAAAATATGGCCAAACTCCAGGAAACAAATCCAAAAACACGGGTCGTCTGTGCTTTATTTCGTTTCATCAGAGACGAAATTCAGCCATTTTTTTGGGTTAAATCCTTAGCAAATGTAGCGCCATCTGCATCAAAAAAGACTAAAGGCTGTGCAAATACCTTACAAATAAAGGAGTCTTTGGAAATTACAGATTTGCTTGAGTAGCATAGCATCCCCCTCAATAGCATTTTCCCTACGAATGGGAGCGAGTGGTCTTTGACGATACTATTCCTGAGAGTGGAGGGGAGTTCTCTGAAACAAAGGCTCCAATTTTGTTAGGAACATGCCATCCTCGTTTGCAGTGTAGGGGGTTTGGGGAGGGTAGTGAAAACTTTTTGAACGTGTGCCATGTCTGTACCATTCTCTTATCTGAGGCCCGCGACTGCCAGCTGGCGGCTGAATGTGCCCACTTGCACTGTGATGATGATGCCAGCCAAGCTTGTTGGCACTCTGAGTGGCAGGACAAGCATGTGATCTGAAGCCAAACACAGCACTGTGTGGGGTATCTACATATATGCCCCACTCTCCCCTCCCCTGTCCTGGTCTCCAGTGAACTGCTACTCCACTGCATCTGCAGGTCCTTAAAAAATGGGTGATGGATCCTTGCCAACAGTCACTGAGCTGAAAGTAAGAGCCACAGCCATGACAGACACATGCTTGTTGTGGACCTATAGTTATTGATATTGTGTCAGTGCTGGGTGTATATGGGTCTGCAGTGATGTTTTACCTAAATTGTTGTATTTTTATTAGGCCTGCACGTGTGATCAATTTTACTTGTATATCAGATTTGATCTATTTTCTGAGGGTAGAATGAAATATGTCTTGTTTTAATCCCCAAACTTCCTTGGAGAGTAACATTTTTAAAAACAAATGTGGTTTCTTGAACTAAATATTTTGTCATTGTACTACTTTCAAATGAACACATTGGTTTTTTTTTTTCTTCTTTTGTAATCTACCATGAAACCGATATTTCGACAATTAAAATAATGTAATTATAAAATTGTTATATAGTTAAAATTAGAAATGATATCAATGTCGCTAAATTAAAAGTGACTTTATCAAGGTTTGTGTCGATCTGGAAGCGTGTACTCACCGGGTAGGAACGTTCTGTTGTTTCCCGTCGGACGCTTACCGTTGCTGCACCGTCCTTCACAACAACACCGGCTCTGGTTGTAGGTAAGGTGAATATGGTCCAGTCAGTTTGTACACTGTAGGAAACAGGCAGAAAACTGCCTTTACAGGTGAAATGTTTACGTGTGTATTGCTGTAAGCACGGTCTACTGTCTGCACTTCGTTTTAAATCTTTTATTGAGCGAAATAAAGGCGAATGTTCGGGTAACACGGTCATAATCGCTGCCTGTAGTGAACTTGTGAGTGTGAACGCAGTGAAATAGAGATACACACTCAGATTATGAAAAATAAACAAAACATCCCCTCATATCACCGCTTTGTTTGTGTGCTTCGTGAAAATACGTCAGTATCTTTTTTATGCCTCCAGAAATTTCTGAAAAGCAGGTTGCAACCCTTGAGTATCCCACTTTGAATTGTCCTAAGCAGCTGTAGTGGTCGTTTGTCACTCCTGTTTTCATATAGACTCAGATCAATCATTACCAACTTGGCATAAGCAGCAGACGAGTTTAAAGATTTTGATGTCACACAGTAGTTGGAGGTGAGTTGTTACAGAAATATGTGGACAGTGCAGGGACGGAGCATACCCTTTTGTGACATAACACATATCTTGTTTCCACTCAGGCTTCAGCAAAATTCATTCACCTGTAAGCAATTTGAAGTCAAACATTAAAGTGGCAAGTTTGGCATGATTTTGGAACAAAAAATGCCAGCTCTGAACAGGCCATATTAAAACCACAGTACCACCTTGTTTTACACACCAGTAAACAAATTAATGTAGGATTATGCAGAACAGATACAGGTATATCAGGAATAAATACAATAATCAGTGTTGCCCAACTCTAACACAAGAAAATAATAGAACATGGACAACCAGAATGAAAAGAAAGTGTTTTCAGTTCAATTTCCGTTTTTAAAAGGCTTTGTGTGTTTAAAGAAGTGCCTCTTTGACATTTCTGTTTATTCACTTTATGTTTCATTAATCCTCACAGTATTGTGTCAGCTGCAATGTTACTGTTGGATTGTCGTTTGGTTAAATCGACTGATCGGATCATAAAATTTGCATTTTGATTGCAGAATTTTTTTCCTGTGTCAGAAAGCAAACTTAATTTGTATTTTCTTATCAACTTGCAGATATCATCTATGATGAGGAGATACAAGATAAGGAGAACGGTACCATTTTGAGGCTGTAAATCTGTTGTGTATGAACGGCGTATTCACAAAGATGCTCTTAGGAATTTCCACTGCTGCTCACCACTCCTTAAAGTGGACCCTGCTTCACTGGAAAGCCTCACTTTACAGAACTTACTGTCCATTGGCGTCACAACAGCAGTCGCTTGGGCTAATCCATCAAAGAAGGACTCATAAATGGACAACAGCACCATCATCAAGGAAATACCAGAAACCAGTATTTACCAGAGCGCCAACATTTGGAGACAAGGTAGCAATCATAGACAGTAGTGGCAGCCACAGCTACAAGCAGCTGTATTCCAGCAGTTTAGCACTTGCTAGTAGAATAAGCACCGCTCTCAATTCTGACTTTGGGGGCCTGGGAGGAAAACGGATCTCCTTTTTGTGTGCTAATGATGCCTCCTATACCGTGGCACAGTGGGCAGCTTGGATGAGTGGTGGGACAGCAGTGCCACTCTATCGAAAACATCCAACTTCTGAACTGAAGTACATAATCTCTGATTCCCAGAGTTCACTGTTGGTGGCGGCGCATCCCTGTGCTGAAATCCTCGAGCCTCTGGCGGACAGGCTCGGGCTGCCGTGCTTGACGATGCCCCCTACTTCTAACTTGAGCGCTTTATATGAGACAGACACACAAGAGAAGGAGATGACCATCACAGACTGGGCTGACCAACCGGCCATGATAATGTACACCAGTGGCACCACGGGCCATCCAAAAGGAGTTCTGCATACACACAGCAGCATTCAAGCCATGGTAAACAATGCCTTCTAATTTGTAATTATTTGGAGACAAGGCAAATACAATTTTGTCCTCACAGTTTCAGTTCTCTGGTGCAGGGGTTTTAAAAGTGTCGGGAGATGAGGGAGCAGCTTATTAGTGAGGTATCGGGGGGGGGAAAAAACGTCATATATATTAGTTCTGTTCACATCAAATGTTGGTTGATTTTAAAACCAGTTATCTTTCTTCTGTAAATATGAGAAGTTATATTCAAATTAAAAATGTGCCAATCTCTGGTAGTAATGTGATCAGTGTGAAGACTGAGATAATGAGGAATATCTATTTAGCACAACAGTATGTATGAAATGTAAATATTTCAACATTGATTTTATTGTGAGGAGTTACAGTGAGCCTGTTCAAATAATAGCAATGAAGACTTATTAATTTGTACAGGAGTCACAGGTGCATTGCAAACGATCCAGAGCTCCCTAAATAGGATCCCACATGTTTTAAAAGCAAAATCTGTTGAGACAACCACACATGCATATTCGATTCTCTGATTAGCATCAGTCTTCTCTCTTTCTTGTTTTGAATGTTCACTAATTTATGCCATTAAGGGTCTGCTGAAGAGTTCTCAGTTTTTCTTTTAAGGGAAATTAACCCAGATGTCCAACAGTGTGGAAAATAAAATCACTCTAATAGGAGGCAGAGGCTCATTTGCCCCTGGTTGGTCAGGGAAATGAGTGAGTGAGTGATTAAGTGAGTCTGTCTGTCTTCCTGGAAGGCAGCAACATCAGTTTGTCAGAGTTCCTGGAAAGTGCCACTCTCAGTTTAATATGAAGGATGAATTTTTGATTTTGTTGTGATTATTATGAACTTTCAAGTCCCTTGATCATTTCTCATACCTTATTTTTGAGGTGCACTTTCTCCATATTATTGAACAGAATGTTAGTTTTACATGACAGCACCATGAACGATGTGCAAGTACCAACATCTGTGAACTTTATCCAAATGTCTAATCTCTGCATTAATCTGTGTGCTTACATGTTGTCATTGTGTCAGCACACTGACATCCCAAAATGAAGAACAAGAAAACAATAACAGAAATTATGTAATCCAGCACAACTGAAAGTTACACATATTAACTGAACTCCAGTGACATCCACAGCCATAACTGAAAAAAGTCTGAACAGACAGCAATTCCCTGCCAAATAATATCAATTCATATACGTAAAGATATGATATCCAGTGCATTCCTGGTGATCCGTTTGTTTAGCCATCCGTTATCAATCATCCCTAATGCATTGTTTAATGTCGCACAGTTAACGCTGATCCCATTTGTGGATTAATTCAGGATACACCCTGAGCAGGTTGTCAATCTTTGGCTGGGCAAACACAGCGAGAGACAGATAGCTATTATTGTTGTTGTTGGTCTGTAATAGTTCCCAGAGAAAACCTCCAAGCACACCAGGACAGCGTCCAAACTGCACATAGAAAGGTCCCCAAGCACGGTGAAGAACCCCAAACATAGAGGAAAGAGAGTTAACCACTACACCCTGCAGGCTCTTCATCATCTCAATAAATAGATGTGCCTACTAAATCAACCTGAATGGTGAAAATAATTAATTTTGCATTCTGAAATCGTTAATTTTCAGCTAAATTTGCTTTTGCTAAATTAACTGTAGACTTAATTGAACTGTTTTCCCTCCCCTATGCTATATAACTTGTCCATTGTGCAAACATTTTATAATTCTTTACAAATTGTTTTTTGACATATACAAGGTTTTGCCATCCACCGTGCGTTCAGTCTGTTATCAGTTTCATTCAAAAATTCCAGGATGACCGTTATGCTGTAATGGTCAGGTCACCTGTCCAAGGTGTATTGTGGTTCTCTAGTCAAAGGGATCCACTCCAGCCTGTGACCCTAAAGCAGTGGAGAAGAGTACGGTAACTTTGAAAGCACATGACGATATGACCTCACAAAAGTACACCAGCATTCCTGATCAATGCAAACTCAATTTTAAACAGTGGGTTCATTCTACGCTGAACATTACCTCTGTTGAACATAATGTGGGAAGAGATGCCTTGAAAAGGCTTGTGAATTTCTTTTCACAAACTCGACCCTCAGCAGAAAGCAATGCATATAGATTGTATAGAGTTTGGGGTATTGTGCTTATCAGGTGCAATCAAATTCAGAAGTCTCTGGCTGTTGTCAGACCTTATACCAAGATCTGAAAATAGCAGGTGAAGAGGAAACTGCACAACAAAAAATAGATTTAGCACCTTAAATTTATAAGTAAACAAATCCATTTTTGAGTGACGATCAGAGCTTATTCCATTAAGCTGTAAAACCATAGACAAAGTCATGTTTCCTTGCAAATATAAAAATAGTATTACTCTAAAGGAAGTGCAGCGAGAAGGCTTTAATTTAAAGCATTGTGTTGCTGATGTCGTTCTCTTTTACTTCCAGAGCGAACTAGTAGAATTCAAATAAGTCAGTAAAAAAAAAATAAAAATCAATTTGCGATCTGGAAGTGCACCAAACCACAGCTTCACGGAGATCAGCGTAACAAATGGCTGCCACAGTGGAAGCTGATTGGGGTGATTTATTTTCCAGACTATATGATATGCTGACATCTCCCGCCCACTCCCCTTCCCCCGTCCTTTCCCTGCCATCCTTTCTCCCCAGGTCCAGTGTCTGGTTTCTGAGTGGGCGTGGTCCAAAGAAGACGTGATCCTCCACACCTTGCCGCTTCACCACGTGCACGGCATCGTTAACAAGCTGCTGTGCCCACTCTGGGTGGGCGCCACCTGTGTCATGCTTCCAGAATTTCAGCCACAGAAGGTGGAAAGTTTGCACTTTGTCTTTGTCTTCCTCTGTTACACTGTCACTGCAGTACACTTTTCATCACCACAAAGAGGTCTTTTACAGTTTGTAGGTGCCCAGATATCTTCAAAATGGCTTAACAAGTATTTCAGAGTTTGAGGTATTGGGAGGATGAGACCGGGTGGTTAAGCTGATGGCTTTCCTTCCACATCAATTCTTCTTTTTCTATTCATGGTTCTCATTCACCCTTTCTCTTTTCTTCCTCTCCCTTTCCTCGCTCCATCTCCTTCTCCTTCTATCAGACTCTCCTCCATCTTTTTCACCTTCTCCTCCTCCCTCTCTGACTGTCAAACTAAGTGTTTGGGGCTCGGTGATGAATTGCCCTGTGTGGCTTTGTATCTGACCAATGCCGACTCACGGCAGGGGCTTAAGCAGCAAATCAATCGATGAGCTGACATTGAAGAATGATAGTGCTTGTTTGGCCCTGATACGGAGGGGAAGACGGGGTGCTAAGTGTTTGCGTAGGTGTGGCTTCATATGAGAGGAAGCGCACATGTTTCTGAACGAATGTCCACTTTCTATTCATAAGCGGAGAACTCTCCAAATGAATGTCTGTTATTGCTAACAAAAGGAAATTATTGCATGTATCTGTAAACATGGCCATCGCAACGCTGTTAAAGATATCAGTCTTCAACTGACCTTGTGTTCCACCCCACAAAACCCTTTCTCTCATCCTTGGGAAAAAAAGCCTTTATTCTCCTCCTCCTGAAGTTACAGTACATTGATGAAGTGATCGATAGTCTGTCTCTTCTATCCCCTAAGATCTTTGAAGGGTAGCCTAGGCAGCAGAGGCCGGCATTGATTTTTGTCCGATTTTGCCTGGAGATAGTGACAGAAATTTTCAGTGCAGGGATTGTGATCCAGTAAATCACAGATAAGTCTGTTTCAAGTGTGCTGGTTGTCGGCTGATGGGAGCAGATACTCCTCCTTGGGTTCACACAGCTCTGGTCAGACTTTATTTATTTATCTATTTATCTGAATCCCTATTGACTACTTCATCACAGAAAGCACTTGAACGTAATACCACAGTCACTGTTGTGGTATTCCTCAAGAGGCAGGGCTCGGGCATCAGTTTATCGTGTTGAAGCAAAGGCATTTTATTAAGTGGTCTGATTGATGGATGTGCTATTTGTAAACACTTTCAAGTGCTTGTCATAGGATCCAAAGCCATATTGATATCTTTTCAGTAATATTTCATACATTTTGGTTCGACAGGACTTTGGACATCAGAGAAATGATACATTCTCCAAAAGTATCACTGTCACTCTATGCAGTGATAGAACTTACTTACCTTTTATACTCTATCTATGTACATAAATGTATCAGAAACTATTGAATAGATTTGTTTTGGACTATTGCAAATACCCTGGTTCCACAAGGGTAAAGCAGACACACTTTCAGATCACATCACATTTACTTTGTTCTTTAGTTCCACCAGCAGGCCAGGTTTTGTATTTATCTCATACTTGATTTTCTGGCTTAAAGTTGGTAGAGTCATTTGTGCTGCAGAGAAGTTACACCCAATCGACTTACATGAGCAACAAACCCCTCTCTTCTCCAAGAATGAAAATCCATCTTGAATTTCTTGAAAGTGGTGACAGTGTATATTTGCTTCAAATCATAAAATAGCACAATTTAAATTATTTTCCCCTTGGGATTTACCAAATAGATGCAATATTACTTCAGAAAAACAGACAGTGGATAGTGTTTTCTGTGGAATGGAACAAAACGTCAAAATTATTATTATTGAATTCTTACTGCTAAAGTTCCACCTCAGATTATATTGTTATCACTCATCCCTGTTTAACATTAACATTATAGTAGATGTTTGCTACAGACTAAGATGGAAGAAATGGCCTAATTGAAGCACCTGAAAGTAAGCATTATCATTGAATGTGGTACTGTATATATACTTACAGCTTTGTTTCAGTAGAAGTGATGGAACAACATTGACGTTCATGAATTCATATTTAAAACATTTAATTACACTATATATATATATATATAAGTAGGACAGATGCATTGTATCACTTTCTGAATGATTAAGACTTCCGACAGACAAAATGCATCCATGTTTATGACACAGTTCAAAAACTTCCCAAACAATTCACTAAGCACAGCTGAACTGCACCGAAAGTGTGATTCAGTCTCAAAAGTCAGCTTTTGATACCTGACAGTTTTGAGTAATCAAGGTGGCTGACATGCTGACAGTTAACAACCGGCTCTGCTGAAGAATCGTCAGTCGTGTTGGAGTCCCGTGTGGAGCGGAGGGTCGAGCGGCTCCTAAAGTTGCTTAGGATGCAGGCCGTGGCTCTGGGCTTTCACCACATCCTGTCCCCTAGGTGGAGGCCAGCTCTTTGACAGACATAAATTGCCTTCCTCTTCCCTCTCGAGTGGACTTGGTGGAAGCGCTTCAGTGCACTTGATAGACATCACCCAGAATGGTCGGGGCACCCTCCGTTAATAATTCGCCTCTCTGCACAAAGTTTTATTCTGTATGTGCAC
The DNA here is from genome assembly GCF_963422515.1 of Blennius ocellaris. Classification (NCBI taxonomy): domain Eukaryota; kingdom Metazoa; phylum Chordata; class Actinopteri; order Blenniiformes; family Blenniidae; genus Blennius; species Blennius ocellaris. Next base: position 26,572,613 of record NC_137650.1, on the reverse strand, counting down.
AGGTGAGCGGCCATGGCTCGCCATTTTCACATCAACTTGTAATGATATTGTGAGAAATGAGATTGGAAACTGATTAGACTGTTTGCACAGCATGATCATCTCGGCTTTATTTGTCTGTGTATTTCAGTTTTGTTTGTTTATTAGAGCCGGAGGAGGTGGGCGGAAGATAATTTAGTAGATAATGGATCAGTTGAATCCGTGAGGAGGTCACGCGAAGGAGAAGTGGAAGGAAGAGTTTAGAAATTGCTACCACATTATGAGGGATGTTGTGCTACTATAGGTGAGAGCGATGATGGGAGAGACTGCATTTTTCTGTGTGTGAGGATATGTCTCAGTGTGTATGTGCAAGACAGAGAGAGAGAGAGACTGCAGAGGCAGTGAAGCAGGAAATTATGAAATGGAGAGAGAAGGTAAGTGAATGTGAGATAGGGAGAGAAGGTAGAGGAGGAAAAAGAAAGATGAAGGAAGATGTGAGGTCAGAGATGAAAGTGGAGAATGAAAAGAAGCACTTGGAAGATGGAGGTAGAATGAAAGAAGAAGAAGAAGAAGTCAGGATAAGTAGACTGAGAGAGGCGACAGCTGGGGAGGAGCATTTTGTCTCCCTTGGGGGGAGAAGGACAGGACTTAGAGAAGCTGTCGTTCACCTTCACTTAATTCATGCTGTCGTCCCATCCTCCCATCGTCTCCTGCAACATACCCAGGCTGTGTGTGTGCGTGGGTGTGTTTCCTCGTGTGAGGAATGAGGTAGAGTGGGTGGGGCGGGGTGTGGAAATGTCTTTGTCCTTGAACGAGTGAGTTTATGTGATATTTAAACGGCATTTTTACATGTGGATGTAGTTCACGATGCACGTTTATGTCCGTCACTGGCTGTGGGCGCTCTGAAAGCGTCCTGCAGCAGAGGACATGGACGGCTCCTTCTGCGACAGTCAAAAAGCACATTTGTCAAAAAAAAAAGCTGTACTGAAGTCCTTTTAACTGGCAGGGTTTGCTGCACTGCCCCACAGCAGTTGGCTATTTTCCTCCTCCTGACCTTTACAAGTCTCCACTTTTTTCTTGTCCCTTTTTTTTTTTTCAGTGTGTATGTTGTGTTGACAGGTTAAATATGAGGCTTTCGTCTTGACTTCACTCTGCCATTTGCCATACTCTGCCTGAAATAAAAGGGGGGGGGGGGGGGGAATCACCTTTTTTTCCATTGCATACACTAATGGAAATCTGGAGTTATTATTTTTAGTTTACACTGCCCCTCCATTCAATATCCACCATTATCTGCCTCTTCTTATCCCCCCCCCCCCCTCTTCTCTATTTAGTCATATGTTGGGCTTATCTCTCTACCTCCTCTCTTTCATTCATCCAGGTGTGGGAGATGCTGCTGAGCTCCAAGGCTCCCATGGTTAATGTCTTCATGGCTGTGCCAACGATTTACTCTAAGCTGATCCAGTACTATGATCAGCACTTCACTCAGCCTCACGTGAAAGACTTCGTCAAAGCAGTCTGCAAAGAGAGGATCAGGTACTGGTGGTGCGATTGATGGCAAGCGGCTCACCCACGGGCCGGTGTATTTGTGCATGTGTTGTGTATGTACTCACCGGTGAGCCATTTCTGTAAAAGACGCTCACAAATGTAATTCAGTGACTCTCTCACAGAACAAAAAAAACGACCTAAACACTGATTGATTTGATGCAGAAGTATTCAAGAGGATGTTTTGAATCAAAATACATTGCTCAATAATGAAAGTTCATATTAGTGCATTTAGTAATTTACTTCAGTGAGAATTATCTTCCATGCTCTAAAAATCATCTTTGCAGAATGCCATAAAGTCTATTTCCAGTGTTTTTCTACACTATAACCTACGACAGACCTTGCTTCCTAAAGTGTAACTAATTTCTGTATATAAGTTGCCCATGAAGGTGCAAGAAGTCCCATCGTCTATTCATTTATGTAAAAAGAAAAAAAAAAATTAGGGACTTCATCGTGACAAGTCTGGTTTTAGGCCTGGGTGTTTGAACTTTTCTCTGAGGAGTTTGCATGTTCTCCCAGTGTGTGTATGTGGAAGTTGTGATCAAATGTAGTTATTACCAGTTATTATCTCCATATATTACAAGATGTCACAGGATCCCATGTTTTTTCTTTGTTTTCATTATCAGGGGACATTTTTTTGTCACAATCAAAGGTTTGAATAATGCTGCAAAATTTATATGTTGCACCTGTACACCGCTCTCATAGCAAATGTAAGTGTGTGTTTTTCCTGTGATGGACTGCTGAAACTGTCCAGTGTGAACCCTGCCCTCGCTCGTAGCAAGCTGGGATTGGCCCCAGCGCCCTGTGAGCCTGCACAGGATTAAGGGGTACAGAAGATGAAAAGATGAGTTGTGGCTTGAAAGAAAACCGTTTTCATCAGAAACACTGAAGGCTTTTGAGTACCGTAATTGCCTCAATGAGCCGTGTATCACAGCCACAGCTGCAGCGCAAACTGTTTGACCGTGTATGTAAATGGTCCAAATCAATGGAACAAACTGCTATTACAAACTTCCTGTTGCCGTGCAAACACCAGGTCGAACATGCCTCCCACCACCTCATGCAGTATCTTTGAGCTGCACTCTCAACACCCACACAGCAGATCTCCGATACTAGTTTTTTATCGAGTATGAAATATTTACTGCTGCTAAATGTCTTCTCCGGACCAGAATCCAAATGAATGCGATGGAGGGATTAAATTGCAGCAAGTGTTATACAGTGCTCCTCCCTATTGTAATCAAAACAATGAATGGCGTCCATTAGAAGGAGTGCAAAGAAGCTGCACAAGATGCTCTTGGCCCCGAGGTTCAATACTAATGTGTCTCCTATCTTTGGTACTGGCATTTCATTACAGTGATTGAGCATCATTGGTCACAGCCTTTGTTATTGTTTACACTTTCTCCTAAGCTGTGTATATTTTATCACAACACATTTTCAACAGTATTCTTCTCCGTATGTTTTCACTTTGTGTTTCCCTCTTTGGTGTGCGAGGTGTCGGCAGTATTTTTTTGTCGATTGTTGAGCTTGCGCTACCAAGAGTTTCTTCAAGACCATAATGCATTCTTTATAGTTTCACATTTCCGTTTGAGAACTTTGGTATGTTTCAGATAATGTTTTCGTACAGGACCCTGTAGTATGCCATTGAGATGAGTCCCTCTCTCTTCAGGGTGATGGTTTCAGGCTCGGCTGCTCTTCCTCTTCCCACACTGCAGCGTTGGGAGGAGATCACTGGACACACACTACTGGAACGCTATGGCATGACGGAGATCGGCATGGCACTGTCCAACCCTCTGAAGGGCCCACGTATCCCAGGTAAGACATATTAACAAAGTAGATACTGTTTTAGCACACTCATACTTTCCAGCACGTACATGAAACAACATGGTGAGCCAAGGTTACGCTCGTAGAAAAAGATATAGAGAGTCAGAAATAAATGTTTTGAAAAAGGTCGATATCTTTCTACCTTGATTGATTTTAAATTTGTTCACGACAAAGCAAACCCAAGCAAATATTTGTGGTATAAAACTTACATTATATTACTCTGTAACAATCACTGGTTCACCAACGGTGAAGCTTTTGGATTGGTCGATTGTCAGCTCCTCTGATGGATAAACCAGCCTGTGCAACTGTGGGTATTCTGCTTTTCAAAATGACTGTCGTGTATAAGTCTGCAGTTGAAAAAAATCAAACAAACAAACACACTTTTACTTTATTCTCTCTGTTGATGCTGCCTAGTGATTAAGTCTTCCATGTGGTTGGTGTTTGTTGGTCTATGGCTTGCGATTATCAATCAACAAACTTGTAATCAGTAGTTTCTTCCACTAAGTTGAAATGCTGTGTGTTGAGTTGGTTGTGGAGATGAATTGGAATGAAAATGAATTAATCATGCAAAGTATTGAGGTCTTTGTTTTCCATTTTATTCCAAAACCCAAAGTTTATTGTAGTGCAGCCGATAATGGCACACCTCATTAAGCGTGATTCTGCTGATTTGTTTGTGAAATCTGCTAGGTAGCTGCTAAAACTGGGACAGCTTGGCGCTTATACACATTTATCTGTTCATCTGGACTATTTAATCAGTGTTTCAAATTAAATTTGATCACACTGTTTGAAACTGATGCTGATTCTAAGACATTTTGTGACATGTTTCTCAGCAGATGTGGTGGAGAAAATCTGAAAGTGGAAAAAGTAAAAATCTTCATTATTGTTGCGATGAGAAGCAAACGAGGCGCCACTGCTGTATTGACACCTTGTTCGATGGAGCCAACTTTCCTGGTTGATTTGACACCATTTAAGGATGAAAGAAATTGCTTTTGTGACAACACACGCATTCACTTCCTTTCTATTTATAATGTCTCTTACAAGTTGTGTTAATGTTATTCTACCATCTTCTATTTTGATTGAGTGCCTCAGCCTGACATGCTGTGCTGATCCTAGACGATACTCTCTGGTGTGGTGTTGGGTAAAACCCCATGATCCCAGCTACACCTCCCTCCTACATGCAGAAACAAAAGCAAGGCCTCGAAATTAGGTCAGACTTGTGGTTGTTGCTTTCTTCTCCTGTCTTCTCCCGTCCTCCCCTCTTCATCTCTCCTTCCTCTCCCATTCCCCAGCCAACACTTCTTCTTACAGGTAAAGCTAATTAGCTTGCAAGTGGATTGGGTAATCCTCAGTCTGGTGCTTTGTTGGGGTTTTGTTTTGTTTGTTTGTCAGTGAATGTTTGGCATATACCGAGCAGGCGGTGTTTGATTCCTCTCAGGTGATTATTAAGAATGGCTTCAAGAAGGCTGTGGTTCTATTGATGTTTGGTCTGCAGCACTCGTGGAAGAGGTGTACATCTGTGTAGTTATGTGCGAGCGTACGCGGGCATGAGACTGTGTGTTCCTGTCTTGTTTTTAAGTAGGTTAAAATGGATCAATAGCAACCAAAGGAAACACCTTTCAGAAGAGTGGTGAAGTGGTGTCACTCTCTCGCTTTGTCTCTTACACGCACTTCTTTTTTTTCTCCTCCCCACAAGCCAATTAGAAGACAAGTGCACTCGCAATACACCATATTGGCAGCAATTTACAATAATAACTTCCAACTGTATTTAGGGCATCAGACTGGCCTGCTTTTATTGTGTAGTATTCAGTAGTGTGGCTTTCTAGGTCATAATGCCTTTGTTAAGATGTAAACATATGAGATGAGTTCATCCTGGTTCTTTCCATCTCATTACTATCTTACCCTGCTGCCCCTTTTGTATTTTTTATTCGTCTTTTTTTGTTGTCCTTCTTTTCAGCTTCTATCCACAAACAGTCACAACGGCACATAAGTCTTTCATTAACTTCTTGGCAAAACAACTGAGGCACAAACCTTTTTTGGACCTCATTCCTCCTCCACTGCTCGCAGACCTTTTCCCAGGCAGCATGTGGCACTTACAACCCGCCCGCTCTTCTCAAAATGGCACTCAATCTCGTTGAATCATCAAGACTAGAAATGTGCAAGTCTTCAAAATTTCTCACTGACTGATGTGTGAAAAGAAAAAAAAAAAAGATGTGAGAGGAGGGCACAGAAGGACAAACAGTTTCCAGGAGTTTGACTGTAAATGGTTTTGAGAGACTTTGTCATTTAGTTAGAGGGGCCTGTTTTGTTTTGGGGTTTTTTTCTTCATTTTGCAGATGGCTGTTTTTCAGTCAATGGAGTGAAGAACTCTTGGAAAATTACCCAGTCTATACCTCCTCACCCCAATTAAAGAAATTGGAAAGGGAGACTCAAAGATTGATCTTTTTTTTGTTAGAATTTCATAATGTTTTATTTAACAAGTTCATCCTAAAGTATAATTTAAAGTTTTGGGGTAAATGGGCCTTCTTATAGTCATTGTCTTGGCTCATGCACTTGAATCGTTAATACATTTAATTTCACACTTCTATTATCTGAGGTGTTGAAATGATGTGGTATTTTTAATTAGAAACTTTAAAGGCGATCAGAGTACAATATAATTATTGACCTCAGTTTGGTTATTATGGATGGATGCTTGAAATATAAATTTTTTTATTTTGCTGGCCTTAAAGAGGATATATATATATATATATATATATATATATATATATATATATATATCTTCAGCAGTATGACTGTGATGGTCTGTTTAATAGAAAAGATTGTGATTTCAGTTTGATTCATTTTACATTTTCATGCTGGTATTTTTGATAGACCACGCTGCAAGTTGGGTGCTTTTAAGGAACACGATATGAGGCTAAAATTTCTTGTCTTTCACTAAGTGGAACTAAGTATAATTTTAATCTTGTTAGATTCATAAAAAGGTCAAAATCCAATGGCGAAGATTTGCAGGTGTATTGTAGAAGGCATGTAGCTGGGCAGTGCAGCTGTGACTCTTTTAACATCCTTGGGCATCTTTAATCCATGTTGCATTCACATCCTTTGAAACTGCACAAACGTTTGGTCTCAGTCTGCTTGTTTTCAGCACATCAGGGTCTCAACATCCACAAATGAACTGCTCGGACATCACTCCCAAACTTGAGTTTATCGTAATGGAGCCAATCCTTCCAAATGTGTCACATCATGCTTGAAGTCTCTTGTTGGGGATCCGAATGTCTTTTTAACTTGGCTGTTTGTCTGTTTGTCTGAACTTAGTACTCAAACTTGCTTGTTACTATGCTTGTCCACAGAGAAACAGACCAGCTACGCTTGTGGTCAGTTGGTTTTAATATTGATTTAATGAACTCTAGTACTTCAATCAGGACCAGAGTTGATTAGATCAATATAAAGTGAGAGAATCACTCTTTAATCAGAACCTGAACTGCTCTTTATTGGGAAAGCAGTAGTCTGTGAAGTAGCGTAATAGCCTTGAGGCACAGACACACGTACACAACCAGCAAGACTTTCTTTGCGCATTCCCTGTGCACTCTTTACTCTAATTATTAAACTCCAGAGGTCAGTTACAAAGCAAGAGATTGCAGGTGATGTCAGTCCAAGTGAAATTTTTTAATTTGCAAGCCATTTTAACACAGTCCTTGTTAATAGTTTTACTTAAGCATGAGTGTAACTCTTTGTTATAAGCGCCTCATTTTTGACACAGAGTTCTTATTGGATTTCATAACTTGTCAGCTCACTTGTAACATTTATGTGCTACTACGTTTTAGTGAAAAAGCTTGTCAAGCACTCAGCAGTAGTTAACACTGAGGGACCGCTTCTGTACAGCCAGTGCCTTTCCGTTTCTTTCAGAAACAGCAGGAAACACTGTGCCGATCAAGACAAATGTCTAAGAGCCGCTTTATTGTGCGAATACGCGATGTAAGGGAGAACAGCTGAATCAGACACACTCAAATATCCCCTTCACTCTTTAAGTTAGTTGGTTGAGGTGACGGAGATGAACGGCTTTCACTTTCGCTCCGCAAACAGTTTAGTGAGCAGCTATGTCATGCAGCCATCTTGAAGATGAAAGTCGTGTCAGGATTCCATCATGTTAATATATTGCTTCAATACAGCATGCAGAAGAAAAAATACAATCTGATCATACTTTAATAATCTGTATTTTTTATTTTTGTGTTTAAATGATGACAGGAGCTGTAGGGATGCCACTCCCCAGTGTAAATGTCCGGATTGTCATGAATAACACCACCAACACCACAATTGCTGAGGGGACTCACAGAGACACGCAGGTGATCAACCGTTACATTGTTTTAAGCACATTTGTCTTTCTGCAATCTGTGAACAACAGCGATTCAGTTTAACGAGAAACAGATGCAACTGAAAGAGCTCAAATTTACACGTTTGGAGGAACCTACCTTAGATATGCATCTGCGAGTTTACCCAGTAACTTATTTCTCATTTAATCAAATCTCTTTAACCTTTACTATTTTCAAATTCCACATCATACAGATGGAATCTTCACGGATAAATCTTCCACAAATACATCAAACTAGCTGAATTGTACACAAACTACAGCTATTCCAGTAATTATTTTCTTCCTCGTGCATGTGTTATCCAGAAATCAACCATGTCCATCAAAGGCAGATTTAAAGAGCACTTAAATCGAAACTGTCTGCTCTATTCATCTTGTTTCCTACTTACGTTCTCTCTCTGAATGTAACACAGGTATGTCAAGGTCTGGAGGGCAAAGAGGGGGAACTTCTGGTGCGAGGTCCAGCGGTCTTTAAAGAGTACTGGAACAAACCTCAGGAGACGAGAGAGTCTTTCACTGAGGATGGCTGGTTCAAAACAGGTACTAAACCTCTCCTGTTTTCCTCTTTTCTTACACTTCACTCACACCTCAAAAGTGCAAACGCACAGAGAGGAAATTTTGCCACTAATTGCAGCTACATGGTGGGAACTGTCAGAGAGACTCACAGAAGGAGGGAAGATGCTGTAAGGGTTTGGGTGTTGCAGGCTTCCCTTTTAGGACAAGATTAAAAAAAACAAGAGTCCATTCCTGAAAAATACACAGTCTACACATACTCACACACCCGAGTATGTGTGGAGTGTTGGTGTGTGTATGTGTGTGTGTGTGTGTGCACATTTTCAGGGTCTATGAGGAGTGATAAATGGACTATGTGTGTTTTTTGGTGCTGCAGGGCATTTTTCTTCCTAAGTGGTTGTGACTGCTTTGGGTCTTGAGGAACCAAGTTTTGCACTTGCTCTTCCTCTCCTAGTCTCTCTCTCTCTCGCTCTCTCTCTCCCTTGCTTTCTCCTTAGTGTGTGTGTGTGTGGTAGCACATAGGGAAGCTGTCATCTGTGGCTTTCTTTCCCTGCAGCCCAGAACTTCTTGCCTTTACTTCCCTTTTCCCTCCACCCCCCTCTTGTATGACTGGGAGACAGGCATTACATTGGTGATGGGGGAGGCTGACGGGCGCAAGATGGAGGGCAGAAGCAATTCGAGCTTTGAATTGTCATGTAGACGACAGGAAATAAGAGCCTCAAGCGAAAGAGTGAGAAAAGAAGCTGAAAGTATTGAGCTTGGAGATGCAGTGCTGGAGGGGTTAGAAACAGTCAGCCTCAAAGGAAAAAAAAAAAAAAGTGGGGATGGACAAGGTAGGGATGGGGAAGCTGGTGGTGGGAGCAGTAAGGAAGGAGTGAGTGATGGAGAGCGGAGCAGGGCGAGGCAGTGGGAGAGCAGGGCATAGTGTGTTTAATTGGCTTTGCAGGCTGGAAGGACAGAGATCCAGAGCACAGCACGTTGCTGTCACACTCCATTACAGCCACTGGCCACATAATGAGAGCCTGTGCAATCAGCTCCCCACAGACCAGTCCCTCAAGCCACATGCACACACACACACACACACACACACACACACACACACACACACACACACACACACACACACACACACACACACACACACACACACACACACACACACACACACACACACACACACACACACACACACACACACACACACACACACACACACACACACACACACACACGCACACACACACACACACGCTCATCTGACATACTGTGCATACTGTGTAGCATTTATAGGAAGGTATCAAACTTGTTCCTTGCCCACCCAGCTGCCTGTGTTCCTTGATGTCCCCTCCAACATACACACACACATAATAATAATAATAATAATAATACACAAGGAGACTAGACACTCCCAGCTGTGAACCGCCTTTATAGCTTCCTAACTCCTCTCTCACACTTACTCTTTTTACCCTTTTTACCCTCACACCTGCTCCCTGTTTCACACTGTGTCTTTCACTCTCTATCTTTGACTTGGTAACTCTCTGCTGATCTCTTGTCACCTGTACCTGGAGCTGTGTGAATCTCACTTCTTCTGCTTGTTTCATCATCTAACCACTCAGCCAGGTGTAAAGAAGAGGATGTTCTTTCAATAGATAGATGGGGTTTATATATTATACAGATTTACTGGCAAAATCAAGATGTGTGATTTAAACTGTATTTCATGTTTTAGAATTAAAACTCTGTGAAATATGCACAACACTGACTTTAGCCAGCAGAATTATTTCTCGTTTTTCTGACCAATAACACCACATACCCTGAGCAATACTGTGATCGGTAGAAAAGTAACCAGTACTATTCACCGACTGAATAACAACCTGAGATTTAACATTTCAGTTCTGTGCGGAATTCAAGACCTTTTAGCGTGTTTATTCAAGGCCTGTTAGATTAAACAAAAAAAACAGATTAAAAAAAATGGCACAATGCAAATCTCTGATGAACAGCACCCTGTATACCTTGTGTATCGAAATATTTTTGGTTTTACTGGTTCTTTTATTTGGGTACCACTAAGTAATTGGAAAAGAAACCTGAATGATAATATCTAATTTAATGTTTGCTCGCTGAACACCAAAAAAATGAATAAAAAGATTCAGAGAATATGATAGAAATGTTCATGTATGTTTCCTGTAGTGTATTGATTTCTTCGTTAAAACTTTAGGCTAAGTTTCTTAATCATTCCATATCGATTTGATGCCTTTATCACTGTATATTTAGCAGAACTACTTCTTCCTGTTCTGCAGCCAAATTGAATGAACTAAATCCGTCAACTTCATTTTCAACCGATGTATTCGTCGGCTGAGAAGGCAGAAATACTCTGACGTCTTAATATATTTGAAATAGACTGCAGATGTAAACATCTTCATAACTGTGCGCTTTGTATTGTGCAGCTGCCACAGAGTGGAAAATGTAGCCAGAAAAGAAAGTAAAGCTAATCGGGGGAAACTGACAGGTCGATAGGAAGAGAAGGCAAAGGAGAGATGACCAAAGAAAAGTGAAGTTTGAAAATGTGTGATAGTTTCGATCGATAAGGTCTCAGCTGGCCAAAGGTGTCTTCTCCGGCGTGAGCAGGTGCTGTTTGGCGTGATTGGCAGCTCTATAGGGAAGCTGTCATCCGAGCGTTCTCTCTTTCCACTTATCTTCACAAACATCTCCGAGCACATTGATCCCCCCCCTGCGCTTTTTTAACCCTCCTTTTGTGCTTTTGCAAAGCGGTCCGTCTGCCGTCCCAAAAAAATGAGAGTTCAGCTCCAGTTGACGAGATTGTAAAAGCCTTTGTTGTCAAGTTCGATGCACACATGTAAATGCTTCGCGCTTGGCAGCAGCGCAGGTGAGAAAAGAGCAGGCCGTAAACCACCAGTGGTGCAGAGATTTGTGCTAAGCCGGTGTCATGAGAGCGACGTTCTCCTCCCAGAACGGATAATGGTATTCTGAAGATTTCTGAAGTTTTTGAATGCATAAATTAGTAACAACTTGTGAGAAGACGAGGACCACGTTGGCATTAGCGACTTGTATTTCTGTGATAAGTAAAGAGTTTCTGCTTGTTGGAGGCAGTGTGGGGGGAAGTTGTGCTTGAGGGCGAACTATTAACCCTGCCTTATCTAAGTCTTAATTATTTATTTCACGAACTGCTCAGGGGCAGAGATGTTAACAAGGGGGTTAAATCTTTTTAGGACATTTTACCCCGGTTTCACACTCCTAATGGCTAATTCCCACAGAACCTATTAATGGGAGCCAAATTAATCTTCTCTGAGCTAGAATTAGGAATAAGTGTGACACAATATATTTCGATCAGGTTTGCCTTGCCAGACTCAAATTAGACAAATGATGCATATTGATGCAGAAGGTTCATGTTTGAGAACTTTCTGTACCAGACATTATTGTGTTAAAGCGCATGTGTTTGAGTGTGTGAGGAAAATGTGCGCTCGTGTGTCTGTGCGCCTGAGAGAGATGTAACCCCAGCTGTAAAGGTGAGCATCAGGTCCTGAGGGGGTACGTTTCCAGCAGACAGACAGACAGAAGTGTGGCTTATATCCTGCAGAGCCATCACTAGTCATTTGTGCATCGTTCCTTTGCTCCCAGCTGTGGGTTCCCAATGTCATATTTCACCCCAAGTTACACTGTGTCCTCCTAACTGTGTCCTCCTAACTCCAATGTCAGCACTCCCTGTGGGATTCATTCAACACCCTGCCTCCACCCAGCGGTTTGTTCCAATCAGCCGTCACTGTAGCATTGACTGCCGAGGTGACAACACATGGGGGTCCCTGTTTAGGAGAGAAGACACTGGTTGCAGGTAAATCTGGTCAAATGCCCTTTTATGTTGGTTTGGGTTTTGGTTTTTTTAGAGGGCTAACTGGAAAAACATCTGGTATTTTACATCAGCTCTGCTGTCACACTCCTTTGAATCTTGTCTTCCGCCAAAACCGACAAAAGTTGCTTGATTCCAAAGAAGACCAAAAGCCAAACTAATCCCAGCTTTATTTGGCAGCCAGACGTCGTAATCATCGTCGCCATGCGTCTTTTTAGAGATCAGATCTGGTGATTCAGTGCTGTGTAGGTGCATGTAAATAGCGGTTTAATAGTCTCCTTGATGAACATGGCTGATCTGAAACAGACATCAATCCTCAAGTTCAGCCTGTTATCTGCTGTAGGAGTAGAAAACCAGCAAGGACTATAATCAGATGCATTAACATAAAGCAATTCAAGCTTCTTTAATTGCATTATATTAAACAAATTAGATCACTCATCCAAGTGCAAAGTGCTTTCTTGTTCGATATTAATTACTAAAAAAGGAGCTGTGACAAAAGTTAAGGATGATAAATAATGTCAGAGCTGAGATTTCACTGCTTGGCTGTCTGTTATTTATCCTCATTAACACTTCCATCTCGGCATCAGGGCTTTAATGTGGAACATTAATATTCATATATGCTAAGTGTTTACAGTCACTCTGAGAGGCATGACTCCCATTTAGACCTCTCTCATCTTTGTGCAGATAAGGCTCTCATCTCTGCAGTAATGGAGGGCGCTCAGCTCTAACCCACGGTGTGAGAGTTTAAGTTGTGCTGAATGTGATGAAACACTCCGACTCCACTTGTGCCTTCCCACAGTGGAGAAGCGTCACGCCATCGGTCTCGCACACAACCTTCGAGTGATGCTTGTGCAGAGGCGTGCATGTCCATCAAACAGCAGCTGTAAAATGTCCATATTGCAGGAGGAAAATCACTTCGGTGTGAGAAAGTTGTATGCAGAGTTGTAAACTGCACTGTGACCCACAGAGGTGGCAAGTTAGTTTATTTTTTTAGATATTTGGTTTCTTGGCTGTAAATTCTCACAGTCATTTTTAAGAGATTTTTGAAGTTTAGTTATTTTAGAGATACAAATACTTGATGTCACAATGGTAGTAACCAGATCTTCTTTTTTTTTCTTGAAATTCTTATAATTTTACTCCCTCGTGGCATTAAATTGTCTTTTTTTGATAAATGTTTGTGTCTTCCTCACCAAACTGGTGTGAGAAAGCACAAACTATTGAAGAATAAATCGCCGGACACGTTTGTATTTCATCTGTCAAAGTCTGCTCTTTAAAGGAAGCTAAATGCCAGCCGCATCTCCAGGGTTGAGTGGGGTGTGTACACAAAAACAAGTATGTGGTGCTTAGCTCAAGGTCGCACTCACATCACATTGAATTACAAAGACTTATTTCTAACTATTTTCAGAACAGCAGAAACCTGTTAATGGGGCTTGAAGGTCCCGGAAATCTAATAAATGACTCCTTTCACCTCCACAGAAATGTCTATCTGTGAATTTTGACTCCACTCTCTCTCTCTCTCTTCGACACCTCTTGCAGTGAAGCTTGTGGCGGCAGGCTGAAATATTTTTTGTGATGTTGGCCTTTGTCATATGTCACACACTGCCCTTTACGTTCACAAGCTTTTTGTCTAAGAAAACAACATGCCCAGACTCTGTCTCTGTGTAGTTTTGAATAGGAGTCAAATGGGGCCGCAACACGGTTACATTTTCCCCCGGCTCAGGTGAGATTATCTAGAACCATTTATTTGCATTATGAAACTTTTTTTTTTTTTCCCTAAAACCTCCAGAACTAACATTGTCCTAACATTTTATTGAGGCAACAAAATGGCAACCTGAGTGCAGAGTGTTTGTTGAGTAGGTACTCTGGGAGAGAGGAAAACACTTTGTTTGCAGGGTAAAGAGTCACAGTTTTGGTAGAAGCAGGAGAACCTGTGACCTGTTTCACCTGGACTGAACTTCAACATGAGTGCACAAAATCTCACAACTAAATATTAGGTACGTTTTACATGTTCAGTCGTAAAAAAATACAAGTATAAAATGCACTAACCTGTTAACTTACATTTAATCTGAGGCATCAAATGACTCTTTAAGTTCTTTAATCCAATGTGACACTGGGGATCAGGCGTCGTGCCAACAAAGTCAAAAAAGCAATAAGCGTTTGACCCCCAGTAAGTAATGTTCAAGCCTCAGCAGTGACCCCAAAAAGAAACATAAGTGGGTTTTAAAGTTATTCGGATTCCAAATATACAGATAAATGCTTCACAGATATCTCCCCAAAATCGTTGTGGACCAGACCAGAACATGTGAATTAAGGTGGCCTCTGCTGATTTACACCAATCACCAGTGGGATCAAATAAGTCACATTTAAAGTCAAATAAGTAAGTTAAGAGTTATAGATGTTTAATGTTTAAAGGCATTACAATTGTTCAAGTATACATCAAGGGACAAGAACAAATGACTATAACAATTAAAAACAACAGTATGATGCCTTTAACAAGAATATTAATGAAGTCTTAAAGTAAGGTAAAGAAGTACTCCACCGGATAGATATTGGCAAGTTGCTCCAGTCTGAAGCAGTTTTGAATATAGAGACACGTCTCCTACTGTCCTGGTTTATTTTGTGGAAAAAAGACTAACCTCTGAAACTAAAAAATCAAATAATTTATATGCAGGGTAAAGAGCCTCCTTCCAGGTTTAGCTTACCTGAGAATATGATTATATACTGACATCTAAATGTGAAAATGTTTTTCATATTCATTCATGTAAACGTGGCATAGTTGCATTAACCTCCAGTGACTAAAAAGCATTAAAAAAAAAAGTCATTTCAGATTGTGTTTGTTTGTTCACATTTCTTAGGTTTATTAGGCAACCTGTCGAAAAAGCTACTTGCACAAGACTTAAAAGAAAATGACTGAATAAATGAAGTCATTGTTTTTATTTTGGAAAGAAAAAAAAATTCCCTCTAAAGTATGATTGAGACATTTATTTTCTCGAGAGCTACATATAAAACCAAGACTGCTATGGTGGGTTGAGCCATAGGTCAGACGCTACTCCTCATTGAAATATCCACATCCACAAATTCTGCATTACTTTTTCTGTTCTTATCATGAGCCAACGTGATGGAGATATCAACTGTTGTCGTAATGGGCTGTATAGTGATTTAGTGTTTAGAATTATAAATAAATATCACGAGTCCTTTTTCAAATGGAGTACACAAAAATTAGCTTTTGTTGTTTGTCCTCTTCCCATCTTTAATTTGTATACGTGTTCAAATTGATAATTAAATGGCAGGAAAAGGTCCACCAGAAAGTGCAGACTGAAATGAAATAAAGCAACTGCGTTCAAATGGAAAACAAAACACTTGTATTGCAGGCGTCCTGTAGTCTAATTATCATTTGATTAATAATTTCTCATTTACCTCATGTGGGCCAGTCAGGTTAAGAGAGCTGTTTATGGCCTGCAGGCCATACAATGCCCAGGTCTGCATCAGAGGCTTTTTAATTTTTTTGCATTTATTTATTTTTGATACTGTAATGTTTCATGATTGCTGCAGGCAGTATCATTACAGCTGCTGATAACACAGTATTCTGCACCCTGTTATAAATTATAATTGATGGTTTTAATTTACTTTGTATTGATTTTCCTTTCTTCCTTGTTTTTAATTTAACTGTAACCAAGGAAGAGTTCCTCAGAGGCAACTAATGTCATGTTCTCGTTGTCGGAAAGGCATCATGAAGTTTTCTCTGCCCTCCATCCTCAGTTAAATTCTTGATCTGTTTTTATTTCTCTTTTTTTTTCCACACTCTGTGCCTTCACTTTCTTTAATGCCTCAGAATGAGATGAAAGCCCAGTGCAATTAGGCTTCTTATCGTTTTAATTAAGAAAGCCATTCGGCCATATCTGCCTCAGACGCCATAACACATAATGGCAGAGAGTCTCTGATGCCTGAAGTAGTGTGTGTGTGTGTGTGTGTGTGTGTGTGTGTGTGTGTGTGTGTGTGTGTGTGTGTGTGTGTGTGTGTGTGTGTGTGTGTGTGTGTGTGTGTGTGTGTGTGTGTGTGTGTGTGTGTGTGTGTGTGTGTGTGTGTGTGTGTGTGTGTGTGTGTGTGTGTGTGTGTGTGTGTGTGTGTGTGTGCGCGTCCTAGTAACACAGTTCCCAACAATCTCTCTCTCCCGCCCTTCTTTCCTCTTTTATCAGTCTGTGTTCTCCAATCACTATTCCCACTCGCACGTCTCTCCAAACATGCTGCTCTATCCCTCGCTATTTCCCTCTCCTCAAAGAGGCAAGGTCAAAGAGTCCTGTATAAGTACTTCAAACTCTATTTGACAATGTTACATGACTGTTTCTTTTCAACCCTTTTGTCAACGATTGCTTCATTATTGCTGTTTTATATTCTTTCCGCTTAAACACTTCCAGCCAGATGGATGGATTTTATGTTTTTTTTTTTTTTAATCCATTTCAAGCATGTGCATATCCACACAAGACACACCAACAGTTTATCAATGTGCATGTAAACTGCTCTTTTCTCCATATCCATTTGCATAAGATGAGAGAGCAACAGCCATGACTGTAACCAAATTATCCCTGTATTTTTTTTAACCAAATTTACTTTCCCCTCTCATGCAAAAGAGGAGGCAGGGAGGGGAAAACTGCAACTACCCTGATAGTGGTGTTAACACCCAACCAAGCTTCTCGACTCCCCCTCTGTCTGCTCCCCCAGTGCCCTCCATTCTCCCCCTTCTCTCCTGTTACTCTGGCCTATCAGTGAGGAGCAGTGGTCTGTGAAGAAATTCCCAATATCTAAATTTACACACTGTATCAATCTTGTTTAATAGACTGGAAAGCTTATAGCCGCCGTGGCAAGCCAGCAGAGAGGGCAGCGGTGATAAATTGTCGGTGTGCAGGCGACAGCCGCCCGTGATGTATAATGAAATATTTATGATTTATCCCAGCTAATAAACTGAAATGAAGTGCATGATGTATGGGAACAGATGGGCCCTCTATTGATGCAGAGGTGGAGAGGCAAGCGGGGGAAGAGGAGACAGGAAGATAGGTGGAGAGAAGGAAGCAGGAGATGTGATGAGAGATGTTTGAGAGGTTGTGAGTTAAAAATAAGGAGTACGGAACATAGCTGGGAACAGAAAACCCCAGTTGTTTGTGTTTGGCTGACACAGAAGCAGTAGAAGGTAAAAAAAACTAACAAAAAAAAACAAGTGGACATAAAGGTGAGATGGATGGATGGAGGCAGTGTTAGACTAGAGAACAAATGAGATTAAATGATGGAATAGAGGACAAACGGAAGATGGCAGTAAAAACAGGCCGCCATCAACATATAATCCCTCTCCGACGATGCTTTATTGCGTTGATTCCACGTAAGGCAGGCGCAGTTGTTTTGTTTTATTGACTCAATATTTCACACTGAGGCTTTTTTTTTTTCTGTGGAGGTGTTTTGCTGTAACACACAGCTTAACTTTAAATGTTTCTAACAAAGCCGCACTTCCAATTGGACAAGAGGCTGCGCAGCCACACACAGTATGAAATATTTGGATTATGTTGGTGAATTATATTTTTGTTGGAAATTAGATGAGATGTTCAACAATTAACTTCTCAATAATATTGTAGCAGAAGTTGATACCACGGTTTGTTTTCAAGGGGCTCATCTATCTATTTGAAACATATTTTAATAAGAAAACCTGAAGTTTCTTTGGGTTTTCCCAATGACTATTATTGCTGTTTTATACAACAAAAACAAAGGTATTACACTATTTTTGTTTTTAATATATGTTTTACTGTACTGTCCTTGCTTATCCTGTATACAATGATCTAAATGAGTTGTGTCAAACTCCATTTAGGTCACATAATGCCCCATTTGATCACCATTTGGACAAAGCATTTCAAATATGGAATAAACCTACAAATAACAGTAATTCTAAAGTTATTGGTAGGTCTTTTTCACACAGGGCTACATGTATATGGAATATATCAGTATATGAAGTCTTGCTACTTTCTCACAATGGAAATATTTGAATATTCATGCAAGTTGTTTTTATCATTTAACACATTTTTCACCATAATTGCTTTGGCCTCGAGGCCAGCTAATAACAAATAGTAGATTTCCCTATTGTTCTTTTGAATACATTGTTTCCAGTAAACATGAACACTCATTTAAATGAAGGCCAGAAAACTAGAATTATGATGCAAAGAATAATTAATTCAACCAAATAACCCAATTCATTAATTAGAGCACAAACACTAAATCACGGGGAGTATAATTCATGCAGTGGCTAGGGTTGTGTTTTTATATGTGGATACATGCAAGTAGGGTGCTTTAGTGTGTTTAGTGTGGAGTGGGATAACCTGAGAAAGGAGGCCAGAGAAAGAGAGGTGGGAGTGATACAGATGGCTCTTCTTCATGTACTTTGCATTCTGCTCAGCCCAGATGTTGAAGGTTCGAGCAAACAAACAAGCCTCCCCACCCTGCCAGCTACCTGCAGCGGGGAAAAATACATGCAGGCATGCAAAGTGGGAAGATTAATAATGATAAATGTGTCAAAGAAAATGCAAAAAAAAAAAATGTTTAATCCTTTAAAAAAAAAAATTCAATTGGCATCATGAGGTCTAATGTTTACAACCTTGCCGTGTGCACTGGTCGGTTGTTTAAAAGAAAGAAAAAAAAAACTCCTGCTCACATCAATAAACTTTGCACTGAAATCACAGATGGATAGTTCTCTACCTACAGCTGAGTCCCCTGGCCCTTACTGAGTCCAGCCCTCCAACTGAAACTACAACACCCGCCTTAACTTCATCACACACACACACACGCACACACACACGCACACACACATGCACGCCCTCCTATCCTCCTGGTACCAGCTGTGGATGCACCACCTGCAATAATCCAAAAGGACATCTTCCTCTTCCTTCTTTTCTTCTTCCTCCCACTCTGTCTCTCTCCGCTCATCCATAGTGACCCATTTCCTCAGATCGTCATCGCCAGGCCCAGCTGCGTCCCTTACCCCACATACTGTACCACCCCCCCCCCCAACCCCCCCACCCCCATACCTGTCGCCCAGACACCTACTGTATGTGTGTGTGTGTGTGTGTGTGTGTGTGTGTGTGTGTGTGTGTGTGTGTGTGTGTGTGTGTGTGTGTGTGTGTGTGTGTGTGTGTGTGTGTGTGTGTGTGTGTGAGATGAAGTTAAAGTGGCTGTTGTATTTTCAGAGGGATCGTAAAAACACACATGCTTGTACATCTTCAATAACAAGGTTTACCTACCCTACTTTTAAAAGTCTGTTGTACTATACAAGCTGGGTCTTACTAATATGATTGTTATTTTCATTTTTTTTATTTATTTTTTTCACTTAGATTGAGATTATTTTGAAGTTTCAGGATTCTGAGTAAAAAAAAAAAAAATCCTTCTTCATTCAACTTTATTAAACCTTTACAGTAGTTGATGCATTTATAAATGAAAACCTTTCCGACTCTGTTACTGCATACATGTTATTTACTAGTAATTAGAAACATCTGGTTTGTTGTGAAATGACGGAATACAAAAACTTGGCAGATAGGACACTTTAAAATCCTTTTTTAAAAGTTAAATACTTCTTTAGTGCAAGATCAAAGTTTGTTCTGCTTCTTTGGCTTTTGTTTCATGCTACTCATCTTTGGCTGCTTGTAAGATGCTATGGTGATACAATTAAGTTGACATTGTCTAATGACATGCAAACCATATGCAAATCAGTTTACTGGCCTCTGCTGATTTTACACTAAAGCATTAATGTGTAGTACTCCTTAAATCTATGGTGCTCCATCTACTACTCCATCTTCCCCATAAACCCATAAAGTAATGAGCGGTTCGTATCGTTCCCTTGTTTTCCGTCCTGCCCAGGGGATACAGCAGTCTTTAAGGACGGTGTGTACTGGATCATGGGTCGCAGTAGTGTCGACATCATCAAGAGTGGAGGTTACAAAATCAGTGCACTCGAGGTGGAGCGTCACCTCCTGGCTCATCCAGGCATCATAGGTAAGAGAAGTTATTTCAGGAGTGGACCACAATGTGCGTTAATGTTTTTTGTTTGTTTTACCTATTTCTGTTGTAATAAGTGAAATCAGAAGGAAACCATTATACACTCGTGAAAAAGTTTGGGTTTTCCTTTGTGAATCATTGGGTGTTTTTATCAGACACTTCATTCTGATGCATCAAATAACGCAGGAAGATGACAGTAGTGAAATGAGGTTTATTGGATTAACAGAAAATGTGCAATTTGCATCAATATAACTTTAAATTGGCCACTTTTATTGCATTTTGTCTTGATTGGATGTGCCTGTCTATGAAGGTCAATGCTTAATGAACACATCAAACCAATTTTGTGTTCCAATTAATCAGCGTTAAGTAGCGACATGTATTCAAATCAACAAAATGACAAGGGTTCCCAAATGTTTGCAGAGCCTAGTTTTTAACATCTGATTCATTTTTCATTCCACTCAATATAGCCACACTAAAGGTTTTTGTCTCAAAAATACCCCAGTACTCATCTTTTGTTAGAAATTGAATGACATGCCACTATAATTATTTTCTGTGAGGACAGAGTAGATTATCGTTGCAGCCTCAGAGTGGTGCGCAAACCTTTTCACACAACTGTGTTATTACATGCAATCCATGTCCATTTAAACACCATTGTATTGAATGGAATCATGAACCATTTTGTTACCCATCATTACCAAAACAAGTCCAAGAAATAACAGAAGATGAAAGAGTCTTAGATGAATGTTGTGTGAGAAGTGTGTGTGATCTGTGTGATGTTTGATCCGTCAGATGTGGCTGTGATCGGGGCTCCAGATGCCACGTGGGGCCAGAAAGTCACTGCTGTTGTGCAGCTGAAGAACGGCCAGAGTATGACCTTACCAGAGCTGAAGACATGGGCCAGGTGCTGTGACTCACTACTTCCTATTTGTTGTGAAGTTATACCACAAGTTCACTATGTCGTTTTATAGGCTTCAGGTTTAGCAATAGACGAGCAGCTGTTGATAGGAGCCTTCTTTTTGGGTTGTTTTTTTTAAGAGGATGTCCTCACAAATCAAAAGTTAAGTTAAGGATGTTTTGTATGGACAGCAGCAATAGAGATCAATCCTTT
Source organism: Blennius ocellaris (assembly GCF_963422515.1). Taxonomy (NCBI): domain Eukaryota; kingdom Metazoa; phylum Chordata; class Actinopteri; order Blenniiformes; family Blenniidae; genus Blennius; species Blennius ocellaris. Next base: position 26,551,412 of record NC_137650.1, on the reverse strand, counting down.
CCATTTCAAATAGAGTTGAGAGCCGAAAAAAAACAAAAAAACCCACTGAAACTTCCCACGTTTTACTGCTGTGCACTTTCAACTACACACACACACACAGTGCTGCATTTTTCTGTAGATCATCCTGGAGGTTACCACCATCCGGATTCACTTTAACAAAACTCAATAGTTTTTAAGTTCTTTTTTTTTTTCAGAACATAAATTTGTGAACTGAACACTGAATCGTCTGATATTTGCCAAAGGTAAAAAAGATAGGAAAATAACAAAATAACCTCCCATCTTCTACAAATTTCTGCCCTTCAACATAACATTGACATTAGCATGAAAAGACAGATTACAAATTTAGGAGAAAATCTTCAGTATAAACAGAATAAGACTGTAAACACAAACCAGTCTGTGCTCTGCATCATGGCCTAATGTCCCTGACAGCAACCACCCAATTAAAAACATTCTTGCAACTCTTGAATTCAGCAGCTACTGACATCCTTTTAATTTGAGCACAAATATCTGTCTTTTAATCTTCTTACAGTTGTGTGAAGAGCGTGATTACCTGATATCAATACTGACTGAAAGCCAAGACTTCCTTTGTCTGTGTCAAAAAGTCCCTTGAAAACAAAACCGGAATCCGAACAGTCGATAGTAAACTGCTTCAAAACTGTGATGCAAACAATTATCACAAAAGGACATATCTCCTTTTGTATCTTTTAAAATCTCTACTTTTTACTTTTAATTAAGTAAAGAAGTTGGATCTGTACTTCTAGTTTTACCAAGTCTTATTTTACAAAAGTATGTCTTCTTTTTCACTTCTGCTGGCTTGTTTGTGAGAAAAACATAAAGCCTGCATATTTGTAGAACCAGTGTTACGCTCTGACCCCATTTCAGGAATTTCGCCCTAAAATGCTTCAGACGAAAGCTTGGCTAAATTAAAAGAATGGCTTTCAATCAAATATTCCATTTAATCCATTTCCCAGGTACAGGCTGAAGTCCTCATCACTTGGAATTACTGATGTGTGGATCCTGAAATCGTTGTACTTTTAATCTGCATTGGTCAAAGTTTGGTTGGTTTATATTGTTTTCTCTTATAGCACCAAATAACTGCTATGAGTGATTGCTCTCTAAAAGGACAATAAGGCCACATGCAGTATATAAAACACAAAATTCCCATATGTAAAATTTTGTATAATCATATTATAAATATATAAAACTATTTTTTTCCATTGAATTGACAAAGTGTAACACCACTAACCACTAGACCACCTGCCACCATTAAAAGTGCTGTACACCCACAGGTAGGATCTAAACCTGTACCACCGGTGGAGACCGTGACCTGAATACCTTTCCAGCCATCTATCATCCTTATTCACACCACCCAACGAAAAAAGAAAGAAAATAGGAACATCCCATTACTGCAAAGGAGTTCTGACCCTGTCTTGGTTCAATCTTTTTTTTTTTTCTGATTGAAGAACACAACCCACACAGCTCTTTGTCAATCTATGATAAGCAAATGAAGGCTCCTAATTCAGACGGCGCAGCGCTGAGAGTTCAGCAGAATCTCCCCGGTGGCCGGCCCTGAAGTCCTCGGATCAATGGGGAAGGGTGTGAGAGAAAGAGAGGCCAAGGATGGACTAATGAGGGGAGCAGAGTGAAAGATGGGAGAGAGGAAGATGTGAAGAAAGCAAACCAATGATTGCTATGGAGGGCTTTGTCCAACTGACAGTGTTTTTCCTCTCTATTTCCAAATGTCAGGAGAGTTTATTTTGTGTACTGCAGGCAGTTACCGGTGACATGCAGTCTTCCACATTGCAACGTTTAAAAACCGTATTCTATTTCTGTCTTCTATCCATTATTTGGAAAATTAAATCCCGTGCATTTTTTCCCCCCAACCTTTTCTTCAAATCTCACCATCCGTCATCGTCTTCCACAACATTAATTTAAAAACCCACATCTGTCAGTTTTTCACATTGCTGAACTGTACAAGTCTGTTTGTGTGGGTATTTATTGCGGCGGAAGGCACCTAAATCTGTTTACACACTCATGATATAGACTCATGTGGGCATACAAAAAATATCTGATACGAGAAATCACATTTATAGGTGACATTTTAATAATTTAATAATAATGTTATTTAATCGTCAGAAACAAATGTGTTTCCCAGGCCCTTAACGTACTAACTACAAGTTACCGAAAATTTGCACACGCATCGAACCTCGTGAAAAATCTGAGACTTAGAAGAAATATTTAGACGAAACTCCACAGTGGCAAAATGGCCACCTGCAATATTTAGAGCATTAAGCGTCACATTTCACCTACAGCTACGAGATTACGTAGACATACGTGACACACCAAGACGCACAACAACGTCTCTTACAGACATATTAAAAACTCGACAGGAAGTCGGCCATTTTGAAAAAATTTGGATAATTTTAGCCCAATTTTTTTTATTTTCTTTTCTTTTGTTGAGGCGACTTGTAGTGTGCAAAAAGTCCACACACACACACACACACACACACACAGTTTTGGGCCAGAGGGTAGAGCCAGCGGACAGGCAGTGCCAGCAAACAGCCCTCTGCTGAGGCCGAGGTGTAGGGGCAGAGCCAGGGAGATAAAATGAGACAGGAACAAGTAGATGGATGCTCACTCTTCAGTGCCCTGGCTTCAGCTGTCAGTCTGAATTTCTATCACACCCTCTGTGCCCCCCTCACTGTCTCGAACACACACGGACGCACACACACACACACACACACACACACACACACACACACACACACACACACACACACACACACACACACACACGCGCGCGCGCAGACACGAACACACTGCCCTAGAGAAATTGGTGACATGAGCGAGTCCCATTACTGAAACGTGCGTGTATGCACATATACTCGCTCACACTTTACTCACTGAGTCACAGAGACGGAGACATCTGCTGAAAGGAGTGTTTGATGGCAACCGTATGAGTCATTATGCTCACTCGCACATTGGGAATACACACACACACACACACACACACACACACACACACACACACACACACACACTTCGGCACAAACAAACAAACTAGGTTAAAAGATAATAAAAGAGCTCCAGGCTTTAAGATTTGACGTAACAACCAAGCACTCAACACAGAAAAAAATAAAACACTTTTAATTATCTCAGCCTTCTGTTTTTCCCTTTATTATTTGTTTTTTTTATATTTCTTTTTCCGCCATTTCTCAGTGATTATGTTGTTTTGTGGGGAGGGAATTGTCTGTGTCTGGAAGGGGAATTGGGGATATTAGGCAGGAGGGGTGCAAAGTGTATGAAGGACATTTATTTCCTTATCTCGACTACTCTGCCACAGGGCTAGCCTTTGTTTCACAATTGTTTTCAGTTTGTTTTTGTTTGGGGGTTTTTTTTTTTGTTTTTTTTTAGTTGTTGCTTTTGTGGCACATGTGTGCGTGTATGTTTCCACCCATACTCGTGCATCCATCAGTGTTTTGCATGTCCTTGTGCTTGTGTGTGTTTTAACATTACTGTTCGTTTCAGGGAGCACATGGCCCCGTACATTATCCCTACAGGCCTGGTGCTGGTGGAGGAGATGCCAAGGAATCAGATGGGGAAAATCAATAAGAAGGACCTTCTGCGACACTTCTTTCCATGACTGGACAGATTTTATACAGACAGCAGCAAAAACACTCCGAGTACAGAGTGGGAAGGCAATGTGATGGATAAACGCCTCAAGCAACCTGTTCTCAGAGGAAACTTAATAACAACTGTAAACAATGCAGTTGAAAGTAATTCTGTCGTACTGAACACCAATTATCACAAACACTGCGCCGTCAGTTACTCTGGATATCATCACTTTAATTTGTAATTTGGTTAAAGGTGTGTGAAGCAGGACTCCAACAAGAGAATAGAACGTGAGTTTCAGTACCCTGGTCTGGATCTCTCATTTCAATAAGCTATTTGTTTTTTTTATTTATTTTACATTCAAAGAGGCATTTTAAACATAATTTCTAAGCAGACAGCATGTTGTGGTGTTTCTCGTATGTATTACAAAGAAGACCTTTCATAAATTGCACAACAGTGCAGCGTGCTGGGCTAATTGTGCTCGTGGGATTGTTATGATGGTATTTACAACATGATTAAAACTCTGCAGAACTGCTACTTTCACAGACACGAACAAGGATGTTCTGCAACAGGAAGGCGATCCTGCCACCTGCCACGTTGCATTAAAGGTTTATTAAACACCCGCTAGTTAAGGTCTGCTTGTTTAGTGAGCACCAGTGTTTGGATGGCAGAGCGCAAACTTCCACAGGAGGACGAAAAAGACAACACAGTCACAGCCAGGTTTATTGAAGTGCAGCCTAATCTGCAGACTGAACTCTAAAGATTTAAGTTGATTAAAAATTAGTGAGCAATAAATACCTAGAAAAGCAATTAAATTATTATCACTGAAATGATTCTGATGTGAACACACGAACTACAGAATAGATGATTGGTGGATGTTGTAGTTAATGTTGTTCTAATTTGTCACAGTTTACTTGTAATATGGGTATTGCAAAACATTTAAATAAATTTGACAATATTTAAACATGTTTTCTTTGGTTGTCTTTGTGATGGTGATTTCACTCTGTCAGAAGATGGACTGCTAATATAATATACCTTCTAAAATTCTATTTTGAGTTACATGTTTATGGTTATTATATACTGGGAGTGTAGACCTAAAATGAATAGTGCATTTCATTATTTGAGCAGTTTTAAAACACTTTAAATGATCACAGATCACATTCATGCTGCAGTTTGGGGTTCAGTAATTTGCGGATTAAGAGGCAATAAGTTCTACCAGCTGAGTCGTAGTCAAGCCAAATGAGAGCAAACAATCTAATTCAACTGTAATGAGTATTATTATTGTTCTATTCTAAGGTTTTAATGATGTTTACTCAGGCAGTTTTAATGGGAGGTTTGTGATCACAGTAGAAAAAATTTAATAGGTAATGTGCCGAAAGAATAAAATTAGAAAACATTATTGAGTTATAGTAGTTTTTAGCATTGTACATATGTCGGTGCTCTGGAATTAACAAAGTGTTTGCCTAAAAATCCAAAATGTTTTCTAAAAATTTTAATTAAACTGTGTTTTGGATGATTTTTTTTTCATTTGCTGCGATTTTGCAAAGCGGTGCTGCTACACTTGTTCTGTCTGTGCAGCTGTGGTTACACAGGTGTGATGAGAGCCTGAGGGTGGATTCTCCAGCAAAGCACAACACCACAGCTGGGTGCCCTGCACTCCATCTGACTAACCCTCTCACACTGCTCGCTCTTCTCACCTCTCATCCTTTCTCATCTGCATTTCTCCAATACTTGGCCTCTTCTGTCTTCATCACAAATCACAGCAGATTGCAGCAGCACCGGGACCGACTTGACTGTGGGACTTTATTTGAATGAGCCTTGGCGTCCTGCCAGAATAGGAAAAGGTTGCATGACGAGATGAAAGAAAAGGCGCAGCTAGGAGAGAGAAGAAAATATATATAAAGGACGGATATCCAATATAGATTGGACTCTTAACAAGAGCTGGCTAGAGAAAGTTGATAGAGGACAGGAGGATGAAAGAAATGAAGATGCAAAACCAAAAGTCAGAAAGGGTTTTTTTTAATAAGCAATATGTGATGGACTTGGTGATAAAGCAGAAGGGAAAAGAGAGAAGGGGCCTTTAAAATAGGGTTGAGATAAACAGTCAAGATGAACAACTTGAGAACTGAAGATAAAAAAAAAAAGAATGAAAGTGCAACCCCCCCCCCACTCGATACAACCCCTGTCCACACACACACACACACACGCACGCACACGCTCGTCCGCCCACGGTCACCAGAGACCTGATTAAGAGAGCAGCGCTATCGATCTGTGGGCTGGCAGGCTAGGATGGATGAGCAGGCAAGGCTGCAAGAGCACTAGAGGACAGCTCCGGTGCCCCCAAATCCCCTCGGCACCCCACCCAACCACCCACGCCAGAGCTGCGAGCCGGCAAGGGCCACGGGCAAAAGTCTGGAGCTGCCACACTGAGGCTCCAGCCTTCAGCAGAGGGTCAAGATCTGAACTGAAGTGCGCTGTAATAGGTACATGGCCTGTACTGTAAGTGGGTGTGTGTTTGGGAGGAGGCATTGAGTTTCAGCACTCACCTGGTGTATACAAGTGGGATAGGATGCTGGTGCATATTCCCTGGACTCTGGCTTGATGGAGTACCCGTACCCTTGAACTGTCTGCGCCTCCCCTTTTTTGTCTCTCTCACTCTCACACACACATCCGAACACACAGTGACTGTTTGCTGGAGCGTGGTGGAAGAGGTTGTCTGCAGATGGCTGCTTATTGGGCCCCAGGGTCCTGGAGGGCGGGTTATGGGGGACACTGGTGAGGTTGTTTACGTGTTAAGAGTTTGGGTAGAGTGGCAAAGGTCTTAAAAAAAAAAAAAAAAGCCAGCTGATCTTGCAAAAGGTTGTAGTCCTGTCCTTAGAAATAGTTTAACTTTTTATCGAAATCGCTTTTTTTTTTTTTTTTTCAAAGGGAAGTCAGCTTCCTGTTAAGACTGCTGCCACCACAATACATCAGGAACCTGGTGGCATGAGAAGCAAGGAAGGAATTGAAACCATCATATGTACAGAGGGATTTACTTTCATTAGATCACACAGTGTATAACAGTGATTTTTAGACTCATCTGGTTGAGTAGAGGCGGTTTGCAGCTTCGTCACAGAGTACACAGAGAGCTGCAGGGGAATCACAAAGATGGCCAAAGATACAGACGGATAGAATGGATGTGCCTGATAACTAAATTCTCTTGTTAACAAAACCGTCTTTTTTTTTTTTTTTTTTTTTAATTAAGACCAATTTAAAGAATGAAAAGTCATTATATTGTGTTTTGCGAGTTTGTTGAAGAGTTAAATTACAATCTTCAACAAATATATCTTCTTTTAAATGCTGAGGTACGAGGCACTTTATTGTGTGTAGGAATCTGAAGGTTAGCATTTTGCATCCATGTATTCAGGCTCAATATATTCCATTAACTCCGTGAAGCTTTTATCTTCAACAGAGTTTAAGTGGAAACTTCTGGCAAACGGGGCTGGGTTTTATGAGAGGACTAGCAATAGTGCAGACATTTATTACTTTAGGAGAATGATTGTACACACCTCAATTTAAGTGTATGACCACCAGCCTTGTATTGCGTAAGTTCTCCCCTTGTGCTGCCCCACTTGCAAAAAAAAAACCAACAACAAAACAATAAACAATACAGGGTGTATTCTGACACCTTTCTTCCACAACATTAACATCGACAGCAGTTTGAGCAGCTCCTCTGTTGGGTCAGGTCACACAAGGCTCAGGCCTGTCACTATTTCATCACTCATCCTTTGAACGCTTTAGATGCAAACATACTAATTGTTCGGGTGTTCTAGTTCAGATATTCGCCTATCAAATCCTCAAGTTTTCCCATATTTAATCATTTCAACACAAGATTGTATGGTTTATCAGTATATGCATTTGAAAGAACACATGATTCAATTTGAGTGAGACAAGGTGAGAGAGAGCTCACTGTGTGGTCGTGGATAAAGAGAAAGCATTCAATAGGAATTATGATAACGTAGGAGTAAGTTAAGACTGAAAAGTATGTGAGGGTTGTCTTGGGCATGAATGAGGAAAGTGAGATAGTGATGAGGTGCAGTAAGAGTGACAATTAGAGTATAGCTCTGAGCCGTTTCTTGTTTTCAGTGGTGATGAAGGTGATAGAGGAGGTCAGATGGGAAACTCTGTAGACAGTGATGTTTGCGGATGATCTGTAGTAGATCTGAGTAGAGGACAGGGAGAGGAGAATCTACCCACAGTAGTTGAAGTATCGGGGGGGGGTCAATGGACCGAAGGCTGGAGCAGGTTAGTTTTACCGAATTGATGATGTGTTGTCGCAACATTAATCCTGCTGTATCCTTTTTGCGTTTCTTATGTTGTCACCTTGACATTAGAGGTCTGGTACAACCGGGCAAACGGAGAACGACAGTCACGCATTATAACTTACGAGCAATTTGGAGTCTCCAACTCACTTCAAACTAAACGTTTTTTAAGACAATTTGAGGAAACCAGAATACCTGAAGGAAACCCAATGTGAGCATAAAGAAAACATGCAAACTCCACACAGTTTACAAGTGCATTCCGGATTCAAACTCTCAACGAGATGGCTAACTACGACACCACTGTGCAGCCCCAAAACATCTCCAGGACTGCAAGAAAAAAAGTGGTTGCACAAATACAAGCCTCCAACTGAATAGGTTCTTTCCTGTAGTGTTGGAAAGAGACACGCATTAAATATAACAAATGCCACCACAATACATCATTTCACTATAAGCTCCAGGCAGCTACAATACAGCCACCTGTTTTAGTGTTGGACTGAAGACAGGTGCTCACAGTTTGACTCAAAGTTGATGGTGTCTCAGAACATTACCAGATATTGTCTTTCCTAACTGTACAGTGGCATAGTGGTGAGGCCTTTTGTCTCCTCGTGAGAATGTTGTGAGTTCAATTCCTGGCCAGGCGTGTGCTTGTGTCCAGGAGCTTTCATGTAACTCTAAATTGCGTCTTTGTGTTTTATCCTGACGAGGCAACATTTCAACTTTTAATGCCACATTTCTTGACTAGCATTAAATCTCATTTACAGATTTTGTTGTAAGCTAAATCTCTTTTTTATTGACATAGTATTGACTGTCATAATTAATTTATTTAAAAAAAACAGTAATACAAGTGTAATTAAAATAGCTATAAAAAAATGGAAAAGTTATTTATTTCCATTAATTTAATAAAACCAGTGAAACTTTGATATGTTCCATAATCATTAAGTCCTGAAATATAGTGGGTACAAATATTGTGATGATTAGATAAGGTGTTTTTCTTACTTTTCCACTATCAACTCAAATTTAATCATGCCTATAATTTTTTAAGTGCTATTATGGAAGCTGTCCATATTAAGCCACTTCGTTAGCCACTAAGCTATTTCAAGAAGTATCATATTAGTTTTTAGAAGCTGAGAGATAATTATCACTTAATATTTTTTCTTTTATTTCTTTTATTGGTAATCATTTAAGAGTTCAGTGGCAACATAAGCAAATGTATGTCTTAACTTAAACTAAGCTTTGACTCATCGCTCACTCGTCATTTGACGGTGTTCAGTTATAGTATGAGGAGCCCACCTCATCTTCACCACCCACTGCCTATAATCCAACAAACATGTGTTCTTCACAATAAAACCAATACAGACTCACGCTGATATTGTATCTCCTGTACTTAGGAGGATTTACATTTGGTCTTTTGCATACAGTGTGTTACTCTGACACTCATCCTCTGTCATTGCGACTCCGCGGAAGTCCCGGCCTGTCATTCTGCTGTGAACATGAAAGCCATCCGTCATGAATGATTCTGCAGGAGAAAGAAGTTCCTCCCTCCTCTCTTTGAACTCTGACTGCATAATAAACAGGTCAGACTGAAGTCACCGAAACACAAAAGGCTCTGAGTGTGTGGCAGAACATTTACACACCGCTGCTCTGTTGTACATTGCAGACACCAACAGAAAGCAGAGCTATAATTATACAAATATTCACATGCTCACTTTTGACAATCACAAAAGGCGGTGGGCCTCGGGCTACTTGATCAACGTGACAGGCTTTATGGATGTAAGTGGGTAGAGAGACGAGTGATGGGACGATGACAGGCGAGGCTCTCCAGCCCCAGGGACGCCCAGTACACACACATACAAACACACATCAGTGCATCCAGAACCCCACCAGGCCTGTGTGGGTGTGTAACCGATGCTTGTACTGGCAGGTTGTTGTTTACATGGAGCTCATGTTTATTCTAAAGCTACTTACACCTCATTGGCTCGGCCTCGGGCTTCGTTCCTGTGAAGCTCCTGCTGACTCGCTCTCTGCTCTCTCTTTGCCTTTTTCTCGGTTGACTTTTTTTTTTTTTTTTTTGCTCGTTCTTATTCCATTGTCGTCTCCTCCCTTTTCCTCCCTCGCTCTCATTACTATCCGTTAATGATGTTAGTCTCATTGTGATGATCCACAACATGTTTTCAGCCATGCTAATAGCATGACCTCTGGTTTGGCACTGTCAGGCTGATGGTCCGCTCAACACCCCTTCGCACAGAATGAAATATCCCAACCACAATCTAGTGGACTGCAATGAAATTTAATACAGGCACTATCTCACCTGAGGATAAAACTTCTCTGACTGGAAAACCTGAAAATAATATCTTGTTGTTTTTATTTTAATATGTAAAATAACATTTAATCTCATCCTGGACCTTTAATTCACCTTCCATCTTAGAATCAGAATCATCTGATTGACCAAACACTTGAAAGCCCAAATGTTTGTAATTAGACACCAGCATCGTTGTATTGCTAAGTGCTTCAATACCTAGAAGCGCCCAGAAATGGCGACCATTCAAAGAAATGTGCCCACTCTCGCAAAAAGTCAAAACCCTCAACAGTATATTTGTCCAGTTTGTCGTCGAGTATTAGACATTTTCACATGCGTATCTTATACTGAAGTCAATTCGACGATTGACCTTATTTTAAAAACTAAACCTTTTCAAAGCCACGAAGGCTTATTGTGCTGGCACATATCTCCGGTTTCTGTAGTGTCAAGTGGGCAAGAGTTCATAACTCCCTCTGAATGGGGCACTGGTCCAGGTTAGTCCTCAGCATAGTCATTTATAGGTTTCGAGTGGCACCTCAACTACCATCACCTTATTGCACATGAACGTCTTTATTGAATGCATTCTAAAATATTCTTTTGTAAAAATACATATTTTCCCAATGAAGCTGAAGCTTTTTGTCTTTCAGAATGATTTAAACATTCATTGTTTCAGATTTCACCTCCAGTTAATATGGACACGCACCACTTTCATGTTCTTTAAAGTCTCGAAGGCCGCCGCATCAACTGATTTATCTTTTTTCCATCTGTCCATCTTCTTTACAATTTACACAACTTCCTCCGAGTCACGTTTCTTCCGAGAACATGCAAACTCCAGGGAAAAGCCCAGCTCAGATATGAATCCAGACCTTCGGAGTGGAGAGTGTACCACTGACAGTTTAACTGTCTCATATTTTTTGGGGGGATCAAAAAGCTGAATATAATAATGAAATAATTAAAATTAGTGAACCATCAGTTCTATGAAATACCTGCTTAACATGCAGGTTAATTTTGTATTTTGGAAGAATTTTAGTTAACTGAGTTTAAACTTGGAAGAAAAAAAAAACTTTTTGGGGAGGGGAACAAAAACTAAATCAATAGTGAATTATCATGTTCTAGCACTCATAACTCGGCCCACTCAACAATGGAGAGAGACAAGGTCATGAGAGAATAAATAGCAAGCAGACTAGCTAATGATCTATCATTCTGGACAAGCGGCTGCACCCGAGAGCGGGCCGCCTGACAAGATCATTAATAAAAGCTGCTGGGAGAGTGATCGATCGGCTTGATGGATGATCAGAGCCACAAATACTATAAAACACCTGGATGTCAAGCCTCGTCTCTTTGGGAAGAGGGAGGGGAGGGAGTCTTAAAAAAAAAAAAAGCCACATCCCAACAGGGAGTCGTCGTAGGGGATCGAACCCTGATGCTCAACCTCTGTACTGTGCTGGAAAATAAATTCAGCGTTGCCACCGCATGTGGGGTTTTATGCATGTACCCGTGCGTAGCCACATTGTGTATCCGTCTGTGTTTGATGCAGCTTGTGTGTGTTGTGGTCCACAGAAGCTCAGTGTGAGAGCATCAGTGTAATTTCAGGTAGATCAGGGAGTCAGCAGGAGTCGTGCTGTACAGGCTGCTGCAGCAGTCCGCCGCGGTGTAATGGGAGGTATTTATTATTGACGTGCTCCCCTCACACCATTACTGAGCTCTGTGGTGGTAATCTGTGTCGGTTCGTCGTATCTCCATTCCCTTCTTCTCTCCCTGCTCTATCTGCGGTGTCTGCCAGCATATTACTGTGTCTCTTTTGTCATCTACACACACAAATACACTCACGCGCCTTACTCAGCAGTTCATCTCGATTTCTAATCTTTTCTGGGAGAGAGAGAATGAGTTCAGAAGGAGTGTAGTCTCCTTGCATGGCTGCGTGTATCAATATCTGTACATTGATCTGGCCTGGCCTCTCCTCTTCCATTCATCCAGATATAGATTGGTTTTCCCAGCAGGTATCTGTGCCTAGAATCTGACTGATGGGGGGGGGGAGAGCATAAGGGAGGTGGTATTGAACCAGGGTGTCCCGCATGCCACCAGTGTGTGTTAGACGGCTGAGCAAAAAGCCTTGGGAGGAGACGCTGACTCCAAGAGTCAGGCATGGTGCAGGGAGGCCACAATCTTATCACTTTGGGAATCGATACAGCAGCAAAGATTAAAGTGCGCAGGACTGCAAAGGTTTCTTTTTTTTTTTTATCATCAATTGAACTGGTGACCACATTGAGATTCATTGATGGGTTCAGGAAAAAGTGTAAGAAACAAGTCAAAATCTTCATCACAGCCTGAGAACTATACATAGTTTTATGCAGATTTTAATGATATTCCATTTAAAATGAATGTCCGGATTAGGCGCCTTGCATGGCCATCACTCCCAAATGTAATGGCTTCAAAAACAATATCTTTACAATTCAAAAATATATTACTTAAGTTATATCTTTTTCTTGATAAATACAGATTTTGTAGTTTTATATAAACTACTCTATCAGCTCTGCATGTGGATAAAACCATTAAAAGAGATGCATTTAAGATTAATTAATATAATGGAAAAGATGGTATCCACACATGCTAGTGGGTGGGTTTCTCTGTGTGGAATTTGTATGTTCTCACTGGACATGTGTGGGTTTTGTCAAGTTACTCAAATGACCTCTCACAGTCCCAAAACATGCTGAGAGTAAATGGTGACTTTAAATGCATCGTAGTGAATGTGTTTGCTTATTTGTCCTGTGATGGACTGGTGATCTGTCCAGGGTTTTCCCGTTTTATAGAAAATGGATTGAAAAGTTGCTTTTTTTTCCTTTTTAATTGAAATTGTGAAACATGCATATACAGTACATATCCAATTACACATACATCATTTTGTTCTTTATAATGTTATTTCATAAATGATGAAAATCAGTCAAAAATACAGAATCTCATCTGGATTCAATAATCACACTCAAATCTTTAACTTTGCAATATCAATGTTATAGGTGAGGACTTTACTGACACAAAAATAACATTTTCAATATTAATCATGTTTTCAGATGCACCTGTGAGTACAGTAAAGACACATGTATTGTCAGCAATCACAAAAACTCATCACAACAAAAAGGAAAAGATCAAACTATCCCAGCAAACATGTGTCTGTGGGACCCACATAGTTTATGGCTGGGGTACCTTGGGTACCAAATAGCCATGGACTAACAATGAACCGCCTACATGGGACCCTGATGGGCAAACCGAGACTGTCCGATAGGCCTAATGCAAAAATGTTGGCTGGTATGCAACCAAAATATTTTTTCTGAACGCAAACGTAAACAATCAAGAGATTTGATCCCACAACCCTGAGAGACAGTGTGTTTGTGCCACTTGTTTGTGTTCACTGTGAATATATAAAGTACAGTATACATTTAATAGTTACGCGCCTGCACATTAAATAAAAATGGTGTGTAATGTAAGTGAGGTTTCATTTGTGGAGACTTTGAGAATGCATTTTGTCTGTGTGTGTGTCTGTGCTGTTGCCATCAGTGCCTGACCATAAATCAGACGGCCTCAGGCCGTGGGATTGCCCAGCTCGTGGCTCCATGTGTAATTACAAAGCTGACATTTAAACACCAGCAGCCATATTTCACTCTCGCCTGCGCCGGACGCAGAGTGGTCTTCGGATGGAGTAAAAGTTTTCAACCGGGGGGGGTAAAAAAAAAAAAGAGGACAGGAAAAAATCGATAAGAGATAGAATGCATTCTAATGTCGTGTTAATGGACCCACATATTAATTATTCAGCAGTGGCCATTTTGTCTGCTCATTAAAGTGGCAGCTGAGAGGAGAAATGTGCAGCATTACTCTGCCTCGCTCTGCTCCGCCAGCATTATTACCACACTCCCACCCTCACAACAACGAAACAACACTTTGTGCATTTGTGTTACTTATCCTCCTGTAACAGTGATTTGTGGCTGCTGGTTTTCATATCACTAATTTATGTGTTTTACTTTTGTCTGGTGCAACACTTAAGAAACATTTTTTTTCTTTCCTATGAGTTGCCACAAACAATCTTTATGAGATTATGCATAGTGAAAAGACATTAACATTGTTGTTTACACATTTGTTGAATTAAACAAACTTGCCACTTAACATGTGTTGACTATAGATGCTCCGGGTAACTATTTTCTCTGTTGAAGTCGAGAAACTAGTTTGAAAATACTCTGAAAAGCAGTCAAAGGTATAGAGGAATATTTAAAAGTAGAAAATATTTTATTTCCAATAAGCACATTGGATATAAAATGCTGCTTTGTTACCAATAACTGTAGCATTCATAACTCAAGGTATTTCATTAACGTCTTGAAAGCTTTTCCTTCAACTCAGGCCCCGTTTACACGACAATGAATTTGAGTATATCAACAAAACTTTTCTTCACTTTGTGGGGTCCGTTTACACGACACCGGTGTGCAGATCCAATGTATCTTCGAAGTTTTTATACAGGCTCCCAAGGCGGAAAGGTTCTTTCACTGTTGGAAGCGACGGAGTGCTGTTATTGCACATGCGTAGCTCTTTTCCCTCCCTTCCCATTGAAAATGGTTCATTCTGCTCATGTGCCTGTAAATAAACATGGCGGACCATAGTGGCATGACTCACAGTCCGTATTCTGGTTTTATAGTCCATAACAGTAGTTTTAAAATTTAGACTCACCCCGGATAGAATTCCGATTCGTCATCAGTCTATACGAATGTCGGGTTCTCTCGATTTTGTACATGTTTATAGCGTATTGTTCTCTGCACATGTCTCCGTGGTTTCATTACTGAAACAAGCAACAGCACCTTCCCGTGGCCCGGCAGACTAACTACATCGTTTTAGGTGTTGTCACTTAAAACATTGTCA
This sequence comes from Blennius ocellaris, assembly GCF_963422515.1. Taxonomy (NCBI): domain Eukaryota; kingdom Metazoa; phylum Chordata; class Actinopteri; order Blenniiformes; family Blenniidae; genus Blennius; species Blennius ocellaris. The sequence goes on along the minus strand of NC_137650.1, from coordinate 26,536,304 downwards.
TGTAAATGGGGCCTTCATTAAGTGGAAGCAGAACTTAATTGGCACTGTCAGGATGAGCTGTATTAAATTCTCAGGCTGGACAAAATCGCAGCATCTTCAGATAAATGATATGAAACTGGCCTGAGTGTGGAAAGCTAGCACCACTATCAGCCATCACAACATGCAGGTTAATATCCAAATGCTTGAGCTGAATGTGACTGTACAATACTCCGTGGAATTATATATTTTTTCTCTGACACGGCCTACACACTAACTTGTTTTGATTTTTGAGGTGAAAGTACTGACATACTGCGAAGGTTTACTTTTCCACTATGGCTCTCTGTAGGCCCCAAGGGTACACTAATAAAACAATATATAATTCTTCTGCTGACTGGCAAAGGGGTGGTTGTTCGAACATTTGGCAAACTTACTGAATGCAATCTTTTTCTTTCTTTCTTTCTTTCTTTCTTTTTTAAATGATGTCAGAAATTATTTTAGAAATTCTTAGAAAGGGACAAAGTGGAAATCAATCAAGTGATTGTATCCACTGATTTAGAGATAAATAAGGCCATATCAAGCAAAGTGTAAAATAAGTCCACATTCCACAATATCAGCCATTGTGTTTAAGAATTGGCCATTTTTCAGGCGAAACAGAGACAGGTTGATTTGACAGTACGACACACAGGTTAATGTAAACAGAAACTGTTTATGAAAAATCTTTGATCCAACTTATTTCGTATTTTGTGGTTCTTTAGTGAGTGCCATGCAGGATGTGCTGCCATAATGGAAGAGTTTGGATCCTCCTTATTGGCAGGTTGGGCCCGTAGTTAGGAAGTGTGTCAGAGATGGGAGGTGTGAGACAGGGGGCAAAATTAAAATTCCTCTTTGGCCCGCTGTCAACCTGCGTCTGCTGACTGCTCAGAGGAGTGTCTGCGTGATGGGATTCTTAATGACACTGCAGCAACCATTGCCATGAATTGCTTTGACTTGATTTATTTCTCCTTTTACAACCCCCACCACCACCACCGCCAACGCCTTGCCCGCCCACCCTCCGCTGTGCCTTCTTCCTCCCAATATCGCCATTCAAGCGTTCAGTTTCTCTCTGCATCTTCTTCCCCCTCTGTCTTCACAGACACATACAACAGTGTTGCACATGGGGATACCATCTCCTCTTCAGCACCATGCCAGTGGCAGGGAACATCTGTCTCTAGGTCCCCCTGCCACACATTGTTAGAGTCAGAGGAGGTCGCTGACTGGACTGGCCAGTCGGGAAAGGCCCGTGGGCAAAGCGGGGCAGGGCTGGCTTGGATATGAGGGCGTCCATGCGGAAACGTGTCCCTAGGTCCATCCTGCTTTGCCTGCCTCACGCCATTTGTGTTTGTTTGTGTGCAAGATTTTGCAACCCCAGACACTGATTTTGTAGGTCAGAGGGCACAAAGGCATCAAAAACAACCACAGGCTGCTTCTGTGTGTCCTTTAGCTTTGTGGGCCTTTTTTTTTTCTTTCTTTCTGTTTTTAACTGTATGTGATGCTTGTGCCTTTCACGTTGACTTTTTGAAAAGTGCGTGCACGCCTGCACGCACGTGTGTGTGTGTGTGTGTGTGTGTGTGTGTGTGTGTGTGTGTGTGTGTGTGTGTGTGTGTGTGTGTGTGTGTGTGTGTGTGTGTGTGTGTGTGTGTGAGTGTGTGTGTGTGAGTGTGTGTGTGTGTGTGTGTGTGTGTATGTGTATGTGTGTGTGTGTTTGCTCATTCCTGCAGCAGTGCATTACTGGTGGCGATGCATCCCTGTGCTTAACCACTGTTTGACCAGTTTTAATCTTCTTACATTTAGACTGTTTAAATTGTCTCAGTTCAGTTAAGTTCCTATTTACCTAACCAAAGTGGAATGCTATCAGTGGCAGCAGGCAGCAGTCTGTCAGTCACACAGCCGATAGCTCCTCCATGCAGCGACAGCTCAGATAAGGCAGGAAAGGACTGTTTAATCAAACAGTGGAGGGGCTGTGGATTGCACACGGGAAACCTGAAATGGGTTGTTCCAGCTATTCAGAATATCTCAAGGTTCACGTGGAAAGGCTTTCTTAACTTTTTAGCAGCTCCTTTCCAACTTCAAACACGTGGCTCACTAAATAGTTTTGCAACATCTGAGCTGTCATATAAATGTGAGGAAACATCTGTGTCACAGGTCAGGCACAAACAAAGTCTCGCTGGAGGACGGTACAAACCTTGGACTTTTTAGAGAAACAAGAAATAAATGTAAAATGAGAAATCCCATGTCTCTTCCATTTTATTACCTTTGGAGTTTAGAATGATTGCAGAGTCGCGGAGATAATTTAAATTTTAATCTCAGTAACTTATCTTACCCATATTCCTCTAAATATGGAACACCAGTTACTTTCTCCTTGGGGGGTGGTTAATCATAAGAACCAACATAAAGGGAAAGCTCCACTACCGTGTATAAAGAAAAAAAAAGCAATTCAGCGTATATGCAATCACATTCATGTGTACTATAGATGGAAGTAAGTGGAAACAAGGTACAACCTAAACAGGATTTAACATTAACAACAAAATCTAGGTAGAATGAGCATCTCTTTATATCAAGTCTGTCAGTTCAGCTCTTATTCCAGAACTTAATGGGTCATAATCATGTCAATGCAGATTTTCTCCAGATGTACAAAAACACATATAGTCTGTGAAAGTGTGGAAAGCTGATTTACTGTCTAACAGCCAGGACTGATGATCGACTTCAATGTTCAGATATAGTCTTTCAATAGCGCACTGGGTTGAGCAAGAGATGGAGGCAGAGCCTCCTAATCCATATCTATAACACTGATGAAAACAAAAAACAACCACTCCTGGGGTGTTTCCACTCAAAGTAGATTGAAGATCTCCGCCTCATAAGCATGTAGCTAAAACACACTTTTGTTTCATCTCCAGCTTTTCACTTTCTTTTATCTTGAGTTCCTCTTCATTTGTCTTCTTCAATTCTCCCACTTGTTCTTCCTCAGTCACTCAATCCTGATACATGTGATTGTCTTTGTCTTTCCATATCCATCCATCTTTTTACCTGCCCTTTTCAGGAGGTGCCGTATTTATCATCTTTATACCTGGAGGTTTGAGGGCCGCGCATTGGGCTGATAGATGGGCTAGCCACTCATGTGCAACCACCTCAGGAGACACAAACCAGACAGCTATTTAGTAGCTGAACAAGACACATTGCTTTTCTTTTATTGTTTCCAAACTTGAAGTATGTGTCTATGTGAGTGGGTGGCTGAATGGAAAGAGGGAGGTTTGAGAGGAGGAGGAAGGAAAGAGAGAGAAAGAAAAAAAAATCACAACAACAGATGCTCCTCGGCTGTCCAGAGAAATGCAGTAACTGTGCACAAGATGGGCCATTATCCATCCACAGTGTATCACTATGTTGTTGACAAATCAATGGCTCTGTCGGTGATGACTTTGTGTTACAGCAAACATAAAGCACTCAGACAGTCTCCCTGCCTGCTATGGAGACTGCAACAAGGGAGCACTCGGGGCAAGGGTACTCATAGCTCGGAGGGGTGTGTGTGCGAGTGTGTGAGTTGTGTGTGTTTGTGTCAGTGTTGACAGAAAGCGTTCTCAGTGAGCACATTTGTGGGGTTTCTTTTTTTTTTTTTTATCTTGTTTCCATGCAGGTGTGTGGGGGGGGGGGGGGGGGGGGGGTGCGGGGGGATTTCTTTATGCAGCAACACAGAAGTCGCTTATGAAAGCTTCATGCTATTGATCACATTGAATGAATCATGCATTTTATTGCTAAGGTGAAATATTAACATTAATTAGAAATATATCTGAGGCTGACATTTTCCTCTCCTGAAGAAGCACTGCAGGGAGCGCCACTCCCTCATTTTTAAAAATATAAATCACAGTTAACAAGCAACCGAGAGAGGCTCTAATGTGAGACTTGACCTGCTGGTGGTTAAAGCTGCTCTGTACTATTATCCTACAGACTAGACATCTTCAGACAGGCCTGTAACTTAGCTCACTGCGTAGCCACAATTGCATCTCATAGCCAAACGCGTCGCAGCATAATAATCTATTCATGCAGACATGCAATACATGGGATTAATGCTTAACATGCAACACGCATGGTGAGACAGAGAGGTGTCGGAGTGTGCTCTAGTGGCCACGTATAGAGATATCATGTTGTATGGAAACTGGGGTCAGAGATGTGTAGTGGGAGGGTGGGGGGTGGGGGGGGTCTGTATTGAGTTAGCCAAGACTTGCATCATGAGCATTAAGAAGGGGCTGGGTTTGATTGACAGGTAGTCTCAAAGCCCCGTGTGGCAGGTGCCAGGGGCAGGTCACTGGGGCGAGAGCACCGTTACCCATACAGATCTAAACGCCTGAGTGCTGTTTTCATAAAGCCCACTCGCTATTGAGCCAAATGGTTGGCTTGGAAATACATTTTAAAAAAGAGAGAGAATTGCACAGGAAAAAGAGACGATCCAGTGATGCTTCTTGACTTTTATACTTTCCTGGGAGTGTTCACAGTGATAAATGCACAAACTGTAAGCGTCTTTCTTCTGTTATCTCTGTTCAGATGTCAGAAAACTCCAAAGAAATTAGATTTACTTGTGACAGCTTCAACTTGGTCACAGTAGCTACTATAAAAGAATGCTGCAATAAATAGTCTGCAGAGTAAAAAATGCTTTGTTATCTTTAAAAAAAAAACAACAAACACACAAGTTTGTTCAACAAAGCTACGACTGAGCACCATCTCTGCTGGATATAAGTCCTTTGAAAGAAAGTCCCCATACTCAATACACCACCCTGCTGCCTGAATTAAAGGGGCTGCAAAAAAAGTATTGTGATGTTGAGAGAACAGAAAGCAGCAGGAAGACAAAATCACAAAATAAGGCTCAAGGTAAAAGTCTGGGGAGGGTAATTCTCGAGTCATATTATTCATACATTGCGGTGCGAGGGGGGAGCAGTGGTGATGGTGGGTGGGGGCGGGGGGATGCTGAAGGGGTTAAAAGGGGAACAACGACAGCAGCACACAGGCAAGAAGACAAGTGTCAACAGCGACAGGAAAAAGACGGAGGCTGCCCATGTGCCTATGTTTCCTCCACCCAACCCCCCCCCCCCCCCTGCTATATACCCCACCCCTCCTCCACTCCAACCGCAGACAAGCATATGTGGGCTGACAACATGACATTGCCAGTGAGGGGGGGGGGGGGGGGGGGGAGAGAGAGGGAGAAAGAGGGAGGACCAAGAGCCTCGGGTAGGCCTGACATCCACAACTCTGACAGCTGATGGAAGCCAACTCGGCTGTAGCGTGCACACAACTGTCAGCCATCTCCATGTGCACCCTTCTACTTTACTTCTGCCGCCCCCATCCAAAACGGCACGCAGAAGCCTTCTCTAACCCCCTCAACCACTTCTCCCCATTCCTCCTCTCCTTCTCATCCCTTGGGGCAATGCAGAGAGCAGCTCCGACTCTCAAACTCTCACTTTTTTTTACTCTCTTCCAGTGCTGGAAAGAAACACACTGAGAACACCCCACACTTGCACTCACGAAAAATGAGCCCCAGAGCTACAGCCCTGTTAACGATGTTATACGGGTGTGTTTGCATCACGCAGAGCTTTGTGAATTCCTCCTGATGCAATGTGTCTGCTCTCTCCCAGGCAAGGCCTGACCTCACCATATCAATAGCCAAGGTCTAACAAGCGAATCAAGATGCAAGGCAGAAACAACAATGTCAGGAGAGTTCACGAAAGCCGTCTGCTTATTACCCATATACTACATATAGCCATTAACATAATGTCTTTAATCCGCGTGACTCGGATGCCCTCACACCTTCCAGGTGCCTCCTGTGTGCTCAGCAAGACATGAACACACTTAGTTGATTTAGGTGATAAATTAGCTCTATATGTGTATAACTTCACAATGCATTGAGGGTTTTTTTTTTGTGGCTGTAGTCTTATCTGACCAGGGATAACAAGGTCTATTTTTCTGGCTGGAAGTCGCTGTTTATTGTTTGAAAATAGAGCAAAAGAAAATGATTCCTTGTGCGTGCGCGCGCGTGCGTGCGTGCGTGCGTGCGGTGTGTGCGTGCGTGTGTGCGTGTGTGTGTGCGTGTGTGCGTGTGTGTGTGCGTGTGTGCGTGTGTGTGTGTGTGAGAAAGAGAGAGAGAGAGAGAGAGAGAGAAACAGAGAGCTGACATTTTACTCTCTGACAGATAAGAGGTGGAGAGCAGAGAGAGGAAGCTAAAGTGTGTATGTATGTTGCTTGTATGTGTGTAGCGAGGCAGAGATCCACCCTGGGACAGTATGTCATCGATTGAGCTGCAGGAAGAGGCCTATTATCTCCAGCCATGGTTCAAGCGGGGGAGTCAAGTGTGTCATATGTGTAGCCTCTAATTGGCAACCCACCCCGGTGGAGGCTGACTGGGGCGAAGGCAGGGCTGCAGTAACCCAACCACCTCCCGCTCTCCTCCACTCGCCTCCTTTCACAGTTGCCTTTGAAAATGCTCAATTGTACGGTCGAAATCTTCGAGTCACTGTTGTTGCAGACACTTGACAAATAATTTACAGATCTGTAAATGGGTTGAACACCACTACCTCTTCAGGGCTTTGCAACAACACAAAAATGACTGGCTGACTTTAATATAGACATCATTTTGATTGTATCGTGGCACATGTCAAAAGGCTTTTGTGTGTAACGGTGTGTTGTTTTGATTAGTGGAATACACTCCCCTGTCAGCACTGGGAAGTTTCTGTTCTTCTACTTCATATTTTGGTTTACATCCTCAGGGTCATTATTTGTTTTGTTCACCAATTGGATCTGAAAACTCTCAAGTTCTCCACCTTGCTGCTCCCACTTAATGCTAACGTGGTCTAACACTGCCCTCTGCAGTTCTACACTGTTACAGCATTCGCTCCACGGAGAACACAGATAGACAGGAACTCCAAAAGGTTCATACAGACATAATCAATTGTTTACAGTGTTTTGGGGGAAGAGAGACGTGTGTAACATGTCTCATTCTGCCTATTATGTTCAGTCATTGGTTACTTCTTTTATTTTTCATCAGATTCATATCAGTTATGCATTTTAATGCATAATCACGTTTAAAGTAAAATGACGAGAGGGTTGCAGAGTAGTGTTACTTTCTTGAAAAATTGCAACTTTGGTGCTGATCAACAACTTGCAGTAAAAAATATCAGTTTTACTTCCACATTATAGATGCAGGAATAATATTAGTGCTTTGCTAGGCACTTAAAAAGGTGTTGGAGCTTTGGCCTAATTGGCTGCTTACTTAGAGGCTGTTCCACTCTGCTGGCTTCGGAATTGACTTCCTGTCGAGAAGGCAAGCAGGCTAAAATGATCCTAATTATGTCTCAAACCGAAAATCGGAGGAATGAATAGATCTGGTGTCATTATCTTTTTTTGTAGAAGGGGCTCTCCCATTTTCGTTTCGATTGAAGAAAATTACAGGGGAGTAACATGAATACATTGGACGGAGCAACTTGAGATAAAAGTGGGTACAAAAGGAGGTTGGGGTAGGAGGAGAAGTCTTAAGGCCAGAAGTCATGCCTTTTCTAAGCCTGTACAGTGTCTTCCTAAAAGTATTCATACCCCTTGGACTTTTAGTTATTTTGTCAGATTAAAATCATATATGTCAATATAATTAATTCAGATAATACTGTGTAAGATAAGATTGGAGGTACAGCATCTGTGAACAGAAATTTTCATGCCACAGATTTTTAGATAGACAGCCATGACTTGGTAAGTTTGCAGTTGTGCCAGACTCTTTCTATTTTCAGATGATTGATTGCATAGTGCTTCATGAGATGTTCAAAAGCTCAGATATCTTTTATAACTTAGCCCGGCTTCAAACTAAGAACAAGAATTATATTTCACAAGAAAAAATGAATAAATTAAGAAGTTGGCATCAGATAAAGCATGCACAGTGTGAGAGCTCTGTGAAAACTCCAGGATGCTTCATCATTCTAAACATAACAATCAACTAATACTGATATTACACAGTAAATTAAACTCAATCGCCCCTTATCGGAGAACAGAATTTCCTGATACAGTGTGAAAAAAATATATCGCATGTATTTTAATACCAGATGCTATTGAGACGAACATCTGACACCTTGTCTAAAAATAATGTAAAATCCACCAGAAGTGGATTTCCAGATGTCTCAGCACTGTACTTGCCACTGACGTAAGTGATGGAGTGTGAAAACCAAGTCCAGGTTTCTTCTGCCTCTTTCCACCAATGTTCGTTATGATTAGTGTTACAGTCGGCCTGGCGAGTCAGATGGCTACCGGGTGGGCTTCTTATTTCCTGATCAGCGGGGCTCCGAGCCACCTGTGTGTTCAGAAGAATATTGTATATCGTGACTTGACTCTGGCTTCAGGGGCTCTACAGGTCTTCTCCACTATTATCGCCTCAGCGGGACCCTGCGTGAACAGGTCTTTGAAACTCGCAACTTCATTTCTCCATGTTCTGCTCACAATGATGGTCCTCTGTCATTTTTAGTTGACATTGTCATGCAGCGTGAAAATGCTGCTTTTGAACGACATTTTCTTTTCTTTAAAATAAACCGTCACTTTTATTTCTGGAGATTCTTTTGTTTTGAAAGACAGTGATTTTAATATGGCCTGTATTGTTGAGTCAGTCTGCCAGAAAAGCCTCAGGGAGGACATTGAAACTCAACACAGAGAAGCCCTCAAGGTCAGAAATCATCTCCGGTTTAATACAACCACTATACAATTATTCCATTATACATATTTTAAACCATCTCATTCCAACCTGAGCTGTATTTTCCTGAAGAAATGCTAAAGAGAGTGTGATCCCACAACAAAAAAGATGGGACAAGAGGCAGGAGAAGAGTGAAGACAGAAAAGAACTATAAACAATCCCCCCATTGACTGCAGGAGATTTTCAAGTAAATATTTAAGATAAGAATTGTTCTGCTTGATGTAAATACTCATGAAATCTGATTAGTCAACTTAATATTAGTTTTTTTTTTTTTTTTTTTTTGTTACTTCTCTGGGTTTTACTTTTATTCTTTTTGTTCTTTAAAAAAAAAAATTGCCATCTTTTGCTCTTTCATTTCATTCAAGATTTGGCCACAGAGTGGTCTCCTTCTCTCTTTCATTTACTTGTATCTGTCTTTACCATTAGCATTGTTTTGTATGCGTTTATGCATGTGCTCTCTTTCATGTTTTCACTCCTCAACTACTTTATTAGGTCCACCTGTTCAACTACTTCTTAACGCAAATAGTTAATAAGCCAAGCAGCACTACAATGTATTTATGTACAGGATGTAAACATGGTCAAAAGTTTAAACTCATCATGGGAATGAGGAAGAAAAGTAATTTTGGTGGCTTTGAAGTGATTGGTGCTACGAGGCCATCTGGTCTGAGTGTTTCAGACACTGATGATTTACTGAGATTTTCACATACAACCATCTCAAGGTTTTATAGAGAGTGATTCAAAAAATTCAATAGCCAGTGACTGGATGCCAGATGTCAAAGACCAAACTGGTTTGAGATGTTAGAAACATTAGCTGAAATGTTACGAGTAAGATATGTGGTAGCACAAGACCACATTGGGTAAGAACAAAAAGCTTTTGAGGCTACAGTTCACACAGGCTCACCAAAATTAGAAACTCAATGATGGGAAAAACTGTGCCTGATCTGATAAGTCTCCATTTCTGCTTCCACATTCAGATGATAGGGGTCGGTCAGGACTGCCTTTACTTTCTTCAGGGTTCTTGTCCTGTACAAATCGTTTGTTGAGGTTGTTTTTGTTATTAAAAGTGAGAGGAAATATACTAGCAAGCAAAGTAAAATATCAAGACAACAATGAAACATTCTCATAAAAGTCAGATCAAGATTTTCAATTAAAAACACAAGTTTGACTTTTTTGTGCATACAACATCAACACGATGCTCAAAGGACAGTTTATTAGCAATGGTCATTCCAAACTCCTGCATGGCCTATATAATCTGGTTATCTATGCTGACATGAGAGAGAGCGGAATATTTCCTTGGAAAATATTCATATCTTTTTCGTTTTGGATAGATTGGTGCTGAGGAAGGACATCACACTACACGTGCTGTGGTCAATGTCATCTCCATTTTAAAAGAGCAACCTGCGATGATTCTTTTTACTCTGACACAGGTGTGTGTATAAAATGAATTAAAGGGCAGAGAGGACATAGCTGTGTAGGGGTCCACTTTGAGTTCCATATTATTGTCTGAAAGGTGCTATATAAATAGGCTATAGATTTTGAATCTCCAAATCTCTGCTTTAAATGGAGTAAAAAAAGATGTGACTTTAATAGAGTGTGATGTAGTTTTCTCATATCGTGAATCTAGACTGCAAAGCAGGATGGAAAGGTTGTGACAGAAACCAATGTTTTTCACAGCTTGTTGTGGTCCACTGCCCTCAAGTGGCAAAAACAATTAATACTGTTTTTGTTTTTTGTTAGGTTTTTAAAAAAAATTGATTTCTTAACAGTACAACTGCATGGCAAACTTGTTGTAGTCTTTAAATCATCAAGTCAAGACTAATCTCTTGTACTACATTTGTGAAAACTAGTACAAATGAATAGGTTATAAACCGACACCTCATGTATCATATATTTTTCTTTTTTTTTTTTAACCACAGAGCTGAATCATGCCAGTTGTTCATATTAGGACACAATCGTATCCATACCATAACACGATTGCTCTTCTTTTACAGACTGGAAGTCTTGCACCGCAGAGCAATGGCTGCATGAATGTGGATCTGTTGTAAATATGTGTGTGGGAGGACTGAAGGGAGTCAAACATCGGGGTGGCTCCGGCCAACTGCCTCTGCCTGAAGTGACAGAGACAGGTGTTGTAGAATCACCCTTTTATACCAGAAGTCTCACATACACACACACACTCACACACACACAACCGTGAGCACACTGTCACATGAAAGCATGCAGACAACAGCTCAGCACGCACGGCCAGCCTGCCAACACACTCAGCTACTCCTCTGCTCTGCTTTCTACCACTGGAGCTTCATTACTGTCGGCTCAACAGTGTTTCTCTCGCCAATGTAGCTCTGCTGTCATAACTCGGGGGGTTATTCATTTGTGTCGTGTTTGACATCTCTGTATGAACAGAGGTCTTTGTGCAAAAGAAAGGTCACTGTGGTCTTAATGTGTTTACGTTCTGACGATCTGTATCGACCTTTGACCCGTGAGCAGTCTTGCTGAGAGCGTGTCGATGAGTGTTGGAAAAAAACGCGAAGGGGTGTGAACGCCGTTCTTCCCATCCAAGCCGTGCTATGATGCATATAACACACCTTTGCTGCTTATTTCTCCCATGAGAATACTGAAGTGACAAAGTAGACTAACTTTTCCTCTTCAACAACATCAGGCTCACACACAAGGGGACATGGTTGTTAAAGTCAGTAGGACTAAATTGATCCTAAAAGAAGTTCGGTCAAACCTGAAGCATTAGAAAAATGTCCACCTCTGCTTTGACATCACCCATAGATCTTCATCATGTGCTGTGACAGACTGTTCAAAATAGCTGGAGATGAAAGAGTTGGGCTGAATGTTCTCAATGTGTGAGGGCACGACACCACCGCTCGCTGGATGGAGAGGTTACAGATGCAGCTCGGCAACATGAAGGTGGATCAAGGAGAGCTTAAAAGAAGAAAGACGGGGAATTGGCCATTTCCTCGTGTAAAGGGCTTTGTGGTTCAGAGGACCCAGTGCAGTCTGAGGGTGCAAATAAAAAAATGTGTATCTCAAGTTCAATGAAGTCTTTGGAAAGTGCAAATTGCATGCAAAATATGTAAAATATATATAAACTAGTAGTGAACAGAAAATTAAATCAACGTTTCATGTGACCACCGCTTGTCTTCATACCAATACTCCTTCTGCATTTTTCTCAAATTTGCTTAAAACTTGTTCATTTAATATGTGTATGTACACAGTACAAGTCATAATTGTTTTATCATATAGAGGATCAACAATTTCACAGTATTGAAGAAGCTATTAATGTCTTCTGATCACAATAACTTGACGATGCAGCACCTGAGTTACAGGTTTTATGCGGAGCAGCATATATTTGTAAACTCTCCAATTTGGGAAGTCAGACTATTTGACTCCTCTCGAAAAAATAAATAGTGCCACAAAATATCTGACAATGCAGCATACTAGTTGTAGCAGTTAATGCTCATGTCTCACAATGCAAACATGGCCAGTTTGAGCTATTTAGAGTTTGCATGATCTCCATTGGGTTTGGTTATTCTGCCAGTTGTACATTTCATTTGATGATTCATGCATTTAATGAAAAAACACAAGATGCATAAAATGGGCTTTGATGATACTGATATCTATTGAGAGAGAGCCCTATTTCCCAAAACAGCGCCTCCTGCTTTGAACAACACGATTCAGCTGTTAAACTGCGTGAAACCTGAAAGCTTTACAACCTCGCAGATGACTTCATGAGCTGATTTTGTTGTGGGAGAGATTGCAGCTGACGGCAGATATTCGCGGCGCTGACATTGTTTCTCGGCTTAAAGCGGAGTGTTTGCAAAGCCAAATCAGAGCACATGTAAAAGAAAAGAAAAGAAAACACGTCATAAAACACTTTTGTCTTCACGTTGTTTCACATCTCGCACATCGGGCTTGCTGTTGCTTTTCTCCTTAACCTTTCGCTCTTTCTGAATGACCGAGCTGCTTTGAAGACCGTTTAAAAAGTTTATGTACTCACTGGTGTAGACAGTGTTTCTGTCTACACCACTAACAGCTGTCTTGCTGCTCTCTTTATCTCTCTCTATCTCTCTCTCTCTGTCTTTCTCTCTCTCATTGGCTATATGAGTGACAGCACATGTGCTGGGGTACATGGGAGGGCCGCTTCTGAAATTCTAGCCCCCTTGCCCCCACGACTGTGAGACATACTCCAGCTATAGACAGGGTGGAGCTGTGAGAGACAGATGCTCCGAGAGGAAAGCAGAGAGGCAGAGAGAGAGAGAAAGAGAGACTGCAAAGAGGAAAGCTGGGAAGAAGGAGAGAGGCAGGTTTGAAGGGTTGGAGAGATTCTCGCCTTTCAGGAGCCACCCAGGAGTTCTGTTAGTCAGGGCGAATCTTTAGCTCCTTCAGTGGTCAGAGATCTGTCCAGTCTGAGTCCCTGAGAGCTGCTACTGAGGATGGCTGCACGGACATTGATGGCCTGTGTGCTGGTGCTGGGTTCTCTGCTTTGCCAGGTAAGAAAATTTTAAAAATCTATTTAAATTCATCCACACTTGACACGTTTGTTTTTATGCCTCATACCTGCTGTATTTTGCATGTATCACTGAAACAACACAGAAGAAATTAAGTTCAATTATTAGCTTGTTGGATTAAATGGTTCTCCCTCCTTTCATTTCTTATTGCATCAAGGTGTTGTTAACCTGCTGTTGGATGGACTTGCTACATATATTTGACTGCCTGCTTCACAGATGATCCATTTGCACTTGAGTTGTACTCTTGTCATGTTGCTGGCCTGCTGTGTCCCCATTCTGTGAATCGACTCTCACACAATCCCATTCAGACAAAGATTTTTTTTTTTTTTTTTTTACTTACTGCTACTTCAGAATGTGCTTGTGTCCAAGCGAACGAACTTTAACTGCCCCGCTCGTCAAATATACAATTTACCTGAGTGAAGTCCTGGGCCCAAACATCCACTCTTTTTCATCAATGGACACTAACCAATCAGAGCTTTGGGCTGAGCTAAACAGAGGGTGATGAAGTGTTTGGAGATGGACAAGAGTCCAGATGTGTGCAGGGGAGGGGCTCAGGGCATCATTAGTGGCTCCTGTCAGCAGATGCCATTATGAAACCTGGAGTGGATAACATTGTAAACTGACTTATTACCAACAGCACTTCCAGCCACTATCTGTCTTTGGCTGTGTTTGGAGTGGTAATGCAGCCCAGGTTGAGCTGGTGAGTGAGTTGACCTCTAATGATTCCTGAGGGAAAGTCTTGCTCTGGTCTAATTTAGATTTTACTATTGATGTACAAAAGCAGTTTTTTCAAGCTGCTTGTCTGTAAAAAAAAAAAAAAAAACGTTTTCACTTTTGTGTGGGTGTGTGTTTGAAGTTAAAATTCTTTGCGGTGACTTTATGGTGTGGTTCACGTTTTCATATTCCGTAGCTAATTGACCATGGAGGCAACCACACTTCTAAACCTGGAAGCAATAGATCACTTGCGCAGCCACGGGTTTGTCACAGTGACGGATCAGCATGTGTGATAGTTTGGTCAAATCCTTTGGACCACAGTGATAATTACATTTACGACGTTCAATATAAACATCAATAAATAAACCCGTGAATGATGTCTAAGCCCTGTAAACTCCGAAACATGACCTTTACGGTGCAGGATCTCGGTCTGATGCCTCCCACTTCATGAAACGTGTGTGTGTGTGTGTGTGTGTGTGTGTGTGTGTGTGTGTGTGTGTGTGTGTGTGTGTGTGTGTGTGTGTGTGTGTGTGTGTGTGTGTGTGTGTGTGTGTGCGGCCGACACGTGGGTTACATTTCTCAGTCAAATGCCAGAGGTGTTACAAATCCCATAGGGGCAATAATCAAATCACATAACGTGATCAGTTTGTTTTGAAGTAAGTAGTTTTAAATAGATAAAATCAATCTGCAATTTAAGGCAAAAAGAAAATCACATTTTAATTTGCAAATAATCATCCTGAACAGGCAAATTTCTGCGACCTGACTGACAACAATCCAATCCAATAAGATAAAAACAAACAACAGAGACATTTATACATTACCTGCATTCAATTTAAATAAATTAATTAATTGTCGGAGGAAGTTAGCTCTTTAGATATCAATGTTGTGTGTTTGTTTTTTGTGAAGACATCGTGAATATTTCAAATATATTTTACATCCTCACCAACTACAAAGAGCCGTACTACCACTCAGTGCTTTGAGAAGTTTGTGAGCGCTTTGGGGTAAGTCATTGCTGTAATTTGACTCCTAATTTGATTTTAATTGCAGTGAATCCACACTGAGGTCAGCTGTTATCCTCTATAAAAGGACAAGCCGTAAACGTTGAAGGGCAACATTTGAGTCTTTAAGCCGCTAATGCGTGAAAAGCAGATTTTGTTGACGACAGTCGCGAACTGGGGCCTTTTAGGAGTCTATTTTTATCTCAATGTTTGGAAAATTAAGTGCTAAGCCTTCAGTGCTTTTGAAATAAAATGTAAATGTACATTGAGGAGAAATGTTTTTGTGCCAAACACATGTAGTTCTTCACACAATCGATCCAATGGGTGGACACGGTGACATATTGCGTATGCTCCAGCAGGTGTCCCATTGGTGAAACCTTTTCATTAAGTCTTCAGACTGAATTGAACCAATTAGCAGCTGTTGATTCAGCCTGAAAACTTTCCTGGGAGTCACCTGATAGCTCTCAGTTGTGCTCTTTTAATATGCAGTGAGCCGGCGTTTGAACAGAGGCGTTCCGGCCTGTTGGGGGTGCGTCGTGTGGTGGAGTGGGCAGCTGTTCCCAGATGCATGCGTGATGCCATTTGTCCCGCTCTGTAATCCCCCTCCTTAAAGACGGAGGAGTGGGTCGCTTCTAGACCGTGAAAGCAGGCACAAATCAAGGGTCTGTGGGAGCGTCCAGCTGACGCTGAAGCCTCACTCATCGGAAACAATCAGTCAGAGGATTGAGGGCCTGAATCACCAGCTCCTGCTGGGATGCGGATACCTGCAGGATGTTTTACACTGACTCGAGTTTCAGAGGGAGATGACTTCCACATCATAAAAAAATTACGTTTTCTTTTCCATGTGTTTGCTTGGTTTTTCCTTGATTGAAACGAAGACGACCAAGTGTTGACAGCTTCGAGTTTAGAGGTTCCATACAAGAATAGGCAGTAATGCTGTGATGGATTTCCACTTCTGACATTAAGTATCACAAGAGGATAAATTGATCAACCCACTAAACTTTTACAATGCAGAGGCCAGACATCAATGGCCTAAGGTTTCTGCCGTTAAAGCCTTGTTGACAGTACGAAAACAAATCGGCCTTTGTGTGAAATGACGCTGATGTTTGGATAATTTCCAACAACCTCTTGAGAGGATTTCTCTTCCATTCCTTCATGCAACAGTAAATCCATACAGTGTGGAGTACATGCTACCTCATACTTGTGAGATTTACTTGGCCGGACGTTGTTGGGATCATTGGCAGCTGGGATTTTGTCTGCTTGTGTTCATGTTTATTGAAAAAATATCAAAAGAAGAGCAGCTTTTGCAGACAAGTTTAATTATATGGCAATTTATGTTGTGAGGGATATCTTAATGGGTGAGTTGCTAGAAGGACAAGCGGGTCAGAAAGTGTTTTGTTTTGTGATCCATAGAAATACATATCATGGATTTGAATGCTGTGAATAATCTGAACACTCACTTTGAAAACCAAAGCTTTAACTCGTGTTTTGATTTACCGGTAAATGTGCAACACTTGAAATGAGTCAATTGCATCCATTTATCCATCTTCCACATTGTTTTATCCCGTGCAGGAGTCAATCCTAGGTAACTATGGGCGGGGACAGGATACATCCTGGACACGTCACCAGTCAAATCATAGCACAAACCTCAGAGACAAACCGCCACACATATTCATTTTCACACCTAGAGGCAATGTGGATTCAACAATTAACCACACATGCACGTTTTTTGGTATATAAGAGGAAACCCACACACATAGGGAGAACATACAAACTCCTCACAGAAATTCCAGACGTGAGAGTTCTAACTGCTCCATCGTGCTGAGCTACGAACTGACAAAGAAAACATTGATATTATGGTCCAAATCAAGTATTTTCTTTAATATGGACCATGTCTGTTGAAACTTTCAATCTTTGTTGGTTTCAAAATAATTTTACAAAGATGCTTCCACCTCCAGTGATCCCACATTTTAAACAAGATGTTTACCTCTGATATATTCCACTTTAAGTGAGAAACAATAGTTATTTTCTTAAACATTTATCAGGTTTCTATCTTGTATGGATGTGTAAAGAGGGAAAGCTTATCACGCTTTAATTTCAATGGAATGATTACAGTGTTAATATGTGACTTGTACATCAAAAACATCTTTCCCATTGTACAATATATCCATTATTGTGCCGTATTTGGTCACTTCCTTTTTCTTTCAGTCTACAAAACTGTACATAGATAAACATTATGTAATACAGGACTAAAATAAGATGCTGCTGATGAATTAAACACTTCAAAACATATTTTATTCCCCAGTTAGTTGACTTGATTTAAATGGGGAATCAAATTTTTAAACATTGAATATTGAAAAAGCATACTTATGTATATTTTGTACACATATAAACTACTGCATCTTTTTTTTTTTTTTTTTTTTTTTTTTAATATGCCCAATGACTTTAGTGAGTTATATTTGGGTCCTTTTTTTTTAGCAAAAATAGTTCAATAAATACTGGACGATTGAGATAATATAAATCCAGTGTGTGGCAGAGAGGTGATGCAGCACACCTGATAGGAGTCAGGTGTGCTGCATCACCTCTCTGCACATAAAAGGAGGAGCCGCCAAGACACAGAGACCACACGAGAGCCTGCAAGAGGCAGGGGTGTCTGGGGTGTGAGTTTTGTGTTTGGTTGTGATTTACTTTAATAAAAAGAATAGATTTGGAAAGCTCCAACTCTGCACTCTGAAGTATTGAAATATCCTTTAACACTCTGGGTGGCTCATTTTCACTGATTGAACTGCAAATTAAAAAAAAAGACATTGTTGAACTTTATCCTTATAAGTTCTCAAACAGTATAGCTTTATGTTTTTTCTAACTATATTTACACGTTCCATATTGAATTCTACTTTTATTCTATTGCTTTAACCTTGCTCAGCATTCCTAAAACTGAGACATCTGCTCAAAGAAGGCGACACACTCATAATGGCACCATAAATAGGGGCCTTCATGCCCACGCCAGGCAGCAATGACTTAGCAAAGTGATGGGGGGGCCGCGAGGCGTTCTGCTGCTGACTGGCCGGTCAGATGTCTCTTCCTGAGGAGCAGTAACAGCAGTGACCGGGGGCGGGGACACCTGTGCGACCTCTCGCCTGTGGCCGCAGGGACTGTCTGGCATGCTGCAGGCGGCGCTTCTCGGCCACTCAGTCTTTTCTTGAGTTATTCGGGTGACTGTTGCTCTCACACACACACACACACACTCCTGCAGAAGACGCAGTCAGACCACCACAGTCACCGCTGCAGTCGACTCTCAGAGGGAGCACGTTGTCATTAAATGAATTACTTCCTCAAAAGGTCCATGTAAGCCTGAGAAAATGTTGCACTGGTTTATGTTACTTTTCTTTTCTGTACGTGTCTCCATTGCAGCCCGCTGGAAATCTTTCCCAGCCCTATTTCCATTTCGTAAGTCTCTGAACAACAACCAAATTATCCCAACCCGTTACTGTACTTTATAATCATGCTGGGAACGATGAGAGTAATGCCTCATGAATGCATGTCCAAAAGGAAATGCTCCTGTATCACTTTACAATACTTGGAATGGGAACAGCTCTGATGGCCTCCTGAGCAAATGTGAGATATTTACTGTCTCACTGACAAAACTTGGATCCCAGTTTCACCCTAATCGCCACATGTCCTATGTTAGCGCATGTTCCTGACCGTTGCTTTACCACATGCTTGAATGCAGCTGATATGAGACACCTCCACATTACATTGTTGGCAAGCTTTGAAACGTGACCCACAGTTTCATATGACAAACTCGATTACTGAGAAACATGTTAAAGGTGTTCTATAGTAGTTTACCTCATGTTTCACATTCTTACATCATTTACTGGTGAACACAAGTCATTGCTTTAAATGATAAACTTTAAATGATGTGGTGTTTTCACAATAAAACCAGATACACTTTGCTTCACAGCAGACGATCTTTCAAAGTGGCTCTTAGCTTCACTTCAAGGTGACGCTTGTGACATATGCATCACATCTTCACATTGTCGCCTGCCTTTCACTTCTACTGACAAACATTTAGTTTCTGATCGAACGTCTACACAATGTTGAGGAAAATAGAATGTTTTAATCAATCAGGAAAGACTCATGAACTTTTCACTGTCAACAACGCTGATTTTACAAGTTTGTTGGATATATATGGAGGACAATTAGCAATCAATAAAAAAGTTATGAGTAAAGGCCAAAACTCTTCAAACTGAGAGAATAAAAAGGTTACATTAGCTAAATCAGCTGACATGGCGATTTCAAATCTCTTTTATTTTAAAAATGGAAAATATGAGTTATTTTCAGAACAATGATCAAAAGTTATCATTTGCACTTAAATCACTTTGATTATGAGAAGTTCTTTCATTCATCCATCTGTGTAGCTTCTGCCTCTGTGGCCTGGATAAAAGAGGACAAATTCAGTTTTGTGGTTGGGGAGGCGATAAACAGGAACAACTTTTCGCAGTAGAAAATATGAATTCGCGAGAACACTTTTAAATGGATCTGACAAATGATGATGAATTAATGAGGAGTCAGCAACAATGGTATCCTTTTTCTTTAACATTATAAAGATGAAATATCACAGTGAAGAAAGGTTCATTTGATATTTTTTTCATTATATAATTTCATGGACATTCAATAAGTGTCACTCATTTGATCTCTACTACAGCGATTCATAATAATATAACTCTAAATAAATGCGAGTTTCGAAGGTACAAAGAAGCTTTCTGTGAACTGATTTCATTTTATTTTCAGGTCAGCTTGAGTTGGTCACCCAAATCTGGGACTTTCCCTGAAAATTGAGACATATGGTCCCCTGAGCTAAACCCGCTGAAAACAACTATGAAAAGTAAACCAGCTAATAAGCTCTGAAAGATAAAACTGGTGAAGCCACTAAAAACAGAAAAGGAAAGTAAAGCAACCTAAAGAAAGAACAGTTAAAATTAATACCGGTAAAACAGCAAAGAAAGATCTGGAGATGGCTAAAATATTAGGAAACAACATGTAAAACAGCTAAAACTATAAATCATGTCTACACTTTTTAGATGCCCATAAATCAAATAAATAGATCCCAAGATACCGTTTTGATTTAGCAAAACATTATATACCAGTTTATCAGTCGTGTTCATTCTCATTGGGAAGGTAAATTATATTTTGTGGCTCCAGATGAATTATATTAGGTGGAAAAGTGGGGTAAAAAATGGCTTCTTTGGTCATAGAGGTTGCAGAACTCTGCCCTCAGGGAGTCTGACCTGGTGGAAGCTTCTTTGCAGTGTGAGTGTTTGCAGTGTTTTCGTCGTTGAGGGCATTTCATCCCCAAAACAAGCTGCCCATACCTCAGTGAGGGTCCAGGGTGAAAGGCCAAGCTGTAAAAAGTATCTGGGAAAAGCCTCTAAAACAGTTAATCTGCGTGGTGCCGTTGCTCAGCCTGTCGGAAATGGCACTCGCGGGTCTAATTGGTAACATGAGACTTTGGTGTTGCCGTGTCTCGGTCTGGTAAAGGCATTATTAGTGAGCCGATATTACAGTGGAGAAAACTGTCCAAAACATAGTGTCATCCTAACTGATAAAGTGTGTGTGAGAAGGAAGTGTGCACAACATCAAGCCGTCTTACTGTAAGTGGCTCCGACAGCCTGCTGATGTTTCCTACCCTGAGAAATCTGGACTACTTGGTTTTGTGGATTTATACTCTGTGGATCAAATTCAGCACACAATGCTTTCTTCTTTTTTTTTTTTTTATAACAAGGAGGGCAACGTTTATCTGGCTGTCCAATCTCAAATGACATACTCATATGGATGGATGGATGGATGGGATTACATTACCTCTAATTTTTCTATGGCCTCTCTTGAGGTTTCCATGTGATTTTGAGATTTCTTTTTCAGTTACCTGTTTTATTAATTGTAACACGAGTTGGTAAATACACTCATCATCACTACAAGATTACTAAAGCGAAATACTGGTGATCCTTTAGCCTTACAGTTTTTTTTCCAACATATTTTTTCCAACATATTGTTTCAAGACAAAATAACAGTTAAGCAAATATAATTCTTGTAATAATCAGATGTCATTTATGTTTACTTTTATTTGGAAAACAGAAACAATGAAACACACCTCGCTCCTGAGCAGAATTGTTGAGTAAAACCCTCACAAAATCTCAAAATCTTTTTCAAAAATTACATTTTTACTATGTTTTCATACGAAATTATTATCGAGAGTTGTTTTGAAGTCAATTCAGAAGAAGAAATTTCTTCTATCTGGTCTAAAACTTGCAAAGTGCTATGTTTGATTATTGGACCGTGTTGTGAAAATGTCTGCTATGCCAGCAGGAGCTTGAGAGGTGAGCCACCCAGAAGTCTTACCTCTCAGGAAGAATCAATGCAGGCTCCTCTGGAATGTGAATGTAAACATCTCGGTGGGCATGTGTAGATGACGATGGCTTCAAGAAGTTAAATAGGTACAGTAGGGGTCAAGAATATAGAGCAGTCTAAGATTAGCCTGCCCCCTGGCTCGGACTGCAAATGCCAGCCATGGTTGCAATTCCTCCATTCACTGTCATGTGGCATGCCATAAGATCAGTTATACCCCATCACCCACCCCCCTCAGAGACAGGGCGGGTATCACGGGCCATTCATAAAATATTCATTGGTTCTTATGTGTATATTGTTTGGCTTATATTTATCACTTCAGATAAAACTTTCATGACATAGTAATTCATCGATTGTGTTGAAACACAAATCGGGTGTATTGCTAAGCTTTTTGGGAAGGTTTATAAGTCTATGTTTATTTCTGGAGTGTGGATTTTGTCGGTGAGCTTTTAAACATATGAGAAGTCGAAGTCGATCCAGTGAAATCCCAGAGAAAAGCAGGAAGCAACTTACGGAAATGTGTCTATAAGCAGATGTGGGGGTGGGGGTTTTTCTGTGGATGTACAGGCGTGTGTGTGTGTGTGTGTGTGTGTGTGTGTGTATGTGTGTGTGTGTGTGTGTGTGTGTGTGTGTGTGTGTGTGTGTGTGTGTGTGTGTGTGTGTGTGTGTGTGTGTGTGTGTGTGTGTGTGTGTGTGTGTGTGTGTGTGTGTGTGTGTGTGTGTGTGTGTGTGTGTGTGTGTGTGTGTGTGAGAGAGAGAGAGAAAGCATGGATTCAAAAGAGTGTGTCAGTGGGATTTCTGCAACAGTGCATATCCGTAAGGTGACTCCAAACTCCCAGTCAGGTGCAGAACTGAGCATAAAGGGGAATTTGTGAGTGTGAGTGGGAATGCGGGTGGGAAAGCACAGGATCTAAATCCATCGTCGACAGCTGTTGCATTAGTGTGTTTCTCACATGTGATGTGTATGTGTGGGTGGGTGTAGAGCAATGTGGTGAAGGAGGGCCGGTGAAATGTGCGTGAGTGTTTGTGTTTCCTTGTCCTGAGATGAATTTGCGCCAGGATCAAAGTGAGCTGACAAAAGCATGTATTAGTGAGTGAAACCTGAGACTGTGGCGGCCCGGCGTCTCTTTCTGGCCCCGGACAATCCTGTGGACTCCACAGTGCAGCGAGCCTGCAGCCAACATGTCAGCCCACAGGGACTCTCTGACATGAGTGTCCACAGCTGCAAATGTACAGTACATAATGATATAAAGCAGGTTTCTAGAGAAGATTCCTTACTATAAAAGAAATTCATGTGATCTGACTCACTGCTGTTCGTTATGGCTTCTGTCGCAGTTTCAGTTGTACGTGTGTTAATGTTTCTTAAAATGCCATTCTGAATTTTCTTCCCTCTTTCAGGTGTGGAGCTCAGCAGAAAGTCAGTACATTAAGGACGATGAGCTGCATCTACAGGCCTTATATCCATGGAGAAGTCGAGGCGAGGGGGTGTTAAGAGTGAAGAGGGACTGGATTATTCCTCCAATAAGAGTGTCAGAGAATAGCAAGCAGGTTCCAGAAAACCTTGTCCAGGTAACTCATATAGAGTGTTCTTACTTTGACTCATTCATTAGTATGAAATATCCGTTTGATGGCATGTTTTTGATGGGCAAAGATGGAAATCAAACCACCATTAACGAATTTTTGAACACTGAAGCAGATCTTGTTAAAACATGTAATTTAAATGTTTTCTCCACATTTGCTTATCTAAATCAGTGGTTTTTCTTGAGGGATCCACATTTTTACTATCGTAAGCTTAAGCAACACCCCACTCCACCACAACCAGTACAATTCTACAAAATAAAAGTGAGAGAAACCTCAGAATACACTAAGTGTAAAATACAGTTTATTTGTTCTGTTCTGTAATGATTATTTCTTTTTTTGTGAGGATAAACTTTGGATTTACAATCCGTCTTGCAGCATTTGGCGCTCTGGTGCCACTTAGTTGAAACTTTCACTCACAGGTTTTTCACTGCAAAAAATGCATTCAGTTGTAATTGTGTTCATTCCTTCTCTTTAGGCTGACGTATGATGAATTAGAAATTATTTATATAAAAAGTTTTTAATTAATGGTACACATTTCATGTAAATTTTTAAAAATTTTTATTTTTGTGACAGAAAATAATTGTCCATTTTGAAGACATTTAAAAAAATGTTACAATCAGGAAGGCTTCATGACCCTTTAGTCTTTCGTGCCCCCACATGTCAATGCTTTACCAATGTTAAATACGGATGTGAGGTAAACTTTGTTGATGATTACAATAATATAGAAGTGATTCCAAATTGAATGTAAAATAAAAATATCAGTTGGAGTGATTCGACTTATAAAAGTGGTGTGCATTTTATACAAAACATGTCAAAACGAATGGAAGCAAACATGTTTTTCATTGCTGTAACCCAGTTAGAACACTTCATAACTGTGGGTAATTTAGAATCACCAATCAATTTTATACAGACATGTTTTTGGACCATGAAATAAAAGCATCACATTGAAATTCCACCATGACAGAGCCCCAATCTGGGATTGAACCGGGGATATCCTTTCCGTTATTGCTAACCACTCCATCACTGTGCGGCCTGAAGTGAATACAAGCTGCTGAAAATATAGTGTTTAAAACTATTGGTTCAGAATCTCAAAGGTGTCCTTAAGTTCAGGTCTCAAGGTTCACAACTGTCAACATGCTCACATCTGGCGTTACGGTGTTTGCTTTACAATCCAGTCCACGTCTTCACACAAGATATTGATGATCCTCCTCTTTATCTGCTCTCTCTGTTTAGATCAAATCGGACAAAATATTCAAAGGTGAGGTGATTTACAAGTTAGAAGGACCGGGGGTGGACCAGTATCCCAAGAATCTGTTTGAAATTGACGACAAGACGGGAGTAATCAGAAGCAAACGGCCACTGGACAGAGAGAAATACAGCACGTTCACGGTAAGAGGAAGTCATATTTTAAATCTCCCCGATGTGCTTCATATTACAATTATTTTAAAGTTAAAGATTGTGCTGTAAGAGCTTATAACACGTGTTTTTCGAAGTAGAGAGGTCACGTTTCTGTCCTGAAAGCATATATCAATGTCTGGCAAACAGCTGGAGGTCAATTTCTGAAGATGTTTTTATGAGCGTCACGGGGGAAAGTTCACAATGTTGAAGACCAGATGAGTGATGATGTAATCCATGACGCTGAACCAAACATCCTGCTCATTTATTTCTGCCAGGATATGCCGTGTGTGGATGAAAAAGCTTGAGAACCCATTGAAAAGAAATAATCTCATGACTGTAGTGTTTCATGCTGAAGGATTTTTCTCTGACGTGTCTTGTGACTTGTGTGTGCAGCTTAAAGCCTTCGCACTTTCCCCGAGTGGAGAGAGACTGGAGAATCCCACCACCATCGAGATAATGGTCCTGGATCAGAATGACAACAGACCTGCCTTCACTCGGAGTCAGTTTGTTGGCACTGTTGCTGAATTCTCAATCCCAGGTACGGCCATGGACCTGGGACTGTCCAGGGTTTGGTAACGTCATGTTAGCATTACAACACCAGGACAACATCAAGTCAATACTGTTATATAATAAAGGTGATCAAACATAATGGTACATAATTGCTCCAGGTCAAGAATACAATATTCTGTGAAGTTGCACATATTGTTTGTCCTCTGCGGTCTCAGCACAAATGTCACTGAGAATCATTGACTGTGACTGATCTCGTTCATTTGACCAGAGCTGTCAATTTGTTACTTGCAGGCACATCAGTCATGACGGTCTCAGCCACGGACGCAGATGACCCAGAGACAGAAAACGCTGCTCTGAGCTACTCCATCATCGGCCAGGAGAGCATTCCTGCCAACGCAGTCACTAAGACCATGTTTGGTATCAACAACTCCACCGGCGTCATCTACACAAGAGACGTGGGCCTGGACCGGGAGGTGACTGAGGATGCATTGTGTTGCAGGTGGCCGCATTGTGGGTCACTTCCCTACATGGTGCTCTTTGTTTCTCTGTTGCAGGTGGTGAAAGGTTTCAGGTTGAAGCTGCAGGTTGCTGATATGGGAGGCATGGGATTGACGAGTGAAGGCGAAGCAGTCATACATGTATCTGACATCAACAACTACGCGCCGCAGTTCAACCCATCATTGGTGAGTGTCATGAAAACAGGAACTATTTAGTAATTATAAATTATGTCAAATTGTTGATCTTGTATTATGGGACATCATCTCACTGGTCTGAATCGACTGATGGGTGTTTGATGTGTGTTTTGCTTGTAGTACAGCATGATAGCAGTGGAGAACAGGTTCGATTATGAGTTTGGTCGAGTGAACGTGACAGACAGAGACGATCCCGGGACAAGAAACTGGGAGGCCAAGTTCTCCATTTCCGAGGACCCTGAAGGTTTCTTTGGCATCAGTACAGACCC
Organism: Blennius ocellaris; assembly: GCF_963422515.1. Taxonomy (NCBI): domain Eukaryota; kingdom Metazoa; phylum Chordata; class Actinopteri; order Blenniiformes; family Blenniidae; genus Blennius; species Blennius ocellaris. Next base: position 26,510,501 of record NC_137650.1, on the reverse strand, counting down.
TGCATCCAACCAGGGGATTCTGACTGTGGTGAAGGTGCACAATCCGTTTGTTTTAAAGACACTTTCACTTGCTTGGGAAGATAAAAACATTTTTTCTTGAAATCAAAGCCTCAAATTTAACCCTAACCCTATTTTTTTCTCCAAAGTTCTGCTAATTCTACTACATTTTTAATAGAAAAACTCAGTTTTTCATACTTGAAATTCACCTTTTTTCTAGTGACTATGGCAAAACCTTATTGAATATGTATTCAAAAATAGACAGGCAAATCTTTACTAATTGTAAAAGGTTTGTGTTACGTTTATTTGAGGTAGAACCATTTTAACCTCAATTGATATTCAAGAAACTTTTCCTCCCTTTGAATATTGAACTGATATCTTGGAAGAATGAACCGCAATCCACTTCTATTTCATCCAACAAAACTTTCAGGATCTTGTAAGGAACAAATAAACAATAAATGTGTGCAATAAAATTATATTTGGGAAATTCTAGGTACTTTAATTAATATTTTGGGATTAAATGAGAGAAATACTACAGAGTGTTCATAGGTCAAAGTAAAAAAAATTATATATTATTATTATCACAATACAAGGAAAACTGAATGTTTTTACTGTAGTGATGATAAAATGGATTAAACATGCAAAAAATAATGCATGAATACAAAATACATAATTACTTGAATTTGACACTGAATAATTAAAATTTGAATTACATACATGAATCTGTCATCCATTCATTAAAATACCTTTTTGATTGATTATGTAGAATGAAGGTTTCCCTGTAAATATCAATGAGGCCTCCAAACACAACTCGACACCATCATCTTGTGGTTTAAATCTGAACTACATGATCACTTAGACCATTGTCATTTCAGTATTTTGTGTAGTTTTTGTCCGACAATAAATACAGTTTAGAATTAAAGTAACCATAGTTCGGGCCTTCATTTTGTACCGAAGACTATCCTTTTTCCTTTTCTCCTGCATTGCAGCCTCTGGATTATGAAGCACAGAGTCAACACATGCTGATTCTAACTGTGGAGAATGTAAATCCCCTGAGTAACAAGGCTCCCAACATGCCACTGAGCACTGCCACTGTCATGGTCACTGTCGTGAATGAGAACGAAGCTCCATACTTCAGAGAAAACCCCATACAGATCGTGGTCCCTGAGTCTGTTGCTCCTGGGACTTTGCTGAAAAGGAACATCGCCTCTGACCCTGATAATTCTGAGCTATGGTATGACTCGGGCAAAATAAAATCTGAAAAATGTGTTTCTGAACATATTTAACTATGAGTAACTTCTTTTTTTTTGCTTTGTTTGGTAGGTATGAGATGAGCAGAGATCCTGAGAGGTGGCTGGACATCGACAGACTAACAGGAGACATCACGCTAAAGAGAAACATCAAAATGCGTTCCCCACATGTTAAAAACAACATCTATAATGCAGCCGTCAAAGTCACGGGTTAGTTAATCCCCTTATTTTGTTTCACAAATATCTAGAAGTATTTATTTAACAGTCTGAGGTAACCAATCTGTGTTTAATTGAGTCGTTCTCAATGTGATAGTGTTTGTGTTTCATGGACATTTTGGCAAAAAGTCCTTTCAGTGATTCGGAAATATAATTTAACAAGTTCGATTTTCTCATTTCCTCTTTATCTCACACAAAAAGAAACACAAAAAGTTCAGCAGCAGAGCCAATCTGTGACCAGGCACAACATGCATTATGATTCCAGCCACTAAGTTATTGACAACAATTGACTGTATTGACCAATATACACGCATTAGAGATTGTTCAAGTGAAGACAACTCTTAACACTGTTCAAGCCGTTGTGGCATTGTTTTGTGTTTCTATGCTCTTGTGTAGATGCGGAGGGTGTGTCAGCCACGGCCCTGCTGGTGATCACCCTGAAGGAGACCAATGACTTTGCCCCCCAGCTCTTCCCTCTGAGCGGCTCTGTGTGCAGGAGTGCCAGCAGTACTGGTTCCGGTCTGGTTCTGACCGCTGTGGATGAAGATCTGCCTCCGCAAGCTGCACCCTTCTCCTTCGAAATACCAGAGGATTTGTCAGTCAACTGGACTGTTATTCAGATAAATGGTAAGGACTGGAGAGAGGATGGAGGGAGTGCATTAGTTCACAGAAGAGTTGCTGGTGTGGATGTGCAAACTCATCAGCAGCCGTCTGATTGTGTGTTTTCCTGCTTTAGGCACTCACACACTGCTGCAGCCCCTTGTGGAGTTGGATGTTGGGGAGTATGTGGTCACCGTGCTGGTGTCAGACTCTGGCAGCCCGTCTTTAGGTGCTTTTGCTCAGGTCAACGTCACCGTGTGTCTCTGTGACTCTTTTGGAGACTGTAAGTCAGAAGCTGGGGCGATTCTGGGCTCCACTGTGGGAATCAGCTTCATTGCCCTCGTTATCATCATGGCCTGTGTTGCTCTCTTACTGTGTAAGTGTTTCACTTTGTTTCTTATCATCGTTATCACATTATTATGAAGTCCCAGAAACACTGATGGGTTCATGTCTGCAGTGCTGCTCCTCCTGGCTGTGGCCATGACCACCTGTGCGCGTCGCCATCACATCAAGAAGGGAACCGGTCTGCTGGTTGGGGAATCAGAAGACGACATACGCGACAATGTCTTCAACTATGACGAGCAGGGCGGCGGTGAGGAGGACGAGGTGAGGCTCACATGCCATGGGAGATCAGAAGCAATGATCATTGGTTTCATTAGTTGGGATGCGGAGGTGATCCGACATAACATAATTTTTTTCTACTTGGGTCTAAAAATCACACAGTATCAAACTGTCATCTCTTCTTGCAGAACGCCTTCAACATCGACTTATTGTGGAATCCCCACGATGCACCGTCCACCCCGGGGTCATTTTACCCAGGAAGCGGCATCCCTCGAGGCAAACAGCCCCTCAGGAAGGACGCACCACATAACCTCCCCTCGCCGACCTACCCCCGGAGACCTCCCGCAGACCCCACCGACATCGAGGACTACATCAATGACGTGAGAAGCTTCTCGTGATATCCATAATCTGAATGAGTTGTTTACCTGATTAGGATTTCTTTATTCCTTTCAAAACAACTGATCTTTTTTTTCCTTCTGGTTTTTATGTGTGTGAGTGGGCTTTCTCCAGGTACTCGATTCCCTGTATTGTCACAAAACACGTATTTGATGATGATTGCAGATTCAAAATAATTTACAGGTGTGAATGTGACGGTCAGTCTCTCTGGGACGTCTGCAGGTTGGATACTGCCCTGCTTTCACAGCTGGGATCGGCTTCTGTGACACATAAGTGTTGCAGCTTTTTTTTAGAAAAGGATTCATTACAAATGTATTTGGCAAATTATTCTTCTAACTACCTCGACTCTGTTTCGTGGCGTGACTTTTCTCAGGGCTTGGAGGCCGCAGACAACGACCCCAACGTTCCACCGTACGACACAGCCCTGATCTACGACTACGAGGGGGACGGCTCACTGACAGGCAGCCTCAGCTCCATCGCTTCGGGCAGCTCCGATGGCGATCAGGACTACGACTACCTCAACGACTGGGGACCACGTTTTAAGAAACTGGCCAACATGTATGACCCCCGTTAGGGCAGAGAAGAGCCCGCAGCCAGAGAGCCTGTGTGATCCTCCAGCAGTCAGAAAGCACTGATCGTGGCTTTGGTACTTTTTTCTTTTTTTCCTGGGAAAAAATTGAACTTTTTAAGTGCAAGAGATGGTTTGAAGTGTGCTGAAGAAACAAAGCGGATGCAAACCAATGGGCACACGATATATTGTGCCTTTTGTTTTGAGGAGCGCTTGGGACACCACTGACAAGATGGTTCGCTGTAAAGTTTTGTTTTGCTTGGACAAAGTAGGAGGGACAGAGGAAGAAAAAAACATGGTGTCAATCAAGCCACAAGGAAATGTAATGTGCATGCTAAAAGGCAGGATGTGTGTTGAAATCTGTATCCATGTCTGTTGCTGTTGTTTGTCCTCAGACTTGGATTGTTCAGTTATGATACATGCAACAAGCTTGAGATAAAAAAAAAAAAAAGATGTATTCCTTTTTTACATAATTGATTATTTTATAAGAAGCATTTGCTCTGATATTAATAGTTTGTTTCTTTTTCTTGAATAAAAAAAAAAATCCTCCATTCCAACATGTAGTACCCTCTCAGGAATTATTTCATAGAACAGTGTCTCACACAATTGTCTGTAATGAAACCATTTGGGGGTGAAGACTTGTATTTTTTTAACAATATGTTCATTGAATTAAATTTTACTGCTGTCTACAGAATAAATGCTAATCTTTTTAGTCTATCTTGGTTTATTATGAATCACCCTGGACAAGTCACAAGGCAAACATACAGACACACATATTCAATTTAGAGTCAACAATTAACCTAAAATGCATGTTTTTGTTAATGAATGCATGCTGGGTGCTGTATATTTTGTATCAATTTACCAACAAAAAAACCCAAAACAAAATAATGTGGAAATAAAACTTTATTTAAATATTTGGTACCACCAATCTTTGGGACTTCACATTGACTTGTAGCAACCAAAGTCCCCTGACACCAAAGTGCCGTCTTTTTACTTTTAGTCTGTCTGTGAGTGACGAGGCGTGCGAAGGAGAGCTGCTGCTTCCCCGCCACATGATGTACACATTCACTTTTCGAACTGCAGGTTCACCGGTCCTCGGTTTTGGTACGGTCAAAAGTCAATCAAGACCACTCACCTGAGGGCTGAATGTTCACAACAGTGCAATAAAATCTGTTAAACCTGAAGCTCACTGGAGAATAATGCACCTTAATGCTGCTCAGATAAATATGAGCCACATATTTAAAGGAAACTAACTTCTTCCATTTTTATCAGAGGAAAAAAAAGAAAATCGACTTTTTTGTGACAGCGATTTACGAGTTGAGTCACTTGGATTGTTGAGTCTTCAACGAATACCTGAATGAATAGCAATATTTTCAGATATTCCCACACACAATTGAGAAGAGAATTTGCTCATCCATACAGTACACTGCCATTTTGACTTCCCTAGAAAACTTGTACTTTATGCTTGTTCCAGACATCCTAGTGAGTAATCAGTGCAATTATTGATCTGCACAAAAGCCCTCAAGCGAATATTGAATGAGGCTTTAAGCTGAGGAAATAGCTCCAGCTCCTCAGCTCAGGATGGCCCTCATTGTACGCAGGAGGTGGTGAAATGCTGTTGAGGCGGACACAATATGAAACTAAGCCAGCTGCGGGTTGACGTCGTCCTCCGTGTGTTTGCGAGGAGGCGGCGGAGGTTCGTCCTCTCCCGTGTCTTGCTTGTCTCTCTCGGCCTCCACCCAGCTCTGCGGGAGGATCATCTTCTTGGGACCATGGGGTGGCGGACCCAGCAAGGCTTCAATGTCATCATAGTTCACCACTTCACGATCCAACAGTGAATTGGCCAGCTGGAAGTATAAAAAAAAACAAACAGACAAAAAAATTTCAATAGAGGAATTACTCGGCTCAATGAGCAAAAATCGTGAAAATTCATGATCAAAAGAATGAACTCCTGACCAATATCAGCTTGTCTCTGTTGTCCAGTAATAGCTTCTCTGTGTGCCTGTACGCCCGGGCTATTAACATCTTAGCTTCCTGAAAGAGCAGACAAATGAATACTTTAACAGCAGCAAGGACCAAACCCCCCCCCCCAAAAAAAATCAATGATACTCAAAGACTCATTATGTCAACATTCACAGCGAGCTAATTTAAGAACAGAGAGAACTGCTCCTATTCTAGGACTCACATGATCCATCTGCTGCTGCAGGCCCTGGCTAAAAGGACGACGTCCCACGGCGCCACGCTCCTCCGAGTCGGGAAAAGAGACCTGCCCGACGCTGTCACACATGCCATACTGCTTCACCATGGAGTACGCCACGCGGGTCACCTTACGCAAGTCATCTTGAGCACCTGAGGACGCAGATGAAATAGACTTTATTGTGTGTTTTCATGATGTAGCCCAGTTACAGCAAAGCTTTTTAGATGCTCCCCGAGTTCACGCTGCAGATTTTTCATTAAAGCATGGTCAAAGGTGAATGTTAAATATTCAGGGTGTTACCTGTTGTGACCTTGTTGAAGGTGATGGCCTCTGCGGCCCTTCCTCCCAGAGCCATGCACATCCGCTCAAACAGCTGCTCCTTTGTGAACAGGAACTGTTCACGGGGCAGAATCTGAGCAAATCCCAGGGCTGCATTTGTCCGAGGGGCAATGGACACCTTAAAAACACACGCACAATCCATAAGAGGCCGCATAGTGTGTTGTGGTTTGCACTTCCAACGCACAACTTCCCAGACTGTGTATTGGCACATGGTGTTACCTTCATGACGGCCTCGGTGTGCTCCAGAAGCCATCCCACCAAGGCGTGTCCAGACTCGTGAAAAGCAACCACCCTCTGCTCTTCTTTAGACAGGATTTTGTTTTTCTTTACACTTCCTGAAGACACACACACACACACACATACATACATACACCCGTCAAGTTATGCCCAGGTTGGACAGCTCAGATAAGGGACGTGTTTGTGTCTCTGTACCTGCGATCACTCTTTCCACTGCATACTCAAAGTTAAAGGTATCAATGGACTTGAACCCCTCTCTGGCCGCGTGGAGAGCCGCTTCGTTACAAATGTTTGCAATGTCCGCACCTGCAGAGACAAAGAGTTCCCGGCCACAACATGGGACTTTAGACATTTTATGAAGAATTTGCAGTTTGCTGCAAGGACGCGTCGGGACATTTGTTAATGAGCCTGCAGATGTTCACAAATTGACAATACACATGAGGACAGTATGATAAATCCACACGAACCACTGAAGCCTGGCGTGAGCTCAGCCAGACGCAGAGAGTAGAAATTAGCCGGCTGGGTCAGTTTCAAGATCTTCAGATGCTGCTCAAAGATTTCCTTCCTCTCCTGAAAATGAAATATACGACATGAACCTGACACACAGGTTACAATGTACTTGAGAACTTATGACAGGAGGGTGTACACATAAGCCAGTTTGAAGTTGTGACAAGCTGATATTACTCATAAAAGAATTGGAGTTTTAACTGACTTTAACTATTTACAGACCTTATTATAGAGATTTATTTTGATTTGCACTTTTCACAAGGTTAATTCACCATAACAACTTCAAGATACCATTCAATATCTGGCAGTTCTTCAACACCGCATGTTTTTGATCGTTCGACATGCAAGAAAATCTTCTTTTTACCTTAAATTTTTAGTAGATTTTGAGTTTTAAATGTCATAAAAGATTTAGTACAGAGGTATCAAACTCTATTTACTTCAACGGCCACATGCAGCCAAATTTGATCTCAACATGGACACACCAGTAAAAGACAGTATGCTACTTTAAATAAAAGCAACTCATAACTTTCCTCATATTTAGCCCAAAGATGCACAAATCCATTCTGAAAAATTATTTTTCACAAAACCCCCAAAAAACTCAAGGAAAATACAGCCACCAGCCATTTCAGATGGTCTACCACTTCAAATAAAGGTCAGTCAGCACACCAGCCAATCACAGGGCAGGATCTCAATGTAACAAAAGCAACAATTCAATATCACCCCATTTTCAACTTGAACAGCAAAATATAGTGAAATATTCAAAAATTTTGCCATCCGTGGCTTCGTCCTGGATCAGTCCAGTGGACAAATTAGGAACAGAAATGACTTTTATTGAACATTTTTAAGGAAGAGGTTGATATCAATCTACCTATATATCAGCAAATATTACAGACCACATCTGAAATGACCCTGCCTGCACTATTTCACACTTATTTTACTCCCACTCGCATTATTTATTCCAGTTTTGGACCACAGGAGCTATGCTTAACACCCCTTGTCTAGGAGATATGATTATGGGAGGAATAGAAATGCTGTCACGTTATTCAATCGTACATTTGCATTGTGATTTAAACCGCTCACATTTCCTAAAACCAAGGCAATAAAAGCCAAGTATTACAAGTGCTCAGGACTACCTGCAGCGTGGGCAGGTCGATAAAGATGTGCCTGTCCAGTCTGCCAGGTCTCATGAGAGCGTTGTCTAAGATATCTGCTCTATTAGTGGAAGCCAGGACGATAACATGGTCTGTTGTGCCCATTCCTGCAAAAAAAAAAAAAAGGTCAAAACATCACTCATTCAAAACGTCTGGCGATTCAACAAACCGCTCTGAGCGCACAATTGTTCCACTCACCGTCCATTTCCACCAGCAGCTGGTTGAGAGTCTGCTCCTCCTCAGTGTTTGAGAAGCCCGACATGTTTGTGGAGCGCTTCTTCCCCACAGCGTCAATCTCATCGATGTAGACGATGCAGGGCGCCCGGGCACGAGCCTCCTTGAACAGACTCCTGACGCGGGCCGCACCAAGGCCTGCACACCATCACAACACAGGTCGCGTTAAACCAGAGGAGCAGCAGGACAACAGCCTCGAGTACAAGAGATGAGCAACTTTACTCATTGTGAGGGACACAAAAGCTTCACCCTCACCTCCCGATGATCAAAGAGTGACTGGATGGTTGGTTAACTCAAAAATGTGTGGATGGATTTTCATAGACATTGTCAGATAATAGCACAAGACAGAGAGAATGATTCCCTTTGTTGCATGTGAAACTGGCTAAATGCCACCGCCACTTTGCTTGTACATACCTCCAATGACCTCCACAAACTCCGAGCCAGCCATAGCCAGGAAGGGCACCTGGGCCTCAGTAGCCACAGCCTTAGCCAACAACGTCTTCCCACACCCGGGGGGCCCGAGCAGCAATGAACCTTTGGGAACTTTGGCTCCCAGTTGGAGGTATCGTTCTGGATTCTGTCGACAGATGGTGGTAAATAACCAAAGTGCCTCTGCCGGAATCATTCTTGCAGTTATTAAACATTCATGTCTGAGATAGTTTGACAAGAGCAGACTCTGTTTTCTTACCTTGAGGTAGTCAACAAACTCCTTCACTTCCATTTTCGCCTCATGCATCCCTGCTACATCTTTGAAGCTCACTCCTTTGCCCGATTTGCCATCCACAATGGTAAACTTGGCCATCTTCAGCTGATTCTGTCGAGTTATGTTGTAACATTTAATGAGTAGCGCACCAGAGCTTCGAAATGCAATAACTGCACATGCTTATTGTTGTGTGCGTGTCTTCTGTGTGCCGCTCACAAAAGCACTGAAGCCGCCTTCTCTGCCTCCCATGCCTGCGAGTCGGAAGATGTACCAGAGAATAGCCACACCAATGGCCGCCATTCCCAAAGCATAGACAGCACTGTGATGAGAACAGACGGGACAGGAAGCGATGAATGACAAGAGAAGCTGCAATTTAGCTGCATGACTGTAAATGCAAATATAATTTTAAACAATACCCATAGCACCAGAACGCCATTATGGTACCATGCATGTTTACATCAGTTGATATATAAATTAAATTGCTCCCCAAAAAAAAGATCTGCTCTGCAACAAATGAATTAAAGCTTGACAATAAGCTTTAGTAAGGCACTTCACAGCTGAATTTTTTTTAAAAAATTTTAAGAATTAACCCTTGTGTGGCATTGGGGGAAAAAACGTCCACTTGGAGTAATTTTTCCTCTTAATTTGACTATAACTTTCACTGTATTGGCTCAAATGGCATGATTTTTGCTGAGGAAGCTTACTTTTACATGCAATTTAAAAATTTGATTTTAAATTTTTCCCTCGGTCAATAATGCACTGTCGGCAAAAAAACTTCCCTATGTGGCGTTGGTGGCTGTTTTCATCCACTAACTTTGACCCCTGTAAAAATATATCAGATAAATATTTCTTCAAAATTTTTTCACATAAATCTGTTAATCAACTTCAGTCCTGATCAAAACTACCAAATATTTAAAAAAAAAATTAAAAATGAACCCTTTAAATGCCCATTTAGAAGATGAAGGCACTGAAATGGGAAAAAATACACACAAAATGACTCATTTTCAAAATAAAATGTGATCGGATATTGGATTCTTTTTACATGTTATTACAGTCTTGGATATATCAAAGGTTAGTAATGTAATTATCTTTGAAGCATATTTAGTTTTTGTGCAAAATCAGTTTAAAAAAAAAACTCCCTGTTGTGGCGTTGGTGGCTGTTTTCATCCACTCACTTTACAGCTGTAAAAACATATCAGATAAATATTTTTTTTCCGATTTTTTTACATAAATCTGCTAATAAACCTCAGTCCTGATACCAAAAAGTATTACTTTTTTTAAATTAACCTTTTAAATGCCAATTTAGAAGATAAAGTCACGGATATGGGAAAAATACACATGAAATTACCCATTTTCAATATAAAGTGATTGAACATAGGAAATTCTTTATTTTTTTTATCTTACATTACAAACATTATGAACTTTTGTGCAGCAGCAGGGATTCAGTCCTTCCAGCAGGACTTGCAGCATGTGATCTGGTGCACTTTGCATGTGTGCCCTCCACAACGGCTGCATGTGTCCACTTCTTTTTCACCCTTTGCACAAGATGCAGGCCCCCCTCTTCCCTCCTGACCTGCTGGTGGCTGCTGATGGCTCTGGCTCTTCTTCTGGTTCTGCTGGGGCAGCTGCAGCAACCTGCATTTCTCACCAGTGCGGCAGTAACTGCTGCTCGAGGAAGAGCTCTCTCCTCAACACTGCTGGAGACACCAGAGCGTTGCCCAGCTCTTCTAAGAAAAGCCTCCTCTTGTAGTGTTTTCCCTCATTCCACGAGGGATCCACCGCCAGGAAGATAACCAATGCAATAGGCTGAGACCTCAACTATGTTGAACAATGACGCCTGGGGCCACTGATTGGTCTTCCTTTTGACGCTGTAGGTGCCGACAAGCTAAAAAGATAATCGAAGAAGAAAACAATAAGTCCTGATTTCAAAACGGGAAATAGCTGCACATGGCATATGGAAACTTCATCAAAACTAAAAAATATATATCTTTTACAAGCACAGAAATTCAGTAGAAAGCTAACAGCAATAGGATGCATGTGGTAAATATGTATTGGCACATACCTTATCTTGATTGTCAACCCCGTCTTTGCAGCGGTTGTAGGCGACGACAATCTGGCTTCTGCTTTGAGCCCTTCGTCAGCGCTGGCTCCTGGTGTCTTGTGCTCAGCAGGATGGCATTTCGGCCTTGTTTCAGAACATAGCTCACAGCTGTGGTGTTCTTGGTGAAGCCAGACACGGAGGAGAGAGCAGCTCCACCTTTCACCTGCACAAGGTTGGGTGGCAGCTCCGGCTTGTTCTTTCTCACAGTTCCAACCAAGGCCAATTTCCTCTTCAGGAGCTCCTGGGCAAGTGGGTAGGTGGTAAAAAAAGTCGAGGGTGGAGCAAAGTCAGCATCGGACTCTCCTGAGGTGGTGGTGTCTGAGGAGGATGACTCTTCACTCTCCATTATAAGATCCAGGGCCTCTCTTGCACTGAATTTCCTCTTCATGTTTCTCCTGCTCTTCTCACTAGCAAATGGCCAGCAGAACTTATGCACGCGCTGAAATAGACTTACCTTGTTTATGTTTATGTTTGGCCCAGGTCAACTCTGTGAAATCTGAGTGCCAAGGGACCTCTTCTCAAGATGAAAAGGCCACCTGGCCAGCACTTTGTTTTTGTTTACTCTATGTAGACTCTGTGTAGCTCCGAGAACTTGGGTGCATGTTTACATTTTTTAGCTATATCAAGGTCAGTGCACAAAGGTCTCACACACACACACACACACACACACACACACACACACACACACACACACACACACACACACACACACACACACACACACACACACACACACACACACACACACACACACACACACACACACACACACACAGAGACACACAGACAATGGGTGATTTTGTGTGTATTTTTCCCATATCAGTGCCTTTATCTTCTAAATTGGTATTTAAATGGTTCATTTAAAAAAACATAATAATTTTTGGTAGTTTTGATCAGGACTGAAGTTGATTAACAGATTTATGCAAAAAAAATGGAAAAAAAATATTTATCTGATGTATTTTTACAGCTGTAAAGTTAGTGGATGAAAACAGCCACCAATGCCACATAAGGGAGTTTTTTGGAAAATCAGATTTTGCACAAAAACTAAATATGCTTTAAAGATAATTACATTACTAATCTTTGACATAGCCAAGACTGTAATAACATGTAAAAAAGATCCAATATCCGATCACATTTTATATTGAAAATGAGTCATTTTGTGTGTATCTTTTCCCATTTCAGTGCCTTCATCTTCTAAATGGGCATTTAAAGGGTTAATTTTGAATTTATTTTTTTTAATATTTGGTAGTTTTGAGCAGGACTGAAGTTGATTAACAGATTTATGCAAAAAAATGTTGAAGAAATATTTATCTGATATATTTATATAGGGGTCAAAGTTAGTGGATGAAAACAGCCACCAACGCCACATAAGGGAGTTTTTTTGAAAATCTGATTTTGCACAAAAACTAAATATGCTTTAAAGATAATTACATTACTAATCTTTGACATAGCCAAGACTATAATAACATGTAAAAAAGATCCAATATCCGATCACATTTTATATTGAAAATGAGTCATTTTGTGTGTATTTTTTCCCATTTCAGTGCCTTCATCTTCTAAATGGGCATTTAAAGGGTTAATTTTGAATTTATTTATTTTAATATTTGGTAGTTTTGAGCAGGACTGAAGTTGATTAACAGATTTATTGAAAAATTTTTTGAAGAAATATTTATCTGATATATTTATATAGGGGTCAAAGTTAGTGGATGAAAACAGCCACCAACGCCACATAAGGAAGTTTTTTTGAAAATCTGATTTTGCACAAAAACTAAATATGCTTTAAAGATAATTACATTACTAACCTTTGACATAGCCAAGACTGTAATAACATGTAAAAGAATTCCGATGTCCGATCACATTTTATATAAAAAATAGATAATAATGCGTGTATTTTTCCCATATCAGTGCCTTTCTTTTCTAAATTGGCATTTAAAGGGTTAATTTTTACTATTTTTAAAAATAAATTTGGTAGTTTTGATTAGGACTGAGGTTGATTAACAGATTTATGCAAAAAAAATTTCCAAAATTTTTTTGCCAATATATTTTTACAGCAGTCAAAGTTAGTGGCTGAAAACAGCCACCAACGCCACATAAGGGAGTTTTTTGGAAAAGCTGATGCTGCACAAAAACTAAATATGCTTCAAAGTCAGTTGCATTACTAATCTTTGACATATCCAAGACCGTGATAACATGTAATACATTTCTTGTCTCTGATCATTTATTATATTGAAAAGAGGTAATTTTGTGTTTTTCCCCTCCCAAAATCAGTGACTTCATCTTCTTACTGGGCATTTAAAGGGTTAATTTTTACTATTTTTAAAAAAAAATTGGTAGTTTTGATCAGGACTGAGGTTGATTAACAGATTTATGCAAAAAAAATTTGAAAAAAATATTCTTCTGATATAATTTTACGGCTGTCAAAGTTAGTGGCTGAAAACAGCCACTAACGCCACATAAGGAAGTTTTTTTGAACGCCACACAAGGGTTAAATGTACGTTCATACTTTCCAAAGAATCCAGTGCGTTTGTAGGACACTGGAATTCTGTCCTTAGTGTCAATATTCAGCTCCTCTTCAGCAGCTCGGAGCTTCTCCTCAAACTTGTCAATGTTGGCAACCTGCATCCTGTACATGAGCGCCAGCCTCTGGAAACACAAGCGTAACACAAGAGTTCACGTTGGAGACGGATTCCACTTGCTTACGGGCGCTGTAAAGTCCAACCGCGTGACTGAGCAGCGGGTGCATCATGAAGCGACACAGAAAAGGTACTGGGTTTTCGAAAGCCAATTTGCTTCACAATGTGTAAAGAACATGCTGGGACTGGCTGAACACACATTTCTAAACAAGTATACATGGAGGTGGATGTGTATCCCTTGGAGATGATCAAATCCACCCCACCCCCCCCCAAAAAAAAAAGCTTGAAACATGCAAAAGCCAATGTTTTTTCATAAACTCCCAACACAACTTACCGGCCTGCCGAAGATCACTGCGCCAGGATGCAGGTAGATTTCTACAATGTCGCTCTCAGGAACGACCTGCACACGGGACACCTCTCCCTTGGCCAACATCTCGTGGACAAAGTCGTTCCAGGAGATGTTTCCTCCGCTGGTGTTGATGGAGTTCAAGAGGCTCATGATGAGCGCTATGATGAAGAGCGTGCGCAGGCGCTCCCGGTACATCTGATCCTCCTGCTCACGTCGCTTCTTCTCCTCTGAAAGTCGAAATAAAACGCAGACGGATGTGAAGACAGACAGATACTGAAAACAGACATAAATCTGAAGCAGCTTATGATTTACCTTCATCTTCTTCTGGAGTTTTTCCTTTTGGTCCATCACTTTTATCCTTTTGCTGCTTGGACTGAGACGTACTGAAAAAGTTCATCGACCCTGAAATCAAAGAATTTCTCAATATAAGTATTTGCATAGACAGTGGAAGTGTTCAATCACACTGAGGCCAAATGTGAGTTCACCTAGCAGGTTCACCAAACCCACGGGGTTCCTCAGCAGGTTGCTTCTGATCAACTCTTTACTCAGGCCGAGCAGGCCCGGACTCAAAGGTCTGTGCAGGAGACTCTGAAACATAGAGACAAGAATTATGTTGGCTGTAGATCTGGCTTCATCGCCCTGCGGGTTTGTTTTACGCTATTTTCAAACCTGACGGGTTATGACAGAGAGGAACACCTGTTAGACGTTTCTTGATGATAAAATAACCCCATCTTTCAGATCAAACTGTTTAATTTTATGTTTGTATTTTATATCCTCCCTTGTCCATGTGAAGCAAGTAAAAACCACGTGAGAAAGAAACTGATTAGAATTATTCACATTACTGTAATTAAGTCGATTCAATTCAGTACAGTCTTTCTGTATTATTCTTATTTGTAGTAAAAATGTAATTGCTTATGTCACTATATTGCAATAAGAGTGTTGTAAGTTGTGCTGAATGAAAAATCATTTGCGAGATCGTACCAATTCCAAAAATTTGCAAACAAGAACAATGCAATTATTATTTGAGACACGCACCAAAAATATAGTGTTAATAAACTACTCTTCTCTCTTCATTGAAATGTCAAACCCATTAATGTTCTCTGCAGTTAATTCAACATTTCGAAGTGAGTGTGAAGCACCCTGAGATGTCATTAAAGTCAAATAAAAACATGTGGGCTGCATAAAGTGGGGCTTTTTTTTTTTTTAGTATTCTCATCTCAAAATCAGAAGATCATGGGTTAATATACCGGCTGAGTTTGTCTGTATGGAGTTTGCATGTTCTGTCCCATGTGTACATGGGTTTCCTACCAGGCACTCTGGTTTCCTGGCTCCAACAATCCAAACACATGCATGGACGATTGGTTGTCTTTCTCTGTGTTTGTCCTGTGATGGACTGGAAACCTGCTTTTACCCATGGATGGATGGATGGATGGATGGATGGATGGATGGATGGATGGATGGATGGATGGATGGATGGATGGATAAAAACGTTTTCCATCGTATCCAGTGAACTCATTGATCAGTACAACAGAGTGCGAGTCTCGATCTTACCTCGATCAGTTTGTGCGGGACCCCATCGCGCCTGTTGTGCACATTTCTGACACAGACTCTGGATGTCAGATCTTTGACAAAGAGTCTGGATGTCAGATCTCTGACACAGATTCTGGACGTGTGTCTCTCTGCTAACACTTGACAGCTCCTCCTGGAAAGTGTCCACAACAAACCCCTGCTCTGCTTCCCACAAACACCGCCGCTGTGCGACAGTAACAACGCAGACATAGCGTCGGATTGAATTCAAATGCAAGCTTAGACAGACGGTTGCGGCTCCATGGCTCTCACTCCCCTCCCCGGATCTGGGTTTTATAAACTTGTTTGTCCTCCTCTCACTCGGCGATCGGCTCAGCTAGCTTGCTAGCTAGCTCCGTTATTCAACCGTGCAGCGAGCTCGTCCGTCAGCCGGGTTGCCATGTCTGAAAGACCAGGCACAATAACAAACATGCTCGGTGTGAGAGAGAAACAAAAAATTTAAGAAAAGTACATAGAAGCATCAACATAATAACTTAAATTCAAATAAAAAGATTACACATCAAATTTAATCAGATTCTTCACTTAAGGCTTTTATTTTCACAGATTTAGTGTTTGTGCAGTATCTAATTGAGTCTGTGTAATGTTAGGTTTTTGCAGATTTGCTGGATTGTAAATGGCATTTCGCTCAAAGACAAATAAAATAAATGACAAACATTGTGTTCACAGGCACATCATCAAAAACACTGAACAAAATTAATTGTATTTTGAGAATGAGTTCAGTGTCTATTTTTCTGTTTAATAAAAGAGTAGGGTAATTCCAAAATATCTGACACACACTATGATTTTTAAAATCTTAACAGATCAAGAGACAACAATACGGAAGAGTATTCTGTGTGGTGACAGAATGAATATAAAGGGTCAACATTAAGCATTTATAACAGTTAATGGGGTGGCAATATTTCCTAAGATACCTCTCACACCTTATTTGAGGTATAGAAGTTCTTTATTATTATTATTTTTATTGTTGTTGTCGTAGTTGTTATTACAGCTGCAACTGTCTCAGAACTTTGCTTGTTCTGAGACAGTTGCAGCTGTGTTGCTTGAATCAAATTTGTCTATATAGTAACACATTTAAATGTTTTTTGATGATAAGTTCAGAGTGGCATTTCAAAGGTTGGAATCTTTATCCACGGGTATCATATTATATTAACCCACAACACTTCAAAAGCAAGCCAATCCGCGGAAAACCACGGAGCTGGCAACCCTTTTGGTCTGCCGGAAACATTGCGTTCATTTGTTGCAGGGTCTTTTTTTGCACGTAAACAAGCAGCAATATATTTGTGTTCTCTCTTCATTCTTAAAGCCAATGGCTATTTATGTTCATCAGATACATTTTATTTACGCACCGGATATTTTGTAAAACGGATGATACTGTTACTATTATTGTTGATATTGTTTAACTTTGAACTCCACATTTCCGTGTTGATGTTAAAGGTCCTGAAAGCTGCGTACGAATTTGCGCAGGATTTATGCAATACAACGTAAGACACACGCCTTCTGACAACGTTTCTGTTAAACTCAGTGAACTCGCTGCACCGACTACAAAGTCAAATTATGCACTCTCTCAAGCCTACATGCAGCAAGGAAACCATTATGTGTTTATATACTTGCCCTCGTGATGGCAATGATTATTTAGCAGCCACTTTATTAGGTACACACGTGCAAGTCTAATATGATCCTCTACAACAGCTCAGCAATACAATCCGTCTTTGCAGCGGTAACTCGGCAATATTTGCGGTTGTCAGATGGGTTTATTTAATTAAATAACCAGGAATCAAAAATTAAAAGAAATGAAATACCTGTCTCTGCCACATTACATATCTCTGCGGATCATTCCACAAATACATGACAATTTGGTGTTAAATTATTTCTAAAATAATCCAGCAAACACAAATGTCCCTACTTTTTGTGCATGGTTTGTATGAGAATGTGTTTTAATCAGTAATGTGCAGTGAGAAGTGTTTCTATTTGGCTAGTCTTCGTGTGCATGCTGATGGGTTGGCCAATCTATTAGAAACCTGTCATTGTATTTACTTCCAGCTCTTCCACTGACATATATGAACGCTCATTTAAAGTGGAAAGCTCTCAGATGGCCAATAACCAAAGAAGACCCTATTAAATGTGTGATAGCAGGATTTACAACAGAGATGGTGTACGTAACTACGCAGTTGAGGTATATTGTGTTTCAAGTGAAGTGGTTGGTGAGTGTTTAATGCAATGTAGTTAAGGGAAAATGCATACGCAGCTTAATTTACCTACTGCACTTGTAAATTGAATTTAAATGAAAGAAGTTAGAAAGCAGCAATCATAAAAATCCAGTTGTAATGAGTGTAGACTCTCCCGCCCAGCATAATGAGAATTAGAACACAGAAATTATCCTTCAGATTTTGTTTTTGTATACAGCACACAATCAAATCTACCGACACTCCAAATTATCCGAAATCTTTGATAACTTGCATTAGATATGTGGAATATTTTTTTCCAGCAGATGGCGCTATATATTTACTTTATTGAGGGAAGTGTTCGTTTCAGTAGATCTGTTTTCATTTTGACAAATAATACACTTGAGCACACGTTATTTAGTCTGGGACAGAAAGTCGTGGTACTATCAGACATGGGCCAGCAGACTGCAGTTTATCGGCAAACTGATCCTTCCTTCATCAGAATAAACGCACCGTCAGTCTTTCACATCACCGCGGATGTTGTTAATGATCGCCATTGTAAAAATCGACGTGTACAGGTCAACATGAATGGCACACCAAACCAGCCAATTACAATAGGGACGTTTTATTTTCCTCCAATAGAATCCTCCGTATCATTCACTGGCGTTTCAGTTTGACCGAGGGTGCGTCAGATTTTTACACCGGCACGCTCCGTTTACCACCCTGCGCAGTGTCGTCTGAGCCATTTCCTGAATTTCAGTTCTGACCAATACTTTGAAAACACAAAAGTATCCGTTGACTAACGTCCAAGCATGTGATCAAAACGAAAACCCACCGATACGCGTACATTCACGAAGATGTACAAACTCCGAAGACGAATTATATATTTCGCACGGATTCCGTAATTGACAACTTTCGGAAATGCGCACACATTTGGTGTAGATTCGTGTTGTACACTGTAATTCACATTTAAAATCAATTCTGACACGTCTAAACCTATAAACTTTATGCTGAAATAAACAAAGTTGAACGTCTTCACCAACGTACTAAACGAGCGCGTCCATCCCCCGTACTCCATTTCCTTTTCTTGGTCCTCCAACTATATAATGGAGTGTGGTCTCTGCTTGTGAAACTGTGACATGTGAACCGCCACGTTGGCGCTTTGGTAACGCGGATTCTAACGCGGAAGTAGGCTATGAGGAGGATCCAAAATGGCGTCAGTTTCATCCTGCACGGAAAGCGCCTCCGCCCACAGCACCGCGGCCAATGAGAAAGGTCGTTTCATTCCGGACGCGTTTCCGTCCCGATCGTCCACACAGCGAAGTCAAAGGCCGCTCGAAAACCGCTCGAATGGGTTGGCAGAGAGGATTAAACCGAAACAACAGAATACTCTTTTGATAATTTACGCTTGCGGAAGCGAGTCTGCCGTTTGAATAATGGACTGTTTACGGTTCGTAGTGCGCGCTGAAGGTGAATCAGCTCGGCTGTGAACACGTTCTCGTGGATATTTGTTTTCTCTTTGGACGTCTGTTTGTCGGTGTGCACGGTTGTCACAAGCTAACGCTGCTAGCCTCCGCTCCACCGAGTTGCTTATGAGCTGCGATGGTCGTCGCGGGTTTATGCGGATGTCTCCGGACCCATCTGTTTTGAACCGACGGCAACAAATGGGACCATCCAGCATCGGCCGAAACTACCGCGGCGTAGATTAACACGCTCATAATTCAGTTGTAAATACAAAACAAACCGTGGGAACTCAAACAGGTAAGACCGATTTTACACTTTATCCTGCGAAGCAAACAATAACAACAAACGGGCTGTTGCTGCCCGTGGACCTCACTCTGTTGTGTCCTGCGACAACGATCAGCAAGCAACATCGACTGATATTATGGTTTAACTGAAAACAAAATACACGATGTGGCCTCATGTTTGCATAATTCGCACGTTTACAGTAAAAAAAAAAAAAAAAAATACTTCGCAGCCTTAGCTGGAGTTTATAGTATCTTGTTTTTGTTTTTTTGTTTGTTTGTTTTTTTGAATGGTCAGAAATCTGGATGTGGTTGTGATGGGGAATCAACATACGGGGGCTGGCACTGTCAGTGTTTTGATGTTTTAGGGTTGGATTAAATAATTTCATAGCCAGTTGTTGCATCGATGTCACACCCCCTAAAGTCTGCAATTGAACAAACTGTTGTGCATGTGTTGTGGAAGGTGAAAACAACACTGCCCATCGACACTAATCTCGTTAATTAGGGATAGTCCTGTATTCCTGGTTGTAATCAAGATATGCACCTCGTGCACCATTAACCTCTCCATGTTGTGTTGTTTATAAATGACACAGTGGCAGTTGATTCAAAGCATCGCCAGTGTACCTGCTTTTCCTGCTGAGGTGTGCACAGCATCACCAATTCGTAGCATGCAACACTGTGTCGTATCTGTTTGCTGGTGCCCTGAAGCAAAATGGATGTGCCAGATACATGCCTGTTAAGGACGACAGTGACTTGAAATTATTGCAGCAAATTCAAGATGATGCATATGTTGAGTGATTTAGCCCACAGGCTCTCCCAGACTCACCAGTAAGTGTATGTAGGCAGTGAGCAGCCCAACAGTGGGGCATATAGATGGATAACATCCCAGTTGGCTGAGCTGGCTCAGTGGAATGTGTGGCTTTCTATACTAATAACATGCGAAAGAGGGGCACAACATGGTGGGATTTGAGATAAGCTGTAGGTGAATGGGAATATGGAGGAGAAATCCTTGCCTCTTTGGTGCAGTACCAGCGCTGAGGAAAACACTGCAGTGCCGCTGGTGGTGTTTTCCACCAAGATACTGAGAGTGTTTCAGCTTGTTGGGGCGTTCGTGTTGACTACACTGCAGAGGCAGTGATGCATATCTCTTGTCTCCCTGGAGCATGCATAGGTCTCGTTTGCCTCGAATCAAACTGTTTCAGATGTCCTTTTCTGTTGTACTTCAGTACTTTGATGCAAGCAATTTCAGGTGTATTCTATGGACTTGGAGACATGTAAACACATTTTTATCTTTAGTGCAATACTGTGTTTACATTGCGATATGACCCAAATAAGGAGTGAAAATCTCCCTTGAATAAAGATACGTTGTCATAAATGCTCTATCATATGTTCTAATCTCATTTTTATTGCTGAAATTTGAGTGAAGTCTAAATATATCAGGTGGTTAGAGCTTGTAATTTTCCTTCAAGATGCTTCTTGACTCTTGTGACCTAAATATCCCATCCGGTTCCCATTATTGATGGCTGCATTTTTGCCCCCTGTTCCTATAAGTGGTACCAGAAAATCAAGATATGTCCTCTGTCTGCAACAGGAAATGGAGTTTGGCTGGGTTAGAAAGGTCATGAGCTCGGGAAAGAGAAGCAGGCAGGCTTTTTTTTTATTTTCTCTTTCAACAGTGGGTCTTGAGTCTCAGAACTCTTTGGTTTCAGTTGATAGCCATTTTATCCAGGTTTGGGAAAGTTGCGAGGTGCCGAGAATGTCAGGGTGTTGTTGTGTTGCGATAGAGCAAATACTCTTCAGAGTCTCGGCTTCTGCTTCACACTTTCATGCCTATTTGGAAGCTGTTGTTTGATTGCCGAGTGTCTTATTGTACTGTTCAATGTGCTCAGGTCTGAGGTGGAAGCAAGGCCAGGTCTGTGCGTCACGACAGAAACACAACTGAATTTAAATTGTTGTAATGAGACCGTCATGGCTGCAGTGTTTGGGTAGCTCGACAGTTGCTGTTGCAGAAGACATAAAGATTGTTATTATGGCCGTGGTGTTGAATGACAATCTGTCAGAATCAGTGAGTCACTTTCTCTGGACAGACATTGATGTGAAACTGGTGAGGCCAGATTTTAAAAAAGCGGAGTACACTGCAGCTGCAGCACAATAGAGTTTCGTCTCCAGACTATGAAGTATGAAGAAGTACCGAGTATTTAGTTTTTTTGGGTATTGCTGTGATTCATTGTTTGGATTTTCATGTTGGCAAAGTACCAGTTGTTTACAGTCCTGCACCATAGCCAGAAGGTCGTTGGTTCACATCTACTCTGAGCCAGGTCACTCTCAGTGACGGTCGCATGTTCTTGTTGCGCGTGCATACAATGTCTACACTGAAATAGTCTCAGTTGTATCCACATTCGTTTTTGTTTTACCGTATGTGGGTTCTCTCCACACAAAGCCAGTATTTATGGAAAGTGGAAACACTTCTTTTTGAGAGTGGATGGATCTGACAATGCTGGCGTCGTTTTGTGTGGACGTTTTACAAATCTAATTTGATGAAATGGTGACCGTGGACTTGATACTGCAGTGTAAAAGATGGATTAATGTTTGTTGGGACTTCTGTGAAGCAGGCCTGCCAGCGTGTCTCTTTGGATATGACTACATTGACTTGGTGGGGTAGTTCCTGGCTCCTGGCACCAGCAGAATGTGTTGAAATCCAATTGTTATTCCAAATTATGTATTTAAGGAGGGATGGCAACACTTCCATCATTAATTCAGGGGATTTTGTCACTTTATAATCTCATTATCTTTTCACGTTTTGGGGATTTAGAGGAACTATTGCATCACCTCAACAATCTGCCACTATATTTAGAACGATGTGCATGATTGATGCACTCAGAATGTTGCTTTCTCAGGAAATGGCCTGTCTAAGGGATGCTCTTCAGAAGTCAAAATATAGCACATTGCTATTTTTTTCTCAGACGTAAGCTGTAAACACGGGTACCTGTCAGACAATGCTGAAGGGAGAGGCTGGTTCCAACAAATAAAGGATGTCACGGATTGTAGCTTCCCAATAGAATAAACATTTGGGAATGACATCGCAACAGCAACGTGGCCCAACTCTGCATTCCCCTGTTTGCACATGCATGCTTTGATTGGTGCTTGGCACCTTAATTGTTTGCCAAGTGGAAGTTTTGAACAGGCAAACCACCAAAATTAGCAATATTAGAATAAAAAAAAAAATATTTCCCAAGGAAACAACTGCAGATAGACACCACCTGTCACAGGTTGTAGATATTTGTTACGTCTCCCAGCTCCGTCACTCACATTTTTGCATGTTTAAGCTGCAAATGCTTTAGGTTTATTGACATTGTAAACATTCCCATCTAAGTGCGTGGTTGATTAGCGGAGGATTCTCTTTGAAAAGATAACATTATAAACATAAATAGTTGATTGTTCACGTCTCCTTTCCTTCGCAGCGCAACATCTAACATGTGTATGTTACTCATAATAGCACATGTTTTTACTGTGGAGCCTCAGTTTGTGTGTGTGTTGAGCAGAAAATATAATATTGCACTAAAGCAAAACCCTGTACTTGTGTCTATGTATAGATGGTTGTTACGTTGAAAACTGGTGGCACCTTTTCTGCTCACATGCCCCCTTATAAGATGGATTATATAATAGTTAAATTGTGTAGGTGGCTGGCTGGCACAGTATGCAGTACAATTTGCAGTTAATTTCTTGAATGCTTCTGTGAAATAATCTTTTGAATTTCAAATGCTGGAATAAAACAGGTAGTTGTAAGAGGGGGGGGGAGAAAAGCTTTTAGCTGCAACTCCTACACCCACTCTCTGCCTGTCTTCTATGTGTGCAAGCTCTCCCTTCCCCCTCTTGTACTGACAGTGTGGTCCTGTTAGGTAAACAAGCATGGCTACTCCTATTTCTTGCCTCTTTCTGTCTGTCCCTGCCTTTCCTTTTCACTGGGACGAGGTATCTGCCTTCATCCCTGTTCGAGTTGTGTAAATCTTTTATAGCCGCCGTTCTACCAGCACCATCTCGGCGGATACTCAAATGGCATCTGAAGCCCTTTGAAATTCAGCCTAGTCCTTTGCCCCCTCCTCTATCCTTGAAGCAAAATGGAACAAAATGGCGGGCTCCAATCCTGCTGTTTCCCCCAGGAACTGTCGAGCCTCGTTTCAGGGTTTGGGAGGTCCTGGTAGCTGATGGTGCCTTTAACTCATGTTACGTTCTGCTTACTTGCGAGTCTTCCGCTGCACCCCTCCTGATAATATTTTCTCTTCCCCGAGTCTCTTCGACATCAAAGGCAAAGGTTCTCCACTCTGGCATGCTGCTGCTTCACCACAAATGTGCTTTTTACAGACTTGGCTTTTGATCCCTCTGATCGAAGCTCAGAAAAGGAACAATTTGCACTCTTATTTCATCGGGGGGGGGTGGGGACTCACTGATGTGCTTAATTATTTTTTCAAGCATGCTGAAAATATCTCAAATGTGTATCACGCTGTAGTCTCATCTTGGGATTTGACATGTTTTTGCAACTCTGGCATTCATTTGTAACACAGACTGGTCTGCAATTGCCTTCTGGCAGAGAGATGCCATGATAGGCCTCCAAGGCACCGTTCAGTTCCACTCTCGGTTTGGTTCCAGACAACTTCAAATGAAGTGAGTCTCAATGCATTTGATGCAGAGATATCCTACAATGCACATGCAGGAAGTTCATGTTTTCGATGCTTAATGTTTTTGTTTTTTGTTTAATATTTCTCTCCGTCTTCAATGTACTGTGGAAAATTCAAAACTGGGTCAAAGTTTTATCTTGATGAAGAGTCACAATGGACAACAAAATAAGCAGGGTTTCATTTGTGCGTCCAAGCTCGATGAACCCAAGTAGGTAACACTATTTGACCATTCTTTTGATCTATCATACAATTGTGGTATTGGACGTGTTCTGAGATTAGTCGATCAGGTTCTGGACAGTGGATACACTCTGTCATGTGTCCCTTTGGGCACCAATGTCCTGGTCTGTTAATCCCGTCGCTGACATGCAAGGAAAATGACAGGCCAGCTTGCCTGGACTACCTTCCCTGTTTCAGCTTTATATAAAAAAAAAAAAAAAACTTTTGGATTGTCTAAATTAAGTCATGAATCCTCTGAAAGCTATGTATCAAAGTTTTTTTTTTTTTTTTTAAATGTGCCACCTCAACATGTATAGGACCTGTTTTTCACAGTTAAAGCTTTGCCTTTTTAAGAGTATCCTCTTCAGTCTTGCAGTGTGAACTAGCTACAGGCTGAGATGTGGCTGTTTATTTTCAGTTAGTCAAACGTTTCCTGCAGTGCCTAGTACTGCCCTGTACTGAAGGGTGTATATTTCAAAACTGCATCAGTACTGAAGTAATTTTGCTGGAGATCTGGAGCTGGGTTTGGCCGGCCTTCAATATATCTTTGCAATAATGTTCAGCACTCTTGTCCACATTACTGATAAAGAACTGAGGTAACCTTGTGGTTGTTGTGCGGTCAAATTACTCACGGTTGCAGCGTCAGGCAACTTTTTCTACATGACGTCTTGACAGAAGAATGTCGTCAATTTGATAAACGGTGCAAGTGATAGTAGTTTTGTCTTGTGTATTGCAGTGTCTTGACGGGCTTTTGTGATTGGTCAAGAACAAAGCTTTGGTATTGTGAGGTGAAATAAGATATTCTATGGATTTAGTAGTGAGATACTTCATGCTGACCATAGATATATTCAGGTGTACACAGCTCTGTCAATGCTTCGGTCACTTTCGCCCCCCCCCCCCCCCCCCCCCCCCCCCCGCTGTTCTCTTCATGGTGGGAAAAAGCCATAAACTGAGACGGGAGCAAGGGTCCGAGGGCAAAATGTTGCACGGGGGGGAAGGGTAGGGGTGGTGTGGCCTGGCTGAATCTCAATCACGGCGGCCCTTCAGCAGGGCTTGCCTTTTGATGGGCCAGCTGCAGCCATTCATCCACCCATTTACATTGAAATGCAACAACAGGAAGGGGGGAGGGGACAACTGTGGGGAGATGGGCCTCTGCGCTTGTGCGAGTGGGATGTGAATGAGAAGTAAAGGCATACCTAAATACCAAAGAGAGGAGGTCTGCCTGTCGGGGCCCATGCCCCTGCTCACAAATACATGCAGCCATACTTTGTTTTCCCCCCAGCATGCTGTGGGGCCGTATACTTAACACAAAGGATCTAAGCACCCTTTTTGACCAGTACATGCATTTTCACCACTCAGCTATTTTCTGTCTTTACAGCCAGGCTGGTGGCTGTAAAGAGGTTGTGATTCATTCAACTGTCTGTTGTAGCAGCAACACTATTGTCAGTGGGTTTTTTTTTTTGTACTTTCTTTTCTTGGTATTTTGGGGGCATTTCCCTTCATACGGTTGGATTTCTTGTGTCTTATTTTGTTCAGGTTTCTTTAGGGATCTATTTTGGCTGTGGAGTTCCTTTGCTCTGTTTCCTGGCTTGGTGTAATGGAGGTCATACAGTGCTATTGGTAGAAGAAACCGGTTCTGTAACTCATTAGGGGCTTCAGACACAAACTGCACTTGAGGCAAATGAGGCCAGTGTGTCATTTTTTCTGAGTTCATCTGGCTTTCCAGGATAAATTAAGTGTCTTAGAGGTGTGCCTGTGACAGTGATTGAAAGGCGTTTTTGGGAACGTGTCGAAGTTCAGAAGTGAACATCCCTTCAAATACTCTCCTCAGTCATTTCCATGAGACTTCCATGTGCCTACACCCACTGCGCCGTGGGAGAAAGCTAAAATCTGAATGAACATTTGCAACTCATGAAGAAATGTCACGCAAGTTACAGCATTGTCAAATCACGAGTTCACAAATAAGTTTGGATTTCATGAATTGGAAAGAATACTCATTTCTCAACATGGGTACATGCCAAATTTCTGAATATTCACTTGACATTTCTAGCTCACCCCTTTTTCCTTTTACACATTTTGCAATTGTCCAGACAGTATAAAATACCCTTGGAGCAAACTTTGTCAGACAGATTCTCCAAAAAGCACATCAAACAACAGTTTCTGATAAGCCAACATCATTCACAAAGTAAACAAACACACTGCTGAATATGTCCGCCGCTGGAAACGAAAATACAATTGTGCCTGGAGTTGATTTTTCCGTGGTGAAAGTTGTTTTAAAAACAAAATCGGACATTGTTCAAACTAAATCCAAATATGAAACTGATCTCACCAGAGAGAAAACCTGAGCTGTATTGGTACTTTCCTTGGTTGAGACCAGGGCTGGGGAATCCTGGTCCCCCAAGGCTCCATTCCTGCATCTGTCCTTACTTTAACACACCTGATCGTAATGATTGGCTCATTGTCAGACTTTCTTCTGAGCTTAATCATGATTCATTCCATCAAATTCAGGTCTTTTGGAGCAAAGGAACATTGAAGAAAAAACATGCAGGACTGTAGCTTTCCAGGACCAGGTATCCCCATCTATGGTTTAGACCAACTGGAATTTTGCTGAGCTTGCTTTATGTTCACACTTACATTTTTAACATTCAACTGAAAGATGTAACTTGAGGATAAAGTAGATGCTTTCACCGTTTTGCATATATTCCTAATGTGCTGGCTTGAACTGCTCTCGGTGGAATAATAAGGTGAGCGCTCTTGGCCATTTGCGTTCTGTTTGATTACAGCACAGGGCATTCTGAAGGAAGGGGGACACACGTGATGTGAACCGAAGACACACCACACCAAAAAGATAACGATCCATCTACAAGTGCTCGACGCTGCCATCAAGCTGTCAGAGGGATTTTAAATTCTGCATCTCAAATGGTTTAGATAACAGCCCGGACGAGGGCTCACAAGGAGCAGGGGGATGCAGAGCATGAAAGTGACACTTGGTTAGACTCGATGCATTGTTTTTATTTAATTGAATAAAATCTTGTTTTTCCAGGAATACCACTTTGAGTTTAAGTAAATGTATTTTGCAAGAGTGTTGTGATCAAGATCAGCTGGTGGTTTTTAATCTTCATTTTAAAGCACAAAAATAATATCTTCATAAAGATGTGGAAGCTGCGGATGTGGTACTTACCTTGTTACAACTGGGGATATTACATATTTTAGAATTTAGCCTTACTGTGGATTTTTTACACACCACTGGAATCTGGAGGGTTAATAATGATTCAAATACAATTTGGACGTTACAAACAATTTCTAAATGGGGCAGTTAGTCATCTGGATATGTTTGTTGTTGGCCTGAAGAGGAGTTCAGCATTATGCTGTTGGTTGTTGTCCTTTTTGGAATCTTAAGTGATAGGGGAAATTATTATTTCTTAAGTTATATGGTGTGAGATAAACAAGAAATGTGTGTGTGATGACCAGTATCTGGCGAGAAGCGAGGGTAGGAGGATAAATAAAAAAAACACTGTCACCTTCTGCGATTTGCAGTATTACAAAATCTTCCATTCTCCACATGACTGCCGCTGAGGCTTTGGTTTATTATTGTTAATATGTCCAGAAGGTATGCATTCATCATGAGCAAGAAAAAAATAAGCAGAAAAAGAAGGGGGAGGGAGGTAAACTGTTGTTCTAGAGACTTACTATATTTATGATAATTGCACTGTAAAATGAAGCAGAATTCTGGTTAATTACCCCGCCTGCACTGAGATATCAGCAACATGCAAGTGTGCCTTTTGATATATAATCGAACCACGGGTTCATGTTCGCTTAAACTCTGTATTGACACGTAAAACCAGCGATAACGGAGCCAGGGGGTGCCTTTCAAATGTTAATATGTACAGTACCAATATCGTGTTTTTCCACGGTGGTTTCTTGGTGTGTTCTTGCATTCATAACCCAGAGATTACAAACATAACCATGGCAGCACACAAAGCTTCCACATCTGAGGGAAAACCAAAGAAAACGTGGCCACTTCTCTGGAAAATGATCAAGCTCACAGATGAGATGTGAATTTTAACATTCCTTTTTGTAAAGCACAACATTTATTTGAGGTAAAACAGGTCTTCAGTGTGGTTGGGAGAGAAATTCAACTCGTGAAGAGCACTCAGTCATGTTTTGACCGTTAACTTTACCTTGCAGTTGGTTAGTCTCTGCCTTCTTGTCTTTCTAGTGTTTAAAGGATTTTGCTGTTTGCCATCACAAACCCCATCATTTAATCCCGTTTTTATTATTCCTCAAACAGCTGTTAGTGTGTTACTTTTCAAGAAACAGCCATGTGTGATCAAGTTGAACCTTAACAAGCTCAAACCTGTTACTGTATTCCACAAGAGCTCCGTAAGCCACAGAGGAGACTCTGTGTTACTGTTCAACATTCCTTGAAAATTGCAAAAGAAATACTTGTTTACCTAATATGTATGCACAGTCATTTCACTGTTTCGGTGAATGAAATTGTTTGCAGCCATGTTGACTGTTATCCAATCAAACCCTGTGCACAAAGAGATGCTTGTCTCGCATTAATGCTGTGTAATTAACGTTTAAAAATGTTGTGCTGCACAGAAGCAAACTCCAGAAATGGTGTGTGAAGACAGCTTGTTAAGCTCTGCTTACCTGAGGCCCCTAGGTCTCAAATACAATGACAATAATCATTTGCATAGTGTTGGTGTTGTTGTTGTTGTTGGAAATGGCTAATTGGTAACACTTGAATTCTGGTTTACTTTCTCTTTCTGAAGCTGTTGGTGATAATAGATGAAATAGAAGATCCCATTACGTAAAGGGAATAGCTGCATTTATTTTCACTGATGATTAAGTTATGATTAAGAATCCAATGATTTTTTTTTAGTTTAGTATTAAGAATTAAGACGTTTTTTTGGGTGGGTGGGGTGGTACAATTTGTTTGCAGAATTCTCGCGAATAGTGATGTTTCTGGTGACAATATTTTTGTCTTTAGAGTAAACAATCAAAACTTAGAACAATTTATAGTCAGGTAATTTATACATTCTGCCAAAACGTATTGTGTGTCTAGAGACCATTTGAAACTTTAATAACATGACCAACTATATTGGCTGTATATGAGCTATGGTGTCCTTTTCCCCATGCAACACCCGTGGGTTCGGCTCAACATATTCTATTAAGTTTTTACAGCCTCTACCTTTAACCAAGTGAAGTGGAAGCAGATCTTGATAAGACTCGTCTTATCTTCTCTGACCAGGCCCGATCGCATCGTCGCTGGGTAAACAATATTGAATTGTGCCAAGTATGGTTAGCATCGCGAGAGCACCAGCAGCTATGAACAGCTGACTCTTGTATAAATTCTTTGAAACCACATCATTTTGCATTTGGACATCTCTTTAGCTTCCAACCACGCAGTTTAAAAACCGCCATATTTTCGGGCTGTGGGTACTGTAAATCCTATCATTGCTACATAGCCTCATGTATTTGACTAGAACACTAATTGGTCCAAGGCCACGTTTACACCTACCCAGGTATTTAAAAAAAAAACTTTGATATTTCTCTTTGTTTGGGCTGTGCATTTACACATAAATGCAGGGATACTCGCCACAAACGGTGATTCCTGAAAACTCTGACCACAGTGGAGATTTGGATAAACTGTGTCTCCGGTTGCATCTAAAGGGGAGTAGGTAGATATTTGTCAGAATTCGTAACGTTGTATTTTTTTCCAGGATTCTGATTGGGTATCGTGACTTCATTACACTGCCCCCTACGGGTTTGACATGCTCATAGTAGCTCTGAACAAGGTTTATATGCTGATCCGTGTCGGTTAAGATTTCTTTTTTAAACGTAGAGGGAGAAATATCAATTTTTGTAAAAACCCAGGTACATGTAAACATCGCCTAATATGCAATGTGCTGACTAGCGTCAGAGTGAATATTTAATCAATTATCAGACAAATTCTACAGATTACTATTGGATGCCATTTAATACCAACACAACATTGCCAAATGTTGATGGTGTTATATTTTGTGTATTTATGTCTACATTTATCTATATACTTTGTAGATGTAATTGGCCTACCCTACCTTCATATTTAAAATAACTTCTTCAAAACCACATTACATCAGTGTAACGTGTGGCTACTTTTTCAGATAGCGACATGTTCCCCAGAGCCGTTGTTTACTCTGGATAAATTTGAACGCTGCTGATGGAATGGAGGCTCGTGCCAGCTGGTGTTCAAATTGATGATCGAAGACACCAATGTGGATTGTTTATTCTGCCGTCACTGTTAATCAGCACAAGCAACTCTACTCCTTTAATTTAAAGGGGCCAGCTTGCGTTCACTTTTCCATCAGCCAATCCTCACAAGTGCATTGTGTGATTGGACCCCAAAAAAACCCAATTTTTTTTCTCCATTTGCCTGCAGCTGCTGTCAGACGCGCTGGTTTGAGCCGTGTGTGACCCCGGCTCCTTTCTTTGCTGCACTATCTTTATGTCCAGCTTCTATATTTGCCAGACTTGAAATGCAAGCGTGCATGAATGTTTGTTTGGTTGTTAATGCCTGTAAATTGTATATATATATTTTTTTCTTCTTTTTATATGTTTTACTTCAGCTCCTTCATTACATATAATGAATGATTTGCTTTTTATATGTATGCTTGACATATGAATAACGGCACAAAAACATGTTATTTAGGTAAGACTATTATAGTTCCGAATCACAGATATCATACGTATGTGTGATATGCTTAGTGACGTAATAGCACAGCTTTTGTACAAAAAAAACAAAACATTCCTAATTAAAGAGAAAAGCAAGATGCCTCTTAGCTCTTTTTTTGTGGAGTTTGCAGTGAGTGTGTGGTGGCGAGTGTGTTTAACCAGAGCAGCCAGCAGGGAATGGAAAATCACATCATCTTTAGTCAGCCTGCATAGGGACTTTCCCTCTTGAATATGTGGCAGCGGAGAGCCGTTCTTAAAGCTACAGGGGAGTGTGCACTTCGCCCTGCCATCGAGGCTGCTACATCGACATTGTTTTTCTGTGTCACATGCTGTGACGATGCCTCACTGGGCTGTTTGCTCTGTCCAGAAAGGAAGTGGTCTAATTGAGAAGTGGAAAGTAGCAGAGCAGGAAATATAAAAGACATTTGAAGTTGGCCCGGAGCTGCGATTAATCTTTCCCACATTCACTGTGTTTGTCTTCCAAGGCCTGGAATAGTCGCAGATCTGTGATTAGGTGACTAAAGCTAACCAGATCTTTGAAAGTCCTTTTGATGTTGAACCTACTTTCCTATAAATACACTGCCTTGTTTTTGCACCCATCTGTGTGTTGTGAGATTATGTGTGTGTCTGTGTGTGCGCAGGGTTGCGTGTGTGCCTGTGTCACTCTTGCTCTCTGCAATGAATCTTTTTATAGAAACAGCAGCCAGCAGTGTAATCTCTGGCGTGGATGTAGGACAGCCTTTTATTCCTTCTCATTACTTATGCAAAGCCAGTTCTCACCCCCAATCACTGCACTGCCTGTTTTCAAATGTACAGTTTTCCTCGAAAATGTGGGTCGTCGTTCCGTCATTCCAGCCTTCGTTATATGCTCCCTATGACACACCTGTGTGTGGGGTATGTTTTTGCAACTTCTCTGCTTGAGGCAGAACAATACCTTCTATTTTTAATAAATTTTTAGAGCTTTTTTTAAAAATGTTTTTCCTTTCCATGCAGCATAAAATTAGCTTGTAGTCCTAAAAATGGGCTGTTTTGTGGTCAGCCAACTCAGATCTCAGGTTTCCTGGAGACCCTTTCATAGTGATGTGAACTTGTGCTCTGTGCTGGAGACTTGGCTGCCAAAAACGGTTCTATTCACAGTGCATGAAATCTCAAGTTTGCACCTGGACGACTTGTAGTAAACATTACTGTCAGAAAGAACCATTAACAATGGCAGGAGTCTCAACTGAAACATAGACCCAAGTCTAAGATACAGGTGCTGTGCAACGGTACACAAAATCAATTACATCATCATGATGAGTTCCATGCTGATCTTAATCCCAAATGTTCAAACCCAAAAGTTGCACTGCTTGCAACTTAATGGAGCGTTTCGTTATTCCCGCTTTGGCACTTTAACCTTTTCCTTTTCTTCCAGAGAAATGGAGAAGACCACATAATCGATCAAAGAGGGTTAGCAAACTAGTTGTTGAGGCCCAGGAAGGTGTTCTTCAATAAGTTAGTTATGTTTAAATCATTTTTACATGTCCAATAAATGTTCTGACAATACCATCAGATGCATTTTCCATACATATACTCTAGTATATTTTGCATTGAAACCAACCAAACCAACCACTGTATTCATTGTTAACACATTCACATTTTAGCGTCCATATGAAGACCCAGCTAGGTCTCCCTATTTTCTGAAAAATTGGTGTCTATTCTTGTGTATACTGTGTGTATTGTGAGGTTTGGATGATGTGTGTATGACGGAGGCCTTGTCTTTTCCCCCCATGCTACTGTCTGCTGATCTAATGTAATACCATAATATCAACACTGTATAGTGAATACTTCGTTCATTGCACAGTCCTAGTCATTATGGTTTGATTTAAGAATTCCTTTGCACTCCGAATATAATTTTGCATTCTTCTGTCTCACTCGAGTCAGATTGAATTTATTCAGCATCTTGTTGATCCTACATAGCTTCACTATGTCATTCACATATGGCCCTGTTCCCATAATGATAATTTTATAGTAACAACTCCTAACTTCTGATCTGCAGGACAACAACATTTACGGTTTCTGAAAACGTCACTACTTTAAGACAATTTCCAGATTGGACCGTGCCGCTCAGACTTAATTTACACAACAACACTCAACTTTTCATTTCAGAACAGTGTTGTGTTTGAACACCAATGGTAAACACATGACAAAGCTGTCGTTGTCATGCCACTCAGCGGTGCTGCGTTTTTGTAGTACAATTAGCCAAGCAGGGACGTAGATAACATGCAAGCTCCTTTACAATGTCTTTTGTGGTATTGGCCACTCATGTGGTGTAGATAAAAATTGGGTCTATGCATATGATCGAAATGATGGTGTACTGAATGTAAATGTTTATTTGTGAAGCGTTGTGAAATTTAAGAGTGAGTAGTACAAACAGCGTTGGTAGTGTCTTCCCGCATGTTGGTACTTGCATGCAGCACACCACCAACTCATGACTTGGCATGGAAGCTACAATGTTTTCAACATTTCTTTCAGTCCTGTTTGTGCTGTGGTTGCTATCAGAGCGTTATCTTCAATAAAGTACAGTTTCCAGCAAACTGGAGCCAGTGTCTGTGTATCTGTTTTTATATAGAGATCCTAAATTATTGATTAAGACCCTAAAGCATAGTAATTCTACTGTGAAATGTGAATGTTTTGAATATATCCCCCCTAAAAAACCTGATATCAGTCCTACACACTTCAAATGTGTATATATTTTACAAGAAGCACCACATTTCATTCCATACATGTCTGAGATTACAAACCCTACATCAAAGAATTGTTCTAAATAATGTGCATCTTTGGGTCAAGATGTTCCTTTCTTGGAACATTTTAGAAGGAGCTGTCCTTTGCCGAGGGTTACAGGATAGAAGTCTATTTAAAGAAACGGCTATTCAATTATGAATGTTATTTCTGTTTAATAATTTAGCTGAAGAAGACTAAATTTGGAGCGGTTGGTCAAACCACTGGGTTCTTGGCCCACCAACGCAAAAAAGAGAGCAGTTTAAATAGTCAGGCGGTCTTATCTTTTGCCATGCCAGGTCCTCATGGTTTTATTCATGCCCGTATTGATTTATGCAGGTGTGGCTGTGGTAGTAATCCACATGCTTCCCATATGGCTATTTCCCCACAAACATGCACAGTGTACTCGTGTGCAACATACCCGTAAAACTCCCATCATGCCACCCGCCGTGATTCTTGGATAGATGATATTGTCGGCTGAAGTCAGCCCCGCAGTGTTCTGTTATGCTGCTCTCTCACACACTTGGCTCAACTCTCTCCCTGTCCTCTCTCATTCCCTTTCTTTCCACACCCCAGCCCTCTGTTCTCTCATCTCCTCTGCTTCTGCTTTACTCTGCCACCATTTCCTTCTCATCGTCACATTTGAAAGCCCCAAAATATGCTTGCACGCTGCATCCTCACGTGCTCATTTCTTCTCTCTTTCTTTCTCCCCCCCCCTCCTCTGACTGTCTCCACCCCCATCTCCACCTCTATGCAGTAGCCCTGGTTCCTCAGGAAGCGCTGCATGCAGGAAGCTAAGGGCGTTGGACCTAACTGTTTGCCTTGTTTCCTCCTTTGACAAAAATCATAGTAAATTATGCAGACGCACTGACAGCGCTAGTGTATTTCTGTTCTTAGTCGGCATTTAGGTCTCTGCTTTCACTTATCTTGTCCGGGATTCTTTATTGTACCAATTGCAAAGATGCCAACATCTCTTTACCGCTAGTAAATCTTCATGTCTAAATGTGAGCTGTAGAGCAACATGGAGTGTGTAAATAAAACATATCTATTTTTTTTTTTTTAATTACATGAGATGTACTATACTGATCGCCATCCTTCTTTGCAGTAGATGATCACAAAAGGTGATCCCTAATGGTGTCTGAGGCTTATTTAGATATCGGTGATCTTTGCTCCTCGTTGCCGTGTATCTGCACAACCAGCTCATTTCTTTTTATTTTGAAAGTGAAGATGCGTTTGTTGATTGTCTTTGTCTTTTTGAGTCTCTTCAGGTTAAAGTTAGAATAGAGAAAGGTTTCAACTGGAGTTTTCTGTGCTGATGTCTTTGAGTAACAAGCTACATACTGCGTTTAAGCATTATATGTTGACTATATTTTTCCGTATTAGCTAATTATACCGGCTATAGTAGACAATTGCTATAAATGACCAGCATCTCGACTGTGTAGTTTGCGCACGACAGCATTTTGATGAGAGTAAAGAAAGTCTTCACTAGATAGACTGTTGGATCTAAGTCCTCTGCTGCAGGGCCTGGAGTGATTTCTCTTCTCCCCTCTTTCAAGTCAGAGAGAAATAATGAACATTCACAACACTTGTGTATGTGTGTGTGTGTTTTCATTATATATATATATATTTAATCAGCAATCACTTTGTAATCATGTTCCCAGTGTACTGAGATAGTGTCATATTGCACATTTGTTTGCGGTGACACGTCTTCACAGGATTGTATTGTCTTTACATATACATGCAGAGTCACACTCTGGTGCAGCTCTTTCTCGTGGTCTGTGTGCTTTTCAGTAGTTTCACACTCCTTTAACGGATGTACCCCCTCCTCTGGTGCATAGACGGCTTTCCAGTGAGAACGAAATGAGAAATCTCTGAGAGGAACTGTGTTCTTGTGTGTTGCTGAAGCGTGCCAAAAGGGAGCAGAGGGACAATTACAGTCAAGCCCAGCAGAATATGAGGAAAGTCTGAAATGGCCCCTTGTGAAGGTGACAGTGGCATCGTGTGTGATATCCTCACACACACACACACACACACACACACAGAAGGCCGTGCTTGATGTACCGAGCTGTTTCTCTTGCCGAGATATTATCAAGCCCACGTCTCCTTGTGAGCAAAGTGGGGGAAGGACATCGGCATCCGTCCGTGTCACACCGCATCGCACCCAGATGCTCAATCAATACTCACTAATAATCTCTGATCATGTCTGCAGCTTATTGTGGAGAGGGATTTCTGGATTTTGCAGTGAAACTGGAGCGCTTCCTCTGCTTCCACACCTATAATAAAACCGTGTATTCAGCTGCAATGTGTGTCAGCTCGAGATATTTATTAAATGCCTACTTTTTAACGCACTAAGTATTGTGTGGGTGAGCGGATGGCTGCGGGCTCTCAGAACCAACATAGTCGGCTTGCTCTGTGGTGTTTGAGCATGTGCGGGTGTTTATGTACCATGTGCTGCTACTCCTCCATTTCCAATATTCATAGAGCTCTGTCTTTTACCGCAACCATGGCAACAGAAAATGACAAATGGCTGGAACTGTGGAAAAGGCTCAGGTTGTGTGTGAGGCTGAATGACGGCTCTCTTCATGAAAAAGCAGGGGTGGGGGGGGAGGGTTGTCAAATTACAGTGTCAGTGAAAAGATTGATCGGCCTTCACTTGCTGTGTAATTCTATTGTTTGAAAGACTGACCTTTAAGCTGCAAGATGATTAGGCAAAACATTGCCATTTGTATATCATCATCCATATCAAATGTGATTTTGAATTACTTGCTCATGTTTGTCGATTCAGAACTGGAGGCTGGAGTGAGTGATGTCATGTGTAGAGCAGGAAGTATGCAGTTTCATTTGTTCGTTAGCGTTTGGAGGTGGAGGTTTCAGCAATGTGTGGAAACATGTGCTGGTTCGCAGTGCTTCTCTATTTTAGAAAAAAAAAGACAAGCAGAAATGTTTGACTTGAATGATCTTGGTAAACCTCTGATATGATTTAAAAAAAAAAATCAATTTGTAATTAAGGAAAGAGGGCGTATCAAATAGACCATTTATATTGTTTGGTGTATTTCAAAGAGATAAAACATTATTACATGAGCGAGACTGGAAGCTTGGGTGGTACCGTGTGTGCTTACCTGAATGTATTAAATAGCCTTGGATAAAAGCAAAGAAGAGAGGTGCTGTGACAGCCAATGGGTATTACGAGCTTTTATTTAGATCTTTGTATGTGGAAATAAGAGCTCTCTTCTCCACCTGCCTCCTGTCTATTATTTTCCATGTCGCCTCACAATAGGAGGAATCAGTATGGCGTAGCTCGGCTGCTCCTATGAGAGAAAGAGAGAGAGAGAGAGAGAATGACGAGCATTGCTGCTTTTCTGGAGCATCAACAGCAGCTCAGCTATGATGAAAAATAGGACGGTACCAGAGCATCAAGTTCAGCCCCACCCACGCACACCTTGTTCACACAAAGATAATGTAGAAAATAACTGTAAAGGCTGTTTTGACATTCATTTTATAGGCAAGTGACTTTGGATATATTTTTAATGTCGGCAGTGTCGCAAGTTCTCAGTGTGAAATGGACATGTGTCATTGTGGCAGTGTTGTAAAGCAGTGCTTTATGGCAGCTTGGGGGTTTTATGTTTTTATGCCTGCAATATCAGTGAATTGCGTCTTCTCAAATGCGTGTCCTTTTAACCGTCAAACTTCTGAGAGCAAAGCTTCAAACCCATTGTGTCCGAAAATATTGCTAAGCGATGTGTTAACTGGCTTTGTTGCACTAAATTTGAGTTTTGAAGAAGCGTGAACATAGGTCATCATCATTTTGAATTGACATCATGGACTTTTTATGAAGTGGATGGTGTAAATGTATTGTACCAACCAAATTTTGTTGTTGATTAAAACTTTTGCTGTTGAAGGATAAAAAAATCTTCATGCTTGGTGAACACATGGAAGCTATACAAGCACAGAGACTTGTTAATATTACTGTTTTGATAATGTTGCAGAGGCATAACAACAACTCCAGTTTTCCCTAAAATAATGTCTTGCGTATTTGCGTGATGGTTAAACACTGCGATTTTGGTCATCACAGACAAAAGCTGGCCTAAAATCCACAGTGTTGGGTCATAGAGAGGCTGGTGCACATATGTTGTCATTGCTGTTGCCACAAAGATGGAGAAAATGTTTTGACTGTTAAAAAAATTAATGACAATCCCTTCAACAACACGGCTAGTATAGGCTACAGCTACTGATGGCAGAGTTGCAGCAGAGAATGATGTCACGATCAATGAGACACGAGCCGTAAACCGAAGCAACAGTTGCAACCACAATAGTGAAATTGAGGAAGTAAAATGCTGGACAGCGTTCGCATCCTCTGTCTTTTTGACTGTCAACATGAGTGCTAATAGAATTGCGTCATTCTTAGTTTGCTCATTTTGTTTTGGTGAAAGCTTTGCTGGTGTTCGTAGATGATGTACAGCATGACATAATTGCCTGAACTAAAGTATGTCATAGTAGTTGTCTCTACGCATAGTGGAGAGCGACCGTGTACATTCATACTTATTAAAAGACACCAAGTTTATGAAATCCATTTTTACATCTGAATCATCTGCCAGACTCGTTGTAGGCTTTAAGTACTGTTTGGGGAACTGTTCAGGAACTGCCATCAGACTCAGATATCAAATATCAGAACCAGTACAAGTACGGCTGTATTTGATTGACACCCGGTCTCTTGCATGCTGTCGACGAAACACCGATCAATACAAAGTATTAGCAGTTGTCACGGTTATGCTGATCATACATCAGCAGCCATGGTCTCTTCTTGAGTACAAATCTGAACGTTGTCCTCTTTTAACATCTGCCTGTTGCATTGCGGACAGTAATTACATAATACCCCCAGAGTTGCCCCTTGACTGGCCTCTTCTGCATTCTCACAATTTGCTCATGCAGCTGGTCTGTGGAAGTATTACAGGTTCTCACTGTATATTGTGACGGTTTAGTGGGGGGGGGGGGGGCACGTGTGGGAAGGTTTTTGTTA
Organism: Blennius ocellaris; assembly: GCF_963422515.1. Classification (NCBI taxonomy): domain Eukaryota; kingdom Metazoa; phylum Chordata; class Actinopteri; order Blenniiformes; family Blenniidae; genus Blennius; species Blennius ocellaris. Next base: position 26,471,582 of record NC_137650.1, on the reverse strand, counting down.
GGGGTGCCAACCAGGTCTCTCTCCTGACATTGAAGATGTCATTAGTCAGTTAATATAGTGTACATAACCCATCACATTTAGATTCCCCCCCCCACCCCCCGCACATCAAATATACACAAGGTAACACACAATTAAATGTACACCAATGTGATCTGCATTATGAAATAATGCAGTTCTGTTCACGAATTTAAAAAAAAGAAAATTTACTCCCAACGGGGGAAGTGAAAACTCTTCAGGGGCAAAATAAATAATTCGGGAGCCACTCGGGGAAGTTGATCAACAACACTAAAGTTTCTACCAGGGCAGGAATTTTTGGGGGCAGCAGGGTTTGATTTGGTCAGTCAGTCTCCTGTTGATCTTCCCAAACCGCTCCGGCGGGGCGCTGCATTGGAATGGTGGAGCTGCAGTGGCTGGATGAAAGAGATGTCCGTGAAAAGTCCTGGCACGGAGGAACCCACAGCCGGACGCGGATATGCCGCAGGAGGATTTACTTCTCTTAACGAGCATTAAGCTTCTCCCTGCATTCCCCGCGACACTGCCAGGTGAGGCGGAGATTTTAAATGCAGCGCCCCTTTCGAAATCCGTTTGCTCAGCGCACCAGTCGTGATTACTGGGGGGCGTGGATAGTCTTAACTGTCGCAATATGCACATGGTGTGTAATACGTAGTCTAACTAGAGCAGAGAATAAGCCATAACTTTGATCAAAAAGACTGGTTTCAAATCATGGGATGTGTTGAAAGATTAAATATAAAGTTATCAGTACTGCTGGTTTGAAGAGAATGGGTCTACAAAAAAAAAAAAATGCTTGGATGATTTGTAGGCTCATGCTGTATCTGGTTGCTTTCACATGTGTTCAGCCAGGCCAAAATTTAGCCTGATGCATTGGCTTTCATTTGATTCATGTTCACACCCACTTTTTCTGCTGACGATGCTTTGTTTTCATGCCTATTGATCTTTACAGCATGGGAAGCCTAATTCTCACGTGGCTACGACAAGGAGGTTTTTTTCTTCTTGGTGCAATTGCGCAAATGTTTACATTTTCTGTACCATTACTGTCCGTTTTCAGTGCATAATGCGTTTTGGAAGGTTTTCATGTAGTGCTGATTGAAGTCTTTCTTTTGGGGGTTTAATAAACATTCCTGTTCTTCTGAGTCATTGCGTGTTCATGAGGTTTTTGGACAAAATATCAGCAAAGCTATGAATCTTGGTTTGTCTCCAGTTGTAATCAGTCGCTCATGAGACAACAGGAGCATTTTTAGCTTCACTCTATTGGCTGCTTTTTAAACCAGGTTCACATCTACCGTGTTCAGACCGTAGCTGATCCCAAAACTAAACTAGGTCAACATAAGAGGGGCTAATTTGAAAACACCCTCTGTCAATTGGATGGTGGTTATTTTGCTCCCTCTGAAGTTGCACCTTATTATTTCACTGCTGTTCATGAAGTTATTTATTTTTTTTTAATCTTTATTTATGGACTGCATTTTGATGATCGAGTGTTGAGAGTATGACAGCCCCACGAAATATGTCCATCTATTATCAGATAAAGGAGTCTAAAGATCGCTTTATAATCCTTAAATCCCACTTTGACCAGTTGTAAAGAAATCCCCACGCAGCATGTCATGCTGAATTACTTATTTTCTCCTCGCCCATATATGAACATTTTTAGCTCGTGTCTTTGTTCATGTTGATCTCTGTGATGATTAATTAGTTGCGGTAAATTTGATGCTCTACAGTCGTATAGGATTGTACTTTGCAAGGAAATGACTCTTCTGCTTGTGTCTTGTCGATGAGGCCTTTGGCTTACTCCAATGATTAAGTTGAATTATGTAATTGTAAAATGATTCTTAAAACCACATTGTTGCTGACACTCTTCATTTTGTTTCCAACAGCATTTGAGAAAATGCTTGTCATGTGCTGAAACTGTATATACTCTGGGGGGGGATAGAAAGTGGTTCCTTTTTGAACACTGACCTTCAAATGTTGTATATTAGGAACACATGCTAGTTTCAGGCCGAGGCCAGAATTTGAAAAGACATCTTTTGAATGTGAAGATTTTCTTTTTCCCAGTCCAGAGAGCTTGTTACCTTGACAACAGCAGAGGATCCGTAGCGAGGAGAGCGGAGAGCATGTGAGCGTGTGAGCTGAGCTTGCCGCGGCATGGCTGTGCCGAACAAACAAGCGCTGTCGCTAACTGTGTCACGAGTGCTGCTACTGCCTTCTCATTGCAGCCCTCGTCCCCTCCCTCTTCCCCCTCCCTCGCTTCTCTGCTTTCATTTGATATCTGGCTGTTATTTAGCTGGTTTGTTGTTCGGCTGGTATTCACCCATCCAACAGACTCGTCTTTTTTGGGGGGGGGTTATCTCTCTCTCTCTTTTTTTTTTACCAAATCATTTTATCCCTTAACGCCCTTTACCCTCTTCTTATGGCCTCGACTCTGTGTTTGCTTTTTTTTTTTTTTTTTTTGCCTGTCATCGCCCTCTTCTATGCTCCTGCTTTATCTCGGCTGGTATATTTGATGCTCGGAGATACTCACACCAACTGAGCTGCCTGTGTACCAGCTGTGTTATCTGCTCATGCTGGAGATTTGGTGGATCGGTGTGCTCCAGTCCCTTGCTGAGGAAACTAGGCTTTATCAATAATGTAGATGTTTTTGAAGTGGAGAGGTGTGGTGTGCATCTCTTTTTCTCCCTCCTCCCCCTGGCCCATCCCCCCTACCCCCCAGTTGTCTCCCCCACACCCTCCAGTGTCAGGTTTCCCCTCCAGTGTTTGCACATAGAAAGGCAGATGACTGAATCTAATTAGTGAAGATATTACAATAAGGTCTGTTACCTGATGCTTCGGCATACTGCGGGCTGAGCCCAGGCTGTTATATTGAGCTGCTGCTGCTTCCTTTTGTTTATTTGGTTTAGTGCTCAGACTTAATATAGGGGCGGGTTTATCATTGACATCACGGCACTGACCCTCACCGAGCTCTCTGGTGACGGCTTTCTGTACACTGCATATAGGTCCTGGCCCCCCTCTCCATCAAGCCAATACATATTGTATTTAACAACGTAGATTTCTTATATTGTGTGGCGAAATTATTGGCTCTCTAGATATTGATATTGATTTTGATTATGAATGTTGTGAAATTGCAGGCCGCTGCAGCTGATTTCAATCAATTCAGTCATAATATCAAAAGGCTGATTAGGATTGTGTTTGGTAAAACTGGGGATCTTCCCAGTGACTAAGTTGGGTTGAATCACAGCTTTGCAGATTCATTATACCACGTGATGAGCTGCATTATCTAGACAGACTGGGCTGGATGGCAGCGTAAAGGATGTCAATTAGGCCTGAGCGTGGCAAGCTAGCTGGAACATGTCTTTTAGTGCTGGTAAACGTCTAGTGCGTGATTTTAATGCGTACGCATATTACTCCAATTGAGCCTTATACTATATGTAGTATATGTTTGTACTATACTTATACCATATACTAGTGTTGTTTTTGTGACGCAGCATACACGTGACTGCATTTTTTCTTCTTTTTTAATCATTTCTCTCGACAACAACACCACCAATCCACTTTTGTAAGAGGACATGCCTACAATTTAATACTGCAGTGTTTCAAATCTACTATCCATCTAAATGATGCCATCGGGAGAAGAACTGCTGGCTCTGTAGCCCAGACTAATGATGGAGGGCTGCATGACGGTTAAATAGTGTTGTGCATAAATGAAGCACTAATTTGTTTAATTAATGTGCTGGCTAGAAGTGTTGAATTGTTAAGCCGACCTAAAATGATTGCATCCCTGTTAAACACCGGCTGATTGTGAACATATTCGTCAAATCATTGTGAACGTGTTGTGATGGCATCCTTTTGATATTAGTGTGATGTCGATCGTATGGTGTTTCAGTTTGACTTGCTACTTTGCTGGTATTGCTCTCAATTTTGAGTGGTGTACAATTTCCAAATTAGTTTGGATACTGATGAGTTTGTTATGGTGTGATCGCAGAGTATAAACTCACTAATAAATGTCTGATTGCTTCCGCTTTCCCTGGTAAGTTGACCCTCAAATTGAAAAAGAATTGACATTAAATTAAGAAAATCACTTATTGTGACAACTTTTAACTCTTCATCTTGTTTGGCCAGATTAGCTGTCCTCTTTTAATCCGAATAGATTACGTTGAGTAACAGAATCAAGAAGTTTGATTTGAGTCCATCCATCTTTAATGCCGCCTCATCATACTTACTTGTTGCTGACTTTAAGTGAATGCAGGGTCCACCCCAGAAAGTTCACCAGTCCATCACAGGGCAGCAGAAAGTCCATGGAATTAAATGTTTTATTAAGATGCCAAACACTGCACGGATGTTTGGGACATTTACAGCATCTACTTCTTTCTTCTGTTGTAACATCAAACCAATTCTTTCTGCTAGTCTATGAATTCCAAGTAAAATTCACAAACAATCTTGGTACCAAATAGCAGGCTATGGAATGTTTCAACATGCTTAGCTTATGAGTTGTTTATGAAACCTGCTCATGGCATAATTCAGCATGCGGATCCTAAAACACTAAGTTTTGGCTGCCTGGATAACGTTGAGTTCTCAAACTGTTTGCATACTTTGTTTTGGTTCTCTCTGACTTGTCACTGAAAACCGGACATTAATAATTTTCCCCATGCTAATGTGCAGACGTAATGGTGCACCTGTTAATCACCATCGTTTCACACGATGCCGTCATTGTCTGGTATCCTCAGAACCCCCAGCACCACCGCAAAGAAACTAATCCTCTTATATTTCCCATGTTTTAGTATTCCCTTCATAACAAAAGTGATAGTGCCCATGTCGTGCCTGAAGTGAATGCCCTTGCATGTTGTTTTGAAAGCCCCTGACATGCTTTATGAAATCAGATAAGCGTTGGTGCTGTTTTTCCAGGTTGCCTTTCAGCTGCCTCTGATTGGTTCTCCGATAGGGCAGCCAGACGGAGGTCTAACTTGAGACGTGCACTAAAGACCTTCTGGCCTCTGATGTGTTTGCATTATGTGGTTCAGACTTCACATATAAAAGCATCAACGATAAAAGTTGCTCAAGAGTGAAGATCTTCTTATTAAATGCTAACTGGCAGGTTCTCTTTCCTTTCTGAAGAGGATCCTGTCTTCTGGTTATATTGTCACCACTGGTTCTGTTGCTGTTTTTGTCCCCCTCCAGGATATCTTGTTAACTGTTGGCTGGCACCAGGCAGCATTTTGCACCATTTATATTCGACAAGCTTAATAACATCCTAGGGGTCTCTTCAACTCATAAGGCTGTTACCTTAGCCCTGCCTGCGAGACACCGAGGTACACACGAGATCTAGTCATGCTAAGTTAAAACAGTAGGACATTAACTGTGTTGATACAGCTGTTGCAACAGTTCGGCAAGTAAAGTCATGGAGAAATAGGCTCCGCTTTGCTGCAACCAAATGTTTTAGTCCCTCCAGTGCAATAAGCTCCAGTGAAAAGATTTCGCTTCATCTGCAGCCGTAGCTTGTCAGCATCAACGAAGGTTTCCAATTTTTGGTGAAGGTTACTGTTTAAAACCAGGGTTTGTTTTGTTTTTTTTCACTAGCTGTCTCACTTACAGCAGTGTTTAGAAGAGCTGGCAGGGCAGCAGCCTCGACTACACATCACTGCTCCACTGCTCACAAACTGTTCTGTTCCTCACCAATATATTGCAATACGTGTTAGGCTGTGATGAGTACAGTTATGTGTTCTACTACAGCATTGATATGTCAGCTGTTGGATAACAGGGAGACTGAATGCAGAATTAATTAAGTGAACCTGTTGTCATGGTGATTTAGATAGTTATTTTTTATTTTATAGCACAGTATTAATCCCCGGAGGGGAAATTCCCTCCCGAAATGACCCTTCAGTAGCAGCCACACAGAGTGGCGCTGGGGTGGGGGGGGGTTTGAAATTGAGGATTTAATGTGGAATGTACAAAGTAATTTGCGTTCATTCTTCTCACTGGGAGCACTAAACCCATGAGTCTCATTTGCTCAGAAAATGTCGCACTTATTAAGTGTGAAGTAAAATGGCATTTATGAGACAAAACATAAAAGTTTTGAACAGACTAACCCACTGAAATCACACGTTAGATCGCAGAAAATCAGTAGTCCGAGAGTCCAGTATGACCAGTCCAACAGGATCCTAAGACGCACGTTCACATTCATCCGAGTGCATCTTCTTTTTGTTTGCTTTATTAATAAGCTGATTCTCAACTTCAGCAACTGTTTTCAATTCAATTCAATTCAATTGGCAGTCATGCATATATTTTCAGTTACATGATGATGCATATTGTCAAAGCTGTTTTGAATTGCACTGAATTCAGTTGATTTGACAATCACCTTTTGAATACATGCAGATGTAAATATATACATCCCTCCATCTTCTCTGCTGTTTATCCTGTTCAGGGTCACGCGACGCCGGAGCCGATGCCAGCTTACAATGGGCGAGGGCAGGATGCACCATGGACAGGTCTCCAGTCTCTCAGAGCAAACACACAGACACAGACAACCACACACTCGCATTCACACCGAGGGACAAGCTATGGTCACCAATTAACCTCACATGCATGTTATTTTGGATTGTGTGTGTCACTAAATGGTTAGACGTTCTGATCTTCAAGGCTTTTGCATCGAGACATTATGTCAAAATGGACCTCTGAACATTTTAGTTGAATACCCCTGCCGTAGATATTGTATTGTGCTTTTGACAGGCGCCCTGCTGAAATAGAACCATAGGCAGGAAGGAAACTTCAACGTTTACATGTCACTTTTTCATCGCAGCCTTTCCCTAGTTCTAGGAAAGAGCAATATGTTGATTAATATTGACAACATGCTTCCACATATACAATAATGAATGTCTTCATAGTTGCTTTTTTGGATCAGATTGTTTTTAGTTTGTACAAATGTGGCAAATCAGCAGACCTTGTGTGCGTGCGTTGCTCATATATGTCAATCTCATTCTCTCCTAATTTGTAGTTCAGTGTACAGAGGACTTCAACAAAGCTTTTTTATCCAGTTCTTCTGACATGGGTTTATGAAGCAAATGCAACAGCAACACAAAGTGTTATTCAGAGATGTCATTTAAATCTTTTCACAGACCACAATCACTTATATCTGCAGCTTTTGAAGAAACATTTGGGCCTCCTTCAAAGAACTAAAGGTCTGGGTTATTCTGCGGTTATTTGTTCCTCCATGTTTCGCTAATGGTTGTGTACCGTAAGATCCCTCCGTCCTCACAGAAAGACAGTCGCTCACATTAACACCTACAGCCAATTAAGACTGACCATGAAACCTCAAACAACTTTTTCTGGGATGTGAAAGGAAAACCACTCATGTGTGGCAAATAAAAAACATGAAGACTGCACACAGGAAGGCCTCAGACCGGTGGTGTTCTCGTTGTGAGCCGAGCACACGTTCCCCTCCACCACCATCCAACATTTAAGTAACTCCAGCAATGGCATTTTAAATCCATTCTAGATTTGGTTGAAAAGGGTATAAATGATGCAGAGGCTGTTATACCTACAAATGTTATTGCCACTGTATTAATTTAGCATGATCTCAAGAAGAAGAATGCGTTGTCATATTTAATCGTCGAATGATGGGAGAACGGAAAAAAACAAACACGCAGTGCCCCATTTGTGTTTATGCTTCTTTACAAAGAAAATGTGCATTTACCTTCGGGGTCATCCAGGATGGGGCCGTGGCTGTTCCTCGACCCTCTTACGTCCTTTTTTCACACCTGACCTTTAGTTTCTCTTACCCCCAATATTTTTTTCTTTCCTCTTCATATTTTAAAATGGTAAATCACAATATGTCACTTTTTGTAAATAACGTGGATTTTATTTTCTTTCTTTACGCGGCGAGACTCGCCAGCAGGTAGCGTTTGGATTTGCTTTCAGTGCTTTGCACGTTAGTGCCACCATACCTCGTCAGTTTTTCAGGCGAACACAAAAAGTGTTTGTTTGTGGGCTCAATCCAAAACTCTGCTGGGAGGGTAGTGTTGTTCTTTCCGGCGGGATTATTACAATCCGTCAATCCTGTGCTTCCCGCTGGGAATGCCCCACAAGTTCCACTCCAGCACAAATGCAAATGCGCAACTAACCATCATCATCCTCCTTACCACTCAGGCCATCCTGGGGAGGTCTGGCCTTAATCCTGCCTTGCGTTCCCACCTGCCACCCTGCCTGAGCTTAATCTGAGGACAAGGTGCTACTTGCTGCTGGCCTTCAGTGTCTTTATGGTGCCTTTAAAAAGCAGAATTATGATACAAATGTGGGCTCAGGGTGGGGTTTGTGGTTGTGTCCCATAATCACTGGAATGTTACCCCAACGCTGGGCCTCAGTTAAACACCCTCCCATGTGCTGCTGCCTAAACCCTGATAAACCCTTGTCCTCATTGTATAGCTGGCAGAGGACTGGGGGAAGGGCTACCATCGGTTCACTGACTGAAGCATCGCTGTTGTGACTGCAACACTTCATCGAATGCTTCCCACATATGGTCCGTGGGCCAAAATCCGGGACGCCAAAGGGTCCAGCCCGGCCTGTGAGCCGGTTCTGCAAATGCAGATAGTCGAGTCAGAATTGAAAACCACTTTTCACTGTGTATTGCTCCAGGCTATATTGTTCAAAATTGACATGATGGAATTGTACTTATTTTGAAGATATTACATTTTCTTGCTGTATTCTATTTATTTGCACTAAAACATTTGGATTTGTGGATGGGATATCATTTGTGGATGCATTATTGTGCTGTCCTTTAACTGGTCTGACTCCCTGATGAAACATTTATTTAATTTGAGCCACCGTTTTAACCATTTTTCTGGATACATTTCTATTTTTCTTAACTAAAATACTGAATCTGGGCTTGTGTTTTATCCCTTTGCTGTAGTGTCCCAATAAGGCCAGTTCTCTGTTTCCTGTATATTTTCCTTGTGATTGAGAGTATTTGTTCTTAAAAGTGATAGATGAATAATTAATACTGAATAATAATAATAATAATTATTAATAATTATTAATAATTTCATGTTTTACAATAATTTGTCAGATTATGATTTAAAAGCCCCATCATGCATTGGTTTGTGCGATGATTGGGACAAAAATTATTTGACTACGTGTACAGGTTGTTTCAAGTGTTGTTCAATGTTTTTTTTACGTTGTTGAGTTGTTTGATTTTGGAAGTACTTTGCTATTACTTCACATGAATACTTCTGTTTTAGTACCCAACATGAATGACTAAATAGTTTTTGGAATATTTTTCTTTCTTACCTGAACAGTGATTACAGTATATTGTTGAAGGAATGAACACAGATTTACGGTGAGACAAAGTACAAGACTGTTTAATGCTTGAGCTGCGGGCACAACTGAGATCATAGCCAGATGGTCACCAACAGACAGGAAACATACCTCTGGGAATAATTACAAAGCATAACAGATTATCAGTAGCCCATTTCTTCAGTATGGAGAAAGGTTTCTCACTTGAATTATGTGAAATGCATCTCTGCTTTATAGGCACGGCCCATTTATTTAGACATTCTCACTTACCAGGTTAGTCGAGAAGCGTGAAAACGAGACTCTGTCGTTGAAATGCAAGAGTCATTGCATGGTTGATACCGAGGCCATTGTGGCGCAGTTCAACAATTTGACATGCATTCTCGGCAATACTGCCATCAGTGCTTGAGGGAAAAACAGTTTTACGAGTATGTTTCATCACTGTAGTACAGCTATTTCTAATATTCTCCCAATGCAAGCTGCTACAAATAATGTGTCCATTGAAGCGCCGCTGCAACAGTCGTGGTTCAACTACCAGCCCGCTTGCTTCTGGCCAGATCTTTGATTTTCCAGTGGACGGAGTACCCAGCAGAGTGCAGCTTGGATAGGCCGCCAGTCAATCGCAGGGTGCAAACTGAGAGCGATAGACATACACACTTGCATTCATACTCCGGTGCGATTCAAAATGGCCAACAAGTCTAAATGAATATTATTCAAATGTGAGAAGAAGCAGGAGCCCTCGGACAAGCACGCTCAGATGTCACGCAAACTCCACATAGAAAGGCAGCCAAGCCCGACATAGACTCGAGGATCAGACCTTGCCGCTTTGCTACAAGTGATAAACATTGCGACACTCTGCAGCTATCTCTAATCATCCGCTAAATAAATTATTGGAGACCACAGGTATTATTGTTTTTCCCTTCTTGCTTCTGTGTTTTCTGCAGCGACGCCATTGTGTAATCTGCTGCAATAAACTGTTTAACAATGTTGATCCAATACAATCAGACACCTTCCTCATTTATCCTTTGTAAATACTGTGAATATGTACATTTTACATATTGAAGAGTTGAACGTTCTTCTTTGTTTATTGTTGTAAATACGGGTGTTTGTGTGTGTGTGTCTTTTATTGCGTGCTCTTATTGTCTCCATTTCCATTGGCGTGCACAATATGTGACATTTATTATTCTCAAATATTGTTATTCTCTTACCTCTGAGCTTTGTGGAGCTTATTTGATGACTGCATTTCCCCAAGTCTCACCTTAATGTTTGGAAATGCATCAGTATTCCAGTACAACACTAGGAGCGAGTTTATGACTCAGCAAAAACATATGAGGGTATATGTGGATGTAGGGCTTGGATATGTTGGAGTAACACCAGGGTTGGAGCACTCAGTGTTTGGTTTCCACGGGCTTCTCTGTTTCCCAGAGAACTGTGGGAGAACTGATCCTGGGAGGAGAAACATGACCCTCTGCATCCATCCCTATATGAAACCATCATAAAGAACGTGACGCTGCTTGTGTTGGCTCTGTAATCAATCCTTGCTTTTGTCTGTGTCTTGTTTTGCAGGATTCTGAAGCAGCAGGTGTTTTTCAAGTTGGATTTTAGCCCACTGACATTCTCCCACAGCCATGGAATCGGTATGTTGACAAACAACACTTATTTGGGAAAAAAAATACAAGCATCCGCTTGATTCTCTGTCCTTTTAAGGAAACTTTTCTTGTACCACTGTTAGCACTGTCTCTGTTGTTGGATGCTGGTACATATCTTGTGTGTATGTGTGTGTGTGTGTGTGTGTGTGTACGCGTAATGCAACCATCAGGCTCTCTTTAATGTTAGGTATGCAGGAGACTGTGTGCTGGAGATGCTTGTACCAACAGGCAGACTGAAAGCACAGCAGCATTGAGCTCTATCCACTGGAATGCATGTATTAAGAATGGGGCTTAGTGCATGTCTAACCTCTGCTTTCCTGTCCTTTTGTGTGTGTGTGTGTGTGTGTGTGTGTGTGTGTGTGTGTGTGTGTGTGTGTGTGTGTGTGTGTGTGTGTGTGTGTGTGTGTGTGTGTGTGTGTGTGTGTGTGTGTGTGTGTGTGTGTGTGTGTGTGTGTGTGTGTGTGTGTGTGTGTGTGTGTGTGTGTGTGTGTGTGTGTGTGTGTGTGTGTGTGTGTGAAAAGTAGGTCACAGCTTCTGTAGTGCAGAACTAGCATGTGTCCAACAAAAAGCCTTCCATTACCATGTATCTGTTCTGCTTGCACATGCACAATAACGTACTCCAGTGAATGTGATCGCAGTTAAAACCATCTCGATCAAGTATCGAATTTAGGCTAATAACCATTAAAGCATTTTTTGGGGGGGACTTGCTCTCAGGTTCAACTGCTTCACATGCACACAACAGACTTCACAACAGTCCTTCCTAAAGACATGACTTTGCAATGTTGAAATGAAATCCAGTGAATCGTGGTTTGCATTCACAACAATGGCAGTCATATAAGGGACTCATAAAAGGAACATAAATTTAATCAATAGAGGGATATTGGAAATGTCAATCATCTTTTTTTGGCACAGACTCGGAAAAAAAGCATGCAAGTCACACAAAGACGGAACATTTTAAAGATAAACAGTGATGGTTGTTTTAGTCAGGAATCATAAAACCGTCATATGTTTTTGAAAAGATTAGCTGCTGATTGATCGGTGCCTGGATTGCAGATGGCCTTGACACCAACAGCTGCAACATCGGTGTATCCGCCTTTTCTGTTGCACAAGTTTCTCTCTCTCTCTCTCACCTCACTCTTTGTTTCTTTACCATCTTTCTCTCCTACCGGCATCTCTTAAGTCTACGTGCCTGTGGCTGTGCACCCGCAAAGAGCTGCTTGTGTTTACCTCTCCAAGCTGCCTATATCTGCTTACTGTCCGTGGAAACCAAGGAAACTGATCACAAAGCTTATTATGATGCCAGTAGAGTGTGTGTGTGTGCCACTCTCCTCCCCCCTCAGCTCATGTGATGCCAGTCACATGGTTTCCAGGCAAGCAGCTCAGTAAATCAGAATCAGACTTTTATTTTTAACTGCTTTAAATCCTCCACCTGGACTCTGCGGTTAGCCGAACTGACTGATTGATGGTCCTTGTGATTACTTATCCCTTTCCCTGTGATTTCATTGCATCTTGGTTCATCTTCCTCACTGGCATTGGAAGCTCCTGCCATGTCACTGTACATCATGTTTCTTCACTGAGTTTTAGGGAAGTCTGTTAGTGACTTGGTGTCAGTGGGTTAGTTTTGAGAATATTTTGGGGTCTGGTTTAAGTCTAGCAGTTTCTCTATTGCCGGTTGGCTGCCACAGCATGGCACCTGGTTCGTTGCTTAGACATCGCATTGTGTTTTAACATGAATGTGAGACAGAATCTTTGGCATAATAATCAAATTACTTCCTTAGAGATTAATCCCACTACCTGTGTTGTGACCAATTGTCCACATTGCTAGAGAGGTTATTGTGCTTGGAGAAAAAAAAAATCTACATAATGTCTACAGAGGTTTTTTACATGAGTCTCTGAGGCGAATGCATAAGGCAAGTTTGTTTCTGCTTATTGAAATCATCTTCTATACCACTTTATCCAACTTGGATCTCTTGGATCCCAACATTTTGTACGTGACGACTCCATTATGTTCGACCAGAGCTGTTGCACTGGATTCTTCATCCAGTGAAGAAGCCGTACCTTCAATAGGACAATTGATTATGTAAAGAAGTAAAATGCATGTATTGCTTAACAAGAGCACTCGTTATCTACCTATATTGGTTTGAAACGGGAATGAAAGTGTTGCGAGCGTGTATCATTGTCACACGTGACAGACAAACGTAGTGTGAAAAGGCTTTCTCTTTATGCTGTAGCGAGCCACTCGAAGAGCTGATATCCTGTCTTTGAGCTGGGCAACTGAGATGGGACTTGTCTGTGTGTTTGATTTGGTGCAATAGAAAGGCTAACATTCTTGTAATCACACCTCCTCCACTGGTTCTCTCACGGTTCCCCTACTATCTCTTCCTTTTTCTCCAAAGCAGGGCTTGTTCCTCAGTGGGGATTAGTGTGAGCGTCAGGTCTGAACAGGGAAGTGGGTCCTGCCAGTCACATTACATAACTCGCCCCCGCTTCTGCAGCTCGGCCTGGCCCGGTGTGGAGAGACGACCATAGAAGCTTTGTTTTCCCAACCTTCCCTTTTTTTCCCCCCCTCCCCTATGCCGCTCCTCCACCTCCCCCTTGGGCAGACTGCATACTGATGCTGTATAGAAGGAGTCTGTTTGTGGGGAACAGGCGAAGCACTGTGGCACGGAGTGTGGAGAAATACGCTAATAACGAGCTGAATGGCAGCGAGTTCACATCTCAGGCGCAGGAATTTGAGGTCTGCTGTAGGTCGTTCGGTTTTCAGGAAGATGAGAAGTAACGAGTCCCAGTGCTACGTTTTACTGCACAGCAGCATGGCCAGTGATTACACTGAAGGTGAGGGTTCATCTGTAGAGTGTCGTATTTCTGATTCGGGTTTCTCAAGGTTGACCGGCTGTGAGACATCTTGTAAATATTTCCTAATTCTGTATTTTTGGTGTCACTGTCTTGACACCCACACGCACACACACTAACACACTGTTCCCCACCTGGCAGTATGCCACCGTCGGTAGAGTGAGAGTGGGAGGCCGGTGCGCTCGCGTAACGGAGGTTCAGACCTGTTAGCATTTTTGACTGAGGAAAAGTGAGTAACGTAGGCGTGAGGAAAAGGATAGAGGGTATTACATGGTGGCAGATTTATGCACAACATCTTGCCGAATTGGGTTTTTGGCTTGCTCTTCCTTACTACATTTTTTTTCTCCCTCTCTGGAGTTGGGATGGTTGACGAAAAAATACATCAATGGGGAAAGAATCACGCATGAAAGTATGTTGGCATGAGTGCTGGTCACAATAGCAATTTTTGTGCTCCGGATATTTGGGCCCAATTAATGCCGAATATCTGAAGGTTCAGCTCGTGTGGCGGGGAGGGATGTTAAGAATTCAATCTCGAAATGATTATCCGGATAACACCACATTGAGCAAATATTTGGATATTCGGGTCTCGCCCTACTGGGCACCAGAAGTCACTTGCTGTCAAAAAATATGAGCATTGTTCCCCTGTACTAAATTCAACATTAAATATATCAACAATTTCATTTATTCTAATTCAAGCTTTGCTTTTTAGGAACTTGAGTAGCATGTTTACAATCCAAATGTATGCCTGTTCAAATTGAATAGCTTTTATCTTTGGTGTCTTGTTTACATGTTAACAGTGCAGCAACAAATAATGTACTTTATATTGTATTTGCATTTGAATTAAAGTCTGTACACACACCATATGCTTTCCGTTCCTTTTTTAATCATTAATTTAAAAGCAACATTTTTTTCTGAGTGTACTTTTCTGGGCTACTTTCACCCATTATACATACAACCAATATAATTTTTCAACAACAAGGTCTGTTTCTTCAAGCCTTTGTATAACAAAATATGATCTGCCAACCTCTATTCCCAAGGTTGGTGGTTTGATCCAGTAAGTGTCCTTGGGCTCGCCGCTGTGCCCTTGATTTCCTTTAAATGGAGATTGTCACAGTCGGTGTGTGAATGGATGAATGTGAGCAATATTGCTGTCGAAAATGCACCATATAAATACATCCCATTTACCATTTAAAATGCACAGCAGCAGCGTCAGAAAGCTTTCATAGTGTTTTTGTGTGCATCTTGAACTGTCACAGTGGTGACCCTTCAGCTGCGGGGTCCCAACCTGCGAACTCCCAATCCCACGTCCGCTTCTCTAGCCTCGAGTCCACCACTTGTGCCATTTGCTGCAAAGGCCCTCAATGTTTGAACCATGTTGGTTGGTTATTTGCCTTAGTGAAATCTACCTGAATTTCCACTTAAGCCCTTCCTGTTTTCTAACGACTGACATATATTGGAACAAATATAGTAGTCTCTCTGCTCAGCCAAGAGCACAGGCTGTTGTTGTGCTTCAGTGCTTTTTCTGCTCTCGCTGGGAGGTCACAGTTGCTTCCCAGGCACTGTTTTCCACAAGCTTAAGTACATGTTAATGCACGCACGCACAAACAGGATCTGTACCTGATGGTTAGACTGACTTAGCCTTGCTGCTGCTTTATAATGTTGGTGGTCTTGGAATTGCTGCATATTCTCCCTTTTGCTTATTCTATAATCAGCTCCAACCCTGTATTTTAAAAAAGTATCCCGACATGTCATACTCTCCTTGAGTCATACCTGCTTCCCTCTCTTCAAATTTAATTATTGTGAAACGCCAATTTGGCGTTTTGTAAGTGTACCTTAGTGATTATTGTGTAAATCATTTATAATCACAAGAATTGTATGTTGCATTGTTTTCCACTTGATTGTGTCTAACTGGTGATCAGATGCAGTGACTTTGTTGCAGTTATTTTAATGTATGAATAGCAATGAATGTGCTCCGAAATGAGCCTTTTCTCTAAAATCTAGTCAAGGGTTGCATGTCTCCAGTTCTTATTTGTATACTAGCGTGGCTTCATCTCTGCATTTGGAGTTGGGCTTGAGTGTGCTTTCAGTGGATCAGCCATGAGCCAAGTTCCCATCAAAGACGAGCTGCTACACCAAAGACTGTGTTTAGATGTGTTGGCTAATTTTAGAGCCGCTAGGCCCTTGTCCAAGGTGGGGGAGGATAGGATAACACTGAAGTAGCCCTCCCTTCTTACAAGGTTTGGTTTTGTTTGTCCATCCAATAACCCTCGTTCATCCCCTGAGGGTGTTGTGCACCAATAGCAACGTTTTGGCGTTGCTTAACCTGTTGACAAATACATATCTTATTCACATTTCCCAGCCTTCTGAGAGTTTCAGATCTCACGAAGACTTGCAGTAGCAGCACTACATACCTTCACAGAGCTGTCAACATAATTTACAAGAATAGACAGGTATTTCAAGCAGTGGTATTTGCGATGTTATGCGACGTATATAGTTTTAAAAGGTGACTGTGCAGAATTGCAGTCGCCCAAACTAATCGAGCAACTTCTGAAAATCATGGCTTATGTCACATAAGTTCTGGGTAAATACAAGTTTAATTGTAATATTTACATATTTCTACATATGCTCATATAAACAGTAGACCGAAATAACAAACTCATATGTAACATAGTTCATGGTTTTATAGCTTTCCCTGGATTAGCAGTCAGTTTACATTGTAAAACTTAAGCGCATGTTTGACTGCAATGAGTTTCCATACGAAAACCTTCTATTTCTGTACTGTGTGACACGGTGCAATGTTGGTAGGTCTCCTTTTCGAGGAAGGCAGTCAAAATCAAGCAAAGGCCTATTAATTGTTGAATGAGAGAAGAGAGCGTCAAAGATCCCCACTCTACAGTTTCTCGGCATAATGGCTGCAGTAATGGACTCTGTTCCGATTTGTTTATGTCCAAAAGGCGTCTGGTTTCAGGAAAGTTAGCCCTGGAGGGGTGTGGGTATGTTATTTGTCCCTTTTATTTATGTACTTATTTTTTTTTGCCAGTGATCAGAAATCCATCAAATTGAGTGCAAACACTCAGACAGACGCATATACAAAATACCCCCTCACGCACTGATTGAGCCCACGCAACACATGTGGCAAAGCTGTCCCTGTCTGGCCCCACTCTCCTGCCCCTCTCGCTGCCACAGAGCAGTGACCTTGGTTTCAAGTAGCTATACTCCGCTAGAAAGCCAACACCTCTCCGGGGATGGGCTGACCTTGTTGTCTGACACACTGTAAGTCTGCACGCCCCTCTCTGTCCCACTCTTACCCGCTCACACACTCGGAACATCAGCTGCCTGAACAAGTTCTCCTGTGTTAACTTCGCCATGGCAAAGGTGGCACAGTTGTTGTGCGAGCAGCTCTCTTTGTTGTGTTGCCTCAATACAAAGGCAGATAGGCGGTGAGGGTTCAGCAGGTCTGGGCCTCTCCCTAACCAGGTGTTCCTTCGTCAGACAACCTGTCGTCCCAGGGACAACATGCTCTTTTTATGAGGGTGTGTGCAGCAGTGTACACTGCTGTCCCCTCCCTTTAAGCCCGGGCCTTTCATGTCCTGCAGCTGTCCGGTTGTACGAAGCACATGGATGGGTCCCGACTTGTTTATCCATTTCATCGTAGACCCAAAACTCAAATGTTGGACTCAGTTTAAACAAAGCATTGTTGTAATTGTCGAGCTTTCATCATGATGAAGTAGAAAAGTAAATACAAACGGTTTTTAATTCCTTGTTTACATGTAGTTTTAATGTGGTTATAATCAAGGAATCACAGAAAAGGAAGAAACTTTTTTTGCAGCTGACATGTAAACATTGCAATCAGGCTCCTGTTATGCACATAATTTTTTCAGCTGTATCACAATCAAGTTACCTCAACTGCTCAATCTTTCAAATGTACATGCGGGCCTGGGTTTCTTCTGCCCATTACTGTCAGACCTCCCGAACCGTACTGTGCTATTTGGAGTGATTGCAGGGTTTCTTGTCGTCATTAGAGCTGTGCTTCATTGGCTTCAAGGCTTCTGACTGGATTGACCAGTTTGAGTACATTATTGACAGTCAAGCCTGCAACGACACAATGGAAACTAACTCGTTGTGGTTACTGACTGCCTCCGACAAGGGGTGTTATGTTAACATAGTTTTCACAATACCAGGTTGTAAGCAAATATTTAGATAAGCAAGTAAGTTGTAAGAAGTGAAAGTAAGATACTACCAGATGTACTTACCCCGAAGGATGGAAAAATACAAGATGTCACTCAATGTCTGTGGTAATGCCTTCCTCATTTACAAAGGAAATTCTGTAAATACTGTTTGACCCCCCCAAGCCAGTATTCCTCTTTGTCATTCTCATGGTGGTTTCAGTTATTGATGTGGTATACCAACATCTGATGCCCTCAACAGATTTTCAAAATAGATTTCTTTTTGGATATGATGTAACTGAAGAAAATTCTCCATGCTATTAGCTAAACTCGTCCCGAGGTATCTTTACACATTAAAGTCACACTTCAATATTTCCCATGTTTTCTCAAAATAGATTTTGACAAAGCGAAACAAAGTATGTGGGTTTGTTCATTGTTTGATCTGTATGAATGTAAAAACACTGTCAGACGTACACTTAAAGGTATTGACCACGTCTCTGGACCAGGCTGTCGGCGACTTGTTGCAAGGCCGTCTGGAAAACCTCACACTCTTTTATAAAATATAACATTTTGCAAAAATACTCAAACCTGTCAGCGTCTAGGTTTTGATGTGTACCGTCCAGTTGTGTCTGTGTGTTTATGTTTCGCATCAGGCTGCAGGCAGTGTAAAAGCTGGGTCGGGGCCAGTAGCCAGCCAAGAGGACAGACGAGCGAGCAGATGGATCTGTTTGGGGTTAACCCTTCCCACGCCACTTCATCCTCTGTGCCTCTTCCAACCTGCACGTCTCTCTGCAGAGTGATTATGTGTGCATGTGTCTGTGGTCTGGGGGATGGGCTGTACCTTTTATGCTAGTACTACACACTGGCAGGCTGGACATAAACCAGAGAGAGTGAGAGAGACCTTGCCTCAGCAGAATTTCGCCTGCAGACCCTTTGTGCCCTGAACTGTGCGAGTAAATGACTCTTGCCTCCATGTTGGACCTCCTGGTCTGCTGTGGTCCTCTGCTGTTTTGCTACAGCTCTTTCCCCCCTCTGGTGTGCTCTCTGCTGTCTGGTCTCCCAGCCAAACTAGCACTTTGCTTGTTTGTCCTGGGAATGTTTTGCCTTTTCTGGGATATGGAACCATCACAAACTTGTTAGATTCATTGGCTGTCTGCCAACTCTTTTTAGCCAACCAGCCTCCTACTTTATTGCTGTCTTTCAATGGGGAATATTTTTCCTCCAAGCATGCGAAAGGCTCTTTATTCAATCGTAGAAATGTGCCACAGACAGGCATGCACTCAAGCTGACCAGGCTATACACTTTACATAGCCTGGTTGCAATCAAACCGCAACTCTGGTGTCGTGTGCAATATAGGATTTGCATTGGAGAGAAATATTTCTTGCCATACAGCTTGTTATAGCTGACTATTTAAAAATAAGGGCAAAAGTGTATATTTATACATTAAATATATGCTGTTACACAAACATAAAAATAGTTCATTTCATTGTTGTAGGTTATAGTGCATACAAATTCAGTTATTCTGGGATACCGTGAATAAAAGAGACCAATCACAGAAGGGCAACTAAAACGTTTTTCCACCAGTATTGTATTGTCCCATGGTGATCTCTCGGGGTGCACAGTATTGTGTCAACACACAATAATATCGGCTACTTTTTGTGTCCGGGATTTTGACAGAAAAATTGTCAGTTTAAATTTATAGAAGGTGAATGTCAGGATGGAGCCCATCCAATCCGGTATCGGGTCCCGATACCAACGTAATTCACGGATCGGAAGTTTCCTATCCAACCTGCAGAGATTTCCCATCCATGAAGCCTCGTCTGTGCTTTACTGTTGCTGAAATGACTCCACAAGGGGTTCCCTGCTGGCTGCTCTGCTCGCTGGCTGCAAAATGTGAAATGGATTTTCCTGAAGGGTAGCGAGTCTCAATGAGACGCGGAGTAATGAGTCAGGAAATCCATTCCACAGTTTGCAGCCAGAGAGCAGGCGACCATAGCAGCACTGTGGCTATCCACACTTTCACGACAACACATCTGCTGTTTGGACATATTTTCCGCTTAAAACACTGCGAGGCAACACGGCAACGTGCAGTGTTTGCGAAGCAAGGTGGCCTCTCTGCAGCCAGGAATGACCGGTTTAAAATGCTTTTACGATACTTGTATTGCACATGTTGATGTTGCTATAATGATGAATTTGTGATATATCATGCAGCCATCACGATCACATTGATAAAGGGTATTATGGATAAAGGTGAATATAGACAAATTCAGAGGTAAAGGCAGGCTCATCAAATAATACATCGATTTAGGTCTTTTTTTTTTCTGGTGAGCACACGATATTTACTGAGAAATAAACTGAGCATGGCAGACTGAACACGGTATGGGAAACCAGCCGCGTTCACTCAACAAACCTTGCAATCCTGAACCACTGCTTGTCTAACAATTTGCATTGGTCATCTGTCTTCACTTTTCCAATGTGTTTGTAAATTATTTTAGCATGCATGTCTTTATCTCATTTCACTACTCAATATGGTTAATATTAAATTGCATGCAAATGTGTTGTTTTACACATGCCATGTGTTTGTGGCATTTGGTGGCCGAAGGCAGGTCTCTGATCACAAACCAATGGTGTCTAAATCAGCTTTCGGGAATACACTCTCGTTCTCTCTATGAAACAGCAAATAGCAAACCCTGGGAATTAAATGCTCATATGGCATTGCATGTTAGAGAAAACAGAGTGGCCTGGTTCTGTTTATTGGTCCATGAAGCAGAGTATGTCACTAGGTAGTAAAGTTGCTCAAAAAAATGCAGTTTTTCATTCCATCTTCTTTTGGGAAACGTAACACTTCTAGACGGCAATGGTCTAATGGTCATCACTGTATAGATGGGATTGCAAGTGTTAAAGCCACTGTTGTTTCAATGCCAGGCCACTAGCTGGTGGGTTGTTTTATAATAAAACATTGCCCATGAGTGTAGACACCACTAATTCAGATGTTGCTCTTCCAAATGTGCACTTTGTTCAAAAACCTTTTGTTTAATTCCAAAGAGAAAGCGGCACAAAGAGCACAGTTTAATCAGCCATTGTCATTGTAGAGTTTACTTTGCGCTTGAGCACAAAAACCAGTATAAGAAAAGCTTTGGTTTTCCTTAAGCCAACAAAGATGGGGGCATTTTGAAAATATTACACTTTTGAAGCCGCTTTTAAACTGTCATTTTCCGAGACTCGAAACGATATCGTGTAAACTGAACAGCCAAGCCACAACAGAGGTTTGCCATTCTCACCTGAAATTCTTGTCGCGCAAAAAGCGGCTTAATGCCGCAACTTCCTTTTCTTGTTTCAACTTAAAAGCTATCTCATGTTTCTCACTTGGTCCGGCCAGATACTACACTTTAGCTTTGTTTCATTGTGCTTTTCTTATGTGACATACTAGCTTTTCTTATTCAGAGAGCAGATGTGGGTCAGTGAAATTATATAATCTATTGCTATTTGATAACAATGGCTTTCGTTCCCCTCTCTGTTCCCTTCCATTGCCATCACCACAACCAAGACCCACACACTGCACCCCTTTGTCGTCTCCTAATGGAAGTGAGGAGTGACTATGGCATGGGGGTGGGTGGCAGGATGGACATCTGTGATCCTCTCCTGTGTCTCTGGGCTCCACTGCCTCCACCTTATTGTTCTCTGGGATGTAGATAACCATAACAGAAGGAGAGCAGGAGAGCCACAGTCGAGTAGAGAAAAAGGGGCAAAGGAAGGAGGAGCATTGTGGGGCGGCTTTTGTTTCGAAGAAGTATCAAGTCTGTAGTGCGGGTGTTTTATGGGGCAGTGGGTGGGGGAAGGGGCGAGAAAATTGTTTTCAAGCAGCTGACCTCCAATCTGAAATGCATCAATGTCGGCATTTGTGAGTCGACTCGAGTTACGTTTTCAGGTTTCCCTTTTACGTTTACTTTTTCTAATCTGTCTATTCTGCTTTTGTGTTGTAGCCATGGGAACGGAGCTCTCTACCCATTCTGCTTTTCTTTTTTTTTTTTATTATTCTCTTTTTCAGTGGACTGCATAGTTCGTCTTTTCTTATGACCTTTGGCCAAAATGTAGGGTCACCATATTGTGGTTGTGTCCAAAAATGTAATTTATAGCATAGCATTGATATAACAAAATTCCAACTTTAGTCATCTCCCACATAAGGTAGTTTTACAATAAAGCAGAAATAGCTTTAAGATGTGTATACATGCAGCAGTAGACATTCAATACCTTTATCAGACAGTGTTGGTACTGAGATTTAAAGTGAACTAAAATGTTTACAAGAACTTTCAAGCTGATATTTTCAAGTAAGAACAGCAAATTCTTGTGTTTTGGCTGTTCGATCAGGGCAATTGGAATCACTGAAACCAGCACATTTTACAAACGTCTTCCAGATTGCCACATTTTCCCAACCCAATGTGCAAACAGGGGAAATAATAACAATGGCACATTCCACAGTGTTGGGCTACCCTCTCTTTTGGATTTAACAGCGCTTCTCCAATAAAGTGTACATTTACTACACCCATCATCTGTGTCACATGCAAATACACTTTTTCTTTTTTTTAACAAACCCGAGATATTTGCACATATAGGAATAAGAGACCGTTTTAAGTTTGGATGTTTACTTTATGTGAACAGTGATTTTTGCCAACATTGCCATCTCATTGCAAAATTTTCTCAGATGGTTATGCAAAAACCATTTCCTATCAATTGTTCCTGTCCAAATAGGGGCTTAGTTCACCTGTTGGAATTTAAAGGCAAGAAAATCATTATTGAAAGTGTGCTTAACATAAACACATTTTGACCAAAATGACAACAACAACAAAAAAAAAACATGTCATTTTTTTCAATTTGCATGAAAAAGCTTTGAAAATGTGGTCACCTGTTCTTTTGAACCTAGAATCGTATCAGAATTTCTGTGATATTTTTATGATGCAAGTGAAAAAGCACTGCAAGTGTGAAGTGTGTCCTTTTATAGAGACAAAGAAACTATTAACAGATCACACGTTAGTCAGCAGACGAGTTTTTCCCACATTGCACATCAGAGGCCAGTAGTCTAAGGGATTATGAGGGGTGTGTTTGTCTGGTGGTGCTGCAGGATTTGAAATTGAAGCATGTTGTTCCCACTGTGCTTGCCAGTTTCATGTTGTGTCTGTTGGACTGGATTTGTCGGCTCAGATATCACCTCTCTCCTTTGGCCCAGTAAAGTAGGAATCCAAGAACCGTAAAAGTTAGAAAAATCCCTCTGTGCCTTCCAGTTGCCTTCATTATGTACTGCACATTTATGCATCAGTACTGTTGGAAGCAAAGATGACCAATTTGTAAGACATCTGGTTGAAATTATTAATAGTTTCCTTTGACATTTTTCTGTTTCCGTCTCTTCAAGACATGATAGACATGCTTCAGAAATGTTGATTAAATAAAACCCGAGTCCAGGTAAACAGGCACATTTGATGTTTGGCCAAGAGCCTTAATGGAATTTTTAGTTTACATTGGTTGTCATTTTTTCTGCCAATGCCTTTCTTTTCCGATTGATTTTCAACATTTGCTCCAGTTGTGATGATCGTTTGAAAAAGTGTTGTTTGGGAAACCAACGCTGAAATGTCACCTTTCCACCAGTACCTACTCAACCCTACTCGATTTGACACAAATCGCTATTGACGCTTTTGACCTGGTACCAGGTACTTTCATTGTACCTGCTTTGCCGAGGTTCCCAGCTTGAGGCGAGTCGGCAGCATGACCTCGGCAGACGGCAGGCCACTGATTGGCCGTTGCGGGACGACACAGATGAGTCAGAGGCCGGCTCATTCACCCCACCATTTTTTAAAACCCGATCACAAGTGACCGGCTTCCTTGAGTGTCCTCTTTTCACAGCAGATGTTAAAAACCTGATGACAATCCATAACTGTCCTGGCAAATGCCGTTTAACCACATTTCCATTAAAATTTAAAGTCATACCGTTTGTTTGTCTTATTTTAACATCAGCTGCTGTTGAATTCGAAACACCGGACAGTGAAGCACGATCGTAACGATCCATATTTTGTAATAATATTTCTAAAAATATATGCCATTTGTTTTATTATTTGAGCTGAAATCCAATCCATGTTCACTCTTCATCACTTGTGCATTGTGGAGAAAAGCTCCAATGACTCCGCCCACGCCATGGTGGTACTATATTGTAACGGAAAATGACCAAGGCCGAGTAGAGGCGGGGCAAAGCAAGTCGAGTCGAGTAGGGCTGAGTAGGTACTGGTGGAAAAGTGCCAAATGTGTACCAAAGGTTGTCGGTGCCTCATTCCTCTGGCTTAAATGAAATGCTGCTCGTAGCATCTACAACATGATAAACAACTACTCTTGTTCTAAAGCATGCTGATTTATATTGCTGCATTCTCTTTTTTTCCTCATCTTGTCTGTTTTCCCTTGTTATCTCTCCTTCTTCTCATCATATTTTCATCCACATCTCTTGCTGCATATGTATTATTCATCAAACCAGCTTTATTTGCCCTTGTTTCTGTTGAATATTATCATCAGTTGGCTTCTGTATATGTCCACGTTTCACCCATAGCATTTAAACATTCCCAGAAACAGGAGTGTACCTTACTCGACTAAGGCAGCCACCGAAAAGGCAATTTTGAAGGTTTTTATGGATTGATCCGAGGACAATGGAAAGCCGTTTTTACACTGACCTGGAAGTTCGCTTATCTTGATCCCTCCTCTTAGTGGGTGTGGGGTCAATTTGAACGCGTTTGCTCATCATTGGGAGAAAGGCCAATCAACCTGGGTACAATCCAGGGGTTTCTAGTGTGTCGAACTCTGTTGGGCTGCAAGGCGAGCAAAGAATGTGGGAAGTGATCCTGCAAACTCTTGCCAATTGAAACAAGGAGCGAGGAGATTGTTGACAGTTCTGCAGAAATGGCCCTGAATTGGCAAGATGCAGAGGCGAGGGATCTTCTGCTGGTTCATGGGAAGATGGAGACTTCTGTGCAAGTTAGTCTTCGTTCACACTGCAGGGAAATGTGACCCAATTCTGATTTATTGTTTTTTTTTGCTAACAAGTGACCCATATCTGACCTGTTTTGTGGCCGTGTGAAAGCTTTGAATTTTTTTTCCACACCAGACCCAGGCCTCGTTTATATGTGGTTCCAATTTGGACATTTTTCTACATGCGACTGATTTGTCATTGACGTGTGCCCGACATCACGGATGAGCGCCAGAGAAAGCTAATGTTAAAAGCTGTGCTCTTCCCCCCCCCCCCCCCCCCCCCCTCATTCTTTCGTCTTTCCCTCGTCATTTTGTCTAGATTTTGTCAGCTCGTATTCAACAACCGCTTGTGATGGATCGACATGCACTGACCAGTGTTTCCTCCAATTGGAGAGCCAAAAGTCTCTTACCTTTTGATTTTGTTTATGTCGTGCATTTGTGTGTCTATGGTGTGTTCTTTGTTACACATATAATAGATTTATGATTTTAACACGATTCCTACACAGGCTGAGATTTGGGCTGGTTTTGTATTGAGTTGTGTGAGTTTTACGTTGTTTGGGCCGGAAACGGCGAGTCACATCTGGCAACCCTGGCGCTGACCTGCGTCCCATCCATATTTACTTTTGTTGGCAGCATGTTGTACGCATGCGCTCATGGGTCCGAAATCGTCTGGTCCCATCACATTCACACGGCAGTCAGATAGAGGTCACAGTTTAAAATGTAATGTCAAAGATCAAGCCAGAAAATTGAAAGATAGCATCAAGACCTGCAGTGTGAACGTCGCCTTAGTTGGGACCTTCAGAGACGCAGTTTGAGACGATAATGTTGCCAGGCAGTATTGCCGTCCAGATGAGAGAAGCAAGGCTTTTGCAGAACTCTGAAGCGTTATTAGGATGTAACAGGATAACATTACAACTTGTGTACCAGATGTAGGGGGAAAGAATGTCGTCTTTCATTTGATATTGACCAGGGTCCACTGTTGCGTGAACCAAATGCCAAATGCCATCTCTGCATAGTCTCAGACTTGATCACAACTTTGGCTTGGTTGGTCAGTTGTGGTGTGAAAGTGGTATAGGCCTGCGTTATGATATTCTGAGTCTTTTATGGCATTTGAAAGATAAGTATGAGGATAAGAAACATTGCAAGAATAGGTTTAATCTGTCAAAGCTTTTTAGCATCGTGTTTATTATCCACACTGCGACACTTTTAGTAAATCATCCTTTTTATTCTAGAAGAGCATCTCCCACCCTCCCCCAAAAATTATGCCAATTAAAAAGAAGCAACACTAAGACCACACACGAGTAACTTGGTTTCCTGGTATTATTGTTGCACAGTCCTTTTTACAGATTTCACTTTACGCGGGCTGGCATTTTGACATCTTTTCATTTCTGAGCAGATTTGGAGGAGGAAAAAAAAAAAATAAAGCACTATGACCAGTGTGAATGCATTATCTCTGTGCAGGTGAAAGACCATAAAATATTCCCTTTAGATTCTCGCAGGCTTAGTCAGGACACGGCTTTCGCTGGTAGTATGGACATCAGCCCCTCTCGCAATGATGTTCCATTAGATTTCAGCAAGCAGATTGTCTCCGTCTGTTTCTCTTCACCTTCCATCTGCTTTATCTTTCCTCTGCACGTAGTAGCCGGTGAAATGGAGACTTCGGGTCAGACTGTATCAAGATTTTCAGAGCCTGCACAATGGGATATTTTGCCTGAAATCTGCTCCTGCCTATTATTAACTACTCATGATGCAGTTTTAACATGGTCATATTTTACCTGACTGCTTACTTTTTAGTAATTTTAGTAATCTGCCTTGATCTGTTGGGCTATCAGTGTGGGTATAAACATACAGTAGATAACATTCAATAACTCGGTGTTTTAAAAGAAATTTGTAAAAGCAGCCTCGTCTCTGTCGCAGATTGCTTTTTTTTTTTTTCTTTCTTTTTTTTTTTTCCCATGGCCAGAAGGGAGAGTGACTCATTCTCAGCCGCCCTCACATTCAGAGAGTTTGTGTGCTTATGAGGAGCTAGTGGCTTGTTTGTGTGACAGTGATGTGTTCAGATAAGACATCAGAGGTGTGGTTACAGTCTATTTTGTGTCCTGTATCCCTATCTGCTGCTGCTGCTGCTGCTGCTGCTGCTGCTGCTGCTGGCCGCCGCTCAAAATTGAATCATCTACAGAACATGTTCAGTTGTACAGTATTTTTTCATTTTTTCGTTTGATTTGTTTTGTATGTGCACAATGACCTGCTTTGTGCTTCTCGACTTCAACAGTGTCGTCGGTTTTGGTGATCAAACTACTATTCAGCCAGTTGGTCTAGTCGCCGGTTTTGTGTTTAAATTTTTTTTCACGCTTGTATGCACTTCAATTATCATGCACCGCTTGCACTGCATTTGTTGAAAACAGTCTCATTTTAAATGAAGATGGAAATGTGCAAATGTTTCAAAGAACAAACACTTAATGACGTGATAGCATCATCAGTGCACTGTGGTCTGAAGCTGTGGTGCTTGAGATTGCGGCAATTGGTCTGATTTGCCGTACCTGTAGACAAAGAAATACTCTCCAAGTTTTTGTTTTATCCGTGTTATTGCAAAGCTGGTGTTGAATTGTTAACAGGCCCCAAGATGGCTTGAATGCATTATCAGCACCCTTTACCCAGTGTACGTGATTCTGACTTGGTTTTAGATATGCTGCAGGGTTTGTTTTGAAGAAATGACTGAAAGCCGTATTTTTGTGTGTCATCTTTAACATTGGAAATGTCAATGTGAAGCGGCAGCGATTGTTACCCGTACACCAGTTTGTGTATCGACGCAGAATGGACACTTTGCCCCCCCAAGTGTCGCCATGCAATTATGTATCAACTGTGTCTCAGGGGATTTTTCATATATGTGGTGAGTTTGTAAGCTTTTGTGCCGGTATTTCTTTTCATCTGTCTTAATTGTTGGGATAAAATGTTGAAGTTAATGTAAGACCACATTTACAGCTGATGTGCAACACCAACATTGAAAGTCCCACCTCATTTGAATCTCTTTCTACCTGAATTGAAATGTGTGCTTCAGGAGCTCTTTGTTATTTGGGGATTTATTTATTCCGTAATTCATATTTAATTGCACATTGCAAAATTAATTTCGAAAAATGTGTTTAATTGATGCAGCTGGTATTTACTAGGTATCGGGGGGCTTTCCGAGATTATTAAAAGTACCATCATTTCTGTTTCTGTTTATGGGGTTACATGCGCTTGCTAAGCTGTTTGTGGCTGTTGGGCTGTCTAGACAAAGCCTGTAACATTTCACCTGAATGTTCTGAGCATCTGCCATATGCTCCATTGAGATGAGTGGCCTGTATTTGCTGGGACAGCCCCGCCCCCACCGGATCCAGCAGGCATCAAACTCACCTACACTCTGCCCCGGCGTTCATTTATCACATGAGACCCGGACATTTCCTCGAGATTATAGCGCAGTGTTGACAAAGCACTAACAAGTTCTTGCAGTAAGCTCGAAGTTGTTGTTATTAATCTAAAATATAGTCACGTCATTTTGATATCCAATAGCAGCACCATTGTTGTTTTGGTGAAGAAATCTTTGCAAGTAAAATTCAGGGAAATGGACTGCTGGTGTGCAGAAAGGTGAAGGGAGGCCAAATAATTGTCTGATTGGAACCTCTATTTTTAACATAAATACTCAATCATAAATACCTCAAACTTGGTGAGGAATTATGTATTGCATCTCATGACAGCTATGTGACAGCTCTGCCTCTGATTTCATCCAATAATAGTATCGTTTAGAATCACAAGCAAGATCCCTCATATCAATAAACAAACCAAAGAATGAAAAGTCCGACCATAATTAAATATTCTTCAAATAAACTAACTCAAAGTAATCTTGGCTTATTATGTTTGGCTCTAGTTATTTGCCCAATTTTTTTTTATTGTTGGACTTGTTGGATCTGTGTATATTTTCTTCCACTTTAGATTTGCTATGGAAAACTTGAAAACATCAGCAATTTGATTCAGTTATGATACGTGATGCATTAAGTAAATTCTGTGCCGATTCAAACTGAATTCTGTCTGAGCTCTGTTGAGGGTCACAGTTTAACAGCATGACACAAACTGCGTGTGTGTGTGATAGGAAGTTTGCAGCTTTTACCCACAGAGGTGTGGCGTTGTCTTTTATTGACACCTCAAGCTTTGTCAAAGTTTATGCTGAAATGCTGCGGCTTCCTCTACATCGCGATTCATCAACATATTCTGTGCTTCTTTGTGCTTCTCTATTTCAAGCGCGATGTGAAAGGAATTCACCGCCAATGTTTTTCCAGCAAGTCGCATCGCATGAAACACACGTCACTGAGGGTCTTAGGAAATCATTAGATCTCTGTAAAAATCGTGCTTGCAACCTTGCAGGGACAATTAGCACAATTGCATGCACTGCCTTTCTTTTATACATATTGACTGCTTAAGTGTTAAAAGATGTTTTAAAATGTGTGTTTTTAACAAAGTGCCAAAGATACTTTTTTCCCCGTTTATAATAAGGTCAATGTTTGCATTAGATTTGTTTTAAATCCATTATAGTTTGGTGAGAAAGTCGGCGTATTTCTTAAGATTTTTTTTTTCTTCATTCATCTGATTCACATTTGCAGCTTGCAATGACTTGCAATCCCAATTTTCTATGGAAATGGTGCCTTGCAGTATGGATTTCTGTTCATATTTTGTCGGTAACCCGTAGCTATAGATGTTTTTCAAACTGTCCTCTGATGTGGCCGAATGCCAGAATTGGAACAGTAAATTACTCAGCTCATGCCTGTCACACACAGTAAAAGGTCGAGGAAAGAATTTATGCTCTCACATAAATATAGAGACGTGACAGACATGGAAATGGATGGATCTAGGCTCCATTTCCAAGAAAGGAGAAGACCAGAATATTTTTTTTTTTTTTTGGACCATTATATTTGCAGCTTCTTTAACAAAATAACTGTTTTTCATATCTTTACCTGTTGGGAAATTGTATTTTGCTTTACTTTCCCTGTTACTCCGAGTTACTCTGAATTAGAAGAAATAAACAATGGCAAGTGAATTTTCCACTGCATAGTTTGTTTTGCTCAGAGCAGGGTGGACTGCTGAAGGCTAAATTTGGCATCGGCAACGTGCTTGCCTCCATGCCGTTGTGAATTAAAGCAGCAGAGCTGCTTGTCACTTACTTCGGTCTGGTGTTTGTGTTTTTCCTCCCACACAATTTAGTTCATCGAGTTCACCCGGGGAGCAGGTATCACCCTGTTACACCAGCTCATTGTTTTCCTTTCAGACCAGTTTAAGCTTCAGTTTCATCGTCGAGGACCTTTTTTTTTTTTTTTTCCCCTGCAGAAATGTCTGTTGCCTCATGCTCGCTTCACCTGTGCCACAGTTGGCATTCTATTCTTCAACTTTCCAGTGCTGTGCCTCACGCAGCCGGAGCTGAAGCGGCGGAGAATCGAGGTCCTGCATAGCAGTGGGGGAATAAAAAGCACAGCACCTGTCACAGAGGCCTGGGGGGGGGGGGGGGACAGAAAGGACAATGCTATACCAGCAGTCCTCCCTATGTATGTTTCTCTTTCCAACTCTATATCATCTCTAAGTCAGCCCGTGGGACCGCACAGGTTCTTTATTCTTGTGACACAACTTTCCGGTGTACACACTGGAACTGTAGTATGGTTCATTCCTCATTCTTGACTGGCAGTGTTGTGAGCTGTTCAGGCTCGGAACCAAGGGGTGTCCAAGTTCGGTCCTTGCAGGCCGGCGTCCTGCGAGATTTAGCTCTCGCCCTGTCGCACACCTGATCGCAATTAAGGGTTCGTTAATGGGCTTTTTCACAACCTTGGTGATGGCATCATTACATTCAGGTACGCTGGAGTAGGGAGAGAGCTAAAACGTTCAGGACACCGGCCCTCTAGACCCTGGTAATGTTGGAGTCTGAGTATATTTGATGTGGTTTTACTCATGTACGGACCTAATTAGTGTAAACGGAAGTATTGTTGACAGGTTCTGTTTGACCTCTGGTATGAAGTTGGAAGACGTCACTGCTCCAATAGCATCCAAGTTAATCTCCAAGAGGCTCCGTGAAGGAGGGGATAGCAACTGTTGGGGTTCCTGCACTCCACTCTACATATTAGTGGCCTATATTAATTCATTGACATGCTTGCTAAGGGAATGTGTGTTCCTCCTTGTTTTATGTGATATCCCCCACTGCCTGGCAGACTGCTACTGACAACAAACCTTCTGTAATAGAACTAAAGTTATGTTAGGAGCTGTGACTTGTAATGCTTCAATTGATATGGATATTTGTTTGGTTTGTCTCAATATTTCTATGATGGCGTCCTTTGTTGAAGGGTTGAAATGTTGGCCATCTCCCTGACTTTTTTTCCTTCTATTTGCTCTTTGTGTCTGTTTTTTTTTTGTTTTGTTTTTTTAAACCACAGTTTTGTTTGTTTCTGAACCTCTTCCAAACTTGGATTGAGGCGACTGCGCTTTTGGATAACGCTCGCCACAGCTGTGCTTCAATTGGTAGGGTGGTTCATTGTCCTAATCCAAGATTTGTGGTGTGATTCCCAATCTTGCCCTTTCTTTAAGGTGTCCTTGGGCAAAACTTTGTTGCAAGTGTCTCTGTGTTATGCAACAAACTACATGGCAGCGTGAATGATTGTGTGTGTGTGTGCAAATGGGTGAATGTGACTGATAATCTAATGCTTGTTTAGTGTGCTGAAGTGCTATAATACACAAGATAAGTGAAGTCTGTTTAAAACTGCTCTAATGCAGGGCTCTACAAAGACTTTGTCGGACTTGTTTTTTGTCATCATGCACAAAGTGTGTAGGCGTGCCCGTTTGCAAATAGTGTCTCGTCAATTCATTTTGCCGCAGGTGGACTCTAATCAGGTCCTGCAGACATCTCAAGAATGACTGAAGTGCTTACAGGCGATAGATCTGTAAAACCATATTTTCACTTGATTACTGTGTGTTATCCAGAGTACACTGATCGGCTAAAAGGAGCATTTTTATCTATTTGAAATCAGATCCGCAATTTAAATTGTGCAAAAGGTGAAAATGGGTGCATAATTTTGCAGTACTGTGTCGTTAATATTTAATAATGAGAGTGTAAGATGTAATTAAATGTAGGTGAAAGGAAGTCATAATCAAGTGCCGGATAAAGTCGTCAAATTCCCGTCTCTCATACAGACACTGCGCACTTCGCAGTGGCATGCCTCCTTGTTGCTGGGAGACGATGCAGATAGCTTTGTATTGGGACCATTTATGGTCTATGTATATGTTGGTTTTCAAAATAGGATCCATTTGTACGAGAAGAGTGGAGGCGTTGTGTAAAATCAACACATTTGGACACTATTCAAACTGATGTCTCATCCGAAGGATGTTTTGTCGAAAGACTTGGTTTTGAGATTCAGGTTGGAGCTTGTTTGGGGTTGATATTAGCTGTGATAGTTTGCTGAATGAACTATTTCAGCGAATGACCTCACAAAGATGGAAGTGCGGTCTTGTTATGTTTGTTTCAGGGAGCTGTTGGTGGATAGAGGAAGCCGGTGGTGGTGTGTCTTAATAGAGCTGGAGCCGAACGTGATCAGGAATGAGATGAGGCAGATATGCTCCTCACCTGTCCTGTAAAGAGGAGCAACACACACACACACGCAGTGCACCAAGGCAGGCCTGCCCTGAGTGCTGGTGGGATAATCTGATGAATTTTCCAAGCAGCATGTAGGCCCACCTGTTGGTACAGCCCCCAGTTCCCACTTCAATCACTACTACATTACTGAGGAAGGAAGCCAGTTAATAGTTCTGGTTGGTGTGCAATGTTTACAGTGACGTGGGAGCATAAATCTCATTTGGAGATTTTGTGCATACAGTAAATGGGCTCAATGGTTAGAGGCTCACGTGAGAGATGTGAACAACAAGGTCCAGTCTTCTTATAACTAAAGAACTTTCCAGTACTTTGCTCAGCTTGACATTAACAAGACTAGCTAAACGTCTGAGCTACACCCCACTTGCTGCTAATTAGCCAGCCACTGTTTTCACTCCCCAACAGAAATTCTCTGAAAAGCAGCCAGCAGGTCTTACGCCTGTTGGCATGGTTTTAAACACCCCCAGCAGTTGTATAAATGAATCGTCATGGTACCCAGTAACGATGGCTGACAGCTGTTGAGGGTAGAATATGGCTGCTGACCAGCTGCTTTTCCTTTATGTCGGTGTGAACACCAGTATTTCGGGTTAAGGGGACTTCTCTCGCTGGGCTGCTTGTCACAGTCAAGCCTAATGAAGGATATTGCCAAGTTATCGTGATATTTTAGCCAAAATTATTTCAGCTTCCAACAACTCCTGGATTTCAATTATTGAATAGTTTATGGATTATATTTTTGCCTATTTATATGGTCTCTTTGTTTAGTCAATAACAGAGACGAAGGTGGGCGATACGGCAAAAACATATCTCAATTTTTTGGTTGTGTTTTTTGTTGTTGTTGTTGTTTCCCATAAAATCGCGATTAATATTTTGGCTTAGGGTTCGGCAAATACGATAAAGCTTCGCATTGTTGTCTTTCTGTCGGTTGGGCATCTCATGTCAGAAGTAAGCAACAAATGCACCAATTGGTCTCCTGCACTTCCCCTCTACCGCTCACTGGCTTTCACACTCTGCAGAAATGTGAGCTTGAATAAATTGTCACACGCTCGCAGATTATCTTCCCAGGATGTTATTTTGTGCAGGGAGGATGTTTGAAATGCCAGTCACAGACACATTGCACCCTCCCCCAATTCCTCTCCCACACACACAGTCTTTTACTATGTACCATTGAGCAGCAGTATAAGAGTGCAGTCTGGTATTGCAGGGATCTGCGGGGCTTATTTTCCTCTGTGTTTTTTTTTTGTTTTGTTTTTTTTTTAAGTGTGTGAGCGTGCCGACACACATTATGACAGCGTGGTGTAACGAGGCAACACGTGAGCTGTTCTCTGTTCTCGCAGAGACTTTATGGAGACTGCTTTACAGCATGGCTATTCACACCATCCTGCTTGATTCTCTAAGCCTTCCCCTCTGTCTTTCTCAATGAGCATCTTCCTTTTTATCTCCTTTCAATTCCTTTCTAGACAATCCATTCTCTTGCTCCGTTCCTTCCTCCTTATTGCTTTTTTTTTTTTTTTTTTTTTAAAGAAGAATGCACCCTACAACCCCACCTCCTCAGCTAACATGAAGAGATAAACCATTTGAGGCATAGAGGGGAGCGAGATTGAGCTCGGCCAAGGCATTGACAGAGTAGTGAGGCACAGCAGGGGTGTGAGCGGCTAAATATAGAGCGGTGCTTTGGAGTGGTGGTGATGTCACCAGTCCGTGGATACAAGAAGAGGCAAACAGGAGGAAAATGAAAATCTGCGAGGCTTGGAAGCAGCAGTCGTATATTCAAGGCCTTGCTTTCACATGTTTCATCTAAAGCACAATGCAATAAGCTGTGCTGAGATATTACTCAATCAATAGAAAATATGATCTGTGTTTTGGGTTAATTGCAAGGTTTGGTTGCACTATTGATTAAAAATATAAATGTACAGTGATCTGAGACTTGATTTGTCTTTCACTTCAGATATTGAAATAAGACAATATAGCAAAAGTGCGTCACTTCCTGGATTCAATGGCTGCATTGCAGTAATAGATGTCGTTTATATGTCTATGTACTATTCAATACAAGCACCAATGGTCACTCAAACATCACTGTTGAAATGTAAATATTCAGCTGTATTTTATGTTATGTTATGTAATCTTAATACATAGAAACTATTAAAGTGTTTGGTTTTGTCCTCCTAGAGTATCTATTTCTTTTATTTGGGAGGCTGTCTGTGTTGTAACACTAATAGATAACCCTGGCCTCTATGTGTAGGCATGTGAAGAAAAAAAAAAATCTCTTAATAATTTGCAATGGGGGAACATTTTGAAGGACTCTGGCTACAGAAGTGTGTTTACGGTAGTGAATTAAAGTTATGCTGTGTTACAGTACAATACGTAAAGGGTAAGGTTTTGCTCGTCATCCAGCAAAGCCTTTTTATCAGTCGTAGCTTTTGCCAGGTCAGGCTCAGGGAGGCTTTTATTGCAATGCGGCAGCTGCAGCACAAAGCCAGGGACTATTCCTATTGATCACTAAGCCTGATGGATTCTTAAGTACAGAAGGTTGGCTAGCCTGGATGGAGCTGTCTGACATCATCTACATGGACTCAACCTGCTCGTGCTGATAAGCTTTGAGAGAATCCCTAATGTAAGTCCACCAACGGCCAGTGACAAAAACATCCCGGCAACTAAGAGGTTAAACAACCTGTACAGTTGGGATTGAAAAGACCTCAAAGTAATTGACGTCTGGTAGAACAGTCTGAACTGGACTACACACTGAGGCCTTTGTGTGAGTAAACATCCCAGCTGTAAATGTGTAAAACTGCCCTTTTATGACCCATCTTCCTGCTAAGGAGTGTCTACCTCAGAGTGCTTTTCTTTCTGTTGTTCTTACAACTGTGTTACTCCTCACCTTAGCAACATGCTTTAGTGCAACAGTTAACGAAGCCAAATAACATTACCGTCTCCTAAGAACGTGCAACAGCTATGCTTGAAAACATTGGGCGTCACTCCTTGCAGTACAAAAATTATTAAAGATTCTCACATTTGCTCCAATCTTTTTTGCGCTTGACCGACATATATTGGATTCATATTTTTGGTCCGTGTTCTGTGGGGGGGGAAAAAGTGACCTTTACCTTGTATGAAATGCTTCTGATTTTCAGTTTAATCAAGGGAAGCGTTAAGCTCCATATTACTGTTTATGTGGGTGTGCATGGGTATGCACATGTTCCTCATGTGATCTAATGTAGTGTGGCTTTCTTGTGCAGGTTGCTAGGCAACATGCTGTAGGATTCTCAGTCATAATCTTTGATTTGGGCTCAGGGAGACGGAGAGGAGCGAGTGGAGGAGGAAGCAAGAATGAGAAAGTGTTTCAGAGTGCACAGCTAAGCGCTCCGAAAAACACATTCAGCCCCTTAACAAGCTACAGTCCTGTCACTGGGAGGTTGCACTGAATTAATGGTTGCTTTTATAATCTTCCATGCTTTCATTTATTTCTCTGCTGAAAACAGTTTTGTATCCCATTTATGGAAGTGTGTTTTTCATACGCAAGATAGGATGTGAAATGTACAACACAGCATAATGGTGCTGAATTTAGCAACCGAGTAACAACTTGTATATAATGCAATAAAACCACTCATTCTACTTTTGTGGTATCAGGAGAGGGGGGGAGGGTGTTAGTCATTAAAAGATGGCTTTAAGTCTCATGTTGTGGCCTTTACCCCTCTCTTTTGCAACAATGGAGAATTGTGAAAGGTTCATGCAAAGTGAAACATATCGGGTTGTCAGGGTGTATTGTTCCCTCCTTACGTTTATATGCACAGCTCATAGTAGCTCAAGTAAGACCTTTTAATTGGACTATTGTCCTGGTGTGATATACATGCATGGGAGTGTAACCAATTTGTTGTCACTTCCACAGCATTAAGTGTCAGTATGACCTTTTATCTTGCCAGTATTGGGCCATTTCAGGTTGACCTAAAATGTAAAAAAAAATAAATAAATAGAGTAATAGTCACAGCCAGTATATGTATGTATTAGAAATGTGTGTTACTCGTCAGCTTAAACGACACCAAGAATATTTGTCCGATAGTGTTTTATTGCGCCTGCCATTAGTTGGAGCTACTTCAAGACAGCAGCCCACCTCCCTGTGAAAGTGCTTGAATTGACCACAATTTTAGGACTGAGATGTTGTCTTGTTACACCAGCGTCAATAGACAGGATGTTAAGCTATAAAATGAAATCATGGTTGCTTGGAGGCTTTTTCATAAAAAAAAAAAAAAACAATGCCAGTTTGCGACCTGGCATCCTAACTCTATCATTTTCAGTGTTTTTATGCCACTCCTGTGTAAATGGACATTGTTTTTAGAATGCGGACTGTGAAACTTTTCCGAAACGAAAACACAAAAACGATGCCTTTTCACTTGAAACGTGGTCGCGCATACGATGCCCAAGACAAATGGTCAGAACACTTTACTACAGAGTCTCGAGCTTGTTTGATGTCAGTATGTGGTGTGAGGAAGTCGTATATCAGGGCGACTGCAGCAGCGTGTACTCCGCTGAAATAACCTCCATTATAGCTGGAAATTACTAGACCAGAAAAAATCTTTAAACTATACTTCCCATAAAAGGCTTCACTTGTGCACAGAGAATAAACCAATATACAAAAAACAAAACCATTTGCACAAATTTCAAACTCACAGTTGCCTAAATTGAGCACACCATAATCAATATGTTTACAAACAAACCAGAATTCGTAGCATCAAACTCTGCTTATGTTTCGTTAACTGATGTCGTCTTTGGAAACCTGCGCACATGGGTTTCTGGGATATCAAAGATGGCGTTGCGGCAGCTGATTTGGCCGATTCGGCCTGAAAAAAACCCAGACTTTTTTAAACCGAAGAGTATTCAAGCCACTAGAATAGACTTAAATGTTGTGAAAATGATCGATGATCGTTTTTTCCAATGCAAATCAAGAGCTCGCAAGATCGAGTGTGTAAACGATATCTTGAGACGCCCCGAGAATCTTTAGATGTTTATGTGATCGCAAGATGTCAACAAACCTGGGTATGTTCTGCGAAATTTAAGGGTTTGTATCAGTGTAATGATTGTATTTCCTTCAGAAAGGTCTTGACAATATATAACGGGTGTAATACTTGGTCCTAAATCTTTCTGTACATCTGTACTGTTTACTACTAATATTTGCTGTTTACAAAACCACATCACAATTATATCTGTAAACTACTTCTTGTTTAATTAAAATGTTTAGTAAAAAAACTAAAATGAATAGCATATACAAGTTGGTGTCATTCGTGTCCATATATGAACCTTATATCCTACTTATGCACAGGCCCTAATCCTTACTGCTTGGTCACATGAACATCACCAAAACTTTACCTAATATAATTTCAAAGCCATATTGCCTGCCTACGTTCAGTTAGGTTTCTGAGTTTAGTCACAGTGGACATGAGATAAAAGTCATTATTTGCAGAAGGAGGAGGGATTTTATATATAGCAGAATAGATAAACCATGCTGATTGTTGTAATATGACTTATTCCACAGTAATCCCTGCTTAGAGTAAGTGCA
Organism: Blennius ocellaris; assembly: GCF_963422515.1. NCBI lineage: Eukaryota > Metazoa > Chordata > Actinopteri > Blenniiformes > Blenniidae > Blennius > Blennius ocellaris. The sequence goes on along the minus strand of NC_137650.1, from coordinate 26,433,425 downwards.
CTCATGCAGAACCGTAACAATCTCGCCTTGTATCGCATATCGAGTTGGTCCCAGTCACACATGTCGATTAGCTGAGAAATTCCATGAAATATCTGTTCTCAGTCTTTATCACTGGTATTATTCTACCTTGTTTGCACTGGTTGTCAGTTTTAGCTTGACGCTCCATACATGAGAAGCGTTTAATTCAGACCACATTCAATGTCTAATGTTATTCCCATCAACTTTCCCAGACTTTAAATAAATCATCCATTATAGTTGGTTTTTAACTACGATTGTAATAGTCCTCATAACCTCCCAGTGTACGGCGTTGTCAAAATGGTTATCTGGATAAGCAGAAAACTAGACCAGCAGAAAGTGGGCTAAACATAAATACAGGGAGGCAGAGAACGTGGAGACAGGGTTGTTGCTGAAGCTATTTTCTCAGCAAAGAGCACAGTGCTGAGCGGTGGAAGAGGCAAGTCGGAGCAACAAAAAAAAAAAGAAGGTTGAAGGAAAGGAGCTGAGTGACGGCACAAGAGGTAGTGTGTGTAGGCTGATGAGCGAGCGAGCACCCTAGCTGGAATGAAAAGCCTTTGTGTGCTTAATAAGAGGGCTGGCAGCGGTCCAGCAGCTCTGGCTAGTGTAGGATTAAGCTTGGACAATCAGGACTGCAGGATCAAAACAAGGGGCAGGAACACCAGGGTCATTCTGCTTGCTAGGATACCATCTGCCCTGCTTGCCTGCCTGCCGCAGTCAGGGGAAGGGGAGGGGAGGGAGGGAGGGGGAGAGAGAGAGAGAGAGAAAGAGAGAGAGAGAGGGGAATGGGGGAAGGGCAGACTATAGCTTTACAGGCAACAACAACGTTGAAGCAGAGCTCGGCAGCTCTGTATGCAGCTCAGCTTTGCTCTCCTCAGTTCAGTGAGCACTGCTCCACTTGTATATTCACATACAAAACCCCAAAATACATGCTTCTGCACCAGCGTTGTGTGCAGCTGTTTACAGTGCGTGGAAACCTCAAAATTCACGAGACATTTGGATGTCATTGCTTATCCTAATGCCGAGATGCATACACTTAGAAAAATACAAGTCTAACTGTTATTATTTACGAAACATTTTTTTAATCCCTACAATTAGCAGTATTTATATGAGCAATATTTAACTTGCCTGTGCATTGATTTTTTTTTTTCTTTCTCTCAAGCTGGCATCTTTACATGTACATTATTTTTAATGTTTTCGAGCAATCATAATTGTGCTCAGAAGCTATAAGCAGGGCATGGGCTTGTTCATTTTGCCGTTCCTTCCATATTTCATGCAAAGATGATGGGAGAGTGGCTCATCACAACATTACCCACAAAACAGAGTTAAAATGGGAAAATGTTCTTGTTTCATACCTCACTGGCTGGAATGAAGTCTCTCGAATGACTGAGCTGACTGCTAAGGCTCTTATGGGATTGAGTGTGATCTTCCAACTACATTATGTTTTCAAGAAATAAATTCCTCCCTTCATTTCATGCATAAAGCAAAGCAGACTAAACAATACATCCTAATTATTGTTCTCGCTCTGTTTTTTCCCTTGTTTTTGTCATTTCTGCGTACCTCTTTGTCTGCACTTAGTCTTAAGCTCTTCCTCGTTCTTCATTCTCAGACACAACATTTTCTAAAGGGCCCATGGCACACATACACACACGCTCCATTCTCACGCATACACGCATCAAGATATGCACACAGACGAGAGTAGGGGTTGCACTGGGATTGGTTCCGTCCCCCCTTTGTGTTTGTGAGGAATGGATTTGTCCAGCAACATTGTGGTGCGCTTGGCCAGTACATAGACTTTGTTGGAAAAGGGACTCTGCATGGCGCTTGGCCTCTGTGTGAACTCTGATCTTGTAGTTTGCTTGTTCCAAATTGACGAGCCTAGCGCTCAACACAAGTTTATACAATTTTTTTTGATGAGCAGGAAGTATTCCGTGTGGCATTTGTCATGTTAAGTCTCAATAACAGAAAAGCAAGTGATCACAGGAGTGTGTTGTGATCCCCAGCACTGAGCCGCGGAGTGTGTTTGGGAAGCCGGAGGGCTTTGATGTATATGGGAGGACAGAGGACGGTTGACAGGCTGAGGTGGAGGGACAAGAGGACAAACTGGCTAAATTGAAGCCAACGTTATGGGTGGTGGCTGGACGAGGACTTTGCAGCTGATGTAATGTGTAACAATACCCATGCTCGGTGTAAATGCCTGTGTGCACCTTCAGTGTGGACATGTGCACATTAGTACCAAAGGCCGGCCTCCTGGCTGGGCTCTCATCAATAATTCACCAGTCCTTTTAGTGCGTCTACCCTCCTACTTACATCCCATCCCCCATCTGCCTCCTCTATCCTCCCTCCATACCTTAAGCTCATCTCTCTTTGCGCAATCTCCTAAACAGTGTACACACTCCAAAGCTACCGACTCCGTTCCTCCTCATATTTTAACCTACCGTCTGCACTTTTCTTTCGGTATCTTGGGCCAATGATGGTCCTCTCCACATTTGAAGATGTTTCTTTGGTTTATGCGATCAGGGTTTCACTCGGGTATTTATAATATCAACATATCCAAAAATAATTTGTGTCTTGTGTGTGAGAGGAAATTGGTGGACAGAAAAGTATTCAGAGATGACGTAGTTGCTTGTTTTGGTTGCAGCCATCCTCTTGTGGATGGCAGTCTTACAGCTCTTTGGCAGAGCTCCCATGGCAGCATTTAACGGTGATGCAGCATAACACTGAAATAAAGGAAACTAGGCACAGGGAGACCAACCTCTCTTCATTGGAGAATTATTGTGGCTTTCAAGCCTTTGGGTTCTTGTATTTTCATTTGGGAAGGTTTATTACGATGTCATGTATTTAAAAAAAAAAAAAGATTTCAATAGGGAAGAAAGAAACAAAAATAAGACGTCTTTCTCTAAAGACACTCTAAGACTTTGTCCTGTCAATTTGGGCTAGGCCTTGAGAGTGAATACTGCTAAATTTCCTCGTTCCCATTCCCCAGGCTATTTCTGCTGCATTCGATACGGACTTGTAAAGCCAGGCACTTGTATTGTCCCGTTTCCAGAATGATAGCTCTCTCACCTCGGTGTTACCGCTTTTCCTTGTTCTCCTCTGCTTTACCTCAGTGCCTCCACAGTGTAGCGACTGCTCCCCCTCTCCTCTCCCATACCGGCTGACCCAGCTCAGGCCCACATGCAGTGTGAAAACTACTCCATTGTATTGGAAAATCTGTGGGAGGGACAAAAGAGGAGGAGGAGGAACAGGGTGCAGTGGTGGAGGTGATTAGGAAACCAGATCCCTGGCTCGGCTTCAAAAGGAACTGGATCTTTCTGCAGTGCTTATTGATCAGACAGGAATGTTGCTAGTCTCTCTGCTATTATAGCGAATCCTCGCTGAGAGAGTTTTGGAGACGCTGCTTTCTCCACGTACGATTAAACGGCATTGTTTTTTTTCCATTTCCTGGAAGACGATGCTTGCATCTCCGCATGCACATGATCTGTGCTGGTTGAATATTGGCATTTGCTATAGGACCGTCGTAAGGAAAACATTTGTGTAATTTTTCTGCCACGGGTTTCTTGGCATTTTCATCGGGTGGTACATTTTAAGAAATGTTTTGACTTTGCTTTCTTTCCATCATGAAGTGCAGAGATCAAGGGAGGCAATAACAGTGACAGCCATTGTATTATTTAACTCCCTCTTTCCTGTCCTCTCATTTTCTTTTCCATCCTAGCATTATCTACCCCCCTCTTGCTTTCCTTTTTCCCCCTTCCCTCCCTCCCAGAGAGAAGGCGCATGCAGAGCCAAGTAAACACTTTGATATGCGGAAGGAATCTCTCCCACCCCCACCCCTTCTCTTTCTCTCGCACTCTCTCCTCTCAGCCTATGTAGGTCATCATGACTCACGCCTTTATGCTTCAAAAGCCGGATCCCTGCTCGTTTGCTCTATCTTGAGCCCTCTCACGTTCATCGTTGTGTAAGAGAAGAGAGTTTGACAGTGTGTTTGCAGGCAAAGCAGCAGCTTCAAATGACCACTTTGTTTGAAAATCATTCTTTTCAGTTTTTAAATTCAGAATATTAGTGTTTATCCGTTAATTGTGGAGATTCGTCTGGGAGTGAGCTTGGCTCTTGGCTGCACTGTGTTGCTTTGCAGAAAAAAAGTTCTATAGCATTTCTCCCCGCTTGCTTCTTTTCTTGTCGGCGCAGTGCATTCAGTTTGACCTAGATGCGGCTTCCATCAGCTGCAGCAAGCAGGCTTAGTATTGCGTCAGAAATAAAATGCTTAGGCCCATTTCCAGATCTCTGCCTCAGATTTAAGTTAGCCGTCAGAATGACAGGTTTGCATTGTCTTGTTTTTAGTTTGTTTCTAAGTCTCATTCATAGATCTTGATCCGGTACCTCTTCTCGAGAACTTTTCTGGAACTATTCACTTCTGCGTGCACCTTGAAGATGTTTATTCTCAATAAATATTGCATATGCTCTCTGTTTTTAATCCCACACCCATTGCGTGATCATGCTAACAACCCCGCAGGTTCAAATCCAGGCCAGTGCACACTGCACATCTGTTGGTGATATTTGCGTTTGCTAGTCCTCCAGCCACCTACCTGTTGACTGGTCGGCTCACTTATTTTTTGTGAGCTCATGTGTCTCATTCTGGTGAGCGATTGTGTGGGTCTGTTCTGATACAGAGGGAAGCCGTTTCTTCTCTGCTCTTTGCACACATGGCAGATTATCTGCATATGAATGCTGCCTTCTGCTTCTCAGCTGATACAGAAGAATCCTCTATGTGGACCACAAGGGTCTTCTTAATTGCACGTTCACAAGCATGTATGCATTAGTTTGCATTTCCATGTGTTATTAATTTGAAACTGTTTACAAGTCGTACTGCTAAAGGAGAAACATGAAGGTTTTGAATGGCAGCGCGGTCATTGCAGTACTTTGAAAAGTGTATTCAATATCCATCTGTGTCCAAAATTAGTGTACGGGTGTATTATGCAACTCCAGCTTTCTCTGGAGGTTTCTTTTTGTCTATGGGCGGGGGGGGGCAAAGAAAAGATCTTTTACTGGTACATTTTGCAGACCCTTCTGAGTATATGCGCCAGTACTTTGTAAACATTTACAGCACATTTCAACATCCAGCAATGAAATGACAGCCACAGTAATTTAGGTCACGATAACTTTGAGAGGCAATATGAAACCTGTTGCCAAATCGGGCTAACCCATGCTACCTGCATCTTCAGCTTGTGAGTGCGAGTTGAAATTGCCAGAGGCTGCAGTCTGTCAAAGGCATTTAAACGGGAAAAGCAGCCTTTGAGGACCAGCTCACACTCCTGACCCAGATCCCAAAAGGCCTCAGCGTGTCACATGTATGTCCTTTTGTCCTCCTATCTCCAGGGCTGCTTTCATATTGGCCAGACCTTGGACAGAGAGAATAGATTGCACACGGACTTTTTTGATGAGTCACTGAACCGAACTGAAACAGGAGGAGGGGTGGAGGGGAAGAAAAAAAATACAATGCTCTACAACCCCGTCCCCCCTGCAGTGTTCGCAGAAAACAGTACAATATTACATCACATGCATGCAAGACTTGACGGTTAGGATAATATCGAGTACTTCAATTGTTACATGCTACATTATGCCTTAACATAAAAGGGCATGCTGAGACCATATTTAAATTGCCAGTGAAGCACAATAGGGCAAGAAGCTGAGGAGGGGATGTGCATCTGTTTGCAAGATGAGGAGGGGGTTGGGTGTGCCAAGGCAAAATGGAAGCTTTGTCGAGGAAACCTGAGTGGGCTGGGTTTTGGGGCTGTACATTCACACGAACAGATCATCTGTCGTCCCCCCCACCCCCCTCCCAACCTCAATGCACCCCTTGTTTTATAAAGTGCTCTGACACAGTGAACCCCCTTCTATCCACTCTTCGATTAGTAAGATCAGAAATCCAGCCGTGACAAGTTACTCTACTTCAGTAAACTGGGTCCATGAATCAGTCTGGGACATGAGTGAACAAACTGCTGGCTCTTTATTCTGTGTAATCCCGTGCAGCACAGTGAAATGCAACCGTATTCCATAATTATAATCGGTCCCTTTATTATTTTTTTTTTATTGCCTGGTCGAGTTATATTTGTGTGTTTTTCACGAGTGTTCATGTTTAATTTTAGTAGGATTCTGTCTCTCTGGCATGGATAAACAGCGCAGTGTGCCAGCAGTGTAAACTTTCCAGATTTTGCCAGAAGGCACCATCATGACATGCATTTTTATTCTGTAGTTTTCTCCTTCTTCTGTCTCTCGAGCTCATCTTCAAAGTAAGTTTTCCGTCAGAGAGTGGGCGTTTGCACTTGGCTATCAACAGGAAATTCCAGCCTTGGAGTGTGGGGGTAGGGTATGGCTGAGAGCGAAGTGAGGAAGATCAGGAGTTTGTTTGCCAGCTTTATGAGAGCACCCAAAGGTCTCTGACTGGTTTGGTCTTCATAGATGTTCCCTCTGGACTCTTGAATAGGGAAACACAAAACCAAAAAAAAAAACAGTACGAGAGTAGCAGAAAGCATCAGCTTTGTTCTTAACCCCCTTTTTCCCCCAGAATGTTTATTTAAACTCTGCTCTCTTTGGCATAGCTTTCCATTTTCCCTCAAGCTATCCATCCACCATACTTATTTTCCAAATGAATATGCTTGTGTCATTTATGTCCACGTACTTTGTTCAGCTTCATCGTTGTTCGTTAAGATGACATGTGTTCTCTGCTCACCACTGGTGTAAGGCTTCTAACTCCCATGTTTTATATCGTGTCTAAACATTATCAGTAATCAAGATTTCAAGTCAAGTTTGATAACTTTATTCATCCCCTCGGGGTGATTCCCCTTGGCAGTTTTGTAATGTTCTGGATGTTGATTTTAGGCATCCTACTAAATCATCGGAAAGCCTTGTGAGCAAGTGATAAAAGTTTAAAATGTAATGCAATATATAACTTTAGGAATGCTCTTTAATCCTTATGTACGACCCGAAAGGTAATCGGGTATTCTGCTGAAGCCCGAACACTCCTTTATCAATCAAATCCAAAGTAGACTCAATCTCACAAATACTCATGCTTATATCAAATCACTTTTTAATAGTTGTTATTTAGTTTTTAGCATAGCATGGTAAAATGTTACAAACGCTTCTCATTTCAATTGTCAAATGTCTCAAACCGGTAAACAAATGCACATCTCGTCCTTGGCTTTAGATGTAGTATCGAGGAAAGAAGTTATAGCCAAAAGCAACTCCATGTGATCCGTAGAAAGATTTGTTTTTCTTACGTCTTTTACATGAAACGTCAGCACGACGAGCACGGCATTCGCATGAGATTCAGCACAACCAGCTAACTGGGTGTGTTGACAGTGCAGCTCAGTTGGTATTTTCATCATACTGGATTTTGTGCAGCTTTCATCATTTATCTCACCAGTACCTCATCATTTAAAGTTAATGAGTGATAAAGATGGGGAAAAAAATGAAACAAGCAAGTGTTTTATGACTCCTATTGGAATGCATCTTTTCTGGATTATTTTATGATGCAGATAAATTGATTAGTTACATAAATGTACATTTATTGATGAAGTTTTGCCACTGCTCTTGAAAGAAAATATAGTAAGTGTGTGAATAGTAGATACAATAAATATTTTGTAGTTTCATTGTTTTAGACAATGCATAAATGTCTTGTGCATAAATATTCTCCTTTCACAGCAGGAATGCAATATCTTTTATTGAAGTGGGTACCATAGGCTTCCATTTGATGTTGACCATGTATGACATTATCATTAAAAGACGGCATTGGTGCTTGAATTTCTATCAAAGCATTATGTTTTGGATAGTGGTCTTGTGCAATGGGGAATTGAAAAGGGAAATGGGCCAAGAAGAGAAAACCACTGCAGCTCTCTAATAATATGTAAGTCACCTCTTCTTCCCCTCTGTTTTAGGATGTTCATTTTATCTGTTGTTGTCTGTCTTCTCACATGACAACAGTTTGTGTTACCTCTGCGGTAGGGCTCCTCTGGGTTATGGGATGAAGTTTTAATTGGCTAAATAGCTTGCACATGTTGCTGGCTTGTGTGCGTGCGTGCGTGCGTGTCCACATCTGCGTGCCGGCTCAGATGCAAAGAAGTGATACCTTATGAACACCGGAAGAACACTTCCCGGAGGGTATTGCCTCTTTCAATTATTGCAGTTTCCATTGTGTACAAAGATGGCGATCTCGTACGTGCACGCATGCACACTTTGACACGCTTTTAGAAACGGACACTTCCATTAAGCTGTAAGCAGAGGCAGATTCAGAACTGTACGCTGACTCGCATTGCTTTCCTTTGTGTTCAAAAGTAGTGTTGCTTCGAAGAGTTCAACTGGAGTAGAGCTGTAGTGGTGCTCTGTTGTGTTAATCGAGCTCTTGCTTTGGAGAAGAACTACAAAAGAACTTGTCGAACATTTTTGTTCGGTTCAAGTTGTCAACTATATCTATGATTCACCTTCATCACTTCTGTAAATGTTTGCTATAACATTTTTTTTTTTTTTTTAAATATTGTTAGTAAGAATGTTAACAGAATGAAGCAAACAAAACCCTACCACAAGGGCACATTGCAGTGTGTCGGCATGTTTGCGAGGTACTGAGCTTCAGTATAAAGAAAATCTGTCCATGACCAACCGATGTCTTCCCTCCAGTAGAGTAGCTTCTCCTTGCATCTAAAGAAGTTATTTAAGAGGATTAATTCATGTGATCATTATGTGTTCTGTGTGCCTTTCTTTATCTTTTTTTTTTTTTTTTTTCCTGCAGTTGATTCTGAATATGTTGCAATATGTTATGATGGAAAGGACCACACAAGGAGAAAACTGAAACAAACTTGTTGGGAATAGCTACTACTTTACTTTGGCCCCGTTATGTTGAGAACAATGTGCTCAAAGCATTGCCGTTGTCGCTTTTCATTTCAGAAAATTTGCACATGCAAACGGAAACATTTCAGTAGCAACAGCCGTACTCATGAGAATGCAAGAAATAATAAATGTTGTCGTTTGCATGCCATCCCACAAGCTGATGTTGTTGGTGCCTTGTAGCTGTCATATCGTTAATGTCGACCCATTCAGTATTTGAAGTATGTAAAGAGATGCATCTCTGCTGATCCTAATGATGGTGTAGTAAACATTCAATAGCATAAGCAGCAGTCTGGACTCTGCCATTGTTAAATGTGTTGATCTACTCACACATTTGCAGGAGGAATGACTGTAACGTGTGTGTGCATGTACTCAAGGTTTCAGAAAGATTATCTGTTCATGCATTAAATACCAATCACATTACACCCCAAAGACTGATTTGAAAAGTGTCATTGTTGGGTGAAGCTAAGGGCATGGTAAGTTTACCATTCCCATTGAGCATTTGCATGAATTGTTTGGAATTGTATACTTAAATAGAATACATTTACAATTAACAATGAGAACTTGAAGGAAACCACACTGTGTGATAGAATATTATCACAATATTCTATATATCTTATCGATAGATAGGTAGATATATAGAATATTGGCATATTTAAGTTGACTGTTAATGATAGTGTTAGGGATGCACCGATCCAGGTTGTTTGACTTCCGATCCGATCCCGATACCACAGCTCTAACACAACACAAATGATTGGGACTATGTTCAGGGAGTTTAGTGTGGAGTAATACGCAGCTTCACGGAGGCGTGAATCGCCTGCTACCGTGGAAAAGGGAGCTGTTGATTGTTTTGATGCTCGCTGGCTGAAAACTGTGGAATGGATTTCCAGACTCATTACACCGCCTGTCATTGAGACCCGCCTCCGTTCAAGAATACCGTTCCACATTTTGCAGCCAGCGCACAGAGCAGCCGGCAGGGAAACACTTGTGGACTAATTTCAGCAGGAGCACAGACGAGGTTCGTGAATCTGAAATCTCCGCGGGTTGGATCGGAAATTTCCGATCCGTGAATTACATTCATATCGGAACCCAATACCAATGCTGGTTCGGATTTGCCCCATCAGTAATTGAAGTTGAAGCTTTTCTTCAGTTTGTTAAGATATGTTAAGTTGAATGAAAACTAGGACTTTTGGCTGTGCAATGTTGTTGTTAGATGTCAAATATCCCTATTCCGATTACAGAAAATATACATGTTTTGGGTATGAGTGTGTTCTAATTTGAGTTTCCGGAGCTTCCGTTTAAAAAAAATAAAAAAATGCAGTGTGAAGTGTATAATGTTGTTAATTGAATGCAACTGTTCTGTGGTCCAAATCATGAGCAATCAAGTGTGTCCTGAACAGCACTGCTCCAACCACTAATTGGAGCCTGTCTGTCAAATCTGATCAGTTTATTGATTGGCCCATTATGAGTCAGTGTGGCCGGCCACAGAACCTGCATAGTTGCTGGTTTGTCTTCTCACCTGTTGGCTGTATTTATACTGCATCAGTATTCACTCTGCTGTGGTATGGGGTTTGGCATACACAAGCTAAAAAAAAAAAAAAAATTACAATTGTTTTATGACGGCAAGGGTGTTCCCATAGGCATTGAACACACAATGAAGTCATAAACATAACAGCGTTCACTTGCATCCCTAATCTGCTGCGATTCAAATTTAGAAACCTTTTTTGATTAACCTTTTTTTTCCGCTGGGCATCAGGAATGTATCTGGGATGTGTTTTTATATAGGACACCCGTGTGCTTGGGAAATAATTCATTCGCTTTCTCAAGGTTTGCCAGTGGCAGCCCTGCACTTTTCAGTATTCACATTGATATGCTACTCTATGCATACACAAATCCACATTGAGAAATCTGCATGTGCATATTGTTATAAGGAAACTGAGCATGAGCCCACTCCTATATGCACTTGCCCTCTCCAGTGCCTTAGTGTGGCATCACTTCCCTGCCCCCTCTTTAAGCAGGCACCGCCCCACCCCTCAGCTGGCTGCGCTCTGCAGTAGCAGGCCTTTCATCCCTCCATCCTTCCATCCCTCCATCCGGCCCTGCCTAGTGATTTATAATTCATCTGGGATCCTGCCTCCCTCCACCCCTCTGCACCAGGACAGCATTAACATTCTGTTTGGTCCCCAGCTACACTGCACCCACGTGTGTGTTGTGTGTCTGAGGAATGAATCTCAGGCATCGGCAGCAAAGCTCCACTTGGAATGGCTATTATTGTAGCTGTTGTTCGGTTCTGGCTCAGCCTCCATCCCTCTGTCATTGTGGGGATCAGATTGCTTGTCTGGCTGTCTGTCTGCTTCTGGTTATTGCTGTTAGTTCTTTATTTTCCACTGCCTGCATGTGTGCCGAGTCAGCTGCTGGTTCCGCCTTCTCAACGCTGTGTAATATTAGAAAGCGGTGCAGCAGAATATTCAAGAGAACAGTTGTGATATATATGCCATTCTCTGTCTCAAGTGGGTTTTCACCTGTACTTTACTCTTACTTTATCACATCTGACACTTATTCCCACCAGGATAAAATAGCCCCAATCAATTATGAATTTCAGACAGGTTTTATGACACATCACCAGGACTTCAGATCAACCGGTCTCACTTGGAGTGCTTCAGATGTTAAGCAGTTGTATCATGTCTTGCTCTAAGTTTGTTCTGCTTCTGCTCGTTGTTCTTTATATTGCCTTTAATGGACATCTTGGCATTTTCTTGTACTAATTTTCCTAAATGTGTCTTTGTAATATCTATTTTCAGCTTTTGTGTGGCCTTTATGTTAACATATTATAAAACAAATGTCATGTTCTTTCTGTGAACAGACAGAAAAGCCTAAAGAACAAAGTAGTTGACTGTTTAATGCTTAAGCAGCACATGTGAGCAGTGGGCATTATTGAAACAAACTCGCATATTGGCTATCCAGAAATAGTCATGTGGTATTGTACAATTACATTGGTTGTGTAATTGTTACCCTGTGAATTACAGGGGGGGGGGTGGCATTTACAACAGTTTGGGTATGTTTTCTGTAGCCCGAACTAGTGGTGGGCCCTGTACATAAGTTAAGCATTGATTTGATCCTCTGTTCTATATAGCACTTGATGGGATGGTGGATGGATTGATATTTACAGGATATTTGTATTGCTGTGTTGCTATTATCTTGCCAGTTTACATATAAACAAAGATTGAACTTGTTTAATTATTTTTATTGGAATTCTTTTCATGTTGAAAGTATCTTGTAGAATTCCAAGATTATGTATTTGAGACATCCTTATTGCATCATGGTCCAATTTTAGCATTTGTTATTTGATCAGCGATCCTTAAGTTGAACTAATCAACTCCACCAAATTTTGTTGATTTGTTTTTTGCTTATTTCAAACTGCAGCTACCGTAAACTGAGCAAAGTATGCAACGTGTTGTGAATGGCTACGTAACGACCTCACAGTTGTAGCATTAGCGTCACAGCAGGTGAAACAACAAAGGCGTTTTGAAGTATTTCAACGTAACAAGTGAAAACAGCCTAACAGTCCCTGGAGATATCTGATGTACCAGCATTTCAAGATGTGGAAGTACCAGAGCTTTGTTCAATACAACTAATTTAATACGTCTGAAAGGTAAACACGCAGTATAAGTTTTGATCTGTGTGCAGTGTGGTTGCACTGGAGTGAAAGCTCAACTAAATCCTGCTTTAAATGTAAAACAGCTGCTCTGAGAGTGGCCTGAAAAGGTGGTGTCGGAGTGGCTGCTATCTAACTCTGGGGTGGCCTGAGTGCGCCGTGCAGTAAACTGCAGACCAAAAGTTTTGCGTATGGGGAGAACGTTGCTGTCGTACAATGAGTGACGCATATGACTTTTTATGAATGGGCACTTATCAAGAGCACACAGGAATAGTAGTGTAAAGGCCATGTTCAGTTAACAGTTCATGGAGAGGGGCTTTAATTATGTATGTTCTGCATAAAAAGGCAAAAATGTTCTGGTCACTGATGGATGTGTTTGGTATGTTCTACTATTTCAACATTATATTTCAAACAGTACTTTACCAGAGCTGTCCAACAAAGTATGTCACAACGTCAAAGATTGTCTAACACAAGAAGGGACTATTGTTAGTTTTACTACAGACATCTGGAGCTCAGGCATTTGCCAAATGTCACTGCTGAGGCTCACTGGACATTGGATTGGTTCGGACACTTTTATTTTCAATAGAGTTGTGTTGCATACACAGTTTCAAAGGTCTTGTACAACAGAGCCTGTAAAAGAGACTATCAAGGATTTGGTGAACAATTTCAGGATAAACAAAGTACAAAGTTCTCATTTTGTATACCATTTTACTCCTTTGCAGGTCAATGTACAAAGAAAGTAGAATCAGATCAGGAAAGTATCTGAGTCAGCCAATATTCAATTCTTAAAAGGGGGATGAGGATCTCATGTATGTCTTTGTCACCAGTGGTGATGGTATCTTTGGATCGGCACTGGCTTTCTGTGAATTATTCTTAATTCGGAGGAATAAGAGAAATGGTTTTTAATTTGCTTAATGCAGTTTATACAGAATCACCCCTTTCAGGTAGACTAATGTGTTTATAGTAGTGTGCCAATATCTATTCTTAGAAATTTTTCAGTGAGTCATAATAGTCATATAATTGATGGATGTTGATAACGGAAAGATGTCAGGATTATCACATTCAACTGTGCTCCAGTGAGAATTGATTAATTCTTAATTGGTGCTGTACTTTCCTTAAGTTGGGACTGCTATCGAACCTGACTTTATGCTTTATTCATTTAAAGGTAATTGTGAAGTCGCTTCATCTCATCACAAGAGTTTCCTTGACTTACTTGCAGGACACAAAAAGGAACAAGTGAGCTTGTTTTTGTGGGTCTCTCTTCAATTAAAACCAGTATGGTTTTTACCCCAAAATTGAATTGTGACATTAACTGTGCCTGAAAAGTGAGACTCTTTTAAGATAATCGCAGTTTTTACATGCGTGTTCATGTGTGGTGTGTGTATAAGACATAATGATGCTCATCTGTGGAAAGGTCATACTCACCCTCTGTGCCTCTCCTCCCTTGCCTTTCTCTCACTGTTCATTATCTATCCAGGCTTGCTCCCTTCGCTCAGATTTTATTTTTACCTCCTCACGTAATCCTTAATTAATGTAGATCCAGTCACCGTGCCTCACATTCTACTACCACACACACTTACTGTACACATAGACACTCATTCATGTCCTCTCATGTCACACTGATCTCATCCTGAAGGAGTAAAGTTATCTGGAATACACACACACTGCACACTTAACAATTATACACAAATGTGATGTCCTCATTTTGCTTATGTAAGCAACATGTATTAGGTAAGCATCTGGCCTTATATTCCGAAAGCATGTCATATATTTCAGAACAGCAGTCGAGTGTGCAATGACAATATTTTCTGTGCAGTTCCAAATAGGGCTCGTCGTGGTGAAAAATCCCTGTCACGCAAATTCAGACTAGTAAAATTCCCCCCCAAAAAAGAAGCTGCTAAAGAAATGACCAAATTATAGCACAACTTATAGTGTTTATAATATTGTCCGTGAAAATATTGTGTTAGCATTTTAAATGTGTCACAATGTTGTCTCTGGCTAAACAATGTCGGATTGTTGTGAGAAGCAGTATCCTTGTTCAAGTCGCTGTCCCGGCGCACCGTGTGTGAACGCGGTCGGAGTCTGATCGTGGCGTTGCATCATGTCGCGCACACACCGACAGGTTCCGGAACTCCAGCGTCGGTGAACCCGGAGCTCCGGAGCTCCGGAGCCGGTCAGTGTGTGTGGACACACTTGGTAGTGCATCGGTTGCGGCCGTAGCATCTGCTCCTGTGTCCCGGTCTCCGTCCCGTCTCCGAAAGTTACACAGCAAAAAAAAACATTTAAGTGTTTAACGAACAGTTCACACAACACGTTCGTCCAGATGACAATTACTCAAATTTGTTTTTCAGCTATAAACAAGCTTTGCATAAAGGGAAGTAGAAGAACAATAATAAAAACATTACATTGTCAGCTAATCTCTGCGCTGGTTTGTTGAACACTTGTGTCAATGTAATCTGAATAAGGTAGATGTTCTTTGTCAATACTGTGTAGAAACCAGAATGAACGCTATGGCGTGCATACTGTGTTCGCAGTGTATAGAGCATCTAATTTCTCTAACATGGACAAAGCCAAAGCACACCGTAAGCCTCAAGCTTTTGCAGTCTTTATTTGAAGCAAATGCAAAAGGATGCGTTATTGA
Source organism: Blennius ocellaris (assembly GCF_963422515.1). Lineage (NCBI taxonomy): Eukaryota > Metazoa > Chordata > Actinopteri > Blenniiformes > Blenniidae > Blennius > Blennius ocellaris. The sequence continues at coordinate 26,418,237 of NC_137650.1, read as the reverse complement.
TGAATGATTCTATGGCACCAACTTCTGATTTTCCCCCTGATCTGAGGTTTGAAGAACAAATCTGACGTATTGCACAGTTTTCTCTGTTGACCAATATAACAAAAGTAAAGGTGGTAATCATTGGAAGGGTACATTGTTTGGATATATAGAGAAATAGAAATGAGGAGCCATCTCAGACCCTAATGTCCTTTTTAATTGGTGATTTGCAGATCTGGTCATTGTTTTAACTCTGCTCACACAAGTGTCCTCATCAACTTCTTTGGATCTTGCCTCTTGTGTTTTTGTAAGTGAAAGTTCACTTTAGATCCCATGTCGACTATGAAAATATAGATTTAGTGTTTAAGTCACTACTACACAAGCAAGAGCAACACTTAATCATTAGCGTGGTTGTATCTTACAACGGAATCATCCAGCTTTTAACTGTTGCTTTGCAGACACTTCCTGAATGATAACAAGGCTATGTTTCCATGGTTTGGCATCTTATCAATAGTTAACGCACAGTTTGGTGCATATCTGATGAGTTATGAAAATCAACTGATCGTCTGTTTTGTAATTGCTTCACACAGACATCACTTTAAATTGGACAAGCTCGCGTGATATAAACATGACTCAAGTTGGTTGTTGAAGGCATGCACAATACACATTTGGTCTTCGGGTAATAGGTGAACGCCTCAGCATGGGTGTAGCTCAAAGGTAGGGCGAGCAAGGACAAGTATTGAGCCTCTTGTCCACAAAACCATAACAAATACAATTATGCCAAAGAATTCCTATTGGGTTTACATGAAGTCATTATTCAAACAATGTGATGTGGCAGCACCTCGAAAACAGAACATTTTGTTGGATTTGCGCTAGGCTATATTTGAATATGATGGTGGATGCATTTGTGCCTGGGGAAGTGGGTTTCCCAATCACACTGCTGCTCTTTCCACCACCCTGCACCACTGCAACCGGGGGGGGGGGGGGGGCTTGTGAAATAAGGCCAAGCTATCAAGGGGATTGGAGTAGCTAATGCAGCAAGTGTTTGATGTGCCATTTTTGTTGTTGTGCTTGTCATTTTGATGGTAGTACTGCAAGCTTATATAAAGGATATTGCGATCTTTAATTTCAGCCCAGTTTTACATTTCTGGGAGTGTTTATTTTCCTCGTGTCTCTCTCCTATTTTCAAATACACAACTATTCTTCACAAATCAAAATATTCAACTGTGCACCCCATGTTGCACCTATTTTGAGAGATGTTTGCAAATACATACCAGTCTGAATGAAGGAAGCGGTTCTCTTCGGTCAGACGTGATCCAAAGGTCAAAAAGTGATTGAATCCTCATTGCTTGAGGTTGATATGCAAAGGCACTCATCTATCAATAGGCTCCCTCCACAGCCCTTTCACTAGCTTTTTCTGATAGGGCCTGCATCTGTCTCATCCTTTAGTTGCTAGGCAACAGGCTTTTTGTGTGTGCGTGCGCATGTGTGTGCACTCACACGTTGCTGTGGCAATGTCAGGCTTTTGCCTGTGAGAGAGGAGAAAGATTTTGAAAACAGAGAGAAAGGCAGATGAGAGAGAAGTACTTGGAGAGGCGAGAGGGAAGAAATGAGAATGAGTCAGAGCAATGATGAACCTGAGGGACTGGAGAGGGAGGAGCCAAACTGTGTGTGTGTGTGTGTATGTGCGTGCGTGTGTGTGCGCAGGCCTGCCACTATCTTCGTTAGGTCACTGCCAAAGACAGCATGATTTACCAGACTGGCAGGCAGGCAGCAAGCCCTGAGCTGTTATTGGATGGAACAGAGAGGTGTAAGGGAGAGTGAACGTGCTCAGAATAGAAAATCCGACCAAGTGATTGGATTCCTCCCCACATCTCACTCCTCTCTTGCTCTCTGGCTCTCTAGTCCTAGAGCCTCATGGATAATGGGACCACTCCCACTCGCTCACATTTCAAATATATTTTGTCATTTCCTGATGCCCCCGTGTAACTCCTGATGCGTCTATCGAAGTTTATCATGACAATGTTTTTGTAAAAAGAGAGTTATTAGGTTCACATCTAATGGTCGTAAACATCAACTGTTTTTGTTTAGTACAAAATAGTTGATATATTGAACATATTTGGGCTACAACCCTAAATTAAACATACTTTTCAATGGCAAACGCAAAAGCTTATGTATTAGCTTTGTCTACACCCACGGAGGTACAGATGTTCGCTGTTACTTAATGCAGCACATTTCACAAAGTAAATTCTTTTTTTCCCTTTTACCTTGGCTTCTTTTGTAGACACACATTTTCTCTCCTCGTATATTGCATCTCTGCTCTTGGTGCTTGTGTATGCACTCGCGCATGTTTGTGTATGTGCGTGTGTCTGTCTCTTCTTCTCTACACAGGTTTATAATGAAGTGAATAGGCCCAGGTCAGGGACTGAGCAGCCAAGCTGGGCTTTGGTTGCCAGGATACAGCAGCAGAGCCAGGCTGGCTTTATTTGCACACCAAACTGGCTAGCTAGCTGCTGCTGCTGCCGTCGTCTTCTATTCTCCTGCACGGCATGTCAATAGATTGTAGGGTAAACACATGCACAAACTGGGAATGGGTGATTTAGTAAGGCTTTATTATCATAACAACAAGCTTTTAATGTAAAAAAAAAACATATTAAAGTAGGGGTTCTTTTATTTATTTTTTCTTAATCCTGGCACGCACATTCACGCAGTGCCATAGTAACCTCGTCATAATTAACCCTCTTTTGTCTTTCAGCTGTTGCCAAGGAGTGACAATTGAGTGTCTTGTGTTGGCCTTGAATATTGAAAAGAAGCGTTTTTATTAAATAATTCTTTCACATAGGACGACAACAACAATGTGGTCCTCCACAACGTAGCACTATTTTGCTGCTCGTTCTTCCAACATATCTTGTATGAAGGCATTTGTCCTGTGTAATAATTATTTGACCATTTCTTTATGAAATGTGGATGGTTGTGCATCTGTTGACCTAAAGAAGCTACATGTTGACCGACTGCCAGGAAGTGTGCGGCTGATTGGTACGTGATTGTGCAAGACGTGGTAGGGTTGGTACACACAAACACAAGCACCGATGGCCAGAGTAACATGCCCATCCCTACATGCAGCTGCTGGGTTGTTCAGCTGTCAGTGTGGAAAAATAGAGGTGCGTTTTTGTGAGCACAGTGAGAGTCATGACTTAGGAGTGGCTGGGAGTTGGAGCAAATTACTGCTTTCATCTCCTGCGCATGTAAATTCACTTCTTTTCAGCTGTTATTCCAAGCGCGTTTGTCTAATTGTTGCTTAGCTATGCATTGCTTTCATTTATGTGGCGTCATTGATAGCCAGTTCAGTTTGTTGATCCAGAATGTGTTGTCTAAAATTGTAGAAAATAGCCCACAGTCTTTGAAATGTGAAGTTTTGTCGCAGAATGAAAATCTTAAAGCCGCTGTTCCACCGCACAGTACGTGGCGGAGCGGGGCAGAGTGGGAGGTTACAAAAATTCCCATTTCAAAGACTGTAGACTATTTTGTACAAACTCAATTTTAGGCACCTCGTCAAAAAGGCACGCTTGTTGCGATGTTGTGTCGCGCGCCAACGTTTCAATAAACCCAGTTAACAAATCAACCAGTGAGTGCAAAGCGGCGCATGTAAACAATAATAGAGGGTTTACGGCTGATGAAAATATTAATTATTATTAAATAGTGACGATTAATGTGAATTTCTCTTGGAGATCATTAAAGTATTTATCTATCTATCTATCTATTAATCGTCACTGGCCATCAGCAGACAGCGGTGCCGTCGCTCCTCCTCACAGACCCATTCCTCGGTGCCCCCTACCTCAACGGAGGGTTAGGGGAAAGTTGAACCCGGCGGTCGCGGGTTCTTTCCGGACCATCCACAACTTTTCAGTCGGAGCGCAAGAAAACCCGTCCCGCACCGCGACAGAAAGTGCCTTAAACGAGCGTGTTTCGTCTTGTATTGCCTTCCAAATGGTTTGGACTTGAACAAATGCATGCTTTGCAGAAAGAAACATTCTGGAATACTTTATTGTCCTATATTGTTTTTAAATACTTCTTGCTCTGCTTTAACAGAAAATAAATCCACTATTATCCATTTGCTGAACGAGTAGCATATCTGTTACTGGTCTGTTGGTTTGTGCGGCTATTGCACTCCGATTTCAGCACATATTGAGCACAAAGAAGAGAGGGTTCAAATGTGGTTCAGTTTTTAGTTAGTAGATTTTTAGGTCATTACTCATTGTCAGTTTGTGTGTCAGTCTTAGATGCGTGCCCGTGGTGTGTTTCACTGCATTTGTGAGTGTGCACACAGTATGCTGCAATATGCTGAAGTATTGGCCTCTATCTGACCGCAGAGGGAGTGGCTCACAGGATTAAGAGGATGCTACAGGAAGACGAAGAGGGAAAGGGACGTAAAAAGAAAAGTGTGTGTGTGTGCGTGTGTGTTTATTCATTCAAGGGAAAGAGAAGGGATGGCAAGTAGTACTGGCAGGTCCTGTCCTTCATTTGAAAGAGATTGCTTCTCTGGCTCACCTCTCGACACTCCTTTCTGCAGTTATCATCTACGGCTATGTCTAACTGGGCTGACGTCATTATTAAATCATTCAAATTCAGAAGGGCCCCTCTGTTGTTAATTATCCAGAAACACAAGCAAACCATTTTTTGGTATAAATGGGCTTCGTTTTACAATGGATACCAAATCAACAAGATCTGGTTTTCATTATGCATACTGTATTCACACTCAAAGATAAACTTTGGTGAATTACGTTTCACAGCATTTTGTCTTGGAACAGTTTTTTTTTTTTTTTTTTAATGTTTTTAATGAACTTCATTGATGTTTGTATCATGTATAATATGTTGCACATGTTAATTTTAGTGGGCTTTCTATTGTTTTCAAAATCAATGAAATTTAGCAACCACATTTGCAGTGTCATCACTGGGGAAAGTAGTTGGTTGCGTTTTCTGCTGTTATTATTGGGCATTGTTTGCGTGAGACTTGCCATTACGTTTATGTATACAATAAACAAGTGGAACAAATCAACGATGAATGGCTACAGCTAAGACAAACACACTGTTGGCTGACATTATGCATCTTTTTATTAGGCTGGAATCATGCAGGAAACGATTCCTGTGTTGTTTTGAACAAGGTTTCTCCTCCGTCCATACCTTCGTGACTTGCTTTCTTGCAAACATCATTTTCTTGCATTTTGCTTAGCAGCGAAAAAGCTTCGCTGCTCTCGCCGTCCATCATAGTAGTCCTAAAATAGTGCAGATTATTGTTCTAGAAGCTCAGCTGACCTAGTTTGAGGTGAGCGTCTGTGCTGCTGCGAGGTTTGTTTATTTCTGAGAGTAGTCATCCTTCCTGTCACTTTGTTTGGTGTGGTGAGAGGTGGGAGTTTAGTGGAGGTTGCAGTGAGTGCTTACCAGTAGCAAAGAGGAGGTAACAATGAACCTTTAAGAGGAAGAGAGAGGGAGAGGGAGAGAGAGAGAGAAGGGGGAAGAGGCCTGCGGTTTGCTGTGTCTCTCTTCCCAGCAGTAGCAGGGGGCAGTGCGTCCACTGTAGCTGTGTGCCTATCTGGTTGGCTGGCTGGCTGACTGTTTTGACTTGACTGGCTTGACTGGAGGGATATAAATAGCAGTCTTTGAATAGGATAACTGCAGAGGGAAAGGAAGAAGGATGGGGGAGGGGACAAGCCGGGAAGGGAGATGGAAGTGGCGCCAGGGAAGATAGGAGTGCCAATGTCTCAGTAGCGGGGGGGGGGGGGGGGGGGAGGGATAATAATAATAATAATAATGCAGCCATGGTCTCATCTCTTAGCTCACTCATACAGTCACAGGGATGATCATACTTGGACACTCTCAGAAGAGAGAGTGCATTATGGAGGAGAGAATTGAGGGATGGAATTTATGATTAATTCATGGCTCTGTGAAGCAGCAGGCCATGAAGGGACGCAGTGGATAGTAATGCACATATTGTTGTCTACTTGCTTCGAGGACAAAGCAGGCTCTGAGAACACCGAGCACATTAAACTTCCTGTAGGTCTCGGTTGGATCATGAACCTATAGAACAATCACTCACACTTAGTAGCACTGTTGTTGTAAGAAGATTCAGTCTTCTTTAGCAGCTATGGTAGGGAATCTATAAATTAGCCCTGGGTAAAGCCCTCAATTACTGTTGTTGGGTAACCATGGCGGAAATTGTTTAGGATTCTGTTGACGTGCCAGTCATGTTTCTGAAGGCAGTCCATGGCTTATTATGTGCGGTATATTATAATGCGTTTTTGTTTTAACTCATATTTATATCGTGTCCCAGTTTTGGATTAACCATGCAGTAGATAAAGTTTTCCTAAAATGATGTTCAAATTACAGTAACTAGTGAACCAACATTAAGTGTATCCTAATTGATAATGGGGAGTTTTTTTATATATATAAATGTGAAATGTCACATTCTTGTCTGGGGAAAAAAAGGGGGGGGGGGGGGAATTTCATGTTTTCTCATATTTTTTTGGTTGTTGATTTCTAAACTGAATGTATATTGCTTGTGTACTTGTCTTTGGGACAAACAAGACATCTTGGCTAGTTGTAGCTCAGTCATTGAGTTGGTTTGTCCTCCAAACCCAAGGTTGTGGTTCAATCTTCCACTTCCCCCTGCCCATATGTTGAAATGTTCTGGTCCAGAAACTGACGTTCATTGTGAGCAATTTACGTTTCAAACACCTCGTATGGCAGTCATCACCATTGGTGTGTGTGTGTGTGTGTGTGTGTGTGTGCTTGAATGGGTGAATGTGGGTTAACGCTGCACAATGTTTTGCAACTGCTTAAGTGGTGAAGACGTGCTATTCAAGTGATGCCCTTTTATTTTTTTTGACAAAACTCTGAAATGGACAACACTTCAATATTTTTCAGTATTTGGAGAAAAAAAACAAAACAAGGGAACTAATGGAAGATTTAAGAAAATAATCTTGAGATTAGTTCATAAAGTGTTTCCTACTGAGCTATTTTTAAACGTTTGGGCAGATTTTGGTTGCTCTTTGAGTTTTGTCTTGAGAACAGATAAGCCTTTTCGCATGCCCCAGCTGCAGCTCTCCTTCCTCTTAAATGTGCTTCCTCCAGAGCAGGAGTGTAATGGTTGAAAATAGAGTGCTTGATGTACCGCTAATGGCTGCATTGTCTGGCGGGGTGTAAATGTGTTTTCAATAAACCATGCTGTCCAGGTGCTAACCTCCCCCTCCATTTCTTTGTCTGTTTCTTTGTGTTCCAGACGGTTGATGACGATGCAATGGCAGCGTGAATGAAGCTTGGCGTGGGGAGAGCTGAACGATGCCCAAAGGTGGGGGTTCTAAAACCCCCCAGCTGGACCACTTCCCACTCAACACCGACATGGTGGAAAAGCAGGGTGGGAAAAAGGTAAGACAGGGAAGAAAAAAAAAAAATCTGAATTAACAGGCCATGTCAACATCCATCTCACTCTAGTCTGCATATTAGAGTGTCCTTAAAACCTCATCGGAAACCCTGTGATGACATTAATAAGTTTGAAACTTTACAGACAGAATGGGAACATTGGCAAAAATGAATGAGGAAATTGGTCTTATGTGGTGTTTTTGCTTTACTAGTGTGCTGCTCCTTTCTTCATCTCAATAGATTCATGTCGTGAGTTTTATGCAGCCCAGTGTTAGTTTGGCATGATTGCTGCAACGTCGGCTGGTTTTAATGATGTTGTTCTGTCGTTCACGGTCTGAAACTTTCTGTCGAACCAAAACATTGGGAGTTCATGGATGTCTTTGATGTTGTAGTGATGTTTCACTCGCTGGTTTATCGTTGGTTATTAAGGGATGCGTCTGCTTCCTCAATACTCGGCACCAGAAGTACTGTTCAGTTAGTGTTTTATTCATGTGCAAAGCCCTGCTTCACTGGTGTGTGCCCTCCTGCCACTAGTTGGGGCTCCAGCGCCACCAAGACTGCAGTCTGACTTCACAGCGGTTTTAAAAAACAGAGCTGTGGGAAACAAGAGAGACGTCGTGTTGCTAAACCAGTGCAATTTGTCAGGAATAAGAGACAGCATGCAGCCACTTCACGGCAGCAACGAACAAATAATTTCAACGCAGAACAACCTGCACAACAGCGACTGCTCGCAGTGCTGGCTACTCACGCTCGAGGTAGTTTGACATGTTTTCCTTTTTTTTTTTTTCCCCCACCAAGCCTGAGACAACGGTGCACCAGGAAGTTACTGTAATGCCTTGAGCTTTACTTTAACGACGTCTTCACACGAAATGCTGACATCCACAATACTGCTTGGCTCAATGTACCACATATTTTAGCAAGATTTCAACTCCAATGGGGTTGTTGAAGATCTTCAAATGGGTTTTAATACACAATGTATTTCAGGGAATGTTTATAACACCTTACGATGAATTGTGCTGAACTTGGACTTGTTTTATGAATGTTTTTGCCGCCTTCAAACGTTTCCACTAGACTTACTTTTAAAGATATTGTTTAGTCAATTTAGTCACCTGGAGCATCTCTACTCGGCACAGCAATGTCCATGGAATAAAATTATAAAGTCCGTCTTGAATTGCATAGAAAACAGGAGACACTGAGATGGCATAAATCTTGGAAGAAAGCGAGGAAAGTCGTGTCCTGTCCTGAGAATAAAAATGTTGTCGTTGTAGCATCGAGGTGAGCACAACAATACAAGAAAAGTGGTATGGATGCATCCAATAGAACTGTTTTTCTATGTTGGTAAACATTTTATGCTGCACATCTCTTATACCTCCTTTGTAGACGACGCAGACTTGTGTGTTTCAATGAAACAATGAAAACAATGTCAGGACATGTCGCATTACCTGTAATGTGTTAAAAGTTGCACATGATACATATGGTCTTTACCAGTGTTTAAGGTAATTGATACGTGTCCCAAAAAAATATCCACACCAATACTGGAACCAAACGTTTTAGCAGTTATTATTCACACCATCACATGATCCCCACTGGCCAGATTTTTCCCACGGTGCTCTTTTATGGCATATTGCCTCCAGGTCAATGATGAGGACGCCAACACCCATCTGTATGAGGGAAAGCAACCAGGTCACCTCTGCGGTCCAGTTCTGACCCGCATGGTAACACTGTATGTGCCTTCAACATTGCATAAGGGTCACACTTGGCCACCTGGTGAGTCTGCTAGAATGCTGCAAGCACTCATTCTGTTCCAATACCCTCCTTTTGTGGTTAGCTTGTCAGCCGTTTGTGCTACAGTACCTCTTCTCTTCCAGCTCTTCTAACCACATGAGCCAACTCATTCCAGTTGCGTCAGTGAACTCTGGGCACAATTGGCCCACACCCTGATTGGTATCAATCAGTGCAGGCAACTATATGAGATTTCCCATATTTTACCTGCTGTAAATTGATGGTTTACCCATCACTCGCCTGCACTGGAATGTTGACACGTTTTCCCTTTTTAAAATTTTGCGCTGATGGAAAGGAAACTGTCTCCGGGAGGTCGAAGACTAGAGAGGAGTGCAGAAGAGATGTTGTGAGGGCTCCCATTTATAATCACGCCTGTTATTTCCGTGATGTCACAGACGAGACGCATGCGTTTGAGAAAGCTTGCTCAGCAGCGACAACTTAATTTCACTCGTTTTTTTTGTCATTGTTTGCTAGCGGATGATGGTAGTATGGCAAGTTTGTTTTTGTTGTTGTTTTTCTCTAAAACGTTTTGGTGTCACGGTCATTAATCTTGCCAATTTAGCAATATTGTTGTTTTAGTGTGTGGTGGGTGTGTGTGTGAGAACGACTGAATGCAAAGTAAAGAGAGTCACTGTCGTGCTGCACTTGATCATGATAATTTGTGGGTTGTGTTTTCCAGGAACTTATATACAGTCAGTCTCCGCTGTGGTCATTTCATATTTTATTTACATATACTGTTGTGTAACCGGTTGTTTTCGTGTCCTTGAAGTCCAGGCTGCGTTTGTGAGATGCACCATTTCGCTGATGTAACAATTGTCCACTGAGTAACTTTTGCTTGAAAGTGCCCTGCTTAAATTGGCACATGTGCTGTCATGTTGTTTGTAGTTTTGAAAAAAAAGTATTAGGCGCAGCTTAATGATGTCATGGTGTATGTCAACTGTTAAACCAAAAGCAGCAGCGAGGAGAGTAGAGGTGAAGCTTATGCAGGCATGGATTTACAGCTCTCTGCAACGGATTGCATCAGACTCTGGCATGGAGGGAGGGAGGGAATGAAAGCGCACAGGGGTGGGTGGAAAACGCAGAGAGACGAATAGAGCATGCTTTGCTAGGAGACCACCAAACAGGGCGTCTTATGAAGGCGGCTCTGGATACAGTCTTGTGTTGTCAAAGCTTTCTTTGCATTCAATTCTGCACACCGTTTAACTTTGGAGACACATCCTGGCTTGTTGACCAGGACAATGTTGCTCTGCACTTACTCCATTTCCCCACATAAACTTCTTGCATGTTGGTTTCCCAGAAGCTTTTGCACCTGCCCATATCTGTGCATAATGCTATCAGTCAAATGATGCTTCTCCAGCTATAATGTAGCTGAGCAACATAGACACAGAGAGAGAGAGAGACAGCGAAAGAGAGAGAGCGAGAGAGAGAGAGGGCGATCTGCTCAATGTAGCTGACACTGTTTGTCTCTACTGTACCATGACATCATAGTCTTATGACTGGGGCAGGGCAGGGGGAGGAGTTCAGCGAGTTGACACATAATAGAAAACCTGCCTCGCGGATAGAGATAGATGAGAAAGGGACAGAAGGTACAGCACAGAAATTAAGTGAAATGAAGTGTGCGTGCGTGTGAGAGCGAGAGAACATCACATCTGGCCTGCTCCTGCATCTTTATTGTGGCGCTCTCGGTTGATTGTACCTGGGGAGTATTGTCTAAAAATACGTTGGATCCCAAACAAAGACATGCACTGTTTTGAAATATATCCCCACAATTTCCACAAAATAGGGATTTTGTCTATGTTGAATCCCATTTTTATTTTTTTATGTGATTCTGTACTGCTTTTTCCTGCATAATTTACCATTAATGGTGTCAACAGAATTTTTAGATTCCATTATTGGCTACCATTATGAAGATGGAGGTCTTTAGTTTGCATGATATTAAGCCAGAATGTACTAACCCCTTATTGCAGTTTTAAAAGACAGGACTTTTTTTTTCTTTCTTTTTTTTCTTTTTGTCATAATAGATTGAAAAAAAATATAGTAGTTATTTGCCAATTTCTCAGATTTATTTATATTTAGGTTGGAATGTCAAAATGATGAATAATGTGATCCCAGTGGTGCCGAGAGAGCCGTTACATGTAGGCCTCCGGGTCACTGGTCTTATCAGTGTAAGATAAACTGACACCAGTGCTTCTTTGGTTTGCACGATATAGCCTGGCTTGTTGGTTTTCAACTTGATTTGGAAATTGGGTTGTTCTGTTGAGTTGTGGCTTGTCATAAGATCAATTAATGTGGAGTGGATTTTTGTTCTCTGCACAGATTCAGTGCAAGTCCTTCATATGTCAGTCTTTGCCAAGTGATTCAGCTTTTTTGTTGTTAAGGAACACTATTTAGTTCTTATCACACAAAATAAAGCTAAAATATATTTGATGTTTGTTGCTTTTTTTTTTTTTTTTAATCTCATGTTGTTCAAATTGACCATATTTCTTCGATAATGGCACCCCATAGTGTTTTCTAGCCATGTCTTTCTTTTTATACATGGCTATGTATGCATTTTTTTTAATTTTTCAGATTCTTTCCCCTATGTCATTTAGGGTGCATTATATTTAGTTTGACTTACAGGTTCTATTTACATGACAATGCTTCAAGTGAAAACGCATGGTTTTTGCATTTTTGTTTCAGAAATGTGTTGTGTTCACATGGCAACGTTTTGAAAGCGATGTCCATTTACACATAAACTGCAGAAATGCTAAAAACAGTGTAGTTAGAGTTGGAGCTACTGGTTCTTTTTGCTATGAAACCACATGCACACACAGAAGAATATGCTATAAACATTAACAATGGTAAGTACGTGAACATTTGTATGGACAGATGGCCAAGTTGGATTGTTATTGCGAGCCATTCTCAATTATAAAACTACCAAGTCCCAGGAAAGTATGCACTGGGAGTTGATTCGAGGACAACTCGTCCACGGATAACTCGTCCACGCATAACTGTTGTCGTGTGTGTTGTGTTTGAGTCACATGTAAGCTGCTGGCCCAATAGGAGAGCGCAAAACATCCAAGATGGTGGTGCCCGCGATGAATCTTATGGCAGTTCAGAGGAGGAAAACCTGACAAAAACCTTTAATAAGCCATCAAAAATATGTTCTTTGGCACTGATGTCAATAATGCTGAAATAGCATGTTAACGTCACTACTGTGTGAGCCCCGCAGCTCATGAACATGTCAGAACGCGAGCTTGAACGCATCACTCAAAGCCATGATCTATGAAGTGGAGATTTAACTTTACAGCTTATTATTATGTCAAATACACTGATATATCTTGTGTTTTTGTGTCAAATAGACTTAATAATCCTTCCAAGTGTGTCAAATACATTTTGAAATCCAATCCTTCAAATCAATAGTGGTGGAAAAAATTGTCGTGGACGAGTTGTCCGGGTTTGCAGTTTTGTTGTTCAAGTTGTTCCAGCACCCTGAGAGTCATGCCACCCTGGGGGGGGGGGGGTCACCATTGTGGTCATTGGCAATCTGTGGCCATCGTGCACATATGCAATAGCAGCGTTTCAGAAAACTTGTGTTTTCCTCTGTTTACATGGAGACGGAGTCCACCTTGGGAGCTGTTTTCAAAAAGTTGCATTTTCAGTGGCTCCGAGCACCGGTGTTGTGTAAACAGACGTCTGAGAGCAGCTTGTAGAGGGGATGTAGAACCGGCCACAGTCGAATGCCGTGTGAAACCATTGGTAGTGGACTGTGCCTCGCATCAAATGCAGCACTGTTTCTTTGTGGTCATATTCAGTAGTCATGGATACGTGACGTTCCACACTGTTTGTGCGGCATTTGGTCTTGAGAGAATCGCTGGTCCAAACTACTGCAGCTCATTTATAATTTCATCCACTCTGATCAGCGCTAACCGATGTGACAGCAGCCTTACCCAACTGTCGATTCCCATATGTTGGCATTATTTGTCAACACATTAAAGAGTTTATTTCCTTTAAGCTGCCTTTTGATAATATACTGCTGTATTGTTTGTACACAGATGCATCTCAAAACATTATCATTAAAAGTACGTTGTTTATTTTCAGGTGGTTCTGCCATATAAACTAAATGATTATTTATTATTATATATTTTAAAAAAATGTATTGGGAGAATCATGACTTCCCAATGAAGTGATGGTAAACACAGCATGTTAAATGTTTTATGATACCGAGTTTCCTGACATATAATACATATTTCAGTTTATGTGTGATAAATCCAAAATTAAGTTTTCCCCATTTGAAATAAATCATGGGGAAAAAATAAACGCGTGTGCGTGCATATACTAACGAGAGTTAAAAGAACAAAATTAGCATACAATATTATCATTTTACCATACTTGGTTTTTATTGTTTTCTCTTTTCCAAAGTTGTACCTCCAATACTTGGCTGTGTTGATAACCAAGTTGCTATCACTATGGTATCTGGGTACAGCAAATGAGCAAGTCGGACAGATTCGTAAGTATTTACATCTGTTGATAGCAGATAGGCTCCACTTGTGATTGTTTCCAGCAGCTGTAGACCGCGCAGCCGAGCCGGCGTCAGCTTCCACTCCTCTGCCTGTGGCTCGCTCTTTTGCTGTGGTCAGGGAGTCAAGAATCTAGGAAGAAACGGCATGGAAAAGTTTCACTTTGACAAGCCCATTATGGTTGTGGGGATCAAGGCAGCGAATAACTCTTAAACACAGGAGGAGGCTCGACAGATAGCTTACATGTGTATGTCTTTTTTTTTTTTGGCCTCAATTTCTATCTAAACTATGGACATTTACATTACTATACTGCTGCTCAGCTGTGTTTAAAATGTCTGTTACCCTCTATTCATCTGGCTTATCGTGGTTTTCATTCTTCTCCTTCACAGGATAAAGTGTTGTCAAACAAGACTCCCAAATTGGATCGCAGTGATGGGGTCAAAGAGATGAAAGAGAAGGCCTCTAAAAGGAAGCTGCCCTTTACTGCTGGAGCAAATGGAGACCAGAAAGATTCTGACTCAGGTAAGAGATTGTTGGAAAGTATTTACTCGTTGGTTTTGACATCTCCACCTCCAAGAGACTTTGAAGTGGGAATCAAAGAGGAATGGGAGTTGCTGCATTACATCCTTTCTGGCTGGCAAGAAGTCGCTCGCTGTGCTCTGTAAATACGGGGGTTGGGACGCAGGAAGTGAAAGTGCTCCCAGCTCCATCTTTAGGTTAGCTGTGTTTGTGGTCTGTCTTACCTACAGTCTTGAAGGAGAAGAAGACCACACAAAATCATGATCCAAGCGATAAGGGATTTCTGAAGTGCAAGTCTGACCAGGTTTGCGTTGGTAAGGCACTGCTTTGTGTTCTCTTTAATTAGGGAGGGAAGGACTGCTGCTCGTGCTTGTTTGCCTTTGCACTTTAAGGGTTCAGGGTTTAGCTTGTTGATGACGATCCAAGTCAGAGGCTTTGCAAACAGCCTTCATCTTCAGCATGGGCTGAGCCACAGCATTGGTTCATGTCCAGTGATTACACTCGCAAGAAGCTTTCCACTGCAGTCCAAAGAGAAAAAGTATGTTGCCACAGATGATTGTTTATGTTTGGCTTTAAGCATAGGCAAGACTGCATGCATTTTCTTGACACGTGGCGTCATATGTAATTTCAGCGATTCGCTGCATCTATTAATAATTGCAATATTTATCTGAGAGGTATTCCCTCATTGCCTCTTTAACTGGTCCCTGAATCTCTGTTGTGATTGTGTATAATGCTCCATGCATGTCTTTCCTATGTTTATGTTGTAAGGGTATGTCATATGGGGCATCATTGGGAATAATAATCCCCATGTGCTCTTTCAGTTCAGGTTTGTTCACCTGCTTCATTTTGCACACCTTTACCAGTTCTGATGCTGGTCGTTTACACAATACAGAGGTGAACCCAAACACTGTTTGTGAGTGGAGGCGTCAACTCTCACAGGAACAATATAGCGGAATCGTAGTCCTGTTAGTATGCTAATAGCTTGATAGAAATAGGTTGCATTGTCTCTTAACCCACGGCCTCACTTCCCATCTCCAACACGTTCCAATTTGAACATTTAATCTGCCGTCTACAAACTGTAGGACGCTGAGAAGATTTATTTGGCCCATGGCATAAATTCCCTGTCAAGTTGCGGTCGACTGAGATGTCAATCCTACAAGTTTATTATGTTGTAATTCATTAAAGAATGAAGGATTTTTTCTGTTAGCATCATCATTTAGTGTGGTGTTTACAAGCAGATCAGTGAAATGCTGCTTGTATGGTTTCATATTTTTGGTGGACGAAAGCATTTTATGTCTTAACTTTACAGTTGGTGGTCTTCACAGTTTTGCATCATATGAATTCCTCTTTCAGACCACATTCTTGGGTTACATTCTTCAAACGGCACGTGTGTGAATGCGTATGAAGCCTCGTTGAAAGACCGCCTCGACACTTGATGGTCTCTGGACTTGCACACACTCACTTCGCTAAATACATTATATATTATCAGTACAGATCAATGAGGAGAAGCTGCAAAATCTTTGAAGACTGATTCTGGTAGAGCACATACCAAACGAACTGTCTGGTTGCCATAAATGTGGGAGACTCCAGTCTGAAAGACAACACCAGTTTTCAAAACGATATACTTTTATATTTATGGAGCATGGTCGTGAGATATAATCACAAAGGCTTCATTGAGATGCATGGCGAGACATACTTACAGCTGTCCAATTGTGATCGGATCGCACAGTCGAATGCTTGTGCCAGGTGTGAAGGCAGCCTTTGTTGTTTGACCTTTCAAGTTCTGACCCTGTTGGGTCAGTGTCGAGCCCTTCTGCAAAATGTTGCACCTCGGATACGTCACAGCCCCCACGCCCCTCTCTGCCCCACCCCCCACCGCCGCGGCTCCGATTCCTCTGTGGCTTTCGCTGCTCCAGAATAAGTATGACTGCAGGGGATGTTATCATGTACTGCGATATTGTTTTGCTTTGTCCTTGGCTCTAGCTAAGTAAACAGAGCTTTAGTTTATCCACTGTTTTGTGCCGCAACTTTGTGACATTAGTATTATAATGTCTCAGTTATACCCCTTAAATGTGTGTTTGAGTTTACCTTAGGCTTGTTCATATTT
The DNA here is from genome assembly GCF_963422515.1 of Blennius ocellaris. Lineage (NCBI taxonomy): Eukaryota > Metazoa > Chordata > Actinopteri > Blenniiformes > Blenniidae > Blennius > Blennius ocellaris. The sequence continues at coordinate 26,401,938 of NC_137650.1, read as the reverse complement.
GCTGTGTTGCTGTGTGACTAAAGTAGTTTAAAGTGGAGATATTTGTTTCTTTAGCTTTGCCTTTGCACTGCTGCTTTTAATCATTGAACACAGTGAAACAATATATTGGAGGCTTTTCAAAATCCATTTGTTATAACATCTCCAACTTCTTTAAAATTAAAGTGTGTTCTCACCTAATTATTTGAATGGGTTTTTGTTGTGTGCTTTTCACCAAGCAAGAGCTCTCAGTTGTTTTTAGCTGGTTTAAAAGTGTCAAGAGTGACTTGAATGTCTCTAATGCACATAACCAACAAAGATATGCTGCACAGAGATGGCAGATCATACGCCTGTCACACCTGTGTTTGTTCATTTAGACATCTTTTTGTCCGTGCTGCTTTTATTGTTTATTTGAACAGTACTGTGATTTGTCAGTGCAGTGAAAGCAGCTCCTCAAGGTTTTCTAGTTCACTCCTTTGATGGACATACAAATAAGACCTATTGCCACAGTTTGACTGCACAGCGTTGAATCAGAGGCAACAACAGCTGTGATCTACTTAAGTGTGGAAGAATAGCACTGTCATCCTATTGGTCATCTAGGTATACCACTGATGCCTTCAGGAAATGAATCAACAAAACTGTCCTCGTGGCATTTTGTAGACGGAGAATGTTTATGTAGTCCTTGGAAATCTGCAGACTTGTTTTGGTGGAGTGTTTTTGTCACTTTGATCGTCGCTGTCATCTTCTGCTGCATTAGCTGTGCCACACTGCGCTGTGGTGAGGCAGCTGTCTTAAAATTTTCAGTCAGAAGATTATCCCAGGCTGTCTGTTGTTGCATAACCATGACAACAGTTGTTCCCAAGCCCCGACTCACTATGTGACACAAGACCACAGATTTTAAGCCTGAGATATTGCCACAATTGCTCATTGTGAGAACGCACCTCCGGTAATAAATTTTCTCATGAGGATCAGATTATAATGCATTTCTTTTAGCTGTTCATATCCACCATATAAACAAGTTGGAACATTTTTTTTATGACTCATCAGTATCTCAGCCGCTGATCAGGTTTATATGCTTTTGGTTTAAATATTACATAGGAATATAGATGTGGTTGAGGACAAATAGAATATATCCGCTCTTTGGCTTCAGTAAACTGTAAATCATTTCGATCCTTCGACGTCAGCTCTTCCTATCATGATGAAGCAGAATTCACCAAGCGTTTGATTGTTCACCCACTAATAGGGAACGTGAGCTGAGATTAGACCGTCGTGAGACAGACTAGTTTTACCCTACTGATGATGTGTTGTTGCAATACCATTGCAGTTGATAAAGACCTCACCGCTGTGCTCGTCATGTCTGTTCTTGATTCTCAAAACCTTTCTTTTCTTATGACTACAAGATTGCATAATACATTCTCCATTAAGTCATTGTCATGATACTTCCTTTACCCTCATCCCCCTCAGCACGATCATTCCACAGGAGCAGAATTTAGGGCCCTTTATCACGACAATAATTTCAAGTGAAAACGCAAAACTTTCGTTGTTTGTGCCATTTCTGTAGAAAGGAATAGCATTTTTAAACGGTTGCTGTGTAAACGGGAATCTTTTCTTGAGCAAAAATAAAAAAAACAATGATTTTTCCCCTTGAAACGCTGTCAGGAAAACAGGGTCTTAGGAGATTGATGACAGAACCAGCTTGTCCGATTAAAACTAAGCCCATTCTAAGAAGGATCATTCTGAAAATATTTTCTGTGTTAAAATAACCAGCACTTTCTGCAGCCCTGTTGTCACTGAGGCTGCAATACAATAGGAAGACAAATATATACTTTCTCCTTGCCCCTCCTGTTTTAGTTGTTACACAATTATCATCTTATAAGGCATGTGAAACACACACACACACACACAGCTTCATTAATTCATTTCTGTCACTCCATGCTTGCTGTGATTATTTATCTTATATTTGACTGCTGTCAAATAAACAGCTTTATCATTCCCAACATATTATTAGCATTAGTAGTAGTTAATTATTGCGTTAGTGAGCTGACAGAGGGAATATAAGAACTCCCTGCTAAACTCTTCTGATATACTTGATCCATTACCTGACATTGATCATATCGCAGTCTGCTGTATTCACATTTTTACTTTTATAAGTACAATGGAAAAGTGATGTTCATGACTATGAAACATACACACAGTGAACATACACATGACTATAATTCCAGTTGAACTAATGTAGCCAGTTTGCAGTTGATGGGGTTCTTATTGTCTGTGATGAATTCTCAGCTTACTTGGCCGTTTCTTCCTGTTGGCAGCCTTTTCAGATATTGTTTATTATTATGGCCGTCATGCCTTAGGTATTTGGTCAGTTTGGCAGTAGATTGATGAGTGTAAGCTGATTAATGAGTGTTATGCTTTAGAGTCGAAGCAAGTCCCATGGTCCTGCACAGTGATGGTTAACCAAAGTTAGCGTCTTAAATTTCCGTCATTGTGAAATCTGTATTTTTGGACACTTTGGAAAACGGTTCAGCGTCAAATTAAGTTAGACAAGGTGTCCCATGGTATGTGACATGGGGCTGTTTAGGGTCAGTACAAGCTTGGCCATTTCAATAAGATTTATTTCCTAATCTTCTATGAGAAATAAACATAAAACTTGTGTGTTTGTAGAGAGAGCTGAGAGAAGGTTGATGAGTTATCTTTAGAAAAACAGCACTAAGACAATGTCTCTTCAGCATGATGCCTAAATTTAAAACATTCTTACAGCACCACCCTCCATTGTGTTACAAAAAAAAAAATCCTCCACAATTTCTTATAGTTTAGTCATTATTAGGTTTTCACTTAGAAATGTTTTTCTAATGTACACTATATTACCAGATCTATTTGCTCACCTGCCTTTACACGCACATATGAACCTATGTGACATGCTATTCTTAAACCATAGGATTTAAAATTATGTCGATCCACCATTTGCAACTAAAGCAGCTCCAACTTTTCTACGAAGGCTTTCCACAAGGTTTAGGAGTGTGTTGAGGGAATTTTTGACCATTCTTCCAGAAGGGCATTTGTGAGGTCAGACGCTGATGTGGGACAAGAGAGCCTGGCTCGCAGTCTGCGCTCTTGTTCATCCCAAAGGTGTTCTATAACGTTGAGGTCCGGACTCCAGCCAAGTTCTTTGACACCAAACTCGCTCATCCATGTCTTTATGGACCTTGCTTTGTACTCTGGTGTACAGATATGTAGGAACAGGAAGGAGCCGTCGTCAAACTGTTCCCACAAAATTAGGAGCGTGAACGCGTCCGAAATTGTCTGTGTACGCCGATACACCCCACCAAAATTTTACACTTGGTACCATGCAGTCAGACAATTACGGTTCTCTTGGCAGCCGCCAAACTCAACTCATCCATCAGATTACTAGACAGAGAAGTGTGATTTGTCACTTCCAGAGTACAGGTCTCCACTGTTATGGAGTTCAGTGATGGTACGACTGGGTGATGTAGCCACAGTAATGTTATATAAATCAATGAGAAGCCAGTGTGAGATTATACATTAATGCATGGAAATGTACTCGATTATTTATATATAATTCATCCATGTGTCTTCCCGATCATTCAAAGTGTTATGTTTTTATTTTTCTGAGGCACAGCTGAGGCTGCCTCCCCATCGGATATTGTTGGGCTCAAACTCTTGGTTGAAAGATGTTTTATTGTGTTTTTCAACGTCGGATGAGTGAAATCTGAACCATCTCCTTATTATTGAGCCATTGTGCTTTTTTTCTGCTACTTTTATGTCGTCTTTGTCCGGTGCTTTGTTGTGTCTGTCTACGAGTGCGACTTGCTCGTAATGAGAGAGTCTACAGGGGCGAATGTGAGGCAAGAAGACGAGGAATACAGAACAATAGTGACTCCTACAACTTATAGTTTAACTATTAATATAGTTATTATTATATTATATAATATAGTATTATACATACGTAGTTTACCGCCATCCAGTATGGAGGGAATGAATAAGAGGACGCTATAAGATTTCGCTATTATGTTGACTTATTGCTCACCTACTAAAGGATTGCTGAATGAAGCTAGAATTATTGCATTACTTAATATGAAAATCAAGAACCTCAGTGCACATAGCTGTCCTGAGCAGACAATCACGACTCAAAACACCTGAGAAGAAGCATGTTGGAGGAATTTTAAGTTTATCACCGGAAGGCAAAGTCAAAAACAAGCTTAAGGCCATTAGGAAACTTTGGATAAAGCAGCTGTCTTATTCTTTAGCAACATTTCCTGGCCTTGACTATTTACCTTCCTTTAATTCTATTTCAAAGCTGTCTCAGCTCCTCATTTATACGTTTTCTATTCAAGAAAGTTACTGAGTGTTCATTGTTCTGAGTACTGCAACAATTTGAGACTTAATTTTCACAATGCCAGTATCTGCTTCTTATTTTTATTTCGTTTTATTGAGAGCAACTTAGAAGTGAGAGACATAAAACAGTTAATGTTGTTAAAACTGCTAAAGAAATAAGGCTGTAAATGTAACAGACCACAGTTATTGAGGTTGTTTTGTGTTTTTGTGTAGTGTAGCATGTGTTTTTGTGTTTGTTCAAATTAATCTGAATCAATCAACATTTATTTATAAAACTTTCAACAATCAAGGTGACCAAAATGCTATAGAATTATGAGTATGTTAAGTTATTCAAAGTTGATTTTTTTTTTTGAAGAAGTGTGGTTTTCATTCCAAAAGTTGATGAGCTAATAGGTTGTAACATACGGGATTGACTTTGAATGCCACTGATTACAGCATGACAGATCTAATGTGCCAGTTGGCTGGAGAGGACAGACGGAGCATTGTGCACCTGGCTATGTTCACACTGAATGTCTACAAGCCTCTGTTGCTTAGCACAAAGCATTGAGAAAACATCCTGTTGGCCACTTCCTGCCTCTTCTTCCTTAACTTCCTGTTTATGCAATTTTTACGGGTCCCTAAACAGAACATCGTTTCCCTCCAACATGCTACAGTCAGACATACCTGGTCAGGCTGGTTAGAGGAGTTCTTCTTGTTGTGGTGTCTGTTGGCCATAACTCCGCCAGACAGGTTCTTTGTGTTGTTCTTAACTGACACTGTATTGTCGTCTACCAGCCATGTTGGAATCTAGCTCTATTTTATTCAGATATTCATGTTTGATGTGGTCCCCTCCCCCTGGCTCAGGTAGGCCATTTATTCATCTGGTGACAGTTCCTCGCTTGCCTTCTTGCTTTTATTCTCCCTTTCTCTTATGTTGTTAGTCAAGTTTCAAGCAGTCATGAGAGTAAGGTTTCAGCTCAGTCTATAAGCTGAGCAATATCATTTTACTCAGACACATAAAAGCCAAGCCGTGTTCCCTAAATAGACCTCCAGCAGGCAGACAGTACTCGGGGAGCAAGCACACTGTGCTGTGTAATTGTTCATTTGTGCCATTTGGTAACCCACCTGTACCATATATTTTTGAGGTGGTGGGAAATGATTTTTGGGCAAACGTTTAACACGGTGACATCAACAAGCAGGCGTCAACATTCCTCATCTGTATCTTCCCGTAGGATCTCATTGATATTCAGTTGACACAATTCACAGAAAGACGACGTTCCATTCTTCATAAATGCGTGCAACAGATTTTCTATGTCGCTGTGACTCATTTCTTTTCAATATTCTCAGGTTAGTTCTCATGTATCCCGATAGGGGCAGCTGGATTAACATTGTCTGGACTGGCTGGTCAAAGTTGTTAGAGATTGTATCTGCTCTAATTGCACCAACAAGTTCATTGTTGTTAGTGTACAGAACAACAAACTCACCAGTTACATTTGTGCCAACCCGAGTCTCATCTATATCTGTGTTAAGACGACCTTTTTTCTGCCATTGACGATGCATCTTGTATTAGAAGCGTTGGTCTTGTCCGGTGTTTATTAGCAGTCGTCTGTACGGGTACATCAGGGTAATAACTGGCTTCCTGCTCACCCAGCCTTGTAAACATCGTGTGGAAAAGCTATCTTAGCACTTTTTCTGTTCTGCTGCTGAAAAGAAAAAAACATGTTTGGACTGCTTCTGTGGTCCCCGCTGTTAAAGTCTTTGCAGAAGGAATGTGTCTAAATGGCAAATGCTTTGGAGAACGTGAGAGTGTATCAAAGAGGGGTGGAGGGCACATTAGCTGTAAGTGTTCACAGATGTTAGTGAAAGTTCATCAGCTCCATGCTTGTGACTGGAAAAATATTTTCCTGGAAAGCTTCTAGACACCGGAAGCATGAGCTGCCATGCTTCCTCCTTGCCTTATTTACTTGTGTGTTTGTGGCCTTGGGCAATGCAGCCAGTCTTGGAATGAGAGAAAACCCACAGAAATCAGGCCGAGAGACATCCACGGCTCTGCTGGTGTTTCCCTACGTGCATGCTTGAGTATGCCATTTCTACTTTCCCTCTCTTTGTGGTCGGAGTCAGCCTCCTTACTAGTGTTTTCGGTGGGCTGTGGGAGTTGTTACCCTTCAGTGATGAAGTATCACGGTCATGTGTAGCTTTACCCTCTGCATGGGTCATCAGATGGTATGCTGCCACTGAAAATAATTGCTGGGTGTGTCTTTGTGGAGCAGCTGCTTTTGTCCAGTAGCACCGTGTCTCCAGTAATCCTGGCAGGCAGGCAGGCATGTGGTGACCTTGGCAAGGCCATGTTGAATTGAAATATACACCAGCTATTTCGTAATAACCATGGTTCTGCCAAGTCACACCCTCTTTCCCCTCTTCACGATCCTGGCTGATTGGTCTGGAGTCAGACAGACATAAACACGCCGCCTGATCACCCCTCCTTTTCTCAGGGGCAGTTGGGTAATAACACAAAAGTCACTCACTGCGAATAACAAACCTCTGCCATACTAGGCTTCACATACATTGTGCAACGTGTGAGTAAAAGGCCAACTTTCTTCGGTGCTGAATACAGAGTAGAGGGCGCAATGCATGTGGTCATCAGAACTCAATTCATTTGTAAAATGATCAATATTTTCTGTGTTCTGGTGTGACAAATTAACGTATGGAGCCATGCTATGAAAATGTGGAAGTGGCATTAGTATTAATAATAGGAGAAATAATACATTCCCAATCATAAATCCTTTTTTTTAAATAATAGTTCAATTACTTTTCTCATAGATGTATGGATTGGAGTGTGAGTGCATGAATCCAGTCCGATAAAATTAACTTTCCTCTCTCACTCTTGTTGCAGAGAAACCAGGTCCAGAGCGGAAGCGCATTAAAAAGGAGCCCACCAACACCCGGAAGGCGGGTTTGCCGTTTGGAATGGGGATGCCAGGGATCCGGGCCGGGTACCCCCTCTCTGAACGGCAGCAGGTGGCCTTGCTCATGCAAATGACAGCTGAGGAGTCCTTCAACAGTCCAGGTGCGTGCTTAACATTTAGCCCACGTCTTCTGTGGACGGGCTGCGGATAAGGAAAAAGGAGGAGGGGGAGAGCAGTTTAGACGGGCTTGAAATGAGCTCGGCACGGGAATGGTGCATAGTGTTGATTGTTTTGTTATTGTTTATGTTTAGCAAATGGCCTGCTGGATTTACATTTTGAAGCTATGCTGTAGTGTTTCATGTCATTTTGTATTCAGAGTTTTAGACGAGTTCATGTGCACTGGTGGGATAGTTCTTTTAAAATGCAGCATGTACAGAAACACAAGTAACTGTTCTGTTGCATCAGTCTGCAACTGATGGTGCAATTCCTGCATCTGAGCCAAAAGACAACAAATATCTCAACGTAAAGACCTGAAACCTATATACAACATATCCAATATTCCCCCTGTGGTAAGATGAATATTCATGTCTGCTCAAATTTGATATTTCCTTTTGACAGACAGAATGACTCGACTCTAGATTCATTAGCCACCATGAATAGCATTATTGCTGCAACCTTGTACTTTTTCCTGTACAGTTGGCATTTGAAATAAAATTAGGTTGGTGAAAACCAGTGCAGAGCCTTTTATTTATATGTTGATTCCGTTGTTGGATGCCTGCAGGCATGGACATAGATTAAGTGAGTGTGTTGCAAATATCATTTGGGACAATAGCTGTTCAAACTCAATAATGTAGATGTGATTAAAGCTTCGGTTTAATCTTGTAAATGTGATGGAATAAGCTCAAGTAAAGTAGGTCCAACCAATCTGCTGCTCATTGTTGGAGTCTGATTGCCCCCTTCTGGTTATAGCAGGTGAAACACCCGAGTGTTCATAGTAGAAGTAGTAAACAAAACAGAGACGAGGCAAATTCAATAGGGTGCACTGGTCTCATACATGCTTCTCTTACTTACAGACACAACACCAAAGCATCAGTCACAGTCCAGTCTGGGTCAGAAGGGAACACCAAACTCTGCATCTAAAACCAAAGACAAAGTGAATAAACGGAATGAGAGAGGAGAAACTCGACTGCACAGAGCAGCGATCCGTGGAGAGGTACGCCGCATCAAGGAGCTCATCAGTGAAGGAGCTGATGTGAATGTAAAAGACTTTGCAGGTAAACAATTATTTTGTTTAATGTATTAATTACAAATGTTGCTCATAAGTGCAATGTCAGCCATGTGTGGTTCAGACTTCTGACAGTAATTTTTTTTGTGTGCGCAGGCTGGACTGCATTGCATGAGGCGTGCAACCGAGGGTATTATGATGTGGCCAAGCAGCTGCTGGCAGCCGGTGCAGAGGTCAACACCAAGGGTCTGGATGATGACACCCCGCTGCATGATGCATCCAATAATGGACATTTCAAGGTAAAACAATATTCTGCTCACCAAAGCATCTTATCTCCAAATGTCAGGGCATAAGGCTGATGGTGCTAAATGTAAAGATAGTGTGAAATTGTCTTCTGTAAATACAATGTTTATAATGCTGCACCAAATCGTTTAAAAGACACAAGAGCAAGTAAAAAAAAGTCAAATATAATTTGTGGGTCATTCCTGAGACTATATATTAACAACCTCGACTTACCAATGGATTAATTTTGTTGTAATTATCCTTAAATATTACAACCACAAGAGGTCTTGGTAACGACACACATTAATCTGATATTCACTTCAATTGAAACAAAACATTTTTCTTCTTCAGGTGGTGAAACTACTACTACGTTATGGAGGGGACCCGCGACAAAGTAACAGGAAAGGTGAAACACCACTGAAGGTCGCCAACTCCCCGACTATGCTAAATTTGTTGTTGGGTAAAGGAACTTACACCTCGAGTGAAGAAAGTTCATCAGGTATCAAATATTGAATCAATGTCTTGATCTTTGACATCAATTCTCTGTAGGTTATCACTGTTGATATGGTGATTGATTGTTTGTCGATTCTTTTTATTTCTTCCTTGCACAGAATCTTCTGAGGAGGAAGACGCCCCCTCATTTGCTCCATCCAGCTCTGTCGATGGCAATAACACAGACTCAGAGTTTGAGAAGGGCTTGAAGTTAAAAGGGAAACTCGCAGACCCTCCTAAATCTGCCGTCACACCCATCAAAGACGAATATGAATTTGATGAGGATGATGAGGAAGAGCGTGTTCCTCCCGTGGACGATAAACACCTCTTGAAAAAAGACTTCCGCAAGGACTCAGTTAGCAAGACCAACAGCTTCATCTCGATACCCAAGATGGAGGTTAAAACCTATTCCAAAAGCAACTCGCTCACACCAAAGAAAACTGTTAGGCGGATCATCTCTGACAGTAACAGTTCAGACGAGGATGACAGGACGTTGTGTTTCACACCAGCGCCTACGCCGCGGCAACAAACCCAACAAACAAATACCAAGACAAGAGACTCTGGCAGCCTGAGCTCGAAGCAACAAAAAGACAAGAATAAAGTCAAAAAGAAGCGGAAGAAGGAGAGTAAAAATAATGTCAGTAAAGAAGTCAGGTTTGGCAAAGTCAATGACAAATTCTGTACATCTGACTCTGATTGCGGAGATTTGGAGAGTGAGGATGATAAGGGCTCAAATAGTTTAAAGGACTCTTCTGCAACAAACCTGAAAGACTCTCCTGGCTTTAATGCATCCTCCTCATCCCATGTGAACTCTCAAAAACAAGCACCGTCTTTAGCAGAACAGCATCCAAAGCAGTGGAGGACAGATGGTTGGAAGACTGTGTCATCTCCTACGTGGTCGGATGTCAGCTCTCTCTCGGATTCGGTCAGAACGAGACTGTCCAGTGAGTCTGATTTCTCCTCTCCTGAGTCTAGTGTGGAGTCAATCAAACAAGTTAAGAGAAAAGCGCAAGAAAACAAAAAGAAGAATAACAATGTGCACAGTAGCACAGTGGACAAGAAAAACTCTGAACTCTACAAGAACTCCACAGAGACTGTCTCAAAAGCCGATGTCGACGGCAAAGTGATAAAGAAGCATAAAGTGAAGCACAAGCACAAAAACAAGGAAAAAGATAAAGCTCCAAGTCTTGTGCTTAATCAAGATATGAATGAGAAATTTGTCAAGAGTTATTCCTTTGATTTCGATGATTCAAGACAGAAGTCTGTAATTGTTGAGTCAGATTCGCCAGCTGAGACCAAGGTCAAATTGTCCAAACATGAAAAAGACCACTCAAAAAAGGAGGACAGACTTTCGAAAACCAAGTCTGAGGATAAAGAGTGGTCATCTGGCAAAGACCTGCATAGAACAACAAAAGAGGAGAAAAACAAGAAAACAAAGGACTCCACCAAGGACAAGACAAGTAAGGAGGAGCGGGAGAAGCCTGTAAAATCTGACAAGGACAGAAATGTCAAAGAGAAGGAGAAACCCAAGGAGGAAAAACAAAAGGCTCACAAGGAGGAGAAAAAGAAAAAGTCCAAGGAGAAGTCATTAAAAGCAGACAGGAAAAGTGAACAGAAGGAGGAAAAACATCTAAAAGTAGACAAGGAGAAAAACACCAAGGAAGAGGAGAAGAAATGTAAAAAGGACAAGTCTCAGAAGGAAGAATCTGAGTATGAGGGCTATGACGTCAACAACCATTTCCTCAACCTGGAGGACACAAAACTCAGTGCTTCAGATGACCATCATGACAGATGGGGATCTGAGATGTCCTCTGACTCCTCCCTCTATGGTGATGACAGTTGGGATGCTCCTGTCAAAGAGTACAAGGAATACAAAGCCAACAATGCTGTTAAACTAATTGTTGAGACTGTTAAGGAGGAGACCAGGAGAAAAGAAAACAAAGTCAAGGACAAGAAATCGGACCACCCTGAGAAAAGATTGGAGAAAGAAGTCACTTCTAAGAAAAAAGACAAAGACTCCTCAGAAAAGGCGAACGAAAAGAAAAAGGACTGGTCAGAAAAACAAAAATTAAACTCGAGCTATTCAGTCGAGAAAGAAAAGAAGCGAAAAGAGTCCACAGACACAGTAAAAGACAAAAAAGACAAAGATTCTCTGGACATCAGTCGAGACCGAAAAGACCCATACGAGTTCATTAAGGAAAGAAAGGACGTAAAACTCAAGCAAGAGTCTATAAGAGACGAGTATGGCAATGATACCTTCTTCAAAGACATTGACACTGTCAGCAAATCATGCGATATCAGAGAAAGAAACCATTCTGGAAAGGATAAAGAAAAGAAGGGTGAGTTAATTGAGAAACGAGAAAAGACAAAAGCTGACAAGCACAAAGAAAAGACAAAAGACAGAGGAGCTGATCTGGACAAGGACAAAAGTGAGAAAAGCTCCACAGAAAAAACTGTCAAGGATAAGGATGCAGACCGGGGCACCAAAGACAAGAAGGAGGGAGCCAAAGACAAACACAGAGACTCTCATGGCAAAGACAAAGATAGAAAGATGTCTTCAGACCAGACAAAAGACAAGAAAGAAAAGGCCTCTCAAGACAAGCATGCTGATAAAGAGAAAGACTTCTTGGAGGTCAAGAAAGAGGACAGAAAACCAGAAAAAATCCGGGAAAAGACATGGTACAAGATAGCTGACATATTTACTGATGAAAGTGATGAGGAAGAGGACAGTTACAATGGCGGCGTACTTGTGTCTGACTCCATCAGAAAAGACTCGACACCTGATCAAGATGAGCTCTCTCACTTCCCCGTAGAAAAAATTAGAAAAGCTTCTGCAGATGCAAAACATAATGCAGAAAAAGTTAAAGACAAAGAACACAAAGAAAAGAAGAAAGATAAGACCACTTTTGACACGGGTAAAGAGAGGAAAGGCTCCCTCGAAAAACACAACAAAGACAAGAAAGATTCTGTGGACGCTAAACATAAGGAGCGAAAAGACAGGATGTCCATGGAGTCGAACCAGGACAAGAAAAATAAGCAGAAGCTTTTGGACAAAAGGGACACAAGTGAGGAAAAAACAAAGAGCAAATATAAAGACAAGCAGGATCACTCAAAGGAAAGGAAGCCCTCAAAAGGCAGTGGTGACAATGAGAAGTCCCTCTTGGAAAAACTGGAAGAGGAAGCTATGAATGACTACCAGGATGACTCCATTGATAAGAACAGTGAAATCTCCTCAGACAGCTTTACTGATAGAGGCCATGAGCCCATCCTTACGAGTTACTATGACTCCATCAGCCTAGCAGATATGTCTGAGGACAGGAGAGACTCCATTTCTATATTGACTCCCCAAGACAAGTTCCGAGAGAAAGAGAGGCACCGACATTCCTCCTCATCCTCGTCCAAGAAAAGTCACGATAAAGATAAAGAAAAGGTCAAGAAAGAAAAAGGAGACAAACGTGACAAAACGGAGGAAATCAGAGAGTCCTACAGCCGCAGAGAAAGTCTACCTTTTGAGAAGGAACCGATGCCTCTCGAGGCAGATCCTTACACGTTCCCATATGGAGGAAAAGGAGACGGCGATGACGACTTTGATAAGACGCTGGAATTTGAAAAAGAGATGTCCAAGAAGGACAAAGACAAAGCGAGTGGCATCATCAGTGACAGAATGAAGGAAAAAAAGAAAAAGGAGAAACACAAGGAAAAGATCAAGGATGAGAAGAATAAATATGTTGATGGCTTTGGGTCTTTCAAACACAACAAAGAGGATGTGAAATCTGGGTTAAAAGACAGTCCGCAGGTCACTGTTCTTAAGGACAGGTCGAAAGAAGACAGTCCTAAATTTGAATTGAAAAGAGAGAGAAATCGAGATACATTGGACAAAGACAGCAGAATGGACCACAGTAAATCTAAAGTTAAGGATGAAATTGATAAGCTCACTCAGTCAAAAGACACAGTACGGAAAGATAATCGTCCACGTGAGAAACTTTTGGTGGACGGTGATTATCAGATGACAAGCTTTGGTCAGATGCTGAGTCTAAAAGACCAGGAGATTGAAGAGCGCCACAAGAGACACAAAGAGAGAATGAAGCAGATGGAGAAACTCAGACCCAAGACGGGAGATCCTAAGCTCAAAGACAAAACCAAGTCTACAGAGGAAGTGCGTAAAAACCGCACTGAGCTCTCATCTAAGAAATCCAACAGCCTGGAGTCTGGACTTAAAGAGAAGAAGCTTAAAGATGTGGGACTCCCTGCTCAGATGATGTCGCCTGGGAGGAAGTTCCAGCCTTCTGATAGTCAGAACTCAAAGGACTGGCTGGCTGGCCACCAAATGAAGGAGAATCTACCTGCTTCTCCCCGGCCAGATCAAAACAGGCCCACAGGCGTTCCCACACCAACGTCTGTCATCTCCTGCCCCAGCTTCGAGGAAGTTATGCAGACTCCACGCACCCCGTCTTGTAGTGCAGAGGATTATCCTGACATTATGCTGGATGGTCTGGACAACTCCTCGGCCATGACGATGTCAATGAATGCCTGCTCTCCATCCTTCTTTGAAAGGTATTTGAAGTTGCCATATGCTGTTGTGGTTTGTATGCTGTTGACTCTGATGTGTTGTCTGATGGGTTGTTTTTCTGCTCTCTACCCAGCAGGTACTCAAACTCTCATAGTTTTCAAGAGGGAACTTGTCCGACTCCAGCCAAGAACCTGCAGCTGCCACTTGTCAGCCGTTCTGCATCCTCTGAAGTCCGAAGGCCTCTTGAGGAAGAGTTTAAGGCCGAGGCTGACAAATTTCTTCGACAGCAAGGTGATCTGGCAGGGGACTTTGATCCTGCCTCATCCTGCCAACCTCTTGAGGACAAATCAGCCATTGTTGATAGGTTGGAGTGCCTGTCGTCGCCGTATTTCTCCCCGATCAGAATGCCGTCTCCTCGGCGGGAGCCAGTCCACCCAACACCAGATCTGACAGTACCAAGTCTTTTAGGTACTGAGGGGAATGAACACCTACCTGACAGTGTATACAACAGCTTCCTACCTAAACCATCTACACCAGTGCACAGGCCAGATCCCCAAGAACCGTGTTTCGACATTGCTGCCCCACCAACTCCAGCTCCCGCAGCTCTGCCGCCACTGGATATTTACGACATCTCTGAGCCTCAAGACAGTGAGCCGAACCGGGTTCTCTCAGATCTTCCCTCTGTAACAGCGGAACAAGAGCAAGAAGAGGAAGAGGAAGAGGAGGAGGAGGATGAGGAGGAAGATGGTGACATGGATGAGCAACCCGATGAAGACCACTGTGCTGTTGATGATCCAGAGGAAACAAGAGAGCCTTGTTCCTTCTCCCCTCAGGTGGAGGACCCACTGAGGAAGAGCTGGCCTGCAGAGTCTCCAGACCAGCAGGAACCAGAGGTTCACCATCTGTCACCAACACATGCTGCTCCAAACCATGGAGAAAACTGCTTTGATCACAGCATGGCTTGGAATCCTGATATGGACCTTAAGTCTCCACACAGGACATATGGGGAGATAGAAGCTGCTGTCTCCAAAATAACAAGCCCTTACTCCCACTCTGACACTGAACCTTTGTCTGGGCATCCTTCTATCACTCCCCCTTATGCAACCTGGAACAGGTGGCATAAAGAAGACCCGGAGGACTTTGATGAGCAGAAGGAGGCTGTAGCCGATATCCCTTCTCCTGAGAGGCCTGACACAGCTATGGATGAGGAACCAAATTATTTAAACACGTCGTCATCGTCCAACCGATTGGAGTCTTTCTTCCAGGAATGCAACAAGCCAAGCGTTGAGGAGACACACCAGATCGATGCCGAGTCGCCTTGTGAAGAAACCAATGACAGGCAGAGCACACACAACTTCAGTGCTACCACAGAGAGCCACATGGCTCCAGCTGTGGAGCCCGAGCCCGTGGTACCCTGGGCAGACCCGTTTTCAGCTGATGCAGATGAAATCGATGATCTGGGACCATTTTCCTTGCCAGATCTACCACTACCAGAAAAGTCAGAAGAGCCTGAATCTCATGAACCTGAAATAACTGACCACAACAAGACTGTCCCAATTCACATCAGACATACAATTACAGACAGAGACGCCCCAGATCTAATGGAGGTAGAATTACCAACCCTGTCTAAGACTTCTTGTCCTCCCGAAGATATTGCTTTAGAGGAATCTGATGGACAAGATGTGGTTATACCATCGCCACATGCTGCCTTCCCGTTAGAGCTGGAGCCCGAGCCTCAAAGTGTGCCCATCAACAGCTCTCTGTCTCTGACCCAACAACCTGGCAGCATTTTGGAGAGAAAGCTACCTTATGGAGGATTTGATGAGCCTGATCCCAGTCTGTTGTATTCACCTGTAAAGTCTGATGCCTCTCAGCAACATCAACTTCCAATCCACTCCCTGACCGAGACTTTGCAGTTGCCACTGGATCCAGTTTCTGCTGTCAAGTCAGAGGCAAGGCAGGAGGAAATGAGCGAGGCTGTTGCTGAGCCGATGCCATGCAGTCCTCTTCCTCAGCTCCCGGTGACTCTCGCCCTGTCCACTACAGATGAACTACCAGACACTCAGGAGCCCACTTCCAAGCTCACACCGGTAACCTTGACCACTGTGTCCACCACTGTAGATCTCCCGAAGAAGGTAGATGAGATCCCTCAAAGGGTGACCCGCAATCGCGCCAAGAACAATCCCTCTGCTGCCACTGCTGCCACTGTCCTTCCTACCTCCTGCATAGTAACCTCGTCTGCTGCTGCCACCCCCGTGACAACCAGTCCAACCGTGAGCATCAACCCGATTCCTACGAGAACCCCAACACCCACTTCAGCTCCCTCCTTCTCGGCTCTCAAGAAAGACAAAGACTCTGGAATTAGTGTCTCCTCAGCTATGTGTAACACAACGCCAGCAGTGTCTGTACCGACATCTATAACAACGTCCGCATCAGTGGTACTCAGTCGGACAACAAAAGGTCGCCCTCTGCCCATGGAAGATGAGGAGTCTCAGACTCAGCACCCACGTAAGAGGAAGTTTCCTCGTTCTGCAGGGCCGCAGGTCCAGGTCCAGCTGGTCAACACAGCCATGCAGCAGACCAGAGAAATGATTCAGCAGACTTTGGCCGTTGTAGTCAATGCCATCAAGCTGGATGATATTGAGCCCTACCACAGTGACCGCTCCAACCCTTACTTTGAGTACCTGCAGATCAGGAAGAAGATTGAGGAGAAAAGGAAGATTTTGTGCTACATCACCCCACAAGCTCCACAGTGTTACGCTGAATATGTGACCTACACCGGCTCCTACCTGCTGGATGGCAAGCCTCTCAGCAAACTTCACATCCCTGTGGTAAATGATTGTTTCTTTACTCCATTCTATATATATATAATTTTTCTAGTCTATGAGATGGTTTATAATGCAGTTTCTTCTCTTCAGATTGCCCCACCTCCATCACTGTCAGAGCCTCTGAAAGAGCTCTTCAGGCAGCAGGAGGCCGTGAGAGGAAAGCTCAGGTTGCAGCACAGCATAGAGCGGGTAAGGAAGAAATACTCTGCATGTGGACATTTTCTTTTTCCACATACCTCATTTGTGCGCTGTCCTACTTTCAGTCTTCACTCACTCCATTCCTGCTTTCATGCATTCAGCTACACACATGTGCTCTGAATGCTACGAACACTTCTTTGATAAGAGATCAAAGCCTTCCTTTTAAAAATAGAAATGCAAGTGAAATCTGCATAGCCTCCACTTCCGAGGCTGAATCGGAGTGAATTGTGCACACAAATCTATTTCATCTTTCCTTTAATTAAGTGGCAGCAATCTTTTGTGATGTGTGGAGCAGCTTCGTTTTCTGCTAACCTAAAAAAAAAGAAAACAGCCAGCAATACAGATGTTTTCAATGCTCAACGTCTCATATTATTTGTCTTTGTGTGGTTTCTTTGCTGTTCACAGGAGAAGCTGATTGTGTCATGTGAACAGGAGGTTTTAAGGGTCCACTGCAGAGCGGCCAGGACAATAGCCAATCAGGCTGTGCCATTCAGCGCCTGCACCATGCTGCTGGACTCTGAAGTCTACAATATGCCATCAGAGAGCCAGGTGGGAATCTTATGAGTTAGTTGTGTCATTATAAGGTGTGAATATTCACATTGTCAGAGTGTTGCATTATCATTATTATTATTATTATTATTATTATTATCATCTTTTTTTTTTAATCAAGACCCTGCACTTGGCGCTGATAAAAAAACTAAACAAAACTGGAGAAATACATGATGGTTATCAGTCTAGTTAAACTGTACTCACTATGCTTACTGGAAATTAAGGTCATCAAGATTATAAATCCAAACGTGAACTCCTGTACAGTACTTCAGTTTTCATAAGGTGGCTGTTCTCTAAGAAAATCTCCTCTTTTAACTGATAAATGGATAAATGCTTTCACAGCAGCTGCAGTCCCATGTCGTTATATGATGTTATATAAAGTCAATTTTTCCAATCTGTACAGGAACAAAACAAAGTTCAGGCCACCACAAAATACATACATTGATTTTCATTCTGCTTAACATTGACATATCTCTTAATTAAATGTAGTTTTAAAGTTATTGCTCCTGATCTGCATCAGTCAATCACTCGTATTTCTCTCTGAGGTTTTTATCTTGCTGATAAAAAGAACTCATTGAGTGTAGTGATTTGTTTTGCACACATCTTTATCTTTAATTATATAAGTAGGTTGATAGATGTACAGGTCTCGTTAAAAAGCTCACATTATCCATCAGCCTTTGATTTCTGTTGTTTTTATTGGTAGTTCATGTTTTGTGGGGAACAATTGTTCGCTCTGCTTGCTTAAACGGTGACAAAGGAACAACGAACATAAACTTGAAGCCTCTCCAAATCTATTCATTTTCATTTGATTCATAATTCCTCATTGAATTACGGCGGGTCGGTCTGGGATGGCTAAAGACTCACATCTGTCCAGGAAGAATGAAAGCAGAATAGACACCACAGTGATATCAGCCTGCTGCCGTCCGTGTCACTTCTGTGCCACGGACGGCAGCAGGCTGATATCATTAAGTGCATTCAGCTGCCAATAATAATCCATGGTTGTAATTGTTCTTTGTTCTCAGGGTGATGAGAACAAATCTGTGAGAGATCGTTTCAACGCTCGTCAGTTCATTTCCTGGATTCAGGACGTGGACGATAAATATGACCGCATGAAGGTAAACACTGGCACACTCTACAAATTAAATCTGTGTTTTTCCCATTGCGAGATCCATTCGTACATGTATTTACTGAGTGACTAATGTGTGGCTCTCCTTCGCGCAGACGTGTCTGTTGATGCGACAGCAGCACGAGGCAGCAGCGCTCAACGCGGTGCAAAGGATGGAGTGGCAGCTGAAGGTCCAGGAGCTGGACCCGGCGGGGCACAAGTCCCTCTGCGTCAACGAAGTGCCGTCCTTCTACGTGCCAATGGTTGATGTCAACGACGACTTTGTCCTGCTGCCGGCGTGACACACCCAGAGTCACAGATAGAGAGCGAACTTCGACTGAATCACTTCTTCTCAAAGAGACTTCGTTGAACAGAACGAATGGAAAGGGCTAGCAAGTTTGAGAGAGGACTTCAGGCAAGAAAAAATTATATTCTAAAGAACAAGAGTACAGGTGAATAACTTGCTCTCGATTCCCTTCCGTGAAGAAGGAAACATGTTTTTACTGGGGAAAAAGAAAATACACAACTTGCACTTTCATCCTCAAAGTTTTTACGCTTTTGTTTGGTCGGAGCACGAGAAGCAGAAACAGTTTTTGCTTTGTCGCTTTGACCTGGGGACACGCCTCCTCAGCGCTCAGCTACTGTGAGACGGGGGACAGAGATATATTTTCTGCATTCGTTTTTTGGCCCCCGCTTCAGTACCCGCCACCGCCGCCATCGGGAGGACGCATCTGAGAGGAGCTCTCCCGTGGCGCCTGTTTGGAGGTCGGACTGAGGAGAGCCTCCTCTGTGGACGCATGGCTCCTGGTGTGCGGGGGAGGAGATCCCGAGTCCATCGCTGACCCAGAGGGCGCGGGCCGCGCCGTGGTGCGTCTTGCAGACCTTCAGTGGATCCAGGAAGCGACAGGCAACCACTGATGGTTTCCCCAGAGGACGCCCCTCTCCATTCAAACTACACCAGGTTTCGCTTAAACAGTCGCGGAAACAAAGCCTGGAGCAGGTTGGGACGCAGCAGAGGGTTTTCACGGTGTGTGAGCGTGTCCAGGCCCAGTGTCTGAGAGGAGGAGACTGACCCTGCAGCCTCTCAGCCTGGTGAAACGGGACAAGGCGGGCAGGGATCGCTGAGAACAGACCGGAGTGTTCCTCAGCGACCCCGCTCGCTCCACCACAAACAGCTCAGACCGCTACGGACTGCAAACACACCACGGGACAACCAGAAGAAACAACCATAACGAATGTTGAGATTCAAAGAGACTATGGAGAAACTGCAGTCTGGCAGGAAGAGAGAAATATTGTTTTTGTCTATTTCTTTACTTGGGCATTTCATTGTTTCTGAGGAAGTGACTTGAAACACTACAGAGCCAATATTAGTTTAATGGAAAAAAAACAAAACAAAAGAAAACTGAAAAAAAGTTGTATTCCGTAAATGATGTACAGTTTTTATATTCGTTAACCAATGTATTCTTGCTGCCTTCTAGATAATTTATTTTGCCACACATTACTGCACAGTTGTAAATAACCTATGTACTGTAATATCACTCAGTTAAGTGTAAAGAAAAAAGGTAAAAGAAATAAAAATTATCTTTTTATGTACAGTTCACTTTTGGGCAGCACTTTCCCCCCCCCTCCCCCTCTCATATCCATGGGCCAAAATGTGTACTCGGTTCTGTCAGTATTTGAAAGACTCCAGTGCACAGTCACATGATCCCATCTGTAAGATTCAGTCCGGAGTTCAGTAAAGAAAACTCTCCTGGACACGAGTCGCCTCAACACGAATAGCTGACAGTCTGCATTCAAAAGCCTCCACAGGCCGGCCGACCACCATACAGTCCCTCAGATGTAGCAGAATAGTTGTTGAGGATTTATTTAAAGAATAGTCAGAGGATTATTATTCACTGCTTTACTACACAAATATATCTGAAAAATTTCGAACCAAGAAAATGCCTTTTTCAGTGAAAAAAAAAAAAATGTACTCATTGTTGGGCAGCGTCACATAGATATATATAAATATATATATTGATGGGATGAAAGTGACCGTGAGATGTCATTCACAAGCAAAACCATTGTATTTGTGTAGAATGGGTTTAAATGATCAGTTCTTTTACATGTTTTTATTGAGGGAAAAAAAGAATTGGATATAATTTCTGATCATAACAAAACGTCGTCATCTGAAAGGTTTTTCACCGCGTCACTTCTCGTCCTGTTCTCCCGCCTCGTCTCATCGTCACATGACAAAGCAAGCACACCAAAAGCTTTCATTCCATCTCCACTTTGAACATGGTGAGTCTGGCTGCCCCCGTGTCCAGAGCCCCAAGGTGGTGTTCCAACTTCACCCACCAAGTGGCGTCAGCTTGTCAAAAAGTAAAGAAACTCGTGAACCTAATTGCCTCAGCATCAGACCCGCAGCCCTTCACTTCAGATGATAACGTAGAATCTCATACACCCACCAGGGAGGTGGATTCCCTCATCAGACTTGGTCATAACGCCCCGATCGGTCCAAACAAATAATCTGCAGCCACATCGTCCGAAATTCTTTCACTGTTTAATCTCCAGGGGGGCTTGGCTCGTGTTGTCAGGGATTTTAAATGTTAGCTTACTTCCTCGTGTTACTCACTTGTGTGGTGGCATTTGCCTTTTTGTTTTATTTTTTGTTTTTTGTTTTTATTTTTAGATTTTTTGTGTTCGGCCCAAGCAGACAAGACGTTATGAGACTTAAATCTTTCTCAGAATGAACCAAAAAGTAAACAGATTTCAACACATATACTGGAGGGGAAAGACACAGCCATATGCTGAGCAGACTGATCCTTTTCATTTGACTTTTTCATTTTCCCAATTTGTTTAAACAAAAATTTTTTAAAAAGAAGAAGAAAAAAAACCAGTTTAAATGTTGATTTGTGATGATTCGAATTGGATCACAATTTTATTTTTAGAAAAACTTCCCCGACAGGAAGGCCGCTCGTGTATCCTGATGGCAATATAACCCGAATCCGTTTAGGTTCTTTACACACCGTCAGTCAGCATAGCTGTGTTTGGTTTGTCTAGTCAAAGTGCAATGGTTGTTGCTATTACACTGTGCAGACAAGGTGGCAAGGCTAGATGTATAGTCATGGATATTTTAAAGAGATACACACATACTGGTTGGTAAACAGTCGTATTCAGATACAAAGCAAGAGTCAATAGCCAGAAAGTTTTGTTTTTTTTAAATAACCCCAGTTTGTCTTTTTTTTTTTTTTTTTTTGGTTCTTTTCTTAAAGTTTTGGGGGAAGAGGGGGTAAAGGTGTGTTTTGTTCACAGAATCTGTGTGTGTTTTTTATCCGTGTGTGTAGTTTTGAATGTTGTTGTGTTGATCTTAGGGGGAATTTGTTTTTAGTTCCTGTACAAAGCATAAACACCAGTGGCATGTCAATCACATTGCTTATCGAGCAGAATGTATACCGTTACTATGCCCTGACCGACGCCCTCTCACTATTGTTTACAAGACATCAAGAGCGTTTCCGTTTCACGTGTCACCCTTCTCGTTATGCTTTTGTTCGGTTGCTTTTTGACAGTTTTAAGCCCTGCCTTTGTTTTTATGTCAGAAATCAGTCATTTGTTTGAACCACAAAGGCTTGAAATGGTGATGCGGACTCGGCTGACCTCGGTCAGCGGCACGCCGCCGCATAAAGCAATAGACTTAAAACCTACCCGCTGATCCCTCAGTGTGACCATTGGACTAACCGGTGATAAATTGAACACACACACACATGCACACACACACACACACACACCAGTCCTCAGATGCACAGTAGAGCTCTTGGCCGGTGATACAGATGTGAGCCTGACGCCACCTCAGTCAGCAACATATTACCTCTACTCTCCTCACATTCATTCATAATGTTTTTTAGATTTGTTATGTTTGGGTTTTTTTTTCTTACTGGACATAATTATACATATTGCTATTTTTTCATTATCTAGAGTCACGATTTCAAGCCTTTTTATTTTCTAGTTTTCTTGTTGTTTTTTTCCTCATTTTTTAAATTAAAACCCAGACTGTAGCTGTTTCTTTGTTCCTTTTTTTTTTGTTTGTTTTAGAATGGAAAATGACTAATAAAAAGCATGGAGAACTACTCTTTAAATGGTGAGAAATAACCTATTTATTACCTTTTTGTTTTCTGACACCTGTGGTATGTTTTAAGTTGAAGTTGGTCTCCGCTGTGTAAATTTTCCTCCTTGTAATGCGTGAAAGAGACATAATGTACATAGCTCTGTAAATAAAACCTCCCAGGACGTTTTGCACCCTCCTCTTTGTACTAGTCTGAAAAATTGCGTAGAATGTGGGGTTCTAACAGCAACGGGCTGTGTGCGCTCGCTGCAGGTGATTATGATGTAACAATGTAACATTTTTTTTTTATTTGTACAATGTAGTTTATTTGTGTACATATTGTTGGAGCAGCTACGGGGGGGTGGGGTTGGGGTGGATGGTTTATTGGGGGGGTGGGGGGTTTGTTGATGCTATTGTCAGTGCTGTAACAGAAATCCAGTACTTTCACCTCCAGCTGTTGTTGATTTCCTGCAAAAAAAAAAAAAGAAAGAAAATGAGCAAAAAAAAAGTCACAAAAGAAAAAAAAAACAAACAAAATGAGTATGGACAGGGGGAAAAAGACTAAAACTGAAAAGTAAAAATTCTAAATTGTTATTTTCTACAGTTGCATGTACAGAGAGCGCGAGAACTGCTGTTGTTCCTCAGAGATTATGTTCGTTAATAAAATTTTGAAATATTACGAGATGTTCTCCTCAACTTTGTTGACTCAAAAGTTGCTGATGCACCCAGACGATAGCCTGCACATTCCAATGTCTCCTTACACGACAAATCGTTATAATATTAACGTTTTCCTCAGTATAAACATCAAGTCGTAGTGATGTTATTGTGCGGGGCTGAATGAGTGTTATCTATTGATAGAATCATGATAAATCCTCTTTGCTGTCACGAGGGGAAGATGGAAAATGTTGGACGTTCCTGATCTCACGTTGCTGCCAAATTTTGTGGTAAACAAATAGTTTGGAAGAGTCCAGGCACTCTGGTTGGTTACATGGTTCCGATTTCTTATAATTAACCATCATGACCAGGGCAAGTCTCATATCTTTAGTAAATACACACTCTTTCGCCACAATGTATAAGAATACTGAGTCCTGTGACATCAAGGACAGTAAATACCAGGATTTCTCTTTTATGAGGAAGAAAAACCTGTTCACGCTGCAAGTTGTCAGTTCAATGATCTGTCATTATTCGCTAAAACAAAAAGGGTGAGGAAGATGTTCATCTTGCAGTTCCTGGATGTGGCTGTTGGCATCCAGAGCAATTTGAGTTTTCATTTGTCAGAGTGAGGTTAAAGAGGAACATCAGTGCTGCAGATCTGCACATCACTTGCTGCTCCTTCATACCAATAAAATATCAAACTTCTCACAATAGTGCTCTTGTGTGTGTTGACGACCCTGAAGACAAAATAAAGCCAAAATATAAACAATGGCAATTAACGTTTCAGTATTTGCTTCATCCAGATGTGGGTCTGTCGTAGGTGAATCGATTTTAGTGTATATTTTGTTTTTAAATAATACGTATGTATGAGAACTTAATCAAATTTAAATTGATGTTTTATGCACTCGGTCTAAACTGTTTAGCTCCGGTAATGGTTCAAATCTGGCAGACCATAATAAGCAGGCTGGTTCAGATGGGGGGTGAATGGCACTCACTGGACCAGGTACATGTACCGAAGTCCAGGGGCTGAAACTGAACCAGATCTGTATCTGGGACAAGCTGAGGCAATAAAATCTGTGTGATTAATGGTGGAATTAATCTCCTCTTGACCCCAACCATCCCTAACTCACACTCTCAAAATATCACCTGAATGTGTCTTTCTCTATCTTACTGCTGTTTTATGCCCAGTACCAATGCAAACACATCTCAAACCATTAGAATGTCATAAAAGAGTCCAATATTTTTTGTCACTCATTTAAGGAAGTGAAACCCAAATATTAGACGATTTCATTAAACATAGAATTAATAGTTCGATTCTTTCCTCTTGAAATTCAGATGATTGTGGCTCACAGACAATGTACACCCCAAATTCACTGTTTCAGAAAATTAAAATCTTACATAATGTCAGGTTTCTGAATAGTATGTTCATTTATCTGCACACGGTGCTTGGTTAGGCTGCCTTTTGCTCCTCAGGTGACTTTTCTGGCCAGTTAATCTGACTAACGCCACGGTCACTGATCTGACTTTTGGTACCTTTTGGCAGTGTGGGCAGGGGCCAAGTCCTGCTGGGAAATGAAAGCAGCATCTTCATGAAGCTTGTCTGCAGAAGGAAGCATGAAGCGCTTTAATGTTTCCTGGTAGATGACTGCGTTAACTGTGGACTTCAGGAAGCACTGGATCAACATCGACAGGGTGTTGGACATGGTGCTGGAGTCAGACTGAAAAGAGTCAGGGGAGGGGGTCAGGTGAGTCAGAGGAGGGGCTCAGGTGAGTCAGAGGTCAACCCCCAGGACTCGTTCGTCCCCGCCCCTCAGCCTCCGCCCCTCCTCCTCCTCTTCCTCCTCCTCCTCCTCCTCCTCCTCCTCACCACCTGCAGGCTGAGTTGCGCCTCGGTCGGCTGTGCAGTGCGCGCTCGCTGCGTAAAATGGCACCAGGGCCATCTGTTTCCAGTAGCTCTCGCTTCCACATGGATTATGAGGCCAAGGTTTTCCCTCACACCGGCGGCTACGGGCGCTACAACCGGATCGTGGTCGTGTTCAGCTGGTTTCCAAACTTCGCCGTCATGCTGAATCTCCTCAGCGACGCGTTCTACACTCTGATCCCGGAGTCGTACCACTGCAAGCCGGATCCCGAGCTCCTGCCCGCCGCCTTCCTCCTCAGCAACTTCTCCCGACAGGGCTACCTCAACCTCACCATCCCCCGGGTGGAGGGCTCCGGGCTCAGCCACTGTCAACTCTTCAAGTACCCGCACAACAGCTCGGACTTCTCGGAGAGCGCGCCCCGGGAGAAGGTGGCCTGCACCCGGGGGTGGGAGTACATCACTGCTGCGGGGCTGCAGAGCAACTTCGTCACTGAGGTAGGGGATCACCGCAGAAGATCTTCAGCAATGTATTTCGTTTGCGCAATTTTGTTACAATTAAAGATTCAGGCATCGCTCCAAGGTGTTGCTGAACTGGATCAGCTCCAGTTTGTCTCTGCAAGTAGGTCTCTGTCAATATTGACTCAGCTTCAACAGTAGGAACTTTACTGCGGCTCTCACTTTCTGTCACTCTCACAGGGCCAAAGGCAGCAGAAACACACCAGGTAGTTCACAAATCCACTGATTGTTCATCCAACATCAGAGAAATGATGAGCTGTTTGGGTTTGCCTTCAATTGAAGAGCACGTTTTCTTGTCCAGGACAAGCCGTGCCTGGAAACAGACTGTTTACTCATTGTCTGATTGTATCTTGTTGCGTAACTTGTATTTAAGGAACACAATTTTCTCCATCAGTGGTGTTTTCATCCATCTTGTTCAACCGGAGTCTTATCAGCCTACAAATATTAAGCACAGAGATATTTCTCACGTCCACAGTACGTTTCTATATAATATTATATCTGAAAGTGGACCTCAGTGGGCTGACAAGGAGGACGGAGTCATTGAGAGTAATTACCCCCCTCAGATTATTGTTTGCTTTTCATGACTTCAAGGAAAAAGATAGGGGCAGTGAGGCCTTTTCCTCCCCTCAGTGACACACTGTGCTGTTAGGAAGCTCCCATGTTCCTTCCTGAGACCCCGAAGCTTCCTCCAATAACAGCGGCTTCCTCTGGCCGTGACGTCATTCACAGGGACAATGGCAAAGTTGAGAATAGACGAAAAACTGAGCCGGGTACAATAGTCATAATGCAGACGTCGGGTAACATAACAGAGTCCTAGTTCACAGTTGCCGCGTTTGTCAAACCTGTCAACGTAGTAGAAATGCGTTTTAATTTCCCACTCTGTGGGTTTGATGACAGATTTAGATGATATTTAAGATCAGCAGAGGCTGAGCGAAGGCAGAGTGAATCCTGAACAAGTCACCAGCTCATCACAGGACAAACGTAAAGAGAGCAACCGTGACTCACACTCGCTAACAGGACAACTTTAGAGTCTACATCACTGGAGACACTTGCATGTTGCATTACATGATCTTAATGTTCTTCACCTGAGATCATCACTTGGCGCAAACATCACCTCAGATATCGACACGCGCTCACTTACAGAGGTTGTGGTCAGGTTAGGAAGTGGGTGAAAACAGAGATGGAAGTAAAGAAGTCAGACTTTGTTAAACTTCAGTTCATACGCTTCTACTCAGAGAAGGTGCTGCTTTGGTAAGCTGCTTTTATATCATGATGTTTTACTGTATCCAGCGTGTTACAATGAAATACTGCGTAGAATGGTTTTGCACTTTTCCCATCCCTGAAAGTGAGTTTATTGCTGATCTCAATCAACATAAATGTTTTTTTGTGTGTTTTTTTTATAACTGGAATAGCAATAGTACATTGAAGTTTTGCATGATATATCAAACCAGCACTGCTCAAGAGCATTCCTCTTTCATAAATACCTTTTTTTTTTAATAATATCTTCTTTCATTTGATGTTGTCAGATTACAAAGCTACAAAACATTTCAGTAGTTTTCCACACTAATCAGAATCCGATCATACTGTGAGAAGCTCATTTTCAAAACAAACTTCAGTTCAATGTTACTAAAATGTGTTTTAAGTTGTAAATTCTAAACACATAAAGAAAAATGGTGTGCTTCAAGCATACTACCAATAAATCTATTAAGTCCTATTGTGTGTACGGTACTTTGAAAATAATGTGTTGTATAGTCAGACATTTCTTCTAAATAACATGGGAAACAATTAAGCCTATTTGGAGAAATTTCAAATTTTAAAAAAATGGAGCAATATGTATGTTTTTAATCAGTTTTAAGTCACTTTGAAATAGATTTGATTGTCAACAAGTATAGAAATATACTAATATAAAACATAACCCCCTGAAGGGTGACAGTTCTCCCTATGATCGTCCTGTAAAGCGTTCAGTGTGGCTGGAATTGGAAACAGCACTGATGAGCAGGCTTCCACTTAGTCCTGATTTCTTGGTGGGAAATAACCCGACACTTTATTTGTGTTATTGTGCATCAAACTTAAAATGTGATGATAATCAGCTAATGTCTCTTTTTTTTATGTGACAGTCTGTTATTTTACCCAAGTTTGGACACTGCAAACAAATTTCTATAAGAGTTTTTGAATGGTGCATCAGAGACGATTTTGCAGTTTTTCAGGTTTTCAGCCTGAAGCTGCTGCTTTTGCAGCTCGTGTTCGATTCTGATGGGATTTGTTGACCGGTTCTCTCTCGCTCATTTAGTTCTGATGGTTTGGGTCGTTCAAACTATACTCAGTCGAGTGAATGAGAAAGTGCAGACAGCAAATAGTACTAACCAGATGTAGAGCTGCTGGCAGCTACTTTCTTGTAATGTAATAATCCTGTCAGCAGGCATCTTAATTCAATTAGGTTCAGCGTGGTCTTCATTCCTGCTTCCTCACAGAAATCTCTCTGTTTGTGACGGCACTGGACGCCTGCTGTTCTGCACAGTCCCAATTATGATGAATTTAGCTCCTTTGAGACGATTTGTTCTCGCGCCTTTTTCAAGACCTTTTGATGACCTAGATTTCATTTTATAAAGTAGGAAAATTACTCGCATCTTTATGATTGTTGTGTGTTGCTCAGTGAGGGTTTGGGTTGTGTGTTTCATTCTGTACAAACATTTGTGGGTTAGTTAGTTCTTGGCTTTAAGCTGATATAAATACTTCTGCTGGGACATAAAAGTTAGTAAAAGTGCATCATCCTGTCCAAACATTAAAGAAATGGAAAACTAGAGTTGTGTTCAGGGACTTTGATTTTGAGTTCCAGATACTGGAAATGTCGATATCGACCTTTTATCGTTTGTCAGAGATTTAAATTCACAAGACAAACACACACGTGAGACTGACATCTCAGATGTGTCTGTCGAGTTTGCATATTAAACAGTTCAGAAACATGATGCAGATAACTTCTGATAACTTTCTCTCCAGTCTTTCTATCTAAATACCTGCTTTAAAGAAGGTCTGTGTTTAGTTTTTGTTTGCATTTGAGCTTTTGTGAAAGCTTTTTATTGGAGCTGGGATGGCGTTGAATTGATTATTAAACGGTGCTCACAAACAGCCGGTACTAACACTGTACATCACACAGCTGCTGGCAGAGCCGTTCCAGTGAAACGAGCTTCGGTTTGCTCTGCAGGAAGTGAACTTGTCCGTCTTCCTTCACAGTGGAACCTGGTCTGTGACAACTACTGGAAAATCCCAGTGCAGCATATCTGCTTCATGACGGGATGGATTCTGGGGTATGTCGTTCTCGGGACGCTGTGTGACTGGTAAGCGACAGTAACACTTCAAGACATAAATAGTGCCTGTTTAGAATCTGAACTTATTGTTTTTGAGAACTGATGTAACTGTGCATGTGTGTGTGTGTTTTCCAGGTTGGGTCGCCGGCGAGGTTTCCTCCTCTCTCTCAGCCTGTCCAGCCTGTTGGGGGTAGCCGTGTGCTTGTCCAGCAGCGTGGTGGTCTTCCTGATACTGCGTCTCGCTCAGGGCGCCACGCTCGCCGGAGTGTTTGTGTCCTCCTATATTGCCAGTAAGTTTAAGTATCCTCCACACACAGATCCCTGCAGCCCTATCGGGTATAGTTTCTACAGAGAGAAAGGAAACCGACAGCAGCAGCCTCTTCATGAGGAGACGCGTTCGGTTTATGTTACAGAAGAGAGTTTATAATGCATCCTAATGTAGTGGAACAAAAAAAAATACAGGAGAAACAGTGAAAAGCTGGTTTGCAATTAAAAAAAGACTGAAATGAGAAGCATGAGGGTACATAATAACATTTGATTGTTACTTCTCCATTGCTTCTTTAGCTGTGGTGCGTTTCTGCTGGGCGGTTATCAAGATGCATACATTTTCTCTTCCAGAAAATCAAATGTTCTGTGAGGATTGCATAATATTCATGTTGGTTATGTAAGGTTAATGTTACAAATTGCATCCTTGTGATTTGCAGCGCTAGTTAAAAGGCTCTTTGAATTGAGATTTCCTCTGGGGAACTCAGCCAGACTGAGAATCCGTCTCGTCGTCTTCTGCTTCTGCAAGTGAGGCTCAGAGAGCTGGAAGCAATCAAGCAACACTGAACAAGAGTTGCGGTTCTCTTAAAAACCCAAGTGGAGGTGACAATATGCAAACTCCACAAAAAGGCCTAGCCCTAACCTTAATATTGTCACAGTGTTGTGCTCACCGCTGCACGGCAGTAATTGCTAAACAAACCCAACCAAAACCTGTCCGTCCTCCTTATCAAGTATCAGGGATTAGACAATCGTGCTGAGAAGCCACAGAAGCGAGTTAGAAAACCCGTCTTATCTTATTTCCAGGAAAAGCAAACAGCCGATTTTAAACTGGTTCAGGAAATCTCATTTGTCTCTTGTATTGGTTTTTATGTTATTTTTAACTTTTGTGAGGTGACCCTGATTGTTGTGAAAGGTGCCAATCAATAAAATGTATTATTATTATTATTATTATTTGATAAAAGAGTGATATTGATTATCTTTTTATGCCACCTTTAACAAGATGTGCTAAAGTCATTGAACCTAAAAATTTGTTTTTCTTTAGCAGCTCGAGTACGAAATGTGTTCCTGAGTTTGATAAAACAGTATCGATGAAAAGTTAATGGATTCTAACAGTGTGTCTGTTCTTTTACAAGTCAGATTCAGGCAGGGTTCATGAAATTTGCCAACTTTATGTGTCAGGCGTTTAAATCAGTGTTTCCTTTGTAAACAATAGATTTCATACAGTGAGGCTGACAAGAAGCCAATAATGTTTTTTTTCCCATAGTAGTGCTACAAATAGTAGTGTATTTAGTGTATATTCTCTGCTCAGTTTTTATTTTTAAAGTACTTTATGACACGTTATACAACAAGATCATGATTAGAAGCGGAATCAGAAGAGAAATTGTTTGCACAGTTTCAGACGTAAAGAGAAAATGGATTTGCTTGCCACCTGCTGCAGGTCCATCTTGTTCTCCGCTGTATAGTTGTGCAGTGCAGCAGTAGTTCAACAGGATCTTTTTCCGTGTTTCACACTGAGGAATGTCCGAGGAGCAGCAGCAGCAGCAGTGAAGTATTGATGGAGCCCAGGAAAAGATAAATTTGACTCTGACATGTTCTCCAGGAATGAGCTGCTGCTGGCGCTCACAACCAGTCGTCTTGAGTTTAAGCTGAAGCACAGCTGATTTGATCATGTTACACAAACTGGAGAACCCCCCCACCCCAACAACAGTGGGTCTCAAACCTGTGACCCTCTGAACCCCCCCCCGGTGCACTCCTTTAAAAATAAATGGGATCAAGGATAATAATCCTAGCAGAGAAAGCCAGACATTTACCGTAATATGATTACATCTTTTAATCATTTAGAGCAACTGTTATAAAAACCTCATTAAAAATCTTTGAGAAAGAAATCCTCTCACACTTGCGGTTGTTGAGCCAGTCTTCTACTAAGAAATGGTCAATTCAAACAATTCAATTTAACATACTGAATGTATCTGTGGGGAAAAAGAAGACATTGGATCTCTTTGTTGTAAAGCCACATCGGATTTTATTAATGTTTTTTTTCCCACCTGAAATCAAAACTTGTTTGCAGCAATAATACAAAATAATCTACTTAGACAGATAAATGGCTACATGCACTGATTATTACAAAGTTGAGATGAACTCTTTACCCTGTGTAATTATTTACAATTGTATATTAATAATTTCATTTAATTGCTCCATAATAATTTCAACTGGTCTTGGCTCCAGGATGAAACACTTGTTCGCTGGTTGTGTTTCCGATTGTAAACAGAGGAACTGTTTGGGGATCTGTGCAGCGCCGTGAGCTCTGACAGACAGCTGGCAGATGCTTCTGGGTTTTCTTTCCTCGTGCCTCTTCGTTGTCCTTGTTCATGGGGACAGCTGAGTCGTACATGTGCGTTCGTTCTTTGAGCTGAATGCTCGGCGTCCTTTTTATGATCACTTCGTTTGTGTCTGTCTCCTTGCAAACTACGAGAGCAGTTGGTATATGCGCTGGTCTGACGGGAGTGAAGTGGCGTGAGAACGTAATCACTTCAGAGATGATACACATTCCTGTGCCGGATGAGGTGATCCATGTACTTTTATCTCCAGTCCACACCCACCTTTTCTGTTTTTCATGTCATGTAAAGTAAAACTCCCACATTCCTGCTGGTCAGGCCCAGATTGAGTCCAGATTGTCAGATTTGCAGGGTGGGATGTGGCGTTCCCAGTGTACTGCTGGAGCTGCTCCGCCTCCACTGAGAGGAGAAAACAAAAACAATATCAGGACCCGACTGAAGGCAAGGAAGCGAGCAGGAAGTGAGCCTCTCGTTACCCTGCGATCACCCCACCCCGGCAGGGAGGCGCCTCGGTGGCAGAGCCAGGTCAAAGGTCACCACAAAACATGCAGCCGGATTCTCTCCCAAACTGATCTACGTCAGCATCTGACTCCCTTCTAAATATTTGTTTCATAATATAAGACATTGGGAAAAATGAACCTTTTACTCTGTTTGCAGGCCTTATGAAGGAGAACTAGTTTTTCACTTTCTACTAACATCTTCAATTCAATTTATTCCTGAATAACATTGTAAATATTTAACACAGCGAGTGTGTGTGTGTGTGTATGTATGTATATATATATATATACAGTATATATGGATGTCTACTGCATGTATGTATATCTGTGTATGAAAGGATCGTGAATCCTTGTGTTTTTCAGTATTTTCTCGTGAAAGGATTAGATTTATTTGCCCTGATTTTCTTTTAATCATATGTTTATTTTACTTTATAGTTGAAGCTCACTTCCATACTATTTATTTTTTAGTTGCCCTGGTAGTTATCGACCACCCTACCACATAACCAGTAAATCCAGCACAGAAGTGATTTATTCAATGGGTTGTTGTTTTGTTTTTTTTACCTTGATCTTTACATTTTGACTGAGAGGTTTCTGGTTGTGGAATTGAGGTAAACATGGTAAAGCAGCTGAGTAGGTGAGAAACTCTGAAGCATATTGAACACTGCACATGTTAAACAAACACCGGTGCGGTGTGATGACTTGACCTTTTAACGACCCGTCGCCGACGCTCCAGCCGTTAATTTCACGTTCGTTTCTCCCGGACAGGAAATTCATAAATGGATTTGTTCTGCTTCCGTCACGTTTTGATGTTGTCTGGGCTTCCTCGCTGTCGCAGGGCTGGAGCTGTGCGACCCTCCCCACCGCCTCATGGTTGCCATGATCAGTGGCTTCTTCGCCGTGTTCGCCGAGCTGCTGTTGCCGGGCATCGCTGTGCTGTGTCGTGATTGGCCCGTTCTCCAGGC
Organism: Blennius ocellaris; assembly: GCF_963422515.1. Taxonomy (NCBI): domain Eukaryota; kingdom Metazoa; phylum Chordata; class Actinopteri; order Blenniiformes; family Blenniidae; genus Blennius; species Blennius ocellaris. The sequence continues at coordinate 26,369,056 of NC_137650.1, read as the reverse complement.
CGCGGCCACTGTGCCTCTGCTGCTGCTGCTCTCCTATTGGTGGTGAGTCAGGGGGACATTTGTCCAGAGCTTCATTCATGTGGTCTGAACCGCACCGGTCGAGTAATGTGACACACAGCTCAGTCATTAGATTTGTCTATCATGGATTTACTGTACACACTGAGGTTTGTTTCTGCCTACAAGGACTTGTAAATTCTTAATGTGTATTAAATGTAAATACATTTAGAATGCACTTGTACATATTGGTAGCAAAAGAAATTAAATGGCAACGAAACTAAAATGATTGATGCAGCCATGAATGATAGTCATTTTAAAATCGTATAAGCATGAGGGGGGTGACTGTGCTTTCAAGTCACTGTTTCTTTCTCCCTGTAAATGTAAGAGTGAACGGTTGAGTTTTTAAAATCTTTCCACGTGGTGACGATGTTGTTGTTTTGTGCAGCTGCGTCTCGGTGTTTCCCGAGTCTCCTCGCTGGCTGCTGGCCACACGTCAGATTCCTCAGGTGAGGAGGAGCCTTCAGGAGTTCTCCAAAAGAAATGGCGTCTGTCTGCAGGACGAACTCTTCCCCGGAGAAACCCTGCTGTCAGGTACACACACACACACACACACACACACACACACACACACACACACACACACACACACACACACACACACACACGCATATCCCTTCGGCAGTCAAAAATGTAACCGTAAATAGTTAAAAATGCTTTATTTAATATTCTTAAGCTACAATTTTGTTTTGATTTGATTCAGAGCACTTTTACCAGAACGTTGCATCATAATTAGGATGAATGGAGATTCAACCAAAGAACCATTAAAGTCGATATCCATGCTCGTTTTTTAAGCTGCTGCTTAATCCAAAGTCTGTTGAATAATTGTTTTAGCTCCAATTGGTTTATACTGTAATTATCTTGATCTATTTGCTGCAGTTTTTCTGCTGCCCTGTGTCTACCCACTAAATATAAATACATTTGTGGTTGACCACATGTCCAATTCGTTAATCATATTAATGATAATAAAGATAATCTGATGGTCGATCTTGATCAGAGTTGTATAACTCAGTCCAGATCCTGCCATTGGTCCATTTGCAGTCCTAAATGTGACAGATAAGGTAAAAACTCTGAAGTTCTCCCTGGAGCTGCCCTGAGAAAGGTTGTGACCTCCATCGCTGATCTCTTATTTTCCCAAAGGATTGCAGGGACCCTCCATATTAAAAGAAATGAGCAGGTTTTCAGGGCTGCTCTAGATCATAGACATTCTCTTTTTCTACTTGTACAAATCAAATTTTGACAACCTCAGAGCAAAGTCTCAGGACCCCGTGTGTTTTCTGTCTTTTTTCTCACTATGCTTCCATACTTTTTTTTTGGGGGGGGGGGGGTTCTTTCATGCAAAATGTTGACTTCAGTTCTGTTTTTCTTCCTTTTCTAGAAATTGAATCAGTGTATGGAGACGATTGTCGACCGAGGTACTACTCCGCTCTGGTGCTTCGTCAGACTCGTGTCATCTGGAAGAACTGTCTCATACTCAGCTTCACTCTGTGAGTTCGTCTCTGTATTTGTAGACGCGGAACTGCTAGTTAAGTGAATTTTCACATACATGCATTTTACATCACTCGTGGTTGCACGTAGAGACTTGGTGTTTCATGCGTAGTCCAACCAAATCAGTTTCTTTAGGAATATAAAGTAGTTTCTGGCTGAAAGCTTTAATGAAGTAAAATCCTGATGTGCGTCATTCTTATTGAATAAGACGTTGTGTCCAGTATTAACATAATAGTGATAATGCGTGTCAGCACATGCCTCTTCATTCAAAAAGCACAATCTATGAGGAAAAATTGAGTACATTTCACAGTCTGACATTTAAAGTACTGATTCACCTTATTTAATTAAGTAAAAGTATTTTTTTAATCTGTATTTCTATTTAAGTACTGATCCTGAGTACTTGTGTCAACTCTACATGAAGCTAAGGAAGAAGGATGTTATTCCCAGCTTTGCCACTTGATGTCACTAAATCTCAAATAATAATAACTTCAAATCTTCCAGCAGATTAAATAAGTCCCAATGATTTCTTCCATTGTAGTCACAGACTAAAGGAAAAAAACAAAACGTGTTGATGTCTTGACTCTCGCATGTTTTGCATCCACACGTGAATCATATATTAATTTACTGTTGTGACGTAATCATTCCGGGTCTCTTGTGTCCCTGCAGGTTCATTGGAACAGGCATTCAGTACTGTTTCACCAGAAACCTCCATCGCTACTCCACCAACTTCTACTTCAGCTACTTCCTGCGAGTGGTAACCGGAGCGCTGGCATGCATCTTCATCTGCTTGTCGGTGAATCACTTTGGGCGGCGTGGTATCCTTCTGCTCTCCGCCATCGTCACGGGCCTGTCCTCGCTGCTGCTGCTGGCCCTCACACAGTGTATGTTACAGCTTACATTTAAAACGTTGTGTTGTTGTTGTTTTTTTGACAAGCCCTTTTATTTGTTTCATAACAGTTCATGTTTACAGAACTTTGATTCATCTCAGGTTAATATCATTTGCCTCAACTTTTAGGTCAAATGTAGTAGTTGCAGGACTGTAGGTGTAGTATGCAACATGGTATGTTGTATACTACAAAGAAACTAAATGTGTATTAGGGGTCGATGCACACATCAATGTCTTCATCAAGGTGTTCATTATGCTCCTGATCTTGTTTTTCACTACAAAACTGTGTGTCAGTACTTTTTGGAACATTTATAGCACCATTAGCAATGTTGAAATTATACATATCAGTCTTCATTCTGCTCACAGTACTTTCATACCAATGTATCTTACAATTACCGTACAATACATTTATTTTTTTAGAGGAAAGATTTTACAGAGATTTTAAATCACACTTGAAGGATTTTCAGATAAATGCTGACAAAAGCAGTCGGACGCTAACTTAAATTTTTTTTTTAACTTTATTTTAAAGTTCTAAGTTAAAATAAAGTGCTGCAGCTCTGGTTCAGGCTGTTGTTTGTGTGTTCAGACCTCCAGGGCGGCCTGGTGTTGGTGCTCTCGGTGGTGGGGCTGCTCTTCTCTCAGGCTCTCGCCATGCTCAGCGCTTTCTTCGCCAGTGAGGTGATGCCAACTGTGGTCCGGTGAGTGTTTGCTGGTAAATTATGCAGAAAGTTTAATATCTATTTTCAATTGGTCGTCATAATGCAAAGACGAATCCCATCCTCAAGCACTTCCTGAAACTGGATTCCAATCCAAATGCACACTTTCCTCCTGTACCGGTGAAACGTTTGAAAAATAACCGTTGTTTCATCAGACTAATATGGCTTGTGATCTACTTTTATAAAGGCAGGTAAAACTCTCCTACTTACATTTAAACATGTTTCCCTACATAATTCTTAATGCATAGTCTTAAATGAAGCTGAACCTTTTCTATCTATTAGTTTTAAGATCAGAGCAAACTCAAATGTGACATTTTGTATCGTTGCTCACTTCTTGTTTACAACTATAAAGTTATTTACACGCTCATTATCTGCAAACAAGACGGCGTCTATGAGGCTCCAATTTCACTCTTGATAGCATGTGATGTCATGGTCTTCTCTGTACCTCAGTCACATGATCCACCTGCCTTTTTAACTCCATGTGATCTCCATGCAATTTACCTCTGAAAACAACTGGTTGATTGCAGTTGCAATTGTTAAACACCTTAGCCGATAAACTTATCTGAAAATACAACATCATTTCTACATCTTCAAAAAGAATTAATAGGGTCCAGTTTTTTTTTTCTAAAGGCATTTCTGCTTGGAAAGCGGCCATTATGAACATGTGATTTTTCCATCCCGATGCCTCCCAGTTCTAATTGGTTCGTCTCCTCTCTCCGTCCGTCAGAGGCGGCTGTCTGGGCCTGGTGTTGGCCTCGGGCTGCGTCGGCATGGCTGCCTCCTCCCTCATGGAGCTTCAAAACAATGGCGGCTACTTCCTCCACCATGTCATCTTCGCCTCCTTCGCCGTCCTCTCCGTCCTCTGCATAATGCTCCTGCCAGAGAGCAAACGCAAACCGCTCCCGGACTCCGTGAAAGACGGCGAGAGCCAGCGGCGGCCGCCTCTCTTCCTGTCCCAGCCCGGCAGGGACAACCTGCCTTTGCTGCGCACGCGGACTCCTGTGCCGGAGTACAACCCCGATAACTACTCCCGCCTGGTCTCTGCCACCAGGAAGATGCTGACGAAAGATACCTTGCCTTACCGGATTGCTGTGCCGACTCATTCCCCTCTGCTGTCGGACAGCGACACACAAGAGCAACAGTGTGGCACAAATAAGGAGGTTTTATCCTAACTGGGCAAACACACTCCTCCTCCTCTTCCTTCCTCCAGACAGACTGCTGCGTTTGCATCGGACAGTTTACCATCAGCCTGCATTGTAAAATCTCCACCTGATCCTCAATCCACTGACAAAAGTGACCTCATTATTGAGCCCGCGGCTCCTCGTTAAATGTTCGTTCGCTGAGAAATGTTCTCACAGGAATTCAGGTAATACATTTGAAGAAAAAGTGTCCTTCTCTTGCTCAGGCTTTTTCTTTCTTTTTTTTTTTTCATACGCTGAGCTCAGTTCACTCAAAACTGTTGAGTCTCGTGTTTAGTTTTTGTGTGGTACATTCACTTAAAAATGATCACTCTGTGCAGCGGAGGTCACATGGCTCATTCAAATCCAATTGCTGGACGTTGGTGTTGCCGATCATGTGGGCTGCAGCCTTCGGTCCATTTATGAGTGATGCATGCACTTTTCGTTACATCTTCCCGTCGGATTCATCTGCAGCTGCTGAGAGGAGCCTGAAGATCACAGGACTGGATCCAGCTCTTCTTACAACGCTCATAGAGGAGGTGTCTAAATGATGCACCCATCACTGAATATGATGACGGAGGGGGAAAAAAATGAGGATCTTAAAAGGCACTTTTAATATTTCTTCTGCCACTAACCAGCCCCAATGATGCAAATGTCTCATACTAGTGTTAAGTGAATCTTACCATGTGAACTGAGTGAAAATCAGATCAGATACCAACTAGAGGATAGAAACATTTTCTTTTTTTTAAAGGGTGTTTTTTTTTTTTAAATGAGCACTGAAGATGCTACATTTACAGGCTTCTCAACAGAAAACATTGAGCCACTTATTGTTTGTGTTTACCTATTGAAACGACAGCGCTGTGATTTGACAGCTTCATGACACTGACTGCACTGAAAGCCATTAGAGGCTTTCATATTTATTTTCAAGCCGTGAGAGTGAGATACATGTTGTGGTCTCTACGTCTCGAATGTATCGCTGCATGCATCTTTGGTCTTTGGTTTTGAGTTCAGGTGTACTTCTGGTTTGTGAAACAGTGATCAAATCACTTCATATCCTCGACTCGCTGTTTCTTCCGGCCTCGCCGAGAGAAAGTCCATCACTGGAGCAAGTTCAGTTTTTGTAGCTTTGTGAGCAAACCTGCTCTCAGCCTTTAATGGAAGTCACTGTGTTACTTCACTGTTTATGAACAAAGGTGCATTTGTACAACAGCTCATCAAAGGAAATACATTTTTATTATCAAACATCTTTGTGTTTTTTGCTCTCTATCTTAAGCATGCGTATTGGCTCAAGTCTTAATCTCGAGTGTGGGGGAGCTCTGTTTGAATTCCGGGTTCTGTGTAAAAACTAAACAAGTATTAGGTGCAAGTTGCAGTGAATGACTGGTGACTGATGTGCAAACTGAGCAGGCGACTCAATATCCACTGACTGCTTAACGTAACTGCTATAAGTTCACAGAATCAAACGAGGTGACAAATGTTTGTGATTAAACTACATTTCAACTTGTGCCGCTCAGGTGCATTACCTTCTCTAAACACTAGATAGAGCGCTTCTCTTACAATTCTGGACTACTTGAAGTCACCAGTCTCTGATGAATTTACACTTCATTTAACCAACCTGTCTTTCACATCGATCTGTTCAGATCCACTCTGGTTAAAAATGAACTAAACTGAACATTGATGGAAGATAATTGATTAGTATAAAAAGCGGAGAAGCCCCGTCATCGCCAATATTCAACTTTCTATATTATATCCACACAAGTTTTAATTGTCTCTTTAATTTTTTTTGTAAAGTTAAAATCCAACATATTTGCTCATAAACAGACATATATTATCTGTGCACAGATTAGGCATTCCTATACAAACACTTTCGGGGAAAAAAAAAAAATCTTCTCGATTTATGTTCAGTAATTACTCAAAGCCCCATACGTGTGTATCCATCATCAGTGACACATCAGACTGTGATTTTGGCGAAAGTCTGGAGAGCCAGCGTGAGCAGAAGAGCCAGTGTGCTGAGTGGATGCACAGCTCCAGCGTTGTTCAAGTTGTACCCGTGGCTCGTCCTGCATTCGTTCTGAACCGCCTCATATGGGATTGGGACGTCATCGGGGACTTTAGCGTTCAAAGAGTCACGGACCTGACGTACAAATAGAGGCAGGAGACAGAAAAGCTCAGTGTTCAGTGAGAGTCGGTCTTCTTTCATTGTGAACTTGTTGTCTTGATTTCACATTGCGGTCTGCAAAGGGCAAGAAGAGTCTGTTGACACAGTTATTACAAATCTGAGTCGCCAATCAAGCCAGAATGGCCATCTATGGAGGATTTTCACCTGTTTTGTCAGTCTGAGACAAATTTCAGTCACAAATTAATGAACAATTATACCCCCTGGTACTTGAGAAAATATGTCTACATTTCAAAGTGCATGTGGGAAAAAAGTATCTTTGACAATGTCGTAATTTCATGAAGAAGACCTTTTTTTTTTTTACTCCTGATTTTGCATCAGATGAATGTTTGCACAGTTGGCCCTTTTACCCTGAACAGGATAAAGCAGAATAGAAAATGGATGGACAGGACTCAATATATCCAAAAATCCGTGTTGCAAACATCGTTGAAAGCTCATAACATGGTGATTGTTACATTTCTCATTGAGCAATTTCAGAGCATGTCATTGTTTTGCATATCAGTCACAATGGCTAGTCTGTCTTTAACACTGATTTATATATCTGTCCATCTTGTGCACCACTTTGTTACACTGAGGGGCTGAAGCCGCTCCCAGCTGACCGCCCCTGCAGCACAGCCTGCAGATTCAGAGCAACATCAATTTGTCTGTAACAAAGTGCCTAAATGTGTCTGATGAAATTCTTGGAATGAATCCTGTCAGCTTGACTAGTTTCTCCAAAGTAACCGAAGCCCAATGATCCGATTTCAATTGTTTTGGATGTACAGTATTTTCCCTTAGTTTGTTCTGTTCAGTCTGACTGAACAATGTTGTAACGACATTACGTCTCTGTATGAAGCAGTGATGTAACACTGTTTTCAGATTCATCTGGTCTGTGTTGTAGCTTCACAAAGCTCCAGCACACACAGAGAGTCTGCAGGAATGCACAATGTTTAGTTGTCTTTCTCCTCACCCTCTCCATATCTTTCATGACCCGGAGCAGGTTGTCTCCAAGAGCTAACTTCACTTCCTGATCGGTCCATCCTCTCCTCAGCAGCTCAGCCACCAGATTGGGCACCTTGGACACGTCCTCCAGATTTTCAGGTAGTCTGAAAGTCCACACACAGGAAAGATGTTGTCACTTCTTAGTAGAACCTTCAAAAATGCTGAAAATGTTAATCAAATTTTAAATGTGCCCCTTCTGCTTTGGAGTGTTTTCACCTGATATACCTATGAACAGTGAATTGACCCACCAGACATTGTTCCATCTTTTATTTATCTTTGATGATAATATTCCTAACTTAATTCATAATTTTAACACTTAAAAATCAATTTGAATGTGCATGATGCTTCCATGAATAAAATAGGTGAAGCGTGATATTCTATACACATATGCAGAAGCTAATAAGCTAAAATAACACGCGCTGTCCATTCAACATGTCCTACTGCATAAACATGGACGATCAAGATGTCTTCTAAATCGTACAAATACTCTGAGGACTATCATTAACCAGTTTGATTTATTAATTAATAAAAATGTTTGAGTTGTTTTCTAAGTTCTATGAGATCTCATAGTTCATTGTTCAAATAGGTCTTTGAATTTATTTTGTGCCTTTACAATAATTACATTCTACTCACCTCGTAACGCCGTCGTAATCTCCACCAAACCCGATGATGTCGGCTCCAGCCACTTTCTTTATGTGGTCAAAGTGATCTACAACCAAAGCGATAAACTTTAGGATTGGGCAGTTTTAGAGGGGATGATAAATGTTAATATTTTACAAGGTTTACACCCGTTGTCATGGTCACAAGAGTCTTTTACCAGCAACATCTGAGAGATTAGCGGTCTTGCTGCAGGTCACGTAGTCGTTGTAGAAGTTCACCATCACGATTCCTTTTTTTTCTTTCTGTAGACAGAAATGGTACGTGACAGTGAAACACTTAAATGATCCAGAAAGTCTGATCTATAGGATCTATGGAAACAAGTCCTTTGTGCTTTGTTACACCGGAAACTCTGCAGCAGAAACAAAAAGATGCATTGAAGCTCCCATTAATCCACACCAGATTATTGACCTCTATGTCCACTTCTACGTAACAGAGTGCACATCTTCCTGTTCTGTTGATGTGATCTGTTTATTATTTTACAGTTCTACACAAGAACTCTCGCCTCACTTTATTGACATTTACTATAATGCAAGGCTGATTGGAAGTGCTTGTATTTGCTGCCGCGTGTGATAAGTGTTTATGGAGGTTTTATCAAATGTGGATGCCATTAAACCTGAGATATTACTTTCAAAACACTTTTTACCAGAAAGAGGCTGTGAACTCATACTTCCTGTTATTACATAATCATATCACTTCTAGCACTACCCGTGTGAAAACTTTCTGATATTGTAAGTAATGTGGCCTTGAATTGCCTGAAGAAAACATTCACAACAAGGTTAAACATGTAAACTCCATACAGAAAGGTCTCGAGGCCGGACACAAAGATGCATACATCATATGAGATGAGAGCGTTAACCACAACACCACTGTGAGATACAATTCATTCATTTGATCGAAGCTCATCTGAATCTAACCCTAACCCTAATCTGAGCCAACGTCTCAACAAATAATAATAAAAAATAATATTTAGGGTAGGAGACCCTAAAGACTTGAAAACACTTTCTGTACAGAAAAGTATTAAAAGCTAAGTCTCACCTCGATACAAATGAGAAATGCAGCTCAAATAACAGATTTTGGTCCCTGGATTTTAAATTTCTGTCATTTTAATACAGTGTGTGCTTTCACTAAAATACAATTTTACTTGGAATTAATTTTGTCAGAGAGATTTTTTTGTCTTTCCAGTTTGTCCGATATTGGAATTTGCTTCCACTTCTGAGAAGACAAAAAAGAGCAGCTTGTAGTTTAATATAGTTGGGGTTTTTTTTCATTTTCAGCCTCTTCCCTGCTTCTGCCACGCCACAGTTTCTTTTCTGCATCTTGCATTGTACATCTGTTATCCACTTGTTACCTTCACAGATATTAAATTGATTTGTATCCACAGCACAAACATGTTGCATGAATCGTGTGCTGTCTGAACACAGGCCGCCACTGTGGAGGGTTCCCTCGCTCGTCAGCCTCTGCACACTCACCACTCTCTTGAGGACATCGTCGGGGACGTTCCTCTTGTGGGGACACACGCTGTACGCAGACGAGTGGCTGAAGATGACCGGCGCTGCGGACATGTCCAACACCTGGTTCATCACTTTGACGGTCACATGAGCCAGGTCGATCAGCATTCCCAAGCGGTTCATTTCCACAATCAGTTGCTGTTGTCGGGGAAAATGTTGATGGTGAGCTCAGTTATTTAAATTGTGGTAAATCATGGAATCGACACAAGACAAAACAAAGTGTAATCTGTTTATGTGTGATAATAGTTTTGTGGGTTTTTTTTTAAATCTGCACATGCATCTTTTTGCAGGATAAAATGGTTCAAAGTGCTTAAGAGGAAGATTAATTGCGGAATGATCCAACATATCAAGGACAGAGAACATTTCCTGAGAAGAACTAAATAAGAGAAACTGTACCTGAAGGAAATAAGGGAAAACTGTATTTTAAAAAATTTACTGAAAAACTAAAAACATGATTATAATATCAAAGAGCTCTCCCACCTCCAAATATTAAAAAATATATCACTTAGTACAGGTGAAAGTACAATGAAAGTTAAGCCATTATGTCATTATTCAGGCCACTGACGCAGCAGGTTTGATCATTGCAGCCGACTTTAAGTCCTTCTTGATCTTTAACTAGTTTCTTGTAACACGAACAAAGTGTATTAAAAAAAAGTTGCTTATTGTAGAGTTCAAATATTTGAAGAATAGATGGGTCTGTGTGCGGATGGACGTGGTTTGAACTTATTTGACTATTTTGATTATTACTGACTAAAGAGCAATTTCCTAAAGGTTTTAAGTTGAACATGACACATCTTTGAAGAGCTGTGTATCTGGGCTGTTCCTACTCTAAAGCAGGACTTTCACCTTGCTTTAGAGGTTGCGTCACTATGTAATAATGTTGCGGTACTTCTCTTGAACAACAAAATTTGCACTTAAAAACATCAATAGTACCTTTGATGTGGGCTCTTTTATTACTCACCAGATGGAAACCACACATGAAATGTATCTATATCTTCCTTTTATGTGAACTGACCTTGCCAAATGAAGAGAGACCATTGTGCTCAGAAGGCTCCGATCCTGTGTCAACAAGCCAGTTGTCGGCCCTGACAGGATAAAGTTAGAATGGGAAAAGTCAAAGTGACATCTTTGAGTTTCTAAGGATTGTGTTTTAAAACACTGCAGCATGACGCAAATGGTTGAAAGTTGTTGTTTTTTTCCGCTCCACTTAGAAAATTGATCTTTCAAATACAAAATATGTGTACACTGTTGTTCATACAGCTGATAGTGGATAAAACGTATGTGCAAAAAAAAATCAAGGTTTTCCCCTCAGTCACTTGCTGCACATTCCATATAAAGTTCAGATGGTAGGAAGCTGAAACAATCACTGCTATCTGCAGCTGCTCTTCCCTGCGATCTGATACAACATTTTATTTTGCTTTAAATCAGCTTGCTTATCCAAAATAATCTGATACTGCTGCACCCTAACCCCACAGGATTCCCCCGTACTGTATACAACGCAAGCTGAACTGATAGTAGAAACTGAAACTTGTAGTCTTTTTCGTCTTTCATTCATTCAGTTGCATTTGTTTTGTCAATGATGCACCATCTAAGACATTGGAAACATTGATTTTGTTGTTGCAGAGTCAAATACATAGTTGTATGAAATACATTTAATAAAATAGTTGTATGTATGTATGTATGTATGTATGTATGCATGTACTTTTAAATGTTGAGATGAAATAATAGCAACAAATAAGTGGAGAGTAAAACTTATATACGCTTCATGAAAAGATACATTTTTAGAACTGAATTTATTGAATGTGAAATAATGGCCGAATAAATGTTTGAGCGACAAGAGTACTTTTAAACTACACATAAAGACTTAAAAATCAAAAGCATCTATGTAGCATGAGAAGTTTTTATTGCCAGTAGATCCTGACCGCTGTTGACAATAACATCTCATAATGTGAAAAGCATGAGAAAGGCCAGCGTTCAATGAAAATTTAGGCTTCCCTCGAGACAAAGCATGTGTAGCATGAGAGCGATGGGGACAGGCAGCACAATGTGGATTGAGCTCTGCGAGGGGGGAGTCGTTCCCGAACACATTAAAAAACCCAGAGACCAATTCATTCGACTTTAATTAGTGCCAATGTTGTATTGCGTTTTCTCACCAGGGTGTGTTGCAGGAGTGTGTGAGCGTGAGGTAGCGGACCCCGAGATCATACATGACGCGCAGAGTGCCCAGACTGCTGTCGAGAGAATGACCCCCCTCCACCCCGATCAGACTGGCGGTCCTGTTGCTGCGGAATGCCGCCAGGATCTCTGCAGACACGACAGCAGATGTGGGACAGAGCCAGGAAACGGAAGGTCACAACCAGTGGTACAGCTTTGACTCTCACCTTCAGCGGTTCTGGCAAACCTGAAAGTTTCTGGGTATTTCTTGCACATCCTGTGAACCACATCAATCTGCTCCAGGGTCTGTCTAACTGCATCTTTCTTCTGCGTGTCACAGGGGACATAGGCTGACCAGAACTGAGAGACAAAAAAAGGACAGTTAATGATTTCCTGTGAATCTCCAGCTTCTGTGAAACTGTTTGGAAGATGTGCGATCTGACGAGTGAAGAACATGTTGTCCAAGGAGATATTTCTTGAATGTTCTTGTGGTCTGTTCTGTCTGTACCTGAGCACCGAGCCGTCCATGCTTGATCTTGGGGATGTTGGTGTGTGTTGTTTCCAGCGTGTGAAGATCCACTTTGTTGAGCTCATTATTAAATTGTTTTCGAAGCTGCCATGGTAGGTCATTATGACTGAGGGGGGGGGGAAATATATCAAAGGTCACATCTATAAAGAGCTTCGTTCCTCAAACTGACATCATCAGCTGTGAATGGACAGTCTGTAGCAAAACTACTGGCTTTGTTGAATCAACACCAGACGTTGCTTCCATGCATGAGCGTTCAGACAAACCAGATTTTAACTGCTGCTGTTGCACATGTGGGAACACTTTGGAAGCCCACTTCCTCCTCTTAAACAAAACAACAAAAAAACGTACACTCGAGTAACAAAAAGACAAACCCATGATGAGTCCCAATTATGAGATAATAAGTTGATGTGCGCATGGGCCGAACTTCCTTCATGATGTTCTGTCATGTCACATGCCAGAGAGTCATTCCAATCATCAGTGGTCCATTGGTAGAAGTCTGGCCTCATGCAGGAGGCCAGAGTTCAATTCTCAGCTATTGCAATGGTTCTTTCATGAATATATGTGGATATATAGATTTTTTTTTTTTTTTGGGGGGGGGGTGTTGCTATCCTGGAGTGGGTTTTTTGTATTGTTGAACATGTTTTTCTCTTTCTTTTTTATGTTCAAAATTTAAAATTAAAAATCAATTCAAAAATAATTATGATTTACTATCTATATATATTATTGACATTACTACTATATATTTTTGCTTTACCATGGGTTAATACTCTCGTGGTCATTGATGTTGTCAGTAAATTTGAGAAGATTTGGATGAAAACTTTTTCAAGATATATTAATTCTAATAAAGAGGTTTGACCTGATGGTGGCTGACACCAAGTGGCTGACAAAAAACTTGGTCAATAATTGTATATTTTTGTTTTTGTTTTTGTTATTTTATTTTATGTAAATCATTTCCTGGAAGTAAACATGCTTGGAATTGTACAGAAATGGGCTTCCATAGTAAACATAATTTTACTGTTATGACTTTACTATATTAATGTATTTGAATGAGTCAGTGCATATTAATGAACAGATGGGTGATGTAAATACGGCAGATTTTAGGTCAGAGCTAATTTTCATCTGTAGTCCCATGGATTAAAACCACACCACCAAACACATACATAGTTACAATAATACATGTAAAACATAGCACACACTAAAAAACACATCACATTAAAATACATATATTACATAACGTACGGGGAAACATACCACATTACAATGACAATGCAGAATTTTAAAAAAACTACATCTATCCCTAAAGTGCTAAAGTTAGCTGCCTCATCACATATTCCAATATTGCTCACATGTAGTCAAGAAAGAAAGAAAGTTTGGTTTAGGGTTATTTTATGCAAATTGTTCTCTGGAACTAAACATGCTTAGAGTCAAATTGACCCTGCAGGTACAGAAATGGGTTCTCGCAGTTAACATCAGTAAACATGAAAAACCAGCCTTTCACCTACCCATCAATGAGCGGCGTCTCGGACATCAACCTCAGAGCTCTATCCATTAGGTCCTCAGTCAAAGTGACTGCATGATTACTCATCCACAACACCAAACCCAAAGATAACAGAACTTTCGGTAACATTTCTTGAACTTTTATATAAAGTATACTCCACTGCGATGCTATTTTCTTTTAATCCGACACCAGTTCTCACTCCCCACTTCTCTGCGTGTGTCTGCCTCGGAATATCAGCTGGACTGGTTGCTCCTCCTCTGCCTTCAGTCTGTTTCTCATTACACCGCCAGTCTCTGTAAATGCAGCACAGTAGCTTATTAATTTTTACTGTCTCCAAAGTTGCTATGGTATGCATTCAAGTTAATGTATAATGAGGTGTCAAACTTTTTTTTTTTTTTAAGTGCGTTAAAGTTCACAATTTTAACTCAGGATAATGTTATCTTGTGTTTTTCTCGTCAGACTTCTGTTGATTATCTGCTTTTATGTGACCTTGAGAAACTCAGTATCTGGTTGGAAGTCACACAGCAGTCAGCCACTATATCTAACTCCTGGATAATCCTCGGAGTCGAGCCCAGAGAATAACAGAGATTCTATTTCGAGGCACCTTGAACAAAATATTTGTTTAGTCAATGTAACTGTTATTTGGCTTAGAAATAAGTGAAACCTAAACAAATTCAGAGGGTGGAAAGCCAGTCTATTTTTGCAACGCTTTGTGTTGATATCTGTAAGTACATACTCGACATCCACAATATGAATATTACCAAAGATATACCAAAAGATATATAATTGTAATTATCATGAACAATCATGAATAGTTTTGTCGCAAGAGATTACATTAGAACGTTGAACTGATTCTATGAGAGAATATTGTGTTGCATAGACAATTATGAAAGTAATACTAGGTTATATCAAAAATACCAAAGTGTCAACTACAAAAATATAATCTAAGAATTAATCCGGGAAGGAGCTATTCAGACGGTGCTGTCTCCATCAACCGCTCCGTCCTGTTCACACACCCTGCAACCATCTTCAACCTCACTCCAACCTACCACTGCTCCCCAAGGTGTTAAGTTTTTGGTCCTCTCAACTTCATTTTGCACCTGTTTCCTCTTGGTGACACAATCTCCAGTCTTCAGTTTCACTGCTTAACCATTGATATCCAGCTCTTCATCTCCAACAAGATGATCTCTACCATGGCCCACTCAACCATGCAAAAACTGCACGACTGAAATGAAATCCTGGCTCCAATCAAATTTCCCAATGATCCCAAATTATTATCATTTTCGATAAAACACTTGGGAAATACACCCATGAACACTGTCCACAGTTTCCTCACATGTGAAACCTTGGCATCACCTTCAACCAAACCCTCTCACTTCACCTGCACATCAAGCACATCGCAGACCTACGCCTGTATCGCCTCCCATCTTGATTACTGCAATATTCTCCTTTAGTGATCGCCAACCATAACTCTCAATAAACTGTGCCACATCCAGACCTCGGGTTAGATTTATTATCTAAAAGGGTTGTGGAACAATTATAATTTTCTATTATTCATATAGTATAAAGAATTCATTCATTTTAATTGCTGTTTCAGTGTATATTTAAACAAATACAAGCAAGTTTGAGGAATAAGGTTATCATTTAGTAAGCTTGGGGTGTTTTCGGCTGAAATGAGGAAAGAACTTGTAATCAGATCAAAACAAGCCTGATCTGACAAAGTCCAGCAATCTTTATGACTCGACAATAACTCTGAGTAAAAGACCTTACATAAAGATAAACAACTGGACATATAATAGAAAGACTGATTTGGTTTGATGATACTATACAGAACCACAGATAAGATCATGTCTTGGCACTTCATACTTAAAGCAGCTATTCATTTTCCCTTTAACTCACCTCCTCTATCTGCGAGGGTCCATTCCTATCACAGAGTAGCAACTAAATCCCTCTTTATTGGTTCAATGATAATTGTTCTTAATGAACCAATGTCAAACAGCCCTACCCTGCACAAGCTGTGGCTTGGTCTTATTATCCTGCTTTGGAAGTCAACACCTTCAGCACTGAACAAAAAGAAAAAACAAAAAAAAAACTTTCATTCCTCCTTGTGCAAATAAACACAAACAGCACACACTCGCCCGTTCGAGGCCAATCCCTCACTTATTTCTACATCAAAAGTCACTTGAAATCCCTTCTCAGTCCAAAATGCTGCTCTTCTGTTATTTAAGGAGAGTAAATTTAGTCTACAGAGAAAGTCACTGCGTCAGTAGATGCAACCGATGAGGACATTTTCTGTTCCTGAGAGAGTTGATTCGACAATAGAAGGAAGTATCTATTTGCTTTGTTCATAGTCCGTTTGAGAAGGAATCCTGGTTTGAAGAAAAATAAAATTTTATGTTTAGGTTAATTTAACTTTGTAAGTTATTAAATAGAATATAAATCATGCTGGACCCCCAGGTCCTTGGGAAGATGTTTACTCCGAGTCTGCAGGTTTTAATGAGGAATAAAGTCCCTGAACATCTGAGAACTGCTGACACACTCATTTCTTTTAAATCAGATCTTAAACATTATTATTATTTTCTCTGGCTTTCCAATAAACAAGATATTTTAGATTAAAATTTATTCTCCCTTCGATGCATTTCTTATTAATTTTGTTTTCATGTATTTCTGTTTTTTATACTTTTATTGCACGATTGCATGCCCTGTAATACACTGCTGTCTCGTGACTGTATGGTACCATACAAATAAGCTTGTCTTGTCGACAAAAGGTTGAGAAGTTATAAAATGTCGCGTGATTAAAAATGATAAGTCCAAGAAAAGAACTATGTCTGTGAATGCTTTAGATTAAATGCCTGATGTTGTTGACTGTTCACCCAGTATGTTATGTAAAAAGAACTCAAAATCATTGTTCAGAGTTCACATTTGCCAACTCAACTATGAATTGCAGATGCGTTTATGAAAGTTGGCAGTTCTGCATCTCAGGGGAGAGTAGCTCATTTTAATTCAGGTTTCAGGATTAATCACAAGGTAGTTCAAGCCAGGTGGGAAGTAACATATTAGTACTATTTGTTTGTTTATTTTTATTTTCCCTCGCTTACTACAAATGAACATTTATATGAACTTTCAGATTGTTGTATTTCTTTTCTTTGATCTGACAATAGCAGTTATCCACATTAAAAATGCATGCTGCATTTCAATGTCTTGATGCAGTTGCAGCTTTCAGTAACATTACAAACTTAACCAATGCAAAACATTGTTCCATGTCTGATACAATAATAATGTGCTCGTTCTATCGAGGCTATGTATTTCTTATAGGGGCTTTCATTTTACAGTACAAATGAATGTGTTTCTTTAGCAATTATCTTTAAAGACATATTTGGGGACCTTAAACACTTCATCCTAACTCCTAACTTGCAAGTCTTAACACCTTACTTCAGGTAAAGTCTCACATGCTTTAGCGCCGTCTTGTATTTTAACAGCTTTATCTGCAACATACAGTACAGAAAGTCCAAACTGTGGTCTAGGAAATCAATTCCTCACCATGCTCTCCCTTTTAATGTTTGTGATGTATCTTGAAAATATGACTAAACATGCCACAAGTGATTAAATTGTTTCATTTTGTGGTGCTTGGCTTCCCTCTCTCCCAACTACTCCATAGCACCAAACATAATATTTGTCAGAGCTGGGCAGTCCATGGGTGTGGACTGAATTTTTGGTTTGAAAAACTTAAGAAGATGATTGTTAACCTTGTCTTCACCTCATACTCAAACTATTCACAGAGAACGATTAACTGTGACAGCACCATATTATAATGGAATTTCACATATTGGACATAATAACAGTAAATTTTCTTCCAGTTGAACCGGAAAACTTGATAACAGTCTCCTCGAAACATTGAATGTGGAAAATTTCTTATTACTTGTGAAAAATTTTGGTTCAACCCACCAAACGATCTCCATATAATGTACTCAACAAACACACAGCGATTGTCTCTATCTGCTCTTTGCTACCAGACGATGAGTGAAACAATTGGCTGGTAGTAAATAAAGAAACCCTGACTGTGTAATAATGTGCAACTTTTCAATTTATTGTAAATAGAAGAACATGAATAGGTGGAGCTATCACCTATATTTAACTATGTCGCTCTTTAGGTTCAGGTTTGATATCTCTTTGGTAAACGACAAAACTGAAACGATTCAAACAGACAGCTGCGTCAAGAATTTTTTTTTTTTTTATTGAATTCTTATTAATTCCAAAATCAATCTCAAAACTCAATTTTGAACAGTCATTGTAATTTACCTTCAGTAGCTTCCAGGCCCCTCAGTGAGCTGTAGCCCACACTTTTGGCATCATGCTGAAGACCTTCCTGGGACCCTTTAACTACTCGGGACACTTTGCTCTCTCCAGTCCATCCTGCCTGCACTCCACTCTTCACCTCTTTCCACTGCTCTGGAATGTTGACCCCAAATAACTTCAAATGCTTTCTCTGATCATTCATATATTGACACTACCTGTAATTAAAGAGCAGCCATTTCAACAAGGTGCCAATTACCTTTCCCCCCTGTATTTTCCAGTCCTTTTGGCTTTTTTTCTTCATGATGGAGACAACCGTACAAATCTCCATTACAACATTATCTGTCCTCTCCTTAACAGACGTCCATCTCTTTGCGCTACACCCATTGTCTGACTCTAGGGGAAGAGTTTTGCATGTCGCTGAGAGGTTATTTCCTCTTTCTGGCTCATGTTGCATGCAGTCTTTACATCATCCGGCTCAGGGAGACCGAAGCAGCTTAGAAAGACCAGAGAGGGAGAGCGAGGTGTCGACGGAGCTACATTAAAAACAAACCCAAAGAAAACTAGAGGTTTCATAAGTTCGGTTAAAAGAAAAAAAAAAGAAAAGAATGACCAAGGCGAGCAAACTTTGGAGTTCGATATGGCCAGTTTGGATGTCACAGAGATCATATTTCTTTTAATGGACACCTGTACACATACACAGACAGGACTTCTTGTAACTCACAGTTACATGTAATTTCCAGTACACAGACATTATCATCGTTTCTTATCCAAAGTCAGGTAAGATAACACACCATGTGTCTGTTATCTGTTATGTACCTGATGACTCATTTTTTTGAATTGGAGTGGATTTGAGGAAAGTCAGACCGAGATGTTTTGTATTTTCCTCATCAGGCACCACATGGGGGTTGGAAATTGTGACTCTCGTCTGCAGCAGAGCAGACCCTCACTTATGACTGTCCCGACTTGGACCCGAGCTCCGTGGCTGGAGCATTCTACTGTGCTGCAGTGCTGGAGGTCTTGTCCACCACTCCCCGCGTCATCACAACACACCTGCCTTATCGCCTGCCGCGTTCCGCCATCCAGGACTCCCAATCTAAGGTCAGATTACCCAAGCGTTTAAGCTACCCATTGATATTGTCTCTGGAACAATGAAACAATAAAAATACACGAGGAAGACGCTCTTAATTAAATACTGTCCATTTATGTGAAGTTGGTTTGGGCAGCTTATCTCAGCATTATCAGTCTAAAGGAGTCTTGCTTCTTCCAGATAGAGGTTAAGATTAGGACTGTCTGTTCTCGATTGTAGACAGGCGTCACCCATCTTTTTACAAGCTGCAGGATGCTGGTCTGCTCTAGTTTGAGATTTTTGTTCTGTATGAGATAATGCATCAGGGTAAAACTGTTGTGATGTGTCATTGGAAGTTTGTTTACAACGAAGTGCCTTTTAGTGGATTGTCAAAAGATTCTTTCATCGGAAGCTGAATAACAGTGAGTGCTATAGTTATTACTCACCTTGTTCTCTCAAAGGTCATCTATCTGAACAGAGGCCTTAAAGATGTGTTGGGGTCTTATTACCACTTCCATAACATGGCAAACGTTGTGCCCAACAGTGGTTCATTTCCAGAGTTTGTAGATGGAGTCCTGGAGGGCACACATGGGGATTACTGTTACTGACCATATTTATTCAATTACATTTTATTGCAAAGACTGGGATGTGAATACATTCATTCATTTGTTGGTTTGTTTGTTGTTTTGGTGCACTATCATGGTTTGACCTCATTATTGGCTGGACCCAGACAGCAGCTGTCGACAATCTGCTTCACGTCACCGATGAGGAATTGTTATTGGCAAAGTGTAAATATTGTTTATCGCTGTTTGCACTAAAGAAATTCCCAGAAAGTAACCAGTGTGTTAGAAGTATTCATTAATATTGTTCCTCAATTGTATGTTTGTGACAAAAGGTGGAAATTCGTTGTGTGGCAATGTTGACCTTTCACTTCTTGAATTCTCACATCAGAGGTGATATTTACACTTTAAGGAAGCTGCTCATACATAGCAGTCTTTGAATTGATACAGACTGATCCATCTGTTTGTTATTTCATGGACTTTGAGTTGCTTTTTTGTCTCCTTCTTGCCACCAGGACCCACATGGCACTACAAACAAACTGAGCTTGTTCCCACAGTGCCTCCTGGTGGAGGAAGAGGTCAATAACTATGTGAAACACGAGCTTCGAAAGCATGAAAGATTACAAGATGAGCAACTCGACCCTCGTTCCTCAAGAAACAATGGATCATAGCAAAGTCTACTTCCTGAGAAAAGGTAATTCACTCATGACACTCAAGAAATATAAACAATGCATTCAGAGAATTCTCTAATAAAAGCAAAATCTGTACTCATCAAAAAAATGCATAAACATTATGCTTATAAGATACCAGCTTCTTATCTAAATTGGCAGCTTCTCTCCTAAAAATCGGATTCACAAACAAATCAAAACAAATGCAGAGGAGAATAATAATAATTCTGATTGTTAATAGTGCACATTTCTATGTGGAGCAGTGGTTAGTGCTCAATTCCCTCACAGTGAGAAGGTCCCGGTTCAAATACCAGCCGAATCCTTGCTGTGTGGATTTTGCATGTTCACCCCATGTGTGCATGGGTTTTCTCTGGGTTATCTGGTTTCCTCCAAAAGAGGAAAGCCCTCCACCCCAACCAGCTGCCCACCCTGAGTGCCACAATTTGTGGATGCCTTCAATTGGGTCAATTTGAAGAAATTTCCCCAAGGAGATTAATAAAATACTTTTTTTTTTTATAGCTAGAATCTGTGATGATGTGGGGGCTCTCGCACAGCTTTCTCTGTTCAAGTATCCAGGGGAGTTCAGATTTAATGAGCCATAAATCCATACTTAGTGTGAGTCTATAAAAATACAGACATGCTACAGACTGGAAGTCTGAATGATAAAATCAAAGCCATTAAAACCATTCTATGCAAAATATAACTCAACCGTCTATCAGGCAAGTGAGTATATATGGTAAGCGCTACATTTTGTTTCTGTTTCTTGCTAATTAATGACGGAAAATTGATGTAAGTTAGAATATATAATTACATTAGTTTGCTAAATAATTCATCATATGTTGCTTGTGGGATGTTTCTGGAATTTCTAATATGATAATTCATGGTACACTGCAGCATGTGCACATGCAGCTTTTTATTCTCAGACTCATCCATTTTAGCAATTTACACATTTTATTAGAGAGAAGAGCAGTGCTTTTTGAATATGTATCAGTAAAACTTATATTGTGGGGAAATCCTTCCACTTTAGAGGGTGTTTGAAGTATAACTTGTGAAATATGTACAATTTGCAGTAATTTTATTCTGTTTATGTAGACCACAGTGAAGTATTCTTCATTACTATCTTATAGACATTTTTAAATTCAATAGAATTCAATGCTCCTTAAATAGGATTCTGTGACACATTGCCAACAGTGCTAGTCAATACTGTATATGTCGGTTTTTGACTTAAAATATGTGTCCTGTGGCTAAGTATGAGGTCACAACGGACACGACCGGTATGACTGATGTGCAACAGTGTCAAATTAAAAAATTAAAACAATGCAAAATAAGAAGAGTCAAGCATCATCTTTTGGATTTCTCCACCCATCTGCTGAAGAGATGCACATTTACGTAATGTGAACCCCTGTGAGATTTATAGTGTCCTCTGCAGCTGTTTGGAGCTGCTCAGGGTTTGACACTTAGGGGAAAGATGATGGAGCTGACGGGCATTAAAGGCCATTCAAATGCCACCACTGTCACACCTTCTGTTATCCATAGCGCCTCGGCCTGTCTTGGCTCTCTTCTGAGGAAACAATGTTGGTTGGACAATTGTTCACCACGTGTCAAGTTTGGATGTTTGTGCTATTGGGTTGGATGATGAAGTGGCATCAAAACTAAACAGACAAAAATATCAGTGATTTTTATCCGCAGAATGGATTTAGATTTTTTTAAAAACCCACAGATTTCATACATTAAAGTCTTTCGTTTTGCTCACGAAGAGCATTTGTACACATTTTTAAAGTACATTTTATTATATCACATTGTTTTAAATAGAAAATCTTGTAGAATCACTCACTCCTGTACAAAGAACAGGAGTGACAATTTTACATATTTTTCAGAAGTACCTCCTGATGACTTTTCACATTTTTCATCAGCAGTTGGACATAAAAGTTCAGCCTGCTCTTACTCTTAACTCTGTGAAAATAAAGCCTTCCTGCAATGAGTGACTGCAACCAAAGGGCTGCTGCACTGCACTGCACAGAAATGCAATTTCAATTTGAACTTGTAGGATACATTTGAAAAAAAAGAAAGAAAAAGAAAATCCATAAATCAAAATGTCCCAAAAGTGCTTTTGGTTGCCATGCATGGCGCTCACTCCATCCATTGGCAGCAGTTTGTGGTTCAATGTTTTGCTAAAGGACACTTTGACATGTCAACAGAGGAAATCAAACCTGCAACCTTCCAATTGAGAACTGAGCCACAGCTGCCCAAGATATGCGACTTAATGATGATAGCAACACATTTTTAAGATGTCAACAAACTTCAAAATATATCAGCTTAATTACAAACTAAAGATTTATTTCCTCCTCAAAATAGATGAGACACAAACACGAGAAAGGCAAAACCATTATTCAAACAAAATTGTCTTTTCCAGCCAACTGAACTTCCTGTGGTTTTGTTTGAACCCTTAAGATCTGAGGCAATTAACAGTGACACCAGCTTTACCCTTCAACCTCCTTCCCCTCAGCATCAGAGTCTGAAAGGAAGTGTGAAGTGGCTTCTCACACGGCTGAAATGTGTGAGCGTGCACAACAAACAGCGACAGTCCCGGCTGCGTGGTGTTTTATTACAAGCACATCGGAGGCCTCGTCAACCTGATTACTCTGGACACTTTTAACAAAAATCAAACAAATCAGGGACTGAAGGTGAAAGCGAAGTGAAAGAACTACCACTTTTAGAAAATAACGGGAACTACTGTAAATATCCCCAGAGGAGGGAAAAATCGTATCATGATTTTTAAACTTATTGTTCCTCAAAATGTGTTTATCTTAGATTTTGAGTCCTGCCGGTTATTCAAGGTCTACTGGACTTTGACGAATCTCTGAGTCTCTGAACAAACCCACAGGCAAGAATAATAATTCTTTCATGAGGCAAAAGGCGAGAGACAAAAATCTTCAAGGTTGCATGACCCTGAGTGTGAAAGTGTTTTATTCTTTTCAAATCAGACGAGATGACAAATACACAATCTGTCAGTTAAATTATTGTCCCCAAACTTCAAATACGCACAGAAACACCAACGTCAAATCCAAAAACAAGCTGAATAAGAGGTCATGGGTGGTTTATTGGGTAATAAAAAGTTACTGTTTGCACAGGAATTAAACTCACATTTTAAAAGTGGACTATAAAATATATTAACCATTTACATATTTGAATATTTAATGTGGAAACCAGGGTACTGTTTTCTTTTATATTGGATTTAAAATTCATTGCAAGACAAAGTAAACACGGAGCAAATATAAATCTATGGATTTTTGTTCATGATTTTTATAATAATATAAATTAGGTTTTGTTTTGTTTTTTTCTTACCAGATGCATTTATCTAATGCATTTAGGCACACTGGAACACACTGTTTTCACAGGTGTGTCATACAACCATAAACCACTTCTCATTGATCAGGTGTCCCTGTCTGAGCACATTGTGTTCTTTACATGACACTTACTGTATGCAAAATCACATGGACACACACAAATATAGTATTATGCCTGGGATCCAATACTTTTCTTAGGGTGTGTGAACTAATGTAGGACACACAAGACCTCAGGACAAGGAGCTCTATATTGAAACCTCTGGTCTGTCCTTCCCCCTCCATGTGTTAGGATTTTAATATAAAGCTTAACAAAATATTCCTAAATTCATTGAAAAATGATAATATCCCCACAATTGTGATTTTAAATTCATGTATTTAGTAGATATTTAAATGAAACAATGTGGCATTGGTCAAATGTGGATATTTACTGGAGTGTGTGTGTGTGTGTGTGTGTGTGTGTGTGTGTGTGTGTGTGTGTGTGTGTGTGTGTGTGTGTGTGTGTGTGTGTGTGTGTGTGTGTGTGTGTGTGTGTGTGTGTGTGTGTGTGTGTGTGTGTGTGTGTGTGTGTTAAGTAGAGTAACTAGTTCAGGTAATGAAGCCTGAAAAGCTCCAGTTTCTCGGCTACTCAAGAGGACAGAGGTACATATCCGTCTCTGAGTACATATAACTGAGTAAACAGCAGCAGAGCAACAAAACTAGTATGTCACCAGCAAACTATAGTATTTCATATAGTTATAGCAAACTATATATGCATATCACTTGTCTTTGTATGTCTCATTATGGCTTATAACACTCTAATGCCTGTCTTCTTTCAGCCTGCTTTGGAGATGAAAAGAGGTACACAAATTCAAGTCCATTTGTCCTCATCAAGTAGAACCGCTGTTCCTCACTTGCTCAACCACACCTCACTACAATCGCTGGTCAGGTTCACGGTTTGCCACGGATGTCTAAAAGACTGCACGCTCGGGCACATCTCCCATGAACTGGCAACGCGGCCCATTTGCCAGCAGCATTTATTCACACAGACATGATAATAGTGAACATACGGAAGAGTATTAGGGCCACTGAAGAAAAAAAAATGTGGACATTTTAGTTTTGTTTTTAAGCATGCACGTTCCCTTTTATTTTATTTCTGGACACAGCAATGTGGCCAGAAAAATTTGCATTTAGGGGTAAAAGAGCAATATTTGTACATATGATACACAGAAATGTACGACATGCAACATGCAAACCCATTTTGGTGTGAACTGCATTCAGTAAGAGCTGGTGTTGTGACCTCAGTCGATGCTCTTGAGGAGTGATGGAGCCAGGGAGAGTACACTCTGAGACTGGTAGAGAGTAATGGTGTTTGACAGGAATATTAATATTTCAGAAGCTGCGGAGGAGAACCTCCTGTACCTTGCTGCAGATCTGCTAAAAAGTACTTCTTACTTCCTCCAATGACTACATTTTTATTATAACCTAAAAATAACGCGAAAACACAAAATAATCTTGGATCCACGTCACTGAGCAGAGGAAATGGTTTATGTCTGTTCTTTTCCCGGTTCTGCAAAAAACTGCCTGTGTGTGCGTGTGTGTGTGTGTGTGTGTGTGTGTGTGTGTGTGTGTGTGTGTGTGTATATATATATATATATATATATATATATATATATATATATAAACAAACAAATTGTAAAACATCTACTGGCAACACTTTAAATCCTTCAATTTCATCATCCACTGTTGCTTTTTAGCTATTTCATGTTTCAAGCTGATGACAAAATGTCATCTCATGACAGGAAGTGCTCAGATCTTCTATTCAAAGACAAATGTTTCTCAGTGAACCATCACTTGGGACTTCAGGGGTGTAATTTATAAATGTCCTCCAGCAGGACACATTTGCTTTTGACTGGCAAGATAACATTGCTTGTCACTACTTTTCAAACATGAAGCAGAACATCAAACTGGTTTTTGAGCTGTAAATATTAAAGTGAAGATCTGGTGAAGGGTATCCCGCTGAAATACCTCCCAAAGAAAAAGTTTCCACTCGCCTTTATTTTGTGATTAACCAAATTTAGATAACATAAACACATACACATATAATAAATAGTGTTAATTTATACTCTTTTATGTAATAATCAATGTAATATTAATTAGTGTGCTTGTTTTTAGACTAATTCCACAAGTCCAGCACTTATCTGGGTCTTTTACACATGTATTTTTTGTGTATTCTGTTGTTGTCATAAGCTTATAAGAGATCATTTGGATGAATAAAATAACAAATATGAAAGTTACCAAATGTGGTCAATTATCTGTTTGAGGGTTATAAGTAACTTGTAACTTGCAACTAGAATAAGATTTTTTTTTTTAAATTGAAATTTCAAAGTGTCATGGTTCAACAATAGATCAGTGGTGCTATGATATCTAATTATTTGTTTGTTTCCATTACAATATTAAAGAGACAGCTTGAGATGACAGGAGTTAAACAATAAGCATTCATTCAAATTCTCTGAGTCAACAAGAAATTGATTTCTCGAAAACGTCGAAAGAACAGAGAATATGACACTGTGGATCCACGGCACGTATGAAGAAAGCTTCATGTACACTGCGTATCTGTCGAAGCTGCAGGTGCTGTCAATGGACAGAATGCCTGCAGCGTAAATGTCCCCACTTTCAGCATCGGTGACGGCTAGAGCACCTCCAGCATCGCCAGTACAAACATTTTCTTGAAACTTGGAGGGTCCGGTGCAGAACATATTGTGATCTATTCTCACCGTGTGACGCTTGTTTTCATACTCCGCCTTGTATCTGGCGAGATCAGCGATGGAGAGAACAAGGTGTTTGAGCGACGGAGCCTGGGTGAGGTAGACTCCAAAGCCCCATCCGGCGATCACCCCTGACCCATTGATGTTGTCCGCGAGGCTCTGGCCTCTCTCTGGGAGGGGGATCGGCATCACTCTGTTGCTCATAACCACCTGCTCCTTCAGCTGGATCAAAGCCAGGTTATTGTCCCAGTTGGTTTGGTTTTGGAAGCGTGGATGAAGAACGACCTGCAGGATATGAATGCACATGTTCAACTGTATTAATGTAATAGGTTCATGTGTTGTTGTTTATAAAATCACATGTTTTTGCGATGATGAGTTGTATAATATTACTTTGCACCACACACAATGGTCAAGAGCTAGATTAAGTTACAGTTTCTTCCGAAAAAGATCCAAAAAGGTAATAATATCAAATGTTTCCTCAGGTTTCAAAGCAATGCTTCATAAATGTATTTATTTACACTCTTTGGTTCAAAGTTCTATCTATATGCAAGCTCATTTCTGTAGTTTATAAGTATATTAAATTAATACCGATTTCTTCATTCATCATAGCACTACAGACATTTAGATTTTTATTGAAATCATCATATAAAGTTTTAAAATGGTGCATGACATCAACTTTAACAAAGTAACAAGACAGCAGGTATTTCTTTCGCTCACCCTCTCCACAGCATGCTCATTGGAGGCGGTAGCTTCTGATTTGTGTTTGATTCCCAGGTAAACTTTGGGCAAAAGAGGAGCTTTTCCCTGGATTTCCTGATGATCCTTTTTCACAAAAAGGTTTCTTCCAGCTGTCAGCACCCGGCGGTCCGAGATGAGGGCGCCTCCTGCAAAGCCTCCTTCCATAATGCTTTCACCGAGGTAGACCATGGCCTGCCAAGGAACGTGAGGGGCGAGATTCCCACCAACCACACGCTTGGAGCGAAGCAAAGATACCTTGGTGTCTGCACAACGAAAGAAAGGTGTATTTTATTTGATATTCAATAATAGACATTTTGAATTTCTTTGGTACTTTAAAAATTCAGTCACATCTCATTTTATGTAATTTGTCATTGTTTCATCTGGCGCTTCGGAATCTGTTCTGGATGATATCAGCTCACTGTGATAACATTTATTTTTAAGATTGTGACATGACTTCCAGAAGAAATCATCAAAATTCCCTTCAGTTCTCTGTATTGAGTGCAGATATACCAGACATGGCAATGATTTAATTGGTTGGGCTTCGTTGAATTTGTCTTTACAAATGTAACAGAACTTTGCCATCAGAAAGCAACACTATGATGATGACCCTACAGAAACATTGGTCTATAATTTATTCATCATATGGAAAACAGAAGGAAATTCTTCAGCCACATGTCTTTGTGTGACTCAGTTAATAATAAAAACTCTTTGAAGTAAGACACTCTTCAAAGGGGCAGCAATATCTCAAAGCACGGCTGCATTCTGCACAGTAAAGATGAGCTCTTTCTGGTCATAAATCTTGTTTTAAAACTACATTATATCAGATTTTATCCACTGTTTGATTTCCATTGGCTTGTTTAATTGATGTTTCATAAAGAAGGAATATTCAATTGTTCTCTTACATGTCATGGTTTCCTCATCTCATTATAGTTTAACTGTCTACTGAAGAATCGCATTGTTTCTACTTTGAATACAGTATTTTCCATTGTTGCCTTGAGTGAGTTTATAATGGCATCTTCCACTGGACTCTCACTGTTAGTTTTATTGTTGTTTTTCATGGGCTCTTTGAGCACAAGCTGGAAGTGCACAACTCCCATTTCAGACCCCAGAGCCTTGTAGCCAAATAAGAACAATATCTGAAAGGAGCAGTAATAGCCTGGCCCTCGGATCCCAGGGGAAAGCTTGTGCCATTTCATGCAGGAGTTATCTATGTGGACAGCAGCTGTCGAGAAGCTACTAGTGGAAACTGTAGCTTCAGAGGATGAGATCCTGTGGGCAGCTGGATCGCAGCATTGGTGTACGAAGGCAGGGTTGACAGTAAATTAGTTTACGGCTTAATTCTGTCTAATCCTGTTTGTGTGGGCGTGTTTCTGTAATTTCTTCAATAACCTGTTTACCCTCAAAGAAATAAATATTTTCTGAAAAATCACATGGGGGACACCTCGCAATGCAAGTGGCGACTGCTGCACTTTTTCAGATTCAGTTGAATAAATGTTGAATGTATTGCAGTCAGATTTGTTGTAGACATTTATTACAAAAGACAATTTTGCTGTATTGATGGTTTTTGTTTTTTGTTTTAGCTCTGTTATGACATAGTTTGGTCATAAGAATAACCAGTTAAAAAGAGCCCTCAGATCCATATGATCCCATCAGAATACTTGGTTCCCATAATGCTTGGATGTTTCTAGAGCGTCTGAAGGTAGAATTGTACGCAGAAGCTCCTCTCATCTGGAAAAAGCTCCCAGCGTCAGTTCAGACCCGTTCCCAACCCACCGCACTTGCAGGTTCGTGCCTTCTACTTGCAAAAATGTGGGCAAAATTTGGGGATCAGTATCTCTCCTGCGTCGTTGCCTGTCCCACATCTTTTTTTTCTTTTGTTTTCCCTCTCCCGAATCTGTTTTTTGTTTCCACTCTCCCGTATCAAGGCAAGTAATACCACTTCGTGCTCATTTGCTGCCATTTGAAGCTGCTCTTGCAGCATCAGAACCCGGAATCTCTGAGGTGGAATGGGCGCCATCTGGAGGCAGCAGCAGCTGGCACATCGGGCAAAAGAAATTCACGTTCATCGCACTTGCACGCACTTACAACATGCAAGTGAGTAAGGATACCGTACGACGCATGCAACTGCTCACGGCCAGGCGTGGCATGCGGGCCACGTACTTACACCTTTCGCTACTATCGATCGCAAATCGTATTTATCAACCTTCTTATTTAAAAAATCTTACGGTTAGCGGTGGCTCAGCTCACCCTGGAGCATTTTCTCGAGAAGCTGTTATAGGCTTATATGGCTCCTCCCTCTGGACGTTCCCGCAGGATCTCTGATGGTGGAAGTGGAACTTCATGACCTGATTGCTGCCCTGTTGAGTCTGCAGTGTTGTCAATAGCTTACATCAGTTTTGTTTGTTCCTTCTTGACTCTGTCCAAGCCTTTTCTCGCTCCAAACCCCCAACAGGTGCAGCAGTGAGCATGATGGACTTTGCAGAGTTTTTTTTAATCTCCATTTTCATCTATCCTTACTCACGTGGGATTGTTGGTTTATTACTGTAAAAGTATAGATTGGCAAATTTATTTTAAAGAAACAAATACTGTGCTCTATGCACGCTTACTCTCTTCATTTAATCCGAAGCAGTGCTTCAGTACGGACAGAGCAGTATGTTGTTTTTCTTCCTTGTTCACCGGCTGTGCCTCCTACTTCTTTAATGGGAGACTAGAGCTGAAATCACTCAGCACATTGGAGTATAAAACCTTCATGTAGACACAGAACAAGGCTTCATCAGTGCAGGCTGTGCACTCAGGCTTGTTTACCACGTTTGGTAATCTTCTGAAGCATTACTGAAGTATGTGCACTAAATTCAGTGAGTGGAGTATTTGTTTCTTCACTTAGTTACCTGTGTTTCTTCTGGTTTTGAGCAAATAATATTGAAAATCTCAAAGTCTTTTAGATTTAACGTCAAACCATGTCAAATTAATTTAAATGGATTGTTAAATCTGGGCTGGTCAAATTATTTTTACTTTTAATATTTCAGCTTGAATACTATGTCTTCCAGAAACTTCCTTTATTATGACAGTGGCATTAATTAAAAAAAAACAAAAAAAACAATGAAACCCTTGTGATTTTGTGTTACCTGGTGCAAAGCTTTTCGTCTTCACCTGAGCATGACCCTCATGTGCCAGACAAGCCCAAACAGCCAGAAGAAGCATGGTCACAGAAAACCTTCATAGAAAAACACGAGGCAAATAATCAACAAAAAAGGATTCTTGACCTCACATCTAAAATGGTTTGATATCAGGATGACCCGTGCACAAGGCAATGATTTATATGTTGAGTATTTGATTTACAAAAGCTCAAGCAATTTGACTTGATGGTCATTTGGGAAAATCATCCAAAGTAAATCCAGAAATTTAAAACCAGAGATGCAAAGAGTACCAAAGGTTTGTACTCAACTACAAATACTATTACAATGCTTAACGTCTACTCAACAACCTGTCATACTTCTGTTGTTTTTGAACTCAGAGCACCTCTGTATAATGATTAAAAGCAGAAGATACATTTTGTATTGATAGAATCAATCCATACGATAAAGTATAGAGAAATTTCCCAACGATATGATTTCCAATCAATATTGTAGATACTATATACGGGGAAATTTACTTGTTAGATAACTATTTTATGATATTCAGACACAAATCCAAATTGTTACTCGGGTGAACTGAAGCAGTTCCTACTTACTTCATGTTGTTACTAGATTTTTATCTCCTGCAGCAGTGGGTTTTATACTGTATCGGTAGAGTGATGAAGGCTACATTGTGGACATTTCTACTTGGTGCAATGACATGTTGATTCCAGGAACCTAAAATAAACTGTTGTGAAATTTCACTTTCATCTGTTGGAAGGTTTGGCAAAGGCTGGAGTGAGGTTGAAATACGTCCGTTTGAAGGATCAATGACGTTATAAGACGAAGGAAAATGTTATATTGTTATTTAGCTCAGCTGTAGATCTTGTGCAGGCTCTAGCAAGACTGCAGTTTATGCAATGTAAAATCATTTTGCAAATCTCTGTTTTGCAACTTTGTGAACAATGGCAGCACAGTGTGCACTGTTTGGTTATCATCCCTTACAAGTAAACCTTGCTAACTGATTTCAAAATCGATATGACTGACTCGGATCAGCAGTTATTGTTTGAAACACTGTGTGCCATTTATTTTAGCATTGGAAAAAAAATATTATAAGATCTTTCCACAAAGAGCACATAATGTTGTTTCTATTGAATTCCTGGTGGTAGCAGTGAGACAAGTACGTGCTGCACAGAGGTAGGTCCAGCATTGCTGCCAGGTATTTATTTAAATAAGGTCACAGTGAAATTACAGAGGTTTAGGGTTACAGCACAGTATTTCATTTGAAAATTAGGTATTCTTATTGCACGCGTGACTATATGTGACAATGTAGTACTATTTGTCCCCCAAAAGAATTTTAATGCTTTTCTAAAATACATGAAAAGGTAGTTCTGCAACTCATAGAAATTGGTGATGCTCTTGTATAATTTTTTTAATTTTAAATTTTCTCATGAACATGCCTTGTTGTGTTGGAAAGACACAGCTTAATGCTGCTTCGTCTAAATGTCACCCGATGGAGGTTTTTATATTTAAAAAATCTGATAACGTATGAACAATTTCAAATCACCATATCCTTAAATGAAAAGAGTGTGATTAGCAACTGTTATCGCAAATGATACATGGGATTGTATTAGAACATTACTATAGAACTGATTTTGGGTCAAAAACATTGTATACCCAGTCCATCACAAAACAACACAGACAACCACACACACTCACACTTCAGGCCTAGAAATGCTCAGGAGTGTGGTTGAACCTACAACTTTCTCGCTGTGAGTCAAGAGTGCCAACCTCTGTCTGTCACACACCCAATGCTGGGGAATCGAAACACTTTTATCCAGGTTGTTCACAAATAAAATTTCACGCCAATGATGAATGGCCTCAAAAACCTACGTATCACATATTATACATGATATAGGGATATGTAAATAAAATTTGTTTACTTTTTTGGTGTTTTTCTAATGACTGTTTATCTCAAATCATCACTTTCTTCTTCTCTGTGCCATTACTTCACAAATCCATTTCTTTGATCAACGGGTAACAGTGACATGAGCGTGTCAGCCTTTTCCTACAGAGTGCTTAAGGTTCAGGTAATGTGCCACAAAACTACTAAGGACCAGTTACTACCTAAGCAAAACAAACTAGTTAATACTTCTAATTGTCTAACTTATTTGTAATATTGATGTGACACAATAGATGAGCTGTGAGCACTGTGCGGATCAGTCTAATGCAGTGATGTGGAGTCTGGGGAGGCATCATGAAAACAAAAAAAAGAAAGAATGAATGAAGAATGTACATAAAATAAATATTAGTATTTTCCAATGATTTGCATTAAAGATGTATTTTCAGTATGATGACACATTTTTGACATTATAAAGTAAAGTATTTGGCAGTTGCATGCTGTTGGATGTATAGTGATAGTGAAATAAGATGCTCTTTTCAGTTCTTACAATTGTAAATCTGACTCCTATCAGTGGAGTCAGTGCCTTACCAGCCATGAACCTCACCACACATCACTGGTCTAATATCAGTCGGTAACAGTCAGTTGGATGGATACTCTGCAAGGATAAAGAAATATGCTCTCTTTCTCAAGGTAGCAAGAACAGGACATTTCATACTGCACAACAAAGACAAACGCAGAGCTCCTGGGAGGTCATGGTAAATGGTAAATTGACTTCACTTATATAGCGCTTTTCAACTGTGTGAGCAGCCCCAAGGCGTTAATCACATTCACCCATTCTCACACCAATGGAGGCTGCAGCCATGCAAGGCACTGTCACTCCAATGGGAGCAATTTGGGGTTCAGTGTCTTGCTCAAGAACACTTTGACATGTGGAGAAGGGAATCGAACCGGCAACCTTCCGATTGGGAGATGACCACTCTCACAACCGAGTCATGGAACAAAATCATGAATGCAGGGTTCTTTCATATTAACTACCGCCATTTAGAGTTTTGAACCAACACGATATCACATGATAGTTATCAAGCACCACATCAGACAAAAGTACAGGCTAGATTAAGTGTCAAGGACAAAATTCTGAAATTAAAATATGATTTTCTTTTAAATCATCTGTATAAAGTCTGCTATTTTCACCTGAAATGTTTATACAATTTTCAGTAGGCATAAAACTCCAACTTGTCATATTACCTATTTTCTTTTTTAAAACAGAAATAGCGTACATGAGAAAGAAACATCGACATCCAACAAAAGAAACAATAAGCCTGTAAAAAAAAAAAAAAAAAGCACCATTAGGACTCTGGGACTAGAATGGAGGACAGAAGTAATCAAATTACTGGCTTCAGCTCTTTTGCTGAAGAAGAAAAAATAGCACATTGTCATTACATCAGAGTTTTACTGCTGAATTTTGTGTGTGCGTGCATGCATGCGTGCGTGCGTGTGCGAGACGTGTGCGAGACGGTAGTATTGTGTAGAGGCATGAGAAGTACTGGATTTCTTTTCTAACTGATAGGGTGTTCAGCAGCACCTCACTGCCCTTTCTATCTACCTCACTGCCCTTTCTATCTACACATACAATTTCTATCTACACATACAATTGACCCTGACCAATCTACTTAAATCCCAAATTCAATGATTTTAGTTTGGTTCAAAAATCTTACTTTTAAGCACTAATTGTGAAAGCTTTTGTAACATGTACACCTGTCTGTTCTTGCGACATGTATTGCAGGGGTTATGATTCTCTGTGAGGAATGCAGAGAGTGTGTGCACCAAAACATTCCAAGTGATTGTACCATCTTGGTAGCGCATTGGTGCTTTAGTCACACCATAACCTCAAGCTATTTTCTGAGCATTTACTTGAAAGGCATATAATTACAGCATTAATATAATTATATATATAATATATAAGCCTGGATGACCTGAACACCCTCCATGCAAAATGAAACCCCAACTATCCTTGTAACCGACAGAGAAACCATTCAGAGGAGCTTCACCTGTTCTGTGGAGCAGTAGATGGGTGAGATGACATCCACTACGTCTTATACCTATCTACTGTTTGGCAGAAGAGCGTAGCTATGATGATCCAATTGTGCTGTACCATTACAATACTCGTCAGTCAGGCTACAGAGGCCCAATATCTAATCAACCAGAAGCCAGTTTACATCACACTTTAAAGTCGGCTCAGATATACAACACATCCTTTACTATAAGTCTGTCCAATAATTATTTATCTGGCAGGTTTACAGAGCCCTTGAGGATTAAATTATATAACACTGCTCAACCCTGCTGTTTATTCCTCTGCTTGGGTCTCATTAACATTTCCTCAGCGTTGTTGCATGAAAATATGATTTTCAATTTTAATTTTCACACTTTGCTGTCTCATGGGTATTTTCTCTTAGAGATTGTGGCAAGGCAAGAAAATCAATCTTCAGTCCTTGGTGCCGTTATCTGGTGTTTCCAGTCATATCTGGATTTGAACGCTGCAGTCTTTGTTCACCGGAGGCTGCAACAAAGAGAACGGGTGTCATGCCAGATATTCTAGAATGTACTTATGGGCCATGATGTACGGAATGCCTCAAAGGAGGTGGTTGCTTTTCAATACCTCGATACAGTTTCTTCAGTGTGATTTCCATCTTTGTTTCACTAATCACCTGTCTTATTTGCAGCATATAGGTCAACAGTGAGAGCATTCTCAGGACTCTGGATATGTTGGTGTGAAGAGTGAAGGCACAGCGCTCGCTTACTACAATGAGGTCAAAGAAAATCTAACTAATTTAAAGAAACGCGTAAGAATTTAATGGTGCTGAAGACTCAAATCAAGGCTGATGTTAGGATGGTCAAAGATGGGAGGGAGGAGAGTCAGGATGAATGTGGAGAGAGAGTGAGAGAGAGAGAGAGAGAGAGTGAGAAAGAGAGGGGGTGGCGAGAGAGAGGGGGGTGGAGAGAGAGGGAGGGATGGAGGGAGGACTTTACCTTGAAGCTCCAGGGAAAGAACATGTGCATGTGATAAGGACTGCCAGACATGGGGAGGGGGTGCAGAGAGGGGGGGAGGAAGTTACGAGGGGAGTTGGGTGGTTTCGAGCTCAACGCAGAGAGATGAAGTGAAGGGAGAGGCTGAATCACAGGGAGATGGAGCAGGAGAGTGTTTCAGAGGCTTTGTACTTAGTGTGTGTTTCTCAGGAGAATGAATGATGAGGACCACAGCTCCACTTTCGGCTGCGCTGGAAGGCTTTTAGCGGGATTTTACTTCCACTAATTCTCGAATTTCAATACTGGACTGAGTTCCTGCTACCAGCTTTGGTCTCCACAAGTGCTCTATGGTCCATAACAGTGGCGATGTCGGTAAGATTGAGTTGATTGTCAGTTTTGACTTAGTGGTAATATAAAGTGGGATTATGTCTTGCATTGCGTTTGTATTTGTTTGTTTGACTTAAATAAATTCCAAACTTCAGTTCAAATGTTAAATGAAAACTGATCTGTATTCAATTATGTCGATTCAATTTGCATTGCAAAAACAAATTAAGATATAACGGTTAATACTCTTGAATTTTCCTAATCTACAAAATGTGTCACCTAAAAACTAAGGGGCTGTCTGTGCATGATGAGGATACAAGGCTTGTGAATCTTTGACTGTAGTATTTCAGAGTATTTCAGATGTGTTGAAGAAACTTTGCGATTTTGGCGATCAAAATATAAAAATCAGGTGACAAATAATGGCCATGCTTTCTCATAAATATGTTTTTTCTAAGGAACTCTCAGACAACAAACTGTGATTACTTGTAAGACAAAATGGACTGGTGGATGTTTTTCACGTGTCCTCTAATGCTAACGAACAAACCCAAATACAATGAACCATAAACACAGTTTTGTCTCTCATGAATTTTAATACCATGTGTTGCAACAGTCAGTTGTTTAATGGGAAGCTCATTTTAAAAGAGGAGTGTGTTTGTGTCAGCACAAATATTTTTTTAGGCATCTCTTTAAAAGAAAAAATAAAGATTTGAGTTTGGAGAAATCTTTGTGATGAATATGCAGCAATCAAAGATTAATATGATTTTTTTTTTAATGTTTCATCCATCCTTTTTATCCTAAGGTATTACTTCTTGAGGGGATTCCAGCTAGTTACTGATTAGCTGCTGAGTAAAGTGAGGTGGATGTGACATCCATTAGTTGCACAAACTTTAGACTGGCAGCCATGTGATCTTGCAAAACTGCAAAAACACCTTATGAGACATTGAATTTGACGGCTAGGAGTTTCTCTAAGATTGTAGCACATCCAATATATCAGAATCAGTCAATATTTTAAATCTAAATGATTGAAAGTGGTAAAAAGGTGAAAACATATGAAAATAGGGTGAACAGTTATGTGACATAGGGGAGTTTGAACACAATTGGATGATTTCTGTCACAGGCGAAGCATAGATTCAAAGGCTGGACACACAGCAGGTTGCAAGTGAAGTGTCTCCTCATTGGATTTTCAGTTGAAATTGGAAGGTGGAAAATGTTTAAGCTGAGCCAAGGCTGAGCAGGCAAGGGTAAAGGAATCTTGAAAGTCAGAGGACGGCTGGACTGGAATCTTGGTTGGACAGAAAAAAGTGGAAAAAAAGACTAGGAATAGGAAGAAATCTGGAACGACGTATGAAACAACATAGACGAACTGTCAACAACAGACAACTGAATTTAAAGTGCAGTCACCAGGTGAAGCTAATCACACACTCACACACACACACTTGCTGGAGATATTATATTGGTCTGAGAGCGACTCTGCGTCCCCCCAGAAGAACTGGAGGAAGTTGTGAGGGACAGAGATTTTACAATAGTTTTCAGGCATTATTATAAAGCAAAATCCCTCAATTTCTTGACAGCTTTTTAAAATATTTAAAATATTTAACATTTTTGCCGTTTTAGGTATTATGTATATTGAAATACTCATTATGACAATGATAAATAGTTCCAATTTAAGTTTTTTTGAGGGACATGCTGCCAGAGAGAACAGACAAAAAAAGAAATGAACGAGCAGTTAAAAACCAACAACAACAGCAACAAAACAATAACAAACTAAGAGGCACAAAACAAGAATAACTTGTGCTTTACTTTCATGTGTGTATGAATGTGTTGTTTGTGCGCCTCTCTGACAAACACAATGGAAACAAACACGGACAGGATGACAGGCCAAGATGCGAAGAGAAAGTTGTCTTTCTGCTTATGTGCTGTGGCAGTCGGCCCCAGGCAGCTCCCAGCCTGCCTGTCGGTTATTGCTGCACATGACCCCTCTGTGTATCCGTTGACTTGGCCTGAAAGCCCTGGCCAAGCCCCTACAGTCCTCCTACATATGCCTGAATCTGTCACTCAGGGACAAACCCTTGTCAAAGGAAATTCACTGCATGCATGAACAAACTAAATGCAGCTGCTCCAGCAGTGCTCAGAGAGGCAACAGCTGCAAGCTGCATTAAAAACTGAATATCTGCATACATGTTATCAAAAATGGTTACTGACCATGTGTTTAATATAGGCTCTTAATGTCCTTAAGGCCTGCAAGGTTTCTTGAGTGTCAATGATGATGAATGATTTTAGTTGTTGGCTTATTTGGGACAAGCCAATGACAAAGCATACATTGATTTCTGATTAATGCACACATAGCTGTGTTTCTTCGATCATTCACTGTTGCTCCCATGCAAGCAACCCCCTCTGAGCACTTCAACTCGTTTGTTTTAAGACACACAGATTCACAATGTCTTAGGGAAAAGTTGCTTAAATTGCATTGTCTTTTTTTTTTTTTTCTAATCACACAAGTACTCTGGAGACAACTCCTCAGCAGTTATACACTGCTTGTTTTAACCATCACAATAATCACCGAGGCAGAGGAGAGCAAAGTATTGTTTTCGAAAGAGTAAATATGAAGGTTCAGAAGCACAGAATTCTAACTTATTATTTGGATTTCAAAAAACCAAAATAATTTACTGCAAAAGGAAATTCAAAGTACAGAAGCCTACAATTCTTTCACGCAGATCTACAGTATGAAACAATAAATCTAACCCAGCCCTCATATGTTAGAGGACAAGCTGACCACTTTTTCCTTTTAATAATCTGTGAAAAAATATTTTAAGCAATTGCTGGAGTCTTTTCCCATTAGCCTAAATGAATTATTTGATCAACCAATATGACTGTGTGTGCCCCTCTTTCATGTTCATATTGCACATAAAGCGTTGGTGTCAGTTTGACCCAGCAGGGTGCAGAAGCAGGAGAAAGAATCTTTATTATAATGGAAAAAAATTTTTTTGCCTTGTAAGAACTTTAAGTCGACATGCCGGTGGTGTCAAATATTGGTGGTCAACTTACCATACTCTACATCAGACGTCAATCTGATATGGTATATTTGTAAAGAAATGTCATTACATGTGATAAGGGCAGGTTATGCCAATCGTTATTCTAAACAGAGTGCATGTACATTCTTGTTGACTCCATGTTGGGTTTAAATTATCCTTACTGCAGAGGTCTGTTATGTAACCAGATGGCACTTCCCACACATTGCTTTGAGAATGATGCCAGCAAAGCACAACCCATCAATTTGGAAGATGATGTTGCTCTCAAACATATAATTGTCTTTTCCTGAGCTCACTCCAAACAAATGTTTGTTTTGTGTTGCAGTTTTCAAACAAATGCAAATAGTGCAAGTAATAAACAAGCTTGACGAGTCAAACAAGTCCATCTTCAATACTGTTGAATTTAATTGCGTAGCTGTATGCGAGATCATGCGTGCATGTTGTAAAAGACCAAAGTCACAGTGCAAAGGCTCGTGGGATTGGATCACAGACTAAATCAGATTATAGCCCTGATGAATATAAACCAATAAACCAGTCTGATCATTTTATTCAGTGTTCATAAACGGGACAATCTGATTTAGATTAACAAAGTCAGACTGACGAAAAGTGACCGTGGAAACAGAATGATCGGTGTAGAGCATGGTGCACTGTGTTCAAATACATTCTCCGCTTTGCTCAAACCACAGGTAGATTCCTCCGCTTGTAGGCAACTGACTGTGAAGTCACTCGCATTGCTCACCCACAGCTGTGTGTGTGTGTGTGTGTGTGTGTGTGTGTGTGTGTGTGTGTGTGTGTGTGTGTGTGTGTGTGTGTGTGTGTGTGTGTGTGTGTGTGTGTGTGTGTGTGTGTGTGTGTGTGTGTGTGTGTGTGTGTGCTGTCTTTGCTCTCAGCTGCTTGTCTCACATCGCCTGAGGTCTTGCCACAAGGAAGACTTCTGCCTGTCATCTTCACTTAAGGTAACGGCAAAAAGCCCCTTAATGAGGTTTATCGTCCAAAATAAATTTCTTTTGGCCTGACCACCAGGTCGGAACGTAGGGCAAATTAAACGTTATGGATTTGCTCAGGATCCACACAGTGGATTAGCCCTCTCCTGTTCGAATCCCACGTTGGGCATGTTCTCCCTATGTGGATGTGCAGTTTTTTTTCTGGGTCCTTCTGTTTCCTCAAACCCTCCAAAAAACACCCCAATGCATTCAAGGCTAGATAGTGACACTAAAATTGACTGTAGGCCCCTAAATCTATATTATGCCACCATTTAGACCACTTTTTGAGTTTAAAGCGTCAAATTTAGCAATTCACTTTATGGTTTATTTTCTGACCCCGCTTTATGTAATATGAGTGAAGGGAAAAGTCACACATTTATAGAGAGTGGAAGAGAAGTCAACCACAGATGTCCTAAGTGCTTTGCTCTTCTTTCTCACTCATCTCAGGAAATCCAGGATACTCTTTCATAATGTTGAGACAAAAACACCCTCTTATCAATGTTGGACTTGCATCATTGTAGCTGCACTGACACAGAAGTCATCAAACATCGAACACATAAAAGAAACACAAATAGAACATTTCTCTTATAATCCAATGTCACCAAAATAATGGTCGAGAAAAACAATCTGCATTTTCTGTATGTGCAAGTAGGATTCTTTTGATTAATTTATCACCACAGTACATTTGTCACAAGAGTCACAACAGGCTGAAACAACTGAAACTATTGTTAGGCAATACCGAAGTAATCATTAGTGGACCAAGAATCTTTCAACATTTAAAACTGCGGTTGTGTATTCCCTAGTGCAATGTTGTGAAAGGCAATGAAAACAGGAGTGTAATAATATGAAAGGGCTTATTCTTAGTAATGAACCCTCTAAGACTTGTCAAGTGTAGCTGAAGCTTCTTTTGGCTCTATGGAAACACAGTCATTGCTTCAACTACAAGGTTGTTTTAGCTGCAGGCAGCTGCCCGAAAGCCTTTTCTTGGAAGAATATATTTACCTAAAATAACCAAAAAAGAGTGATAATGTCTTCACATGAATGATGAAGCTGTTTTGGAGTTACACATGCTGGCTTTATATAAGTTAAATAAGGATGCTAAAGCTTTTAAATTGGCATGTATTTTTTTTTTAATCTATTTGTAAAAGCTTCTTTTACCTCCTTTACCAGGTCTATGAATAATATGTTTACATTTGCATTTATTGTGCAGCAAATTCCATTCAATTCAATTTTATTCCTAAAGC
Organism: Blennius ocellaris; assembly: GCF_963422515.1. Classification (NCBI taxonomy): domain Eukaryota; kingdom Metazoa; phylum Chordata; class Actinopteri; order Blenniiformes; family Blenniidae; genus Blennius; species Blennius ocellaris. Next base: position 26,328,189 of record NC_137650.1, on the reverse strand, counting down.
GCCGAATACAACGTCATTTCATGAAACAGAGTGAAAAACCTAACAATTCCATAGGAGCATGCATAGAAGGTGGTGGAGAAGAAAAACTCCCTTTTAACAGAAAGAAATCTTTGCAAAACTAGGCTCAGAGGAGGTGGCTTTCTCTGTTCCTGTTGGTGTTTGGGGGAAGAAAAAGAGAAAAGGCGAGGACAGAGACAGAGAGCAACAAGCAACAAACAGATAAAGATAAATCCACTTGCTGCAGAAACTTGTCAACTACATATTTTGATATATTTGGCCATTATTGTTGCTTTTCCACTCGTGCAGCAGTGTGGCCCCGATGTGACCAGACATTTTAAATAAAGGTATTTGATATGAGGATCCGTTTCTGAGAAGCCTCATGTCGCTATTACCTGTTTCACAAACACTTTGTACATGGATGTTGGCACTGTTTGAAAAGATGTTTAATTTCAAGCTCTCAATGAGTGCTGACATGATTATAGCAAGCAAATAAAGCAGTGCACCGTGTTGGTGTACATCCCATGGCACCACTCAGATAATCAGTAAGTCATTCAACGCTCTTTACGCTGCATTCTCAACTGAGACAGGTGGCTTGAGGTAATGCAAATTTCTGGCATAATGATGATGAGACTCAGTCTTCCAGATGCAGAAATACTGGTATCAGTGGGGTTCTCCAGTAGGTTAGTTACAATACCCTACAGAGAATACATTTTCCAATCTGTGGACATCGGACAAGCCTATAAAAGGCTGATGGTTTATGCTGATACACTTATTGCTAATGCGTTGAATATCTGGCATTTATTGCATTCACTTTGCCGTTAATTTGGCCTTTGACATAAATTAATATCATTATTATTATGTTAAATACAGAAACAAACCTGGCAGAGCCCTATGTCAAACACTGTGATAGTTGAAGCACTGTACAAAAGTCTGGATGACAAGATTGACAAAAGAAAAGAAGAAATTAAATCAAGGAAATTTCTGCTAAAGAAATAAAGAACAACATAGTGAGGATGTAATCATAACAAGAAAACTGAACCATTCCCAATTATGATTCCAAAATCACTGCAAAATTACATGTGGAGATTTCCGGAAAAAAATGTACCACATTTAGTACAGAACACCAAAACCACTTTGGATCTGAATGACTCACAAAGGAACATAATAACAGGAAGGTTATTGAGTATAATATATATATATATATATATATATATATATATATATATATATATATACCAGACACAATTCATTACAATCAGAACCATTTGTTCACAAGTGTTGTTCGGTAACCTAATACACCAATAACCTAGAAACTTCTTGCGATTATGTCCTCACCATGTTGGTTATAGACTCTGGTCCTTGGTTTACAGCGTGTACAAGCACATGCACGCATGCACGTGCACACACACACACACACACACACACACACACACACACACACACACACACACGTACACACACACACACACACACACAAAGTAAAATGAAATATTAATGGATTCATATGTTTATATACATTCACGAGTGAGTACTGATAAGATGTCCGTCCTTCAAATGCAGGCTCAATATGTGCAGTAAGAGTTGTAATGTAACAAGACCTTTATGTTTATGTTGACCTTTACACGTATGCATTTTCCCAATGTCCCTGGATGTGTTTTCTTTAGATACTTGAGCTTCATACACAATCCAAAGAGATATTAGTCAACTCAAGATTGTCTGCAGCTGTCAGTCTTTCTATGTTCATCCTGTGATGATCCTTCAACAAATGTTTCCTGTGATAGGGATAGGTGGAGGCATGAATGGATTGCCATCGAACTGTGGTTAAAAACTGCTCAATTCATGAACAAAATTAAATTAAACATCTAATGGAAAGGAAATGCTAAATTAAAAATATGAGGTATGTTTGTGTTAACACTGTGTTACGCATGATTCTGCTGTCGGGTACACATGATTCCCATGGATGTCCTTTTCAGGACTATCTTGAATGTAAATTGATATTCAAATTCATAGCAACCAACCATATGAGAAAAGGACCAGGCACGATTTGTGGTCTATCCATATGCAATTCCTCAGAGTCTTCATTAAAGACTCAACAATATGCCAGTCACAGAGTATTGCTGCTCAAGAACTGCTCATTATTTTGGGGGCTAATTCACTGCTGATGATAGAAATAAAGGATTTTTCTTTGACTGAAAGCCACGCTGTGAAAACAGAATTGTTTTCTTGGCTTTGCCCTGGTCTGAATATGTCCCTTCTGGTTACCCTTTGTTTTCTTCGATATGCGCACCTTCTTGTGCTCCAGTCCAGTGAACAGCTTAAATGATTGAAGGACTCATGCATTTAGTTGTCAGTTGCAGAGGGAGCGAGAGATGTTTGGGGCAGAACTTAGGTTTTGGGTACAGTGACTGACAGCAGCGAGGTGCTTTCAGCATAAGAGCAGAAAGTAATCAGAATACACACGTAATAAAATCAAAGCTGAGTTAAAAATAAAACAATAAAACAATATAAAACAAAGCAGTAAAAATGAAAAACAAATATGGAAATGTTAACAATTTTCAAGCCATTTTTTTGAACTTGAACACCAATCAGATATATTATCAAACACCAAAATCAATTCCGTCAACCCATTTGCCACATTTCTGACTTGAGTGCTCTGCTTCTATATGCCACACACACAAAGTTAACAGCAAATTAATTAAAGAAACTCCATAAATTTCAACAATTTATCAATTTTGAGCAACAGATATAAAGAAAATAGGCTACGTTTTAAAGTTAATAGTCAAACAGATAAAGTCAGACATTCAGGTTCCGCTGCTTTCTTCATGCCATCATCCCAAGATCTAAAGGGCTTTGGAAGGCCTCAAAGGAACACCTTGTAAAAATGTTTCAGTACACACCATACCCAGAGGTGCAGCACTCATCTACCACCACCCTTCCTTCTATGTCAGAAAAACAGATGGGCTTTCAGCATCATCACTTCCTGCATCAAAAACTTTCTTAAACAAATACATTAAAATAAAACACAACTGTGTGTGTCACATCTGTATAATAGTCAACTACTACTGTGGGAGAATGATCCATTGTTTATATCTAGATTTGTTGGAAATCTCTTCTTTAGTTGTGTTTGAAATGGCTGCAGTTGATTTATCCACTACTTATGTCAGGATGAGAAATGAGTTAGTCAGTATGAAGTGTCCAGAGGGTTTTGAGACATGATATTTATCATACTGTGTTATTTATTAGTCTGAAAAACAAAACAAAAGACAAATAATACTGATGAGGGCATTTAAAAGTCAGACTCTTTAGTAAATATTAATTCTACATGTCAAAATTAATTCTCACTGTTTCTAAATGAAAATTTAAAAAATGGCTCGATAGTGCTCTTGGATAACAATTACCCTCATGATGATCATTGCTATTGTATTGCAATTGCATTTAAATAATTTATAATGTGGAGTATTAGAAAGGCATTCGACGGAGAAGCTGAGGAAACACATTTTCCCCTTCAATCAACCACAACATCTGTAATTGTGTTGTTTTTAACAATCTTTGTGCTCATGTACGATTATAAAATCACAGTTTTATTATAAAATGAATCCATGATAATAGGATAACACCCAATCAGAACCTAAAATGACAGGAGGTGTTGGCTCTGCACTGTGTGATGAGAGGAAAACCAAAAGAAATCTGACACATCGATTATTAGAAAATGCTAAAAGGATTTATTTATTTTTTATATACATGATTAGATAATTAGGATCAGATAGTGATTGAACTTTCTTTTTTGTTTGTTTCATCAGGGCAGCTTCCGAGACGTGGAAATGGTTTCTTGAGCAGCCCTGCCATCCACACATCACAGGAAATATAACCAGTGTAGCCTGGGCCATGACTGCTCTGCTTCCCAACGTCAGCCTGCCCGGGACCGTCGCAGCTCTGCTGGTGACCACCGATTGTTCCCTGAACCTGACTGCAGCGGCTCAGGCGGGCCTCGGGTTGGGTCACGCCCCGCTCTGTACGCTGTGCTGCTGTGGGTTCCTCAACCGCACCTTGGCTGTGGTGTTCATGGTCAGCCTGGCTTTCGCCATCGTGGTGGGAAATGTGATCACACTTACTGTATTTGTGCAAACGAGGCAGTCTCGAACGCCACAGGGATACTTAAAAGGTAATTGTTGTGACTTGTTTTACCTCTCCCTGTTCCCTGGTAATCATTTGATCTGTTCTGATGATTTAAGTGAAATTTGATGTTTGTGTACTAATCCATAATTTTGAAACAAATACATATAATACACAGTAAAACAAAACATCATACCTCTTTTAAGGTACATCAAATGTGCATGATTAAAAGGAGAAAGTGAATGAGCATTAAATAGTAAACATTTGTACTGTATTTAATTCCACTGGGTCCAATTTGACAGGTACCAGAAATGATTAGGAATTTCAAAGATAAATGAGTGAGTGAATGATGCTGTGAAAACACAAGAACATCAGTGTGATAAATAGTAATACTATATTTGACCATATGGATTTTTATCATAAAATAGCTACAAATAAGTAACAAATTGTAAATGAACTTCACTTACAGTATATAGTGCTTTGTAGCTAATGAATAATATAGTTAAGCCATAATTTAGATGTTGCTATAATTATTGTTGTTGCTCTTAACTGGTATTGCATCACCTTAGCTGTTGTAGTCCTCTCAAAGAATGTATTTTTGCTAACTTTGTAAAGAAAAGAAAGTTCAAAAATGAATTTGTGCTTAATATTCTTGAAAACAAAACTGGATTTCCCTCTGCTTCACTCTACTTGTGCCTTTCTTTCTCTGACAGTTTCTTTGGCCATTGCGGACATGATGGTCGGTGTCCTCGTGGTTCCTTTCTCTGTCTACACTGAAATCTCACTGATGGTCACCAGCGCTCCTCCTACATGGTACCAGGGCAGCTCCACTGCCCCGGCCGTCTCCTCCTCCCTCGGTGGGCTGGTGAGCCCTTGGCAGCCGTGCATGCTCATCGGTCCGGTGTTTGCTGGGTGCACGTTTGTTTCCATCAGCACCATCTTCCTGATGACCTTGGAACGAAGTGTGGCCATCCTGCGTCCGCTGCACAAGGACGCTCTGGTGACACGAAGGCGAACTCTCTTCCTCATCCTGCTCTCCTGGACTGCCAGCTTCCTGTTGGCCCTGGCACCACTCATCTTCAGCGGCAACTTCACCTTGGAATACAATGAGTGCAGTCGTATGTGCAACTACACTCCACTCCTGTTTGGAAGCCAGCTTCCTCCTGATGCCCACATTCTTCTCTTATTCCCGGCATTCGACTTCATACTGCTCGGCGGAACCTTAGCAGTAAATATTGTGTCTTTCACAAGCATCCGGCGTTATTCCCGAAAACGTAAACTGCTGTCAGAGGGCAGCCTGAGTGATGGAGGGGGGGCAGCAGGAGGGGGAGGATGCACTCACAGGCCCTCTTTTTCAGATATCAAAGCTGCCAAGACTATTGGCATATTAACATTCGCCTTTACCGCCTCCTTCTCTCCCATCGCGGTGTTTGTGCTGGGAAACGTGGTGGGATACACCTGGTGTAATTTTTCCTTTTTTGCCTTTTGGATTCTGACAGGGAACAGTTGCTGTAATGTTATCATCTACAGTGTCCGGGACCACCGCTTCAGAAAGGGCGTGACACTGCTCTTTCAGCGAGAACATTCGGCCCCGCACGGGGAGAAAACCTGAAGGATACAATAAGCCACGGGAGCGACAAATATGTGCTTTGTGGTGACAGTCCTAACTTTGACTTTGAATAGTTTATCTGTTTGAGTGACTTGCTTCGTCACTTTCTTCATGGGGAAATTTGCTCCCCTGCTCATGTTTGCACAGTAAATAATATGAAGACAATTTACAAAAAAAAACAAAAACAAAAAAAAAAACTGGAAAGACAAACATGGCACATTTGCTTCTGTCAGAATTAAAAGTAATATTTTCCGATTGTCTATTTGTACAAGAAGCAACTGAAAATAACAGCAGCCATAGGTGGTTTGATGGAGTTCATAATTCAGCAGTGAACAACTGATTATACTTCAAAATAATCTGACAATGTGACATCTGAGAAATTTTTCAGGTGTTGGTAGGTCATTTTGATTTACATATTTGCATGTTTGTATCTCTACAAAGGGAACTTTTACTTCTGACTTTGATTGGGTGATAATAGATCCTTGATGATTCCGCTGCATTTGAAGCTGCTTGAGGGTGCTGACTTGCTATGTCAGATATTTTTCCCAGTTTTGTTCTGTTTGTGTTTTGTTTTTTTTGGCATCATCAATAGCTTATTTGGCTACACATTAAAACTTAATATTTCAAGCATTTTCACTCACTAGATTTCCATTTTGTTAAGGTTACAGGATACATATTTAACATTGATATGCTCTGTGCAGCACTGATGAACCAGCAAATTGTGTCAGGTAGGATATGATATGATGAAATTATATCGCTGTGGCAATCTTGGAGAGGAGCAACTGAAACACTATCATTATCAATAAAATCAATATTTATGACAATTACGAGCGCTGGTTGTTGTGACCAGTCGAGTCAGTGTGACAGGAAAAGCGAATGTTGACTTGTTTTCATTCAAGTAGTTTTAACCATACCACATTATTCCTCTAAAAGTAAAATAATAATGACCAAAATCCAACTAATGTTATAGAGTTGATCTCATTTTTTGTCATTTCTTTGGGGTTTTTTTACAGAATAGAAGAGATACGATAACAGCATAAGCTTTTTTGTTGGTAACTCACTTGTGCTTTTTCCTGTCAGTTCAGCAAGTTATCATTTTGAGAGTTTCATTACCGTTATGAAGAAGTGTATACAGTCGTGAAAGTGGTGCCAATATCTCCACTGAATTGGTGCCAAACCTTTCAACTTTCTAAAAAAAATTTTGTTTTGTTTTGTCAAGTGTAATTCTCATGTGAGATGAAGAAAAACTGGTTGAAACAGAAAAAAACACAAAAGAGCTGCAATTCCTCATTACAGAGCATACAGTTCAAAACGTTGGCTTCCTTCAGATTTGTCATGTCAAAACAAATCCATATCTATGCATTGCACAGCGAACAGCTTTCAGGTTTGAACCAAGCACACAAACTGTAGATTCTGAGGAAAAAGACCACAATCTGAATAAACTGGAGGTCCTTGTAGCGACTTTACTGCCACACAACTTGTCTCTTCTCTCTTCTTCACCTTTCTCTCTCCTCACCCTTTAACTCTCATTCCTCCATGAGCTGGGTTGATAAGAACTGCTGTCAAGCCTTAGTTTTATTTTATTACTATTAATCATATTTTCATATTTTACTTTATTATGGGCCTTCTCCTTGTGCTCAGAAATCACACGACTGCCTCGTTTTTGGAATACTTTTGGATTAAAATGTTTTGCTTGAGGAAACAGTTAATATCACAGATTCGATTCTCTTCTGATGTTGTACTTACTTCTGAGCGTCTCATGTCCACATATTGCAAAATATATCTGCCTCAAGTTTCAGAAAAGCACTTTATCAGTCATCACAGAAGTCATCTACAATGTGCCATGCGTCACAAAATATTTTACATGTATTTTTTTGCCTTTTACATTATTGTTTATTTTAATAGCAACTGAAAGTAGAATGATGTGTATATTTATTATATACTGTAAGCTCTGACTAAATGAATGGGATTCCAACCACAGAGATGCACTATGAAAAATATTATGATCACATCAGACCATCATACTGTGTCGGACTATTTGTTCTGGGTATAATGTTTTTGTAACATGATTTGTGTCAGCTTGTTAGTCTTGTATATTGTTTGGGCTCATGCATAATACAAACTGACATTTTATTATTCCCTATAAACCACGTTGGGAGCAAGGGGAGCTTTCAGAAGCAGTGAGTGGCAGTCCTGAAATGATAAGCGAATGAAGATGAAGAAATAAACACAACAAAAGTGTTATGTTACACAGATTTGTTTTGGAATTCAGTAAAATGTTACATTTGACAAGACAATTTAAAAACAAAAGACATTTATCCTGTTTGCCATGAAGTGCCAAATATAAGAATTCCTTGACATTTTTTTAAATATACGTCTATTTACAGAAAATATAACAAAGTCCACAGATTCAACTTTATTTATATAGCACCAAATACAACACAAAAAATGATTAAAATACAGATGAACGTCATGGGGAGGAGGTTGTGGAAAATTGTCACGCTACAAAAAGAGCAGCCTCTCTGCTAAACGCTGAGCAAAGTTGTCACTACTTTCAAACACGTTAAACATTGACAGTAACAACCAAATGTTTACAGACATAAATCACATTGTACATTCATATATTGACAGAAACCTTGTTGAATAACCAATATTTCATATTCATGAGGCAATCTCATGCTAAACAAATAACACTTGTTATACTGCATCTGTCCCTCAGTGCGACCATTAGATCAGCCTTTAGTGTTTTTTGACAGAAAATAGGCAAAAATCAAGAATTCCATATCAATCTCACATTAAGGACTCTTTAAGGAGGCTCTGCCAATGTTTTCAACTTTTAACGGAGAATCTTTAAGCCGTAGTGAGAAGCTAATCTAAGTTCATTAGTTATCACAGTACATATAAATTGTCTCATTTATGTTGCAATGATGGTGTTAAAAAGAAAAAAATTGTGTTTATTTGAAGCCAACTAATTGGCTACGCTTGCATATTCATGCAAACACGTCATGTTTATCAAACAAAAATGGTGCTGTGATGTTGTCAAAGTTGACTAACCAACAAACATCAGGGAATGACATGGTCAATGCTGGGAGGAGGTAAAATAATGTGTTAGCATGTCAAGTGTAAATGTCACAGAATAAATGGATGAACACAGTGTCATACGTGGGTGAACTTCCAGGTATTTTGCATTGTTTTCTGAGTTTCAAAATCAATCACGATCATGGCAAACACCAAGAGTGTCATAGTTATTGTTGGTTCGATGTAAAGCCCCTTTCACACAGAAACTCTGCAAAGAAACCGAGCAAAGAAAACCTGCTGTGTGACAGAAGACCAACAGTGTAAATCGGTCCGTGCGTGCGTGCGTGCGTGCGTGCGTGCGTGCGTGCGTGCGTGCGTGCGTGCGTGCGTGCGTGGCAACACAGACTGGCTGTGTGAAAGGGGCTCAAGAAAACAAGTGATAATTATTGTGCTGACATTGAATCACTGTACAGAGTTGTATCAGTAGTGCATAATTCATCGGTGGTGATTGCATCAGATCTGGTAATAATAAATGTGTATGGGAACATTTCACTTGTGGCTTTGATGGGGGGGGGGTTCAGTGTGGCGGTAATGCACTCAGCTCACTGCTGTAATATTCACTGCCTCAGCAGTTACACAAGCTGCTGGAAAACTACTTTAGCTGTTTGACCATGTTCACTCCAGTGCTTCATTGGCCCGATTCCACTGAGATCAAAGGTGTCATTTTATGTAATGTGGAGGACAGGAAGCGACAGTGATACATGAACAGCTAGTATCAGGGCATTTTTTAAACTGTGCAGGTAAAAAAAAAAACAACAACAAATGAATTCCAATAGAACAATGAAGTAAAGATCTTGAAACTGTAAGTTGCAATATAAATGATGAAAACTGCTCCTGCAGCTTGAGAAGTCTTTAGATCGTGACATGGTTAACAGGAAATAGCTCACGGTAACAGTGACATGAAGAACAAAAAAAAAAAGAACCACATCAATCCTGCCTTAAAATGAATTAGACATGAGATTGTCAAGAAAGTAGGAAATATGGATAGAGAGCGAGAGCAAGAAAGAGATTAGATTATGAATGCTGATATGGCATTAAAATGATTATTCACCATATATTTCACTCAGAAATTAGATGGCCCCTATAAACTAGTTCATACACATTCATAAATCAAAGATCTGATGACGTGTAGTGACGCTTCATGCCAACTGATATACAGTAAAACATCAAAATCAGTAAGTGGGAATTGTTTGCTGTATACATTTTTTGAACAACAATTCAATGCACCATAACACATATCCAAGGTTTCTTTACAGTTAAAACGGTGCTTCTGCTACATCTGAATACTCTCCAAAATTCCCAAATTAATGTGAAAACATACATCCTTACTAATTGTCCTTAGGAAAACACACTACCAAAGTTCATGGATCTCAATGAAAACAACTCAAGTATACAACGTTCAAAAAGCTCCTCCCCTTATAAAAGTTGAAGCAACAACTTCATTTCTTTGTAAATCTGATCAGAGGACTTTTGTTGTGTGTGAATAAGCCGGGAAGGTAAATACAGGTTAAATTCCTTAGGATCAAGCAATACACAGAAAGAAAACACTGATTTGCAAGTAAAAAAAAAAAAAAAAAAGCATGAGTGACAGTGATTTGTTAGTCATAATCATTTAAATGTTTTGTTCTAGAGAAGCATTGCATGAGTTTCAGAGCTCACACTTTGTGTTGAGCTTTTACTGAGGGCAGCTGCTCTGAAGAGCAGAAAAAACAAGCTAAAAACTGTTAAAAAACAACAACATATAGACCTGACTGGGAAGTAAACCCACATCTAGAAAACATAAATGCATTTTCCTCTGTCACTTTTCTGATTTTTGGGGCAGTGGCAGGGTAGCCTTGTTTTGTCTGTTAGAGTCAGTATGTCTTTAGTTACACGGCGACACAACCACACACGGACGCACACACACAACAAAGCCGGGAGCAAGAGACTTTGTAGATGGTAGGTCAGAGCACTTTGGGCCGCAGCAAGGTTATATGTATTGTTTGTCCTGTTTCTTTTTCATCCTCTCTCGTTTCATTGTTCTAATGAATTTTTAATTGTCTCTCTAAGCTCTTAAGGCAAGAGATGTGTGTCAGAACCAATAAAGCGCACAGACCACCTGTGGCTGCTGTCTGTTTTTGGCTCCGCAGAGGAAAGGGCAAAGGCAGAGATGGCTGAGAGGGGTGACAGGGAGGGGTGAGTTAGGGACCGGCGCTGTATTTTCAACGCAGCAGCAAGCCACAGCCAATCCAGGTTTCAAGATACATGTAGAAGGTGGAGGAGCAGTTTTATAAAAAGATACAGATGTTTCTCTTTTTTTAAAACACACTGAACTGCATAATTCATATTTACATTGGAATGGCAAAAATAAATAATAAACAGCAGCTCATTATTAAGGTCAGTGGTTGTCATATGTTTGACACCAATAACCACATTGCTTACATAAATTGTGCGAAATTAGTTATACAGCAAAGAAGTCTGAATTTAATTTAAGTCTGGTATTCAGAATGTGTATTCAGAAAGTGGAAAATGTGAAAATTCCTACATCGACTCTCATCCTAACTCACCAACAATCCTCTCCAATATGGATTGCTCCTGTATTATTTTATATGGCCACGAGAGGTTGTTGTAAATGGAAATAGGTGCAGATGGGCCACGTGATCCCATATTAATGTGACTGAAAAAACAAATAAGGTTAGTTTATCAGGCTAATACGATTTGAAGATAACAATTAATAAACAAATAATACGCAACACTAAATAAATAGTGCTATCTTATGGAAGATAAATGTTTTGATTTCATGGTTATGATGAATTTTTTGAAAACATGGACCAAAATCTAGAATGATGAAATTTATGGATTTATGTCAAGTTAATTCTGAAAATGTTCTGCTTTAAAATTGTTGTTTATAACCTTGATAACCAGATGTGGCAGTAATATAATGTTGCTTTATCAAGTCATTATTTAAAAGAAAAAGTTTAACACCCTCTGTGTCCCTCGCCTGATCTCTACAAAGTGATTAGACATACGAGTCAAAAGCTCTCCATATTTATTGCTTTGAATTCTGTAGTAAAGTTCAATCATTCTCTAAATCTTGAGAAATAAGTCCAGCAACATGTTTTGAATGTCTGCTGCCCCCTTAAAGTAATTTACATTCAATCCTCTGCAAAATTGAATGCTGAGCTGTTTGCTGGAATTCCCATTTTAGCCTGCATTAATATTACATGTGTTTTTAATAATACTGCTGCAGTGCTGTGCAAGGAATATAAGGAGAGCTGTAAAAAGGTGAGGCTGATGTGATAATTTTTTTTAAGCGTCTGATCTCCACTGAGAGTCCAGAAACAATGACTCCAATCGCCATGCATCCATACTGCTCGGTCCCAACACCTTGTCAATATATCAGCTATAGATTCTTTACCCATCATCACAGCGTGGCCCCAGTGAATCCACCTGCCTGGCAAGTTGAGCCTGAGCCGAGTTCAGGGGCAGCCAGTGTGGTGTTGGGTATACCTGAAGTCTCTGCTGAGGATGTCAGCTATAAATATACACATCTGCACAGTTCATCCAAAGTCTGCTCAATAAACTCACTATTGCACTTAACTTGAGTGTTCCTGTCACTGCGGACTGTCCTCATGCAGAGAGGTTGCTCTGTAATATTTATCATGCCGGTTTCACTGTTTGAGTAAAGGTGGCATATATTACAACAGCTATTGCTCTGGAACTGATCAGAGAGAGGCAGCCCTTTAAATATTTTTTTAGGTTTGAAACATTTATTATAACTCTGTTGCACCCATTCAAACAAATGCTAAATTCATTGCTAATACACTGCAATGGAAGATAGCACAAGTTTCTCTGTATATAAATGCATACATATGTATGTGAGCACACGCTTCTTTATGAATACGTTTGTTTACAGTTCATGAATTTTAATGTATACATGCAGGGATTAATATAAAAAGCAGAGACAGACAGGGCTGAATGATGTTTATCGCTGATGTATTTCCGTTCGCTTGCTTCACGCTGTCTTGAGCTGATGAGAGCTGAAGTCCCATATGGCTCTACAGCATGGCTGACAGTGAGTGGGCGTTTGCTTATTTTATGGGAACTGGGAGTTTAAAAAAAAAAAAAAAAAAAAGCAATGATATTTAACTTTTGGCTTGATTTGCTACAAGCAATATTCTGTATTTCAGAGCTGTGGGGGTGTTTGTGTGTAAGTCTACACAATACTGATGAAACAACTAGTAGGTATGGATTTTAAGGAGTTTTCGGTCATAAATCAGTCATAAATATTTAATACGTTTCCAAAGTCTACATTAAAAAAAAAAAAAAAGTAAATTCCCAACTTTGTTCCACTTTCAACTGTTTTTTCCTTCACATCTTATCATGTTTCTTAAAATTCGATATGGGTTGTGTATACTTGCGGGTGACAATACTTAAGCTACCATTGTAGTATTTAAAAGCACTGCGTTAGCTTTTAAATGGTTATGTTAATAATTGTAAATAATGCACATTTCCTTACGTGCATGTAATATACAAACAAATGAATAATAGCATGCTGTAGATACACATACTGAAGGGCAACGTGGTGAAGTAAAATAATAGATAAAATATTAATAATTTATTACTGCACATTGATGTAAGTGTTGTAAGTATTTATATACCTGCACTGCCTGTAACTTCATCATAATTTCACAAATGACTTAAAATATTGCTTATAAATGCAAATCCAATTTCAGTTTCTCCAGTCTATAAAAGTCTATCATAACAAAAACAATGACTCTTTTTTACATTTTATGGGGGGACCGCACCTTTACAAACACCATTTATCTTGCTATTCTCAGTCTCCTGCCTCTTTTAAGTGTTGTATGTTCACACGGCCACCCATCAGCTGTAATCAATTCGGGCAGGGTCGTGTCTGCCTTATGACTCTGCCTGCCTCCATCACACCTGTGACTTCCTGTAGCCAGAGGCTTCAACAGCTTTCATAACATCCATCTGCAAGAGGAAGCTGGTCTGTGAACTTCACATTCACTCTGCCAGTGCACACAAGAAATGCTCCAGCTCAAGTTCTAGTCTGAAAATGAATTCAGGTATTTTAACTTTGCACCTTTTATTGTTTTTGATTCATGTTTTGGTATTAATATTACACTTTCTGCATCAAAACTGGACTAAACTCCTTCTGTAATTTCACTTTGAACTCATACAATAACACTTGTGGCAATTTCTGCTCTACGCAAATATAACATTTGTAGACTGACCATGTGAAGCTGGAAAGCTGTGTCCACTGCTGGAACCTGGTCATATTTATGCAGCACAGCTCTCCTTTGCATGAAGTGCGATGGTGTGTGAAAGACGAGGAGGGTGTGGCGATGCTGAAGTTACAGAAAATTCACCAGTGTGAGTTTGTCAGCGTGGTGAAAACAATTCTCCCACAGGATCAGAAAATCAAATGAAGGCATAAACATATTTTTTAACAACATATTTTTCATACCACCATGATAAATGATCCAGACACATCTAACAAAGTCATCAATCACAACAAGACAAAGCCTCTTGAATTATGCAACACGAAATAACATTTTCTCCGTCCTTCATTCATATCAGCTACAAATGTACATATATGTTACTGCAACTTATTAAATCCATTCTGAGAAACCGGCAGTAATGCAAGCACCCTAGTAAGATTACGTCAGTGTTGAGATCCAGGAAGAACATTCACGCTTATCTGGTTGACTTGAGCCGACAGGCTCACAGCTGCCACTGCTTCCTCCTTCTTATGGTAAACAAACACCTCAGACAGCACCTGCAGCCTTCGACTTACATAATCATGTCGGGCCGGACAGCAGCTTTACTGTCCATTCATGGTAAGTTTGTCCTGTTTTTCTGAATTAGACACTTTCATTCAAGTCAAGTCATTTCAAGAATACTTCTGTTCATATGACATTTTAAGTGCTATTAACTGGTGCATATGCACAAACATCTGGCCCAGAGGAGCTGGTAATTCTTGACATAAAGTGTCACAATGTTCACAAAAACAATTAATTATCATCTATGCCAATGCAAAAACTGGTAAATCCAGGCCTTGATCCTGGATCTGTGAACCTGACACCAACAATAAAAACTGAAAACATGATCAAAACTGCATTGCACTGTCAAGATACTATAAAACACAAGCACTGCTCTGAATACAGTGAAGACACATAGATGCATATGGACACAATATATTCATTTCTGAAATGTTCCTCACAAAGAAGCGCCTTGGGCAGAAAATGAGATTTACACTTGAAGCGGGTACATCACTATGCAGATTTTGGGGTTTTCTTCCTCACAGATGTGTTTAGCTCAATCTGTGAAATGCTCTTCTACAGTGACTTCAGTAGTTTCCTGAACAATGAGAGTCTGAGCCCTGCAGGCCTCTATGGGGGCTTTCACGATTTCCTCTGAAGTTATTCCAGTGCTAATGATTCCTCTGCCTCGGCTGTCACTGTCCTTTTCAGGAGCTGTATTGATTCTCAGCCTTTGGAAGTCTGCTGCAGGTTTTCTCTTGGGAACTTTCCTATAGTGGTCTTAATCTATTGTTTTATCGATTTCTCCAAGCCTCCTCCAATAGTGCCAGTGAAAATTCAGTGGTATTTAATGCTCGAGTTAATTCAGTAAACCACTTCCTCTTTTCTTATGAGGAATGCCTTTTCACTCATTTCAGGCTTGTATTGTTGTTTTAAACAGCTTCTTTCTCCTTAAATGTCCAGCGGGAAATGTTTTAGTGGTAATTATGTCACTCACCGGCAATTTATATTTAGTAATGCTTTGTGAAAGAAGAATTTTTTTTCTACCAGTAAGCTGCAGGCTACAGGATTAAAACCTTTGAAGACCTTGTGTTTGCTTGCGTTTACTCACAGTTCAAGATGAACGGTGTAGATTTAAGTGCAATAGAGTCCACATTGCTGTTTTCAGGACTATTTTTAACCACTGATGTTTCCTGATTCAAGGATTCAAGGATTCAAGGATTCTTTATTGTCATATCAAAGAATGATACGAAATTTGGACTCAGGTCCCGGTGAGCCAGTAATAAAATATATAGTAATAAAATATATAGAGCGTAAAATATATACAAATATACAAGAGCAGAATGTAAGTGTGAAGTGTTTGTAGTGCAGGAAGATGAGGGAGTCTATGGAACATGGCTCGAGTTCACAAGTCTCACAGCTTCGGGGAAGAAGCTGTTCCTGAGCCTGGTGGTTTTGCTCCTAATGCTCCTCAGCCGCTTTCCTGAGGGGAGGGGCTGAAACAGTCCATGTGCTGGGTGGGTGGAGTCCTTCATGATGCGGAGAGCCCTCCCCCTGCATCGTGCTGTGTAGAGGTCTGAGGTGGTGGGGGGGCCGCTCCCGACAGTCCTCTGAGCGGCCTTTACCACCCTCTGCAGAGCCTTCCTCTCAGCGGCGGTGCATCCGCCATGCCACACAGTGATGCAGCTGCAGAGGACGCTCTCCACCGCACAGTGGTAGAAGCTCCTCAGGACGGAGCCTCCCAGACCTGCTTTCCGCAACTTCCTGAGGAAGTAGAGGCGTTGGTGGGCCTTCTTGACCAGACGGGAAGTGTTGGCGCTCCAGGTGAGGTCCTTGGACAAGTGTACCCCCAGGTACTTGTAGCTGGAAACCACTTCCACAGCTGCTCCTCCGATGTGCAGGGGAGCGGGGGGGCACCTGACCCTCCTGAAGTCCACCACCATCTCCTTGGTCTTTTCCCCATTGATGCAGAGGTTGTTTCCACTGCACCACTGCATCAGGTGTTCCACCTCCTCTCTGTATTTGGACTCATCGTTGTTTGTGATGCGTCCTACTACTGCTGTGTCGTCCGCAAACTTCACTATATGACAGCTGGGGTGTATTGCCGTGCAGTCATATGTCAGCAGAGTGAACAGGAGGGGGCTCAGCACACAGCCCTGAGGTGAGATTATGGATTAACAACAATAACAAGCAGCAGCAGTAATCAAACAGCGGAGATAAACTACAAATATGCAGAAAGATCTCTCAAACAGGAAGCTCATGCTTAGTTAGGGCTTCAAAAACATCAAACCCAATGTGGATACAAACTCATGTCACTTGCAGTCAGACAGCTTTCATGTTGCTCTTAGAAAGTCTGGTTTAGAGACTATTTCTCCAGCGACAAGGAATTAAGTATATTGGTGACTGTTTCAAAGTTTCAGCTAATGCTGAAGATAACTAGCACATGGAGCAGAAAAAGTTTTTTTGCAGTGCATTACAGCAGTACATAACTTTTAGCATGTTATTCATAATACTAGTAATTCCAGTCATTTATGTTATTTATCTTCACTTTCGGTGGCATGGTTAGTCCTCTGGCATCACAGCCAAGTTGTAGAATCAAATCCTGGCCGAGCCTTTTGTACAGCTCAGCATTTGTAACTTAATTCTTATTGTACACTTTGTAAAAAATCCGTCATACAATTTTTTTTATATATTTAAAAGCATTAAAGGTCATCACTGTAGTTGAAATCTATGTTGTACTACAAACTCTGCCCCCCTCTGAGGAGCCTTCCCTGTTTACTAGAAGAGGCTTTGCATTGTGTCCTTGAAGCTGACAGATGACCCAGAAACCTTTTTTTCAATTTCTAACATTCACAGTTGATTAGTTTCGTAACCAATGACTCATCTCTCACTCCTCGCTCTCCAACAGAAGTCCTTTAATATATCCAGTAGTCTGTGTCTGTATTATACGATGTGTCAATGGCTCAGCCATTGCACGACCCAGAAAGAGAACAAACCACATGACTGTAAATGTCATCTACTGTATATACAATCCCAATTCTGAAGGTTGAGGTGACATAAAATAAGTCTCAGAAATATTCAGAATAGTATATAATATACAGTGTATATATAACATAGTGTGTAAAATGGGACATGGATAATATTACAGATGTTGGCTCAGAGTCATTTTGTTTTACTTTAGTTGGACTTTTTGCAGAAACTAATCACTGGACTACATAAGGGAGGATTCTTTAAGAACGTGAACTTCTTAGTCAGACATGTTCCTTTAAACTGTGTATGAAGTTACAGACGGCACCTTCAAACATGTAGTTCACAGGAAGAAATGACCAGAGGTCAGAAAAGTGTCATATTTTGTTTTAGAATGTTTAACAGCTCGGGAATGGTACAGTCCAGGCTGAGGTCCATCACCAATATTTCTCACCCTCTGAATGATGTTCTGGTCAACTTCAGAATCACTTTCATCAACAAGTTCAAATACAGAGCGCCACAGGACGCCCTTCCTTACTGTGGCCATCACACTGTAATACTCTTACTTTTTTTTTTTTTTTACCTGTTAAGCCCCAACATGTATAGAACACATTTACTTAATATTTATGTAAATATTTATTTATTGCTATTTACAGTTAATTACTACTCTGGTTTCAGTAGATTGTAAACAACTTCAACCACCTTTGATTTCAGGAAAACCTCTCAGAAATCGGTCTCTTTCTAAACTCCCCTGTTAGAGACTCAAGTTATGCTCCTGACCTGCTGCCGCAGTGTTTAACTTGGATCTGTTTGGATCCATCACATTGAAATTGAACTAACAACTTCATGAACTATTTAACATCTCTTTTCAACAGTTTCATAGTGGAAAAAAAATAGGAGAGGAAACCATGCAAAGTGGTTATCAGTTTGAAGGTTTTTCTTGTCTGGGATCCAGACTGTAACACCACATATGGGATATGATCCAGTGTGGACTTGGCCTCCAGGAGAGGGAGAAGGAAATGCTCGACGGCTCACAGCTGATCCTCACAGAGCCGCCGCATAGAGCCTTCGATGGCTGCGTCTAACGGCTGCAGACTATTCTGGGACTGGCAGGCGGTGTAAGAACGGGTTAAGAAGGCATCTCAATGTCAATGAGTGAGGAGAACCCAAAAATAATGACAAAAACAGCAGCAGACTGCAGCAGGCGAGGTCGTGCTGCACCGTTGTGTTGTCGTAGCGCTGCTAAAAGTAGACTGAAGCCACAGTTGGCGTTTTAAAAGACAGAAACTATTCAAATCAACGTGACGCCTGTTGCTGCCACTGATGACCAGGGAAGACCAGTCAGAATAAGCTTCTCAAAAAGAGTTGAAACATTATTGCTTTAAAAAAAAAAAAAAAAAAAAAATGTCTTAGCAAATGCTGCTGTCATACAAAGATGAAATCAACGTGTGATTTGAAAACAAGTGAGTGGAATAAATAATACAACAAATATAAACACATTGGATGTGTAATCACTGAGAACCAGCCTTTTTAGATAACATAGATAATCATACATTTAAAGGGGATTTTGTTCAGTAAATAATCACTCGTTTTATGTTGTAGTGGTTGGCACAGTAGCATCACATCAAGAAATGTCCAGTTCAGTTCCAGTTGAGGGCCTTTCTATGTGGAGTTTGCATTTCTTCCCTATGCATGTGGGCTCTTGTCTTCTTACCCGGTCAAAAATAAATTAATTTGAGGTTCATTGGGGCCGTAATCGTGAACATGATGATTGCTCTGTGATGGACTGGTGACCTGTCCAGGTTGTCTTGTTTTCACTGTTAGTCCCCTGAAATCAGCTCCAGTCAACACAAACTGAATAGGAGGAAGTGAAATAATCCCTACAAAACATTCCTGAGGACATAACATTTTTATTCTCAGTTAAGCATTCCAATATATTACACTTGTCAAATTGTATACAAAGTAATTTTGGTGTAAAGTTGGGCTCTTCATCAGAGTGATGAGTCTTTGCAGTCAGTACAATGTAACCTTGAGTTTTCATAAATTAACTGACTGTAACCCCTGAATGTGATTAAGATAAGTGACAATATCAAATCAAAATCAGGAGGCTGGCTTCTTATAGGTGTTTTCACTAATGGACAAATCGCTCTTGAAAAAGGAAAAGTGTTATCAGCTAAATAACAGTAGTTTTAATACTTCAGACAAATAAATTCTGTTAAGTGAAAATATCTTAAGTATCAATGAGTGATGCACAAAGTATTCTCAATAGTTACAACCAGTGGAAGCACATCAGTCAGGTTAAAGCTGATCAAGTTTGTTTTTTAGTTTTAAGGCTTGTGTCTGCAAACAATTCAGTTGCACACCTAAACAATATATGCATGCGAGATCCCTTTAATACTAGGAGAAGAATTTGCATGTTCCTTCCTTTGGTCAATGAATGACATGATGTGGATTAAGTATGGAGTATTTTGAATCATAAAATTCATCCATGACATTTCCGATCTTTAAAGCACATGCATGCCAACGCTGCCCTGAGCTCTCAGGGAGTGAGAAGTCAAGTTTTGACTTTAGGAATCTTTTGGAAGTCTGTGTGCTTGGATATGCTCACAAACAACTTTTAGAGTTATGTACAAACTAAATAAGCTGGATACTCAACCGTTAACAAGCGTGACTGGACTTCTGTGCTGTTCCATCTTTAACATGTTGTTAATATTAAAATATCTGCCACTCGAGAAAAGATTCCTCTTTTAGAGACAGCAAATCATTTTAATGCACGTTCAAACCCTACTAAATGCATCCCAGAGTACAACAACATAAAGCTTTTACCATTTATTTACCATACAGCATCAAGCATTATTTTTCCCACAAACACAAAATGAAAAATGTTTGTAAAACTGACTTTAGGTGGCAGGTGCATTAAAAAGTTCAAGAACATCATTGTCAGTTTGCTTCAGAAAGACTAACTGCTGTTACACTGTAACAAATAAATTAACGTCTGAAATCGAGTTACAGACCTGAGCTTGTTGACACTGGTGACCTAAAATAAAAGTACTGCCTACATAAAAGTAAGGCAGAGATTTACTGAGTGTGTATATACCTGCATGTTCAGACTCTAATGCATCTGCAACCCTGGAAATAAAGACAAATGGATGGACTCGTACTTTCATCACAGTTCGGGAAAAGCTGACTAACATGTTGCCACGTAAGAGGAGACGGCATCTCCAGGTGCCGCATCGTCCTCCGAGGGTCCGCGTTATCGATTTCCATGTCTGACAGGGAGCTCTATTTCTGAGAGAGCCCACCTGCTCCCCTGTGATCAGCCCCGACTGCCTCACACACGCTGCTGAAGCCTTCATCCCTGTTCAAACGGACAGAGGAGACTATTTGAAATATTTGTGCAGAGAATCAAAGCGAGGTGAAGTATCGGGAGAACACAAGTGGAAACTATTGCGGAAAGTCTTGAGAGAATTGCGTTAAATATAAATGACTGTATTTGCTCGACTTAAAAGACGTAAGCTCGGTTTACTAGGCTCATATTTGTAAAAAGCTTTTACAGACCGAATATTCTTTTTTTTATTAAGACATGAATTTTATTTTCCAAAATAAAAATTATATAAATAGATATAATATAAATAGATTTAGAACTGGTATTCATTTTCTTTCTTTTTTATCTAAAGATGGAAATGGGACAACAAATCCAGTTGTATCCAGTCTGCTTAGAATATTATTTTTATTGTTGTCACTCTCTTGCACCAGCTCTATCTGCTCCTCCCATAGAACCTCAGTGTTTCTGCCATTTAACAGCTCTTGAGATTTAGCATTTCAAAGCGTTTGAACAGCATGTTAACAATGGCGTTCAGCACCTGTAGTTGGAACTTCATCCTAGCGTCACTGCTGGAACCTGACATTTAAGTGTCCGGCATGTTTATCTGCTCCAGAAATGTAATACTTGCACTCAATTGAATTAAAATGCAAAGATAATTTTACTAAGATTTTACTAAGATTAAACTAAGATAAATGAAATGTCAGATAGCATTTTCAAAGGCATCTGTAGCAAAGAATCTAAAAGTAATCAAATATGTAAACCGCAGGAAAATACCATTTTCCATGTTAATTTTAATACACTCTCATACTCACTTTAGAAGTTGCTCCAACTCTCGCTTTATTTTGGTGACTATTGGTGGACCTTGGTAGGCGAAGGCAGTATAGAGTTGAACCAAAGATGCACCGGCTCGGATCTTATCCATGGCATCCTGTCCATTTGCCACGCCTCCTATTCCAATAATCGGTACTTTACCTACAATATAATCAAGAAACAACAGATGTATGTTAAAACGGTGTGTACCGAAAGCATAATGAGACGTTGGATTTGAATTATGTACCGTTGGTGAGGTTGTACATTTCCCTGACGGTGCTGGTGGAGAGATCTTTGAGGGGCTGCCCACTTAACCCACCAGCCTCAGAACTATGTGGGTCCTGGAGTGTTTCCGGTCTGGACACGGTGGTGTTTGACACCATTAAGCCGTCCACTCCCAGCTGCACACAAGCGAATATACAAAAAGGCAAAGAGAAAGCATTTAGCGGCCTCGGAAAAAAACACGACTGACGCATGCGGATCGGTGAATCTGACTTTCATAGAGCTCTAATGTGACAAAGAAAAGGGATTGCTGCAAGTATATTTGCTTTCGTCCTCCTCCTCAACGCCTCTTCCATTACGTTGCCTCAGTGAGCACAGATACAGCAGCGGTGATAAGATTACCAGAGACGACGATGATCCTCTTTGCTGTGGTTATGCGAAAAAAATGCTTTGTGATGCGTTGAGATGATGGTTTCAATTATGAAGTAATTCAATAAAAACAATCAGCCGAGACAGATTCCACTTAAGACATCTATTTCGATTATGATTGGAGTGAAATGTTAAAATCGAGCGAATTTTCCTCTCTGTGTTTATAAGTTTTTCATTTTAACAACAGCTTTCCTTGAATATCTGATAATTGCAGGGGCATTTATCCAACTTTGAAGAATAATCCATGTACAAATCAGTCTAACAATGTTAATTAAACGTTTCTATTTTGCACCTTTACTCGTTCATCACAGCAAATTATTAAAAAAATTCCTAGGACTTCAGTAAAAAGTATTTTTTTTATAGTTTTTATAGTTTTTTATAGTTTGATAATTTTCACCTAAATACCTTGATGCAGAGTAGACATCTTAGGAGTTCATTTTAGTGAAGCTTAAGTTGTATTGACTGTCACATTCAAGCTTTCAAACTAATGGATGCTGCGATGTTTACTTTGCATAAAGACATGACACAAAAGTGAAGCATGTGAAACAGAAATGAAAAGAAATTAAATAAAGAAGATTGCAAGAATTGTGACTTTTGGTACAAATACACATATTTGGTTAAAATGGAAATCATTTCTGACCTCTGTGACGACATCAGCAATGTCCTGTTTGTCCTGGGTAGTGAGGTCGGGAGCGATCTTTACGAGGACCGGAGGTTTGTGTTCCTCCTGCAGGGAATCGCGCTCCTTCAGCACCTGATCAGATTGTAGAGATGTGAGCAGAGAGCTTCAAACTACCGGAGTGATTGACGACATAATAATGTACTCTGCCCGAGGATATAAAATCTTGGAATAGACAAAAAGAAAAGACCGCTGCCTCTGATTTGATAAGTGGTTCCACAGGAGAACAAACAAAAAGATTAAAAAAAAGAAAACATTAAGAAAATAAAGGGAATCATTCCGGTTGAAAAAAACCCAACCTGGGATAACCCTGTGTGTGTGTATCAATGCTGATTTGTACATGACAAAGACATAACAATAACACTTTATAACAGACCTTCGAAAGTGTTGCACTGGTTTTCCTTCACTGTAATATTTTACAATGTTGTCTTTGGAGCCAAAGCCAGTCATACGTTGGGCCTAAATGTTTTTAGCAGCCATGTCAATGCCTCTTACCTTTCACTTTTACTAGCATTTTTTTTTTAGGATTCTATCCCTTACCTGTCACACTTTGATGCCTACTTCTATCTGATTTTATCTTTCATTTTATTAGTCCTGTTTTTATTTCCTTACCCTCACTTGTAGCACTTTGAGATTGTTTCCCAAATGTAAAGTGCTTTACAATTAAAGAGTTTTATTATTCTTATCATCATTATTATAAGAGACACTTTGAAGGGGTTCCAGGGCAAAGAAATAAATCCAGCTGTAGATTTGCTCATCCAATCCTTTTTACCAAATTTGATGGAGAACTTGGAGACGTCATCAAAAACATTGCTTTTTCGCAGTATCGTGACCCAGATGTCAGAGGATGTGCTGTGCTGAAAGGATGTAGTGCTTCTCTCACATATGTTTTCACTGCTCCGTAACATTTATTAACCCCGTCCTTGACTCGTATTTCCTTTTGCTGCAAGGGAAAAGAGCATTTGCTCTTCACTGGGGGGCTGTGCTACAGCTGCAGAAGCTAAAGCGAGAACAACATGCATCAAAAAGTATCAAGGCGACGCCGTGACTCACAGCAAATATCAACTCCAGGAACGAACAGTGAACTATGTGATTAATTTTTGCAGGTATAGTTTGTATTGATATTGGTCAAAGATACCGACAGTGTAATACCAGTCAAAGTAGAAGATGAAAATGTGTAATAATGTTATAATCCATCTTGCACACAAAGGCTGGCATTTGATAGCTCAGCTGTTACAACCACGAGCTGCGATCCACATCATTTACCTGCGTCACGTTTATGCCAGTGTCGGGAAGTTCACATGGGAATAAGCCTTTCCTACCGAGTGTAAAAGCTGGCGCAGCTCAGCCTTCCCCTGCAGGTCCCGGAGACCCGGCGTATTGGGACTGCTGACGTTGACCACCAGGTAGTCGGCCAGCGGGCCCAGCACTCTGACCCCTTCTAGGTAATCTGCCCCTGCGTCCCGGGACAGCTTGTTCTTCCCCAGGTTGATGCCCAGGGGAAGGCCAGCTATAAACACACACACACACACACACACACACACACACGCTTCAGACAAATAAACACAGACTAATCATCAGACACATGACTCAACTGGGGAAGAGGAGGCTGATGTGCCAAATGAGCATGGACAAAAAAAAAAAAACCTGAGGCAAGGATAGGTCAAGGTCATGAAAATGGAATAATGTAGAGCAGAAATTAAGAGTATTTAACCTCATACACTGTTTACTGCGAGGTTTCCACATCACAAGCAGACTGACAGACAATGTGACTGTCAATGTGTCGGAACAAAACCAAAAACTAATGGTGCATTCAGGTTTTGTCCAGCTGAATCAGTATGACAACAGATTTCTGGCAGAGGACGTTCATACTCAAACAGAATAATGCAAAGGTTTTTCTAACCTTTACTTTTCTCCTGCTGCATTTCTTCCCTTGCTTTCAGTCTCATCTGAGCTTCTGCCAAACCGCAGCTGTTGAATCCATACCTACACAAACACAAATATCCAGCATGAACAATCGATCTCATGTGCTTCTGGAGTACAGTACTGAACAAGAGGTGTAAGAACACAACCTAACACTTTCTGTGATATTTGTACGGCGTCAATTCAGTGCCAAAATCACAAGCACATAAAAACTGTAATCGCGCACGGTTAGACAACTTTCCGCATGCTGCTCATCTCGTTCTGTCATCTCGTTGTGACTTCTGTGATCTCTCTGCGTGCGGCGATGTTGAGTTTTGGCACTTTGGGGGCAGACATTGCATAGATGGTCTTGTAATCCTCCCTGCTCTCCGATTGGTCACTTTAAACGTCATATAAATATTAAAAAAAAAAACTGATTTATGTTTATTTGAACAACCCAGATTAAGGTAGATTAGGTGTTGACCAATCGTCAGTTTAGCTGGCACAGTTAAAAAAAACAGACAACCAAGCTCCATTTATTGGTCCGAGTATAAAAATCAAATGAAATCGATTACTGATTACTGAAATGAGAGCGATTACTATGCAAGACTAAAAGGACGATTCATATTCCATAAGAACAGAAACAAGTTCGGCACTATGGTCTTGCTGAACAAAGTGACATTATTTTGTTTGGCCAGCTACTTCTGGCCGAAGAAATTTGTTTGGGTTGTGCCAACCGGCCTTGCAATGGACCTTGGATGGATTATCTGAAGCTTCCTTTGACCTGACACATTGAATGGAGGACAGACTGTTTAAACACTTCTGATCATTTTAATTTACAAAATCAATTCTTTGTCAGTCTGATTAAAATCTTCCCAATTGATTGATCAGACTGTGTTGTTTACATGAACACCGAATAAAATAACATTTAAAAATGCTTCAGAGCCGCACTGTCTCCTGCACTGACCAGCTGTGATTTGCCAACACCATTTTTCTCAAAAAATTATAAATGAAGAGTCACGTGGTTAATGTTACTCATCAGAGAGCCACACAACGCTCAACAGCGTGAAACAACTCCTTGTGCCATTTACATGGACTCTGATGGGATCATGAACAGCACCTCCTCCTATCTGATTATTTCAACTGGATAGGGATCTACCCAGTGTCAAGTGCTTATGGCATTAAGGGACAAAAAACCAACCAACAAGTTTTTTACACCTTTGTGTGTATTTGTTTCAGCTTGAGCATTGGCAAAAATCCACCCATTCCAAACTTACCTGTTGATTATTGCTTGATCGGCTGTGAGCCGAAACACTCGTGGTTTTGGGTTCCCCTCCTGAGGTTTGGGCGTGATCGTCCCCACCTCAACGAAACCAAAGCCCAGCTTGTACAAGCCGTCAACAGCTTCCCCGTGTTTGTCGAAGCCCGCTGCTATACCGACGGGGTTTTTGAACTTTAGTCCAAGGACGTTTACTTCCTGTAGAAACAAAACAAAGAAAACGGGCCACCGTCTTTGATCATTCAAATGTTTACAAATATCAACCAGTTCAGTGGGTAAAAAAAAAGATACAAATGGCCCAATTACCAGTTCAGCAGGGTCCTGGTAGCGGTTCAGAGGAACCAGACCCAGACCGATCATCTTCACTGCCAACACATGTGCCGTCTCGGCGCCCACAATCCTCTGCAGCAGGGGCATCAGCTGGTTGGCATAGAAACGCTCATCTCCAACCACTGTGAGGTAGGAAGCAAACAGAAGGCTTCCCGAGCTGATGATCTTCACAGCTTCCTTTAATTGTTTCTGTATAAAAAGAGCGTGAAAAAGGTCACAACAGGCATACCCCTGTGTGAATAAACTGCAAATGGTTCAATCAAAGTATTTAGAATATCAAAATTGACCCAATTCCCTCAAGAACTTGAATATGCGCACAGCCGCTTGTTGAATTAATTTGTTAATAACTAGAAATAATGCATGTAAGCTTCCAGAAAAATCACACATGAAATGACCCCAATCACCCTTGAAGAAAAGTAATTAATAATAATACAATGAACAACTCATATTGTTGTGCTTGTCTGGCTTTGGTAAGTCAGAATATCTACTCATTAAGTCTTTGGAAGACTAAATGAAACCTGCGAAGAAACTTGTTCAAATATTCATGTATTTAGATCGCAAGAGGAAATAGGAGTACGCAGAGCCAAACAAAATCGGTTACTGTGGCTGTGATCACTTTAATCTTCTAAAGTGTGTGTAGGTGAGGCCTCTTTTTCGTTCCTGTTATATCAATATCAACTGATTAACCCCAGAACCCTGCAATCTTCACTGAGATAAAACTGGAAGATTTGCAAATATTATTGTTTATTATTAAAATAATCAATTCTGCCATGCCAAAAAAAAAAAGTTGTTTGATTTCAGATTAAATGATTAACACTGCTTTAACAAGCTGAAAGGACAGTTCAGTGAGTTATCCAACTACTTGTTTGGATTGGAAGGGACAAACATCATTACCATAGATGTAACAACTTGCTCGGGAAAATGGGTTTTTAGATTAAATAGTAAATTATACAGTGAACGAATGCTTCAACTTAAAGGTCACTGATCTTAAATTGCCACTTCTTACTGATCATATGAATAGCAGTTCCATTAATCAACATCAATAGAACTTTAAAAACAAAGAGCACAAGAGATTATGATGTTTATCTAACAATAACAAAAACAAACTAAACTGAGGAAGACTTTGACTGAGGTGAAGACGAGACACAGAGAAGCGGTAGTTTCGTTGGATTAACATTATTGACAAACAAAAACACGGGAGAAACAATGCTGCGGCGACGTTTCATAAAACTGTTGAACGCCGTGTAACAAAACATGCCACACTGTTCCTCTTATTACCTTTAATCGTCCCGCCATGGACGCAGTTTTGTCATTGACGTTCAAATCGTTTCCTCACATGTTACACAAACAAGTTCCCGGCTTCCTCTGTGTCTTCTCGCGATACTTCAGTGGCGGCGTTCAACAGTGACGCAATGGTGACGTTTGTCGAAGCGGAAGAGCACAAAAAAACTCACAATAAACTCTAAAAATCCCAGCAAATAAAAGAATTGTAAGCAAAAGAGCATAAAAGTACAACAGTTATACTACAGCTGTAAATAAATTATGTCTGCACCAAACACTGTGGTCTTTTAAATCTTTAAAATCAACTCACAGTTGGAGCCATCCTGCAGTTTTCAGGTAATGTATTCCAAATATATGCTGCATGAAATTTAAAAGCAGCTTCTATATGTTTGGTTTCGACTCTGGGAATATAAAGAAAGGCTTGATCCAGATGGTCTAAGAGGTTCTTAAAATAACACAAGATCTGAGATGTATTTAGAACCGAAACCATTCAGAGATTTGTAGACAAGTAGAAAGATTTTTAAATTCTGTGCATGACAGACTAACCACTACAAGCTGCACATTCACATGTTTACATTTATATTTATCTTCTATGATCCATGGATATATTATATTTACTATTTATTAATGATGAGCACAGTATGTATGATGATTATGAGCCATGGTGTAATTTGCCTACATCCCTTATGACGCTGAATCATGTTCATTCCAAGACTATTAAATCTAGGATTATGGTTAATTCGGAGATTACATCCTTCAAGTATAGCTTCAAACTGAACAGCAGATTTTGGTTGATGGTTGGTGGCAGAGTGGTTACCACTGTAACCTCATAGGGAGATCCCTGGCTTCAGTCCAGATTGGGCTTGGGTTGTTCAGAAAGTTATCTGCCTCAAGTTTCTTCCCAAATCCCACCATGTTGATTATTCCTTTAAATGTTTATTGGTTTTATTGTGAATTATATGTTTCTTCATTAATCTATGTATTTTAGATAGCATTAATATAATATGTTTCCGAGTTCCTTCTCAAAAAATACAATCCTTAATCTACACAGCAGGGTGCCCAACCTTGTCCCAAGTCATACATTTCACAATAACTTGAGCTTATCCATATGATACTATCTCAAATATAAGAAATATGGAAAACAATTAGCATTGTCACATTTTGGTCTTTACATAATACACACGATCAAACAGGTGTTTTGGGATTTTGGGATTGGGGTTCAATTTAAATATCCAGTACACAAAAGCCACACATAAACAATTACACACATACATAACATTGTTTTCGTTCTTTCTTTTCTATGTTCAATGCGAGTAAAGAGGTTAAAACTGTCCTTGGCTAGTCTTGGTCAGAAGGTCACCTTGGTGATGCCAAGTGATTCCTTCACTTTGCATCTTGTTTGAGTGTCTCTAGTGATTTCCCTAATGTATTGGGAAGATATGCAGAGTTTTTCTGGAGAGATCTTTCTCATTTCCCTGTGAAAGATCGAAGTACCTTTGCTCAGTAGCTGCTCCAGCCCCAGTCCAGGCAGAACTGTGTGCTTCTTGGCTCTCCAAAAAACAATTAAAATGGGTCCATCATTTCAAACATCTGTCTTTTTGTGGATTTCAGCTGGACTTTTATTCGTACCTGAGAAGACAGAGGGTTATCCTGACTTTGTGGCTGGGTGTGAATTCGAATTTGAAGGTGTCTGTTTTGAGTTTGTTGTGGATTTGAAAACGTGGTCCCAAGCGGAGAGCAGTTGTGAAATGCAAGGTGGGGAGCTCCTGAAGGAGATAAATGAACCCATCAAAGTTTTCCTGAACAACATCTGGAGCAAGAAAAACATCAGCAACTTCAGCTGGTGGCTGGGGGAGGATATCCAAGGAGGGGAGAAGGAATCTACAGCAGGTCTGTAAAGTATGACATTTATTTTGACATCTGTCATTGTCGGTTTGCTTCATGCCTGTTCACAAGCAGAAGAGTCATGGAAAAGAAAAAGACGCAAATGAAAAAGTGGTTTGTTTAAAGAATTATTCAGTTAGAAGAAAAAAACCTCACACGAGCAATGAAATGTTTTTTAGAGCTTTTAATCGAAGGAATCAGCCGGTTTCTTGAGCACCAAACGATGCTGAGTTTGAGTTGATTTTTGTTTATCTAATTACCAACACAGTCTGAATTTAAATAGGTTTGAATACTTGCTCCAAGGAAGGCGTGCATGTCTCCTGAGCATATTTCCATACAACAAAAATAAGACAAACATAGCAATGTCAATATCTAATTGTAATCAGGATGAGGACACCAAACATGTTGAAAAGTCCAGTCTCGCCTTCACAGTACTCAACAATAGTCGCATCTGTTTGTCAAAATATAGATGATTGGTTAGACAGAACAAAACAGGCATTTTGGGGTCAGTCAGTACAAGTAACCGCCAATGTATTCATGTAAAATAAAAATAATTTAGATGCTGTGATGACATAGCATTTCACAATAATGTTTTTGTCATTAAAATTTCTTATAATAATAATAATAATATCTTAACAAGCATTTTCCTTTACAAGCATTTCATAATTCACAATTTAAAGTAAAGTAAATATCTCCAATGGATCTCAAATGGGGGTCAAATTATGGGGGTTAAATTGATATCCTAAAAATGTTCTTACAATCCAGCTGACACAACACTAACACTACATTGCATGTATCATTTTCAGAAAGGTAATGCATGTTGTACTTGTCCTTGACTTATAATGAATGGTTTGTTTCAAGGATATAATACAAATGAAGACATTATCATACACGGTCACTTGCCCTAAAGGGTTAAAAACTCAACAGGATTGTAAAACAGTGCAAAAGTTGTGCATCCTATTGTGTGTATCGAGGAGCACTCCAACCCGTTCCTCAGGTTCGAGTTCTCCCGGATACCCCAAACGTAGAATTACTATTGCAACAACACATCATCAGTAGGGTAAAACGAACAATGGTGGGGACTCCTCAAAAACAAAACATATACATATGAGGTCGACTGCTGACTGAGGTGTGACTGTCTGTCTCTGAGTGTTTGTCCTATGATGAACTGGGGTACCCTACCTTTTCCTCCAGTCTGCTGAGGTCCAGAGTTGAATAAAACAGTACAGTGTGTGTGTGTGTGTGTGTGTGTGTGTGTGTGTGTGTGTGTGTGTGTGTGTGTGTGTGTGTGTGTGTGTGTGTGTGTGTGTGTGTGTGTGTGTGTGTGTGTGTGTGTGTGTGTGTGTTTATAATCTCTTCTTACTGCAACAGAGACTGGTGTATTGACAGAGGACCTCTGCCCCTTGATGAAGCTGAATCCTCTTGAGTTCACAAAGTCGGACTGCGACCAGAGACGAGGCTTCCTCTGCACACACAGTATGCGCCACTTCCATGTCATTGCATCAAAACCTATCACTACACAGAGTTTACTACTTCTTCAGTTGTGTGTTCGTCCATTCCGTCTGTTAAAATTGTTCTTTTTTTTTTTTCTTTAAGTTGTACAGACTCCATCAACGACAAATGTGAGTGAAACAGAGTTAGAAAAATGTAATTGTTATGGTTTGTTTTATTTTACTCATTTATTTATTTGTTTACTTCATGACAGAATACAGTGGCCTTCTATAATGAAACCAGTTCTCGTGAGTTACATTGAAACGTGTTCTTATTCACCTGTCAGCAGACCAATGTGTGTATCTGTGTGTGCCTCTCAAACAAGCACATACACTTTGATTTCAGGACACAGGCGGGATGTTTCTGCAATGGAATCCAATGTTTGCAACATCACCAATCTTCTCAAGGTGAGGGAAACCTCATTTGTTTTACACACAGGCTCGTGAAATCAAATGAGGACAGGCTTTAAAGTATACAGAAAAATTTATTTTGTTTATTCACAAGCAGGTTTTTTTTCTGAAACAGGAAGCAGACAAAGAACTACAGAAGATAGAGTTAACTGCAGGTGAACCAACAGATGAGAACAGGGTGGGTACCTTTAGTTTGTAAAGCATGAGTGAATTTTCACGCCGTTCTTCTATTATTTGCATCTTTTATTGTTGCCAAAATGAGTGTACCTCCCCCCCTCACAGGACAGCTTTATCGAACACATGCTGAGCGGCACGAAAATCCTGACCTCAAAGAAGTTTGCTGACAGTGACAAAGAAAACGTGCATCACATCATAAACTGCAGCGCTGGTATCTTGCTTCTTGCGTTGAAAAAATGCGACAAAGATGAAAAGCCAAATCCAGTTGTGAGTTCGTTTGTCTACGTCAACTCTAATATCAAACACATATGTTTGCATCGTTGTTGTGGCAGTTGGATAACAGGACAACAACTTCTTTCAGCCTTTGTTTGAGAGTGTCTTCGAGATTTTTCGTGAAATTTCTCGCTGGGTAGGTGAAGAAAACTCAGATTTGATCATCATTAAGCACCCATCAGGCAACATCTATCAGAAAAGGTTGGTATTTGTTCTCTTTTGGTTGATAATTGTAATGTTCCAGATTTTCTTTAGTGGGTGAATGGTGTAAATCTCATAGACTACACACCAACATATGGTTGCCTACAGTCTCAGCCATTGGGTTCCACATCTTGTGGCGCAAACATGTGATGCAAGACTAAATCGTCTGGGGCAAAATAGTAAAACTCTCCGTGAGATGTCATTGTGACAGTCTCATTCAACTATCTCATATTTTGCATTTATATATTTTGACTTGTAATAAACTAAGATATTACATAATGTTATGTTATTTTTAACTGGATTCCCCAGCTTGTACTGTGGCCAAGTCTACAGTATAAGTTCATATAACGTGCTGTGGAGACCCCTGTGGAAAAAAGGGGGAGCAACCCAACAGTCATTCATCCCATTTAAATTGGATTTGCCTCCTTTAGCCAAACACCCAATGAGCTTGGAAATCTGGTGCTCGGTTCAGAGGATGATGGTGAAGTTGTAAAGTTTCCGTCAATGTCAGCACTGCAACCACATCTTCAACACGTATCCAAAGTCACTGCTCAGGTCAGTGTGTGTCATCAGCATGTATGACTGCGTCTTTGTTGTCAGCCACAAACTCTTTGAATCACTTTATCTTGCTCTTTCAGCTTGCCACGTTCAAACACAATCCCCATCCATCTTCCGAAAACATCACAGGAACTGTGTGCAGTATTTTACTCAGCGACGGAAACAAAAGTATTTCCTTGATGGGTCTGAAAGAGAGGATTGAGGTACAGCTGACATGAGAAGTACAACTGCAATTTCGCCGGATGACACATATTAGACACCACTACAGCAAATATGATCAACACACCAGTTAATATAACAATGTTCCCCAATCACTGCTGCTTTAAAAGTGATGCGCATGAAATCGGCCAACTCTCAGAAACAACAACAGCGATTGTAAAAACTCTAGCTTCTTAATACTTAGGCAAAAACATGGCAAATAGTAAGACATGCCACATTTGTTAGAACACTTCATACATAACGTTTGATGTGCTGATGTCTTACCTCATTGAAACATAGAGGCGGAGCAGCAGTGAAAAAAATATAACATTAAGTCACTTTCCTCAAACCATCATTCAGATTCTACAAGCAATTTTCTTACTCAATTACTTTCAGTTGCTGGACAAACATATGATTAAGTCTTGTACTTTCAGTCAATGCCATGAAGAATAATGATGATAATACATTGTTATTCATGCCTCAATGCTCAATTTCTCATATTATAGCCATGTTAGTATTACATAGCAAACAAAACAGATTTCTCAGAATTTCTCTGGAAAATATTTCCCTTAACATCACTAACTTGCTTTACCAATCAAATCCATGTTTAATGTTTACCTTCAAGTCATGACTCTTCACTTTCTGCAGATCTTCTTGCCTCGAGCAAATGCTTCAGATTCAGTGGACAATAACACTGTTGTTCTGAAGGAAAACACCAAATCTGTAACGGTGATGAATGTCACAGATGCCAATACAACCATCTTCTTCAGAGTCCAGCCCAGCATCAACGTGTCACTTCATCTCAACCTGACCTATGGGACACCAGATGCACCCAAATTTTCTGTAAACACCACAATCCTGACCGTTGCAGGTAGTTGTTGCCTCCATGTTATTGATTCACAGCAGTGTAAACTAAAACCTGAGTTCTGTCTCTTTTAAATTTGAAGCTGCAATATTTAATATGATTAAATTGCAGTACAGATACAGAATTTAAAAGTAACAAATCATTCAACAGCTTCAACAAACAGCAATTTTACAATATACTCTCCACCTTCTGTGTGTTCTGTTCATTTCTGTGTTACTCTGTTTTCTGTTTTCTGTTTTATTCACTGAGTCGACTTTTGTATTTGCATTTATCCGAAGCTGCTGGTGTATAAATAGTCACAATTCAACTGAACCTGCTTCACTCCTTTTTAAGGACGTCTGCTTGTGGACACCATAGTTACAATCAAATTCTAGTTTTAAGTAACTGGCACAACAGTGAAAGTATTGAAAATAATATAGAAACGTTGTAGTGTTATGGTCAATTAAAAAACTGTTGTTACTGACAATTATTCGAACAAAAACAAGCTACAAGTTACAGAGTCATCTGTTATCAGGATAAATGTAATCATACTCCTGACCTGCTCCTATAATATGCATTGTTCTGAATCTGTCCGAGCCAGAGCAAATGAATTATTCAATATCATAGCATTGTTAGTATTATATTATCATTGTGTATTCAGGCAGATACAAAATCACAAAAATCCATCCCAAAGCAACAAAATTTAGGATGTTGGTTGATGAAATGACAAACACAGCAATAGCTGCAGCTCTCGGAAGTTATTAAATGCTCAAACCTGTGAGAGGAACACTGAGGGGAGACTTCACACAACAGTGACTCAACACCCAAATTGGTTGTTTTCCATTTTACATATTGTGTCTTTGATACCTATCAGCCACATGAGTAGAGAATACTGATCCCTTGAATAACTGGTAACACCAAATAGAGTTCATCAGCTTGTTCTTTGATTGTGAATTAATGTATTATGTGAATTCTTGCTTCAGACGGCTACCGCTGGATGATAACTCCAGAGATGTTACGTTACACTCCTGGGATCTGGCACGTCGATGCCAAACTCAACGGTTCCCAATGGGAACCGGGTTTGACTCTGAAGACAATGTCTTTCATGACAAAGTGTCTGTACTGGAACACAGGGAGGAAGGTGTGGAGTGTTGACGGATGCATGGTAGGAATATACTCCAATGCAATTTAATCTTCCTGCAGCTGTAGTGTCATACGTGTGCTCCTGTGATCTTAGGTGGGGGAGAAAAGCACTCCACAGTTAACACAGTGTCTGTGTAACCACCTCACTCTCTTCGGGAGCTCCTTCTTTGTGATGCCAAACGAAGTTGACATATCTCGCACGGCCGAGCTGTTTGCGACGGTGAATGAAAACTACGTGGTTCTGGCCCTGCTGTGTGCTTTCTTTGGTCTCTACCTGATCACGCTGATATGGGCCTGCTATGCTGACCGCAGGGCGCGTTTTAAGGTCAGTGGCCGGTTTCCACAAAGCACAAGTGAGCCTGTTTTCTTTTGTAATCCCAATTAATAGGATGTTTATGTTGTCCTGACAGAGGAAGATGACCCTCGTGGAGGACAGTCATCCTGGTGCTCAATACAACTATATGATCAGTGCCCAAACAGGCAATCGAAAGAATGCTGGGACTTCTGCCAATGTAAGTCTTCTCTGAAAGTCTGAAGGGCCTTCAGAGAGGCATCTTGCCAACATGTGACTCTGCGTGGGGGTTTCATCTCAATAGATAAGGATTGAAGGAGGACAAAAGAAAGATGAATAGAGAAGGAATAGATGAGGCAGTGTTGTCATGGCAATGCATGTTAGGTTTAGCTCAATATGCCAGACACTGATGTAGATGGAAGAGAAGCACATATTTAATTCCAATAATTAATCCAAAAAAAACACCAAAAAACACAAGATGACACAAATCTAGAAACACAGACTGAGTCACTGGAATAGAATACACACAGAAACACAGACGAAATGGCAAACAAGACACACAAGAAAAGTCCAATACATACCAAAGCCACCAGGTGAGGACGATCCCTCTCTCAGGCACAGGAGAAAGAACTCTGGACAAAAAGTACAGAAGAAACTAAACATGAACCATGACAGGAGAGAGACAGTGATAAATAGATTGCCCTTTTAATCAAATTTCCTGTAGGTGTCACTGTTTTTGTGTTGTCCCTGTGATGAACTGGTGAACTTTCCAGTATGGTTTACTTTGAAAAAGTAGTATACAATGATACCAAGATTATGTATTCGGTAACAAACGAGAAAACCTTCTATGCTCTGTCAGGATCCCTCGTGTGAAAATGCAGCATTTATGGATGTGCTCTTTTCATCCTGCAGGTCACGGTCATGTTGATTGGCTCAGAGGGGGAGAGCCGCATATCCAACCTCACGGATCCCGACAAACCCTTGTTCGAGAGAGGATCTGTTGATATGTTTGTGCTTTCCTCACCCTTCCCACTGGGCGATATTCAAAGCCTCAGGCTGCAGCATGACAACTCTGGAGGAAACCCATCATGGTGCGAGAAGCTGAGAATCTCTTACAATTAATCTACTTTTACCTCTCATATGAACACAAACAACGGTTTTAGATAGCTGCACATTGTAAGCCTTTTGAAGAAGGTGCCTTGCCAGTTTAGGGTACCATCAAGTTATTCTAACATAGTTCAAAAGGTGTTTCTGAATGGATTGATTTAACTTGACTCTAGTGTAACTTGTTTCCTTGTGCACAGTGACCCTTAAATTCAGGCTTGCCCTATCACTTCAAACAACCTTATTACATCATGTTGTTAAATGTCATGGACCATCTTTGTTTATATATTTCAGTGCAATATAGGCTGACTCAGTTGGATAACTATGTAGGAGCTTGACAATAATTAAAAGCCTGCCATGTTATACCAGAATCTGCAGAGTGCATATAGACACATAACATGTGCAGGCACATGTGAGAAAGAATGCTTCAGGTATGTGATACTGTATCCCACGGTGCTGGAGCCGATCCCAGCCGACAACAGGCGAGGGCAGGTACACCTCATCGAATCAACTGTTAAATCAGTCAATTTTATGTATTTTTCATGTGTCTCACTGATAAATTGTTAAAGGTATATCAACAAGGTGATCATCCAAGACCTCCAAACACGATTCGTATGGCACTTCCTCTGTGAATGTTGGCTGAGCGCTGACCGAGGAGATGGCATAACCAAGAAAACCTTCAACGCAGCGAAGAGCAATGAGATCGCCAGCTTTAGGTCAGAGTCAAGCTCTTTTGCACTTTCAAAATGAATCATTCAGCTCATGAGGGAATTTGTGGCAAATGATTAGCAATCTTGTGCATTTCTGTCTCTCCCTGTCAGAAACATTTTCCAGAGCAGAACATCAACCGGCTTCAGGGATGAACACAT
Organism: Blennius ocellaris; assembly: GCF_963422515.1. NCBI lineage: Eukaryota > Metazoa > Chordata > Actinopteri > Blenniiformes > Blenniidae > Blennius > Blennius ocellaris. The sequence goes on along the minus strand of NC_137650.1, from coordinate 26,290,956 downwards.
CTGGGTGTCCATAGTGGATCCGCCATCACGTAGTCCATTCACACGTGCCCAAAGGGTTTCATGCTGCATGAGCTTGCTGCTTTGCACCATGGCAATCAACATCGCCTTCTGGAACCATCCTGTGGACAAGAACCCAGTCGTGATCTTCTCAATAGGTGACTAAACAGGAAGACTGACGCTCACACACTCACATATATTGGTTACAGAAAGGCCAGTGAGGCCTGAGTGCAAACCACAACACCAACGTGCGGCTCTGGACTTTATTCATATAGTGTATTTCTCACTGCTTCAGTAGACTCAGCTGTGTTCTGTCACATTCACACATTCAAACACACACACACCAATTGTTACAGCTTTCATGCACACGTTGAAATTCTCTGCCTTCTCCAAGGACATTTCAACACACAGAATCGTGGGAAGCTTGAATCAACAGCAAATATTAGAATTGGTTTGATACTTTTTACTAACTGACATCTTTCTAATAGGTATTAACGTATCAATATTGAGAGAAAGACACAGGTAACTTTGTATTGATACGTATAATGTCTAGTACACAAGCTCTCTTGAAACATAGGTCGACAGTTTAATGAGAAGGTCATCCCAATGATTATAATTTCCAACAAATATCAATAAATTGTACTTTGCTTTTGAAAAGGAACCGGCCTTTGAATTCTTCATGGTTGCAAAAGGTTTTTAAGAATACAAAAGTGGAAAACACACCGATCACACCTTTTGCATGGGGTGTCCGAAAGGCAGAACTGACCTCAACAACCAGATGATGTATTTCAGACGCTACAGTTAAACTTCTTTTCCCTTAAATCTGTCCAGGTTCAATGGTTTTCACATGGCAGGCGTTCATGGTGGGGCTGCAGAGTGGTCTGCTCATGTTTCCTATCAACATCCTCATCATCACCATCTTCCGAAGCATCCGGCCACGCATGATCTCAAAGCCTAAAAACGAAGAGGCAGATTTAGGACAACCTGCAGTTACTGTACCGACTGTTCTGAGGGTGTGTTTTCACTATCAAATCTCTGTGAGAGAAAGAGTTTGTTCAGAACCTTTGTGGGTGTTATTTGGAGCGTTTTCCTCCAGTCATCTTTGGAGTGCATCTCCCATATAGATCATAACTCAGTCCGTTTGAGTTTCTTGTGACCCTATTTTATGTTTTTATAACATCAACTTTTCTTTGGCTCTGTAGCTTGTCAAAAATGACACGTCTGCCTTGTGGTTGTTCGCTTCTAGGACACAGATGAGTTTATTTCTTTGATGAGCAAAAGTCCGAAGAACAAGGCATTGGAGATGAACAGTCTGGAGTCCACCGCTGACCTTCTCGCTTGCTTGGACAAAGTGAATATATATGTTCAAGCTATGCAGGGTAGGTTTACTTTTTCTACAATACTGTTTCTCAACTAATTCCTGTACTTCGAAATCAGAGTTTGCTTATGCAGATGTGAGGTATTGTATCATTCAAAGTGGTGCACATAATCTTTTGAAGAAAAACAAATATTTTGAGTGCTGAGAACATCATGATGGAAATATTATTGGGAAGAAAATATACACATGTGATCACATAGAATAACCAAAATCTACACACTAACATCTCCAACATTAGGAACGAGATTACCATCCACACACATTCAAAAATAGTGCATCCAATAAGCATGTCAGTGTGGAGAGAACAAGCAAATGTACAGGGAGAACCTACAAACTCCACACAGAACCCGATCTCAAACCAGGGATATTCTTACTGTGGGATGAAAGTGCTAACCACTACGCAGCCATGTGTTTTGTTGTTGCGGCGATAAAGGTTTTCCTGTCAGCTAAAAAAGACTCAACACTGCAAGCTGCACAAATAAGTTTCTTTGTGCTGCACAGAGACACAATTTGTTTGAACTCTTGTGGCGTTACAGGAGAAACTGAGAGCGACCCCCACCTGGTGCACAGCTCCAGGTTTCTCCTGGCTGGACTCTGCCACCTCCTCATGTCTTTGGAGAAACTGGACGTCAAACACTTCGCAAGCGAAGAGGAGCATCAGAAGATCTTCAGCCTGGCCAACCTGCTGGTGCGCAAGTCTGAGATGGTCTTCAGCAGCCACTTGACCACCTGGTCAGCACTCCAGCTCACACGACAACCCCCAAAATATCCGATCAGAACACAATTGCCTTTCAAACACTGTGTGGTCTCGCTGCTCTTGCTTCAGCCCACCTCCGGTGAAGAGGAAGAAGAGGCCGGCGAGCGGCTGGCTGCCCTGGTGGTGTGTGTTCCTGGGCTGGTTCCTGCTGCTGTCCATCAGTGGAGTGTCGACTTTCTTCACTCTGCTGTATGGGTTTCAATATGGCAGAGAGAAATCCATCAAGTGGGTCATGTCTCTGGGCCTCTCGCTCTTTGAGAGCATCTTTATACTGCAGCCTCTTAAGGTGGGTCAAGGTGGAACTAATACTTTGATTGGTGCTGCATCACATTAAGTCTTGATCTCCGTGATGGGAAACATCTGCTCCTGTATAAGGGAGTAGTCAAATAGACACATGTTGAATTGTGTTAAAAAAAAAAATTTAATGTTCTGTTTAGAAATCTCTCAATAATTATCTATATTCAGTTATCAGTAATTTACTGTGACTTGTTTTGCCTCGCAGGTGATTGGTGTTGCAGTGTTTTTTGCTCTGCTGCTGAAACCAGTTGCTGTGGAGGAGACTGAAGAAGCCGAAGAAGTGCTTCGCAGTAAGAAAACATTACAAAGCCCTTCAGTGACCCTAATACAAGAGCTTCAACTTCTACTTTTGACATTGCCTTGCAATGCACTGTTAAAGGATCCACTGAAAATATTAATATGCACTATTATCTATTCAATAATACTTTGGAATTTGGAATAATTGGATGGAATCAACTCTGAATTATTAGAAATGACTGTCTGCAGATAAATAGATGTCCTGTAACATGTGGATCCATCTAAATGATTCTACTTGTTTCTGTTGAATCAAAGACATAAAAAAGAAAAAATTTAATGTAAGTTTTGCAAATTTACCATGGAAAACTTTGCACAACCAAAACAAAAAAAAATGTAAATGCTTAATTATGAGATATGAGATAAGAATTGCCTGTTGTCCACTGATACACTCAAATTTCCTTTTAAAGCAAAAGAAAAAAATTGATTTTATGGAAGATTGAGGTTCACATAAAAGCAAGTTCATGAAAAAGTTATTTAGTTCTTCTTTGTCGAGTCATGCACTCCTCCTCCGGTAAGAAGTGAAGTATTGTGCGGCTGACATGTTTTCTCCATTCGCCAGAGCAACAGGAGAAGTGTATCCAGTATGCTGGCAGGAAACTGTGACGACGCAGCGTTCACCAACACATGCGGTTTTCTCTGAAGGACAGAGCTGAAGCCCACGACACCCTCAGTCCTCAAACACTCGGTTGAACTCCATGCGAGTTTTAACAGCTTGGGTAGTTTGAATGAGTACAAACTGCCATACATCTGTAGTTTTTAAAATGTAAGAGGAGCCCCCTCAAAGAGCGTTTTCCTTCTTCCTCATCATCTTTCTCATTATTTGTTCTAATGATTTAGAGAAAACATGCTGTGAATGTCAATCCCCTGACTACTAGATTTTTCCTGCTGCTCCCAGTAAAGATCCCCCCCCACACACACACACACACTGAAAATCACGAGCTTTAAAGATTTTAAAAAAAATTTTTAAGTCAGCGTAAACTCAATGTTATTAACACTTTTTACCAGAATAATCTAATTATACTACATAAATATACATATAAGACGTTTCTTTCTGTTAAAGAGAGATTACTCATTCAATGTAGAAGTGTAGATTTAAGAGGGATTGGTGCGTTTACATCTTTTAAAGTGTACGATTATAATAGACTTAATGATTTAGTTCAAGTGAATGGAAGTAGAACATTCAAATAATTATTTTTTTATATTTACTCAACCTGTTAAATAATTTACTTTGTGTTTAAGTTTTACTTTATGTATGTTATTCCGTCTCATCAAACAAGAAACCCTGAGTTCTACTTTGTTCTTTATTTTAGCATCGAAACAAAGTGGTCTCCAAGCATTTATGTTAACAGACAATAATTTGCAGTCAGATACTTTAGAGATATTGATATGACCATTATTCCAAAGCGCCTAAAAGCCACAGCATGTTGCTGTCAGCACAACTATCCATCACAGCCAGCCATTAATTACCCGAACACAGACTTTTCCTTGTAGAGAAAAATGAAGAAGCCTTTATGTAATTGCATATACTGGAGCTAATGGTTAATTGAGCACTTCCATCACTGTAATATGTGCTGAGAGTGCATGTCATGTCTTTTTATCGTTCATGTCTGCTTCTATGAGATTTGTCCCCCTCCCCCCCTGAAAGATTTATGAAACCGAACTAAGTACATTCAATTTGGTGTGTGCGGTTTGCAACTACAAACAGCTTTGCAGATATTTTAATATTGTGAGTTCAGCCATCTGTAAGTTTATTTAATCCACAATGGCTCATTTAATATCGGGTTTTATGTATTTTTGCTGTATGTATGCTATCTGTGAGTTTGAATAAAGCCATCGCTGTTAACAACCTGCAGAAGTTTCATGACTTCCTGATAGTACTGATATTAAAAATGCTCACTAAAGTACAGGACGCCAAATGAGGTGAGTAATAATGCTGTGGGTTTATAAAACATTGTATTTTACTACATTTAAATGTGGTTATTTTTTTCTCAATCCACTGATCAGTTAACTTGTTTTAAATGTTATAATGGAAATATCATCCATCAGTAGTCTAAACCATTCTATCATGCCAAGGTCCAAAGGCGACTGGAACAGATCCCAGCTCACTGAGGCCAAAGGGAAGGTCAGCAACCCTGGTGAAGTCTCCAGTCCATCACAGGACAAACACAGACAGACACACACACATGGGTCATAGCTGTCATTTAGAGTAAACTATTAACCGCATACGGATATCTTTGAGGTGTTCAAAATTGCAAATGTTCAGAAAGTTTGTTGCACAGGTGAGGAGCGCAGAAACTAAATGCTGCTTCACCTTGTTTGCGTCTGACTCTTGGAACACCGGTTAAACCTCCTCCTGAGGACCTCGGAGGTCTGGATGTTTCATAATCTACAAATAAATCTGAGATGTTTTGAGGCCCGAGAACATTTAAAGCCTTGTAGACCACAAATAAGGTTTTGACACACAGGCAGCCAGTACAGGGATTGGAGCGCGGGTGTATAACCACATGTGATTGTTTGCTCTGAGAAGGTCAAGTGATATCTCCAGGATGTACAATGTCCTCACTCATTGTCTGCAGGGAATGGCTCCAGCACCTTGCGACAAGCTTGAATGAAGCTGCACAGAAGATGACGTCTCACGTGTACTGACCACACAGTCTCTAGTGTCAGAGGAGACACAAAACTACCTTTAAGCTTCGTTGTAAACAGCCAAAAACACAACAAGCTGATGAACTACAATTATAATAAAGCTGTTTGATCATGTACTCAATTGCAATGTTAAAGTCAATAATACTTTACAATAATGGATCCACAACACGTGACTGCCTCTGTGGGTTTTCATTGTCAGTCACTTTCAGGTACAAAAACCTTATTTCTTCCTGGTCTTCCAATGGTGTATTGAACATGAGATCAACTTAAATATACTGATGATTTTCAGCTTTTATTTGTGCAAAAATGAATGCACTTACTGCACACCACTTTTGGCATAAATGGCTAGTTTTACTCTCCCCCCTTGCTTTGAGAATTCAGTCACTTAGAAAATGTGTCTTTCAGCAAGCAGCAGACAAAACTACTCCTGCAGACTGTTTAAAATTACATTACTTCTAAAGTTTGACTTTTCAGTTTTAAAATGTCTTAAAGGTTTAACGCTGTCGTATCAGACATTTCCTGCAGTTGGCTTGCAGTTTGAACACCTCTGATTTGATGGAGGAAAAAAGACTGGATGCTGAATAATGGCTATAGCACCCTTTAAAGAGGAAGTTTGCAGCCAAGACTACTTCAGAGTTTGTTTTTCTTACATATAGGATGGATTATTACAGGTTGTTTTTTTTTAAACATTAAAGAAAAGAAATTAGAAATTATGACTGATCCAAAATAAATCCCCACAAAGAAAGTTTCCAGTCTCCAGAAAGAGAGCATATTACAGGATTTTAGTGTTTTCATTGGTTATCTGACATCATCAGGAATGATTTAAACAATTGTATTAGTTTAAAAATCTCTCTATTGGCTTGTTCCTACATATTTGTCCAATTTACATTTATCAGCAATCACTCCATCATATAAAATGTTTCTCTTCTCTGATCAGAAAAACACAAAAACATGACAATAATTTTATAAAATGACTTAAGTTAGTCTCTTGTAGATCGCTGCTTTCCCTGCACACTGGGGACATCTACTGGACACTACATGACATTACAGTATAGAAAAGTACTTTGTTGCGAACAATTTAACAGTATCTCAGTTTTTAAATAGTCCTTTATTAAACTCTTTGTTTTAGTATACACCAGAAGAAAAGAAAAGCTTTGCAAGAAGACACCATTCTGTGTCCAAATATTTCACATGAACTAGTCACAGACAGAGAAGACAGTGAGCAGATCACAGTTTGTGTAGTGTTTAAATTATCTCACTCAGTCCAACACATGGAAAACTTACTAATGTCTGCGTCACCCAGGTGGAAAACTTCTCAATGCACCTCCAGGGCCAGTTTGTTATTCGAGCAGAGCTGGGTGTGGTCAGGTTACGCACATCATGTCCACATGAAAACAAAAACTTTCTCACTCCCTTTTCCACCACAGCAAACATTCCTTTCACCTGCCAGTGCAGACTTCATTTCATCCAAAACACAAGAAATATTCGAAAAGATAGTCTGAAACAATGAAAGCAATTTAGTGCGAACTGTAATTCAATCATTTGAGACTCCATACATGTTAACATGTTTCCAGTCTTGATGGACAACAAAAACTAAATCCTGGTACAGACTGGGAAGGCCTCTGATGAGAGATGATGGCTAAGGCAAACGCAGTGGTGCACATACAGTTTAAGTCCCATGCACATGAATCAAAGACACAAAAATACGTGCTCCGGGGTTAAAATTTACATGAAATCAAATTAGGCTGTCATGTGACGTCTTTTGTCGCAGAGGATTTTCCTTGTAAATGAAGTACTTAAGAATTACAAAAGTGCAGATGCTTGGGAAAACATTCAAAAGAGTGGAACAAAAACTACTCGGAGAAACTGTATTGAAAACAGATTTGTCAAATACTGAACACCTTCCTGCTACCAGTTTTATTTCGCTGTATACTTAAATCATTCCTGTAGATAACTATCTAGATTATCCTAAATGTATTATATTACACATATCCGTACATTTTCTTTGCCACTTTTCATCTGTGTCCCATCACCACTGTGAGATGAAGCTATAATATACACGCTTAATCTGATGTGATTATAACTGAAAGTTTGAGAAAGTCAGTAAATAAAATTAAGTTTGAAAGTGTTGTTTTCCAGTGACAAATTCCTGCCAACACACTGAAAATATGGCTTCTGGCTGTCTCCATTATCTTTATGAAAATTAGTGCTGCGTGTTGGAGCCTCGCCTCCGAAACAGTTTTGGTGACTTCATTGTGTGTGAATGCCCGTTTCCCGCTTCCCCCACTGATGTGGAACGGCCTGTCGGGCTTGTTTGACGAGTCTGACGTGGGACTGGGCGACACAGTGGCAGAGATCACAGCGTGTGCAAAGAAAAATCAAGGCAGGTCCAGTAAATATTAGTCAGATCCACAACCCCAGGAGACATAACGACAAAAATCTACATGGTGACATGGTTCAATCACACAGACAAATGGGGGGTGTGTGTAAAAGTCAGTGTGTCCTCAAACGATAAGGAGTGAACAAGGCGCAACACTGTGGTTGTATGTAGAAATGTATATGTGTCAGAGAGAAAGAAATTAAAACATGCGACAATCTCTGGAATCGCAGAAAGAAAGGATATTTCTTAGATCGGTTAATGAGCGTCCACACCCTCAGGAAGTAGGACGTGTTTCTATAAATGAGGTAAGATACATGTTCGCATATTTTCTATGTAAAGTTGCGTCACTGCAAAAGGGGGGAGGAGAGAGAGGGGTTTGGACCGGGGGCGTCTCGATTAACTCTTCTTCTTCAGCTCCTCAAACCGCCGCGTCAAATCATCAAAGTCGATGTCATCCGAAGTGGTGGTGTTTCCGCCAAAGGAGGAGGTGGGGAGTGTGTCAGGAACGGAAGGGAGTTCTGGGAGAGCGTTGGTGTCAAACATGCGAGACGAAGGGCCTGGACCTGTGGAGTTATAGACGTGCATAATTTATGCTGATTTTGGTTTATATGCTGCTAAAAATAACAACGGTGCCTTTATATGGAAGAGCAGATGAATGACTGCTATAGCTTTTCAAGGACATATCTATTATTAATTATATTATAAATCCTGTTAAATGTAACTTTGTCATAAAACAATAGGTAAATATAACTTTTCTTAATATGAGCACATGGTGGTTTAGTGGTGTTATCATTTTTTTTTTTGTTAATGGACTTTCCTAATTTTAATGTTTTAATTTACAGTGCATATTTTCATGAGAATTTAAAACATTGAACTTATTTAGCTTAATTATGACCTGGAAGGTCACATGTAACCAATCTATTATTTAATAAGGTATATAATATGAAGGCATTCATACACTAACGTATTCAAACAACAGATTGTTAGATCCAGTGTTTCACCAGGATTTCTTGATGATACTGTTTCATGGGCAGTGACTGTTGGCAGAACTCACCTGTAACCTGGGAAGGAACAGTATTGTCAGAAAGGTCGTCAATCTGAAACAGACAAAATATGTCTCAGAAATGTTATTATGATTTGATAGGACATGATGTGTGTGTTAGTATGTTTTAACAATAAAGAAGCAAATAGCAAAGAAAGTGGAAATCCTCAGTGACTCTTAAGAGAAACCATCACCGTGTGTTAGGAACTAACTGGTCCGAGCTGTTTCTGCCATACGAGCACGGTTATTTCCTGCGTTCTGTCCTGTGCCGAGCGACTAAGAAACTACTACTAATGGTTAGTATGTCAAAGCTGCACCACCTCATGCTACCTGTACCCATGCGAGTGAAGCAGAATCTGAGCTTACGCTGAAACATTCTATCAAAGTGTCAAGAGGACGGACAACACTGCATATGTCGAATAAACATCTCTTCCCTGAGTGGTGCCCTGCCCTGTCCGTCTGTCCATCTTTGGGAACAGGAAGGGGGCATGATGGGAGGGGGGTCAGTCACTTACAGACTCGTATGTGGGGGGAGAAGTAGGCAGCTGAGGGGGCTGCCCTCCTCCCATGGGGGGCTGGAAGTTGTCGTAGGTTCCAATGGGAGCACTGAAGGGTTCCTGGAGGAAAACGGAGACAGTCAACGATTATAGACTTCCTTCGAGACATCATTCGCTTCAAACCAAGTAGGAATGACAAAGACAATTTCAATCCAAACTTCAAGTGGAATTTTTTGGATTGTTTCTCTGTGATACCGTCACATCATCAAATTAATAATAAATAAATAGAATGAGTTACACGCATCATACATCTGCATCCCAAGACAAGATTGAAGTTGAAAAAATGCTAATGTTTTTCATTTGGATTAATAAAACTCCTTGATGAATAATCAAAAAGCTACCGAGGAGAATGTGTTGAAATGGTTTTGTAATAAAACGTCACTGGATTTAAAATCTTTGATACATGTTTCGTAGACATCCAGAACAATAAATAGTGTGGCTGAACATTTTTTTAATCCAACTTCCCAATGTTTACTGTGAACATTCAAACCTCATAACAGAATTATTAAGAACGCTACAAACCCCTTTAACTGAATGCATGTAGACTATAGATTTCACAAAACTGTAGTGAGCAGGCGCTTTCGCCCCTTTTTCCACAAAATAACTTTCAATATTTTGAAACTGTTGGAATTTTGACTGAGCATGTTAAGGGAGTGATTTGTAATCTGTGACTGGACATTGTACAACAGAAGTCCCATGGCTACTGTAAAGACTGGTAAATCTCTAAAGCGCTATTTACATTTTTTTAAGACATCATAAAAGGTTTTTTAAAAACAAATCTCTTACAGCTCCTTTAGGAGGTGGGTAGTTGAAGGGTGTTGGCATATGCATGGGCATAGGCATAGGCATGGGCATGGGCATAGGCATGCCGGCAGCAGGAGCAGTGAAACCTCCTCCACCTCCTCCACCACCTCCTCCTCCTCCTCCATTCTTCCTGTCGTTGTTCACGTCGATCAGGTCTGCCTCTTCTCCGACACACACCTCAGGCTGTGAAAAACCAGTGGTGGGATAGTGAGTAATAAAATACACTGGAGTCCATGAATTGATCCTTCCTGCTGGCGGATTCTTGAATGCTTACCCGCACCATGGCGTCAGGTTCATATGGGACATTATAGTTCTTGGCGATCTCGATCAGGTAGCGCTCCACCAGAATCTTAGGAGGAGCCTCCACACTCAGTTTGTGCATCAGCTATAAACAAGGATATGCAATAATGGATCACTAAATTCATTAAGAGGGTTACTGGAACGATTTAGAGAAAAGTTCCCACCCTGTCATTGACGGTGCCGATCTGGTTTGTCCGACACAGCTTGCCGTACTCCTTGCTGTATTTTGCACAGAGCTGATCACACACCTGAAAAAAAACATTTGAACACAAACCTATCAAGAATAGACTTAACAGAACAACTGCATAGAAATAATTCCACACTGGTGTTCAATCAAGAAAATGACTTACAATTTTGAGTTCGTTCACCTCCGACTGGAGACGAGGCGTTGCCCAAATGAGCGTGGACACAGCCTCTTGTAGGCCTGGATCTAGTTCCCTAGTTAGTGTAACAGAAACTATGTTTTTTCAAACAGCCCAAATATTCAGACACATATATCGTGCTAAAGTTCCAAACATAAGGCCAGTAAAAGTAACATCATGGGGCTTTCATTCCACAAAAGACAAGTTGATGGTTTTCTAAAGGTAATATGTGTCCCCACAGTCTGTATATGAGGTCCCAGAGATGAAGAATATCTGTCATCTCCCTCACTTGCTCCACCTTTCAGTAAAGTTGTGCTCATACAGGCAATTCAAAGATGTTCCCTTCATGACGTCAACTGGGGAAATACCGACGAATACCGAGATAAGATCTGCCCTCTAAAATTATCACAGGTGCCAGGTATTTTTGTTGTTTTTTTTTTTACCTCACAAATGCTACTGGTAAACAGACACGGCTTATTGGCATTTAAAGTTACAGACACAGAAACAGCGTGTTCTCAGTAGAGCTCACTGGAAGGACTTTTAGACAGGGCTGAAATTCACGACAAAGGGTGGATTTAGGGAAATGCACTTGAATACCATATTGTTGGACGTCTGACACTTATGTGAAATTGTTGAAAAACTGGATAATGTGGGACCCTTAAATCAATTGTTAAATGTACCGAATGCCAAGGAGGCGCTGTATACATGAGATGAAGTTAAGGCATAAATAACAGTCATATGATTATTATAGAATACCAAAAGTCCTAAAACCTATGTTAACAGTACTCACTTCATAGATTGAATGAGGCCAAAGCGAGCCAGCAGCAGATCACAGTAAAGTTCCAGGATCTCCATGGCCTCCACCAGATAGTCCTCTCTGATGATGTGCTCCACACGGATGCGTGCACGCTCATCTTTCCCCGATGACAAGTAATCGGCAATCTCCTTCCTTGCCTTCTGAGCAAGTTCAGCTACATTTTAAATTAGTTAATGGGGGCAGGTCAAAAGAGGACTGTAATTAGTGGGACGAATGGAAACAATTCACAAACAGGCACTCTGTATTCAGCTCCAGGACTTACTTTTCTTTTTCTCCAGAAGTTTGAGCCGGTTGATGACCAACCGTAGGTTGACTCTCAGCCTCTCTGGTTTGAATCCCATCATGATAACAGACCTTCTGTAAAGAGGAGAGCATGAGAGTTGAGGGGCAGGACACCTACAGCCACAGCAAAGCTACAGAGGCCATCTACCCTCACCCCCACCTCTGAGTCACATCGTCATGTGAGCAAGACCAGCCCACAGGAAGGACTCAGTGACTCAACAGATTTACTTCACAGAAACACAACATAAACAAAACAAACAGTAAACACTAAATCAACCAGTTAAGGAATCTGTCGTAGAATCAGATGACGAAAACAGTTAGCTTCTTTAGCCATGGACAGCTGAGAAGGGCCGGCCGTGATACTTTGGACAAAGCCGTCCCGATATTCAAATGTCCAGATTATCTATAGTTATTTCACGGTGACTTTATCGTTCTACACGACTACAAAACCAAAAGATGTGTGTAAATCAACAGAAGTGTTCGCTAACATTCGCTTTGTTAGCACGCGCCTGAGCTAGTGGCGTTAGCGCGACAAAAAAAAAAAAACTTATTCAAAACAAGTGATCAAATAGAAATGGTCGTCATAACCGCAATCATTTTAAACGCATCGACATAGGAAAGGGTCACCGAGACTTACCGATAAGACGTGAGACGGCGGTACACTTCAACTTATTTGGGTTTCTGTCTGTTGTTCCGTCGCCTGGTTTACTTCCGCAATGAGCGTCAGTGACGTCATGGGAATTTTACCCCGAAGGGGGTGTGGCCAGACAGGTGCGCCCACAGCACACAGGAGCGCACATAAACTAATTTTAAAACTATTGTATCTTCTTTAAGGACATCTGAGCAATACTAACTTAGTGGAAGCTACTGTGAATTTAGACATTCAAAAATCGTAACCGCCACTTCTGCGTCATGCTGTTTGTAATTTAGTTTTTCCTGTTACATAACACGACACAAACTTCCTGCAAACATGCAGACTGGAAGAAATAGTACAGGTTTTTATATAAAGGTTTTTAAAATGCTTTCATATTTATTACCTATATCTTCAACATAAGATTGAATTCTAGAATTAAAGTACCTGTTATATGACAATTATTACAGTTATAACTACTCATAAGAAAATAAACTATATAATCATTGATTCATTAAGCACCTTTTAGTCAACTCATGGTAGCAGGTGTGCTGGTGGAGCCAATCTAAGTTGAGAATTAGTAAATATAGCTTGCACCCTGGACAGGTTGTCAGTCCATCCATCCATTGATCTTCTTTACTACTTACCTATTCACTGAACAGGGTTGCAGGAAGCTGGAGCCAATCCCAAATGATATTTAGGTGAGAAAAAGCATTGACAAACCTGATAAAGAGGACATTGCAGTAGAATCTCAACATCCCCAACATGGAACTGATTTTATCTTAAAGGCATATACAACTACAAATCATCACCATGACAATGGACACCAAATCCAACAAAGAGAGACCAATAGTTTCCTTACTAGACATCAAATGTCATTTTTGGATAAGGAACTGCCCTTGATGAGGTTTGGCTCTGAAACTACAAGAAATCCACAATTCCACCAAAATGTACTATTTACAGTGAGACTATGTTGTTTCAACGGCGCAGCTTTCCTTTGATTCTGAAATGGATCTCGTCAGCATATGAAAGATTTGTCCCTCCCAACAAAAGTAAGTTGTTAAATCTCACATTACCAGGTGGAATGTTGACTACCTATGCACTACAATGTATACCTTTTACCGATTTGTGCATTCCACTAATCCTTTTAACGATACAGGATGGTAGAGAGTGGCTATCATTCCTGTTAATAGTCACCTGAAGTCTTACCTGGATAAAATGTGTCCAGAAACATCCTTCTACAAAGGTCAGCACCCTGTGAATCCCCAGAAACATTTCCCATCGAGTGGAAATTCACACAGTATGTTTAATGACAATGGAAACGCTTCACAAGGAATTTCGGATTTAATATATTTCTCGTAAAAAATATGTACAAAGAAAGTTGACTGTCCTCGGTGCAGCGTCACAGTTACAACTTGAGCTTGCTGCCTGAAACCTCTTTGCTTTTCTTCTTCTTTGACGGCTGAGCCTTTGCACTTTTGATCTGACTTTTGACCTGGTCCTGGAGCTGTGAGAAGAAGGCTTGAGAGGACCGCAGAGCCTTGTCTTTTCCCTCGTCCTGAAACCAAAACACTGTGTTAGCCGAGTCACCACAGAAACGTAGTGATGTATTGTTTGTCCTGGCAGTGAAAGGTGTGGCAGGGCTGCATAGTGGAGGCTGAGACAGGAGAAACCCTCGAGACTCCCAGCGATAGAAAACAGGTGGAACAGACTGAATACAGGCAGTATGTCTTCTGCTAAAGCCATGTTTAGGTAACAGAAACTTCATTTCACTGTAAAGTTTAAGGCAGTGGGCATCCAGACATCATTTGGAATCTTCGAAAAAGACGGCCGAAAAAATAGCGCACACCTTGCTGAAAGCTATCTAACTTCTGTGTACAGTAGAACCTCTTACTAGGGACCCAGTACGAGTGGATAAATAGTTGTGTGAGATTTTAACTGAGAGACAGTGAGATTTTTTTTTAACATTTCACTGTATTTTGCAGCAGAATGTTTCATTAAAATTGACTACGGTATGTTGAGACTGTTGTCATTTTTTGTACTAATTTTGTGATCTAACAAAATTCGTCCCATACACTGTGGCCACAACAAAGAAATACTTTCAAGTATAAATTCAAAGGTCGCATTATGTCACCAGTACAGCCCACTCAAGCTGAAACTGGACTGTATGTGGCTTCTGAAGTAGTGGAGAAGAAGAAAGTAGCGGGATTTCGTATTTATTTTGTATACCTCTTTGTATATATTATATTACATTCAGTGTAAGTGCCCAGTTTCTTTCTCTCATTTCCATACTGTCCACTTTAAATGTTCACTTGAGAACAGAGAGCAGGGTGAGACCAGTTCCCTCATACTGTCCTGACAAGTGCAAGTGCTGAAAGCACAAAGGTGTGAGCACAATAAAAGTAAAAAAAAAAAAAAGACACTCGCCTTGAGTATGGTGGCTTTGCCTCCTTTTGTGAGTTTCTTCAGGTTTTCTGTGATTTCGGCCTTTGATGGTTTTTTGTTGTCGCCAGTCGCAGTGGCCTCTTTCAGTTTCTGCCTCTTTTCCTTCTCCTTGATCTTCAGATGCTTCGTCTTCTTCTTGTTGCGTCTCTCGCGCTTTCTGTCCGTCGCCGTCTTCTCAGTATCGCCCACTATCTCTCCGGCTTTGTTCTTCTCCTTGAGACAGAGGATGGCACCATGAGACACACCGTCTCTATTGACATCGACATTAAATTGATATTTGTATACGACTTGCAAACCTTGATTTCCTCTGGTGCCAGCAGTGTCGCGTCACTAGTACTGACTGGAGCCACCTCCTCCATTGTGATGGTGGGCAAGTTCGACACCACTTTGACCTCAGGAACCGGCTGCAGAGCGAGAGCAGCATCAAAGCAGTGTTCAGTTATTCCAATGACCTTTCATATTAAACTACCATTGATCACAGTGTCATCATTCCATGAGGACCCCCCCCCCCCCCACACACACACACAGCATGCTTTATGTTAAAGTCTTCCCTTACACATATACATCAACAATCCCAGACTGCAACCTATAAGATGTCACTGACTTTTGTCTGAACTTGGAGAAAACTATCTAATCAGAGGCTTTCACTCTTTGTTAAGAGTGAATGACATCATTCAGCCACCCAAAGACTAAACTCACTGGTTTGGGTGTGAAGTGGAAGTTGGAAAGAGCATCCAACTTGAGGAAGAGTGTGTCCATGAGCTTTTGTATTTCAACATGGGCAGGATTTTCCTTTTCTTCAACCTTCTCCTGAAATGAGAAAGACAAGCAGATAGAAAACATGGACGCAGTGAAAGGTACACACTTTTATCATAGCAGTGATTAAAAACTGAATAAAAGTCAAACCTGAGACTGTTTGATGAATTCTTGCTCGTAGATTTCTGCGAGACTCTGCTTGCTCTTCTCATGGTCCAAAGTTAATCTCTTCTTGTACTCAAACACTTCTTCTTTAGGTTTCTCCTTACGGACCACGTCATCGAATGCCTTCAAGAAACAAGTGAAAAATAGTAGATTCAACGGAACTTCGTATTTCTTTAATCAATATGAAACGGAAGGTTTTGGGGGACAAACCTGGTCTTTAATTCTCTGTTTGATGATGTCTTCAAGCTGTAGTGTGGTTTCCTCTGTGACAGCCGGAGCTGATGAAACAAACACGAATTAGTTGGTCTGATTAAAAGTACCTTTACAAACACCACACATCAACAACTATGCTCGTTTGTTAAATCGGGGCTTCTTCTAAAATCAAAGCTGGTCGTTCAATCAACATGTCAAAGCGCCCTTGAGCAAGACATTGGGCTCCCTTGCATGGCAGTTGTCACTATTGGTGTACGAGCGAGTGCGTGATCAAAAGTGTAAATGCTTCGAGACTGCAAAAGTACTGAAAAATGTGAATATGCCCACACATGGATGCGGAGCACAACCTCGGAGGAGCCACTCACCAAACCTGGAGGTCTGATCAAAGTCCACATCCACCTCCAGCATGCTGTTCTCTGGACGAGTCTGTGCCGTCACCTCTCCAGACAGCTGCCAGGGCTTCTCTCCCAGAGCGGCTGCCTCCAGCTCCTGGATCTTCTCGGACATCTGCAGGTTAGAACGATATAGTAAACTATTAATGGAAATTAACACATGCAAGTTCAGTTTGAGTGTCACACCAGTGAATCTCTTTAATGCAGCAAACAAAACGTCGGTTTTTCTTTCTGACCGACACACTATAACCCCAGACTGGAGCAGCAGACAAAGCAGTTACTATTAACAGTCAGTAGCAAATACAAGTTTCTTTTTTGAAAGCACCAAATTTCTTGAATCATTTGTTTTTGTACAAGAGTGGACAGTAGAGATTAGAATTAAAAAAAGTTTAGTTTAGATTAGGCAGTTTCAATATATGGTCTCTCTGCGCCCTCCTGTGGGTGCACTGAAGTAGTAGTGACTTCAGAGTTTTGAGAACTGATCTGCAGTTAATCATCAACTGACCCTGTTGGCCATTTTTCGCTGATGTCGTTTCTCTACACCATTCGTTTCCTGCTTCACTTTCCTCGTAGGCATCCTCCTCAGAGTCAAGTTCAAATAAATTATTTTTTCCCCCACTGCTTCTCACGTAGGAACTGTTGGGTTTCTCTCAATTTCATTCAAAACAAGGAATCTTGCAGGGAATATGTGATAAATGAGGCTTAATCAAACAGACAAGCCTCATTTTATGACATGAGTTCACATTAGAAATGTCTGCCCCAACAAACTAAAAGAAATAGCGAATAGGGAACCTATTCACCTTCTCTTGCCGTTTCTCGAACGATGACTTCACTTCAGACTTTGCAGCACTCGAACTTTTTCCTCCAAAGATGTCCTCCAAGTCCTCCCCCTCACTGTCTTCATCCTCAGACAGATTGAAGGTCACCTTTTTATCAGATGTTTTCGACCGACTTGCAGCTTCATGGCTGAAAAAGACCAAAACAAAAAGGCACAAACATGTTGGAATTAAGCAAACGTGTCCTTCCCACACAAAGTGATACATTTCTTCATTCTGATTCACACTTACTCATCATCACCCTCCTCTTCACCATCATAATCCTCTTCTTCATCATCCATTTCTTCTTCACCGTCATCCTGGCCTCCATCCACGCTGTCATCATCTCCATCTGACTCTTCGTCTCTTTTTGCTGTTTCGCCGTCCACAGCATCAAAGAAGTCCTTGTACTTGAGATTCCTGGAGCTCCTGGCCTGTTAAAATAAACAACAGTCAACATACTTCTCATTTCTCCGTCCCTGCCCGGCCCAATAAAAGAGGCAGAATATGTAGAAAATTACATACTGCAGTTTTCTTTTGCTTTTTAGAAGACATTATCTGTTCTAGATCAAGATCTTCATCCTCATCAGAGGGCAGATCTTGAAAATAGTCAATACGATCTTGATCATCATCCTCCTTTCCCTCTTGCTTGTCCATGTCATCAAGAAACGTTTCCATCTCAGAGAGTTTGAAAAACTTGTCATCGACCTCAGAAGGAACCACTTTTGTTCGGGAGCCTTTTCTTTCCACCTCCTTCCGTTTCTCGAGAGCATTAACGTCAAAATCTATATCAGAGTCATCTTCTGAGTAATCCTCTGGTTCTGGAGTCGCCTTCTTCGACTGTCTGGGTGATTCCTCTTCTTCATCAACGTCATCGTCGTCTGTTGCTTCTTCCTCATCGTGACCTTCCTCCTCCTCTTCCATCTCCTCCTCCTCCTCTTCTTCAAGAACCGTTAACGTCTCGTCTGACTGGGCCTCATCGATGGCATCTTTAAAGTGTTTGAGCACAGCGTTGTTCTGCAGCTCCAACTCCTGCCAGATCTGCTCTTCATCGAAGCTCTCCACAACCAGCTGAGCCAGTGGGCTGCCTTTATAATGCGAGGGCTCCTGAGCTTTGTGGAGGTCATACAGGGTCTTGGTGAGCGACGTGAAATCTGCTGCCACTTCATCCTGAAGGCTGTAGTAATGAAAAATACAATGATATCTTATGTAGTATCAAAAAGACATTTTTAGATTTGTTATTCAAAGGCACAAGTTAATCTATTCAACAAAGGTTGAATGGGTGCAGTGTAGTTTAAAGTGGAGATTATTTTCACAATACTGGCTTGAAAGTTAGTCGAGGCTTTAGTTCATAAATACAATGAACTTTTATAGCAATTGAATGGAAGCATGATGATGCATGCAATGTAATTTTTTTTCAATGGCTTCCCATCAGAATCATACCAATGTTCTTTTTGGATGGTAATTCTGGGTGTTTGATGCGTGTGATCAGGATGTAT
This sequence comes from Blennius ocellaris, assembly GCF_963422515.1. NCBI lineage: Eukaryota > Metazoa > Chordata > Actinopteri > Blenniiformes > Blenniidae > Blennius > Blennius ocellaris. The sequence continues at coordinate 26,272,124 of NC_137650.1, read as the reverse complement.
GATTTGGATTTGGCTTTCAGAGCATGTTTGTTTGTGTTCCTCATTTGTCTCAGTTCATTTCCAGTTTTTTTTATAGTAATTTCATATTCTGTGACTTATTTGACCCTTCTTTATAAATCATATCTCAACTTTGATTTGCAGGAAGGAAATGGTCAATAAATTGACTTCCTTTAGGACTTTTAAATTAGTATTTTGTGGGTGTTTAGTTTCTTGTTTTGATATTCTAACATGCCATTATGCTTCTCTGTGCTCATTTTGCACCATACTCTTGCAACACTTACTGTTAAGACAGTTTGAGAAGACCTCTGTGATGTCACCTGGCTGATCAGGCCTCCGACCTGTGCATTATTCTAATTTTGTTTGTTTCTTCTTAACACCTGCATGTCCATCCAATCATCTTTACCAACATACCCTTGTCCTATTGAGAATTCAATGCAGTCATATGAAATCATGTGGTGAACATAAAATACATGTTGGGTGGAAGTTTTAATTTATTCATGGATTACTTTGGTTGCATGCTTCTAAAAGAACGCGATTAATTGGAGGTAAAGTTGTGAGGCAACCCAAACTCAGTTAACGATAAATATCTCCAATAACCGTCTATATAAATAATATCTGACAATGCAAGTGGGGACTATATGCTGATAGTGTTAGCTTTAGCTCCATTAGCTCGCCGGATCTCCTCTCAAGAAACTTGCAACAACTTCAAAGTTTTTCAACACAAAAGGAAAAACAACAAATACTCGCCTCAGAAAGCTATCCGGCTGTGCTGTGTTGGTATGTATTTTCTTGACACAGTCCTCAAGCACACTCCTTAGTTCTTCGCTGGCCATGTTGGCTTCTCCCTCACATGCGTGCCCCGTGTGTCGCACATAAACAGGCTCCTCTGGAAAGTCGTCACAGCAGCAGTTTGGTTCCGACATACGAACATGGCGTCCGTACTGCTGAAGGTTGCAGGTTAGTTTGTGTCGATCGTTGTTTAACTACAAAATAATCTCTTTAACACTTTATATTTTCTGTCATGAATATGTTTATAAAATCCTTGGATTTACCTGCATTTACCTTGTGCAGCGCCGGAGAACACAATGCGAAGAGAAATGTTATGTTACATCACGTCTGTGTTGTGACTTGTCAAACTTAGTTTAGAACAGTGATGCAAATCTCCTTCTTTTAGCATTTTCAATTACCTAATATAAATATGTGTTGAACGGGTAAACAAACCAATGAGCAGGACTTACCAATGTTGCATTTGATCAGAGATACAATCTTTCTTATATGTGTCGCCGGTTAAATGCAACTCAACAAAACAAGGTTCAGATCAACAGACCTTTTTATTTAAGGACTAGTAGAGACTACACAACTTCCCAAAGTCGTGTCTTTTGTGTTTATAATGTTTGTATTTATCAAATGGTTTAACAGAGTGATGCAGGCAGATATGACATGTTAAACCTTTTAGATTTTGTGGGGGGAAAAAAACAACAAAATGTCAAATTAAAGTGTCAGTTGTCAGTGTACATGCGTGTTTTACCACACGAAATTGCACTGGTCATATGTAATACCAGTTTGTTCCAGAAGATGGTACAGTGCATCCCATCCCAGCTCACTGGGCTCAGGCAGGATACCCCCTGGACATCAGTCCATCACAGGACAATCACACAGAGACAGACGACAACACACACTTATTCACACAAAGGAGCAATTCAGGGTCAACGATTAAGCTTGCATGTATGCTTTTGGACTGTGGGAGGAAACTCATGCACATGTGGGGGGGACATGCAACTCTCCACACAGAATGGCCCAGTCGGTATTTGAACCCAGACCTTCTCGCTGTGATACCAGAGCATGACCACTGCACCAGCGTGTGACTCTCGTCTGTTCTCAGTCATCAGGGAAAGAGTAGATACTAAGTATAAGCCATTGGGGACCAATTATTTTATACGAATAGAGTCAGTGCTTTCATTGTGTGAGAGGGAGCCAGAGCAGATAATGTTCGAACACTGAGTTGTTTTTAATAGTTGTATTTGTTGTTACTGATACACTTTAGCAGTGCACTTTCAGCTCATCTGTATTTTGATTTGTTTATCTTTTAGCCGGCCTTTCCAGATGCTCTCGCGTCTCACTTGTGAGGGCACATTCAACGACTGCAGCGCTTCATCAGGGTGTTCCCGGGTCTGTGTGGAAACTGGGGAGGCTCAACCATATTGCCATTGCTGTTCCTGATATAGAGAAGGCTACAGCTCTGTACCGAGATGTACTGGGGGCCACGGTGAGCGACAAGGTGCCCCTGCCTGAACATGGTGTCTACACAGTGTTTGTAGAGCTGGGAAACACTAAGCTGGAGCTGCTCCATCCTCTGGGGGAGAAGAGCCCCATAGCCGGCTTCTTACAGAAGAACAAGTCTGGAGGGATGCACCACATCTGCATTGAGGTGAGACGGCTCTGATGAGTGACACCTTTATGAGTGTTTACTAGTTTTTAGATCATCCAGTTTGTGCCTGTGCTTTTTCTACATTATTAAAATGTGTGCTGCGTGGATGCTTTCCCGATTGGACGGATCCGTCTAAGTGAGGTAGTATAAAGACGTTGGGACCTTCCTAATGTTCTATATTTATATGTATCAAGCAAATAAAGAGCCAATTTGCATATATGACAATAAGGTTACTTCTAAAATAAAATTAACATATCATGACATTTCTTTGAGTTGATATTATGTTTTTGGAAGTTTTGGGTCCTTTCATAAATATGGAATTTGACTAAAGGTAAAGCCACATTGCACAACATATGCATCATTGCCTTTGTCAGTCAACTAGATGTCTTCAACTCCAAATTTTGGAACTTTGTTCACATGTGTGTGCGTGGGTGGTTACGTGCATGGCTCATGTGACCACATTTGTTTGACGAGGCAGAAGTTTTATGCAAGACACCGTGCAGTTGTTGTTTAAAACAGTTTCACTTTGTTGTCCACAGGAATACTAATGTGTTACAAATCCATGTAATGGTACATGATCATTTTTAGATAGATTCTACACTTGGATGTCATTGGACCTACGATATTCCTGAGTGCATGTGAGGATGTCAGTCATTTATTTTCTGACAGCGGACCTCGTGTCTTAATTTCCCTGAGACTGAAACGGTTAATCTTAACATTATTCCAACTTTGCTGAAACTACTTTGAACTTAACCTTAACATGGTTTGCTGCTGGGCAGAGGGCTGCTCCAGAATACGCTGTAATGTAGTCACACTGTACGAGAACCAGTCAAGTGCATTGGATGCAATCTGCCAACACGGCAACGTTTCTATACAGTCCAGATTGCGCAACTAACTCACTGACTGTACTCGGGTGAATAATTGACCAGGTTTTTCTCTGGGTTGCAGGTGGACGACATAACCTCTGCGATTTCTGACCTGAAAGCCAAGAACATCAGGACTCTATCAGCGGAACCCAGAATAGGTGCTCATGGGAAACCGGTCATGTTTCTTCATCCTAAAGACTGTGACGGTGTGCTGGTGGAGCTTGAAGAGGCCTGAACGTGACTGTTGGAACATGTTCATATCTTCCACAGCTTTATCCTGATCCACTCAGTGTTGGTCGTTGCTCGTGTCAATTCTCGCATTTAAAACAAAATGTTTCTGCAGCTTTGTGTCAATGTTTTGATTATTTCATCTGGAAAAATAAATTTGAATATGATGTTTTTCTCGTAGATTGTAGAGAGTGTACGCCTGTGTGCATTTATTGACTTTCCAATCAATGTCGGCTTGCATAAGAGAGTTCAATCTGGTGTGATTTCTCAAACAAAATGTATAAATTACATCACTGCAGTTGAATAATAATTTTGGCTACTGCTACCTTTTGAAATGAGATACAAAGCTTTAATGACAAACAACTTTATTCTCCTCAAAGAGATTGCTGTGTATTTGTTCAGAAGACAGGTTTCGAAAGAGTAAATGTCATTTGCTTTGTTTGAGAAATGTACCTTGAAAGTCAGTCTAAAGGTAAACTGACTGTGCTACAGTCAAATATAACCAAGAGTAGTTTCTGAGGAAACCAAAGCATACATGCTGCAAGAGCAAACTGGTATTAGATCATTTATACTATATTTCCATTATTTAGAAGTCTGAGATGATTCAAACTCCTCCATTATCCAGAAACTCAAAGCTTTATTTCTCTGTTAAGAACTTTGAGATTATTAATACATTAATCACAGCTCTTTATACTGTTCCCATTCAGTGTACTTTTGCTAAAGCAGATTCAGGTTTTTTCAAACAGTGAATGCAAAACTCCAGTTCAAGGCTCCTTAAGTATCCAAATAAGATGTGTACAATACTTAGAATAGTTACCCTGTTGCTTTAGAACAGGGGTCATAACCTTTATGAACCTGGAAGAAACTTCAGGGATACAAAGCGCTACAAAGTCACTGATTTGAATTTTTAAATCATGCTATTTATAATGATCAAAAGTCCTGCAAGATGATCACCAGGGCCTCACAGGTTAGACTTTCCTGTGTATGACCTGCTGGTGGAGATCACAATATTGTAGTTCTTTAAAAGCATACTTTTGAATCTGCTTTTTGCATGGTTTCCTGATACATTGGATATAACGATTTTGCCTTTTAAAGTAGTTTCAATCCATTTGGAGAAGTAATAAATAAATGACCTATTACTTACAAAGGCAAGCTTCAGCCAACGACAGCACTTCCATGATTTTTTAAGCTTTATTGGATTGTCCCATTTGTACATTCCAGGTCTATGGCTCAGGGGATTTGAACACAAATAATGGAATTAGCAGGTATAAGCTAGTCTGTTACATTTTCAAATATTGGATCACTCTGGTTTTGATAAAACTGACCTTTAATCATGTTTGTATGATTATACAGCTAAAAAAAATATTACCTTCATTTTATATAGATTGAATATAAAATATGTTCTTTGTATTAATGTGTTTATTCACAAATACATTAAATGAGGAAAATTCAGTTGATAAACAAAAATAATCCTGGGCATTTAAAATTAAGATTCTTAATTGCCAAATTCATACTTTACGCATTTGAAGAAATAAAGTGTATAACCTGTTAATTCTTTTACTCAACCTTTAAACCATCTGGGAAAACAGTCTCTTAAACCTTGTATTTGGAAACATTCGACATCAAAACACTCGACAAAGTCAAGACTGGCAGATTAGTTCCCCTCAAGCTGCTTATTAAGGATATTCCGTCACCATTTTCCAAAGACTGGGCTTTGATTAAAAGCAGTCATTTTCACTCTGAACTGATTTCACCTTCAAAACCTGGAAACCAAAAATAGATGCACAAGACTGTTCGACTCAGTCAGTCAAGTTGCGTTTTCTCTTAAAAGGGGAAGTGTAACCGGGGAGTTTTTATGCGCCCCAGTCATGGTTCTCAACATAGATCAAAGTTTTGAAGCCAGATTGACAAAACCACAGAAGTCAGAATCCAGAGGGTTCAGTTTTATTTGGTCTGATCAACAACTCCTGGTATCAAGCACAGCTTAATATGTAGTGAAACCAAAAGCATAGCTAATAGAGAAGTGCAAGATGGAAGAGTGAGCTTTAAATTTAACAACCGACAAAGGCTTTATCCTCGTGTAATGTGAAGACGGCTACCTGATCAAACAAAGTCAAATAACTGGCCGGTATCATGCGGATGGCTTTATATTCTCAAAACATTTCAAAGCAAGACAAATGCACATATAGAAGCTTGTGGAGGGATTTAGCCGCTTTCTTTGCCCAGGGTATGTTTGTCGAACAGGTACTCTGCCATGCCGTTCTGAGGAGCGCCCATTTTGCGGAGGTTGGTCACCCAGTCTGCCAGCTCTTTGATGGACTTCACCTGCTCGTCCAGGTAGTGGGTCTCGATGAAATCACACATCTAAAAAGACAAGAGCACAGTCAATTGGGAGTACTTAACATAACCACACTGCTTGTTCATTCAATAGACTTAAAATCTGACAGTTTTCCTAAACAATACTATGAACTAGAACAAATATTTGCCCAAATGGTTGAGTGAGGCGTGTCAAAAGTATTGAAAACAAGCCATAAAACACCCATATGTCTGCCTTTTGGTATGAATCCCCTAAAGATTTCTAAGCTGAGCATTTAATCTGCCGAAGAGGACAAACTCTTCAAAATGCAGCAAAATCGCATAAATTAAAAGTAAAAAGTGAAGAAAAAAACTGCTTGCACAGCAAAAACAGCACCAGAGCTTAGAATGTAGTCATTGATAAAGCAAAATAAAGGGGGGTGAGCCTAAACACCCCAGCTTACTCCTACTCTGCAGCATTGCTTCACAACTACGTGACACCTTCTCCAATGGTTTGCTTTTGAGGTTCACACTCACATGTGGGTCATTGTGATCCGAGCAGAGTTTGTGCAGATCCAGCAGCGACTGGTTCACACTCTTCTCAAGCTGCAGCGCACAGTCCAGAGCCTCCACACCACTGCCCCACTCATCCCGGTCAGGCTTCTGCAAAGCAAAAAAAAAAAAAAAGCAGGTCAGAAAAAAGCAGTGACACACAAATGTGAGATAATCACACTGGACCACATGACTCGGGACTGGTTTACAGTTTAACGTTTCACTCAAGCCGCAGGGGTTGAAGACGAGTGTCGCAACAGATAAGAAGCGCAGCCCACTCACACCCACCATATCTTTTCAACCAGGCACCGCCCTCCCGTTTGGACACCAGCCTGGGACAAATGTTATTGCGCCCGGCGAAGAGTTCAAACAGTTATTGTCACCAAGCTCATACCTTGACATCCTGGAGGAAGATCCTTCCCCCCCTCTGGTTCTGCAGTTTCATCAGCTTTTCAGCGTGTTCTCGTTCCTCATTGGACTGATTACGGAAAAACTTGGCAAAGTTGTGCAATGCTTGGTCGTCCCTGTCAAAGTAGTATCCCTGAGAAAAAGAAATGAGGAAAAGATGCTTTCAAAATGAACCAATGTCCAGTCGCTTAAGTGACGAGGTGTTGCGAGATCAACACTGGGCTTAATGGATGACGTGCATGGGTTTCAAAATGAGGTCATGTGTTGCGTCTTCAGTAGATAATCTCAATGGAAACTCCAAACATGGGTTTCAACCAGTCACACTATAATTACTTAACTTTATTTCAACTACATGAAGTGAAATGTAGGAATGAGTGAACAGGTGTTTTAGAACAAACTGCTCCACTGGGCACTTTAGTATGGCTGGTAATTTGTTGCTTTACAAGCTCATCCATACTTCCCACATGTTTTCTCCTAGCACTCAGAACAGTTGTATAACAAAGATGATTCAAGAGAATTAGTGTCACTTCCCCAAAAAGAAAAATGAAACACATAATAGGCAGACATTTCACCAACCACTTCTTCCTGTATGGAAATTGTCCAGATTTGTTCACTCTGGAATTTACTGTCTCATCGCCTCTCTGCCCACACACTGGACTCTTACCATAGACAAGTATACATAGGAGGCATACAGCTCCAGGTTGATCTGCCTGTTGATTGCAGCCTCACAGTCCTGATGGAAGTTTTGTCTCACTTGGGAACTCATGGTTCTGAAACGGACAAAAAACACTGCTGTAATCATGTTGACAAACTGAATAGCTACATAAAATGTGATTATGCAGTAAAGATTTGAACTACAGAAACGAAGTTATGTCATTGAGGAACTATGGATTAGTCTGGATACATTTTAAACCTATTCTCATCTCCTGAAATGACCATGATTGAGCCATACGATGAATATATGACATGACAGGTAATGGACATGAAGCTCAATGGCTTTCTTGAAAACGTTGAATTGATTGCGCAAGACAAAAATAGGTCACATACAAAAAAAAAAAAAAGACAAGCGGTCACCAAAAGTTGAAGGAGGCCTTTATATTCGCTAACGTTTTGTTTGTCTTGAGCGCGGTTGTGATAAATTCCAAGACCCGAGAAGAAAAACAATGCGCGCTGCGTGGAGAGACAACTGCGTCAAGGCCACACGCACACGGCGACAAGGTGATAAACAACAGCCAACATGTCCGTCTGCTATACGTTAACGCTGGCCTATTATAATACAACGCCAACGTTAACGTCGCTTAATTGCATGCACTTGAGAAGGTTGGCGCGGGCATTCTTACCTGATAATCAGCGGCTGGGTCTTGTAATGAGGAGGTCGCAGCTGCTGGCTCACGGCGTCGTTAGCAAAACAAACAGTTAGCCTGGAAGCTAAGTGCGTGTCGGTGTGGCTCCGGCGAGCTATTTAACGCAAGAACAACGTTGAAGTCGTCGACGGAAAACTGAGTGATCAAAGCGAGTGCCCGCGTGCTGTGGAGTTAGGAGACAGTTGAAAGGTTGCCGTTCAAGCACTGTTGAAGCAGGTAACCTTCACCGTCCGAGAGCGACACAGTCTGATGAGGAGCGCGGCCTCGTCGTCAATAAATACAAGATGTGACGTCACTCAATGAGGGGGCGTGTCCGACGAAACGAGGCAAATTAGACGTGAACTTTTATATTAATCATAAATCTCTCTTTTTCTCCTTCAAACAGCATTTAATATATATATATATTAATATATATATATATATATATATATATATAATTCGACAAATGTTGTTACTGACTTGTATTATTTTATTTATTATATCATTGTATTTTGCATTTGCACTGTTTCCCGAACTTGCACTGTTTTTTAATGTACAATTTGTATATTTTGTGATTGCGCTTACTCTTTTTTTTTGTGTGTTTTTATGTGTATGTCTTCGCAGTTTTTACATGTAAATGTTTCTGTTTAGTGTGTGTATATATCTGTGTGTACTGCTGATAACATTCCACTGTGAGATAAATATAGGCAACTCTTATCTCATCTTATTAAAACAAATCTTAACATTAGTTTGATGATTGTTAAAGTACACAGATTGAGAAGTAAACAAATTAGGAGGCCATGTTTCTTTTCAATTCTAACAAAGAATAAAGTACTGATTTTTAAAAAATCCATAATTTATCATTTAATTGCATAAATAATTTTGCAATCCAAATTGTTACACTGGTATAAAATAAGATAAAATAAGATATTCAAGTCTTTACAGCAGTAAGATCAGTGCAGGAAGGAAATTAGATATGGGAGTATCAGATATACATATCAAATGTAGAAAAGTGCAGACATCATGCTGATGTAGCCGGTTTTTACACTAATAATGTACACACAATGGAATATTTTGACATAATATTCACAGTATTGACACAAAAAAAATAGTTTAGAATTAAGCTGAACCAGTGTTGTGTCATTGCAGCAGATTTCAATGAACTGTGGTAGCATCTTGCATGCAGACTGCTGTGCTTTGCCACAGTCATTCTGAGGTGGTTCTGTTCACACCAGTCCAGAAAGGCAGTGATGTCTTCTTGGTACTCAGGATCGTTGTCTCCTGACACTGTGAGAGCCCTGTGCCCTGAGGAGCTCCTGAACTACAGACCATGTCAGCAGCTGTGAATCCTCACACACGACAACTGGTGTGGTATTTATTAGTCCAGGCAGTCAGGACCCTGTCAACACTAGCTCTATCCTCAATAAGATAACTGAACGGTTTACTTTCCATTATTCAATCTCCTTTAACATTTTCGGGAGATTGGATTTGAAAGTCCTTGCAAAAAATCGTGTTGTATTAATACAACATATAGTGTATTGGGCTTTAGCACTATCCATAATTAAGTCCTGTATATTTCATTAATTCTTCTGTTTTGAAGACGCTCCTTCCTCAAGCTCTAAAAGCATCCAAGAGGTCATGTCACAATACCACCTGCCTCCTCCATCTGTCACGTCTCATCTGCTTGGAAATGCACTCAGGACACACATTGTGAAATCTCAAGAATTATTGCTGTTGTGAAATTATATATGACGGCACCAGCAGCTTCCTGAAGGGCAGTGTGACGTATCGGGAAGTAAAGGCATCGAACTGCATTTGATAGCTGACGTTGACAATTGAGTAAATGTGTTGAAAGAATAGCTGACGTAGTTTAATATCAGCATTTTCTAATAGGAGACAAAGGCTGGGTGAACTTTGGTTTTGATCTGCTCATTTTTAAGGTTTTGAAGGCTGATGAGGCATTACTTTTAGAAGCCTTCCATCCACCATCAGCTGTTAAAGAAGAAGAAATAGTTTAGTTACTTTAACATTCCCCAAAATACCTACAAAACAACACAGAAACATATGACAGAAAATAGTTACGACATCAAGAAAGGATTTATGAAATCTCTCCATGAACCTACATCATAAAGAGGAACATCAAAATTCTTTACTTCCTCTGGTCTGAGCTCAGCTCATTGTAACCTTGGAAATGATCACTTCAATTTGTATAACCGGATCTGAATATTAAAGTTTAAGGCTCAGGGTCACATGTTTGTCCTCCAGATGAGCAATAGTTGTGTCATATATATTTTTTGTTGAGCTGTTTTGTATACTCAAATGTAAATGTTTGAATGTCCTGAATTCTCATCAATCACCAGGCCTTAAAAAAAAGGCATTAGATCTTAACAGGACTTGTGTCCAAACAAAAGCTGAATTATAATTTTTTTTTTGTAATACAAGGTCTTTAATGTCTTTCCAAAGCTTTATTGACTTAATGCATCAAAAAGTTTATATAATCAGACTGGTTTAGAGAACAAACCTGATTACAAATGTAGTTGCATCACTGCTTACTGTGAAATACTTCCATAACATCAATAAGTATGTTAAAATATGTGAAGTGCATGAAAAAGAAAGAATGACACTTTTCTCCATGAATACACTATTTAGGTATTTATGAAAAGGCTCTTATCAGCCATTTAGTAAGTTAATGTGGTTGCACTTTTACAATGTCTGGAGCAAAATACTTTATTCATGTTTTTTTTCTCTCCATTCACCCAGATATAAACGTCTCTCTGAACTCACAAAGAATCATGAGTGATAAACTCATGTAAGACACACTTCTCAGACTTCTCAATGCAGGTTTACTCAACTGAAAGTACAAACGGGTAGATGGATTTATGCCAAACTATTTTAGTGGATTTCTGATGTAATTCCCATCTTGATATGCTGGCAGGTCAGGCCAAGAACAATAAATATTTTAAGTTGTGCACAAAGCAAATTGTAGTTTTAAACAAATTTTCCAACACTTTGAGCTAAATACTGTCCCCTGGAGGATACTGAAGATATTACCCAGATATGATCTGCACCTTTCCAGCTTTAATTAGTTCCTCTCAACATTTCAAGCTTGTTTAAAACTTTTTTTTATTTTATTCAAATTAACTCAATTATTTCAAATATGTAAACCTGCTTCATTGAAATTATATCTCTAACCATACTAACAAAACAAATCTTGGAATACAACTGAAAACTGATTTTTTTAAAACAAATTTTATTCATTTTTTGGAACAATTTAGTCGAACAGGCCGAATCCCATGTCGTCATCAGACTCCTCGGATTCCTCTTTCTTCTCCTCCTTCTTCTCCTCAGCAGCTGAAAAACAAAAAAACACTCAATATGAAACCGGATTCTTGTCACTGAGATTATTAATCCTGGCATTTTCTTGAAATGTCGCAGTTATTGTGCGATGCATTGACAAAATCTGCCACACCAGGTTTTCCCGAAACAATCCTACTTAAACACTTGGGACATAAATCATATAACCTGGAGGTAAAGTCTGAGGTTTACATGAAGTGCCAAGTGGTTCTGATGCCAATGAACAAGGTGCGAAGTTGCAATTCTCACCTGCAGCGGGAGCTGCGGCTCCGCCTGAGCCACCAGCTGCAGAGCTGGCAACGGCTACGGCACCACCTGCTGGCATGCTGGCCAGCTTACCATAACCTGAGGAGACATTTGGCAGAAGTTAAAGCTCAAGTGGGAACATTCACACTCAGCAGTTAGAAACAAGACGGGTCACCAACACTGATCAACTTTTACAGCTGACCGGGCAATTTAGTTTGATAGAAATCTTTGGATCAAATTCCCCTAAACTTTTGAAACAATCGCCTAAAATTCAGCATCAATCCATTTGAGTATGTTCCTATTTGAGCCAAGACACAAGCTTTGCCATGGTGCATTGAGGATATCACAGTATTTTCAAATCAATTTACACTGTCCGTAAATGATACTTCCACATTAATAAAGCAATAACAGACTATCAATAAAGTTTGAAGGTTAAAAAAACAGTACTTGTGACACTACTTCTATGTCACACGTCTAACACATCTATGACACGAATATAAACTCTTTGGTTTTTCACTGGGGAAAATAAGGGTCAAAACATTAAAGTAATTTCATATAAGTTACTCATTTCTGCACCAGAACTGTTAACAAAAAAACCCCAAAACACTAATAATTACAACATGCAGGCACAAACATCTTGAGAAAAAAAGAAAGAAACAAAAAAAAAGGAATATTAAACTCACCGCTGGCAATCACATCGTTCACATTCTTGCCCTGGAGCTCAGAGATCACCTGAGAATGAAATCATGTATATTTATATCAAAAGGTAGCGTGCCCAGTTGTGAAGGCTTTATTCATCACACACATTCAGTTTTAACAATGGATTTAACAGGAAAGTGTTGAAATGCTATAGGCCAGGGTGTCAATGGCCACCGTACTGCATGTTTTAGACATCTCCCTGCCTGAATCTAATGTTGATGTTATCAAGCTTGCAACAAAAAAGGCCATTAAGGAGTTCCTGTTTGCAATCAGAATGATACATGTGCTATAAATGCAATAAGGCAGGAGAAGAGTGGACTGCTCTTTACCTTCTCCAGACGAGTGTCATCGGCCTCAATGCCAACACTCTCCAGGATCTTCTTGATGTCCTTGGCCGCAGGTTTGTCATTGCCACCCAGGGCAGCGAGCAGGTAAGCAGCAACGTAACGCATTCTGAAACCCACAAATAACAAGGGTGAATAATTAAAACAAAGATTGTATCTACTGTTAGTGTTGAACAATTACTATAATGGAAACTTTAAATCTGCCCCTCTGACAAGTCTGATCAAAAAAATACACAAAAGAAATGATCAATTAACAAACATGATTTGGACCCATAGTTGTATACGTCAGTCATTTTTGACATAACATTATACATAGTGAAATACAGTTGATTAGAACAGTAGTGTATCATCTATAAGCAGGAAGATTACTGCCCACTTTGATAAATTTCAGTGCAGCCTAACCTTGCATATGAACCTTATAAAGTGTAAGCATCTGGATAAAAAATATTATCTAACACATTTTATAACGATATTGCAGAAGGAATGAAGATAGATTCCAGCGCGACGGCGTGTTGTTCGCTGGCGCTACCACCGGTTAGCTTAGCCTGCGCTCAAGCATCTGTCTAAAGCTATTAAATTACCGAAACTTGACATCGTTGGTATTCATGTGCGGCCGATAATGATACTTTATTGATTTGTGTTGATAGTACAGTTGTTTTCCCGCTGATCGCTACAGTATTTTTTATTAAATAGACACTCACTTGAAGCAGACGGAGGAGCGCGTGTTCACTTCGTGGTTAGCACGGAAAGAAAGGAAGTTACGTCACAGGAACAAGCCTGAAGTAAACTTTCTTCTTCTGCAGCATCAAACCGAGGCCGGAGGAAGTGAAACAGCATCTACTGCCCTGGAGGGCAGTGGCAGTAAACGTGTCAGAACCTTTTACAATTTATCCCAGACACATCGGTGGTCATTGTTTTTCGTCCCAAAGTTGACAGGTTAAAGGTCAGAGCTTTACTTGACTCCATGTCACTCAAGACAAGAAAACAAGGTAGAAATCTTGGTGTAATTATGGACTGAGACCTGAAATTAAATAACCACATTGGGGCAATTACACATACCATCTGAAAATATAAGAATGAAAGGATTTCTAACTGAATAAGATTCAGAGGAACTTGTTTATGCATTTATTTACATTTTTTCTTGCAGGCTGACTTGTAAAGGTGCATTCACAGGTCTCAATAGGAAATGTGTTGCAGCTCATGCAGAGTCCTCACCAACACAAAAAGGGTGGAGCGCATTACACCTGAGCTTAAATCAATGCACTGGCTGCCTGTGTCAAAGGATTGACTTCAACATTTGACTTCTTATCTATAAAACTATGAATCATCTCATTTGGGACTTAAATACATATTAGATTAACTAGTAGAATATAAAACATCCAGACCCCTAAGGTCCTCAGGAAGAGGTTTATTAAGGGTTCCCAGGGTCATAAACCAACGAGGTGAAGCAGATTTGAGTTCTTATGCTCCTCACCGGAAACGTCTTGAACACCTGAAGACTGCTGATCTGCTCACTTCTTTTAAATCAGGCCTTAAAACACTATTATTTGCTCAGGCATTCCATTAAACAGTAGCTTTAACTTTTTTTTTTTTTTTTTTTAACTTTATATTAATAAATCTTTTACTTTATTTATTCTCCTTTTTATGCATGTCTAAATTGCTAGATTTTTTTTTAATCATTTGAGATTAAGGTTCTTAATCTCCTTGTATTGATGTATTTTTATTCCCTTGTAAGGCACTGGAATTTAGCTTGTGTCTGACTGGTGCTATATAGATACATTTGCTTTGACTTATTTTAAACCTCCAACCTGCATTATAAACCATCGTGACTTTATTTTTTGGATAAAAACACATTTCACAATTGTTGCTTCATCTTGTCAAAACTAAAATTATAATCCACTTTTAAAACTGTGTAATCCTCTGAAAATCCAGAGCAGGATTATGTGAAGTGTCCGGGGACATCTGCCAATAGAGGGCGCTAAGTGATTACAACAAAGCCGACACTCAAAAATGTTTAGCATATTTTCTTCACATGTCTTTTACTTGAAGACCTGCAAAAACTTTCCAAAATTAACAGTCAGTAGATTATATAAGAATATGATTCAGAATTATAGACCAATTAAATATAGACTAAATCTTGATGTATATTATTTTTTCTCTTTTAACACATCTTTCAATAACCCATTCAAAGTATTTATGCTGTAAGTTATTTTAGGTGAGTATATCACATATTCAGGTGACCTGTCTTCAAATTTTAGCATGAGTGTAGAGATACATTTGTCATCAGTGAACCCATAACCATCAGAGTTGCAAGATACATTGATAAATAAGAATGTATTCTTTGATAAATTACAAAGAATACCACATACAGTGACAAAAAACAAACAAACAAACATATATATGCTATAAATACATGATAAAGAGCCTGCAGCAGAAATAAACATAGTCTCTCTCCAGTGGACAGCATTTTGCCAGCTGTACAAAATAATGAAAGAGGATTACAGTAAAACATCAATTTCACATACTTTACTTCACTTCTTCTATCTGCAGAGGAGCTGAAGCATCTATGAAGTGACTCTCATCAAGTTATTACAAGGCCATTGCTGAGAGACGGACAATCTTCAAAATCACATACACACTTATGACTAAATTAGTCAGACTTTAATGTACAGGTCAAGTTTGGACTGTGAAAGACGCCAAAAACATGCAGAACAAAAGAAGGACACAGCGAGGTCTCTGAAACCTTGACCGTTTGACCACTGTGGAACGCCTTTATAAAGGTAAAGATAAAGGTCTCATTTCCATGTATGGTATTCAGGGATGCATATGGAAAATGCCTTTAAATTAGTATTTATTTTTAGTTATCTCTTTAATTTATTTACATTTAGCCTGCTACTTTTTTTTTTTTTTTTTTAAGAAAATTTTAATTTCTACTATGGCAGTATACTAAATGTGGGTTCAAAAAGGCCAAATCTAATTTAGGCTGCTTAACTCGGTTCTCTGGTTACTATTGCTGTAGAACAACCATCAATACCTGGATCACAACATGTTATCATTGGACAAAGTTCCCATCTATTTATGGATTTGCCTCAGACCTCTCTCTCTCTCTCTCCCTCTCTCTTTTTTAAACACATAAACCACACGAATTATGCTCACTATTGGTATTTTTTCATAGGTGCATCCCACATATTCAACTGTGCTTCTCCCCCAAATGCATGTTCTTTAATATATCGCAGCACAATCAGGCCTTCCAGTAGTATACGATGTATTGCCATTGAGAATTTGAGAATTGTTACAACAAATAAAACAATCTGCCAAGCATAAACCTATTTAATTCTACTGATTAGCTTAGGTAAATCTGTGTGTTTTTGTGATACTGCACCAATTTGCCAGCACTCATGATATCAACATGAATCAATTTCTTGCTCCTCGTCTGTTGCTGCTTTGGCTCCTGATCCTGTTTGGCCTCCTGCTTCTTGCTCGCGTCCTTCTGCTGCCGCTGCTGCTGCTCGCTCCTGGGTGTGATTGATTTTGCTTGCCAGAGTCGACCAAGTGAAGCCTCCGCACACGAGAGAGTCTGCGGTGGACGGCGTCGACGCGGCAAGAAACCAGCAGCTGTGCTGTGGTCTCAAGCTGGAGTGTGAACTACCAGCTCTAATGAATCGCTGTCACGTGCGCTGTTTGTGTCCAGGCAAACAGCCCTGGTTCACCACTGAGATCCTGATACCGAGCTCCTCTTACAGCATGTACGGACGGATGTAAAAGCAACGGAAAGGCGTTCAAATTGCCATTTAAAAAGAAAAAAAAAGGAACAATGTAGCATTAAATAAACAGTATTTATTAGTGGAAATCCCCCACATTGAGGACACGTTACCAGGGTTCAGGGGACGTAAACACCAACACAGGTGCAGTAATTACTCCAGCCTGACAATAATTACTGGAGGGGAGCCATCATTCGTATTATTAGTAACACCTGTGCGTTTCCTCCTACTAAACTCTGTGGAGAAGGCTCATGGGCCGGCGAGTGAAAGGAGAAAAATGAATTTGGGTCATATTGCTGACAAAGAGGTTGGTACTCCTCTATAGCGTGAAGGTCTCGGGTTCAAGTCTGTGAGTTTGCACATTTTTCGATTTCCTCCCAAAGTCCAAAATCATACGTTGGAGGTTAATTGATGACCCTAAATTACGTGTAGGTGTGTCTGTCTCACGAGCTGTCCAGGATGACCTCCTTACTAGCTCACAGTCGGCTGGAGTCTATGGAGGCGATGTCGTCATCGAGCGGTTTTCAGGTTTAACCACCTTGGCAATGTGTATAGAAGTGTCAACTCTAATATGCGTATGCTCATGTTCAACTTTCACTCAAATTGCAAAAAGAAAAACAAAAAAAAACACTACAGTGATTTATTATCAGAACTGGTTATATAACACAAACATAAGAAAATCTATAAAAAACCTTACACATCAAACAAACAGAAGTAAACAGACGACTAGAAGAACATATAAGCTTTGTTTATAGGCAAAAAACACAACTTTAACACATCAACCCACTTTGCCATTGTTTCAGATACAAGCGCTCTCCCATGTTATTACACAGACGTTAAAAGCAGACTCCACCTCCATTACCTTTAAAGCACCAGAGAGATATCAGCTCATGAAGAAGAACAACAGAAGTGATTTACCTGCATTGATTTGCAGAGAAAAGTGAGTTCCTCAGTTAAACACCCACAAGTTATCTGTCTCAGCCTCGGGTTCAAGGAATGACAAAAAAACCCCAACTATTTTGGTTCAAACTTTGAGTGATCATCACCATCGTCATGCTTTCTCTCGTCTCTTGACTTTTTTACACAGTATCGGCTCACTCAAGTTGGCTCGCCAGATGACGATAGTTGTTTTTCCAGGTTCGGTAACTCAGCTTGACAGAT
The DNA here is from genome assembly GCF_963422515.1 of Blennius ocellaris. Classification (NCBI taxonomy): domain Eukaryota; kingdom Metazoa; phylum Chordata; class Actinopteri; order Blenniiformes; family Blenniidae; genus Blennius; species Blennius ocellaris. Next base: position 26,254,439 of record NC_137650.1, on the reverse strand, counting down.
AAAAGACTGGAAAATTACTGATGTGTTGAAGTGACCTGCAAACCGAGTCCCAAAAATCAGTACACACAGGTGATGAAATATTAACTGTACTCTGTAATAAATGTATCGGTAGATGGGTTTTAAGGTGAAATAAAATATCAATTGCGCGTGTGGTGACTCATTACTGGTAATCTAACAGACACGAAGTTCCATACGTCCATCAGTGTTCTATAGAAATCGAGCCGATTCCAGCCGACTGGTCAAAGACAGGTCACCAGTCACACATATTCACATTCACACCGACGAGCAATTAGGTGTCATTAATCAACGTCGATGTATGACTTTAGGAGAAGTTCGGTGAGAACGAATGAAGCTCAACCTGGAGCTTTTCTCACTGTGAGGCAGAAGTGCTGTCCACTACACCACCGTACAGTCGTTTGTGGTGGAAGTTCTCGGGGGGAGAGAATGTCCTGTCGAAAACACTGTCTGGTGGTGAAGATGATATAATGTGACCCTCAAAAATAACCAGAGTTGCTCCTCCCAGTTGCAAAGTGCGTGTGTCATTTGTCGGCTGTTATTTGATGGCTAAAATAGTCCAACTGTGCTGCAGCGGTTATCTAAAAAGTGCCATGATGCTTTAATCAAACTTTCCATCCCTCCTGCCTTTCAATTACGAAGTCCAGACGGTGAGAGACAGAGCACCGTGCTGGAAACTAATCCTGGTGTGGATGCTGCGAATGACGTCAGCAGGAGAGTGTGTCAGATTTGGTCCGAAAATTGTTTGAACAGATGAGTGCGAGGGTTCACTGTCGGGTCACTTCTGACAACATTTTGTTTCATTTCCCCCCCCCCGACATTAAGTATGGCTCTGTGTTGCGTATGCAGTGAGTTTGTGCGTGTGTGTCAGACGTGACTCTTTATTTTGAGGAGTGGAGACTGCGTTAAATAAGAACAAACACGTCGTAAATGTTTGGCACAAAACCTTTTTTCAACAGCAAGAGATGCACTTATAATCATATTTTATTTTTTTTTGTTTAACCTTTTAACTACACAAGTGGTTTATATTACTGGTAAATGCTTTAAATATGGCAGTGGGAGAGTAGTTTCTCTCTTTGCTATCTGTTTTACAGCTTTTTATGATCCGTGGCTCGTTACCAGTCTCCACGCTGTCTGTTCTGCTAGTGCCAGTCATTAAGCCTGAAGCTGGGAATGTTGGCAGCCCAGATGATTACTGGCCATCATACTGTCAAAAGTCCTAAAAAGTATCTCGCTGGATGATTAAATAAGTTTATTCACTTCGCAGATAACTAGTTTGCTTTAAAAAACTAAACTTAACTCTTTCAAGGAACTTTTTTAAATAACTATAATGACAAATAGCTCATTATTTCTTTTCAAAATGCCTTTTGATGTTTTTAAAGCCTTTGATTATGTTAATTAGAATAAAATAGTTTATTTTAAAGGGTCTCCGAATAGAAATGTGTGTTTTTAAAGAAAGCCCGTCACCTGATGACAAACGCAAAACTGTTATCAGTGGTGGAAACATTCATGACGTGGCCCAAGTGACAAAGTGTCAGCTATCTGTCCGTTATTGGTTCACTGTGATACTAAAGTCCCAAGAGTTTCCTCCACAGTCTCACACAGCTTTTGGACTGTGTGGTTGGCAACAGGAGTGAAACCTACAAACGCACAGTGAGAATATGGAAACTACACAGCCCCCACAGTTTTGCACACTCTCATTGCAAATACCAAAACTTAAAAAAAAAAAAAAAAAAAAATCTTGTGTAAAAGAAGTTCGAGAAGACGTTTAAAAGTCATAAATGTGAGCAGTTTATTGAGCTTTAAATCGAACTAGTATTATGTTCTACGTCACAACATTTTACATTCCACATCATGTAACACAGTAAAATTAGATAACAAATAGGAAGACACAAAAAAATAACACAACACGAGTCTCTACAGGCATTAAATCTTAAATAAGCACCGACTAATACATTTCCAAACATTATCAAAATTCCCACAAATGTTGCAAGTTTGGTCTTGGGTCTTAGAAAGAAAAGAAATCAGTTCGGGCCTCGGACAAGATGCCGCCGATGGAGGAGAGCTTCTCGGAGGGGCCGAGCCGATGTGGCCCTGGTACACAGTGAAAATGGAAGTACCAATCATTCCCCATATTGTTTCTTTATTTTCTTTTTTAGGAAAATCACTTATAAAAATTGAGAAAAATATCAAAAGAAAAAAACCATTATAAAAAATACTCTATTGACCATTCCAATATACAGACAAGAAAACGGGTAGAAAGTTGAAGCGTTACGTCACAAAAAGTTTGCAACTTAGTCAGACGATGGTCGGTGACATTCAGTGGAGAGCGTGACTGTGCAATATTGACACCAAGTCTCATTGGAGGTTTTCCTGATTCACTATACACGTGTGCGTGCGATTAGTGATAGATAGCCGTGTGAGAAGCCAGAGAGCTAATGTCTTTTAAAACACAATGAAGGGACAAACTATACAGTATATTAAGACTTTTATATACATCCGAGCTCCTCTGCTAAAGTCTTCTCGTCGTCGTAGCCTGGTCTATTACTAACCACACAGTCTGCTGGGCAACATGTCACTTTACATCTCTCTATTTAGACTTTTCAAGTGTAGCACGGGGGGAGAAATAGTAAACAACTTGAGCACGCTACTATGCAAGTTGGGAGGTTTTCACATCCTCAATCTCACCTGCTACACATAAAGCCTATTTCATCATTTTAATTCAAACTGTCTTACACCTACAATAAATTTGATTCTAAAAGTTTTAGCTTCAATGTTTGTCTGCCTCACACCTATACAGATGTGGTTTAAGGTTAATTACTAAACAGCATTATCATCAGCCCGCTTTGGACAACTACATTAATAAGCATTTATTTCTGCTCACAGCTACATCAGTCTGTTAAATGCAGAATAGGGAGTCGTAAAACAAAGTGTTGATGCCCGTTCTTCCACAACATCCCGACCAGGTTTAGTTTGACAGCAAGGTTAGTTTGTAGATTTTCACTGCAGTTCAGTATGAAAAGTGGTACAGTCGTAAACTTTGTCAATGTTGGATCAAAATGTCAGGTAAGCGCAGTGGATTCAAAATGTTAGCGTCACATCAAAATAGTCATTTCTAGGAACATTCTGCAGTCAAATCGAAGTCACTTTGCACCAATGTGGATTGTTTTCAAAGTTTCTACACGACCTTGCATAGATAATTGATTTGCATTCACTTTTTTTTGCAGCACTGCTTGTGTTTGCGTCGTTATGTTTTCGTCCCACATTTCACCGTTTTTAATGAGCGATACATTACAGGGAGCACACTCACTAATGTGCTCTGCTTGAATCATATTTTCTTTCACGATATTTAAAAGCGTTATGTAAAAAGCTTCCACGGACTCAAACGCAGCTGCACCGGACATTCAAGACTCTGATAAGTCCATGGAAAAGTGATTTGACATCCGTCGTTGCAGATCTGAATTGATACACCTGACAGCACTTGGTGACGCATTTGAGAGGATCTGTTTTTAAAGAACAAACGGTCTAAATCAATGGCAGCACACGGGTGCATCTCAGATTATAATTCCCACTAAAATATGACAAACTCCAATCATTTTTGAATGATCTATTAAGAGTTTGCTGGAGCAACCGATGGCGTCGTCGTTGAACCTTAGTGTTATGTGAAACAGAAGCGTGTATGTGAAGCAACAAAAACGGCAAATAAAAATAGCTTCTGTAGAAAACGTCACAAACGCAGCTGCGGAGGAAGACAGAAACTCTGTGACCCATTTTCAGAAGCCTTGATTCCCAAAAAACCTGTACAGATGTTTTGAGTACGCTTGTCAAAGCAGAACCGCCCAAAACAAGTGGACGATCTCCCCCTTTCCCGTCTCAATCATGCCGAGCGGATCCTGAGACTGGACAACAATATGGCTTACCGAGCTTAACTTGTGCCAAACACATCCACAGTGAAAGCAAACGTGTGAATAAATAATACATACATCTGTTTTGGACATTTTTGCTGATAATGGGAGTCACTTTCATTTAACCTTCGCCAGACAAGAAGTCTTTAAAGGATCAATGTGTAGGACTTGGCGGCATCGAGCAGGGAACCTGCCGAATGTAAAGTAGATATATGGAGGTGGTGAAACTTGTGAACAGCTTGCCCTGATCTGAGGCCTCAGCTTCTCCGCTGAGAATTGTAGAAGAGAACAAATTGTCACATCTCCGAGTTAAGTGTAATTAATCCAAATGATTGAAGCTGGTATTTAAAACTAGAGAATACATTAAAAATATATATAGTAATCACAAAAATAAATAAAAGGTACAAACTACTAGCTCACTGATTTGGGAATATTGACTAGCGAGCGGCAGAGAACGAGCTTCAGCCAATTGTAAAGTGATACCTTAATATCCTACAAAATGGTCCTTTAAATACTCTTATTCTAGTTTATAAGAAACACAATACAAATGTAAATATGCAATGATTGAAGCTGGAGGTGGCTCTGAAGATGTGCTACAGGCTTCTCTGGTTGAATATATAACAAACATAATATAGTAATGGGATAGATGAACATGCAAAGAAGAAAATCCTCAAAAATATGTGTCATATGTGAATGTGAGTCTACAAATACAGACGACTACTGAAACCGTTTAGAGACATCAGAACAAACTCAACAGTTCTGTGGTTATTACATGTTCATTACTTCTTATTTGAAGGTGATATGCAGTCTGTGTATCGCATATAAAGAACCATTAACATGTTGACTTTCATGATCTAAAAACAGTTATAGAACAGCATGTGAGTGGTGCAATAAATCTGTAGAAAAATGTGGAAATTATTGCTTTAAATTATTGAAATGTAGAAAGTTCTATATATCATTTTTTTAAATATTAATACAGTAAATATTTTGTGCCTCAACAAAGCTCCTGTTATGTTTTGTCTTTAAATCTGTAACTGATTAACCGAATGAAATGAGTAGTTTCTAAGACCAAGCTATATTAAGAAAAAATAAACATTCAAAGCAGATAGAAAATGTAAATGAGCCGACAGCGTGATGTCCCAATTACTGTCGAAACCTCTAATGAGTGTGTGGAAAGCATAAACAGAACAATTCGGACATAAAAGGAGTGAAAAAAGTTCAAGTTGGCATTTTTTCTTCTTCCAGAAAATAAAAAGATAATCTGACGATAACAGATCAGCTGGTAGAATAAACGTCTAAATTAAAATCATGTAGAGTCGCAGAGTGATACGAACAAGACCGACAATCAAGTTTTTTTACCCCGGAGAGATCAAAGACAAGCGTTACATAACCGCCTTCTAATTAACTAACCTGAGAAAAAAAAATAAAGAGAAAAAAAGCCAACACATTCCCGATGTGAGTGAAAACAAGCAGATTTCATCTGGTTGGTCTGACAAGCAGAGTTTACAATCCTCAAGGGTTAATGTCTTGATGGAAGTAAAAAAAAAAATCTAAATCTAAAATAAAAATCTGTGTTGTGGCAGCAATTTAGTTGACAAGTTGCTGAGACCCCATTACATCACTTACAGTGGCTGCTGGGCTTTTTATAGCACAATATGACGTTGGAGAACCGGGTAAACCCGGAGAGAAAAAAAGAAAAGAAAAAGCTTTAAATACAATCCACCACTTTTGTTTTGAAGTGGCCTTGCATGAGTTATTGTATCTCTCAAATGAACAAAACCTCTCAACTCCTCCGAAGCTTCTTCACTATGAACATTCCTGCAATAAACTGCATATTTCCTAGTCTGCACCATTGAAGGGGTTTTACATAATGTACATGTATTTAGAGTAGCAGTTACAAAGTGTGTATAAATTCCTGCCACAAAACCGTCGATTACAGTTTAATAAGAAGGGTGGTGAGCACGGCACAGACATTAATGTGTTTTGCCCTGAGGCACTTGGTAGTGGCCGTGATAGAAACCTTTAGAAACACTACCTGTCCAGTGGAGAGTTGTACCGTTGATCTAAGTACTCAAAACTGCATTCAAATTGTCAATTGAAAAAAAATAAAATAATGCACACGGTGTGACACATGCTGATAATCACAATCATTCTAGTATTCCAAGTGTTTAGTACAGTAACCTTGATAAGTTAAAAAAAACTAAAACAATTTGCTACAGAAACGAGTTGAAGCAGAACATGCAGAATATGTGAGGAGGAAACTTAAAAACTAGACTTGTGTATTTTGTTGTTGTTTGTGAGCAGGGAGATAAGAAAAGAGACCAGAACAGATGGCCAGAAGGCTAGAGGAGGAGAGAGAGAGAGAGAGAGAGAGAGAGAGAGAGAGAGAGAGATAGAGAGACATGGGCGCTGGGCATCAACACCGGAAAATCCTACTGAGGATAGCTGTTCTGTTGCCGGCGCTTCGCCGACCTCATTTTCTCAAAGCGTGACTCCATCTCCTCCAGGACTTTGGGGGTGTACCTTACTACCAGCTTCACCGTGCCCTGAGCTGCTTTGAGGAGCTCCACGGCTTTCTCGTGGTGCTCACCTTCGACGCTCTGAAAATAACAAAACACAGAAATGCGCTGTAAGGTTTTGGCAGGAAAAAAAAAAGACGATTTCAGTGTACAGTTTTTTTTATACATCGATCCACGCAGAATTTACTGTGCCGCCGGCGACCGTTAACCACCGGGATCAAGAGGATATGGAGTAATCTTTGGAGTAAACAATGACCTCAGGATTTTATAGGTAGCTGGAGCGAACTTCGTTCCAACATAAGCTTTGGCAGCCTGGTTCAACTTACCGTATAACGGGTTGTAATTTGGAATTTTTTTATGAGGGCGAGTCAAAAGGATGATTGTTTTTTTTTTCCTCCCGGTGTTGGAATTTTAAACCACCCAAGCATAGAAAGCAACAGTCACTACCGACGAATGTTCATGCGTCGGAGTCTTAAAGAGGCCCCGTGGAGTTTTATATTAGCCCACCCCCCCCCTCAAAAAGATTACATAAATATACATTTACATTCACTGGTTCCTTGACGAAAAACAACTGTGCAAATCCGTAAGGCCTAGTAAACACGTTGAATGCATTTTCTGCAGACACATCCATCCTCCGAGGCGGCAACATGTTCAACAGGAGAGGTTGCACAATTCTGGTTCGACTTCCACCTCTTTGTTGAAGAAGCAGGATCACGCCATGAATGCTGGGTGACGCCTGACACCAGGCACAACAAAAAAAACAGGACTAAACTATGCTGGATTCATCAATAATATCCATTCATCCATCTCCGTACGACACTTTCAGGATTAGAATAACTATACGATGTGCAGTTAATACAAACAATTCAGCAGATGATGTTGACGTTTCTGTGCTTTGAATTTTGTTCACAGTGCTACTTTCTCTTGCCCCAAACTGACACCTCGCTCGTCTCCTTGACATCCGAAGGATTGTCAAATTAAATTGTCAAATTAAACAATAAAAAACAAACTTTCCCAAACAGTTCACCTCATGTTCCAAAGTTTTTTCCGCTCATCTTGCGAGCAAATCTTATTTAGGATCTCGGTTCAGATTTCCAATGATGTTCGGATCAGGGAAACGTGACACGGATCAGCCTGCAGTTCTTGAAGTTGTTCCGTGATGGATTTAGAAATCTGCTTCAAATCGTCGGCATCTCTGCGTCTGGCGTACAGACTCTGCGACGGCTTTTGATGTTATTACTCCACCTGTGGCTGACGCGGAACCCACGGCCCCCTCGTCTCGCCTGATTGACGAGTCCTGTCGGGCCGTTACGATGAAGACATCGCCAAGACCAACAATAGGATCTGGAACGGCTTAGTCAAGCCACGTTTGAGTCAAATCATCTGATGTCTCTCTCCGCCAGGCACTTAAAAGTCGCAGTAAATCAGTTTTATTCTGAACCTTGTCCAACATTCTGTACACTCGGCCTCGCCCTGCTCTCCTCCTTAGCTGTGCTGATGAAAAGGTGGCCGCTGGCTTCATGTGGTGCTACAACTTCACGGCTACTGCTTACATAGTGCTCCACGGCGGCTAACCTCTTACCGATGACCCACAACAGAGAGAACCAGCAGAGTCCAGCTCTGGTACCCTTCCGCTTTAGCTGGACGTCAGAGAAAACTGAAACCAGGAGCGTTGTTTTTCTATCTCGATGTGAGGTTTTCTGGCTTGGCGGTCACTTGTTGAGTTTGAGATCATCAGTCAAGATGAATCCTATTCAGTTCTTTAGGATGTTGTGTGTTTCTACATGCCTTGCTTCTTTCTTCAGTTAGCTGAAAATGAACTATATGTCGCACATAGACATTTTAAATCTTTATCATTTTGTCACTTCAGGTAGTTAACTTTAGGCCATCCTTAAAGATCAGCTTACGCCCCTAGATTCACTTAGTTTATTAATTTCTTATCCATGTTTTTATCGGATTCACTCTTACTCTACTACCCTTTTTCTTTAAATACCTCACCCTATACTGTTTCTCTCAGCTTTCCTCAATTGGTACCCGTGTGTGTTACACAAATAAAGATTGACAGATTAGTGCTTGGAAGAAGAGGGATACAATAGAATTAGAATTTTGTTTCACTACTAAAATTTCCCAGTAAAATATATTTTGCTTCTTCTCTACTGCAAACGTCTGCTTACAGGAACTGATACTTCGTTGATTATGTACGGGTTAGATGAGTCACAGATAGGACTGTGTTTCAAAGGTGACCAAACGTACCACCCCGTTGACGGAGAGGAGCTGGTCGCCTCTTTTCAGGCCGCCGTGTCGGTCGGCGATGCCTCCTGGGATGATCCGCGAGATGTAAATCGGGGAGTTTTGCTCCTTCCCGCCCATTATGTTGAAGCCCAGGCCTTCTTCCGTCTTGGGCAGTTCCACCACACGTGGATGTGAGTGCCCCTCACTTGCTGCAAAAGCTGCCACCGTAGCCTAAAAAATTAGATGAGCGTCGAGTTAACGATAAGTTTCTGTAATATTTGAAGTAAAGTGTTTATGTAAACCTCTGAAACTAATGCTTGCGTATCAGTGACGCTACCTTGGCAGTGGCGTTGGCCCGGACCTCAGGGCTGCTGTTGATGTCCACAGTTTCATACACATGTTCATAAACCTGTGGACACGTGAACACAAGACAATTATTTCAAACAGAAGTTTAGCGGCACAAGACGAACGATACAGAAATAGCAGTGTGCCTCACTTCTCTGACAGCATTACAGAATTCACTCTGTAAGACTCTCTGCAGCGCCTGCAGCTTTTGGGGGGGCACCTCCCCTGTCCTCTGAAGCTTATCCAGCAGTTCAATAGCACGGTTGATGTCTGTCAACAACAATATGAACAAAGCCATCAGGGCATATTGATATTAGTCCTCATGCCACACTTATACAGAAATGGAAAGACAATATGTGACAGCACCAATACACATCTTACATGTAATACATTACATTGCTTTACACATTATTTTCAATTTATATATACGGCATATCTAGAAATCAATTGACTATATTAACACCAATAGAGCAAATTTGATCATTTTCATCAGCCTTAGGAGCAAAAACTGCCCCTTCTACTCAGTAATGTTCAGTGCCAACACCTCATTAACTTCATGGGGCATTGCAGAGGTTTTCAAGGGAGAGGCAGGCCTCCCTACTGGGACTCCAAAGTTTTTAGAACATTTTTTAGAACATTTTCCTAATTGCATTCAATGAATGCAATTAGGAAAATGTTTCATCACCTAGAATAACCTAAACGTGTGTAATTTGGTCACTGTTATTGTCTGCCCACTTTCCCAGGGTCAGGAGCAATCAATGAGATTAGCTTGTGAAGCTAAGCATCTTCATACCATCTTGTTCAGAGGATATATAACACTGAAGTTGAGTGAATGCCTGCAGCACATTGTGGAACAGGTTCAGACTTTGGAAACCAGAGACAAATACAAAACAAACATCTGCAACTCCAACAAAGCATTTTGATCATATCTCTCCATTAAAAAGCAGGATGTCGTCCCACTGGATATTCAACTGTAAAAGTTGTAGCTGATTTTGATCACAGTCACAGACTCTACTGAGGCCATATGTTTGTTATTTTCTCTAAATGTACTACAGAGAGGATTCTGCTTCATGTGCAGATCTCTTGCTGGTCGGCCTAAGTTATTAATGTTTGGTTAGCATTTGAGGATTTGATGAAGCGCAAGCAAAGAATCTAAACATGCACGAAACAACACGCAGCCCATCTGTAGGAACCAGAAAGAAGCGGTACGACCGATACAATCTTTAATTTAAACAATTTCTCCAATCCTGCCTGGTTGCTTGTTGTGTGTTTTCATTTTAGCCAGTTACTTAGCCAGCGAGCGAATGACACACTAATACTGCTCTAAAAGCTATGGCCACTTAAACATAGCTCGAATATTATGCTCCATTATTCACAGACGATCATCAGTGCAGGGAAACACGATTTAAGTCTGGATATTCACTAATAATTCACCGAGTGCACTGAGCTAATGCGAGCTAACTATGCTAACGTCTCACATCACTACAAATATTATACGAAGCTACAGCTAGCGAGCTAATTAACTTTACCTCTTTCCAACCGCACAGGCTCCCCGAGCGATGCCATGTTTGCAGCAATTGGTTATTTGATGGTGAATATTGTTGTTAAACGGCGAGATATGGAAAAACCAATTTTAGTAATCCTGGCTAACGTTACGTGCGCTTAACTGAGACGATAAATCAGATTAGCAAAGTTAGCCGGCTAGCTGCCAGTGTCACGACGCGTTCAGGTACAGTGTGTAAAACGGACCTCCGAGGGAGATGACGGGTTAATGTCACATAATCTCGCGTTGTTTTACTTTACTTTCGACCAACTTTATGTCTGTCATTTTAAAACAATTCCGAAGTTTCTGGAGGTATATGAGAACAAATTAGAGGCTATTCTTTATTTTTTGGATCCATTTAAAGTAGATATTATATTTTCTGGAGCAGCACCTGAACGTTTCATAACAGCTTAGACTAATTTATTTAACAGCATACATTTACCCCTTATATATATATATATATATATATATATATATATATATATATATATACCATTAATAGACCTGTGTCTTTATTTTCACTATTCTATATATTAATTGTTGAGTTTGACATGGGGAAACAAACTCTTCTCTGGGAAGAAAACGCTTGAAAATGTGGATTATCTGGTGCATTTTGATTTCATTCTTTACCTGCAACACTTGTGCCAATATGTACTGTCGATGATTGTGCTTTATAATACATTTCTAAATGCTTCATTCTCATTCACCTGTGTGGAAGTAAATACAAGGAAGCAAATCCACTTGTGCTTCAGTATAATGATGTGCTTATGTTTCCTTCCTACAAAGTTCGTGCTCATGGCAGTTAACAATGTCTATAAATCAAAAGTTAAACTTTTGGGATGGTTTTATTCTTATGTTTAAAAAAAGTAGATATGGATCTAGTCTTAGAGTTTTACCTGCTGCAGGTCTTCATTCAGACAAAACTTGCCTACTGTTTCCCCCAAACTCCTATATATCCCTTTTGTACCTCTGTAGATAAGCTACACCCACTTGACCTTTCTGAGAGGATGGTGACCTGCAGCAGGCAGTGACCGTCCAGTGGGAAGGTCACAGCCTGAAGAAGCGCCTCAGTACCGCCCTCCCCTGGTGTGAAGCCGCACATGCTGAGAACAGAGAAATGCGCTGCTGCACTGCTGTCTGTGGCCTCAAACTTGGAGTATGAATCACTTCTGACCACACCCCTGTCGGTGAGGAAACGCAGCTTTCACTGACAGCTGAGAAAAAACACATATACATGCAATCGTGTGTGCATAAATTAATGAAAAATACCTGCAGTAATATTGCCAAGACACACTTCTGAAACGCAGTTTTTGATCTTTTTCTTTAATAGGCTCATTGTTTCTATTTCTTTCTTGTTTTCTTTATTTAGTTACAATCCTGGCTCCAAGTTATAGCACATTATCTTGTAAGATCTATTCCCATGCATGATTTATGATCAGGGGAGACAATATTGGCTGGCCTTTTCTGTAAACACGGGCTGCTTCAGCCTGGCTCAGAGACAACTGGTGATTCCAGAGTCTCTTTATCCTCTTCTGTAGTGAGCCTGTGATTGGCTGATGGCACTTTTCTATTACTTAACCTTTGTCAAACAAAAATAGCTCACTGCTCCTATTCATTATAAATGGAGCAGATCAGAATACCTTATCTAAAATGCATCCCAGTCCGTTTGATTCGTTGTCCTCTAAGCTCAGGGTGTGCTTGTGCTTGATTTGACTAAAACATAAAGGCTCAACCTGAAGGTAAACGTCTGTTGTTTTTTTTTAATTACAGGAACAAAATTGTCTTGAGTGTTTATTGGTTATTTCCATGATGTTTGTTTACCATGACAAGGAAGCTTGGTGTATTTTGTTGAAAGTGGAGTCTCCCTTGTTTACACTGCATTTTGTACAACAACAAAAAACTCACAGCGTCTTCATCGGGACCTTCTGGAGGATCCAGGCACAATGTAGAAGAAAGCGGCGCATCTCTTCTTTGTTCGGGAATAAAAAAATCTTTCTTCATTTATGAAATGTTGAACCTGGTTGTCTTTAGAGGTCGCACTTACCTTCATGTCGCAGTGGTCACAAACAGGAGCAAATTAAAGCTTCAGTTGAAAGTTTGTATTTGCTTTCGAATGGATTAGTACCTTCTATTTCTGGATGAGTGTCCTCTTCTGACTGAACGTTGAAATGTTTAATGATATTGAGGTTAAAAATGTCGAACACATTTTTATTGTTATTCAACTACGACCTTAAACTGTGGCGTCTAGACTTGGCAAACAAGGGTTTTCACCATGTAATGGACTGAGTTACGATGCGCCTGGGGGAATATTGATATAAAGCCTCAGCAGACTCTTAACCCAGATGGGTTCAGGACTCAGGAGAGCTTCGTGGGCTTTTTGTGCTGGTCGCCACTTGAACTTGTCGGCACTTTACCCCTCATGCTATGTTTTTTTGTGATTGTGAAACGCCACATGTGCAGCTGGAGTGGATGTCTGGACACCTGTATGTAAACACCATAGTATCAAGGCACACAGATCTGTGTTTGGATAATGTGCCCGGTGGTTAGTGGGAAGTGGTGTCTGCCACTTTTCCCTCGTCAAACTGTTGAACAACACCAAGAGCTGCATTCCTCCTCCCACCCAGACCGCAGGATCCCAACAGGACGGCTCCTCTGCTACTGAAGACGTACTTGTCTTCTTGCAGCTTGTAAAATTAAAAACTGGCTCCGCCGGCAATTTGTTGTTTGGGACAATCATCTTGTACTTTGATGTTTACAGATGTGGCAGTTTGTGCCGTGCAGATGTGTGCAGATGTGCCGGCCTTCCTCCCTGCCTGCCCGTCTGCGTGATAAAGTTTATCCTGGCTGGAATGCACTATTGAAATTTTATCGACATTGATTTTGTTTTTCAGTTGCCTATAGTCATTTTTATTTCTTCAAATACTTCAGTTTAATATTGCAAACAACTTCACAACATACAAAATGAATAATATTAACCCATAAACATGTCTATATATATATATATATATATATATATATATATATATATATATATATATATATATATATATATATATATATATATATATATATATATATATATATATATATATATATATATATATATATATATATATATATATATAATTTTTTTTTAAATATATCTTTTCCTCTGGTGGGGATAAAAAAATAAACAGCAAAGCTTTGACAACAGCACCTTGACATAGTATGTAATTCCAACATTACCTTGAGAAGTTTAGAACAGTAAACAGATAAATTACTCGAGAGAAGATTGTTTTCTGCTGAGTTTGTAAACTGAATGTTTTTTTTTTGTTGTTTTTTTTTTGGTCAGCATCGTATCCTTTTTTTGTAAGTGGAGAATTTCTCAATTCACAATTGAAGCAGCATGCAAGCTTTTGAAGATGGAACGGTCCTCTCATTCCTTGCCTGTTTTTTTCTTCCCTTCGTTTTCTTGGCAACGTAAACAAATCACAATGTCTTGAGAGATGTAATATAGTAATTTAAACTGGGCGCAAATGACTGATCAGATTTTTTTTAATTGTTTACAAGGTCATGAATATGTTCAATAAATAGACTGTAGTATCACTTTTACTGTATAAACTTCATCTTTTTTTACATGCAGTCCATAAAATTTTCATTTGACGGAATAATTTACCCTGTTATGTATATATACAAATAGATATTTTCTCTTTATTCTCTTTTTTAAACTCTTCAATAAAATCTATACATTTTATACACTATCTCCCTCTTTTAATGGTCAATGTGCATACACATGAAGTGTCTATCCTTATAAACCGCCAGCCGATCTTCTTTTTGCTATCCATGGTAAGCGCTCGCACGTAGGACTGGGTTGTCCTGCATTGGGAATTATAATGCCGCTTGTCTATTCCTCTGCAGCCCTCCTTTGTGTACCCCATGGGGTTGCATTTGGTCTCATAAAAGTATTGCTTCAGTTGGCCATTGGGGACAGGGACCTTTTCCATGACGGTAACTGTCTGCCCAGACATGTCTATTGCCGTCTTTTTATCCACAGCTGTCACCCACTGGCTAATACTGTCACACACGCTGAGCTCTCCACGCCGTGAGGGATCGGAGTGTCGCCGCACCCTCATGGACATATTAGCGGCATCCAGATAGTTTTTGTATTCCTCCAGAAGAAAGAGCAACGGCGGCTCCAAAGGCACTTGGTTGCTGATCATCACCCGCGAGTCGTACAGGTCGACATCCTTGGTCTCTGTGGTGACCACAGACAACGGGCCCCCACCTCCCTGGCTCTTATCAGCCCCCTGTCCCAGCTGTGCCGCCTCTCCTTCCACTTCCAGTAGCTCCTCTATCACTTGCTCAAACGTGTCTGTGAGTGAGGGCAGTTCCACGCGCTGGCCCGGCCCGCCGCCACTCTGTGGAGTCCCGTGGCCTCGTGCGGCCGTCGCAGCAGCGCCCAAGTAGCCTTCCGTCCGATGGCCCCGCATGCCCGGGGCATCTCTCAGGGGCGCAGCTCTCATGCAACTGAAGTATGAAATAACCATAGTAAGGAACAGGATGGTCATCACTCTTCTAACCTGGTGGAACTGGAGAGGGAGAGAAAGACAGAAAACAAGGGGGGGAGGAGGGAGGGCGGGAGGGAGAGAGAGAGAGGGAGGGAGGGAGGGAGGGAAGGAGGGAGGGAGGGAGAGAGAGGAGACAACACCATTAATCAAAGAGCATTTTCTATAAAGTTAGCTTATCCTTGATCCAAAATGCACCATCTAAACCTCTCCTCTTATTTGCACCCTCCACTCTTTGTTTTGCGAGCCAAAAAGAGAGCCAGTAGCTTTGATATAATCACAGCATGTTTTTATTAAACTGATATTGGCACGGTGTCATCGGTGTTTTCAAATTGTTTGCAAACTGTAATCATTCTGTTCCTATGTGAGGTCTGGCTTAGATTTCTATTTGTTGGCAGCAATGTACAAAAGCTGTGCTAAGCATCAGAGAGGCTGCTTATTACAAAAGATAAGATAACACAAATGGATGTCAAAACATCATTACAAGGCTTGTTATTATTCATACGCTTTTTTTATGCTACCGGTGTGTTAAACTGCACAGTTTGTTCCTGAGTGTGCAGACGTGTAGTTTCATAATGGACAAACCTGTCATTCATCTCTCACCGCCTGAGTAATTGTCTTATCCGTTTTGAAAGCTCATGCCTCCCCCTTATGACTCTATACCTCACAGAAGACAGTGGATTTTCACATTGCATCTATAGTAGTTGCCTGGATTTCCGATTATGATATTGAAAACCTGAAAGATGGGAACAATTTTTAGCTCTTGGAAAATCAGAGTTAACACGGAAATGACAAAATGTGGCTGTCCATTGACATTGTGACATTCTTTTCTGAGCTCGTGTAACATCATCCATGGCATTGTCACACTAACAAGAGTATTAACACTTTAGGAGCTTCCAGAATGGACAGCACATATTGACTGAGATGGAAATGCAGTGTTTGTGTTAGTTCTGACAAACACTGATGTTGCAGCATTATCCTTATTATTACAAAACAAAAACTGATCTGGGTTACACAGTGGATGTCTCTTATGAATGGGAACCAGGGGTTTGTAAAGGGACACTGTTTGAATTTGGCAGGTGGAAAGAGACGGAGAGAGAGGGCGAGAGGAAGAGAGAGAGAGAGAGAGAGAGAGAGAGAGACAGAGAGAGCACTGCAGGATGAATTAACAGGATGTCATGAGGAAAGTGTATGACAGAGGGATGTGTCATCCTGCCTGCACAGTATCAGAGCGAAAGAGAAGCCAAGCGCTTGCCGGGGTTAACAAACAGCCGCAATGAGCCATGTGTAGCTGCAATACTGCACACACATCCTTAATGACCAAAGTTCCTGAGCACATATGAAACTCTTACCTCTGAGAAGCTCTAAGATTCACAGCAAATCAATGAACTGGTGGACATCCAACAGCCTGAGATATAAAGACAACCATAATGCAAAAAAAAAAAAAAAAATACATACAAAAAAAAACTAGATCTTGCTTTCCACAGGGGCTCATTTAAAAATAGCCTGGTTGAGGCTTTGACTGCACTCCGCATGTCCCAGCCTGACACAGGAAAAACACACCGAGCAAACACACTCCTGCCTCCACTCTGAATGGACACGAGGACCTTTACAGTAGGGAGGAGCAAAACCCCATCATGAAAGCATTTGTTTCATTCTTAATTGGTATCTGGGGCTGTGGCTGCAATTAACCGACACCGCCGTGACTGCCATAGTGATATCTCGTCTAAAAATAGACGTGCTGGGAGTCTCACAGTCTCTATTCAGAATATCACATCCTTCTTCTTAATGAGCCACTCATTCCCCGAGCTCAGTGACGTCCTCCTCCTGAGTGTGTGAGTGTGTGTGTTCAAGGGAGGGGCGGGCTTCTATGTGTTTGCACCGGGGTGAGGGTATTTTTCCTCTAACCAACTAAAACAACAATGTGAACAAAGCTAGTCATGAAGAAAAAAATCCTCCATATGTCATAAAAATATTGGTCATAATTTACTAATATTTGTTCCAAAACAGGATTCTTAACCCACCAGCACTGTTAAGGTGTTGCTTCCAAGAACAGAAATTCCTCTGCGAGGCTTCCCAGCAGATAAAATCATGTAGGTTTACGGGATTCAGGCCAGTCACCAGCTTTATGTGTAGGATGCATTTAGGCTGATATTATTATCAGCATCGTGCTCAAATGGTTCCACTTCCACATGAGGGCAATGAAGGAAGAGGGCTGATTACTGTTAGGCGTCAAACTTCATGCTGGAAATGGTGCAGACGAAGAGTGCTGCATCTTCCGTAACAGACCACAGGGGTAATATTGCAGTAGCAGGGGGTGGAGAGAGTGCCAGCGTCATTTCGCAGCATAACAACCACAGATGACGTCTCTTCCAGGTCTCCATCGGGGAGAGAATGGAGGGGAGGAGGTTGCTGGGGGTAATGCCACTCAACATTGTGCAATTGCATGCCGTTCCCCCGGGTATCCTCACACCGGGAACAACAGATGATTTTATTTCTATCTCTGTGATTTCCTGTTTCCATCAGGACAATCAATATGGCTTATGCTCTCAATCAACATCCTGTTAAAACGCAATAAAGCCAATGAATCATTTAATTGCTATGGGACTGGCGGAGAATCTCTGGCTTATATCTGCTGGAGGCTAAATGTGACAAATGTTTGGTTTGCTTCTGTTTTATACATCGAGCAAAAGGAACATTTTATGTGGATTTCACAGTTAATAAAAGAAGTGGCTTGAGTGTTAACATAATGAGCATGAATAATGAAGTAAGAGAGGAATAAAACTGCAGGGGCTTTTTTCTTTTTTTTTTTTGGAGCAGCCTTCAGACGACCTTTTTAACAATATGCTAGCTGAAAAAAAAGTGATTTCTTCTCCTGTTGTTGATTGAAATCAATAATTTAATGAAATCCTATCAAATAAATACATACTTCATGTAAAGCACGGCAATATAAGCATAGCACTAACATAACAGACTAAGTACAGAGCCAATAATATGAACCAGAGGGAAACAAAGCCCGCAATAACTGCTGCTCAAACACACCTAGGGCATGAAACACCCCAAACAATAGGAGCAGGTGAGTCTGTGGACTCTGTCAACTGTTTGGCTTGGACGTCTCTAGATGACCACCTGTTCCTCTGCTTTGAGAGCACGGCTGTATGGCAGGGATATGTAACTTACCCTCGCATTTATTCTTTGTTCCAGGTGGGGATTAAAGTGATAAATGCCTGCTTTGACAGACGCTGAAAAGTTTCTCTAAAGCATGAAAGGACTAGCATGGCTAGTATTATTACACATTCAGTAATGCTCCCCAGCCTCGCTGCACATGTCAACACACTTTATGGCTTCATCTTTTCGTAACAGCATGCATGATATCTTATAAGCCATTACAGAGGGAAAGGAGCCACGAACAGGAGAAATGAACATGTGCTCGAGACATTTGAATAGAAATGTGTGACCTATAGCAAGATTTGTTCTCTGCCTCTACCACTGCTCCCTTGTGGGTACCCGTCTTTGTTCAATTCCTCCAGAACCGTGTCAGCCTGAGCTATTTACCTGGCAACATGTTTCGTCACATTCGGCATATAAAGCAAAACAAAGCCAAAATGTACAAATTAGAACAAAAAGGAGAACCGCAAATAATTTGTAAATGTTTATCCCAAGACCCCATGTGTACCACAAAGCTACAGTTAACACAGGAATTTGGACTTAATTGAGTTGGCGCTTGTAATGGCAGACACATGTGGAAGCTTGCTTTCCTGAGATCTGTTTTTAATCTGAGACAGCTTCAGAGCACGTTTAGTAATAGATGATCATCACTACGGATTATATCTGGCCTCCAGGCCAACCCCAGCCACTGCCACAGAAAGCCCTGCATTCAAATACCTGCTGAGTGATTTATGTTACCCAAATGAGCTGATGCCTCCCTCCCGCACTCGGTGTGCAGCAGTGGACAGCTGAAGGGAACCAAGAACCAGTGACATAGCAAATCATTAATGACTCCCTCCACGTCCAAAAATGTGAAAAACATCTTATTAAAAAAATAAACAAGAAGTTGAACGCACAGTTTATTTTATCTCATGAATCGCCACCAGCTCTGACAAAAGCCACTGATATGACAGAGCTGTGAAGTTCGCAACTTTGGACACGAGATGGCGCATGAGACCGTGAAATAGAAAGAGCTCCTTCTCTTCTTCCAGTCTCCAGACAGAGAGACAGAGAGACAGACAGACAGACAGATAGATAGATAGATAGATAGATAGATAGATAGATAGATAGATAGATAGATAGATAGACAGACAGACAGACAGACAGATAGATAGATAGATAGATAGAATTTTTCCAGGGCCCATAGCCAAATATGTTGTGCGTAATTGCAGCTAACAGCCATGAAGTTCACTTGTGTGCCACTGAGTCACGAAACAAAAAACATGTCCCTAATTTTCATTTTTTGGAAACTGCATCACTAATTCATCATTAAATCATCATCCAGTCACTCGGCCCTTGCGCATGCAGCTATGCTATAATAATTATTGAAGTAGATCCCTTCACAAGTGGCTGTCACAAACGAGCCAGTTTTCCACCTCTCCATAAAGCGGATTTTGGATTAATCCGTGTTTATTCTCAGAGGTTCATCGACACGAGCATGCAAACCCCAAAGAGTAGACCCAATAGTGAATGTTGGCCGCCAAAGCTGGCCGTTCAGGTCTCGGGTTTCCTATAAAGTCTTAATGAGTTCATCAAAGTTTTCCCTGTCCAAAACAACATGACCAAAAACTGTCTGGAGTTGTGTTTTTTGTTTATTTGTACACAACGGTGGAAGGTCTGTGGTTGGATTATCAAATACAGACGAACACCCCGAAGAAAAGAGTTTATTGGCGCTGTTTATGCGCGTAAAGTTGTCGTAAAAATGTCCAAACGCGGGTGATTTCATACAGACTCACGCTGGATTGTTTCCACTTTGTTACTCGGGGGGGAAAGAAAAGCTGCTAATGACCACAATGCAGCTCCAATAATGAAACAACAATGTTTTCTTTTCTTGCTTTTTTTCTCCCTCTCCCTCTCTCTCTCTCTCTCTCTCTCTCTCTTTTTAAACTCGAGATTACATCTGCTGCGCTCGTGCTCTCCACTGGAAACCCAATCAACATAATAACTCCGTTTTTTATTAATGAACGAGAGGATAAGGTTACACATATCCCCTCTCGGGCTGCGCCGACGTCTGATCGAGCTACTTTTAACCCCCCCCCCTCTCTCTCTCTCTCTCCTCATCACCTCCAACGCACACGCGCGTGCACACTTTTACGCACACATACACACACCAGCTGTCTTTTACTTAAGCAGCATCAAGCAATGGCAAAAGTGTTTAAAAAAATACAACAAAAGTTCTGAGAACAAGCAGACATACCTTTCACTGCCCAGTCGTAAAACAGACCATTCAACAGGACAGCAGTGTCATCTGGGATGTTTGGGAGCAACTTCCCTCAGTAATTTTTACTTTAAGCGATATTTTCCTTCTCTCGTTCTCTCTTCCCGACCAGCTTCAGGATATCTCTTCAGCTTTGGAGCAAATAGATTAAATTATTGATGGTGGAAATTGCATGGCTGAGGTAATGCACTCCCATGGCTGCGCGGCTCCTTTGGAGATCGTCTGGAACTGAAGTTGTCGCATGTTGAGAAGCCGCCGCTGCAGCAGCACCGCCACGGGATGAGAGAGACCTCTGGAGCTGAAATGAGGAGCCTCTTTGCAACTACAGTAACTTTACTACACAATGACGCTGCAACATGTGACCTGCCGCTGGCTGACTGGTCGCCACCAAACTCCTGTTTAAACAGCCCCGAAGGCGGAACTATTAATGCGCTTTCAGTGAGCATTAAGTGCGCCCCCCCCCCCCCTTTTTTTTTTTTTTTTTGGTTTGTCCGCATACCGTGCAGCCTGCATCCACACCATAATATACAAAGCACGAGTGAATTAAAGCCTCTCCTCTTCCGTATTTCTTTCTTTTTTTTTCTCTTCTTAGTCCACACAGCTTAAACAATTGGCATCTTTTTTTGAAGGGCTTTGCATAACAGCGTGTCTACACCAAGTCGTGATACACACCGTGGCCTATTTGTGTAAAATTAGACGGAGAATTATAAATAATCATTTCTTGTTGCAGGTCTGCAGATAGAGAGGTGAGTCACATTTAGAGAAAGAAAAAAAAAAAAAAAGCTCAAGTGAAGGAGGCCCAAGTATTTGTCTGCATTATTCCATCATTTCATCTATTTTATATGGCCAAAAGCCTGTTTCCTATGTCACAATATGTTTGAATTTAGATGCTGACAGTTAGTGGAGGCTGACGAAGAAAAAAAAAGTGAACTTACTGAAACGATTCTCTTTTTAAAGTGAGCCATCTCCACAACAGATGGATGACTCCCCTGCAAGTGCTCTGTAGTGTAGTAACCAGCTTTCACAGGTTATTATTATCAAATGTCAGCTAAACAAACCTGTTTAAATTATACACAAAGAGCATCCACAGAGAATAATGCCGCTTTGCTTCTCGATACTCTGTTTCCCCTCATCAGGAACAAACCGGGAACAATTCATTCCCTCTGTAATGTAGAACTCAAATAAAGATGTCAGTGGAGGCACAGCCTTTCAAAGGGTGATGAACGTTTGGAAATTCCACCTCTGATGAATACAAGAGTGAGCATAATGGAGAAATAGCAGCTCATTATCCTAGTGACTTGGCCCTGGTCCAGTGCAAAGATTGATTGTGATGTGTTTGCTATATTGCCATCATGATTCTTCCCTGCACGAGCTTATGAGCTGGAGAGCTCTTGTTTGGCATGTAGCAGTATAGGAGTGGATGCTCACACCTGCTTAATGAGTCACTCCCACCTCCAACACACCCAGGGACATGCCAAGATAGATATAGCCCTCCCCGAAGGCTCACAGGAGGTGAGGGCAAACTCTGGATGACAAAGACTTGCATCAGCAATCACTGAGCGACATGACTCCAAAGAGGATTAAAAAAATGCACACTGTACAAGGGGGCTGTTCCAAACAAGTAATTCATAAATAAATCACTTGGCATCTCATTAGAAGAGCAAAAACAACAACATGGTCCCTCTCATTTCTGCAAATACAGCACAACTGAAGGTGGTGTATCAAGAGAAGTCCTTTGGTCTGCATGTGTCCGAGGCAGTAAAGGCTGAATTTCTGAATGAGACGAATACAATTTATAATAACTGTGGGAAAAAAAAAGGAGGGGGGGGGGGGTTGAGCTGTGAGAAGTGTTAGAATCCCTTTGAGTCATCCAGTTGAGCATCAAACAGAAGGACAGCAGTGGCCTGTTAAAAGACGACCAGGAGTCATTGTGAAAACTGCTAAACCACTATTTCACTGAGACTGGGGTGTTAGATTTCTAAAGGTTTAAGATTTCGGCGGCAGGAACAATGACTTCAAACTATCCGAGGTGTTGGGATGCAGTCCCCTTGTCTTTGCTTGTCATGTGGCAAATTTGTTCAGGTTTTAATGATCACATTCATGGCTAAACAGATGTGATGTGCAGTATCAGATGGACAGCTCTCTCCTCACATTTTCCCTCCCCGCTCACCAACATTTTTTTTTTTTTTTTGCTGTTTTGTGCAGCAGTAAGAAGAAAACAACCACGGGAGCTGACAACACGACACACTTGTATAACCTTTCAAGGCTTCTCTTGCCAAATGCAGCACGACGCTGACAGGTCCGCACTGCCGAAAGCTTCGCTTAACAAGTAGAATTATGCCTCCTTGTGTGGGGAGAAGAACCATGTAGCACGGACGAAATGACATTTTGTGAAATGTCATTTTCACAGGGGATAAAGGAAGGCGAAGAGGGTATTTTGATCAAAGTGAAATTGCATTCCTCCTGGAGGAGCAAACACGTCAGCTGAGAAAACATTTTGTTATGAGGTTTGGATGACGTCAAAGCGGGCGAAGGATGAGCTCCAGAACAGTTGAGAAAAAGTCTAAAATTGGTAAACACCGTCAACTGAGCGCAGGCCACTTTTAATCAGATGTTGGTGTGAGGAGTTAATGTCATCCCTCCTGTGATGACAATAACCTTTAATGTAATCATCATGCAGACACAGCACACTAGTCCTCTAAGCCTCATATATACACTCCTCCCTCCACACCCTGCTACAGCTGATGCCTTATTTCTATAGTGACTGCCTCTGTCTGTCTCTTTTATTAGCTCCAGCATGGTTCAATGCGAAATGAAAAAACACATATCATGTCACAATTTCAGGTGGAAACATTGGAATCCATTTGAATGTAAAGTTTTAAAGGCTTCAACCTTAACTATCACCATCACTCAAGACGCAGGATGTTTGATTTGCTCTGCCAGCACCAAAAGCAGCCCCAGAAGCTCTCTAACTCCCAAATTAAAGACAAAAATGACACTATTCTAACTAATCTCATGACTTTATCCAAGCCTATTGACATATTGTGAGTTTACATCACCCAGGCAACACAAATACAGGTTTTATTGTTTGAGGAAGTTGCTTGAATCCAGTGATGTGCTGCATGTTCACATGCTGAGAGACACACTTGAATGCTTTGCTGGAATGATCGAACATTTCCTAGCGTGCGCACGCACGCACGCACGCACACACACACACACACACACACACACACACACACACACACACACACACACACACACACACACACACACACACACACACAGCACCGTGAAACCTCGTTGTCCCGCAGTGGTCCGACATGTAAAATATCTTTACAGTAACAATAAATACATCTCCACTGTGTATTAATAACTGATCGTGGGCTTGATCGATGAAATAACGCCTCTTGATTTCGAATAACTGATAATTAAAGGTTTGGGAAAAGCTTCAAGGCTTCGCCTCCTGCCAGAACTTGTTTAAACAAGCCTGTTAATTGGATGAAGGTGTTGGTGATGAAGATGATGGTGTGGTGACTAAAGCGATTGCAGCGATGGTGGCGGTGCGATGTAGCCTACATTTCCATAATGATTAAGATGATTAATTTTCGCTCTAAATATATCGTGACGTCCGACGAGCCGTGAGCCGAGATTTCCGCCATCTATTTACCCACAAATAATCAATAAGCCCGTTTTATGATTTAAATCCAGCTGAAGCGATAGGCAAGTTATTGTCATTTCATGAATGAAAACGTTTGGGCAGAGTACAGCACGGCACAATCCAAAATCGAGAATGTATTTTAGAAGAAATACCCAGTGTTTCTATAAAAAGAAAATTGAGCGTCATTAATATAAAACCAGATTTCGCCAAATCCCTTTCGCTTCCTGAATTGATCGCAACGAGAGAAGGAAAAAAATCGACAGACAAAGGCCAACATTTACCAAATGAGAGAAAAAAAAAACATTAGCTGCAAGAGATTATTAATGCTATGTTTATTTCTGCATAATGCACGTATTATTTCGTTAAAATTAACAGGCCTATCGAAAGAATTCCAACTGATTTTTGCAATGAAAACCTACCATCAGGTTTGTTATTGACGCCCACCCCAACTCTGCAGAGCTGAGAGTGCAGAGGGAGAGAGGGAGAGAGAGAGAGAAAGAGAGAGAGAGATTGAGGGGAGATTCTCGGTAAAGATAACACACGCGGAGACGCACGCACACAAGGCGCGCGCGCACGCAGGCGCACGCCCGCACACAAGCGCACGCAGCCCCATTTATGGACTGATCCGCTGACGTACATTGCAGAAAAGTGCTATAAAAAAACCTTCATACATACAAAGTGTGTCGTGCCACCCCACAACCCCTCCTAACCCGCCTCCGCTCATCCCTCCTCCTCCACCCAACACGCCCACGCCCACACCATAATCCCACGTCTCAGTACAAAATAAAAAATAAAATAAAAATACTGCTACATGGCCAGAAAAAAAGACATTCTGCAAGGATAAATATTAAATTTACAAACAAATACATCCGGCAAAAGATGGTGCAATAAAAAAAAGCTCGAACCCACCCACAGCATCTGTGAATAAAATGCTAACGATTTTCTTCAAAGGCAAATTTCTAGATCTTAAAAAATACCTTCATCGGTTCGTTAGATAAATCCCTAATCTGCCATAATTCCTGTAATCAATAGTTCAGCGATATTGCAGATTGAAACGTGGTTATTATATTGGCGACGCAGTCTTCATAAAAGAAGCGTTTGTATGAGCGTCGGGCAGCCTATAATAAGTAAGATGATCTATTTTGGTTTCGGTGTCTCATGAAATAAGGAGTAATAGGTTATATTACGCCGAAACCGATCTGCACACATTAGATTGCTGCGTAGAAATGACCGAAAACGCTGCCTGAAAAGTACCATAATTCAAATGCAATTAGGAATTCACTGGACGCGTTCATATTGTGGTATTTATACGAAAATGCAGCATGCATGAGGAATCTTGATTAAAACAGGACAGCCAGTGGGCGTTGGGGCTTTTCTCTTCTCTTCCTGTTGTTTTTGCCATGCAATTGCTTCGTCTTGGATCAGAAATCTTAAATCTTTGACCAAAGGAAAAAAAAAAGAAGAAGCCGGGTGAGGGGGGGTGAGAGGGGGTGGTGGATGAGTGAAGGATGGAGAGAGAGAGAGAGAGAGAGAGAGAGAGAGAGAGAGAGAGCGAGAGAGAGCGAGAGAGAGGGGGGAAATAGACAATATCCACCGCTCCTGCATCGGTGCGAGACGAATTTTGAGGCTACAAGTCCTTCAGGAGAGCAGAGAAATAAAATCCCAGCAGTTTTGGTGCGATGATCACCTCAATCTAAAAACACGCATGCATGATTTCACGCGTCTTTAAATTAGAACGAAGAAAAAATGGCACAACACGAAGAAAGAATAAAAAAAATAGGAAGGATGCTTCCCGAACAATTGAAAATCAAGCCATCTTATCTCTCTCCATCTCATTCAGCCATAACATCTGTCAGTGGATGGACTCAGACCACGCCCATCTTTATTATAATATGACACAGGAATAAAATCACAATTTGTTCAGTGTAAAAAAGAGCCCGGCTTTTGGCAAATTACACAATTCCCCAACAAATCAAGAATTAATTAATCGTTTCTTGATTCAACCCCCCCCCCCCACCCCCCTCACCCACCCCCGTTTTTTTCCCCCATATTTTTTTTTTTTTAATTATTCACTCGTAGTCTTGACAGGTCGACTCAGAGCCGTGTACAGACAAAAGAGGGGGTAGGGTAGCAGGTGAAGTGAAAAGCACCTTATGAATGAAACCGTGGAGCGGTCGTAGTAAAAACACAAGTGATTTGATGGCGATGACGGGAGGGGGGGCGATGGAGGGAGGGAGGGTGGGGGTGGGAAGGGGGGGTAAAGAGTAGGGCTATTTTTGGTCGATAACAAAATCCAGAGGGTTTGACATCAAGACAAAACATGAATGCAGCAGACCAAACAAGAAAAAAAAGGATAGCGAGATAGATAGATAGATAGATAGATAGATAGATAGATAGATAGATAGATAGATAGATAGATAGATAGATAGATAGATAGATAGATAGATAGATAGATAGATAGATGTTTTTTTCCCTGACAATTTGATGATATGCACCAGCATCAGTCCTCGTGCTGGAAGGATCACTGCAGCGTCTTAAGTCCCATATTGGAAGCATGATTAGGCACAACGCAACGATTACGCAAATTATGTTGCAGCAGGCAATGTTCGGAAACTCCAAAAACGCGAGGAAAAAAAAAAAAAAAGAACTCTCTTTGTAGAAAAAAAAAAAAATCCCACAAGCACGAAAACGAGTCCCGGTCTGAACGTTTCACACGACTTAAAGCCAATGTGAACGTGCAGGCGCCGGTAATGTCTGAATATAACTTGGATTTTAAAGGCATACGAGGATGATTTGTCTATCCGAGGTATTTGTTCACCTGGATCGGATTTCATCTCGGAGTTATTTCGGTCACTGATGTCCACAATTAACACACAGTGCCAAAGCGAAAGGGCTGCATGCTGTAGTTTAAAAGCCCGAAGTTCGTATTGAGGAAAAGCCAGAAGAAAAGCCCGTGAAGACAAGAATTAAAAAAAAGAAGAAAAAAAAGAAAAGAAGATTGACATGAAAACAATGGATTGTGCTCTTACCTTTACAAGGGCTGACAACCACTATGTGCGTGGTTAGATCTCCGCGACCAAGACTTGCATGTCCCAAAGTTTAACGCAGTGTGGGGGGGCTTATAGGTACCGAGAATGTGCTGTGCAAAAGACCAGACGCCCTAACATTTCAACTTTCACCACTGCTATACAAAAAACACATTTTTAAAGCACAAGCTCCTCTAATGGCAAGCGCCTTTCTCTCTGCCTCTTGTCTTTCTTTCTTTCTCTTTTTTTTTTTTTTTTTTTTTAAACAAACTGTTTTCTCTCTCTTTAGAATCCCGTTTATTTCCCGATTACAGACCACAGGCTCCTTCAGAATAAGCTTACCAAAAGTTGAAAAAACAATCCCAGGTTTGGCAAAGGGGGGCTGGGAAAAGAGAGAAAGAGAGTTGGCGTCCACTCGGCGTTTTAGTCCATGCACGACTCCGGTGCCTCTGTCCAACGTGCTGAAAGCATAACACAGCCAGGGTAACTATGAGGGGGCAAGAAAATATCTATATACTTTTGTTTGAGTGCCCACTTTAGAGACTGCTTTTTTTTTTTCTCTCACTCTGCTGCTTCCCCGCGTCTTGTCACGTGTATTTTCCCACCCCTTGCCAAACCAGTCCTGTTAATATTTGATCACATATTGGTCGGACATTTCCTTCCAGGATAACAGCACCTATATGACAAACGCCGGTTCACTCCAGTGTATGGTCGCGTCAAAAAATAAATAAAAAAAAAAAAAAAAAAAAAAGCCTACACTCTCACGCCAAATTGCAAGTGACAACGCTGAATGCTTTAGCCCCATTGTTCCTTAATGTCATGCTTATGACAAGTGTCACAGGTAAGTGGCACATGTTGCTTGTTTCTTTGTTTTTTTAATAATATATATTTTTTTAAAGAAATTTAAAAAAACACGGTCACCGCACTCCAGAAAGAACACATACATGCATAAAATATAAAGCCCTCACTGGCAGCAACACAGCTCTCCAAGACAGTCTGTACAGCCTACATCACATCCACACATTGCGCGCAGACACAATGTAACATTTCCTTACCCCTCTCAGTGTACCGGCATATCCTGAGCAGAGAAATGCCACACAGTCTTTTTCACACAAGCTTTTCTCAACATCAGCCTCAAAAGACATGGGGCTCGATACTGAGTTTCTCAAGTAGCCACTGAGTCCAACCCTTCCAGCAATGCGTTGCCAGACTAAACAGCAAGCACGACTATTTGCCGGTAATCATCCCTTTATAATGCTGTGTGTTTCCATTCCTACTTACCATTTTCCCCTACGCTGTCCTGGAGATAGAAGTGTCTTAATATCCACTCACTCCAACAGATGCTGGTAGGTAATGTGTCTTGTTTGAAGTCATCATATGAGAACTTCTGCTGTGCTCAGTAGATCGCCCACCACTTCGCTGACTTATGAATCTAATAACCCTTTGCAATATCGGCGTGCTTAAACTCTCTCAGGCAACACCTTGGTGGCTCTACAGTGAAGACAAATATCAACAAGCCCGGGTTTGTCAGAAAAGCTTGTACAGATATACGTAACACCCTCGCCCGGACAACGCCATTAGGGGTCTTACGTGATTGAAATAAGCGACGGCAGTACAAGTTTATGGGGGCACTAGTTCCTGGCTGATCGCTGCTTCACTGCTTTGGATCATTAAAATCCGCAACGAGGTACAATGTCACAGACATAAAACTTCGGAAACATATCAATTTTCACGTGCGAGTGTGTGTGTTTTTCTTTCTTTCTTTCTTTTTTTTTGGACACTGTTAACTCCCTCTTTGGCGACGGGCCATAGGCCTATTACGCATACGCACAACTGGTCATTTAGATTATTCTAACGCGGACGAAGCGCAGCGGGTCGGATTTTACAAAACAAATACCCGTTTCCACCGCCTCTGTGTCTGCCTGTCAAGTTGTTGAGGAACTTGTTGCTGCCCCCCCTCAAAAAAAAAGACCCCCCCCTTTCCTTTTTCCCGCTGGACCAACCTTTTATACTCACGTTGTCAAATGCTGTTGAAGTGCTGCGTTATTATTATGATTTTTTTTTTCTCGGTGAAGATGAATCAAAAAGTTAATCCACGTCCTCTAGAGGCGTATTCACACCCGGAGAAAGCGACCACAGGGTCTAAAAGTCGGGGATGAGACTTTTCGATCAGGAATATCTGGAAGTTCAAAGGCGAAATCTGTTTTCAGTAAAATTCCATCAGTTGCACTGCCAACACTCAGCCATCTGATTGTTATGCAGTGACGAAGCGCTGTGCTTGCAAGTGAAGCCCCAAATGTACTAAGTAACATGAGTAATAGGTGATATTTGCCCGACTCTTTGCCAGCATCCCAAACTTTCTAGCGTGCGTGTAAGAAAAGTGTCATTCTCGTGGTATAAATTACTTTTTTGTCATAGTTTATGGAAATCACGCAGCAAGGGTGGCGCGTTATTGAAACCTGTAGGCGTGCGTCTGCAAAGAGACAATAGCACCAATCTGACAAACGCCTCTTGGACTTCTCTCACAAAACAGGAGGGGAAGAAAAGCAAAAAAAAAAAAGCATGCTCATCAAAGTGTTTTAGGAAACTGGATGCCATTCAGAGCTGCTACTCTGGCACGCAGTCTGTCTTCTATGAGGATTCATGGAGAGCAAGAGGGGAGGTGGTGGTGGTGGAGGGGGGGGGGGCACCACAACAAACCCCCCCCCCCTCTTTTCCTGCACTGGTTACAAGGCACTGATTTGAACATTCAATGTTTATGACTCACTGGAAAATACTTTTTTTTTGTAATCAGGGTCAACTTGTCAATATTGTACCAAACTTCAGTGTTTTGTTTTTTTTGGTGGTTTTTTTTGGCAGTAGCAGTTTATTCTGGTCTGACTATGCATGTACTATGTCAGTCTGCTCTGTCGAGGCAGTGGCCAAAAAAACAACAACAACAACAAAAAGCCTAGTCTTTACAGTTTATGTCAATACATTTCTGCCTCGAAGACACAAGATGGCATAAGCACATAAAATTAGTAGCATTTTTCTTTTTCTTTTTTTTGAGATGACGAACACTACTTGCTGAGGAATATGGAATTTTTCATGTACCATGTAGGCAACAAGTGCTGGATTTGAGAGTCACACACAGCTTATTATCCTTGATCTCAGTCCTTGTAGGCTTTTCACACCAGGGCGACTCATTACAGCCTTCTGATGAAAAAGCAGCGATGTAAAGAGAGCGGTAATACATTTCAGCCGGACGTGGACAGCACGACCTGGATGAACAATCCCCCTTTTTTTGAATCAGCTCAGATGAGTAAATGATTAGGCTGTACAGTGTGTGTCCCGTCACCTCACGGGCTCATACCATCATCCTCCTCTCAGGCCTTTTTGCCTCCTGACGTGGTAACTTGACTTGCTCCTACTTGTGATGTTGTTAACACTTCCTCTGCTCCCACAGCTTTTCGCAGACTCTGTTACTGACTCACGCTCGTCCCTTTTCCACTATCCGTGCCCTCCCCCGCACTCTTCACCACGATATCTTATGGCGGAGTCCGAGGTCACAGATCAATCACTTCATCCCCTGGGCTGCATATGACTGCATGGCATTTTGCTCTTTGGTCTGCCAAGATACTTCACCTCTTTTGAGCTCACTCGTGAAACTTAAAAGTGTTTGAGTGGAGCATATTTTGGCAAAGGGAATGTTTTGAAAATGTGTGGCCAATGGGCTTCCACCGTGGGATAAAGGTGCACCGTTACAGGTTTGTTGGGGAGGGGGGGATCTGTAATGAAAGTCCAACATTCTGATATAAAGAGGATCCAGTAAAACACATTAAAGAAGCTAATCCGACGTAGGGATAGTGGGCCGAGCCACAGTGTTGCTACTCTCCGTCAAATTTTATTACTTCCAAAGTTTCTACCTGTCTTTATAATGTGATCAGATCCAACCTTTTCCTGAGTAACCGCCAATAATCTGCCCATTAAACCCCCCCCAAACCTAACAAAATGAATGACTAAAAAGGATTGTTGAAGCCATTTTAACACCGCAGTCATCATACTGCCATGTTTACATCTACTAATCACATTTGGACCCTGTCTGGTCTCAGGAATCATTACTAAAACGCAGAGTGGCAGCCTAAAACTTCGAGTCTATGAGCACTTTCCTCCCCCTCACTGTAATGACAATTATTAAACGAGGATGGATCCCGTCGGTGCTGTGTGCATCATGACTCGGTCTTAATCTTTGTTCCATAAATATTGATAACAAGAGCCCCACGTCATGTGTTACTAGTACCTGCTGTTAAAAATAGAAGGCCTGCTGATGGCAGGTTATCTCATACTGTCAGATCCCCCCCGTATCTACAGGAAGTTGAGCTCTGGGACAAACAAAGCGGAGACATAAAAACAACTGATTCTCTGATTACACATTGTTAAATCAAACCGCTAAACCTCTGATCTCTGATATTTATTCATTAATGGTCCAACCAAAGTAAAGTTTGTTTGAATTAAAGATTCAGGTGTAAAATGAAGTGGATTTTCTTTTGTAATAAAAATGAGTCCAAATGCGCTTCACACTGTACATCTGTCAATCAGCAGTGTCGCTTCATAACATCTCTGTAGAGTGAGGAATTAATTATCGGGCTCGGTCGGTGACTCAGAGCTCAGGTCTTCAGAAAGTAATGCAGCCCGTAAATAATTGCCCCACTGTCACCATACTTCACGCTGATGGTGAGCCCTGCATTTGTGCTAATTTCGCCGTTCTATGTATAGTGTGACGGACAGTGTCAGGATGAAGGATATTTGGGTTACCCCAGTGGTTTAGCAGGCTGAAATTGAACTGAATGTGCTGGTGTGTCACTGAGCCTTTCCTTTTTTTTTCTTTTTTCTATCTGCCTTTACTGCGTACAGCGTCATCTGTCTCCCCACAACCATATTTTACCAGTTAAACACTCTGTGCCTATGTAAACCTTGTCTTTAGTGCCTGGGGGGGTGAGCTCTGGGTGTGACATATAAGTGCATTGATCTCCTAACTCTGACTAACCTCCGTCTGCTCAACAGCCCGGAGTGGAGGATGCTGTCTGTCTGCCATTATCTTTATGACTGCCGGGGTGAGACGAGCAATCTGGGCCCGCCACCGGACTGCCAAACTACAGCAGACAATCCGGAGGGTAAGCACTGTACTTTGGATTTAAATGATCCAGAATACGATAGATATGCCTCCTCTCTTGGCAAACAAGAAAAGCGAACACAGAAATATGGATCCAGACTTGTCTCAGATCAAGTATCGCTCCAGGACTGTGACTTATTCATGACTAAAATTAATGCAATGTATTTCAATTCTGCAGCCCGGTGCAATAGGATGAGAATTGTGTGCGAGTATTTTGTGTAAGCTCAAATGTGTATGGAGTGGTGCGAATTTGAATAGATATATTTGCATCTTGTTGCTTAGCCAAAGGCGTTATTGGTTCCCAGTGGTAGTGACCTGGAATTTTGCATGCACGGCAAACCCTGCAAATGGTAGCCTCTTCATGACCGGCCAAATATTGCACAGTAGAAGTACGAGGCACTGACCTTCAATGCAGCACATGTATGTAACACATGTCGACGCAGATGTTCACATTTCATGATTGCCTCGCCTTTTCACTTTTTCTTTCGAACTCTACGAGGGAAAGAGAAACAATAGAATCAGCGTCTGTGTTTGGATTGTGATGGTTCACATTGATCTCATGGTTCTGGTCATTAATATTCATTCCTGTTTGCATGCCACCCTGAACTTCACGTAGCGAAACATTCAGACGTGCTGGAATGTAACAACAACGGAAAAAAAAAAAAAAAAAAAAAAAAAGACTGACAAGACGAGTACGACAATATCATATGTGGGTATTTTTATAGTTTGCAGATGTATAAAAATCATTCCACAGCAAAAGTGCGTGCATACTCAGGAGGTAGGTGGTAGATTGCGAGCTCAGATATTCACATGGTGTGATTCAGTCGGACACCGGTGGGGTGGACTGAAGCAGCGCATGGTGTTGACCTTGTAATGTATTTCTGAACTGGATATCGAGAACTCAAACACCTTCTTTCACTTAAGAAAACGTAGGCTTTTTTTTTTTTTATTTGTAGAGGTGCAGTTTTTTTTTCCTCCTATGGAATAATCATGTAATGTTTAGGTTTCCATTTAAACCACCAACTGTTGTTAAATACCTTGCTTAAAAATCCAGGGTAAGCCCACTTAAAACATACAGTCAGTGAAGGTCAGTAAACCCTTCAGAACTCATATCAGTATTACTCAGGCCTGAAAACAAAACCGTATTTTTTTTTCTTCCCCCCTCTATGTTTTTATGTAAAAGCCTTATTCTGACCCCCATACTAAAATGTCTATGTGATGAATATAATCTTTATCTGCTTAAGCACTTGTGGGCGCCCAGAAATGGAGGGGTCAAGAGTTTTAGCTCTTTCTCTGGTCGTCTGACATAAAAGACAGTGGCGGCAGCCTGCAGAGGAGGCGGAGGCTCGTGACTTGGAAGCTGGCTGTTCAAATCCCCGGACTAGCTGACTGACTGACGAAAGCTGTGTGGGGAAGCAACACTGTGCTCAGCCTCAACAGCAACCATCAAAGTGCTGCTGCGCAGAGCGAAGTCCCAACTGTTCAGTGACGACAGTGTAACACTGTGGCAGTATACTGGGCAGCTCCCAGGTGTGACTGCACAAGCTCTTTCCTCACCTCGTCTGCACGAGCTTACAGATTCTAATCAAGTTTGGATTCGCACATTAAAAGCCGACACTTCACAGATCAAGAATGAAGCATTTTGTTGTTGTCCAAATAACGATTTTTTTAACACCACAATTAGAAAAATGTGATGCAACACCAACTTGGACAAGCTGCTATTCCGAAAATAAAAGTCCTGATTGTACAGTTGCTCCGGAATAAAAAAAAAAAAAAAAAAAATCACAATAACAATAATGAGCACAAATTAAAAAAGGTTTGCAAGAATTTTGAGCTTACAATTTTTTTTTTTATACAAGATTACAGCAATAAATGTGGATTAAATGCACATATCCAGAGCGAAGTCAGGCTGGGTTTAGGGGCTTTTCTGAGTTTGCAAGTCTCTTGTCTGGTTTCCTGCTCCAGTCCAAAAAAAACAAACATTTGCATTTGACTCTAAATTGCAAGGAGCATTTATCCTGTATCTGTGTGTTTGTACAGATGGATGTTATAAATAAGACTACACGAGACCAAAGGGAACAGAAATATTAGATTACTGTCATAGATTGTAGATGCACAACTTACTATTAGTTAGACGTTTAAAAAAATTTTTTGTTTCTGAAACGTTTTTAAAATGTCAATTCTTTTAATGAAAATAAATCTCGTGATATTACTGTAAATTGTTGACTTTCCATTCTTTATTTGTTGCCCATGTCCAGTAGTTTTCCCTACAGTACACCTCTCAGCAGATTTCTCTTTATAGTCCCATAACTCAGGATGTGACCTGTGAAAGAATGTCACCTGTATGTTTAAGCCACTTACAAACAGAGTCACTGTCACATAACAAGCAACGACGACTTTGTTCACCTAAGTAAGTAAGCAGTAAGTTTAAATTCGAGATCGGAATATTACATCTATTACGTGTGCCGAAAAATGTGGATGATTTTTACGATCAAAGTGGAAGGTTTTACTGAAAAAAATATTCCATAAGTTAATGCACCCACTGTTAGAATAGGCTGCATTCGGTTAAGTGAAATGACAATATATAAAATTTACACTCTGGTTCTGGTCTGGACTTTATAAACAACATGAATGTTTCACTATTTTTACACAAAACCTGGCCCGTTGCTCCTGCACGGTTCCAGTTGTGCTATGCTCAGCGAAAATGTGCTCATGCCCAAAGGCCATTCCACCCTTTATCCGCCAAACTCAGACAAGATACCCCATTACAGTTGACAGACAGACAGCAGGCACAAAGTTTAAAATAAAGGTCTTAAAGGGAATAAAAGCTTTGCAGTGAATGGCGAGGGAATTGTTTGGGATAATACAAAGGAGTGGGATTTCTTGTGTATTTGTCTGCGAGGGATATCCCAGCCAAAGTTTCTCTATACATCAAAGGGCCGCCGCAAATAAAAGCACACTTGTCAGGGGTGAACAAACTGCCTCCTTTGTGCCTCCTACCAACCAAATTCGGGCACACAAAGCCTTTGGATGTACAACAGTGCAAAGAAGACATACTATTCAGGTGACATGCTTTGCTCTCTGGTGGGTTGCTGTGTGCTTTTGTCTGCCCTGACCAGCACAGATATATAATATCACTGGATCAAAATCCTTTCAGTCCCTTTTACTCCCTGTTAAAGACTCCCGTTACACCCCCTCCCCCATACACTCCACTATTCTTTCTTTTCTTAAACAAAGTAAACTTGATGCAGCCAGATAACACTTGCAGCCCTCAGGCCTAATGCCCAAAAATGAGTCTCAGGTTCATTCAGTTTTTTTTTTTTTTTTTGTTAGTCTTGTTCAAACTGTGGTCAGACAAACTGGACATGTTACACTGTTAAAAGAAAAGTTTGAGAGCTTTGAATGTTTTTTTTCTTTATAACGTCACTCACCGACATCTTTTTCATGCACGTAAAGTAAACTCTACTCTTATGTGCCACTGAAAAATGTAAGAAATTTTCCCAAACGCTGTCCATATTCACACACACACACACACACACACACACACACACACACACACACACACACACACACACACACACACACACACACACACACACACACACACACACACACACACACACACACACACACACACACACACAGTTGATGTTGTGGTGCGTTATTCCATTGACACAACATTCAAAAATAAATAACACAAGGGAAATTAAAGGAAAATAAAAGAAACAAGCCTTTTTTTTGCAATTAAAAATAACTTTTGACTTCATTGTTTTTACAAATGGTTTGAAAAGAAAGATTTGCAAAAGACAAGTTTTTCTATAACGCAGGGTTGTATTCTGAGAGAAGGGGTCCCTGGGCACAGACAGTAAGAAGGGTCCCCCTGCTGACACTTACTGTGTTATTCCCACTGTTGCATCTCATTTTGTTTCATATAATTGTTGTTCAGACACTTTGTACTTCAGGTTTGATTGTTAATAACTACACCTCGTCTTTCAACTGTCATTTTTCTTGACTGCTTATTTCAGTTATTTTACTTCAAGGGGATATGTTATATTTCTGGGATCAAGTGAATACCAGTACCAGTTTGGTGATAAATCCTTGTTTATTTTGCTGTTCATACCAATAAATTGAAGTAAATTTATCAGATATGCATCTGTGATATATCACATTTTCTTGAATCGGTAAAGATTTTTCTGAATTTTTGAACGTCCCTGGTTCAAATCTGGACTTTTCATGTTCTCCTTGTGTGTGCATGGTTGAAATCATTTCATCCCTCACTTCAGAAACACACAATTTGAGGTAATCATTGGTTCTTAATTGCCCTCAGGTGTGAATCTGAGTCCGTGTGCGAGCCACACAGCGAGAAGGTTGTGAGCAGAACTCCTGTAGACTTTGCATGTTTCTGCGTGGCGGCTGGGAAATCATACTCCGACTGCGCTGCATTACTATTTTTGCTCGATTTGTTTAAATTGTCAAGCTCCACCTGAACTTGCACAGAGACACAATAGTGAGAACCAGTGCTTCATGTTGCCTGAAGATTTCAGTGTGTTGAGTAGAAAAAAAAAAGAAAAAAAAAAGAAAAATCTGAGTGAATGCAATGACTCATCACCAGGGTCATTTGCCTTTCACTGCAAATGAGTGTGGGTGTCTGCCTAACATGCAGTTATAAGCTGGATATTGTTTTTTAATCATTGGAGAGAGAAAGATAGGGTGAAAAAGAGAGACCAAGTGTTTGTGTGTACAGTATGCATAAACCAACCCGTGTGTGTGTGTATGTGTGCGCGTGTGTTTGTGTGTGTGTGTGTGTGTGTGTGTGTGGCTGTGTACAGGATGTGTGTCGGAGAGAGAAAGACGAAGGGCCACATTTTGTGTCTTTGAGATGCATTGTGCGCCCGGAGACACGCGTGTTATTTATCAAACAGGCGCTTTGGCCTGGAAGAGCAGTTTCCTGTCCTTTGACAGAGAAGCCCTCTGTGTGACTCTCTCTCTCTCTCTCTCTATCGCTCTCTCACTCTCTCACATGTGTGCGAAGGAGGAACACGCAGAAAGTGGGAGGAGATATGATAAGTGTGGGCTTGTGGCGCGTTCTGCACCATCTCTTGAAGTCCACACACTTTCTGATGCTGACATTCAAGTCAATTATTATTAATTATTATTATTATTATTATTTTCTTCCCATCTCCAAAAAGAAGTTGCAGTTTTTTTTTTTTTTTTCCTCCTCAAGTTTTTCAAATTAAAGGCGAAGGTAGGCAGGAGAAAATTTAATTAACCTCTATCTGCTGAAATCCAGCCCACATACCGCTACATCCATGGTAACACTTCATTTAAACGGGTGTGCATGAGGCTGGCATAACACTGCCATGAGAACTCTCCTGAAAACTATCATGATCACAGTTAAACTTTGTGGCTGTTTATAGTCACCGTCGTGACGCTTTCTTTAATTTTAAGTCCCTCAGAATATCAGTAACATCTCAGTATTGTAAATGTCTTGACATTTCTGTTTCCCTGGAGAGTTTCTTCCAAATGCAGCAATGTAAAAATAAAAAAAAAATAAAAATGTCTTTATGTCTTTAATTACAAATAGGTGATAAACGTTTAATGTTTTGGAAAAGACAATGCGTAATGTCCTTGCAGGTGAATAAGCATGTTACATCACACTACATTACACTACAACACACGCATAGAGTATCATCTTACATAGACCAGCAGGGTATTTATTGTCTATTCCAGGGCTGAAGAAACTATTTCTCATTTGCCATAATCAACAGCATACAACTGAATATTTGTAGACTCAAATGTTAACACACCTCTTTCTAAAAGAGTCTTCATGACATCTATGATGATGAGCAGAAGATGGTGCTGACTCTTTCTTTTTGGCTTTTACATTCATGCAGCAAACAAATGCACGTCTGAATAATTTTTCTTTGCACAATCAAAAAAAGGTTTACCTTGTGGAGTTGACATCTCAGACTGAGAAAATGAGTCGCTGCTGACGAAGAGCTTTTAGTCTTCATATATTTGCCAAATGTAATCGTTCGAAAAGATGTGGTTAAGATGGGTTAACTAATTCTTGATTTGCCGTATATCAACAAGAAAACAAACTCTTTTGCTCTTTTGTTATTATGTGACATGTCAGGCTATGTAGAGGTTGATAAAAATAAAAAAAAATCCCACCAGTGCTCACGTAAACACGTTGTCAATTCTGTTAAAAGAGGAAGTTACTCAGCTCTATAAGTATTGCAGAAGAATCTCTGGTGGCAGACCGATGAATTTTATAGATAATTGAACTCAACTAGCCGAGTGTTCACGTTGAGATGTGGATGAAGCACCCAAAACAACGCGGCACAGTTCAGAACTGTGTACACATCATTAGTCACACAAGTGTGAAACAGTTGAAGAGATTTAATTTGCAGTACGTTAGCTCAAGTCTGACGGACCAGGAAAACCCATAGTTAAATGCTAACTCACACTTCCAACAGAGGGAAGCTGTAAATGTGTTTTTTATTTTCTTCCTCAGAGACGATTGGTATCACTTATCCGACAGTTCAAAGGAGTTCAATACAGCGGCGTTTTGCAGCACAGCTAATACCCACTCTTGTTGTGTTTGAGGTACACTACATGCCAATAGTAAACTAATTTGTTGTTTTCTTCCAGTGGGGGAAAAAAAAAAAAAAAAAAAAATCTTGTAAAGACAGAAGACGACAGCAACTCTTTGATTAGCGGGATTCAGAAAGATAGAGATTTGTAAAACATTTTCTTTCTGGTAATTTCTGACATCCTGCAGGCTCCAGTCTATAAACAACATGAGGCTCCTCTGGTGTAAGTTACCTGGATTCAAAGCCGTCTTTTATGTAATACAGACACATCTATAATGTGCAACGCTGATAGGACTGGTACCTCATGGAAAGTATTTAAGCCACTTTTATAAAACAGAAGTGAATCGCCAATAGTAAAGCCTCACTGTAATAAATGAATGTAGGTTTTAGAGATTTTCCAGAAGACAAATACTTACCTGAAATTTGGTTTCACCTGCGCTTGTGCTTCACTTTATACCACATGGAAACATGTTAGCACCAGTTGGTTATTT
Source organism: Blennius ocellaris (assembly GCF_963422515.1). Lineage (NCBI taxonomy): Eukaryota > Metazoa > Chordata > Actinopteri > Blenniiformes > Blenniidae > Blennius > Blennius ocellaris. Next base: position 26,214,988 of record NC_137650.1, on the reverse strand, counting down.
GTTTTGTTGAAAAATTCACAATTGCTTTATTTACTGTTGATAAGCAGGTTTTTACTTGAGAAAGTACATTTGCTTTTACGTTGATCGTTATTTCAGTAAATGTGCAGAATCAGTTGTAATGGAAAGTTCCAGCTTCAAAGTGGGGAAAAAAAATACATCTAAAACCAAGGTGTCAAATATAATGCCCGCGGGCTAAAAGCGGCTGACGAGAGGCCTCAATCCAGCCAAACCACTGAGTAAAATTCTAAGCATTTAAAAGAAAATATATATATTTTTTTTGTTTCTAAACACATTTCTTAAGAGCAGCAGACACAACACAACACTGAGACCCAAAGCCATGCAGCCGGGGTGAGTTTGTAAAAACATGCATAACGCAACAGTTGTTTTGGGTTTTTTTTTTTCATCACGTATTTGAGTTTGACTTTAAAAATTACTATGGCAGTATTATATTGGTGCAGCCCGCACAAGATGAAATTAGAGCATATGTGGTCCCTGAACTGCGGTGGAGTTAACATACCGGAGCTAAATGAAGTGACACGAGAAACTTTGCAGTACGAAAGAGGTTAAGGCCAAACATTTTTTATTTCAGACCAATGTATTGATGGGCGTGGGATGCATTCTGAAAGAGCATCACAATTAAGAGTAACAATATTTATGGAGTCTGATATGTTTCTACTGCCCAATACCTCCTCTGAACTGACTGGGAAAAAAAAGACTTTGTCAAATAGCAAATTGAAGGAATAATGAAGACCTATCATTGAAATAGGAGGTGAATTATATTTCTGTGACAGGAAGGAAAAGAAGAGCTCCTAAAAGAAAACACAAAAAGGTAAAAGATGAGACACATTCCGAACGTATCACTTGTCCAAAGTCAGTTACCTCAGACGACTAGACAAGTTATATTATCTCTCATATTATTGAGCGAAAGTTATAATGTCATGCAGACTTAAAACAGGTGCGCCAGTGTTGCAGCAGTGATGCAGATGTGTAGCAGGCGCAGTGTGTGCGCAGTGTGTACGCGCCCACACAGCCCAGAGAGGAGGTCTCATCAGGCGAAGCCGCTGAAAACACCTGAGTGGGTGTAACACGGACGTGGCTCCAGCTTCATTTGAAACAAAACCAATTAGGCCGGGGTAAAAAGTTGCAAAATGAAAAGGATGCTGGGACGGATAAGGGGTCTGAGGAGCTGCGTGCAGATTACATTTCCTTTCCTCCCTGCAGGAAGTCAGGGAAAGGTGCTTATTTAAACTGGCCCGAGTGAGAGAAATGCATCTTTTATTTCTTCTTCTTCTTCTTCTTTTTTTTTTAAACTTAATGGGCTGCCTGGTTGTTGTGTAGAAAGTACCCGAAAATAATTCTCTGCAGCAGGGAATCCCAGCCTACGGCTAGGAACTCAAGCAAGAAGAAGCTGAAGAGTCATTACCACATTTCTAGTATTTGCCTTTAAAAAAAAGAAAAGAAAAGAAAAAGTAGATTTCAAAGATAATTTAACAATGTCAGGTACTTGAAAGGCTGTCAGGGTGCTTTCACGCCAGGTTCCCTGCAGGTATGTGTTTCATCGGTACATTTTGACAAGTCTAACAGGGACTCTGTATCGGGGTTCGTGAGGTAAAATCCTGCTCCGGCCATTTACGTCATTTCTGCAGGCCATCTGAGTCCAAGTCAGAGATGTGAAGCATGTGGCCCGCGGGACAAATCCGGCCGACGAGATGGGCCAAACTGGTCAGCAGGAGGATCGCATTTCATGCAAAAATGACTTGAATAAAAGCAACGGTTATCTGTGATCTTTTTGTCTGGAGATTGCAGTCAAACGTAAGAAGCAGAGCCAGCGAACTTGGCATCGGCATCAAATGCGGCGCAAACAATGTGTTCTGAGAAGAAACAAGCTCTCCCCCCCCCCCACACACACACACACACTTTAGCAGCAATGGATGAACAATTTGTCTGCAGGTTTAGAGAGACAAAGAACATAGAGTTAAGTTTGTGCTTAACAAATTGTGGAGGACATTTCACTGGCTTATAGTTAAACTTGCACACATTTTTAATTTGATCAAATGACATTTGATGAAATTTATGTTTTTTTTTTTAAAAATATGATTTTACTGAAACAAAATAAACATAGGTCATTGACAGAATTTATAGCTTACTATCCAGCTCACTCAAATAAAATCCAAGAACATTTCTGGTGGAAAGTTGGCTGCAAAAACTGTATCAGTTGAATTTCATGTCTTTTTTTTCGTTTTTTTTTTTTTTTTACTGTGGATTATGAAGGCATATCCTGGTTACAGGAGCAAAAATGTAAACACAGGTCAACGGGGAGATGAGAATGGGAATAATCAGAATTTTTCTCTGCACAGATTAATCTGCAGCCAAAGCATTGTGATAGGCTTTAATCACTCTTTTTGTTTCCAATGTGGGTCAAACTGCGGTGTGGTGGTTATTGTCTGTGCAAGAATACACTCAATTTGATCTCTCTATGGAGTTTGGATGTTTTCTGTATGTGTGCGTGTGTGTGTGTGTGCGTGCGTGTGTGTGTGTGTGTGTGTGCGTGTGTGTGTGTGTGTGTGTGTGATTGTCTACGTCTTTCTGGGTTTTTCCTGTGATGACCTGGCCTTTTGCACACAGTTAGCTGGAATCGTCTCCAGAGCTGTGCACCTTATTAATTGTACGAATCGGATGGATGTGGCAACACATTCAGGCTACAGGTGGTTAAAAGGCTCGTTTTGATCAGCACAGTCGAACTACGTCACATCTTCCTGCACAAGGTCAAGGTTCTGGAGTCCCGCGAAACGTTTCAGACAGGCGCGAGGAAGAGGGCAAATTTCACCACAAGGACTAATAAAAGTCTAATTTACATCAAAGAACGTAGACCGAGCTCTCGTCGAGGCGTTGACTGAAGCCGTTCTCTCATGCGGAGGATAAATCCCCCTCATTAGTGACAAACTTTATCAGGTAAACGCCTCAAGCGAGGACGACAGGACTGCGGGACGCTGCGAAGCAGACGAGGACCGGGGGGAAGGATTTTTTTTTGCAGGACGTTTGAAAGGGAACAGGTGCAAGAGACTGCTGGGAATCAACGATCATTTGAATGTCCGCATCTTCCCTCACCATCCTGAAGAGGTGGAGCCACACACGCACTCAGTGTGCAGTCTTTCCTGGAAGTTGCGGTGAGCAGTAATGAGCACACGCTCATGCACTGTGTAATACCAGTAGGTTTGGGACTTAACCCTGTCTCCATGGCAATTGCTGCAATGATGACAAATTTGCTGTTTCAATAAACAAAATGACCAAAAAAAATTAAAAAAAAATAAAAATAAAATACAGAGCCTGAAGCGGCGTCTTCGTGTTGCGTGTGATTTCGGTGGAAACGGTCGCGGCATGCGTGACACGGAGGGGAGAGATCAATGCGGGGAGGCGTTTAACAGCGCGTGCCTCGCAGACAGAACGGGGGTCCGTCAGAGTTTGTGTTTGCAGTCTGCGGGATCCGACTTTAAGTCAGCAAAGTACTTCAGCCGACTCTGCGGATCGGGAAATGTTTATTTGCAAGGCTACCTGCGCCGTACAGCTCATTCTCCGGAGGATGAGTCATCGGCAGGCTACATACAGTACGTCTGAGGTGGACTTTGGATGAGCTCCTGGAGGAGAATGTAGAGGGGCAGAGAACACTGCTGAGCCATCACAGATGTACTGATTTTCTGTCACATTGTTTCACAACTGGAGACATTACCTGGTAAAGCAACCTGTAAATCTCACTCCCCCCCACCCCCACCCCCCTCACCACCACCACTGCGATTACCACTGCACAAGGTCCTGTCAAACAGTCAGCTGTGTATTGATAAAGGGAGCCAGGTATTTGCTGCCACATCTGCTTCCTCGCAATGTTTTTTTTCTTTTCCTTTTCTTTTGTGGACTAAACTGCAGAAGCAGATCAAAGCATGAAACATTTCCCAAACCTCCGGGTGAAAAATGAGGGCGACAAAACATGCAACCAGATCCATGTGTCCGTATGTTATCGGATAAATCTCATCCTGCAGCCGTGACGCTGAAATAAACTGTTCCTTTGTTTACCTTCGACAGGAAGTACAAAAAAAAACACATTGTGTACCCCCTGCTTTTCTGTGATTCCTCTCCCTTTCTGTATGTAGCAGACAGTATAAGTATGATGTCCTTGAGGACGGATGTCTGTTGTTACCGAAGCTCGACAGGGCCTCGTTTTTTTACAAAGTCAACCAAACCTCCTGGTTATCTTTCCTTCTCCCCGCGTACGAAAACCAGCAAAACCAACTGAGGACACGCGAGCATCTGTTTAAAATACGTTTGTCATTTCGTTTTAGTATTCTTGTGTTAAATGATTGACTTGTGTGGACTGGATATTTCAGCCTTTAACAGTGTGTTGTTAATACAAAAAAAAAAAAGCCTACCTTCTACAGATCCACCTGTTCCTTGGAGCGAAGTATCTCCCCGGATGTGCCTCGGTTTGCTCAACAATCACACCTGATTTCACCTCTCAGTCCAGTTTGTTCCCTCTTGTGTCTGAGCGGGATTCACCGGGACATAAATGTTTGGTGCTGTAAACAATAACCTCCGCGGGCCTGTTTTACATGCCAAACCAGGCTGCATCCCAGGAATTTCCATAAACCCCATTTAAATATTTGCATCCAGCATCACGGGACGGGACGGCAGTACGAACAGGAGCTCTTGTACTTTTCTCCTGCGTCAATATTTACAAAAAAAATAAATAAAAGAGAGATAAAAATCCACTTATTTAAAATGTATTCCTATTTATAGCGAACATTGTCAACAGATTTTCCCTTTTTTTAAAAAAAGAAAGAAAAAAATTCAAATATCTGCAAAAGCATCAATGTCCCCCAAAGGAGAAGTGCGGAGGAGCTTAAAAATAATAAATACCAAGGTTGCTTTTGACAAACATTTGAAGCAGCATTTGAATATTTTGAATATTTTGATATATTCACATAAATATGAGTCAAGCTGTGTGCATCCACACACACACACACACGCACGCACGCGCACACACACGTATTCCAAGGAAAAACAGAGGTAAAAACAGAAGCCAACAAGCGCCACTATTAGCGGCGAAAGGACAGACAGTACTGGCGGTCAGCTCTTCACGAGTTGCTCCACTCTGACATATTGCTTTAAGATATGGGGTCATCTAATTAGACAGGGGACGAAAAGTTCACAGCTGTGAAGTGTGGCCTTGTGGGAGTCAGGAACGCCGTGGGAGAGATCGTACACTCTCCCTGTATAAGCAGCTTCTCCTCCGACTGGCCACGCACCTCTTTTCACAACATGTATTTACCAAGAGCATGATCTCGTTTTCACCCCGTGCTTCTTCAGACAGAGCGACAACAAACAGTCCTCATAATTTTACTAATGAGTGTGTGCCGAAATGTGGCGGCCTATCCGGGGGCGTGGCAGGTTAAACGTTGCAGATGCTTCAAAAGCGGGAGGCGACGTTTCCCCACGGCGTGCGACGTCTTTGTTTTGAGCTTCCTCGTCTGTTCGTCTGCGCTTCTAATCACTCGTCTCCGAGTCTGCATGAGATTCAGTGGAGGTCATTATCTCCATAACGAGGGGCAGAAAATAAAAATAATGGAATTAAAATTCCCTCGCATGTGCTCCGGTGACTCGCTGATGGAAATAAGAGTGGCTTGCATGTAGTAACATGGCAAATCAACAACAAGAAAGAAGTGCTCTGTCTTGAGGGCACGGTGGCATTAAAGTCACTGTGATCTTTGTTTAACAATACAGAAATAGAGTTAACAACTTTGTGACGCATTTGCACAGGGGTGTTTCTGTCTTTTCTTTTTTTTCTCTCTCTCCCCCCCCCCTTTTCTTTTTTACTAACAAATGACAACACGTAGCATGCAATGTCTCTCAGGGAGGAAAGATAAAACAATGGGTCCGACATGATCTGAGATTCTACCTGCAGTTGCTAAGCAACACCCACCTCCAACCTCTCAATCTGTCCCATTGGTCAGCAGGAAAAACGCACAAGGCGCCCCATTGGCTAAGAGAAAGTTAATAAACTTTAGCCAAGACCTGCCTCCTTGTGTGCGCACACACACACACACACACACACACACACACACACACACACACACACACACACACACACACACACACACACACACACACACACACACACCACTCTCCTGCCCCCACACCCCACCCCACACACACACACAATGAAGAGATTCTTGTGAATGAGAGCATGAGAGGGTGTCAGTGCTTGCGCAGTACAGTGCTGATATATGCATTGAGCTCCTGAGCTAAAAATAAAGATCACACTGAATGCTGTGCCACTGAAAGTTGCAAGACTGAATTCAAAGTGACAAGTCTAGTTCTCTTCAGACAGAGCAATGAGGTGCCACCTTCATGATGAATCCAGGATCTTTTATCTTTTTTTACTTTACTTTTTAATATAATAATAATAATAACAATAATAATAATAATAACACTAATTTCTTTAAAGCCTGTTTCCAGAAACTCCACGATGATGAGGGTAAAAATACAGAGAGAAAAGGCACAAAAGTACTTAAAATAGCATTTGAAAGAAGTGTTCAGCAGCAATCGTTTTTTTTTTTTTCTTTTAAAGCATCCCCACACACAATGACAGGTATATTGAATGGAGGTGTACGAGAGTGAAAACTAATAATAATAATAAAGATCGGGGTGCCTTTCAGCGTTCACACAATAGCAGGTGGATATTGTAAAAGCTACTTATATGATTTACTGCTATTGGCCAATTAAAACAACTTGTATGTGGCGATAATGTTCCGCTCTCTTCTGGAACTGTGTTACAAAGACCATTTTACAGATGCACTCACCCAACGTGACGTACGAGAGTCCACATGCCAAGAGCGAAGATCTCGTCAGATGATGAGTTTATGATGCCAACAGACAGTTAAAAGATGAACGATGCACGTGTCGTTTTCATCATGTTATCCATTCTTTTCAGCTGAGTTCTGGAAGTATGTTTTGTCACTACTGGGACAGAGGGGACTGACTCGAGGCTCTGTAGTGGCTGACGTGCCAGACATTTTTTTCCTAGTGGAAATAGTTTTTTTTTTATAACTGCATATGAAAAAGTCCCAAATATTTTGGCACTTTCACTTTTTTTTTTCTGCACACTTGATAACTGTAGGAAGGAAATACAATCCCTTAAGCTTGTATGCTGAACTGTTTTGTGCCTTTAAGGTGCAATAATATCAAAGACTTGCCAACTTTTTTTTAATGACCCCCACAATCCAGCCAAAGCTTCCTCTGATCTTGCAGCTTCCTGTCAGACTCATTCTTACTCATCGATGCCATTTCACCATTAAAACTTTATATTTCATCCATGTTCTTATTGCTTTAACCAGTTCAGGGTCACAGAGCAGATCCAGTGAAGGCAGAAATCTCTCTCTCTCTCTCACACGCACACGCGCGCGCGCACACACACACCCCTTTACCCACGTGATGAACAAGCCAACACAGTGGGGAAACTTAAAAAAAAAAAAAAAAAATTCATCAAAATATTTATCAAAAGTTTCAAGAGGAGTAAATCTAGAAGGGACATGCTTCACCACAACAATAAAGCACCGTGAAGTTGTCAATAAAAGGTGAATTAAAGAGTGATATTTACCCTCCCTCTTTTCATGTTCTCCCTCCAAAGTGTCTTCTACTTCCTGGGAGTCATGTGACCAGAGTGACGTTTGAATCTTTATATATATATATATATATATATTTTTTTTTTAAACTAATAAAGAATTTTTTTTGGGAACCATGATAAATGATCCTACACAGAAAGAACACGTTATTAGATTCATAGAACCTAATTGAAGGGAACACAAGCTGGTACATGGCAGTACTCTATATAACTTAAATTAGATAAGTTAATTTATCCTGTGTACAAGCAGTGTTTGGTTGTGTTTCATTGGAGAGTGATATCAACCACATCAGATATTATAGATAAATAAAAGTGTGAACTACACTACACAATGGTACAAAGACTCAAAAAGCACCCAGCATTCTATGACCAAAAAAAACCCCCCAACCAAGCACAGAATCCAGAATTAAACAAATTCCACCTCTTCAAGAAATATTTTATAAATATTCCACAGATTATACTTTACAACATTCTTTTGATATCAGTTCCTCAAATATCTGATGCTTCATAATAAACAAATAAACATCCGGGTGTCATCACTTGATGCCTTTTTCAAGGATGTATTCGCCATGTGTTTCTGAGAAATCCTGATAAGAAATATGTATGTATATATATAAATAAGAGACAGATTGATAAAACCATTAGTGAAACAATCATAACAGACTATATACAAGAACTTACATCAGATGAGGAGTTTCTAATTGGCAACAATCCCAATAAAGGATAACCACAGACTATGCAGTTGACTAGAAATCTTTTAACGTCATAATCACCCATAAATGATCTAATACTATAAATTGTGCAGCAGCCATCCTTTTTATTGTTTCCTCATGCTTTGAAAGAAAATCTTTTGTTCCTTCAACATTGGCTGACGAGTACGTGAAATTTCCAGGGTCAGCTGGGATTCGTTCTGGGTCCGAGGCTGCAGTCAGGCCGCAGGGCGGACAGCACACATCTGGGCCGTGAAGCGGGGGCCTGGTGTCAGGAGCAGTGGCTCCCAGGCGGTACTGACGGTTTGGACATAGCCGAGGGGAAACGGCCATCGAACTCCGGAGACACCGAGTGGAGTCAAATCCTCATCGTCCAAGATTGCAAACTTGTTTGTTCAAAAAAACAAACAAAACAAAAAAATAACCTTCAACCATGAAAAAAGATCAGATGTGGACACTGAAATCTGTTTGAAAGACTAAAATCTAATATTTACCGTTGACAAGCAGAATAAATAAATCACGAGTCCCTCACTTTTCTAAAATGCTTCCTGTTACGACAGCGGGGGACGCTGTGAGTCACTGAGGTTGGTTCAATTTTTCTTGCCGCAGTAGTTTTCACCTCCTTTGAGCCTGTCTGCCGGCACCTATTTAGTGTCAGAACATCTCGTAACGGAGAGTCCAGTTCGAGAAAAGATCCACGAGCGACGTGAATGGCACAAAAATATTACATTTTGGGGAAAAAAGGTCCCATTCATTGAAAAACAGCCACAGATTCTCTTACAAGCATGTTTTATTAGGAAATATCTAGAGCGCCTTGTTAACCAACTGTACATCATAGACAAGAGAATAAAAGAAACAGCTCAGAGGAGCCGTATCATCAGCTGCCCTGTGAATTAATTACACTGATCTATAAGACAATCATTGAAGATAACTTCGAAGCACAAAGTCTGTACATAAACACAAAAGATCCACAGGACATGTATGTTTTTAATATTAGTGTGTAGAGCAGTAAAAAGAATTTCACAATCTAAAAAAGTTTAAGTGATGAAGCATCTTAAACCACCCCCCCACACACATAATATCAATATATTGCCATGTATATTATGTTCCAGAGTGAAGCTGAATAAAAAGAGGAACAATGCTACTCAGATCTGTTGACACATTTCCGCGAGATGAGAACAGACGGAGACTGAAGAACGGCCGGATTGAGACGCCGTGGCGGCTTCACAGGCGTTTGGCGACTCGTTTGAACTGCTGAGATGTTTTGTAGAAGATGGACCTGGATTTGTGAGGCTCCATGAGGTGGAGGTTTCCTTCAGAAATGGCCCTGACGACTCTGCCGGGCCTGTTCTCGGAGCCTGACGGGGGAGAACCCACAGCGGCCAGTCAGGATTCATCAAAATTACACTGTATACTTAGTTATAACCAAAACATTTTATTCTTCAGCTATACGTCGACACCTACCAGCAAACCGCTGCACTCTGAGTGGCCTCGGGACGGCGAGAGGATCTTTCTTCATTCGTTTGGGTGCGGAGATGCTCTGCGAAATCGCCTCGCCGATGCTGCTGCGAACAAACGACAGCTGTTTGCGGTCATTTTGTTCTTCTTACACGGCTCCCCACAATGGCCACAGGTGCTTGTCGACGGGATCATGACAAGAGACACGAGAGAAACGTTACCGGTGCAGTTTCCGCTTTCCTTGTGCTGCAGACGTCATGTGCATGTAAGTGGGGTTCGCTCGTCTGGCGTCCTGCAGCGAAGGCCCCGCTTGTCTGCGGAGGAAAAAAAACGCCACCGTCTTACTTTCACTGTCTGGACTTTGGAAGGATATATTCAAAATCAGATGACCAAAAAAACAACAACAACAACAACAACAAACAAACAAAAACAAAACCGCATAACTGATGGTATTGTTCGTGAGCTGACCCGAACCGATGAAACATTGAAATGCAGCAGCACTCGGGGAAATTTGGATATGCAAATTTTGTTCTCTTGAATAAGTCTGAACAACTTCCACTTGCAGGATATAAAGGAGGAATGCAATGTTCCCACACTGTTTCTTTTACATTTATTGTAATATTTTCAAATGAAGCAAACATAAAACTACGTGAGCCCGCATGATTACGCAATCTGCTAAAAAAAATCAGACTCCGGTGACATTGGCGTGTTTTACATACGGGTTGTTTTATTAAAACAACCCGCTTAGTTTTAACTACACAGATGAAAGATAACTTTACACACCCAAGAGTGAAAATCACCAAGAAGTAGTTGGCAAGGAAGACTAACATAGCTCTGCCTTTGACTTAAATAACTACTGGGATTTACCCTAAGATGTTTTTTTTTTAATTATTACATACAGAAATAAAATGATGCAGAACAAGGAGCATTTGTAATTGCCTCATAGAAAGTCCCTCTCAGGTGTACTGATAACCGGACTTGGACAACAACGCTCTGTGTGATCAGCTTCTAAATGCAAACAGGTGATGCATGAAGCAATAAAGACTTTACACGTCACCTCGATGCCGAACATGAAGCCACCTTAGCGAATGTTAAAGTAGTGCTGCATACAAACGACATGTCGACATTAGAAGTTGAACAAAGAAGCAGCACAGGATAGGTAAACATGATTTTGTTGTGTAAAAATTTATAAATCGGTCTGAACGGAAAATGTTTGGCTTTGGTCACTCAAGATATTTCACCAAACCGTCACAATGATTCAATTCAAACCTTCAAACAAGTACATTTGACTTCCTTTCATGTATGAAGCTACGATTTTTTTTTTTTTTACTCTCGTCTGTAAAGACTGACTGAAATCTCTCACTTACGTTTACGACGATCAGCCGTAACATGAAATTTATGTCGGTTGTTTCATTTTTTTGGGCTGCCAATCATCCCCGACCTGTTGAGGCCCTGGACTCCACGGCTTTTCCCCCCAACAAACCAGCATCACAGCTTTCAGGGGTTTGGGCATCAGCAGCTCGTCTGTTGGGTCAGATTACGCCGGCCAGCTGTCGCTCTGCACGTCTTTCCCAGCCACTGCAGTTTGAGACTCATTTTTCACCCACAACTTCCATCACCATTGATCAGTTTTCTGCTTTCTAACACGGGAAGTTTGAGGAAAACATTTTCACAAGCTGCACCATCTACTAACTGGAGCAATTAGTAAGGAAGTGATCAGTGTGGGGATGAAACTAACATTTACCGTCAACGTTTTTGTTGTTTATTTTGTTTTAAATTTGTCAACCAGTCTGTACTTGCAGCTCCAGACCGGTGGCAGTAATGAGCCACCAGTAATCGGTGCTTTCAGCAAGATGGTGGAGGCGGCGAGCAAAAGGTCCAAGAAACGGGAGAGAAAACTTACGTATTACTTACTTATGTACGTTTGTGCCCAATTATTGCTCATTAAGCACTAATGAAGCTCATTGTGTTCCCTTGGAGCCGTTTTACAGAAATAATTTAAATAAAATACTAAATTATCTTGTGTTTTTCTTTTTCTTACGGAAATATGTTCTGAACAACTTACCTGGGTAAAAAAAGGCTAAACCGACATTTTTTTTAATTGGAAACAAAATCCATTAATCAAATAAAAAAAAATAATCAACAAATTAACCGATTAGCAAAACAATCATGAGCTGCAGGCCTGGATCAGCGTTACCCATGTGGCCTGTTGGTGGTCATAATGTTATGACTGCACCTCTCTTAACATTCGGAGGCGCTATTGGAAAGACCACTGGAAACGCACCTGGAAGAAAACACTGCTGCCAAACAACACAAACTAAAACCAGCACATTTTTATAAATCGGCCTCGCAGGAGGAACTGTACCTGGTGCCGCAACAGTTACGAGGAGGTGCTTAATTTAGAATGATTGCATCTCAAATAGTTCAACCACAGGACGATAACGTGGGAATCTTTTGTAGCGGTTACGTAAATTTTTTTTCCAAAAAGTATTTGAGAAGTTGCTCCTCTGGCAGCCGTCGGAGCGCTCAGTCTGGACGGGAACTAAACCATCCAAAAGTGGAAAATCCTCCAAACCTTATTCAAAACCAGATGGAGACCAGAGTGCAAATAGGATAAGTATTGTCACCAGCAGTGAGTTTCTAGACTGGAACATTGGGTCGGGGAGCTTAAGTCAGCTGAGCTGAGCAGCGCCTTCGTGTCTTCGGGTGGAGGTGGCGGGCGGCGCCGAGTGGGATTCTTTCTCTTTGTTGGATAAATTTGTTCGTCACCAACCTCAAAATGAAAACTCACCCGCTCAAACTGTGAAACTCTTCCACAAACAAAACCAAAGTGCTTCAAGCCCGCAGTGCTGCCCAACAAACACAATGTAGCACCAAGAGTTGTTTGTCCTCAGATTCCAAAGATCAGAGTTAATCCAGACTTTTGGGGCGAGCACTTAGCACCTGAGGACGGCAGCGTCACTGGAACAGGAACGCTCAAACCTCAAAGGAAAATGACTGCATTTAGATAGCAAGGAAAAGCTTTACCATTGAAACCATTTCTCTGTACAAGGCCATTGTAAATGACAAACAAGAGTCACAGGGAGAAACTCAACAACTTGGTACATTGGTTTCACTCTGGAAACTGTAGAAAAGCAATTTTGGGAGGTGCGGGGTGGAAGAGCGGCGGCTCCCTGGGCAGAGTCGAGTCAAGGTGGAGCTGAAAGATGCACCAGAGGCAGAAAGAGTTTGGCCTAACTTTGTTAATGGAGCTCATTTTATTATTTTGGAAAACAAAAGTGGTGATGTGTAAAGAAAAGGTAACGAGGCGGCTGAATAATGAATGACAGATCAAGCACCATAAAATAAATGGAAGATTTTTCAACACAAGATAGAAAATATTTCAAACTTTTCACTCTTGTTTTGGAATGCCACAGCATTTTGTCATACTTGCTCTATTGGCCACCAAAAAAAATCACATCTATATTCTATAAACACCCCAATCGATGTATAGGAAAAAAGAAGTGAGCAGGCCAGTGATGGAGGAGAGAATAAAGTCTGGGCTTCATAGTGGTGTAGTGGTATCGCCTCATAGTGAGGAAGTCCCTGGTTATAGTCTGGACAGGATTGGTGCAAAGGTTGCATGTTTCCCCTGTGTATGCGTTGGATTTCTACTGGAACTTCGGTGTCCTCTTTCAGTCCAAACACATGCATTTGAGGATATTTGAAGGCTCAAAGTGCCCGTGTCAATGTGTGTGCGTTTTGCCTATAACGTACTGGCTCATGCCCCGGGGGACTAAAACCACCTTGGATGGACGAAGTAAACCAACTCGCCCACCGCCGTCCCACGAACACAGAAAGCTTAAACAAAGAAAATCATTTTTCACCTTTTAGAAAGCGTCTGATTCCTCTCATTGGGCTTGGTGAGCGGCCGACTTGGTCCGGGGACATCCGAGGACTGTGGTGGTTGATCCCCGATGCCCACTGTGATGGTTGTATTACTTGCGGTTTGTTCGCCGCCGTCGTCGTCGTCCATGACGTCAAAGGTCGTGTTGGGGTCCAGGGTGCACGGTGGCTGGGCCAGCGCACATTTCTGAACGGGCTCTGGCGTGCACTGGATGGGGAACACGCCCTCCCCAAACGCCTGGGTCATCGCCACGGCCTGAGGGCTCGGCAGTGGGAGTGACGCACACAGGTTCCTCCTGATGGGCATTTTAGGAGGTACTTTGTGGGACGCACCAGTTTGCTGTACTGCACCTACAAAACCAAAGAAGGTGAAAATGTTATCAATGGTACCAAGGAGTTTTAAAACCCCAATGACAGTCGAGAGGTGGCGACGTTTCTGTGATTTTTTTCCCCCAACCAGAGAGACTAGTACAGAGAGACTACACTCTCGATTGTCGTCTTCCCACTGGATAAAAGGGGAGAGATGGGAAAGACACTTGACTCGTACTGATGTAATGGACACTGAACTTCCTTCTGGGCTTCTCATTGCCGATGAACACACCTGTCTCACAACTTTGATGCCTTATTTGTCAGAAACATTACATTTGACAAAGTAATGTCTATGATTTGAAGCATTTCGTGATCCGTCAGAAGCAGCCATGCAGTTACGATTGGTCTCATACAGGGAGATAACATTATTAATTAAGCTTCCTTATCGAATCTCAAATATTTGCAAAGCACAGATGAGGCAAATCGACTAGAAAACGCTACAATAAATCAATAAGGGAACGCCCTTGTGTGCCCTTAATTCTGCCTTGAGCTTTTATCTGCACCTGGTGTACTCAGTGATTATTGCCCCGGAAGTTGTCTGACTTGACACAAGACGTAGGATGTTGCGTGGCAGCAAACCCTCCATGTGAGTTTGCAACTCTCGTGTTTGCTAACAAAATGAACATCACCTCTGCAGCTGTTATCACACAAGTTCAAAAAGATACTGCTATCATTTCTCCGTTTGGGAGGTGGTGTCGCCAGCACTGATGTAATAAACTCTTAGAAACTAAATTAGTTTTTTTTTTTTGGTCAACAGACATTCGCATCCTTTTCTGGACTTTAGCGTTTGACCCATTTTTGGTCGTCGAAAACTAATTCAAAGTATTTCAAGCCTTCCTTCACAGTGCCAGCTTTAAAGGAAAAAAAAGAAAGAAAATGTATTACTGTATTGACAACTCCCACCCTAAAAACTGAAAGCGGGAAAAAAAAGCACATTACTCCTAATTCTCAGTGATCAGCACTAAGTGTTTCTTGTGACATCACAAGGTAATTACGTAAACATTGCATCTTCCTGCGCATGCAAACAAACTTCCCAATGTCAGAGTGAAGCTGTGACATGCCCCGTTTCTCTCAACAGCAGCAGCATTTTATAAATATCCCAGAAAGCGAGCATCTTACAGCCAGGTTAAAAAAAAAAAAAAGAACGAAAGAAAAAAAAAAAGATGGAAAGAAGGAAACGTAGGGGCTGTTTTGGGTGGAACTAAAAATAAAACCAGTCAGTTTTTGTTCATATATCATCGAGTACTTAGCTTGTTGCTCCCTTAATCCGAAAATGTACCCTCCCCGAGAGTACCAGGGGATGAAATATCCTGGGCTGATGAATGTGCCCTGACGCAGTGTCCAGTGTGCTAATATTAGCTAGCGAGTCTACAACATCCTGCTGCATTTTTGGGACTCAACATAGACAATCATTTATCTTTGCTTCTATGACAAACCTAATTATCCTTTGCAACAAATCTTTCTTTTTTTTTTTTTAACGTGAAGGTCACTCAGTGATTTTGCTTTGCTTTGCTGGACATCTTATGGTTTTTCACATTGTATTATGAAACTGTTGAGATTGACATCCAATTAAAGTCAGTAGTCTGGAACTGTTTTTACACGGATGGTTTCAAACTTTAGTAGTTGAATGTATCTCCATTTTGAGCACATCAAATTCAGTGATCAAACTGCTGCTAAAACAAGAGTCTTATAATACAAAACTTTAATCAAGATATGTACTTTTTCTTGGGAGATTTTGAAGACCAGATGTTTACTGCTGCTGCTACACCCCCGAAGCTGTTTGGTGCCTCCACATACAAAACACTGAACAGATTAACTGTTTTAAACGTCAGGTCAAATCCAAGCAAATGTCAAAAATCAGTCATGAAATGAAAGAAAACTTTCATTCTGCAAAAGTAAGCGGCATCCTTTAGCTGGCCAGAGGTTTATGTTGGAGTGGCAGACGTTTGTTCACCCAGCCAAGATGATGTGGGGAAAACTGGATTGTTGTTAGAGAGCGCCAGAGACACGAGAGACAAGGTCTGAAGACTGAGAGCTACAAATGCTATTTTTCACCTTTTCACACCCAAATAGACTGGCAACATAAACATATAGAAATATCATTTTAATTGTACCCTGTGTTAAAAATCTGATCATGTGATATTAAATCCTAACATATAGATACATAACTCCTATGTTTAGAATAAATTCTGACTAAACCTTCGTCTGAAGCGTCTGTCCAAACTCAATCTGGATTGCTATATGAAAACATTTAAATGCATGTAGACATTAAATCCTTACAGCGTATGCAGTAATTCTTTAAATCAAATCGTCAAGGTTCGCGTGAAAAACGACGGCAAGAAAAACGTGTTCAGGTGGAAAAGCTGACAGAGGTTAAATCGCAGTGTCTGCATCACATTAGGAGCACTATTACATTCATGGCATTTCCTGCAGAGGTGTGGCGTGGGTTAGGGAGGAGGCTAAAAAGGAAAAAAAAAAAAAAAAAAAATGCCAGCACATAAAGGAAGTGGGAACACTAAATGCAAATGGTGAATGACTGACTTATACATTTCCAGAAATATCAAATGCAATATTTAGCAAACGTGAGTCAGACTTCAGACAGCACACCACGAGAAGAGATGGTGATAAATAGCCCTTTAAAGGTGGCAGAGGAGTTGTCCCCAGCAATAAATGGCAGCAGAGTTCCTTCAATCACATATTTTTGGCTTGTAGGGGATTAATACATGCATGAGTTGCTATTTCTGGTGGAGGCTGCACTGAATTAGGGTCGCCTGGTTGCTGCTGCCTGTTTTTTATAGTGCGCCTTTTCTGGTTGGTGGAGCAGGGGAGTTTACGTCTGTTGACGTTTTTTCCCTGCCCTGCTGTGGATCTGCATTTTCATGAATGAAGCTCAAGAGGGATTGGGAGGGTTAGACGCTAGACAGAGAGGGAAGGAGGGAGGGAGCGAGCGAGAAGAGAGAGAGAGAGAGAGGGAAAAAAAAAACATTACAGGGTGGGAGGGAAGGAAAAGCAGAATGGAGGAAAAAGCCAAACTAACAGATGCTTGAAGCAAAAGGCAGGGCTAAAAACAGGAGGGGAAAGATGTATGAATGAATTTAGAGATTTAAGCTGCAAAGGGAAACTTAAAAAAAAAAAAAAAAAAAAAAAAAACCCCAAACAATAGCTTGTTGTATGTGGTGACAGAGCTCAGAAAAATAACATGAACCTGAATAACTGAAAACCTGAAATCATCCTTCATTGTGATCTCTTTTGTGTAATGTGCTATTGTGTTGCAGTCCACAAACAGTTAATACTTTTTCAAAACTACAACACTCTGTAAAAACCAATGAAATCCGATTGGCCTCGCAAGCTGCAGGGTGGAGCTATTTCTCATAACATGCTGCAGTGTCTACCATTAAGAGCTGAGGAAGCAGTAAGGGACCGACAACCGGCATCAGGGCAACATCAGAGGAGTTTGTCTGAATGCTAAATAAAGGCCTGGCTCATTGAAGCACTCGTGCCGTTTCAGCTCCTCATAATTCCCACACGGTCGCTCACCGACGAAGGGTTTTGCACAAGTCATAACGCTGCAGTGTGCGCACAAAGCGGTGCCTCCTGTGTGTGTGCACGTGCACAGCGTGCGTGCACGTGTGACATGCATGCATGCATGCATGCAGCTTGTCGCTGGTGAATCAAATGAACATGGTAGGGCAGCAAGTGTGACTCAGTGAGTGCATAATTGAAGAGCACAGTAGTGATTTCAACAGATAAAAGAAACGGTGACTACATAATAGCAACAGTAGCAAAATAGGAAAGTGGAGAGCAGTTATTTCTGGGCTGAATAAATAAAGCTGCTGTTTTATCCCCATTATAATAATTTCTTTTATTAGAGCTCGGGCTTAGCTTTCAAAAGGTCTGTGTGCGAGATGTATAAAAGGTTAGGAGCCGGCAGGAAAATGGCGGCTGGCGGGCCACATGCGACCCCCATCACTCGACTGCGTTGCCTATAGAACCAGGTTCTAAAAATGAATAGTTACATGTAATGGCAGGATGGTGGATATTTTACAAACATTTTAAACAGGTGTCAAAGTAGCTGTAGCAACAAAGCCGCCAAAAATTCATTATTTTACAAAGGTAATATTGCTAAATATTGCTCGAGTGCATATGAAATCTGGGGTTTTAATGTTTTTTTGAGGTTGTAATCTTCAATGGTATCATCTAAGACTTATATATAACGCGAGGTATTTGTAATATTTTAGTGACTTCATCAGTAAAAAAGGGGAGAAGCAGAAACCTGCCAGCTATTCTACAGTATCTAACAGTATGATGAATCATGTTTTTTTTTTTCTATACCATTCTTCCTGTGTAGTTTTACACAAAGCGAACAATAAAATGATGCAGATGATCAGCCTGAAGAAAATGAAATGTAAAAAATGTCCCAACAGGAACACCTGCATAGTCAGATTTTAAGTTATAGCCACAGTATCTTCACCAGGGTCCACATGACTGTCCTATTTCCTATGGCTGGGAAATAGGACTTCCAAAAAGACATAAATTGATTTTTCTTTTTCAGTGAATCAAGTGATTTGGTGAAGGCAGTGACTTTGAAAGCAGGAGATGTATTTGACAGCCACGGCAGTAGCAGTGAAGCAGAGTAGGGAGGAGCCTGTGACGGCACAATGTGTCATAATCCCTCTGTGCTAAAAGCTGCTCATTTTAAGTTTGAAAAGGGACAGACGTCTTCATTGGAAAGAGGGAAAATGATGGCTTTCTACTTCCAAACATTTGATGTAGCTATGACTACCATAGTTTTTTTTTCAGGGACATTTGGAGATAATGGTGGACAGCTGAGTCCACCGCCGTTGACGTTACATTGCATCTAAAAGCCGAGTCTGAGCGAGGGTGTGGATCGCTGCATTATTTTATGTGCCTGAATAACTTTATTGTTAATAACAAGGATTAATATATCTAGTATTATTGTATTAGTGGAAGGAAAAGTGTTTTTATTAGTGTTTTTCATAGGCCACATTCACTTAAAGTTTTACTGCGGGTGTGTCAAATGTAACATTAAACTGAAAGGGGACCAAGAAAAACCATTTCATGTTTTTTTTGTTTAGATTCAAAGTGGACCATAGCAAAACAATTAGAGCGTTTGGAGGCACTGACACATGCGGATCAGCAACGAAAAGTGAAAAACAATGACTGACTTAATGGAAAAACGATAAAACAACTGGCTTCAGCGGTAGTGTATAAACAGTGGTCAGAAGGACGGCGGCCACAGAGAGTAGAGCTTTTTAAAAAAAAAAAAAAATATTAGACAAACTTTCAAAACCAAATGCCCTATTAAGAGTTCACTTATTACAATCAGTTGCAGGGAAATGTAATAGCAGCGGTGACAAACTCCCCGGTGCTTTGGTATTTCATTCCGATTCAAGGAACTCTGGTCATCTGGCAGAAGTATTTTCTTCAAAAGTTACATTTCCCACAATATATTTCAATGAAATGTAGACCACCTGCAGTAGATGTCATTACAGCCAATTTGATCAGCCATATTTCAACGTTTTTTGTGTTACATTTCCCCAAAGGCTTTCCATGTACAGAATTCCCTCTATAAAAACCGGTTGCGAGTACTCACATCATTTCATTATTCAATTCTTTGGACCAGGACAGAATGTCTGCAGCATGACTGTAAATCAAATTATATTACATGTCTGTTTTTTATTGTGTATTTTACTACTCTGAACAAGTTCTTTATAGCTAAACGGCTAAAAACCTGTTCAGCAAATAAAAAAAATCATGGCAAAGTAAGAAAATTTAGGCATACACGCAACAATTCCAAATTTATATGGCAATTCTACCACTTTATGAACTGTGTGTTCTGCCTCAATAAAGTGTAGAATTGTCTCTTAAAGTGAGTTTGCGTAAATGTGATGGCGAGAGTGAAAGGTGACAAGGTGAGAGCGGATAAGTGAATGATTGAGGAGTTGGTGGGATTAATAGGTATGCTGGGGATTTAGATTAATGACTACAGTATGTTAGCAAGACTGGGGCGAGAGGAGAGTCGGTTTACCTTTCGGCGATGGAGCGGCGTTGCTCAGCGACGTACGTTTCGTGTGCCTCTCAGCACCTGAGAATTAAAGAAAAGTTTAAGGGGAGAAGTAACGAGACAACAAGGAAGAAAGCTTGACAAAGTTTTGCAATCTGAAAAATATTTCTCACTGTGAAATGTCACATATGAAGGTTGGGGGGGGGGGAAGCTGAAATTGTGTTGCTTGTTATCCGGTCAGCCAAAAGTCAGCTGATATTTTTATGGAAAGATTTTTTCTAACATAAAAACAACACACAAAAAAAAATAAAAAATCATTGAGGTAAAATCTTCAGAGGAGCTTTGATTGAGTTTTTATTGTGCAGACTGGACAGAGGTCCAGTCAGTTACATAAACTTCCTTCTGACAAGCAGGAGATCTGGATAATGTAAAACATAAAATAAAGAAGAGATTCATAGAAGCCAAGACATGACGCACAGTGACTGAGGTAGAGATGTAAAATCAGAAGAAAACGTTGGCTGGAAAACCTTTTTATTCATAATGAATTCCCACCAGACCAAGTCGATGTAAGAGTCTTTTGGCTCTTCCGTGAATGTCCTAAAATCTTTCAGAGTTTAAATTATAACCCACAGGATGCTGACACTAATAGCTGTATTCGGAAGTCATCAAATCCTTTGAATTAGTGTCAATAAATCACACTAAATGTCAACCTGAGAGGAAAAAAAACCCCCCCTTCAAATAATTATTAAATGTAATGGATTTTGAAACGAGTGAGCAGAGGAACAGGTGCAGACTTTGCCGCCAGACAAACAACAGACAGCATCATAGTAAGTGACTATTGTTGGCCAGCTTTGGTCCGTGCTCCGCTGTCTGTCATGGCTTATATGTCATGAGGGCCTGGTGCTGCTAGGTCATGCAGAGATGACAGTAAAAAATGAAGTGCGCAGTCTCGTGGGTCCCACAACACACTCCAGACCTGGACGGATGCCAAACAACACTGGGCCTCATTGAACTAGCTTACAGGGGAGACCTGATTCTAAATTTAACAACGTTGTAAAGAAATGTGCATCCAGATGTCACAAGTTTATACAACACGCGAGTAGTAGATGTATTTCTTAGAAAAACTGGGAAGATGAAACCAACAGAACTTACTGCAAATTACACTGCGTACATTTGAGTATTTCAAAGACATAAGTTTGATACTTCATTTTTACGGAAAGAAAAAGATGAAGACATGTATAAGAAGTTTAGACTCAGTGAAATGATTAAACCTGATAACCTCTTAGTTAATTCTTCTTTGCTCACGTCACAAAAGGCCACATGTAATTTGACAGGTTTGTTGTTGGATTATTTTTAGGGAACCTAGCACTCTTGCTATAAATTGCAGTCTACCCTATAAATGGTCCATTAGCTGAATTAATCCATAGGTAAACATAGATAGCATGTGTGGTGGAAAGGTTCAGGCTGTCAGCTGAGAGTCTGCTTTTGTAAATGGACACACAAAAAGAGTCACATTTCATTCATTTTTCTAATCTATTCTACCGTTTGATGCAGTGGATAAAATTACTGCACCGGATTTATCACAATGACCTGCATTCACATAAAATTGTTTGCCGTCTATATTCATCTTACAATCAATACGCACTAATGAATGCATGTCTGAGATGTTTTTGAGTCATTCTTCTAAAAAAAAGAAAAGAAAAAGCTGTGGTGTGTCATCTACGGTGCTCGTTAACAATTAAGACACATCCTCAGTATCAGCAAACATCCATTACTGTCTCATTGTTCGTGAGTGAAGCCGTTTGTGGTCATGTGGTCGGGTTTTCCTGACTTGCTGTACTTAAGCAATGGGTATAATCAAAGAACGCCCCCCCACCCCCTGACAAATGAGAATATCATTTATTTTTTCAGCTGGCGCCTCATGTGAAGATGTATGACGATCACAGGTGCAAATCCACTCACTGCAGGGGCTGCTCTGGTGATACAGCAGACATGAGAAAGACAGGACAGGTGCCAGCTCGCCATGGGCCCCGACTCTTCCTGCCCCATTCAGCTCCTGTGGGCCTGCTGCGTCACCGTGTTGCTGCTGCCCTGCGTCTTCCTGGTCCGCCCATGCCACGCCCCTCTCCCTCAGTACGAGCTGCTCCAGTTCGTGGTTTTCTTTGTCATCTCGTTCTGTGGCCAGCCCGGACTCGCACAGCGACGAGTATTGCCGACTGTGAGCCGGCAGTAAGATGTTGACCATCCTGAAAAGCCATGTGAAAATGACATTGAGACAATTCTGCTTTCCAGTTAAAAAAAATAAAAAAATAAATCTTGGAAGTTAGGCTGCTTGTGGATTTTTAGCATCCAGTTTGTCAAAACAGCAGAAATTCATCGACACAAGCCACACTGAATCCATTTACATGCAAGTTGAAAATCTGATCATTAATTGATTTCTGGAGTTATCAAATGATTAGATAGCACTTTTCCACTGCTTGAGCAGTCCCCAACACACATATTCACACTTGCAAGGGAGGCGGCTGCCATGCAAGACGCTCAGTGCACACATTTGGAGCCGTTTTAGGTTCAGCGTCTTGCTCAAAGACACTTTGACACGGTGACAGATCAAACCTGCAACCTTACGATTGAGATGGCCAACTGAGCCACAGCCGCAGAAGATTGCATCTTGCATGAATATACACAAGTACTTACAAAGAAATCCAGTAATGTACTGAAATATGTAAAACACAATGTTTTTTTTGGGGGGGGGATGACCACATGCATCATATAGTATCTATTACCATGATCTGATCACAGTTTAAAGGTTTTTAGTGTCATGAAAAAGGGCTCGCTATATATTGACAGCATGTAGAAAAATGTATTTGCTGTAAAAAGAGCATTGAAATATTGTTCATGTTCACAACTCTCTTAAATGCACAGCGATCACGAATGCAAAACTCTGTGTGGTTCAAACTGACCATGAGTGTACCCCCGGGATACCGACATAAAGGGGGCAGATATTTATTAATTCTGCTCGACAAAACTGAAAAACAGCTCAGAAATCCAAGGACCAAAGCAGCAGGAAAGCAGGATTAGTCTGATGTGAAGAGCGGTTTCTTCAGGTACGCCAATGGTAATAATTCACTCAATTAAATTGAAAGAAATTCTGGGTCAACCTACTTCTGCATGCGTTTGTTCTCCTTATCCTGCACCGTGGTGAGCTCCACCATCTGCTTGATGTGTTGTTTGAGATCATTTACCTGCAGCTCCAGTCTGTGGCAACACAGGTCCTTCTCTAACACCTGAACACAGGGAGGGGGGGGGTCAGAGAGCATAAACGATGAGGAAACGGCCATTTTAACTTAACAGCAGTCTTTATTAGCACCCTGTTGGACAGAATTAATGGGGGGAAAGGATGGCTGAGGGTCAGGCGATGGGAAAGAGCTTGTGTTCATCCATGTTTCATCAGGAACGCTGTCCACTCGGGGTGGGGGAAAGAGGGAGGGGGGGGAGGCTCTGACGTAAAGAAACTACGAAACAACAGCAGAGAGAACATTTGACCGGGAGGTGCGTCATAGTTCTGGGTCAGTTCCTGGAAGAAAGGATAAAGAAGAAAAAAAATAACATGGACATGGTTTTAGGTAACTGGCTGCTGTGTGAGGGATGAGTAAAAGGTATTGATTTATTCTCTTCAGTGATCCACGAGTGAGCTGGAGAAATAAAATGAGCACGGTTCTAATTACTGAGAGAACAGATGGGAAGAAAACAAAGACAGTCACGACACCAGAAGAGACTCAGCCTACCTTCCAAAATAAACAAACAAAAAACACCAAGCCATGAGTTTTGATGGATGTAACCCACACTGTAAAGTTTCTCTTCTACATTTAATCATGCGCATTGGACTCCAAATCAAGGAATCAACCGTTTAGCTTCCCCCACCATTTACCCGTAGTGATCGGTTGGTAAAAGGCTGACAAAAATGTGCAATTCATCCCCATTGCTACATTAACATGCTGGATTTTTCTTTGACACATCACCAAAAGAACTAAGACCACAGAATCAGTTAGATGGCATTATTTGAAGTTACAACACAAATGACTCACATTATGGTCACATCACAACACGAAGCCATTCAAGTATCATGACAAATAAAAAAAAGGAACATAAATTGTGTGAACAAAAACTGATTTCTTTATCACAGACACAATATCTCTTTTTTATGACAACCCCCCCCCCCCAAAAAAAACAAATTACAAACCTCGGAGGTCTGATCGTTGGACTTCAGCAGCTTTATCTCGTTCTCGACACGATGAAGCAAGCCGTCATTCTCCAGAAAACGTGCTTCTGCCTCCATCAGACGCTTGGAAATGTGCTGCTGCTGCGTGTGTAATCTGGCAATTTTGCGCTCGAACTTACAAGTGGCCTATTGACAATGACAAGAAAGTCGAGCCTAAATATAGAACGTTGTATGGCAAAGAAAAGCATTGATATTTGTATGGCATATTGTAGCAACAAAGGCTATTCATAAATAAATAAAGATAAATTAAAGAACCCTCCCCCCAAACACACAAAATATTATTAAAACATATCAGCATGAATTAAATTTTCAAACAGACTTTAAAAACTATGTAAAATATGTTTGTAAATGTAAGAAAAACATTTTTTTTGACTGTGTCTGTTGGCCCCATGATTTAAGGATGTTTTGCACTCTTGACTTACAGTGAGAGAGTCTCTGATTCAAGTCATTTTTGTATGCAGTTTGCTTGTTCTCCGTGTGCAGATTTCTCTGGATATTCTGGTTTCCTCCATGTATGTGTGAGAATATTAGTGTATGCGACGGTCTGCCTTGTGTTGGAAAACCTGTCCAGGATGTATCCTGTTGTCACTGATGGTCAACTATGCCCCAATGCAGCAAAGTAGGTTTATTAAAATTAGAGTTTAAAAGAGAATTATCCAAGATTAGGTATTTTGAAAATAAAACAGTTAGCATAGTTTACTTGGTTTTGCATGACAGTGCAAAATGTGTGCCCACAATCCTCGAGAATTGACTTTTTTAATACTTATATAAATGGCCCATGCAGCTGGGACCAAGCCTGGGACTAAAATGGCAAAGAACAGTCAGGAGCTGATGAGCAGTGACCCTGTCCTGTTGCGGCATAAATGAGGGGCTAGGAACAACTATAGAGAACAGAGAAGTGAAATGATGACTCAGCAGCTGTTTTCCTGCAGGGATGATGGAATCTGGATGGCGGTGTAAGCATCAGCTACCTTCTCAGTCTTTTCTTTGGCACAGAAATATTGGACCTGCAGGTTGTCCTCCTCACTGTAGCGCTGGCGCAGCTCATTCTCCTTCAGTTGTCTCTCCAGATCCAGCTGTTCCTGCCTGATTTGGGCTCGGCTTGAGAAGATTCGCTGCAGCGCTTCTGACACCCTAGAGGGAGTGAGAGATATTTTTTTCCAACAAGCGCTGCATTAACGTGTCAAACTTCTTAAGTAATGAGGTTTTTTTTTCTTCCATTTTATTACTCTTTTTCAATTAGTTACCCTCTGCCTCTCAAATATATATATGTTCCCCCTGCAATTCTCTCTAATTATACTTTCAATTCCGTAACACCATTAGATTGAATGTGGCTATTAAAAAAAGCTTAAAAACAACAACCAAAAAAAAAAAAAAAGAGTATGTGGTGGTAACACAAGTAAACACAGTTTTCATAGAAACAGTATTTTTATGGTTATTTCCAGTGGCTGCTGTGGTGTTGCTTTGGACTGCATTATACTGAAGGGGTGTTTGTCTACTCTGATTCACATACATGAGTGGGGACACAATATTAGAAACAGCTCTTAGTATAATGTAATGCAATAAAAACAGCACCATCACCACGGGGATTCAAGCCAAATGTGATTATAAGCTGCTGTGCCACATGTAAGGGGCAGATTGTATAATATTGCTGTGCCAAGAGCTCCTCGCAGCCCACTTGATCAAGTATTTAACACATCCTAAAAGGTCAAGAGATATACAATAATCTCTTGACTTATTATATTTAGTTCAGTACAGTAATATATCTAATAATGATTATACGAGAAAGCAACTTCATTACATTATATTAGTCTGACTAACGTAAATTACCATAGTGGATGAAAGACAGGATTATGCAGTCACAGCTTTAACTTTTTTTTTCATGATCTACAGCTTCTGCAAGATGCCTCATCAGTTCATACTGAGCCAGAAAGATATTCTTAGCTTTGTGATGTATATACATATTCCTGGAATAGAGTTGAGGTGATACCCAGATTGGATGCAAGTGGCTGTCTAGTTGAGTTAAAGCAAGAGGAGAGACGGGAGAGGCATGCAGGTAAATAAGGCTGGAGAGCTGTCGCTGAAATGTGACTGCACTCTTCAATGTAACTCCAGTGACGTAGGAGACGTCGTGGCCTTGCTAGACTGCTGAATTTTTAATAGTGTGAGAAGCGTGCAGCTTCTATTCAGAGCCTCTCACTGTGCGAGTTGTGAATTCTGATGCCAGTGAATGAAGTGTGTGGGAGTGAGACTCATTCAGCTTTTCCTTGTCCCCCTCCCCGCCCCCAACCCAAATACCCTCACAGATGCCACTCCATGCCTTAAAGACCACCGGATAGGATGTGGCTGAAGTGACTTAAGGAAATGATAAGTAAAGTGAAATTCTGATTAAATCACAAAAGGCTACTAGAGGCATGGCTGTCCTCATCATTATTTGAACTCCACCTTTAAGTAAGAATGTGACGGTCATACAAACTATAGCAGCTTCATCATGCACAGGATTTGCTGTACTTATGCGTATCTGTAGCATTTCATGGCAGATCAAAAAGGAAAATCGAAATTCCCTCAATGATGCTTTTTCATTCTGAATGCAAAATTATCAGCGCCTTTAAACAAATATCATTATGCATGTAAGGAGCTGCAAATGAATGCAACCTCAAACTAAAATATCAGGCTGTACAGTAAGAATGTCTCTGGTTCAAATGCAGGTTGGTCGTGTGTGTGTGACCACCTTGGTTCACCCTGTGATGAGAAGGCAACCTGTCCAAGGCACATGTTGCTCACACATATACTCACTGAGGTTAGCTTCTGCACCCTACTAATCTATGTGGGTAACAGCTGTATATGGGACAGAGAAACTGAAAAGTGATTTTCTCAACCCAGAATTGTTTATGAAAATTCAATTAATTACGTTTTAACATTGCTCGTGTCATTGACCAAGTATAGCTCAGGAGTAAATACATATTAAAATAATGTATTGCAGTTTGAAATCTTCCTTTTGTAATTTTTTGTGGGAATTCAAAGGTATGGGGGGAGGGGGGGGGGGGGGGGGTAAACAAAGTACTTTGCAAACTAAAACAAAGAAAAACTACACCCAATTCGTGGGCATAATACCAAGTCATGGGAATTGATCAAGCCTTACATAAACAATTTAGTAGCCATGTATAATTGTCACTTCAGACAATTTGTTTTTTGGGAGATTCTCTGCAGGTTGCTTGTCACAAAGTCCACTAATGTGCTGTGTAATGAGTATATGTGCATGGCAGCACAAGCACATAAACAAACAGCAGCTGGCAGCTTCAACTAATGATACCCACACTGACATTGTGTTTTGTAGTTTGCAGAAGTGCTACGGGCAAAAAAAAAAGAAAAAAAAAAAGGTTGCGTTGCTTCTATTCTCGCAACATTTTTCATGCATGACACCTTGAAAGTGCTGCTCCTGGTTAAAAACTACATTTGAACTTGGGGATTATGTATATGGAAAGAGTGTAGAAGAGCTAAATAAACACTTTTCACCACCACCGCTGCACTGTCATTATAAGTCACCGTTAAAAACACTCCAAACAAACCATTTTTAGGCACCTCAAACCATGAGCACAAAGTATTTGGTGATCCCAAAGTAGCTCAGCTAACTTAATTGGACCGTGACCTTCAACAGCAAAGCTATGTCTGTAGGCCAAAGCTGTGGAACTACAAAACCGAAGCCACCACACACTATTAAATAATACTGTTAAACTAAATTAATGGAGTTACATTAGATGATAGTGAAATCGAGACAGAATATATATTTCTCTTCATGGTGTTGCTGGGCATCCTGCTCAAGGTTAATGATTCAGACACTACACCTTTACACTTTAGAGCAGATCAACCAGCGGAGAATGCATTGAGGATGTGCCACTGATGCCTTCAGCGCAGGCAAGCCCAGCCCAGGAGATCCAGAAGTCCACCCTGAGGCACTCCCAGAGCATACCGTGGGGATTATACATCCTGTTTAGGCCAGAGATGCCCTGAGAAACTCCCAACAAATCTTGGGAAACTCGACAGATAAGATACCCTCTAACTGTTCCACAGTAAGTGGAAGTGAAAGCATGTTGATTATCTTGCAAGTACAGAAATCTGCTTAATAGCTAAATGAGAGTTGCCATTGAGATTTTAGCTGAAATCCCCCCAGACTGCACGAGTTTCTACTTGACGATGAAAAAAAAAAAAAAAAAAGAGACTCCATTAAGGTCTTTAATTTAAAATTGGCTATGCTGCCCATAATAATTTATTAGTTGATATCATTAATGAAAAACTTGAATCAGGTGACCTTACATGACATCACAGTATTGAGCCGATTTAATAGACTCCTTGGTAAAATATATATTTAACCAATAGTTTTGTAACACAAAGTGCCACAAAAAAAAAAAAAATCAAAACCCAAACAAACATATATAACTAGCATAAATATAAAAAGCCTCGTTGATTACACAGCCTGAACCAGCCAATTAGAAGAAGGTCACTAAAGACCTGGCTGCCCTCGTCGTGATTCAAACTCTACATTTAAAGTAAGCTTTTGACGGTAATGCAAACCATGACACTTTCATTGCTGATACATAACATCAGCATTTTTAAAACAGAAAGGTTATTGGCCTAAAATACACAGCATTTCTCCCCTCCATCACACACAACTGTAAGCACTTACTGACAAATATTATTCAAGTCTCCAGATACTTGAATACATTTCTTTATGCAAACGAAGCGTTGGATCACCACAGAATGATTTGCCTACCAACTATATATTTTCAGTCAGCATCTTTACTCAGAATCATTACTTTAGATGATTCATAATATTTTGGCGATTTTACTCCGTAATGCAATTACATAAGGGATGAAAAAGAAGAAGGAAAAAATAAGAGCAAAGACTTCTTGCCCAAATTACAGAGCCTGAGACCGCTCATCGTGAATCGCTATGGTGCTAAAGAAACCAGACCCACAGCATTCGTCTTCACCACACAATACATCAGTGAACGCAGGCTACGTGTTCCGAGACTGAATGAGTGTCAAATTCTAATTAGACGGTGCACAATAAAAAAAGGTTTATGACAATAAGATACAACTGACTTGCTGTGAGACTCTAAATCCTGCTCATGTACACGCTTACCTTTTGAACTCTGCTTGTTTCTGGGAAGAAATCAAGTTAAAAGCATCTGGCGTGCTGTTCTTCGCCTCGTGTTCTTTCAATTTTTGCTTTAACTGGAGAATCTTTACAGAAGGAAAAAAAAAAAAAAAAGAAAAAGAAATTTCAGTCTGAAATAAACCAAACATTGGTGAGCAAATGCTGAAGGGTAAGCATTTTAGAAGTAAAAGAAAAAAAAAGGATCTGCAGTACTGTATATTTGTGGTTTCTATTTGTGTTGCTTAACAATACCTCCTGCCGCTGCTTCTCACAGATGACCGCATATTGGCCAATGTGACTGTCCAGACTGACGACATTACTCTTCAGCTGAAAAGCAAAAGCATTGAGATAAAATCAGTTACTCGAAAACATTTTGCATAATAGCGGTGAGATTATATTCACCACAAAATATAACGGGTTTGTTACTAACCGACGACTTAATTTCCTTGGCTCTGTTGGCATACTTAAGCGTGTTTTGGGTGTCGTCGTAAGACTGCGATGAGGCGCTGACGTTGGCAATCATGACCGTCCTGCAGTTGCCTCCCAAAGAGTCTTTCAGTATCCGCGTCAGCTTGCTGTCCCTGTATGGTATGTGAGTTTTCTTACTCTGAAACAGACGAAAAATGTCCGATCAGTCCAAAAATTGGTTTTGGATTCCCTTAAAGCATACACAGACAAGCAACTTGGACAACATATCAAAAAAAATACATTCTTGAGGTTTCAATGTACTTGGCAAGTTCATCCAATGAAAGTTTTAAGCGAACAAATACAGGATCACAAAATTGGCAACTTGTGACAATACAACACATGAATCAAAATAAGAAAAAAAAAAATGGAAAAGTATGCCTCTGCTGCAGTTTGTAGAGAAGTAACCATAAATGTGAGTAGTACCTTAACATGCATTCTCCATCTGGACGTGCTCCACAAGAGAAGCTTAGTAACATTACACTGTTTGGTGGGGACCAATAAACCTAACCGGGAACAAAATTCAGTGCGGAGTGTTCATTCAAGAGCCGAGGTCTCTCTGCAGCTGGTCGGCGAACAGAGCTCAGACGCCAATAACGGCATTAGATAAACTACAGCTGCTTAGGTGAGTCACAGTCTCGTGGGCATTGGGATTGCAGAAAGTCACATTAAAGATAAGTTTGCAAAGGAGTGAAAAATGATCTCTTTTGGGGATCACAGTTATGCCTGCACCTCTCCCTGGAAAAACCCTAAGTCTACATCTGGATTCAAAGATCTTAGCTGTAGTTCATGTCAGGTCCGGGGAGTGTCAGGGTAACTGTGCCATTTGGGAAAGTCGCCATTTTAACAAGGACCCGCATTTAAAGCTATGTCAGAGACATAATCTGAAAGTAAATAACCATAATAGGCAAACTGAAGCTCTGTTTGTTTGGACCGCATTACTGTGATCCATTGTGATGACTCTGTCAAAGATTCAGAATGAGATGATCCCCTCCTGCCTAAAGGTGAATGGACGGGCCTCCACTTGTGTAAATGAGAGGTGGGTAATGCAGCTACAAATCATTAGTAGCAGTTCCAGATGGTTTTCTTTAAACTTGTCGTCCACCTTGAAGGCAAAAGCGACCGGAGAGTTCAGTAAATCTCCCGCTCAAAAATATTTCAGCTGGCAAACAAAAGTAAGGCTGGGACACATTATTCACCCAACTGTTTTTTTTTTCTTCCCTCCAACTGCTGGAGTTACATGTGTACTAAATGTAAAGCTCATTGCTACCACATTAAAGCATCCACCATCCTGCCGCTGTAAGGTATTTTATGATGAATAAGGCAGAAGTTTTATCCTTAACTGACTGTGAACTCACAGCACCATGGTGACACGACCAGCAATGCTTTCTGTTTAATTATTATCACCTCAGACCACAATTAAATTCTACTGGACACATCTCTCTGCACATAAGACAACTACATGAGCATAAAATAGCAATTAGCACAAAGGTCAAAAAATGCTACTCATTGACAGTGTGTAACAGTAATTTTAGAGCTTGAGCTTTGAGATCCAATCCGCAGAATTATTTCAAAACAATTAACCCAAGAAAAGGCAGCATGGAAAGTTTGCTGCTTACTCAGAGCTGAAAGGAACATGACCGCATCTAAAAAATGTCAACCACATGACGGCATTCCCAAAAAGCTCAGTTTTCTCTCTCTACGCTGTTGAGCGCGATTGGCGATATCGCATGTAGCCATGTTTAACGACTGGTTCAGAAAGCCCCTTTCATGGGCAGGAAACGCTGGAAGGCGGCCAAGAGCTGATGTGTCGTCAAATGTTTCTGCATTAGTTTGAACATTGCCGAAGGCAAACAACTTACAACAAAAACCTCTGTGCGGCAAAGCATGAAGATGACACACTGAACTGCTCAAACAGACGTCGCAGACATTCTTCTCGCTCAAACGAATGGCATGTCAGCCCAGATACAAGTGGGGACATTCTTTCCTGTAAACAACGGTCACAACATGGATTCCTTGTCCGCCAGCATTAAACACTGGAGCACGAATAATCACCGGGGACGAAATGATGGGTATTGTAGACCCAGGAGACCAAACTATGAGCCGATGACTGCGACACTCAAATAATTAGTGGTCAGGTTCCAACACCAACTGGACGGTTTCCATCTACGAACACAGCTTTACCCAAAGAAAGAAGTGACCTGCGGAAGAGGGATCAGATTTCAACATGGCGGCGTGTACTTGCACAGCACTTCCTAAATGCATGTGGCCTGCTTGCGCCTCATCCCTTGAGACTGGTGTGTAAAATGAGAAGACTGCTTGACAGGTTAATGTATGCAACGAGAATGAAGTAATACCCAAATACTCGGTTGAGTCTCCACTTCCCAAGCTCTCCGTTTCATATGGAGGCTCGTGGTCAACTTCATCTACCTACCGCCATAATGGTCTAAAGAACGTCAAGCCAATTACACTAATACGTGTCCACTATTTGTGATCATGAACACAATACGAAATAAAACATTTCACCATAGTTGATAAAAAATGTCACTGTATTTGGTCATAAAACCAGCAAATACATACGGACACATCTATATTATTAAGGTCTTCAACACGATATAACATCTGCAGTTGTTGAGGGTGGTGGGCTTGGATGGTAGTTATAAAATATAACCAGAAAACATGTTTGCAATAGTGCTGTCAACATTTTTTTTTTTTAAATCAGATTATCAGTTTCTGTGAATTAATTCAGATTGATCATGATTTGACATAAATATTTAATCGCAATTATTTGTGTTGCATTTTGATGAGCAAACACTCAAGAAGAGATTCTATATGCACTTAAGGTGTTTATTAAACACTTTCACAGTTTGTTAAAAAAAAAAAAAAAGAAGATATTTTTCAAAAGAAACATCTATCCACGTTAAGCCCCCTTACTCCTTTAGTACTCAAATTTCCCGTCGAGGACGTCAACGTGCCGTTTGGCTTCTCCATATTGAGTTGGTTCTGTGACGGATCAACTGCCCATTCACGCATGCGTGACAGTAAGTCTACTTGGACAAACTGCCCGAAATGTGTTGCCAGACACGCTTCAGGGATCTCGAACCCTTCTGTGCTGCAGGATGGGTTAATGTTATTGAAAATCTTTAATCGGATTATTCTGCGTAAATATGTTAATTTTGGCAGCCCTAATTTCCAAGGAGGTTGTCTTTATTTAAAGTTGCTTCTTAGTCTGAAAGAAACTAGCGTGTGTGTGTGTCTCTCTCTCTCTGGTAAGACAGAAATACTTTCTGAGTATTAATAATTTTAGATTCTGATAATTACACTAGCGAGCAGACAACACTAATTTCACTGTTATGTTTTTGTGAAGAGATCACTAACTTTAACTACCAGCTGCCATGGAGATGTTTCAGAGAATGCGCCATAAAAACACTATTTAATATTCAGGGAGACTACGTTCCCACTGTCTGGTTCTCATGTTTGGCCCCCCGATTACTAGAAAAAACAAACAAACATAAGGCTTTCTGAGAATCAGTGGGTAGCTGGGGCAGGGCGATCTTGGGAAGTGTTTGTGACATAGATTGATGCTGTAATGTGAAATTGACACGGATGCAGAATCCATTCTTAACAACAAACTGATATTACTTAGATCGGATTCATTTGGGTTCTATCCCCATCTCCATTCAATGTATTATGCACGATGGAGATGACAATGAGTGAGTGAGTAAGTCATCTAAATTAATTTAATCACCCTGCTTCTGTGGGTCCAATATACATAGTACACACAATGTAAAGAAAACTCACCTTTGGGTCAGCAAGAGTATTGATAACATTTCCGAGTGCGAGGAGGGAGCGGTTGATGTTCGCGCCTTCACGGAGGCGTGCCCCGTTAGCGTTGGTGGCGCTGGCTCTCTCGGAGCCAGCCAAGTCAATCAGGCTCATTTTGGCAATGCAGACATTTGGATTGAGGCTCGCAGTTTTGTCCTGCTGCCTCAAATATATCTACAGAAAAGAACATAAAGCTGTCAAGAGGCAAACTGTGATGCATTGCAGCCAAATGAGATTCTACTTATTACATATTTACTCGAGGAAAAGCTTGTAGGTAAGTGCCCGCCTACTCGAAAATTGATAAGTGTAAATATTGACTGAGCTTTTATGTTTCTGCATATTCTTTTGTAGGATAAATTGTATTTGTATGCCGATGTCGGCATGAACTTATTACACTGCGGCACAGTTGTCCAGTGGGAATTATCAATAAAGAATGGGTTGCAATACCTGAAATACAGCATGGGACCGAGAAGATTGGGCGTTCATATCGGTGGGATGCTGGGTCCTGTTACGATTGCCAGAATCCAAAGCCTCAAGAATGTGCTCTGCAGATTTGGGCTAAATTAAAAAAAAAAAAAAAAAAAAAAGGAAAAGAATGTGTGCCGGTGGTTGTGAGGGTGTTTGAAACAGTAAAAAACTCAATTTGAAACTGCCAGTGAATGCGTACACCACAGAAAGTCAACAGTAAGGCAGTAACCCTCAGAATGCAGAGTATTCCTTTAAAGGTAAACTCTTTTCATTTAAGAAAACTTAAGGAGCTGTTTTACAAGACAGAAAAAAATTGCAATTGCATAATTTTGTCCACACAACTATAGAAACTAAAAGCACTCATTTCAATTCAGTACTGGAAGATTATACATTTTCAAGTTTTTTTTCTCAGATTCCTGTCATTTCAGCATACAAGGGCATGGACGATTCTCCAATGGCACTGCAGTTCTGGAATCAATCGTCTTGGAATTTAATTTTATAAGACCCCGTAAAAAGAATAAAATAACTTTGGGATAAAAAAACATTGCCATCCAATTTGGAGAAACAAGTGAGGGCAACTTAAATTAGTGCAATAAATTAAAAGCAATGACACCAGCATATTGCACAACAATAAAAACAACATTTATGGCTCAAATGTGTTACTAACCTTATGCAGTGTGAGGCCTTGAACAACCACTCCTTTAGAACCATCTTCTCTAACAGCAAGAGGGCCGGCATTGGCCAACAAGTCTCTGATTTGTTCATTGTAAACCTGTGAACAAACAGCGGGTATAGCAGTCAGCAGCGGCAAAACCATTAAAAGCATCCGATAAACAAAAAGCACGACTGCGTTAAAGCTGTTTGAAATACATGAGGTGACACCGAGAAAGCTCTGAAGTTACGATCAAAGTGAACACGAATGAGCAAATGCTGTCACGCACCGAGAAGAGTCAGACATGTGGGTTATACATAAATATGACACCGCAAAAGTATGAAAATCACAAGTAACAAGTTTGGCACCAATATTGGGATTGAGGACAACAAAATGGGGAAAAAAAAAAACTAGAAATATTTATCTGGTCACCTCAAGATAAGAGAAAGCGACAGCAAACTCTTTCTCGTCCTTGACATCATCCATGCGCTTGAACAGCTCTTTCATTGTGCGATACATGACCCCAGGGTCATCTGGTGAGCCCAACATGGTGTGTGTCTTTCCCGCTCCAGTCGCTCCATAGGCAAACACTGAAACCAGACAAGAAATGACGAAAAGGAAAAAAATGTACAAACAATAATGCTCATCACAACAACAAATACAAGAAACACCTTTCTTGGCAATAGGCATCGCTTTAAATATGTGAATAACGAGTTGAGTAATCATAAGACAACATATAATTAATGGGCGACATATGAGAACTTCTCCATTTCTTCCTTAACTTACACTGTAAAATTTAAGAGTCAAACAATGTATGAATATATACACTGTTCTTCATAACGGTTGCTTTGGTAACAAATCTCTTCCTTGCCAACTATGAACTGTACACGTACAACTGGCGCAAGGCACTTTATGAGCATTTGTAGATCTATATCAGACTAATAATGTCATATTTAATTTTTTCCCCCCCTTTGCATATTGTACATCATATTGTACAAACAATTGTGCTCAATATTTTTAATCTATTTTATATAACCAAGGAAACCTCAGTAAGATTAAAAGTCTCTTTTACAAGAGTGTCCTGGTCAAGATCAGCAGCAACACATTCCAACAAATACTGCGTCAAAAGTGTGAAGACAATATCATGTAGAAATCTCGTGACTGGATTATGAAGTTTAAAGTTTTTAACGCTGGAAATCCTTAAATATGTGTGGTCAGTATAGTCATTTAGCAGATTTTATAACAGACGTGACACATAATTTATGCATAATATAAATGCAGATATTTACACTAGGATGACAGTCTTGGCTTGAGATTTGGTTGGTGGTGACCTAAAATGACTAAATAACGCAGAAGCTTGCAAATCCTTTTGAAAAGTGTTGTTGTTGAGAACCAAACAGCTATGGGTGGCCCCTGGGTGTACATTGTGTTATGTCTTGTCCTTGAGGTGTGTGTGTGTGGGGCTTGGTTCAAATTCTGGTTTTGGTGGCAAATGCACCTTGTGACAAATGTAGCCAAGTACAAGTTGTAATGACTTGTTGACACCTGAGAAAAGGAGCCGCTGAGTAGACTCTTACACTAAATCAAATACAATTCTGAAAGGTTTAGTGAAGTTACAAATGTCATTGCAAGTGCAGTCGGTTGTAAAACCAGCAGTCTGCGTTACACGTTGCTTCAATTGATGTTATCTGGCTGTAAAACATACATTTGCAAATGTCTCTGCTCCCTTTAATAACAGTGAGGATATGCTGTTGTGATCAAGCAAGTTACACGTGGTGTGCCAGAGCTGGGGTCTGGTGTCACTCTGATCGACAACACCCAATAACAGGAGTAAATTCACTGTATGGCACAACCATGAAAGTAATTTCAGCCAAAAGTATATTTCATTATCAAAACAACATGTAATTTTTTTTTTTTTTAAGAAATGTAGAGATTACTGGAATAAATTATAGGATGCGTAGAAAGGTTACCTGGCAGCACTAGAATGTAAATACTGTAGCGATAGCATATAAAAAAATACTAAAAGCCATTTTTACTGTTGTAAATAATGTTGACATTTATCACATGTTATACATTTATAAAATTGACACAAGGAAGCATCTGTTGGAAGGGCGTCCTGTGATCATGCCAACACGTTTTGATGGGTTATAGTCATTAGTTACCTGTGCAGTTGAATCCATTCATGACACCATCCAACACGATCTTTGTGGTATTTTCAAAAATGTCAACCTGAGTGGAGTTCTCATCAAAGACATGATCAAAAACAAACTTCAGGTCTTTGTTTGCCCTTTTGTTGAGGTTTCTGTTCCGTACTCTCCGTGCCCCGAAACATAATTCCTCTTCCTTGGGGTCAAATATGAGCATGTGACTGTCAACAACCTGGACCACATTTCGCGAGGTTTCACGCTTCTCACGGTCGTTGATCGGTCTCACCCGAACAACCACCTTCACATGGCTGCACACATCGTTTGCCATTGTGGTCCCTCTGCACGGACTGAAGTGTGGCTGCAAAACGCAGACAGATGGAGAAGTGTTAGCGGTATTTCACACATTGCAAATGGTAAATACTGGCAGGTCTGGGAAAATATCCCTTTGAAACAATCACATACATGTAGATGACATTGAATAAACATGTCGGTCACACGGCCACATGATCACAAATCAAGAAACAAGAAAAGGTTTGAATAGACAAGCTCGGAATGAAACTCTTAATTGTGAAAGTATAATTCATAATGTGTCATTTTATAGGGTTTATTTGAAAAGCTTCTGCAATTTTCATACATATTTGCTAAGGCTGTCACTGATTTTACTGCATCCTGTCATTGTTGTTTATTCTAAGTGGTCACAGAAAGATTACTCACTGGGTGTACCAGGCACAGGCCTTAAGTGAAAATGACTTCACTGAAATAACAAGTACTACAAAGATACCCAAAACAATTAGAAAATCCACAAACAAGGTGACCACAGAGTCACAAACTTCCACAAAAACAAGGGGTGGCAAAAAAAGAGATTAATCATCCGCAAGGTTAAAAAGTGATGTAAAATTGACCGAAAAGAACAAATCAATGACAACTAATAACAGGACCTCAAAAAGCATTATTGGGGCTTTTTTTTGTTTAGTTTAACCAGAGAAAACACATGCAAACCCACACAGAAAGACCATGCTTGGATTTAAACCCTAGACATTCTTTATGAGCGAAGAGTGCAAACCATGACATCCTCCTGCGATGATGAGAAGAAAACATATTTAGATGACAGAGCTATCCTAATTCTCTGAAGGAGCGTGTGGCCTTCTCTTCGTGTCTTTGCAAGGATTCTGCTCTCGATGAATCCATTATCCATGAATACCTATGAATCCAGTCATAGATGTAAATGGACTTGGAATATTATAGAACCTGGGTTGCACAGTGGGATGGAGATGAGCAGTCGCTTTTCCCAGTTCAAGTCTGGGTCGGGCTGTATTTTGCATGTTCTCATCATAACCCCATGAGCTTTCTCTCAGAACTCAATTTCCTTCTCACAGTCTTGGTGTCTCCAAATTACCCCGGAGGCGTGAAGCTGAGCGTTTCCTGGTCCATTGCACTGTGTTTGACATGGGATGGACTTATGACCTGTACAGGTTGTAAGCCGTGTTCATTAAAATATCCGCTGGGCTCTGCACCATTTTGATGAAGAATAGATTAGTGCTATGGAACCTCTATCCAGGTGAAATACAAAACGATTTTAAATGCCAAAAGACAGATGAAATATCCCAAAGGCCATTTGAAAGAGAAACAAATCAACAACAAAGACACAACTACTACAAAGCAGTGTTTTTGTGTATGGGATCTATTGTCTTAATACCCGCATATAAAGATTAATAATAGGGCTGACATCCTATGTTTTAAACTGGTAAGTTGAGCGGATACATTTGTACAGCCTGAATTAATGACGTAATTGAAGAGGGTGTGTTGTTTAACGTTGAGTACGTGCATATTGCACAGATAACAGATGCTACATCTCAAAAAAACACTTATACTACTGCTGCTGGTCGCACTTTTCACACTGCTCCAATTGTTGGACTACATCCAATAAGTCATAACCTTCAAATCATTATAGACATGGGATAAATAGTCCAAATGAAGCACACATTACGATGGGATGACGATGACAAGGCTAGGTTGGCTAACGGCCGCTAGCAAGCTTAGCACACGCTCAGCTCCCAACTGCAAGTTAACTGTTGTCTCGAAAAACACCGCTTATTTTGGTTTCCCCTTACCTTTCCAACAGTCACGGCTATCGTTTATAACCACCGTAATGTGTTCCAATGAGCCACAGAAGTCCGTTTTCGTGTAAAAACAACTCGTTAGCAATGACTGAATAGTGGTATGGAGCACACCAAGCGCCAATATTTTCAAACAAGAGCCGTGCCGCAAGGTCGCAGCTGATTGGAGGAGAGCCGCCGCGTGCTGGGCGGACCGCGGTGACGCAGAAGGCGTGCTACTGCTGCTCAAGGTGGAGCCACGCCGTGCTACACTACGGTAAGCTACAGCTAATTTTCCGGGGGTGTAGACACGATTCTCAGCATCACTACATCATGTGTGACCGTTCTACATTGGAGCTGGTTAGATTTCTTTCCAGCCTATTGTGTTCAGTCCTTGGAAACCCGTGTAGATGACGGCGTCGTCATCCAACATGGTGGCATAGCAACAACATCAACTGCATCGCTCCGCTGTGTTGTAGTTGAGACATTCACCCTCTGATGTCCTTCTACCAAACACACACATATAATACGACAATGACGACCGAAGCCATCAGATGTTTCCCAACAGGTGTGAAGCTGAACACATCCGCAGCATGTGTAGGCGTGGGCTTACGTGACGTCCACCCCTGCACGTTTTTTTACACCATGATCTGGTGTTTTTAGCCAGCCTGCTACACAACTAAACTCCATTTTTGTGTGGTTGGCGATTGAACATCGACGTTGCCGATGATGCTACGTTTTTGTATTCATTAAACCATCATCAGAAAACCTCATATTTGACAACGTGTTGCTTTGAGGCCAACGTGACCTCTTCCTCACAACTAGCTTAGCTGCTAGCCTTCTTTAGCCATGGTGGCCAAATGAAGGGGAGGGTTGGTCAGAGACATTCAGGGATTTCTATAATAATATTTGAACATGTCCCCTCACATGGTCAAAAGCAAATGTTTTGAGGTGGCAGAAACTAATGCGTCAATGAAGGGTGCACATTTTCTTTTCAGGCATTTCTATTGAGATTTGGGAGCATAGAATAGAATAGAAACACTTTATTATTCCCAGAGGGAAATCCTTTAAGTATTGCGCCATACAAAATAGAACATGCAGCTTAAATGGAAAGAAAGTTGAATGTCTAATAATACAGGATACAAATGTATTAAGTTTAAATATTAATATGTGCAACGCATAAAGGTGACTAATATACACACAGAAAGGATGAGACCCAAATACAGCAAGCACTATTTACAGGAAGGGGTTATAGACTCTTATGGCGGCCAATTTTAATAAATGAAATTTAGGTAATTCTTCCAATTAAATTATAGGCCATAATTCAACTATATCATTGAAGGTGAAGGAGCTCTGTCACAATGTTGACTGCCCAGTTGTTACGCTGAAGTTTTTGTTGCTTCCTCAGCAATGGTATAAAGAGTCCATATTCAAACCTTCACAATTGGTTCTAATTATAAGGGGTTTCAGAACAAATTCTGCTTTCATCCAGACAAAAGCTCTTTCTGGGGAGGCCTTGCACATTTCAGGAGGGCAATTTTGGATCACAGCAACACGGCTTAAGAGTAGAAATGTCCAGGTGCAGCATTGGCCTGCCCACAGTTAAACTTTTCACCAACATTTTATACATCGCAAAGCACAAACTCCTTCATGAAATTTCCAGGATTGTTTGGCAGTTCCAATTAAAATTTAGACAAGAATGGGGAAAAAAGTCTAACAAAGCTTCAGAAAAATCTTTATTTTGGTCCTCTGATGTTTTTTGACTGTTTATAACAAGAGGTGATGATAGACAAAGGCAAACATGGCATTGTCACCAAATGTACCGGTGTTGCTGCTAGCATTGCATTCTGCTTTAAATCTACTTCATACATGTTGTCCCAACATTTTTGGAACAGTCTGATTTCTAAATTAATAAAAAAGTTGAATTGTAAAATGCTCACTAATTGCTCCCCTCTCCCCTTCTCCAGTTTGGACACGTTATCCTCTCTGCTTATATTATCTCATCACTTTTTACTTTTTTTATTTCCCCCCCATAGATCATGATTTTTCACATGCCTCTGCATGTCAGCCAGGTGATAAGGAAAAATCGGACACTGTGGAGAGCATGGAGGACATTCAAGTTCAGCCCACTTTCTTCATTCGCTGGTCGTGGTTCTGAGGGCACATCTGAAGAAATGTCTGCTGTTTCACCTGAAAAGCCCCCTCACACACCCGTTATGCTCAAAGAGGTGCTTTATCACTTAGACATTCAAGCAGGGCAGGTATGTGTGCGCCATGCTTATCTGTGCAAGCTTTTCAAATTGTTTCTTGCAACATGTTAAATATTCATTGAGACCAAATGAGTCTGTTTGTGTATATTTTGTATTTTTAAACCTACCGTTATATTTCCATTAGAACCCCTAGAATGTGTTCCGATTTTAGGCAAAAGTGATGTGTGACTAAATTGAATCCCTAGACTGACTGTCAATGCTGATATTTGCAAGTGATTAGGTCATATTTGTATTTTCAGGCATTGTTACCCCGTCTGCCTTGGTTGCTGTGGCAATGGCACAAGCATGCAAACTCAGACAGAGAGGTGCCTCTTATGTCCTTATATTTCATCCCTGTGTGTCACAACACTTGAAAGTCTTTGCCAAGTTGTGATTTTAGCTTCAGTGCCTGCTCGTCAGTCTCGAGGAAAAAAAAATTACAAAGAGATCATCTTGATAGTATTGTACTGCAGTCTGAGGACAACTATTAGAAATGACCTCTTCACCGATGATGATTCTCCTTTTTTTTTTTTTTGAGATGCTTGTTGCTAAGGTAAAATTCTGCTCGTGCAGTACATAACAACTTGTTGTTATAAAGACACACATGAGTTGGACAGGGTGCCAGTATCTTGGCTTTCAGTTAATGTATGTACTACCAGGACAGATGGGCATGAGTCAAAAGCCTTCTGGTGTGGCAGGCAGCATAGGAGGGGACGCGATGCACCACCCTTCCCCTCTATATAATGCATGGTCAAGGCAGGTGGGGGCCATGGGTCAACAACTTAGTCAGGAATTGCGCCACTGTAAGGCTGTTGGCAGGACACAGGGTGCTGCGTCGCTCCTGCCTGAACTTTAGCACCTCTAAACTCCTCCGCTGCCCGCCCATTTGCCAACTGTCCCGAGACAGCTTGCCAATCAGATGCTATTAAAAACAGTTTGATAGATTTTTTTTTTTTTTTGTAGAGTGCATGCTGCAGACCTCTCTGCGAGTGAGTATCTGTGGAAATCTGTTACATTCAGAAATCGTGTTCAGCTTTTGCTCCCCTGCAGATGTTTGTTAATTTAGTCACATATGGAGAGACTGGTTCTATAATGGCAGCAACACCGCAACACGACCAGGACACATTTATTTCAGGTAAATATCCAACTTAAAGAAATCTGCAGCCTCTCACTCTCAGCCAAGCAATCTGACATGTTTCTGACAGAGCTGCCATTTAAGCACTGTAAGTTGTGATAGTTGACTGACGGTGTCACTAACAGATCTGTTGGGAGGAGGACAACCTGCCACTCACAGCAGACAAATGTTCAAATAATGAGTTCATACGATTTGGTGTTATTGTGAAAACAAGAAAATTATGAATATGTAATTGCTCTTGTTGAGTGTATGTATGGATGGAGTACTTAGGCGCTGATGGGTGTCAGAGCAAATACTGCCATTAAGCTGAAGTGTGTAAATGGAGCCTTTCAGTGCCCTGCTGCCTCCCACATAGGACGGCTGTCTGTTACAGTATGAGCAGGTAGCTAATTCGCCCACTATGGCTCACTGTATGTTTCCTTTTTAAAAATGGCTATCTCACTTACTGGCGTGTTGTATTTGTTTGCTGGAACATTACTAAGAGCCTCTCACCTCACTACAAAATTGGTGAAAGTGTGTGTTTTACTTTTCTTTGTTGTTGTGACGTGCGTCTTTGGGATTGGCAGCCGTTTTAGCTGTGTGGCTCGCAGGATAGTCAGACTGAAATATTTTGATTACGGCTTGTCATTTGGAATCTCCTCAGGATGCCTTATGATGACTTTGGTGATCCCTTGATTTTTTTTTTATGTGCAAATTTAAAAATCTAATGTAGGAGTATTCAAAATGTAGGATAATTAGCCTCCTGGTTACAAAGCTTGAACCACATTGCACATTGCTATGTTTTAGCCCAGCAGTCATTTTTTTTTTTTTTGAATGACATGTTTTCTCTTAAAGTTTTTAATGCTGAGAATGCATTTTGGTTGCTCCCTCACAGGGTTGTGACAGTGGATCACATGTTTGATTTGGCACAGGTTTTTACCCATAAAGTTCAACGTGAGCAGTTGGGGGTTTGGGGCCTTACCTCAGGACCCACTGTGGTGACCCCCTTGGCAGTAGGATATGAACCAGCAAGCTTCAAGTTATAATCTCACTTCCCCAACCGCCGCCGCCCCTTAATATTTTTCACAAGACACTATTGTTGGGACTCACAGCCAGTAAAGAGCGCAAACCTTCTTGACGGAGTTGGCTGCTTTTGTCGATGAGTATTTGTTAGTTTTGTATTCCACTTACACGT
Source organism: Blennius ocellaris (assembly GCF_963422515.1). Lineage (NCBI taxonomy): Eukaryota > Metazoa > Chordata > Actinopteri > Blenniiformes > Blenniidae > Blennius > Blennius ocellaris. The sequence goes on along the minus strand of NC_137650.1, from coordinate 26,171,221 downwards.
TTAAAAAAAAAAAAAAAAAAAAGTCACAATTTGTTTTAAAGATAAGATAAGCAAACAAACATAACTGTCTGAGACTTTAATTTAACTAGCTCCACGGTATTCATCTAGCGCAGGGGTCGGCAACCCATGGTTCCAAAGCCGCTTGCGACTCTTGTCCCTCTGCTGCAGTTCCCTGCGGTGAGCTGTGTGGGGAAAGATACTGATGAAGGTCCTTCACGATTTCATGCTCACTGCCACAGACGGTGGCAATTATTGACTTAACGTTAAATAATGACGATCTATACAACAACTGAATGACATTGAAAGCCACACCACTCACACTCACAGTTCTAAAAACCCTGAGCTCCCACATATAGAGTTAAAATTATTAAATAATATTGTAGCAGCGGGGGTCAGACAGATGACTCAGAACTCTCGCTCTCTCTCTCTCTCTCTCTCTCTTTCTCTCTTTCCTCACTTATGGACTGTTTGTTTTTTTTGTAAAGGTGAAATTTAATTCAGGCCAAAACTTTTTTCGAATAGATTGAACTGACTGATGCAGTGACAAATGCCTTCTTAGAAGTTATTTCACATATGTAGTCACTGTTATCCAGTGATTGATTCTTACCTGCTGTGCGGGAAGACCAGGGTTTGAGTCGTGACTGTTCGAATTATTTCGATATGTTTAGCTAATTTTCGGATAAAGTTGTGTATATATGTGTATATTTTTGTTTAAATGTTTGATAGGCTATTCCCAAACTTTTTATACAAAGCATAGAGGTTATATGCAGTATTATATGCGGTGTATTTTTGGTTGCCAAACTATGTTGAAACACACTTGATGATTCCCCAATTTTTGTCACAGCTCTACATTGATCAAAAGTTCTCGTTTTCAAAGGACGGTAAAGGTTCCTGGGCCCATAGTTGCCTGTATTTCCACTGTGGCTTGAAGAAGGATTATTATGCAAATAAGACTGATGATACTGGGAAAAACAACGAATGCCCTACGGCTTGAATCCAGTGGGGGCGATGTAGAAGCAGACCAAAGTAGACCAACAATAGATAGAGAATGTGGCATCCTCGTTTGACGTACTGTAAACACGAAGCAGGTTCAACGAGTGCGTTTTTGATCTCGCTTTGTAAACCAGTTCAATGCGACAGCAATGGAAATGAGAGAAGCTCTCGTAGCAAGGTGGAGCCAAAACATCGGAAATACTTGCGTCCACCTTTTGACCAGCGTACAATGGTGAGAAATGGAGAAAAACTATTGGCACACAGCTGCAACGTGTTTTTTTTTAATATGGTGAGTGGAATATAATACAGTAAGTATTGCTCCAATTAGATATATTCTGCACTACGGACCTGACCCCCAAAGTTATTTCAAAAGTATCACTACACAAACCAGGAACCTTCTGGCAGGGGTAAAAGAAATGTAGACCTTGGGTCCAGCGCTTGAAATGCACAAAGTTCCTGTGAATGCTCCTAGTATCTGGAGAGAGTCGTATAATGATATTTTAGGAGGGAGAGGGGGGGAGAGAGAGAGTTCAGGCTGCTCCCCTTTGGGCTCACCACAGTGCGTCATGTGACCAAATGTATGATTTGGCACACGTTTTACACTACGGATGCCATTCCTGATGTGAACTGAACAGTTGGGGCTTGTGGGCCTTTTTCAAGTGAGTGGTGATCCATTAGGACCGGGACATATAAGGGTCCAAATACTAACCATTATTCCTACCAGCCCTCGCTTCAATCAGTATTTTGTTCGTAGTTAGAGATGCTTTGAGGTGTCTGACTGTCATGGTTCTACAATTTCTGCCTGCCCCGCAGTCTGTCTGTATTTTCTCCTCTCCCTTTGTTTGTCCCTGTAGTCTGTAATGTGATTGGGCTCAGAAGGTCTGGCCCAAGTCCGGAACAGATATGTTCAATATGTTATTTATCCACTTATGGTTCCTGATGATGTAAACCCTTATTTTGTGAAATTAACAACGATTGTTTGATCACTCCACTCGTCAACATGTCAGAAGCTGTTTCCAGAGCGAAACAAAGAAAGGCACGAGTTCTCATTCTCTAGTAAATTCTTCTTTCTTTTTTTTTTTTTGACACACACTGAGCTTACAAAATGAGAGAGTGGAATAGCACATGCGGGGATACAAGGTTGCAAAATGGGGAAAGGTTTTTTTTTTTTTTCATTTTGATATGTCTGTTCAGGAAATTTGACTTTTGTTGGTTTTGGCAGCTCTTGGAATGACACAGAATTTCTCATAAGGGCGTTCATTGTTTCGACGGCGTGTGAAACAGCGTCACGGCATCACGAGTGATTGTAAAGGCTTTGTTTCCATTTAGTAGCTCGGTACCTGACTGCTGGTTCTTGACAGCATCTGCAGAATTTTACAGCAATTTATATAGCAAGACAACCCGACCTCCAGAAAGATTCAGATGGTATTTAAAATATAAATAAAAAGAGGAAGGTGTGCCTTACAACTCACATAAGCCCATATTTTATTCACAAACAACATTAAAAAACATTTTTTTTACTGGGTCAATAAACTATATTCCTTTCTTGAGAATTTGATGGCACTGTCATGTTTCAAAAAAGTTGAGATTGAATCATTCATCCCCTCCTGTTGTGACGGTCTGTAAACATCTGGGAAAAGCGGGGACTAATCGCTGAAGTATTTTGAGAGGAATGCCGTCTCCTTCCTTTTTATTATAGGTTTCTTACTACTTGAATGTCCTTGGTCTTCTTTGATGGCGTTTTAATTTTACGATGCACCGAATGTTTTCCATCGGTGAAGGGTCTGGACTGCAGATAAGACATTTCATCAGCATCTGGACTCTTCCTCTGTGAAGACACGCTGGTGTGATAGATGCAGTATGTGATCAAGTATTGTCATGGTGAAGTATACAAGGCCTTCCCCGAAAGAGACGCAGTCTTGACGGGAGCAGATGTTGTCCAAGAACCTCCACATACTTTTCAGCTTTGATAGCGCCTCTCCAGATGTGTAAGCTGTCCAAGCCATAAGCACGGATTCCACCACATGCCGTCAGAGATGCTGACGTTTGAGCAGTGTGCTGATAGCAAGCTAAAGGACACAGTGTTCATAATTTCAAAGGAGAATTTCAAGTTTTGAAGAGTTTATAAAGGCCATCTTTTTCTCATAACACACTTACAGTATCTTGCACAAAAATGTCTCCAGATTCTCTGATTCATTGTTATGATTGTCATTGTTACTTTTGCTATCATTGTTTAGGCATGTATCTTTGTCTTTGCATTCTTGCAAAAACTGATATCTAAATTGAGATAACCCACCATAAAAGGTCATTTATTGTTTGTTGGTATCATAGGTCAGTGCCGGGCCGGGCCATTTTGTATGGCGTTTGCTCGTTGTCCCCATATATGCATTGGTTTTCTCTGCCTACTGTGGTTCCTCCCATGTCCAAAGCATGCAGGTGAGCTTAATTCACTAGTCTGGATAATTGGCCATAGTTGTGAATCTGGGTGTGTGTGGTTGTAATATTCTCCTCGTGTGTTTGCCTTGTGTTGTCATTAGTTTGCTGGGATTGGCTCCAGCGCCAGGCGACTCTGAACAACGATGGAAAAAGCGATGCAAAAGATGGATGGATGGATGAATATTATAGAGTTCCCTTTTGACCTCATATTAACGATGCTGGCATGTACTATGAACAATGGATTACTTACATAAGCATGGGCGAAATATCACCTTTTTACTGCATAAAAATCAATCATGTTGTGGTGAAGCACATTTATTGAAGAGTAAAGGAATAAATATAAAATAAATGTGGATTTCTGCGCTGGGAGTGACTGACTCAAATTTATCAGGGGAACCGGTGAGAGCTGGAGGGGCTCAACTTGGCAGTACGCTAACAGGCGAGTTTAAAGTAAATGTGTATTGAAACTGGGACCATGAACTCCCTGTCTATTACAGCAAGTCAGTGCATTTAATATAGCGAGAAAAACAAGAGAAAAGAAATCTGCTGCGTTTTCAACGTCACCGTTCTTTCACAGCAGTTATACAAATGAGAAGTAAATCCGTCTTTAAATGTTTATTGTCACAATTATTTCTCTTTATATTTTGTTTCATAGTGTTGTAAACTATAAATGATTTTGAAAACCCCCAAAATATATATATATATCTATGAGGAGTCCTCCTCTGGCGCAGGTTGCTTGCGTAGGGGACCTCCTCCAGAACAGATTAATGAGCCATCAGCTCAGCATCCAGGGGAAAAGCCCTCTGCTGCAGGAGGAGAAACAAGCTGCCTACTCTTACATTTAAGCCTCAACACACTCCCTCTTGTGGAATTAATCAGGCCATAAATGGTAAACTCACCTTCCACATCAATATCCGGCTCTTTTCAGCAGCGAACTCATTTTGAACAGGTTCAGAACAATTACTTTGACAGTCACTTATTAAACTGTACCCTGCAGTTTTTTGTGGTGTACAACGAAGATATGCACACTCACTCTATATTCAATCATTTTAGGAGCATGCGTCATTATATATCTCATATCAAAAGCATCTGGCATTTCCTCTTGATATTTTATTGCCTGTGTGTTTTCTGTGGTTTCTGTTTCTGGGGGTAAACTGTCACCTCGAGTAGGTAGACAATTTCCCACTTCACCAAACACATCTATGGGTAATGAAACAAGAATAAACATTTAAAAACCAATAAAAGTGTACTCAAATAGTGCACCGAAAGAACTCCTGCAGTGTGAAGAAATTGTGAAAGTAGTACAAGAATTATTGCAAACTAACGTCGAGAGCAGGTGGTCACTGATGTGGAGCCTGCGTACCATAAATAGCTCAAACCAGGCTAGACTCATGATGACAATGAAAACCTAGCAAAAAAATACAGCAAAACAGGCAAACCACAAATCACAGGTGTTGCAGCTTGTTAGGTCCCCGAACCACAGCAGTCTTTGTCGAGAGCTGCATTTTTTTCCACCTCCTCTCTTATTTGGGTTATTTGGCAGGGCTGTAATTCGGACACATGAAGAAGCCTTCTGTTCTCTGGATAGATGGCCACCAAACACTCCACCAGCTGCGACTTCACAATGTTTTCGGGATTTCAGTTGTAAGAACAGAGCACTGACGAAAGAAGTAGGGCTCACTTTGGAGATATTGACAAGTAGGTGTGTCATTACCATTGGTTTTAACTGACATTTTCCATATTGGAGATAGTTGTGAATTTATAGCTAACGCGGCGAGATGGGGAGAAAGAAGTAGTCATGTTCGATGCAAATTATTCCTGCAGAAAAAGAAAAGGGTGTCCCTCCTTCTTTTAACACAGAGCGGAATGCTTTTTTTTTTTTAACCAGGCACAGAGTGTACCAGCTTTTAAAGAGCGACATGGATTGGTTTGATATGATCTTGTCTCTTAAAGTTTGTTTAAAGTCTTAAAGCTGAATTCCGGACAAACTGAGGTAAGAAATCAGTCTTTAGACTACAGAGCTCACAGTACAAATTGTACTGTGCGCTTCTGTGAAAGATTAAGAACTTTTAACTCATAAACATTCTATAAAAGCCATGTTATAAAACTGACAGATAGGGATGAAGAATATATGTATGTATAGTTTTATTCTTGATAAATTCTCTTTTTTTTCCCCCTTTACTTTATATGTTTCACAACTACTACTCAACATCAGGCCGGTGAAGTGCTGTTGTGAATACGAGCAAAGGTATGAGCTTGTCTCTGCAAATTAGTTAAAAGCCTTGAAGTTGCTGTTTGTGTTATGCAGCTGCAGCAAAGAAGTAGCTTTTAGAATATATACGAAGCACTTTACCTCATTAGTTTTCATCCAGAAGATGTTTTGATATCATCTCTAGGTGTGAATAAGTTAAGAAAAATAACAAATTTATTATATGTCTGAATGATTTTGGAATACTGGAATATTCTGGAATACTGAGATGGTCAATTTCAGAATATGCTTTGTTGAATAAATTTGATAAATGTGTGAATGAATGATTGTCATCAGAGTATTTTCAAATCGTGTCTTCAGGTTTGTATTTGTCTGCAATGAAACAACAAAGAGAACGGTTCTCCTATAAAAAAAAAAAGTATTTTGTTTTATATAAACACTGAAGATGTTTTATAGTCACGAGTTGTCAAGTTTCAACTGTGTCATCGGCCATGCACAATGCACTGAGGTAAATAACTGTTTGTTTTATGTAGAACAAGCATTGTATCGTTCTTGTCTTTACTTAATTTGCTACCATGACTTCTTCTGGGCCTTACTCGTGTTTTTTTTTTTCTCGTTTTTTTGTTTTTTCTTTACAGTCCTTTTTTGGGAGCACTGTGTAGTGAAAGAGGAGGCTGGTAAATAATTGATCTTTGTAATTAAACACTCCAGCCAGGGATGCTGGGGCTGATTGACGGCCAGATATTAGGCCCTTGTCTCGTAAGGTTGCAAGTTTAGTCTGAGGTTATCAGTGGCCAGAAGAGTCTTTCTCCCTCCCTGCCTCATTACTTTCATGAGTAGAACATTTCATGGTGGAGCGGTGGGGTGGGGGTGTGGTGTGAAGACAGTCTGGGACTTCATTAGCCAAATGGGGTGCTTCAGTCTACAGAGCACCAAATCGTTCGGCCCTACTGAGCAGACAACTCCGTCGTGGGTGCTTCACCACACCGTCCTGTTGAGTTGTTTTAGCCCTTTATGTCTTACACATTCTTCCGCTTCAGGTTTACTTGGAACAACAACTTTGACAAATAGAGGATCTCTTTGTTAAACCCCAGCAGATGTTGATAGCTTTTCCCTTCACTCATAGCCTTCAAAATGTGCCTGTGTCTCTGCGCACATGCATCCGTGCATGCTTGTGTGCATATGTGCAATGACAGAGAATGAAGGTGAGAGAAAAATCTCTTTGCAACGGATGCATACATCAAGCAATAAATAAATAGTGCATGACAAAGGGGGCGAAATGGAGAAGCTGCTTCAACATCAATTCCAGTGAATTATGTTAGCATATTGCTTTGAAAACAATTATTGAAATTCTGCAACTCGATACTCACATGCATCCAATATTGCTAAACTTGGTGAAAACAAAGTGGAACCCATTCTCGGTGCTGAATTGATACTATTACCGCAGGTTTTATTGCAATATTTACATTTGTTCCTGGTGTGTGAGTGTGAGTGTGAGTGTGGATATGCTAATCAGATACATGCCCTGTGGACAGCTGGATTGAGATGACTCATTCCTGCAACACATCTTCATTTGGTGTTTGTGTGAGGTCCAACTACATTATCTTAACAGTCTTTCTTTTAAATATGTTCAGGGTAATTATTTAACGAAACACTCAGTGCCTCTGCTATTTTATATTTATTACTGCTGTGATCTCGGTGTCATTTATCTTTATTGGCAATGACTTGGTTTTCTTTTTTTTTCTGATCGATTCTTTTTTTTTCTCTGAAATGGTTTTCACCTCGTTTCAATCTCTAAATTTGCAGAAATAAGCTATTCAGATGTATTTAGAGTTTCATTTAGCAGGTCTACTTTGTGTCCTTAATGAGGTACTTTTTCTATTTGCCTGAATTCATATCGTCGAGGTAAATGACAGAATGATTGGCATTAACATTCCAGTTTGAAATTTCCTTTTCATGCTTTTATTAACCTGTGGCCGATTTCAAGCTGACACTGGTGGGATGTAGACTCTCACGCTGATCTATCTCTGCGTATGTTCTTTCATCTCAATGAGCTTTATAAACTGCTGTTGCACCTTTTCTTATAAAAGTCAAAGTTGCAGTGACCTTATCTGTATAACCAACATTATCTATATTCCCTCGGCGTCCAGATGAAGTGCTGTTGTTCTCAGCTGGAGAGCTCCTGCTCTTTGCCTTCTCTGTTTTCCGACTAATTTGGCAGAAAAGATCATGTCCGCGCAGCACTACATGACACTACTGACCTAAACCAGTAACAGAGGTTTCCTCGCTTATTTCTCACTGCTCCCGCACCGTGTCGACCTGCTCAGTTCAGCCAGAGCATACTTGCATAGAATAAATTTTTTAAATGCCTGCTGGGTACTTCTTATAGACAACAGTGCATTTAGAAAGAAAGCTTTTCTGAGCACATTATTTCACACGTCATTTATTGTCCGCACACAACTCATTGAAACCCGCAGTGCATTTGACTCACAGCGCCACAGTGGTTTTGCTGATGAGCACCTGGAGGAAATATATGCACACTGGCTGCGTGGCCAGTTGTAGTAAATTTCAGTCTTGCTATGCCAGCTGTTTCTGCTGAGAGTTAACCCTCAGAAACAAACTTGCGTACCCTCCGGGCAGCCCGGGGGCTCCAGTGGCTGACCGCTACCCCTGAAAGGATAAAACAGTGATGATGAAGACTGAAAGCACAGAAGCCCCTGGTGGACATTCGTCCGAGTGGCAGCTCCAAACCCCAACCTTTGGCCTTTTCTACCCTCAATTCTGAATTTTATAACAACACGAACTGTGACACAATTAATTAGTCAAATATTTTTTTTTTTAAATGCCACCATAGTCGGCTGCAAACCAGGCCGCATCAGTTATTTGTACGAGTGAATGGAAATATTGTCCTTTTTGTGGCTGAGCCAGTGAAACAGTCACAGAAATAGTTACAAGAGTAACAAAGAGAGTGGATGTTCTGTGGATGTGTGCAACTTTTTTGTCCCCATATTTATTCAGTCCACAAGACTGAGCGAAGACCGAGCCAAGAGTTTTCATTGAATGGATATGTAACTCTGTTTACCGGTAAGGGTAAAACAATCCTCCATTCCAAACAGAAAAATGCTGACCTTGCTGTTAGAACTGATACTGGAGTGCAACCTTAGGGCTATTCTGCCTGATTCATTGGCTCATACCATCCCTATTGCTCCCTTCAATTCTGAGAAAATCAATAAGGAAACAACAAAACAGTATGAAGGGTGCCTATGTGCCCACAATGAGTCCAGTCACCTTTCCAGTTCTACCGCGTTGAAATGTGATGTGCAATCTGTGACCTTTCGTTTTGACAGGTATTCTACCTCCAAAGCATTGGGCGGACGAATGTTTGCATCCGTCGTGGGCATACCCAAGGCTTCTTTATCAGAATGCATACATAGTGCTGCACTACAAACCTTTCAGTTGACATCACCCCCTCCCCCGAGCCACCTCTATAGTCCCCACCCCATTGCCTAGTTCCTTTCACTTCATATATTGTCAACCCAGTCTGCAAACTACCGGAAGCATCTTCTTAAATGCCTCTAGATGCCTTTTCCCTATTACCAAGCCTTCTACCATGTAGCCCTCATTTAGCGTGACTCGTCTTTGCACTCCCTAATGGACTTGGCCCTGTTCTTCTTTTGTCTTCCTTTAGTGCCATGAAATTCACCTTCAGGAGAGAAAGCCATCTTTCCTGATGCTTCTTTACATTTTGTGAATATAGTTAGACGATTCCACCCCCCCTCTTTTCAGTTTCCCTTGTGTTTTCCCCTTGGCTTTATATAGTTTGCATTGTTTCCTTGACACACTGTATTGACACTAGTGTCACACTTAAGAGAAATCCTTCAGAGCAGACGCCAATGAAGCGCGTAATCATTTTGAATAGATCCAGCGCATCATATTTGACCCTATTTCTTGTTACTTGTTAAGACAAAGATGCAGCCTTTTTGGCATATCTGTCAAAGTTTGTGGCATTTACTCTCTCATCGAAGTCGGCAATCTATATTAGCAGCCTTTTTTGGGGGTTTGTTTTCCAACAACTATGCTTTAATGGGCTTGACTGAATAACAACACATGAGGCCCTGACAACCAGAAAACAAGAGGTTTCCATTTTGAGTTGAGATGATCCTCCTGAGGAAAAACGACAGTGTTGGTTCGAGCTGCCAATGTTCACACTCAGTGCCACAGCTATAGGTAGTGTGACGCACGGGGCAGCAAACTGTCAAAGGGACGAGTGGCACTATATAGAGTTTCCTGTCACAGTTGAGAGCAGGGTTTGCTTCTCCTCTTCTACCCACACTCTACAGTGATTTTTTTTTTTTTCATTGTGAAGGTGATCTCTCTGCAATCTTTTTCTAGTAGTTGTTGTTGCCTAAATTTAATCACAACTTTCTCACCAGTTCTGTTTTCCCTGACCCTGATATCCCTCTAATTATAAAAGAGTTTTCTTTGCTGAAATTTCACCTGCCTTCACCCTGACAGCAGCAGACCAAACACTGCTCATATTATTTATTCATTTTATTCATTCATTCATGTTATTCATGAAATGCCGTGAAACACAATTGCGATGTATGTTTTTACAGCGTGGTGCTTTGACAGATTTGCTACTGATTTGAGAGCTACATAAACCTCAAGCTTCTTGTCTGAGGTGTAACGCCCTGGCAATGTTGCAACCTGACATGTCGTTTCTGGTAAAGCTCGGAGTGCACATTGATTGTGCCACATGAGTCAAACTACAGAAGCTGGTATGTCCCATCCTACGCTGGGAAATGGGGCAGTGATGTTTACCAGTGTGCAATCATTTGAAATAACACAATAATGCACTCATGCATGGCTTTACTTTAAGATATAATCAGCTCATGTTATTATTAGACATTATGTGTTCAGTGTATATATTATATACACATATCTGATTGAGTCACACCACATAAGTAGTATCTGCCTGTTCTAATTCAAATAGATTGATCTGTTAAAGGTTAAAAAAATACCATATTTTCTAGACTATATGTCACACTTTTTTTGTTCGGCCAATCATGCAACTTATACATCAGAAAACACTGGTACATACCATCTGGGACCACTAGGTGGCACAGTATGGCAACAGAATACTGATACAGTACCACCAAAAAGCATCCATTACCGCAGTCTTTAACTGACAGATTAAGTGAAATGTTGAGAAAAAGAATGAATAAAAATACACAGCAAAATTTGAACTAAAGACCAGAAAGTGTCGCGCAGCAAACGGAAACAGCGCAGCAGATTGTAGTGTCGAAGAACCTTAGGAACGGCTGAAATGCAGAGGAACTGTTACCATGATTTGGAAAACAAAGGCTAATTATGGGCTAAAAGCACAACAGCCAGAGATGGAGGAACAAAGTCACAGATGGGTTGTCAGACAGCAGCTTCATGGCACATGTTTTGACAGATTTAACTCATATTTTGTTGTGACTAAAACCCCCGTTTACATGACACGGTTTCAAGTGATTTTTTTTCATTTTCATCTTCTTCATTCATTTTCATTTGAAAAATCATGGAATCATTTTTCTTGGAAATAGCAGAAACGCTGAAAACGATGCCATTTTCATGTAAGGCCACTAGTACGTACTGTTGCTTGTTTGAGTTGGAGTGTTTTTGAAAAGTTGGGAGCCGCCGTCAAAAAGTTGTTTTCAGTGGCTCCGAGCCAAAGGACAAAACGCAACAAAAGAGTTCCATTTTCACATGAAAGCATTGTCGTGTAATCGGGGCCTTACAGTCCAGAAAATACGGTAATAACAAGAATATGCAGTATTTTCTTTTTTTTTTTTTATCTAAAAGTATAATCAAGAGATTGCCAGTGGAACAACAAGCAAAATAGATTTTGAAAATAAACGGGGTTCTAATGGTTTTTTTTGTCAACAAACAGGCCACTTGGTGGGGTAGTGATTAGCATTTGCTTCGCAGCTCGAATGTCCCTTGTTCAAGTCTGAATTTAGATGTTTTAGACTGTTGTATGTGGACTGCATGTTCTCCCCGTGTATGCTTCTTTTTCCTTTGGGTACTCCTGTTTCCCGCTGCAGACTAAAAACAAAAGTTCAAGGTTCATCGGTGTCTCTGAATTCACCGGAGGCATGACTGTGTGGTTGTGTGTTTCTTTGCGTTTGTCTTGTGACGGACCGGCGAGCTGTTCGTTGTGTACCTCGCCTTCACCCAATGTCAGCTGGGATAGACTCCAGCACCCGATGTTTCTCAATTTCAATAAAGCCGTTTAGAGAAGAGATAGGTGGAATAAAACACAATCAATGCGGGTTAACTGGGACAATTGTGATTTGACCAGTCAGAGTAATCAGAGTAATGAGGAGGATTTCACACATCGTAACCAGCTTGCCCTTTTTTATCAACCCCAAACTAACTGGCAAGACTGTGGTAAACATTAATTTGATTATCCTGAACAACGGACTCCCTCAGCTGCACACCACAGATGTAAGGTTGTAACCTGCATATAGTCTCCAAGCAGTTAAATGCTGGAGGCGCTAAGAATTTGTTTTTCCAAATACATTTTAAATCAAGAAGCCAGGCAAGCATAGGTGCAGAAACATTGAATATTTGTTGGGTGATTGAAGCTTAGTGCAACACATAAAAGACATGGGTCTACAATGAGAATATTTTACACTGTAAAGTTTTTTTTTTTTTCTTCCTATAACCACTGGACCTTATTATGCACCTTCAAATTTGACTCATGATATCACTCCCATTAAATTTCTTGTTTAGGTCTGCATTCACTTTTATGCAAAAAAAAAAAAAAATAAGAGAGAATCTTTTCAGCAGAGAAAATGTAGCTCAGTAAATCTCCAACCTGCAATGAAAAAAAAACAAAAAAAACAGACAGTTTGGCTGGGGGGTGGGGGTGGCGAGTGATGACTCATGCACGCAGTAGAGGTCCCTCCCTTTCTATTTCTTTCGGTGTCCAATCAGTTCTCTCACAGCTGTCACTCACTGCCTCCAAATCAGATCTCAACAATGCTTCACTGTCCCCCCATAAATCATTTCATTTTGCAAAGGTTTAGCGGATGTGAGGTGAAATTACAAAAATGGTGTTTTGCACATCGTTTTGCCACCACAGATTGTTTCTTGATAACATGATTACCTTGGGATGCAGATTATAATCCTCTGCTTCCAGGCTGTTTTATGCTGTGGGCACAAATTGTATTGAAATATACACACCAACAGAGTTCCTGAAGTCCTAAGATAGATTTTTTTTTTTTTAAACGCCTTCTTATGTACATTAATATTTGTTTTGATTTAGTCTTGGGGGGGGGGGGTAAAAAAAACTAAAAACTTTCATACTTGAAGAAGCCACATTATTTGATCATATTTCAAATTCTGTCACTTTCAGATTACTTCTCCAGAAGGCAAGCAGCCTGTAAAATGGCAGAAAGACTAATCGTTACATTGTGTTGCCCATGTACACTAAATATTGAGTTATCGGCTCGTAGTTTCAGAGACGATACAAGTGTCTGCTCGCCGTGTTTCTCCAAGGATCTCCTCAGCACCGCTGTGGTGTTCGAGCCCAGCTCAGGACTCCTCAAAGTGGGCGGATGCTTGACATGGGCTTTATGAGCTTCATGGAGAGGACAACAGGGACCAAGGTTTCCTCTTTGCAGTGAGATTGTTTTTTTGGATTTTTTTTTTTTCTAAATTGAAAATAATAACAAATGTATCCACGGAGCAAAGGCAGAGCTGGCATGTTTTTTTTTATGAGTGTGAAGATGAAATGAAAGAAAAGTAAAAAGTGAGAGAGTTGATGATGTCATGGTGACAAGCTTGATCTGAAAAGGGACAACGTTATTTACAAGACATAATGCAAATCTGAAAAGTTACACAAAGCTTTACACACTCATTTCCTCGCCAAGTAGCCCACAGTCAATGTGCCAGTGACACTAAATTATGATCAGCTGATGCTTAATCTCGTGATTTATTATGCTAGCAATTTTCCAATATCGTTATCATCACATAATGTAATTTGGTCACACGGATCCTAAATCATAAAATACTTTAACTAATGTATTCAGTTGTTATGATTCTGAGGTTTCTGCTACCACCTTAGAACAATGTAGGTGGGTGGTGTTTCTGTTGTGGCGCGCATTCCCACAGGGTCCTGGCTTTGTGCAATGCAAACTGATACATTCACACCTACGGGAAAATATTTTGTCACTCGTGTACGACATCTAAGCAGCAGCAGTGAACACCATTGATGGTTCCCATACCCCTGGCGGTCCCAGATTCAGCACCCTGGACAGCGATCATGCCATACTTGAAAATAATCCACCTGAGCCAACAGCAGAAAGATTGTTTGGTGCTCTTGAAACTTTGTCAGAGCCACTTGTATTTCTATTATCACGCAGACAAATAAAGACACATGAACTTGACAATCTGCTCAGACTCCTCAAGATAACTTACAAAACTCAAAAGAAAGAATAAGTCATTATTCTTTCGAATGTACGCGACTGGTCAAAAGTTAAGACACGCCTTCTCATTCAATGTTTTCATTTTCGTCACCATTTACATTATAGATTTTCACTGAAGGCAACAACATTATGAATGAACACATATGAAATTATGTATTAAAAAAAATCTGAATATTTCAGATTCCTCTAAGTAGCGACCCTTTGCTTTGTTGACTGTTCTGCAAACCCATGGCCTCTCAATGAGCTTCCTGAGGCAGTCACCTGTAATGGTTTTCACTTCACAGTTGTGCCTCATGAGGGTCCATTTGTGGAATTTCTTGCCTTCTAATGGGGCTCGGATCATCCGTTGGGTTGTACAAGAGGTCATGTTGGTACACAGTTGACATCCCTATTGGATAACTATTAGTAAAGAGTAAAGAGAAACAACCATCCATCATTACTTACTAAGACCTGAAGGTCAGTCAGTGCAGAAAATTGCAAAAACTTTGAATGTATCCCCAAGTGCAGTCGGGAAAACCACCAAGTGCGATGACGAAAGGAAGACCTGTCTCGGCCTGTCTAGACGAGAATGCTATTTCATGTTTTGGCTCACCTCTGCTCCTGAAGATAAGTTCATCCGAGTGACCAGCCTCAGAAATCACAAGTTACCAGCACTTCTGAGACCGCGCCAATATAGCTGGTAGGAAACCACTATTAAGGAAACGCAACAAGCAGAAGAGATGTATTTGGGCCAAGGAATACAAGGAATCGACATTCGATCAGTGGAAATCTGTACTTTGGTTGGATGAGTCCAAATTTGAGATCTCTGCTTCCACCTACCGTGTCTTTGTGTGTAACAGAAAAGGTGAGCGGATTGTTTCTGCATGCATGGTTCCCAATGTGAAGCATGGCGGAGGAGGTGTGATGGTGTGGAGGTGCTTTTGCTGATGACGATGTTGGGGATTTATTCAAAATTGCAGCGACACTGAACCAGCATGCCGACCACAGCATCCAGCAGCAACCTGCCATCCTGTTTAGTTGGACCATCATTTATTTTTCACCCAGAAAATTAGCCCAAACACGCCTCCGGGCTTTGTAAGGGCTATTTGAAAAGAAAGAGAGCGAATGAGTGCTGTGCCAGATTACCTGACCTCCGCAGTCACCTGACCTAAACCCAATAGAGATGGTTTGAGATGAGATGGACCGTAGAGGGAAGGAAAAGGGGCCATGAAGTGCTCAGCATCTCTGGAACTCCATCAAGACTGTTGATCAAAAACATTGAAAGGAAAAGTGTGTGGTAGTGTACATATGTACAATCATTTTTTTCCACAATTACTAGTGTTTTGCAGTGCTCAGGATGTACCAGGCCTTCACCCATAGTCATTTCATCTCCCGCACCTATGACCATGGGTTTGATGAAGTGGTAAATATACCCAACTACTCACATCAAGTAATAGTTTCTTCTCACATGACATGGTTTCGTCAGCATATCTTTAAACATACAAGTTTCAAACCAGCTTCAAATGACTTGAAATCCAGCTTGAGATCGCTTTAAATGAGTCCACAAACCCATTTCAAATCAGTACCAAAACAACTTTAAGCAGTTCCATAACCAGCTTTTAACAAACTCCTCAAAAACAAACTTTAAACCTGTGGAAATAAGTTTAAAAATAACAGTGAATTGTGGCGTTAACACAATTTTCTATGGGTAGAGATATTTGTTACAGATGATGTAATACATACGTACCATACTTCAATAAAGACTTGCTGAACTTTACTAATTAACCTTTTTTTCCTCAAATATAGCTGCAATTTGTCTGCGTCTTTGTGAACCTTAATGAATCTTCCCTGGTCTTAAATCAAGGTGACACAAGCAATAAGGTAAAGGCACTTAACTATGTTTATGTGTTTCATAACAGCATGGATTGTGCTTCAAATTTGCTATATATGGTGCGGGGAGACACAGTGACAAACAGAGTAGCCTGCTTCCTGAAATTGTTTAGATAGCTTTCCAGGGTGTCCTCTGCCTTGTGCAACACTGAGAACTACCCATAACCCATGTCCCTTTTCAGCCATTCCAAAAAAGGACTGTCTCTTGAAATCCGATAAAATATCAGCTCGAAAGAAGATACATTATTGCGGAGTCACTATCGGTGACCTTTCCAACAATTCTTCCTTGGAAAGTTCAACATGTTTCAGCTGAAGACATTTAACTCAGAAGTTTGTTTCATGCAAACCTAAATACTAGGTAATACTAATGTCACCCAACTTTCAATGCACATGAAAAGCTGCAGTGACTTTTATTTAAAAAATGTTTGCAGTATGTTTTCACCATGTATTTGTGGATATGGCTGTACAATACATGATGCTGTAATACTACCTTGTACTATTAGTGTATAGCTCTTCATCTACTCTCAAAGAGACTTTTCTTTCAAGGAAGCTGTTAAATTTGGATTTGTTCGCTACAATGCAATATCCTCTCTGTGATATTTTTTGATTAATCAAAGCTGGATTGCTGTTGAAAATGGAACTGTTCGACTTCTGATGACTGAATGAACACAGTCGGGTGAAATATGATATTTGTATTGCTCTTTGATGTGGTGTTCACAACTGAATTATGTTTTAAGTGGAAATAACACAATCTGTTCCTATAGCTCTCAATCGGCCTGCTTAAATTCGGTGTGTAGGAATGTTTGAATAATTTGCAATTCCACCCATGCTTTCTATTTTAGGAGGTTTTTCTGTAGTAGCTTTTTCCTCTCTTATTTTATTTCTTTTTTATTGTTTCAACAGTTCCTCTGTTGCTTGAACAGCAGTTGCTATTCTTTTGCTCAGAGCACATTTAATTACATGTTATCTACAATACAGATGATAACAGTCACCAGATTAGAGTTTATCCTTTTGGGACACTGAATATCAGCCCCAGATTCCATGCCAATAATCTATTCATTAGTGATGGTGACATTTAACTGTGCAACAAAGTGTTGGAGCCACATCTAAACCGTCTGCATGGCTGGCTGATCGAGACATCCAGCCATCACTGTCCCTATAGCCTCATGCCTCACATAGCTCTACATATACGTTATCTTTCTATACACTAATGATTTGTGTATGGAGAGATACAATGTTAAATATTTTGAGCCGAGACATAAACAAATGTCTAGTTTCATAACTGTGATGGCTCCTATAACTAAACAACCCTTACAGCAAGCAAGTATGGAACAATGGAAGGCCCTCCCTTATAATTGCCATTCATAAAATATTATGTAATTTTAACATACTCCTCCATTCTCTTAACACTATGTCCAAGACAAGAATCTCTCTCGGAGGTGTTCAGTCCTGTGTTGGAATAAGTAAAAACAGTAAGTTCATGCCACTGGAATAACACCATGACTTAATGTCCTTGTGTGAGCTCCAAAGTTCTGTAACAGCAGGTCACTTTTTCCTTCATAAAATTCCCAGAATTAATATCTGTTTTTGACTTCGATACTAATATCAAGGGACACTTCAAAAAAGTAATTCTAAAATACTTTAAAGTGTCCCGCATACGTGTTGACAGACTGAAAAAGTCTGGCGCTTTTTCACAGGTTGTTCGTGCCTCCGATAGGATTTGTTCACTCTGGGCTGGGAAATGACCTACTAACTTCAGACGGGTGTTTTTGTAGACAAGTGAACTAATGCTGTTTTTGTGCGTGCAGTCTTGTCTTGTCTTAACTAGCTCAAATACCTCCTCGAGTACATTTATTTAAACATGTGCCAGGAGAGTGCAAACAGCACTGAACAGATGAGGTATGAAAGTATTTGTCGTAACTCTGCGGCATTCCTTTGACAAAAGAGAGATTAGTTCGACATACATACAAGCTTTTGGAAGGAACCCTCTGGCAAAAGAGGGGGAAAAAAAAGATTTCTGTGCTCCTGTGTCACTTGTTCACTCCCTCATTCATTCACTCACTCGCTGACTTACTCTCTGCCCACACGTAGTACGTGTGGTGCACTTTAAATTTAGGAAGGTGAGGCAGAAGGCTGCGTGCGTCTCAGACATGACTGATCACCATCAACATCATCACTCGACAGAGTAATTGTGGGAAGCTTTCATGCCTTTTGAGTTCGTCTGCTCTCACTGGCCATCTGTTTTGCACACGTCCGCCTCCTACCTGTTGTACCTACTCATTCATTTAAGCAAAGTGAAGAGCACAAAACTTCTCTTGCTCTCTGCTAAAGTGAAGTTGATTTCGAAATGTGCCTTGAAGACACACAGAGAGACAGGAGACTCCTAAGCAGCAGTGAGGTGGTTAAGGCATTAAAAAGTAATTTTATTGTAAGATAATCTCGATGCCGTTTGAGCTAAGCAGCGGTTTTAGGTGTAAGATTTATGTCCAGAGTCAGGTGCACAAAAGGCAGAGACTTGGTATGTTGTCACTTGTCTCCTGTCTGCGCCTGGCATAACCAAAATTCTCTCGCATAATCACAACCTCCACATGTGTCTGTTCATAACAAGGTCTCATGCTGCAGACCTGCCAAATTCGTGCACACTTGTGTCTCGCCATGAACTTTGTGTGACAGAGAAAGAAATGCAAACCGGTTAGCTCCGCTCTTGCCATGGCAACGGACGCGACAAGAAAAGCGATCCCGTACCTGTGTATCTGTCTCCCTAATGGTCTGTGTGTTAGTGTAACAAGATCTGTAAAAACTCCCCTCAATGACATTTTAGATCCCCCACTGTAACTGACCTGGGCTGGGGAGTCACAAGTAGGATTTAGGTGAGTACTCAGGCTTCTCTCAGGTTCCTGTTCCCCTTTTCCTAATGAATTCAGCCATAAGAAAGCTTGAGATGAGGCCCCTTTTTTCCATACGGCCAGGATATTTTATACTGTCACATGGGCTACATTTTGTTTGCAAAATCTCATGAATGTAAAAGTTGTCCTTTTTTTTTTTTTTTTGAAAAAACTTCCTCCAAAGCATATTATGACTATAAAATCTCTCTCGAGATGTTTTTGATTTAACATGTCTAACTGACAGTCTGTAATGTGTTTCTCTTCTCCTTTTGGGAAGAAAACGCTCTTATTAAGAATGCTGTGGGATGACTGCTGAAGGGTCCTGCATTATAGCACCTTGCAGCTTCACCATTGGACTGCACCACTTGGACTACTCCTAACTCTCCTGTACCCTCTGCTGGGAAAGGCAGATATTGCACAATCTTGACAAGAGTGCTCTGGGCAGAGCAGTTTCTTTTATTTTAAGTATCACTTTTCTGCTTTTAAGGACTCGTGATCACCCACGTTGTGTTGTGGTCTAATTCCAGTCTGCTGCCTTGTCGGTGAAGCCACGGTCTAGGTGAGAGCCTCGCCGACAGCCCTCGGTATGAAATATCAATGTGAATGACTCATTCCCAAGTTTGGTGTCAATCATCATTGCAAATACCAAACCCATTATCACAGAGTCTTTTCAAGAAGTTGTTCAGTCCATCTGGTGACAGAAGCTGCGGGCTTTCTAAACCATTTTTTTTACAATGTGGAGAAACCTTTTTCCCCCCCTCAAGATGCAGGAATGGCAGTTTCAATTTACCTCAGAAATGACCTTGTAAACATCAACTCTTAGAATTTCTGAGCATGTATTTGATTTTTTGATTTTTTAGTTTTTAGTTTATTTCGTTCGTTTGTGGTGTGTGTGTGTGTGTGTGTGTGTGTGTGTGTGTGTGTGTGTGTGTGTGAGAGGGAGTGAAGGTGGTGAGTCATATATTGACCCTCATAAAGACAGTGTCTTTGATCAGTGAATCACTGATACAAATGAGAATAAACACACAGTCTTTATATTTCCTATTGTCCACCGCTGTATCATTATTGGGCATCAGCTGTCTGCCTGCTCTTTGCACCAGTGGAATAAATGAGCTTTACCTTTGTTCTTTTGGACACAGCTTCCTCAAGATGTGACAAAAGATTGTTATGACAAGTGCTGCGCACTCCAGTAGAGGACCAGTTTGTCTCCTGGTTGCCTGTGTCGACTGTTTTGATAAAAGCCAGCCTACTTTGCTGTTTGTGTTTCTGTTTTCCTTTTCTTTTCTTTTTTTTTTCCTTTTTTTTTTTTTTGTATTGAATAGCACAACAGGCAAGTTCATTATGCGTGTGACTCATCCCACTAGCCCACACCCCCTCCCCATCTGCTGCTGTGCGCTGGAAAGGAGAGGGAACCGCCATTGATCACTTCTTCCCTCACACATGCACGCACACACCCCACCTTCAACGTCACTATCGATCGACATGTTTAATGTTTTTGTGGGGAATAGCTGGCATTTCCTTTTGTGTCATTTTACATCTGCTTCCTAACATTTGCTGGCATTATAATCAATCATGGAGCAGAAATGTAGAGGGGGGGGGGGGAGGAAAAAAAAAAGTGAAGCATAATCCCGAAAAATTTTCAAACAATCTCAGACTGTTCAGGCTGTGATTGAACCGGTTGGGATTTGTTGTTGTTACAGTAACAGTCAAGAAATGTATAAGGAATAAAGTCTGGACTGGACAGGGGATGTTTTCTGCTTTGCAAGTGTTATTCCACATGGATACAGCTGAGTTCACAGCTACCAGCACTCACAGCAAAAGATGCTGCAGAATGGTTCCCAGGCACATTTACCCCACTCCCTCACTTTTATTGATTTGAATCATCAATGGAAAATGATATGATAAAAATGGGTTGAAGAGATTGCTTTCTTGTGCATGAAAGGGAACATTTATTAATTAACCTTTTTTCTTAAGTGGCAATCCTTAAATCTTTGTGACACAGTTGGTTCAGTGCAAAAATCACTTGGTTTTTGCATTAAAAATCGAAACATTGAAAAAAAACAAATTCTCCTTTGTAAATTCCATCTGTATTTTAGCAATTTGACTTATGATCCTCATGGTCTCACAGCCCTCCACCATCCTGAATTAGATGAAACAGTACAGAAGGTGGATGGATGGATGAATTTACAAGTTGTAATCAGCCTGTGGATGGCTTTTAACATCTACAAGACTCGTAAAAAAAACACCAATCAATCCAAGTTAGGGTCAGAGCTAGCTAGAGCGGATCCCAGTCAATCGGGAAGAGCGCAGCCGACACAGGCCACCAACCAATCACATGTTTAACACAGACAGAGATGTTATAGTCATTGTCAGGTCAAATTTGCATGTATATTACGATGGTTTTTTTTTTGGTTTTTTTGTGTTTCTTGAGGTGTTCTGGTAAGCTGGCAGTATTTTCTTCAAGAACTCGAGAACTTTAGTTTGGGGATTTTTGGTAACGGTGAAAGCATGAAGCAAAGCCTGAAGGACTCTGGTTTCTACCATAAAGGATTGAAGAGAGCTGGCGGATAACACTGAAAGGGGTTTTCAAATTCTACAACACCTTATTATATAGTGGTGGTTCCCTGCTGTACTTAATATGACTAACACCTCTGCCAAGAGTGAATGAGCCAACTTTTGGAACCATAAATCCACAACTCTCACAGTTGTCAAAGCGAGCCCAACCAAGGTGATCTGTCTGATGGTGTTCTTATGAACTGGATGACATATTCACTGTCTGGATCTGTTGGGTTTCTCTCTGTAAAAATCACCTAGAAATGACTGTTTTATCTGGTGCTATATAAACAAAGTTGAATTGAATTGAATCGTCTGACTGTAGCAGCACTTTGCAATATGGGGAAGAAAAAAAAAAACCCCCACAAGGTTTTGTACACATTAAAGCCAGCGCCTTAGTCAGACGTGAACAGAAGTGATTGGAAGGGGGGGGGGGGGGGGGGGGGGGGAGACTATCAAGGGTTCCTGTTAACTTCTGATCTTTGGCCAGATGTGTCCATTTAATATTGCTTAATAACCCCTTTTAATGGATTTGGTTGGAAGGGATAAAATGATTCCCATAGAAAATATTTTCTCTGCTTAGGTCATTGTTATGATAGTTGTGTGTGGGGGGTAAAGTACATTCATTTGTATTACCACTTTTTCAATATTGGTTCAGATTTGTTGGTTCCAAATTTGTTGACTAAAGCTATATGGCTTTATTTATTTTGAGGAGCTGTTGTAACAGTACGAACCAGTCAAATCAAATTCTGCCGAAAAGTCAGGTAATTCAAATGAGGGCGACGTCGCTAAAACTAGTTTCATTGCCACATGTTCAGTGTTCAGTCATTTAGAGCTTCATTAGATAGGGTAGATTTAACTTGCCGCTCATACAAAACTCACGGATCTGAGTTGAAGTTCAAAAAAGTCATGGGTTGAGAAACTCAAACAGTAAGGCGAAGATGTCGAGCAGAATCCGGTAGATTAGAGACTAAACTCAACACCGTTTAGCTATGCACAGTTCCGCCATCATTCTTGCAGAATTTTTTATTTTTTTGTTGTTGTTTTTTTTGTGTGTTTTTTTTACAGATTAGCATACTATTAGCACAAATGTTGAGTATTGGAATTAATTTACAATAGATATAAAGTGAGTGATGTTAATGTTCTTGTGCTTTTAGATTTGTTGTTTCAATATCAGTGCACAGCTTCTTGCTCCTAATTTACACCAGCTGTTTTTGCGCCCTGTTTTTTTTCCCCTCTCCTCTTATTTTTCCATTTTTTTCCCCCTACATTTTTTTCCCCCCATCACATCTGCAATTCTCACCATCAGCGTGTAAGAAGCAAGGAGGGGAGCATTTAGTACATTGTATTGTTTGTTGGTCTTTTGTTTTAGCCTTTGACTTTTGCCCTGAGTCCAATAGGTACAGTTGAGATCAGAGGTTGACATACACTGCATTAAAAGACACAAAAAACCTTTTTATCGCTCAAAGCCTGTTTGGCCATGATGACCATCGTTACACTTGGAGGAACAAGGGGGGAGCTTGTAAGCTTGAGAACACCTTTTCAACTGTGATGCATGGGCATTTTGGCATCATGTTGCGGGGCTACTTTGCTGCAGGAAGAATTGGTGCAATTCATAAAATAGATGCTACAATGAGGAAACAACAGTGTGGAAATATTGAAGTAACATCTCAAGACTTCAGGTAGGAAGTTAAAGCTTGGGCACAAATGGATCTTCCAAATGGACAAGGACCATAGGCATACTGCCAAAATCGTTCAAAAGTAGCTTGAGGACAACAAAGATGATATTTTTGAGTGAACGTCACAAAGCACTGATCTCAATCCCGCAGAAAATTTGTGGGCAGGTCTAAAAAAGGCATGCCCAAGCGAGGCGGACTTCAAATTTTACTTGGTTACACCAGTTCTGTCAGGAGGACTGGGCCAGAATTCCAATAAACTATTGTGAGAAGCTTGTGAAAGGATACCCAAAACGTTTGCACCAAGTCATACAGTTTAAAAGAAATTCTACCAAATACAAAGGAAATGTATGTAAATGTTTGACTTCAAGGAAAGTAATAAACATTTCTTTGAGAAATTCTCAGATTATTTTGGCATGTAGCAAATTTTTGGACTCCTAACTGACCTAAAACAGGAGATTTAACTTCAGACAGTCAAAAAAAAAAGTTTTATTAAAAAGGTTTGTCTTTTTATATATTCTATGTAAACTTATGAAAAAAATTTATTGGTGAAATTATTTGGCGAATTGAACATTATTAATAGTATTTTTCCTTCCTGCCTTCACATTTTAGGTGCACGAGGTTTGGTTCTGACCTAATCAGATGGAAATGTAGCCTTTTAGTCATGTTAGATTCTTGTTTTTCTTATTTTTTCTTTGCCTTCTGAAAGCCAGGTTGGATTGTTAACCTTGATCCAAAACATAGTGACAAAAGTACCTGACGCAAGTTAAACGTGAATGAACAAAGATATGCTGCAGCATTTTTTTTAATATGGTACTTGTCACATTCATGTTTGGTTTATTTACTGTAGTTGTTGTTTATCTGTGCTGTGTTTACCTTGTATTTGTGTCAGCCCAAGTTCATTTTAGAAGTGGTCCACTTGTTTTGTGGGAACTGAGTTTGAATGGCAGTGTTTGCACTTTGTTTGAATCAAAGCTTGAACTAAGCTTTTGTAATTTTTGTTACCAAAATGAAGAAGAAATATGTTGGCCCTCAGAAACATTGTGGGTTTAAAAGACATTCAGGAGAGCCTCTGAGTACTATAAGTGATTTAAAGAATGGTTAGACAAATGCCTCAAGTGTCTTGTGTTTATTGTGTTTCAGTCATCATGTTTTATTCTTACTAACATAGCAATTTTTAATTTGTCAGAACCAGTAAAAACAAAAAAGACAGAAAAAAATATCATGATCCGGCCATCTCGTATACCAATTAATCTAACTCAGGGTTGTGAGGTGCTGGAGGCAATACCAGGTGATTGCAGCATTAACAATGGACAGATCGCCAGTACATCACAGGACAAACAGAGATAAGACAGTCACACACACACACACTCACGTTTGATGGTATTCTTGCTGTGAGGCGAGATCGTTAACCACGACCCACCATGCCTCCCACAGTAGCATCATACCTTCATTCAAGCAAAAATATTAACGCGTTATCTCTGACATAAACCAGATGTTTATTTGTGAAACTTGTGGGAAAAATGCAAAGTTTTGCTACTCGAATCAGAACCGTCACATTTGGCGTTCAAGTACGGTACATAGGCAACCTCCTGGATGAGTGCAATATGTGTATTTTAAGCTTTAAATATACCTTCTAGCAAGATTATTTCTATTATAATATGAACAATTATTGGGCTGGAACAAGAAAAAGAAAACTTGAACGTAGGTGTAGCATAGCACATGTCTGTGAGTGACGTACTTTAACAATAAACTAGCATAGTGATGATAAGATAGTGATGATGAATCACATATATGGAGTCCTATTGTGAGATGAATGTGTTGTTGTTTTTTTCTTGCCTTCTCGCATGTAGGTGGTCCTGGACATGACATTTGGAGGTGGTGGTCATACCAAAGCAATACTGAGCACGGTTCCCGATGTCACAGTTCTGGCCTTGGATCGAGATCCCACAGCTATCTCTCTGGCGCAGCAGTTAGCCGAGGAACACGAGTAAGCGATATATCAAAACAGATCAACACAAGCTGAAACCCTGAAATGCACGATGACTAGATAAATGATGATCCTCGATCAATGATTGATCATTAATCTGTAGTTGTCCTCGTTGGCGTCTTGAAAGTTTGTACTTGAGTTTGTTTTGTGACCATTATTTCCTGAAACAATGCATATTTTTGATTTACAACGGCATCACAGCTCTCAGTGAATCTCTCACTTCTTCCACGAGCCCGATCAAATGCTGCTTGCCAAGATACAGCCCCTGAGTTTCACTATCCAATGAAATCCATTCTTCCTTCTTAACTTAAAGCTTTTCTCCCCCCACGCAAAGCTGGTGGGCCCAGCATGTCATTTGTCAGAGTAAGAGCCCACGCCTGCAGTGTGAGGGAGATGCTGCCTCCCACGAAAGATCTATAAGTTAGGGGGGGGGGGGGGGGTGAGGGGTGTTAAAAAGTCGAGAGAGAGAAAAGAGAAAATGAAAACGAGAGAGAGAGAACAGGGAGACACGAGGACACAATGCCAGGGTGAGAGGGAGTGCGTGTGTGCATGAGCAAGGCGCGGGTGGATGAAAATGAGATGTTCCTAAGACCATGGCGTGGGAAGGAATCCTTTTACGTAGATTCTGGGGAAACCTCTCTCAAGGGAATCTGCCAGAGAAATGTGCCTGTGAGCAGGGAATGACAATTAAGAGAGAGAGAGGGGGAGAGTCAGAGAGAGAACACTGTATTCTGTCAGCAGCAATATACCCCTGCTGTAAACTCTTCCACGCCTACTCCTGATGCAAGTTGAGAGAGGCTAGAGAAATCTAGCAATTAACCAATATTATTGGAAGCCTGAGTAAAAGACCCTTCCAGCCTACGCAGTGCATCCGCACAGCAGGGTTAGAGGATTTTCTCTCTCCTCCATGCTCCCATGTCTTGAGGAACGTACAACTTCAATGCCAGCTGTTGAGCGTTGATGTGAGTTTGAACACAGTTTTACAGCACAATGCAAACAGTCACACTTCCAAACATAAAAAAAAGCCCTTCGATTATGAAAATAACTTTTGTGTTACCTGAATAATATTCACGTGTCTTAAATGGGATTTTTCTGCGGCATGGTGAGCCTCGTTATTCTCTGCACCATCTTTCTTGTTGCTATGACTTCCCTGCGCTTGAAGATCTGCAGTACTTGTGCTGAGAATAAATGTTATAAACGAGAAAAAGGAACCAAGCATAAATGAAAAGGCAAACTTAGCATTTACATGCACATATGGGATTGAACACAGATTGATATGATCATAAGTGTTTGACATTACACCATGTGCTGTGTTTACTGTCACACCAGTATAGTGAGAGCTCGAGTCCAGTTGGTTAGGATATGTATTTATTTATTTATTTAATTTTAATTCCTTTATTTTCCCATTTTCATCTTATGGTATTCAGTTAAATCAACCACTATTTGGAGCATTTATTTCAAAACTATATTAATAAGAATTATGTCACGACCTCAGAAATTGCTCATTTGCCACAGCTATTCACATAAGAAAAATCTGCGAGACACGGTATGGTTGTGTTTCTTTTCTTTTGCTAGTGTTTACCATGAAGTGATTGAATGGAGCACTGAACCCTCACAAGCAAAACAGTAAATGTTGGGAATAGGGAGAAGAGAACAGGAAAAGGTTAAAGGACCTAAAAAAAAACCAGTTCAACACACTGATAATAAAGTCTGAGAATAAAAATCATGGGGAGCCAGCTGAGGAAGGTTAGTTGGTAATCTTGCACGTGTGTCAGTCCATTATCAACTGTGCACTTGTTATATGCACAAACCTTTAGAAGATAAGGCTGTAAGAGCATTGTCGGATTTGTACTACTTCAAAACTATCAATGTAAAACAATCAGTACATCTGGATTTATGACCTGTGACTGCTGTCAATTTAACAATTATGGTTTTGTACAAAATTGATATTTCCAATTATTCTGCATTGAATCTACATTTTACCTTATACAAAAAATGTGTTTTGATGAAATAAATTCAAATGATCCCAACCGCAGATACACCACCTCTGTGGATTATTGACTAAAGGCTACCTGCATGTAAACATCCTCCATGTTCCCGTGATGCTTTGTGGCTCTCCCACATTTCAGTAGACCAGTGGATTACACTCTTGTTAATTTGGACTCACCCAACATCCAAAAATAAAAAATGAAAATAAGGACTCTTTGTCTTGGCTATAGTTTGTAGAATGCTGAAGTTTTTACAAAATTAGCCATGATAGCATCGGCTAAGACCAAATAAGCAGATAATCTATGATAATTACTTTTTTGGAGAGTATGGATGACCTTGATGATAAACGTGAGTGTCGGGGACTGAGAAAATACTGTGAGATCTGCAGAAATGTACTCGTTAAGATCGAACAGTGAGAAAAAGAACATAACGGCATTTGTTTTTGTGCGCGTGTTCACGCCGAGCTCCTTCTGTCTGCTTCCGCGAGCCACCTGTCCACTTCAGACACAGAGTTGAACTGCTTCATATCTAGACCCTTCAGGCTAATGAAGAGCGGCCCTGTCAATGTGCCTACGATAAGGTTTTTTTTTTACTTGCATAAATGGGCAGCAAAAAGTGCAAAATGTACCACTGGCGGAGTTTTCCAAACAGTATTGCTGCTTGCAGATAGGTACAGAACCCGTCTTTCTTTTATTAGATTCGAAATACTAATGACGCCCAAAGCATAAGGCTTCTCATCAGTTCACAAAATATTTCTTTGGTCACACATCTTGCATTTGGATAATAGTGACACAGGTCGGCTCTGTCAGTGATTGGCCTGTGATGTTAGCCCATGCTCTAATTGTTAAAACAATGGAGGACCACAAGAATCAAGATACCTTGAGAGGAGTCTGCTTTTTAGGATCATTTGTACTCTACTGAGATGCACGGAATGAGTGCGTTGGGGTTCGGTGCGTTGAAATGAGCAATTGGTATTAAATCCACAAGAGGGTGCTGCTCTAATTGCTCATACTAGAGAAGAGTGTAGTTCTCTTTGCGCTAAAAAAGAGGAGGTCGATGATAACCATGAGTGCAGCGGTAGTACTACTGTTCACATTGAGATAGAGATCCATTCAGCGACAGTCTTGCGGGGGACGGTGGTCTGCGACGCCGTAAAACACAGCAAGACTTCACACAGCTGCACTTCGAGACCGTCCAGCATTTCTCATTCCTTTCTCATCTCAACACTGTCCCTGTGGCTGATGTTGGTACTGCTTCATTGGAAAATATCCATAACTTTTACCAGATGGACTAAATGTGGCCATTTGCTTAATGTGAGATTGACAAACCTGGATGAAAGGTGACAGATCTTCCGAAAGCTGCGGCTGCAACACATTGATGAAGGAATGACACGTTTTTGTCTCTTGGCAAAATAAAAAATTGACTTTTTCTGCGATTGTTTACATCCAACGGACCCTGTTTGACAAAGAAAATCTCATCATACTTTAAAAATACCTCTTTTTAAAGATATTAACAACTAAACACAACAAACAGAAGAAAAAAAAAAGAATAATGGCAAGCTAAAATCAAACTCATTCCAAGTCTCATTTCGCATTGTCTTAACAGAAAACCAAATGGAAACTTTAGAAACTGCGTGAGGATTGTTTGCTGAAATTTTTTTTATCATCAACACACATGTAAAATCTCCATAGCCAAAGTTAATCACTGGTGTGATTTCAGACAAGTGACCAAAAACGGACAAAACATTGCCTTGGAACAAAGTTCAAACGTACAATATTCTTCTCGGAATTTCAAAATAAAACAACTTTGTTACGTCACACAGTTACTTTTATGGATAAATGAGACTTTTGATACATTGTTGGCTGTATTTCCTCCGCTTGATTTTTGCGACGCAGGGAAAGTTGTACATTTTCAGGCACATTTTAAGTCTGATTAACAAAAAAATAGATAAATGAAACCTTCCACTTTACTTTAGGATTCACACGATTAACTGGGATCATATAATGATCATATAACATATCTTTACTTTCATTGAGTGCAAGAAAAATCTATGTTCACCGTTGCCTAAATAATAACTGCAATCCAGAATTGAAAAACCAAACGGTTTTCCAAAGCTTTATTTATTTATTTTAATCTTATAACTTTCAGTATGACATGGTTCAACATCTTCTTTTCTCAAATCCAGGGCTGTCTTAAGGTTCTCAAGGTTTACCATCTCCCTTCAATTGACTTTCATTTAAAATCATTCTGCTCTTCATAAAGTCTCAGTTGACTTGTACTTTATATTTTATCGTCTTTTTTTTTCTTTTTTTTAAATTTTGCTGTCATTTGCTTTTGCAAGCTTTACAATATGCACACTAATTAAGCCTTTAATTTTCTTGCTCTGTTCTTCTATTGAACGTTTTTGTTATTGTACACATTATTGTGTAACAGTGTTTCAATTGATTTGTGAGCACAAGCCAAGTGGGCAGTTCTCTCAGTTCTGAGTAGACGCCTAATAACCTCAATCAATCAGTGACACGTCACAGACGACATCCAGAGAGGTGTTGATCTACATCTGGAAACATCGGTTGTCTATGATGTAACATTTCCTGACTATTCAGAGAGCTTAAAAAAAAATGGAATTGAATATGATGGTTCTTAAAGTGGATCAATTAGAGAAAACACTTGTAAGCAATAATGACAAGGCCGCCAATGAGTTCACAGCCTGTTAGTTATACATCCACGGCATTGCTGTAGCTTTAATAGAGAACAAATAAGCCACAGAGATGGCTTTTATAACCATCTTTAGGTCAACTGAGGTAATTTAGAAAAAGAAAAAAAACCCACATTTTTAAAGACTGGCCTCTGTCTCTTTGTTTGTATCCTTCCACTTCTTTTTTTCTTCTCTGGACTGTAGATATTTTCATCACCTGCTCCCCTGCTGAAAGCAATCAATCAGCATCTTGTCTTAGACTTCAGTGACGCAGGTAAAGGAACTGAGCAGGTCAACACAAGGGAATATTTCAGGCTTGATTTGTGAAGAGGCAGCATCATGTTGAGTGAGCATGCGCTCAGGCTGAAGCTGCAGTGAAGGTTCTTCATGTCCTCACAGAGTGTACTCTCTCTCTCTCTCTCTCTCTCTCTCTCTCTCTCTCTCTCTCTCTCTCTCTCTCTCTCTCTCTCTCTCTCCCTCTCTCCCTCTCTCCCTCTCTCACCAGATGGACAAGAGCTAACATTCAGTCAGGGAGTGTTGTCTTAAGAAATACTATGTTTTATTCAAAGTGAACCTTGTTTTGCTGCATCAGACTTAATTACATCATGACTTTATCATTTCTTAAAACCAGAAGTTAAAAACAGTCTTGATAAAATGTGAGATCAATGATTTTTCCTGTATTTTTAGATTCATGTTTTCCACCTCTGAAAAGTCACTCAAAATATAATTTTCATCGAGATTTTTTTAAAGGCCACATTTCTTCATAGATTCACGAACCTCAATTCCATTGTCTGCTGAGCACTTTGGCTGGTTCAGAAGATCTGCAGACAGTTTTCTTTGCGCCTCTGCACGATTCATAAGACACAGTTCGGGCAGCATGTCGAACAATTGTTGATTGTATTGAACTGTTTCTTTGTGTTAGGAAATAAGAGAGTGTGTCAAAGAAGAGCTCTTCAGAGCACAGAGAACATTTCAATCGAGCAGAAGTAAACCAGATATGACAGACGTATTGCAGTCCTGGGCTTTCTAAAAGCAAAGCTGAAATGCTTATTCACACAACAAAGCATGGAAACACCTTGAACCTGACTCGACGCACCATATGTTCAGAGAAAACTGAACATTAGGGTGAGCACCATAGATTGCATGAAAAGCCACAGGAAAACAAATGATTCTTTGCAAACTCTCGCGGAGCAGTGTCACCTGACCTGAAGACCGGGAATGTTGCAAAATGTTTCATCTTCTGCTGAAAGGATCATTCTTATAATGGAGCTCTTTGAATGCACTTGAGAAATGTACAGATCAGAGAAAAGAAGTGAGATACAGCAGGGAGCAACAGATGAAGAAATGGAGTTTACTTCCAAGGTCGCCTCAAGTAGTCCTCAGAGATCATCGTGCCCCACCAAGTTGGACTGGGCGATATGGCCTCAAATCAATATCACAATATATTGAGCAGTTCACCTCGAAAACGATAAATGGAGGATAGCGACGCCACGGCGCCACCTGCGCAAAACAATGTTTGGCCACTAGATGTAGCAGTTATATTGATTGTATGACTCTCCTGGACCTATTTCTTGCAACTTTAAAGGCCTGTAAAACTGCACTGTCTGAAAATAAATGAAGAAAATACAAATTAAGTACTTTTAGTTGTAAAGATTTACTGAGGAGCTGATAAGCACATATTACTTGAAATGAGAACGACTGAATACATTTAAAAGTATAAAATAAATGGAATAGTAGGAATGCATTTCCTGGAAATACAAAGTATTGAAAATATAATTGTTAACAAGTTGCATCCTTTGTAAACTTCAGGGCATGTAGTACACATGCCAGGCCTTTAGGAGTGCTGTGACACACCAAGCACACCATAAAACACAGAAGAAGACGGACTACATAGAATTTTAGAAGTGGACTCCTGCTATTAAACCACTATATAACTCTGGTTCTATAGTTCTTTGGCCCCCGCTCCTCCTGCTACCGTTGTCAGTAGTTGTGCAGCTCCACCGGAGCTTGTAGTCCGTGATTGTTGTGGTTATTAGGCGACACCCCACACCCCGGGGTGTTGAACGGCACAAGCCAGGGTTTTAAACACCGAATATACCGAAATGGGCAAAATGACGTTGGTAGATTTTCGGAAATTTCGGTGTCTGTAAAATTTTTGGTTTATCACCCAGGCCATATAACAAGAGTTTATGTCATAGTTTTTTATTTATTTCAGTCTGGTGGATTGAAGTGGTTCTCCTGATTGTTGACTTAGACTCCACATTGGTCCTTTATTCTTATCAACAGAATATCCTCGTGATTTTATCTGCAAAGCTTTCGGAAGTCGTTGGGGCGTGTGCTTTGGGAAAATCCTGCTCAGCGTCAGGCCAATGCACTGAGATGCCAGAAGAACCCCCCCCCCCCCCCCCCAAAAAAAAAAAAGAAAATACATGATGTCGAGGTTGTACGGTGCTACAACTAAAAATAGCATAGATCTCTTAAGCAATTATGAGCCCACACTTGAACCTCAGCACATACACCACTGAAACTTGTCCTCTTTAATAATATAAGACCTTACATAAGACATTTATATCTCCAACTCTGTGTCTATGCCACATAAAGAAGTTAATAATTTAAAAATGTTATGTAACTGTTTTGCATATTTTTAAATCCTTCAGTAGCTCACAAAAAAAAAACATGTTGTACAAGAAGTTGCAGTGTGTAGTGGAAGGTATGTTCATCACCTGAAGTGGGCGGGCACTCACTTGAGAAAATTTCAATTTCTAATAATTAAATGGTGAATTTGAGGATCAATATGATAGGAATGCAACTTTGGTTAGCACGCAAGAACTGCGAGGGTTCCACAGTAGGTAGCTATGAGACTGTGACCTTAAAATATACTCAAGACTTCAAATCATCACATGTGCAGAAAAGATAATGCGACAAAGAATTAATAGGTTTTATTTGTGATTTAATGTTGCATCAGCGTTGTTAGAGCCCGATTTGTACCGGCGACTCAAAATGTAACAACAACCCATATCGTTAGAAAATATAATGTAATAAAACCCAAAATGTAATAACTGGTCGATAATGTAACATAAAGTTTGAGCCATGAACTTAATAACTTTTCAGTATTGCATTATAGGGCATTGAACTTTTCCTACTTCAATTCGAATAACACTGACAGATTGAGGAAAGTTTGGACTATTTGTGTGTATATCAATATAATGTTTATGGCATTTATGTATGATCGCTGTTGCTCAAGTCATTTATAGTCTTCAATTCTCTATAATCTGGAATTTATTTGTCCAATCATTGGTACAAAATAATGCATAAGCATTAAACAGATCGCATTCATTTTCTTGTTAAATCTTTTTACAATATAGGCCAGTTATGACATTTTGAGTTTTATATCTGTTTTCTTAATTACATTCAGGCTCACAACTCACAACTTACAAAATCGACTAGTTATTACATTTTGGATTTTATTACATTGTACGTGTAACAATTTGGGTCACAGTTACATTTCGGGTTATTGTTACATATCAAAACATACATTATTGAAATTGGTGTTTAGTGGACAGGACTGACAATATTACTACATAATAAAAAGATCTGTGACATGATTAGGAAATACCGGATACAGGATAAACTGAACTAAAACTATCAATCATTTAGACCTTTTTTTTAGACTTTTGCTTCTCATCTCCATAAAGATGAGAATAAAATGAAATTAGGATCATATTCAAAACATTTTTCTGATCTGAACCCATTGGGGTCTGACAGGGGTACATATTTTTTGCAAGGATTCGAAGAATAACACAAAGAACTAAAATAATAAAATTGCACTGCAACTTTGAAATATGGCCAAATGTAAAAACTGGAGACTGTGGGTAGAACGCTCCTGAAGAGGCAGAAACAAAAAGCGATTGTGCAGGTGATGAGGGAAAACAACAAAGCCTTTACTATAGATTTTTCAGCAAATTAATCACTGTGCAGGATAGTGAATTACAACAGCAAGGCAGAGGAAGGCCCTGGCAGCGTGGGTGAAGTCCTCCCTTGGCATTTTGTCCTCGGTGGGCTTTGAAATAAAGGGCCTGCCAATTTGTGTTCTTTCCGACAATGGCCCCAGTTAATCTTAAAGTAGGTGGAGTAAATGCAATGTACATTGAAAGAAAGGCCAAGTTTAAAGTTGAGTAACGCAGTAGGGTATAGACCGAGCAGACTATTTTATATTCCAAGAAAAGAAGGCTCGTCTGAAGGCGTCAGTCACTAAAACTCTGCCATTAGTCAGTATCAACAGAACCGTCAAGATCACGTCAACACCATAGTTAGCCACGGCTCCGATGAAGTGAAGTAACACAGACTGCTGCTGCAAACAATAGGTTGATTTATACCAATATCATGATGAGACACTGTTAATGCCTCATTGCAGAAGTTCCAAGTGCAAGTTAACTTCTGAGGATATTCAACAAAATTGCTTAAATTTGTGCCAAATACAGTCAAAAAAGTAAATCCATCCATCATTGCACCCATCCATCCACCCTCTATACTCACTTTTTTGAAGGGTTGCGGAGGTTGGAGTCTTTGTCAGCTGACATTATGTAAAGGGCAAAGTACATTCTGTACACCTTTTCATCACATCGCTAACACAAAGAGGCAATCATTCAATACCTTCACACCCACGGCCGCACTGGAGTCACTAATTAACCCAACAGGAAAGTCTTTGTACTGCTTGAATGAGCCGCGTTGCTTGAAGAGAAAACCCACGCTGGCACAAAGGAAACATGCAAACTCTATATTCGTAATAACAGGCCTGGCATGCAAACATGGTCTGTTGTGTGTTTGCTTGCTAAGCACTGCCATCACCTTTCGGTCGTGCCAGCTCATCACACTATGCCAACGTGTGTCTGTATAAGAAGATCATTTTGCAGGGTTTGATATTTAGAATGAGCTCAACCCACATCAAGACTACAATTGAACTCTGAGTACTCTTCAGAACTCTGATCCGATTGTCACAAGGGCAACGAGCAAAAATGAACAGTTTTTGATGAGCAGGGAGTCCATTTCATGGTTTATCTTACACATGGTAGGCATACACTAAAATCAACAGGCCTTCTCCTCCAGATGGAGGTTTATGTGTTGGGAGCAGTGACTCAGTCTGAGGACAGGTTGCAAGTTGCTTCAAAGATGGCGAGAGATCAGATTTAACGAGCCATTAGGAAGTGCATTGCCTCCATTTGAGGAGAGAGAGATTTTGATTCAACGCAGCCAGACAGTGTTCGCTGATATTATGGCTTGGTTTAAACACATGAGAGTTAATTATACA
Organism: Blennius ocellaris; assembly: GCF_963422515.1. Lineage (NCBI taxonomy): Eukaryota > Metazoa > Chordata > Actinopteri > Blenniiformes > Blenniidae > Blennius > Blennius ocellaris. The sequence goes on along the minus strand of NC_137650.1, from coordinate 26,136,141 downwards.
ATAGAACAATAGCATAAAAATAACAAAATATGCTTTTCTTTATGGTGAAGATTGCCTGCAATATCAATCAGTTAAAGGCCAATACCTATTTGGTCATTTGGTCAATTCCTAAAAATAAAAAGATTAAAAAGGGAAATTTTATAAAGGACATGCCAAATATTAAGCATAGATTTGACATTCTTACTTGGAAATGTAAAGAAAACCAAACCAAATGGAACTTTTTTTCCACATTTTGTCACATTTAAACCATAAATATAAATGTATGTAAGGCTTTTTGGGTTATGTCTCTACCAGCACATCTGGAAACAGTGCAAATAATAAATCTGTACTTTAGTGGTAAGCTCCACAGATTGTGAACAGAACCATGAATACATAACACAAGCGTGCCACTATTAATGCCTGGTGACACGGTGGTGTCGTGGTCATCGCCTCACATTGAGTCCATGTTGTACAGTCAGCTGAGTTTGAGCCTGCTGAAACCCTGAGTGGGATAAATCCGTTTAAAAGGACATAAAATGCAGGTAGATGTTGGTATGCTCGGAAACCAAAAAAAAAAGAAAAAAATGCAGCTAATTAAATGTTCGGAATCCCAACGAATGTGCTTTTATTTGTTTCTGAGATATCAAAGGTGAGTTAGGATTTTTCTCAGGCATTTGGCCACAGCGAATGTTTTTATCATCCCTGAGTCGTGACATGTATCACTCAGCGGAGGTTGGTCTCTCACTGAGATATAAAGCCCTGTGACTTCAGCTTTTACACTCAAGCGCTGCACTAAGGCACTTTGTGGCTGTGGGTATGCACACTGCAAAATCTTCTTTTTCACCATTGCCGTTTTCTAAATACGACCATTGAGTTTTTCCAGATTGCCTTTGTGAAGAGGCAATTTTTTTGTTGTTGTTTTTTTTTTTTAAACTTAAAATCAGGTTTTCTATGTAAGCTGCTGTCGAAGGATGCTACAGAAGACCTTTTGCTCTTAACGTATAGATGCTAACTCCTGTTGCTCTCTTCTGCCATCATCCTTGTTTACACAATGTTAAAAGGTCACATGAAAAATGCATGAACGTGGCTTGAGGATCTCACCATTCGTGCATGTGGAAGCGAGTATACGGTCTAAGAAGGATCTCGATAGGCTTTCTATAGCAGTTGTTTCCTTACTACAGGGAAAATGGGGGTTATTTTCATGAGGCTCACAAGAAAGCTACTGAGATTGATGTGTTTTCACCAATGAATCACATCTCTGCCCCAACCCATTTACTTGAAATTACCCTGACCTGCGGGTAGTTAACTAGGGGTTATGTTTGGAAATTGTATGTATCTTTATGTCTGACAATTTGAAAGTGGGAGTTTGTTTATCATTCCTATTCAGCGGCTGTCGTCGCTTGAGGTTGAACGAGGTGAAAAATAAGAACAGAAAAGAAAAAAAAAGAAGCGTTTGGTGCTCACTGTCCTCACACCACACCTCAGTGGTGGCTCAGCCTCGCCGTGTTCGAGACAAGAACCAAAAGCATGTTTTCTGTTTGATCAGAAATTACTATGCAACAGTGTATTTTGTTGCTGTCGCTCGACAAACTTATCACCCAAGAAAAAAAAATGACTCTAAAGATGAAAGCGGCTGATTATAATCTCACACTGAGGTGTTATCTTTTACACTTTTTCTCTTCTGATTCTCTGCATGGCGACCAGTCCATGGAAGCCTTTTTGTGGCACACGTACAGATAGTCTAATTGCACCACCATTTTCTGGCTTTTCCCTTGTTCCCTCCAGTGGTCGTGTGAAGCCTTTGCTTGGCCGGTTCAGCGAGCTTGAAGCCCTGCTGTCTAACATGAACATTAAGCCAGGCAGCATTGATGCTGTCCTGTTGGACGCCGGCTGCTCCTCCATGCAGATGGATCAGGCGGAGAGAGGCTTCTCCCTCAGCAAGGACGGTCCCTTGGATATGAGGATGGACGGAGAAAGGTAAGAGACGTGCGCCACACAGCTGTCGGAGCGTTTGCCGGCGCTGGATAATCGAGAGCCACTGCAGTAACGTCAGAGTGAGTCAACAACAATGCGGCTACAAAGACATCTTTCTTTTCTTACTACACAACCTTCATTCTAAAAAAAAAAAGTTGAGATGATGCTCAAAGTGACAAAATATACTTGGGCACATAATAAGATATGATGATGAATGGCTGTAAGGATATAGACGCAATAAAAAAAGAAAAAGTTGAAATCGAAATCTTTAAACTTAGTTTACAAATGTGGCAGCTGTTCCACTTCTGGTTTTGCACCGAAGCTCATTTTACAATTTGAATTTTGAAAGTGCTCCTACAATAGATTCAGCAGTGACATTGTGTGTTGAGTACTGAATTAAAAGATTTACACTCCCCTTTTCAAATCTTCTCCAAAAAGAACATCATCATCCACCTGACCTTCAGATATCTCCTGGTACGGTGCCCCGCCTAAACTCTCCCCACACTCTGAGAACAACTGGCTTAATTTGTTTGCAATAAATATGTCGTGTCCAATTATGTCGCATTCTTGTCGCAATAAGAATATGAGGACATTTGAGGATTTAATGGCAGTGACGCATCCCAGAAAAGTAGAGACAGTGGCAACAAAAGAGTGGAAAAACCAGTTGTACTGATTAAAAAAAAAACACACAGAAGGAGTATTTTTCAAGTAGTTGGCCAATTAGCAATAGGTTAGTCACGACTGAGTATGAAAAGATTATTTTGGAAGGGCAAAGGTTCACCAATCTGTGAAAAACTATGTTCAAAATGATTGTAGATAAATGTTCTCCAATTAAAAATCTGAAGATTTTTTTTTTTTTTTTTATCAAACCTTGTAAAATACACAAAATATCAATAAACGGTTGTTTTTTGTTGTTGTTGGTTTTTTTTTTTAAAGTGGAGAAATCTCTATGCAGGGGCAAGGCTGAAGAATGCAGCGGTCTTCATTAATTCAAGAGAAAACTTATTATCAATGTTGGATTTGACAAAAATAATCAGTCAAGTATCTCTTCAGTTTGAACACAATTTTTTTTTCATAGCAAATGCAGAAAGGTGATTTCACATCTTGAATTTGTGTTTTTAGTTTATAACCAGCACCAAGGACTGAAGGTAGAAATTGCACAAGGTTGACACCAAAAGACAAGTGTCATATTTCATGTCATTTAATGCAACTTTTCTATTAATATCATCCTGAAAGTGATGTTTTAAATCAAGTTCAAGGACTGAAGGATTCAAGACTTTTTTTAATTGTCATACCATTGCACGTTTTTACATGTCCTGTGTCCTGGTACGAAATTGCGTTCCCCAAGGCTCGGTCAGTGCCAAAAAGATAAATAGTGAGGAATGAATTAGAATAGAATAGACGTAAAATGGAAAATAGAATGGGAAGTTATTGTAAAATAAGCACAATGGAAAATTATATTATCAATAAAAGATCATTTAAATATTGGATTATCAAAGGGAAATCCAAAAGGCCACTGGTACAGAACCAATGATCCACTCTTCTACATTTACACTTCACAGAACTTTCTCAAAGGGACCTCCTCTCTATGCACAAATCGTAACTTAGCCAGCTTCACAGCAAAACTGAAACTTTCTTACATGTTCATACTTTTGATCTAAATCAACGTGTCACAATGTGCCATAGTATAACCTTTATCAGTGCGTTGCGTGAAATGGGCTTACATTTTAAAAGTCGTGTGAAAATACATTTTGTAAAATAATTTCAGACAGTTGTTACAAAAAGGAGGCATATAATATTTTCATAAAATAAAAAACAACATCAAGGAGTGGGTTTTTTGTTTTTTTTTTTGCCTCCAGAAAGATTGGACCAAGTTTCAGTATCTTCATGACCACCTGCATAATATTGCGTAGGCCCAACATTTGCATGACTCACATGGACTTCATGTGATCATGGGCCTCAGTGAACCTCGGTCACGCTTGGCGTTGTCTCCGGTTCAACACTTCTTCTACTATGGAGGACTTATTCTGTTAGTTTCCGATCACTGCAGACCAGGATCACTGAACAAGCGCAGCAGTTTTTGGAGAGGATGAAACCGAGTCATTTATATGACAATTTGGCCCTCATCGAACTCACTCAAACCCTTCATTTTCCATTATTTCCCCCCCCTCCTTTAAACACACTTTTAGGACAAAATGTTATATGTATATCTATATTAATACCAACAAAAGCCATTGTTGTTGACTTCACTTGTTATAATGCTTTGGGTGGCATTTTTCAAACAAAGACACATTTTCATTGCTTCTATGGCTGGATTTTTTTTTACAATCATATCATTTTATGAACATGTTCTGATATGCTCTAAAATGTAGAATTTTGCTCATATTTCATTTTGTTACAGTTTTATAAAGATAGTTTTTTCCCTCTGCAAACCAGTATTAAACGGACAGCTTCACAGATGTAATGACATGCATGAATCATTGTCATGTCCTCATCTTTTTTTAATTTCAAACAAATACATTTCACTGCAATGCTTATTGATAAAATCCCACACTTTAACCTAAAGCATGATTGTCGACATATTTAAACCCAGCTTGCTCTCTATTGTATAGTAATGTGCAGAAACGTGATGCATCTTCAATGTTTACAATGACAGTATAATGTGCAAAGCCGGCGGTTAAGATAACTCCTTTAGGAGCTGTTGCACAACCTGCATCTCTCCTCTCCTCCTCTCATAATCCTTCTATTCATAACTGTCAGCCATAAAGGTTTTCAGCTGTATCTCAGAGTTGTCAGGATTCGCCGCTGTCAGCAAGGACATGACGTCAAGCAGCTTAATTGGGCTTCTCTTTGTGCGTAGGTACCCCGACATGCCCTGCGCTGCTGACGTCGTGAATACCTTAGATCAACAGGCTCTTGCATCCATCCTCACTGCATACGGGGAAGAGAGACACGCCAGGAAAATAGCTTCAGCCATTGTGGAGGCACGCCGTGTCAACCCCATCGCCCGGACACAGCAGCTGGCCAGCGTGGTGGCAGGTTAGCTCGGCACTACCCTGATTAATTCCCCGCAGCTTCCAGGAGGCTGCAAGGGAAAATAAAACACGAGTGCAGTTATTAAGGCTGTCTCCCCCGTGGGACATATGTGTCTCAGAAAATTACGTGTTTTGTGATCTCAGTCATCATCCTGTCCCCCCCCCCCCCCCCCCCCCCCCGTTTTGGGCGTCTTTCTTCCACACCTTCCTTTGAGACGAGAGACAAAGATGAGACAAAGACAGAGATGGAGGTGGAGGTGGCTGAAACAGAACGTGGCTAATGCCTTGATAACAGTATCTCACATGCAGTCACTCATCTCTTTCCCTCCACACTGCTTCTTCGTTCCTTTTCTTTCTTTCTTTTTTTTTTTACCTGATGCAAACACACGACAAACTCATGCATGAAGCAGAGGTTGGCTTATTTGTCTTCGCACATCGTTTTTCTTTTATTATTCTTCAGAATATATGACTCCTGGATTGTGTTGCTGGATGAGTGAGACGTGTTTGCAACAGTTGCCACACAGAGCAGCATTTGCGTCAGTGTCACCCTGGGAGAACAGGTGTGAGTAAGAGCAGCTGTTTGATCTTCTTTTTTGAAGAGCAAAGCGAGTTGCCACCGATGTTGATTCAGAGCAATCCAAGAGGTCTTGATTTAAGAAAATTCCAGGGGGAGATCTGTGACCAATCGTAGCTGAAGGGAGGGAAATTTAGTCACGAGTGAGTGAGTGAGTGAGTGAGTGAGTGAGTGAGTGAGTGAGTGAGTGAGTGAGTGAGTGAGTGAGTGAGTGAGTGAGTGAGTGAGTACGAAATGGTGTTGCTGATGAGGTATGATTTCAATTGTATTTTGGACAAATAATGAAAACGTCAATATTCATTTGTACACAGAAGCACAATTTCATGAATGAACGGAGTGAATAAACAACATGGGGATTCATTGAAATAATCACAGCTCTTACATGACCTGAGGGGGGGAAAAATAGCACTTGTGCAATAACCATATGTACAATTTGCACGTTTCACACCAGCTGTGCACTTTGTATCTCGCAGCATCTCAACTGTCGATATGAGAACTTAGTCTAAAAATGAACAGATGAACCTCTTATTTTAACCACTCATGCTTGTATCAATTGTATTAATCAAAAGCAGAATAGGGGCACATGTTTAACTGTTCTTAAAGCAGCATGATGCTAAGAAATGGATCCATGCTGGACTAGCGTAATGCCTTATTGACAGGTCTACCAAATATAACTATTGATCTATTACAGCTTGTTCATAATTCAAGTGCAGAAGTAAGAACGTAAACAGGAAAGAGGGAGAATAAAACACCTGCTTTAGCGTCCTTGCAATGGCTGCTTGACTCCTTTAGGCTTTACAACATTATTTTAACTCTGTATAAATCTCCCCATGGATTAGTACTCTCGTGCATTTCTGATTGAAAATATATTAATCCCTACTTAAAAATCATCTTCAAATGCTGCTTCATTGAATGTTCCTGTGATTAAACAGAAACAAAATAAAACAGTGATGCAGCTTTCTTTTACCATGACCCAAAAATATGGCAAATATATCATTCACCAGTTATCCACCATCTGTAAAAGCAGCTGTAATACACATTTAATTTCAAGCATGATCTTTTTGCCATTCTATTGTTATTGTGTCTGTTTATGTATATTTGTTGATTTTAATTTCTATATCAAAGCACCAAAAAACAACCAAACAAGAGCATTAGCCAAACATGTTGAATTCCCCAATAAGAAAACCTGAAAGAAATGTCATCTTTATTCTAAATCCAATAAGAATTCATGGCCATCATTTGGTTTTAAGTATTTCAGTTTAAAAACGGCTTGAAGCAACTGTTGCCAAACCTTTTATGATAGAACACTGATACTGAATGATCAAAACAAATTGACTTTATAAGTCATATGAAAACTACATGTGACAACTTATGATTGAAATTTTATGAAGCAAATCATGATACAAACATGTAGGGGGGAAAAAAACATGTTCTTTAACGGTATTTTGATCTGATAAAATTCACAAAATTGTTGTGAATTAATTCCATTCTGGCCTCTGACAACCCAAATGGAATGGACTGGTCTGCAACTTATTTTGTGTCTTGGCCCATCATTTGGAAAACTGTGGTTTTGAGTGATGGCCCGAATCGACAGAATACAATGCACGCTCATACAAAATAGTTCAGCATGACTCCTTAAAAATAATTGAGTACGACAGTGCAAAATGTCCCGTGTTTACATCCTGAAGTTACAGTAGACCTTCAGTATCTCTCTAACAGCTTCTCGCTTGGATGCCGAAGGTCCTGATTTGGAAGTGAAACTTAAATTAAAATTTAACTGGAACAGTCTGAGTGCTGAACTGACGTGACCTGATCAGCTGGTGGCTCTGCAAAGAGCCGCCGAGACACTCGTCCATCTGTGATAATTCAGCCATGTTACAGAGCGATGCTTTTTTTGTTTCTCAACAATCTTTGGCTGAGTTCCAATAGCAGATTTACACCAAAACCAGTTTTCTTACCAGCTTGCAGGAAAACAAAATTACAACAACAGTAAAGTTTCAATGGACGCTGTCATCAGGTGAAACAGTGGATTTAATTTAATTTGACATTACTTAGGTTAAGATTTAATGCTTTTTCTGTTTGTCTGTTTATACAGGGTTAATTCATGAGTACTCAGGGCAGCTGTGGCTCGGTTTGTAAAGCAGGTTTCTAATGTTTGAGCCCCCATCAAGAAAGTGAAGAACAATTATCTCTCCATGGAGGTGGATTCCTTTGCGTGGCAGTCTTTACCACCGCCGTGTGTGAATGGGTTAATGTGACTACTGTGTAAAAGCACTTCCAGACTGCTGAAGCAGTGAAAAATGCTCCATGTCAGTGAAGCATATTTAACAGTGTTCATTACAAAGCAGGAGATTAATGTGACATTCATGTTGTTGTTTTTTTTGTTTTTTTGTTATTATTATTATTGTTGAATTACTTATTAAGTTTAAACAGGAGCAACTTTTCATTATTACCTCAAGTTTCTAATATTTTTATCTGTGGTGGGGTTTTGTGTGTGTGTGTGTGTGGGGGGGGGGGGGGGGGGGGGGCACAATGCTGATTGCATGAAGGAGCTCAAAACGTCTCTTCACCATAAACTCTATTAATCAGGCATAACTTTTTTTTTTTTTATGTTGACCAATAACTGACACATCAGCGCTTGTGTTTTAAAATAGATCGGTTGAATTGATGCTAACACATGCTGAGCAGATGTTTCATGAATGGTGGTGATTCCTAAAATGGAACATAAGGTGGCTTTGGAGTTTCTCTACCCCCACCATGAGTGGGGGTAGAGAAGAGATGGATCACTCGTAGAGAAAGAGAGAGAGTGAGACTACATGCAAACTCCACAAGGGTTCAAACAGGGTGTGTTCGTGCAGGGACGAGAGAGTGGACTATAGGTTACTCAGAGACATGGTTTGTGGTCTTGATTGTACAAATATGGCATTGCTTGTCATCGTGTGTGCTGTTGAAGTTGTCTAACATTGGCCTGTTCTCATTTATACTCTTCTTGATTCCTACAGACAGTTATTGACACAAACGATCAAGAGTTTAGATTTGTAATCCTATTAACACTCCAGACGTTTCTGTCACTTTCTATTCCATAAGCAGTGTAATAGCCGAGGCTGAGAGGGTGGAGGAAAACCCCACCCAGTCCTCAACGTGGTTGCTGTGTCGAGCTGTTCCAAAGCCAAAGTGTCCTTGAGCAGAACATTGAAAGTCACGCTTCTTCTGACGGAGGGCGAACTTCTTTGCGTAGCAGCTCGAGTGTGGATTTGACCGACGGGGTAAATCACCATCAGACTGTCGGTAAAGATGGGCTCGAGAACTAAAATCCATTCACCAGTTACATTCATACATTGGTAGTCAACTATTCAGTCGCTTCCTCGGTGACGGAGAAGCACGAAAACCCCTGCTGATGTTCAAACAACATGCTGAGAAATGAGACACAAGACAAATGCAGAGTGCAAATGAGCCATGTGACGTTAATTCTGCATTGTGTTGCCATTCCTCCTTAACTACCCGAAATCTCCTTTATGTACACATCTTAATCTCTCCTTTCCTCCACGGATCAGTCTGTAGGACCTTTGAAAGATGAATTAGAGAGAGAGTAGAGGGCTTGGCGAGACCAGACCAGGGCTGGTTCTTGCTGTGCAGGCATTGTATCGATTGCAGTGTGAGTCACACCTTAGGCTGTTTAGTGCAGGAGGAGAGAAATGCCACATCACTCTCCTCTCTCTCCATTCAGTGCAGTTTCTCTTCGGGCCTGTGTCAGTGTCTAATTGTCTCTTGTTTGATGTGTTTGAGTTGGTAGACCCCACAAACTCATCATGCGTTCCTGGAACCGGAATGCTTCCTTCATGCACAGCTAATTCTGCGGGTTTTTTTTACCGAAATCCTGATGCACACTGCACTGGTTTTGCTCCTTTTAAAGTTTCTCCGAAGCACGCCCTGCATGTCTGCACTGACTAACACATTTGTCTGCATGGCACATTGATATTTCACATATGCACATGTGGATTGGAGAAAAGGCCTCTTCTGTAGTCCAAATACGGCGTAGAGGTGAAACGACTGACATGAAAAATTGTCTACAGGTGCAAATCATTCACAAGTATTAAAAAAGAAGCCAATGGTGGAGAGACAAGCTGACACGCTTATTCTTTATAAAGAAACCAGATGACGAATTGGGACCCAAGCGGGGAGCAATATCGAGAACAACCACAATATTTTGAAGAGTAATCCTAGCCGGGATGGAGGCGATTTTTTTTTTTTTGCCCACGAATTCAACTTGGTCTTGGCATTCTGTGAACTCTGAGATCAAGAGAAGCATTTGGCGCCTCTTTACTTCAGTATTTTAGCGACACATGAGCCATATCAACACCATCTCCACCCTCCATCTGCTCCACACGGAGCCTCTGACGGACCTGTCGCTTAGCAGTGCTGCAGCTCCCTCCGCTGCTCGGCTCTCAGTGGCTTTGTCTATATGTTTCAGCAAATTGTGTGTTACTGTTTTTTTTATTTTTTGTTATTATTTTTTTTAATTTACCTAATTACTTCACTCATATTGGCAATAAACATCAGTTTTGCTGGGCTGATTCTCTGCGAAGCACAAAGTCCACGTGAAGGTCCAAGACAGGTGGTTTTTGTTTCCATTTCAAAAGACTTTTCATTCAAGAGGCTCAGTTTTTCTTCTGGCCACTGGAGCTGTCCGGCTTTTCCAAACTTGCTAGTGTTATTCACACATTTATAACACCTGTTTGCTCTTGAGGTCATACAGCATAGGGCTTGTCAGGTCAAACAACAGTCTTGAGAGTCACAGGAATGGAGGTGTGTATTGGTGGTATAGAAACTGGTAAGTGGTTTGGTAGGAAGCCACTTTTTTTATAGATTTTTTTTTTTTTTCTTCTGGTTCAGAGGAAATTGTGTCTTTACTGTGTGCATTTCTGGACATTGATGTGGCGTCTCTTTTTCTCGACATGTATTTAACTGGACAGGTGTACATGTCCTTTATCAGTATCTTCCAACGCTGTGAATCACCTGGCTTTTAATATTGATGCTTATGGTTGACTACATTTCACAGCAAAGGTAATAAGTTAAGCGGAATCCCCTCACGACTCTTTTCGGAGTCCCGCGAAACAGTGACACGCCTGACACGTTGAAAAACGTGCCTCCACGACCGTACTTTCCAGACGGCTCATCCTCCTCAGATGGATGCATCCGCTCCCGCCTCCACAATATAGATGTTTGCATGAAATCTTAAATTGCATCAAGCTTGAGGGGATCAGATTCTCCCTTCGGGGTTCCTTGAAAAATTTGCTAGTTTGGTTGTCTTAGGGATAGGGATGGATTTGGATGGGGGTTTTTTTTCCTCTTATGTTAATACTGGCCACTGATGAGGCTCCTCAGGTCCTCCTGTCGGAATCAGGCAGTTATAGCCTCTGGACATGCAGGGACGTCGTTCTGCTGGACGACTTTCTCCTGAATGGAGAGTTTCCAGGAAGTTCTGGCAGAGTGCAGCATTGACTAATTTGACACCAGCCTCAGCGTCTTCCTTGGTGTGATTTTGTAATCTGTAATAATATTATAATATTATTTTTTTTACAGTTTTTTTTGTTAAAAAACGGGGGGGGGGGGGGGGGATAGTTGTGAGTTATTGTTGCAATACAATTTGGACAATAATTAAAAATGGAATAATGTGATCATTAGGCTTATTTGCATCTTTTACAAGACTCACTCATCGGGACTGTTTCTCATTTCTAGGCTCGTTCCCTGCTGCGGTCGTTCACGCTCGCAAAGACCGGCTCCAGCGTCCAGCTCACGTGGCCACAAAGACTTTCCAAGCCCTGCGCATCTTCGTGAACGACGAGCTGAATGAGCTGCACGCGGGCCTCTGCGCCGCCCGGGCGCTGCTGAAAGCCGCAGGGCGTCTCTGTGTAATCACCTTTCACTCGCTGGAGGACAGACTGGTCAAGCGTTTTCTGCAGGGAGAGGACTTATCTAATCTGGATCAGTACCACTTCAACCCAAGGAAGCAGCGCTCCAAGAAGGAGAAAAAGCTGGCAGGTGATGAAAGAGACGGCGGAAATAAAGTTTGGGTTCCTCTCCGGAGGAAGGTGATCATCCCCGAAAAGGAAGACGTGAGAGAGAACCCCAGAGGACGCTCCGCCAAACTCAGGGCCGTGCTCAGACACTAACTGAGCAACATCAGTTATGTCATCAAAGAAAGACTCAATTTTTGCAGTGTTTTGATGTCTAAGTGGTTGATTTGTGTCAACAAAAGCTGTCACAGCACTGAAAACTGGATTTCTAAACATTTGAATATATGAGTTGCTAAAACATTCAAGAGAAGACAAACACTGAATAACACAGGTTTTTATTGTCGTTGCCTGAACTTAATTTTGACAATCTCAAGCTCATAACGCCTCAGGATACACTTTGTCCTACGCTGCTATCCATAATGTCGCCTTTTTTTAATTTTTCGATTATTGGCATCATTGCTTTTTGGGCATTCGTACCAGCAACAACGCCGAATGTCGAATCTCGTAGGAAAAATTTTAAATTGCGTGACTCAATCGTATAAGCATATATAATGTCACATGAAGATGGTTTATCTTTGGCAATGCCATGTTGTGACCATGTGAAGAAACATTTCACAGCAGGATTTAGCAAAATCAGTAAACATATGTTTCATCACAGCTCCATCTCCTCCCTTTCTGCAGTTTTTTTTTTTTTTTTAACATATATAGCAGAGAAAACAAGTGAGCAATCAAAGGCAGAGTGACGCACGTGTGAGCACACAGGTGTACTTGCACACAATAGTGCACAAGCTCTGCATAGAAACGCCGCCGAAGCAGAAACCAAGCTTAACTCTGTTTAGAGTCATGAAAGCGAGGATGAGATCATAGGTATGTTGGTCAAACTTTAAGGTTTTACCTGGAAAAAAAACCCCAAAAAACTAACTAAAAACATTGAAATATTTTTGTACCTTTACTAAAATTGAATGGCTTCTTTGGTCTTTGTTGCTTGTGTGTTGTTTACTTTTTGCATGATGAAATGTGCACGGTCCAGCACGGTTAATTGCACACTAAACAGATGTTTCCTGTGCTGCAGCATTCTAAAGCTCCCCTTAGAAATAAATAAATTAGTATTCACATCATTGATTTCACTGAAGGAATGGCAAAACTTAAAAAAAAAAAAAAATAATTCCCATCAAAAAGATGTGTTTTACACATCTGCTCTTCATGTGTTTGAGTGCATGTGAGGTGGTTATTTCAGCTCCCCCGTAGCTGAAAACAAGATGAAAAAGACCCACCTTGTCTCATTGACGTCTGTATTTCCCTGAACCTCCCCTGATGAGTAGCTCAAGTGAAACCTCTACTGTACCATATGAATCAGTAATGCCACTAAGTACTGAATGACGCAAGTGCCAGACGTGCCGAATGAACTGGGTGCTTGTTCTTGAGCATTTTCTCACCTTTAACTGTAAGCAGATGAGGTGTTTTGATCTTTACTATTTGACTTTGACTAATTGTAATTGCTCCATCAAGATTAACAAGACTTTTTTTTTTTTCTTTCTTTCTTTCGTCAGTCTCAGTTTAGTGCTCTCTAAATATACCCTCTTCGTTACCTTGGAAACTAAATGGCGCAAGTATCATCCAACTTGGGTCTAAAATTACACGCCGCTTTATTAATGTAATATGAAATGATGGTGTGTCGTGAGTTTGAACGTCCCTCCCTTTTGGCATCAGCGGATGTCAAAATATCGTCCCCTGCTGACAAGACATGCCGTGACTTTTGATCTCACGCGTGCTTTGTTTCTATTTTATTGCCTCCAACTCCTTGGTGAATCACGCTGTTTGTCATGTATCGGGAGTCGAATGCGGGTAAGAAAATGCTGCTCGCAACTTCTGTTGAGTATCAGATAAATACCAAAGTGTGTGGATGTTTAGTTTTGTTTGAAAAAAAAAATACAAAGTTCACTTATTTAGAAGCTTTTATAAAAATGCTCTTAAGATTTGACCCGAGATCAGTTCATTCGGATAAGTGTGTTCGACCTGAGCAGTTTAAAACTATAATTTTAGTTTTTTTTTTTTTTGCAGTGAGCCCAGGAAACATTCTCTCTGCTTCCAAACTAAATGTGTTTAGCCTTCATAGTTTATGATGAATCATAGTCATACACAGATCCTTCCATCTCCATTACTTTAATCAGAAGTAAAATAAGTCTTTTGCATATTTCAGGTTCCTGATGCTCAATGTTCCTGCGGGCTCCCATTTTGTTTCCCCTATGCTTGTGGTGACGATTCCAAGTCAGTCAACCCCCCCGGAGCTGATTCCAGCAGACATCAGCCCTCTTTGGACAACTTAGCAGTCGCAGGGCAAGCAGTAGCAATCAATCAACTCACATCTTAACATCTGGCACCAATTGAGAGTCAGTTAATATGATATGTCTTTGAATGGTGGATGGAAAGACATGCGAGCCAAAGGAAGAATGTGCAAACTCCATGTCGAAGAGCTCAGGTTCGATCCAGGGTCTTCTTGCTGTGAGTAAACAGGAGGAAAACACTGGGCCACTGGGTCAACCTATACTGATTCTTAATTTACTGGTTGAAGTACTCAGAATAACCAGTGACCGTAATGTGACATGTCCTCAAGTGTTACAAAATTTTACATCAAATTTAATGATCATTTGCACATTGAAAGTTGCTCGAGATAAAAAATTTTCTGAACCATATATGAAGCCTGATGTCTTTATGATACAAACAAATAAAAAAAAAACATCCAATTAAAACCCAATTGTAGGCTACAAACAGAATAAACATGATTAATAAAATGATATCATGTTTTTAGAGAGAGGCCCAGAAAACAACAATGAAAGCAGATTCAGCCTGCAAAGCATATCTTATCTTAAAATTACTATCTTACCACCATTTAGATTGGGATTGCTGGAGTTGCAGTGAAAAAAAAAGCCCTGCTTGCAGGAGCCACTATTGGATTTTTCTGAGTTTCATCTGTATATGGACAGTGTGGGCTTTTATAAAGCAAGGCCTTGACATATCGGGATGCCAGAGAAATATTCATATCCAGTATTATAGAAACTCTTTTATGAAAAAAAAATATGTGGGCATTAAAGGTTCTGCGTCTATCCATTTTCTTATTTGTCCTTGTAAAAGGCCTCTCAACGCATTTAATATTGAGACAAATAATATCTCCAGTTGCTCCGAATCAGTTGCTTTGAAATTTCACTCATAAACCAAAATGTTGACAGAGCGTGAAAGCATTATCACCCCCCCCCCAAAAAAAAATAAATTGATGAATGAATTGAAAAGGTGAAATGTCAAGGAAAACAAACAAAACACAAAATAACCTTAGTTTCAAATAATGAAGATGGCTCCATCTTTTTGAACGAGCCATGGTGTTTGAGTTACACTTTAAAAGAATGAAATAAATGAATGAATAGATAAATACATTTTTGATAGTTTGGGCATGTAATGAAACAAAACATAATATCTCCAGATGTCACCATAAACTCTTAGAACTGGTTGATCATTTTTGGATAGTAAGTTTGGTCGACAATTGTACAAAATTTGAAATTGAAACTTGCGTTAACACAAACTTGATGTGAAGTATGAGCTGCAGTTTGTGGTATTTCAATGTTTTGTTTTGCAGTTTTAAAAACTGACCTCGAATTCTCATTGAAGATCACAACATTTCTAGCGGAGCCTGCGCGTGGATCGTAGTGTGTTTTTACTTTCAGCGTGACTGCTAAAATAAATCTGTGATTTTGTACGAGAAGGAACTTCATTTTTCCAGCATGTTTTTTCTAAAGATTCCAAACTTCATATAATTCCGATTTCTTACATTCAAGATTAAAAAAAAAAAATCCTTTATAGCTTAATTGTATATATTGGGTTCTAAATTAATTTCAGTATTTTGTGAACTCTAGTGTTTTTCCTATTTGTTATTAACCAAGAGCCCTTTAAAATCAGATTTTTTTTTTTTTTAAATGCTTGAGTTTTTCTAATTTTTATGAGTGTAGATAACAATGAAACATGTAACCTTTCACTTACTTTTGTGCTAATTGCTGATCCTAAACAGCTGAGTGCAGTGAGTGCAATCATCCAGGTGCAGTTTTGAAGTGCATCATGCCAGACAGGGAAAAGAAAAGAAACCCCAACTTAAGCAGATATAAAATGACAAAAGACAACACAACAAATACGACAGCAGGAAGAATACAAATGTGCTGTAGACTAAAGCATGAGACCATAACTCAATAATGTCAGCCCACACTTTCCCCTCACAATGAATGGCTTTGCACTACCTCTGGATATTTATCTGCCCCTGACGGTAGCTTTTTGTTATTTCCACCCCTTCTATTTTTTTTTTTTTTTTTTTCGGGCAGAGAGGAGTGAGGCGGGCTATGTGACCATTAAGTCTCAGTGTGAGGAGGGAGACATGCGTCAGCCTGTGGCTCCCCCTCTGACAGACTGAAGAATGGATGAGTTTCACAGAGTTGGACAGCAGACGGATGCAACCACAGAAAAGCTCATTCCATCCACATCTTTATTCCCTCCCTCCTCCTCTTCACTCCCCCCCCCCCCCCCCCATCTCTGCTGCTCTGCCTGCTATAAAAAGACTTCCCACTGAAAAAACACTGAGGTCAAAGCTATTTGAATAATTTTTGTGATTGACGCAGGGCCCGCGCATCTCACGTGAAAGCAGATCCAACTGTGGAAAAAAAGACAGCCATGTTGGATAATAGTGCAAGTGAACCCAGCCAGGAGCCACTGCTGACTTTCACTTTACAACTTACTTTAAGGGATTCAAATATGACATTGGAAACAAGAATGCATTGCCTTTGAGTTGTGGGGAAAAAATAAAATAATCCAGTGTGTTTAGTGCATGCTGGAAATTAAACTGATCACGGCATCTTCATTATCTCTCCCCATCACCGAGGCGCCTCTCGCCATGTCAGGTGGTGCACAGGGTGACCTGATGTCAGCTCATTTACTCAAGAGTCTCAAGCTGAAGGAGACACAACACTAGTTTTCTTCCCTTCTGAAACAGCCAATTGGATTGTTGCACCTGCTTGTTTCTGTCTGGCCAGATAACAACTACTGCTGCAGCCTTGCAGTCGAGCAGAAGAATAACATCCCGGCAAGGTTAAAAAAAAAAAAAAAAAAAAATCTACCAAATTATGGTTTATTCAGTTTTACTCCCCGGAACTTGCCAGAACTTGCATGCTCATGGTACAATCCTTTTTTGTTTGTTTTTATTTATTCCCAATGATGTAATTAAATCTTTGAAGGCCAACAATACAGCAGCTTGTTAATGCAATAATCATCCAATCACGTGGCAGCTTTATGGTGCATTTCTGCATGTCGATATAATCACTTAGGGCTTGTTTACACATGGAAAAAAATATATATTTCAAAGTGGTTGCTTACACATAAATAAAAGTAGTACATTTGCACTTGAAAAAAAATAAATCTTGTAGTGTAAACGGACCTGAGTCAGCTGGTATGAGATGCTTCCAACCTGGAAAAGAAGAATACGCATTGACATGTCAAAAGTAACCCAGAGAAAAAACTAAACAATCCTACATGGACAAGTGCAGGAGGTGATGAGAAAACCGGTTGCAGATCCAACAAGAAAGTGTTTTATTCTGGAACAAAAGATAATCAATAACAAAAACATGCACAATCAGAAAATATAAGATTTCACACCAAAAGAAAGCAAAACCCCCCAAAAATCCCACAAGCGATAACCAAAATCCAGACACAATAAATGATGAGCAGCCAACAAACCTCGCCTTTTATGAGCCTGGGGACGCCACGTACCCTTCATACACACTGGGAGTGGGTAGACAATGAAGCACAGCTGACAACAATCATGGTGAGGAAGCACAGAGGAGGAAATGTGGGCGGGGCAACAAGACACAGGAGAGGAAGGGAAAGATGGTAAATGTGCACAAACAGGAAACCAGACATGAATTAGAAACTAGAAACTAGAAAACCAGAAAACATGAGATTCAAGGGAAAACAAATCATGAAAAGAACTCATAAGATGAACAAGGGGCCGGGAGTATTGTGATAATAGATAAGAACAGAGACAGAGCGCAAGCAAAAGTTTTTAGTACCTAAATACTAAAATGCTTTTCAAAGCAGCTATTCAAAGACATGACAATGAACAAAGAAAACAAGCAAGACTGAAATCATGTGGGTAGTTTGAAAATCCAGATCGACTCACTTTGTTCTGTAAATTCAGATCCTGACGACATTATGTTTCATTTCATTGCAGTTTTGGGAATGCCTTTCCCAGAAATATCGTTTCGTATTCGTCCATCCTATAAAGTAAAATATAAAGAGGAAATAAACAAAGTACTTTCACATCAGGTTGTGGGGAGTGAGGTAGCAAGCCCAGAAGCCAGCAGCTGCCTGTGATCAACACAATTGAGGTGATATACTGGATGGTGGCAGCAGAACAAAATCACCAAACTCCAAGTGGGCGTACAGTATATAAGTCAAGCGTTTGTCCTTGGTAGGATTTGCATTTCTAAAATACTACGTCATTTAATTTCTATGAAGGATTATTCTTCTGGGAGAATCTTTGAATATCTCACAAGGACAGTCATTCATTTGGTGGATTTTCAAGAATGTGTTCGAGGGTGACTGCTTCTCAAAGACGCATACAGTGAAGATTAGGATTTTGTGACATTTGATAATATTTAGGTGTTATTCACCACTCAAGCAAAGTAGACATGCTCGAATCCAAAAGCGTTGAATCCCAGGTTTTCTTGAGAATACTTGGAAGAGCTGGTGGTGCAGAACCATGGTTAAGACCAGACACTGACTCTTTTTACACATGCTTCTCTACAACACAACTTCTTTAATAATACTGCGTGCAGAGTAAAATGCAAAACTAATTACTCAGCAGCAGCTCACGAATTGTATTAAAAAAAAATGTAAAATCCCTTAATCATGTAAATAAATTACAATAAAATGCCAACATGTGGCAGTGCTAAAGCTTGTTATGTCCTTTGTTCTTGATTGATGATTTTATCAGGATTTTGTCAGCTTGGTTTGCGTGTACGGTGCAGATATCAGCAATTATAACTCCACAAATCAACAGCATTAACCGTACCACCGTTTTTTTTTTTTTAAACACTCTGAAGGACCAATATTGAAAGACTTGTTCTCTCCAGAATGTAACCTCCAAGTTGAGAAACATTCACCTGTGAGCAATATCTAGTCTTTCACTTTTGTTTCATTGATTGCCTGTTTACCTTACAGTGACCCGACCTGCTTCCCCTTTCTTTGTCTGCCTGATTCGCCTGCTGCCTTCCCTCCATTTTTACAAAAATAAATGTTCCCCCCTTGATTTTGTTTCTACTTAGTGGCAAAACATCTTCTGTTACCATTCATGTTTTGCTCAGCTGTGTTGTTCATTTTGTCCTGCTTCATTTTTCCATTTCTGACCTCCTCCCTTACCACAAAGTACCACACATGGTTTTATGTTAAGAATTTGAGTCCTCGTTGAAGGTTCCGAGAAAGGTGGACACAATCTCAGAATGCTTTGGGCACGACTTAACAATGAAAAATAATAATGAAGCTTAGAGCAGATGTGGTTCGGGATAAATTCACAACATTTTGGTGGCCTTGCATTATCATGACAAAAATTGAACAATTTAAGTCCCATTAAAAACATAACCTTCAGAGAAAGCAAATTGCAATGGGGGATCTTTACGCCACCTTTTTTTTTTAGCTTTCTTGTCTGACATTTAACACAAATGCACAAAAGATAAAGGACGCTGTGTTAAGAAGATCATCTTCTTGGCCTTATATCTTGTATCACTGATGGAACCTCACGAGAAACAGATTCCCAGATCTTTTCTTCCAATGTCAAAAAGCTTTTTCTTTGCTTGCTTTGAGCTTCTAATATCATGGCAGCACCTGTGAGTATATATTTCTAAAGATGTTTGTACAACATTCTTTATTTTTGTAATCCAAGGACCCATCTTAACATGATTAATCATTATGGTCTATCAGTGACTTTTGGAGATGCTCTACTTGGTTTGTTCCCCCTACACGCCTCCATAGAGTAGATGGAACCAATCATTGCAATTAATCAATACAAATCTGACCCACTTCTTTTGAGAAATCCAGGGAATTATCCAGGTATTGGTGAGGCTCTTGTTTGTGAAAAGGAATGTTGAAGAAGACGTGATTTGTCAACTCCATAGAAGTGTAGGATTACGGTAGTTAGGACAGACGGTTCCTGTTAGAGGGAGCAACGCAGCCACTTTGGGCGACTTAAAGAAAGGGATGGACCTCACGGTAGTGTGTGAGCACGCTGGTGACCGCCATGAGAAAAAGGTGCCAGGCCGTTGTGGTTGTGTATCCATGCTTCTGAGTTTCCTGTCAAATTAATACATGTTTGTCAATCTCTCCTGTGTCTTAAGACAAAGCTGTTTGGTATCGGCAAAGAAAATGTGGCAATTTGTTTTTACGGGCATGAAACATCATCGTTTCCAAGCCAGATACTGTTGCTCATCCCACAAATGCTTCTAACAAATGTAGCGCTAAAGGGGAAAAAAGGCACACAATTTGTTACAACAACATATTTTTACAACAAACCAATAATCCTTCAAGACAAATGTCCTTAGCTTTTGTTTGTGGTTAATGCTGTTTTATGGAACTCCATGAGTGAATGACTAGATGAAATGTTTAATTTTCTCCAACTCAAATGGCTTAAAGTTTAATCTCTTTGTGATCTAGTTTGTGCATCTGGCTGGACTTAGCATGTTGGTAATCACCTGTCTTTTTGGAAACATTCCTGATCATCCAGTACGTTCAACCCAATGTTCTTTGAAGTCCATATTATGCAGTGACAAAGTATTTCCCAGATAATTTCAGCGCATGTGAATTCCACCGTTTAGGAGAAGAGGACAGCTTGTGTTTACAATGAGCATTCAACACTGTTTGCATGGGCACAGTCGAGTCAAAAGCTCAGGTCAAGTCAAACACTCTTCATTCAGAACAATTTCAACAGCATTGAAAGTCTATTTAGTTGTTTCTGGCTGTTTAAAAATCACAAAACCATCCATCCATTCAACCATACCCCGGGCAGGTCTTGAGTTCCACTCATTTCTTTCTTTAAATCCTTAGAAAGACGTTTTTGTGTTGTCGTATTATAAGTACAGAGTCGAGAGCATTTTTCAATGATACTGAATTAATCACTTTGGTTGTTCACATGGGTACATATAGTTAAGATCCTTGTTTAAAAATATATAGAGATACAGAGATTTGATCGATTTAAAAACAACTTGAGTAAACTCACCTTTCTGCAGCAAATGAAAGAAGAATGATTCAAAAACCTATTAAATTCTACCAAATTCTATCAAATTATACAACTAGGTTTAAATTCCATGATCAGGCAAGACTGTCTGGGAACACAAATATTTAAGTCATTTCAAAAAAAGAAAGAAAGACAACATACTTTATTAATCTCCTTGGGGAAAAATTATTTTCTGCATTTAACCAAGTTGAGGCGAACGAGCGATAGTTACTACACATAAGCATTGGGATTTTAACCTGTAAACCCCAAACACAAGCTTTTTCTAACCTCTACTACTGCCATTTGTTTTCAAAATATGTAAAAATAAGAATAAAAATATGTACAGTATGTAAAAATGTATATTTTTCACATAAAGACTGCCGTTGGTCCCACTGATGAATGTTGCCACCTTTACTCTCTTACTTTACTTCGGCCTTTGTTTCCATACTGATCTCAGAGCTGCTTTGCATTGACCAAAACTGAGGGTGAGTTTCATACAGAAGCAATTAAAATGGTCCCATCATGCCCTCACACGCCTTTAATGGGAAGCATCCTGTTATGCATCTGTCCACCGATCCTGTAGGTCCGAACTTCATGTGTTGTCAGGAACATTGGTGGCGCATTGCTATATATCATTTTATGGCACATTTCCATGGTCATGTTGTGTTGAATTGTACCTTTTTGCACTTTTATTTGAAAGAATTCTTAAGGGGAAGAAATGGTCTTATTTAAAATAACTGAATCTAAGATTATCACAGTTATGAGCTATTTGGCTGATTAAGCAGCACTGTAATATTTTATATGCAGATGACTGGGCTTCATACCATTAACTACATATAATATAGCACTTGTGCTATTAACAGGAATGACAAACAAGCCAATTCACATTTATAAAACATTAATAGAGCTCCTGACCACACCTTGAAAGCTATGTAGGGTTTGTATGAATATATATTGCGACAAGCATTTTTTTGTTAGAGTTTCTGTTATCTCTGCTTTAATTAAAGGAATTTGTGTAGACGCTGCGTAATATTCCCACTGTCATTGATGGAATATGCGTTGTCCAGCAGATTGGGTTATTTATGGCATTAAAATGACGCTTTCACGTGCTGCCAGTATACCGCATGCATAAACAGTCTCAGTGAGTCTATAAAAAGACAGCCTATCTCACCGAGTGTCGTAGGTGGATATACTTTCACCAGCCCCACCTCATTGTGGCCACAGCTTTAGTTGTGAGTATGGGGGGGGGGGGGGCAAATAAAAAAATAAAGATAAAAACTGCAGTTTGTTATCAGCTGTTTACATAAAATATTAATGACAACAACATGCAATATCAATAATACTGACAGTGTTGTTTGAGTTTTATTTTATTTCATTTTGATATAGATAGATAGATAGATAGATAGATAGATAGATAGATAGATGCACATTTTTAGAGTCTCTCAGATGTGTGAAAGGCTCAAGTGTGGCTGCTGCACACAAAGAAGTTGAAGCAGAGAAATGCCACAGCGCACACTGAGTGACGTCAACCAGGAGGCCCCGTGGGGATGAGGTGAGTCAGAGCCAGGGCCGCGGCCTCGCCAGCTCTCCGCAGCCATGAGCGCGTCATCACCAGTCTCACTGACACCCTCTCACATTTCTCTGCATCTGCTTCAATGTGCCTCTGCCTCCCTCCATCCCTCCGCCTCCTCAAGAGGATCTCTTCACATCCATGGCGTACGCCAGTCCTCGTGCTGCCTGTCTGTCTTTGTCTCCATCCACACTTTTTGGGTGGGTTCTCATCAAGCGGGGGAAGGTTTTAAAGCTAATTATGGTTGAATAAAAAAAAGAAAGAAAAAAAAAAAAGATGCTCCCTTTCTTTTTATATATGCAGTCAGGGGAGGAGGATGCTAAAAGAGGTAACATACAAAAGAAGTTTCAAGGTTTCTCATCTTGTGCTGGGTGAAAAGAAAAAAGGATTTTCAGATACTTTGACAACATGGAAATGATAGCTTTGTATTGATGAGGTTCAGATAATAGCATTATTTTGTGATATGAGCGCAGTGAGTCACACCTTCGCTTTGCACCCTTAGTTAGACAAAGAACAGCACCGCAGAACAGCATCCACTAATATCTCCCTGACTGAAACATACTCAGGTTAAGAGAGCAAAAGCATGTGTATCTCGGCACTGAAGGTTTATGGTGATAAGGGGCTCATTAATGCAGGCATATACTGTTAGTGATGGATCGGGGCCACTGGATCTGAGTGGAGATGATTCACCCCTCACCAGCACAACAACACTTTAAAGATTTTGGATGAACCGCTCAGACACAAAGTACCCCATAAACCTTCATCACTTAACCTACTCGAGGGCCTCTCCTAACAGCCAGCCCTTGATGATGATGATGATGATAACAACGTAAGAAAAGACAAGCGTGTTGAGAAAGAATCAGGGGTGTGTTTAAACTAAAGTCTGTGGTACCATGGGAGCTTATATCATATATGTTTATTTTTCATTCTGAACAATTATGACAGAATAGAATAAAGAATTGATCCTGACCCTTGACAGAATGTTAATAATGGGTATCTGGGAACTTCATTGTCATGTCAGACTAAGCTGTTTATTCAGGTTTCGTAAAATCAGTGATGTGTTTGTTTGTTTGTTTTTTTACTTAGCCATGTATTTCCTCCAAAAAGGTTCAGATGATGTGAAAAAAAGATAAATTAAAATGGGATCCAAATTTCATGAATCAAATAATCATTCACAATACAGATGGCATCTTTGGTGTTTACAGTAATATTAATTATTTTTTTAAATGGTGGAATTTTTGGTGGCATTGTCCCTTTTATGAAAAAAGTTTAGCGAGAGTTCTTGATTAAATGAGTTTTAAAGATTTGGGATCTTATGTCGCTGTTATTTTTCCCTTCAGTGAATCGAATCCACTTTTAAGGAATGTGTTAAGGAGTTGCCTTATAACTTTCTTTGTATCCAATAGCATACAACCAAACAAACGATAAGTACCTGTGGCTTGCCACATAATTGTTTCCCTTGTAAAAAAAATAAAAAAAATAAAGAATAGACAAGTTTGATAATTAGTTTGAAAAATGAGAACATCCTCTGAAATGTGTCAAATTTCTTTTAAAAGGTCATAGTTGGACTCATGAGTCTATAATCAGCCCGATAAGTAATTATTATAAAGCAGTTTTCTTAATCCAGTGTTTCCAGTTCTGAGAAGATGCAATTTCCCATCATGTAAGTGCCCACACACACACACACACACACACACACACACACACACACACACACACACACACACACACACACACACACACACACACACACACACACGGTGAGGATTGCAGTGGGCTAATGGGAGGAGGAGGAGGAGGAGGCAAATATAAAGATGGAGACTTCATTTTTGAATCGGTCGACGCCTGTCTGCGCGCTGCCTGCAACGTGTTCAAGTTTCATTCATGCCAGGTAGAGGCGTCAGCAGGGGGGGGGGGCATGAGGGTGTCTGCTGAGGGAGGAGCTGTGGCAGAGGTGGTGGTGGTGGTGGTGGTGGTGTGTGTGTGTGTGTGGGGGGGGGGGGGGAGCAGTTGGGTTGAGAGTGGGGTGGGGAAAGTAGCTTGCCCGGAGAAAGAGGTCTGCACCACATACAACATTCAAGCGAACGTCTGACGTCAGTACATCAATAATTAAAGCATTTTATTCATAGCCTGGGAGAAAAAGAATCAATTGACAAATCACATATTCACTTTGAGTTACTTCAAACAGTGAGACAATTAAAATGCACAACGTGTCTGCGTGTGTGCGCGTCTTTGTGTGTGATGCCATTTACACATTTTCTATTTATAGCCTCGCCGTTATTTAGGATGCATTTCCCAATCTATGGCAAAAGGAGGCATAGAGATCGTGACTGCCCCCCCCCCCCCCCCCCCCCAACTACTCATCTGCCGCGGCTCTGATTAGTTCTAAGGTGAATTCAGCCATTGCATTTGTGCCATCTATCATGCTTTAACCTGGCAGCTTCCTCATTTGTTTTCCATTTACACCCCCCCCCCCCCCCCCCCCCACCCCCAGCCCCACCCGCCCGCCCGCCCCTTTTTAAAGAGGAGTCACATTCCTGTTGTGAGGGTGATGGCTTGTGCATATCATGTTGTTTCCACCACATTTGAAAAATACGCAACATAAACAGCAGCAGGTCAGTATAATACTGCTTTTCCTCTGAAATAGCTTTAGGAAATCATCTCGACAAGATATCACATGTTATCATTGCCAATAAACAATTTATTTTGATCAAGTAACTAATAACTAAAATCACATTGACATTATAGCCTGATTAACTTGTGTTGTTATTCCTTTGTGTGAATATGTGTGTAATCCTTGAACTGCGGTCATATTTGGAAGCAGTTTTATTCAAACTGCCCTGAGTTATCGTGAGTATTCAAGCATCTTTGAGTCCCTTGTTTTGGTTTTTACTGCCCCTCCATTGTTCTGTTCGCTGTCGCAGAATTAATGTTGTTTTTCTGTTTGTATGTATGAAGAATTGAGCTTATCAGTGGGGCGACAGTAGGTTCATGATTGGGTTCGGGGGGGTCACATGACGCTTACGCGATGGACTTTCGACCAATAGCCCGTCATCTTTCCTGCAAGCCAGACGCCACGATTCTAATAGGAAGAGCAATTAAAAAAACTGTGCACGCATATGAACACATCAACTCATAACAACAACTAACCCGTCCATCACAGACACTCAGTGAAAAAGATGTCAACATTTCAGAGTTGTTCTATTAGACTTTGCTAACAAGTCAGAAGCCTGAATCAGTCCAATCAATGCCAATGTTGAAGTTGTTAACTTGCCGAGCACGTCCTCAGTTCTCCCAGCCGTCTTCGCTCGGCATGTCGGCCTGCTGCTGGCCTAACCTGACCTCAGCTCTGCCTTTGCCAGTAGCTGCATCTTGACCTTTGACCTTTGACCGTCCCAAGACACTTCTGGATGCTCTTTCAGAGGGGTTCGGGGAAATGTTGTCATAATGGTGGAAATCTGCTCCTAAGATGAAAACAAAATCACTGTCATCTCCAGGCTGAACCAAAAGCTTCAAACAGGCGCCTGAAGGGGAAAAAATATGAAGAAAAACAAACAAACAAACAAACAAAAAAAAAACCAGTTAAAAGATAGAAAATAGTTTTCACTCACATATTTTTCCCAACATGTGCATCAACTGGAGCTGAGCGAAATGAATTCCACCACGGTGTTGAGAGTATATGTTGGTTAAACGGGAGGTTTCAGGGAGAAGAAACAGACATCTGTTTCACTGTCGGTGACTTTTCAATTTATGGTTTGTTTTTAAATCCATCCTGTCGGTAACTGATGATGCTGCGTGTCGTCAACGCAATACAAACTGAAGACATCCAGATGTCACACTGGATGTGTTAGAGAGGCGCGGGGAATGGACGCACAGTGCAGGAGCAGGATCAAAAATAAAAAATAAATTGTTTTTAATAATGACGAACAACATAGATTGTCTGCTCAAAATGATGGGACGAATGTCCGAGCCAGTCAGAAAGATGAACCAAAAAAAATCCCTCGGTTAACTTGGCATGCCTGTTTGAGGAGTGGAGGAGGAAACAGGGAACATGCAAACTTCCCACAGAAAGTGTCGGTCCCAGACTTGAACTGATGTTGATCAGGAAATTCAGAAAGCGCAAATTTCTGGTAATACCTGGGATAAAAAAAGAGCGTGAACGAATAAAATAAGGTAAGAAATATAAAGCAAAGAACTAGAATATGTATTTTCAGCTGAGGTGAGACAAAGAAAACCCTCTGCTTCTTTATTTTCTTTGGAAAACAGAGTTTTTCTGCCTGTGTATTTTCAGCAGGAGACATAATTGTTGCCAGGTTTGTGACCACCGGCAACGTGTTCTCAAGTGAACGAAGTGCTATTTTTTTTTTTAGCTGCTCAGAAGCCGTAGGAAGGTAGTTGGGGCGGAAAGAGGGCGTGAGAAGCATAAGTTTGGAAACCGGAGGTTCAAAATACCAAGTCCACAGAGTATGTGATATACTTTAGGTAGAAAAGAGTCAAGATATATTTTTGATTCACTTATTTTTGTTTGACCTTTGCGCTTTTGAGTTTATTTGGACTTTTTCAAAGAGTTAACTAACACGACTATCCTTCTTCGCCAGAATGCTGTGAGAGCCAGAAGTCCTGTTTCAGTTTTCAATGAGCACATTTATTTCTGTATTTTAAGTGAATCTTGTGAATTAATCAAACATGTTCACTTTCAGTATGTCTCTTAATTATTGTTCACACACCATGAAAAAATATGACTCTGCTGGTGATTTTTTTTTTCTTCTCTCTTCCCTCTATTTTGCTGTTTGAGCTAAAGCTGCTGACAGACAGGACTTTGATTTGTCATCAAAGCTTTTCTGTCGGTTTTGATTTTGATTGACGTTCAATGAAATTGTGCTGTGATTGAGTTTCAGCAGCCTTTTCAACACCATCGCCTCTGAGCTTAAAAACACACCCTAAAACCCCCATCATCAATAACCCGTGTAATGTGACAACTTCCCACAGCTATAAATGATAGCAGATATACATAAAAAAATGTTTTTAAAGCAGAATGAGGTGTGAGGTATGTAGACTGAATTAATAATGTGGAGGCTGTGGAGCTTCATCAGGCTGATATCAACAATCGGAACACTGACCTGGCCACAAAATCCTTCAATTCTCTACCTATGAGCCACTCCCCAAGACTTGCGTTGACAATAAATCTGTGGGTTTTTTTTTAGCCATGTTCTAAAAGTCTCATCAACATACAGGCCCCGGAAGAGCACACTCTTTCCACGATACATGATGCTGAATGAAGCGAAGTTCAGGCTGTACCTCTGGCTCGGTGTGAGGCCGGCCACGCCGCTCATGTCAATGTGCCATCCTCTGACTCATGGTGTTGCCTACAGAGCGGGAGGGAGACAGAGGAGACGGAGAGCTCAGGTTGTGAGAGTGGGATGAAGTGTTTTCTCCCCCTACTGACTGAAAAGCTTCCTCATATTTTCAGTAGGAAATTCACACGGATCCACCGGCATTCAGAGAGCGGCATTCATTCATTCACTACCACATGCAGCAGATTTATATGGAGTTTCAGGCTTTTCCCCCCCCAACAGCAATATATCTCAATATATTGTTTCAAAATTATTTTTTAATTATAAAATGAGAGACTGGAACTGAATGTTTTACTGTTAACATTCTAAAGAGTAGTTATATAATAGTTTTAAACACTTATTTAATAGATTAGCAATATTATTCAGCTTTATGCAGTAAATGTGTGTAAGCTAGATTTTTAAAGCCTGTTTTTACCTTTTCCGGTATAAATATACTTGTACTCTGATTATGTGTGAAGGGTGAAAAGACCACTTGTTGTTATTTGATTGACTTTTAATAGCTTCATAAATCATGCACAATATATTGGGCCAGTTGTCAAATTCTATCAGAAAAATGTGTCAATAAAGGGGTGAATATGAATGACAAAAATAAAAATACAGATTATTTCAAGATATATATCCAGACAGCAGCAGCAGCAGCAGCAGCAGCAACAGCAGACTTTGCCTCTGGGCATTTTCCCACATGTTTATGATTATCAAGTTCAAATATTTTCAACTCTATTTACATACAGCTTCACATCATTGGGGATATACAAAAAACGACTAAAAAAAAACAACAACGTCAAAATAACTCGATAACATGACTGAACAATCCAATCTTGAATAGAATAATTATTTGCTGGTCAGGCTCAAGATGATAAAAAGGTTTTTATGTGTTTAATGTAAGAAAGTATACAGCTTTTTATTTTATATGTGAGACATATTTGTCCACAATCTGACTTCTCTGATGTATCATCACTTTTTACAACATCTCTGCAGAAGGAGCCCATTAGTCACCTTAAAAACACATGAAATTTAAGCTACAAACATAAAACTGAAGGTCCTTTTGGAACTGATCCCCACTTCAAATGATTTATACACACGCCAGAAAATAAAATCTCCACTGAGACAATCCGAGTTTACAGCAAGTGATACCAGAGACAGCCTCCATCCATCCATCCATCCATTCATCAGTATAAATTCACAAATTAGACTTTTTTCTGTTTCTTTTTACAAAGAAAATGTAGCTCATTAGCTCAAATTAAAAACACATCAAATTGCAACCACTCAAAAAAAGTAACGTTTACTCAGCATTTATTCCCCTTTATTGATCCAATTTAATGAAAATATCGAATGAACCAATGAGTGTCCAACTTTATTGTCTGGGTTGTCTAAGTTGAGTTTGCATGCTCTGCCTGTGCATTGCATAAAGGTGTGACTATGAGTGTGTGTGGCTGTCTGTCTCTCTGTATTTGCCCTCTGACGTACTGATGACTGCTGAAACGCACAAAGAAATTATTAAAACTACAAATGGAGAATAACATGCTTTGTTAAGCAGGTATGTTGGTTTGTGTGTTCAGTATTTATTTTAAATAGTTGTTACACTCTGTGGCCACGTTGCAGTTTTGATCTATACTTCTGCATTAAATAGATGTAAATATTTTTTTTAAATGGCTGTCTTACATGTTTCTTTCTATCCTCGTCTTTTCCCAAATAGCAGTTTTGTTGTGTTTCCTGCCTTGAGATATTTGATGTGATAATCAAAACCCATTGAGTTATGTTGGATTGCTCATGTCCCTGTGAGCTTGCAGATCTGGAGTCAAGAGGATAATCCCAGATAATACTGTGGCCCACTGTGAGGATATTACAGGTGAGAGACGAAAACAGAATCTGAAAGCCTTCCATGTCTGATGCAATTCGAAATTCCTGCAAATGTTCTGGGCCTGACAGTGTTTCTGTGTGACTTCTAAACAGTAATCCCTTCGAGCGGTGCGAGCCAGTGCAAGTGCAAACAAATAAAGCTCATCAGCAGGTGTGAATATACATTTTTATGGTACTAAGAGGGAAGATCTGTCTCTCTCACGCACACATGCACGCACGCACACGCACACGCACACACACACACACACACACACACACACACACACACACACACACACACACACACACACACACACACACACACACACACACACACACACACACACACACACGCACACACACACACGATTGTCTGCCCGTGTGCACATGGGTGCATCAGTGTGTGTATGTTACGTGTTTGTATTTTGATGCCAACATGAAAAGGCACTTCCACACCCATATATTACCTTCTAAAAATAAAGTCATGACGTCAAACAACTGTTATTTCAGTTGGTCAGTTCGCACCCCCCCCCACCCTCAAAACACACTCAATAACCAGGCAACTTTCCAGCTCAGAAAATATACAAGTACAAAATGTTTGTTGGTAAACAAGCAACACACAGAATGGATGTGAAACTCTTATATTCTTATTATTTAGCACCAGCCTGATTAGCATGTCCACGACATGCAAGACAGAGTTTCTATTCAAACTGGTAAAAGTTAGACTTCATCCAATAATAAAACTTATCTGATCTGTTATTAGCAGCTGATCTGCGTCGTCTCTGATGTGTGTGAATATTCAAGTAGGGAGCGAACACTGCGTGCTCGTGTCCTGCTGACTTACTACGAAGTGTAGAAACAAGTTCAGGATTGTTGCCTTGATAAGTATTCACATCACATATGACTCTCTGCAGTGAGGCTTAGATATGAGTCATAGTCTCGAATGGTGGGAGGGCACATTAATAGACTGACTCTTTATTACCACAAAACAAATGTTTTCGATGACTCAATGAATAACCGTGGACCAGCAATTAGAAGCTGACTATTAAAAGAAAATATTGGGGTTGCTCAATGATGCATAATACAAACTATTCAATTATACCGTGTGTGGGAATATGAAATCGATCCGACAACAACTAGAGAGCAATTCTCACTCACAAACTATTTTTGAAATCATTTAATTCATATTTTATTTATGATAATGTTATTAGGAATAAGTTGCAAATTTACATAAACTATTTTTTATTTATTGAAATTTTAGAAATTGCCAAAAATATTTATTTTAACATTCATCGAGCGATTGGCCAATTAATCTATATTCCCATGTTATAAATATGTAAAAAACAAACAAACAAACAAACAAACAAACAAACAAAAAAAACAGAATATAAAATACAAGAAAAACATCGAAATAAATAGTACAAATTCAGAAAAGAAAACATAGTCTATCTTTGATATATGCTAATCTGTATTTTCATGATCAAAAAGGAGTCGGAAGAAGTATAAATATATTTTATCCTACCCCTTTGCTTCTTTATCAATAGATTAGTTCTTATACTATTTCTGAATTCAACATCAACCGTCAACAGTGTTTTCATTATATTCAGATGACCAAAATCAATAATTACAAACTTTCTCCAGTAGTTGCAGTATGAAAGCATCATAATCCATAAAACACACAAACCCTCATTTAGGTTTGGTTATTAATTGAATAGTGACCTCTTAATCACATATTCAATCAAAGAAAATCTTCAAAATACTTTGAAAGGGGTGATTTGACTCTATATTTTGGCACTGTGTTCACTTTTGGTTAAAGTTATTTTCAAATGTCCTCTGTTATACACATTAATAGCAGACCCAAACTGTAAACCATCCGTCCATCTTGTGCATTTTCAGATTGCTGGAGCCGATCTGAGCTGACAGTGCAAAAGGCACCGGAATGACTGGGAAACATTCAGGTAAAACCAATGCAGGAACGCCAATTAACCTGACACGCAGGTCTTTGGATTATGGGAAGAAATCAAACTTTTTACTTGAAGTCCATGCTCAGAAAGAACATGCGAACTCCATAGTAAAATGCCTCAAACATAGAATTGAACTGGGGTCATCTCACTACAGACCGTCTGTCACGTTCACCAATTCACACATGCACTCGCACAGTGATGGTGAACGGTGCACATAACTGAAGGAAGGTATCATTGACTCATGGGCAGAAGGACATAGTGGTGGAACCTCATGGAAGATGGAAATGTGCACCTAAACTGGAACAATGTTTTGATTTCTGAATTGTCTGTTTTGCCAGCCACTGTCAAGGTTTTAGCATTTTTTTGTTATTTTTTTATTTATCTATTATCATTTTAGGTGCTATAACAGAAGAAATAGTGAAACAGAAAACAAAGGAAAAAATATAGATGGACACCATTGAGATTTTAGCTATGTATTTTTAATTAGAAAGCAAATTTATGGGTTTCATGTGAAAATGTCACAATTTGTTTTAAGTATTGTGTCTTGATCTTGGTAAATTATTATGAAGATGAAAGAAACTGCCTGATTGGAGAGTGACAACTCAAATTGTACTTTATCATGTCATGGAAAGCTGTTTCATGTTTTTCAGGCATTTCTTAGCAGCTGCCCATTGAGAGCTACTTGATCCGTTTTTATGCTTAAGGCTTTTCTGGACTTGTGTTTTTTTCTGGATTGATATCAACACTCAGACTCATGGAGGTGTGGAAGAATTCAGAAAGGCCACAAAAAGTTTGATTCATATTTCGACTTCTAATTCATTTCTAATTCAACAATACCTTTTCGGAGGATTCGTCCCGGCAATAAACCTGCAGCGATGGACTCACACCTCTCTGGATCAGGAAGTTGTGATCTGCAGCCTGTGGATCAGAATCCATTCCAGACCGTTAAAGCTGCACTCCATCAGGAGTCTGCGGCTGGAGGAGGCTCTACGGCTGAATCCAAAGTCTGTCTCATTGTTGTCCTCATGTGAACCCAGACTGACTGCAGATTGCTGTGGGGGGAAATTAGCTGTTGAAGGACTCCTCTATTCCCCCCCCCCCCCCCAAGAGGTTTAACACTGCTTAGGACAATTCTGGCTGATCTCACAAAAGCTGCACAAATGAGTGGTGAACCTACACATAAGTTGAGATTGAGGTCTGTCTGTTTCTTCATCTTAAAAATAATAGATTTTTCTTCAGATCAGGGTTGTTTTTTTGTTTTTTTTTTAAAGCGTGAGATGGTGAACTCCCCCATTTCTACATAAACAACATGTTATGCATACCTTCTTGCATACTGCACATGCTTCATCTCCAACAACAAGTAGTACTAGTAGATGCAGTCGATACTAATGTGTTTCACATCATTAGGTGTTGCTGTCAGCAGCTGTAGAGGCAATAAAAAGCAGAAACCATGTTGTGCCATTTGGACATAGACTGTATATCAGTTGAGGATTTTATATTCTGCTGTAAGGCGTTGGACTAAAGTTTATTTATTCATTCTGATTTGTCTCCATCGTGTTGCACGGGGCGAGAGGCGTTGGGCGGGTGTGGGGATACTCACACTCTGTTGTATGTGCTGACGCACTAAACGGCGGCTCAGGGTACTCGGCCTTCTCAGAGCAGGTGGGTGAGGACCTGGAAGGGGCACCGCCAGCGGACTCCATAGTCTTACTGGGCAACTTCAATGTTCATGTTGGCAACGACCAAAAAGGGTGATTGGGAGCAATAGCTTGCCTGATCTGAATCCAAACGGTCTGTTTTTATTGGACTTCTATGCTCGTCATGAATTGTCCATAACAAACACCATTATTCACACACAAGGTACCGGAGCTCCTCGGGTCTCGTGTCAACGATCGACTTTGTTGTTGTTTCACCTGAACTGAAACTGTATCTTCTGGACACTCAGGTGAAGAGAGGTGCAGCGCTGTCAACTGATCACATCTTTTTATTCTATTTCTGAGCAACAGATAAAAACATCCACACTGTACTGTCATGTTGCTTTCCGTATTAGATTTATGGATGAAATTGAGCTTGGTCCAGCTAATGCCAGTTAGAAAATCACCATCGATTTTTTTTATGTCATTAATTTATGCCTCATTTTCACATTTTCACATTTGCAAAATATTAATGATCATTAAAAAAAACCCACTATTACTACAACTAATAATAATGTTCTTTATAAAAGTGGCTGAGCATGGCAGACAGTGGGTGCCTCCAGCATGTGGACACACATCAGCGGAGAGGAAGAAACACGTATGAAATGTAATATTTGTGGAGGGTATTCATGACAAAGAGGTGAAGGGCCAGTTACTTGCTGAAATATTTATCGACTATCCATCATGTTAAAGTAAGAGCAGTTTTTAAAACTTGAGAGGTTCTGCTTCAGCCAACCCATCAGAGTTACATTGTACTCAGTAACATGTAGTGCAACAAGTCTGCTGTCAGGTCATGTTACATGCAGACGAGTTGAAGCTATTTCAGGTATTTACAGACAAATTTCCTTTTTTTTTTCAGCCTTTGCAGAACCACCAGCAACAGAATGGAATTCCTTTTTTCACTCTCATTAAACAAGATGTATTATTGTCTTCTAAACGTGCAGTAGAAATTATTTTATAGGGGTACGGACTGATACAAATCACCAGTAAATTCACACGCAAACATTCACACAATTTCAGAATACCTTTTGACAGTGGGATTTCTTTTCCCTATCACTATCTGAGAAGGAGTCCTGATAAACAAAAAAATAAATAGCATGAGATCAACCTATTCGTAATTTAATCAAAACACACATTGTTATGAATTAATTTTTATATGTTGTAGGTGTAATCAATTCAAATTTTAAAAAAAGAAAGAAGATATGCTTCAAACACCATTATTCAAATTATAGCAACTGGTGTTGCACTATGTTTTAATCTAAGTTTTGAGAAACCCTGAAATAACTGAACTGGTTTGTTTTTGGACTGAGAAAGAAAGCCAGGTTATTTTGAAAATAAATAAATAAATAAATAAATAGATAAATAAATAAATAAATAAATACATACAAACATACATACATACATACATACATACATACATACATACATACATACATACATACATACATACATACATACATACATACATACATACATACATACATACATACATACATACATACATACATACATACATACATACATACATACATACATACATAAATAAATAAAATAAAAGTCACTGACACAACAAGAACATTCAAACTCCACATTGAACAGAACAAGGCTATTATCACAATGAACACTTTAATAGTTTCTCCCACTGTTTTTCTTCTGTTTTTGCTTTGACTAACTGAACCAACAATGTCATTTCTTTATTTGTGTTTCACTTGTGTGTTCAGGTCGTACCGCGCCTTCGTCCACAGCTCGGACCAGACCCTGGGCTGGATAAAGCATTACTAAACGTGGGTGGATGCTTGTATGCTAATAATGACAATAAAGCTGAATCTGAAACATTCAATCAAGTCACCACAAACACAGTGATTGATGATTCTGCTGAAACCCCACATTGATGTCACAAAAACTTGAACAGAAATTGACTGCAAAGCAGGAGGGCCAAGAAGACGGTGACCCACAACACTTTTCATTTTCAAGCTTATAAATACTTTGAATTCCATTGAGTCCATTGCAACAGCTCTTCATATGTTGTGATGATGAGCAACGGTGTCATTTTGAAGAAGAAAGCAGGAGCTCTGCTCCATATTTATCCTTCCTATGTTGAGTCTGCTGCATTTTCATGCCAGGTAAAAATGTAAATATTGAAACGGATGTCATGAGCTAATGTGGTGTGGGCTGAAGTCAAAGCCGGCGGCAAATAGACGTTTACATAGTTGGGCCGTGAGAAGCATGTTTCTGAATGAGTCTTACATAAATACCTCACATCAGCTGGGTCAAAACGACACATCGCAGCATGCACACTGGAGTGTTTTAACTTGCTTCCATAAAACAGCGAGCCAGACGGTTTCTGTAAGTCCTTATAACTTTGTTCCGAGAACTTTCACTGAGCGGCAGCTGCAAACAGCCTCCGCCTGCTGTGTGCTCATCCCAAAACCACTGGTCCCGTTTCTTTTGAGGTGTTTTATCTCCCAGACTGAATTCAGTGACATCATCTTAGACCCTGTGCTCAAGGAATAGCGTCAGTCGCGTGGCTCACAACAAGACACTTTCTAAATGAGAAATTTAGGAAAGTCAACAGAGTGAACTATTAAAAGGAAAAATGGCTGGTAGAGTTTCT
Organism: Blennius ocellaris; assembly: GCF_963422515.1. Classification (NCBI taxonomy): domain Eukaryota; kingdom Metazoa; phylum Chordata; class Actinopteri; order Blenniiformes; family Blenniidae; genus Blennius; species Blennius ocellaris. The sequence continues at coordinate 26,100,232 of NC_137650.1, read as the reverse complement.
AAATTTGATAAGCACAAGTGCTGCTATAGCATCTGTGTCATACAGAGATGAATAAGAAGAAGGTATAAAGGAAACTATCACATCTTTGCTGGATGCAAATTTGCCCTTTCTCTCACTAGGACAAAGTATCATAGAGTTGTACCTCTGTTTACCCAATGACATGCTTTTGGATGTATTATATGCATGTCACTTTATTGCCTCATGCTTTAGTGAGGAGGTTTTGGACTTTGCATGTTTTACCTGTGCATGTGTGTTGGTTTTCTTTGGGTGAGTTTGTTTCTTCTCATAGTCCAAAACCCTGCATGTGAAGTTGATTGATGGTCCCACAGCGCCCTTTGACCCTGAACTGGAAGGAGTGGTACAGATAAATGGAAGGACGGATGGACATGATGAGAATAAATTATGACTGTGAAGATTCTGGTAATAAGTAGTCACATCTATAGAACATCAAGCTCCAACATCTCCATTGTCTTTGAACTATCATACTGTCACAACTAAAATCCTAAAATCCAATGGGCTTAAAAAAAGCAAAACAACAAAAAAACGTGATGAACATGCCAAGCTGACATTAACACTGGAAAAAGTTAGATATACAAATTTTATACTGCTTCACCAAATTCAGGGTCATGGGAGACTGGAGCTGATCCCAGGAGTGGACGAGAAAATTTAACTGACATCACAGACATACAGACAACATCATGGCAGGCAATGAAGTATCATTTACTAACCTTAGATGAATGTTTTTGGACTCACAATGAAAACACAAGCTGCATCAGGCGAGAGTACTCACCACTAACTGTAGCTCAATATGTAAACAACAATTAGTCAAAGCAGAGTGGTGATGCACAGTTCTTCATGTTTCATAATGCTGCAACACTGCTACTTCTTTCTTTTTAGATATGATCATGTTTCTTATCAAACATTGCTCAGTCTAATTCTTTCTTTTGTATTGGATATCAGTGAGGATGGGGACAGACGACTCTCCTGTGGTTGTGGGGTTGATGCTCGTAAGCTGCTAGGAGACCATAGATGCACTGAGAAACACTCCCTCTTCCATGCTTTCCACACTTCCACCACATGTCATTTACCACGTGTCTTCTCTCTTCAGTTGTCCTCTCGGTCTTCTTTCGCACTCCCTTCCTGCTGGTGTCTCTGACTTCAGAGCTGCACATTCCTGATCTGTGGTTACTGACCCCAATGAATGACTCGTCTTATACTTACCATTTATTGTTCTGTATGCTCATCTTGTCTCTCTCTTTCTACCCTAATCTTAACTATTAGTGTGAGGTGTTTCTGGTTATTTTAGAGGTTTGCATACTTAAAAATAAGTTTATCTATGACTAAACCCATGTAAAACTAACTGATTATTGTTATTTGGTTGGTCAAACTGACTTGTAGCATAATAGAGTTTTCCCATAATTCAATTCAAACAGCAGAACTGTCATATATTTCAGACCTAAACTGTATTTCAAGCTTTTTTTTTTTTTGTTATATTCTTTAAGATTTTTGCGGATAATCTCTGAAAATCAAAAATACAAGTTGTTTTTCTTTTTAAATGTTTGAAACATTTTGATTTATGAGTGTTAACATATTTGACGGATTTGTTGCCTGAAACCTTTTTTTGCAGGATAATTTGTACAAGCACCATACAACACAAGTCATTTGAGTCAGTCTGGTGAGAAAGTAATTTTCTTATTAAATGTTAAAAACACAGTACAAGCCTAATTTTAAATGCCAAACTTCAATTGGAGTAGGAAGAATATCATAATTGTATTAATGGATGTGTGTCAATGATGATGGAGCTTCTAATTTTGGTTAAAAAAATGCATTATGAAGTAACATCTTATATTTGTCAGCAACACATGAGTGACAGATTATTATTAAAAAAGGCAGTTACAAGTTATTGGTTCTTGTTTTCATTCATTTATCAATCTGGTTCTTTCAAAAAACTCATGATGACTTCTGCACGACAGCTGAAAACTATACGGCCCTGCATGCAGGTGGAAATACGAGACTTTTTTAACAGCTGATTAACTCAAACTGCCTGAAATAATGTGTGTGCACCAGGGTCTTAATTCCAACTTACTGATGTAACTTCATGAGTGAATCTTTATTCTGACATCTCACCTAATATGTCACAGGAATACAATCTCTCTATTAAGACCACAGAGACGATTCAATGTAATGCAGGCGTGACTTACTTTTCCGGGAAATGTCCAGTAAATTTGCACGACCTATAAAGAATTACTAGCAAACGTATTACTAACTTTTAGCAAGCGTCCTGATACTACTACTGAAAAACAGAAGACACTGAAAGGTGACTGGACTCCGCAAAGAGATGAAAGTGCGGTTAATAACATGCTGTAAGGTGATCAATGTTCACCAAACTGAACAGTGAAGCAGAAGTAGAGCAACAGTGGGTGGTGTATCGACGCCTTTAAGGGGCCATCTTATTGCAAAGATGGCTTTAGATCTCATTTGTATCAGAGCAGTGACGTGTGAACCGGCCGGCACACTATTAGTTGTTGACATAATGTCCGATAAAAATACGCAGAAGGTTGTCTTTGGCTCATATCTTATCTCCGGTATTTGCGCCACGAGAAGCTGAGAAAATGAGCAGGCTGAAGGGCAGCTTGTGAATCACACAAGCACAATTTGTTTTCACCTGGATATGGATGAAGCTCTGAGGTATAACGTAAACATGTAAGTAATTCAAGCAACTGAAATCACAAACTACAGCCCTGTGATCAAACGGCACAAGAAAGACAGCTCTTTCAGTAGGTTGCGTGTGCCTGCGTGTGTGTGTGTGTGTGTGTGTGTGTGTGTGTGTGTGTGTGTGTGTGTGTGTGTGTGTGTGTGTGTGTGCAAGTAGGTGCGTCTTTGTGTACATGATGTGAGCAGTTGTATTGAGACTGTGAATGAAACAAAGTGCTTGTAGCTACAGCAGGAGAGGAAGTAATAACTCTTAATGCTGGACACTCGGGAGATGCACGAGGCCTCATTATCTCCCTGAGCGCCCGAGGCTTTCCGATGTTCTCACCTTACACCCGCCGCTGACCTATGACTCACCAGCCCCTCTATCCTCATAGTAAACCTTTATTACATTACCCTAATCGCGAAGCTTCATGCTAGAAGGTTGGAGGGCAAACTCTGGGCTCATCATTTATCATTTCACCTCTCTTCTTATAAATCATGTAGCCATAGCTTGGACCATGTCCATTTGGTAAAATACTGCACATACTCCTCATTCTTTGATTGTGATGCGCAAAACAAAACCAGCGGACTTTTATTTGGATCCACTCGGCTCCAGTGTTGGCAGGCCCTCCTGCAGAACAGGACATGGAAATGTTTAAATTCTTAAGTCGTTACACTGACAGACTTTTCACACAGACCTGGAATGTCTCTGCACAAAAATGTTAACTATGTGAAGGAACATTTCCCTTCTGATCAGTGACCACCTTCACATTAACGAGGTCTGTGACCGGCAAACCAGCAGAGATTGAAACATTGGTTTTGGGCTCAGGCATTTCCATAATACACTCTTTAATAATATGGAAACATCTGGGGTTTTTTTTTTTCTGTTTCAGTTATCATTATTTGAAGAAAAAAAAGAAAACCATAACTTAATCAAGTCTTTTTATTTATATTTACAGAATTTAGTCTGATCCCCAAACAACGGATAACCCAAACAAGTTCATTCAAAATGTCACCATCAGAAATTTCAGTACAACTGTTGTAATGTCAACAATCAACCAAGTTACTTACTAGTATCCCGATTTAAGCTGAACACCACATTGAGCCAATGCTTTCATGAATTAAGAATTATTCATGTTCAACTGTATGTGTGGCACCCCTAAAGGTGTCACCTCATTTACTGTTTAGAATTTAAAATAATCATTTATAATTTTAGGTTTTATGTTCAAGTTCATCAAGGCCATTTACAGTCGACTGAGGTGGAGGGTGGGAGGGTGGGGGAGTACATTTGTGTCACTGGGATTGTTGGGGGGACTGATTTAGGGAGTGCACCAGTCGTTTGGAATGACATGTGTTGCACCTCATTTGTCCTCATTATCCCACCAATTGCAGGTCAGTACATTGTATTTATACCAAGACGGTGTTTATATAAGGTACCATGTATCCTATGCGAGTGTTCTTGAGTGTTTAGTGGAGTTTGTTCATTGTTATGAGTGGAAAAAAAGAGTTAATTAGTTCTACCAGAGTTTATGCTCAATGATGTCACCGTGTGGTACAAATTCTGCCTGTTAAATGAGCAACAAGGGCATAGTGTGCATTTGAATTATTATTTTACTGTTCTGTCTTTGTATCTGTTCCAATTTTTGAATTTGTTGTGGGATTTGTTTATTGATACATTTCAGTGGTCTGTAAATATTTCCGACTCAGCATGGTTTAGGGATCATGTGAAAAGCAGTTGATATTATCAGTGCTATGCTGTGAGTAAAATGGAGTTTATGTTATAAGCAATGTTGTTTGACACATGTCAATTAAGGGTATATTGAAGCAAAGTAGCAATTGAAACCTGTTCAAGTGGAAAAAGAAATGTTGAATGTTATTTTTAAATATTTAACTTTTTCATTTGATATTCAAAATTCTCAAAATCAATAAAGTTAAATTTAACCAACTTAAATTCATGTGTGTTCAGCTTAAAAGTCAGGTATTTTGCCGTCCATGAATTTAGCCACCGAAACACAGAGTACAAGAGTACAAAAGACATTAGAGAAGCATGTCTTTCTTCCATCTATCACAGTTCGGAGCCGGAGAACACTATGGAACAATGCAGAGCATTTACAATTACCAACTGTGAATGCTGGGACCGGTGGCTCAGTTGGTAGAGCAGGTCATCATCCAGTTGGAAGGATTTTAATTCTCACCCTCTCCATGTGTTGATGTATCCTTGAGCTCGACTCTGAATCTTGAATGTAGACAGCCAAGTGTGTCTGAATAGGTGAACGTGTGAAGCACTGAAAAAAATGTACTTACTGTTCCCAACCCTCAGATTTCTGTTTATACACTTGAATACATGCAGAAAATATGTATTATTTACACTCTGACACATTTCCAGTCCTTTGTTACAACTATCCCAACTTTTTTGGGATACATCACAGCTACTATATTTAAAATGAGCAAAGAAACTTTTGCAAAGTAGGAAAGTGTCTTGTCCAAGAACTATTGTTCATGGGTTATGAATTTATTTGCTTAGAAAATCGTAGCATCCTGTTTATAATTACAAATTGACACATGTCCCAACTTTTTGGAGAGTAAGTTTGTGCAATGAATTGCAATTTCCTCCAACACATCAGCTCATCTAGTTTCGCTATTCAGAATTACAGAGAGCTCCAGGGCCTATTGTAATAACACTGCATGAATACAAGCAATGGAAATGTGAATACGTTAGAGTTCAGGGTGTCGATATTCTGTGTCTCAACAAGCATTCATTCCAATTTATTTTAATTAAATCTTAATTATATTGCACCAATTACCACAGTCATTCCAATGATGTTAACATTATAATAAAATGTTGGAGAAAAAAAAAAGAGAAATCCAAGAAAAATTGCATGGATTAATTGCAAGAAAATTCAAAAGCCGGCCTGAAAAAGAAATTACAGTAGAAAAGCTTGCACCTTCTTTTTTTCTTTGGTAAAATGAGTCACCCTGCTGGAGCCATGAGGAATCATAACAATATTGACGTACGGTAAATGAGTGCAGGCTCAGTGATACAACAAGGGATCCAACAATCTTTGTGGGTCACCTTAGTTGCACAAGCGAGTGTCTGTTTCTCTGAAGCTGAGGTTTTCATCTCAGCCAGAGGCCACAGGCTCCACATTCCTTATTTCCAAGCCTCACTTCCGCTGATGACTCATCCACCCTGCCTTATCACAGGGAGCAGCTCTCACTCTCCATCATCGAACTACAGGATTACTTTACTGCACACACCTTCTCATGACACCGAGAGGCCAGTGTAAAAGGTAAAACGGGGGCAATAAATTGATCGTGAGCTACTTTTGAATATCTTTTGCATGGCTGATTGATTCTTTTAATAAAATTGACTGCAGATGCTGCTCACTGCAGCAGAGAGAAATATGCAAAGCAGATCATGCAGACAACATGAGGAATGATGCCTCTAAATCCCACCAAAGCAGGTGGTTGAATCAATGCTCCAGAAGGACCTGAAAACATATGAGGGGTGCTATTCTGGGACTGTGGATTATGTTAATTAGATCATCATGGAGATACAAAGACATGGAGAGCCAGAGGTGTTCCCACAATCAAAGCATCACCGCCGTCTGAGTCCCACACGTATCGACACACCCTCCATTTACGTCACAGCAAAGTCACAAGTGTCGGAAGATCTTTCTCAAAGTTAAATACTTGATGTAGTCGAAACACGATTTCATGTTGTCTGTAGAAATATCTACAGATCAGGGGCCTCATTTATAGAGCTTGCTTACACACAAAAGGGGTCCTTGAAAGGTACGTATGCCATTTCCCACTCAAAGTTTGTGATTTAAAAAAAAAACATTTTGTTTTTTAAAACTTTGCAGGAGAATTTGCGTACCGGCACGCAAACTTTGAACCTTTCGTTACGCACATTTTGGAGATGAAAGAACCTGGCAGCACTGATTGTGAGGTGGAGAATTGAAGCCAGATTCATCTCATACGTTTAATATCTTCAAATATCAGACTTACAGATCCACGCAATCGTAAACAGCCAAGCTGCAGTGGTATCGATGGGTTTCTTTAGCGGAACATACTGAATCAGCAGCACATATGTCGAACTGTCATCTTCAAGTGATACAGAGCAGTGGATAGAACTGATTGATTATCAATTGTGACAAAGTGTGTAACAATCAGTCTCATTTCAGAGTAAACACGTAAATAGTCCAGTAACAGCCGAGCGTAAAGCTGCAGTGTCGGGAGCGCACACTGCTGGCTGTCGCTGGGGACGTCGTCTGTTCTAGTCCAGCTGCTTTTAATTTGGATTTACAGCTATAACATACAAATATACTAAACTGTATGTACACAGTAAGAACAAAAGTGAATCTATGGGAAAGTCTCATGCAAAAAAGACCTGCAATTGAGATGATTTACCAATGGGTTACATGTAAAAATAAAGAAATTATAGATTTTATATTGCTTACATTATTATTATTAGGCATACATGATACAGTTTAGTATATTTTTTCTTTATGGCTGTAAATCCTGATAAAAGCCACCCACTTTTTAGCACAAAACCGGTACGGTGACAGGTGGCAGGTGACAGGATAGAATACAAAGTCCACTGAGCTTTTTTACAAGTCCCTGTTCAAATATCTAATTCATACATTTAATAAACAGATAAAACTGAACTTTATCGGTCTGCTGTGGTCTCCACCAAAATGTCTCCTTCCCTATCTGACACTCTGATACACGCCGGCCGTCACAACCATGGGGGCTGTTTTTGGGCCCAGCAGTGAGCTCGGCCCATGATGTCACTCTCCTCTGGCCTCCACCTTCAGATCAGGCTCTTCTCCTCCACCTCTGCAGTCACTGATCAACAGTGGTGACGACGCTGAAATGTTTGTTTTCAGACTGTATGAGAAAACATAATCTCATGAAAATGTTCAAAAACCAAACAAGAGATTGTGTGTTCAATTCAATTCACTTCAATTCAACTTTATCTATACAGCACCAAATGCAACACAGTTAATATAGAGAAACCCAACAATCAAATCTAAATGAGCAAGCAGAGTGACTGTGGGATGGAAAAACTCCCTCTAATGGGAAGGAACCTTTGCAGAAACCAGACTCAGGTGGCAACTTTTCTGCTGGCCGGTGAGAGGATAGCAGAGAGGAAAGGATAGGACAGACAGACAGACAGATTGATTGGTGGAGGGATACAGACCCTGGTTCGGGTAAAGGGAGGTAGAGAGAGAGGTAAAGACAAACGCGTGGGTGAGAGAATAGAGGAAAGGACAAAACAGACAATTCGTGAAATTATTTACAATTTTGTTAGTTCAGACAAATAGTTATTGCTTTGTTGATGGAGTGGTCAAACTATAATTCTGTGTTGTTGGATATGTTTGAAATCATTAATATACGAACAATATTAAACAACTAATGTGGTATGAAAATGCTATTCAGCATTTGCTTGCTGTATGACTTCACATATTTCACATAGTTCTCAGAGGTTCAACAACATTGTATTAAAAGTGCATTGCCCCAAACATAGCCTTGGTCCTGAATTTCAACCACTCTAAACGTCCCTCTTGTGAGTTCTACTGAGAACAGACTGTTTCTGTGTCTGTACCTTTAAATGGTAATGAGCCGTGTCTGTCCTTGCCTACTCCATATCTGTTTTCCAAGAAAAAATGGCATCTGGTCATACTTTTAGGGAGCAGAGCTCATCTACCTGAGGGAGCATCAAAGGGGGTGCCCACTAGCAGAGGGAGTGGTTATTTCCCCACATGACATCATGAAGGGAAAATCTGATTGGCTTATATGAGTACAGATTTGCTAAAAGGTGGAGCAAGCAAGTGAGGGAAATGACAGACTTTCTTCACTTCTGGGGCTTCATATACAACCTATGAGGACAACTTTTACTGTTAGACAACCATTACAATATGAATTCTGCATTATATGGGACCTTTATATAAAAGATGTCTAAATTTTTAAAAAAAATGCATATATATGTTAGGGGTTAATAGACGACTGGCTTGATTTGGGGTTCTTCTGCCCTCTTGTGGCTCAGAAAATCCATTAATTCAGTGTTAAGTGTACGACCCCTCGTCTCCGTGGTCACTGTTAAAATAACACAGCTCCAAACCCGTACTCTTGCTGACCACTCTGTGTACATCCATTATTCATTATATATACACACGGGTCTAACAGGAAACAGTGTAACTTTTTCAAAAAAGCTTTAAACATACTGCTCACTGCTGCCTGTGCAGGCTATATCACCCTGTTTATTGAGTTCTCTTTATTTATCACTGGCACATGCATAGGGCCCAGTATGTTCAATAACCCTCATTTTTCTTCTTCCTTTATGATTTAATCAGTGAGTGTTGGCAGGAGCCTAATAGCAAGACCAGTGATGAGTCAGCCAGGCTGCAGTTTTGGGAGCTGGAGGTGAGAATAACACTGAGGGGAGGAGGAAGGCAGGGACAGAGAGAAAACACAAGCAGAAAAGAGGACGTGGAACAAGAGATACCATTGCCAATAATACAGAATTCGGAAATCATCCTTTCTCTCTCTTTGTGGTCATCCAGCTTGAAAATCACTGGAAAGTAAAGGAGTCGCCACTTCCCTGAACACCTCATTAATAGCCCTCCGAGAGATGTTTAACGTCATGATGATCACTAACCTTTGAGATGAGCAGATGTGCTCCTTGTACATAGATCACTCCATGGTCCAAGGATGCCTTTCCTTAATCAGTAGTCTGGGAAGGACTCATGTTCAGTGTTAACAACAGAATGGTACTCAGGATAACGTGAGCGTAAATGTCACTGAAAATGTTCCCCCCAGAATGCATCACCCTGTTAGTCACACTTATATACCTCCTATCAGCTTGATTGATGAGCCAGACTTGCAGCATTCCTTCCATATCCAGCGAATACCAGTATGACAGGAGTGCTTTCCATGCCTGCGTTAGCTCTCAGCTCCAGGTCTTTATTTCCAAAACATTACAATAAATGTGATGTTAACTAGGATGCAGTTCATAGTTGAGTATATTTTCAGTGCCAGAGGCATTCGAGTGACTTTGTTTGGGTATGACACACTACAGTTTAGACAGTCTGGTATTTTTCATTCATAACACTTCAGCTATTCCTGTTCCTGTTATTTCGCAAAACATACCCGAACATGTTGGAGGACATTCCTTCATCTGTTATAGTTTATTCAGGCTTGATTTGAATTCTCACATAGTCATTTGAAAGTTATTGTGAAATTCTGAAATTTGTTGTTAAAATAAAGAATGTTGTCCACGTGTCACTAATTTACACTAATGTGTTATTCTGAGCTCTGATAAGTACGTGGGTGAATACATACAGTGTATCAAGTGATATAAACTGATAGAGAGGAAGTTGACGACTCTTTTTTTGTTTCAGCAGCTTTATTCTCAGAGTAATATTTTGCACCGTCATGACTCTTTCAGTCATATGGATCCATTTTACTTAACTTTTTCCCACCATGACTACTCCAGAATGATCTGGAATGTTGAATTAATGTATTATTGAATGTATAATTGAAGGATTGCACTACTGCTTGAATACAAAAAAAGGCAAGATACACAAAATTAAGAAAAGCTGTGGGCATGAAGTGAACTCAAGGGCGAACAAGACAATTTATCTTCATTTTGAAGCACAATAATCGGATATTTTTGTATTGGATTCAACCAAAGACAAATCTATTGCTGCAAAACATGGAAATGAAAAAATATATCAGTACTATGTACACTGAATAATCAATATATAGCTATAGGTGTACTCGCATGATCAAATAGCTGTATTAATCATATGAATGGTAATATTCAAAAATAGAAATTATGTTTTTTAATAACTGTTAAAAGGTTGAGAAGTTAATTTACTCAGTGCTTTTCGCTCGGTGTACAAATGAGTTATTTTTACTTTATCTTTGCTTTGATTCACTTGCATGTTATGAGAAGCTTGTTTTTCTTTTTTCTGTACTCAGACCGCAGCTCTGCAGGAGGCGGCCATGTTGCTTATTTAGTAAATAATGTGGCCTCACTGTAGCGCCATACACAGACATACTGATACTATGACACTGTGTCGTGTGTCTAACCATAAAATCCCTTTTCTTACACATATTTTGCAATTCATATTTTTAACTATTATTTGAAAAACATCTTTGTTCACATATCCGGAGACGTCGCTGACATCAGAAAAACAGGCCTTGCAACGTTTCAAGTGAAAACAAATGTTTTCTGTCTTTTCATCTCAGAAAAGTTTTGAAAACAGGGCCGGCTTTCACGGAAAGAGCAGAAAAGCTAAAAGATAATGTAGCTTGCATGCCAGACCACGAGTTGGCGCCGTTTTTTTTTTGTATTAAAACCACACACACATCAGCAGCGACAACACGCTATAAACATAACAATGACATTACACGGATATGGATTCTTCTAAATGGTGACTCTCAACTCCAACACTATCAAGTCCCATGAGGATATGGACTGGGAGTCATGACACTCTGGATGTCGCCATTGTTATTATTGTCCATCAACTCGCTCATGTGCAGAAGAAATATTCACTATTGACGTGGTGTGCATGCACAATAGCAGCGATTCAGAAAAGATGCCATTTCTACGGATATGAAGTCAGAGCGTTTGCAAAAAGTTGCATTTTCAGTGGCTCCAAGCGCCGTTTACATCTAAACGGACACACAAAACGTTTTCCGTTTTCACTTGTAAACATCATGTTAAGAGGGCCTTAGCTTGGCCGAACACTGCAAGGGGGAACAGCCAGAGAACAAATCCTCACTTTGCATCTGAATAATCCATACACCAACAGAACTGTGAGTAACATGTTGTAACAAGTTCTTGGCCAGTCATACTGACTCCCGCGGTGTGGTTGCTTGGCAATGTCAAACCGATGGGAAGGCTCTATATTTGTGCAAAGACTAAGCAAATCATTTAGTAAGCCTATAGGTTCATGTTTACAGAGCTAGGCTAGCTGGTACACTGTTATCAGTGCCGGTGCTGAGTTAAGCTTCTGTTTTAAGTTTAACGTGCTGAAATGACCACATCCATCTGTTCATCTGTTCTTCCCAATGTGTCTCAATTCAGGTCATTGACGGTTATAGCCAATCACTGCACTTGCCAGTCACAGAGAAAAAGTCTCTCTCTCTCTCTCTCTCTCTCTCTCTGTCACGATCCTGAAATGAGTTCAACCTAATATGCTGGTGTGTGATTCTGGCATGATATCAATCATCTAAGATTATACACACACACACACACACACACACACACACACACACACACACACACACACACACACACACACACACACACACACACACACACACACACACACACACACACACACACACACACACACACACACACATCTATCTTTCATACTCAGTTCATCTAACATACAGTCGAGGGGTGTTTGGGATGATCCCAGCTGACATTTGTCAAAAGACAGGCTTCAACTAGACAGGTAGTCAGTCCTTCTCAGAAGCATCCATGCATGCATGCATTTTTTTCCAGTATTCATGTCTTTGTCTTTGGACTATGGAAGGAAGCCAGATAGATCAACAGCACACAGGGATACAATACAAACTCCACTCTGAACTATATTTGTCCAAATCTGAACAATTAATACCAAAAATGTACTGCATTCTTAAAATGAAACCAATTCTTATGATGCAAAATCTAGGGAAATGTAAAAAAAAAAAAAGCATCCATAACTGTTGCATTTTGCAGCCTTTTGCATGTATATCTTTACAATCTCACCCTGATAGTATGGACTTGAGGCTACTGCTAGTTTTCATGGCAGAATCACAGACATCTCAGCTTGGATGTCTGTGTTGTGTGATGTCCCCTATCTTTAGGAAAGCTAAGTTAAAAGTCCAATTAGCTATTTTTGCAATTTGCTTGCTGGTTTTAATGGGCTGGGTAGCAGCCTCTTTTGGGCCAGTTTTGGCCTAAGATCCTTATGTTCGACACCCCTGTTGTAGGTTATTATTGTTCATTTCTAAAGCAATCCAAAGACAATTAAAAAAGAAAAAAAATATATATATACAGTATATATACATATATGTATATGTAGCCCCTGATTTGATATCTCAGAATTTTAAATCAGACTTTTTACTATATGTTCTAGAGAGCAACCGTATAATAGTTGATTGAACATTGTCTGGAACAAATAAGCCAATCAAATCGATCTGCTGACAAGGTGCCATGGGTCAGACATGCTGAATGGCTTGTTATGATTATCCACTGAGCATGGAAAGCTTGTTATGGATCAGTCACTCATTAGTTTATGACTCATAGCAGCTCTTTATACAATGTTCTATATAAAACCTGAAGGCCTGGCTGGGCTGTATGCAACTGCATATTCATAGGCTGCACAGGCATCGTTACCTCTTTGTTTACTCCTCTATTTGCATTTGCGCATTTTGCAGGCTCTAACAATGCTGCAAAGGATTTCAAGTTTCTTTTAGCATTTGCCAGACACAATTATAACACCAAGATTTCCTGTCCCTAACCAAGACTTCTTGACTGAAAAGGAGACTGAAATAGGCTGAAATAAGTGCTGCATCATTATGACGCCAAAAGCTCTTGGTGTCGTGTTCACAGCGCGGGTGAGAGCCTTCTTCTTACTCACATTTCAGGGTACAAACTCATACGATGTCCTTGGAACTTTTTTTCTTTTTCTTTTTTCAGTGGCCAACTTCTACCACCCTGTGGGCCAAACTAGATTCCTTGCACTTATTATGAGCAAGAACTCCAAGGTAGCATTCGCTCATTTTAAAGCAGCCAGTGTGTAGTCAGTATTCACAGTCTCATTCCTCAATCCAATGAAATCTGGCTGCCATGAAACCTTCAGTCAAATCTCATATATATGAACAAAATTCATTGATAAAATGTAACTGGCTTTATATGTTTAAAAACAATGTTAGAAAATGATGTTTTCAGTATCAGAGAATAAAATGTCATCATGACATGGATTGCCTGCGAGCTGACTTTCAACGAAAAAGAGGATGACGCACGAGTCGAGGTGTTGAATGATGGACAGAAGTACCAAGAAATGAGGGTGAGAGAAAAGGTTCAGTGCGTGTGAGAAAATAACTAAGTGAGAGGCGATGGATTGACGCTGATTATTCTGTAACTTTGACATCCAACTTAAGTTGTTATTTAAATGCATATACGTTCACTCACAGACGTCCAACTTTACCAGTCAATCAGCCTCTCGTTTTTATTTTTTTCAGCGAGAAAAATGTTCTTTTAAAATGACGCTACATTAATTCACAGAACATTTAATTGTGTCATAATGTGAAATGAGCAAAAGTTGGAAAAATGATCCTTGAAGTCACAGAAAAAAAATCTCTCTGCAGACTTGTGTTTTGGCTTGAAATGAAGAGACTCCTTGTTAAAAATCGATTTGTTGCAGTGGACTGTCACAGGTGCATCTCTTTTCAAAGGGTTGTGATTGGGAAGAAGGCAGCACCAACACAGATGCACAAAGATGTACCCCAAGGTGAGGCTTGAGCAGATGTGTTTTGGTGGGTCATGAAATCAAACATTTCTACATTCATGGTCAGGAGGTTGCTGTCAAACAGCCAACATATTTCATCATTCTGTTCAGGGATAATTATTCAGGTTAAAGGTAAATGACAAATATTTATATTACTGTTCAATAGGTGGAGTCCATTTACCATTTACTGCAATTTAGTAGCACTTTTGAGTTCTGGTTCTTTTACAAGTAGTTTTTGCAAGTGTGCAATTTTGCTCATATTTCAGTACAAGTCACCCAATGTTACCCACTCTACTTACATTTTTTTTTTTTAAATAACCATAATTTGCAAACATTGTGTTTAAATTTTGATTTTATTGAATAGGTTTATTTTTTTATGTGACACATCTACATTTGTTTACCCTTTGTATACACTTTGCTTTTTTGAGCATTGAACATCGATGCGTTTTAAAGATAAACTGAACTGAATGCAGCCGCATGGTGGCGTTATGGTTAGTGGTCTCACCTCATAGCGAAGATTGAGGATTTAAATACGGGGTCTGGGTTTTCTGTGGGAAGTTTGCAGATTCACCCCGAGCAGCTGTGGATTTTCTCCCACAGTCCAAAATCATGCATGTGAAGACCTGCCCATGGAGCACTCTGCCTTCTCCCTTAGATGGCAGGGATTGGCTCCGGCGATCTGTGATGCTGAATGGGTTAGGCTGAACCTCATGTCCCTTTAACTTGGACAAGACTGTCATGTTCAAATCTAAGCAGACCGTCCAAACAAATGCCACCTGACTGGGAGGGACACTGGTGTCAGAGCCACGGCGCTCATGACGTAGCAACAGGTGGGTCTCCAAGGTCTTTAATAGAAAGTATTTTTTTATTCTTCTCCTGCATGTAATCACCTTACGAACACTTCGTTTGAGGATGATTATTGAAGAAATTGATCACAGTTCATCTTCTGTACATCTGTTAAGGGATGGTGGTCACCATCCAAACTGTGTACGTCCCTCCCGGGTTGAACACCAAAGACAAAGTGAGTGACCTTTACCGCTAAAACCGTGTGGCGCAGGCTTATCCTCCATGTGGTGTCTTTGTCATGGCTGGAGACTTTAATCAGGCCAGCTTGAAGTCTGTGCTTCCTCACTTCCACCGGCGTGTAGACTTTGCAACAAAGAGCACAAACACGTTGGACCTCTTCTACACAAACTCCAGGCAGATGTTGCAGGGAATCCAGTCCAATACAGACTACAAAGCAGCCCCCCCCCCATTTACATTTCATTCTCTACACATTACTGTACACACATGAATACATTTAAAGTTC
Organism: Blennius ocellaris; assembly: GCF_963422515.1. Lineage (NCBI taxonomy): Eukaryota > Metazoa > Chordata > Actinopteri > Blenniiformes > Blenniidae > Blennius > Blennius ocellaris. Next base: position 26,084,713 of record NC_137650.1, on the reverse strand, counting down.
AGTTCAGTTCCTTCAGTTCTTTTCATCCTAGAGATAAGCACAAAGATAAGTAAAAAAGAAAAGAATGAATGATCTGCTGCTGTTCTATAGAAATCACACATATGCTTTCCAGGTCTATTTTACCCATGATTCTAGAATTTCATTGAAGCAGAAGATTGTTGGTTCATATCACAAGAGCATAGGAAATTAAAAGACTGTTAAACCTACACTCCAACAGCACCTCAACCTTGGCTATGGAGGACGTGCAGTGAAGATATGTTCAATTCAATTTGATTGAAATTATTTATTTAATATAAATGCTGTAAAAACCCTTACACTGAAAAATATGCTTGAGGTTATTTGAAATAAATGACTCATATCCTGAACCTAAACCAGAGGTTCCTAAACTTTTTCAGCTCAGGACCCAAAGCAAAACATCCCTCTGTATATCGCACAGCAAAGCATAAACTGTTTAACACTGCCATTCATTTTACACGTTTGCGTAGTACCTGGCTGCATACGACACAGTGAGGTTCTTCTTCTCTATTTCAATAAGCTTTGGTGAAGTCAACTTTTATGAAAGTTTCCTTATATTTCTGTTTTGTTGACATTATGCACGTTGCGACGAACAAAGCCACACTGTGGCATTAGTTAGCGCACTTGCCTCACAATACGAATGTGGTGAGTTTGAATTCCTACTGCTCCTTTTGTCTGTGTGTGCATTTCCTCTGGCTAATCTTCCCCACTATCCAAAAACGGTTTTAAATTGGGGGAGCAATTTAGGCAATTTCAGCATAAAGTGCTCTCTCGTGCAGGGTTCTGTTACCAGTTTCTCATGAACAACAAACCCGACAGGACATCAATTCATTTCTCTTGTATGCCCAATGAAAGTGGTTGAGGGATTGTTTACATGATGATGATCACCTGAATGGCATATTTGTTTTGGGTTTTTTTTTGTTACAGTGATTTGGCAATAAATCACTTTGTGTGGCATAGACAAAACAAGATAATTTAATTATGTTACAGTAACATCTTCGACATGAATATCGATCATGCTTTTTGATTCATTGGGTCTTTTTTTGGTAATAGCTACAGTTTTAACTTAATATATCAGTATCACTGTGTTGATTAGTGCTCACAAGATTTGGAAAATTTCCCAAACAAAACTATAGATACCTTAATACAATGCATTTTATAAAAAAACATTTTCTTCTGCCCTTGTCCTGTTTGGCAGCTTGGGCTAACAATATTATGTAATTGAGAATCTTCTGGTGTCCGAATTTTGCTCTCGCAGCATTGCTCTGCCTCTGTGTGTCTCACTTCGTGTTTCCAATTAACCAATGGCCTTCTCCCTCTGTGTGCTCTTATCAATGTGTTCCACCTGTGTTCACCCCTTAGTTGTGTATTTAAACCTCTCTTCCTCTGTTGTCTTTGTCGGTTCGTCTTGTCAACGTGTCTCGTCATCATGTCTTGCCAACTTGTTTCCTTGTCGCCCTGCTCATTGTCCTGGTGTCTCCTGTGTTTCCTCGTGGTCCCTGGACTGCAATAAACCTGTTTTTTATGGAATGATTTGAGTAGTGCTGGGGTCCATCCGCACGCCATCTCCGATCCCTGACACCTTGAGTCTCCCCCTGTTGCTGCCTTTATTAGAAGTTGGCATGGCTGCCATACACGACTGGGTGGGAACTCTCAAAAAGACAGAAGAGAGAACATTGGGGGGGCAACATACAATACCCTTGTTAGTGCTACAGTTATTACATTGATCCAAATATTTTCCAACTGGTTAAATTAAACCAGCCTGAACAGCTCTATATAGACAGTAACATGATTTTCTAGATTAAACCAGCTTGAGCAGCTCTATCGAGACAGCAACATGATTTTCTCGATTAAACCAGCTTGAGCAGCTCTATCTGCAATGTAATTTTAAGATGTAGGTGTTTAATCCACAAGCTGAAGAAAAACTGAAAAGTCAACAAACTTTAGTTTTTTGATTGTTGTTGGGTGGAACTGTTAGTCTGTTGCCATGATACAACAAACCTTTTTAGGAAATTACAAAGTAACTAAGCAAGACAGGGCCCAACTTTGAGACTTAGAATATTAAGACCATTCAAGTGTTCATGAACAGAAATTTTGAAAGAAATGCTAATCCTATCCTATCCTATCCTATAAACATATTGTCTATAAGATCACTTACGAACTCCAGCAATATGTCACCCTGAACCTGGGCAGAGCCCAGAGGTCTGTTTGTGCTCAGTTAAGTCCTGGCAACCTTCCTTTGGCAGTGGAAACTGGAATCTTTCTTTCAGTCCCAAGAAGAAAGACAGTCATGTGAGTGATTTGGCAGAGGTACAAATTCAAACGCATTTTCAATTTTATAATGAAATTTGAGGTTAAACTTTTCCTGAAAATGTTGGCTGAACTCCCGATCAGTGAATAAGGTAATAGATGAGAACAATGCAGATTGTATCAGTATTCATTTACATGACCCCAAAAAATCTGACAACTGCATAGAATAATATATTTGCAATAATGGGATCCCCCACATGTCCCCGCAGTTCAGAAATTATATACTTGAAAAACCCTGATTGATTTGTCTATGAAATCCAACTCCTCTTCACTCCAGATGTGGCTCTTTGTTGGCTTTCCACTGTTGCATGTCATGTCACTTGTCTTTTGTCTTCGGCTCACATTGTGAACACATAATTTACGTTTTACTTGATGTTCTGTCACACACAGTAGGGTAAGACAATCAGAGGAACAACCAAATAAATTCACATATACATGCAAGAGGATAACGACATGCAGCGTTAAATATACGTGTTGATCCGATTTCTCGTAATACAATAACTGCTGTTATTTGATTAAACACACTATATAATGCTGTTGATCTGATAGCACCACAAATTCTATCAGACAAGTTTCAGTGTGAATGTAAATGAGCTTGCCAATCAACTTGCTCCAATCAGCTATTAAATGTCGCCAGTCATTGACAACATGAGCCTTGTGAAGTTGCCCTGTAAAAATTATATAGTCCATTGGCCCTTTCCAGGACTTCACCTCCATGCACCAAGAAGGCCAATTTTTCCAAAGTGCCATTTAGTACATAAGCACAAACACATCTGGGCCAAACTCTGACTATATGGCCACCAGCCAGTGGCTTGAGAGTCTCCCCAACCCTGCCCAGCATCTCTCCCCCTGTGCAACATCTTAAGAAGACAGAGACCATCACTTATCAAAGGGTGTGGTTCCAGAACCAGTGCAGTGCATGGTTGAGAGCCCAACTATATCTACCTCTTAACCTCCTGCACCAGCTTCAGTTCCTTCCACCCCAGTGAGTTGACATTCCTTGTTCAAACAGCCTGTTTCTGATGCAGGGGCTCACAATTCCACATGACTCTCCGGTCTCTCATAACGTACTGCTCCCCCAAGTTAGACTTTGCTGGTGGGTGGCCCATGTAGCCCTCCCACCTGGCTTGTTCAGGCCGTGTCTGACCACGACACACTGGCTTCCCGGACACCAGGCACTACAAACACAACCCTGGGCCTGGGGAAGGCTTCCGGTGAGTCTTGTCTGGTACACACTTGACACTGTGTTTCCTTGGCATGGGTGAAATTCGGACGTGTTTGTCTGGGCCTTCACTCCAGACCTGCCTGCCTTGGGTGACCCTACCAAGAGCATGTGCTCCGGAAGGCCCAGCTCTAAAGATCACCGGACCACACAAGCTCTTCCGCCATGACAACGCCACAGTTCAGGAAAGGCATTTAGACACTGTGAACACTGTAGACACTGCCTTCCCTGTAGGGATATCAACTATGTAAATGGCAATATTCTCATTAAACGAAATATAGATAAAGTCTTTGCAATTAAATCACAAATATTACTAAGTATTAAAAATAAACCCTGAGTAGTTGGAGGAGCTCGTGATAAATGGTGAGAACATTCAAGAAGCAATAATGCAGCATGATTACGTCTTTAGGTTTCTCTCAATCATGGAGGCGGACATAATCACCATCAAAACTACCTAAATGGCCCATGTGGGGATTTTTTTTTTGGGTGTAACAATCTGCTGCAAGCTTCACTGTTTCAATTTTAATGCGAAAGAAATATCTTCATCAATCCACACAAAATGAGCTCATCTATTATCACTCACGAGCTGTTCACAGTCTTGATTCATTCCTGCTCAGTGTACCAATCAATTTGTGGATGTAATAATAAATATTTCTACAGGGAGTAGATGATTGTTTGGATGTTATGGGGTAGAGTGTAAATGTGATCTTTTGGGGATCTGATGGATGTGCATTGCGTTAGCGCTACAGCCTCCTGATGAGAAAACCCTGGTTTGATTCCAGGCTCAGGAGTCCAGGCCTTTCTTTGAAATTTGCATGCTTTTACAATGCATTTTCTCTCATCCTCTATCTGTAATTGTGCACTCTGCCTATCAATTGGGATCAGCTCGAGCTCGTTGCGACTTCAAGTTGAGAAAACTCATATAGAAAAAGGAACAATGGAATAATATATTTGGAAATTGGAAGGCTTGACTTACACATACAGTATCTAAAGTACATTTCTCATGTAGCTATTAAATGTTAAAATAGCTCGCCTGGTTTTGTACAGAATGAGACAATTTGCAGAAATCCTGTGGAGAAATAGGCCAAGAGAATTTCTTGATGGAATTAATAAACATTAAATCAGACTGATTAAAGCTTGTGCAGTGTTCTATCGTTGTAAATGTAGTTGATCAAGCTACTATGTAGAGCAGTTAATCGTATCTCTGCATTTTACGGTCCTCTCACAGTTGTTCCCTTTCTGTCCTGCTGCAATTCTTTGCCTTGCAATTCTTTTGTTAACAGCATCTTATCAAACATCGAAAGCCTCGAGGTCTTTAGAAGAGCCTTTTACTTAACCGTGCTGGCAGAGATATATGCACAAGAGGGATCCAGTGACGTGATTCAGCCCTCTGATGTCTCTCATTCAGGACATCGGCTGAGAAATTATTAATTAGTTTGCACATGAGTGGTAGGCTGGAAATACTATCTGCTAAACTTAAAGCTGTAAACTTTGGCTGCTATAGAGGGGTGTGTTTATCTCAGTGGAGAGTTGTATTTAAACTGTACACCCCTTCCCTTTGCAGTCCTCTCATGGTTCACATGAAATAGTATTTACTACTGGACTGCTGTAAAGCAGTGAGGGGCTACATGGTGGTGTAGTGATTACAATTCTCACCTCACATTGAGACATTCCCAGTTTTCATTTGGGCATCTTTATGAGCCAACCATAGTCAACCTTAATATGATGCGTTTGCTTCAAAAATGTATTTCAAAACCTCATTTAAAATGTGGTAATGTGAAATTGAAAGATGATGAATAAAATGAATGATTGAATGGAAAAGTCTCAGGTTTTAGTGTATATTTGCAGTATGCTTCATCCAAAACTATCACAATAAAGCAAAGACTATGAGAGGCTACATGGCATGGAGCAGTTAAAGTTCCTCTACCAGACTTCACACGGGAAAAATAAAAAATTTAAGAGCCAGTTTTAATTGTTGATGTACAATGTTAATACCTTTCTGAATCAAATTCATCAATATACTCAGACAAACATGTATTTCCAGCATTTATATTTTGCAATAGATATCCAGGTTTGTTGACATCTCAGCGTCATGGAAATGCCCAGAGAATCCCGAAGCAAGATCCCGTTTGCACACACGATCTCGCGAGGTCTCAATTCAGACTGGAGAAATGATCAACGATTGGTTTCACAGTATTAAATGTTCCACGAGAACATTTAAGACTGTTCTCTGAAAGTTTGGCTTTTTTCAGGCTAAATTGGTTAAATGTTGATATTTTCAGTGCAACTGCCACGATGCCATCCTTGATATCCTAGAAACCTATGTGGCAGGATTCCACAGATGATGAAAGAGAGTTCGGTGGCTACATCTTTGGTGTGATCGATTCAGGCAACTGCAGTTTGGAAATTTGTGGAAATGAGTGGTAATGGTCTTGTTTTTGTGTATTGGTTTATTCTCTGTGTAGAAGTGATACATTTTATGTGAAGTATATTTTAAAAGTTTTTTATTTTTATTTTAGAGTTACTTTCAGCACTCTTGCCTCAAAACAAATATATTGCAAGTGTGTGCCCAGGTTTGGCTATTTACCGTGCATTTTGCATTATCTCCCTGTGTTAGCTTGGGTTTTCTCTCTGTGCTTTGATTTGTTAACCTTGCAAACTAAAGTTTGTTAAAGCAACATGAAAGATTGAGGCATGCATGTGAAACAACCTAGAAAATTAAAACAATCACAAGTCTGAATCAAAAACAAAAACAACAAACTTTTATCAATTAGATATGAAACACAGAGCAACTAACAATGCTTGTAAGTACAAAAGATGGCCAAATGGTTTAATGTGTCAGTGAGAGCAACTTCATATGTCAGCATGAACTAAAGCTGGACAGAGTGTTCTGTTAGAGGGGAAGAGCTGTGAAATTCATTGATAAACAGAAAAAAGAAACTGTTTCTGTTAGATGTCAATGGGCAACCAAAATAGTAGAAGGAGCCATTGATGATGTAATTTAGCACATTTTTAATACTTTGCTTCCTCTGTTTTTTTTTTTTGGTAGAAAATATTCTTAATTTTTTTCACTGTTGTGCTTTTTTCTGGTTGCTGTACAGTATTGAAGTATTTAGCACTCTTCTTCACAGCCAAATGACTTCAATTGTGGCCTTGGAGGTTTTCTGTGAGGACTTTGGAAACTCTTCTTGGGGCTGTATTGGTTCTTCCCAGGGTGCTTTGATTTTACCACAACCAACGGACATGAATGCTAAATGGTGATTCTCACACCCATGCATGTGTGTGTTTATATGTTAGCGCAGTGGTAGACGGTTTATCTGGTTTATCTTTAGTGTCTATGTTTTGCTGAATTTGAGCAGGCATCAGCTCCCATTTCTGCAACCAAAACCTTGGTATGCTGAACGATAAATTTCAAATTAAAGTGCAAGTGTGTCACCAAATTGTCTATTTATTTGTTCTCAATAGATGTGAAAGCAAAAATAAGCTAGACAGATAAACTCCTTGAGGATTTGGTCCTTTAGAGTCAATGGGTGAGCATAAAAAGTCCAAGGGACAAAGACAAAAAAAAAAAAAAAAGGTTCCCATCTGCCGGCACATTTGAGCCCGTGAACCTTCCCTCTGTGAGGAGACATGGCTTGCTGCTGAGTCTCCATGCAATCATTAACATAATGTATTAATCAAAACGTTTAATTGTATTATGCAACCAAACAGAGCTGACACTTGTGCATGCTTCCAACAATTTGCAAACGATGTGAGATTCCAAGCTAATAACAGAGGTTACAGTCATGTCACAGTACAGTAACAAGCTTGTAATTAGCAGATGAATCGCATCAAATTAGCCACTTCAAACAAAGTTTAATGGGTCTAATTACACTAAATTACATTCATCTGGACTCATCTGCTTGCCAGGAGAAAGATAGATAGATAGATAGATAGATAGATAGATAGATAGAAAAGCAGTCAGGGAGCAATTTGTTAGTGTGAGCACACATACACACAGTGTTTGACATCATATATTTTGTTTGCTGAAAGTGCTGTAGCAGAAGCATATAAAAATAGGTTCCTTTGGAAGAAAATACCTACAGTATGATGCTTTGTTTGAATGTTCACGTAGTTTCATTCATCTTCACATCACTGGGCCAGCTGCTCAAACTCTGCACGACTGACGCACAGTAATGTTTGAGCAGTAAATTAATTGGTTGATCGCTGTATTAATAGTAGCATGTTTTAGTGATTGTGTCCACGCTTTTTGGAGGGTGTGGTGACTCATATCTTGTTGACATGGAGACCAAAATAGCAGCCAAATGGAAGAGGACATTCAGTCTACCCTTGAGACTTTGTATTTTGGTGAAGAAAATGGAGAGCAAAAGATAGAATGAGAGGAGTGACAGAAGGAGAGAGGATAGGAGAGCTTAGAGAACTATGAAGGTTTGTGTTGTATAAGCCAACGGTGAGTCACACTCACTGTTTGAGTCTTGAGAACTAATAGAAAATCGTTTGTTTTCTCTCAGTAGGGAGTGGGTTAACTCTGCAAGGACAAAAAGGGAAATAGGGTGATTTGAAGAACAAAAAGGAGTTATCTAATGCCATTTATTTATGCATTATTGCAGAGACACATTAGGACTGAATGCACCATGTGCATTCAAATCTGTAGAATGCAATATGTCAGTACTGCAGCAGATTTTACAAACAAGCCAGGCTGAAGCTTTTAGTGCGTGCGTGGACTTGAGTCAGAGATTGTTTGAAGCCAGCACCCAGTGACCCTCTGTAGTATTGCACTTTGTGGTACATCTGCACAGGCTTCGGTTTCAAGCCGTAGATGTTGCTCCATATGTCACTTTCATCTGGCGCAATTAGATATTAGTGCTAATTAGCAATTACCAGGCTAACACAGGTTCACACTCGGTTTGGCACACGGTCCGTTTCTAATCCTGTGGAGTTTTCAAACCATCAGTGAAACTAACGAGCAAGGAAGGGAGTTTAGTTTTTATAAGCATGCACGCTCTGTATCAGCCGGTGAAGGAAAACGATGAATTGCAAGCTCATGAATGTTGATGGAGGATTTAAAACATTTTACAAGTTCTCTAAGCAAGTTCTATCCAAGCTGAAATGCACTTGTCAGACTGTATTGATGCACATTTGTATCTAAATTAACCAGTTCGCATAAACAGTTTTTTTGTATGTTTTTACCACGCAAGATTCATGGCTACCAATGATATTCCAAACTTTGAAGAGGAGGGTAGAGGAAGCAAGAAGCAGTATCCAGCCTGTTGCATCTTTAATTATTAGCATTCATAATAATATTTAATAACAATATGGATAGAATGTTTGTACTAAAGCAGAGAGTTCGAAAGTTATAAAGGCAATTCAAAAGTTGATCAAAACAAATGCTTTCAGGACAGAGTTGATCAGTCGGTCCACCATTAAAACATTGAATACGACTTCGCGAGAGATAAAGCATGTGGGGTGTATCACGTCCAGCCAGAACAATGGTGAAGCATAATAATGTTTTGAAAAGAATTTATTAACTGAAACCATCAACCATATAAAAATTACTCTCTCCATAAATTAGGCTACTGTAGGAGCCTAATTATTGTTATTATTATTATTATTATTATTATTATTATTATTATTATTATTATTATTATTATTATTATTATTATTATTATTATTATTTATTGTTGTTGTAGTTGTTTGTTGTTTTCCTTACACTCCAATAGTGTTATAGCCTAGCTCTAATTGGGCTTGGACCATGATAAATGAGTTCTTACAGGTATACAAACACAATCCCAACCATATATTATGGGAATAATGAATGTGGTATCTCAAAATAATTACCACATTTTATAGATTTTGCAAGAATCCTTTACAGGGGATTGTTGTTGGTCTGTAGCGAGGGCTCATCCTTTCACACAGTGAAAATCAGAAGCGGGGGCTTCAGTGAAGTTTACCAAGCATGGAGCAATTATGTTAAAAAGGGGTTGACACAATTACAAATTCTATTGAATTGAAATGCATTTGGTATTTTTCTTGAAGTGTTTCTGCAAAAACTTGAAAGCTGACCAATTTAGCTAACAAAGCTTTTGGCTCTAATATTTCCACCCATTGATAGTAAACAACTGACTAAGCTGGCATTTGCTTTGTCAATAATTTTAGCCGAAACATGTAACAACCTTTTAACTGATTTTCGTCCGTCCCCCCCCCACACACACACACACACACACACATACTGTACTGTTCAAATTACACCACTGTTTCTCTTCATTGTGTACGCCCAGTAGACTTTGTGGGTACACAAAAGGAAAGCAGCATGGCTTTCTATTCCTCCATCGATTGCAAATGCAGTTCCACAATGAACAGGCAGGATAAGCCAAACCTCACCATCAGCAGGACTTTCAGATTGAGAGGTTGAGAATTAAGCTGACAGCATGCTTTCAAAGACGGCCTGGAGCTACAGGACACACGTAGGCTAATATGTGTTTCTATGTTTCTCTTGCCTCTGTGGTTTTCAATTACTGTGTTTTGGAACTGTTTTGACAGAGTTTCACACAGGGTTGGTCTTTGTGGCTAAAAGGGTGCGTATGTATACTATGTTATTGTGCACTGGGTGTTCATGTTGTATACGCTGACCATTTTTGACTGAAAACTGCATGTACGTTGCTGCTAGTAAATATGCCAGAGTTGAGTTATTTGCAAGCCCACATGTTTTACTATAAATAAATTGCATCTTTAAGAACTGTCAGATACAACGTTGAGTTATTAAACAGTGTTTTAATCAAGTACTTGATTAGTTAATGGTCGGAAAATTGTTTTCACTCGTTAGTCTGTTTTACCTCAAGTGTTTCCCAGTGTTCAAATATGACTATTTGATGTTTTGAGAATAACATACAGTATGTCGGTATGTCGGTAAATTCTGAAGACTTGTGATTTGTGCCAGTTTTTTTTATTTTCTGATATTCATGGTTAACATTTTAATATAATCTTTGATTCTTTTTATTTGTGTGGTTGTGTGTGTGTGTGTGTGTGCGTGTGTGTGTGTGTGTGTGTGTGTGTGTGTGTGTGTGTGTGCGTGTGCGTGCGTGTGTGTGTGTGTGTAAAATTTGAAGTCTTCCCTCTTCTCACATTAAGAAAACTGAAATATGTTTGGGGTCAGCAGAAGGCCAGTAAACTCCCCGCTGGATTAAACTGTCACTTTTGAACATTGACAGATGTCAGTCTGATGAAGACCCGTCTTGTTCATCTCAGAGGAAACTCTATATAAGACACATGTCACCAACTGGTGAGAAACAACAGCGGGCACTGTGCTGATGAGAGCTCACTCAGATACTAAGCCATAGCTTGAGGGCACAGTATCACAGGGAGCATTTATACAGACAGCCAAGCTGAATAACAAGACCACATAGGCTGATCATGCAAGAATGCAATGTGCTGGACATGCATTCTGGAAGATTTTAAAGGGGAAATTCAGGGATAAAACATTTTAACTTACAGAAAATTTGTGTCATGATGTTCCTTCTCTGACACCCTGGTGAAGGGAACATATGTAATGATACATGAGAGTGCTTCATTAACTTATACTAACCTTTTCTGTGATTAAAGAACGGGAACAATTTGCCCTCTTTTGCTGGTAAGGCATTATATCCATGAGTAACTTTTAATGATAGTGGTAGCTTTAGGCCTTCAGACTTAGACACTTCTTTAAAGCAATTTGTCCTCCATTGCTGCTAAGGAATTATATCCATGGGTAACCTTTAATATGAGAATGTTAGCTGTAGGCCTTAACGGTTAAGATTTCTAGGTCACCATATCCACAATTTTAATCTATCTGAGTCAGTACAACCCGATCCCGTTTCTATTTAGTTCCATGACCACAGCTTCAGAGTAAATGCGGTAGTTCTTGTTTGGGGAGTATAAAATTGGTGTAAATGACACTTGTGAGCAACAGCAGCACCCTGAAAGCTGAATGGCTACAACTGTGTGTGTCCTCAAAGCCTCCCTTTCATGATCTGAAAAACACTGAACTGTCCCAAGGTTATTTATATAATGCTCTCTGAACAATGTGACAAGTGCTTTATTACCTTGAAATGCCAATGAAGACTATATTGTCATCATTTCACTTCACAGCCGTTGTTTTTACGATTCTTCGCTTGAGATGCTGGTTGCTGGTCTCTGCTGTGGTCATCCCACAAAAGATGCTTTATTAAAGTCTGTGAAAGACGATGATCAAATATCCAAGGACCTTTTTAGAAGAAGGTGATCATTGTGACCACCAAACAGCCTCTTTGATGACAGACAGATAGTGTCATATGGCAAGGATCGCACTATCACTAAGTTGCTAATACATGTTCAATTCTTAGCATTGGATGGGATATGCTTTTCTTATTCAGCATCAGCGCTCGAAGGAACAGCCTAGCAAAGCCAAAACAAAGTGCAAATCGCTAATATTTTTCACAGCACACCGTGGAGCGACATGAAATTACAGGGCAAATAAGTCCACCTCTGATTGAAGAGAAGACGGCGGGCCTCTGTAAAAAACCAAGGTTGATGGTGTACATGAACAGAAAATTAGAATTGTATGAAATAATTACCTAATGCCAGAGTCTCAGTCATATGAAATAATTTATAAGGAAGCACACTCTCAGCACAATGTCTATTCAAGTCAGTGAAATGGTAGCCATAAGAATTCTTGTTGCGCAGGGAAAAGAGAGAAAGCGACATGTCCTTCAATCTAAATGACCATGTTCGTTGTTTGCGGCCCACGGTAGCTGGAGATGAGCCACAGGATTCACAAAGGTAGTGGAAAACTTGATAACTAACCCATTCATGTTGTGACAGTGTGACAGAAATACAGAAATGATTTGTCCGGGTCTGGAATAATCATTATTATATCATTATTTTACATCCAAAATGTAAAACTACTCAAAATGTTTTGCAGACCCATTTGCCAACCCAGACCACCTCTTTACATGGAGTTTGTGGCATTAATGACAGCTCCACACTGTGACCTTGGCCGTGGCAGACAGAAAATGGGCAACTGTGAGGATCTCACTCGGCCTGATATCTGTGGTCTTGTGTCGGTCAGTGAGACGGGTTCATGGACGGCTAACATGACAATTGTGAAACCACCGATAGTGTCTAATGACTTTCTGACACTAACTAACGCCACACAGCTATCACCTACATCTATTCACCAGCCAATCAAAAGACAGTGAAATATGTTGTAAAGGTCAATGCTCTCTTTGCTGAATTAACACTTCAAGTTGACCTTTTTCTCCAACTCCTCCGGTTCTCAGTTTTTTTTATTTTTTTTTTTCATGCTATGTTAGAAGAATTATTCGAATTTTGGTCAGCATCATTTGTTTGGCTTGAAAGCATTGGAGGCAAACAGTGATGATGTATATAATGTCTTTGTGTATCAATGCATGAAGGGTCCACACCCTGGTTTCAGTGGAAGCTGACATCGTACAGTGAAACATGCTGCCATATCGAAATTTATAAAAACCATGTCGCATAATGTCACAATTAATGAACTCAAAAGACTTAAAATAGAAATAGCCCGTAGAATAAAAAATCTAGTATTTTCATTTTGGGGCCATAAAAGATGGTGCCTCACATGACCACCAGGGACTGCTTCAGAAAAGGGGTTGAGTCAAGGTGCATTTATGAGAACACACTTGCTGTTCTAACGTTTTGATTCGATTTGACATAAAAGTGTGATAGCATAGCGAAGAGTAAAAAAGCCCAGCTGGGCACGCTCTTGGTGATGAAGATCCACATTCCGCTATGGTTTCTTTGTGTTCCTGCTACCTTCAACACAATGGATTGTAATAAAGTACTTAATATGTAGCTTTCTGCAGAAATTCATGATGACACATACATTCATTGAATTCAGGTGAACTGGAGCAGGATGACGGTGAAACCGTGCAACACTGTACGTACATACATACATACATACATACATACATACATACATACATACATACAGTACATACATAAATGGGGCTTATTTCAAATACATAGTAAAAGAAAAGAAAAAAATGAAATCAGCAATATCTTTGTTGGTACAGATACTGTACAATAGACGATAGTGTCCCTTATATAATTTTGCTCATATGACGCCAAAATGACTCAAAAGATCTTTTTACTTTCTATTTTGGATGAGAACCACAATCCTGGTATGGACAAAGGATGTACTTCAACCTCTAAATGAGGCAAGCTGAGAGCAGTTGTGCACATCATGATGGGCATGTGTCTAATCTGCTAACATTAGAATGCATCCATCCATCCATCCATTCATCTTCTGTACTGCTTTATCCTGTGCCGGGTTGCAAGGGATGGAGTCAATCCCAGCTAAATATGGGTCTGGGCAAGGGTACATCTCTGAATAAGTCACCTGACCATCACAGGGCAAACAGAGAAACAGACAGCCACACACACTCACATTCACCCTTAAGGGCAATTTATGGTCTTAATATAGGCAGTGTAGTAAAAATAAAAAAGTCTTGAACCTACAGGAATTACAATTAACTGTATTCAACGTATTTAATTAAGGCACTTGTCAGACGTAATACCACCTTGCTAAGTAACTAAGGTCTCTGTTTTGCCTTTACACATGAAGAGCAATATATTTCAGGTCACCAAATAAACGTAAAATCATTTGTTGTCATTAACAGCTGGGTTTTTGTCTCTTCCAGCTCCTGAGGGAAAAATCTGGTCCTTTAGGCACTAACTGCTCCATTGTGCTCACCAGATTTCAAAAGCTGCCCGCTGCGGCCGAAAACGATGCTGATGAGAGTAAAAACAGCCAAATAAATCAAAGAGGCTATAAAGCTCCATGGAGCTGAAGGTAATTGCAGAGATAAGAGATAATTTTCTGTGGGTTTATCACTACGAGCAACTGCTTTCGCTAAATTCAGATGAGTCAGAGGACTTATTATTAACTTCAAAATGTTTATTCTACTTTTTTAATGACAAAATGTTGCAGCTTTGTTGAAGGAGAGCTCATATGGTGCCTGTTGCATGGATTTCTTTTTAAACACAAGCGCATTATTTGATGTTCAGTTTAAGATTGAAATGCAAAATGGCTAAAGCTGTCAAACAAACTGTAATGGAAAACTGTAATGAAATGGAAAACTGTAGTTGAGTGACGATGTGAGACAAGTTGTTTATTTGGGCAAATGTATTTTGATATTTTCATCACAAAAATGAATTGATTGACCAAAGTAGTTTGAATAACTGTTTTATTGCTTTAAATATCTGAAGATGTTATTTCCCGTGTGCACTGCTCAAAGACATCCTCTTTTCGAGCTTTTCATTTCCTTCATTGACTTCTCCGTTACTTCAAAAGACAGATGAAAGACGATCACACCACAGAGGGGACATTCATCCTACATGACGTTGCCATGCTTTATTCTAAGATTTCCAAGTGGAAAATACCAACAATCCTTTTCCTCTCACTGAGTCTGGCCTCTGAACGCTCCCGAGGGGCAAAAGTAATCACAACTGAGCACGAAAGGAAGGAAAGCAGTGTGGAGCACTGAGAAACTCTAACCACTGTGGGGTGGTGTTTCTCTTCACAAGAATCCAGCAGCTACACCCACAGCTGTGTTAGTGAGAAAACTATTTTCTTTTTAAATTATACACACTTTTGGCTCGCTTCTGCTGAAATATTTATTATTAACATAAAATCCTTCATTGTAAACCTGTATAACAACAGTTGATCTGAGATGTCTTTCACCTCTTAGCTTCATGGGTAAAGTTCAATTCTCCTATAGTGTTTATTGACTTGTTTCCACACTCGTCAAAGTGAAGATACTTTATTTTCAAATTGTTTGAACATCAGGGGTTATTGCTAAGTGTTCAGTTCAGCATATAAAGATAATATATTTATCTATTCAACACTGTTGTCACCCTCTCAACCCAACCCAACAAAGCAACGTGAATAAATGCTTCTCTAAATATGTAAGTAACCATTTAGTAACCAAAATGTGTGTATTTCATGCCCACACATTTATCTCTAAGTGCTAGACTTTGACTAAAATGTATTAAATAGATATAACCTTACATACCATGTATAAAAAGACACATACATCTATTTGTCCTCACTGTCTGAGGTTAAATGAGACTAGAATTCTTCTGATTTAGGTCAGTTAGGATTCCTAAAATTATTTATCTCTGCTAAAAAGACCTCAATAGTGAGAGACCATATTTCTTCGAGAATTGTTTATTCATTGTTTATTCATTATTGTGGCATTTCACAAAGATAAATAATTTTAAGCATACTAAATGACCTAAAACAGGAGGAGTTTAGTCTGATTTAACTGCAGACAGTGAGAAAAAAAGGTTTATATGTCTTTTCATATAGTGTATTTCAAGTTTTGATTTCAACTGTATAAATGCAATAGTCAGTGGAAATATTTTAAGACGTGAACTGCATTTTTTAGGGTTAAGTATGTGGCTCCAGGGTGTTTTCAAAAAGAGTTGTAGATATGGACACGAATACTAATTAATGCTGACATTTCATTACTCATCACTTATATTAAAACTGTGTTCACACTGTGCTCCTCTAAATGAGGCCTTCTTCCTCTTTTAGCCAACAGGCCACATGACTTCAGCCTTCTTTTCCCTTGATGCAACCACTTGCATGAATATGGATTTAATGTGCATCTTGAAATAGTGTCATGCAATCAATATGTAGATTCTACAAACAGATCTTTCATATAAGCTGATGTAATGGGCCTTTTTTGGAAATTGCTGAATTATAATTTTGGCTGAAAAATGCAAAGTCCCAAAAAGACTCTCTGTGAGTTGTTTTGTGAAAGAATATGTACTACGTGACTAGCATTTATTCCGTTTATATTTATTAAAATTTACCACAGTGTTGCTTTTATTTTGTGCTGAGATAAGAACACAATCTTACCAATACTCAGGTGATCAATTGTTAAATGCCAGGTGTATCAATCTATTACAACATTATTTAAAAATCCAGAACAAAAACAAACAATCGTGTGTCTTTCAGTGTTTTATTTTTTTCATATCACTCAATGAATTGAAGAAGAGTTTTTCTTTTTTACATCTATTATTGACTCATCACTAAAACACTCAAGAGGCTCCTGCTTCACAACCCAACCCTTTTTAAGTGCATATGCAAGACTGATTAGTCCGCTGGTGATTGATGCTATCCTGTAAACCACCCCAGTGATAATGTATTGTGGGAAATCCAATATGTCTCTATATGTGCTGCAGGTACGTCAAAGGCCTCTGGCTAATACCAAACATAGTCACCACACCCTGTGCACCTTGTGCTTTATTTGGTTGACTGCCCTTTCCCCCATGCACCATTGATTATCCCATAATGTGAAAGGAAGAGATGCCCAGAGTGTCAGTTGCTGTTTAAGATGATTAATAAGCAATGCGTGAATCAGAGCAGTGGATAATATTTTTGATTACTGAGACGGTGGGTTTCTGATAGAAATTAAGTATAAAATAGGAATCAATTCAATGTTTATGATGTGAATGTTGAGGGCAACAAGTGCTGGCTCTGTGTTTTCTTGTCCAATTGTATTCTGGACTAAAATTATTAACATGGTTTTTAAAAGTCCAAATAAGGTGTAGAGAGGTGTGAGAAAGGGTGACTTGTTGTCACCGCTCCTTTTTGCGATCAGTATTGAAGCAGGAGCTATATGAACAAATTGAAGCGATTGAAGTAACTTAACAGATGAGGAAGGATCAGTTCACTTAGTAGTACTTTTTCCGGATGACATTTTGATCTTCATAAAACACCCAGTGAAAAACATTCCAGCATTTTTGCAATGCCGAGATAAATATGGGACAATCTTGGGTTAAAAAAAAATTCATCCAAATAAATCAGAGGCGATGATTATCTCAGGACATTGGCCAGTACAAAGTTGTCTCTTTTCGTTGGTCCAAACAAAGATTTCGATACTTAAGAATTATTATCACACCCCACTCTACATAATCATTCAAGGCAAAGTATGATGAAATAACTATACAATAAGGGGTGACATGACATGCAGGGAGATCCTTGCTCTCTCCCTATTTGGTAGCATGGACAATAAAAATAAATATACTTCCAAGATTAGTCTTTATATTTCATATATTGATGAATTAAAATCTAAGTTCATCTGACAGAACAACTTGCCCAGAATTAGACTTAATTCGGCCATGGAACAACATAAGGGGGTCTGGGCCAGCCCAACCAAAAAAGCTATTACTGGGCTGCTTAGTTGGCTGCAATAGTGCCTTGGATTACAAAAGACGAAGGAAACAGGATGGTTTGAGATGGAACAGAGTACAACAAAGGGGATCACATTAGCTGTACTGCCCTTTATTAATATTAGATATGTTAACAAACTGAAAATTGAAAACAAATGGATAAAACACACGCTGGAAGTGTGGGCTACAGTGATAAAATGCTTGGGGAGCCCAGAACCAATATCAAGAGGCATGTCGATCGTAGGCAATCCAGAGTTCCCTCCTTCACTGTGGGAAATTGGGTTCAGAAGATGGGCCAATAGGGGATTTACCACAATTAACCAACTATTCAATGTAACAGTAAGCAACTCATTGAGGAAACTTCAGGAACATTTCAAAATTGCATCAAATGATCTATGCAGATACATCCAAATCGGACATTACCTCACGAATCATAAAGAGAGAGTGAGAAAGTCAAATAAAGTAGATGACTATATTATTTATATAGCAAAAAAGGGTATTCCAAATAAAAAGCATGTATCTGATCTATATATATTAAATAATCAAATGTGATATCTCTTAAAACACATTGAAGATTAAGAAAAAGTGGGAAATTTAACTTAATATTATAATTAAAGATAACATGTGGGAAGAATTATGCAGATAGTCACAAAGGACTAAATAGCCAGCTATGGAAAGAGTTTGATTGAAAATTTTAAACTATATATTTCAATACTCCTTTAATAATTTCTTTGTTTGTCAAGACACAATTAAGCAAAGAGAAATTGGTGATGCACATATCTTTTGGGACTGTACATCTTTTGTACTCATCAAAAGATGAGATTAAGATTATGAACCGAATGCAATAATTTATAAAAGAAGGATTTTACATATTCAAAGATTCCACTATCGTGGTTTAATTTCACATTCGCATTTACCATAATTCCGATTTATTTGTTGAGAGACGTGACTGTGTGTGTACTTTTGCTGCCACAGAGTAAGCATGCAATCCTTGTCTTGATTGCACTATATCACAATAAACTACTCCATTCACATTTAAAAGGTGCTGATAAATGTCTTAACTGTTCTCCAAATTGTGTCAAAGATAACACGGCGTATTTGATTTGGAGAGAACAAGCTGCTATGTTCAAAGACCATTACAGGACAAAACAGAGACAACGACTTGAATGAATCGAAAGAAGTTGTTTTTCTAAACAGATATATTAGTATTAGGCTAAACTACTTTAAACCTACAACAGCACTCTGAACAGCAGTCCTTGTTTTTCATGTTATTCCTCACCAGAGTTAGTCCCAGGCGCTTTGTCCCAAACTCCCAATCATCCACCAAACACCAGAAAAGTTAACTGCACATTTAAGTCTGTGTAAAGTCAATTGGGCTATTTTTTTCTGAACCAATTCATAAAGTGTGTATATATGTATATATTAATCATTCAAATTTAAGAGTAACAACACACTTCTGTGGTATGACAAACTTAGAGCACATATTTATTCTTACTTTACACCCATTGTAACAGCTTTATTTTAAGAAGGAGTCCAGCTTTGCTGGCACAGTGTGCCAGAAGTCGTGTTGTTGTGCCAGGAGAGGCTCTCAGGACCAGCACAGATTTCCATCGAGAGAGATGTTCGGAGGTCCTTCGATATGGAAGATACTGTGGCTGCATTTGCAAAAGCCAAGGCCTGCAAGCAGCAGTTTTAAGAAAAAAAAACATTGCACTACAAGTGGACTATAGATATAAGCCCAAGGTGTCACAGTTCTTACTTTCCACTTCAATTCCTTGTTCTTTTGTTGTCATTTTTTTTGGCTTGGTTGCACGTTTATCATACTTAAGATTTTGCACATTTCAGTTGTTTGTTTTTCTGGCATTTAGATATTGTGTGTAAAGTTTGAAATATTTATCTTATTTGTTAATTATTATTATAAAGCATTTCTTTACTGATCTGTCATCCTGGACTTTATTCATCATTATTCTCGGGCCGGGACAACCCATAGTCCTTCTTTCCTAGGGCCCCCAGGGTGTCTAGAAATTAACCCTGCTCCTCAGGGAAATTAACTGCACAACCTCTGATAAAATCAGTACATTTTGCTTCCAGTGGTCAACATCCCTATATGAGGGATTGTTTATAGATTGATGTCACCTCATATGTGTGAATATCTCTGGTAGGAAGTAATACTAGCTAAAATTCCCAGAATATTCTGTAATCCAAGAGTATTTCCAAAGCATGAGTGAAGCCCAAAACACAAAGACATCCAAAATCCCAGAGAAACACAAGGAAGAATATGGGATGTCTTGACACAAGGTACATAGTAAGGTTATACAGTACTGTATATGTCCGTTGCCTTTGGGGCATGAGCACGTTTGAGTACTGCAAATAATAGATCCTTAATTAGCGCACGTATCGGCCAGTCACACAATTTCATGCTGTGCTTAGGGTTCGGCAGCGCTATCGATGGATCGTCACACAAATAACGTATCTGTTATTTTTGCAGCGCAATCCGTTGATTGCACAAATTGCTCAAAAGCACTTTACATATACACTGGGTGTATATGTTGATATAATGATATAAGTGGAACACATCGAGGGAATGAGAAGCACGAAGGGAGGGCAGACAGGAAAAACAAGTGTGCAGTGTCAGAGATGAGACAGGTGAGCGTCAGTGACAGGCAAGACTTTACAAAGACATAAAGATTGAACTGAATCTCTAATTGTCAGGTCCCCTTCTAAGTCACTTGTTTAAAGGAAACGCATGGAAAGCAAGCTTTGACTAAAATAACTTTTTCAACATTAGATCTGGTTCATCATTTGCTATGTATTAGCAAATGTATTAAATTACTTTAAGTGACTGTATGTCCATTGAAAAACATTGCAGAATCACACAAAGCTGCATCAAGTCTAATTTGATCAAGAGTAGGCTCTTCGATTGTTGTGAAAGCACAACAATCGATTAATAACCAAATAAGTAAGATTTCACCTGAAAACTCAACAGACTTCTTGACTTTGTCATTGTGGAACTTTTCTTTGTAATGTTGACACTTTACAAACCTATCCCAAGAGCCTACATAACCGTTAGACCATGTGATTGACATGCCTGATATACTGTACAGCAGGGGTGTCAAACATAAGGTTCCTGGTCCAAAACAGCGCTCAAGAGGCTACGATCTGGCCAAACCACCAAGCAAAGTCTATAAATTTCACAGGAAACTGAATTTTCCACCAGAAGTTATTGTTAAAATTAGCTTTATTTTGGGATTCTAGTAATTTAACCAGTACCACCCACTCATGATGAAATTAGGCTTTATGGGACCCATGAACTAAAATGTGTTTGACACCTCTGGTATAGAGTATTTTAGTGTGAAAAAAACAACAACAACCTTAAAGAACAATAACAAAAACCCACCTTTAATAATAATCAAAAGTGTTTCAGAATGTTATTGCTGCCCATGTAGAAATGCATTATTTCTATGTTTGATGAGTAGACCCAGTCTGTTTGTCAATGTATCCAGAACCATGTGGGGTTCTCTGATGAGCAGATATGTGTGTGCGAGAGAGAAGGGTTTTAAAGTATTTCATACTCGTAATCACTTCAATAATCTAAATTGCTTGCTTTATTAAGCTTTAATCCATTTGTTTTATTTATTTGTATAGCATTATTAATCGTCTTGTCTGAATGGTGCTCTATAAACACATTTACCTTTCCTAAAACTCCAATACACTTTTAAAATCTTGAAATATCCTTTCAATTTCCAGGAATTTCAGAGAGTGCTATGTGCACCGCGAATCCAACAGTTTCCTGGCCATGTGCATTTCGGGTGACATGTGCAATCCAGAGAGCGAAGGAAGGAGCACATGCATGCAGGGACATGGAGCCTCCCAGGCCCTCCGTGCTTGTGTAAACACTTGTACCTGCCTGCGTGTGACTCGTGTGTGGGGAGTGTGCAGCCGGGAGGGAGCTGCACAGGCCGGGCCCAGTGCTGCAGGTTGTCCTGTAGGGTGAACTGCCTGCCCGCTCACTACCAAGCAGCATGCTGTTGATGTGAGGAGCAGAAGAGGAGGGGGAGAAACGTGAGGAATGGCTGAAAACTGAACGGTCGCTCTCCTGCGAGGAAACCGACCGGGAGCGCTGACCACACCGTCCCCCCCGGTTAAACGTTTTTGCTTGGACGCTTCTTCCCGCACGGTGGACCGAGGGGGTGGCGGGGGGAGACGCCGCTTCTCCCAACCCTCTCACTCTCCTGGGTTTGTTGGGTGATTTAATGGGACGGAGAGAACGTAACACAACCGTAAGGTAGACTCCCGCTCGTGTCGCCAGCACTTTTATTTTCACGGACTGAAACGACGCTCGGCAGTGAAAATGTTTCCGCCGCTGCTCCGGGGGGCTTCTCGGCTAGCTACGCGTTAGCGGGCTCGTTTTCTCCTCGGATTAGTGAATGTATGAAGAGTCGGAGAGGTCGTGTTTTTGTTTTTTTGAGTAACCTCATTTTTTATTTTTTTTTTTTTGGGGGGGGGGGGGGGCTTCATCGCCTCAACCGACCGACCACATGAGAAGTCGACGTCCGGAGTAGATTAAACCACAAACAAAGGCCCCCCTCCTCCACCTCCTCCTCCTCCTCCTCAGCTTCACCTCCTTCCCCGTTCCTCCTCGGGTATTTTTTTTTTTTTTTTTTTTTGTAATTTTCACACCGCGTCCACCTGAAAACCGACCGGAGGACAAAATGCGCGTGGATTTATTTTGGGTTTGCCTGTGGTGCTTGCTTCGCCCCGGTGCCACCGGTCAAGGGCAGTCCACGGCCGTTTGTTCGCCCTCCTGCAGCTGCGATGGAGATGGGGGAGCGGACTGCTCCGGGAGGGGGCTGACCGCCGTCCCGTCCGGGCTCAGCACTTTCACCTACTACCTGTGAGTATCGACACTCATCCAGCGGCACCGTCCAAGCCCCCCCGCTGGGTTTGTCATTCAGAGCACAAGTGCACGTCGGGCACCGAACATCACCGGGTAAAGTTTCTACAAATAGTCCCCCTCCCCACCCCCCTCCTGCGAGAAATGTCCTCATGGAGATGTTAGAAAGTATCAGCATTGTCAGTGCACAGCAACATGTTACCAAGCTATGCTGCTTTTTAAAAAATAAAGTTGCATTATACACGCAAACAATACCCAAACTGCACAGTTTCAATCCAGGCTTTCATTAAACTTTCTCATTTTTTTTTTTTTTTTTTTTACAAATAGACGTTGACAGTCTAATATGCGAGATGCAAATGATGAATTACAAATCCTGACATGACTGTAACGAAACTTTATCTTGTGGTATTTGACCTTGTTCACACTTTATCTAATCGCCACTTTTAAAATATTTTAAGTTGCCACCCTACAAACCTTTCGACATGCTTTGTTGTAGAAAACAAGTTGTTTCTTCGAACAGATTGCTGTTTCATGTCTATATTTGTTCACTAATGTGTTATTTGCACATTCAAGCCAATGTGGGAAGAAAAAGTCCACATACAATGTTTAAAGGTAAATAATAAGTGTTTACAGTTTCTCAGGAAATTACTTTATTACTCTTTTTAAGGGGGTACCAGTGGGTTTTCATGAGAATTCATTTTTAGTAACCTATCTGCCTCAGTTTACGACCATTCGAGGCATAGATAGAAGAAAATCAGCCTTAAATGGATAAAAATGTGTGAACTAGGTATGAATTGTGGTTTACTTGATAGCCTTGATTACGGTGGAGTTATTGTACATGCTGTGATCTTGCAGTGTGATTCACTGCTGTAAGGTTTAGGGTTTCAGCCAACAACTACTTTCTTTCTTCATCAGTTAATCTCAATCAAGTTGTTGTTTGGACTTACAGAAGCCAGACAATGGTGAAGGAACATTCACTGGGTTTTTTTTTGTGCGAGATTGAGAGCACAACGGTGTACTTGTTCTGTTTTCAACAAACGGTAATCAAAAGATATTTGGTTTACTGTCAATTAGATTTAAAGGAAGAAGAAAATGTTATCGCTCATACTTGAACATGAAAGCTGTTTTTAAACGTCTGAATCAACTAGAAGTTGCAGCTCATCTTTCGACCAATGCAGGTATATTGGATTCATGAATGTCAGAGAAGTCTATGGCACACAATCTCGATCAGATTATTTTTAAATTTGTCTTTCTTAGTGTGATACTGTTTGTGAATTATATAGTATTTAATTTTGGCTGTGTTTCTCTGATACCAATTCAGTGTGAATGGGATATTTTCCACACTACAAAGTTGTACAGTAATGGACCCTTTGCACTATTCATTTACAGGATTTAGTGCCGGTTCAAATATCCCGAGTATGTTTGGAGAACCAATTTTATGCAGACCACTTGCTTGTTTGGTCCCTGTACCCAACATATTGACTCAAAATGTTATTTCTACCTGCTTTTCAACAGCATGCCGGGTCTTCAAACATACTTTTGTAAACTTAAAACCATCAGCTTTTTTTTTTTTTTTGTCATGAATGGTTTCTTTTTTTGTAGTGGTCAAGGCAGTATTTAAACCAGCATTTTCACCTTTTAAATCCTTCTTTTCTGTCGTTGCTGGAGGGTATGTGGAAGTGTTCAAATGTCAGTTTGGCTCGTAACAAACGTTTTACCTTAATGAGCAAACAAGATGTTCCTCGGTGCACAAAATACACCATTTAAAGGTGCAAGCTGTTGCTGAATCTCAACTTTTCAGATTTCTTTCTCCTGAAAGTTGTTGTATTCAACTCTTAGTGACTGAATCCCTGAGAAATGTGAGAGCTGCTGAGGTCACAAAAAGGGTTAGTTTTGGGTGAGTAATACATGGATGGTAGCCAGTTGTGCTGTATGTTTGGTACATAAAAATTAGGAGTCGGCCTGTGCTGCTCCCACGTTTTCAGTAAAAGCCTGACTGAAGAGTTTAACTATTGCCTCCAGTCAGGGCACTGGGGTTTATACAAAGTGAGGCCAGTAGGCAGCAGGTAGGTTATTCTCTGTGGAGCGGTGCGGTTACAGTTGATGATTGTCCCATGAAGAGGCAGTTTGTTTCACAACTCCTGGGTTAATGACAAACCAAAGCAGCCACCTCTGACTGTGGCCCCTCAAAAGCAAACAAGCCTTATTCAAGACGTGTCGCTTTGGTTCGGAAAATAACTTGTTTGAATGTGTGCAAGTGTAAAAGTTTGTTCGAGGAAAGTTTTACACTGTTTCGCCACCTTTTCAAGAACTGTGACCCATGGTGTCGCTGCACGAGAACTTCTAATGTGGCCCTTAAAATGACCATTGTTAAGAGAGTGTGAGGTAAAACTGTGCAGGGAGAAAGTAGATACATGTCACACCAGGGCCTCACGCCGCACTGCATACTGCTCGAGCTCTCAGCATACTTCTTCTGGGAAAGAGTACTTCAGTATATCGCGAGCAGTCAGACATCTCAATCACAACACCACACGATGTTTTCATAAAGTGATATCACAGCCCTTACTGCAACTCTGCGAGCCAGTTTCATGTCCAAATGGAAAAGCGTGTTGTTTTCAAAGCTTGTGCTGTCGATGGCTCTCCATGTGCCCCTGCACACCGTAATCTAAATGCTGTGTGACAGGTTTTAAACACTAAACTGCTTAATGGATTCACTACAGACTCTTTAAAAGTATGTGAAAGGTTGTTTGTCCCTCTCTGTCCTTCTCTCATTTGTTCTCCTGGTCTCTTGAACTTTCGTTGTCCTCTCCCACTCCCTCTGTCTTTTGTATGCGGAGCAGTGGGGTTAGGGATCATGATGGATTAGTGAGACATATTGCAGCTGCAAGGGCTCCTTCTCTCTGGGCTAAGGCACCCACAGTGTTTTCTGTTGACGTGAAAGGAAGAAATTGCATATGTAAGTGTTTTGTCATTGCAACAATTGAAACTTTTTTTTTTTTTTTAAACCGTTGTCCTGATTGAAGAAGCAGAGTGAAAAACTAGAAACTTGCCCCGAAAACATCACGTGCCGATCAGTACAAAGAATGAAAGGTGTGTTCATTTAATGATAAAATATAAGATTCAATGCCCAAAAGCTTCTAGATTACCTCATAACACAGATTGTCAACTACTTATTTTGATGTTATCTTTCTACTGTTGATATTTAGAAGGGGGGGAAATAAAACATGGTAATGGAAGATCAAGCATTTTCACAATAAATCATCTGACAGTGTTGGCAGAGACTTCTACCTACGGCCCACAGGGGCTTGAGTTCTGGCTTCTCTAATGGAAACAGTCCTGTCACAGAAAAGCAGATGAGAGAAAAGACGAGGCCCCTCAGCCAGTAACAAAGCAAACACTCCTTCAGGAGGTATGCAGTCTACCTGTCGCAGGCTCTCTGCGCAGCTTTCAGTTTTAGTGTAGTCTCGGCACTTTTCAGGAAGCTGGAAGTTGTTATTGGCATACAACCTTTACTAATGTTTAGACCTTTCATAACGTGAAGGAAGCTGAGACGTGGGGGGGTGGTGGTGGTGGTGGTGGTGGTGGGGGGCCGTCAGGGGTCTTGCACTCTGCTGGTGGAGCTTGCCGGCTTCACCATTGGTGCCCTCAATCCATTTTTAACTGAATGATACTTTTGTTCTTGGTCAGCAGAGGTGAAAAGAGCCAGTCAGTGGTTCCCGCTTCCAAACAGGATGAGCTGTGGATGGAAGAATATTAACGCCCCCTGCCCGCCCCCCCCCCATCAGAATCCTTAACCCTGTTCTTCATTTATATACCTTTTACCATCCCCCCCACAACCAGTCAGCATCTTGCAGCTAATGATTTCAGTTTTTTTTTCTTTGTTGCTTTTTTGGTGCCTATAGTTTTCTCTCCTTAAAAATGAGCCCAGGCAGAGGAGAGTTAAGACTGTGGGTGTTTTCTTGACGTAATTGATGTTTTTAGAAAGTCGGTGAACACAGTCTTTAGAGTTTGTTAATATTGTCAAACAATGACCAACTGTCTAAAAAGTAAGACCAGGGGGACTTCTGAGACTCAAAAGACAGGAGTTCGAGTGGGTTCACAGAGCCAAACATTTTTGTCCAAAACATGGATTGAGTTTCAGAGATTACTGTATTAAAAGAGTAACATTTCAATCAGTTTTTACTTCACATGCACCACAAAAAGACCTGCTTAGACTCACCACTTTTCTTTTAGTATATGATAGGATCAGGGCAGCATTGAAATGTGTTTCCACACAAGAACCTGAAGTAATTCCATCAATCGCATCATGTAAACCCTCCTATCTTATTAGATTGGCCCAATTGAAACTCAGACCAGAAGAGAGGAGGACATTTATGATCCGGTCCAAGTCAACGGCACATTCTCTCGGAGCAGCACGTCTGTTGTGTCACATCACCATGTTGCACTTCATCCAAAGTGTTTTCTGGAAGAAAAAACAACAACATTTGGTTGCACGAGACAAAACCACTAAAAGACATTCAAATGTTTTAAAGGTTTGATAGTGTACAATTGGCAGTCATGCATTATTTTTAACCAGGTCATGAGAACCTCACAGAGTCTGGATCTAACAAGTCTGTCTTTATCACTGGTGAGTTTAAAGGTATAAATTAATGTGGGCTCATGTGCGCATATTAAAAATGCCCAACATCACAAAGCAGAGCATTGATCTATTGATCGGGGGATGTTTTTTTTTTTTTTGTATTTATAAACTTGCACATTAATCTGATCATAATTTTAGGTGGAAATTAATTGGTGACCTACTCAGAAGTTCAGGTGTTGTAGCCACACTGGAACAGGGTGAGGACTTTATTCTGTATCGCAGCATTCATCCGTTAAATACCAGAGTTACACTTTGGTTTGAATATTAATGTTGTTTCAATGAAGTTAGGTTAATCTTTAAAGTGTCCTTTTAAAATGAATTGTGTCAACTGCTTTGTACTAATCCTCCTTGCAGAGCACATGGTCTCATATTGTACATGTAGTGTATGTCATTCGGCAAAACTAAAAGGTTTAAATGAAAGTCAATGAACGTTTGAATGAGACTTCAGGCAAAAACTCACATATACACGAATGAACTAAAAGGTCTCAAATGGAAATGTGTCTCCATTCTGTCCTTTTCAATTTTACAGTTCCCTCAGTAACCCCCTCCGCCTTTTTGCCTGTTAAATTGAAAACTGCACATGCATGTCTACACAGGGGCATTTGAGGCTGTTGCATAAAATGACAATTTCCCTATAATAAAGACTCAGTAATAACATATTTGACCTCTCAAATGCTTTTACTGTTTTGCCACGACTGCCCGTACAGTGAAGGGCAGCATAGCCACAGCTGTCAGTATACACTGGATCTATTCATCTGCTGCACTGCTTTGCACTCCGATGCATCTGTCAGAGCACCCAGTCCCAAATACAGTGATGCACTTATACTTCTGAAAGGTTGCAGGTACACTGAACATGTGAAGTAAAAAGTTGCTTAATAGTGCGAATAGACGCGTCTGTTTTATCAGGCACACAATTCGCAAATGCATCCGAAATGTGTCTTATTATTGACAGAGTATAGTATGTGTCATTAAGAAAGTAGGCTGCGTAGCAACAGGCTGCCGTGGTCATTTGATTTTTAAATGGCGAATTATAACACCTGCTGCTGTTCTTTGATTTTACACAATCGATGTCTCAAAGTGAAACTTTGAGAAACGATGACAATATAATATAAAACACTGTATTAATCACACTGACTCGCATATTAATGCATGCAGACAGAAAGGTTTCTATGTTGATAGTTATGTCTGGTTTCCACAAAGTGTTTCACTTTGCATTACAACTGAAATGTCCTATTTTACTTTTACCAGACCCCAGGAACAAGTTTTTCTTTTTTTTTTTTCTTTTTAATTTTTCCAGGAGTGAGCTGATATTTGGCCTCTATCCCACGCAGGCCTGATTTGTGATGAGCTGCGCTGATTGTTGTCCTTCCGGTGAAACCTCCCACAGGAACCAATGACCTTTCCAGTTGTGTTAAAGCAGTTCTTGGCGTCTTGGTTTATGACCCCAATCAGATTCCTTTCCTGGTTCCTCGTTTGCTCTCGGAAATTATCTGGATGACTGATGTCCAAATAATGAATCTTTTTGTGCTCTTGCAAATAAGTTACACAGTTTCC
Organism: Blennius ocellaris; assembly: GCF_963422515.1. Taxonomy (NCBI): domain Eukaryota; kingdom Metazoa; phylum Chordata; class Actinopteri; order Blenniiformes; family Blenniidae; genus Blennius; species Blennius ocellaris. Next base: position 26,055,844 of record NC_137650.1, on the reverse strand, counting down.
CCATGAAGAGAGAGTAACCAGGTGTGTGTGAAGTGGCCATGTAACTCGTACACGCGCTTCTTATCAAGCATGATCATTTGATAATAATAAAGCACATTATAGGACTCGTTAGGATTAATGTATATGTTCCTGGTTTGTTGGACAACTGTCATTTGTGAAACTTGGTGTGGCAGTACTGGACAAAGGTCATGACTATTGAGCGGTCTTGAGAATGTGTCAGCAAGGAGGTGCAGTTTATTACCTGCATTTATTTCGCATACTTTGTTCAGTGCAGCAGTTGTACTACAGAAAAGAAAAGAATATACATGTGCAGCATGATGGTAGAAACACAGTAGCGCAGATACACAGGGGGAAAAAAAATGACAAGCAGCTTTTAGTGAAGATGTGACGCGTTCATCGCCTCGTAGAAGAACCAGCAGTCTGTTTTATTCAGGTTTTTGGATTTCCATGAACACATTTGCAGAGTAAAAGGTTAGTGCTCATGCGAATACTGTTACAAAGTTAGACTTTGTTTTTAAAACCATTCTGAACAGATTTGAATCCAAATAAAAAAAAACTAAACAAAAACTGCAGCAGACACGTTTTCCTCTCCTCGAAGCATGCCTCATACCTTTCCTCAGATTATCTGTCTGCTCAAGAAGCCAAATGGCACATGGGATAGGAATTCACTGATACCTGTTTGCAGAAGCGTTTAGGCTTGTCACTATTTATCACAGCTGCATTTCTAGTGTCCTCTCCCATCTGTCTTAGCAGGGACAGGCCAGGACCTTGATGAGTATAGCAGTTGGACACAGAGGGAGGGAGGAAGTGTGATAGAGTCTTGCAGGCCTCCCGTACTCCCGAGCCCCGCATGTGGTTTTCGACCAGTCACCAGTCTGGGGAAGAGTTAGTCAAACGGTATGAAATGTGGTTTAGGGGATGTATCCATCTGACCACCAGCGGTGGCGGATGTGCAGCCATGGTTGCAGAACACCAGAGATGTTGTCAGGGTGGAGAAAAGCAGCAAACAGAAGGATGTTGATGGAAGTGTTGTTGTAGCTGCTCAGTCTACATAGTAATTGGATAAGCAGGTAAGTAGAGATGGGACATCGGTCGCTGGGATGATGAGGGTTCTGTCAGGGCCCACCTTTTAAGGTGTGTGTATGTGTCTGTGTGTGTGTGTGTCTGTGTGTGTCTGTGTGTATTTGGGTCTGCGGAGGAAGGGCAATATGATCCTTGCAGGATTCAGGGGCCCACACACAAGGTCCAGGAGAGATCTGGCAGTGAAATTCAAGATGGCCAGTTGGGAGAGTGAGAGAGGAGGGAGGGGTGTGGTGGGGGTGCTTTATTTGTGGATGTTTTATCAATCTTGATTGTGCCATCTCTTTGCATTTGGCTTCTACAGGCATTTTTCTTTGAAGCAAGTTAGTGAGCTCCTCATCAAGATTAGGCTGCCAGAGCACTGTTTTCTTTCACTGCTGAAGTCTCCTCAGTGCACTTTCGACAGCGTGTTTGTTCCCTTTTTTTTTTTTTTTTTTTTTTTTTTAAAGTGGCAGACCCCCATTTGTCAAAGTCTGAAAACAGACAGGCTCTCCTTACAGCAGCAAACATACACCTTTTCATGTTTTTTCCCCCTGATATTCTTTATGAGGCCGTGAACACACAGACTTGCATTAGATTTGGTGAGGAAACAAATCAAGTCCTGTGTGCATATTTTTCTTGCCGCTACATGCCTATCTTTACTTGTTGATTTGAAAAATGAATATCCCCGCGGGTAAAGAGAAGGGCTTTTTAAAGGCTTTTTTTTGTTGAGGTTACACTCATGCAGGCACAGTCAAACGCACACAGCTGCCATGTGAGACGGGTAATCTGACAACCCTATTGTATCCATACATATCTTAACTGCAAACATTTCAACAAGGTAATATGCATGTTTGCTCTGGTTTAATAAACAAATCAAATGCGACACGGATATCATTTCCTAATTCTGCAAAGTTGATTTCCTCACACAATATCATGGTAGTTAAGTGAAACTTTTGAAACCCTTTGCAAAACCAGAGAGAACTGACTCTGTCGTCAAGGCAGGGAGGTAGATATTAAAATTTCTACAACATATTTAAATACCAAACAAGCAAAATGCCAGCGTTCATAAACCACTTTTCTCAATACATTGTTATTCTAGTACAAAATCATCTTTTTTATTGCAACCACATTGAATGTATGAAGAAACTGGCACTTTAACCGTGTTTCTGTTTGTTTTTGTTTCAACAGTGACCTGAGCATGAACAACATCACTGAACTTCCAGCATATGTATTCAAAAGCTTCCCGTATCTGGAGGAACTGTGAGTACCCCCCCTCCCCTCCCTTTTTTTTTTTTCTTACCTTATAATGATGTATTTACTCTGCGAGGTGTTGACATGAGGGCTGGTCTTTATGATATGCACCTGGGTATTTCAGTTTGTGCTGTAAAAGCTCCTGGTATAGGTACACGGCATACCCTCTTCTTCTTCTTCTTCCATGAGCGTGGCTTTATATGAGGTAACTAATCGCTCGCCCGTCATGAATTGGAACAGTTGAGCAGTTATAAAAGGTGCAGTAGAGCTCAATTAAAAAAAGGTGAGACGAGGCAGCAATCATGTGACATACTGTATTGATTTTTGCTTTTAAGGGATTATCAGGGTGGCAACAGCAAAGCTACGCTGTGGGGCTTTGTTGAGTGGCATGCATCTAATCTTGGTGGGTGTTATTTCTTTACTCTTTAAATACTCTGCTGTCTGACTCAGTGCTGCTGGGAGCCGGAGATAAAAATCTGTCTACCTGATATCAGGTAACATGTAGCCGAGAGAGAATGCAAAATGACCCTTGAGTGAGCGTACTCCAGTGGTTCCAGCCTCACTTGGCTTTGCAGGCCCCCTACCCCCACCCCATTTTTTTTTTGTTTTTTTGAGGTTCTATTTTTTGCATCTTTCAGCTGGTCGAATCGTCACCTCTTCTCCTCCATGCACCACTCCAATCTGCTTTGTTGAGAGGCAATTTACTTTTCATCGTATTGTGCAGAGGAATGCAAGCCAGGAAGGAAAAGGGCAAAACAATGGTTTCTGTGGCAACATGGCTAAAAAAAACCACCCACTGTCATTTCGACGTCTTTCTCGTCTTAAATCGTCAAAACTGACGGACTCTTGGTGAGGAAGCCTGCCTTTTTTTTTTTTGAAGGCAGGAAGTTTGATTGACATAAACCCTTAGTTCATTTGTGTGTTGGTTTAACCTTTGCTTTTTTTTTTCCTGGGAGCAAATCAGCAGTTCTGTCTCTGTGAACTTTAGTGGATGACTTTTTTGCTTTAGGGTTGCAGTAGTGTCAGTTAACCGGACCATGGGCCCCGAGGGCAGAAGCAGGGAGAGGAAAAGCCAACGGAGAAAAAGATCAGGGGAAGAAAAGAGAGCGGGCCATCTTCATACAGGACAGGAGCAGAGATGAGGGAGGAGTACTCCCTCCTTCTCAGTCACGCAATCCGCTGCACACTCTTTCTTACTTGCCAAAGGCACAACAAAGCTCAGCAGACGTGATGACAGAGGCATTCTCTGTCTCCTTAGCAGTTTCTTTATCTTCTTCAATGAAACCAGTGACTGGCTCTTTATATATCAGCTGGAAAATGTGGCCGTCCCGGCTGATATAATCCATTTTGTTGACTGATTGATTAAAAAGATCAGTTGTAACTTGTTTAATGTTACTTCAATCATATGTTTCTTTCTTATATGTTTCAGACACATTCCAACTCTTTCAATACATCTGTTAGCAGTGTGCCTCATCTATTAGTAAAAAACAATTCCATAAATAAAATTCACTTTTTTGATATGAAAAGTTTATTTTGGACATTTTGGAACAATAATAAAATCATTTTATAAAAATGCAAACAAACACAACTGATAACAACAACTCGAAAGAATAATTGCCCGACATATCCGAAAAGGAGTAGGAAGAAGCGAGGCTTATTTACTCCCCTTTGTCCACCTCAACCATCAGTTATTCATACCGCTGCAGTTTTTTTTATATACATATTTTCCACAAACTCTATATTTTCTTATTCCCAAGAAAAAAAAACCTGTACTTTGTGAACACCATTATTTTGTACTGTTTTTTGGGTTGCCTAAGCTCCACCTCCAATCCGTTCCACTATCTCCAGATACTGGAAGACAAAAGGACTTCAGTGTTGTGCTAAACCTACCATGTTTTACCTTTAAATCTCCTCTCCACATAAAACATCCATCTCTGCTCAAAAATAAGTTTGTAATAATTGTAAGAAGTTGGTTGTTTATCGCTTTATACACTCCACCATGGGGTGAACTGTCCTGCCCTAATAGGTCGCCTGAAAAAAAAAGCCTGTTTTCTGAATCCAGAGTTGGAACAAAACATGCAGAACCCACTTTCAGTTTCAGGGTTCAGGCCGGGTTTTTCTAACAGTGTAGGGGCGGGGCCACTGCAAGTTATGCCAGGTGTTACAGGGTTGCCCAGGGGGGTGAAGCCCTCTGGAAACTCTGAGGTTTTAGGCTATTAAGAAGACTTATTTGACAACCGGGCGGACTATAAGCAGTGGCATATATTTAACCTACTTCACTGAGTTGATGTAAATTAGCAGGTCCTCGACGTCACATCACACTCTTATATACCTCCTTGTATTGAAAGGTGATGAGCAATGCAGATACTGCACAGCATTCCTTTAATGAAAACCTTAAGTAAAGGTGTAAAACACTGAATTGATAAATCTTGAAGTATCTCATATAAACTATCAAGCCATAAAATTTAAATCTGTCTAATCAGTCAGTCGATATCGCTTGGAAGTACGCTGTGATGTAGTGCATTGTTATTGACCCGTTTTGAAACGGTGTGGGACCAAAGGGTGCAGGTGAATCAGTCTTTTAACACTATACGCATGCACAAGAAGCCCCTGTAAAACCGCGTATGTAACCGGCGGTACCCTGAAAGACGGTCAGCGTAATGGCCATAATCACAGCATCAACTTCAGAAGTGTGGCAGTGTAGTGGCCCGTTATGCTGAAATGTGCCGGCGAGAGCACCGAGTTTGTCTGCACCAAATGTTTGGAACACACGAGTGTCCAATCCTGGTCTTACAAGGCCCCTGCCCTGCATATTTAGGGTCCCTTCCTGCTGCAACACACTTGATAGCAATAAGGGTTTTCTTATTGGACATTCGTAGGAGCTTGTTGAATAGATTCAATTGTTTCGAAGCAAGGGGGCATTTAAAACGGCACAGAGGTTTGTTCGGTCCAAGATTGGACCCCGCTGACTTGGTGTCAGACCAAGATTTGATGCCTCATTTATATTTCCTTCCTTGTCTATAAACAGGGCGGTCCTCATGTCGTCATGCTCAGTCGTGAAACAAGCAAACTGCTCCACCAGTCGGTGCTGTGTTTGGACCTGAGATGATCGTCAATGTGAACTGTAATAACTGCAATTGTGCACCCCGATCAGCACTAATCGGTGCGAAACCAGCTCTCTCCCCTATTGAGTCTGTTCTGGGTTTGTCGCAATTTGAATGGTTGAGAATGCTTTAAATTGTTAAGTTGCCAAAACGGTCCAAACAGGTAAACTTGCATCCTCTTGTATCTCCTGCAAATCTATATGTCAAGATATATCGCCTTCCTTCTAAGTTAAAAATATTTGAGCGTGGAAGTAAGTGCATGACATCTTTCTCAGCATTTAAGTGCATCTGATTATGTTGTTTTACGCTCACTCAAGTATTTGGGACTTATGGAAAGGATCATGGACTGACTCGTACGTTTTTCTTCTCAGCAGTATAATGATTGTAATGAGGAATAATTATTATTATGGAGTCATGAAGTAGGAGGACTGGGTTTCCAATGCGCATTTTGGTGGGTTTTTTTATGTGATATAATTGTCAAGTTTTCTGTCAACAGTAATGTTTTGTGTTGCGTAACTGTTTAATTTCTGTGTAATTTACTTTCTGAGAGATAACACGTTGTTGCTATGAAGCAGAATCCTTTTAGAGCAACCGAAAAACTCCACGGGAGTGGATGATTTTACAGATAATGAACCCAGATTCAAGTTATTTACATCTTTGTTAGAAAATTGTATTTACAATATATAACTTCACCATCTTTTCCCCTTTCGACATCTTAATGACAAATACGTTTGTTCAACTTTCAAACCCAATTCACAAGCAGGAGACGCACTTTGGTGTCAAAATCATCGCTGAGCTTCTGTTTTGAGACCAGCAACGTGACAGTAACTTGTATTTCAGGAACCGGGCATCGGAAAATGCTCCTTCCCTATTGTTGCTCTGTTAATAGCTCATACACAATTATCACAAATTGTTGTGAACATTTTAATTACCATCTTGCACGTAGAAAATATCGTCACAGGCCTATTGAGGCTACCTGTACCAACAGTGATAACCAAAAGGTGTGTGTTCCTCATGTGGGAGCTTGTTGTGGTGGGTACGACTTCTTCTGACATAGCCACATGTTTCCCAAAATAAATAGTCGGTTAAATTTTATAGGCTTTTTTTTCATTTTAATTGTAAGCTGATTGTGGTAATTTCACTGCTGTCATATCGCAGGTTTTTTTTTAATTTTTTTTTTACGTTTTTCACTTTGAAAGTTTGCGGTTGACAGAAGCAGACCTGTGGGAGTGGTGTTGCACAAGGCGAGGATTTAGTCTTTCCTCATTGAGAATCATGAAAGCCCTCAAGCAACATGTACTGAATTTGCAGAGAAAGGCAGGAGGAGGTGAAGCACTTGGTGTTGTGAAACCTGAAAGATAGCTGGATGATTTGTCAAACTATGTTTGCATGTGGTTATTAGACTTGTGAGAGTCGCCAGGTTCTCACGTAGATGGAGGACTGAAATAATCACACCCGTAGTTATCTGAGGGGGGGGGGGGGGACAGAGTCGTAACCGCTTCCGCCCAGTGTGGTGTGTCGGCTTGAATATGGAGGCATCCATATGCGTGTGACAACCTGTACTGCAAGTCCATATTATGGGCTGTATTAATCATCAGTTTAAATGTGGGAATGCATTCGTCTGACAAGTTAACACATCCAGTATGTCTACATTAAAATGTTGACTTGGCCTTTGCTTTTGGAGCCAGTACAATTTTTTTTGTTTGTTTTGTCTCAAGTGTTTGGCCAACTCAAGTTGAGAAATCTTCTGAGGAATCCCTTTATGTGAAGACCTCGACCTATTAAAGCAGATCTGTGACTTGACAGGAAATACCGACAGTATTGTAGAGACGCAGAGCCTTTCAAAGTAAAGATGGACAAGAGGTCCACACATTTGTCCAATGATCCTTTAAAGTTGTGGAGGCTTTAAACAGTACACTGACTAAGGTTCATACTCTGGAGAGGCTAAGCAAGGCATTGTGTCCCTACTCAGTCTGTGGGAAAAATAGGCTAGGCTTCTAGTTGATAATTGGTCTTTTGGGATGTAGGTTGGCACCACGGGCCTGTGCCACTCACACATTGCACATGTGAACAGGGCCAAAGTGATCTTGGTTTCACCGGCATGGACTCGTGGCCGGCCCTACTTCCCCCCACAGAATTTTCCATTAAATTACTTGCTCTTTTATTCAGTGAAATTTATGACCAACTAACAAAAGACCTGTTTCAAGTCCTCATAACAGGCATGTGGTCCTCACACACAGTCGGCCTTGATTCTCGGGCTCGCACCCAGCAGCTCTTGTTGCAGGGAATTCAGCCTGGCCTGACTCACGTTGCAGGGTGATAAATCTGTTGCTAATCTCTCAGGCCAGATAGTATACTTGGTCTCTGTGTCCCAGTCAGCCTGTCCCCTGCTTATTTACACCCCTGTTTCCTATATACTTCCTGTTCCCAACAGGAAAGGGAGGGGTCCCCACAGCCTCCAGTAATTCATGCAGCTGAAGCAGCTGTCTTATGATAAATGTTACAGCATTTCATATAACTGCTGGCATTCTGTGAATTATCCCTCGCTCTCGAAGGGGATCGCTGAATAGTAATGGTTGTGGGGCTCAGAAAGGGCTCTAAGAAGGGGGGTATCCAGGAACAGCTCTAATCTCTTATGGGTGACGGACGAAGTGACAACAGGCCATGGCACAGTCACGTCTTTGACACCCCAGGCCTCGTGCTCCGCTCCAGAGCTGGAACCTAATACACTGAAAGGCTTCCTGTAAAGAAGCGCACCCCCCCCCCCCCCCCTTTAAAGTACTGCTTTATTCAAAAATAAAATAGCAGTTCAATATTTAATTTCTTTGCCGAAATGTCTCTTGTGTCTTTTAAACTGGCAAGCTCGCGTAACTCCCATTTTAGTTTCCTCCTGTTGGCTCCCTGTGTATTTTATAGTTGACGTTAAGATGTTACTGACTACTTTTAAAGCTTGCCGTAGCGTTGCCCTGTTTTATATTTCACAAACACTGAAAGTCTGCTTTTAGCATTTGTATGCCCTCAGATCCTCGGGTGTCTCCCCTCAGGTTGTTCTGGAGACGAGACTGAAATCTAAAGGTGACCAAGTTTATCGACTCATAAAGCCTTTTGGCTGTGAAACGACCTGCCTGAGGAGACCAGGCTCCAACTTTTTCAATTCCACCTTAAAACACACTTCGATGTATCGTCTGTTTGTGACGGTATGATGTCGCTCTGCCCATCATTTCTGCTCTGTAGCTTTCACTCTTTCTAAAGTGAACGGAATGAAGCCTTTGGGGAAATGCTTTAAGTAGTTAAGCTGGTTTTTCCTCTCCTTTGTCTTCACTTTCACACAACCAATGAAAAATTTAATGTGGAGTACATCCCTCACAAACCCGCTGGATTATTGGTGTCCCATTTTTTTCATTAAACTAGAAGTTTCAGGTCGTTGAAATGATGGCTCTCCCATTTATCCTCTCAGCTTTATGGCTTTGGGCACGAGCATGTACGCTCATGGTACAGCTTTGTCATGGTTCAATTAAAAGGTTTTTGTTTTGTTTTGTTTTTTGTTTCTTTACCATCGTTCCATGTGACACCCACACGCCCCGGACAGGTCGCCAGTTCATCACAAAGTAAACATGGAGAAACTGACACACACGATGCATGTTGTACAGAAGGATTCCAGAGGTTTGCAGAGAAAACCCATGCATATATGGGAAGAACATGCAAACTCTGCACTGCCATGAGGCAAGAGTGCTAACCACGACACCACTGTGCGGCCCGTGGGTTGTTTTTTTTTAAGGCTTTTCTTGGATACCTTGTGACGCGTGAACTGCATTTTGCAATCTGAGAAACAAGAAAAGTGATTGTGACTCCTGACTGCTTTAATATTCAATTTCCTTTCCATATCTTCTTCCGAACTCATTTTTGCTGTTTAAAAAAAAAAAAAAAAGGTGTGTTCTTATTTCATTATTAATGAACTATTTAATTATTTAATTAACTGCTTTTTCCTTGACTTAATACCTTCTCGTGAAAGCACTATGTCATGAAAATAATTTAGAAATTGTGTTTCTCACCCAGGCGACTTGCAGGGAACGACCTGTCATTCATCCACCCTGAAGCCCTGTCTGGACTGCATCAGCTTAAAGTCCTGTAAGCACGCACCCCGTCTGCCAATGTCAACACACACACACACACACACACACACGCAAGCACACATGCATGGCCGTGGCTGCGACGGTGTGAAATTTTCCACAAGCTGGGGGAGAAAGTAAATATTGCAATTTGTGGTAACATTGTGGTGCTGCCACTTATTACCTCTGGACATCTTCTTCAAATAGTCTAAATGCAATTTTCCACCCCTGCCTGTGTGTATGAAAACCCTCCGAGAGAATTGTGTACAAGCTCTGTTTAAAAAAAAAAAAATTAGTATAGCATAAATTAGAGCGGGCAGCTCGCCCTGGTGTGCTTGCACAGACTCAGGCACTCAGGGCAGCACACAAAGAGCTGCCCTGTTTTTCTTGCGCTCCAAGCCAACGGTTCAAAGTCCTGTTTATCTACAGGTGAGGTCTTAGATACAAGGTCGATAACGGATGCATCACAAGTGCTTATCACATCAAGAGGTTTATTCTTAGTTGTTAGTTGTAGCTGCACAAATAAAACGAGGGTAGTTTTCCTGACCCAACGCAGCTTAAAATAAAAAGTCTGATTTGTGTTCAGGCTTTTACACATGAGCTTCGTTTTACGTTTTCACGATGCAGCGTTCAGTCGTGAAATTAAACACTTTACACATAAAGACTGAATTTTATTCCCCGGCAGCAATTTGTGGAGACTCCACTGACTGCCGGTATTTGTTCAGGAAACCTCCATGAAGCCAGTGTCTCATTTCGAGAGGGTAATTGTAACCAGTGCGAAGCCACATAAGCAATGACTGCACTTGCTATGAGGACAACCTCAGAAATGTCACTAATATCCTCAGCCTTGAAGTTATCTCTTACAGCTATATTATTTAGAAGTTTGAGTTTAAATTGATAACTTTGTTGTGTGCTATTTCTTCCAGAATGCTGCAGAATAATCAGCTGAAAACGGTTCCCAGTGCAGCACTAAACAACCTTCACTCTCTTCAGTCTCTGTAAGTCTCTCACACACACACACACACACACACACACACACACACACACACACACACACACACACCTACTTTGGACCCGCAAACAAAGAAATTAAAGGCCACATGTTGAGCATCGTCCACTCAGAAAGTCTTTGTGTCTCAAGTGGGCCTTCCTGACCAGCATATAAGCCATTAGGGAAACACTTGCGGAGGTTATAATATTATTTATCAGGGTCCGCACTCCAGTCAGATGTGATGCTGAACGAATGTACTTTAAACTGACTGTATTGTCAACTTAAACACCAATTCTACTACTTCAGAAACAGCAATTGTAAATGTGAAATTTTATCATGGTGAAAAATGTAATTCTTGCTTTTTATATTTCTGTTTCAAACTCTTTTCTACTTCACTTGTCTTGGCCCTCAACAGCATGTGGATGTCTTCACTAAAAGCTCCTTGTGACTATTTAACCTCCTTTACTCTCAATTTGTGGACAAGAAGAAACATGGTCATCATCATTATTATTATTATTGTTATTGTTATTGTAGTAGTGCGGAAATACCACTGTTTTAGTTGCTGTGTTACTTTTGGTTTTGAATAAAAAAAATCATAACAACTTTATATGCACATTCCTGATTTTTAGATGCAAAATCTCAGTGATTTATGAGATCCCATGACTTTCGTACCACACAAGTATCAGTGTTGAAATGAGCCACAGTCTGAAAGGAGCACACTTGCCTAAACATGTGGTGAATAACACAGTGTGACCATTTGTACTGATGAGGCAGTGATGAGTATCTGGAAGTTGGAAAAGGTCCCACTTCCATGTGGGAAAATAGGAACAATCCCCAATAGAAAGTTGGATGATATCAGAGAGCTCCCATAAGCAATCATTTGTTTGTTTTTCATGGTTCCATAATTTGTTTCCCCTGCTAAAAAAAAAAGCTATTGTTATTGACAACAACAACAAAAAACCTTGCTTTCTCTGCGTTTCTGCAAGCCAGATAGTTGCCATTTTAAGGGACTTTAGTTTGGTGACATGTCTGCGATATTTTTTTTTTCCCCTACGTTAACCAGCTGAATGAACATCCTCTGTATTTTGTAGGGGTTATATTGACAGCAGAAAACAAAGTACTCCCTGTACTGCAAATGTACATGAATGTAGTACGACCATAAAGTGAAGTTTATTTCTTTCCCCGGCAGGTTGATGAACTTGTTTGTCTGTTTTCTGTGACGGCGGTAGCAAAGCAGTGCTGCTGTAGGGTGACCATAATGTTTATCGTCATGTGAACTCTAAACTGTGAAATGGTAACTATTCCAGTTCTGACCTCCATGATAAGCTTGAAACTGTAGCGAGATCTGTATTCAGCAGCACATAGCAAAAGTCATGTTAAAAACTGTTCTGATAGCAACAACACTGGCATTTATTCAAGCATATCCTAAAATACAACATAATGCAGTGTGGTGTAGTTTTGCTCTATTCGCGTGGCTTCTGCACCAGGTTATTGGTGGAGTTGTATTTATGTCGTTTGCTTCAGTAGTGCAAATATTTGCTATTGAAATACCTCTGAACGAGCAAATATGCACAGTCAGCACAATATGTTAGAGGTCTTTTTTATAATGATCTCTGTAAAAAATTAACTCGAAGTTCACAATAACTGTGAAATTGTTTACTGAAGAGGCTCCGGTCAGGTCGGGTTGGTTTTACTCGTATCACATAGTTTACTCCTGCTGCAGCATTTTTTGCCCTGCAAAAGCAAATGTAGGTCAGCTTTATTTAGCAGATTGCAAATTTCTCTTGTTTCTTATGTTTGTCTGGTTTTTACGAAGCCCTGTGCGTTTCAGCAGCGTTCACTGTCGGTCACCTCACAGCTCCCTTGGCTTCATTATTCATCATTGTTTTACTGTGACTATCGAATGACAGCTTCATTTGGTGCGCTGCATCCACCGCTGTGCCTCTGGAGTCTGACAGGGACTGATGGCGAGATGGATCCAGCTGCTGAAACGTGCTGAACATTGAACTTTCAGCTTTTGCTGCCTCTCTTTGTCCCTCCCCCTTGTCCTTCATTTCCATCTCTTTTGTGTGTGTGTGTGTGTCTCGTCTTTCTTTTTACCAGATGTCTTCTCCCTGTGAAGATTGTTAAGGTCTGTAGCAGAAGTCATATGCTGTGGCAGAGTGAGGACTTGGGTTGTATTAAGCCTTGGAGAGCTAAATGTCAATCAAAAGTGTTTTTCTTCCAGCCCAGACACTTGAGGAATTTTGAGGGAGGGTGAGACACTCTGTGAGGGAGGATAGCTGGAGAAAATGACATGGTGATGGTGAAAAGGGCACTTGTGCATTCATATTACTACTTCAAAACAAACATGTATTTCATGGTTTTTCAGAGGTCACGACACCGACACTCAAATTATGTTTTTTTTTTTTTTAGATTTTATTTCTATTATTAAGCACCTTTCACAGAGAAATCCAACAAATTGATTCACAAAATTAAATAGAACCCTTGCTATGTGCACAAGTACACATACAGGAAATGAAATCCAGTCAATATAACACAAGTTGGGGGGGGGGGGGGGATCCTGCCTATACAGATATGTCTAGGCAGGTGCACGTCCGCCGAGTCCAGCTGAAGCACGTTTCATAATGGCGGTGGAACAGACAGAAAGGCCTCTGGTCACGATCCTCGTGTGCGAACACGGAGCAGACCTGGTCAGCGGACAGACGTTTGTACACAGAGCAGGTTGGACAGGTACTCAGAAGTACTTGCCACGTAGGGCTTTGAGTGTTGAACCAGGGATTTTGAACTTGATTGGAAAGATAATGGGAAGCCTGTGTTATATGACCATATGATCTGTTTGTTGGCAGCCCGTCCGTGTCATTCCGCTCCAGCTGGAGACAATCGATGGATTCTTTGTTGACATGAGAAAATCAATTTTTTTTTAATTGATTTTCTGAATATAGTCAGTAAATACAGTAAACAAACAAGCACTCATACCCTTCTTTGAGTTTTGATTAGGACTATAAGTTTATTTTCATTAGTTTTAGAGCAAAGTTGTGAATAAATTCCGTTGGTATAATACATTTTTTTTCGATTCTGTTTGATTGGCATCAGTATTTTGAACATTTACACTTGAAACAACAGGAATTATTTGAAGTTGTTTTGGTTGTGAGCTTGTAAAATAGTTTGAATTTTACAATATTTTGATACTGTGGCCGAAAGAAAGATTAATCTTTTGTCCAAATGTTATATTGTGATTGATTTTCTTCAGTTTTGCATTGCAGCATGGTAAATTATCGCATCGTGCTCTCGTAATGTGGTTATTAATTATCACACTTTTCTGGAGGATTCCGATGTGGCAGCAGTATTCGTCTGTAAGATAACAAAATATTTTGACAAGGATTTCCAAAACCCTGTCAGTCAAATTGAGAGCTGACAAGTAACCGAAACACGACCTCTGTAATGAGATGGACCGTACGACAACCTGCTGTGTTCACGGGGCTCCAGCATGCGCTTGAAATAAGACTGAAATGTACATTGTGATGTTCCTCTGTAAGATAAATACTCCCTGACTGATGGACAAACCCAATATGCTCCTAAAAAACTTGACCCATATGAAAAAGTGACTTTTTGTAGAAGGTTGTGAAGTTGGTTTGATTTTGACACAACAAAACAAATGAAACGGCATCAGAAGAAAAAACCAGTACAACGTGACACAAAAAAGCTCAAAATCTTGTCTTTTCTTCTGTTTCGTGTTGATTTCACTTCATTGCAGGGTGAAACGCTTTCAAGTTTGCAGTCAATGAATTAATGCGATGTCTTTTGTCTTGAAGGCGACTGGACGCAAACCATATAACAATGGTTCCTGACAACAGCTTCGAAGGCTTGCAGCAGCTGCGCCACCTCTGGCTGGATGATAACAACCTGACAGAGGTCCCCGTTGGTTGTCTGAGACACCAGGCGAACCTTCAGGCGCTGACGTTGGCTCTCAACCGCATCCTGTACATACCAGACAACGCCTTCGCAAACCTCACCAGCCTGGTCGTGCTGTACGTTCCGTCAAGCTACTGTTTTGTTAATTGTGGTTTGAAATGAAAATGTTCTCAGAGGTGTTGAAGTGCAAATGTTTACTAAATATCTGACTGCCAGGAGGGCCTCCATATTACAGTGCAGGGATAATGAGTGTTACAGGCACTAAACAACATCTGCGTCTTACACTGTTTCGCTCCTCCAAGTTCACCTGCATCTGAAAACAATCTACTGACAATAGAAACCTGAATCTACCCGAAGGTACATTATCTTACAAGACTGAATAATTTTCCATTACAATAAAGGCTCCGGTTGCAAGTCTTCTTTAAAAAAAAAAAAAAAAAAAAAAGCTTCTTGTCTGAGTCATTAAATGTGAACCCGTTCAGGGCAGCCAGGAGGATTTACAGGGACTTTTCGTAGACTGATACACAAGTAAACAGAGCTGGAACAACCTGCTGGTAGACTTTTTAAAAAAAACCTGTAATTAACTGTGCACCTACTGAGAGCATTGGTGTGTTTACTAACATGACCTGAGGCAGTCGCAGCAGAAAGACAAACCTTTGGGTGTTAAGAAGATCAGGATGTTTCCCATGTTAAAATGGCAGCGCACATCACTCATATACAGTGTAGGCTCCCGTCTCTTTCGTCATCATTTCCAATGTAAACTAAATATACTGTGACTCTTCAGGTACTAAGCTTAAAACTATCCGTTTGCACAGATTAACATCGAGTTAGTAAAATCTGAACAACATTGCTCGTGCTCACATTTAATTCCTGTTTAGTTTTTCATACATCACCTGCATCATTCTGTCACCACAAATCAATGCAAAGTACCTCTCCTTGTGTGCTGCTCCCACTCTGAGTGTATCCTCAGAGCGCCTGCAAATCAGCCCCAAACACAAACATGCTGTAGTATTTATTTCCACAGCTTACAAGTTAATAAGTCAACAAAACGGGCTGCAGCTCATGCCCCGCTGCGTTTTCACACGCAGGCACTTTTGCAGCGAAATGTGCCATCGGGGGTTTAAATGTGAATGCTAATGAACTTTTGACAAAAGTTGCTTCACTCTGAGCTGTTATTGTTTGTTTCTATGTCTGAGGAGAAGTGCCCAAACCTTCCATCACTGCAACTAGCGCGAAAGTGTGTAGTGTTACAGCTCTGAGGGATTGTTCCAAACTCACACCCCCCTCCCCCCCCTCCCCCACTGCTGCTGTTGTACACACAAATATACACACAGGCATTGAGTGGTACTGCTGCAGGGTTAGTATAAACATGTCAGGATAAACAGGAAGAAAAGACTTTGTTTCTATTAAGCTAGAAAAACCAACCGTGTGTACACAAACCGTACACACACCTGATTCACCAGTCATAGTGTGCAGTCAGAGATTATTTGTGGGATGTCTATAAACAAAGGCTGACACACGGCCTCATATCTTGTGTCGGTATGAAGGTCTCCCAGATGTGAGTAATGTGTGCAAAACTTCTTTTACTTTTACAGGCATCTTCATAACAACAGAATCAAAGAGATTGGAGACAACTGTTTTGCTGGACTGGTGAACCTGGAGACACTGTAAGTGCATATTCATACTGTTTGGGTGCATGTGTGTGTGTGTGTGTGTGTGTGTGTGTGTGTGTGTGTGTGTGCACGCACTGACAGCTCCCCCCACCCACCCTTGCTTCAGTGCTCCGCACATCATTGTGTCCACTTCCTCCTTTAATTGCTCAAGGATAAATAGAGCAAAGTACATGATAGTTATCAAATATGCCCTCCCACTGTTCACTTCCTGCTGCCACACAGCCATGAATGACCTTTCAGTGCTGGGCTGCACCTCACTGTTAAACTGCTGCTCTCCAACACACACACACACACCTGTACAGAACACCCGAGCATGTCCCCATGCCTTTAATTGTAAATCCCCCCCCCCCTAGTAAAACACTTCCATAAAAGTAAGGTACACCTTGAACCGGTTAGCGGTTCATTACAGGAGCACACATTTGTACAAACACTTGCTGCGAATAAAGAGCCACTCATTGCCTTAAATGCATGTATTGGAACTGTGGAAAGAAAACCTGAGTTTCCAGAAAAACAAACAAACAAGTGACCACTACACCAGGGGTGTCCAAGGTTGGTCCTGGAGGGCCGGCGTCTTGCGAGGTTTAGCTCTGTCCCAGTTGCAGCACTTCTGATTGTAATGAAGGTATCGCTATTAGGCTTTTTTCACCACCTTGGCGATTACATCATCATTAGATTCAGGTATGCTGAAGCAGGGAGAGAACTAAAACATTGCAGAATATTTATTTTTCTGTTCGAGGCTAACAACAAAATTAAGCATATCAACCATGAAGGGAAAAAAACCCCCCATAAAATCCGAACTTAAACCAAGATGCTCTATAAGGCCCAATGCCCCTTATTTGACAAAGTTCGTTTTTTTAAATTTTCGTATTTATAATTTCAGCTTAATAAGTCATGAGAATCATGATTGTTGTATTGGTCAGAATATAAAAAACATTTTTTTTCTTCTTTAAAAGTGGGTGTCATTTTGTATTTTGGGTCTACTATATTCAGCTTCTCGTGTGATGAGAAAGAGGAAAATGCTGCAGGTGATCTGTGGAAACCTGATGCTATTAACATACCAATCAAATGCTTTAAAATTTGCATGTCAAATACTCTGGAGTGACGCACAAAGGAAGGAGCAAGTCCAACCGGGCCTGAGAGCGATGATGTTTGGAGTCAAACCAGCAAGTAGAAAGTCTATATAGAAGACTATGTAAGCATGAGAAGTTGCAGTATAAAGAGTGCTTGCCCACATTTAGCAGATGTCATTGCAAGCTTTTTAAAAAAAATTATATTTATGTTTAAAAATGTTGAGTAAAATCTATGAACATTTGAATTGCAAAACACATTTCTCATTGTGCCCCTGGTGAATAGGGTGGTTGTCTATAGATAAAACTCAAGCTGCTTAATGAACTTGTTTTTTGAGACTACGGTTGTTAATCCAGCATTCAGTGGTGCCTGTACTGGCTTTATTTATTATAATGGTTTTTCATATTTGCTGAACATCACAAAACAGTTTTTTCTTCAAAGCTCCTTTTAGTTTAATTATTGACTTTATTTTATAGACTGTTGTCCATTGTGTTTTTGTGTGCAGCCATAAGGGGACACTTTGATAAAGAGTTGGATAACTTCCTTACAACCGTGTTATGAACAAAGCACTGGCACCCAAAGCTGGAATGTGTTATATCACTCACCATATTCACATTGTAGACTTCTCGATAGTCTAATGGCTTTTTCTCTGACTTCATAATGTTTCGGCACTTATAATAGCAGGAGGATAAATGTGGATGGAATCAGATTCTTTTATTTGTCAAGCATTTAAAATGACAGAAAACTGCTTTGCTTGTTTTAGCAGCAGCAAATGCTTTGTTTATGGACTCGAGGTGTTCATGGACAGTTCTCAGTGCTTAAAATTGACTTGTGAATATCTGTTATTATTCCATTATACATTACAGATTAGCAGTTAATAAGATTCGTCACATTTCCCCATCACTCGCGAGGCCACCGGGGTCACACACGGTGCTCAGAAAAGATCGGCGCAAATTGAAGTTCAGTGTCTCCTCCAGCGCCTCTGTAGCACGAGTGCAGGGCATCGGACCTCGGGATTGAAAGCTGTCCCAACTGCACCACAGCCGACTCTCCTAAAACTGAGGAATTTTACACTAACGGCTAAATTTAGAGCAGAGCAGTCAGTTCCAGTAAGTTATGAACAACTTGACTGGAGGGTTTGTTTTGTAATTCAGTCGGCGACAGTATTTTTCTTATCGCACAAAAAAGAATGATGGAATCATCTGAAGACTGCCAGAATGTGTTTAAATGACAGTTGTGGGGGATGAAAAACTGCCGATAATTTAAAACATAATAAAATGTACTCTACTTGTAAAAAAAAATTATATTTTCTGCAGAAGCCCCTTTCCAGTATTAGCGGTTCACTTTTAGTTTAGATGCTGCTTTATAAAAAGTTGAAGTTAGAAATGGGTCCCATCTTTTTCCAACTCACAGCAGGTCAGAAAATATTTACTTTCTTCTATCTGAATGATGAAGATAAATATACTACAATGTAAATAACACGTGAGTGAAAATGCCACCAGAATATCTGTTCTATCGACTATTAAAATGCTGACTTTGTTTTATATATAAAAGATTAAAAATGAGCCAATTGATGTATGAATAAAGAACGTAAACTATTAGGTTTTGAATGATCAAAGTACGTCACTTGGGGTATTTAATATTTGGGGTATATTTTACGTTTTCCCATTAAGCTTAGTGAATAGTTTTTATTTGGCTTTCGACAAATGAGTCTAACGTCGAGAGTAATTGTGATCTGTCAAAGTACTTGGCGCTGATCTCGTCTGTTAAAGGTTACAGTATGTAAAATTTTAGTGATGCAACCTTGGTGTGTTGGGTGGCGCCCATGAGTCACTGTAAGTCCTTCTCCAGTTGTATTTACACTTCAGTCTGCCGTGTTTCTGGTTTAACTGATGACAGACGAGATGCTGATTTATCTGCAGGGCTTTCTTCCAACACATAGACACCAATAGGTTGATGTCACGACTACGGTTTTTCAATGACTCTTTTTTTTTATGTTTGAAATGCAAAAAAAAAAA
Source organism: Blennius ocellaris (assembly GCF_963422515.1). NCBI lineage: Eukaryota > Metazoa > Chordata > Actinopteri > Blenniiformes > Blenniidae > Blennius > Blennius ocellaris. The sequence continues at coordinate 26,036,653 of NC_137650.1, read as the reverse complement.
AAAAAACAAAGTTTGACACCGCACTTTCAAATGTTTGGAGTTGGATGTTCTGTGCATGGGACATTTTTGTTGTCGTGGAGCATTAATTATGTTTACGAAGAAGAATTCATGTCGTAATGTGAGAAAATCATTGTGACTTCCTGTGTCCCTCTCTGTCCAGAGATCTTAACTTCAACAACCTGATGGTTTTTCCCAAAGCAATCGAGGCCCTGCCCAAACTGAAGGAACTGTGAGTATCCCAGCGTGCGTCTCTGCATGCCGACTGAAACATTGTTACTCAAGTCAAGGACCGTTTAACTCACAAAGGAGCCTTGTGTCTGAAAGTTTCTCTGACTGGAAAAAGTGGGTTGGTAATAAATAAGAGGAAAACAAATGCTAACATGCAAATTTGTTGGGGCTCTTTTATTAGTTGATATTTGGTAACTGGAATTTCAAGTAAGTCTTTATATAGTCTGTGACTTTTACATAGTTTATCATTCTGATTCATCTCCACTAATTTCTGAACGCTTGTTTTATTGACATGATTATTGGTTCGAACCTCCCATGTATTTCGGGATTTTTGGCTCAAAAAGTCATATTGGGAAAAGGTGTCCCCCTGACCCACTTTTTGAAAATTTTCTTGCGCCCCCCAGTGGAGGACCACTGACTTTGATACAGATTTGTTGTCAAGAACAAAAATATAGTTTAACATGACTACTGTGATATTTGAGCTTCTGTTATGGTCTAATAAAGTATTCTGATATAGATATGATGACACATGGTTTGGCAGTAAATCTCGTGTTGCAGATTAAGTTAGTTTTGCATAACGTGTATGTCTGGTGTCCAATCAAGCAAACTTTTCCTCACACTGTGTCCTTGACATTTTTTTTTTTTTCTTTTTCACTTTGCAGCGGCTTTCATAGCAATGGTATTGCTTCCATACCGGAAGGAGCTTTCCATAACAACCCCCTGCTGCGAACCATGTAAGGTCAAACTCCCCCCGCTGAGCCCCTCACAAACACATGGCATGCAGAATAACTCCTGTGAAGTGTAGAGTCGTGCTGCCACCGTGCAGACGGTCCCGTTTGATCCGCACACGTTCAGTTTGAGCCGATAAAGAGTGAAGGAAGTTTCAGGCTTCGGGTGACGAACGTCCAGAAGATGGTGCCATTCTCGCACTGTGAATGATTTGTTTTGGCCTCTCCCTCTGCTCCCTCAGACACCTTTATGACAACCCTCTGTCGTTCGTCGGTGCGTCGGCGTTCCAGAACCTATCGGTCCTGCAGTCCCTGTAAGTCCCGACGACTCGGTGGTCACAGGAGCACAGCAGCCCCGCTCTCTGCTGTTTTGAGTCAACCGTCCCTCCGACCTTGTGTTTCAGGATGCTACGTGGGGCCAGTATGATGCAGGACTTCCCCATCCTCACCTTGACCAATAATCTGGAGAGTCTGTGAGTGAATTTGGCTTTAAAGTTTCTGCTTTGGTGCAAAGTTGAGTGATGATAAACTCACAAGTGTTGTGAAACGTCTGCAGGACCCTGTCGGGAACGAAGATATCCTCCATACCTGCTGATCTGTGCGAGGACCTCAAGTTACTTCGGACGCTGTAAGAAACCTTGCAGAAGCCGTTGTACTTAATTCAGACCTCAGCCAGCATTTGTTTGTGCGACTTCTTCACAGTGTCCGGCTGTTAGTCTGAATGACCTTTGAGCAGTGATTTCACCTTCTCCTGCCTGCATCCCTACAGATCAGTGTCATTATCAAATGTTTAAAAGAATCGTAAATTAAAATGTATTCAAGTCACAATCATGGGGAAAATCACTAGGGCGTCATTTCATTTCTTGTTCGATCAGAATATTAATTCCACTAATCACTGCTGGAGTTCAGACTAGTTGAAGCAAAGGGGAACAATTTAAATGATTCCAGTGTCGCTTGATGAATATTCAAAGGTTCAAAGAGAGTTACAATTACATCGTTTCATACTAAAATGTCTACTATTAAGTAGAATTGTCAGAAAATGTGTGACAAACTGATTAACCTCATCTGTGCGATGACAGTAAAGACACGTATGGGCATGTGATCGCAATCAGTTATTAGAATTACACATATCACATGCTGTCAGTCGTCTCAAGATGGGAACATAAAGGTGTACATTAATATGTTTACAGATCAGTTATAGCAGAGTAAAGTCTGTCTTGCCGATAAAGTTCTTAATTGGCAAGTTTGGTTTAAACTTTCTCTGCTATCTTGTTATTAAGGTGTGTTTTCCTCCTTCAGAGATCTGTCCTACAACGAGATACAGCAGCTGCCTTCCCTTCAGGGCTGCGTGCAGCTGCAGGAGATGTGAGTGACGGATGTGCAAAGTTAAATTCATATATCATGTATCGCTTGAGACAAAATTGTAAAGCTCTGTTGATGTTTAATATCTGTTGTCAAATTTCTGTTTCCATTGTACAGAAGCTTTCAGAACAACCGCATTAAACAAATTGACAGGGACACTTTCCAAGGCCTCTCTGATCTGCGTTTACTGTGAGTCTGCTCAGCGATACACACACGCATACTTACACAGATGGACCTTTATTTGGATTGTGATTTTTACTGTTTTGAATTCACGCAGGGACTTGAGTATAAATGAAATCGGCGTCATCCACCGAGACGCGTTCCTCACCCTCACCGCGCTCACCAACTTGTAAGTAGCATAATGTCGTTGCCTTACCTGGTCTGGCAGCGTGCGCGGGACAGAATCTAACAGCCTGTGTGTCCCAACATCTGCAGAGATTTGAGCAAAAACTCTCTGGCTGTGATTCCCACATCTGGACTGAGCGCCCTCGGTCAGCTGAAACTCTCCCAAAACCCGCAGATGAAAAATGTGCTGACAGCGAATAACCTCCCCAAACTCAGGTGAGGGACCGGATCCACTGTGCCTTTGATTTCTTTTATCAGCTGTGACTCAGAGTCACACTAAGGGACAAATTACCAACAGGTGATGGGGGAGAACAGGGTTTAAAGCATCGATTGCAATGTTCAAAATTTGGAGATCAGGGACTTCAGTGAACCTGCAAGGCAACAGTAACCCACGAGCACAATAGTTTACTGATTCATGAATATTAATTGAATATAAAAGTTAAAGGGAGCTCAAATAAGAAACACAAGTTAGTTACATTGAAACTCCCTGAAAGCATTTGCATAAGATGCAACAGGTGCAGGTTGACATTGTTAGAAGTCCTTCAAATGTTTTAAAACGCTGGATGTTAAATGTTTTTGATGGCAGCGAGGATGGCGCGCTATGAAAGGAGCAATAGCTGGAAGGAAACCAGAGAAGCAGGAGTTCTGTGTGAGGAGTAGGCTGAGGAGACTGGAGACGTAATATAGGATATAATACTACATGTCCAATTACTGATGTTTAAAATGTTAACAGTGACTGTTAAATTCCCTCACGGTTTACTATCATGTCAAAACAGAAAATGGATGGCTTTATAAAAACAAGGTTTGGTCTGAAAAATGGTTGAGCCCTGTGAAATGTATCTTGTCATGTAATTGTGGTTGTTTTATATTTGGAAACCTGTAAATGTTTTCAGAAAAGGAGGCCACATTAATTAAATCTATATTATGGTCTTCTATGGCTCTCTGAATCAACCTAAATTGAGGTCATCTTAGGCTCCAGCATCAAATATTAGTCATCAGAAATTCTTCCTTTTCAAAATTAGATCTGAATCAGTTTAATTGAATTTAATCAAATTTATTTTTGGCAGTTCAAAGGTAAAGGTGGAATCTACTTTTATCACCCAAAAAAATATTGAATTTCAAAGTGTATCAATTAAAAAGAAACTCCATTATGCAAATCCAGAAGCAGCTAATTAAAGCAAAGAGATCGTGAATATAGTAGTTGCCCAGTATAACTCTGTCTTGGGTGAGCAGCGCTCTTCAATCTGAAAGACGCCGTTAGTCAAAGAGGGCAAAAGGTTATTTTAATCCAAAATGCTGATGTATAAAACACGACCCCTTCATGCTGCGCTGCACAATCTCCAACCTCGCGGCTGAACTGGAAACAAATGAACAAATGTGTACAAAAACAGACGTGGCCTCCTCCTCTTACAGCTAATGAGAAACGCAGGTGAGTCAGTCTCCTCCAGCGCTGTGGACATACTATGGAAACATCCGAATGTTTTTTATTAAACACTATCAGAGGAGCCAGATCTCTGCACACAGGCCATGTGCTCTATACTCTGTCCTCTCTGACATTATCTTTACCTCAGCGCCGCATCCACCATTTGTTCGCAGGTCCATCTCTGTCCCGTACGCCTACCAGTGCTGCGCATTCGTGGGCTGTGACTCAGCGACGGGTTCCTCTGAGGACAGTGACATAAAGAAATCCACAGGTAGGATCGCCGCTGTCACAACCCTTTGCTTGCACAAAATGTACTTGTATTGGTTTTAGGAACACGGCGGCAACACGACTGCTCTGCATGTCACCGTTTGTTTAGAGCAGCCCTGACCCCGCCTGCAGCGTGTTTGTTGTTCGGGTCACGTTGGTACGGATGGTTTGTCTGCGCATCAGGAGATTATTTGATGTGCTTTATCTCATCAAATAACTTGAACTAACAAATGCTCACCGCTTCGCCCGTCAGCGTTTTCAATCTTTTTGGGACACGTTCAGTGTTGGATGTCTGGAAATATTATTTCGATGTATTTCAAGGTAGATAGGTAAGTATTGAAAATATAGCGTGATTGAGTTGTAGTGTTTAAAACATACTTGAGTTCTTTAGATGCTAACACAAATATCTTCCAAGTTGTACTTTTTACATCCACCTTTCTGCAAGACAAATTCCGAGAGGTGGCCCCTAACGTATCGGAGACATGAAAACACCAAAACGGCTTCAAAAAGTTGAGAAAATGACCCTTATCGGATGAAACGTCTGTAGAATTAGAATCAAAGAAAGGTCACACTTTGTATAATAAATGTTCAAGCATTTATTCTCTTCATATTTAAGTACAGTTTACACCATGGGATGTACTTTTCTACTTTTCAAATCAGAAGCCACCACCAATCTACGCCCACAACTTGAAGTAATATTCAACCTTCTCATCTGCATTTCTGTCAATACTTTGTTCCTAATTTACACTTAAGAAAACTAATTACGATAGTGTCAGTTTTTACATACTTGCAGAGGCATTTGCTGTCGGTGTGTATATTTGCAAACTGAATCTTTTAAAAACCAGCAGCTTGTTCAGTTTTTTTTTTCCCCCCAACAACAACATGTTGACCTGCAAACACAGATTTCCTCTTCTTGTTCTGCCGACGGTCACTAACCAATCATATAAAGAAAACGCATTGAAAGCAGCAACATGTTTCTCATTCATCAATTAATGTCTGTGAAGCTTATTCAGTTTTTTTTACTTTAAAGAGCTGCTTTTGCATTTAAACTGTATGTTGTTGAAGTTTTACTTTAAAAGTTTGGAATTCTGAAAGTTTCTGCCGATACCGTTTTTTTTATTGTTTTACTGGAAAAGAAATTGCCCCGTTAATAGTTTGTGTTCTTTCAGGTGGAGAGGATATGGAAAGAATCTCGATGGTCATGCATTGCTCTCCTTCCCCGGGTAATTCAACTCCTCCCATTTTGAATTCCGTGACTTTTAAGAATCCATGTTGAAATGAGCCCCACATTTTTACCCACTGTTCGATTCCTCAGGAGCCTTCAAGCCCTGCGAGCACCTGCTGGGCAACTGGATGATCCGTCTGACCGTCTGGTTCATCTGCCTGGTGTCGCTGATCTTCAACGGCGTGGTGCTGGTCGTCACCTTCTCCCCCGCACACCGGGGGCCCGGGCACTCCCACCTCCCGGCTCCATCGCTGTCCCCCCCCCGCCTGCTGATGGGGCTGCTGGCCCTGGCGAACCTGCTGACCGGCCTGTACGTCGGCGTGCTGACGGTGCTCGACATCGCCACGTGGGGGTCCTTCGCCAAGTTCGGCGTGTGGTGGGAGATGGGGCCCGGCTGCCAGATCACGGGGGCCCTGGCCGTCTTCTCGTCCGAGTGGTCCGTGCTGCTGCTGTCGCTGGCGGCCGTGGAGCGCAGCGTGGCCGTGCGCACGATTCTGGGAAAGGTGATGATGTCGCCCAGGAGGAGCGGCGGCGCTCGCCGCGGCTGCCTGCGAGGGGACCGGCGCTTCGGCCTGGCGGCGGGGCTGCTGGGGATGCTGGCCGCCGGCGGAGCGTGCCTCACCCTCCTGACCTTCAGCGAGCAGTCCTCGTCTCCACTCTGCCTGCCCTTCGCCGGAGGCGAGAGTCCGGCCCTGAGCGTCACCGTCATCCTGGTGCTGCTGAACGCGCTGGCGTACCTGTTCACCGCCGCCGTGTACACGCAGCTCTACTGCCACCTGGGCCGGGTGGAGCTGGCCGACCCGGAGCAGACCGGCGCCCTGCGACACGTTGCCTGGCTCATCTTCACCAACTGCATCTTCTTCTGTCCGGTGGCGGCGTTCTCCTTCGCCCCCCTGCTGACCGGCTCCACGGCCGGCGGTCCGGAGATCGCCAAGTCGGTGACGCTGATTTTCTTCCCGCTGCCGGCGTGCCTGAACCCCGTGCTGTACGTGTTCTTCAGCCCGGCGTTCCGGGAGGACTGGATGAGGCTGCGCGGCCACAGCGGCTCGAGCAGGGAGGCGAAGTCCGGCGCCGACGGCCACAGGGACGACAGCGGCGGGGGGTCCGAACTCACGGACGGGGGCTCCTCCACCCAGCTGGGCTTCGACTGCGGCGTGTACTCGCAGCTCTGCGGCGAGGCGGCGGTGTGCGAGCAGTGCGAGGCGGCGCTGCGTGCCAGGACCTGCTCCTCCCCCTCGTCCGCCACCGTCTGCAGACATTTGGTGAAGTCCCACAGCTGCCCCACCCTGCTGGCCGGAGCGCCGGCATGCCCGCGCCCAGAAGGGTTCTGGGCCGACGGCGGCACGCCGTCGGCTCAGTCGGAGTACGCCGACGAGGGCGACTCGTTCGTGTCGGACAGCTCGGATCAGGTCCAAGCCTGCGGCAGAGCCTGCTTCTGTCAGAGCCGAGGACTTCCTCTGGTACACTACTCATACAACATACCTCGAGTTAAAGACTGAAGACCCTCACACACGCACACACACACACACACACACTCACGTGTGCACACATCGTCATGTGAATTTAGACACTACAAGAAACACAAGAACGTTTTTATACGGTAACAGCAACATGTGCCAACTGCCCTGCGATTCATCAAACACTTAATGTTTGTACCGACTGTTAACGGAGCTGCCGCCGATCATTTAAAGGGAACTTGGCTTTCTGAACTCGGAGGCTGTTTCTACGCGAGCTGAGCACGTCGAGTCGCAGACAGACAAACGTTTTCGCCGCCAGTGCCTGCCTCTCGCTTCCGGCTGGCTGTCATGACGACGCGAGCCTCAAACGTTTTTGTTGATCACTTATAAGCTTTTTAAATTTTAATTATTTCTAAGTTCATCTTGCTTCTCCACAGCAAACTGTTGATTTTTATACGTTGTTTAATTTGTTTTTGAGGTTTTTTTTGTTTTTTTTTTAAACAGAAATGTAGCAAGTGTCATAGTCGCTCTGGACTTTCATAAGTGAATGTAACCTACAGCTCGCAGGCTGGATCAACATGAGTGAAAACCTGAGCGCTGCCTGCGGTGTGAGATGGTCGGTAACACACACACACACACGCACGCACGCACACACACACACACACACACACACACACACACACACACACACACACACACACACACACACACACACACACACACGCGCGTTCGCTTTAAGTTCCTCAGACTAAGAATGTGATAAAAAGTAGCAGACATCACTGTTTTAGCATCAACGAAGCTCAGTGGGTTAGAAAGATGTTATTTATTGTGTGAGCAGCAGCAGCAGCAGGATGAGGAAGAAGAAGAATGTCCAGTTCAAGGCGAGTTCAGGTGTTTTGAAAATGGCCTCTGAATAATCAACCAATCATATAATGTATTTTCTCTAGAACAGCAGCGCCTCCGATTATTCATGTCCTCCGACAACAAAGTACACAAAGCTTCGGTCATTATTTGAAAAGAAATTCTCATTTATTCATCCAAATAGGAAATTAATTTGCTTTCCCACTTACAACAATCAATGAATAAAGAAATAAAGGAAACATTAGGCACCGTCTGGACACATAAAAAATAACAAATCAATGAGCTGATGATAAATGAATCCTCGGAAAATAGTCAGTTCCATTAGAAATGATTAAATGTGTTTAGTAGCATCATAATGGAAGGAATAAAATATCTTGGTACATTATGTTTACTGCAGTCTGGTGTCCATTGTGCTGTTTGATTTGTTTCAAACTTTCTTTTACTTCAATTCAAAGCTGGATTTGTGCAACTATATTTTTTTGCACAAATTAGTCTTGAATTGAATTAATCAACAGCTATTTTGATAACTGACTCATTGTTATGAGTCTTTTAGCTGAAATTCCACAGATTAATGTATTTTCTGTTTCCATCATTTGTCAACGAACACTTTAGGCTTCAGTGAGACACTGGTCAACACTTAAAGCATTTTATGACATAAAAATCAATTCAAAATTGAGGAAACAATAAAAATCTTGTCTGATGAATTATAATAGTACAGCAGGATGAGAACCAAAAAATTTTTTTAAAAAGGTGCAACAAAACTTTTAAGATTACATACAACTGCAGACTTTAAGAGTTTTTACTTTTTTAGAGTTAAAGCTGTATTTAAAACGTGTGACATGTTTAGAGGAGTACGACTAAAGTAGGTATTGAAAGAAATAAGATACTAAAATAGTTTCAAAAGCCATGAAAAGGTAAATGCGCTTCGATATTTGTGATGATGAGCATTTGCATTACAGCTGTGACTCTTATTGCTCGCAAACAAGTGTCTTGTCAAAAAAAACCAAGTCACTTCAATAAAGAAAATTTAATTCAGTCGTTTTTGTAAACGTGTTTATTTGCTGTTAAAAGGAGAGAATATCTTCAGGACGTCTGGAGTTAAAAGTGCAGCTGAAGGCAGCAGCCGGTTGGTTTGTTTCTAGATTGTTTTCTTCTTGCTGCTGCAGGCTTTCGTTAGCTTTTAATTTGAAAACAGCAATTCCCAATCTAAGAGCGAAAAAAGAAGGGGGGGGGGAAAAACAAGCAATTAAAGCCAAATTCGACAGTTATTGACAAAACGTTGAGAGATGAATGTGTCAGGATGATTTAATACTCGTCGTTAGTTTGAATCGCAGCCAGAAATTGTCTAACACCATCCAAGTCAAACACGTGAATGTAAACCACCACCCCCCCCCCCCGCCCCCTTTTTTCTTTTTTCTTCACATCAACTGCAGACTGGCAGCCAGCTGAGTCAATACAATCCTGCACAACTAAAGCCAAAAAGTCATTCTTCGACGAGTACCTGCAGAACTTCCTCACGTTCAGAGGAGGAGACAGAGGAGGTGGTGGGGATCAGTCCAAACTAACATGTTGGTACAAATTGTTACTTTTTTTTTTTGAATTAAGAATGAGCAGAGACATCTTGAACTTTAAAATGTGGTCCCTCTCAGTGACTGAAAGACACTCTGCCAGCCTCGAGGCTGCAGATGTTTTGCGAGCGGGGATGGCCCGTACGAGGGTGAAGGTGGAGCCGCCCTCGGAGCGTGTATCCACAAGTCCCCGCCATGTGAGCGTTCAGGAATTCAGACAATGTCGGGGAACCTTTTCTCTCCTCCCACCGAACACAGACGACATCCTCCCTTCCTCGCGTTCTCACCTCCGGCTCCACGACTTCTTGAGCATGCGTGCGAATTCTCGCGCCAACCAAAATGTCCGCTGCTTGTTTGAATGTCCCATCTGTTCCAAATGTACAAATTAAGTAGTTTGGGTAATTTTTGTCTTTTTTTTTTTTTTTTTGGTGTAAATTATTTGAAAAGAGTAATCACGAATGGGATGCTAACTGAGGAAGCTACCTCCTGGACTGTGTCGGCTGTCGGATGTCTGAGAGAAAAACAAAACAAAGTCTGTTTTCATTTCGTTGCTAATCTTCGTCTCTTCGTCTGCATCATCGCTTCACGTCGACTCACTTCTGTTGTACATCAGTTTAGTTTTGTGCAAATTGTGGGAGGAATCTATGTACTGTATACTGTGATTTAATTTTTTTTTAACCAAACTATAAACTATGAAAATGTTTTATCTTTTCTAGATACGACCTTGCAGAATAATACAGATTATATTAAAGCAATAAAATCTCACTTAATTTCTGATCTAATTAAATCCTGTTTGTAGTTTCTCATGCGAGACCCCCCCCCCCCCCCCCCCCCAAGTTGTTTTTGTTCTGTTCAAATAGAAAATCGTTAATTTGTGAATGAATAAAATTGAAAGAACACAACTGATTTCTTTTCACTTTGTTTATCTTGTTAATTATTATTTCTATTTATGAGGGCTTAAAGTGCAGCTGTGTTTGTGTATATATATATATACATGTCTGCTGTCAAAATTAAGGCAGAAAGTTTCACTTTAAAAGTTACATGATGACTGATTGAGAAAGTGAAAGTCATTAGCTTTACTTAAAGCCGGATTTAAGGACCACAGTAGTAATTCTACAGTAAAACAGCAGGTTGCCATGTTGGCTAACCAGGAGCCGCCATACTGCTAAAGCTGGAGGAAAGACTTGCAGGTAAAATATTAATTTCTCCTCTTTCTCTCTTTCCCTGACTCCCTTGGATATTACAGTACCTATATTATTGCAATTTGCCACTTTGCTCATGTAATAAGTTTGCAACTTTTTTTCTAGAAATATTCAAATCGTCAAAGTGGTGGACCGGCACTCGAACAAAACCCAGACTTATGTTAGATCTTTATTAATTTATTTATTTATATAGTTATTATTTTGCTGGCCTTGGGAGAGAAACCGTTTGACCAAAAGCTAAAAGGACTTTATAAAAAGTCTATGAATTTAAATATAGTCTGCGTGTCGTGACTCGACATTAATTCCGTGGTTTTCCCTCAACAAATATCCATTACAAGTTTCAGTCGAAAAACAATGTGATTAATTGCAATTAATCACACAAAATTGTGCAATTACTACATATTTTTTATCGATTGACAGCACTAATACATATATATATATATATATATATATATATATATATATATATATATATATATATATATATATATATATATATATATATATATATATATAAAGAGAGAGAGAGAGCATTTCTTATAGTCCACAATATAGACTTTAAATCAATCTTGCTTTTTAATCAGTTGCAAGTTTCTTAATGGCAATATTAAGTGTGTGAATTGGGATTATATTGTGAGAAACGTTGTGCAACTTTTATTTTCTATACACACTTAAGTTACGGAAATAAAATCACTGGAGTCCTAAAATTAAAAGAAAAAAGATATATATATATATATATACACAAATATAATAATAATAATAATCATATAACTTGAAATTAATCACTCACGCCCTATTGGTCTCAATGTCACCAGTCACAGGAGACCATAACAATTTATTGATATACATCCCTCTAAATCAAATAATCCTAATTTACTGTTTACTTGACATTTGTACTGTTTCTGCAGAGGGGTGCCGTGGTGTTTCACCAGCAGGTGTTAGCATAAGTCCTCCCACTGATATACAGCTGAGAGGGTGAGGAGGGCATCTGGGTGGAGTTTCTCTCACAGGGACGGGAGCAGAGAAGCTGATGGTGTTAATAAAGTGAAATTTGATGATGTAGTGAAATCCCACATGGTTAACTCCATGTCAGCATTGGCTGTGAGGAGTTCAGGCTTGTTGACCCTCAAAGACCTGAATCAACGGTATCACTGTATTTTTAGCTGAAAGTTGCAAGTAAGATTAATTATCTCACATAAAAGACAAAGATTTTGTTGGATTTTTTTTGTTGTAGATGAAAACATGTGAAGAGCTGCTCTTTGGGGTTATTTTTAGTTCAGGCTTTTGTTTCATAAAACCATGTTGGTGGTTTATTTCTTGTCGCCTTTAGTTGTCATTCATCTATGAATCTGAATCCTTTCAGAACAGGTGCTATAATGATATGCATGTTTAGTGGAAAAATGTAACAAGGCGACTGATTAACTCAAAACCAACAGACTGAACTTTCTGGGTGAATAAATCATCAGACTGACCGGCGCAGCGCTGACAGATAACCTCACACGACAACGACGCCAGAACGCTGGATTATTATAATTATTACATTGCGATCCCAGTAGCAATTAAAAGTCTCAACACTGTACGGGCTGTTTGTCACGCACAACTCCAGTCATTAGGTTCACGTGAATAAATCCCTCTGTGCCGTCCACCTCCGGCTTAGTCATGTAGCTCATCACCTCCGCTGTAACCCGGCGATGAGTTACAAATACAGCCTGGGATTATCGAAAGAAATGCACATGAAAGTGGGTAACTCATGTTTAGCTTTGAAGTTTGGGGCCCTTTTTCACATGTAATTTGTGGATTTCTGTGAAGCCTCGTGTCAAAACACCTGGCCGTGATGGAGACATTTGTCACGTGTGTGTGTGCGCGCGCGCGCGCGTGTGTGTGTGTGTGTGCGCAGGGAGGCCGTGACATGTTCAAGGCTCACCCGGTCTTTCACAGCTGTACGTGGAGCAGGCATGGGAAATATTTACATTGAAGGCATCAAAAGAATAACTGGAGTGATGTTACGGCCTGCCTTCGCTCGCTGAAAGTCACCATGTGCTCGACTCTGCTGACACACGTCTGCCCAGAGGACATGGCAGCTATTCCATCCCCCTGCGCCGGGCACATTAGGGACATACCTCACACTTCTGGCCTCGTCCAGGCTTTGCTTCAATAAATATAAGCCTCTATGAGAGCCTGGTTCTCTTTAACAAGGTTCTTACGGCCCACCTCAGGGGTGTCAAACTTGTGGTCAGTGGGCCAAAACTGGCCCAGGTTAACCTTGCAAAGTGTAAAAATACCACGTGGATGAGTTTGCTTGGTAAAGGCTGCGGAAATCCCATCTTCTCGGAACATGAAGGCACGTTAATGCTCTTCATAAACCAAAAGAGGCTGTGCTGATGTTCCAGCTTGATGTTGATCAGAGGTGGTGTGCGAGGCTGTTAAACACCTCCAGGCCACGCAGCCACTCCACCAACACTTCTGCCATTTGTTTTTCGCTTGTATTCTCAACACCACTCCGACGATTACTGGAGGTTCGGCTCCATCGGTCCGCGTCCGTCAGCTTCCAGGAGATGGACAGAAATACAGATGAAATGACAGCGTAGGATGGATGGTTGGCTCTCTCAGCATGCATAATTTTTTCCACATTTTGTTATGTTGCAGCTTTTTTTCCGAAACGGATTGAATTAATATTGTTTTAAATGTGTGCAAACTTACACACTTACATAATTCTTCACAGTCTTTGATCGATTCTTTGTTGTTCCACATTTGGCAGCAATTATAGTTCCAAGTCTTTTTGAATATGATGCCATAAGTTTGGCACACCTATCTTTGGGCAATTCGGCCTATTTTTTCTATTTGCAGCAAGTGGGATTGATATTGTCTGTGCACATTTCTATTTCATTTTTAACCTCTCCAGAGATGTTGTCCTGAGGCCTTCTTTGACATCTCAGCTGTGTGTTCTGGTTCGTCGTCCTGCTGAAAGATGAAGCGTTACCTCAGTCTGAAGTCAAGAGTACTCTGGAGCAGGTTTTCATCCAGGGTGTCTCTGTAACCTTTGTCTCAACAGACTAGAGAATTGAGTGTTTTATAGTCTGAAAATCCTTTACTACGGGGCGGCTTCCGTCAGGCCACTCTACCATACGGGCCTGATTGGTGGATCGCTGCAGGGACGTATCCTTCTGGAGGGTTTTCCTCTTCAACAGACTGTAGCTCGAGAGGGAATTTGCTCAAGTCGTGGGTCTTTATTGTTATTATGCCGTCAGCTAAAATGAGTTTCACTCTCCTTTCTTACATGATGAGATCCTGTACTGCCATTATACAAACCAAGAAAAGCACTCTGTGTTTATCAAACATGTTTATTGCACACCATACAATCCAAACAATACTTTTCTTCCTCCCATAATCGGAAATAAGTGGGAATTAGAAATGATCACATATATATTGCTGTTTTTTTGCTTCTATGCGCCATCTTCATGTTAATCACTAACGTTCATGTCTCGTCTCTAATACCGGCAGGGAATAGGGTGGCAGAGTCCTACATTAAACATTTTTTTCTTCTTCCAATGATAAGCCTCTGATGAGTCGGATGAGGAAATAAAACACTAACACAAGACTCCATGCAAATTGGCTGCAGAACATGAACCAATGGAAGGATGTGGGCTTAGCATCGCTCACGATGAAGGTGAGAAGTCTGACGGCATCAAACAGTCGGTATGTAGAGGAGGAAACATTCCCTTCAGTCCGCAGCGAGGATTACTTATTGGCCTCCTTCTTCGTTTCTTTGGGAATTTGAGCTGCAAGCCAAGAATACACACATGTATGCATCAAGACACAGGAAACAAAAACAACTGCAAAAGTGAACAGTGGTGCAGCGGTTAGTTTTGCAGCCTCACGGAAAAGGGGCCCGGTGCCTGAAACTACACAGTCCAAAAACAGTTTAGTGGTTTAATTGTTATTTCTACCACATGGAATTAAGCTTCAATGCCGTTATTGTTTAGTGATATTGACAAGAAGTTGTTTCAATCAATCTTTAACGCAACAAAATGAAGTGTTTGAGTTGTCTCAGTTATTTAAGACTACAATTTGTGATTGAAATCTCAAATTCTGTTCAGGCTTTCTTAGTTGAGTTCACTGTAAATCCCACTGTTTTTCCACGACACTTTTTGCAAATTAGAAATCCTGAATAACATAAAGTTATTCGTCCTACATTTGATCTCTGTAGCCATTTGAGTTTAACGTTTATACAGCAGCCTGATATTTGTCCAGGATGAAAAAGAGGAGAAAACAAGGACGACAAAGCAAAAATGTTTCTGTGCCACTCAGGCGATGTACTTACGCCGGACCTCCAGTTTACACTCCACGATGTCTTCCCCGCTGTCGTTCACCGCTTTGCACATGTACACCCCCCCGTCAAACGTACACGGCTTGCGGATCTCCAGCGTCAGGACGCCCTGCTTACTGAGCATTCGGTACTTGGCCTCGTGCGTGATGTCCATCTTGTTCTTGTACCAGGTGACTTTGGGCTAAACGGGACAGGATGAAACATGGCAGCGTGAGATGATATCTTGATACTTTTATAGTTGGACAATCAAGTTGGACAGTTTAGTGGAGTTCCTATAGTAACAATCATATCTACATGGTTCTTCTGCTGGATACTGTTTCACTGAGGACAGGGTGTTTATTAGTTGCCACTAATCCCAAGATGTCAGCAGTGTGTGCGTGCGTGTGTGTGTATGTGTGTGCGTGCCTGCGTGTATTTAATCTATTTGTTGGGTCATAAATTGGGAGGATAAAGACTTTGGGGACCACCCAGCCTTTGCACAGGGTTCCACAAATTTTTCCTCATTAAGCTGAGGGAGGGCGTTATTATTATGATGTTATTCAGATGGTATTTCCTTTGTTCAAAGATGGCTTTTCTGATTTATTTATTCTTTTTTTTTTTTAATTTAAGTATTTGGTTGAGATAACGTCACTAATGTTGCTGTGAGAAATGTTGACATTAACTGCAATATTTTAATTTGACCACCAGGGGCGCCCTTTATTTATATTATGCTGTGAATCAGTTTGAGTGCTCAAGATTACTACACAGATATAGAAATATATCTACATTGAAGTTATGCTGCTCATAGTATGAACTGGTCTCCAATATTTGAGTTCCATCTACATGTGGCCAAGTATTGTATGCCTGTGAAGATGTAAATAGTGTTATAAAAACCCACAGTGATCTGAAAGTTGTAAAGCACACAGTGAATTTGCAGTTCCATTATTCAAATTTCAGGTTTGTCATGTGTTGTAAAAGGATAGTTCATTAGATACTAACTGAATAAAATATCAATTCTTTGCTCCACTAAAAAAAAAAAAAAAGACATAGATTTAGAGTTCTAGTTATTTCTAGATTATATTGCCATTATTTACTGGTCCGCCCCACTTGAGATCATATCTGGTTGCACGTGCTCCTTGAAATAAATGGGTTTGACACCGGTGCTCTAAACTCCCCTGCATACTTTTTGATACTCATCTACCACAGTGGTTATAAATAGGTCAGGAAATAACCATCAATTCCCAATTAAATCTTCAAGTGGTTCAACATCTTTCAGTTCAGCAATAGTAAAATATAAAACAGACCTTATCTTCACCAAATTCCATTGAAACAGATCTTTCTGTATGATCTGATTGGAGCCATTATTAACCAACATCTAATCACTGGAACATGTCCGAGTGTAGAAATTACATCAGAAATATGATTTTACACACTAAAACCCATGCCAACCTTGGGTATGCCTCTCACTGCGCAGCTGAGCGTGGCGTTATATCCCGCTATGATGGACCTGTTCACCAAAGGATGCGTGAACTTGGGAGCCTCCGAGAAGTTGGGATCCTTGTAGGAGGGCGGCTTGTACTCAATCCCTGGAAAAACACACACAAAGTAATTAATGATTTCACTTCTCTGATCCACCCCCAGCCGTATTAACTGCTTTCGAGTCAGTTTTCATATTCAGCTAAAGCCCACCTGTTTTCTGGATATAAACGCTGTCCTTTGTGCAGCAGGGCTCGGGACTGAAGTCCACCAGGTTGATGGCAAAGACTCTGAAGATGTACTCGTTTCCCATGACGAGGTCGGACACGACGCAGTGGGTTCGTCTGTACTGATCAAAGACTGTGAACCACTCCTGTATGTGAAAAGCACAAAAGAGCTTCAGGTTTATATCCTGCTCAGCACATGTTGTACTGAAAGGTGGGAAATTTAAGTGAAATGACAATTCGTGTGTGATCTAAACTGGTTATTTGGTGTTTAAAAATCATTTCCATCACTTTGGTGCCAACTTTCAGTCACTTCAATAGTTTGTGGTAGGAAAGTGCACAAAGATTTTAATGGCTTCAAACATGTCTTTACTTTTAGTTTAACCCCTTTACTTTGTAAATTTGTGAATTTCGTATACAAGGGGTTATCCATCCATATATCCTCTGTACCAACTGGGGTCTGAGTATGTGTGTGAATGGGTGAAGGTGATTAACGGTGTAAATCATTTGCTCAAGCTGTGAAAAAGTCCAATCTGAGTGAAATCCATTGACAATAAATAACACAACAGTCCATCACAGGCCAAACACAGACCAAGCATATAACTGCCACTCGGATTTGAAGCGTGTATATTCTCACTGCGAGGCAACCCTGCAAACCACCAAACCATGGTGCTGTCCGCCCACGCTTATATTGAGTTTAAGTTTATATGCCCATATTTTTTATTTCGTAGTGCATTGCCATTTGAGACGAGTAGATTTGAAGTACGTGCGTCTTCAGCACTTTCATCTCTGACACGTAACAAGCACAATGTTCTGCGTAATGTGATAGCCCGTATCTCCGAGCTTGCTCTGATGTAAGTCAAATTAATTTGATCTAATAATGACAACAAGTGGAACATGAACCAGCGGCCTGGCTGGCCAGGGAACAATGGCCCTGCGTCACTGACCTGCCAATTCAGACCAGGTCAAGGCTGGCTGCGGGGATAAGATTAGGACATTCCTGGCCAACATTGTTGGCTGGAGGTGGAGGGCAGAGGCAGTCCCTGCCATGATGCATGAGAGGAGCCTGTGTGCTCAGCATTGGGTGACTCCAGTGTTGGTGTCACAGGCAAGGATAAAATATCACCACGTGTCTGTGCAACAGTCATTGTCCCATTGTAATCACGTCTAATAAATAACTGGATTATCGTACAAGAATGTCAAGCTGGGGTAATCTGGCACATCTTTGCTATGACAAGGGAAAGGTGCCCTTCAAGGTGACGGAGATCAGAAAGTAACATAAATGTAATTATTTCCAGTGACTGGGAGTCAGTTCCTGGAGTCTGAAAGTCTTCTGCCTCTATTCATATCTGGTTTTTGCATCAGTTTTTTTTCTGTGAAGCTATTTGAATAGATAATCAGGACGAAAGGGAACCACACTGATGTTTTGTTTTTTTTAAAAAGCAAGAAATAAATAGATTTTTACAAGTGACATACAAACCCTAAAATCATTGTTGCACATAATACTGTAAATAAAAGAAGGCTTGTTAGAACCTGATGTGCAACAATGACATGATTTGTTTTAAAAGATGATGTAATAAAACCTGAAAAGTAATAACTAGTTGATAATGTAAAGAACAAAATGTGCTGAGAACAAAATGTAATAATAAAAACCAAAATGACTGGTTAATAGTATAAAAAGATCTGAGCCAAACACTTAAAAACCTTCAATATTACATTATGAAGCAGGCAAAATACTTATACCTGGATATTCTAATAATTTTATTACATCAAAAAGTGAGTCAATGATTTATGGTTTGGATTTGAACTTGAACTGCTCAATTTGAATAACACTGAAAGAATGACTTCTTAAAATTTGGACTATTTGTTTATATGAATATCTAAATACAGTTTATGGTATTCATGTATGATTGCTGTTGCCCAAGTGATTTATTGTCTCCTGTTCTCTATAATCTGTAATCTATTACTCCAAACATCCTTAAATCTTTTAGTTGTTACATATCGGGCTCTAACAAGTCTGTTTTGTTTGTTCAGTCACAGAGCGGCAGAGTCTAACCATAGTCTTTTTGTCAGCTTTCTGAATGTTGTATCCAATTATTTCACAGTTGCCGTTGTCCTTGGGCGGCTTCCACTCGAGTGCAACATTGAAACCCCAAACATCCACGATCTTCAGAGCCTCGGGGGGGCCCGGGACATCTACGAAAAGGAAACGCGAGTTTTAATTAGCCACTAATTCCATGTTTATCCACATGTGCTCCACGTGTGTTCATGAATGCTGCTTACCAACCACCTGCAGTGTGATCGCCCCGGTGTCTTCCACGTTCTCAATCTGCACCTGGAGGTCATACTTGCCCGAGTGCTGTCTCTCGGTTTTGCGGATGAAGAGAATTGTGTCGACTTCGCTGTTTCTCACACTGGCAAATTGAGGACTGAGAACTTCCCCGTCTTTGCTCCATGTAACTTTTGGCCTGGGTTTACCCTGCGTGAAAAAGAAAAGCCGCGTCAGGTCTTAGTCAACAAATTACAAATGAGGCACCGCAACCTTTATTTATGGGTGACTACTGCAGGTGAAGCAGTACAACTATGGCACCGCTTTTATTGTAGAAAACCTGTTCACACTACAAATACTTACTAAGAATTATAGGTAAAAGAAGCTCAGTTCAACATTGAGTTTTTATTGTTGGGTGAGATAGAGATCAGCTGATGTCATCTGTTCAGAATGTATTTTACGAGAAGTGTCTAGAGTCAAGAAAAAACCCCAAACTATATTCTATGGATTAGCAATGCATTTGACCAGGTGAGGAACATCAGAAGATTTGAAGGCTCCCATGTCAGTTTAATCAGGTTCCTTTAGTGATTTAAACGTGTCCACCACCTGGAATGGGATCACAATGTTGACAGTTTCTCCAACTTTCTTCATGAGTGTCTGGCGAAGATATCTGGGGAGCCAAATTTTAGGGCGTTCTGTGAAGAAAAAAGAAAAAAAAAAAGATTGGCAAAAGAAAACCACATGTTGTTAAAGCCAAGACAGTAAACCAACAGAACGGGAAGTTGTAAAAAAAAAAAGTGTCTATAAATACTCACGCATAATCTCTCTGATGGTGACGGGTTGAGCCAGAGTGGCAGGAGCGCTGGGCCCCGCCATGTTGAAGGCACGCACACGAAACTGCAGCTTGTCTCCAGTGGTGAGACCTTTGATAACCACTGATGTCCTTTCTGTCAGACCCTCCATCGCTGGTATCCATTCATCAGCTGTCAGCCGAAAAGAAAAAAAAAAGAAGAGATCCCTTTGAAGCCAAAGTCAAAGTACAGACAGTGCGTCTCGTTGGACCCGCTATTAATCTGCATTTCAGTTTGGTTCTGAGATAGTTGGGCATTTGCGAACACATTTCGAGGATTTAACTGTCTTGTGATTAACTCTACTTCCTTATCGGGAGCATGCAGACGTCTGGCTGCGGCACTTACTGCCCTCCTTGCAGTACTCAACCCCGTAACCCTCGAGTTCAGCTGAGCCGATCCTCTCAGGCCGCCGCCACTTCAGTGAGATGGAAGTGTCACTGACATCGTCCACGCACAGTCCAAGGGGCTCGCTGGTTGGGGCTGAGCGAAGAGGCAGATGAGAGATAAATGGATTGTTAATTCCTTTAATGCATTAATCCAATAGATAATTATTTAATTACAAAACAGATTGGTAAAATATTTCAGGAAGACACAAAGCTTTAGAGCAGCTTTTACTACAGCATTGATTTCATGATCCCTGTTTCTGTAGTAAAAGCGAGGCATGAGCTCACTCAAACATACATGCGCTATACATCGACCACCAGCACATTAAAAAAGGGCGGGTCTTATTTTTAATAAATGAGCCACCCGAGAGCCATGTGAAAACACACAGGGTTTTTAACTATATCCTCTAGTAGACTTGCAGACATGACACGCAGTCTTAGAGTGTTTTAGATGCAGCTACCGTACATAAAGTATAATTACGTCAGTCATATGACACCCACAGTAGAATACTATGCACAATTAGTTACGGCCGAGCCAGCAAAATGAGCTGCTGACATGAGAAACGAGCCTCGGATTGACAAGGATACGCTCTTGTTGAAAATAGACTAGAAAGAATTGTGGCACATAAGCTGCATGTGTCATGTCAAATTACAGTAGAGTCAAGATGCATTTACATAACTCTGCTCCACTCCGGAGTGGCTTCAATGGCTTCACAAACAAGGCAGCATTTAGTCTGAGAGATACACAGAGCACATATGGTCTCATCAATAAATGTTTAACAAGCTACGTCTTGAGCGCCATATGTAACGGTGCTTTCTTGTCATTCAGCAGTTTGCTTCCTCAGACTGCTCTCTTGTTGCTCGTGCTTTCAAAATTAATATGTATATTGTGATCTTTATTTTATTAGGAGAGCTGCTTTGTATAGTTGAGCACAGCAGAGAGATGATTAAACGAGGCACAGCCGGTTAAACACAAGCAGAGTCTGAAGCATTCTCCAAAAGACCAAAGTGAAGAATTCAACTTGGATGGTTATTAGAGTAACAACACGACTTGTGCTCACCCAGAGAGTGCCACGTCTATCTTATGTTTGATATCTTTATTGAGATTGAGATTCTGTGTGTTCATGAAACAATTCAAACGTGTGTAATAAGTTCAGTGTGCGGGTTCTGAGTTGTGTGTGCGCCCATTAATTTGTGCTGTTAAGACAGGCACATTTTCAGGCACACACAACACATGGAACGTATTACAAACATACAAAATGTGTGACACATCCACATAGTCATTCTGTTTGCAATTATCAACATAATTTCCTGTCAATATTCATATTCCGACTCGCTGAGTCTCAGGATTTGAAGCATATTTTGTGGAAGACATTTAAAAACAAAGGCCAGTGATCTTTCCATCATGTTGTACAGTGACAGATACAAAATAATTATCTGTGATTGAATTACAGTTGTATGGTGTAGGAAAAGGGACATTTAGCAACATGCAGAGTTTGTTTACAGTGCAAGTATAATACGCAGCCTGTCAAATGTAGTAGTAATAAGTCAAGAGGAAACTGGTCTAAATGTGGATGAGAGTAATTTAACAATGGACTGGCTTAATTATTTGGATTGTAGCTAATTCAAGTAATAACACAGCCTATTTTTATTTCAGTATTAAATGTCTCAGGGTGTTATTAGGTATCAAACAGTCTATTAGCTTGTAAGCCAGTGTATGTGTGTGTGTGTGTGTGTGTGTGTGTGTGTGTGTGTGTGTGTGTGTGTGTGTGTGTGTGTGTGTGTGTGTGTGTGTGTGTGTGTGTGTGTGTGTGTGTGTGTGTGTGTGTGTGTGTGTGTGTGTGTGTGTGTGTGTGTGTGTGTGCACGGTATCGTCTTCTCATTTGGAGAAACTTGAGCTGTGTGAGTGTAAATGGCTGCTGTACTTTGTGTCCCTCATGGGTACAATAATTAAATAACAGGATTTGAGTTTGTGTTACAAGAGTCTTTGCTTCATCGGTTCTGTCCAATGCTCTGACAACACATATAAACAATGTCACAACAGTTCTGAGCTGCCCTGAAGAAAAGACCTTGACTCTGGCTATAAAACACACAAATACACACATTCCATTGAAAAGAAAACGCATTTCCCAACCTATCAAGATAACTCTAACTTCGATGATCGAGTGCCTAAATCTCTCTGTGACGTAAACTCCAACTTTAACCTAACTAGAAGCTTAGACCTTAAAGCAGAGCTTAACCTGTAAACCGGGCGCTGACCCTGCGTTTTGTGGGTACAAGGTTAGACAACACTACCATGGTTTTCATCCTCCACCAAATACAGACACATGAACAAGAAAGACACAAAGATATTATTAAAGTGACAAATTAAGTGTGCGTGTCAAGGACAATTAAACTATAGCTTTGTGTGGATGAAAATAGAGAAAATAATTTTAAACCATATTATTTAAAAATGCACTGACATATGTAAATAGAAATAAAATAGAGATGTAAATAGAGTCTTTAACTTCAAAATAACTCAATTGCTGCAAAACTATTCATCTGATCTCTAAAGATTACAGATAAATGTGTTGTTGTTGGGTGTCAAGCATATCGACTCTTATCAACAGTGAACAATTACATTTGTGCAGTGATTTAAAATGAATGAGAACCAAAACTTGGTCCTTCACTTCCTTACTTCGTCTAATGATGCTGTAAATGATTTGAATGTTTTCATAGTTCTACATAGCAAAGAGTAAAATACGTATGTGTGACTCAGCTTGAGGATCACGAAACATGCAAACAACTTGTTTGTCTTCAAACTCTAGTCTAGTAATTTTAGGAGATATACACTCCAAGTGACATATTTTGCTCGACATATAGCAAATCACTGAGGAACAAATGACAATAGAGGACATCTCACTGTCCTTCTGAGAGGGTAAAAAAAAATTTGTCATCCGAATATTTTACATTGTTGACAGCATGTGTTGAAGTTCACAGGATGGGCTTGTCGTCACCACAGCCAGGCTTCCCTGTCAAAGTCCAGTCCGCATTGAAAATACGAGAGCTTCTGTCAAAGGTCAAAGTTTTCTGTGTGTGTGGGAAGAGTCAAAAGTAGCAGAGATCATTTAAAAAGAAACCGTGGGTAGTCTGGACTGAAGAACAAAACACAATAATGCCATTTATGTGTGTTTGAGCAAAATAAACCCTTGAAGTTGCTGACTGACAATCACTGTAGTACACACACGCTAACGAAATAAACCAGCGTCCAAATTAGATCATGCCTACTGCAAACAGGCTGTGGCTCAGCAGCAGCAACAGGCTCCACGGGCGTCTCCTCTGCTGCCGGTGTTGCTTCCTCCTCTGCAGGAGGACTACCTTCTGCTGCAGCGGCATCACTCTCAGTGGGAGCCGCCTCGACTCCGCCGGGAGCGGCTTCTCCAGGGGT
Organism: Blennius ocellaris; assembly: GCF_963422515.1. Taxonomy (NCBI): domain Eukaryota; kingdom Metazoa; phylum Chordata; class Actinopteri; order Blenniiformes; family Blenniidae; genus Blennius; species Blennius ocellaris. The sequence goes on along the minus strand of NC_137650.1, from coordinate 26,013,051 downwards.
TGCTTCTGGAGGTTCACCGCTGGTGCCTGGTTCCTGTTCTGAGTCAGCAGGTGGAGGGGGAGGAGGCTCTGTCTCAGCCTCACTTGCTCCAGACTCCACTCGTGGCTCCACGGGGGCACAGGAGGGTCTTTCTTCTGCTTCTCCCACGGGTTGCTTTTCTTCTGCTGGCTTCTTCTCCGCGGTCTTTGGGAGTTTCGTTTTTGTCATTTCTGTCCGAGCGTGCGGTCCTTCTCCTGATTGAGCCTGACGGTTGTATGTGTCCACGTCCATATGTGCTCCTCCAGCCTACTTGTGCATTCTGCCACTCCCTCCCTCACTGACTCGCAGTCTCCAGTTGTTCAAATAACAATGCTTCTCCTGCTACAGCCTCTACAGTAGCAACCAACACCCTGCGTTAAGCAAAGGCCATTATTTATAGAGAGGGATTCCACGGATAGCTTCCTAATCAGCCGTCTTACAAGTTATTGGCCATCTGGACACAATGATTACCTCTCTTAAATCAACAAGTGGAGGATGAGATGTAAGTAAAACAAAATGTGTGGCAGAATGAGAGAGAATCCCACACTGAGCCGCTGAATCGCAGGATGTAATCAGAGATTACTCTTATTGATGAGCTTCGCTGTAGACCTCCTGCTCATCACTAACATCTATTTGTCTATAGTATGTACAAAAAAAAACAACACATGGGTGTTAAGATTTAGGATTTATAGCAAGATGCAAATGACTGATTGCGAAAGGTGGAAATTACATTTACTCACATTACTGTAAATGAGTAGTTTTTATGTGTGCTTGTAGTTTTACTTAAGTTTTTTTTAATTCAGCTAACCTCAACTCTAATCCTGCTAAAAGAAAAAAGAAATTTCTAAATACACAAGCAAAAAAAAAACCCCAAAAGGTAAACATGTTTAGACAGCAGCAGACAAGTCCATTAGATGTAAGTTGTAAATTGTTTAATGCCGTTAATTTCTCACAGACACACTGTTACAGGCCAAAAGGCTGTATGGCGTCGCCTCCGCCTCATTGTGTGTGTGCCGTTTGACAGGAGGGACCCTCACCGACTTCCTCCTCCTCCTGTCCTGATGTGGAGCACTCTGATTGGAGGATGACGGCTGATTGGCTCAGCCCCGCCCACCAGCTGACGCCATTTAAACAGCTCCCAGTATCCTCAGGGTGGCTGACGTAGAAGGTGTCCACTCAGTCTGCCCTGAGAACCTTGGCGTGTGTTTGGACTAGTTTGTGATCTTCTGAACTCGGCTCCATTCCAGTCTTTGACTGTGTGAATTCTAGTTAAACTTTAGTCAACAGGACCCATCGTCCAGCAGTTTGGTGAAGGTACCAGCTGCTTTGATTTGAGTTAATTAGGTGGTTTTGTTTGTTTCCATTTTGCCACATGGGTGTAGTCAATTTGTGTCATTTGATCCTTTAGTTTACGGGTTTCTAGAGGAGAAGCTGCCTTTTTGTTACATTACATCAGTAATTGTACATTTAGAATTGGGCATTACCTGTTTGGCCTCTCCTTTGGTGTATACTTGTTTGTATTATTGTGTCTTGGGTCTCTGTTTGATTATTGTAAGCCTGAGAACTGCTAATAAAACCCTCCCTTCACCCAAACCCACCCGATGATTGTTACTTCCTACATGGTCTCCTTGCAGAGCTGGGTCATAACACTTACTGGATTTGAGTTGCCATTTTACTTTTAGCATCACATTTTGAATGTGGCTGGAGGACTGAGAGAGGCCAAAATCTTTGAGTTGCTCCTCAAGTAAAGAGATTAGTGAAACTGTAACAGAGCTGCTCTTCACAGGAGACAACACGCAGAGAGGAAAAGCTATATGATTATTGCACATAAGATGCAAGTCAAAGGAATTGATTATTAACTCTGGCTTGACATGAGCTGCTGCCACACTTCTATATTCCCTCAGTGTTCTCACTGCACCAAGCTCATTTATTTCTGTTGCATTTCAGAAATGCACACACAACCTCATGACTGACATTTATATAGTTGTGGCCTATATTTTAGTCACCCACACAGTCCACAGACTTGGATTACGAGAAAAAAAAAAAAAAAGCAAACGCGACCCTGTTCTCTCAGGAGTCAACTGTACAACTCGTCCTTCGCGGAACCTAAGTCCGGCTGACCGAGGAGCGACCCAACGCCAGAGACATCACTGGCCAGACATGTCAGTTTTATCACCTCCTGCCTCTGCAGCTGAGACAAACCATTAATCATCTCTTCATGGCAATATAACGTTTGTTGGGTCAATCTAGTCAGAGAACTTTTCAGGACTCTAATGTAACTGGAGAAATAATACCAAAAAAACCCAACAAAAAAAGCTAGATTCCTCTGGGTAGTTAGAAAAAGAGTAATTGTACTTTATTACTGCCCTTGGGGAAATTTCATCATTTCCACCAGCATGATGGCTACATTTTTATCAAATAGGAAAGTAGAGAATAGAATAGCTTTTTGTCGTCTTTCACAAAACGAATGGACAGTACATGGGCAAATAGGCTTAGTTCAAAATCAAACCAAGCAATGAAAATGAAATTATGATGAATCATCATTCACATCACATGGCCCTCCACATCGCAAAGGCAGCTTAACTTCACAGCATTTGTAAGAATCTACTTCTGGTTGCTGAAGATTGTAAAAAATCTACAATCCCATATTAAAACCACTGAGTTGACTACAGTACTCACATTATTTACTTAATTAGAAAAATATTTGTGTAAGAAAGTGTTCCTCTTATTTTTTTTAATCATATGAAAAAAGGACAAGTTCTTAAAAGTTAAAAAGTTATGCTAAAGGGCTTCTTGAAAGCATTCTTTGATTGCTTTAACTTGATCACTCTTGAGTTCATCAAAATGGGAAGGTTTCATAACTGTTACTGTCAGCTGCTTTGATTTCGTCACTGTAACTCGGAAATTGCCATGTCGACAAACAGTAAATACATTCAGGGTCAAACGTCGGCGTTAACGTAAAGCGCTATCATACAATTACTCAATCTACGGATATCTGAAAATACATTAGTAAAAGTACTTCTGTAAAACCATGCGGACACAAATCTAAGACATAGTGTTCATGTGATGTCATAATAAGATCTACAATGGTTGGAGGGACTTAATTAAGAGACCAAAATAAGCTTTAATGAAACGAGATGGGGTGACTAAGTGACTCATGATTGCGAAGAAATCTTCAAATGAACATTAATTTAGGAGATAAACACTTCCTCAAATTGAATATGTGATGAAGCATATGAAGCAGTTCGCAAGTATGAAAATGTCCAGTCGAATGTGGTATGACGAGAGCTGGTAAAAGCCTGATGGTAAAGACTCACCGACTGGCACAAACGGCTGTGAGGCAGGGCTGTGGCGAGACATGCCGATGCCGTTGACGGCGTAGATTCGCATCTCGTACGGCACGCCTTCAATCATCCGCTTGGCTTCATAAGTTGTTTCAGGGTAAGGGTCGAAGTTCAGTCTCATCCACCTGTAGCTCTTCAACTTCTTTCTCTCCAGCACGTAACCTGAAAATAAGCAAAATGATGTTATTATCGGCATCGTCAGGGCAGGACGCATGTGATCGCTCTGAAGCAAGAGGCACTTTTTACCGATGATGGGCTGTCCTCCGTCAAACGCAGGAGGATCCCAGTGAACTACACAGGAGTCCTCTCCCACACTGAGGATGGTGGGAGCCTGAGGAGGATCAGGAACATCTGTGGAGGAAGAGTCCTTTACATCACATTTTCATTTGGACTGTATTTCTTTTTTTTTTTTTTTTTATTTCTTATAGAATCAGTTTGTCAATTTTTGCTCTGTTGGATGACGTTATATTCTGTGTGACTGATGCACTTTGCTGACTTGGTTTTTAAAGGGCGGACCATCAAAGTGAAGTAAATATCATATATATATATTAATGTACGATGATAAAAACAATAAACTTTCACACTTTTTGGAGAATATACAAACCTGTTTCTGATTCCTGACATGACTCAATGCTCTACAAAGACTGCTGTTTTGCTTGTGTGTGGTAGTTGGCAGGCTCCAGTCAACAGTGTTGATGAAAAAAAAAAAAAAATCTAATGGTGTCGTTTTAGCTTACCAACAACTTTCACGTTGATATCAGCAGTGTCTTCTCCTGCGGGGTTTCGAACCACAACGGAGTAAACCCCCTCGTCCTGCCTCTCTGCGCCCTCGATGGTGAAGATGCAGTGACCCTTGGTGGTTTCCACGTGCACCCTGCCGTCTCCTTCTGTGACAACCTGCTCAGCAAGAAACAGAGCAGACTTATGAAATTGTACGACTGAAACGACTGAAACTTGACGTCACTTCAAAAACACACAGCATAAAAAAAAAAACACAGGTATTTGGGAAACCTCATACATGTTTGTCACTTTGGAGGCAAACATGAACTTTTCTAACAACCCAAGATGTCAGCATGCAAATCCAGGTTTGCATGAGGCACTTAGAACCAAATGGTATTTTATTGTTCTTTAAAACAATAAAACCATTTATTCATCTTGGGGTCACAGGATGGAGGCGTCTGCCGCTCACCAGTCAATCCAGGGCCAAACACTGACGCACACTAACATTCACACCAGCTAGAAATTCTCAATTCTACTGTGAGAGAGTGTCACAGGGAGAACTTGCAAATAGAATGCAGAAAGACCCCTGAGCCAACGGGAACTCAACCTAAGGACATTCTCGCTATGGGGCGAGAGTGTTAACTACTAAACTTCCATCTGGTATTGTAGATTTAAATGGATGTATTTCAGTTTGAAATTATACTTACTGTCAGTTTTCTTGTCCAGCATTTAAGGAATGCTCAAAACATGCACTTACCTTGTTGACATGCACACAGTTTTTATCCTGCTCCTAGTGAGTAGAACTACTTAAAGGAAAACATACAGGTACAATGATAGCTGCTGGAGAAGATGCTTCACATGTGAGAATGAACGTGTTTGTATTTGTTGCGTGTGAAAAACATTAGTCGGGCATGAAGATCACTTCTTTCAAAGTTTCAGTTTAAAACTCAATCACACACTTACATGGTGCTTCTCTATTAGTGACAGCTGTACATGCAAGTCCGTGAATTTATGGACTTTGTGTCAGAAAAGTAAATTCAGACTGGGGGCATTAGGTGCATAGACGTGAAAAACTGTATCTTGTTTTCACTCTGACTGCAGTCAATGTGTCAGAAACTGAAAACAGGCGTGACTTCTACTGTACGTAAACACATACCTCTCCATCGGTCATGGTCCAAGAGGCTGCGTTCCCTTCTTTCGCCTCACCATCAGGTTTTACAGAACTAGCCTACGTTTGAGCAGAGCAAATCAGTAAAAGCTGAAGAGCAAAGAGAGCGGCCTCTCTAGCTCCTCGCGCAAAAAGGTCAGCGGTCAGTTTATTAATTACTTTAAGCCAGAGGTGGGCTCTCCTGGTCCTTGTGGCCCAAAGTCCTGCATGATGTCATCCCGTCACTGATTCAAACAACTGGGTGCACTAATGAGGCTTTTCGCAGAGTTTCATGAGAACCAATTAAATGGCATATTCAATAAATCTGTGTTTTAGAGCCCAAAAACATGCAAAGACACAGAACTGAGGGCCTCTAGGACAAGAATTGCCCATCTTTTAAATGTTAGAAATCCTGTCAGTATCTCAGCCGCAGATAGAATAAAATTATTAGTTTGCATAACAGCAGTGCTGCATATCAAACCCTTAACGCTTGATAGTTTTTGCACTCTCCGTATAACTGCTTGATATGTTGTGAAGTTAAATGATTTAAATCTGCAGCATCAACATCATGGATTCAAATGAGTTTTTCTGAAGAGTCTCCAGCTGCTTCGTGCCTCCTCTGAGCTCCGGGAAGATTAGCACAGGCATCTCGTACTAATGGGGACCCAGATAAACCTCGAAACCTCTTTACTATACATCAGCAGAAAATATTGTAATTTTTACTGCGTCGCAAAATCTTTGGTTCCTTTTGGTCGACTGGTTTATGATTGATGTTAAGCCCTGTGAAAGCTGCATAGCCTACAGCGTTCATATAAGAAAATGAAAAATTATAAACTATGCCATGTAGTAAACTAACGTCTACATAAATGACAGATCACATGTGTTCTTAGATGCCTACTAATAGAGCTGTGCAGCTCATAAAACAGTAGCACCTTATTGATTTATGTGGCAATATATTAAATAACTAAAAGTGTATAGAACTGCCACAACCTGAAATAATTGCAACAGTTGCTTATCCATTAACACAGTGGCAACATTAAGCCGGAAACATAATTTATGACAGTATAACATTGGCAGATGTTTGTGTATACATACAGTCCATTATATGAAGAAATGTCCACGTTTTTGTGACAAAACAGACGACTACACATCCATTTGGTACATGATATTGGAGGTTTACAATATGCTGAGATGATTTGATTCAGAAAATATCTCCTAAGAATGTCTTCAAAATGTCTGTAGTTTATATATGTTCACACTTCTCACATTTTGCTCCTTCATAAAGAACCCTGGTATGATTGCTCATTTAATCACGACACCAGTGCGAGCATGCAGCAGGCCAGACTCCAGTGTAATTTGTAATTTTTTCTTTTTTCTTCTACTACAATCCAGACCAGGGAATCGCACTACAAGTGTGAACACAGTATTTATTTTACACCTTACCTATTGTAGTTCTGGATAGATGATGGCACATGCCAGCTGATCAATGCAAAGGTTTAATGTGTGTTACCTTTTCTCCTTTGGTCCAGATGACTGTGGGTGCAGGGTCTCCGGTGATGGGGACGTCCAGGCGCAGTTTGTTGCCAGCCACCACCACGATGGTCGACTCGGCGGTGCGGCCCATACAGTCAAGGTGGATTTTCGGAGGATCTTAGAAAGTAACGCAACTGATTAAAATGAACTTTTTGGTTATGACCGGTTTAGGTTGCAGGTTGAGTAAGTTTGTGCTGGAGTACCTTGGCGTGGCACGAAATCAATCTTCACCTCTAGGATGTTCGGAAAATAAAGAAGAAAACATCATTTAGGAAAATGGAATTCTGTCTCACAAATGACTTGAGAATAAAAGAAGCTTTAATATTACCAAGGAAGTTGAGTTTCGCAGAAAGGTTGAAAGCATGGCCGTCCGGCACAAAGGTGTAGTCTCCCTCATCTTCTGGTTTGACATCGTCAATGGTCAGTTTGTGGTTCCTTGGAAGTTCATGCATGTGGTTTTCAGTCTTGTGAAATTCCATAACTTTCTATTTCTGTCCATGGGTAGCAAGTGTCCTCACCTGCCGATATGTGAGATGTTTATTCTGGCGTCAGGCTTGACTTCAACGCCGTTCTTGTACCAGGTTCCTCTCACATTCTCATCAGACACCTCACATTTGAAGACCGCCTGGTCCTTTGCCTTCACTGTGAGGTCTGCGATGCTCTGATAGACCTCCAGTTCTTTCTCTGAACAGTCATGAAAAAATAAAGTGTGCATGAATGAAACTATTCAGGCATTCCGAGTTGAGAGGGGGTGCTACTTTATGACATGACAGGAGATGATGCACTCATATGATGATGAGGAGGAGGATGATGATGATGACAATATAATGTGATAAAAAAAAAAAATGCAGCTATTGTTTGAACATGATAACGATATTTGAGCATGATGAGTCATTTCTTTGTGTGTTGCATCTTGGCAACAGACACAAAAGACATAGTTAATTGGATTTATGGTAGACAATGAAGTGGGAGGATATGAAGGCAGGATAAAGAAGTCTGACGCTATTACAGTATGTCTCGAGAAATAATATCGATGGGAGTTATTAAAACTATCCCAAAGACATTGTTATCAGGTGCGAAAAGTCACAGCACACTCCTTGTAAAAGGTTACAGGAGTTTCTCATCAGTTCGCTGTCGGGGAGGGCAAACACAGCGGGGAACGGTATTATAATGGGAGTTCTGCTGCGGACGGAGGTGTTGATCCCTGCTGCTCCATGGCAGCTGCTAATTCTTGGTAGGATCAGTATTTGATTAACTGGCCAGATAATCTTAACAGGACTGGCTGCCGGTATGGGATCAAGTTCAAAATCTGCAAACAACACACACACACGCACGCACGCACGCACACACGCACGCACGCACGCACACGAATATATATGCAAATGTCAGGGGGTTTATATATATATATTCAGTAGGGAGTCACATCTAGATCGGGTTCTATGTTTGTTTTGGAGTTGATCCATGAGGGGAACTCTGCTCTGTGAGGGTGCTACAATGAAAAGGTTACTGGGTGAATCTAACTACGGTTCATATTTTGCCTACGTCCGTGTACAGATGAGTTTGAATCTTCCCCATCGTTCATTTTTTGATCACCTGTGGATTGAAATTAAGACATTCAAACATATCCACCAGGAAAACACACCCTTGATAGAAAATGAAAATATGAAAGCGTAGTGCACTCACATTATTTGTTGATTTGTTGTATTTTAATGTTTTTGTACCAGGAGCTTTACTTCCTGCTTGAGCTCCACCTGACCCTTGGTGCCTCATGGCTCAGAAAAGACTTCAAATACACTGAATGATTATTTTATCATTTATGGGGGAAAAAAATCCCCAATTAGCTTGTTTGGACGATAAATTCTTCTTGTAAATTCAGAAAGACCTCATTTTAAAGTGAAAACTTCAACTGACCATTTTGAAAATAGCAAAGGTTTGTCCCAAATCACAAAAATTCAAAGTTCTTAGCTGAAAACTTCAGAATGCAATATAATTTTAAGTTTTGATATAGAAAAAGTCAAATTGTAAAATGTGAAATTATCCTGTAAATTCAGACAGAATTCTCAATAATTCTGTAAAAAATTTAATCTATGTGTCCCATAAAACTAATTTGTACTAAACTGAAATAGTTAATTTATTGGACAATAATACTTTTTTTTCAGATACAGTCCTTGAAAGTCTTGTAAACTCAGGCAAATCCTTTTTATTGGTTGAAAATGTATGTTGTTTCCTACATGAATGAAGTACGCCCTCATACTGAAAAAACACTACAGCATTAAACAATTTTTTTTGAAAAAATATAAATAAAAAAAAATGTGTTGGTAAAAAAAAAAAGACTTACAAAATTGTGAGAGGCCCAGTGCAGATCTTTCATCAGCATCGTCAGGCTGCTGAGCATTGTTACCAGAGGAAAATCTACCATCTAGCGATAAAACATACAACTTAAACTTTATCAGTAAGGCTCAATTCGTCATTGTGCCAAACATTTTAGCCTCTAAAATATTAAACACCTCAAAGGAACAGTGTAGCATTTTAAGCATCATGATAATGTACAGTACGGTATTGTTATGAATGACAATTCCAATATGTGTTTCAACAATAATGAAACACGAGAACTTTTGAAGAAAACAAAATGTGCTGAACAAACCAGCGCTGAAAACAAAACGGATTAAAAGAGGCCGAGGCGCCCTTCAGGTGAACAGTAAGACTTCTAACTTTAGCTGGCACGTGGACCTTCGCCGCTGCTGCGGCAACCTTGGAAGAATGATGTGGGCTGTATCCTAAAGATAGACGGCATGCCAAGAGTGGCAAGGCCGTGCAGCTATTGGCACAGTATGAGAATATGTACGTGGAGAATCCATCACTGACAGCCAGGGTTCAAACTGTACTCGCAGTCACGACTGGCACTCACCCTGCACCAGGAGCTCAGCCATCGACTCGCCGCCATTGGTTTTAACCTTGTAGTGGCCGCAGTCTTCCTTTGTGGCCTCATTAATGATCAGCACGTGCTTGCAGCCGTCTTTCTTGAAGCGGTATTTAAACGACTCGTCTCTGGTCAGCTCCACGCCGTCTTTCTCCCTGCGCACAAAAAATTCACACCCACCTAAAACATTCCTTGACCAGTGGGATCATAACAGACGTTGTGAGGAGCGGACCGTTAACAGCTGGTTTACACTCGTTTGGTGCATCAGCGAACGCTGGAAAACCCCCGTCGTGCTCAAAAGGTCTTCTTGCTATTTGTGGAGCTTTCACCTACATCACTTGGTAATGATGTTATGGCCCATACAGGATGTGACCACTTGCTTTTTACGAGATGGAAAATCTATATTTAGGCCATGCAATCCCAACTAAGCTAAGTCCATTTTCTGAATAAAGGAAGCAGCACATGGTTAAACTCTCACACAGCCAACAAATAATCTCTGGGATTAGCATGTGTTGTTTAGGATTCAGGCTGTGCGTTTGATTAGATTAAATAACACTGCTGATATATTCACTGATAATGTGCACAGATTCCTCGAATGACGACTTTCCTTTCACTTTTACAATGTTAAATTCATCTCCGCGCGACGATTACTTGCAGGGTTCCGTTTTTCTCGATACGCGTTGATCTCTGATCTTTTTTTTTCCAGACACTTTATTCTGGACTCAAATAATGGTCAGAATCCATTTGCAGCAACTTTCTCATTCAGATAGAAGGTCACGTGGCACACGCTAAAGTGTTGGCGTGCCCTTTTCACTGGGGGGGTGATTATTTATGCTGCGTAGCAATACGTCAGTCTGTCGGAGGCGCTGAGCTCAGGTGTCTGACATCTGCCTGTAGACATGACAACCTCAAATGCCATCTGCTGGGAGTCCCAGCAACTGTTCAGATTCTGCACATTGGAAGAGGGGCAAAATTAACCTGGCGAGCTTTTCTTTTAATGATGGCAGCATTTTATCCATTCATCGATACGTTATACTCCTCAGTCCCTATTTAATTTGAGTGACATTTTCACGGCACAATCGCTTGAGTGGCCATTTATATTTGTGTAAGCATAGGATTTAGGCAAATGACAGCTTGATTTGTGGCTGTAAAGAATAATATCTCACCATTTCACATTCGCTCCTTCCTCTGAGACTTCACACACAAACTCCACCCGTTCTCCCTTCATCACCATCTGATCCTCCAGATTTCTCGCGATCTGGACGGGAGGCTCTGGAGAGAAACCAATGAGTCACTCAATTAGAAGCATTTAGATAATTTCATCCTGATCATTTCTAAATAAGGCGTAACGTACCTTTGACAAAGAGCTCAGTGGTGCATTTCTCGTCGCCCACCATGCAGCAGTATGCTGCATCGTCCGACAAAGAGCAGTGGTTGATGGTGAGGTAGCGCATGTTGCCAACACTTTCGAATATGTACCTTAAGAAATAAGAGGGAGAGTTCTATTGACTGATTGTTTTAACGCCTATTAAATAAGCATAAGCAAATCTTAAATTAATTGAAGTTCTACTCATGACACTCACTTGCTGGTGGTTTAAGTTGATGGTTGGTTGTAGAGGAGCAGAGGCAGGAGAGAGAGACGACAAACTTTCAGTGACACATATGAAACATGCATGTTTTTGTTGAATGAAGGATCATGTCGAGGTACTCTTTTATCTTTTATATTAAATAATGAAAAGTTTTTCAAACCTTCCAGTTGGTTGGATTTCTTGTCCATTTTTCAGCCACTTCACATCCACATTTTCATTTGCAACCTCAACCGCAAGTTTTATTTTATGCCCCTTTGACACTTGGTAGGCCGGGTCCAACTTTTTAAGGAAAGCTTAAAAAGACAAATTGGAATAAAATGACAAAGCAAATGCACCTGACGTCAGTTGGGGTTCGATTGAGCATTACTCGGAAAACCAACCTTCGCTTTTCTTCTCCTCTTTCTTCATCTTCTTCAGTCTTTTGAGCATCCCTCTCAGGTCAGTGATGCCATACTGGAAAGCAATTTTCTCAAATTCTGACGGAGGAGCTTGGCAGAGGATGTTCCACACGTCCACATCAGGCTCCGCACTCGTCTGCACAGCTCTAACAAACACAGATCCATCAAAACCATGCAAGATATTGATGTTATATCTTAAATATAAATGAATATCAGTACAGCATGCAAATGTATATCGTAATACATTAAAAACAGTTCCTCTGGGATTTTCGTGACACGAAGAGACTTATTAAATGTCTCATTACATTCGCCTTCACTTATGATAGAGATGATGGAAGTGTTTTAAACACTTAATGGTAGGTCAACTCTATACACTGTGTGCACTGTTTCTAACTAAAATGTTCCATGTATTGTTAATCCAAGTGACTGTAATTTCACTGTAATGATTTTCATATTGTTGGGTTTTCCTGGTGCAGATTGTTTTTATTGAGTTCATAATCGTTAAATAAAAATAGATTTATACCAAAGTTTATATTTACTAATGGTTTAAAACTGAATTTTGTTGCCTACGTTTGCTGTAATCATAGGAATCTTAGAGCTTACACAGGTCTTTTTCCTATAAACCAGCTGTATAACGTCTTTGGAGAGTGAAGTGGTAGTAACAAGTGATAAAGATTTGCAGAAACAATAATACCTGTCAATGTGAAATGAAGGTATAATGAACGATAAGAGCTGTTTCCTGAAATCTAACATCTGAGGTTTGTGTTTGTTGTTGTCTTGTCTCCCAGGTTCTCAAAACTTCACCAAGCATACAAATTATGGTATAATGTCCATAGATATCCAGCAACAATGCTGTTTTTAAAATATCAGTAACTTTTGTTCCTGAAGTTTTTCAAAGAAATGTGTTGGTCTGATGCACATTTAGTCTCTTTCCCCCGCAGGTCTTTTTATGGACTTTGATTCGGTCGAGAGCAGAAATGTCAATTGTGCTATTCATTGTTCATTCATCACTGCTTGTTGAGTGTTGTGCATTCTATCTAATCATCTTCTAAACCAGATTTATAAAATTTTTGGTTCACAATAAACTGTCATTTTAACTTCTTTTTAATAATTTAAAATGAAGTTAATTGAATGTCATCATGATTAATGTAATTATTATTTGATCATGATCGTGATTCTGCCAGCTCAATTAGTCTGAGCACAACATTATTACCTATTCATGAAATAAACAATTGCTATCACAACTGGCAGTTTCCTTGTTGTTATGAAAACATCAGCTATTGTTGTCAGGAAAATAATGAAAGTGAGTGAATGTATCGTGTGAAGCAACAAAAAGCATTCCGTGTGACACACAGACAGCATGTCAGCAGTTTCTTACCGATTTGAGGATTTTACGAAACTGCTGCTCATTCAGAGGTTGAACCCACGAGGCAAAACAAACCAGACAAGTTAAAACACGGCATTTCAGAAGCAAAACAACCAGGATATTAGAAACAGGTTTTTATTGTGGAACAAACGAAATATTACAACGGAGGTTAAACTGCACTGAAGCAGGAATGAACAGCTGAAATTGGAGTGCCAGTCAAACATAAAGAGTGGGCTCCAAGCATCATGCTTTGTTTGGAGTCTGACACGGCATCCAATTTTCTTGTGCACAGGGGGCAATAAACATTGGGTAATGGTGTGTCATAAATAGAGGTGAACGTCGACGTGTTGGGAGGTGGACTTGTGTGAAGACTTAAAACTTTTAAATGGTCCAATGTCTCATCAAGTGGATTCTTTCAGGGGATTTCCAGCAGCTTTGAATAAACCGGAGTGAGGTGGAGTGGCCTTCGAGGGGGTAATTAGGTCATTAACATTTATATCAAAAGGTAATAATGTGCGTTATCAATGGGAGGGAAACTCATAAAGCTGTGGTTAAAATCATGAAGCAATGATCATACTTTATTACAAGGCATTTCAAGTTAAGGCTTAAAGTTCCTTGCATGTTAGTCTTATTAGATTGTTCTTTCAACTATTAGTTATCAAATGTAGTCATAGCTTACTCTCTGAAGATGCCAGATGTCCGGAAACATTTAAAAAAAGGAAACATTTCAGTTATAAATAGAGAAAACAGTGTTACTTTTTCTGAATCTACAAAGAAATTTAATTGGTTTGTCAATTGGTTTTTTTTTTAAACTGCTTACCTCTTTTTTAACAAGGCACTGAAGTCCAGTTCTCCCGAGTCTTCATTTCCATCTGTGCTACTGCAGAAACCATAAAACATCAACAACACAGTGCAAGTCTTTCTCTCCTCATTTCTCCAAAAGAACGAATGCACATTTGACTTGATTTGTTTTGAATAAAACAAATACACATTATCAGTCGTATACGCCAGATTAAACACAACCTGTTTACTCTGGCTCACATGTGCGATGTCACAACACAAATACAAATGTGCAACCGTTACACACAAATCTGAATCAACAATTTAGAATGACACAGAATCAATTCTTTAAAAGTGAAATGGAATGCATTTATAGGCAATGGGAATGCAGGCAGGAGTTTTGCTGGAAAGACAGGTGTTGCTATGGTCAAAAAACAGTTGTCATTTTGGGAAATACCTTTAAAAAAAATCATGCTAGTGTTTGCAACTTGGAATGAAGTGGATTCACATCTGCTAACAATGGACAGACTGGCCACACATTGAAAAAAACGACAGTTTTTGTCTTTTAGAGTCCGACTCTGATCATTATCCTTTAATAATCTCAAAATCAACTTACCATAGAGGGGATGTCAGCAGGCATATGACATGCCAGGGCTGTTTGTGTTTGCAAGAGTGACTAGATATTGTAAACGCTCGTGGAAAGTGCCCTCGTGACAAATTATTACTGACATTTCTGCTGGTGGCGGATGTGAGGGGTACACTGGAGAAACTGACACCTGCTGTGTCCTCTAACACTTCACACAGGCCGTCTGTCTTGCTCTGGATGGTAATCTGCCAGGGCACCGGCTTGTCAACACAGAGATTACACATCAGCTTCACTGGTTCTCAATAGAAACTGCGCCAACAATGATGAATGCACTGATTTAACTAATGTGACAGGAGAAAAAGTTTCAACAAATGTTTGTCCAAAATATTAAAAAGATATTCTGCCTTGTGTATGTTTATTTGGAATCTAAAGCAAACATCAAATAAGTCTTTTACAGATAGATTCTGTTAATTTTGTGCATAAAGGTTTATAATTTGAAACATGTGGCCCAGACCAGCTCATACTTAGATTTCAACCCACACAAGGAATGACCTTGCTATGTGTGAAAATAACAAAAACAGTAAAAGCAAATTTGTAATAAAATCAACAGCTGTTCTGAATTTGTCCACTGGGAGTTGCACTGTTTCAATCACTTCTGCTTTGAATTTCATATGGGTGCAGAATGTAAGAGCACCATGCCGGTCAAAGCTTCTACTGTCACGTCGTGTTCAGTTCTTTAGGAGACCACTTGTTTTTTTTAGCACAATCACGAGCAGCACTGTCCTCATCTCCAGACCCACCCTGATATCATCTTTAGTTCAACTCCTTCACCTGAAGACTGTTGTCAGGTTGCTTTTACTGACAGTTACATCTTTTTTTTTTTATTAGAAACACAGTGGGGTTCATCCAAACATCAGTGGTTCAGACTACTCAGTGCCAACCTATATCATGCCCTTGGGATGCCATACCCAGACGTCAATGTGTGGATAAGCATGAAAGGCATCACACGGGAAAACAGAACGTATAGCTCCGTCCTCTCCTGATCCGCCACTCCACATTCTGAGGATATCCCCGCCCCAGTCAGCAACCCAACGACCTTCCCTCCCTCAACTCCAACACACTCAGCAGTGAAGGTGCCAACAAAAGCTGCTACGCTGAAGTTCCTTGAATAATCTCAATGAATATCAGGTGAAAGACTTCGGTGGGAATCCGTTAAACATCCCACTGATGTCATCGCACTTCAGACAACGTGTACTCAAAGTGCATGCGGCTAATTTGCCAGATTCCAGTTCTGTGCAGGCCACAAACCCGTCTCTCCACTAACACCTGCTGGCTACCAAAGCAAAGTGAAAACTTCATGAGGTCTCTTCTCAACTAAGAGTCAGCAGTCCCCACTTATTCTGCACTCATTGACTGCTATGTGTAGTGGATAATCCTCGACAATCCAAGTATGTAACGGATTCAAAACATGAGAGGGGACAGAATCCCTAAGCCAGTCAGCAGGCTTGTAGCCCATGCGCTTTCTTTGAAATCACAATTTTGTCCCGTACCAACATTCTTAAAACAATGATAAATTGAGTGCACTACAATATCAAAGACCCCATGTTCGGTATTCACGCAGGCTTTAAAACCAGCAAACAAACTGTGCCCTCTGGTCTCATCAATGAACTTGTAAATAGCTGCAGTTCAAAAGATGTGAATGTTATTGTTGCCATCGCCCTTGCAAACATCAAAGTCATCTCGGCTACGAGAAAAACACCTTGGAGGAATGCCCCCCCCCCCCGGTAAAAGCTCAAAAAAAGAGAGTGTGGACAGGCTGAGCACAGGTGGTGACACACCGAAGCCTGGATTTATTGTGACATTTGTAAACAGAAAGAGAGGCTTTGCATGAGCAACCTGGAGCTAAAAAGAGCCACAAAGCTTATTTTCTGTTAGATTATTTCCCACAAAATATTTTTTTTTAAATAAGAGCAATGCAGGATGTCACCAGATTAGCCAACGGCTCTGCCAAAATGTACCTTTTCAAGGTATTAATTATTTAATATGTTAGTAAAGTAGTTGGATGTGTCTTGGGGTTTAATGGAGCTTTATATCAGCTGGTGTTTTCAATAATCTTATTAACGTAAAAAAAAAAAAAAAGAAGTATTTCCCAAAATTGAAAAAAAGTCTTAATTGAAGCCATGAGCAGCAGCAGCCATCCAAGCAAGAACAATACAAAACACTCAAGGTTAAAGAAAACACGCCGCCACCGTACAGTGGGGTCTGCTTGTCTCTAATCAGTGGGATGAAAGATAAAGACAAGGGCATAGGTTTAACTTGCGTGCTTGTCTCCTGCCTCTGATCTGACGGCAGGATTAGAGAGCAAGTCTCTGGTTTATGTGGTGAAGTTACAGCACATCATAGCGACACTTCCTCTGTGTGGCAACCCCGTGGAGGAGCCTGGCTACTGAAAAGCCCGTGTGTCTTAGCACATCCTGCACTTTCAGCACGATCAAACCACCGTCAAAGCTCACCCCGCCGGGTAGCTATTTGTGCAGCTGGCTCCGGTGTTTTGATTGGGACCCAGGAGGAGATCAGAGGGACGTGACAGATACAACCAGTGCGAGTTGCTTAACAGTTTAATAGAGCAAATCTCTACATGTGGAGAGTCAGGGGTTAACGCGATTGCAGCTACTAGCACTGGCGATTACACTCTGGGGTTTGAGTTTGTGTCGTCGTTGGGTATCGGCGTCCACGTCTCCAGTGATCTCCCCTTGGTGGTCACTCTCTCAAAATTCTACAAACCGGAGAGTGAAACATCAACAACACTGGTTTCGCTTGAATTGAGAAGAAGCAGAGACCACAGAAGAGAGAACACGTCGTCTCTGATCCGGTACTGATTTCTCTGTTCTTCAACAATCGGAGCCTTCGGGGTCTGAAAACGAGGCTCCGTTGTTGCAACAAACCCCTTCACTACCTTGATCCTGGTCCACTTCTCTTCTTACCGGCTTCGCTCCTGATAGGTTAGCATTTCCACAGTTATTTTTCACATATGACATGGCGATAAATCATTGTTGTGTCTCGCATGCTCTCTTTTGTTTGGTTTTAATCGACTAGATTCTCTTCTGTCCATTTTTGTGTAGATCGAGTCTGACAACAGCTAATTCACTTCGACATCAGCTGCATGCACACATGTATTAATTGTGACTATTTCTCACTTCAGCTGTATCCTGTCACCTAATGATCAAGCAAAAACTATGTCAAATGTAATTGCACCAATGGATTTATTTAACGAATTTCAACATTATCGAAACAGCCTTTTCCACTTTTTGAGATTCTGTTGAAATGGTTGGAATTTGGAAAACATATCTGTACTCACATAATAATGATTGCACATAAAGATAAATAAATCAGATTTATATCCACTTGAATATGATCCAATGTGTTCATCTCATGCCAGAAAATAAGTTAATGTTCTGTTTTTATTTGGATTGTCACACTGCTATGTGCCATTAAAACATGGTATAACTTGTATGTAGGGGATTTTATTAGAATTTAAAATTAATTCATATCTAAATTTATGAAGATTTTTGTGTCGACTGTGTATATTATTTGGACATAACTTCTTTATGAAAAGCTAATCTAAACCCGGTCAAAGCATTAGCTTTCCAGCTCACCAGTTCATTCTTTCTACAAACATATTTGAAGAATATCTCTTTACACAACATTTGTCAACATGCATTACATTAAAACCTATCAAAAGACTAAACACATTAGAAAAAGTATTCAAATAAATATAAACATGCATTTAAGTAACTGGCACTGGAGCCCAGGACATGGAATGGAATGGCTTACAAATGCCCTGTTAATTTAACTGATAAAGCATGAATACCTTGACCTTTATTAGAATGAAATGAATGAGCAGAAATTGTGTTAAATTGTTTAATATGTGTGTGTATAATGCCAAGCTGTTTTGTTTTTTAACTCACGTGCGCCTGAAAGCTGCTCTTATGTCAAGACCCTCAGCAGCGCGAGCCTCTGGAAGGCAAAAACCAGATTTAAAACAGCAACATTTATTTATAGAAAACGCACCAAAAAATTTTGGGGGACAATCCTGAAATAATAAGTTTGCTCACCATGTACAGTCAGCTCAAAATTGCAGCTGTCAAACTTGTCTTTGGATGCAACCTCACATCTGTACCCGCCAGCAAAATTTGCTTTGGCCTCAATGATTTGCATTTCAAATGTGTACATCTGTAAACACATGAAGGAGAGAGAAACATAAAATTTCACAAATTTATATCAAAGAATAAAAGCGAAAGTCTTTTTAACAGTATTATTTCTCTTTGGGACATTGACGCTACCAGACGTTTTGCCATTGACTTACATCTTCTCCGATTATCTAAATTGAACTTGGTCACTTTGCTTTGATGGGCCTAAATAATAAATAAATATTCAATCAAGAAGCCAATAATAATCAAAATGTATTGTGTTTTATACACGACAGCAGTTATTTTGAAGGGTGTCCAACCTGATCTACTTATTGGTTTGAATTTCCTACTAAGAGTTTGTGGATCTGAACTATAATAATCCCCAGAGAGCAGCGGGCCTGAGGTTTATTGCATGACCAGGATGAGAACTGGGGAAAGAAGTTACGCAATGGAGCCGTTAAAGAGGCCCTATGTTGCTCTGACATCAAATCATATCTTTTAGGATAGTTTTAAAGAGAAATGAGCACGAGGTTTTTTGGGGCTTTTTTTTCACACTTGATGACAAAAATAATATTGCTGCTTAGCGCTGCTCTACCTTGCTGTTTCGGTCATATGTTTCCTTTAACTGCAGGTGTTTTCCCGACTTGCTGGCGAGGTCCATCCACTTCCCTTTAAACCATTTAATGGTGGGTTTCTTCAGCAAGGAGTCCGCATTCATTTTAGCTATGAACGTGATGTTTTCACCTACATGAAGAATAATTTGCACAGGATTAATGTGGCTTGTTTTCAGACACAAATGTTGAAATATGCAAAGGAAAGATTATTGCACACATCATCACATTGACGACAGCTGCCTATCATTTTCAGATGTAAGTGTATTTCCAGCTACCGACCTACAGTGACCTCTCCACTCTGGGGTTTCTCTGTGAAGAGTCCCGTCAGGTCCTGTCTTGTGTCTGGAGGCTGTGCCTCTGTAAATACAAAAATACAAAAAAAGTCAAATAAATCAGGATGAAATCAGTATATATCATGATAAGTACCATGTTTCCGGCCCGTATTTAATGTCTCTGTCATTCATAAAAGCAATGGTCCAAATTACAAACTTTAAATTGAACTCAAACTAAAAAAGTTTGAAATGAAAAATAAAAAGCAAAGTTTGCTGTAAAAAGCAGGATATTACTCTTAACATCTATTTGTTTATTTATAACCATGATAATGAATATTTGAAATTCCCCGTCATGAAATCACACGCTCTCTCACGTTATTGTAAAATACACCAAACGTAACAAACTTATCTACGAAGCATCTTGCCTGTAAACACTGTATGTACAGGGACCTGCACTTAAGCTGCAACAGATAGGTGATGTTCAGGAAAGGCTTCAGTGTGACGTATACCAATGGTTAATAAATGCTGCGGCAGGGTGACTCACCCTCGGTTGGCGGGGCGTCCTGTGATGGGGCAGCTGGTTCCTTCTGTGAGGGAGCTGCTGCAGGCTGAACGGACGCCTGCTCTGGTTGTGCACCGGACTCCTTTGGTACGTCGGATGATGCCTGCTTTGGTTCTGCAGTGGCGTCCACTGCTTTAATACTGGACTCTGCAGGACCATCAGCAGGGGCATCAGCGGAAGCTATTTCATAAGCAACAACAAAAAGGCCGACAAGTCACAAAGAAAGAAATAAAAATGTTCAGAGTTTTTTAAGGGACGATTAAGTATGTAAAGAAATGGATTGGCACTTCGTACAGAATACTGTGGTACTCTGATACAGCATGAGAGATATTCACTGTGAGGCAGGCATTTGAGCAGCGTTGCTCCTAATCTGATGACATATTCCCAGCGTGCAAATGTTGATTTTCAGAAAACTGGAAGAACAACTCCTCCTTGTACCTTCTGTTCTGTTTCACATGTTAGACCTGTGATGGCTTTGATATGTATTATTTGTACTTTAGAAGATTTGTTATTTCTGGCAGTAATTAGGGTTAGGGTTTACAGTATAGTGAGGGATTACTTTAAGCATAATAAAGCATGTTGACTCACATACAAATTGGTGTCTTTGGTCACAGACACATTATAGAGTTTTCTCTTCCTACAAATGAGGAATGCTTTTAATGTGTTAAAACTATAAGGAATCCTTGATCAAATCAAAATGGGGTCACTATATATTTTGCCCGTTAAAATAAATGTTTTAAGCACAGTTTAATCACAGTGAAAACGTCCTCTGGCAATGTTTTATCTTGTAAATATTTCTTGTGTCTTATCATTTCTGAATGGCTGACTTTCCATGTGTTATCAGTTGCCTCTCATGACTATCCTGAGCGCCAGTCAAGTGCTGGTTACTCATGAGGAAATAATGCGCTGGTGTGAGGGTGGCGGTCACCATGCAGGCAGCCCGATATGAGTCACGGACGGCTGCGGGCAGTTACACTGGACACATTTAGTCTGCTGCCCTTCTTCAAGATTTGCTTACACCTTATCAAATCCAAACAAACGAGCTGGGCGGGTCAAGCTGACAGATTAATGCTGCAAATGTTGCTCTGGGTCTCACTTAGCGCACACTGGAGTGTACATTACTGTGTTTGATAGATGTAGCGAAGCACTGGACAAATTAATTATGATTAAACCCTGGGAAGGTTCACAGCTGAAGGGAATTAGTTGGATGCTTTGGGAAATAAATAAACCAAATTATGAAATGAACTCTAAACATTTCTCACAAAAAAGAACATCTTCCATGGAAAACTGCAGCTCTTAATTTAAAACGTGTAATCATCTGGCTTTAAAGAAACAGATTCCCACTGTACATTAGTTTCTTCCTTTAAAGGGGATGACATGATTGATGCATGTAAAGAAAATGCTTCTCAGGGCTCCTGGAAAAGTTTTCAAACTGAAAAGTGTCCACAGTTTAAAAATGTATCAATAATAGTGATATTTCCCCTGGATTGAACTTCCACATGTCCTGTCTAAATGCGGCAGCTTATTCAGCTCACTGAATACATGCATGAGTTCCATGCAAAGGACAATAATAAACACAGGTGCCCACCAACCCTCTGGAGAGAGTCATTGTCAGCTGTTTTGTCAAGATTTCCAGTCCATATTTCTGCTGGCGAGGCTATAGCCATGTTAAAATATGATAGCTTTAAAAATCAATTCCCCAAAAATGTCAGACTAATCTCTAAAAATCACAGGGCTGAATACGGAGCTGCTTTAGGGGGAGCTGTCAGAGTGAGCAGAGCGAGAGCTGGTGTGCAGAAACATCAAGCGCATGCAGTGCATCAAGTATTTACTGCCTCAGTGCTTTTCTGCAGTGAGTGCTCCATTTGGCTTTGTGTCTGGAGAAGACTTCACCCGGCCACGAGTGTGTGCGAGACCTCAGACGTACAGCTGCAACATCTAAGTCACTCACCAGGCTTTGGTATGACCTTCAGATCAAATTTGACCTTTGAAGTCCCAGCAATCACTGCATACACATTGGCATCTTCCTTCGAAATTGCTTTTATAGTGAGGGAGTGCTTCTTTCCGTCGGCTGCGATGACATATTTTTCGCCACTGGTGATGTCCTTTGAGTTGCACTGCCATTTCACTTTAGCATCAGGCTTCTCTGTCTCCGCCTCAAAGACCACAGAGGACCCCTCTTCGGCCTCCTGAGTCTTTGGTTTCTTGGAAAATGCTGAAACTGAGAGGAAAGAATAAAAAAAAAAAAAAACCTTACTGTATTAATACAATATATCATCTGTGCTGTATGTCATGCATATTAGCACACTTGACAATAAAGCTGACTTTGACTTTGACTTTGATATGTTTTAATACAATATATAATAAAATCTAACTACTGCTTTTTGTTATATTAATAGCTTATATTGCAAAGAAATGTTTGACTTGAAGAAAGAAGAACACATGTGGGTTATTAAATTGTAGAGGAAAAGAAAGAGAAAAACACAGCTATAGACTGAAATTCTAGATCCTCATTATTGGTCATAAGACCACGAAGTCTGAAATGCATACCATTGTCCATGTCAAATTTTTTTTTTTTGTATTCATAAAACCCTTTTATATTTGTGAAATCATCTTTGTAGTAATAATTAATAAAGAATTCAACGAGGAGTCACGGAGAATCATTTAAAAAGACAAAAGTTGAAAAACATACCAAATTACACACAATAAGACATATGAAAGTACCAAGCTCTTCTAGTTGTTGGATGTACAGATTTATTTTCATCAAATGTAGTGAGCACTCTCGCCTTGCAGCCGAGACATCCCCGGCTCAAGTCCATATGGGCTTTTCTGTGTGAAGTCTGCATGTTCTTCCAGTGTGTGTGCGTGCATGTGTGTGTGTGTGTGTGTGTGTGTGTGTGTGTGTGTGTGTGTGTGTGTGTGTGTGTGTGTGTGTGTGTGTGTGTGTGTGTGTGTCCTGCGATGGACCGGTGACCTGTCAAGGGTGTTGGCCTTCCTCAGTGTGTTTTCTTTTAACTCTGCCTCTTTCAGAACCGCTTTGATTGCTGGCCCCGCCCACTTCATTAAGGAATTGGTTTCACCTGCAAGGGGCCTTTAAAAAGCTGGTGGATCATAGTTGGCTCTCTTGTTTGAGTTGTGTGTTGTCTGTAGTAGCAGTTTTCTCTGGAGCTCCCCCAGAAGTATTGGTGGAGACAAGTTGTCTCCCCAGTACAGACGGTTTTCAGGTGCATAAATACCCACTGCTGGTACGCACATGAAGACCGATAGTGAGGCAGTAACCCGGGGGCGCTCTTTAATCACTGTCTCCCATGGCTGTGTATTGCAACTCCGATTGCCTTATCTATCAGAGTTCCTAAAAAGACCATCTTGTAGTACTTTAATTTAGTTTACAAGAGCCGATTTAGTTAACTTGGGCAATTTAATTCATCTGGGCTGGCCAGGAACTGACAAATTACCAAGAAAGGTTGGGCTAAGAGACACAATACTGTCAACTAGAGGAGGAGAAGTTACACTTTGAGAAGGAGAGAATGGGGGCCAAGGTAGTTTTGGAAAGGGACAGAGTTTAAGTAAAAGCTCTGCAAAAGGAAGGGAAAGTACACGAGTCATGTTAAATGTTGGTAGAAGGGGATCTATTGGTTTTGAGGTTGCTGGAAACTTGCATCTTCTGCCAAAATTTGATGGAAAAGATCCAGAAACTTTTATTTTTTTTGCACTGTTTTACTGTGTTACACAGGATAAAGGATGGCCAGATGAGAAAGTTCTCACAGCATGTGAACATCTTCCGGAAAGATATAGATATACAAGTTTGTGAACTGGAAGAAAGGAGACAAGCAAACCCATGTTGAATTTGCTCAGTATACTTTGGCTCATTTAATTGATTTAATGGAGTTGAAGGTTTCTTATTGTCCCACCTTGATACTTGTATCAATGAAAGAAATGGGTAGCAGCATCTTCGGCTGCAGTTCTTGCTGAGGAGTATATTTTAACACGAACGGTTCTCGAGGAACAAAGTGTCTAACAAGTTGTATTATGCCATTTGTCTATATGGTAACAAACTACTATTGAAAAGTTACAAGATCGGTCAGCTCTTGCCATTCTTGCTGATGTCATCTTTCAAAGGGTCCTAAAAATAGTGAGCGTAAGTGACGGCTCTGACGGCCTTTAACACTAACGCCATGTGTCGACAAGCATGGAGCACATATTGGCGTGTTCCAGACGCATGCTATTTCCAGGTATGAGCAGGTCCACATGGCACTGCGAAACCACACAAAACAAAAAAAATCTCCATATGTCCCTTTTGACTCCCCATGTATGAGTTTAAATATAGGATTCAAATGTGCTGGACTAATAAATGAGGCTGTCAAGCTTCAGCTTCAGGGGATGCAGGTATCATAGTCCAGGGATTAGCTGAACTCTATTTTTATGACCCTGGAGACAGAGGAAGAATGAGGTGTCCTTCTTGTCATGCCGTCAGTCATTTCTGTTGCGTTACCTTTCACACCTTTGGCCGACTGTAAACATGCAGACCATGATTCAAAATGAGTTGTGGCTTGTGCTGCCATAGCTGACAAGTGTTTTTCTAAACTGAGTGTAATGCAACTTTCCTTGGCTTTACACTAGGAAAGCAAACAATTAATTCTTTATTTTGGCTTGTTCTTGGCAAAGTGGTTACCGGTATACGAGTCGGCACATCTGTGTATCTGGGTTTAAAAAATTGTCACAATAAAGGTATTTATGGCGAACAACGAAACTCAAATTAACATGTTAATCCATCCACCTGAGGTTTCCCATTCTTCCATATTCATGCCGAACAGATGTTTGTTCGGCATAAATGACTGAATAGATTGACAGCCATATGAGCTTAAGGAATGCCATATTTTAATTTCTCAATTAATATAAATTAGACTTCATGCCTTCAAACTTTGTATATTAAAAAAAAAAAAAACAATAGCAACAATAATAACACTACTGAATAATGTAAACATTAAATGTTGTCTTACCAAGGTCATGTGTACTTCACCTTACTTATACACTTAACTAAAAAATTTAATGTCTATGTTGTCATTAACATTTCCTCTTCACTGCCACTAAATAGAAAGGGAAAGTGAGGGTTATAATTGTTTTTAATGCTGCCGGCTCAAGACGCTCATAACTGTGATTGTCCTGAATAAATCCTTGACACTAAAAGTCTTAACGCACACATGCTGGCCATTTGTGCTCCGCTGTGTCATCTGATACGTGATACTTCGGCTCCATCAAGCCACAAACGGACAGACATTCACTCCCGCTCAAGAGTGCGAAAGAAAACTGTGGAAAGTCATTTGTCAAGTTGGAATCCCGTCAGGCATTTCTGGATCAGCGGCTCATTTTGTGAATGCAGTGATGCTGGAAATGTGACCGTGTCGGTTTCACATCAGAAGATGTTTCCACCTGGACTGTGTGTGACGGGTAACTAAGTTCCTGACACCACCAAAAGGGTTTTAGGGCGACTATCGCACCACTGGAAACATTTTGAGCCGAGGATATATAATTGAATGTGCTATGTTCTGATTTTGGCTGCCGGCTGCCTGACAGTTTGTATTATCCAACGACTTGTGACACCTTATTAAGCCCTGGTAGCTACTGTACATGTTACCATGCCTGCTCCATTTAGAACCATAGACAAAAGATATTTGCCAAATAGTCAGTTATGCAAAAAGTTCTATATGACTAAAAGTTTTTTTTTGTTTTTTTTTTTATTGCATTCTGTTTTTCTTTCACTTTATTCATTATTAGAATATTGGGGACAGACTGGTTAGAAGTGTGAACAAACATTGCGCTTTCACAGTTAATAAAGAAAATAGTCTAACAATGTATGTATTCTGTTGAAATTGTTCAATTATTGTGCAGTCAGATTGTATATCAGAGTGACAAACGTGAAATACTGTCAAAAAAAGATTTGATGTTGTCGACATGTTGACGTGAAATTACCTTGATGAAAGCAGAAATAATTTGACAAAGGCATCTATAAGGTGTTTTGTCACTTACCTGGTTTTTTGACTGGCTCCGGCATCCTAAATGATGTCCTCTCCTTAACAGCGTGACTCCCTATTCCTGAACAGTCTGCTCTCTATCTCAACACTCCTGCCTTTTAATAGTGCTCCACACTTTCCACACTGGCTCCTCTCCTTTCATGAACCATCCCACCTCTTGCATTTTTTTTTCTACCCCCCCTCTGCTCAACACAATGTCCAAAAAAACAGCAGCCACCCACTCAAACACCCCATCAAAGCTCATCCCATCGCAGCAGTAACCCGGCCCCCACCCAGACCCCCACCCCAGTCACCCAGCCACGTCTGACCCTGTGCTATATTTCAACCATCCTTTCCTCCAGCACCTCGGCTGAATGACAAGCCTCAAGTGAAAGGGAGGGGATGGGATGTAAGGCAGTGTTTATATTTAGACCCTTGAATCTCAAAAAGGTTTGTTTGTCTCTCCTCACATCTGTGTCACACTGTAAGTCTAACAATGATAATTTACCATCAAATATTATATCCACAAAACTGTGAATGTGTATTTTAAGTCTGCCCAGCAAGTACCAAGTTGCAAGAACTGAAAAACAGTGGTACATTATATTACACTATACTGTACTGCACCACAACATACTCCAACTTTGTATATTATTCGATTTTTTGGTATATTATACTTCAGTTGAATTTAGACTAGGTAATCTTACACCAGGTAAACTGTGATGTTTTTAAACTCATAAATCCAATACAGAATCAATTTGTATTGAAAATGACAATGACCTCTGTTTCTAGCCATATTACACATTATGCATTATTATTTGTCTAAAAACATGTTTTGAAACTAGATATTTCATCAAGGTAAATGAAACAAAATGCCTATCATTGAAAATGCATGTCAGTACTACCTGAAGAGTACTTTGTGATTTGACTTTTTTGAGCAAAAGTAGATTTACTTGTACAACGTGTCAGTTGTCAAATGTAACATTGAGTTTTCAGCACTCCTTTTAACTCTTTACTTGTCAATACTGTATTACACTATACCGTACTAATATTGCATACTGTATACTGAATTTAAATATAAAGTAGCAGCTGGTAGCTCAATTAAATTCAACTTTTAATGTAAACAAATGAGGAGCTGCTGTCTCCGTCCTGTATAAGACCTAATTAACATATTGAGCTTTACCATTCGCCAGATCCATAAAATTAATTGGTCACAATAGTCTGTCATTGTCATTTGTTAATGAGGAACGGGAAATTGGGAAGTTGAAACTTGAAATGGGGTTCAATTCCCCCGAAGCTTGAAATGGGAAGTTTTCTTCCCCAGAAACAAACTTGGCATCACTTCAAAGAATTTGTGTGAATCTACATCAGAACTATTATTTCTTAATAACTCACCCTTGACAATATTGTACTGAAAATAGTATTTAGTTTGCCAGCTACTGAAAACTGCTGTGATTTTAAATGTGTAAATTTAATTGGCATACAATGATTGTTTCAATAAAATGTGAGCTTGTGTTGGTGATTATATACTATACTATACTATACTGTTCAATTACTTATTTGGCTCTTTGTAGGCTCTATTCTACCATAATACATTCAGATCTCTTTGTTTTTACCTTCCCATCTGTTAGTTATGAACATCAATTACTACTTGACCATTGTGGGGAGCTGTTGGCACTTGGGACAGCAGGTGCTGTAGTAATTTAATATCTACTGTCTGCATACTGCACATTGCATATCAGTGAACGGCAGCTCCTTTGTACTACTGTATTTCTGTATCATATCATTTTTCAAAAATGTGTCTGAAGGGGAATCAAGATTGTGGTGTTAAGGAACTTGATTAATTGTGCAGAGATTGTATAAACTCTTGAATAAAATATGGAATATAAAAAAGAAAATGGGAAAATGATAGAGGAAAATGACCTAGAAACAGAACTGCTTTAACTATTTATATACACATGAAATTTCCATGTCACTGCTCACACCTTCAATGACTATGAGGCTATAGAGCAGACGACTGCAGTGTGTCAGAATACAGTCAGATATAAGTAAGTACTGGGTGACAAGCCACTTCACCTCTCCAGTCTTGTATTAACCTCGTACTTCCCTATAGTTCACAATTTATCTTTTTATCTGTAACAACTGATGACAATCCTCTATTAAACTTGAGGAAATTTCATACCTTTCTTATTTGTGTTATTTCAGTAAAACATATCTCAGTTACATAAAATCATTTATTTCACAAGCAACTCTCAGATATTACACACAAGTTAATTTATTTGTACAAATCATTCCTTTTCCTCTGAATGAATATGATCTCACAACATCTTAAATAATTACAGCTGGCTGTTAAAGTTGACTTTGTGTCTCCTGCTTGTGTTAAGCATAAAATAGCTTTTGAAACATGTACACAAATCAATATTACCAGAAATTTTGAGAACATTAAAACACAAGGCTAAAGTTATCTGTACCTATAAATTGAACAAGACGGGAAAACAAAAATATACCAAACTTAAAAAAAATAGAATATATTTTGTGTGTACATTAAAAGGCATACTGACTGATTGTCTATGAATGCAGTGCAACCGCTCCTTCATCACCTTTTATTTTGATTCCTTTGCGTACCTGAGGAACTAATAAACATATGGACAGAACGTGAGGTATTTACTTTAATGCCACGGGTGAGATGATAGAACTGATGCACTCCTCATGGCTGTCTTGTCTCAAAGACATTTTTAATATGAGGCTTTCAAGAGGTTTCAACTCCATTCCTTCTCAAGACAGTAGTTGGTAGACGTATTTGAGAATCAAGACTGAATTTTATGTTTGTACCCTCACACAGTTTTATACATTAGCAAGGCCAGGAAGCAATAACACAAATATTATAAACAAAAAAAGAAACCAAAATGCATACAAAAGATAATAGAAACAAATAGACACAGTCTTAAAAAATAAAAACAAATATTTCTGTTGAGTTTTCTAGCTAACACTAGTTTGATCAAAGTTTGGTCATTTTTTCAGGAAGCCTTCAACTCGAATATCAGTTAAATTTTTTAATCTCTTATTGCATTATATAACAGAGGTGCTTTTATTACATCACTGATAGTCAGACTGCACTAATTATAGTCCATCCTGGATGTAGTTGTGAACTGTACCTGGCCGGGTTGGCTGGGATCGACTCTTCAGTATGGAAAACGCAGATATAGGTGGATGGAGGTTTGCTGAATATGTACACAGCACATGAACTTCCCCTACAGTAACAGCTTGTTCTGATTGGAGTTTTGTAAATGTCGGACCGTGAGTATCACATGACTTGCAGTTAAAACTTTAGCAAAAGCTGAGGCTAAAAGTTTCAGAAATGTACAAACGGAAACAATTTCTACATCTGTACACACATGGAAATGGCAATCGCACGTTTTCATATATGGTCCAAACTTTTATTTCCATGCAATAGTCATCAAGATATTTGAACAAACTAAGTTTTCTGTTTCTGTCAACAGTTACTCGAATAAGAGTTTCTCGGCTTTAAGCAATCTCGGTCCAAAGTTTCAGTTATATTAGCTTGTGTCTACAAAGACCTGGCCCGTATGTTATGCTGCTACTAATATAATGCTTTTATTTCTTCTTCTACCTGGAACAGTAAGTACCGAGTGAAACAACAAAAACTTTTGCTGTAAATGCCACATGTTCCATCGCTTCTTCCTGACATTTCAGCATCCCCCCCGCCTACATGTATTTTCTCTCCAGATGAGTCTTTCCGAGGACTTCGTCGCTGAACTGGTACGTCAGCTTCTTCTTTATCTTTTTCACCTCTCCAGTTTTGCCGTAGTTGCGCAGGGCGCGAGCCATCTTCTGATAGGTCATTTTTTTACGGTTTCCCTTCTGGATTCCCCAGCGGTGTGCGAGAGCCTCCTTGTGTTTGGACGAAAACTGGAATGTCCCCTTGTCTCTGTCCACCCACCAGATACTGTCCTTCATGTCTCCGTTCCTTAAAAGGTCCAACAGGAACTGGTACAAGCGGATCTTCTTTTTGTTGCCTTTGGAAACATCAGTGTTGCATCATTAGAATTTAGAAAGTATAGTTCTTTTTGTTGTTCACAATGTCAGCAATATATGTTTTACTCATTAGAACAAAAGCTATAATTTTATATATATATATATATATATATATATATATATATATATATATATATATATATATATATATATATATATATATATATATACATGGAATGGAAAAATGGAAAAAAAAAACATCTTGTTGACAGAATAACACAAGTTAAAACTATTTTCTCTAACAAATACAATATATTAATGTGTCATTTAAGGCCTTGAGGGCCTCCTGCAGAACAAGTCCAGCAGAGTATATCTAAATTTGTATATGGCGTACTATTTCTTTGGAACATTTTGATGGAAACATTACATACATGTGTAACTCTTCAATTCAGATAGACACAACCTTTTTTCGGGGGGACATTTGTCATTACAAATGTCACCTAAAGCACAAGAGAAAATGCTCCTCAGGACAACTTGTTGTGATTATTATTAGCAATATATGACTGGCTCACATCAACTCTTCTATTTGTTTCAAGACATTTGTGTTTTTCCTTACTATCAGTTATAAAAAATTGTTTCAAATGGTGGTCCTATTGTATGCTTCGAATATTAAAAGGCATAAAACCCAGGGCAATGCAGTTTTAGCTCAAAGCAAGAAAGAACCAGCTTGTGTAATATCGTGTCCCTCCATGTCTTTCGAGGACTGTCTATCTCTTGAGGACATACTGTTTTTTGCTCTGTGCTGACAGAAGTAGCCTCCAGTGCCACTTAATGATCAACATGAGGGTGAAAGAAAACCTAGAAAAAGGCCATATGCACCATTTAGAGATATATGCACTACCTCAACGTCAAGGGTTAACTCCACGGCCCACGAGAATGAACACGGGCACTTTAAGCACATTGTCTGCCAGACACTACTCAAGCTCAGCTGATGCTGTCAAAGCCTAAGTCAGCCAAAAGAGGAAGTGTGGATGATGTTTAGTAATCTCGCCAACAATGGTTAAAGGTACAGAAAAAGAAGTATCATTAAGAACAAAGTTCCACTGACGCAGAGACTCGGTGACTCTGGTAGGAGTGATGAGTCAGACGGCTCAGCTGGTGAAGCAGGTTTTATACCCCATATCCATATGTCGACGTGTCCTTGAGCAAGACACTGAACCCCAAACTGCTCCCGATGGATGGATTGAGCGCCTCGCATGGCAGCCGCCTACGTTCGTGTGTGTCTATGTGTGAATAGCGAATGTGCAAAGTGTTTATGACTGCTACTGCTATATGAGGGAAATCTGTTTGCCAAATGCATCTGATGTAGAGTCCAAGCATAAAGCTATACCACCGCAGGAGTTTCATGTCAAAGATCCTCCACAAGTCACAGGAAACACTATTAAAGTAGTGAGCAGGATGGTGAATCTGATTATCTTTTCATTCTCAAACTGACCACTATTGTAAAAGTAAATTTTCTGAGGTCCAAATTAATTAGAAAACGCAACGTCTCTGTTTCTCTATGACCTCCTTCCAATGAACATGCAGGACAAGCAATACGAAGGCTGTTGTGCAACCATTGACTCATTGCAAAAAAAGGCAACTGAAGTTGTCAGCAGAACGCGAAGCTGACACGATTCAATGACAAACCTCCGCTATCCATCCGAGTGCAAGAGAGACCACGCTCATCCATATTTCAGCAGCTGCCTTTGGAGCGACTCTGCTGATTGTATGTTTCACTGGCGACCAGCAACTACTGCTTATCGGATAATTCAATGCTGCAGCTGAAGTCGTCGCTTCTCCTGGTTTAAGAGAAACCACTGACACGTGTTTGTTCAACGATATGCACCAAAGAAAATTATTGGTCTGAAACTGTACAAGTGCAAGGTCAAAGGCAACGCTTCAAGACCTTGATGAAACTTAAGTCACTTTGCTGACTTAGCACTTCCAGATATACAATGGCCTGGATGGCTGGGAGTCTTCACACAGTCTGCAGCACAGTTGGTATGTCTGAAAGTGTCTGTGATAACTGCCCCGGATCCACATTCGCGTACACTATGAAACATAAGTCTGCTTCCTCACCCAGCTCTCCCGTTGTGACGTAGGAGACTCGATCCCTCAAGCACTCCTCGTCAGAAACCTCCAGTGGGGGACTTCGTTCTCCGTGCTCCTCGTCATCCGAGCTGCGCTGGGACGGGTGTGGAGGGTACACTGTCCGAGGGAAGAAGGCCACCTAAAACAATGAAATCAAACGTTTATTAGCTTTTAAATGAAGGCTGCTGGTGAAATAACGTATTTATGTAGTGCCAGAAAAAACACAATTGGCTACACCTCAAGTTATAGACTCTCTTAAATAGTTCAGATTAACTCGCAATTTAAATACACTCAAACATGTATGCTTCTCAAGTATGGGAAAATCCAGCATTATAATTAGTCTGACAATGTATGACGGAAGCGTTGAAGGAAGATTGGGGGGAAAAAAACTCCAGGAGAACAATGTCTGAACCATGTAGGAGTCATTTTGATGGGAGATTAAAATAGATGACAATTTGTACAACTTGAAGTGTTTTACTTCACTAAACTTTAAATGTAGTAATTCTAGTTTCTTTATGTTTTGTTTTGTTTTGTGCTATCTATCAGGACTTTCAGCAATTTGCTAACAACCACAATGTGTCTTAGGCTTTATCAAACACATGCACTGAGGTGTGTGTGTGTGTGTGTGTGTGTGTGTGTGTGTGTGTGTGTGTGTGTGTGTGTGTGTGTGTGTGTGTGTGTGTGTGTGTGTGTGTGTGTGTGTGTGTGTGTGTGTGTGTGTGTGTGTGTGTGTGTGTGTGTGTGTGTGTGTGTGTGTGTGTGTGTGTTTCTGAAACAAACGGTTTGGTTGATCTTCTCTCTGCATGAGCTGTGATGTGTGGACGCTGCTATATCCGTGTGACTAACTGAGCAACACTTGTCAATGTGTTCCTACTGTCCTGTATTCGCGAAGCGTCTGCCTGTTCATACCATCAAAACTGTCAGTGGTTTTACATGTGAGCTTCAGCTGTGAACAGTGTTATTTTCGTGTGATATTTAAATTGGTGTATTAAAAGTCTGAGCTTTTTTTTTTTTTGTAATCACTCAAAAATCTTTCTCTCACAAGAATGGCAGGGGTGAACTTTCAGTTGTTCACATGTAAAAGAAAAAAAAAAACACAAACTGTTTAAACTGGTTAGTAATTCTTTGTTATAGTTTCATGAAGCTACTTTTACTTTCACATGTTTGTTTCAGCTTCAAGTCTATACACAAGGTATGAAAAAGCATCAATCTATGATGATTTTACTTGTGTGATTATTGCATGAAAAATAATTTTCTTATCATTTCAGAAGCCTGAAGTTTTGGTGTTGTTAATGGCTGTATGGACTCATCAGTAAAATAAGTCTCACTAAAGCCTGCAACCATGACAACTATCACACCTATGATTTTTCACGCTGGCTTACTCTAAAAGTTAAGTTCACTGCCATTACATTTACATCTCATACAGTTCTCAACATTTTTATTGAAACAATAGATTCAAGACAACGTATAATTTTCTGTTGATGATTTCTTGTAAAAAGAAACAAACAACAACAAAACCAAAGAATTGGGCCTGTTTGGAAAAGAACCTCCTTTCCAATGGTTATAAACATCTCCACTTCTGTTATTTGACATATTTAACAATATGTATTGCATATTTTTTACTTTTCTGACCAACATAACTCTGCATCCAACACAGGATACGTTTCCACCTGCTTGAGTCTTCTTGTACCAAACAAGAAATCTCTGTTCCAGTTCACTGCTTCGCGACTGGAAGGTGGAAGACGGAAGACATTTCTGTGAATGAATTGTGAGAGCCATTTCACAGAAACTGTTGTATTTAGAATTAAAATGATAAAGAAACTTTTCCGGAAACTCAAAGAGATTCACTTCCTGAATTTTCAACAGACCCTTCGACCGCCTCCAACTCCCCATATATCTTGTGATTTAAATCCAAATGTTAAATCTGTTGATTTTAAAGATCGGCTTTATGTTTTTAATCATTTGACAATATAGCAAAATACAGGAAAACATGTCACGAGGCCTTTAAATAATTATTGTAGCCAGTCTCTTCTTTGTGTATAATGAACAACTCCGCAACATTAAGCAAAGTTTGAACAATGTTTTTCCCTCTCACTTAGTATTTACTGGGTAAGGCTACTCAAATAGTTTCAATGTGTCTTAAGACGTTTTGAATCTTTTCCACATTATTTCTTCAAATAGTTGAAACTGTTCAGATATCAGACACTTTGCATGACTTTGGGGTTGCTATTTTACTGCACTTTTGTTTTTTTACTTTTTGTTGATGCTTTATTACATATTTAGTGGATGCAGATTAGTAAATAGTTAAATACTTGGCAATATTTTCTGTATATTTCTGCATTTTGTTCTCTATTGCTCCTTTTAGCAAGTATTTTTTTAAACTTCTGCTTAAAAAATGATAAATTAATTTGTAGTATGTCTGAGCGGCACACATTGGCAGGGAGTTGATTTTTGATCATGTTGGATTTGTGTTTGGTTAATGTAAAAATGGCTCACATATGTTCATGTAGCTGAGGTTCTCTCGTGAAATTGTGTAATACATCACCAATTTATTTCATGGCTATAGTGCACTGTGTTATGTTTAGAGCCAAGCGGCCTGGCCACAATTAGAGGGTCCTAGTTTAAAGGGCTAAGTGTAGAAAATTGCAATCAGTTATGTCAACATGGTATTCCAACCTAAGATCCTTGAAATTTACTCACAATCATTATTGTTGATCACTTCAACAACAAGAGTGGGAACGATTATCCCCTGGCTACAATGTGTGGAGCGTTTGTCTTGGTTGCTGTGGTTTTGCTGCTGGTCGGCTGAAGGACTTACAGGTTGTTGTAACATGTGTGCATGTGCCCCAAGGTTTGGATCAAGCAGGGTTTCAGCTTCATATTGGATGTTGTCGTGTCGTATGAGGCCAGACGGGTGCAGAGCCTGCACACTCTGCAGCTCTGTGAAGTTCGTCTCTTGGAGGTTCTCGAACTCGACAGGGTGCACGTGACGGTGAGGGTGGTAGTCCCAGTGTTCTAAATGGAGAAGGTGAGAGTCACAACAGCTCGCCTTCTTTTCACACTTGCAACATGTACAATAAAGAAAAGACAGACGCGTTCATTTCATCCATTTAAACTCGCATATGGTGGGGGGTAAAAAAAAAAAAGAAAAGAAAAGTTCAAAAGGAGCCAGACATGACTTATTCAAATTAAACAAGCCTGATAGTATTCCTGTGAAGTTGACATTAAGCCAAGCAACTTATAAGTGTTTAAGTTTGCTTTGACTCGGTAAAGGAGAGAAACAAAAAATTCAGCATGAAGCCCTTTCCTATTTGTTGTGAGCACTGAGAGTGCCGAGTTTGAATTCGACTCTTTTTCACATTGTCCTTGTCTGTTTTTGTCCCGCAAAATTGGAGGAAAAACAAAGTAAAGTAGGAAAATTTCACAAGCATTCTTCAAAACCCAAAGTTTTCGACACATTTTATTGTGACCGTGAAAACACACACACACCAAAGAAAGGACAGAAAGCTTTTCGCATGCAAGTAGCCGCTAAAATACAGTGTATGCAACTACAATATTAATCATCCAGTTGCTTAATCCGTATAACTTGTATTTGAATTTTTGGGGGGTTTTTGATTCAGATGTGAAACATTTGAATATTAGACGTCATATATTTTTATCTTTTAAATCTCCCCCCCACCCACCCACCCCCTGATTTCAGTTGTTTTTCCACAACATTCAAAGCAGTCGATTACAAGTGGAGAAAGTAAAGCACCTCTGTTGTATCAACAAAACCCCATGGGGCGAAAGTTTTTCTGTTTGTAGTCGTGGCGGCCGAAAGAAATGGCATCTGTTTCCTGTGTTCCTTACACCCTAATGTGGTGTGCTACAGCTGCACACACTGCTGTCTTTTTTTATGCACAATACACTAAAAAAGCCTACGTTTCCACATTAGACCAAGCTGAACAGCGGATGACTGAAAGGAACTGTAATGTTTGACAATAAAATTGTGAATACTACATGGATTCTGTGTAACTTCCCTTTGGTGAAAAAAATAAAATAAAATTTCTGCATTTAAATGAATTCCCTTCTATTGTAATTTAAAATGTAATTCAATAACGATAGGTCATCCAAGTTTGTAAAATCAACATATTGTTTTAAAGAAACAAAGCTGATGTTGAAGGAAAAACTCACCTGCCTGGATATCTCCATCTAAGACGTATGGATTATAATATTCTGCAATTGGATGCCTGTAGATCTCAGAATCGTATATTTCTTCTGAAGGCTGCAGGAAAAAGACATGAAATGACAACACAGTAGAGGTGTGGGCATAGACAATAATAATTGTATTAGCCAATTATTGTTTAGGAAACTCCTTTTGACATATTTACATCTTAAACGGATGAAGAGCTGTCGGCTCAAGAAAACACTTTTTTCTCCCTCCTTTTTCTTGCTTCTACACCACTGAAACTCTTGAGAAAAGTTTTGAGTTTCATTTTCATGCTACCCGTAGTATAAAAGACTTACAGCTTGTGCCCTGTCTTCAGATTGAAAAAGAAGCCACATTAAGAGATCTGCTAAGAAAAAACTTTGTGTCGCCCGTTACCACGACTTTTGAAATGGTTTTTTTCTTTATGCGCTATTTTGAATAAATATAACTTTTCCAGGGCCTTTTTCAATAGCTGGACATAGTTTTTTTTTTTAATGTAGATAATTATTTGAAAAGAAAATCATACTTACAGGTGGGATGAGGTAACTCTCCATTCTGTATGGATGCAACATGGAGACCTCTTGTCCAACAGACCGACTGTCAGATGCTTTGCTGGCAAAACGCTCACACAACCTTTCAAAACTTTTGCGGCACCATTGCACAATGTTACAAAATTTCCTCTCAACGAATTCCAAAAATGTCTCCCTCTCTCTTATTGTAACGCATGTGCGTGTGACCCTAATTGCTCTTCTGAGTCCTTCAGAGGCTGCGAGAGATAAAATGAAATGAACAAAGTTTACAGTTGGACTGTAAAGTGAAAAAGGAACTTTTGACTTCTGTAAAATTTGGGTGGGCGGAAGCGACAGAGTGTGTCGACTAAAGGTTCCTGGCCATTGACGATTTGTCGGGGGAGACCATGAAACTTCTCATTTATCAGGCTCTATACCCTGTCTCCTCCCTCTTTCTCCTTCCAAAAATGTCCTTCAGGTGATGGGCTGCAAGGAATCCTTTGCACATTGCTTCAAATCATTCACGTTTCTGAAATACACTTCATGCGAATATTGGATGCATATGAATGTTTCCTGCAAAAACAAATGCAGATTAAAACAAATATTACGGCATTTGAAGGATTTATGTCTTGTTTTGAAGACAATCAAGCAGTCCATAGTTGAATTCATGCACAATGTGGCAGACTATGGAAAAACAACATGTTATAATGGATTTAGTTCAACTTTTGAGGATAAACTGGGGAGTGAAAAAGTGTCAAGAATAAATGTACTCTCTTCACTACATAGAGATAAATTACAGCTCTTTTTATCAGTCCTCTGACTTTAAAACAAATCCAGACCTAAAGACTGCTTTAGGAAGTATCCACATGACTCCAGAGCTCTGTTCATTTCAGAGAATATTATTTTTAGGTGTTGCTCACTGTATACCACCATATGTCCGCCTTTTGTCCGCAGACTTGAAACCAGTGAAACAAAAATTACTAAAACCTAGTCGTTTTGCACAAGTGAATTGTTTGTTGAGGTGAATGTTTGGCCTCACCCACCCACCAGCTCACAAACATGCAAACACACACAGACGCAGCTGGAAGATAAGATGAAGGTACAGCATCAGTGCCGTAAGCACACCGAGGTAAAAAGAGATTATTATTATCACACGGAGGAGATACTGTCAGGACAACTCCTGGAAGGGAAGTGAGTTCCTCTGCTGCTAAATAGTAATTACAAATGGGGAAGCTGAGAAAAATCGGTTTGATTTGACTCAGTAATGCAGGAACACAAACCACACACTAAGATTATTTGTTGTATAAGCCACTTTGGGGGCATGGACGTTAAATGCAGTGGTTGGGAAGGTAGTGATTGTGTTGCGGCAGCTGCAAA
Organism: Blennius ocellaris; assembly: GCF_963422515.1. Lineage (NCBI taxonomy): Eukaryota > Metazoa > Chordata > Actinopteri > Blenniiformes > Blenniidae > Blennius > Blennius ocellaris. The sequence goes on along the minus strand of NC_137650.1, from coordinate 25,974,800 downwards.
TGAATGTGATTCCCAGATTCTGAAGTATTGGCAGACTTGTAAAGAAAGAGTGCAGCATAAATCTGACTGTTTATTGTTAGCTATGTGCATAAGAGGAAGAATGCAGCTTTGTGATAAGACGACACTGAAAATAATACTCGCTGAAAGATTAAAATACAGAGTTTATCTTGCAGCCAGGTTCAGTATGAACCCAGAGATCTTCGCGACATATCAAAATAGCAGTCGCGTGCACTCGCAGTTATTAGGAAGGTGCTTTATCGCTTGATGTTCAGTGAAAGTGGCACATTTACGTGCCCCGTTTTCCCTCGCGGGGATTCATAATTGTCTGAGTCTTTGTTTGGAGGAGCTGTTAAAAACCACACAAACTGTGGCCAAACACTTCACCCCACCGGTTCCCGTCATAATCACAGCTGTCATGGCTGAAGGTGTACACCAGCATTTTCTGAGAGTATTAATACACCCAGCGAACTGTTGCAAGGTCCACACTATTTCCATCTCAACTATTTCCAGGGAAGACGAGTGAAAATGTTTGTTTAATGTTAAACAAAAGTCATTTTTAAGTGAGGCAAATTAAACCCTGTTGATGATGAGTTCACCCTCTGAAATAAATTTAGTATTTTCCTTCTAACCTTTCCGTGTGACTTTTATTTGGTAAAATAAAGCTGTTGACACTGGTTGATGCTGCCTTTTTCTATAAAAGCTTCATGTTTCTTGGTTGTTGTTTTTGGTTGCAAAGTTTTGAAAAATTCCTATGTGCTGAACTAATGTAGTACTGTTACGTGAGACAGTCGCTTAAATCAATCACACAATTAAACCCAATAGTCAACTTTTTATATTATTATACAGCAAATATTGATCTAATAGCTTGCACATTGCTTTAATTCTGTATCAAGTGAAAGGGAAACAAGCATATATGGTATTAATAGTTTGAATGTGCAATCATTTCTTATTAGAAGTTATGAATATAAAGTGTGTAGTGGAGGAAAAAAATCACGATTCCCCTTAAACTACAAAATTAGAAGTCAGACATTGCATAAATCAAAAGTATTCAAGTGTGAGTTATTCAAGTCTTTTGTATTTCCGCAGTTAAATGTCTTGTATAAAACTCTTTATGAAGCAAACCTATCATGAGTCACATCAAGCCGGGGCAGGATTATACTCTTTATTCTCCTTTCCTCTGACAGCAATTCTCCTCAAGAAAAATCTTTACACTGTTTATCACTTGCTCGTATTACATTGTGTCTTTGAATCCACTCCCTTTGTCTGATTTCAAGTCTTGACACAAGTGTGAAGAAAAACAACTTTGAATTCAGTCAAGATCCAAAATTGAGGTAAAAAGCTTTGAGATGACATTAAAATAAAATGTTTTGTATGTTTTAATTGTATGACATACAAACATGCATTTGTAGACATTAATGTGATTACACTTTATAGACTAATCCTGTCATATGGCTAAATAAATGTGGCCGTGCATATATTTTGTTCTAAATAAAAACGGATCCAACAATGATACTGAATCAAACTATATTTTAAATGTAAATTCTCTTTCTTCTTATTCGTGTCTGTTTTTTTGCCACAGAGGTCTGTGTGTTTGTTTTCCTAGTGGCCTGATAGATTAGATACATGCAGCAAATTACATACACAATAGTGACATGTTATTAAATGAGGAACTGGAAGTTTTGTCTTTCAGATTCAGTTCCTTGAAGGCTGCCTTTAAATGAATCCATTTACGTGTAACATGGTCAGGATGAGACCTCAAGGAGAGCTGGCTATCTGGACGGAGCACCATGTGTCTGATTCGCATGCAACTAAACGATCTCAACTTCAACCTCAAGTCTCGACACCAAGACAGCATACAGAGTGTCTGCTCAACTGTTCTTTAGCAATGTGCAGATTTCTTTCTTTCTTTCTTTTTTTTTTTTTTTACTGCAGAAAGCAATGAAGTAGCTGCATCTTATATGAGGTTATTAGGAGATGGTTAAAGGTGGCTGTGTGGAAAAGCACAGATAACAGTACAGTGGAAGAAGTGACATGATTGTGTAAGACAGAAACTACAGTAAACAGATGGTGGCAGACAAAAGGTTTGACTTTATTATAACTTTTTTTTTTCCCCCCACACAACTCCGCAATGTGTTTCAGACGAGATACAACTTCACAAGCCCATTAAAGTTCTTAGTTTCATTTATAATTGGGATTTTTTTTGTTTCTTTTTTTAAAGAGCTCAGTCAGGCTTCTTGTTGTACTTTTCCACATTGTGCATGAGGATTGCAACATCATGAAAACCACATACAAACATTACACTTTACAGGTCACATGCTTTGCACTGTTTTTTTTTCTGATGTTTCAATTTGTCATGCAGTCATGATTTGACCGAATATATATGACCAATGTTGGTGAAGGATTCTAAGTCCACTTTACTGAATAAACTTATAACATCTCATACAACCTGATGCAACATCTCACTGTGAAATAACTCCGTTTTAGTGCAACATATCGCCCACATTCTTCATAACAACACAATGAAACACATAACAAATGATCACCTGCAAAATACGATGAAACCAAGCAAAATTATTCTATCATTGACAGAAATGTATCACAGTTATCTGAGATTATTGGGCAAAAAAATGGCAAATGTCTGCATAGCTTTATTTCTAAGGGACTCTGCCCTCTGAAACACAATTGGTCCAAAATGCTGCTGTTGTTGTTTTTTTTTTTTTTAATGAACGCATTGTCTTTTTCCAGCCTTTTGTTGCCCTTGTTCCAACTTCATAAAGAAAGATTCCTGCCAACCAATTCAAATGAAGCTAATTGTTTGTCAAAAAAGAAGGGAAAATGTGTTACTTTACACGTCAGATATGTTGTGTGTGATCCAGTAAATGGAATATAGATTTATGAGATTTTCCAATAGCATATCACAAACATTAAGGTGCATTGTATATCCTCACGTCAAACTTTTATAAACAAGAATTTTCATTTCCAAAATATAAAATAAACGTGCTTCCTGTGCCTGCGAGGAACTGGAGTTTGTTTTTTTCTCCGGCCAACACAAAGCAAAAGGCAGCCTTAACAACTTATCAGCTCATCAAAAATGCAGAAACAGAAAGACAATAGAAGATACAGATGCTTTATAGCTGACACTTGATGTAACAAGCACGTGTTTCCATTTGTTTGTGGGAGGAAGCTGCACACGTATAGAGGAAAAAGGTCCTGTTCATCAGCAGGTCGAAATCTTGTTGTATTGCTGTGAATTGACACCATGACACACTGCACCACCTTCCCAGTCCCCGGGCTAAAAATATTGTTAAGTTCAATGAAGAGAAACACACATACACACAAACGTCACACGTAACGGCCTCCAACGAGACTGGAGAGCATTACCAATGTACTGTGCAGCCCCTCAAAAGACTCCGGCATGTCCAATTAAGTTGGGTTATTAAACCAGCGTGCACATAGCATCTGCATCTGACAAGCCAAAATGTGTGCAGTAAAAATGACTTGTCGCACGAACCTGCGTTACTTATCAGTCCTCCCAGGACATGACCCAAAAAGTAAATATGCATGGCATAAAGTGAACACTCCGGCACCAATATATTTGTTTCAAGTGACACATTGCTGTGAAGTGACATCCAGTACTTGTGACCAGCAGCAGCTCCAACCGCGTTCTGGTTCGGTTGCACCACAGGGTGTAACTGAGCACTTCACACTTTTCTGCCCCTGATGTAGTCACAAGATGCGTATCTGTGATTGCTAAAAGTACACAGCCACAATGGCACCTCTAAAATTCATCCTCATAGTTTGGCTTCTCAAGTCTTTGGGCCTGCGGTGTGCATGTGTCAATGATCTCGTGACTTATTGGTACCATTTTGCTAAGCAGTAGACTGTAAGTAACTTAACTAACTATACTGCTTATTTGAGAGTATAACAGACAATTCTCACACCAGTTCATATGGCTCCCATTGACCCCTTTCCCTGCACATTGTAGCAGGGTAATTCCCTCCAATTTCTCAACAGACTTGTACGCATAAAATGCACATTTATACATCATTTTTTTTCTGCTGACATTCAGAGTCTTCTTAGACACGTGGAGTCTGTCTCAGTCTCTCGGTTCAATTCACAATGCAGGGTCACAAGATTGTGCCCACACAGGCTTGCAGAGGGGAATGACACGCATGACCACTGACTGTGGAAAACAGGATACAGGGTACGTCGCAACAGGAAATGTTGCACTCCTCCTCTGCAGAACATCAGTTTGGCCAGAATGACTGCAGGCTTATGTCCACACTCTGTTACTCCTGTGGCTGTATTCAAATTTCGTAATCCTGTGCGCTCACCATTTCTTCTGAGCTAGTTGAGTAACTTAGTTGAAAAAGAAATATATATTTTTTTACTCTTAAAAAAGGCAAAGAGCATTGTTCTTTATATTTCATGATTGCGATCACTTTTTTTTGTTATACTTGGAGAAAGACTACTAAATAATCCAGAAAAGTAATAGATTTTAAATTAGTGCAGTAGTAGCCAGTTTAAAATAACAGGCTTCCGTTACAAAGCAGAGACCACATGCATCATCAAACACATCTGCATTCAAACAGATAAACAATTCAAACAGTAAATCATAGCTGGAGCGCAGGATATTAGATAAGGAAGTTAACATAAAAATTTTAAATCATAATACATAAAACATAGAAAAATAAGTTCAAATTTCTTTTTTTGAATAAATACTGTCATTTAAAAGTGAGTTATTAATATCACAATGAAAAGTTAGAGAAAATAAAGTACACTAAAATAAAAGGGCAACTTCTAATAGTGGACTTGTACATGGTGAGGAACCGCCCACAGTTTCACTCAGAGAACAGATCTTCTCAGGTCTTACCGTCACTCTCTGTGTAAGATCCTGCGCCGAGCTGCAAAGGTGTCTACAGAGGAGCAGTTCAACTGCTGGAAGCAAATTGCCAAAGGTGCTTGAAAAATGTAGGCTTTCTATATATCTCTGAATTAGCAGGGGAACTAAAAACTTCCTTAATTCTACCAATTTAGGTTGGTGCCATAAGGCTTCTTCTTCTTCTTCTTCTTGTTCTCCTTCTTATTCTTCTTCCTTATTAAAACAAGAAGGTGACAAACTCTTCCTTCACAAAAAAACTCATTGAGGCGATGAATCCTCATGCTGTGTGAACTCTTGTTGCTTTGGGGTTCAAATCATTCAGTCTCATCAAAACTTTGCTCACAGTGTTGTGAATCAAGTTTTATCGATTTATTTCTTGTGAGATCAAAGAGACACGTTTGCCTTTACTTGCGTTCTTTCTTAAACTTCAAATTCTGTCTGATTGAGTTCATATATAATAGACTGTAATATGTTCAAAGATGCTTCCTCTTTGTTTATTTCAGATTTCAGCAGAAGGCAGAACGAAGTGACAACTGAGTGTTACTTCAATCTGCCCTCACAAAGCATTTCCATCAGAACGAGACGTGCCTTTGGTTGTGACAAGCAGATGTCGCGGATCATTTTGTGGTTGTCGAACCAACAGAGGAATACAAAGCTAGAACGTATTTAAAAAAATTAACATAAATGACAGTTCATTTTATGAACCGCGAGTGTGTGTCTATAAACGCCACTTTCAATGTCCAGCAGATTCAGGGATACAGACACTTTATGCTGGATGTTTCTGAAGGTTATGAAATGTTTGATCATGTAAAATATATTGCACAGTGTTTTTTGAAAGGACTCAAAGAGTCATTTTTGTAATGGATGTGCTTTGCATTCTGTTCTCAAAGTTGAAAATGTTGAGTTCAAACTATCTGATTATGTGCCATAGGATATGATGTATTTGGTCAGCAAACTGTAAAAATAGAACAGTATTTTGCCGCAGAACTAGATGCAAATTCCATTTTTTTTTTTAGAGGAATATAAATATATGTGTCAGTTGATTTGTTGTGTGCTGACACTCTTCTGGGGGTCATTACAGTGTGAGCAACAATTTACTGGCAAGCTGAGATAGCTGTTACTTCAACTTGCAATGCAATTTTGCTCTGAGTCTGACAAGCAATCCAGTAATTATGTACAAGAGGGTATTAGCCCAAAAAGTGACACCCAGTTCATGAGCTGCTCCAACAACTAGATTCGCAAAGAAATAAATTCATGTGCAACTTTTGAACAAATGTTGGAAAATTAAGCGGAAAAACACACAGAATAAAGGAGGTTTTGTGGGTGGACAGTATTCACAGTGCTCCCAGGTTTCCTGGCTGATAGTACCCAAAGGTTTCAGTGGCCATCACGTGTTTCACAATGACATGGAACGGACGCTTGACATGCAGGCTTGGGGACATTTGGCCCTCTCACTTCTTATTCCCGATTCCTCATTTTCTCTGGACTCCACAAGCCCCAACCATCAGACTGCGCTGAGTATTATTAGACCACTGTGAATCACAAGGCACAAGGACTTGTGTGCGCATGCACATGCACACACACACACACACACACACACACACACACACACCTCTGTGGTATTAAATATATTTCTTCGCCTCAACTTCATAAACTCCCCATTTCCCAAAATTACACCAAAGCATACATTTACCCAAACACGTATACCCAAATAAGGCGCTTTGAGCCTCGATCCCACCGAATAACCGAGTTCCTCTTTCTTTTTGTATTGCTCAAGTCAAGACAAGTATGACTCAGTGTAGATATTAATCATGTTTTTTTTTTTGTTATCTTCACATCTCACACTGCACAGTCGTCTTGTCCGGGCCACAGTTAGTCTATTTTTAAAAATACAAGAACTTAAGACTTTCAGTGTTGAAAAACATGCTGTTTTGTTTGACTCTGGCAACTTAAAGCTGATGGGACATATGATGGTTTATCATGTGTTTGTCCAGCTTTTAAACTTTACTGGTTGGTTGGAAATATATGTAAACATGTTGACAAATGTGTCCAAATGTAGTCTCTGGTGCTGAATGAAAAGGGGTGGCCGATTTGGCACAATTCGATTTGCTGCTACTCCGAAGAGCTGATTTGGCAAACTGAGCTAAAAAGCAGACAAAATGGCTACAAATGTTAATACTCTGTAGTGTTATACAGTATAAAGACATTTGTTACATGACTGCTTTCAGAGCAAATGCCCAAAACCATCATTTGTGGTATAAAGTGCTTTGACAGGCACCACCTGCTGGTCAAGCAGTTTATGGAGAAAGTGGTGTGACACAGTGGTACTTTGGATGTTTTGCTGGACATGAGGTAGAGAAACTGGCCACTCTGGAGTCCAACCATGAGAGGAAGTGTAAATAAACAACTCATCATGACCTTCAATTGTTTATTCAACCCGTGTGTGGATGTTTGTGTTCATGATTTTGTTAGGGGCCCATTTGGACCCACAGCATTAAAAATCAATACAGCAAGAGCAATTTACTGAACACTTGACATACATTCACCTTGGATTAGGTCATACATGCAATTTCAACCTTTAAAGTTCAATTTAGCTAAATATATTGTTTCTTAAGCTAAATACAGACACCTCAACCATTAAAAAAAAAAAATAATAAAATAAATCATCCGGGTTTATACTCACATGAAGGGGATTTCTCTGTGAATGGTATTTATTACAGTGAAAAATGAAATACTATATTATGACTTTTTACAGCCGTTTACACTTGGACAGGCCAACTCCATTGCAGAGAAACAAAACAGCCGACGTCAGGACAGTGAGGAATGAGCATGTTGCATGTCTTCCAGTTGTCTGACCCTCTGCCTAATGCTACTTATGAGCATATCCAATCTCAACCTGCATATTATGAGATCAGGATCTGGGCTGAATGTGAGCCTGGAGGCGAGTGCAGTGGAGACCGATAGAAGAAGCACTGTAAAAGGAAAAAATAGCCACAAAACTGGCCTGAAAGCTGAGCTGATGGAGGTCAGTTCCAACTTACTCTTTAAACTCCAAGCCTCCCTGTGAAATGCCAGAGATATGACCTGCATATTCTGAGAAATCTTACTGCTCATCATCGCCCAATTTTCTCTCAATCAAACTTATTTGTTGGGCCGTCTGAGCAAAGTACACCCTTGCTGTCTTAATTCATTTCAGTGACGTCAACCTCGGGTCAACTCAAATTTATTCCTGTAGCACTTTAAAAACCACCACAGCTGAAACAAGAGCAATTGGAGGTTACTGACATCCGCCAAAGGTTCATGTAGTTTTTACGTAATCCTTAAAACTCTATATAATTAAATCCTGATCCCGGCTCCAAATCTGGGTCATCTCCAAAATTAAATGGGATCTTCCATGGCCCAATGGAATGGCCTCCGGTTTCCTCCCGGATGCTTTAAAGTAAAAATAAATAAATAAAAAAATATTATCTATCTGTGGTGAAAATTTCAACAAAATCTGTGCAGGAGTTTTGACGTAATCTCGCCAATAGATGCACAAACGGATGGATACGCCGAGAATTTTATTATTACCTTGGCGGACGTAACGATACACTGTACATAAATAATCATAAAGCAACATCTTGTTTTACAGTGAATTTGAATCTGGGGTAGAGTCACAGAACAGGAATGTGAGAGCTTAGAGGTAGGAGTTAGTTGCAGTTGTGTTCATGAAGAGCAAATGCAGAAACAAAATAGTTCACAAAACTATCCATTAATAGGCTCCCTTACATTGACTGTTCCATCATAACCATAACAATTACTCTAACATAACTATAATCCCGTGCCCAAAACTTCAATGTTGATTCTTAATTCAATATGAAATGAAAAACACAGACACATAAAAACACACTTTCTTGTTGCCGTCTCATACCATCAGCAAAATATCACAGGGATTTACATCTATATACCTCGAAGGCGGCCATAACTAGACTTCCCTAAACCAGTTTATCCCTGAAACATGACAGACAGACACACACACACACACCCTGCAGGTTGCGATGAAGCCTGTTTCGTCATCTTAGATAAGATTAGCTAGTCAGTTGGGTCGGCTCAGTGGGTCCCACTTGAGAACCGACTCCTCAGTCAATCTGTTGACCTGTCGCTAATCAACATAATCAGTTTCCCAATTCCAAACTGATTTTATCAGTAACACACACTTTTCTAGCTTTCTGTTGGTCTCGCAAAGTCAATATAATCTTTGTTTAAATCGCAGTTCATAGGATTTTAGAATACCTGCATACGGTTTTTATTATCTAATAAAGTTGTGTCAAACTTTTTGAAGGCATTGAAATTATAAAGATGGCAACTACTTTTTTTGTGTTTTCATAAAACTTCAAGTGTCTCATTTATCTAAACATGTCCCTTTCTATTTTTTTTTCTGAATAATTAAACTCCATAGGGAAGTGTTAATGTTTTTTTTAATAGCTGTTCTATGACTTGAGCTTCAATTAGCTCATAAATTTCAACTAAGACCTAAAAGAATCAGCAATATATTGGATTTAATTCAGGTTGCTTTCCTTATTTCTTCATTAAGAATGTATTAAAAACATGGACAATCAGAGCAAATTATAAGATTAAATTATTTCATACAAAATATTATGTAAATTTAGTAAAACATTAATAGTTATTTAAGAAAACTGTCGCTTTTGTAAGTCATTATTTCCTGTAAACTAGGTTTTGGTTCAAGTATTGATGGGATGATTACATTGCAGGTTTTACTCTGCCTCCTTTATGTTTCCCAGTGTAGCCAATAACAGCACAATGTGCAATTTTACTGAATGTCTGCACTGCAGCAGAACGCTGACACGGAAGCTGTAAAGTAAATATTGACGATAAGGATTTCATTGATGTGTATCTTCAGTGTTTTGATGTGTTTATTAGAGGGAGAGCTGCTATTGTGTCATATCATAATATTTTTTACATTTTTGATTACAAGAGTTCAGTGTTCTACTGTAACACTGACAGAGATCCAGGACGTGATAGTTTACCTGTGGTTGATAAGAAGTTGTGCGCTCTTGTCATTTTTACTGTTTCAAATGAAGAAACATTGAACATTGAAAATACGAGAGCTGATTCTCTGATTCTAAAAGTCGAGATCAAACGAGAATGCCTACCCGCTAACCTTTTTATCCCCCGCCGTAGCCGATAGGCCCCGAAGGGGGATCTTGAAACAGTCTCCGTACGTCCGTACGTCCGTCCGTTCGAACGTTTCTACCTATATCTCGGCAACCCCTGGGCCCACAGTGACCAAACTTCACATGTGGATACATCTCAGAGGGGGAAGGGATACTATGGTGACCTTGACCTAATTTGCATATTATGTAGGTCACAGGGTCACGAAGTACTTAAAAACACATTTTGGGCTCTGGAGGCCTGGGTTTTTGAGCTAGGGCTCTGAATTTTTATACACACCTACTAGTACTCTGGGGACACCCTCCAGCATACCAAGTGACCTGACCTTGACCTTGACCTTGAAGATTGGTAGGGTCTGAAGTTTGCTCGTCATGGTTGCAAAATTACGGAGCCCCTCTGGTGACATTGGTGAAAAAAAAATTAGTGCAATACTAGGCATACTCCTTTGCTACTACAAGAAATATGAAAGAATATTACTGTAGGAATTTGGAGAAAAGTACTCTTAAACTTGAATCTGTTGGTTGAAAATAATGATCTCTCGCCTGTTTTCAAAATGCAATAAAAAGGAATCCTTCCTAGGTTTATGCCTGATTCCACTTCAAGGCAATACTAGACATACTCCTTTGTTACTGCAAGCAATATCGAAGAATATTACTCTAGGGATTTGGAGTAAAGTACTCTTAAACTTGGAGCAAATTAACGGAAATAATGATTTCTCACACCTGTTTTCAAATTCCAATTAAAAAAGATTCTTCATAGGTTTATGCCTGGTTTCACTTCAGTGCAATACTAGATATAGTCCTTTACCAGTACCAGTAAGATCAAAGAATATTACTGTAGAAATTTGGAGAAAAGTAATGTCAAACTTGGATCTGTTGGTCGAAAATAATGGTCTTGCCTTCACTAATTTGCTCCAAGTTTAAAAGTACTTTTCTCCAAATTCCTACAGTGACATTCTTTGATGCTGCTTGTAGTAGTAAAGGAGTATGTGTAGTACTGCCTGAAGTGGAATCAGTCACTATTAAGGATTCCATTTTACTGCAGTTTGAAATTAGATGAGACCATCATTTTCGATCAACACATCCAAGTTTAAGAGTACTTTTCTCCAAATTTCTACAGTAATATTCTTTCATATTTCTTGTAGTAACAAAGGAGTATGCCTAGTATTGCGCTGAAGTGAAATTGGGTGTAAACCTATGAAGGATTCCGTTTTATTGCATTTTGAAATCAGACCATCTGTCTTTCTGTCAGCATTGCGGCCGTGCGCTGACCTGTGTTTTACCGTAAAGTCGTTAATAAAAGCGCAGTTAAAATTGAGTGCCGGCTCACTTGACGGCAGTTTAATAACGCGTGGTCACGACTTACTTATCTCGTTCCCACGCCTTAATAACGCGTGGCCACGCGATTAAGCAATAATTTTTTTTTCACCAATGTCACCAGAGGGGCTCCGTAAAAAATACATGTATTTTCATATAAACATTTCTCCTCATTTCTCAGCAGTTCCTGGGCCCGCAGTCACCAAACTTCACACATGGACACTCCACCTGGGGAGAAGGGGCACCATGGTGACCATGACCTAATTTGCATATCAGGTCACAGGGTCACTAAGTGCATAAAAACACCTTTTGGGCTCTGGAGACATATTTTGACATAGCTTATGAAGAAGACCTTTCAGATTCTACATAATTATCTACTAGGACCCATGGAACACCCTCTAGTGTACCAAGTGTGCTGCCTTAGAGCTGGCTTTGTGAGAAAATATAAAGCCCTCCGGCGGGGGATTAGCCGAGCAACGGCCTTCTTGTTACTGGGGTCACCACAACAAGTTAACACGCACAGTGGAATTATATTTGAGATTGAATGAACTTCTTTCTGCAAACGAGACTCAAACCTGCCACAGTCAAGATTGATTCAACTTGAGGTGCCAAGCACCAGAGAAACAATATCTAAAAAATAACAAGACATTTTACGCTCAAGTTACTTTTATTGATCCCCTTCAAGACCCGATGTTTCTGTATTTTGCATTTTACCAATCCAATTTTTAGGTCAACTTAACCCTCTGATGCATGAACTATGACAATCTGAGTCAATATGTCCTTTGAGTTTCACTTCTGTTTTCAAAAATACATTTCTTTTTAGCACTGCCAAGTTTCTAACATTGCCTTTTGTTAAGGCCTGAATAAAAAAACAAACAAAGGATGCATGCAACTGTGAAACTTACACCTGAGGCAGAGCTGCAACTTAATAGCTCTTCATATTTCTTTAAAGTTACAGGACTGGTTTGTACATGTGATTGCGATGGCCTTAATACATTTGCAGTCACAAAAATAGATGTAATAGTCTCTGCATATCTGAACACCCATCTGAAGTATGCGCTACACGTCAGCTCATCAAATCTGTATGTATGAAGGTTGTCAAAGCACCCAGCATTAGGTGGCTCACAGCTTTGCATGCAGATGTTTTTCGGTCTTTTGAGTGCATGCAGCTCGTGACCGCATGTACATACGTATTTCACCTCTGAGTTGAGGTCAGCGATCTCTTCCCTCAACATTAACTTCTCGGTCTCTGAGAAAAAAAGGCAAGTCTCCCTCAATCATCGTATAGATTTTCCAGACATGTTTTGCAGGCTTGTGTGCAGTCATGTTCCATGTGCGCATTTTACACAGCTCCCCCATCAACTTGATAAGGGAGCTGTTGTCACTGAAATCATCCTCGTGTTTGAGATTGATTGGTGAATATAAATTTCACATAGACTGGCACCCTGTGCATAGCGCAGCTGCACCCTGCCGTCACCTAGAGCCTGCTGGGACTGGCTTCTGTGACCTTTGACCCAAACACTGATATATAGAAGATGCATGGATGGATTTAAAAAGATTTAAAAAGCCTATTGACTTATTCTTAAATCAATAGGCTAAAAACATAAATGAAGCAAAGATATCCTGATTTACAAAAATAAACTGTCAAAATAAAAGAAGATCTTTTTAAATCTAAGATTCTTCTGAAATGGATGGATTGCTTGGTGAGGCATGTGTCACATTCATGACCGAAATCGATGGTTTTCCTCACTTTTCACAGATACAATTTGTGTGGAGCCACAAAATAGGTTTAACCTTTAAAATGAAGATAACACTGCTCTTAAAGGAGTATATAGAGTTTTTCTTAAATGCCATTTTCCAGATTAAATTCATGAGGAATTTTCATGTACAGGCCCCTGTGGCTGAAGCCAAAGTGACACAAAGGTCCACTGCACCATTGGCAAGAATTTCAATGAGGGGAGATTTTCAAAATACTTGCACAAAAAATGGTCTTTGTCATCTGGGTAGAATAAGAGTAACATAAGAAATAGTTAATGAAATGTTTTTATTTCAGAGGCAGGGAATACCAATATGTTTGAGTAAAAAGGTGATTGATGATATATTCATTGGTTGACTGGCAATTTTGGAAGCCAAAACTTTAGCATTTTGTTTGTCTTGTGTTTTGGAGCCAGAAGTGATGGGGAGAGGTTTGAACTCTTAGAACTGAACCTGTAACCTTCCAGTCAAACTGCTCTACCAGCTGAGCCATATCCATGGACTTTACATTCCCTGTGTGACCCTGTGTGACCCGAAATTGCCTATAGGTGTGCATGTGTGTGTTTGTCCCGTGATGGACTGGTGACCTGTCCAGTTTGTATCCTGCCCTCGCCCATAGTTAACTGGGATTGGCTCCTGCATCTTATGACCCTGCACAGGATTAGTATTAAAACTCATTTTAAAAAAACGATTTGTATTCCTTGGCTTTTAACCCAGATTGAGACTCCGCTCCTGTTTTTATTATTTCCATTTTATAGTTGAGTTGTTTGCAATTCGTGTTTTTAGGTGGTCATGTCTATTTATGAGCGGCACTTTGGCTCAGTTGTAGCTTTAAAGTGCTTTTACAAATACATTTCAACTGAGTATAGACATTACATTGTATCCATTTTCAAGTGGCTATAGTTGTTTTTAACCAATTGAGTTGTTTCACCCTGTTTGAGATGTATTAAACATGTCTCTCTTTTTCGGGGGGCCCTGCTTGGTTGACTACATGTGTTGTTTTGTTTTGGGGGAATATTTCACCTCTCAGCTGGCCTGAAGCTCCTCCTGGAAGTTTCTGGATCTCCGGTCAGGTCTGGGTGGGGGAATACCATGGCTTCCTGAAAATCAGTGCGTGGCGGGGCGGGATCCTGAGCTGCCTGCGTGTTTTCCTCCAGGATCCTGATACGTGGCTGTTTGGGAAAGCCTCTATGACCGATAGTAACTTGTGCGGCTCCCCCCGCAGCAGCAGCAGCAGCAGCAGCGGCGGCCGTCGCAGCTGGAGTCCCGGAGCTCCGCAGCCTGCCTCCATCAAACCGGCCTGGATGGCAGGGACACACCGGTGCACACTCTCCCGACACCACCAGGCACGTATCCCTCTCCCTCCCCGGCCACGATGTGGCTCCTCTCCCCGGCGTGTGAGTGAGTTTGTCCGCAGTAAGTTTGTGAAAGTGTCGACTGGTTGTAGCCGGATAGCTTCTGTTAGCATCCGTCTGTGGTGACTGCGTGTCGGAGGAGGCTAATTCCCGGGAGCCTGCTAACTTTTTATCCGCTACTTTTCTGAGTAAAAAAAAATAAAACCCAACGTTTTCTTTGTCTCTTTCGCAGCATTTATCCTCTTTTTTTCCAGTCTGTGATTTTAGTGTCGCAGTTGAAATACTGACTCCATGCGTTTGTCTGCCCTGCCAACTTCCAGACAGCCAAGTGATGAACTGCGTGTTTATTTAATGCCTGTTTGTATTCATGCACGCCAAGATTAATATGGAGAAATTGTTAATTTAATAAAAACGGCGCCACAAAGTAAGTAGTAAGTAAGTTTCCGTTTTAAATGTGACACATTGGAATAAAATGCATTCAGGAGGAAGTCTGTCTGGAAATGAGCTAATTCTGGAATCCGCTTCCAACTCACATGGTGAGTCTGCAGCAACAGCCGAGAGGATGGAAAAGTTTACACTTTTACATTAACTTGAGAGGAAAAACAACCTGTATCCCATGGAGATTTGACTAAATGCAACATTTCAATGCACATAGCTGTGGCGATGGGCTGCAGGAATAGCGCATGAATGTTTATAGAGGATACATCAGACTTTGGTTTGGTCATCCTTTACCTTGAAAACAGCATCACTTCTGACGAACGGTTGTTTTGAAACATGTTGAACCTTGTGGGGATGGAGTCTGATTCAGATCTTTCTGTCTTATCCACACAGACAGATTTATGTTAAGCTCAGGAGTCTTTTTTTGGGGGGGCACACCATCACCCCCAGGACTGTCTTGATCTTTGTTATGAAAAACGGTAGTTCTGCATTTTTAGATTTATTTTCCAAGACACCTTCCTGCTGATATTTAAGCAGCCAAAACCTTCTGCACAGTACTGCATTATTTTCCATAATACACATTGAAAGTGTAAATGTGTGAGGAGTTGTTTACTTAAAACATATTGTTCAACGTATCAACTTATTCTAAAGCCGTCAGCCATTAATGACTTAAAATTCATTCTTCACCAGAGGACACCCAACCCCAAACATACAGCCAATGTCGACAAGAACAATCTGTGGTGTAAAGAAAGGCAGAGATTCCTCGGCGTGATAGTGTGGCCAGCACAGCCGGTCTATCTCAACAAGGTGGAGTGTGTCTGAGGTTACCGGATGAGACAGAGGTTTCATCAAGCCTGCATCCACAGAAGCTCTGTGTTTCATTCCCAGAGGACGTTTGGGACAAATATTCCAAATATTCCAACAGAAACTGAGAACAAATGCTGGGTCACAAAAAAAGTGATCTTTGTTGGGTTCATACATGCTGCATTTTGTTATTTTTGCACAGTGCTTTTATATTTAAAGAACTAGGAAACACAGTAGTGGTATTATTGACAAAAAATTAACTTCAAATGAAAAAGTGAGGATTTCTGCCCAGTTGATAGACTGCAAAAGACGTCTACAAGGTTTAAAATTGTCCCTGTTGATAACGTGCATGCAGTGCAAATCATAGTAATTTCTGTGTCTGTCATTCTGGACTAAATCTGCAACAGGAGAGACTTTATTTAATCTGAAAGAGAAACCTTGGAAAGAGTCGTGTTGCATCTGTTGGATTTGTCACTGACAGTTTGTCAAATTATTTGGACAATATACACATAATGGATGCTGGGAAGTACTCTCAGATTCCCATTGTTTTCTAAACAACACAACCAACAGCAATAATGCTGAACACAATTATTTTGACGAAAGCACCCAAGGTATCAATTTAAAGCAAACAGACCTCCAGTCAGATGTGTAGTGCAGTCAATGCATTACTGAAGAATACAATCTGTTCTGATTTCTGCTGCTAAAAGACAAACATTTCTTTTATGGACTAGTTTCTAACTTGATGCTTTCTCTCAAAAATTGTATTCAAACGGTACAATCCATGTTCGATGGCGGGAGTCTTTCAAGCTGCAGTGACGTATACGTACAAGCAAAGACAAATCCTCTGGCTTTATGGGAACGGTGACATCTGTCACTGATCTTTTAGTTTTATTCATGATGGTTTGCTTAAAGGGTGCAGGTGAGGTCTGTTTGTCTCACACTGTGCTCCTCTTACAGCTGCACATGCTATTTGGACCGTGGGACAGATGAGAGGTGGAAGCTGTGGGAGGCCCAGCTGGGCTGTCACTGCTCTGTTTATCCCCATTGCCCTGCTGATGCTGACCTCCAAGGGGGCCTCAAGCAGCCAGAAGATGACACAAACGGCTATGGCTCACGCCACGGCCACGGCTGCAGGACCTGGCTCCGGCCTGACAGATGACCTCCCGGGCCTCCGGGCGGTAGCAGATTTCTTATCCAGTGAACAAGCTCATGTGTGGCTCCTGTCCCTGGTGGGCTCCGTTGCTGTGGGCCTCAGCGGGATTTTCCCTCTGCTTGTCATTCCCATTGAAGCCGGAGCAGCCCTCAAAACAGAAGGTAAGAGAGCAGCGTAATCTCTTTGTTATCACAGTGCTATCACTTTATTTTAATAACTGTAATGACGCTGCGGGGTGATTTAAGCTCGGCACAGCCATGCCGTTTTATGTTGGCATTAAAACTTACTTTAGTATTTTCATTGCATATTCATCATTGAGCACAGATGGCTCCATGTAAATGTTAAGCAGCTTTCAAATTGTTGAAAGCAGGAGAGTTCAGGGTTCAAATGTCTCCAATAAAAGGGAAAAAAAATATCAGCCTCATTAACCCAACAGACTGTACCACAATCTCGGTTGATACTGTGTGCATCACAGGAACTACAAACAGGCCGTCCTTCTGCTCCGGCCTCCACCATCCTCACACTGATCACCATGCCTGTAAAACTCAAAGGCCCCATTGTAAATCTCAGCTCTCGGCAGGACAAAACAACCTTCAGTGGGATCAACAAGTTGCTCTGTTGAATCTTTCTCAGCCGGGCCTGAAATCAGCTGCAGTCTCCTTCAATGATGTTGAAGGTTGTTGAGATTTGGGCTGGTATTTATTGAGGTCGGATGCGTTTTTGACATTGTGTTTGGGGGGCGATTGTCAAGCTGATTTTCAGAGAGCATACATTCGCTAACAAGTGGAGCCAGTGAAACAGGCATTCTTCACTTCCGGGGCCTTATACTCAGCCCTTGGAGACACATATTACTGTTGGAAAACCATCACGATGTGAACTTTGCATAATATGGGACCTTTTAAGGAACTTCCACACTGGGGCTGGAATTTCCCCCTTTAGGCACAAACATGGTCAAACACTTTCAGACGTGTACATACTTCTCCCTTTTCAGCCAGTAATGAGATGAACACTTTTGTATGTTTTTTTTTTTTAATCTGTGAGCGATGAGCTGCAGAATTACAGGTATGAAGATGTGCGTTGGCTCCCTGCTCACAGGTACAAGGCTTTTATAGTTGTCTTACAAAGTGGGTTTTAAATTTCCAGCAAACTGTCTTTTTTTTATACTTAGATTTTTCAAAAAGTCCAAATAGACTCTCATTGTCATTGTATCCGACACAACCACTTGGGATGAGGCCCTGGAGTCTACCCAGAGCTTGTTGAAGAGATTTCATCTTTATTTTTTCTTTATTTGCTGGCTCCCCATAGAAGAGCTTGAAGAAGTTGCAGTGGTTGTGGATTTCTGGGCTTCTTTGCTCGCCATATTCCCAGCTGGGCAGGAGATGGATGGATAGTCCCAATAGATTTATATTAGTGAACAGGAGGCATGTCAGACTGTCGGTCTGACAAATAAACTTGAAGGTGAGCAGGGAACTATTCGCACATTCATGGTTTGGTTCTGCCACTTGCAGTCTGTGAAAGTTGGCTAAACTGGAGCTAAACTCGTGCTTAAGGCCCACAATACTTTTATACGTCTCAATTCTTCAACACACAAAGACAGGGTGGCTATGAAGCTTTATAGAAGCCTGGTAATGATCCATCCATCCATCCATTTTTTTCCCACCACTTTATCTAACCAGCGGCCTAGAGAAGTTTATGAGCAGACAGGTTAAGAAAACAAGACTATAAAGCAGACAAATAGTATTTTTAATCATCATAAAACTGAATTACTGTATATAGTTTCTTAAATTTTGTGAGTACTTCTAATGCCCAATCACACACGGGGATTGGGCCCCCACTGGTGAGGCCCCCAAGCCTCACCAGGAATATTGCAGAGGTGAGAGTGCTAACCATTGTACTATAGCATAGTACAATGAAAATCCTTTCGTGTGAATCAGGGGTGTTTAATTAGAAAGGTTTTTAACACATGTAAAGACACGGGTCCTTATTAGCCGTCTTAGAAGTGCCACAGTAGCCAACTTTCACCCTTTTCACTTGAGACCATGCCACTGTGAAGCAAATTAGCACTGCCCTTATGCCAGGGTTTAAAAGAACAGAGCTGAGGTGCCATGAAAGAGTTTGTTTTGTAATTTCCTACATATGGCTGGTTGATTGCAATAAAGGCGAGAAAACTCAACAACATGCACCTCATTTCACTCATTGGCACGCGTGTGTGTTTCTGCTGTGACAGCACAACTTCACATGCAGACATCATCTGACCGGCTTTTACACAGTGTGGCAGAATAGAGATGCCTATACAGTAACTGTACATTTTATAAAGCCCAGCAGAAAACTGCTGTCTGTTCACAAAAGCCAGATGAATTTATAGAGTGACTGTTACGTGGAGGCTTCAGGTTTGAGGATCGTTGGGTTATTGTAGTTTATGACATAGTGGCTCCATAAGTGATGCCACTGCAAACAAGCTGGTTAGCAAAGCTCGCAGATTGTGCTCGGTATTCACACTATGTCTCTGCTTATACCATCTCCGTGTCAGATCAGTTTATTTGTTTGATGTCTGTATAAAACCATGAATGAGCACAATGTGGAGCTTCCATGGCCAAACGCAAACATTGTGAGTTATTACTATAGTTTGATCTTGGTAGCATTGTCCTGTTTTATTAGACATTATGGCTACTGAGTTGAAGTAGTCGCACTCAGCCCGAGGTCCCTGCAGGGCCGCACCCACAGGAGCGTGGCACTCCTGATGTATTTTAGGCTGGCTGACGGTTGTCAAGTGCAGTCCTGGCCGAGGTTAGTCACCACCAAAGGAAAATCTTCAAACACTCACATTTCAATGGAGCATGAGTAATCGTGGTCAGTACAAGCAGGCTGAGTCAGACCCCCGTTTATGTCTCTTTGAATTGATGAGATTAATTAATCAGTGAAATAAGACGGGCAACAGTACTGAGAGTTTTAAATTATTTGTGGCTATAAAGTAGCATTTTTCATGTGAAACTACGGGGAAAGCTCACTCAAAGTTTCATTACAAATCGTGGTCGGTCCCATGTTTCATCTGTTTTTTTGTGTTTTGTCAGCTGGAAGCCAGAAACTGAAGCAGCTCTTAAGCTTTGCTATTGGTGGTCTCCTTGGTGATGTATTCCTCCATCTCCTTCCTGAGGCGTGGGCGCTCTCTGGCTCCTCAGGTGGGTTTCCCATCCATCTATGCCGTCACCTCCTTCGCAGTTATGTGAACGCTGTTTCCTCTCTAACAGACTGAAGATTTGGTATTTCTTCATGGACTTTACGTTCTGATTGGTCCCTTTCAGACGGGGAAACACTGGACATATGCCTTTATTCTGATAACTGTGCATCACATTTTATGTGACTGTTATTTGTGTCAGTCTGATTGCTTATTTTGCATCATCTGCATAAAGCTAGTGAAAAGTATGTATATATTTTCAGTCGAGCTTTGGGTATTTTTGTTTTAATTTCCTGTACAGTCCCACTGTATTAAGATTTCTCCTGGGATTAATGCAGTATTTCAGTTCTCTTACTGTGACACTGTTTCACCTTTTCTTTTGTGCTAAACCCATGTGTTATAAGCTTTAGCACTATTTAATACAGGGTATATTACTGTCGCCCACTCATACTACATTTCCTCCTCCCAGTTTTATTTACAATCTGTCTGCTTCTCTTCCAGCTGGTAAACAGAACCATTACATGGCCCCGGGCTTGTGGGTAATCATCGGCCTGCTGGCCTTCCTAATCCTGGAGAAAATGTTTCCAGACCAGGACAGCCTTGAGGATCCCACCTCAGATTCTGACCTGAATTTTAACTCTGCTGTGAGTGTGTGTGTTTGCTGAAATATAACTACTTCTCTCTTTTTTTTTCTTCTTTTTTTTTTAAAGGACGCTGCACCCTCATATTCCTTGGAAGTCTCAGCACACACACACACACACACACACACACACACACACACACACACACACACACACGTCAATACAAGCCTTCACATATTTCTGCTCCGCTCCGTGCAGAATGCGTTTATGCTTGGTCTGCATCTTTGTGTCAGTTGAGTTTTGATGACTGCTATAACCGAGAGTTCACGACAATAGTTGGACTCCAAGGGACAGGCGCTATTTTGCCTCCTCCGAGAAAGATGGTCAGACCTTCTACAGACTGTTTTCCTCAGGAAAGGTCTGTCATAACAACAATCAAAGTTGTGTTTTTATGTAAACACGATCTAAATAATCTAAATATCGACATCTTAATTAGCTTTCTCTTGCATTAATTACTACTACTTCTTTGTTACCATGAGGGAGGTTGTCTGAGTCTGGTTGTTTCAGTCTCTTAGTCTGGACTAAAGCAGAACTAGAAACATGGATTTAAATAGAATTTTAATCCATGATTGGAAAGACCGTGGATTGTTCTACCTTCTCGCTTGGAAAAAGTGTGGGGCCCACTTTAATCCAAGTCATGTTCGCTGGGCTTCAGCCCCTGACCAACCGAATCCAGAATAAACCAGGTGGAGACGATAGATGTTATGAAGTGTTTCGTCCTGAATCCCAGTATTCACTACATTTTCACCATTTATTTAAACAGTGTGTTGGAGTTTTTTTTAATGACACACTTTACGTCACACAACTTTTACGACTTCCACAACAAAGTCTTGTGCAGCGTTATTTTGCACTCGTGAAGTTATTTTAGTGGCTGAGAACACACAGGGAGCTTATAAAATGTAACCGGGAATCCAAACGAGGGCAGAAATTCTTCAGTTTCACACATAAACCGAGATTTTGTGGCTGTGAATCCGTCACACCCTGTGTTTGTGCCGTTTCTGTCTTTGGTCGGTGCGCCAGTTTGAATGGAGACGTGTTGTTTATTTGGGGAAATCATCTGTTGAGAGAGGTCATTTGTTTGACACTTGTTCGGATTAGCTGCAGTGACTTGATTCCCACTGTGGGGCCCCCGAGGAAGCCCCTCAACTCCAAACTGTTACACCTCAGCTCCTGAAATGTAGAGTTAAGGTTAGATATGAATAGGATGGGTTAAATATAGAAGGTTGATTTTCCCAAAGGGATGAAGTAACTTAATCCGAAAATATAAACAGCCTCTTATCAGTGAAGATGAACTAAACCGGTCTGTTTGTTGTTGGGTTTTTTTTTTTTTTTTATTGCACCCATAACTGATAATCAATAATAAATACTATTTATAAGAAAAGAAAAAAGTACAAGAGCTGTAAGAAATGTTGGAATAAGATAAGTTGTGATTTAATACCAGGCCGGCTGAGAATCTGTTTTGTCAATTTATTTTTTTGTTTTGTTTAGTTTTTCGAAAACGTAAGGAAATATGTACTTGGTCGTTTCCAAAAATATTAATCTACCGACGCCGTAGTACCGAACATTTATGCCAACTAACTCTAAACAACTTCTCCTTGTTGACGCTTGTTATGGTAAATATTGAATTTTCTGCTGATGTTTGATATGTCCGTGTCTTTTAGCAGGTAATATTTTCTGCATATCTGAAATTGTTATCTTTTAGCAGGTAATATTTTCTGCATATCTGAAATTGTTAGTAGTAGTGGGCATGAATAATACCTGCAAACATTTTCTGAGCAAAATGGGCAAAAGCAATCAAAGTGTCTCACTTTGATTTGGTTTCCAATATTTGGTTTTCAGTTCAGCGTTGTCTATGCCATTGTTATCAGATCATCAAGTCTGAACCTCAATATGAAGCCAATCAATAATAAAAATGTTAACCTACATGGGACTTTTTTTGGATTAGCTGTTCATGTTTTATTTAAATAACTCTGGCAACTACCGTAATATCACGATGGCGCTTGTTTGTCATTGTTTGAGATGAAGGTTAGTCTTCAAAATATGACTTCTAATGAAACAAAACAACATTGCTTCCTTGTTGAAAATGGCAGGCCGGCTGCGGTGTCTTTTTAAAGAAATCCCAGTCCTCCTCCCGTCTTTGTAATGCCGTTGAGGGAGAGCCTGGACTCCACGGCTCAGCTCCTCCACTTGTCTATTTTTAGTGCCGGGGTGAAGCAGCTGCTTTAGCCATTTTCAGTGTCCATTGGAGAACAAACACTCAGCTCGTAGACAGAAGCTTCAGCAGACAGGGAGCAGAGTGACAGAGCTACTTTCTCTTTGAATACTCCATGGTGAGGCTAATCCTCTCAAAAGATGCAAGGAGCTTAACAAGCTGCACTTATTCTCTTTTTATTATTATTATTATTGGATGGGGTTTGGTGTTTCTGATTGCAGCATCACACGTTTGGAGAGCTGCAGTGTTTAATGTGGAGGCCAGAGTTTATCGCTTTCTTGCTTTGTTTCGTCTCATTACACGGAAGTGGCATAGTTTAGCAGTAGAAATTCATCTGCACATCTCCATGGACGACTCGTCACACTTTATCGTGGCCTCGTGCCGCAGTCACAGACACAGAGCAAACATTTCCTGGCAGCAGCCGAAAAAGACGGCAGGCTATTTCCCCCTCGCTTAATTTGACGATCGGTTTAAATGGCAGCGTAAGTGGTTTCTGAATGATGGAACAGGGAAGTCAGCTGTTCTCGGAAAGCAGAAGCTACGGCCTGACATGAATGGGCCTCCTCTTTCACATTGGGAAAAGTGAACACATCGAGATTTAAGGGTCATCTGTTAGAGCTGAGAAACAAAGCCGTGAACAAGCGAGTGCTGATTGCTGCGCATAAAGGGAAGGTGGAGAAATAATGAGAAGGTTTTAACAGCTGCTCAGCGCACGGTGGGTGAACCCTTTGACTCGCAGCAGCACCAACGGTAAAATGCTTGTTTATTGCACTGTGGGATTCAGACATTACCATTACCATGCTGTTTTGAACACAGCTGGAGTTCATGGCCAAGATGGTCAATATGGTCGCAAAGGATACTCATTTCAACCGAATGGCACATTACTGATTGTAGAGCCAAAAGGATATGTTTACTTATTTAAAAGATGCTGAAATTGGGACTTCACCTTAATTTTCACTTTGTTTTTCTTCCCATGCATCTTCACAGAGGCAGACTAATTCAGTCTACAGTGGAAAAGCAGTGGCATCGCTTAGAAACGGGCACCATGCTGAGTCATGGAAATCCTCCAAGCAACAGAGTCTGCCGGAAAGATCAGAGAAAATCAAGGTAATGCTGCTGACAACCAAAACCTATCCCAGTTAAGCAAAAGACAGAAAATGAAGAAGCGCGTGCACCACTGGGGGTAAACATTTGACATAGATTGCTTATGGAAGACGAACATATTTTATTTCTTTTTGCTCGTTAAACGCTCCAGCCGGAGTCATAAACAGAAACTCTGCTGGCCTAATTGAAAGCAAAAAGATAAACTCAACAGCTTACTTTCTGTTTGAAAGTGCTCTTAGCCCCTTTTTTATACGACACAAACTTTTTCTTTTTTTTTTCTATCGGTGAAGGAAGCTACACAGTGAACCTGTTTAAATCACTATGAAAATCCAATCACTGCTACTAAGCAGATAATTGTAAAAATCAGATCTGTTGTTAACAAGCACTTCACAAAGCTGATGATCGCAAAACTACCATAGTTTGCACGTTTGATCGTTGGACGCTTTTGGAATATATATGCAATGAAATGCAAACTGAAAAAAGAGACCAAATTCATGTTGAATGGAATAAAAAATAAGACTGTATGCTGTTTGACTAATCAACTTGGTCAGTTGGGGAAATGACTGTAGATCAGGGTTCACTCAATATGTCTTTTTGATTTTGACATTTGTGTTTTGAACAGGCTGATAAATCAAGTGCTATATAAGTGAAACCCATTTTACTATTTGTGTATTTGCAACAATTAGTCTAAATTCAAATATGCTGGTGTGGAGTCAAAGCCTTCTGCACAACAGGAATGTATGTAGAACTGATTCTTTGTCTTTATTGGACTATCGAGACATTTAATGGGTTGGGAGACGAATGTTGATGCTATTTAAAAAAAAAAAAAAAATGTATTACAAATCCACTACTGTATTTGATTTTCTTCTTTTGTCCTACATAAAATCAAAGTTGAGTGCTTGATGAAGGAGAATATATTTAGTCACATTATCTCCTGAAGAATATATATTTTTTAAATTGGCAATGATTCAGGAAAAAGTCACATTTTGAAACATATATATATGTAATACGTTGTGTACAATGAGATCAGCGCATTTTACAGGATGAGTTCTTTGGTTGTCATTTAGATGACAACCAAAAATGGGAATTTCAACAAAGAACATGTTGCATTAACAAGAGCTTTTGTAAGTCCTTCACCTGCCTCTTGTTTAAACATGAGCAGTGATGGTGCTTACACAACCCACACAATTTAACAAATTATTACAGGAACAATAGCAACAGAATCGTCAGAGAGGTTCATGGATAGCCAGCAGAAAATGTTTGGAGTCGATTTTCGTTATCTTCTTTTCAGTACTCCTCTAAGGGAAACGGATCACATACTTTGAAGCATTTAGACAACAAAGCTTGCTGCAATCACAAGACTTTCCCTGTTTATATGTAAAGTAACACTTGTTGCTCAGAAGAAATTCAACTTTAGATCTGTACAGATTATGCTTGGACTCCTGTTGTTTTGTCAGCTCAGAACAACCTCATTAACATAAGGCTGGGGTCGTGTGTGTGTGTGTGTGTGTGTGTGTGTGTGTGTGTGTGTGTGTGTGTGTGTGTGTGTGTGTGTGTGTGTGTGTGTGTGTGTGTGTGTGTGTGTGTGTGTGTGTGTGTGTGTGTGTGTGTGTGTGTGTGTGTGTGTGTGTGTGTGTGTGTGTGTGTGTGTGTGTGTGTGTGTGTGTGTGTGTGTGTGTCACAGACAAGTGGATACCTGAACCTGCTGGCCAACTGCATTGACAACTTCACCCATGGACTGGCCGTGGCTGGGAGTTTCTTAGTCAGCAAAAAGGTGAGAAATTGTGGGGAAAAACCCATTCTTTAATAATAAAAACTAACATTCAGTCTGTATTTCTTATTCATGGTGCCTCAGCCACTTTGACTGATATGCAGCTGCGTTCCTCTCTCTGGCTCCGAAGCTTTGTGTTTGTTCGTCTCTGAGATAAATGTACAGTCTAGACTGAGAGTCCTGAAGGCCTGCAAAAACTCAATTGGAAAAACTGCTTTGTGTCACTTTATGAAAGCTACAATAAAGTATTGACAGTGTCTGAAGGCAGCATGTTGGATTCAAGTTATTTCAAGCAGTGAAGTCAGACGTCCATTTTGCAGTAAAAGTTTTTTTTGTATGCATGTTTTTAAAAATCTTTAAAAGCTAAAACTATGAGTGAAATGAAGCCTTGTCTTGAAGTGATGGATCAGAGGAGTTTGTGTTTGGGAAAAAGTGCACAGAGAGCTGCTCAGGTCTTATAAAAGCACAAGTGCGTTTGCATTCGCTTGTCTCCTCATGCATATTTATAGTAGATCCTCTGGTTTTCATACCCTGTAATTGCAGGTGCTCCCTGGGGTTTGAGACTAAATTGGTACATAATCATAAACTGACAATCACAGCTGATAAATACAGCACAAGAGCTGAGAGTAAATTGTGATACGAGAAGGAAGGGACTGAAATGTCAGTTTTTTGTAACCATTTGCAGAGTCAAACACGAGTAAAACTTATAAATGGAAGGCAACATAAAGCAAAGTGTGATTTTTATCTGTGAAAAGTACCACTGACCATTTGTGGGAAACGCAGACCCAGGTCTGAATAAAGCCACACGGTGAGGCGACGCCAAACTGAATAACACAATGTCCATTGAGGATGACTACGTGTGAATGCAAATGTGGTTGTTTGCACTTTAAAAGGTTGAATATTAAGAGGGGAGCTGCAGATGACCAAAGTGGTTGCTGTGATATTCAAATGAAAGTGAGGGACAAAGATGTATCCAGGGAGATTTTAGACATACATCATCTCACTCAAGAGTACAGTGTTTGGCAGCGCGTACCGGCTCGCTGGCACAGCCGCACACTCGTCGTGTACGCAGTCCCACCGCATTTTAAAAAAGACCACTCGGTGAGCGCCTATTAGGGATACAACAAACTCTTCCACCTTGAAACGTCTCTCTCGTCGTACTGCGTTTACGGCTGTATAAAGGTGCACTTTAAACTGCAGTAACACAGATTTGTACCGCTTCACTGGGTCACTGTATTTGTAGCTGTGGAAGCGGAGTCCAGCTGGAGAGACATAAGGCTAGCAGCGTGAACTATGGATCCATGTGCCAGAGAGGAAGTTAACTAGATGTCTCAAACGTGCACATACAAGACATCTCACCGGTGCTTTCTGTTTACTCGTTGTGCTTTTAACACTGTGTCGTTCTTGCGCAACGACACTGGAAAATGATTAACTGCAGTGTTTGGACATGTCTTGAGTTTGGTTCGATTTTTTTTTTTTTTTTTTTTCCCCCCCCATTGGTTCAAGGACCTAAAGCTTCAGTTTGGTTAATTGTGAGTAGAACACAGATTTTGGCACTAATCGAAAATGTGAATTTATGGCTTGCTCAACGAATTCAGATTCAATAAAACACATTTTTAATGGATATTTCATCAGATTGCTGTTATCGTGTGTTTGTTCCCGGAGTAGTTTAGTGTGAACGGACCTTTAGATATGTTTGACATCTAATTCTTTTAACATGAAGAAAAGGTGAGAATAGATTAGAAAGAAAGAAATTGCAACATTTCTGATTCTCGCATTCCACTTTCAAATAAGAAAATATAAAATGGCAATCTGTCCAGATTTTGTGACGTGCATAAATCCGGGACCTTTGCACTCCCCTCTCAGCTCTAAATGCATTTTAGAATGTTTTTGGTTCAGTTTGAGAGACTTTAATAGATGCTAGTGCTGCTTCTGAGGAATTTAATCAGCAGGTCCTCCTGCCGTCATCATTTTTCTCTTAGTCATCGTGAAAGTTATGGAAATAAAAATATTTTGATTAAAAAAAAAAGAAGAAGAAGAAGAAGGAAAAACCCAATGATATTGAAATTCTGCCTGCAGGTTGGATTTCTCACCACTTTTGCAATCCTACTTCACGAAATCCCTCACGAGGTGAGACGGCCAACTTCTTTCTCTTAATGTAGTCTTCATTGTTTACGTACCTGTAGTCGGTTTACGGTGAGACAGTGACGCGCCAGATGCTTAACCATGACAAATGTCGTGGTTTGCAGGTGGGAGACTTTGCCATTCTGCTGAGGGCGGGGTTCGATCGATGGAGCGCCGCTCGCCTGCAGCTGTCCACGGCGCTGGTTGGCATCTTGGGAGCTTGCTTCGCTTTATGTGCACAGTCGCCAAAGAGCACAGGTGAGATGGGCCCTTTTAATACGTATAATTCAATGGAAAAACACCACCAAATCTCAGTCTGTCGTCGTGTTGTTCATCAGTAAGCCTCAATCACATTGTTTTCTGGTCGTTGCAGTTTAATTTAGCACCGAGTTTTGCCATTTTAATGCCAGAATTAAACAGCCTCCTCACGAATGTTGCACCAGAACAAGTTCTCCCTCGACACTGTTGGCAAAGCAACTGTCGCTGCAGCCTGTTTATTGCTACACGAGCTGATGCTGCTTTGTTTGAGGGAGTAGAAATAAAGTAGGTTCTTCTTACTCTAGCAGCAACACGAAAAGAAAGGAAATACTGTGTTTGTATGGGTGTTACAGTCACCCTTTGCATTTTCCTTATAAAGGTTTTCCCTTATAAGAGGTAAATAAACAGACTGTCCTCCAGTACAATATTGATCCAGAAGGACTGTGACGGCAAAGAAACAATCCAGCAAACATACACTTTCTTTCTGTTTGTACACACCGTGGGCGCATTCAGGGTTTGATTCTCCAGTGGCGACATTGCATGGTGAAGACCAATCCATTCAAACCTGCAATAATATTAACTGTGGAGTGTCAGAAGCAGTCATCACTTTTTCCTGTTGTTTGTAGAAAGTGCCAGCACCTGGATACTACCTTTCACTTCTGGGGGTTTCCTCTACATCGCCCTCGTGAATGTGGTGCCCGACCTGCTCGAGGAGTCCAGTTTAAGGTGTGTTATTTCATTCATTCATTCATTCATTCCATTGTTATTGCCACACCTTTTTCACATTTAAAATTTGACGGGACTATATCCATGTCTGAACATCCATGTTTTTTTTTTGTTTTTTTAAATGTCACCTGTTTTTGTCATATTGATATTTTGTGTCGATTAGTTGTCGTCTTTAAGGTAAATTCCCCATTTCCCAACTGAAGAAGATATTTTTGATCTCATTCTATCTATGTATAATTGTCTATTTTGTTAGAATTTAATCTATTGAAGTGCCTTAAATTGTGCCAACCTGCATGAAAAGTGATATATGAACAGTATTAACCTGAAGTCACGGCTTAAAGGTCTTCAAGTCTTCAATCTTTTCTCAAACTGGGAGAAGCTTGATTCAAAATGCAAACCAAAACATATTCGTAACGAGATATGATCAAATCTCGTGGTGGTGACTCCGTCTGAAGACCTCAGCAGATTGAAACTCGATGAGAAATGTGTAATGACTTCTGTGGTGTGAAAATGGTTGGGTCTTTGTATCAGTCTGAATCTGTAACCTCTGCCGTTTGTGTTTTCTTTCAGACAGTCCCTGCAGCAGATACTGCTGATTTTCAGTGGTGTGGCCACCATGGCTCTGCTCTCTGCTATTACTGAGTGACTGTGGAGGAAACGGCCCCTCTTGCCTTACAAATAATACTAAAGTCGGCGGTGGAGAGAAATCCTTTTAAACCACTCTACCCCTCACATCTGTTTCCCCTCGATCATGGAAGCACCGTATTGATGAAGAAATCTTTTGATATCCTCATCGTCATGTTGAGATCATCTGACAGACGGCACTTGATGAGAAAGGAGGACCTTTGCTCTGGTGACATTTGTGTGGACACTTTTAATGACGTGCCGAACATGAACAATAATAGAGTATTGTGAGGATTCAGGTGGATCTTTGTTACCAAATGGTCCTTATTGATCAGACAATCCAGACATTTTGCACATGTATTTACACAGTTGAAAAAGGATTTATAATAGTACACAGGAGTACGCAGACCAGGTATTACTGGCCCCGTGCTTGGACCTCCCTCTTCACATTGTATTCAATCCTACATAGTTTAAACATGCGTGTCGTTATTGTTGCGCATCCAAAGATTCAGACGTAGCTGCTGCATATTTATTGAATCGTTTTGTCTGACTTCCACAGCCATGTTGTCATTTACTCATGATATGAAATAAGTGCCCAAAAGTCAGATTTCTTAGATTATTCTTTACACCAAAGTTTATTTTTGTGTCTCAGTCCGCCCTTTGAGCATTTGTTAGTGCTGACATGAGGCTCTTCTTGAACAAAAAGTTGTAGTGATGTTGAATACAAATAGATTGGTGCCATTTCAAAATGTCTTGTTTTAGGTTCACACTTTAAACATTTTTATCGAGAGTTGGGACTTTTAGAAAGTTGGTGATGTAAAGGTATTCCTGTCATGTTGTTTATACTCTGTCAGCATTTCACTCCCGCAGAAATAAATAAAAGAATTTAAGATGATACAATGAAATAAATAAAAGAATTTAAGATGATATATACAGAGATAGTTGCTTGGTTTGTCTGCAAATGTTGACACTGTTTGCTCCCCGAAACTTCAGTGATTTGATCTGCATCATCATTTTTATACGTTACTAACATGACGGTGTTGCTGTTGCTGCTACCTGTGAAAATCAAATTGTTAGAAAGCTGTAGTATTGCTCGCTGCGCTGCCAGTTACGTTATTCAAAGTTGTGGCTATTATACTAAACTCCTGTTTACTGTAGAAGGAGTGACTCAATCCTGAATTAACTCGGGATAGGCTAACCGGATGTGTAACACTCACCTGTATCCACATTAACTGACAAATTAACATAATTCCTGTACTTTTATTGGCCTTTTCTGCTGTTGTTTGCATGTTTTCTCTTGGTTTTAGTGATACATCCCTCCCTCATCAATCCACCCGTCTTTTATACTACTTTATACTACTTTATCCGACTCATTTATTATGGGTCGCTGGAGCCAATCCCAGTTCACTAGAGTTCAGTAGTGAATAGTAGTTTGCCTTTCTGTGTTCGCTCTGTAAAGGCCAAACTGTTGTACATGCTTACATTAAACATATGTGCAATTTAGATCCATTAACTTCAAATGTATGTTTTCATTTTCTATGTAAACACACAGAGAACATACCCCCAAACCCAGACTCTCACTGGGAATACTCTTGCCTGAAGGCGACCGTGTCAAACATAGTGCCACGCTGTTTCTCGTCGTCAATTTATAAATTACATATTAAGAACAGATAACTTGCAGATTATAGAGCCTCTACCTCCATTTAGCTTGGTAAATGAAGTGAATCGGATATTAGACAGGCCTATACGCCACTGATGCGTCAGCTGATGTCTCGTACTGTTTCAACACTATGAAAATACAATCAATACTTGGATTGATTCGGGCAGTTTGAGGATGTCCTCTTTTTAATGTGCTGACCTGTGTGAAGGTGCTGAGGCGGCTCAGCCTAGAGAACTGACCTTGCTGCAAACAAACAAACAAAAACCCCATCCTCTCCCAGTACAATTTCACCTCAAAGGTCCTATAATGTCATATGGGCGTGGGGGGGAGGGGAGCATCGATTGTATGTTCACACTTGTCCGATTTCAACAGTCTATTTGGCAAGTGTGTGTTGCCATAACGACTTCTCCACAGGTCGCCTTCCTTAGTCATCAGCCTGTGTGCGGCTTATTGTCTGTGGGAGCCTTCCTCAGTCGCAGCACAGAAGGCCAACAAACAGCCACTATTTACACTGTAGTGGAACACATTCAGGAGGAAACGGCACAAACACTCCAATGGCAAACCATCCCATTCCCACAACTTCAGAGTTTAATCCAAGCAATTCAATTCCTGCAGAGTGGAATTAAAATATCAGAGCAAACTATTTTGCTGGGAATGTGCTGCTGTAAATATTAGTCAGAAGCGGCTTTCAGTTTATGTGCAGTCAAGAAGTTTCATTTACGTTCAGGATGCTTTTGAAGTGATACTTTTATTTACTGTAGGCAGATACTGTAAATCCAAACATGTTGTCTCAGTATTTAGATATAATGCAAGATTTTACACACCACAGATGTCACATTTCCTTTTCTAAGCCCTACACAGTATCTGAGAGTACAAACAAACTTCACAGGTGGCTTTTCTTTTTTTTTTAACCATCACATAAAAGTTTACATAAGAAATTAAGGCAAGCAATTTTGTTTCATTTCACATCATGCTACAGTACTAAAAATATAATCATTGTATTATTGCACATTGTTTGTGCCTTGAATGTCTTATTGTACAAAGTGCACTTTCTTTTTTGTTTGATCCTGCTATCGCTTATATTCGTTATTCCTTTTGTGTATTTTGATTTGCTACCTTAACCTCTTATGATATTAAATCTATATTTAGTTAATTGAAATGTGCTCTGAATGCGGGGTGTCTCATACTATTACTACTAATAATAATACGAATTTTCACATCAAGTAGTGTGTGCAGATGCAAATCTCCTACAAACGAGATCCAATGCATTTTATTATTTATTGAGTTAAAAATGGATACTGCAACATGGCGTTCAATCATGGTGGAGCAAAGCTGTGACCTCACAACAAAAAGGTTCATGGTTTGAAGCTGCCAGCCTGTTGGGCCTTTTACTGTGGCTCCTAACTGGGTAAAGTGTCTGTCTTGTAAACAGGAGATCCTGGGTTCAAATCCCAGCAGTGCCTCTGCAGACCTTTAATTGTGTGTTTAATGGCTGATGAGTGTAGCTGCTCTTCATTAAAGATTCATTACACATAATGATATTAAAGCTTTCAAGTATCTGTGTGCACTTTGCATGATCTCCCAGTGACTATCTGGGGTTTCTTCGGGTGCTCTGGCTGTCTCCAACAACTCAAGTACAAACTCTTGAGGTAAAAAAAAAAAGTAAATTGAATGCCTTGTGTTAACTCCTTGATTCACTAGTCGAGGATGTCTGCCTCCTTTTGCCTTGTCTTGACTACCTTCAACCACTCGGATATAGAATATGAACAGGGTTTTATTTCAAGTCAAACCGTGAAAATATATCAATTATGTTCAGATTCATAAATAAACCCTGTGAAGAGTCCTTGTAATTCTTCATTCTAATTAACTGGAATAACAATTCAAAGAGCATACTGTTTCCAACATTCTTTATCAAACATGTATTCACAACAGTTACTCTTGTATTCACCCCTTTCATTGATGTCATCTTGTTGTAGTATTGTCTGTTTGTATATGATTTTTTTAATAATTGATTTTTCTTAAAACTTTGTACATAACATGTTTAATTTTTGCAAAAGGAAAGGAGGGTGAATATCTCTTAAATGAAAGAATATAATACAGGTTAATGCAAATTATTTTGTTGTAACTTGTACTCATAAGCAAATATGTTAAGACAACTGAAAGCTTGTACAAACTTAATGTTGTATCGCTTTGATTGCATACAATTAATTATAAAATTATGCATGTTAAAACATTTTGAAGCCGGTACATGAATTGACTTTTTTTTTTTTTTTACTGTTTTCAATTATTTCGTCTGTGGCAGGCATTTGATTTCATTTAATTACAAGATTTCTTTTATAGTCTATAACAAAGGACACCGATTCATGTGGTGTGAATGTCTTTGCAAGAAAGGAAACCAGAAAGTGCGGATACAACGCACAAGGAAGCACAAGGACATCCAAAACAGACACAATTGCTTAGTTAGTTCTTTTATATATTCTTATTTTGGAAACATGAATTGTCATTGTCTACATTCTTGTTGTGATGAGTGGCCCTTCTCATGAAGGAAGTTTGATCTCATCCTAAATGCTCCTAAATGGGTTGTGTTACTGTGAGTCGAGGAAAGTGAAGTGATTGAATGAAATGTATTGACCACAAAAAATGCAGATCAAGTACCGGTACTTGGTGATAACCCACGAGTTTGGAACAAGTAAATTTGATTACGTGATATAATTTGTGATTCACTTCATTGTGAGTAAAATTAGGTTACCCAGAATATTCTATATACACCAACAACATGGACCACAGCAGTCCTGCCCTCAGGTCTCACTGGCTTCCTTTTATATAAAGCATACACGTTTAAACTGGTCTACAAAGCTACGTATGTTTTAGGCCCAAAATACATTTCATATCTTCTGTTATGTCACAGGCCATGGAGACCTTCCAGATCATCTGGATGTAACCTGTTTTTTGTTCCCAGAGTCAGAATCAAACATGCAGAAGCTGCTTTTACTTTTCATGTGCTAATTATTTGGAACGCATTTCCAGAAACCTGCAGGTTGAGTTCTTTTAAAACAAGACTGAAAGCCTCTCTGTAGATTGCTGCCTTTCAGCTAGGCAATTATGTATTTCCTGTTGCACTTCATCCTCAACGCTCATGGTTTAATGATTTTTTAATTGTGTTGATGTTTTATTTAATTTATGCTTATTTTCCTTTTTCTTAAATTTGATTTCAATTCTTTAATGTTTCCATCTTTCACTGTGTTTAATCTGTTTACTCTATCTGTGCGTATTTGTTCAACAAGACAAATGTATCTATAGAACTCCAGTCAGACACAAGGCAATTCAAGGCACAGCTAAAGAAATAAAAGAAATACATGACAGCTTTCCAAAGAAATACATTAAAACAAGCAATTAAGAATCTTAATCTTAAGTAATTGAAAGTCGACAATACTTTAAAACCTCGCACATTCTCTACTCACACACTCTCATCCTTTTCATACAATCAACTCTGCTTTGTGATTTGGGACCAAAATGGGAAAAGCATACACAAATACTCCGTCCTCTCGTCAGAGATCCACACGCCTCCCGAAGTTCCAGGTACCTTCACAAACAACTGACTCACTTGACGCATCCAACAAAGAAGTAATACATTTCTAACGGTTGCAGAGCTTCACTGCATCACTTCAAAAATGAATTCACAAATAATTTCCAGGAGCAATTATCAACTCAATCTCTGTTCAAAATGTAAGGTGAAGGAATTAAACGCAACATGAAAATGATAAGAAATAAGAGATTTATTTGGATAAATGTAATAAAGTAAATTAAGTCCATTGTTTATACAAAAGTCTCTGCAAATAATAATGTTTTCAGGCCTGATTAAATAGAAGCGAGTGTCTCAGAAGTCCTCAGGTGTTCAGGAAGTTTGTTCCAGAAGTGAGGAACATAGGAACTAAAAACTGCTTCCCGATTCCTTAGTATATACTTCACCTAGTAGGTCTCTTCATGGAGACCTCAGGGGTCTGGAGTTTTCATATTTTGATAGTAAATCTGAGATGTATTGAAGCTGGAGACCATTTCAAGCTTTATAGACCAGTAGTAAGATTTTGAATTCAGTGGTTTGACACACAGGCAAAAGTAAAGTTGCCTTGTAAAGCTCAGTATTTGTAATTTGTGACATTTATCCCTGCTCAATCTCATATTAACACGTGGGGAAAATAGACTATAAAATCGAGTTTTTACAATACATTATTCATTAGTCTGTTATCTGCCACTCGTTTAATGACCACGTGATTCACTGTATACCTGCAAAACAACCACTTTTTCTGATGGCGTTAAAGAACTAGAAACGGACACAAACAAGGAACGAGAATTGTTGTTGATTATGAATTACTTGTATATGATTTATTACAGATATGTTGTTTAAATCCAAAGAGTGACCATTCAGGCATCACGTTTCTTCCCCCAGTCTGCTCTCCATCCATCCCTCAAACAACCTGGAGGAGAGCGCGTGAACTACATCCCATCATCCTCCCCCCCTCTCCTCATCCTCTTCCTCCTCCTCCTCCTCCTCTTCTCAGCGTTGGTCGCCATCCATCCCCTCTCCTCTCCTCCTGTACCATAACAGATGGTGGGAACAACATTGCATCCACCGGGTACCATAACAATAGAGCGCAGCATCCCGTGCAGACGCCGCCGGCCTTGCAGCATCATGCTCCCGGTGCAGAGGCAGTGAGTGCCGTGGTGATTGATTTCACGCGGTACCACCACCACGACCACCAGCACCAGCACCGCCACCGCCACGGCCACGGAGGAAGCGTCTTGCGTCTGTTCGGGCTCTCTCTCCATCGAGCGGGGAAGATGGCCGCGATGAAAATATTAACGGGCACCGGGCTCTTCTTGGCGTTCTGCGCGCTGGGGCTGCTCGCCATGGCGATCTGCACCGACTACTGGTACGAGACCGACGCCAGGCGGCACCGGGAGAGGTGCAAGACGTACGGCAACAAGCGGAACATCTACATTTCCAACCACAACCTGCCGCTCCAGATGCCTCCGAAGAGCCTGGAGAGGAGAGGCAGCGGCGGCCCGGAGGCTGCGCCGCTCGTCCGGGGCAAGCGCCACTTTCTGACCGCCGCGGCTGCCATGGAGTCCCACTGCAGTCGCCAGTTTAACTCCACCGTGTCGGGGCTGTGGAGGAAATGTCACCGGGAGGGATTCGACCTGGAGACCGACGGCCTCATTGACAAAGGTAAACAGGGGCAGCGGGCCGTGATGCTGAGCGATGAGCTCACACCTTCACGACACAAACACTGGAGCACCACAGGCCTCCCTCATCCACATTGCATGTCGACAAAAAAATCCCCCCTCAAATCTACATTTTTTTCCCCTCATTTTTTACATTTTTTTTTTTTTTTTTTTTACTGCTCATCTCCTCTTAATCCCTCCCTGACACAACGATGCCTCATCTTCTTATTTCTACCAGCAGTCGGGCCTCATGTATAGTCGACATGCCATCATCATTGGAGGTATTTTCATTATGGAGGATGTGGTTTGAATGCTGGGCCACATATGCACAGGCATCCATCCTCAGCAACAATGAGAAACCATATTCCAGGCCTCACTCACTGATGCTGTACCTGATCCAGGCTGAGCTCATGGAGCTGAGCAGATGTACGACAAAAGAGGTGTAATTCCTGAGAAAACATGGCTTGTATTTCAACGTACGAATCCTGTGTGTTAAAACATCCCAAATGGCACATAGATGAACGTTATCTTCCAAGAACAGACCCCGTGAATTGTCAAATAGAACACGGAGATGTTATTGTATTCATCTATGTGTGATCTCGCATGCTGTTGTCTTCCAATGATTCTGGTTTCTATGTGCCATACGGCTCACCACTGAAATCTGTCGAAAACCTTATTGACTGTAGGTAAAGTCTAACACTTTGACAACAATGCTCTGTTTTTGTTTCACCGACTGTACCTCTGAGTCCTGCACGAGCTCGCCTTAATCCCCAAACACCCCACTCCTATGCTATAACTGCACCTCACATAACCTTTCTATATGCACTGCGAGATTTTGTTTCAGTCACGTGCCACCATCCAAACTGCATGTCATTATTTATACATATAGATAGGATTCACACTTACACATGCTTCTCAAATAGTATTGTGATGATTTTTTATTTTTTTTGGAAAGGCTACTGTTTTTTAATATGAACTGTGCAAGCATAATATCACATCTACAAAAACCCACTTGCAATAACCCTTGCAACAATCTGCACTCTGTTTTTAGTCAAATATTATATGATCTATCTATCTATCTATCTATCTATCTATCTATCTATCTATCTATCTATCTATCTATCTATCTATCTATCTATCTATCTATCTATCTATCTATCTATCTATCTATCTATCTATCTATCTATCTTTATCACTATGAAATGAATAATCAGATTTTCATGCTTTTTGACACTTAAATTGACTCAGTTGGATCTGGTTTTATTACTCATTATGACCACGTTAAATGCTCAGTTTCTTTTCACAAATGCTGCAGGATAACTCTGGCAGTAGGAAAGCAGCAACTGGACTTTATTGAAGATTTAGAAACGGTCTCACTTCTTATCTGAAAGGCTTGATCAGTTCTATTTAGTATTGACTTCAGTATTTATGCGAGTTTGTCAGAATCAAACCATCAAAAGTGGAGCCGCAGAATAAGAATAAGAAAAATATCGGCGGTGCACTTCTCATTCAGAAACCTCAACATGCTCCAGCAGTAAACCAATATATCGTCTTTAAACATGATCAAGCCCACTCCAAAACATAAAGGCATACAATACTTGCGATGTCAACTATTATTCAAGACTTAAAGTTACCTTAACTAAACCCTGTCAGTGTAAACAGTGAAGTAGGAGCTCTTATGTAATATAATTCACAAAACTTGGATAAAATGAGAGATAAATGCTGCAAACGGTTAGATTTGTCTCCTAAGGGAATGCGCAGGTTACGAAATTCTGTGTTTGGTTCCAAATTCTAACTAGGGTTTGACCTCCGTGTTAACTGGTTTGGTGCCAAATGAACGGTTCTGAACACATTTCTTCGGAGTTGCACAGTATGTCAAGTCTCATTGAGTGTCAATCTTTGAGTAGTGTTCTGCTCAAGAGCGCTGCTTTTTTTGTTTCTGCGCAAATTCTTTTTGCGTGTGGGAACACACAATTATCTCCAGCGGTTCGTTTAACAGTGACAAGCCCACAAAAGGTTTTAATACCTGATTCAGATGAGTAGACCTTTGCTCGGTTTAGAGGTGAGCTGAGATATGCTGGGTGACAAAGGTCTGATTTGTCCCACTACAGCAGAAAGCCGAGAGGAGAGGCAGCGAGACGTCAGTCAGTCACAGACAGTAGATTCCCATAACGTCCTAATGGGAGCTCTAATCATGCGGGATCATTAAAATAAACTCTGTGACTCTACCACAGGTGCATGAGCCATTCAGAGGTTTGCCAAGCAGCTACCAGCCTCTACTGAAACTAAATACGTGCAACATCAAATCTAATTGAACATACATTTAAAGCAGGCATGGTATGGCAAGCTGGAGTTCCAATAAACATCTCTGTGGGTGCAGTTTATACAGTGACACGTAACGGAGCCTGTTGGAAGATCATATACAGTACCTACAAAAAAAAAAAATACATCTTGATGTGAAACCAAGTCTGTTTAGTTGTAACCTTGGATGTTGTTAACAAAGCACATTCAAATCAAAGTCTAGGACATCAAAAATATGAGCAAAACAACTTTAAATTCAACAAAAAGGTAACAAAGACAGAGGAACCCTCGGAAGTTAAAAGAATTGTCAGCACATGTAGTGTCAACTTTTATGAAATTTGGCCATAATGAGAAAATGGGATTTGTTGGCTGCAGTGAGAGATCCCCAACACGGTTAAATGCTCCCTGCTGTAATGAATCATTTTGATTCCTTACCCTTCCTTGATGACAAATGCTTTGGGAAAACAGAGCTAATGAGGTTAGTGTGGAAAATGTATTTTCATGAAACTAAATCTGAGTTGGGGGTTTTTTTTGCCACTGAATGTTTAACAGTCGTCAGTTCTGACTTCAGGTCTTCGCCGGTTCTCTCTTTTTGTTTTGATCATAACTGTCGACCACTTGCTTTCTCCAGGTGTGATCGACAGATGTACCCCAGTCAAGTATCACTACTCTTCGTCCATCCTACCACGGAATTTACCCGTCAACATCACGAAGACTATACGCCAAGACGAGTGGCACGCACTCCGTAAGTCTGAACGTGTTTGTGGTGCACGTCCGTCGTCCTGCTGTTGGCGTGTGTTAATCCTGCTTTGGTTTTGATGTTTCCAACCAGCAGATGCACTGCACAGCGATGCAGAAAAATGGAAGAGAGTATAAGTGATGGTCTTTTTTTTTTTTCAAAACCAGACGTTGCATGTGAAAGTGGCATTGGCAGTTGTTTCACTATTCCCATGTTATATTTTGAACAGGACATTCAGAGCAGCAACTGGTCAAGGCTTTAGGTTCTCTCTCAGAAAGGTGGACCCTCTTTCCAATGTTGCCAAATCATTACAGTGAAGCTAAAAAAAAACAAACAAACTGGTGGACACAAACCAATCTACCATTCAAGATCCTTCAAAACATGCTGGTTCAGAGCCTCGGTTGCTGTCTGAGGAAGTCGTTACGATCTGGTGCAGCAGACTGGTCAGGCGGGGCAGTGATGTTTGTTGAGCTGGAACTGAGGTCTGTGGCTTCAGTTTCAGATAGGAGCAGCTTCAACTCATCACTTCCAACTGTACCACAGAGCGCCACAGGAAGTCATTCCTGACTGGTTCCATCAGTCTTTATCAGTCTGAGTATCATTTGTTCACAGGAAGATCACTTTATTCTATTATCCTAACCGTGACTGTCTGCTGGAAACGGCACTGTGAGAGACCCATGACCAGAATCATCAACACAATCACAATACTTGAATAACCTCTGGGGACAAGCAAGTTGCAATGAAGACCATTAATTCAAAATAACAATTAGAATATACAAGAGTATAAACATAGGGTTTTAGCAGATAAAGAGCCACTTTTCTTCTAAAACGGATGGAAAACAAAAGCAGAGCTAAAATGCAGGGGCTATGGAATTCATAGAAATGAAAACGTATTTGTCGTCGCTGTTTTCTCTGCAAGTCGCACTGGAGCTGAAGCTCTAAATGAGCTGACATCCTTTAGTCAATATGTTTGGAGTTTGTTTTCTTTTCTGACTCGTGTGAATCCTTCTGGAGTTTGTTTTGGTCATGATTCGTCCACCGGAAACCCGTCACACCTTGTACCAAGTTGCAAACTGGTAAAAAAAATTTTTTAAAGAACACATTTTAAAGAATTGAAGCAGTATAGTTCCCTGAGAATAAATGAAACTTATGTTTGATAAGAACTGCTGATCTGTTTTAGAGAATATTGTCAAAACCTTCTCTCCTCTCAGTACATCCTAAATATTCCAATATTTTGAGTTCTGATATGTATAATTACCGTTCAGTTAGGTTCATTATGGTTTTAGTTTTTCTCATATACATATTTCTGCTTTTATCTGTTCAGACGAGAAGGTTTTTAAATATATATTGACATGTTTCGACCTCCGTCTTCATCAGAAATATCATCTGGTGGTGTTGTGTTCTGGTATGATGTGTCTTTTTATCAGCTGCTGTTACTGAGGCGTGACCCATCTGTCACTTTTAACACACA
Organism: Blennius ocellaris; assembly: GCF_963422515.1. Classification (NCBI taxonomy): domain Eukaryota; kingdom Metazoa; phylum Chordata; class Actinopteri; order Blenniiformes; family Blenniidae; genus Blennius; species Blennius ocellaris. The sequence goes on along the minus strand of NC_137650.1, from coordinate 25,933,896 downwards.
TATGTATATTTACAATCGCAAATAACGAGTAATCTAAAAATTATTCGTCAGTTCTCTCTAGTAATAAGCTGCAAACACTAAGAGCTGTAAGGATCATTACCTGTATATAAACTCCACCTTTAGAATTTCACAAAATCTGTGTATATTGAGAGATTAAATTATTGTTATTATTAAGTATTATGATTCTGATCTAGAATGGTCTGTAAAATAAGTATAGATAGATAGATAGATAGATTACACTAATAACTGCATACACAAAATAACACCATATTCATATATATAGAAAAATGTCCTGTACAACTCCTTGTGAATCGCCAGTTCACCATTTTTCAAAGTTTCAAAGACATTTGTTTTTCATCGCCAGTAAAACATTTTAATGAGATTATCTCCTTCTTCCATCTTTCCTTTCAGTCCTCTATGAGCTGGAGTCTTTCATCTGCTGTCACAGCAGCAAAGAAGTCTATTATCATATTAGTCGCCCGGCTCTGCTGGTTACCTGCTGATTGCTCAATTGTTTCAAAGGTTTCGCCACTTTTGAGGCCCGGCCGCTCCTCATGTTTGAATCCGTGGCTGACCTCAGAAGCCCCTCTCTCCCCTCCCTCCTCTGCGCTGATGACCGCGGGTTATTGGGTCATCACTGCTGAGAAGCCGCTGAGTTTTATAATGGTTCATCTGAGAACTTGAGGTCAGACGGATCAGCGTCGTCCTTTAAAATGCTGCTTTTAAAGACTTGGACAGGCTTGCTTTCTTTCTCAATGTCTGTGTGCAGAGAGAGAGTCGGCGACTTGTCCGGCCTTGGATTGCATCAGTCGTCATGTTCAGTATGATGCACGAGTTCCCTTTAATCCCACTGCCTCTCGGTGCGATGATATATAGTCAATACAAGTGATATAACTTGTTGACGGCACTGTTCTGTTCAGTGCAGACATGTTAATTCATTGCTGTTACAGATTCTGCTTTTGAATAATTTTGGTCCCCATTTATCCTTTACATATATAATTACCATCAATGTTCTCCATTACAGCTTCCTTCTTCACTGAGAATTATCGGATGTTGTCTATTTTTATGGTTGAGGAGTGTGATTGGAATGATTGTTCCTCCTCTTAGTGAGTACACAGCTGGCTTTCACAACATAAATAATCTTTACAATTTGATATTACAGTACCGTTTAAAAAGTGAATTTACAGATATTGCAAAAAAAAAAAAAATGTCAGGCCTTATTAAGAGTTAACCTAGTGTCTTTTTAAAAACATAATTAGGAATAATGTTGCTTGTACAGACTGTTGACAATAGGCAGCACACATTCAGCCACAAGTTTCACTTTGTTGGATCAACTTAAAACAATGTCTATAAATAACCGTCATGCGAAGGAAGGTCATACGAAATACAAAATCATACTATGTATGATGCACATATCAGTTAAATAAACTTTAGGGTGAATAATTACTAACATGTAATACGTAATTCACTGATATACAGTTAATTGTTTGACAAACTGAGGTGCTCGCTCATAATTGTGCTCTCTAGTGCTGAGGATGAAAGTGAACGTCACTGTTAACTCTAAGATGACATGCAACGTAGACTTAGTTTGGTGCTTGGTAGCACATTTTGGTTGATGTCAGATTTGGATGTCAGGAATTCCAAATAAAAAGATTTGGATTTTCAGGGGCATTAAAAAAACATTATAGCAATGCTGTTACTTTGAGGGTGGAAGTCGGGTACAAAGGTCCTTTAATGTAGGCTTGGAACTGTTGTGCTTCTTACACTGATGGTGTTCAGCTTACTCCTTAAATTTGATCCTTAAATATTTATTTTAATACAGTAGATGTCAGTTCTAAACTACAACTATCTTTTTTTTCAATCATGTTTTTTCTTCCACAGTAATAAGGCCTGTTGGGAAAAGAATCATCCTCCTCCAATTTCCTCACACATTACTCTCTAAATATCTACAGTACGTAGTTTAGCATGGCACAGACATGAGGAGCGTGGGTACGACTGTAAAAAAAAAAAAAAAGACTAGATTTAAAAAAAAAAATTCATATTAAATCTTTCTTTGCCAGGTAGGTTATTTAGGACCGATTCTTATTTGCAATGACAACATGGCCAAAACGTTATTAATTCTACTGAAATACAAAGGTAAAAGGTGGAAATTAATACAGATTGCCTTCATTATTGTTGTTATAGTGATATCAGCATCAGCATGGATACTCCAGCATATTCATTAGTGATGACACAAACCCTGAATGGAATTGTATTATAGTATGAAGTCAAAAGAAAATAATTTTCTATTAAATAGATGTCGTAACACCATGAACTTGCTTCAACATTTTCATTCTTTTTCAGCTTTAAATGTAATGATGTGACCTGAAGTTTGTTGCACAGATAAACAATACAAATGCAAATATTGTGGCATATTTGGTCATATAACACAAAATGTGCTTCATATGTGAACTAATCGACACTGCAAACTCGTGTTGAAGGTTATATTGTGTTTGTGGAAATTCACACGGACATATGTTTAGTCAGGCAGGCTTTGATTTCCACATTAAAGGCATTCATCACCAGTTTAAGTGATGTTTTTTTTTTGTATTGTTGGGCGCCTGCTGGTCTCTGTTCCCTCTCTGATGTTTTCGCCTCTGTTTGCAGATTTAAGAAGAATGACGGCTGGCTTTGTGGGCATGGCCGTGTCCATCATTCTTTTTGGATGGATCATTGGAGTGCTGGGATGCTGCCAGCAGCATGACCTCATGCAATATGTAGCTGGGCTACTCTTTCTCATGGGAGGTACTGTGAGCACACATATGCCTACACACACGCACACACACACACACACACACACACACACACACACACACACACACACACACACACACACACACACACACACACACACACACACACACACACACACACACACACAATCTTTTGGTTAACAGTGCGAGCAGATCAATGTCCTGCAGTAACACGATTCCAGTCTCCAGTCTGATGCACGGCCCATGTAGGAATTTAATAATCGATCAGGCACCATTTTAAATGACTGCTACTCTCTCATCCTCTCACCAGGAACATGCTGCATCATCTCCTTGTGCACATGTGTGGCAGGAATCAACTTCGAGTTGTCCCGCTACCCCCGCTACATGTACGGCCTCCCCGAAGACATTAGCCATGGCTATGGCTGGTCCATGTTTTGTGCCTGGGGGGGCCTTGGCCTCACGTTGCTGGCTGGCTTCCTCTGCACCTTGGCCCCCTCCCTGAGCACGCCCACTCGCACGACGCCCCACAAGCCCAGGCAGGAGAACGGCACCGTGTGACAGAGGCGTCGTGACACGACTGACCCACCGGACGCACAAGCCACACCCTTCCAACCTTGATGTTTGACTCTGAAACAGTTTTTGTCTGATCACCATCTCACAACACCTTCAGCATCCCTATCCTCCTCTTCAGTGTTCAGTGTGCCTGAGTTGTGGCAGGGGGGGGGGGCGAGAAAAAGCAACACCACCTTATCTTGAACATCTCTGAGGGACCTCCAGAGCCACCGAGTTTACCACCCACAGTACCGTCTGACTGGGCCATGGCTCTCATAGCACAAATAAGACATTCGTTTTTATTTGGTTTCTGATTTTTGACATCTAATGGTGACTGTTGTCTCTGCAGAGAATTTGTCTTCAAATGGTGCTCTCTTCACACACACACACACACACACACACACACACACACACACACACACACACACACACACACACACACACACACACACACACACACACACACACACACACACACACCAACCATCCTCCCCACACATGCCCAGTTACTCCGGATGAATCATGGGCGAAATCATCCGAAAGGAACAAACACACAAACATCAGGCCAGAGCATCCTGTCAGCATTCCTCTTTCAGTCAAGTGATGTGTGCTGTGTTATTGTTTGTAATGAAAAAAAAAAAAAGAAGAAGAAGAAAATATTCTGGCGCTGACTGCCCATTGCTTATCTTTAGTGTAGCACACTAACTGATATCAAACCTCCGGGGTTAGACGACTGCAGCCTATAATGGATCTCGCAGTGTGGTCAGTACGATAAAACACAGAGAAGTAAATTTGCTTTAAAAAGCAAATTGTCTGATGCTTCTTTAAAGATTTTAATATGTACAAAATGCATCTCTCTGTAGATCCAGATCATCTTGTTTGTGTGAAGTAGACTTTGAATAAGAATGTTTGTTTTCTCTTTGTTCAGAGGTAATGAAGGCTGACAGTATGGAGAGGATAAAGACTTGAATTAACAACCTGAAGGGATTTCTGTGGTATCAAACAAAACAAAACAAAACAAAAAAAAGTCAAAAGAAAGGATAAAAACACAGCCGCTGCTGAGCAGCCGCTTCACGCGGCTCTGACTGAACCAGTTGTTTGCACACGGTTGAATCATAACCTGACCGGAGCAAAACGTGGAACCACACTGAAGAGGAAGTATTTGATCACTCTATTGTTTACCCTTAATATTGGTCAGCCTTTCTTTGTGTAATACTCTGAATACAAGTAGGTTAAGCAATTTTCAGGAGGTATTAAGATACAACAAAACAAAGCAATTTCAGTGAACCAACGATAAAACACAAGCACAAGCTGTGCTACAAATCCTCATGTGCACAGTGGCAGTGACATAGCGACATCAAATTCTGGCTGCGAGCCAGCGTATCACCATATCATGTCCTAAAATGTGACTTTGTAAACGAGCAAATAAACAGAATGCGGAGTAAAAATCTATGTGACACACACTGTTCACACAATCTCCTGAATATTCTAACTGCAGGAGCTCATCACTCTCAATACTTTTATATTATAATTTTTTTTTTTAACTGTTAGTGAAGGGTCATCGTAGAAAGCAAAACCAAAAATTGGTCAGTAAAACACATATTCACACTGTCTTAAAAAACAGTGTAAAAAAAAAGAGGAACACGGCAATTATTTAATGGTTTCTTACTTTAGTGATTCAAATTTTGGATCAAAAATGCCTCCAAAACTATAGTGCACAAAAAAAAGCACAAAGGGCAATTTGATATTGGTTATTGAGCTGTATTACAGATACAAACTGTTTACTTATTTTGTAGTTTGATTGTTCTGATTCACACAAGTATGACAAAACAAACTTAAAAAGATAAATCTGTGTCAAATGGTGTTTTAATGGATGTCAATGTATGACAGTTATGACACTTTTTCCCCACAGAGATGTTTTTAAAAGCAACAAGCTAACAGAAAACCCCCCAAAAACAAACAAACAAACAAAAAGGAACTTCTACAGCAATTTTGTGCTGGGTTACAAAATGGTGTTTCACAGGATGTAATATTGAAATGTAAGTAAAGGGTTGTGAAAAAGGATTGCAGGATTTCAATTTGTTTGTGTGAAAATGACTCACAACAGCCAGTTGTTTTTGTTTTGAAGTGTGATTTTTATTCTCAGTCACTAGGGTAAATTTCTTTGAAATGATGAAATTCACAACAAGTTCATGATACAAGAATATTACAGCCATGTGTGATGAACTTTTTATAAGTGTTGATTGCCTGAGATGAATCATGAGATACTCTATCAACTATGTCAATTAACTTTCTTAGAGAAAAAAAAGGTGTTATAATGTGTTAACAACACTGTGTGTGACGTTCAGTCCTTTCACCATCACCATTGATGAGGAATTTAACTGAGGCATGATTGAAAACTGTATAATCAGTGTCTTGTTGAATCTTTGCACTTTGCTGCATCTCATAAAAAATCAGTGAAGTCAGAAGCAGGTGGCGTTAATACATTCGTATGTTTGCGAGGTCACGCGTGGGAGCTTAAGATGATCGGAGTAGGTAATAAGCGCCTTGCTGTGTCTTTTACAAAGAGACTTGGGTTTTATCCCACATCATGTGTTCAGGGTCAGTCGGTCTGGGCTCTTATTTTGACAATATCTACAGGAGACATGAAAGTATTCATATCGACAGTCTCTGATGAGTGGCAGAACGGAAAGCTGTTTGGTGTTTTGGTTTTTAAGTTTCACCTTTAAACTGATACACAGTAATATAAAGTATTACTGTGACTGATAAACCTTAATGTATAAGTACATTGTGCAAGTATAATGTGTTGTTGGTACTGAAGCACAATTGCACACAACTACCAAGTTTGTTTGTGTACTATCAGTGGGAAAATCCGACTTTTCTAATACTGGCACAGCTACTACTGCACATGAGCAGTCAAAAACTTTTACAAGGTCAATTTTAAAGCACATATTTACACCCCCACCCCATATCTCTACTTGTAAATTTCAACAACACCCAACACGTATCATTGTCTTGTACTTTACAGATTGAAGTGGTACAGTACAGAACAGTAGCACACAGAAGCAAGATCTACGAAACATTAAAGATAAAGAGAACAGTTGAGGTCAGCACAGTGTAAGAGTGTATTCAACAACCCCCCCACCCCCAGGTGAAAACTCCCTGTGTTTCATGAGGAACCTAGAAGTGGACTCTGTGCAATGGGAGATGCCCTGTTGAGAGAAAAAAAAAAAAAGACAACGCCACCTTTTGGAGTGGCACATGTTTCAGTAGCACAGCTTTTATTTTCTACAAGTCATTTATACTGGTTCCATCCACTGCAGATGTTATGTGGGGATAAAAAAAAAAAAAAAAACAAGCAGAAAAAAGACATTACAGTCTTGCATGATCTCATTACAGTTAGTTTCTTTCAATATATTAACAACTTGTGTCCATTTTTCAATTAATTTATTTTACTGAAATAAAATATGTACTTATTAATAACGTCGTGATCCTCCCGTCTTTGTGGATTCAGCCGCACACTTTGTTTGCGAATCATCCCTGTTAAAAGATTTAATGACCGTGCTTCTCTGTCTGACGAGGCGTCTCGGCGTCTCATGCTGTCAAACCTCTCAGGGATGATGTAATTTGTGGCGTTGAAAGTGAAAAGAGATTTCCAGTTGAACTAGGAGATGGAGGGTCACAGCAGCAGTGGTGACAGCAGCCTCCTCTGAAACGTGAGAGCGGGCGAGGCCAGGCCTCTTGTCACTTAGGACATGGTGCCACCTAGAGGGGGGACTGGAAGCTTCCTGTTCATGGCTGCAGTCATCCAATCTCTCTGACAGGCTCACTGTGTACAATCCTGTGCTATAGAAGTACACCCACCCATGTGAGGTACAGTCTAGAACAAAATATGACAAGCTACAGCGTATGTGTCAGAATGTTCCTCTTAAATGTTGCTCTTATTTATACCTATGAACAGATAAGTCCGTTAAGTACCTCACGTTAAAAAAACAAAAGTTAATTTCAGTGGAGTAAAAACTTGCAGGTCCAAAACATCAGATCTTTATAGCTATATAACAGATAAACTAATAGGTGCTTTACAACAATGTGCAGTAAAGTTGATATTTTTTTTTATGTCCAGTAACTTTATTATAATAAATTAGCACTTGTAAATAACATCATTCTTAACAGAGGATGTGATGATGACATGACTGTTCAAACTGATGATTTCTTTAGTTTATCATAAAAAGTGATTGGTCAATCAGTGGTGAAAAGAGAAAAAAGAGGTTTCCAGGTATTTGTTAATCCAGTGGTTTCTAAACATTCTCTAAAATACCTTATTCTTTTATACATTTGAATCCAATTTTGAGAGATCAGGCACTTTAATCTCGGGGAGCGCCCCAAAAGGTCTATGATTACAACAGTCTATGTTTCAATTCAATTCAATTCTTGCTGTTGTTTCCTTTCGTATAGGTTCTAATATAATGAATATAGTACATTCCAGTTGACATATTTAGGCCCCAAGACAGTCACCACTGTGTTAAACGACAAATAATTGCATTCATACAATTATAAAAATAGATATTTATAGGCCATTGGATAATACAGATACAGGGTACAACATAATAGTCATATCTACCATGCAGACAGAAAATATTTTGTTTTATATAAAAGGTGTAAAGGTTTAGAATTGATGCAGAATTGTGCAGTTTAGTCTGATTAAGTGTTTCCTGCCATCTGAAGTGGATTTACTTTTTGCTTCGGTAATGGGCGCCGACCACCATGTAACTGTCAGGTGAGATGTTCAAGCTGGGCCTCTTTGCTTTGTCCCGACAGGCCCTAACCTCGGATTTGCCTCCCAGCCTTCCTCCTCCTCCTCTGCAGGGGTCGTGTTTCTGCAGGTAACCTATAAAGGTCTCCCAGCCTCCACCCACTCGCACCATCACATGACGCTCGTTCAGCATCTGTAAATGTGACATAAGAGAGTGCAATCAGGCAGAGGATTCTGGGTAAGAAAGTGTGCATACATGGTCGAGGTGATGTATGTTTATGAATTCTAAATTTAATAAAAACCAGAGCCTTCCTCCACACACACACAGACACACACACACACACACACACACACTCACACACACACACACACACACACACACACACACACACACACACACACACACACACACACACACACACACACACACACACCACTCAATTTTTCCAGGATTCATATACATGTGCAGCTCGGGGTATGAATGGCAAATGATCTCTCGGATAGCTTTGTCAAAATCTCATTAAAACAAATGAAACAGCAACTCATGGCACCAGCTGAGCTCACACAAGACACTAATCCATGTATAAGCACACACACACACACACACACACACACACACACACACACACACACACACACACACACACACACACACACACACATGCAGTGACGCACAAAGGCACACCCACACAGCTACGCGACCCAAGCCACCTAATGAGCACTATTTTAAATATGTCGACTGCTACATAGCCGGTGCATTATAGCAGTTTCATTAAGGTCTGGTGCATCCGCATCAACAAAAATAATTTACAGACGGCCGTCCTTACGGCTGAAAACCATTGGCTGCCATGGCAACCACTGCCACAATATAAAGCCTGGGAAAAAGAGGAAAAATTGAGATGGGTTCAGCACAGACCCTTAACTCCCAGAAGGCATCAACATTCCCAGGAGGCCTTGCAAAGCCATCCATTGTTCTGTCAGCACCCCCCCCCCCCCCCCGCCTGCCCTATCACCAATGAACCCTTCATTACAGAGCCATTAACAATGTGATAATACAAGTAGATCTGCTCCTTTTATGTGGGGAGGTGTATGTCACGTGCTTAAGATGAAAAAAATTAAATCAATGGTACAAGCACAGACACATGCACTGAGGCGGGAGGCACATGCAGCTATGGCGGAAACCCAAGATGTGGTCCGTCTCAGCTGTCATCCTGCAGATTAAAATGTTAAGGTTGACAGAGGTCAAGTCTGACAACCTGAAAAGACAAAAAAAAAAAAATCTCTCCCGTCGGATGTGGATGGAATATCAATCTGACAGGTCTCCTTTATAAAAAGTCACCATTCAAAGTTTGTTTTATAGGCTCTTGCTTAGAGACTATCCCTCAAGATAAGGTATTACTATCCTGCAGAACATTACTATACTGCAATGTTAAAATCATCAGGACGACTTACCATCTAATTATCCAAATACTATCAAATATATGTCTGGAAATTCTGTATTTTTATTTTCTCTCGATTCTACTTCATATTATGTACCAGTACACAAGTGAAGCCTGAAGTAAAGCCTATTCTATTATGCGAATTTGACTGTCAAAGAAAAACACAGTCAGCATCTTTCCGTGGTGAGTATATTCACACAAGTCCTCTTTGTCAGGCAGCAGACTCTTTTATTTGTGTATCTATACCCTCCCATCGTGGTCTCCGTACAAAGTGTGCTACGTCTGCAGCCCATAAACCAGCGTCTGGATTCCCTAGTGTCCTCCCTGGCAGCTCCATTGATCCCCTCTCCCCTCTGCTGTTGAAATATACATGAGTGTACTCAAGGAGGAGGAGTCGTACTGACATCCACCAGTAGGAGGCAGGCTTTAGCCACATGCACTGCTTCTAATGTAGTTGAGTACACTCAGTTCCTCAATTTTACTGTAGAGGCTCAAACAGAGGGCTGCACAGTGGAGCAGTGGTTAGTACTCTTGCTCTTGCTTTGTGTGTGTGTGTGTGTGTGTGTGTGTGTGTGTGTGTGTGTGTGTGTGTGTGTGTGTGTGTGTGTGTGTGTGTGCGCGCGCAACATTTGAAACCATCGCTACTCTAAAAGAAGCGTTTCACAAACCTGCAGCTCTAAAAGATACAATAAACCTTCTGTAACTATTCCTTTCCCAGAGTTTTATGTTTTTAAAGTGTAACAAACAGAATTTTGTTCATTTAAACCAGACTGGATTGGCACACAATCTGAACTGTTTCGTCTCTGCAGGATGATGCTTGGTTTTGTACATTTTTCTTTAGAGAGTAAACAAAGATCATTCAAACTTATGGTTTTAGAGCATCTGATTTTGAGTCGACTCCTGTCAAGAGAACTTAAGAGAAGATGAGCATGCCTAGAACAAATTGAGTATCCCATGGTATAAATCATACAGAGGAAAGCCAGGACTTCATTGCTCGGGTCTGAGTTGAAGACAGAAAATTGCTAAAGGTCAAAAAAAGAATGTCAGGGTAAGTAAATTATAGGATGATTAAAGTCACACATAACCTCCAAAATATGATTAATAAGTTCCTCTCTTCAATACTTTTGGTAATGACAGGATGTGACGACAAGCGTTTTCAAGCTGTTTGCTTAATATACCTTTATTTCAGCCCACAGACAGCCATGTACAGCGGATTTGTTTTGTTTTCACATGAAGATTTTAGAGAGGCTTCAATGACCAAGTTATCAATTTGACAGTATTCAGTCTGTAGGCTCGTTTTTCCCTTATGCTGTGAGGTCAGAGATCGAGGTTGAGTCAGTCTCTAATGAGCAAATGCCTTCTTCAAGGGCACTTAAGAAAGAAAGATGATGAAGTGTTTTTCTATCAAAATGCCAAACTGAACGAAGAACTTCATCATCCTCATTTTGACGATCTTTGCTCAAAATGAAAGTACTTGTTATGTGAGTCTTTTATTCTGACAGCATGATAAACACAGGACTAACGTGGCAGGATATTGTGAGGTGTTTGAATCTCTTTTGCTTCCACTGACACAGTCAGACAGTGTCCCTGCTCTAAAGCTGAAGGAGAGCCTAATTGGTTGCAGAGAAGAAAGAGAAGCCTTCCTCTTTTTTATACACCAAAGAATGGCAAAGCACTCCAAGGCCAGCATGACTGAAGACTGAATAGTCTCCAGAGGGAGATGGGGGGGGGCTGTTAACATGTGAGGGGAGGCGGTCATGCTCAGTCGCTCATTAACAAGCTGTCTGATTAAACCCCACCGTTAATGACCTTGTCTAAGGTAATCAATAGTATCTGCTCTTTAAAAAGGTCTGTACACATTGAATGGGATGCTCTCCGAGGAGCGGCACAGAGGTTATCATGGTATACGGTAATGGAGGTTTATGGCTCGTTTCTCTGCACACATGCAGGCAGCTGTAGGCTTTGGGGTAATGGATGGCGTGAGGGTCGATGGGCTTGCGTTGCCCTATTCAAACAGCTGAGGTGCGTTCGCTTGTCAGCAAATAGATGTTAAGGAAAGAGAGCAGCGCAAGTTGTGTAGCAGGTAATCAAAGCAAATAAACTGATGAATGGAGAGCTATAGAGAAAGTAGAAAGTGCCCGCAAGATAACAGATGGAAGATAAGCAACAAGATGAGAAAAATGTGCAAAAATCTAGACATTAAAAAAATTATATTTGTCTTTTACAAATTTTCTCAACAGATATGTATTTTTTGTTTTAGCTAAATCTTTGATGAATACATAAAACATTTTGGTCGTACTTTGACAATCACATCACCTTGGTGCAGGTTTCTTTGATGTGATGTTCAAACGTGTGCTCCTGTGTTATTGACAGCTCTGCACTGGAGAAACAGGTGTTCCGTGACTCCAAGGGGAGCATTACTTTCTAAATGGGCAGTACAAATGTGTTATCTGTCATCCAGGTGAAATGTAGCCGGACCTGCTCTGACAGCACTGATCAGCAGTTTGCAGTTCGTTTCAATTAGCGAAGCACTTTCTGATGCACGTCTGTTTGACTCTGAGGGGTGAATGAACGCTATGTAGTCTTTGATATCTTTTGAGTTGTTCTGATGGAGAATGTACAGATATAAGTTTAGCCCCATTTATTCAAGCCTTCCCAAAATGTTTCCAAAAAGTAATTTTCTTTAGATGTAAAACATTTCATTCACTAAAATGCCCTATGATTACACCTATGATTGATCACTGATTCTCCGAGAGCTTGGCACAATGGAAATGTGAAACTGAGGTGTTTAAAAAAAAAAAAAGATGTAAAAGATTTTTTCCTCAGACTATGAATGGCAAGCAGTGCGCACTGAATATACAAAAGGTGTTATATTTCTTTCCTAGCATAGATGGACAGATGCATAAAGAGGGTGAAGTAAAACCCACCTCTCATATTCACAAACCCCCCCATGCACACAGAGACGGAGCTCAACTCCCTTGTGGGCTGCCATTTAAACCACACACCAGGGTCACACCTTCACATATTCATCCTGAAAGAGATGTATTTGTTTTTCCTCCAGGTTTGAACTCTCCGCTGAAGGTCTATGTTCTGAATACAATCATTGTCAGACCGGTCTTATCCTGACCACTGGTTGCCAAGCAACCCTGCCTCCCGCTCCTTGGGCCTTCACACAGATGAATACGGGTGGAGGATGACTCAGGGAGGCTGAAAGACACCAACACCTCCATCCCGAGTGATGCAAATCACTCACTGTAACACCCTGCACTTGTTGCTGACTCAACTGTTGATTAATGACCCGATGGCCTTCCTAACTCTTGTATCATTATGCGCTGTAGCCTCTGTGACGCACCGTCATTGAGTGAGTCATTAGGCTTAGCTTATAATTCACAAATCATGGAGCACACCCCCACATTTAGTATGACATTATATCACCAGTGGATTCAAACATTGTCAGCCCAAGTGAGACAGAAGTGAACATACCCATTTTTCTGGGTTATGGTTGGTGAGGACAAACTGAACCAACTGGTTTCAAAGGTCACATTAATGTCGAACTCTAACAGTCGGGATAACTGATGGAAGAAATGGAAGCACATGGGAGATGAACTATAAAATGTGTGAACTATAAAGAGAATTGAGGTACAGGACTAAGGCCAAAACTTTAACTCAAGCTACTAGTATAAAAAGACAAAACTATTTTTTTTCCAAGGTGAATACATTTTTAAAGAAATATTTCTCATTGATTAAATGTCATTTTCAATAAGTGTCCAATGTGTTGTTTCCATGATGATGAAGGTCAGGTACTCTCCTGTGTTCTTATATGATATTGATCCAATGAGAAAGAACACATTTTATATCAATAATAATGCCATATTAATGAAACTGACAAGAATATAGAATATTAAACTTACTGGCTGTACCTCACAGACTAGTAAAGCATGAAACCATCTTGTATCAAGACAAAGGTCACATTGTTCAAATGTATATATTTGTTGTAGGGAATTAAATAGAAAAAGATACCAAATGCTTTTGTCTGCAATGTTTGCTCATGTAAAGGTAATGCTTCAATTGAACAATGTTCTACCAAACATTAGTTTTGGGGCATAGGTTCGGTGGGCCACGGACGAACAACGTGCAGGCCATAAACCAGCATTGGCCTTCATTGAATATAAAAGAGATTACTGGCTTTGCGATTGCATACTTACACGTATATATAAAACTTTATCCCCAATGCGGTAGCAGCCTTTGGGTTGCTTCTCAACCACAAACCTGGCAGGACAGCTGCAGGAAGGATTTTCAATAATATTTCGCACCTGGAATAAAAAGTCATAGAAGACAAGTTAGTTACAAATATACATTTTTGATATGCATATATAGAAAGAAATTGATTCCACTACAGATGAAAGGCCTACAATGTCATCCAAAATGTTGGTGCCCGTGGTCCTCCGGCTTGAGGAGTTCGTGGATGAACGAGGAGTCGGGGCTGCAGGTGGGGAAGTAGCGGGAGGTGTTGTTGTTGTGGAAGGTCGGGTGATTAGAGTGGCTGTGCAGACTTTGGTTGTAGATATTGAGGTTTGTCTCGGTGCAGATGCTGATTGAGGAGCTGATGGAGATGTGCTGGCGGTGCAGGAAGGAGAGAACAAAGGTGTTTGTGTTGAGACTGTGGTTGTGCAAGGGTTAGAGGCTGAGAGGGCGGACTGAGGAGGGGATAAACATGGAGGTACTGGGTTTGTTGTGGCTGATGGAAGATCAGAGGCACGGGAGGCAGCAAGGGGTTCAGACGCAGAGGTTGTGCTCAGAGTGAGGGCAGCAGGGGGAGTAGGGGGGGGAGAAGGAGGGGGAGGGGGTTCTTCTGGTGGTGAATACAGTGATGCGGGAGGGAAAAATGAGAGAGGGGATGATGGAGATAAGCACTCTGCCTCTGCCCTTTCTATTTCTCTCTCCAACTTCACCAACCCTGGTGGTTCCACTCCATATCTGAAAGCAAAGTTTGACAATATATATCACCAATCCTATAGAGAAATGTGATTCTCAAATAGGGGAACCTAAATTACAAAGGACAGCTGGGTTCATACCATTATGAGTGAACATTCAGTGGATAGAAAGTGTGCGTCAACGTAGCAATTAAGTATAGAAATTCCCCAAAATATGGAGAAAATCTTTGCTCTCTATTGAAAGAAATGTTGAAATGCCAGCAAAAACATGAGTAAAAAATTGCTTGTGCATGAGTTTATTAAAATTAATAGAAGGAAAAAAAATACACTGAATAAGAGTAAGATAAATCAACATTGTTTCCACCCAGAGGATGGGTGTCAAACATATAGCCCATGGGCCAAACTAGCCTGCCAGACAGTCCATTTCAGTCTGCTCGATGACTTAGTAAAGTGTAGAAAATACAAACAAAACCTCAAACTAACTGCTGTTTCTAATTCACTCATAAGTACAGTTTTTATACGAGTTCCCACAGAGTAGAGTAGACATAGATAGCATAATACTTAAATCTGCAAGCTCATTGATGCTCGTGATATCTAATGGAATGAAATAATGAAGAAATGTTAGTATAAAACTAGTCTGACCCTCTCAGGATCAAATTGGGGTATACGTGATCCTTGAGCTAATATAAATTTGACACTTCTGGTGTTGAGACTCACTCACTGGATATTTTAAATTGTGTTCCCAGATAAAAAAAAATTCAGTCCAATTCAAATAAACTCTCTTGAACTTGATTCATGTAGTTATGGAGTCAGTCTAAATTTAATGCAAACCAAACCAAACCTATGAAAGAAATAAACACAGGGTGTGACAATTTTCAGAAACATCCCCATAGCAGATTACAAACATTTTGTGCAAGAGAGCAACTCCCACAATTCCTGTTTGCAGCTGGTTAAATGCCACATCCATCCAGCATGCATTGTGTTGACCCAGCATTGTTGTAGAACTTAAAGCTATCTTGCACAATATGCCTCACGACAGCTGTTTGTTTTGTTAGCAATTATTGTCCCAATAGAAGACTGCAACTTTTTAGTTCTCAATTTACTGTTGCATCTCTGAGGAGAAACAAATTACTTCAACCAACATATAGCATTAGTTTTAGGGCATAGAGTATTGAGTGTGTATACACAGTATACAGGCGTTTGATTATTATTCACCTGGCTGCAATGCGTCCCAGTTCCATCAGGCACAGGCACACCTCCCGAGGTTGCTTGTGGAGGACTTCATGAAACACACGACGTACACACAAAGAGAAAGACAAAGTTTCTCATGAAAGAAGAGATATTTCTTGAGATAAACTTCCGCCTTTGTCAAAATATAATGGGAGCTGTAGCTATTGTGCATCTCTTTCTTTGAAGAGGAATAATTCCTGAGGGTTCTGTATGTGCAGATGTGGGCATGAGGGAATGACAGCTTCCTCCAAAACTCTCCTGCCTCCAGTTCACTATTCATGCATGAGGAAATGAAGTGAAATGAATCACTCAGGTTGGATGAGAAAAAGTCACACATATGTTAGAATTGTGACTAGGTGATCATAATAGCTTGCACAACTCCAGGTTTCAGCTTATTATCCATCAAATCATGCATCGACACACACTTTCATTTTTTTCATTTCATTGCCTTCGTTTATTTTTGTTCCTTTCATGAAAGCAAAACATTTCTACAACAGTACATCCTGAATGATAAGATAAACACCTCCATGATTGGATGGGAAGAGCCAGAAGAAAAATATCCTTATATTTAGCTGCTAAATATAAGATTATTTTTCTTCTGGCTGTTCCCTTCCAATCATGGAGGTGTTTATGTGATAACTTAGGGAGGTAGAGAGAGAGAGTTAGAGCGGAAGTGGCCAAAAGCAAAGCAAGGTACACTCTCAATAATTAGTCATAGAAATATTACAAATCAGACAACAAAGAAAAACCAATATCAATATCATCCATTTGTAAACGGGATCCATTAGATAAAAGAAAAGCATGTCATATGTGCCTGTGAGACTGCAAACTGACTCCTATCGAAGTACAGAGAGGTTACTCTACTCATCATTCACTGAGTTAGGTGAAGTTCCTGGCCTGAAGGGGGGCTTATTGTTGGTGGGGATTAACCTGCACATTATCATTCTCACGCATGCGACGCCTTGCATTGACATGCCCAAGTAAGACTACAGACCAGAGTACTGTAGGTTTAATGATAGAGCATGTTAAATGCAAGCTCGCAGGCTGCTGTAACTCATGCAAATATAACACATGTGGAAAAGATGTGTGAAATGATACTGATTCTGAAAGGTGAAGGTTATATATATAATGAGTGGCACAAACACATTTAGTGTCAATCACAAGTGCAGCTTCCCATCAAGGAATATAATGTTCAATTTCAAATATTGCACTTAAGAGAAATTATTCAAACTTTATGTAATCAATCCAAGGCAAAAATAAATTACATACTGAATAATTAATTTCATTTTCAATTTAATGGTAGAATAGAATACAAGTTTTGGAAATAAGACTAATCTATTTTAAGTAATCAATAAAACAGGTTAACCAAGCATGACACACTTAACAGAAGTGATGTAGCTGATAAGGATTATTTGCTATTCGGAAAAATCAGAATGCATACACACTTTATTTTGAACAGGCCACATATACATTCTGCAGAATACTTTTCAGTCTTTAAAAGGGGTGGTATGGTGGTGCAGTGGTTTGCACCATTGCTAAACTCTGCTAAACCAAACATCTACATGTCCAGTTAATCAATGATATTAATATCCCAAACTTTGCTAAATGAAGTGTGACTGCTGGCCTGTTTATGGCCGATACTCCAGTTTGTCTTGTGTTGACTGGAACAGGCTGCAGACCTCTTTCATCCTGGTTTGCATAAAGCAGATGCGGATGAGTTAATAGATGAACTTAGTAAGAGGTTACAAAAAAAAAGATTAATTGTGATTTAAGAGCAGTTAATAGATTTAAACTGATGTGATATTCTCCTGAAAGCAATGGAGTACTAAATGCAGACATAAGTGCTTGCCTGAAAACAGTGTTAACTTAAGTAATTAAATCAGGAGCATGATAAAGGTGCAATTCACTGAAAGCATTTCATTGTTCAAAAAGAAAAAAAAAGTCAGCTCCATGACATTAGGAATCCATCTCCAGTCTTCACTTACCCAAATCCTCAGACTCAAAAAGATAAGCCTCATCAATGCCAATCTTTCGACACCAGTAGAGAAAGTTGGCAGTGTTGTCTCGAGCGAAGAATGATCCAGAAGTTGCATCAGATCGCCAGCGGATCACTCTCCTTACAAAGGGCTGTAGACACACACACACACACACACACACACACACACACACACACACACACACACACACACACACACACACACACACACACACACACACACACACACACACACACACACACACACACACACACACACACACACACACACACACACACACACACACACACACACACAGAGAACCAGAGGCCCTTAGTCTGCTGTAGAAACATGTTCCCTTATTACTCAATGGCCCATATGTTAATAACCGTTTCTGGGTACACAGACACATTATAGTAATAACCATCCCACAGACCTTCTCCAACATTAAATCAGAGTATAAACACACTCACTGTTACAAAGAAATCCTCCCAAGTTTTTGTTATGCATGAAAGACAATTAAAAGAAACACTTGTCAAAACATAAGTGTAACAAGATGTGTTTCATTGAAATATGCAGGTGCAGACTCAGACAGCTCCTCGGTGGTCTCACTGCCTCCCTCAGGTCTGACCTGATTTCACAGTTGGAGCTCCGGAGGTTTTGTCTCTGCTCTTAAAGAAAGATTTAGACACAACAGCTTTCCTGCAATTCAACATATCTGCATAACTGGCAAAAACAGGTCACTGAACAGCATAAAATTGACATTTTTATGAACTATTTTCTCTCTGCTTGGCTTATTTTAAGTGATGACAGATTATTTATTTTGATGTGCTGGTAAAATAAGTTTTTTGCATGTTCTTGTGTGGCTGCAGCACCTTTCCATTGCTCGATTGAATCATCTGTTCTTGGAGCAGCTGTGCCAGGCGACAGAGGAGAACGCCATTATCCAGCCTCTCTATCAGGTTGTCTGCTGTGAGCTCCACCCCTGAGAGCACACATCAAACACAATACAAGCAGTTATTGCATTGTAATTTAGTTTTGTTTTTTAATAATAAAAAAAAACAACATTATAATTATGGCACATTGTTGTTTTTTTTATCATTTTTATTTGTGAACCGCATTAGGAGTCATGCATTGAGGTCCATGACATGGAATTAAGAAAGATCCACTTTTTTTTTACATTTCCTCTTGAATTCATCCATCAGCTCCTTCAAACAAGATACAAACACCTCTAATAATGAGGCGTCTACAATGAGATGGTACGATTCGGCCTTTACAATATTTCTCATTCTGAAAATGAACATAAACTAATCTACCAATAACAATTAAAAGTTTGTAATACAAATATTCTCCAGTGAACAAAACCTTGATATACAGTAAATGGACCACACTCCCTCATGTGTGTTTCTGATTAACAGGTTGACAAAATACCACTCTCGACCACAGGAATGTTTCGTCTGAGAAAATCTTTGAAGCTTCAAGCAACAGCAATTAGTTTTGGTCCAAAAACACGATACTTGTGTCTAATTATATAATTTTCTTTCCGCTTCAAAGGACGTCATGCTCACTGGCCTAAAATCTGTTTTGACATACTTTCTACCTCTCCTGTGTGTTGTGTCAGTCAGAAGTTTATCATGTTTGACTCACTTTCCAGACTTCTGCCGACAGGTTGTGGCATGTACACGGCCCTTATGTATGTTTTTCACAATGAGGAAATGAGGGAAGAAACATCCCTTTCCCCGAAGTCTCTGTGACACTTGCCCTCATCGAGAGCCACTGTCGGGATTCATGAAAACAAATGGGTCAATGGCTCTTTTTTTTATCAAACTTGACTGCAGCCTTCTTTCTCTCATCAATTTCATTCAGATGCTGAAAATCTGGATTTCCGTTTCACGTTTTGTACGATGGTATTGCTGATTTCTGCAGACGGTTGGAAGATGTTACTGGTTTACAGTACAGATGAAGTTCCTCACCTATCATGGTGTTGAGCCAGAAAGCCAGATCTTCCTTCATGGGGAGCAAGGTTGCATCGTGGCGGTAAGGCAGCCACTGGTTGTATTCCTGAGGACTGGCAAGGCCCGGCCCCGGGTGTCTGTACTTTGGGGAAAGAAGACAACTCATCCCCAGTCCGGTTAGCTGCCTGGGGCTCAGAGGACTGTCCAGGCCGCTGTCCATCACTCCCCCTTCACTATCCATGCTTCAGTTCCAGGTTGCCTGAAGGAAGAGATGATTATTATTATTGTTTAAATTTTTTTTTATTTATCGTTAGATTCAGTCCATGATGTATGGGTAAAAGACAAAAGATCAGACCCGCTTATCTGTTCTTCATTTATCTTCTCTTTCATGGATAACTGCTTTTACTTGCAAAGTTTTACAGTTTAACATTTTACTACAAATCACAAGATGAGCTTGATTTAGTTTTTCTTGCTGCCGCTGTGAACACTTTCATCTATTTATTGTTTGTAGGTGGCTATATGGGGTGGTTCAAATAAATAAGATAAAAAAACAGAAGGGATAAAAGGCAACCATCACATATAGAATAAATGGAGATCACTTATATAACAATTTTCCACTAATTTAACCGCCCACAAAGTGCTTTTCAATCACTTTCACACACCAGTGGAGGCGGCTGCCATGCAAGGCACTGAGTCCATTCATTGTTGGCAATTTGGGGTTCAGCGTTTTGCTCAAGGACACATTGTACAGCAGGGGGATCAAACCTGCCACCTTCCAATTAAGAGACAACAAAAGCATTACAACCAGTGTTTCAATATGTAATCTATTTCCACACACCGACCTCCTGGGTGTCCTGAGTCACTGGCTTTCCTCTTTCCCTCTTGCCTCGGTGCTCCATCTTCACCATGCTGTTAGCTACATAATTACTACATTCGAATTGTGACCAGACCTTTGCACCCTCGTCTCTCTCACTTTCACATCTGATTGTCCAACATGAGCTGTTCCTCTAATGTGCTTCTTCATAATCCTGTCCATTCTGTTCACATCTGGTTAAAAAATCCCCCTTCTCAACTCAGCTCTCTGTCTCCTCTGGCCTGTACCTCCATCTCTAAACCATATAAAATGATTGTTTTTGAAGAGGAGAAACAGCTGTTTTTCTAAAACTAAACACACTTATTTGAATTAAAACGAATATTTTGGTTTCAACTTTTGGCAACATTCCACATCTTCCCGATGTGTATGATTAAATGCATTTTAAATATTTTTTCAGAAAACCCCCAAATAATGTGAAAACAATCCGCATTTATCAGTAGAATTCCTTTCAGACATTGACATTCAACTCAAAGTGCTTTCTGGAAGTATTGCTCAAAGGTACAGACTTCCATAAATGTTACTTGATACAATACACACAATAAAAGAAGTAACGTGTGCAACATGGAAATGTCAGATTCAAATAAACATAAAAGATAGTGAATTAAAAATCATATTTATGTTTTGTTATAGATATATTTGCACTATCCTCCTGTCTCAGATTCTCTGGTAAATGTTCTAGCAGCCTGGGTTACAATTTGGCTTAAAAGTAGCATCAGCTTCAGATGATCTGAGGTTCATAAAGCAAATGTTTTTCAGTCAAGTAGTCTGGAACAAGATGCTTGTCGATGAATAAATCCCCCTTTAAAATCAATATCAAACACATTTTCATGATCGGTTAAGAACACCGTAAATCACTTTAACATAATATACCGTATCTAAAGACAGCAGCTGTGGATTCTTCAAAGTGAGAACACAAAAACAACAAAACATGCTGAAAACCATTTCACTGGCCTCAACATCAGCTTCCATGTGTAGACAAGCAAGCAATACACACAACCATTAATCAAACGGATTAAACTGACTGACTGCAGGCAACTTGTGTTTAATAAGATGTACAGTCAGAGGCCTGAGCCAGTCTCCTGGTGCTGCTGCATGGCTCATTTGCCCTGTTCCCAGAGCTGCCTCCATCGTAAAGCTCAGCCCCATGCAGAGACTTGCTCTGACTGCCAGTAATACTCGCTGCTAATCAGCCTGAATTAGGACGACAACATATGCAGCGGGTCACCGGGTCTGCTCGCTAACATGCACTTTACATACACATTAGTAACTGACTTTAAACCTTGATCATAAAGTAAATATACACACTAAAATCAGCCGTGAAGAGAAACAAGATGAGAATCTATGATGGTAGAAGTGTGTTGCTTTAAGTAGCCAGACAAATTATGACCGGGAGTCCAGATTAAGTAAAACAGCTGTTGATTTATAGGTTGTTAAGATGAATGAACACAAAGCATACGACGGAATTATATACTGTGTTGGCCTTCTGCCTGAAATATAAACAGTATACACAACATTCACATTCTGTAGTCAAATGTCAGCAATGTGAGCCTGAACATGCAGCAATGGCTTCCACAAAGACATGCAGGATTATGTTCAGTTACAGTCGAAACAGCCAATTAGAAAGTCAAAACCTCAGTGTGCAATCCACCAGTCGAGAGAGCATTTTAGGAAGACAAAAAAAGAATCACAAGCAATCCTGTTTGATGCACTGATGATGCTGTTTATGAGGCCCGGTATTATAAACTGAGCATCAACAGACATGTTTAACTCCAATTTGCATTTGTGTGAGTCTTAATGTTTGACAGAATTATTGTTTTTGTAGCGCCTACTTCCACTTGAAAGACAACAGCATTTTCTCTGGGAATTATGAAACCTATTTTTATATCTTTATTATCATTATTATTATTATTATTATTAGTGCAATTAATCCAAAAGCTTCCTCTGATGAATGCACATGATATTTAACATTCATAAATATCTGTGACCCATGTTTTATCTGCACCAGCACACTGTCAGTCTCGAAACGTCTGGCCTGGCGTAGCACTTCGTGCTCTCATAGCGAGACTGTTGTGGGTTTGAAACCAGGCCGGGTCTTTCGGTTAATGTGTGTTTCTTCCAGATACAATTTCCTCCCATAGTTCAAAACTAAATTAGTGAGCCCAAAGTGTCTGTGATTGTGAGTGTGTTTGTGTCTGTGTTTGCCCTGTGATGGAATAGTGACCTGTCCACGATCTTCCATCCCTTTGCCCTTAGTCACCCAAGATTGGCTCCATCAAACCAGAACAGGATAAAGCTGTAGATATGATGTATTCATAAGCTAATCATCAGCACTAACTAATCTCTGGTAGGTACTTTACTCAGCCCGGTGTTTGTTTTCAGTGATATAATCCAGGGCATGATGAACTTATCACAATTCATTGTGAACACGTTACCGAAAACCCGTGATGACAAGTTTCACTCTGAAACAAATTGGTGAATCAGTAGACCGACAGAGATACCATGACTAACTAAAGGAAGTTTTTGGCTTAAGAGGCAAGTGAATGTACACCTGGATGGAGTTGCATGATAGTTAAAATAGCAGAAAATACAGGGAAATAAATACCAATACTTTGTATGGCAGAGATGTCAGATTTCCCTCCTTCAAACCTTTTACTGTTTGTTATGGAGTCTGAATTTTGGGTTGCCTTCTCAGTGTGCATCACTGCATATCTACTCAGTGCAATAATTGAGGAATTTATAAGTCTGTGCATTTAGTATCTTTGTGAAAATTTCATACAGTAAAAATGTGAGGGAAACAACGTGTGTAAGACACGAGTGGACAAAAAGAAATCAAGGAGAAGAGATGTAATTGTGGAAAAAATGTGGCCAATGAATGAAAACAAAATGAAGATGAAACAGTACTTTTCCATATCAGTACACTTGTTTCTCCTAAAATGAAGAGAAGATTTACTTTTGCTACACATGTGCATCGGTTTAATACCTGTAACTCAGGGTTAAAGATAAAACTCACTCGCCAATTTGACAAACAGTTTCTCTATATAAACAAAGATGTGGCCTTGTATTACAGAAGATGCACGGTTAGGCCTTCGTACAATATGTATGTCAGTGAATCCAGGTTGTATAAATACTGTTTCTGACTGGACATGGTGAAAAGAGTCTTTTGTAAACAGGTCACGCTAACATGGGCCACAGACAAGGTGTATGCATAGGGCACCGCCTGCCAAGTTTTCAGGCTGGTAGACCAACAGGGCATGAGAGCCTCTGTCTCTAACAAAACATCCAAGTGCAAGAATCACACCTCCGCTTCAGGATGGCTCTGCTGGGAAGGCGAGGCAAAGGTCAGAGCGGCCCGTCTCTCAGACACTAGCAGCCTTTATATTCCCGCACAGCCGAGCGTTCGTGTCTGTAAACACATACGTTCACACACACACACACACACACACACACACACACACACACACACACACACACACACACACACACACACACACACACACACACACACACACACACACACACACACACACACACACACACACACACACACACACACACACACACAGGCCTGTGCACGTATCAGTGTTTCTATTCCACCTCATTTACTTGGAACAATATTTAATACCTCCACTTTAGGTTTTGCTTCAATGATATTTCACAGCTTTTAATTGTCTTTGTGCAATAAAAGTATGCATCTTTGCCATCAAGCTGACTATTATGGGGGGGGGGGATAGATCAAATTACAACACGGCTTCCCTGAAAGACATGCACCAAATGATGGACCTGAGCTGAAGCAGCGGCTGGAATACCTCAGCGTGTGCTGGATGTGTGTCAGAAGACAAAGTGATTGATGACTTGGGTGCATGTGGCTTCCAGCACAGCTCTCACGACGGCGCCTGCAGAGAATGGAACCAAAGCTCGTGTCTGGTAAACAACTAACTTCACAACTAGTTAACAAAATTCTGCCTGCTGACACAGCTCTTGTGTTTACTTTTCAAAAACGTCCAGAGTTTGTCAGTGGAAGATTTATGGTTCAAAAGAGAATCTCTTTCTACAAACCAATTTCTGTTTGAAAAAGGAATATCCTGTAACTCCAGCCTGCCCGGCCTGTGTATTTTGTGCATTTAGCTCTTGTATGCTCCCTGCGTATTCTCAACGTCAACCTTTCTGAAAGAACTATTCTTAAAATATCATGATTAATAAGTTCAAGTGAAACTCCTCAAGCACCGCTGGTAGCAGACGCTTTCTTCAGCTGTTCTCAGGTGTCCGTTGTTTGATTGTAACAGCTTAGCAGATGTAATGTAAAACTGGTGAATGAATAATAGCCATTGAATTTCAACGAAGTTGAAGTGTAGGTTTCGGCTGTAGCTTTACACTCACTCCATTGACCCCCACCCCCATCCCACCCCCGCCCCCCGCTGCTTCTAGACTAAATAAACCTCATATCAACACAGGATACAGGATGAAAAGGTCTATCACCTGCTGATGTTTATGCGCCCTGAACAGAAGAGACACATTGTTCTCACGTTCCAGTAAAACCCAATAAAATACCATTTTGGCAGAGTTATCTTGGGGAAAATGTGACTGGTTGTTTTTGGACTAGTTCAAATAAATCATAACTGTGTCCCCTATGAAGAGAGACGGTAAGTTTTGACTCCATGACCCCGTCGCTACTGAGCACTTATGTGGTAACTCATTCATTAATCTCATATTTAAACACATGCTTTCTTCAGACTCCGTGAGAAAATATGAAGACAGTGAGGATAATGTTTGATGGTAAATAGATCTGAACAATGTTAAACTGAAAAATGCTCTGTATTATATTTGTATACATGTGTAAGGTAGAGAAAAAGCTCATATTCACTTGTCATACAACTCAAATACATGTCAGAACATTACTTGAACTATTTGATAACCCTGCGTTGTCATTTTCAGCAAATATATCACCCTTTACACTACATAATCACATTACTAACATCCATTCAACCACCGCTAATACCAAGAACCTGACATGCACACTTGTGAATGAGATACTCTTTCATGGTTACAGTGTCATTGTATATCATCATTTTCAAAACACATGTAAGAATGTACTCACAGGAAATTTTGGAGGAATTGCCAGATCCTAAAAGAAGATGCCTCTTTATCTCTAAACTCCCTTCACAGCGTCTTCTGCCGAGTGTTTTCCCTCTCACACATCACTCACAACCAGATGTTCATCGCCCTCAGCCCCTCACATCTGAGCAGTAGTGCACTCAGGGTGCAACAGGGGCCGTCACTTTTCCTCTCTGCTCAATCTACCCGCCTGCAACTGGTGTCAAGTTACAGCCTCTGAGCGTCAAAGAACTTAGTAAATAATCACCACAGCGGAAATACTTTTGTCAAGTTTTAAAAGGAGAGGAAAGATTTTGCAAAGCAACGTCCAAATTTAATTCAATCACTTTGAGTGGTATGTCAGCAGTGTGACTAGAGCTACCAGGAAGCGAAACTTGATTTCCATGACAACACACTTAGTACAATCCAATAGGGTTTCTTTCATTGTTTAAATTAATTTTATTAAAGAAATTAAATGAATAAAAAAATGTAAAACATTTTTTTAATTAGGTTATGATGTTCAATATCTGTATCTTTCATGCTGTACAAATGAGGTGGCAGTCAAGTCTAAATCATGAGAGCTTAAAGTTCAATTCAACTCAATCGTATCTATCTACCGGAGTGCTAAATACAACACACATACTTCTCAAAGCACTTCTACAGAGAAAACATCACTTCCACATCAGCAGGCATGGGTGAGGGCAGAAAGGGGAAAATTAAATCTCTTTTAACAGAAAGCAACCTGCAGAACCAGGCTCAGAGGTGGAAACTTTCTGCTATTCCAATTACGGTGTGGTGGTGGTGGGGGGGTAGTTGGGAGGGATTCGAACCCTGCTTTGGTGACAGTTGGCATCACTGAAGAAGCATGAGCTCCTCTGGGTCCAACGAACCACCCAGCTTTCAGGCCATGTAAGAGTTGTGTGGTTGAATGATTTTCTCTTCTTTGTCACATCTTAAAGTGTTATTTTTTTAAAGCCGTTGAAGTCCATATGCATCTAAAAAAACAAACCACCTCACTCACTTCTTGTTTGGCTTTGAATTTGTAACAGGGCCTTGTTTATCAACATGTTTCCCTCGTCTCGTAACGACAGTAAAAGTCATAGACAAAAGGAGACCAGTAGCTGGAGTTTTGAAAGAGAAGCATTGTCCCATTCTTCAGTGACATATGATTCTTCTCACATGTGTTGTTTTCTCTCGGTGAAAGGTGTGGACTGCAGGAAGCCCCACATGCGGTTGCTTTATGTGGTTTACCAATGTCTTGCTGAGATAAATCATGCCTTTCTGAGACTACTTTGTTCTGAAACCTTTATGTACTAATAAACATTGATAGTGCCTTAAAATATATGTGGGTGCTTGCAAATAATGGCATCCTGTAGGTATTTCTGTTTTGCTCACCATCCCAACATTTTTGGCATTGCAGTTGTATCACAATTCCATTGGACTCTAAAATAATGAAAACTGAGGCTTGGATAACAAGTTGTTTCCCAAACTGAAAGCTAAGCATATGGTATTATGGATAAACATTTTAATATGCAAGAGATGAATAAAAATAAAACATAAAAAAATCTGGATTTATACAGAAATATGTCTTTTGTTGAAGGTAGCATGATTTTTGTTTATTTCTTTTGATTGGAAAAAAAACAAACAAACATTAAATCCACCACAGATCTTTATCAGGGTCGAAATGAGCTCTATGAGAATGTAAGTATTCTTAATGAACCAGGTAGCTATTTCTACCAGAATTACCTTACCTATATCTTGTTTCTCCAGTTAAATGGACGGTGCCATGATGCCATACGAGGGCCACTCCCATGGATTGAGTTCATTTCAGGTCCTTTATTAGGCTGAATTAAAAACTGCTCATTATCTGTACTTACTGCAAATATTTATTATGCGTTCAATAATTTTTTCATTACTGTTGCCAGGGAGGCTTGGATGTTAATTATACATCCTCCAAAATATATTATGCTTTTCATTCATTTAACAGAAAGCTGAAAGCAGCTTCAGGGCCTCAATCAATCAGGTACACACACACACATGTGTGTGTGTGTGTGTGTGTGTGTGTGTGTGTGTGTGTGTGTGTGTGTGTGTGGGTCCCAGGTGTGGCTGCTGGTTCATTTGCAGCTTGTCTCAGGAGTGTAAGTCCCTCATGTTACTCCGTCTATCAGACACTCCCCTTCTCTCCATCAGTACGCCTCCCTGCTGCCTCCTGCTCATTTGCACTTGTTAGCATTCATCTGACCCACGCTATTGGGAAAATTAATGACAGTATGTGCTGGTGCATAAGTCTCACATCATACACCCATATTAGATTTCAAAACATCTTATTCAAAAGAAATATAGCCATTTTTTTTTTTTTTGTGAACTGTTACCTCGAAAGAGAGCGAGTAGCATGGAAATCAGAGCCTGTCTTTGTTTAGAAGCTGTGAGGGCCTATTGAGCTGGTATGGTATAGCGGACATACTGATGACGTTTTAAAGACCTGTTAAACCAACTTAACAATGAGTCAGAAGCAACACACTGACTCAATAAAGAGTCCTGTGGCATCTGGAATGCTCTCTGGACTGTAAAATCAAACCACATGGTATAAGCAGGCACAGTTGCTCATTTAAAAAAAATGAAACACCTCACCAAAAAAACAAAACAAAAATTATAATAATAATAATGTGATTCTATATATGATATAACATTTTATTTAAAACAAACTTTCCATGTGCAAGGCAGTAGACTGAAGGTGATATAACAATCTCTGTGTATTTTAAAACCCCAAAGATGGCTCAATACAAATGAATGTACGTGTAACATTTCCATGAAAATCCATTTCATATATCAGCCCTTCTGGTTAGTTCTTGTATTTTAACACGAGGTCTGTCAGGCATTGAGAAAGTGATTGATTAAAACAATGTCTGAGCTACACGATGTGGATCAGTACACACATGACAGATGGCATCTTGAGTTGCCAAGACAACTGAACCCCTAATCCGCCTGCCTCTTATCCCCTCTGCGATGGTGGTGGTGGTGGTAGGAGGCCGGGGGAGGGCTCATAATTCACATTGCACCATGTGCTGTGTACCACTCAAATTGGTCCCCAGGGTCAAGAGGACCCCAGGCCCATCAGATGGGGACACACTTATTAGAGACTCACAAGTGTTTTATCATTCTGTCAGATTAAAGCAGATCTCATATTGAGTTGGAATGAGGTTCTCTTGATTTAATTGATTTTAAAAATGTTTACAGATATATGCATGGGTCTTTTCTTCTATGTTATGTCACAACACTGCACATTTATCATTTTGGCCATGTTGAAATCTGAATGTAATAGATACCTTTTCCCTCCAGTGTATGTGTTTAACACCATTAAATTGGAACCATGTCATCATTTTCATGGTTTAAACAGCACGAAAAGCTTGCAGTTATCTATAATACACTATGTAGACATGCTTAATTGTCTCACTTAAGTGCATGACTGGGCTGCACAGTAGTGTAAAATAGGGTTCACTTCCAATTCAGTTTTTGTGTCCCCTGACTTTAGAAAGTTGTCGTGTTTCAAGGTTTGATCCATTGTCTTGGTAAAAATAAAGGAATGTCAGTGTCAAATGGTACCAGTGTACATTATGTAGACAAAATGAACTTCAAATATCAAAAGGATTTCATCAACATCTCTGTGTAACTATGTTGTATTCTAAGAAAATCTGTAATTACACTACAATGTGAAGAAATTCCCCTATTTGCCTTTTTTTTTTTTTTTTTTTTTTTAAATCTGAGGGAATAACTGTGATTGAAATCATGAAATGTTCTTATAAACACTCACTCCTCTGTATGAACATGTGTCATGGCTGTGAGAAGCTGTGTAAAGAATTCATAATAAATAATATGTCAGCCAGTCTGACATGTGACAGAAGAATGCTGGTTACCTCTGTGCAGGCTGTCAGGCCAGGCGGTCAGTGGCTGCAGGGCAGACCTTTGCTTTAATTAAAATACCTGTCAGAGTCAGCATCTAAATGACTCACTCCAGGAACAAGAGCTAGGAAATTACTGTACTTTACCTCTGAGTCTATGTCAGAAACTTGTGGAATATCTATCTACATGCTATTATCCTCAATGTTCTTGTATTTGTCTATGTGAAGTAAACCAGCATGCCCTGCTATGTTAAATGGAAATATGTTAATAATTAGACACCAGAGGGCAGCACAGCAACTTGCTCGCAAGCCTGAGGTGCCAGACTAAAAAGGAAACAGAAAAAGGAGGAGACATGTTTACTTTAATGGAGTAGGGAGCAGCCATTGTGCTGTAATATAATCTGCCTTACAAATAAGTAATAATATGAAGAAAGAAAGATAACAGAGTGAATAAAAACCCAATACTGTGTATTTTTCTTTATTCAATCTCTTTCAATAGCAAATGGACAGAGCCGTTATTAGAGCTACCTGTGCCTTTCACTACCTGTGTGCCCATGTAGCTCCATGGTTACCTGACAATAGCTTAATGCACTTGAAAACCTTTGGGCAGAGATGGAGAGGGCTCGGCTTCACATGCGGCTGGCTCCCCGTCATTCGTCTATGTCACTGCAGGCCCAATCACAGGGAATTTAACAAGATTACCAGGAGCGAGTGGAAGCAATGGAGTACCAGTGTAATGTGATTATCAGGTGATGGAGTGCCTGAAATGGCTGTATTATCACTGGCGAGTCGCTTAACCCCTGTCAACACGTGAAAGATCACACCCTGAGTTTGTCTGTGATGAACAAAGGTTGGTCAGCATACTCGGGTATTATGCAGCCTGAAGGTTTTCATTAATATTGCAGATATTTTGCAAACACAAACGACAGACGAAGTGATTGGATGAGACTCGTGTGTTATTGGATTGGAAAAGAAGTCATTTGGAAGAACACGCTTTTAGCCTCAGTCTGATGTGCACGGTGTTACATAGTCTCCTCACATGCACATTTCTATGTTTTGCCACTTCCTTTTTACAAACGTATCCTGGTCTCCATAGCAACCCGGCTCAGTTTTTTGAAACGTGGACAAAAGACAGGAAAAAAAAAAAAAGAGGGAAGAGGCAGGGACTTAAAGAAAAAAAAAATACACATAGACACACATTAATCAATACAACAAGCACCAGAGTGCAGACACATACTCCATTAGTATCACTCACAGAGCTGCAGCAGAAGTGTAGACGCACATGGAGACTACACTGAAATATTTTAACATTGTGGAGACGCCAGAAAAACCCCCAGATGGTTACAATGATTTTGGATAAATGCACATCAAGCTGCTCACAATGCTGTTGTCAGTGTGATAGTGACAAATAATGATCTGCATCATATTGTCATTTATTTTCATTTATTCAGCCAGAGAAGGATCTAATATCAGCATCAATGAGACTATATCGTATTCATCTCAGTAGCATCAGTCCAGGCTGATATGTCGAACAAAGACACTTTTGAGGATTCATCAAGTTGAAGGACTTTTATTCAATCAGTTCTTGTTTTTTTCACATTTTACCATCTCTTTTGTTTTGTCTCTGGAAATAAAGAGCCCAAATATGAGATCTCCCACCAAATTTGATATAAAATACATGTGAACAACATATGAGGAGTATGGGGATTTACATATTCAAACAAAGAGGCTTAAATTAAAAAACATGTTGTGATTATTCATATCAAGTTCATACACTGGGTCAATTCAAGCACAGATAGAAGGAAAACAAATGGCGAGGAAGGGAATGGGTGTGTAACAGTACAACTGGTAGATAGTCAGCATTAACCAACAGGCAGATGTATAAGAAAGAAATAATGCCTTTGAGAAACATGAGAAACATATGTATCATATGCTGCAGTGAAGTGTAAAATGTTTGTTAACATAGATTGTGATTTTGCGTCTTTCTTAACAACTATGACAAAAAGTTTTGCCTCATCTTGTGAAAGGTTTTACAGCTGAGAGCGATATTGAAGTGGATCCTTTTCATGTGCACCATACTGGTCATTTAGACAAATAAGGCCTTAAAACTATGCACAGCTTCACTGTTCCACTGGGTTACAAATATTCCTTTTTTTTTATTGTTTTATTTTTCAACAGTGTTTGGTGAGACGGTAAGGTGGTTGGGTGCCTCATTTAATTGCAGTGCAAGGTTTTGGAAGGATATCAGAGAAGCACTCTAAAACACTTCCACCGGAATTGATTTAGTAAAAACAGGAGAGTTGACCCAGGGTACCCTCATCCTATTTACATTTTGAGTAAGTTGCAGAGGCATATCTTTTTTAACTCTGGGAAGCACTTGACAAAAAGTTCACAGATGCTTGTGTAAACCTACTTTAAAAATGTAAAGTCAATATGTGAATAACTGTGTGAACATTCAGAGTTGTTGTACCCCTCAACCATAGTAATAAAACAACTTGATTTAAATGAAAGCGAGAAGAGCCCATATGGGAGGGTGTATTAGAGAACTTGATCTGCTGTGGCAACCCCGAGCAGGAAAATGTCATGGGAAGGAAGAGAGTGTTGTTTCCAATATAACCTAAGTGACCTCCTGGATCACTTTTTAAAAAAGGCTTTGGATCAATCCTCCAAACTCTGATTTCCCAAACTGAATGCTGGTGGAGTCACACAATCTCAGATATACAGAAACAGGAGCCTTTAAAGTAAAAGTAATAGAAATTGTACTGCTCTGCTCTGGATTTTGTAAGTTTTCTTGTGTGTGTGTGTGTGTGTGTGTGTGTGTGTGTGTGTGTGTGTGTGTGTGTGTGTGTGTGTGTGTGTGTGTGTGCGTGTGTGTGTGTGTGTGTGTGTGTGTGTGTGTGTGTGTGTGTGTGTGTGTGTGTGTAAGGCCAGAGAGCAAGGCGTATAAGGGCTTTCGAACCTCAAACATCCAGTCGTCCGGCTCTGGGTCGGAGCGGAGGCCAGGAAGACTGACAGATGGACTGGAGTGTGAGGAGATAAACAAAACTCTTGCCCCTCTGCAGAGCGGCAGATTGACAGATTTACTGCGTTGGTGCAGCAACGGTCAGGGCGGTGTGAAGGGAACACCATTAAAATCAGCTTGTTTATTTACTGTGCAGTGTCGGTACAGAGGGCGGCCTGAAAACAAGTGTTTGAAACATCCATCATGTCAGTTCGCTGTCTGTTGAGCCAAACCTAAACATCCTCAAGTTCGAGTACATTTTTCGTTTGCTCTCACCTGCCAATGTGTGTATGTTTCTGTGAGTTTTTTGTTTGTTTGTTTGTTTTCTTTTCTTTTTGAACGTAGAGGGGGGCAAAAAAAAACTTCTCAGAGATGGACATGGTCCGATCGGAGTGTGACTCATCCGGCAGATCGTTCAGAAGTAGCATCGCTGCAGTGTCTGAGTCACCATGCAGCAGTGACAGAGTGAGGGCGACCATGAGGGAGGGAGAGGGAGCCAAAGGAAGACAGCTCCTAACAAAGGAAGCTGATATGATGAAAGAAGGATCCTGACATTATTTTATCCTTTTCATCTGACTCCTTTGGACAACCATCGGTTGCCATACAATAGCATGAAAGGTGAGATATCCAGTGGTGTTACTTAGATGGTGTCAATCTAAAACTCACTGGAAGTAAAGCTTCCATTGATGTCATGATGAAATTGCTGGTAATTAAAGGAAAAAGTGCATATGGACACAAGTTGATAATATGCGTTTTTCATAACAGGTGGTTTTCCAGCATTAAATATTTACCAGGGCAGGAAGATATTGCCACTAATGAGACAAATGGTGCAAGGCACAGTTGAATATGTCTCCAGTGAAATGTCATTATTGCAAATCAAACAGCGTATATGAAACCAGAGTTTTGTTTTTCTTTAACTGAGAATTTCACAAGTTTCTCTGATTTATATCAGTTACTTCTCCAGTCAAATCCACTTGAAACTCAATTGCTCAATAAAAAAAGAAACCTTATTTAACCAGCCGGGGAGTAATCCTCCCAGCTGTGTCATAACACTAATGGGAGTCGTAGCTTTAACTCTCTGTTTTCATGTGAAATATCAAACTTGTAATTTTTCCATGATCTTTCCAGAGCAAATATCAGAGGCGGTGTCTCCTGTGTGCTTTATCCAATTTGTTTATTGTCTGTCCCTTTTCTCCCACACACATCCCAAGGTGTCTGCTCTTGCACACTCAGCTCTTAAAGGCACAGTGCATCCATATTTTATCACTGCAGCGACACAAAGTTAAATCCATTAGACAGATGCAAATGTGTCTCCTTAAGTTCTCATTGAAAAAAATAAAACAGCTGCGGGAAATTAATAACAAAGAGTCAAACAAGCTTCTGTTTGGATTCAGCAGGGTTTTTCTTCAGCTGAGAGGGAAGTGGGTGGTTTCTGGTGCAGTTGAAAAGTAATTGCCTGCAATTTTAAAGCAATTTATCACCTAATAGGTAAATTGCAGGTTGTACAATGGGTACTTGGTGTTTTACCAATTGTACATGCAATTATGTGAAATGGTTCAACATGAGATAATGAAAGGATCTTTTCTAAGGAGGTGTTTGTCATGTTTGCTGTTATCAGTCACAGCAAATGGACTCGTCAGCTCTTGTAGGGCGCATTGAGCCGACTCCTAATAGAAAAGGGCAGACAGAGATAGTGTCATTCTTGTGTCATCCATCTGCTTTGAGACCTCTCTATCAGATGTCACATCACTATAACTAATGAAATCAGATGGATACGAATCAGTGGGAGCATGAAATCAATAAAGCGTCAAAGGAAGTGTGTGTTCAGCCCAGTCCGTAAAGACTTATGAAGACACTGCCGGACAAAAGGAAAAATAAACGTTTTTAATTGTATTTATTTCAATGCACATATAACATAATACAGATTGAAATAGCTTGTATTATCTGGACTTATTTACTACAGACCCCTTAGAAAGGGAAGCCCCCCCCACCACCAGTACCACTCACTTTTTAATGAGATTTGGAGTGTGTTTGTCACCCCACTGTGAGGCCATCAGTGACAGGCAACAGGACAAAAGGAGGCCTTGGGTTTTGTAACCCCCCCCCCCTCCCCACACACACACACACACCCACAGACACCCACCCCCATACCCCCACACCCCTCTGCCAGACACACATCTATAGCTAGCACCCATCTGGTGATAGGGTACTAAGAGGATAGCCTGAATATGGAACCACTGGACACAACACACGTGCCGTGCGTGACTGTGCATGTGAATACACACACGCACACACACACGCACACACACACACACACACACACACACACACACACACACACACACACACACACACACACACACACACACACACACACACACACACACACACACACACACACACGCTTCAATCCAGGTGCTTTAGCAGCATTGAGTGATTTTACTCTGCAGCTCCCAATCTCAGTGTTTTCTATTCTTGCTGTCCTTGTTCAAATAATAAACCTTATCAGCACAACAAGGAGGAATGTATTGGCTGCATAAAAAAACAAACAAACAAACAAAAAAATATTATTTTCAAATATACAACTGTGAAATTATATATCACAGTCTAAATCAGAGCTGTCTGTTCAATTTCAGGAGCAACGTTCTTCTCGATTTGATCCAAACTGAGCCAAACCAGTAAAATTGTATCCTATAACAATAACTTAATACTTTCCCTTTGTTTCAGCGCAAAAAAAAAAGAAGTACATCCTGAAAAGGTTCATTTTGTGCACTTTAAAAAAAAATAAAACCATCTATTACCAGGAGCTTAAAAGTGTCCATGAAAGAAGTGTAATGTGAATTCTCCTTGTTGATAAGTCTTCAGCCTGAATGTCTTCAAAAACTCAGAGTATGGATATGATGCTAATATTATTTAACTAGTCAAAAGGAAAATGTATTTTATTGCTGCATCCTGGCTATTTAACTTTAGGATTCAGTGTTGTGTTGTGGTTGTTAATCTTAATGCAACCCATAACCTACAATAAAAATAAATAGTATTTCTTTCATTTTTGGTAATTGTAATGTATGAAGTTTGCAATGTCACACCACAGTGAGTGTTTGATCCAGTTTTTCTCATGGTTCTGCAGAGTTACTCAGCATCCCAACGGACATCAAATGCATGTTTATAGACATTCTTCCTCGATTAAGACGTGCATTTCCTAATATATTAGGATCATTTTAGGTTTGTGGCTGTGTGCTGATGGGTCATCCTTTTGGATGAGATCAAAAAGAAGAGCTTTACTTTTGAAACTGCTCCAGTATGTAAGGAAAGAATACAAAACAACACTCGCACCACCATTGTACATGTCTGCATGTACTCTATGCAGACAATCTTGCATCATGCTGTCGAGCTTCAAACGCCCGGCTTTGAGAGTCTGTGTGTGCCGTCGTGAAGGAGGCCTGTGGAGGGGGAGTTTGTGACTTCCTATAGCGTGCCTCGCCCCAGAGGCTCCCCTTGACGAGCTGATGACGCACTTCCTGACAAGGTGGTAGGAGGCGTATGAGGAGAGGAGATGGAGGTGTTGGGAGGAATGGGTTGATGAAGGGGAGGAGGAGGGTGGGGGTGGGGGGGTGGGGGCATGGTCAGCTAAATATATACCAGCTGTGGTGATACTGCTGAGGGTTGGCATGTGCAACCAATCATGCTTCCTGACTTGTGCGGGAGGAGGATCCCGCTACTGTTTCCCAAGCCAATCGGCGAGGATTCAGAGTCTGTTCTGTGTGTGTGTGTGTGTGGTTGTTGCCCAGTATTCATGTAGAAGTGTGGCTTGTAGAACAGGATCAGCTTAGCTCTTGAATGCCATGATGGCGCCTTGTGGTTTATCTGCATTCAACATGTCTATGTATGCGCAGCTGAGTGAACACTTTGTGGTGGTGTTACACAGTCATTCATCACTGAGCACCATGGACAGCTCACATGTGAATGAATGTGACTCGACGAGAACCTACTTTGTTTTCAACTTGAGCGGAAAGAAAAAAGATATTCCTATCTTTGGAGCAATGCCTAAAAGTAGGAGATTCCAGGTCTTGCAGCTTTGTTATATTTTAAGACGAGTAATGTCTGTTGTGAATTCATTCGGACCCAAACCATACGACCCTTCTTGCTCTTTAATCAATATCCTATTGAAAAAAATACTTGCTCATCATCTAGTGTCCTGCTCTGAAATGCTGGAGGCACATTGTGCAAATTAGGAACTTATTTATGAGCCACATAGGATCTCAGGGACCAAGCACAGCCCGGAGTCATTAAAGAGTGATTTTGGCCTCCTCTTCCACTCCTCTCACCCCCCCATCAGCTCCCTGGAGGCTGCGGCCGCACCTGCCCCCCACCCATATCTGAACACCCATTTACAAGGCTGAACATATGCATGCTCATTCTCCTTGTTTAGCCTCCATGCTGTCAGGCAAACACGCCCACAAGCTTTATTTATACATATGATGCAAATGAAAACATCACAACTCCAAAGAAAGAACATTTAAAGAGCTGCCGAATGACGTGTTGCCGCAAAAAAAAAAATTGCATCAGTATGCAGACAGCAAGTCGACTGTCAACTTAATTTTATTTTTTTTCCCCTCTTTTTCAGAGGCAAGTTTATTCCTGTAATTGGTTGATTGATGGGTGCAACGGGTTACGGGTCACCTCACTCGCTTGTACAGGGGCAGGATGACAGTTCAGGCTGGTTGGCTGTGAGAAAACATCGTTTAAGGGTGACCAGTGACACATTTATTAAGCCTGTCAAATTTACTGAATCAATAAACTGAGACGAGGCAAGAGACAAAAGCACACACACAGACACACACATGCACATACAATGCTGGCATGGGAGTGGAGACACACTGTTTTGATCAACACCTGATCGAGGACTTGTGCGTCAATCAAACATAGACCTCTGTGTCACCTTGGAGTTCTCAGAGCTCCTGCAGAGCTGTTTGACGTCAATGTTAACAGAGAGAATGTGGTCTGAATGTTACTGCAGTAAAAGCGAGTCGGGACTGAAAGAGCTGCAAAGAGCAATATCGAGGTTTAGTGTTGCATAAAATTGAAAAGCAGTTGTCAAATCTGCATGTTTGACCAATATGCATAAAGAGTCACTATTTACTTTACCATTTCAAGACTAAATTAACCACTGTGATTTTACATCATGTTTGTGCATGTAATTTCAAGAATACTGTTTGTCTGTAGTCTTGTGATATCCTCATTATTAAATAAATCCAGAATCTATGAATGTGTAAACATGTTTTCTGCTTTCTTTATGTGAAATCTGTCTTCAGTGTGTGAGCGACATTACACCTGTGCAAGCGGCACTTTGAAATACAAATTTTTACAGAGCAGTTTGTGTGCCTCTCAATAATGTTGAATGTACACATGGTAGGTTTGTGTCAGAGCAAAAAAAAAACAACAACAAAAAACAACCTCCCCAAATGTTTTATAACCTCAACAGCTATTAAAAAAAAAAAACCCAAACAAACAAACAAAAAAAAAAATCAGCTCTTGACACGTTTGGGTTTCTCAATTTTTTATTAAAAAAATGTCTTAGACACACGTCAGCACTGATCTGAACACTTTCCTGATCATCACTGTAGCTTGTCCTGACAGGTCCACCAGTCTCATCATCAGTAGTGACACAGATCATAATGTTGAGTCAAAAAAAACATCTTTACTTCCAGAGTGTAAAACCCTGGCTGGATCGTTTGTATAAGATACTATTAAGTTTTTCAGAAACTTGAATTGAAATCTTTTTTTTTTATTAAAATCAAAATGTATGTTGTTGATAAATGTTAACATTTGCAAACTTTTCTTTCAATTTTTTAAAACAGCAATTTCTCACTTGTGAGACTGATAAAAGGTTTATCTATCTAACAACTCCACCTTTAGTATTCATGACTATCGCTGTCAGCCGCTTTGATCATGTGACTTTAGAAGTAACAGCAACTACAAGACTGCATTTACCACTTTAGTTATTTATGACAGGGTTTTCCACATACACACACAGCTAAAACTAAATCTACAGCAGCCATCTGGCATCAACAAGATTACTATGCAATCATCCAAATGTCTGACAATTATCAATATCATGAGCGTTCGGAGGAAATAAGGAGCTAATTGAACTGAGCAGCTGTGGCTCAGCTGGTAGAGCAGGTCATCGTCAAATCTCAGGGCTGGTGGTTTGATTACTCACTTCGACCTTCCATGTGAAGAAGTGGCATAGAGAAAGACACTGAACACAAAGTGGCTTCCAGTGAATAGTGAGCAGCTCGCATGGCAGCCATCAGATCATGATGGAAATGTGATAAATAAGTAAACTTATTGTTGACAACACATAAAGATTAAGTAAATGGCATGTACTTTTGAGGTGCGCCGCTTTGTTTTGTTGCATCTCCTCCGACAATCACCTGCAAAGACCTTGTGCAAATGAGTTGAAGAGGTGGAGACAAGCGTCGGCTCCTAAATGGAAATGGCACTTCCAAATAGCTCAAT
Source organism: Blennius ocellaris (assembly GCF_963422515.1). Lineage (NCBI taxonomy): Eukaryota > Metazoa > Chordata > Actinopteri > Blenniiformes > Blenniidae > Blennius > Blennius ocellaris. The sequence continues at coordinate 25,894,920 of NC_137650.1, read as the reverse complement.
AAGTGCTCCTCCTCCCTCTCATCTCCATTAAGAGGTTAGAACAGTCGATAGGTCCGGTGAAACTCTGGGGACTGACCCTATTGATTTCACCAAGGGGCAAGATTGGGCGGCCGTTAGCTCGCCACTTCCTGTGGCCTTGTTGGTGCTGCCAAAACTCACTTTGCTAAATCCATCCATAGCCAACTCAACACAATGTTAGGGAAATGCGTACACGTTTTGACTGTTGTTTCTTGATTGTGCAGCAGTCCTTTACGCCCATGGTCCAGGTCATTTAACTTTTTAACAAATATTGAGTGTTAGTCACTCAGTGGCTGCCTCTATTGGAAGAAAGGGTCTCACACTCATCTCGCACGACCATGAACTACGATTTTGTTTTCTTTTTGATGAAGAGTAAACAAAACTATACTGTACATACAGATGCAAGTCTTCAGTAGAATGTGTTGTGAAAACAGTTTGCACAGGATACCTATAGGTTTATAAGATTAAATCAAGATCAACTAACAGAGATGTGAAACAGTGATTGCTGTTATGTATAAATAAACAGGTTGAGCAACTTCACTTGTGTTAACAGCCATTTCCTTGTCTGTTTTTGTTTTTGGTGGGAGAAAGACTCAAGACACACAGATTGGTTCACTTTTGTTAGGTTGTTGTTGGTTTTTTTTATATATCAAAAAAAGATTTTGACATCAACAAACCTTTCAATTTACACAGCAACAGAAGCCATATAATCACACTTTAACTTCAGAGGCACAAAAACAGGAAACTTCTCACTACTTCAGGTTGCACATTTGTCATTTTTCAAAACCACATGTTCAGGTTTTCATCCTCATTGTCATTGAATATTGTGACCATAACATATCAGGGTTGCACGGGGTAAGAAGGAGGTACATGTGGTTAAGTAGGGTGGCGGGGGTCCAGCTACTGAATGAAGGACATTAATCCAAATAAACAGAGAGAGAGAGAGAGAGAGAGAGAGAGAGAGAGAGAGAGAGAGAGAGAGAGAGAGAACAACACACAGTCAGTGTGGACCACACCAAAACAAAAACACAGACATGAAGAAGACGAGCGCCCGCCTGTCAGACGGATCTCGTTTTATCATTCTCATCTGGTGAGCAGCCCCGTCACAAACGCTTTGCACACTTTACATGTCAAAGACATTTGCATTGGACTCTATTACTATATTTTTCTACATATAATCCTATGTTTGTTTGTTTTTATCTTTACAAGTGTCTTTTTTTTCCTACATTTGTTATCACAAAAAAACACAACTTTTAAACAAATGCATAAAAAAAACAGTTACATAATGACTGTTCGTGACATTTAATCAGAACTGTTACTATGGATTTATTGCTTTGTACACTGAGTAATGTTTGGTGCTACCTGCGCAGGGTGGGGATCCAGCATGCTGGAACCTCACTGCTGATGGTCGGTAACACCTTAGAAACGGTTCACATCCAGCCAAAACCCGGCTCTGCTTTTCACCTTTGGTTAATTGTGCAAAGAAATTGAAGCATCAGTAACAAGTTCTGAGACAAAAAGACAAAAATGAAAAAGAGCATTAACATTAATCTAACAAAAACAACCCCCCTCTCCAAAAAAAAGACATACAGCCAACTTCATTTTGTTCCATGCATAAATACACACCCACACACGTCTACGTTGTGCTAACTTGTGGTCTCAACAGACAAGTGACGAAAATAAACAAAGTTGGCCCCCTTCAGACCTTGTCAGTGTGAGTGCAGAATGAAGACGACACGCGTGGTTCTGGTGTGTGTTAATTGTTTCTTTTGGCTAAAACACTTTTGATTTACCAGACTTCCACAGATAAAGGCAGGTCCTCACAGAACATAGTGATTCATAAGACATCTCCTCCCACTTTCACAAAAAAAAAAAAAACTGGTGAAGAGTTTGTCCAGATTGCACATGACTAATTGCCCCTCAAAATTGAATAAAAATGTAAATAGAAATATGCTTCTTATTTTTTCTTTTTTGGGGGGAGGGTGAGCTTTGAGCAAATAGAGAAATGTAAACATTCAAATACTTGTTTTGGAACGTTCACAACATGTATTATCTTGTAACCTTCTAGTTTTACTTTTGAAAGGCCTTAAAATGCATATTGTTGAGCTCATTTTAATTTATTTCTTTTCTGTGCTGTTTTCATGGTTTTGAGGCAGAATATGTGTCTAGTTGGTGGAATTGTTTTGTCGTTTGTCCTGATGGTACAGATTAAACCTGTGTTAAAAACGTATGACTTTTGGATTCACAAATCATAAAATGTGAATCATTTCAATAGATTATACTCACATATCATTTTGATTGTATATATAAATGTCTTTCTTTCTTCTAAACGTCATTTATTTTCTTTCCATTGAACAGTATTTAGTTTGCAACCAAGAGTCATATACTGATTTTGGTTCATCGTCCAGGTTTTTACATTGCACAAAACCTTCTTAAGGTCATGTATGACTAAATATATTGTGCTCTATCAATGTCTATATTTAATCTATAAACTCTTTAACATATTTACTCTGTCATATAACTTTTCTTTTAGACAAATTTTCAACAATGCTTCAGTACAGCTATAATTTGAGCGACTTGGTCCTACTGATGAGTTTATCAATGAGGATGGCTTTACTCCTGCACTACACTGCTGAGATGTGTCGGGCTACAAATGTCAAAAATCAAATGCTCAATCGCAGAGGTACAGAGTTACAAAACACAGGAATAATGAACATTTGAAAGACATCTATACCTTTTCATGTGTGTAGAACCAAACACTCATACCGAGCCACTCGTCAGTTCGCTACACTGACTCACCTACATCACTTAGATTTACACACACAGAGAAGCAGGTGACAGGAAAAAAAAAAAGAAAAAAGATTCTATTGTGCATTAAAAGGACACACTAGTCTGAGTGCATCGAGGAGAGGTACAGTACAATCTATATTATCAGTGTCTAGTTTCTGTTTACAATGCTGTGTGCAGTGATATATTTGTACACTGAAATGGCTGGCTTGTAGAACATTGCACTGTAACTTCTGGTTTGATAGATTCTGATGGGCAGCTCCTACATAATCCTACAGGCCTCATATTGTGATCAGGAAGCCTCAGCTGATGGATGAAAATGTTCACTTTTACGCACGATTGCACTCCAAATAAATATATTTATCATCAATATGCATAATAATAATAATACATTTACAAACTGCCAATTTGATATGTGTTTACACTCTAATAATCAGATATCTTTGATTTTACATATATATTTCTGTAATTTTTACATTAAGTTGATTATTTTTTGTAGCTTTTTTTTTTTTGAAGTTGTGCAAACAATACAACAATAGATTGTAACTTTTTACTCGGTTCTCATTTGTTGATTCTTTTTTTTTTTTTTTAAGGACTAAAACTGATGCACACTCAGGGAAAATAAGTCTACTTATGTCTCGGTGAATGTGTGTTTGGTCTAAGAATATCCTTCATCCTGCCTATATCCGTAGCCCCCCGCCTGCGCTTCTTCCTGGACGTATTCCTCCGTCTTCTCCCAGCCAGTGGCCCAGCCTCCGTTCACCTGCGTGGTCGCACCGTACGTCTTCGCCTGGCCCCCGAAAGCACTGTAACTCTGAGTGATGTCTCCGGTCTCCTCCGCCAGCTCGTCCTCGTCGATGAAGCCGCACTTCTCCTCGCTGGTGAGTTCTGGGTCGGCCCAGGGTTGTTTCTCTCCAGATGCGAAGAGCCCGTAGAAGACCACACCTCCATAATGCACCATGGAGGCTATCAGGAACACGTACTGCCACTCCTCTCGAGTCTGAAAGGCAAATCAAGGAAATGTGAGTCATTGTCATCTTCTTTTAAATTATTCATAAAAAAACCCATGGAGTGGAGAGTAAAACCATTACTTGTTTTAATATAGACACATTTTAAAACCGTATTTATTGTCACTATTGTCGTCTGTAAATATAAAAATGTAAACGATAAAATAGGCTTTTAAAAAAACAACATTGTACCTCCTACAGGCAAAGTGTGACAGATGCAACAGTTACAGACCATCTGCAAACCAGAAATGTTAAATGAAAAACATCAATCTAGAACAACAACACTTGTGTCTGTACTGCCTATGGACTCCATCGTCTGACTCAAGCTGTAGCAGTTAAAAAGAGTATGTCTGTTTGTATTTGTATTTGATGAACATCAGCTCATCATAAATATTTTTCACTACCATAAATTTCTCTAATGACTAAACTAATAAATCCAGTAAGTAATAATTCACTGCTCGGCCTTCCTAATAGTCTATAAGGTTCTGATCACTTATATAAGCATGTATTATTGTACAGTATTTCCCAGCCATTAGACATTAGTGTACTGTCCTACCTGATCACACATCTGTATTGCTCTTGTGGGTGTATTAATAAATTACTTTATAACTATATGTTAATGCGTTATTTATGCAATGTTTATTGTATACATTTGTCCCTATATATTGAATGAGAGGAGTACAAAGTGTTCACCTTGTTCTTTGTCATAGCACCAACAATGAGTGGGCACACCATCCCGGACAAGGTACCGACACCATTAGAGATGCCCATCAGGATGCTGGCATAACGGGGGGCAATGTCCAGATGATTGACGTTAAAACCTGATGAAGTAAATACAACATTACTCAAAAATCCCACCTCCGTCATTAAATGTGGTCCTTGTAATTAACAAACTGAGTGAGACGGCATGACCGTGTATCAGGCAAAACAACAACAAAAACAACAAGAACTCGGGCAGGACACAGTTGGAGATAAAAGAAGCACAAATGGTGACCGTCTTGTTGCAAAAAATAGGCATCAACTCGCCACACATCCTCCTCCTCCCCCACTCTGACTGGCTGAATGAGTAAGTGTCCTCGTGAGCTGCCGCACGCTGCCTGCTTGGCAAATCCCCCGAGACAGCTAGCACTGAATTATTAAACACTCCGGGAGAAAGCTTGGAAACAACAGGAAGGAAACTGATTTTGCACAAAGTCATAAGTGTCTGCATTCTTTCTGATGAAGCATGAATGTGCTGAAATCTGTTGAATGAATGGCTCAAGGAAGTTAAAGGGGCCACATGAAAGAATTGTATTGTTACAGCAATATGTGAGATTTGAGGGGGTCAACCGAAAGACTGGATCAGCCCAAAGGTCACGTCTCATAGCCCAAGAATACATTAGCTTGACATGCAAAAGAACAGATTTTTATTCCGGCTTGCCTTGGAGAAAAACAACAAGTTCTAGCATGATAATAAGTTTTAGAATGTGTGTAATGTGATTTCTCCTATTAATATTGTGCTTTGTTACCTGGCCACTTTAATTGTCATTTGTCTTTGAGTAATTATTGTTGCTCTTTAATAAATCAACCTCACCTATTTAGCAATCTCATCTAATCTCGTCTCATCTCGTCTCATCTCGTTAAACATAGCTACATTGTTAGAGGACAGTGGGACATTACCATTAAGGGGCTGCCAGTCTTTTCTAACAATCATATTCTTTTAATGGATGATACTTACATACACTGCATGACTTCTTGTATTAGAGACTGTTTTATCCGTAACTTTAACTAGTTTTGGAAAGCCAAGTGCCTCACGAGAACAGGCACCTTTTCAATATCATATGAAGAAACTGTTTATCAAAGCCACACAGTGGATTAGTGGTCAGCACTGTTCCTCACAGCGGTTGATTCAAATATGGGTTTGGGGGCATTTCTATGTTGGGTTTGTATTCTCTCCTCTGTTTGTGTGTGCACTTGACGTGCTTCTTATGAGGTTATTTGGTGACACTGAATAGATTGTCGATGTGAAGGAATGTGTGTGTTTTCCCCGTGGTGGGCTGCCGATTTATCCAGAGTGTACCCTAACTCTTTTCACATAGTCAGTCTGACTCACTTTAGAGAATCACAAAGTGTATCTGTAGTTGTTGACCCTAACTCATCATATTTCCAGATTGTTGTGAATACACTGTGACACCGTGATGTTTGTATTCAAGTTGCCCTGTGACGGGGCTGATAGTATCTTTCGTTCTACTAACCTGATATAGCAAATCCACTGAAGCCCACAGCAAGCACCAGGAAGGAGATTGCCACCCCTTTGCTGTGGGAATATCCGACCACCAGCAGCAATGTGGCCTCCATGCCAAATCCTAGCAGAGAAAGAGAGACAGCAGGTCAGACAAAAAGCCCACAGGCTGCTGGCCATCACACTGCCAATTAAATTAGGCATGATAGGGCCTGCACTCAATTACATAAGTGACAGATATGAAATCAATGCACAATCACACCCACCGAGTCAGCCTGTGGATTGAAGTATTGAACAAATTGTTTTTCTTTTGTTTTTGTTTTTTACAAAAAATATAAACAAAACTGTCTCTTAAAACTGGTGGGCAGTGAGGAGTAACAATCTATAAATAAATACAACTACATAATGGATCCAACACCATGGAAGTAACACCCTGTAGCTGTGTGGGGAGAGGTGTGGAAACGCTTTATTTCATCCTCACTTGAGAATTCTCACCTCCACAGTTCATGATTTTCCTGACCGTGGTGGTGGTCAGGATGTTCCTGCTCCGCAGGTAGTCAGCCAGCTGGCCACCGATGGGCACAATGATGGTCATCACCAAGTGGGGAAGGGCAGACAGGATGCCGACCTACAATTGTACACACAAAGTCCACCAAGTCAGAAAGAAAACCACAACTTTTTTGTTCTGCTTTTTCAAGGCAAACCAATGTAAAGTAATGTTTTAGATTAAATGTGAATAGTTTGAAAATAATGTTTCTCTCGTGTACGTCTTTGTATTGTAAGAGGCTGAGGTGCTTGAAGGAAAATACTGGGAGAACATGCAAACTCAACACAAAAAGGTCATATTGAAAAACGGACGTGAATTATTCTTGTTATAATCAAAATACCACCATGACGACGGGACACAAATTAGAACTTCATTGTTACTCTGAATTTTGTGATTACTTATAGTATTCAAAGCGACTCTCATTTAAAGGATTTTGAAAGCTCTTGTGAGGATCAGTTCGACCGACACTGTTCACTTCATTAAGATTTTGCAGCATTTGACTGCTTATATATATAAAACAGGTATTTCAGCACATTAATTTTATTACATCAGCCACTGATCTTGAAAAGCATTGACATAATATAGTACTCATTTGGCAGGTTATAGTTGCTCAAGAGAACGTCCTTCTTTTGTGATTTTCTACCACAGATATTCAGCGGCGAATCTTTTCATGTTTGCTGTGAGGAGATTTTCTGTTATTATGTAAAGTCTCAGTTCATTAGAAAGAGCCAGTGGCCACTAGTTACACCGACATTGATTCTGCTTTCAAATCAATCCGTTAGTCCAACAGCAAAGTGTCACATGCTCAGTTTTAAAGCGACTGACTGTAAAGTTCCACTGCTGTCTTTCCATATTAATCTATACTTCACTGATCAGGCTATCCACGCTTTATGCTTGTGATTTGTACACACTCTGCTCATGTAATCTTACCTTGCTTATTTCAAAGCCAAACACCTCCTCAAAGTATGCAGGCTGGCTAATCAGCAGCAGGTAAAACGTCCAGCTCCTGCAGAAGTTGGCCACAATGATTGCATAGACAGGCATTGAGGTGAAGAACTTCCTCCATGGCGTCTTGAATTTCTGAAATAAATTATGTTACACACATTAAATTACCCATTCTATATCATGTCTCTATGAAAACACGCAGCATTCAGTGCTTGTAATGCAGTTGATAAGAAAACAAAATATATATAAAATAGTGTTGGAAATTATTCATAGATGCTTGAAGTTCAGCTTGTTATCTGGAGGGTACCCTCTCACCTCTGAGGGACCCATTAGCTGGGCACTTTCTCCAATGCTCTCCTCGATATAGCAACGTTCCTCATCAGTGATGGTTGGATGTTCGGCAGGGCTCTCATAAGACACAAGGACCCAGAACATGTACCAGAAGATGCCGACGCATCCTGCACATTACACACAGATTGCAAGTCAGAGCTCGAGATAATCACAGATGAAGGACTGCAGCTCATTTTAACCTCATCAGTAATCACATGTAAAAGGTTTTGGCAGTGTGATCTTTCCAAACTGCCTGAGAGAATAAAAGCCAAACGGCAAAAGCAAACTGTATCACATCCAGAGAGAGAGAGAGCGAGTGCGAGAGAGAGAGAGAGAGAGATGTTGGTTTATTTATTGACACTCCAAAACATTGAGCGGAGGGAATCAATACACAGTTCGCCCAGATAAATCCATTTGACTTTGACTGAATTCACCAGCTGTCAAACCCTGAAGGTGTCAGTCTTAGTTCAGCTTGAAAACACTATTCAAAGGCTATTGTTCTTGGGCTGCCATTTCCCAATGCATCAAAAATAAACACCCGCACTGTGTGCAGGGCCTCGTCAGCCTGCCTTACCATAGACGTAAAACACTGAGGACCATCCACTGTACTGAACCAGAATCCCAGCCAGAGGCATCGCGATCACAGCACCGGCGTAGGAGCCTGAAAAACAGCGAGAGGGGGAAGTCAGCGGCTTGACAGCTTCGACATCCTAATCGGTGGAATCAGGCAGCACCCCAATTCTGAAACCCAATTTATAAACGCCAGTCAGAGAAATTGAGCTGTAATTATTTACCGCAGAATGAGATGGTGGCCAAACGACTCCTTTCCAGTGGCGGAGCCCACTTACTCCAGATGCCATGACAGGCCGGGTAGGTCACCCCCTAAACAAGCCACACAGAAATAGTTTGTAGGAACTTTGTGTTCTTTCAGCTTCATTTGAGCACAACTGACAATAATATAAATCCATGTAAGAGAGCTGTTGATTTGCAGCGATACAATGGCAAATTATGTGCCTATGTTATTTTTGCATTAATTTCCAGCACTGTTAAAGACAATGAGGATCTACTGTGACTTTTTTTTTTTTTAAGAATGCAGCAATTTCATCAGAGAATGTTCAGAACTTTAGGACGGTCTCACAGTCGATCTTGAATACTCTTTTGGATGTGAATCTTAATCAACAGATATCTGACTCAATATCAAACAACCATTAACATTTTCACCCTTGTAATTACCATGAACAAACTGTATGATGCCTGAACAAACAGGACCTGATGAGCAGTTCATGGAGCAAATCAGGCCCGCGTTGAGATCATGAATGTTCATTTCAATTCGAACCGACTGAGTAGCTGTATAATATGATTTACATGTACTTCATTGCAGTAATATAGCAGTGGGGGGGAAACAGCTTTCATTATTTTTAATCATTCTTAAATATCTCGTTTAGACTAGGTATGCTCCAATATGTTTTACAGTGTTAATCTGCAGATATAATTCTTCTTACCATTCATCCCAAAACCCCAAATCTGATGCCATGCTTATACAATGATGCCAACTTTTTATCTTCATGTTTTCCCTTTATTCCTGGTAATCTACAGCGTAAGACACCATAGCAACAGCTTTCAAACTAACAAAGTCATCATACCAAGGTGTATCACATAGCAGCAGGCATTTGTCTGTGTGCTATATTTCACTACAATGCCAGAGGATTTATGTGCATCAGCATAACCAACATTTTAATTCATATCCATCTGTACAGGAGCATTTTGCTGTTGTGTATCCAGGATACAAAGTGTGACAATAAAAACAATGAGCTGGACTACCCCACAAACCCAACTGTAGTGGACTGAATCAATACAGGTCATCTCACATTTCCTCTGGCTGCATATCCAGGCTACAGTATACACTGTGTTTCCTTTGTTTTCATTTGGAGCAGAATACATAGGAAGGTGCTTTGTCTGAACCAATGGAAACTCACATGAGGTGTGTACAACCTTTATGTCAATTAATATCTACAAAATGAGTGAAACATTTTATTCACAAGTGCATTAATTCCACCACAAATAATTACAGTGATTTCAATGTACCTACCTCCACCAGGCCTTGTAATATCCTCACAAAAATGACACACCCGTAATGGACTCGGGCAGCGGAGGGTATGAACATGTTGAGAATGGAGGTCAGGACAATGGCTGCACCGAATACCCTGCAAATATTACAGTAACAGACATTTAACATCAGTAATTAAATCAATAGGAAATAAGTGATCATGTATGTGAGCCACTGATGACAAGAAACAAAATAAAACTAAATTATTTTAGACCACAGCTTTCTTCCTTTAAACCATTATTATCATTATTATTATTATTATTATTATTATTATTATTATTATTATTATTATTATTATACCTTGGCCTTTAATTGAACAATACAGTATTTCAAGCATATTGATTGTTATTCACATGTTGACATAAAATACAATTGAAGGTTGATTGTTATTGCTATTATTGTTTTACTTTGGGTTTTTGTTGTTATTTTTTAAAGAAAATAACTGGTTAATTTAGTGCTGCTGGAGAGACACACCACCACTGCACCCTGTGACGTTCCTGGACTCTGATTGGCTTGGTGTCGCACGCACTGTTTTGACGTCATAGAATATGGGCAGCGGTCTCATTGGTACGTCTGTGTCGCCATAGCAACGCTATTCACTCCAGCGCCGCTTAAAAAAATCAGTTTTTCATGAAGAGTGACATTTAATTTTAAAGTGACGTGGTCCAAAGGGGGAAAGCAGAAGATTTATCCGAGACTATTTCTGCTACATATTTCCTGTTATAACTTACTAATGATGTGGGGGGAAATGATTCATGGACACTCTGGCTATTAAAAATAGCGAGCACTGGTTTTTTTTTTTTTTTTTCATTAAAGGCGAAGAAAACTATATTTTACTCATATAAATTGACGACATATTAATATTTATTTTTGCGCCAGTGAAGCAAGGCCATCAGCGAAACCTGTTTGTCATTTCTGCCACGTGAAAGATACCATCTCGTCTACACATGGGGGGGCAAATCCTAATCCGGAAAGGGCTTCTGTCCGCACGAGACCAATTGATTACATCCTCACGCCAATCACTGAAACCCCAGTGGAGAGGGGGAAATCATTTTAAAAACGGAATGGTCCTATAATAAACGTTTAACACATAGAAATAGCTGTTAAATTGGTTCTTGCGTGAAAATAGTGTTTGGTTTTAACTAAAACATAGTTGCAACGATAAACTACATGTTTCCAGGTCACTGAAGCTATGGGGAATTGTGCTCTTTTGATATGGGAATAAATAATAAGGTTAATAATAATAACTGTCCCGTATCAGTCGGTCCGCCATAAAATATGCAGCGTCGTATAAATACACAGCCTCGCTTGTGCAATATACCGTCATTTTGTTGGCTGACGCCTTGGCTTGTGCTCGTGTGAATTAAATCCGGGTCTGGTGTATCTCTGCGCCCCCCCCTCCAGGGAGCTCATTAACAGGTGGCAGAAAGCCCTGACACCGGGGGCAGCAGGCCTGGCAGCCCGGCAGCCCCCTCCAGAGCCGCAGACTGTCTGTCTGCTGCTTCATGTAGTGAAGACACTCAAACAAAGAGATACACACTGATCTGCTTCAAAACACAAAGGATGACTCCGCTCTTTTCTCTGTTCTTGATCTTATTTCTTTCTGCGTATCTGAATTTATTCTACCCGTGTCGTGCGCAATATCGTCTCCCATCCATTTCTAAAATATCAAATGAAGCCTCTTAAATAGAGTGAGATGACAAAATATGAAAAGGAGGGGGGGGGGGGGGGGTCTCTTGAACTGTAGAGACATTTCGTTTGATTTGTCAGCAATCTTTAAAATGCCACTTGGCTGTGTCAGTGTTGTATTTATGTAAATCCACTGGCAGTCCCGCCTACCTGTTTGCTGCCAGCCTGGAGGATATGTATCCTCCCGGGATCTGTGTCACGATGTAGCCCCAGAAAAAAGATCCGTGAATCATTCCCACCGTCTCTGGGTCCCAGTTGAACTTAGCTTTCTGGTGGATGATGTGCAAAAGAAAAGCAGTGCAAAAAAAAGAAGGAAAAGAAGAAGACGAGGGATCAAAGACTCCAACTGGCTGCATTTTGCTGAAATGAATCCATCAGAATTATTCTTCACGGGAGTGATCTTCAGGTGGGCCTGGTCACAGAAGGCCTCGAACGGTTTATTTCTATTAAACGACTTTAAACTGAATTGCATAAAGCATCCATCTTTGTACCATGAAGAAATATTAACTGAAAAAAGACGCTGACTGAAGACAAACACCGATTTTGGGGTGTTAAGAACGACAATGTGTTTACAAAGCAAACAAAAACAAAGTGTAATTGGAAGCAGTCTGCTCTCAGTTTGATTTGTTCAAATATTGATAATAGCCTTCACAGTGTTGAATGCTGAATTTACTCATGTCTGTCACAATGTAAGATATTGATATTAACTGTTGCTTGGATCCATATAGGTAATTAAAAAAACGAACTGTTGTTTCATTTGCTCTCATCGTTTTAATTTAAGATTTTATTTAATCTCCAATACACCAATAAATGCAGAAATGAAAACACCTATTGACGGTATTCAGAGTTTAGTTTAGTTTCTCCAGTTATTATTATTATTATTATTATTATTATTATTATTATTATTATTTTATTTATTTTTTTATTTTTTTATCAGGTTGTCTTTCTCAGAAGTGAATTATGTTTGGGAAAGTTATCTCCCTGAACCCTAGACGACTCCTGCCCACCTTACACTGTCATGCACCTTGCATGACGCCCCTGTCTCACACTTTCAGAACCTCTCCCATAATTCTATTCTTCGTTTTTTCGTTTTAATTCTATAAATCGCAATCCATGCCCTATTATTTGACATTAGGATTATATCAGCTACGCATCAGTAAAAACACACTCCCATAATATTGCGCAAAAATCCAGATTGAATTCCCTTGAAAGTCTTGATTCACAATCTAAATATTTTGAGAGATTCACTCTTTTGGAAAATGGTTTAATGGCCAAACGTGGTATAAAGGCCTTACCATTTCAGTCCCTCTTTTATGGAGGAATTTGTGTCTTTGTTTTTTTTTGTTTTGTTTTTTGATCACATTGCCTTCACGCTGTATCTCGAGGCACGAGGCATGCCTCCGCGTTTCACTGTGCGTCTTTGCCACACCTCTTTGATGATGATCTTGCCGTTCTGGTGAATGGTCCTGTTGTTGACCATGCCCACTATGGCCACGCCCAGGTTACACCGGATACCGAAGGAGATGCAGAAGCCCAGTCCGCTCAGGATGGCGATGATGTAGCGGCGGGGCAAGCCGAAGCAGTTGCAGTCACATAGCGGGGGTTTCTTCTCCGCGGCCTCCCGGGGCCGCCCGTCCTCCGTCAGCTCGATCACCTCCCCGGTTTTCTGCCTCCTCTCCACCACCCTGCAACCGCCAGGTGAGGAAGAGGAGGAGGACACTCACTCCACAGTCTCCATATTAAACAACCTCACCGAGAATACCCCCCCCCCCCAAAAAAAAAAAATAATAAAAGAAATTCACAATTCCATGAGGCCTTTTTCATTTTCCACATGTTAATTATTTCATTCCTATACGTTTTATGAATTTGACCTTGCACGCACGTGCTGCCATGCAGTACAGAACGTGCAGCAGGTACATTTGTTACAGAATGATTCACCAGCTGTATTTTCTCAATGAAAGAACATTTTCTACTGTCACACAACAAAGGACGCATCTGTAGTGTTTGAATCTGATGGAGGATTAACGAATAAGAGACAAATATGTGACATTCTAACTAATCTAAGGATGATCAAACCAACCAGGACAGCCTGGGAAGCTGAGAAGAGGCGAACCTGTCCCTGACTGTACCGCATTGCAGCAGCCCCTCTCACTTCCACATTCATTAGCATGCAGAGCCCGAGCAGCAGCTCCAGCCTACACACACACACACACACACACACACACACACACACACACACACACACACACACACACACACACACACACACACACACACACACACACACACACACACACACACACACACACACACACACGTGTCTGTGGGCTTTCCTCACACACCTCCAGCTTTTTTTTTCTTTCCAAGAAAATCACCTTTAAGCGCTGTCTGTCCGAATCATGGTTGCATAATAATTATTACTATTAATGAAACCATTTAAAATCAAATTTCTGCAAAATAATGCAGTTCGATGCTATACAACATGGCTAATTGGAAATACATGTCTTGCAGTTCAAATCAAGACGCTGGTTAGTCCCCCTGCATTTTCTTGTGATTCACGCACATCTGTGTGTATATAAGGCATGTGAGATAAATTCACAAGGGAACTGGCCACATAAATATGACTCGAAATTCAAATAATCATAATAATAATTGATTGAACTGCACACACAGATACTTTAAAATCAATATTTTATATTAATGATCAATAGTCAAGCAGACAAAAACTGAAATATATCGAAACAAAAACGGTATGTGGGTTGAAATAACCAAAGTGGGTGTTTAAAAAAAAAGATTAGAAATACAAGCTGTCTGTTTTTGCTGGATCGAGAGGATAGATGGAAGCGTTTACAAATTATGAATGAGTCCTCCAAAAAATCGTACGTGGCCCGCACGTTCCTGTGCAACCTGTCTGCCAATAAGATTCGTGTACAGGCCCCTACTTCAGGAGTCAGTGGCGTCCAAACTAACACACACACACACACACACACACACACACACACACACACACACACACACACACACACACACACACACACACACACACACACACACTCGCGCGCGTGCGGAGGCATATGATTGCATAATTTTCTTCTCGCTTCCAGAGGCGTGACCAGAGATCCCTGCAAGTTGTGAAGCCGCAGTTTTAGGAGGTCGGTGGACCCACACACCTTCCGTGGCTCGTACCTTAAACCGAGGCGTGTCAATAATGACCAGGTGAAGCACGCGCGCACAATAACTACATGAATACATAAACAAAGGCTGTCCTTACCTGTACATATGGCCCAGGGTCTTCCCCGCAAATTCCTTCACCCCCGCCGTGGCTCTCGCCTTCACCGACTCCATATCCAGTTTCTGTGTGTTGGCCTGTTTTTTCCTCGATATTATTTTACTGCTTACGCGTCATGTTGCAGCGCAGGATGGCCGACTGCAGCGACTAACGAGGAAAACACCAAACCAAGTTAGCCTATATACGAAATCTGAGCCCGTGCAAGGCGGCAATCCGATGAAAGCGTCTGATTTGTAGTTTTCTTTTGTTGTTGTTTTGTCTGTTTGGTTTTTGTTCGGTTTTTTTTTGCTTTTTTTTTTTTTTTTTAGCGCTGCAGCCGCGGTGCTAAAGCGAAAACAGCTTTGCGTAAAGACGGAGGATCAAACGAGTTGCGCGCCTTCATCCAGCAGCAGCTCATCTCCCGCCTGGCGTACAGCAGCCGCGGAAAGTGCCATCACCACCAAACCCTGGGAAACTGAGAACCAGCGTCGCAGAGGGGTGCGGACAAAGAGGAAGAAAAAAAAAACCGAGAGGCAACGGAAGAAGAAAATATGTTCGGTTTTTTTTGTTGTTGTTGTTTTTTTTTTTTTTTAAAGAGTGAAAGTTCAAAAAGCAGGCGTGGGCGTTTGGAGTAGCTTAAGTCAAAGCGAGAGTGCGGCTCTATCGTGTCTCCTGTGGTGAGCGCAGGTTCATCTGACGTCGTGTTTCAGCACCGAGGTCAGCGACAGCAGCTCCGCGTCCAACATCTGGCCAAGATGCTGAGCGCCAGTAAAGGCCACCGTCAAAATATACAGCACCCGAGCAATCATACATGGGTCGGGATTATATTTGTCATTTCATTATACAATAGTCGGGGAAATTAGATTGCTTTATTATTATTTTTTTAAATCTGAAACCACGTGAGGGGCAAATAAAACAATTTCCATTGCAAGTCTTGTTTTTGAATTCAACATGTTTTTATTATTAAAATGCATATGAAGACAATGAGAGTAAGCCATGATATAAAAGCTGCAGTTCTCAGGAGGGCGGTGCTATGGAAACCAAATGAGCAGGAGTGGATCTCCCGCTACCCCACCTCACCCTCCTCCACACCCCCAACAGGCTCCTCTCCCCATCCGAGGAATCCATCAATAATTTAAACGTCTCCCCTTGTTTTCATTCCCCCGACAACCACGTCTTCCCACAAAAGCATGAGCACTATTTTGAAAGGAACATAAACATAATTTTCTAATTCTTTGCTTGTCAATATGTCCACGTTTAATCGTATTTCAAAGGTATATGGACAATAATCTTATGAAGCAACACAACACACACAAATAGCTGATTGCGCCATACAGTCATAGTAAAAACAATACTAGCTATTATTTTGTACTTTTAAAGGAGTGATATTGTGCAAATAAGAGACAAAAGGGAGGAAAGGAAAGAAAAGGCAACTACGCCTTTCCTTTTTTCCCATCTGTGGTCATAGAGCGCCATCTGGTGTTTGTTAACAATAATCTCTGAAGCTGGTTTTTAATTAGTTGTCTCATTTATTTGTTATGGTTGTGGGAGAAAGTCTTATACATTTGTATGTTTTATTATTTTAGTGAATATGTAGAATAGCAAATCATAATGTGTTCTTCCTGTAACTTTGATCAGTTGTTTCACTGATTCATCAGCAGACGTTCATCTCGTTCACCTGTTGAAGATTCAACACCATATCACTGAAGATATGAATTTAAGAAAGCATTGATCAGTGAGTATTGCGATCAATCAGAAGTCGCAGTATGTTTCGGTTGCTCTGATCACATGAGCTTGGAGGAGATTTTCCATCACACACATGCAGAGTGTCTTGAGTCCAGCAGAGTTTTTAAATGAATGTTTCATAGGTTGACCTTTTAGTTCAGAAGAAGGAGAATAAGTGAAGAGTCTGTGAATAGTTTATATAGCTGTGCTGACAGAAAACTATCATCAGCATAAATTACAATTTGAGGAAGACGGCTTAATAAATAACATCTCTGGAAATAATCTGTGATTTACAGAACGGACTGTGAAGAAAACCATTTTTATTTTAAACCCAATCATATTGGTGTAATATACGAATAAGTTGTGGTGCTGGTGGTTAGAGTCCTTTCTACACATTGATAAAGTCCCTGATTTGAATCCAGTGTTGGACATTCTCAGTGCCACATGCATGTTCTTCCTGTGCTTACTTGGGTTTTCTTTAGGAACTCTGGCTTCCTCCACACTTCTTTTAAATGTGTGTGTGTGTGTGTGTGTGTGTGTGTGTGTGTGTGTGTGTGTGTGTGTGTGTGTGTGTGTGTGTGTGTGTGTGTGTGTGTGTGTGTGTGGTTGTCTGATTCAGTCACCTGGGATTGACTCCAGCCCCCCATGACCGTGACTTGAATGAAGTGGTATAGAAGATGGATGGGTGGAGGGATAAGATAGATTGATGGCACAATATACAAACAAAACTCAAACAAAAGTTGTTTTTTTTCTCTTTTATTTTTCAGTATTAACGCTTCAGCAAGTTCAAATTTAATTGGCTACAATGACCTCAGTGGTTAGCTGACAAAAACCTTCACATGCCAACAGTTCATGCTTGGAACATCTACCTTGCGCACAGCGAGCAGCAGTAGCAACAACAACCGATATGAAACAGGCGTCAGGTTCAGATAGGAAACTTTGTCATTACAAAAGAAATCATACAAATACAAAGACACATGTATGTTTAAGGCATTTGTTTGTTGGTCAACATGTCATGCACCTTGCAGGATCACATGCGTGAAGCCTGATTATGTCAAGCTCTTTGCACAAACCTGCGACAAACGTTGGTTTGATGTTAAATCCTGAGATTGAGATGAGTCAGGCTTCGGTTTTGGCTTACGATCCTGTAATGCTGATAGTTGCATCGTTCGCATCGAAAATGAAAAATCACAAGATTGAGCAAAGACACGGACATCTAAAATGGGATTTACCTAGACAAAACATACATGATGCATGATCAAGTTACTGGAGCTACTGTAGGTACAAGCAGACACTTCTACAGAAAGTGTATAAAGATTATCTCTGTGGTCCCTTCAGGAAGTAATCATTCAAATCAGTCAATAGATTTGAAAAGCTAATTTGATGTAACACAGTTTCATGACCTTTTATGAAATGCATTGAAATATTATGCAAACTAAAGACACTAGTGTTGCAAATAAACAGAAAAAAAGCTTAAATAAAGAGCATTATTGATTACATATAAAGTATTCAGGACAGGACAAACACAGATCAATAATTTAAAGACCATTTAAATCTGATATTATTTACTATATCTGTAGCGACACTTAAAAACCAAGAGGACACATGTGTAAACTGATTGTTAAAGTCTATTCCTTTACACTGGAATCACTCACGTGTATCCAACCGGAGTAGAAAAAGTAGCTCTCTCTGATGATTTCTGAACACAAAGGTTTATCTCTGCAAGTGAGACGATAACAATCTGAAAATAGCAAAGGCCATTTATTGCATACACATGGAGGAGTAAAGCTGACAGAACCAAAACCCTTCGGCACAAAGTGATTGTGTATTAAAACAGAATATCCGTCTCCTGATCTGCCAACGTTTTCTTCATGCAGTCTTTTTTTTTGGTAGAACTCTGATAATTGGTCCCGCAGCAAGGTGGTGTTACATGTGGAGGATGAGACTTGAGCTGGCAGCTGCTGTCTCACCATATTTCCGTTGCAGTCCCAAACTTCAAGGGGGGTTGGTGGTGGGGGATTCAGTATCACCACACTTCTGATTGTTAC
Source organism: Blennius ocellaris (assembly GCF_963422515.1). NCBI lineage: Eukaryota > Metazoa > Chordata > Actinopteri > Blenniiformes > Blenniidae > Blennius > Blennius ocellaris. The sequence continues at coordinate 25,876,228 of NC_137650.1, read as the reverse complement.
AGTATCACTGCAGTATGATGGAGGTACTTGGTGTTTTGAATGCACAGTTTTTAAGAGTTTCTCCTTCAGCATAGCAAACTCGCGTAACACGACTGATGAGTCTAATAGCCCAGCTATAGATCAGTGAAGCATTTAAAACTACATCCTATCAATTTAACCTGGAGTGGCCTGTAAAACAAAAGCCCCACCGACTAAATTCTGTTGCCTCTTTTATATCTTTAAACATTTGTTAGCCTTGGGTTTTTTTTTTAACATTCACTGTTAAATCACATACATTTCCAGCCACAGTTTTACACTAGACACATATTCACGCATCTAAACTGTCTTTCATCTTGTCATTAAAATAGAAGAATAACATGCGGACAAAAAAAAAAGACTGACATTACAATGAGCTCTTCAGCGGCTAATTACACCGTCACAGGATTCACATCACAAAAGTTTCCTATTTCAGCACAGACAGCGATGATTCTTTGTGATAACTGCAGAGTTTGATGAGATTATAGATGAGCGAAAAGAGTCCAGTTGGTAGCGACAATCTTTCTGCCCTTTGCTGTTGTTCTCTCGCCTGACGTCTTTCACAAATTATGTTATGGCACAGAAATGTTTTGTCTATCTAATAAGCAGTTTTAAAGCAAAACTAACATTGCATGGATTGCCTGCATATGGATCCTAATATAGGAGTATATCTTGGCAAGTGTTAACATCCATTCAAATAATACGTATATATATATTTTTTTAAATTTTAAAGACAGAAGCCCTTGCATTTGGAGTCCCAGTCATGTCCACTTGGAGTGATGCAAGGGCTACAGGCACTCGGATAACACTTCGTGCTTGTCTGGCGTCATCAAGGACATTTCCGACTGTGGCTCTGTGATGAAGCTGGCACTCAGCTGGAGTTTGAGCTTCTCCACTTCGTAGTTATGCAGGTACTCCTGGATCAGGTAGCGTTCTCGTTTGAACCGAGCCTTCACGTCTGAGGGAATATCCGGGATCATCCAGGCCACGAAGAATTTCACCACAAACACCACATGCTGCAAACAGGAGGCGATCACATGGTAAATATAATATCTGCTTTGAACACTGATGTATCCTTAATGGAAGAGACAGAAAAGGAAAGTCTTACTTCCATGATAATAATGAAGGCCATTTTTGCTGCCAGAATGTGCCAGAACTGCATTGTGTGAGTATATTCCTTCTGGTGACCGGGAGGGTAACGATAGTCACGATATCTGTACGACACAACAATCAGAGGAATATAAAACCATCTGTGAAGAAATCCTTTCCTTTAACATTAAATTTTTTTTTTAAGTTTTCTTATTCCAATATTTAATATTCACAAAAGATCCATTAAGTCCAATGTATCAGTCACATAAATTCCACATTTAAAGCCCAAAGACTGTTTTCCATTGAAACTTCCTAAAAACCTATCGAAGTTCAAAGACCAGCTGAAATCCGGTGTAGGTTACACAGCAAAGAAGATGGAAAGGCTTCTCACGTTTACTTGTTTCCATGTGCACATGTGGGCCGTCTGAAGGTGTTCAGGCTTGTTATGTTAATTGGTGACTTTAAATTGCCCGGCAGTGTGAAAGGTGGACCTGTCGACTACGGTGGACCGGCTCTTTGATCAATGTCAGCTGGGATAACTTCAGCTTCCCGTGACCCTAGGTTTGATAGACTTGGTATAAACTGCTCAGTAAAATATCTATATGTATTTATTAGCTTACGGTTTATACTTAGGAAGCTTTTTAACCAAGAAATTCAAACAGCATGATGAAAATGGCGAACCTGGAACAAGGAGATACTGAAACTGAACATCAAAAGAAACACGTTTTTCTATTTACAAGAAACAGGTTTTATCCTGTGAATGAGATGACTATCTGAAATATTCTCCATAATGATCTGACAAAAGGTAAAAACACAGTGAGATGCACAACAAGCGGTCCGACCTGCAGGTGGTGGTGGAGTTATCAAACCAATCGTCCTCCGGCATGTTGTCCTTTGGTATCTGAGAGATGTTATATATGGACAGACTGTTGTTGATGTAACCACTCATGCTGGCCTTTTTACTGTAAGCATACAGGTAGACCATGCGAGGAATCATGTCTGAGGTGAACGCCATGATGAAAGCCTGGAATAAAGGGAAACACAAAAGACTGGCGTTGAAACTACATGCTGAAACAATTTCAGGCTGAACGGGACATATGAATTGGTCAAATTATGTTGAAAATTTACATTTATAAAGTTAAATATTTATCATGCATTCAAAAACATCAATTAGAACAGAGTAACATAAAGTAAAAAGAAAACGTTACGTTTGTAACGACAGAAAGAATGGCCACTGCGTTGAGGATCTCCTGCCACGCTCCGATGTTTCGGGCCTTGGATGCCACCGGCCGTCTGAACTGGGTGGTAAACTTCCAGGCGTCCACCCTGATTTCCAGGATGTTGTTGAAGAGGGCCAGGAGCGGAGCCAAAGGGAAGGAGGCCACAAAGAGAGTGATGAAGCCAAACTGGACCACTGAATGACCGGGAGAGCAGCCAGACAGAGAGGGTGCAGAAAAAGAAAAAGACAGAGGGGAGATGCAGAGTAGCCATTAGTGGACATTTGAAGCTGTAAAAGTGTCACTTGGAATTTATATTTTCATACGATGGAGAGCCAGAACAGGGACATAACTCACCCATCTCTAGGTACTCGTAGAACAAGCCCAGCTGGCTGAAGTTCTGCAGGACGTGGTCCTGCTCCCAGCGGCTGTAATGGTTCTCGGGGTTGTGTCGGCCCTTCCTGCTGCTCCACCAGTTACGAATCAACCTGTCAAGAGGTCCATAAAGAAGGATCGTGAAAAAAAATCTGGTCGGCACACTTTACACAACTGTTACAGCAGACGTCGGGCTGTGCATAAACAGATTTCCAGAGAGGAATGATAATCATATGACCAGAATGGAAACTATGAGATTAATAGTCACATTTTGTCTGCTGTTATCGACTGATTCACATAAATGACTGAATACATTAGAAGCATTCTGTTCCTTACACTTGGGACATCTCCGGTACACTGATCTACATCAGGTTAATTGAAAGTGCATAATAAACTATGGAATAAGTAAAGTGTGACATTCACACTGACCCAATAAAATGGAAGGCCAGCTCTATATTAATGGGATCTTCAAACACCCTGAACCTCGACTGTCTCTGCTGCAGCCTTTAAAGACACACAGACTCCTTAAACTTCAACAAAAACTGATTCTATCTCCATGACTTGCACTGTGTATTTATACATTATCTGGCTAAGGTGTATCCTGTATTTCACCAGGTGTAAGCTGGGATTGACTCCAGAACTCTGTCACCATAAGTTGGACAATTCAATATGGAAAATGAAAAAAAAAAAAAACATAAGAAGAAAAACATGCAGTTAGGATTTTATTAATTTTGCACTGCAGACTCCAGTTTCTAAATGCGAGATGTCAAAGTAAATAAAAAGCAGATACATTTCTTTTTACAAATCTCTCATATGTAAACCATCAAACATCTTCCCAAAGTTAATTCTTCAATTGAAAGGTTCTGGACATGGTTCTCTGCTTTCGCTCGAGACACTGTGACGGCACATATTTATACACATGAAATTATTATAATTTGTCATGACTTGACAGGAAAATGTAATTTAGAGGCAATAATCAATGCATCATTCAGCCACCAGCTGAAAAGTATTAAATTTTTTCTAATTTTTAGTCACTTCCATTTTGATGTAAGATTTTTCTCTCGATAGTACAGCAGACTCTGAATGAAGTCATCAACGCAGAAATTTTATAGAGTTCAGAGGCAGTTTTGATTAACACAGACTGATGTGCACCAGTGTATTTTGTGAGGTCAAAATTATGCACTGAAAAGTTTTGTTCTTGTTATGGCTGAGTGAGTGAATGAATGCCTGGGCCAGTGAACTGTTAACCGTCTGGATGGAGGACAAATATTTGATGGACTCACGGCAGCAGAGCCTCCTGAATGTTTCCCCACAGCTGCTTCCCAGCCATGACAATCACCAGCTGCGTGGTCAGCTCTATCAGACAGCCTCCAGGGTCACACTGGGACACAAAGACACATTTTTGAAATTAAACATTTCACACAAATCTCCAGTTTATGGAGCTGCAATGATACAATGAAGAGGCTGCTGTTGATGTTTTATCATAGGGCTTTTCATTGGAGACAACTCAGTGCACAAAGATATTGTTTTGAAAATTGTCCTGCGGGTTTAAATTTCTATAAAAACTCACCTCCTCATTTCTTAGTTTGGTGATTTTGCCAAACATGTAAGAGTATTCACCGGGATAACCCACAAATTTTCCTTTGAAGAAGGCCACATAGAAGCAGGAGGAGTAGTAGTTGACAAACTGGAACAGAAACATCTTCATAGTCAGCCTGTTTTCATATTCCAGATGGGTTTTGGGTATTTCTGCAGGAAGATAAGCAATAAAGACGGCACTAAGTCATCAACATCAGAAACGGTTTCAAATGTTTTTTTTCCTATCATTGTCTGCACATCTGTTGAAATCTCTTTACCCATATCTGTGATCCAGATGGCCACCCTCTCGTAAAAGAAGTTGAGGATCATGATGATGACGAAGTTGATGCAGGATGCAGTGACAGAAGTCGCCAGTTGTGGAGTTATGAATCTGCCCACCAACTGGATCTTCCTCATGGGATCTTTGATGATACTTGCGAAGGCTGCATGCACAGCCAGCCTGTATGCTATGACCCCAATAATACAGGCCACGATCAGAGAAATCTGCAAAGACACACATATGGTATGTGACCGGGCATCAAACCACTGTCTGCCTTGTGTCATGCTGTCTCACTGTCACAATATGCGGCTGCCTTATGGAGACAGTACATTGACATACACACAATTCCTGCAATCTTATTTTATATACAGCAGTAAATACTAGTTGTCTAACCTTAACCATAGCCTGGCCATAAAATAATCACTTACCCAGAATAAAACAGTGGCTCCAGAGAGGCAGAAGCGAGCACACTTGCTGGTGATGGGGAGATATGGCTCCATTTCCTGGAACATGAATCATTAACTTACTGATTTATTATTAGTGGAGAATCCATTTTTTTGTATTCATCCGTTCTTTTGTTGTGAAAATTTGGCACAATTGAATTTTGGTTCATCACAACTAAAACAATTATGTTTCAAATTATAACTCGTAGAATATTCATCTAAACTAACTTTGTACCAGAAAAGACATCTGATTGGTTATTTAGTTCAACTATATTTCTATTGATGGGTCATTTGTGGGTGGAGAAACTAATTAGAGAGGGCAGGACACACAGGTGGACTGATTTAGCTGTTTGCAGAGGAATCCATGGGAGTCTCAAGCCAAGCATTGATCGTGTTTAAGACAAATTAAGTTGTTTGTTTTCATAAGCTTTTAAGCTTGTCACGGGACTCGTGGAATTTATGGATGACATCAACAAACTTGTGAGTAACTTGATTCATTGTGGTTTGATTCACACATCAACACCAAGACACAGACTAACACTGACAACAACAATACAAGTAAAATTCTAATTATTTGCAAACTGAACAAGCATCACATACACATTGTTTGAATGAATGCTGCAATGTACCTGTGTTATTCGATTTAGTCTCCTGTTTGTGCATCTGATCTCAAACTCGGGCCGAATTTGAAGCTGCTGCTGTTCCTCCTCAAAGTCCACCAAGTCCCACTCGTACTCCAGCCGGGCCTGACGCCGCTTCCAAAACTCCAAAAACAGAGTCACTGTCACAGAAAGAAAACAATATTGTAACAAACAAACAGTCATTTTTTTTTTTTTTTATGTCAAATAACTTTTAACATGTCACTGTTCTCATGCAGAGGTGTTTGTGTTCAGGATCTCCATTTTTCTTTGGCCGAATCTTATATGACCCTAATCACATTGTGACTTTGGTTCCAATTAAAAACAGAGTTCCTGTGTTGGCTTTTTGAAGTGTAATGTGTTTCAGCTGTGCCATGAGTCATCATTTCTTGGTGAAAGGACTTTGTTTTTGTTTTTTTTATGCACTCCTGGCCTGCAGCGTGCTGGCAGGCTGTGCTCCCGCTCATGCACAACAACATAATTGCGTTGGCAAGTTGTTCCAGGCTGAAGCGGTTTTAGTAAAGGTGGACGTTTCAGTGTGAAAAGGCTTTAACTGTGAAAATCTGTCCTACGTGGGGGGGGGTTCATCATTGGATTTCCCGCACAAGATGAACACAGGATGAGGTATAATGTGCACAGACTGTCACATACCCCAAATCCCCATAAATATGGCAAAGAACACCGTCCCCTCATTGTCAAACAGATGGGATTGCTGGAAGAGAGAACATGGGAGAGGATAAGTTCCTTTTTGAATTGGTGGTAGTGACGTACCAGTTAATCAGCTAGTTAATATTTTAATTAAACCCACTTGACTCAAAAACATAAAATCTCACAGCAAATCATTTTCCGTAATTTTTAAGTTCTAAAGTCTTAATTTGTCAAATACAGATGGAATTAAATTACACATACATCAAATCAAGTAAAACAATTACCCAGGATGAGAGACAAGTGGAGTTGAGCTTCCAGAAAGGACACTTTTTATCACAGAGAGGACACATCACAATGCTGCCCCCTACGTCAGCATTGCATATTTCTTTGCTGGGAAGAGAAACAAAACCAGTAAACCTAAATATAATCAAAGCCATAACATACAATTTGTATAAGTGAGGGCACTAAACGTCATAGCTGTATGGTAAAGTCACTCATTTTTTGTTATTTCTTTCAGTGTTTTCAGTGTTCCCTACTCCCAGTGCTCCTGTTTTATTTTAAGCACTGGTGCTTCGCCATCTTTCTGTGATCATTGCTTCTCTTTCTCTTATTCCATTTGATCACTGTCTGATCTCCCAGTGTCACACCCGTGTTTCCTTTATGATGCTTTCGATAGTGTGTTTGTGGTCTTGTGCCTCACATTGATTAGTACCGCCCCAGACCGTACTGGGTTAATCTTGTTCTCTCTTTTGTGTATTCAGTGTGCCAGTCATGTAGTTGGGAACCAGGATAGTTACCAGTTGAGACTGTGATATTTCGTAGTTTACAGTGTTCACAAAGAAAAATTATGCATTCCTGCTGGAGGAGTCCAGAAAATATAGTGGATTTAGTTCCACTATATCTTTGCTCTATCTTTGTTTCCTTGTTGGGTTAGTTTTGGAATTTAGCTTTTTTTGACCAATGTTTGAGACCTTTGGTAAACAGAATAATTTATGTTTATGTTTTTATGGTTTACATTTGAAAGAACGTTCCTCAAAAAGTGTTTTTTTTTTTTAATGTTTGAGTTCATCAAATGAAAATAATTAAAGTCACTATTCCACTAAAGGCTTTAGCATTAATATTGTGCTCCCAGCTTTGAGACCACAGTTCACCGAAATCAATTCACTGGTCCAAAATGACACTACAGCTGTTTATGATGTTTACAGAAATGATCGAGGCACTTTATTTTCACTTCATCAAACATTATCCAATATCTCACATCACTGCTGCACTTCTGGAAGGAAATTTATGGAAGCTATAGTCTTGGAGAAGGTCTTGCAAAGAGATGCAAATTATGGTGAACAATTAGCTTTTTTAATACAAAATAAAATGGCTCTCTATTATAGATTTGTAACGAGTTAGATCTTGGTTAAAGGTTCAGTTGTTGGAATATATACTGTTTTTGAGAAATATTTATTAAACTCTGTCATGATTGTGGATGGAACATTTGATGAAAGTTTTACAGAGTTATCCGTTTGCAGAGTATTCCCTACAAGTAAAACATGTAAAGAAATGTTATGAGGTATCAAACAATCAATCATTTTCCTGCTCTGATATTCTGAAGCGGAACCCCTACAGACTAAACATTGGGTGTGTTGAGATATTTTTAAGCGAAGACTCACTGAGACCTCAGGACCAGGAGAAAACATTACGCTTTTAGCGACAATAAGCTTTAAAATGAAGCAATTTCAATGAAATATGCTCTGTACAACACAGAATTCATTGCAAGACAATGCTTTAGAACTTCAGGTGAACAAATTAACATTTGAGAGAATAATTTCATTTGTTTGTGTGTCCACACATAGTTTTGTTCACTGAGCGCTCCATGACGCCTCCTGGTGGTACAAACCTGGATATGTTGTCATCATAACTGAGCAACCCATAGGTGAAACATATAAAACCCATGACGGCTGCAAAGAACAGCATCTCTGTGTAGAAGCCCAACCAAGCGAAGTAAATCCCAATTTTCTCCCCATAGTACTTCCTGCAACCAGAGAATCACGCCGTAGAATCACATTGGAGAGCAATCAGTTGCAATGTCGACCTTCATGAGGAAATAGATTTTTGTTTACCTGATGAGGTTCAGAGGCTGCTCTTTGTAAAAGCAGAGGAATCTGGCCCAGTGTTTGTACAGATTGAAGCGTTCGCTTTCACACTCTGCATTTCTTGCCCTTTTCCAGTATCGACACTGAACATATGAGAAAGGTAACACAATAATTTGCTGAGCAAAAAATAAAAATCCTCAAATGACTCTGGTAACCTCAACATCTGATCTTACAGTATTATTCCTTTTTGTCCAGAGTGAAAGCAAAAGTGTGAAATGCAGTGTCACTTACTCCAAAATAAGTCACACTAATTTAAGGCAGTAAAAGTCACTTTTAACTGCAAAAAAATTACAATACATTTTGTATTCATTTTGAAGTACTTCTGTCAGTATGTATTCTGTAATGTGATGAAATATACTGTAAGGAATCTTTTAATCTTGTGTCTCAGTGAGCAAATATTGATTCAAAGTACTTAATATGGAACTGGGTTACTTGAACCTTTTGGATCACTTCGTAAATATTGCATGTCGAATCGTCATTTTAAAGGAAGTGTAGGTAGAAGTCACAGAAATAGACACTCTCAAAAAGTGTTCGAGTATCGAAACCCTGTTGTTTGCTTGAGTGTCTGTGTCTTACATCATGCAGTGGGAAGGCTGTTGTGTAGGTCCCATTGCTGAGTAATCGCTTGATTCCTGTCTTGTCTTTATCTTTCCGGTCCTCTTTGAAGTACGGACAGCGAGCCAGGATGTAGAACACCTACATTAATAACAAGGAAGGGATTTAAAGTGAGATTAATTTGGTATTAACGTCAATTGATTCAAATGTGTTGTAAGGCTTGCTTCATTGTTGCGTAAGCAGTGTTCAACTCTGCATAGAAACATTCCGTAAACAAACCCGTCTTTTGATCAACTGGATAGAAGCCTCTTTACAATTGCAAAGAATGATTAATAATGTAAAAAGAAATAATAAATCCAATGAAACATACAATTCTGTTTCTGGTGGATGGGGGGAAGAACGTGTCTTTGTCGTTGATGAGGAAGAAGTCCATCTTGTTCTTGTCGAAGGGGTAGGTGAAGAAGTCTGGCTGCGGGTGCATGATGTGATCCGGCAGTCGGAAAGGCTGTGAGAGCCACTCAAGGGGGACGTCCTGACCATGGGGAACATCGCTCTCCTTGAAGGGAACTTTAACCTTCAACACATCTGCGTAGGTAGCCAAAACGTCCCACGGAGCATGAATCTTCAAGAAATATGTCTTTTGGTCTTTAGAGTCCTGGAAGAAGACGGTGAGAAGGAAAAGAAGCACAAGCTATGCAACTTTGTAATTAGTTTTAAATCTATTATCACTAATGCCAGAGAGCATTGGAGCTGAAGGAGGCTTCACCTGCTCCGAAGTTGTCAAATTTAAATTTGCACATGTGGAAATCCACTTTCTATAATCTTCAGCAGACTGCCCATCGTTTTCATTCTAAATGCTGCTTTTTGTAGGTTGGTGTGAGTTGTTCCCACCAGTGTTTCCTTTTTTTTTGTACAGACTTGGCAAATCAGAGGGTCCCCAGCCTTTTATATAGAGGAAATCTGGAGGACAAAACTGTGGGAGCGACTGCATGGGAATACCAAATGGCAGGATCATATAGCAGATCCCTTTAAGATGTCTGTCTGAAGGATTTGGGTGTGCCTCAGTGGTCGGTCCACTAGGTGGCACAGCTACTCTGCAGATTAATTTCTTACTGATTTGTCCTCCGTCTCCAGCTCCAGTCCCGCTTTCTCAAGGTTGGCCTCAAACTCCCTCCTCCTTTCCTGTGGATAAACACACAAACCACAAGCATTTGAGCCACAGACACCCAAAACGTCTCAATTCATTTGCTCCTTTACCTGCATATGTCAAGGCAGGTGGTTGGTTGAGTTTAATTTTCAAATTCATACTAAAACATTGGCTTGTAGTGAGATCTGAAATCGTGTAACAGACAGGCATACAGATGTTGTCATGACATAAGTACCGAATACTGTTAAAACACAGCTGAATAGGTTCAGGAGACATTTAAAACTGTCCTAAAGAAACAAAACCAAGGACATTTGATCCATTTACATGGGAAAAGAAGGAGACACATTCTTAATTACCCTGTTTTCTATCTAATACCATAGAGATGTAATCCTGGAGAAAACATACATTGCTGAGTTTCTTGGCCATTTGGTTTTAATCATGTTATTTGTTTGAGGTCAGTAGAGCGTCGAGAATCTTCTGATCTGAAGGACCATGAGTCTGTCATCACTTTTTTCCAAAAAGAGATCAATAAAATACATCTGCCAGCTGCAAATATTGTATAAAAGCAATCAAATATGTTAAATGAAAGCCTGGAAACTATCAATAAAACTGCATAGATGGAAAAGATTCGGATAAACTTACAGACTACTTAAACAAGGGGACACATTCTCTTTGAGGACAAAAACTCAGTTCACTGATATAAACATCTGACAGCAAGCAAAACAAACCTGTGTCCATGGTGTGATGTTGGCATGTTCTCCCTGTGTGTACCTAGGTTTCTTCTGGGTCGAAGTTTATTTCCCCACAGTCAAAATATGTGTTTGAGATTGAGTAGTTTCTATAAATTGGGTTTACCCTTTAATGGAAGAGCAACAAGCATGTCCAGGTTGTACTGTTGTCTTTGCTCATTGTTAGCTGAGATCCACCTCATGTGACCCTGAGGTGGATAAAGTTGTGCAGAAGATGGCTGAATGGATAGCTGATCTGGCCTGTGTTTAACACTTGGTGGCAGCAGAAATCAGCTGCAAATATAACTGATCCTCAATTTCCACACAATCTTTAGTCATAAAGTTTACATTGGGAAAGCAATAAAATATTTTATTCTGCAACAGACAGAAATTATGTAAATATCAGTTGTGTCTTTCAAATCTGACAAAAAGTGTGTATTTCACTATGTATACCACCAAAGCTCACCATTTACTATGTTTGCCAATTACCAAACCAGATTTTATTCAAAGTTCTGAGTGATGCGTTTCTCTGCAGTCAACAATTTGAAAACAAAGCAAAAAGATGGATTTTTACAGCTTGAAATGTTGAAGAGAATTGTGGAATATTTGTGATAGCCAGGAATTTATTTTTAGAGCTGCCAACCAAACGTCTTTCATGAGGGGAACAGTAAATGGCTCAATTGTTTGAAATGACGCCTCCTCCCTCCTTCTGGCCTCCGAACATGTGATCAAAAATCACATGATTTTTACTTCATATACACTGTATATTTTGTTAGAAACTACATATTTAGCCTTTTTTTGGCATCATTGAGGAGATATTTTAAGTTTATTCTCACTGCCAGGCTGTTGAACATTAAAATCAAATAACATCTGTTCATTTAAAGAAAAATGAAACAACATATCAAATGTCCACATAAAATACACTTAATCTCACTTCCTCTTATGAGTACCATGAACTGAGATGTGGATATAAATTGTGTAATAATCTCTGTGAAGTGCTGAATGGTCAAATTACACATCCCATTTTCTGTTACCTGCTTCTTTTCACCATCTTTATCGTCCACGTAGGACAACACGAAGTCTATTCTGCGAACGCCGTCCCTGAAGAACACAGTGTCTCTGCTCGTATGCAGTTTGTCAGTCTGCAAGAGAAACAGTCACACAGTTTTATAGAGGGACAGAAGCACAGGAGAAATACACAAGTGATTTGCTCCTAACAGCAACCTGCACTTAAGTTATTATTTGTCAACATTTGTTCTGCTGTAAAAATTTTGCCTCTCCACGGTCTCTTATGCTCACTCTGTCAAATTGCCTCGTTCTTTTTTTTTGACATTTTATTGGAAGGTTAAATGAAACGATAAATAAAAATAAATTGAATTCCACCTGTATCATGGTGCATCAACTTGATGTCTCAGAATGTTATTGAAAAGTATTTCAGGATAGTGCTTTATTTGCCTGTAGAGGCTTTTTAGACAACCATGATGACAGTAAGAAAAAAAGCTGCATAAAGCAGAAGAAAAACTCCTTTAATTGAAAGAAACCTCCAGGACAGCAGAGCATGTATGGTCCACTTTTAAATACTGTTGAATACTAAACACTTTCACTTTTCCAGTGTGTCCCGGTGTGTTTCCAGATGTTTTTTGGTTTTTTTTGTGGCTGGTGAATTGTTATGCCATGTAGGTCAATGTTTGCACCACATTTCCTGTAAACTGTTAAAAAAAGAAACCCTCCTCTTAGATCTATAAAAACTTCACCACAACTCTGAAAGCCAGCTGAACTCCACCCAGCATGTTTATCAGGCACTCGCATTCACCAACAGACGGCCGTAACAGGGGCGTGATCACCGCTCATTAGACAACGAGTCCGTCATTATACAGCTTAATGAGGACATTTAGAAAAAGCCTTGTTTGAAGGATCAGCCCTGATTGGGAAAATAATTTCTTTGTGCACTAAAACCTACAATCAGTCATCACAGAAACCCAATAAAATTCATATAATCAATTAATAGATTAATGACATCATTATGGCATTGAAAGCCAAACAGACAACAGACTCCCGTCTGTGCAGCAACATTTTATTTCTGTCTCTGCTGGAGGAGCGAGAGGAGCTCTTTGAGAAACACAAGTCTTGTGACTCAGCTATCAAAGCAGCGTTAACAAATATCACCCACTCAAGGCCAAAGACACTGTAAACTCTAACAAAAACAACTGGATGACTACAAGCAAACTATCAAAGATTTCATAAACGATAAAGCCATGACAAATCATATATTGGTGCACTGGTGTATATCTGTATGGAGATCAGGTCTGTTCCTGTGGAGGTCATTACATTAAAAGTGAAATTACGATCAGCTGTCATAGGCGAGCGCCACAACTAAAACTGATTGATAATTCTATCGTCACATAAATTTTCCAGCCAGTAGAGAAGCAGTGAGACACTGCAGCCAAATGAAGAATCACATTTTGTATTATTTCTGCTGGGTGGATTCGAATGAGCTGCCTGAACATAAAGGAATTAAAGCTGTGATGCAGCTGACATCAAATATTTCAAAAGCTCCCTCCTCATATCTAACACATTTTCCTGACAAAGTTTGTAAACATGCTGAATAGTCCATACGTATCTTAACTTACCTCTGAGTTTCCGGGCAGTGGAGCCCTTTCTGATGATGAATTGACTCCATTTCCACTGCTGTCATCTGCAAAAGACACATATTTATTTTTATATTATATAGTACTATCTTTTCTTGTTATTCAGCGAAAGTAGAATTCACCACTTCTAAACTCATAACATCAAAAACTGCCTGAATTGATCTACGTGAGTTACGCATATACTGTAGGTAGAGAGGATATCTACATACATGTGAAGATTTCAGTTAGCTGTACCAAATCATTTGTCGTGTTTTACTTCCAAAAAGTAGTTCAATCAGTGTCTGAACCTCTACCTAAGTGAAGAAAGTGTGCACTTTCACCAATTCAGACAATGTAGAAATGTACAAAGCAGCAGGCTTTATGAAAGAAACATTCATTTGACAAAAAACATGTGTTCACCCTTCCTGTTTACATGCACTCAAACCCAAATAGGGAAACAATACTTAACAAATAACAACCCCTTCATTCCCACAGACATGTAGTCGTTTACTTAAGCTAAGATGAGCTGGTTATATATCCACGTGACACATGAGCGATAAGCCAGTCCATCCCTTTAAGAGTAATCAGCCAGCTAATAATCTGTATGGCATCTCGGACTGCCTCGAGTTGACAGGAGCCCAATAAAATTCCTCTGGTCTCCGGCAGATGAAGACTTTTGCCATATAAGACAGTGTTGCACAGAGAGATGAGAACGCTTGCAACACACACACACACACACACACACACACACACACACACACACACACACACACACACACACACACACACACACACACACACACACACACACACACACACACATTCCTGCAGACCCCCCCTCTCTCTCTCTCTCTCTCTCTCTCTCTCTCTCTCTCTCTCTGTCTCTCTCCCAGCGTGGCAAATTATAGGCGAGGGAATGTGCTCGTGCAGCAGCCTGCTCCCTTTTTATTCCTGAATGGTGGGAACGCTTCACTTCCTGTGGGGGAGGCTGCATGAAGACATTGGTGAAGGGGAGGAGCTGGAGGCTGAGGTCGGTGCTGCTGTACCAGAGGTCCAATCCCTCTGTTCCAATAAGAGAAACACACGCAGCATTCTGAGGACACAAAGATCTCTAGACTCGGTTAGCTTCGACCCTGAAGGAAGGCCACCGTTGATTAGACATAATATTGTGACAGACGGCAGCGGGAGCCAATCAGAGAAACACTGTGGCGTACGCATGCTAATGAAAGGCCTCCAGACTCACTGGAAAGGAATGAAAATATTCCATATCACTTGAAGTGTAGGAATCCTAAAGATACACAAAAGACCAAAACGAGGGATTTTTCCATGAACCTGGTGGGAAGCAGCGCTCACTTTTCTGTCTTTTAACCAGCTTTTTTTTCCCCCTCTTTTCGTTTTTGTCTCACTTTTTTGGTCGTAGTCCAACTGCGCACAGCCAGTTATCAGAGCCTGGCTTGTGTAAACAGAAGCAAAGGGCCAGCAGAGCGCTGTAGCCACTTCTCCAGAGAGAAAAATAAACTGGAGTAAAACAGAGAAGCTCTCCCTCTGTGAGTAGGAGCAGCAGTGGCAGACTACAACACAGACACACTATTGACTATCTCAGATAGGTATTGACTATAGATAACAATACACTCTATTCAAATAGCAAAAATTCACTTATGCTGAACAGGGAACTGTAGCTTCAAAAGGGCAGCATAACTAAATTACAACTCGTGTGATAGTAAACCCCACGCTCTTTTTCCCAATTACACTTTTACTCCTTGTTAAAGTTAATGACTTCACTTACATTATAGCACATTCTATAGCTGTCGCAGTGTCATGACATATCACGTGATCAGTCAGATCCACTTAATTCAGAACATATTCACACTTACACATCAATGGCAACAGTGAAGAAGCTCACACAGGCCTACAACCTGGGGTCTCGCCCACCTTGGGGATGCAGGATGAGCAACTGTACCAACTTAACCACATCAGGTTCAGTGGCTGAGAATCTTCTGTAAATGTCAGAAAGCCAGCAAATATACCACCAATCCAGCATGAAATCAGAGCGACATATTTATTCAGAGCTGTGGTTTTCAAACTGCGGTGCAGGCCTCCTCCTGGGAGCAGCAGACAGCTTCAGAGTGAACACAGTCTTTTTTCTAGCGTGATTTTTATTAGTATTGTTTGAGCAATAATCACGACAACAAGAAATGAAGAGTGTAAAACTAGTAATAATTTCATAAAACACAAGTGTAACAGCCAATAGTATAATACCTGCCAGTAATGCAATATATTTTTTTCTATTTTAGATGCAATACAGCCGATAACTTGCCAATAGTGTAATAGGTTACTTGAACCATCTTCATAACATTTTGCCAATAACCTAATAAGTTATCACTGAATTGTATGAAATGTTGTTCTTTCAAAATGTATTAACTGCTGCTGATATTTTTTATACTACAATCTTAGGTTTGCTCTAAACTCTAGTCTAGGCCATCACCGCTTCATTCACTGAGGATACATGCACTGCGATAATCCCTCAATTAAAAACACTTTTGCTATTTCATGACATTATTGGCAAGGTACTACTTTGCTGGTTTTATTACATCCAAATCGGCAAAATTATTTTATTACTGACAATACTTACATTATGGGTTTCTAAACACATACTTTTGGAATGTAATTAATTGAAAATGTAGTGGAGACAAATAAAAAATGACATAACAAATCTAAGAATGATAATGACTATAAGGTTGCGGACTTCATATACTTATATTATTTGAATAAAAAGCATTAAACTTGCATGTGAAGCAATTAGAAGTGTTTAATCGCCTGTGGATCCCATCAGTGGTTAATAACTCATGAAAAACATTTGGAAGTCTGCCATTTGACCAAGAAATTATTACATGGCATGAAACAACGCATGTGAAGCCTGACAGTTGGGAGGTCTGTAGGGGACCCAATGTGGTCCAAGCCCTGTAAAAAGGAGGGGGGGGGGGGGTCGGATTATCATCCCACACTGTGGAAATCTGTGCCTTAAGGTGAAAGTGCGTAGCAAATTGTCAGAGCACGGATTTCTCATTGCCTCAGACAAGTTCTAAGACCTGATTTAAAAAGTAAGAGACTTACTGATTACTCCTTTGCTTGATATGACCTCACCGAGTGGGTGTTTTATCCTTGTTGGTGTTTATCTGTGTGGGTCTTGGCATGCACATGTGTGCATTCCAAGACCCACACAGCCAGAAACCATCATTTCCCGAATGCCCCAAATTCATCCACAGACATCAACATGTGCATATCCGGCCGCTGTGAAACTGAAGGTCACAAGACACACGTATGTGTTGATAATCCTAATCCTATTTTTGTTATGTTTTTTCACTTCTGTAAAGATTCATGTATTCAGAAACTTTATTTCAAGCCCCTCACATATTGGAGCCTTCTTTACTCACAATGCAGCTTGTTTGTTTTCATTTTCATTTGAGTCTAATCAAGCGTCTTGATCATTTAGAACCGCCGGGACTCCAGTCATACCCAAAACAACTGATAGCTGGTCATTTTTCCTGGAAAAACCCAGTGCAAAAGCATCAATAATTCACTGTGTCCAGTACAATTACTGAGCTGTGGCAACAACGTCCTGTGCATTTTGTCATTTGGTTGGAAACGGGGAAGCAGAAATAAGTTCGGAAAATGGAAATCTTTTTACATCCCTCGTAAAATAAACATTATCTTCCCTGAAACCTGTCTTATAGTTGTATCCTTTCAACAACCAGAGAAAAGCTGCAGCCCGCAATAACGTGCATCCTGATTCACGTATGCTGAGGTCTGTTTTTACTGACGACCCACCTTTGACCTTCAACAAAAACCTGCTTTGTGACCTCAAAGGTGCATTAGACAGTCGAATAGGTTTGCACAAGGAAACATAACGGCAGCACTGATCCGTAACTTTTATTTACCCTCTGTCAACAATTTATGGATTTGATAGGCCTCTAAAAAATATTTCCTTTGTTGTCGGCATTGTTAGTGAATAACATCAGGTTGACAGGTAGGTAAATATATTATAATTTAGAAAAAAAATATCATTGCATTTCATCCAACTTCACCTTTTAGCTTGGCCCCTTAGAGAACAAATTTTATCATTCGATAACTTGATGTATCTTTGAGGTCTTCAACTTAAGATTCCCGCAGGTCCTGACTCAGTGTTTTAACCTCCGTTAGAATGAGCTCTGAAGGCCAATGAGGACTGGTCACTCAAAGTAATTAAAAAAACAGAACATTAGAAGAAATCTACTGCATGGTCAATCCAAAGAGGTCACTTGTGCCAATGAATCACTTCCCAGAAGAAGGTTGCTTATCGTACAGAGAGAAAGAAACTGCAGAGCCTTTAGAGTTCCTCTGAGTGATTGTGAATCATGTCAAATCCTCTGAAGACACGGCAACACTGCAATTTCCATTCCTCATGACAGCCTGCAGACAGGGATTGTAGCTCTAACCCCAGTGACACATGTGTGATCTCCTGCAGAGACACACTTTTAGACGTTCTCTGATATGTGTAACTGTCAGGGCGACTCAGTGAAGCCCACAGTGAGTCATCCAACCAAATATTATGAGACAGTCGCCTGAATCACAATCCAGGGTTGAGTGTGTCTCTAACAGAAGGATGTGAAAGACTGTCAGCCACCCACTTACCCACATACACACGCACAGCAGATAATGTGTGTTTTTCATAAGTGCCAAAATGTTGTAAACTTTAACCAACTTCACATTTTGAAGTATTCTATAGATTTGCATACAGGGGCATTGTTGTGGAAAAACTGTGGGAAAATCGCCCAAATAACCAAACTCAAATGGTTCAGAAGAATAGATGAATGTATTTTCACTACATATCAAATCCAAATATTGTGTTTTTCCCTCCACTTGACATATGATACTGAACAACCATTTTAGTTTAAGATCACTAATGACAGAATTGAAATATGACCAATATTTAAATTATATATACACGTGCAGTGTACGTCTGAATTGGTAACACTTAAAATAAGAAAATGTCAACAATATCATCATTTTACCTCATGACTAATTCCACTTGTTTAACTCTTCAATAAATGAATATCTACAAGAGAAAATGTGAATGCTTGACTTTAACTCTTTATGTGGTGTGTGTGATATTTTGGTATGATGATATAGACATTATAAAATTGTAGTTTTGTAACTGTTTGCAGCTCACATTACTTAATAATTCTGCACATCTGCTCAGTGATTTGTAACAATATAGACACAGACAATGCAGGCAGTGATTTAACATAAAAACGTTATGTATGTCGTATTCTCTTGCTCAGCAAATGCACATGTTCATTGCAAAAATGGTCAAATCGCTTAACCTTTAATTAAAAACCTTGTGCACATGCCTCATTGCAGCATATAAACACACACATAGATGCAGATTTGACACTTCAGCCATAAATGCAGGGCGATCGCAGGAGCTACCAGGAGGCAGAAGGTGAAGCACAAGCTGAGATGGAGGCTGATGGAGCACAGACGGACATCTGGATGTGATTAGCGGACTCACCAGAGCAAAAACTAGCACAACCGAGCAGAAGCAGAAAGGTGGTGTGCCATTTAGACGAGGTCGGCAAGAGAACGCCGAACAGAAAATGTGGACAAGACGAAAAGGACAGACAGGCATCACATCAAGCCTCAAATCTGCCCATACCTGAGTGCAGGTTTATCCTGAATGACGTCAACACAGCAGGTCCATCTTTAAAGGACAGACAGCAGGAAAGGGTTAGGAGAGATAAACCACACAGCTTTATTAAGTACTGAAGCTCTCCAAACTGTAGATAAGTCTCACTTACAAGGCAGGGCCAGGCTCTCACTAAAAGCCACTAATACAGAGAAAACAAACAAGCTAAAAGCCCAACAGGGCCTTTTATCACTGGTGGCAATCAGACCTGTGTTTCCATCTGTTGCAGAGAATCTGCAAAAGCAACACTGATAACCCGAGAAGAACGACGTGCAGTGTACGTCTGAATTGGTAAAACTGAAAAATTGTTTTCTACTATGACTCAAGCATCCTGTGTGGGTGTGTAATGTTCATGAAAAGCTCCAATAGCAGCTCTTGAGTAGCTCTTCCACAAAGCTGGTTCACACTGATTCTGACCAGCTCACTCTATGTAAACCTTTTTTTGTTTTTTTCACCTCATTGCACACTTTCTCCAGAGTTGTTTTTGACCTCATACATCAGTGCACAGCACCATGTAATGAAAACATGAACTTTTTTTCAAGTTGTGTGATGCAAACACGCAGGATGAGAGGGACGCTTCTGACGGGGAATTTGGAAAGAGAGCTGGGCTCGGTTGGCAAGCTTATTTTCTCACAATGCAATATTCCTCATAAAAACCACTTCAAACTTTTTTTTTTTTAATGTATAGACACATTCTAAAAGACCAATTAAAAAGAGAAAATACAACCATGAGTGTAACTGGTACAACAAATGCAGAGTTACATATAATGGTCTACCTTCATGACTTATAAACTAAAAGCCTTTCAAAAGCATGCCTTCTCAGGCTTGTGGTCCCAACTACCACTAACTGCAAAATCTTTTAACGGAAGACCAGCATCACCTAAAATTTGCTATCTAACAATTGATAATAGTTGACAAAGAAAGTAGATGTTTTTCTCCCTGTAATATAGAGTATTCAGTACAAGAGTGGAAGCTTTGTGTAGCAGGGGGAGATGGATCCCTGCAATCCCTCCCGGCAAATCACACCCTGCAAGTGTGTGACAGATTGCTCTACAACTCTACAACCGTGTTTTAGATGCCATATGGACATGTAAAAAAAAAAAAAAAAAACATCCGGTTGACCTGCATGTAGACATATTGTGTATTAATATTAATGTGACAAACATTTCACTCTGCTTCAAAGTGACGTGGTGCCTCGATAAAACCGTCCACCAGCGATCGCAAAAGACTGTCTCAATGAGTGCATTAGGATAGTGTGGTCGCTCCCTTTGTATAAGAAACGGCTCCACATTAAACTGAAATGTAAAACTCGAGTGCAGTCCTGGTAGAGCAACAGGAGCAGTGTGTACCATGTTACAGTGAAACCACATCCTGAGCTCAGACTCGCCCCTGAGTCTTCGATGAGGCGACAGCTTCTCTCTATCTGTCACGCCACATTTCCTGCCAAGTCAGTTTAGTTACAAAACATACAAAAGGAAAAAATAGAAAGCATTTTTCATGCTCGCATCAGACTCGTATTGGAAACAGGAATTCAAAATGTTATCTTCATGATATTGTCTTCCAAAAAAGGAGACTTCCTGACAAACCATCCTTCCACGCCACAAACAGAAGGAGTCACTCGCAGGTTCAATAGAGGATAAAATGTTATCTATGAAAGTTACAAACACACACAAAAATGCATGTTTGTCCGGTGATAGGATGAGAACAGTTATTGATGAATGCTGGCTCTCACAGGTTGTTTTTTCTTTTCGCATGAATGCGATGAAACCTTTGGACCCGTTGGTTTTCATATGTTTCATGAAAGAGGATTGACGTGTCCTCTGGTGAGGCAATGCTAGTTAAACCTAGTGACACTGTACATATGAACTCCTGCAGGCACTGCTGTGGCACAGAACCTCACATAAATAAATTATATTTCAATGGTCAGTGAGAGTGGCTGTTGTCCTCCATCTTTGTGTTTCATGGTGGCTTGGTTAAAAGCAAGCGAGCCACAGCAGCTCCGATCTAAACTTCAGACGGAATATTCACGTTACTCTAAAAACTGAAGTTGTTGTGAGGACACGAGCAGCTTTACTCTGACTGTCTCCTTGTTTGTTGTGAGAAATTATTGGCTGCTCTCCAATGCAGTATCATGACTCCATCAGAAAAAGAAATGCAATTACAATGCCTGTTTCCATAGCAACACCCTGGCTCTGCTTCACCTCTGACTGAAGGATGATTTCATTGGCAAAGATACAGACGGCAGCATGAGATCACCTTAAAAGGAGGCGGAACTCTAAAACAATCAGTAATTACTATCAATTACATTTAATATAGAAATCATTTGATGAAATTTGGCCGTTGGCCTGTACTTTAAAGCTGCCACAAAGAAACTGGCACCTCATGGCAAAAAAAGCATGTGAGCTTAATTAAACACATTTACAGGACAACCATGTAACAGGTGCAGTCAGGTGGTTTGGATGTAGAAAACCAGCCAACAAACTGAATATAAGCACTCAGTG
Organism: Blennius ocellaris; assembly: GCF_963422515.1. Lineage (NCBI taxonomy): Eukaryota > Metazoa > Chordata > Actinopteri > Blenniiformes > Blenniidae > Blennius > Blennius ocellaris. Next base: position 25,854,518 of record NC_137650.1, on the reverse strand, counting down.
CATCTCCTCTCCATCAGTGATAGTTGTCTCTAAATCTGTTTGTGCAGCTGTAATGGACATAAAACACGCCGGGGTGAGGAGAGACCCCTTTCTTCTGCTGTCTGCGTTTCCACTCTCACGTGTGACTGAATGGCCGCCCCGATAAGAGGCTGAACAAAGCTCTGACAGAATGAGACAAGGTCTATTAATGCTCGGGGCAGATAAACAGACATGTGTCTTTATTAACCAACCTGGCTAATTAACACATTAAAGGGTACCTAGTGCAAATGGAAAGTGTCTGATGGATATTCTATGAGGGTCACTCAACACACTTTGATAAGACATGAGTGTTGGAGAATAAAAGGGTCTTTGTCTTTCATTGCTTTTAGTACCCTTTAACTGAGGCGGTGTTATCAGTGCTACTATAGCCCCGGCCACTTCAATACTTCAGTTCATTAACCTGTTAGAGAGAAATACGTGTAGAGCCTTGATTCAAGAGGGCTAATTAATACTTGCATCATAATATAAGGTGAGGCAAGTCTGCTTTCATCGTGACCGACTGAAATTAAAATGTTGCAGAAAGAGGGATTGCTAATGATTTAGTTTGCTTTTTATAATTATTAAAATACAGCTTGTTAGTGACTTCCTGTGATCTGGGCCACTCATGGATGAAAATTAAAACATTAAGTACACCTTCAGCATCACCCATCAGAGGATAGCGATAGAGGTGGAGTCTATCCCTGCTAACTCTGGATTGGGGGGTATCTTAAGGTGTTTATACACAACTTTCCTGGATAAACCTATTTTGCATACAGATTACATGAGTAAATATCCTAATCTGTCTCACTTATGTAAACATCACTGTCACCATGAACCAATTCAAACTCATTCAAATATTTGGCATTTCAGTAAAGTGTTGGTTGATAGTCCAGAACTATGAAAAAGGGGAGAATCATCAAAGTTTCATATTGAACAACCAAATGTGGTTTAACTCAGAAAAGTCAGTGTCAGTGACAGGCCCATTAAAATGATTTATGTTATGACTGAAGGCTTTTTTTGGAGATAGGTGAACGAACTGTTTCGGGGGGGAAAATGTTATTAATGCTGTCACAATTAATAGTCATGGTGTTAATTTGAGAATATAATACACTCTGCAGTAACAGAAATACTGACAGAGTTTGAGAGCAATATACATGGGTTGTATTGGCATAGTTTGAATTCAGATTTTTATTTGGGTGGGTTTTAAAAGGCTGTTTGGCTGGTTGTGCCTCTCAGACCTGGCAACCCCGAAACACAGCACAATTTAGGTTCACATAAGATCAGAAATGGCAATAATGCCTTCCTCGAGATAATCTCTATCTTTGTCAAATATCTCTGCACCTCACAGTGTAACTGCTGCTATGACCTACAACTACTAATGAGCAATAATAAAATAGCAGAGAATGTTGTGGCCATCATTGTGACACCAGCACTAAAACTAAATAATAGTATGGAGATCAAATACTGGACCAAATCCACGCTCTTCAGCTACAGTATATCAATACTAAGCTCTTTGTACTCTCATCACAGGACATCCAGTTCTTTCGGATGCATTCACATCTTACGCTCTGACAAGCAGAGGTCAAATGATACACTGTAGATACAGGATATACACTTACTGCATCTCAAGACATCCTTCATCTTTGTTTAGCTAATGGATTCAGGTTTCTGTTCGCTAGACTCTGGTATTGAATCTCTGCAGCAATCTTTGTCTGTGCTAAATTTGTCATGTTTGTCCATGAAGATGAAATCAACATCTCGAGGTAGAGGTAGTTTAGTTTTTGAGATATGCGAGATATGGATCAAGCGAATCTGGACACAACTGTTGGGACACATTTCCATAAAAGTGGCCAGAATCAGTAATGCATTAAAGTGCATCAATCTGCTGCATCGAAATCTACTGTAAAAGCCGACTTTTCTATTCATGCATTGTTGATTAGGTCTTCTAAGAGCAATCGATAGTAACCGCAGAGAGCAATGTTTACCACCTGACAAGCTCCTGTTTTCTTTTGATTAAACTGCAAATTTTAGTAGACTGTATATTGTATACAGTTCCAATATCTAATCTCAATCTCTGTTCTTTCCTGTTGGGCAGCTGTGCTCAGGTGGCATTCTTCACGGAACAATGTCCCCTCAGAAATTAGAAACACAACACACAAACTCCCAGGATGACATCATGTAGGCCTCCAGAGAAAATGAAACTTTCAATCTTTGCCCATTCTCTGTTTTTCTATTTTTCTCAAGGACTGTATATACTTTTATTTGTCCAGACAGTAAACAGTGAGATGGACTGCCATAAATGACTGGGAGAAGGTCAGTGTGGCCTGACTATCTCAGAAAAAAGCAATAGACGCACAGACATGCACTGCACTTCACGGACTGTATGAGAAAGGAACATTTATTCAATTTGAATCATTTTGTCATTTTCTTAATTTAATCCACCCCAGGAAGCCTTGGGATATAAAGTAGATGGTTTTGGTTAAGGATATTCTCATGTTGTTGACTGTTTCTATCCAACTCAGGGTTGTGGGGAGCTGGTGAAGGTAGGGTACTCTCTGAACCGGTCATCAGTCATTCATAGCACAAACAGAAGAGAAAGAGAGAGAGAGGGAGAGACACACCCATTCACACACATATGGGCACATTGAGCTCATCAACTAGTACTGAAATCTTGTTTTTGGACTTAGGGGGAAAAGCAAAAAGAGAAAGGCCTACAAACTCTGAACTCTACACTAACTTCAACCAGGTAAATTCCCAAATTGAGGCAACATTTCTTACCACTACACCATTGTGTGGTCCCAGTATTGGTATTGGTATTGGCATTGTTTGGAGTAAACCTTCTGAACAACTTGCGTTATTTGCCTCAGTTTGGGATTAACCTGACAGTGGGAGTTGACTGAGGTCACAGTTGTTTTTAAAGACAGTCCTGTATTAAAAAGTAAAGATGCTGAACACCCAGTATTGTTTACTGTTTACTCATGACTTGCTGTTGCACACATCCCAAACAAACAACGACACACACACAAACAACTTGAGATTTAGGACATCATTAACAAATACCATTTTTATATGGAGTTACACGTTGTCTGCTACACTTTAGATCTCTGCTTTGACCTTTTACATGTTAATCTGTTTAGGATAAACTCCCCAAAAGTCGATTTTAATTGTATTATTACATCATTGGGCTGGTGGTTACCATGATCCGAGCTACTTTTTTTCCCCCCGGATCAGCGACCACATGCAGCCTTAAAGTCTGTGGCAGACATAAGCTGTAATGTGTCCCAAATAGAAATATACAGATATATTTATATTGAATTACCTGTGATCTGAGAGTCTGTGGCGCTCTGCAGCTCGATCAAAGTTTCATCCTTGGTCTTGCCAGTGATTCGCCTCATAGCGGTGTTGTTACTGAGGCTCAGGCATGAAAGTGGGCAAAGGCGGCGGTGAAGATGCGGTGGACTCTCCCGGCAGGTCGATCCAGACTCCGCCGTGAGGCTGATCTCCCCCCCCTCCTCCCCACCACACACACACAACGACCACACGTTGGAATCACGCAGTCCGGCCCGGATCGATGCGGGATTCATGGACCATATTGACAATATATATCGGCGATGGTGACAGAAAGTGGTTCCCCGATGGGCTCCGAGCCGCTACCCGACGACACCAGGCACCGATAAAGGGGAGTGGCTGGCCGCAGGTTTTGTGTCGGCAGAAGAGAGAGAGAGAGAGAGAGGGAGAGAGCGAGAGTCTGTGCAGGAGACGGGGAAATAGGAAACATTTGAAATAGATACGAATGCGTCAGGCTGATGGGTTTGTCTAATATTGCTGCAGGAGTCTTGTAGTGAAAGTGAGGAGGTTACCTGAAATAAGGAGACAAATGAAGCGCTGGAAGCGTGAGGTCAACACAATGAGGACATCTGGTGGCCGTTTGATTTACACAGACACGCAAAAACAAAGCATGAAAGAAATGAGTACTATATACTGTACGATTTGGTATTAATCGATACTAAGGAAATACAGGGCTAGCATTGCTGCATTGCTGCAACATGCTACTTTTTTTTTTTTTTTAGTATTCAAGTGTAATGCATCGTCAAAATGCTAAATCTGGATCAATTTTCATCATCTTTAACTGGGTTTTTGTATTTATTTTCTTTGGTTAATTAATTAGTTAAAACAAAGTTTAACAAACAACATTTGGGAACGTTTATAGGTAAACATTGTGTTCAAACAACAAAAACAACCATTTTCTCCCATACTAATTTCTGGATTGTTTTTCTTTTTTCATAAATGAAGTATACAAAACCATGACTCCAGAACAAATTCGAACAACATATTTTTGGTAGTGTTCAGGATGGCACAGAATGCATGCATACAGGCGAGCAAGCTCATTGCACTGGCATCATTAGATATCAAAAATAGCTACAAGAGCCTAAACATTGTTTTTTTTATTCAAATTTATAATGAACTGTACCCAAGAAACTTGCAAGCAAAATGTTTGTTTGTATAACTTTTTTAAAATATGTTATTTCTTCATTTCACAGAATGGACATGTTTTGCAGCTCCAGACAAATTTTATTTGGTGAAAAATTGTGGAGAGGGCTCTTTTGGTCATAAAGTTTGCAGACCACTGGTGTAGTGGTTAATACTCTCACCTCATGTTACTGGTTGGAGTCTGGGGCAGACCTTTCTGTGGGGAGCTTGCATGTGTATCGGTTTCCCTTGGTACTCCACCTCCCTCGCACTATCTAAAAACATGCATTTGCAAATTGGGAATTTCTCTTCTATAGAGGCTGATTTTTGTAATGGATTCCTTCATAAGATCTGAGATTAGTTGACCGCTGACCTTTTAGAACAATATGCCATACCAAATAAGAAAGATTGCCAGAACCAATCCATCATAGTTTGTTTATCTATTTGCTTCAAAGATTACTGTATTACCCATTTATATAATAATTGAGTCCATATATCTGATCAAATGACTCAATTATGATTGAGGAATAATTTACTCTTTACTATAAGCTTTATCGGCATACATAGAATAATATTTATACTTTGTTGGTCTTTAATAGACATTCTGTTTAAATGAGCAGAAGCAGAACCTGCAAATGTAATAAAATTGGCCGGTGAGTTAAATGTGGATTCTCTTTCTCTGCTCTGGCAACGATTAATTCTTTTGTTTCTTTGTTCATCTCATTGCATCTGTTCTACATGTTCAAAATATTCTAAAGTAAAATGTATTCAGGTCTCAAGAGCCTATTAAAGATCATCAGCATACTAGCATACTGTTTCTCAAATATCTTTGGGATCGTACTAAACTGTAAACAGCACACTGTACCAATTAGGCTGGTGCAGGTTAATGGGCTGGATGACCCTACTGATTTGAAATGCCCCTCTCAGCAGATTAAACAAATACCAATAATAGCCGTAATGTGAGGGCACCATCTTCACCTAAGACCACATCTGCTGTTTTCAGATTTATATTGAAATGCTCTTCACAGCTTAATGGAGGCTCTGGCCACAAATCCCCAAGTCCCACAATAATAAGCTGTCACAATGAGTGTCACATAAAGCCTGTAAAATCCCTCCCATTACCTTTTAGCTTGAGTGATGTCACAGGTGGAGGACATACTTGCACCCTGAATTTAGAATAGCAATATTTCATTTTGCACATGCATACATGTACATCAATTATTCTGGTGGGTCATATATTTTATATGTCTCTATGAATTAAAATTAAGAGATTAAAGCTCTCCAGCCTTTCTTAGTATTTCCAACCAACCAATCTGTAACATGCACAACACCTAATATAACCCCAAACAGCTGCAATGTACGTGCAGTCCACTAAGAGGAGCTCCAGTATAGCAGGATAACCTGTATTAGAGGTTTACCTTGAAGGCAATGCGTTTAGTCACATTCAGTCATTTGTTTTGATTTAAAGCACATCTCCACACCTCTTTCCACGATCACGTAACTGTTTATCGTTGGAATTTATTTGAACATTGGAAACCCGTTTGTTTACTCATTTCTAATATTGAGATTTTTTTTTTTAAACAATGCAACATTGGTCCACTTCATGAACAGCGGTGGTCCTTTTATTACATGCTCTGATTATTTAACGCATTGAACAATAGCTGTTACAAAATGGAGCCGAAAAATACATCCGAACCTAATTTTAGCATCCTATCCACAGGGGTGCTGCAGACATGAGTACATTACCTCATACATGTTACACCGGGCTCTGCAATAGTCCAATAATATCACGAGAGATGCAGACTTTATCCAATAGGGGGCAGTCAGGTACAGCCAGCTGCTTTGTTGCGATGCTGGGTTAGGGGTTCTTCTTGTTTACTTATCAAATCAGGTTGACTTATGCAGAAGCTTTAAAAACACAAACATCCCCACCTCACAGAGTGTCTTGGTTTTATACTAGTCTTTAAAATAAAACTTATTTTTCAATGAGACTTAAGTCTTAGGAGATAAACTGTTTTCATGTTTTTCGTAGTGATTACTAATTTTTCATCAATTATTTCATCATGCATGTGCTCTATTTTTCTATATTTCTTTTGTTTGTTGGTTGATCCCATTTGGATTATTTTGGGGACACGCATCGATTAATTTACACTAAAACATTGGTTGTGTTTATATTATAGTTATTTAGTTAGTGATTCAACTTCTCGCTGTGTTTTGCGATCTTTGAACGTTTGTCTTTTGTTTATCTCTTTTATTAACTCGGGTAATTACAATCGTGTGATCTCCAGGCAGTGGTTTCACAGTTTCACTGACGTGCAGAAAACGTGCAGTTTGTGCAGGTTTCCCATGCGCTCAGAGCGCAGCGGCCAGCAGCTCGCGCTCTTTTGTTCCGAGCGCAGAGCTCAGTGAGTGTGCGCGCGTCATCGTGCACGAGTGCGCGCATATACGTGTATGTGTGAGAGAGAAAGGGGGTGTGAGGGGGAGAGAGAGAGAGAGAGGCAGTCTTTAGGATACAGCAGAGTGAGTGAGGAGAGAGAGAGATGCTGACAGACCCCTGATAGATGGTTAAAATGGCGAAAGCTTGTTCGACCCCAGCGAGCCACCAAACTGTAGCACCGTAGGTTGGGATGTGCCCTAGCCGCTCACGCTCTGGATTTCTGTGTTTTGTTTAATTTTTAGAAGAAGAAAAAAAAACAACAACAAAAATTTTTTTGCGCCGCTGTCCATTCTCCTCACCTTGTTCGCTTTCTGCAAGTGCTGGATTTATTTCCTCTGTTTTAAATGGCAACCGCAAGGCACCACCGCCTTGTCCCGTGCGTTTTGGGAATACTTCTCAATGCTTTAATCGGTAAGTGGTAACGTGTCGGTACCGGGGTCCGCAGGTTGCAGAGTTGTGCAGAGGACGGACAGTGCATGCCTGCCGGGCTGCCGTTGCCGCACTCCGGTGCTCGGTGCATGCTCCCTGCAAATCCTCGCGCCGTGAGCTGCACGTTTACTGGCCACAGTCACCCTGAACTTGGCCCCATCCCCGGTGTGCGTTTGTGCTCCAGCACCAGTAAATACAGGTCTGAAGTTATTCAGTTTCACACGGCGTTATTTTGTGCAACATGCTGAACCCGAAAGAGTCTGCAGCACTTTGCAGAAAGTTGGGCTTTGGAGCGCCCGTGTGTCCAGACCAGACAGCACCATAATACTAACACACGGTGGCCACGTGCATTACAGTCAGCGGCGTTTCTGGCTGTTTTCACAGTTTGTTTTTGCTGGAATCCCAGTTTAAAAAAAACTATAATAATAATGCAGGTGTGTCCTCCATGCATTAAGGAAGTCTTGGTTTTGCTGCAGGATTTAGATGATTATCATATTCACTTGTGAGGCACAAAGTTTCAAGTTAACTCATAAAACCCCCCCACCAAAAAAAAAAAAAAAAACCCCACAATTTGCTTTCCTCAGTGGTTTCACTCCTTATCTGGGGACTTTTAAAGCAGATGGAGCTCTTGACCGATTGGTTCTGCGGGGGATACCTCCCAGTGGCTGGCTATCAGGAAAAAGACTGCCCTGAGAATACACTAAAGGACCGTGGTTATTGCCTGCTGGGGAGAATATTTGTTCAGATTAAATGTCAAGACTGTCTCTCTCCTCTTTTTCAAATTTTCCTTTGCATCCTTTTGTTCGCTATGACAGACAGTTTCTCTCTCGATGTGGGGGCCCCTTAATTCAAAAGCAGGAGAGAGTATTGAGTATTTGCAAAGCATGCCACACGGGGAACCACAAAGGCCCCTCTGGAATCATAAAGGCCAGTACACAGTGGTTCATAACATGATCAGTCAGACGGCTGCAAACAGCAAGGCTCTGTGATGGATGCAATTCCAATCTCCCCATCACATTAAAGAAATGAAGCTCCTTCAAGCGCTTGTCTGCCCTGGAGATCAGATTCAGTCAAGATAAAAGTGCCTTTTTTATGGCATTTTAAGCAGTGTTGATAAGAAGCGTAAAGATTGCTATCTGCATTACATCTCTCATTATTGGACTGGAGAGTTCAAAGTCGGAGGCAAATCCAAGAGATCAGAGGATTATTCAGAGGATCTTGTGATGAGGAAAATTTCAATCTTTCAAAGAGTAATTGTCCAAGATGAAATATGTCCATAAGGCTTCTGAAACAAATGACAGACTCAATGTGAAGTGGAGCAATAAAGGAACGGACGTCATTTAACTTCATTACTCTTCAGATTGTAGTCTGCCTACTATCATGTTTGTAAACTCATTTGTTTTCATCCAAAAGAGTATTTGGATTATCACGGTAGGATAAGGATTAGGAGTGTAACAGAACTGATGCTCTGAGGGAAGATTGTGTGGTGCACTGACAGCAGATAAATGGTTGCAAGAGCTGAACTGTGCAACAGCTGCCCTTCACCTCACTGGCCTTTTCTCAGCATTCCTGTGTTGATGTCTCGGTATTGTAATCGCTGCACTTTCATAAAGAGGTAAATGCCAGGCAGAAAACTTCAAACTGCATGCTTATTAATGACTGTGAAGGTAGCAGTAAAACAGGGCTATTGATTAATAATTTAACAAGCAGAAGCCTATAGGAGGTAATGCAAGTATCAATTCTGCATGCACAGGCCCCTGGAAAAAGAATAAATATTGCTGTTTAGCTTGAAGACATATAGGCTTTGTACCAGAAAAGTGCCAGAGCTTGTTCTTTTTCTCTGGTGGGGCATTAAAAAGACTCATCTATATGTAGCACAATATGGTGTTTTCTTTATGTGCTGTGGCTTGATCCAAGTGAAGATATGGAACTTGTGCATACTGGAAAAAACAAGACTCAATTGCGTGTATTCATTTCCTTACACTCCTGTGGAGCATAGGTGCTATGCATCCTTTTTCTTTGAAGTGTTAATACTGCTCCAGCTTCCCATCTCCCATATAGTACAATCAATAGAAGATACACCCTCAATCCTGGTTCACATTATTGTACATTTAAACCAAACCTATGTTACAGGCGTGTGTTGTAGAATTGTCTTTTAAGTATGTACCATCCCAGGGAAACCGCAACAGATTGATACTGAAAGTGAGAAAAGAAAGCAAGAAATCAGATGATTAAAGTGACTTATGCTTTACTGAAAAACTTCATATGTCTAACTCTATGCTATCAGTTCCAGCACATTATTATCATTATTGCAGTAGTATTATGTGATGCAATGCGCAAGAGTTGAGTCACTAACCCATTATATCCTCAATTCCCATCTTGTAAGAAGCCTCTGGTGAATCCCGGGCTCACTTTGCTCCATCAGTTGCTCACGGCTGCTAACTACATCTGTCTGTCAGTAGCCGGTGTGTCATCCTCACTTTCCTGTCGCAGCAGTAAACCTTTGTGCCAGCCGCACTTATCTGCCAATAGTTGGTAAGCCGGAGCGTGAGCCACACTTAGCCGACACTTGTCTCCAGTCTTACTCGGTAATCCTGCATGCTGGTGCCTGTCTTTTCTGCATGAAAAGAGCATTAAGTTGTGTGTGTCGGTATGTCTCCTTATCAAACCGTGACAATCCACGCCTATAGATCTGTGAACATGTGTTTCCGTGAATAGCCACAGAAGTTCTTGCTACTGGTTTCTACAGCTCTGCTTTCATTTGCCTCCTGCATTCACAGAAAGCCTTAACCTGAGATATACGCCGACTTGACCTATCTACCAGTTTCTGTTGTTCCCTTATCATTGGTGTCTTACTGCATCTGTCAGTCATACAATCTGGTGTTTTGCTCTCTGACCTTTCTGACGTTGTTTGTTTCTAACCTTATCACCATGCAGCGTATCAGAGTTGCATTAAACAACTACTCAAGCAACATGCTTTTTTTTTTCTTTTTCTCTCTTTTTTTTATTTGTCAAGGAGCCCGAGAACTTTGCATTGCTTATGGAAGGGGAAGAAACTGATTAGTTGAGCGCAAAATCATTAAGGTTGTTAAAGGTACTCCTAATCAGTGGCACCCGAACACATTGAATACTGGTCTGCAATTATCCTGTTGGCTGCACGGCTTGATAACATTGGCTAATACTATTTGTCAGCTTTGGAAACTGAAAATCAAAAGGTTTCAATATACTTAAGGTTATCTACATCAAAGGAGGTCAACAGTAAAGCATTTTCTACACACCTTCATTTTGCCCCGTATAATTTTCCCCATATTAAGTGGCACCCAATAATCTCAGAATTGCCCATGCTTGGATCAAAACAAGAAGTGTGACTGACTGGATGAGATATAGTTTTTCCTGTGTGAGAATGTGATCTCTGTTGGAGTCTTTCAGGCCAGCATCATTTGGGACAGCAGTGGCTCAGGCAGCGGGATCACCGTCTGCCAGCGAAGGGTTAATATTTCCCCAACACCACCCCCTTGTTTTTTACAAGTGGTAGCAGTGATGTCTCTCTGGTCTCATGGCCATTTTACTTACGGTGCTCAATGGGTGTAAAGAGGGGAGGGGTGCCACGTAAGGAAAAGATACAGACCAGGAGAAGAGGAAGAGGAAATGTTTCTTCGCATTATACTCCATATGTGATCTTGTTGGAGGAGTGTGTCAGCGAATTCCTGCTCTGCTCCTGAGGGGAACTATTTCTCTTGTGGAATTTGAGGGATGAAGCCAGAGGTTCTCTGCTTTGACCCCTGTGCTTTGCCCCCCTTTGCTGCCCTCCCTTAGCCCCCTCCCACCAGATTCCAGGGCCTGGGGCAGAGACTGGTAGTGCTTAGTCCATCAGCAGCTGAAACATGATACCAGGAGAGCTTGCTAAGCTCCTCTTTTATAGTACCAAGTCAGGTCAGCCTGTTTACATCCTTTATTTATTGTTCTCCCACTCCCCGCTCTTCTCCCCCAGAAACCACAAATACTGAAAATCAGATCTCTTTACTCCATTACAGAGGAAAGCATCACTATAAACAAATGTAACCTTATCGGACCATCAGTTTGTGTCAATGGCAAAAAAAAAGAGCGAGAGACCGGTGTTCACTGTGACAAAGTTGCAGTCACCAGTTAACAGCCCATACAAGGCCATGCTTGTGTGTGTTTATAGCACACATTCTGGCTGTATGAGATCTGTAGAATCTGAATTCCCTCGTGAATGTAGCCTGAAGGTATCTCAGTCAAGGTTTTTTTTATTCATGAAGCCTGATCAACAACTGTCAGCCTCTTGATTGTTCCTGTTGTTATAGAAACATTTTTCTGGCCACAACAGTTGCCGTCATGATGTTGGACAGTACGACTGAATAAAGATGTAAAAAAGACATAAACACATCTCAAAATCATCATTTGTGACATCAGGATAAATGTAAACAAAGGCAGAGCCGTTTGAAAAGAAGAAAGTGTTCACTGTTACACCTTATCTGAAGAAGGATGAAAGCCAGATTATCCAGGGAGAGATTAAATGACTGCAATCCTCTTTTTTTCACTGGCATCATTCATTTTTGCCTTGATTTTACAATTTGATTTTGAGGATTTGCCTAATTCTGCTTGAAATAAGAAACTCTGCTTTTACTCTTGCCTTTCATTTGAATTAAAAAATAGTTTAACATTTGTTTGAACCTTTGGCACTCTTTCATGTAAGTTCAAAAAACATACAACCAGCTTGAAAACGGTTTTGATGAAGTGGCCTGTGATGTCAGCGTATGTTTGCGGTTTCCTCTCCTCATCAATGTATTTATTGAAAAATGGTTCTTAATGTGGCATTTAACAGGAAAGCAGCACTAAATACCATGATATTATCTTAATCCTGCCTCTGGTGTTACCTAATTACACATTTATAAAGTCTATGATAAGCCATTCCTCAGTTCTCCCAGTTCTGTTTTCACTGAGTCTTTTCTTCATGACATAGCTGTTTATCACTTTGTGTGCTCGGTAAGCAGGGTAGAGGGTGAGGTAGTGTTCCTATTGTGTGAAGCACTTTGTGTTTGCATGAAAAGTGCTCTGTGAATAATGTCTGATTGATTGATGTCTCAGAGGAGAGAGAGGTGGCCCATACTGTGGCGTGTGAATTTGGTTGGACGCAGATACATATTCATATAGTAATTGTTATTGAGTTATTTTGGGGTAATTTATTCGGCTGGAGACAGACGATAAGAATTGAAGGAGGTACAACTGTACACTGAAGCATTCAGTTTGACATAAAATGCGGCAATGCTCTTCTTATAGCCGTTTCATTTATATTCTTGGCATGCATACGTCGCACAGTGATAACTCATAGACCATTTGTGATATCTAGGAATTCAAAAGCTACCAGAAAGCTGAGAAACAGAGTTTTGCACCCAAAAACCTACCCCCCCCCCCCCCCCAAGACCACCACAGTCTGATGGTTTAAGCACTGACTAAGATTCAGCGAGTGTAGTATGCACAGTTAAATAACCCACATAATATCGACAAATGGCCAGACTATGAACATTGAATTAATGTAAAAAACAAAACAAAAAAAAAAAAGGGAAGTAGTGCTGTCATATACTGCACATCTTTTGACTATCCTACAGCTATAAAATCAAAATAAATCCATTTGCTCAAAATGTAATTAAAGTCTTAAGAGAGTTAGGCTGGAGAAGACATAATATTCACTAATACATTTGTGTGTCTGTTCCTTCAGGTGTGATGAGCGAAGCAGAGCTTTCCTTCAAACTGGAGCCCAGTGATATCATTGCTGTACAGGAGCAGCCCCTCATGCTCCACTGCCAGGTGGACGGCATCCCCCCAATTATCACACAGTGGAGACACAACGGGCTGCTGCTCACTCAGGACCAGCATCACACCACCTTCATCAATGGCTCGCTCCTCATTGCTCGCTTCCAAAAGACCAAATCCGATGGCTCGTCAGACGAGGGCGACTACGAGTGCGTGGCCCAGAATTCATTTGGGCTGGTGGTGAGCCGCAAGGCCCGCATCCAGGCAGCTAGTAAGTGTGTCCTTCATGCTCGTTTTGATTTTCACTAACGTTTTTGTGAGTCTGTTGACATGCATTAATTAGATTGTAATTATATGCCTTTTCCCACGTTTGGTCAGGGTTTCTTCTCACTTGAGAGGTTTGTTGTGGTGTGATTGCTCTGTGTCTGCAAACCGACATTCGAAACAAAACCTTTGTTCGATCTCCCTCCAGGCATATCCTGGCGCGGTTTTAACAAATCTTATTTGCATTATAAAACAATGATATCTTAATGAAACAAACACTCGTGCCAGAATAAGCCCATCTATGGAGTATTTCTCAAAATGTATTTGTCATCATGAGTAAAAAAATAAACAATACAACATTATATCTTACAACTTTTCTGTCCGATGTGGGTACATCAAGTGGCATGCTGCATATAAATGTTTTGAAATGTCTAAAACTTTAGGTCACGGTTTATGTGAGTGGTAGGTTTTACAGTTTGTAAAGATACTGGCCTGGTATTGAATGTATGTTTGTGTCTGTAAGTGGTTATGTGCTTATCTTTGTTGTTATTAGTGGTCTTCTTGGTATTCACCAACCTAAACTATCTGGTTATGAGATAACAGCATAATAATGCACTTGAGTCTGATTGTGCTGCAAGAAAGCAAAGAAATCCTGTCGGCACATGGTGGCTTCAGCACCAGCAGATTCACGACCCCAGCCACTTTTACATAAGCTGCATTACATTGTAACCAGCATCCTTTGTAAATGTAAACACTGTAATTGAAATACTGTGTTAAATAATCACATTTTCGTCAAGTCCCAGTCGTCCTTGTACTGCTGTGCATGTAAATGTACGTAATATATCCCTCGCTGTTCAGTCATTTGAATATTTTAATATCATTCTTGTGTAATGAACTTTCTGATGCTCATCTACAGTGCTGCATAGAAAAAGAAGCCTTTGAATTTAGTATTAACAAGTGCTCATGCTGAGAGTCTCCAAGCGGCTTTGTAAGAGTGCAGTAAGCTCAAAGCAACCCAGCAACCCGCTCACTGGTGGAGGCATCAGGACACATTTTCGCTGGCTTGACTACCAATTCCTTTATTTGCAGTAATTCTACGTCAGTGGGTTCCCAGCATTGTTGCCACGGTTGATATTTAGGTCTTTTTTTTTTTTTTTTGATCATATCATAGTGAGAGGTTCTTGGTCCTCCTCCTTTTCTCTTTCTTCTCACACTGTGCTCATATAAAGTCACTTTAAATCAAAGACATGGAGGATGCACACTCTTCCAGCAGCTATAGAGATGCTGTTCCACACTGTGCTGAGTTAGGACTTCTTCAAGGCTCTGTTATGTATATTCTGCAACACAGAGATGGACAAAAGCTCACGGAAGCCTGTTGATTTGTGGGCTATGTGTAGACAGGTTACTGCTGTGCTGTTGTGGCCAATACAGCTTTTCCACTCAGTGGGGTGGGGAGGTTAGCATTGGCGTCTCGCTGGCCGAAGGGAAAAGTCACCGCGGCTCTGTGGCTGGCTCTGTCAAGCACATGGAACCTTTTAAGGCCTCCCCAAAGGGTTTTTCTTCTCAAAGGTCAGATCGAATCTTCTTTTGTTGCACGGCTTTGGTTTTGCGTGAAGAAAAAAGTGGAGATGTTGATGCCCCTATTAATAAAATTACTTTCATGCAAGTTAAATATTGGAGGGAGAAGTTTTGAATTTCACCTGAATTAACATAGACTCAGGGGATCAGTTTGTTTATAGTTTCTGTGTAAAGGTGTTGCTGTGTATTACTTTGAAACAAGTGATAGAAAAGTTTGATGAAATGGTCAATGCTGAATACATTAACATGTACTTTCAGAGACATATGTGAGTTGATTTGACACCAACATTTCACGGCACGTCAATATTAAGTCCAAAATGTGCAGCAAAACCTTTCCAATACTTTAATATACAAGCCTGAAGCCAGCCATAATAATTTGTTTCTCCTATACTGTGCTATACTGCTCATTTGAGCAAGAATATTGCTTGGAGGAACAATATAGAAGTTTATATAAATCAATACCCTCATCGGACATCGGTTAAAAAAAGTTGTGGTTGATTTCATCCAATAGAATGATTCTTTTCACTTTAGTGAAACTCTATTGTTTTTTTCAGAACTGACTTTAACCAATGCCAATAAGTACTCATCATTTATGAAATGTCATAATTAAAAAAAAAAAATCAGCAGGCCTATCATTTTTTTTTCCAGTTGATTGATTTTGTTTCAGCATCTAAGATTCAGACTCGCAGGTTTTGAGAAGTTGAGAGTCTTCGATTTCTTAGTGAAAAGATGAATCAAGAGAATCCAAACATAACCTGGAGCACAAGCTGCACCTGGTGGCTCAATTTCAAAATCAGTCAGGGTTGAAATGTGTTTAGGCTAAGCTTTGTTTTGTAAACATCATCTTCTCTTGAACTGTATTGATTAATGAGGATAGAGAGGATTGCTGAAGGTCATGTTCTGATCCCTGACCCCTGACCTTTTTACATTGTGTTGAGTAGTCGTTTGGCAGGATGTTGAATGATGGAAGGCTTTGCCGTTGTGACACTCTGCCCCTTAACTAATAGAGTCTCAACAGGAAAACAGCCAATAATTTTGAAGGGACTTGTGGTATGAATACTTCTGCTTGTAAATTGTCTCATATTACTATCAAATAATGGTGATTAACACTTTCTATATACTAGCATGTGGCTGTCGTATTGGTATTGATTTCATTGTCAAAAGTTTTTATTTTCCACTCCGTGCTAATTTGCTCCTGGCATCTTGTATTTTCACACCAGGCACCTTAAAGAGATCTCGCTCCATGTGTATTTCTAATGGCTTTCCTAATCACAGGGCATCTAGTAGGCTGTCATGAAAAGGCTTTATTGAGGATTATATTGTAGAGGTTTTTTTGGTGTTTTTTTTTTTACTGCGCAAACTCAGTAAAATTGCAATCATCTTTCACTGCCCAACTTCTGGCACTCCTTAGACTACAAGTTGCTCCAGGCACCAGTTCAGTCCAGAAGTGCTCCCCTGTTAATCAAAGCTTAATTTGTCAGGCTATTATGTTTTAGATCTTTAATATAAAGTCTTAAAAGAGCTTAATCTTAGAGGTGAACTGGATACACCAGGGGTTTGAAAAATCACAGGTCTATTTTAGTCTTTTCCTGGATGAGCGAGTTCTGCATTGGGCATAAATTATTTTGGATCAAGTGTTTTCATTATGCGCTTGAAGAGAAATGGTCCCAAACAAGTGAAGGTTCTCCTTACAAAGGTTAGTGACTTGTGTTTGTTTCTTTTTCTGGTCCAAGTGTTTGTTAATGTTGGTGCTCGCTTTGTGTTTTTCAGCACATTTGCTGTGTTATGGTTCCTCTCACAACGGAGCTCTGACTTGTACCACTGAGATGCAATGGGTGGTGTGATTACTGAAGCCTCTTTATAGCCCTCCCAGTGGATAAAGCCTCCATCTCACCCTCCACACTACTACCCTCCATAAATTTCACTTTTTATTTGCTTGACAACTATTTGTGTGAGCTCACTGTTGGGGGCTGGTGTAGGACGGACTCCCCGTTGACCCTCTAAATCGGCGGTCGGTCCAGGAAGCACTTTTTTTCCTCCCAAATGTTATCTCTTTGATGGTCGGTTTCTCTCTGCCTCTCTCTCTCTCATTCCTCACTTTCTCTAGGACCTCCTCATTAGCTTAGGTTCAGGAAGCTTTTCATCATTTGGATGAATGACAAGCCTGGTACAGTGGGCCCGGCCGGGGCTCCGGCCCCTCCCCCACTGCTCACCCGCGTCACCAGGCAACACACCACAAAAGCCCCCTGTTACAAAATAGCTTTTAGGATCAATTGAAATGACTTGCTTTTGTCTGGATTTAATTGGAAAGAGTTGAAGCTTTGTTTGGAAATATTTTTTTTTCCTCTCATTTATATCGGGTGGCAGCAGTTGACCTCAGAGCCCGCGCCAAAAGATTTGCAAACAAAATCTGAAGTGTGCTGAGAAAAGGCACAGTCAGTGAAAACATGAGGCAAGTGAAAACACTCGAGTCATTAAAAAAAAAAAAGCACAACAGTTTTATATATGCTATTCATTTTATAAATGGCTCCAGTGTCGATAATTTCCACTTTGTTTAATTCTGAAATTGTCATGGTGAGTTGTGCGGCAGCTACAATGGCGTCCGTCTGAATGAGACTTTAATGAAAAAGGAGATCCCGGGGGGCTGTAAAGGATGGAACAGGAGAAGACAGAGGATCCCTGTAAAAGTGTCTGACTTTATACCCCTGCCTCTCATTTGTGTGAATGCAATATCTCTCAGGGATGCTCGTACAAAGATGCGCAAGTCTGGTGGAAAACACAAGATTAGCTGTGGCTGAAATTGCAAACTTGCAACTTGCTGCTTTTAAAAGCGGCGTGAATGAATGGCCTCGTGTGCCGACTCTCTTTGTGACAGTGCTTAGTAAGAGAGATTTATATGGAGCTCATGTCAGTTTACATGAGAGTGCATGTACGTGCGCGAGCACGTCTGTTTAGACGGTCGCCCTCCATCACATGCGGACCCTCCCGTCCCCACCCCTTTCATGGCCTCCTGCCTGGGTGAGCGCTGAAGCTCCATCCCCTACATCTCCTTGTAGCTCCCTTTGTCTGCGAGCCAAACCCCGCCCTCGATGCCCTCCCCCCCACTCCTCCCTCCCCTTGCTCCTCTCTGCTCCATTGCCACGAAGCAAGTCATCTTTCTTGTCATCGTGATTTTTACAAATACCGTTTTGACGTTTAACCCCCACTAGCGTTTTATTTTAAATCTGTTCTTGCAAAAAATTTCTCCCTAACATCCGAGCTGTATAAACTTCATTTCGCAAGATCTTTGTGGA
Source organism: Blennius ocellaris (assembly GCF_963422515.1). Taxonomy (NCBI): domain Eukaryota; kingdom Metazoa; phylum Chordata; class Actinopteri; order Blenniiformes; family Blenniidae; genus Blennius; species Blennius ocellaris. Next base: position 25,836,254 of record NC_137650.1, on the reverse strand, counting down.
AAAGTCACATAGTGTTGTTATGTGTTGTTAGTGCTGTGCCACAAATCTACAGGAAAATAGTCTGTATTCCTCTTGCTATGGCTCTCCTTTTCATTGATATTCCTGCTTTGAAAGCAACACAAAGTTTTGGTTCATATGGACATGGCCTGTGACTGCCCTGGTTCTTCTTTAGGGCAGGTATGTGGGCTGATGTTGACCCAGAGTGTTTCCTCCTGCGATGTGGTCAGCGCCCCTCCATCTGTCTGCCATTCTGTCATAAGGATTGAGGAAGAAAGGGCTTCTTCTTCGTTCTTTTTTTATACTGATGAGGCGGGCTGCAAGGATGAGCGCTTTGACCTCTGCTGTGTAATTACACTGGAAACCAGTTATTACTGTACACCTGCAGATGAAATGTTCAAGTGTCAGTGCTGGAGAATGCAGGCTATGTCCAAATTGATCAAGAAAAGGCAACTAGAAATAGATTTCATTACTCTAAAATGCTCATCTGTGCATGTGTGTGTTTTTTTTCTTTTTCTTTTACTGTTTAAGGCAGGTCCTTATCGTACTCTATTGGGTTATATAGCCCACAAGCGAAGGCAGGAACAAACAATGGTGGATAATAATGTCTTTGGCTCTCTTTGCACTGTCTTTAAGAAGGTTGTTTGTCCTCTATGGGCTGTTTTGTTGTCAAAAGCCATAATATACAGCAATACTAAAAAAATCCCTAATGACAACTCTTGGGTGTTTACGTTGACAAATGTTTAAACTTGTCCATTTCTCCTGTGGGGATGGGGCAGGGTGAATCTCTATTATTTCTGAAGATGGCACGCCATTGACCTTGAAGCAGTGGAAAATCACCAAGGGACTGTATGCTGCTCATAGTATGCCTTATTGTCTTATTTCACTGCATGTGTTCATATGTGTGGAGAACAATGACATGTTCATCCAGATATCCAAGCCAATTAAGATGCTAGTCTCTTCATAGATTTAATTGCTAATGAAAAATTAATTGAAGAGCATCCTTTCATATTTATGTTAAATGACAGTGATGATAATGTTGCTTGGTCAAGACAAAGAGGACCGAATAGCATCAACTGCTCTCCCTCTTTCTCCTGCTCTCAAAATCCAGAGCACAGTGGTTGCCAATGTGCTTCAGTCTTAAGCCATGCTGACAAGACTTCAGCCATGCACAGTGCACAGCCATGCATGGAGAGCTATAACCATCTCCCGTTAGCTGCCTGGTGAGGGAGGAGCCACTGTGGGGAGCAGATTGGGCATCTTCAGGCTCTAAAAATATCTGCCCGTGTAAACAGCATCACTTGGCAAACTGGAAGGGCACACTGAGGGCGCAGACCTCCGCCAAGTCTGATGGCTCTCTCTGCTAAGATATACAAATAAGTAACTGCAACCGCTACATGTGCTTCAGGTTTTTTCTTTTTTACAAAACTCTCGCAGTCTTGTCAAAATATGTCCGTGCCTTTTTTCAGCCAAGTGGTGCCCATGGGAAATTACTCGTGATTTGTTTGAGTTGAACTTGACTAATAACGTGTGCAGCAGCAGTTTGGAAACTGGGATTTGAGGCACAACAGTTAAAAACTATCATAGGACACTTTCTAGAATCTCGAAAAGGCCTGATAAAGTGTCCAATGAAGGTGTAATCCAGGTTTTGGCTTTACCATGATGTTTTGAAAAGTCAGGGCTCTAATATTGCTGAGTTGAGCAAACCTCTGCATGCACTTCAGCGGTGACATGGTTTACTTCCCCGTTCCTTCTCTGCGCGATCTAAGGGCCAATGGGATTAAGAAGAAAATGCATACATATGGTATGAGCTGTGCAATATGACGTATAAAATGCATATGTGCATATTTATATATTTGACTTTGCTTTTGCCACCTCACCAGCTTTTCTAGCAGATGCTCTCTTCAGCTGTGCACACAATGGCTTTTCATCCAGATAATGCTCATTCAGATTATGCCATTTGTCGTCATTTTTATACAAGTGTAAACGCTCAAAAACATTGAGCTTTGACAGAGTGAATCATGTGTTACCTCTTACAGGAATGACTCTCATTGAGTAGTAAACGGTTATTACGATGAAATAAAGTGAACAAGAAATGCAGCCGTTTCCGATTCACAACACGAGTCTCACGTTGGCGCTGGAATAAAACCTAGGATTTGGGATTGCACATTGTGTTTGTTGGGCTGTTTGCTTGTGATCGAGCATGTGTACTCGCTTTGCATGTGCATGTGAGCTTGTCAGAGTGGGGATAATGAAGTCCTTACTGGTCTCCGGATATCTGTGGACCACCCTAGCTATTCTCAAACAAACAAATGAAAAGGGGGCCTAAAATTCCGTCTGCCTGCTTTTAAGGCTCCTGGGATGAATTCCTAAGTAATAGAGGTGAAAGGTGGAAGGAGAGAGAGCAGAGGCCGGGCCAAAGGTCGGACGAGGCAGGCCAGCCTCTGAATGTGGTATTTTCATCATCATTAGGGCTGTCGTTTTGGGTTTGAACTGTCATGTTCAAGGTAAAGTTTACCTAAAAACAGTTCTGCAAATAGCGGGTCTTCTGGATGGTTGCACCACGATGAGGTGATTTGTTTTGAGCTTGAATGTTGGTGTCCCTGTGATTTCAGGCTTGAGTAGGGGCTTGGTTAGCTCTGGCTACAGCCCCGTCACCGCGCTTCACTACACTTAACTGTGCCTTTATGGGCAGATTGCGTAGTTAAAACTCTTTACAGGGTCTGCATCATCCACCTATAAAAACACCAAAACTCCCTTTTCCTGTCTTCTCCTTGGCACACATTTATTTTGCACGCGTAGAAATGTTTGATGAGCAATAGTCGTGGATTTTAATATCATCTCCTCAGTAGTTTTTACACACACACAGGCACACCCATGCACACACACACAAACACAGGGCCCCTGAGTCCTTTTTTTTTCCTCTCATTTTGTTTAAGTAAGGATCAGGAAATCTTTCTGACAAAGGCCAGTCAGTGACGGGCATGCAGTTGCTTTCCTCTGGGCCTCAGCCACCTCTCCCCTTTGTAGGCTGCACATGTGTTTGTAAGTGCTTGGGGTACCTCGCAGAGCAGAGCAGCACCTATTGTCGGTGATGAACTGCAGGGCAACAGAGTGGCTGGGAACAGACAGAGGCTGTGGAGATGTTCAGCCTCTGGTAGTTGTGTTTTGTGATAGTGGCCCGAGCGTTTGTTCTCCTGACCGACTCAGCTCACTGTGGCTGAGGCCCCCTTTTGTCACTGCTGACTCTGGGTGGGTGTGTTTCCCCTTTCTCCCTCCCGCTTCTTTCTGCCCCCTCTGTTTTAGCATTGACTTAGAAATAGAGGGGTTAAAGGTCATTCGAGGCTGGACGCTAGAGAGGGGGTTTTATCTGGGAAACTGTGACCTTTTTGTGTGCATTAGGGCAGAATACCCCTCCCTCTTTTTCATTCTCCTCCCATTTGTTCCCCCTCCTCCAATGCTCAGGCCTCTGTTCATTCCCTAGTGGGGTCCCATCCCCCTGTCTGATGGCCCCAGGGCAGCGGCACTGACCTTGGCTTTGGCTTTGAATTAAAGTGGCCCAAACCTGCCACACCATCACAACTCTAACCTTGCATTTTCCCAAACAAGCAACGCAGCAGCCTGGATCGAACAAGAGCCCAATAAGCACATTTTCTCTCACTCAGAAAGGACACTGATTTGTCTCTGTCACATTCCTTCTGTCTTTTCATGAAGGTTTGGAGGCCTTGATTTATCAGAGGTTTTGTGGGTACTACACAGCAAATAGATGGATTTTTTTCCTTATATTCCCTGTTATGAGTCCATGCTAATCAGAAGTAAAGTTTGATAAAAAAAAATTTTTTTATATGAGGCTGTAATAAACTCGTCTCCACAAGAAATTATGAAATATATCAATGTATGCATGTATTTTCTCATAATGCAACTTGAGGCTAGTATAAGGTCAGAAAAGGGAACACTACAAACTGTTTTTGTTCAATTTGGACAATGAGGGGGTCTGCGCGACGTCATCATCTCAAAATAAACTTTGTAAACATCCACGTCGATGCTTTGCGGTGTTTTGAGCATAAAATACGTCCAAAGGGCGGACATATTGTCATGAAAGGTTGAATAGTTACAATGCGACTTCCCTTGCCTCCTCGCTGGCTGCAAACTGTGGAATGGATTTCCTGACTCATTACTCCACGTCTCATTGAGACCCGCCTCCGTTCAAGAAATCCATTCCACATTTTGCAGATCAGCTGCAAGGAAATACTTGTGGAGTCACTTCAGCAGACAGTGAAGCACAGACGTGGATTCATGGAGCTGAAATCTCTGCAGGTTGGATCAGAAAAAACATAAAAATATCATTAAAAAAAACCCACTAGCCCATTTGGGCGAGGTGGGTAGATGATTCACTTGCCCGAGCAAAGCTTGTAGGGTTAGGGTTAAGAGGTATTAAGAACATATTAACCGGACCGAGTTGTTATATCCTGTTGAGCATAATGATGTCATTAATTCATCAGCTGCGACTGTGTAAAAGCCAAGTTTGTGAATAAAACCGAGAAATAAGGAACAAGTAATACATGAATTATGGATAATATTCTATTCGTAGATACTTATTTATCTATGTAGTGATGAGCACACTCATACCAGAGTGAGAATGTACATCGCTTGTCCTTTCTTTCCTGTGCTGTCCCTACATTTACTTTCACTACTACAGTTTCCTCCCACATTTGAAAAACATGCATTTGGGGCTAATTGCTGACTCTAAATTGCAACTGTCTGTCTGTGATTTACCTGTGAAGCACTGGTATGTATGTATGGATGTATGTATGTATGTATGTGTAGAAAATAATAAGGAAAGATGAGTTTGTTACTGTGGGTTATTGGAGAACGAAATAATGGAAGCCTTTGCCTTCCATATGTGTCAGCGTTGTGGTAGAAAATAAGGTATTCTTCAGCCTGCATGAATTCAGAAGCCTCTTTTCTTGTCACATTTGGATGGAGCATCTGTATTGTTTTTGGTTAAAAGTGTGATCGGCACCTGTGTGTATGTGCATTTGTGTGTGTCGGTGTGTGAGAAATCGGTCACTGGGGATAAAATGAATTCCACAGGAACCAATTAGAAGAGGCTACTGCTGGCACAGGATGAAAGATTTTCTAGGATGACCAATTTCCTCCTGACAACCTGTTTGCAAGGCCTGTAGCTTAGTTAGCATCTATCACTTCAGGGAATCTGATGATTGAACAAAATCCCAAGTTCAAGTGGCCTATCTTTTCATTTGTTACAGAAAGTGGTGATTCTCAGATGTAAAATTGCACTATTTCAAACATAAATGAAAAAAAAGCAGAAAGGAAGATGATATTAAAATTCATGATGATATTTGGCAAATTATGAAGAAAACCTGCAGTGAAATGACTGCACTGTTTACCACGCACTAACCGGGTATATCTGGCCACTGGCTGGGAAAATCAAGAGATTGGAGGGTTGTAATCCAAACTTTTTCACTATTGCCTGACATCATACAGATCAAATAGGTGGAATAATTAAGAAAATGACCTCCAGGTAGAAGCCCTAATCGTATTATGCAGTGTGAAAAAACAAGCTGGGACAGATGAAAGTGGAGAGAAGCGGGGAGTAAAATAGATGGAGCATGTGTCGGTGGTCTCAAATGATCTCGAGGCCCCTCTGGCTCTGGAGGCTGGACCTTGAACCAGGAAGGAACATTCCATTCCGATGCTGTGCCATGACCTCCCGACCCCGACAGCTTTGTTTCCAGGGCAGCTTTCGACAGGCAGCGGGATGCAGAGCAACCGCAGCGGGCTTGCTTAGCTTGAAGAAGCACGCCTCTGCCATTGGAACATGCCAGAAAACTGCTCCCCTGACCCCAGGCTCGTAATTCATCTCGGTAACTTGCACATTACCTACGCTTAAGATCAAATAAATGCACTGACGTGTGCACAGGATAGCGGTCATCGGCTGTACGTGCAATCCGCCTTGACCTTTCGCTAGTTCACCAAACTGCAACAAATGCATTCCCTCAACGTGCAGATCCGCAACTGACACCTTTATTTCTCTGTGAGAGCACTGCTACAACATTTTAATCGAACTGCATCCTGGACAGTGGAAGCAGCAGCCCTAGGACCATCGTAGGAGAGGCTTTAAATGGTCCTCTCTCAGGAGCCGTTCAGCGGATGAAATGTGTTTATTCTGTAATCATATAAAGAATTTGTATCATCCGTGCAACTGCAGCCTTTAATCATTTTTATGAATGCATTTTGTCTTTTTCCCCCCTATACAGAGGTAGTTTCATGTCATGTGTTAGTAAGTCGTAAGGCGGTCCATTTCATTGCCAGCGTGAAAAGATGAAACATGATGCTAGTAGTGTAATAGCCCTTTCCATTTTCCAGCATAGGCATTATTTGTGAGGGGGGAGACAGCTTTAGAGGTTAGTTGGCTGATGGCGGACTGGACGAGTCAGTGATATGTGCTTATGTCTGACAGCTGATGGTAGTGTCCCTCCTCAATCCTCTACAAGTAAAAGAAGAGGCAGGATTATAACAGTGAGAGTCACTGTTGCAGGTTGCCTTCATGCTCTCTTGTTACATCATATATAATAATAACACAGTACAGAAACACTGGTGGCTGAGTGGGGGGTTGTTCTGAAGTATGTGCTGAATTTCACACTGCTTACCACTATTACCTGGTGGAAATATTGTCAATAACATTCTGAAAAATTGCATTTAACGGACGACAACAAGCTATCACGGTTACATTTTTAAAGGGGGGGGATTTTATGAGTTTTTAAAAAGCTTTCGATGTGTATTATTGGTATTATTACCTCTCGGAGTAAAACATGTTGACAAATATTTTTCCAGTACGTGTTGCATGTACAAGGTAACACTGTTACAGAAATGTGAACTACATCAGAAAGACCTTAGTTTTTTCTCTTGTTTGTGGAAAATCTGACATAAACCTGTATCGAGGAAAATCGTCAAACAAAGGACATCTTTGCTTTGATTCACACATACGTTCAGTTTCCTACAAATGACTGAACAAGGGGATTACGTGAAATGTCACTCTTAAATGACAGTAAAAAGATCCATACAGTTGCAATGCATGACCATGTTTGTGTATAAACTGGAGCTTCATCGATTGATTTAACTTGGTACCTTCAGCATGAGGAAATCCGATGATTAGTAAACCGTTTGAGTCTTTTTTTGAGCAAAATTGTAAATATTCTTCTTGTTCCAATGTCAAGAATAATTGACTCTGAAAATAATGAATATTTGCAGCCCTTCGGTGATTTATGCAGACTGTGCCACCGAATGAAAAATGACACAAAGAAGCAATTGAACTGCTTGAGTTGAAACTGATAATCCAGATTGACTGGCTGTCTTTATTGGCATTCATTATTGTAAATCAAATGTCTAAGCTTTTATTCTACATTATTGTTTACTGCCCCCTGCCCGAGGATTTTTTTATTTATTTATTTTTTTTGGGGGGGGGGATCCGCTGTAAAATCAATATTTATCTCAATTTATTTTAATCCAGAGAAGCTTGTCGTTTCTTCAAACCCAGAAAATTGTATTTCATTATCTGATGGAACAGATACGTTGTCGGAACAAATATAGTATGTGCAGTCTTTGTTTGCACACACTATAGGTAGCAGGAGAGACAAAGGGCTTTCATTTCTCACCCACTGTCTTGTAACACTAAGTGGTTATGACAGTGACTGCACTTGCTTTGCTTTCCTCCCTCCCTCCCTCCCTCCCTCTCTCTCGCTTTCCCCCTCTCTCTCTCTCCCTCTCTCTCTCCTTCCTCTTTGGTTATTTATTTTTTCTCATGATTTGGTAAGAGCCAGGCTCCTTTGAGTGGGCGTGGCAGAGGAGTCACACATGTGCGTACAAAAGGAGTTGGGGGTTACTGACTGCATATTACCATGAATTGGTCGGGATTAGCCAGTTTGGAGGCGAACAGGAGGGGAACTCGGGTACGGGGGTGGCTGGGATCCCTGGGTGTGCAAGGGGCAGTCATATCCCTGGTGACCGCAGTCAGCTGGCAGCTTGAAAGGAGGGAGGGTGAGGAGATGAGAAGAAAAGAATAGGGGGCAGACTTTGAGTGTCCAGCTGTCTCAACAGGAGGATGTGGCAGTGACAATATCTTGATGACGGCAGCTCTCTCCATACATTAACGACTACTGCCTCCTTGGTCATTATTTTAAATGCTGCATGCTCTGTAAGGACTGCAGTCACTGTGGCTCATCTGAAATTACACTGTGATTATTCCACTACATCTCTCTCTTTGCTAACCAATAGGTTTCATTTACTGTTTATTTATAGCTTCATGAATGTGGCGCTGCAGTGTTGTTACAACGTCCTGAAGGTGTGAAGTGGTTGGCAGACCACCGATCTTGTTGGTCATAATCGACATTACAGTGTCTCTTGTCCACTGAAGTGGCCTGATATAGTCAGAGTCGAGCATCTGACCCTTTGCCACGTCCTGCTAATGTCCAGACATGCATTTAACAACAAGCAGGTGGTTCACTAAACTGACACGATTATATTTGTTCCTCACTGCTTACTCATCAGTCCACTCCCTCTGTCTTTAGCACAATCTTCCGCTCCTCCTCTGCTATGTCGTAGTCGTGCCCCCCCACCCACGCATCTCTGTTTGCCACACACATGATGGCACTGTGCTGCCCGGAATTGTGATTAATGGCTGCAATTCAGCCTGAAAAATCCCCCTGAGTGGGTGCCAGTTGGCTTAGGCAGAGAAGAAACTCATTACTGCTGTCAGTTGAGCTGACGGAGCAGGGACGGCTGTGAGTGATTGTATGTGTCTCTCTGTATGTGCGCACATGTGAGGAAAACTAATTTCTGTGCATGTCACTAGGTGCACAGGCGTCCGTTCACCTTTAGTGTCTATGAGTCATCAAGCGTGAATAAGTGTGTGCGCATGTCTTTTAAGCCGAGTGTAAAAGTGACACTGTGTCCCAGAGCTGGTTTCCAAGGAACATGGATAATTTCTCAGAAAAGAGTGAAGCCTCTTTCCATTACAAGCTTGCACACACAAACAGTCCAACTTAAGGTCCTTAATGGATAACCTATGTACATCATGCTGCTTTATCACCAGCGTCACTCTCCTTTACGGTATGCTATATTCAGAACATATGCATTCTTACTCGGCTGTGTCTACACATTTACATCCTGTGTTCACAGATAAATCCTCTCTTATCTGTGGAAAGGTAAATATAGCATGTGCATAGGTCTACTCGTTATTAGTCCTATGCTAATGTCAATTCTTGTTAAATAATGAAAAGGTTTTCATTTTGAAAACTGTAATTACCTGTCCTTTCTCATGAGTGTGCAGCAATGGCAAAGTAAAGCAAGACAGAGAAACAAAGAAGAGAAAGGCATCTAAAATGAGGGTAAGTCTGCACATTATGGATAAGCAAAGACGTGTGCCATTTACTGAGAGATGACTATCTACATTCGCTAACACCACAGACGGTGCCAAAATGAAGACTTGCGTACATACATATGGAAATGAGCTCCATATGCAGCTCAGGTTTTGCTTCAGAGCTTAAAGAGAGAATCGGCCAGGAAGCAGGAACCCATCAACCACTCCATTCCTCTGTGTCCGCTATGTTTATCCAGTAATACCTGAATATTAAAGCACATTTGATTTGTCTTTCTAACTCAGTGGTTCTTATAGTGACACGTTCTTGTTACTAGATTTATTTGTATGTAATTATAAATATTGTAAGTGTTTATTGTAGAATTGTTAGGCTTGTGAAGTAAGCGTTTGTCTAAAGCAATAACTGCAGATTTCTGGAATAGGCATTCAAGTATAAATCCCCCCCCCCCATACACACACACACACACACACACACACACACACACACACACACACACACACACACACACACACACACACACACACACACACACACACACACACACACACACATACACACATCCAAACACTTGGAGAATATCTGGTCTCAGTATGTCAGTGTTTATTTCATGACAAGAAGAGAGTAGACCAGCTCAGTAGAACACCTTGGAGATAAATACCTGAATAATACTGTATATCGGCTGGCGTGGCCTTCAGTGAGTGTTATTATATCTGTAGTAGCACACTAAAGATGTTGCTATGCTACTCTCATGTCACAAATATATTATTTACTTTTGAAAAAAAACTGAAAAAGACATTGTAGTATTTTATTTGTCAGCAGTTTACCGACGAATGTATATACATGTATATATTGTAGGCAGAACAAATGTATTTCACTCAATTATTTGTGTCATTTGCCTTTTGGTCGCTTTAAATTTCCTGAATGGATGTCTATATACATACACTTACATGCTATGATTTATGTATTAATTGAACATCAGTAGCAGGAACTTCTAAAGAAACACCATCATAAACAAAAATGTTTACACCTTGCTTTTTGAACCCATACAGTGTAGGTTTTTGAGGTGAACGGACAACTCGTCCACGACAATTTTTTTCAGCATTATTGATTTGAAGGATTGGATTTCAAAATATATTTGACACATTTGGAAAGATTATTAAGTGTATTTCATATATACATAGTGCAACATATACTAGATACATAAAACATTTCTAAAATATCTATAAGAAATCATATGTAAAACTGCATTGTACAGGATTTATTTTCTCCCAAAAATTCTGAAATCTCATCCGTGGACGAGTTGTCCTACAATCGGTTTTTAACTCAACAGTTGTCAGCCTCATCCAGACATGTTACCAATGACTTGTAATTCAATCTAACAACTAATGGAAATCCCCTCATTTCACTCTTTGTAAAGCTCAGTAGAATAGTTATGGTAAATGTGGATATGGTGTAAAATCTAAGAAAGTGTATGTTTTGAAGCTAAAGGCATAATTCACAAATAAACATACAATCTTGTCAGCAGGGATGTTCTTGGCACCGAATTAACTAAACTTTTGTTTTTAATAAAACTGTTGGTAGCCCATTTTATGGTTATGCGTTTTAAATACTATCCCCAAACATAATTTCCATAACAGATCTTTAAATGTCTTTTTATCATAAAGTTGAATCTCTGTAGGATTTAAAATTCTGCTGAACTGTGAGGCACTTTGTATTGTGCAGTATATTCAGGCTCAATGTATTCAGCAACAGATTGAAGTATACTTTGTGAGTTCATTGCTATGAGATCTTCTTCACAGCAGGTGAAACACTTTGCATTAGTGTGAGTGTGTGAGTACCACAAGCAGCAGCTGCAGGTTAATATCCGGATGGTTAAATCGAATATTACAGTGTGGATGTGGTCGTTGAACCATTATAAAATTTTTGTTAAACCACCTCATGGTGTGCATTTCTAATTACAAGTGTTTTTTCTTGTCTGGTGGTAATAAATGTTTCTCTATCCAGTGGCAGTTGTGATAAATATAACACTGAAGCAGTGTTTAGCGTTGTCAGTGAGTTTAAACATTCAAACACAGATTTTTGGACTGGCAGTTGTTCCTCTCATGATGGATTTGCCTGTCAACTTTAATAGTACAGTATTTTAGGAAACAGTGATGTGAAGATTTGTAAACTCGCGCGGACAGTCAGACAGATAAATGTCCTGCGGGAACACATAACTGAGGCCCTGTGGTCCTCCTTGTGTGTGTGTGTGTGCGTGATGAAGTGATGAAGGGCTGAGATTTACACAGCCGTTTCAGTCATTTGGGGAGCCCAGTTTTCAGGGTGCTGTGAGATGCAGTGGAGCGCATGGGCCAGTCCCGCCCTGCGTCTTTCAGATTTCCCGTGGGAGTGCCAGATGTGGGGTCATCCATCTACCCCCGGGTTCAGACCGACCCCCCCACTCAAAGTCACTGTCACATGCATAGTTAACGCTGCAGTCGACACTCTCTAAACCCTCTGAAAGCAAACCCCACACTCTCACAAGGTGTTTCAATCTCTGGATGTTTAAAAGACTCATATTCTTTCAAGCGTCATTATGTGACGAAGAAACATCAGCAAAGAGAAAAGACTTTTAGCGAGAGATTCTTCCCGGCCTCCTTAGACTGGCCTCCAACAGTTGTCCGCTAATGAGGGGGAAGTAATGTGTGTTCGACTGAGGAGAATTGTGATGCCAAATGTTCATCCAGGTTGTTATTCACAGCCTCTGCTGTCTGTGGGCCTCGCTTACTCCTGGCTTCACAAAACAAGAGGCGTGGACCATCCGAAGAAGAATCTAATGGCATTTCCATTTGAATATAAATGTTTTTTAACCCCAGATGTCTCTGAATGTTTTGAAATATCTCAAAACTCCTCGATGTGAGTAAACGGTCAAACAAGACTGGGTTTTGTAGGGTTTGACATCTGTGGAGTGAACGAGCTGAATGAATCACAGCGTACATTTTATCTGGATATGAGCCCTGGTATACTGGTCAGATGATGGGAGACGCATCTCATTTGAATTCTAAAACAGGCGGGCGCATGCTGAGGTATTGGCGATATTAATTAGATATGTGGCCTCCGGGCAAGCACAGCCTCTTCTCTGTAACGATCAGGCGTTAAAGGAATAGTGCCAACACATTCCGAAAGTGCATTACGTTCCGAAATCAATTCATGGACAGTAATGAATCTGAAAATTTGAATTGAATTGAGAGAAACATGAACAATATGTCAGAATCCTGATGGTATGCTGTTGTTTGAATGGCGAGTTCATGAGAGTATGTATGAAGTAGATTGATATACTACAGAATGCGATGGAGCACTCTTAAGAGAATCACTTATCGCTTCCTGAGACACCCAATAGAATTTCAGTGAGATTTACTCTCTAGTGCCAAGAATGTCAAAGGAAAGGAAAACGATGAGGAATCAGCAGCACATAGCGAGTCCAAATCTTTAACCACTAAAGAAGCTTCTGGTCTTTCAGTCCTCTTTTTTTTCATTTTTCTTTCTTTTGAAAAGCTGAATATAGTTTCTGTCAAAAATGTTGATCTAAAGTGCATCCTTTATTGTACTAGTTTCTCTGTATGTGTTAAATAATGTCAGCTTAGGGGCATTTTTGGTTTGAGGATCAACTTTGAAATGAAGGACAATCCACTTCACTACATCCTGTGCTTTTGTTTGACTTTTTCTTTTTTTTTTAAATTGGTGAAAAGGAGCTCAGTTGACAAAGAGAAAGAATGTCTTCCCTTCTAGTTATTCCATATTGAGTTTCTTTATTAAGGTGGCAACTTAGCAGAGACAAAGTAAAGAGGAGAACAGATTTCATCCAATGGAGGATTTCAGATTTTCAATTAAAGGAGAGTACAGTATACTAATATCTAGATCTATATCGATAGGTATATATATAGATAGATAGATAGATAGATAGATAGATAGATAGATATGAGTGATGTGTGAAACACAACTTTCCTTTACCCAGTGACATCGTACATGAGCCAGAGCACCCCCACCATGCAACACCACTAGGTGGATTGTCTCCAATTACAGCTCAGCGGAGTGGCCGCGGCCTACTCTTAACTCAGCACTCCACCGTGAGGACCTGGAGAGAGGACACACAGAGCCAATATACAAGACTCAGGCACATACATGAAGGACAGAGACAAAGCCCCAGGTCTCAATGCAACACCAGCTTTTCCCTACAGGGCAGAATCAATTGTATAGAAACGTCTCAGCATGCTTTGTCTCCTGACTTAGTTTTGAACGAAAATTAAGTTTCATAGGGTACATTTACACATTCCTGTGATTTCAACAGCAGTTCAGATTAAATTATATGTCAGCACATGAACCAAATTTAATCTGATGGATTAGATAGAAACTGGACCAACACTTGACATCAGAAAATACATCAAAACAGATATTTTGGGAAAAAGAGAAAAAACAACTACTAAGCCACAAAATTGATTACCAGGTTAGCCTGTAGCTGTGTAGCAAAGTCTGTTTGCACAAATATTCAGGTTTTTAATATGATTACAACACACTCTCTGTCGCAATTTTGAAAAATCTCAGAAACTCAGAGTTATGAATTTTAGATGATAAAGAAGCCGGTACTTAATTAATGTAGTGGACAAATGATATCAAGACTGCAATAACAAGGTCGTGTCTGGTTTGAGAGCAGGAGTTACAAGATATCCTATACTTTTTCCTGTCAGAAATACCTTTTGAAAAATAGGTGCTGAGCTCTTGAGGGGCTCACAACTGTAGTTTGTCTTTGCTGACTATCATTTGGTGCATCTAACGGCTTTGTCATGTCAACATATTCTGTACATAACATGGTGAAATTGCCTAGAAAATCTAATTTACCACAGATCCAGGTAAATGTCACAAAAACTCGACATCGTTTGAGGGAAATGTGGTCGCAAGGCGAATGATCTCACTGCTTGTCCTATGCAAAAGCAGCACAGGTCTGAGCAGTCTTCTGAAAAAATAAAACAGCATAGACATTCAGTGAAGGAAAAAAAAAATGTGTCTGCATCTGAAGCTTTTTCACATCATCAATTGTGCTGGCAGGTCATAAATAACACAATGTAAGGTAGAAGTTGAGGTCCTTATGAAATCAGACTCCACTCTGTGGTTGCCCCCTGGGCTGGACTTTGGTCCACGGACCTGTGCTCAGTGTCTGAACGTATGAACACACGCACTGTATAAACACTCATGGGACCTTAAATGATGGCGCGACTGGACATGTGTGCATGAAAAAAGCATGGCTGTCTATACCTGCATGTCGACAGGAGGCACTGAGTTCTTGAGTAAATATGACATATTTGATAGACTGAGTGGGAAGTACACTATGTCTGTCTGCTGTCTTTGGAAGTCAGGAAAACATTTTTGATCCTATTGAAGGCATTTCTCCATTTATGATGAGTGTGTAGGTTTATACCCAGTTTGTCCTGAAATGATTTGAAAGACAACTGTTTTTCTTGTCACACATGATATCCCTCCCGTATTGCTTTGAGTTTCTGCATACATAAATACTTATTAATCGCTTGTTGTTGTTTTTTTTTTTATTAAAAACAAAATCATGACACAATTCACAGCATCAAGCTAGAAACACTCAAACAGTTCATTTCAAATCATTCTTACTTTTCATGTCACTGGTTCGTCTGTTATTTTATCCCCCCTCCCCCAGGCTCTCGCGCTCCCTCTTCTCTTGCGCTTGTCTTTAATCTTACCCAAGCCAGGAGTGGGGATAATTTGAATAATCCCTTAATTTTCAGCATCTGTTGTGGTTTAATGGGTCTCTCTTTAATTAGGGTCCACATGCTGAAGTGCATAGAGGAGGCTAAGTGTGCAGATTTGGGGCTACTGGATAGGGCAGGAGTGGCAGGGGTGGGGGTCGCCGCATTGGGGGTGGTGTCAGAGGCTCGAGAAGTGAGGGGGGATGTGGTGCTCAATGGAGGGGGCTTAAGGTGGTGCGGTAACAAGGGGTGTGGCGGAGGCACAGGGAGAGTGCAGGCCACCACAGGAGGCCCCGGCTTTGTCTCTGAGGGTGGGGCGGGGTGGGGGGCGATAAAAAGCAACGAGACAGTGAGCGATAGCTTTTTCCCATCATACTGTCTTTTTGCAAAAACACAGCTTCCATCACCTCACTTAGATTATTTGCTGCTCATCATTAATGCAAAGCAATCTGTGCATCTACAATGTTTGATTACACTGTCGGAGCCACATGATGATATTTGTTTTGCAATGAAATTAGGCAAAAATATTTAACATATTGAGTTATGGCCGCAGTATTATGTACTATTTGATCAATGTTTGAACATAACAAATATTAAACTGATATTTGATGCATGTTCTTATTAACATTATGCATTCTTGTTGCATAGCAAAAATAAACACAACCCTTTTGAATACTAATTATTTTGGTCAGACAGTCCAAAAGCTAAAGATATTTTCTGATTAAGGAGGTAAACAAACCTAATCCATGCACACAAATCATGGAAAATGATCAATTATAGTGAATATCAATCAACTAATTAATGATTTCTGTGCAAATTCAGTTCCTCACAGTCTTATTCTAAAGTTAATTGGAAGTGTGACAAATGTTGTTCCCAAAGCCCTTTAAATTCAACACACATCTTCTTTTGGAGGCTTTAGCAGCCATCATGAGCAGCCAGAGTTGCATTATTGTCAAGTTATCAATGTTTATAATTTCATGGTTTTTATGTTGGTCATTGGTATCGCATATTTCTGTTGTATTGGCCTGAATGTTTCGCCATTTCTAGGCTGGATCAAGAAATGTTAAGCATTTTCCTGAGTGATAACTATTGTAGCGTTGCTGCTCCATCCACCTCCTACTGGGATCCCTAATAGCAGCCATCAATCTTAATACATTTAACTTAGTGCACACAAGCTGCACACTATCGATCAACAAACAACAAACTGCACACAGTCAAACCACTGGAAAGCCTAATATAAACAAGCTTGCGACACAAGCACAAAAGGCAATTATATTTGTGTCAAAACTATTTTGTAATGCGAGAAGGGGGAAACTCCCTCGTTCAGCAGTGAGTAAAGCAAAGCACAGGCTGCGAAGACAAGTTGGGCTGAAGATCAAAGTAGACAGAATGCATCGAATATGTATCATATTTAGCTGATATGTTCGCTTCAGTCTGGCATTTGTGGAAACTCCAACTAGGCTCAGGTCTTTCAGACTCTGTCTCATGTTATGGGGCTGTTCTCCTGTCTATATTGTACTAACATTTATACATTTGCTTCGATTGTCATCCAGGTTTTTCACAATAACACTGTGGCTACAGAGACATTAGTATATCTCTGAGGTTTGCATCTACTACTTTGTTCCAGAAATATCTGGAGTTATTGACAATTATTGATATGACATTGACATTGACATTGACTGTAATGGAACTTGTGTCCTCTAGCTGCTCTGTAAGTGCAAGATAATGCTTTTTTTCATCATAGAGTTATATCTAGAGTAAAATAGAAAACTGAACATATCAAGAACACATGCTCGTAGTTCTCTGCTCTATAAATCATATTATGGCTATATGGGCTGGAGTGCATTTAATTTAAACGATCAATCAGTTTGCTTCCTGAGCTTCACGTCCCTCGTACGCGGGCTCAGGTGGCAGATGTGCCACGGAGCCGCCAGTTTTACTGATGTGGGTTCTGACATCGGAAAGTGTCGTGGTGACAAAAGCGTTGAAGGCGCAAAATGATTGCGTGTCAGCGGAAGGCGGACTGTAGCCAAAGCGTGTGTAGCCCTTCGTTTTCGTAGGTGATAAGTATCACGCACCACAGACCAGCAGATTGATCACAGCCGTACCCCAGGGTGCAGGGTTGAAGGGAGGGGAGGATGAGGGGGGGCCTAGTGGGGCACAGAGCCAATAAAATATCACATCTGCATTAAAATGCCATCTCTGGGGTCCCAGCACAGGGCCTGCTATTTCAGGGATGCCTATTTAAAGGCTGTTGAAGTGCGGGCTCTCCACGCTGGAATAGCACCGTACACCATCTCCATTATTTATGGGGCTCATCTCTATTTTACTGGTTTACCAAGGTGGGGGCGGGGTGGGTGCGGCAGTCATCACCACCGCTTGAACAACATGTGCTTAATGATGTCACAGGCTTGAGAGGACTCATGGGGGCTGGGTGAGGGGTGCGATGAAGAGCTGAGCAAACGGTTGAAATGTACAATGAAGGGTTGTTGGGGGGGGGGGGGGGGGGGGGTTGCTGGAGGCAAAAGAAAGGGAGGGCGATGACATTTTAACATGGGAGCTCACTGGAGCTTTACACCAGAGCTGCAGGTTTGAATGATGCTGCAGGAAGCCTGTCCACTCTCCTGGCATCATTACCATTGTCATGTCAATGAATCTTTTCCATCCCAAGACAAAATAAATAAATCCATGTGTGATCACAGACCTGTGAGAGAAAACATGAAAATGGCACATTTGGCCATTGCACTTGGAGTTCTCACAGAAAATAGCTCAGTTTGGGATTTTAATCACCTTGTTAATTATTGTGTGCGTGTGTGCATGCATGTGCGTGTGTATGTGTGTGTGTATGTGTGTGTTTCACTGAGCAATAAAGAAATGGATCATTACTTTGGGTCATTAGGCAAAAAAGCTATTCACCAAGGGGTCATTCAAATAATCACCATTTAATCTGCATTTCTTCATTAGATAAATGTGAGTTGCTCACATAAAAAAGCCTGTGAATTCACAAGCTTACATGACCTGTAGTGTGTAACTGAAGGATGGGGGATGTCGTCAAAATATTGACTGGCCTTTTAGTTTGTCGTTGGGCCCGAAATCCAATAATCAGTCATTTATATCTATGCTTGCAGTCATATTTTCTTGTTTGTGTGTCCTTTTGCGATTCACAGATGAAGATTCAACCTCTCAAATAGAATTCCTTGCTCATTTCTGCCTTATTCAGACTCCTTCAGGAGGTGGTTGATGGTAAACTTGTGAAACACAGCAGGACGGTGCCACTCACTTTTGACAGGATCTGATTTACAGCTCAGCGACATGTTTAAATCACCACGCTTCACATTTCCTGTCTGTGGCCTTCTCTCATATTACTGTCTCAATCATTCTTCTTTTGTGCGCGTCACCAAGAAACCACCAAACATATGTTCAAGGAGCAAGCTCCTACCCGCGCACTTGTGTATGGATTTCTTTTTAGTATGCAGCCCAACCATTCTCTCCCTTATTGCAGTAATTAGACCTGCTCCATTTAAGCCAGCAGTGTCCTGCTGTTAGTGGACAGTCTTTAATCATGTGTGAGTGTCTGTCAACAGTTAGCGAAGAAAGAGTGAGAAACAATGGTGAGACAGGTCTGCTGGGGCTGGACGCTGGGCTGAGCGAGTGGATCTCACTCATGCCTTCTGCCTGATCTTACAGCAGAGAGGGGATCGATAGTCTCCAGTGTTTCTGTTGAAGCAGCTCTTTGCATTTGTTTTTCTGTATATACTGTAGTACAGCTAAGCTAAAATGTATTATATTGACTGACGCTATCAAGAAATAAAACACATTGCAGATTGTTAACGGCTGTTTTTCTTTACAACTAGAACAAATGGGTAACACGTTTCTCTGCGGTGGTAAGCCTACTGTGAGTTTTTACACTTGTGCCTGATTTTGTGGGAGTGTTGATAGTCACAGGGGTGTAGGCCTCCCCGAGACTTCATGTATTATGCATAAGGGCCAAGGGTGGGGCCCGTTAGGGGGGTTGTGTCAGCAGAGACACACAACAGCCAGATCAGCGGACGCCATGACTACTTGGCAGAGATGCACAAGAAAACTCCTATAGGCAGTGGTTCTCTTTTGTTTGTCAGCATTCAACGTGCCCCAGTGTTCCCAGTAAACACAGCCAGTATATACGTCAGTGTGCTTGTCTGCGTATGTCTTAATTTGAGACTTTTTGCAGCAACTTTGTGTGTCATTGACAGCAGGTGTATTGTATTCTGAAGGATTTTTTTTGACTACACCTGTCGGGTCTCTATCAGCAGTGGCAGCATCCTTTGGGCTTTTAGCTCTGGGCGTGTGACCCCCCAGGCTCTGGGTTGCAGTAAGCAAAGCCAGGAATGATGTCTGTCTCAAACGGTGGTCCTCAATTACTTTTTCTTGATGGACCTCTTCGCAAACCTTCTTTTCTCCAACCAGTTATTAATATTATCACATCATTTGAAATAGCTGAGAATCATTATGAAATAAAAAACAAGATAATTGCTGGCATTATGCCAAACCTCAAGAGCACACTTGTTGTCATGTTGGAAACACAATTTGTTATATTAATCTGTGGCTTTTGCTTCTCGTGCTCTTCTTCCATCGGGTTAAGGATGATTAGAAACATGTACATGATCATATTGAGTCTAGCGATAGTGGAACCTAATAGAACTAAAAATTCTATTCAAATAGTTAATTTAAGCATTGCATATTACTATGTAACATAGGTCATTTTTGTGCTCCTTTTTAATACCACCACCACCACCACCACCCCCCCCCCCCCCAGCTCAAATTAGATAAACGAGGTATAACATATGATTAATTATCTAATATTGTGGAGTTCCCCATTTTGATTTTAATACACAGCTTACTCCAATCCATCAGAACACACCCTTGACCTTTTCTCCTGACTCATTATAAAGACCTTTTTTCTGCTTCAACATTCAGAACCGAGTGTTTGTTTATGGCTCGTTATAACCGAGCAACTAAGAGGTGAAATGATATAGATATTATCAGCATTATGAACTTTATACATTTTAGCTTTTGTTCGTTATGTTTTGGCTATTCGGTGTAAAAGTGATATGAACTTCCACCAACTTTTCACAGATTTCTATTATTGCATGGCATCACTAAATTGAAAAATTCAATCAGTTACAGTTGGCTCACAGTGGTAAATGGAAAAGGCTTGAAAAGGCAGATTATGTACTTCAGGAGTGATTTGGTGATAAAATATTACTGATGTCTGCCGTGATGTTAAAGTCTACTTTGCCTCTCTGTGAAGTTGACCTCAAACATTTTATGAGTAGAAGGTTGTGAGTCTCTCGTGTAAAAATCACATTTGGGCCATTGAGATAAGCACTCAGGCTGAATTACCTCAGTAAAATTTTCAGCTGTTTAAGTGTGGCCCTAAAGTGAAGAGAATAAAAAATATGAGTGAGAAAAACCTGTCAGCCAGACAACAGCTGAATTTTATCTGGAGAAAAACATATTGCGTGCAATAATGTGTTAGCTGTGGCTACTGACAGAGCTATGGCTACTGACAGAGCTATGGCTCCTGACAGAGCTATGGCTCACAAAGATTGAACAGTTACTTCTGAAAGAATAATGAATTCGCATGGTTTAATTTTCATTAAAGCATCGAACATCCCTTCAGAGGTCTAAGGTCAAGTCATGTTTGAGAATGCCACACTACTCATTAAGCTCTAGAATAGAATAATCTTAATGTTTGACCATGATTCCTTGCTAAAGCTACACAGGTGTAAAGTAGCTTTTGCTCTCTTTCCTCTTGCCCTTAAATATAAATGTTAAAGCTTAACATAAATTTGCACATTTTAAATTAATGATCAACTCCAGAGAAAAATACAAGATTAAATTGCATGATAGTACAAATGACTCAATTCAGGAATAATACAAGTGTCAATAAACAGCGGGAACTCGGTGATGTCGGAGGGAAGTAAAGACAAGAGGAGACAAACATCAGCAGCCAAGGATGTCAGTGGAAGGACAAGCACACAATAGACATGAACAAGCCTTCCCAGTCATGTTGTTTACTACTTGCTCATCCTCGCTCTTCCTGTAAGTAATGGAGCGCTCCGTTCCTCTTGTTATGCTAACGCTGTTCAGATGAGTCTTTTTTCGTCCAAGTTAATTATGGTTGACATTTAAATGAGTGCACTTCTGTTGGAGAAGGTGGGAGAACTGTGGAGGAAGAGGGCCTCTCTCTAATTGAGTTTGTTGCTGGCTGCACCTTTGACGCCGCCTTTGTTCTGCAGGGAGTAGATATGTGAATTGCAGCTGAACGAAGCTTTCCATGAAGATATTGATGCTGGTTTCCCCATACCTATGTTTTCTTTGTCTGTATTAGCATTCGTGTTGAATAAAGAGGCCTGACCCACATATTAAATGCAAACATACGTCAGGAACGAGTATAAGTGCCTGGCACTTTACATGTGGATGTCAAGATTGTCCTCTGTAACTGACTGCAGATCGTGTTCAGCTGCTGTTTATGTGACACATCTTATTCTCTTTAACTTGCTTTTCTGGTACAACAGAGCATCGATTCTCCGTGGTGACATTTGTCAGGATGTTTTTTTTTAGTAGCTGAGCTCTATGAGGCTTTAAGAATAAATGAAGGACTGGAACAGCATTTTCTACAGCGTTTATATCAAGCCTGCATTAATCAAATATTTATTTCGAAAGAAAACAGACAATGTGTGTATATTATGTATAGTAGTTAGTTTATTAGGAGTATAAGCTGGATATCATTCAACTGGACTCTTTGAGAAAGCCATTCTACGGCACGAGATGTTTGCAAATGGCACTAAAGTAAAGTTTTTATGACGTTATAGATAAAACAGCAACACTTGTATGCATTTTTTGAAAAATGACAGACTTTTTGCAAGTTGTAGAGTGAAATCCACTGAAATCGAGCAAAATTGATCTTTTAATGTTGGGATGACTACGTCTTGCATGTCATTGCACAGATCACACACATATATGTTGCTGGAGGTTCACCGAGGCCTTTTTTCTTTAATGAGGCTGTCTCCGTTGCTTCTTTGTTTTCTATGCAATCCCAGATTGACTCTGTGATGTTGTGATCCGTGGGGGCCACACCATCTGTTGTGGGACTCCTTCTTCTTTTCTTTGAGCGGCCGCGCTTGTTGCTCCATGACTGTTTTTGTGATACCGTGACCTAATATTTCTGCCTGCCTCCCTCTCTTTGCAGCTATGGCAGACTTCCATGTTCAACCAGAGTCGGTGCATGCTGAGGAGTCTGGAGTGGCTCGATTCCAGTGCCAGATCCACGGGCTGCCAGAGCCTGTCATCAGCTGGGAAAAAGACAGTCAACCAGTGGACACCAGAGACAAAAGGTAGGATTAACTCTTTGACTTAGCACTTTTTCAAAGCGTCCCTTGTCTCATTGTCACGTCCGTCTCTTGTAGGTACACTCTTCTTCCTACGGGTGTTCTTCAGATCACTGGAGTGCGAGAGGAGGACAGGGGCAAGTTCTGCTGCGTGGCTCACAACAGTGCAGGAGTGAAACACAGCAACGAGGCTCTCCTGACTGTTTCAGGTTGTTATTTTTAATGATTATCAAATCTTGATACCACGAGCAGACTTTGTTTTTTGCCATAGAAAGGCAAGCATGCGTGACCATATTGTAGATAAAATGATCTCTCCGTCACTGGTCGAATGCAATTGCTGCTTTCTCTCTCCAGCATATTCCTGAGACTTTACCACCCTATTGTCCGTCTGCCCGATCCAGGAGATGCAGCATATTGAGCTAATGCACTCCAGAGGAATCCAATTAAAGGATGCCATCCATCATGTTCAGTCCCATCTCAAACTGCCCCCTCTGCTGTTTCTTCCAGGCTCTCAGTCATCTGTTTACAAAGAGCCTATGATCCTGGTCGGTCCGGAAAACCTCACCCTCACTGTTCACCAAACTGCCATCTTGGAGTGCGTTGCCACTGGGTATCCTCGCCCTATTGTGTCCTGGAGCAGGCTAGGTGAGAAAAAAATTCTAGATGGGAAGATGCATGTCGTTTGAATTCGTCATTTTGTCCCTGCATGCAGGTGTGTTTGAGGTAATGTGCCGCTGGGCTGAGGCACAACCACGGGTTACATTTATGCACGTGAAATCTGAGCCACTCGTTTGTTTGTATGTTCTCAGCAACACGTTTGTTCTGTCCTGCGCCGCCTAACATACATGTGTGCAGAATATATTATACGCGATACATCTGTATTGTGGATTAAGCATTAGCCCTTTGAGGTAAACATTATGTTTGACTCCACGTTGATAAATGCATGCTTCATCTCCTCGTGAAGCTGAACCTCCTTGGAAGCAGTGGAGAGTCTCTGAGTAATTGCTATGAGGTGCTGAGACAGATCCGATTAGTTTTCTCCTCCTTCCATGTGCAATTTTTTTCCTGACTATCACTCAGAGACCGTCGTGACCAATTTTTCAATTTCGCATCTGTTTTTTCTTTACTTGTTATCCACTCCGATTTGCTGTTGCAAATGTAAATTTCCCCCCTTCCTCCCAAGTAGTTGGGCATAATCAGATTCAGGGTATTGCCTTACACAATGTTGCCTGAATGAAATGGCAACACGATGGGATTTGTATGTATTAGATTACGGCAGGGAGGCCGGGATAAGCTGCATAATGAATCTGATAGTTTCACATCAGTCACTCCTTAATGCCACAGTTAGTTTGCTGCTATTCATTGAGAAGCACCGCCGCCTGCTAGCTTGTGCTCTTTCTCTTCTGACACTAAGTTAATTAGCGCTTGACAGAGAGAAACTGATGGAGAGGGGCAAAAGCACACAATAAGAAATATAGCACAAAAGGCACAAAAAAAGCCAGAAGAAGACAGCGTCTGTTGAGACAAAGGTCCACTGGTCTGTTACTTCTCAGTCCAGTGAGTCGCTGATAATGGAAGAAATACAGAAACGGCAATAAAACACATCACAATGGTGGCAGCAGAACAAAACCACTTTGACAACTTGTCATGATTAATTACTTACATTTTGTTCCTTATAAATTAACACAAACTTGCGTATGGTTTGAATGACACAGGAGGATTTATGACAAAGACTTTAGAGCTCTTATCACATTCATAAACCAACTTCAGTCTAAACATGTGCGCTGCTGACTTCCTGTGGAGATCTGTGATAAGTGAGCTTTGCATTTGGGAAGGAGCATTTTTATCATCTGGTGCAAACGTTTTGGAGGGCGCTGTGTTTGCTGCGCTGATTGTTTTTTTTTTGTTTTGCTTTGTTTTTTCCATGCAAGACTTGAGATTAGATCTCGTTAAAAACAAATGCAACCATTGCATTTTGGTTTGAAGCTATTTTATTTGATGTCTCTTGTCTTCTTGATCTGGAACTGCATTATGACCCTGAGATGGTAAAAGTAAGTCAGAAGTTATAAACTAAATATTAATTGACAGATACATTCTTTAATTTGACTTGATCAATAAATTGAAGGCTGCGAAGAGAAGAAAGCATTGCACCCTCATATTGGCAAGCATCTTTCTCATAACAACTCTTAGTCTACTGTATATATTGAGAAAAAAACAAACAAACCAAAGAGCAGTAAATAGTTTGCTCTCATACATTATTCATTATAGTAGTCGTAATACAACCATCCAGTCATAGACAAGCCGGACCAGTGCGTTGATCCACAATAAACAAAAGCTTCTCAGTACTGCTAAAACACATTCTATTATTGATTGAAATATCCAATATCATTAGTCTCAGAAAAATATGTGGACTCATAAGATCAAAATGGATCCAGATTTCCTGAATTTATTTACAGTTATAGGATGGTAAACTAAAAAAAAAAAATTATAATAATTCCTTTGCATGGAGCAAAACACTCCATTTGAAAAAACAAAACAAAACACATGCTTACCAAATCCCAACCAACAAACCACAAGCAAACAAGTGCAGTCATGTTATGTGTCTTTTCTGGGCTCATACTCACAGCTTCTAATGATCTCTGAATACACCTGGGTCTCATCATCAGGGGGAAGAGGTGGGAAGTGTTTTACACACACACCACACAGGATGTGCAGCTATAGCAGGCATCCTTTTCCTTATTGTTAATGAAACCATGTATCTACGGTAATGTTTAGGTATAAAATGACCGATAATGAGCTCTTGAAGCACACAATAGGGCAGAATTCTAACTAATGACTGCTGTGTTTTCCTTGTAAATAATGTGAAAAATAAAAACGTAGGAATTGACAAATTGTTGTTGGCAGGTTAGAAGATAGAAGAAATGCTGACCTGAGGTTTGTCTGTGATTGTAATAAAGAGCTTCTTCTGGATTACATCACATACCATAAAGCACTTTAGTGTTCTGTGCAAAGAGCCAATCAATTTAGATACACAATAAAAAAAAAAAAAAGTCTTCTTTGTGAATTTGAAAACCCGCCATAAGACATTTGGGTCAGGTTGTGAAAAATATGGCTACCCTCCCCGTCATTCTTTATTTTCTTCTCACTCGAGCTGCCAAACATTTACTCTTTTTTTAAACATTGACAACAGAGTTTTTCTGAAGGTACCTCCATTACCAACTGCATTTACACCGAGCTGTAAAATGTCATTTCATTTTTTCGAACAATGATCCTGCTCCATTTTTTTGAATTTTATTCAGTGATTTTGGAAATTCTCACGCACACACAGCTGCTGATTGCTGGCCGCATGTTTTTATCTCACAGGCTGAAGCTTGTTGCTCTGCAGGCGTCCAGCCTGCATGGTGCCCATCTCTTGCCCTTTTAGCACATCAAATCTCCACCATACAGGCTTACAGGCTGCAGATGATAGTCACAGATGGGATTAAATGCCCCCTTGGCCTCATAGCTAATATTGGAAGCCGTCAGAAACCATTGTTCGGTTTGACACTGGAGATAGGAAGCGCAGAACAGCGTGAGCTTATCATGTAAGTACAGCGAAAGCAGAGAGGAGGCAGCTCTGGGCTGTGTAAGGAGATAGGAGATTAGAAGTTGCAGTTAGAGTTTCTGGTCCCAAAGTGGCGGGCTGAAACAGCTCCAGAGTTCAAAAGCAAATGTACTCAAAAGCTTTGGCAGATAAAACTATGATTGTAAAAGTTTTATTAAACGGAACTGAAATGCGGAGAAGCAGCACTCAGAATTTGGATTGACTGTAATACAAAGGAACGCTTGTCAGTTCTTTCTGAAGACGTAACCTTCCAGTAGCAGCCATAATCTACCTTCTAAGACAACAAATTCAAGCCTGTACCCCACTCAAACAGCAAACAAAAGCTGTGACCTTCTTCTGTGTGTGTTTCACTGTAAGCTTCAAACCATATGAATTCTCTCTGAATCATTCACTGTGAAAGCTGCTTCCTTGAGGAGGAGAAATCACACGCTCACTTTCGGCTTGTGACTGAAAACCTGCATTTGTTGATTCAATTATCCTTGATCAGGATTTATGCCTGCACGGATTTTAATGTCACGCACACATTGTGTGTTTTCATACCTTTTTTTTAAGCAATTGCATTGACCTTCCATTAATTTCATGCATGCTTTCTGTATATATGGAAAGATCTGACATGTAAAGATCTATTGAAGAGCACTTATTCAAACTTTAACCTAACCTTAACCTTTGAATCAATGTGAAAACATGTTATTACCTCATAATTTTGCTTATGAAGACTTCATTTTTGTCGACACAATCACAACAAGGTCCAATAATCTGAGCACTGCCAATAGATACTGGTCCCACAACAGTAATAAATAAAAAATGTACACACACACGCGCGCGCACACACACACTTGCTGTATATATGAACACCTGGTCTTTTTCGCTGACCTATATATCTTCACTCCCATCATGCTCAGCTGCTGCCTTTCTGTTTTTCTCTGACTAGATGGCCGTCCCATAGGCGTGGAGGGAATCCAGGTGCTCGGCACCGGAAACCTGATGATCTCAGACGTTGGCGTGCAGCACTCGGGGGTCTACGTGTGTGCGGCAAACAAGCCAGGGACCCGAGTCCGGAGGACGGCTCAAGGACGACTGGTGGTTCAAGGTGAGCTCCGAGTCCGAGGAATGCTTTATTTTTGTGACACGGGTGGTGCGGAGAGCAAAAAAGTAAAGCCGTCTCAAAACAGCATGGGCAAGTCGATAACGTAAAGCTCTGGTCTGTGTGGGTAGACCGAACTGATAACATAGTTATTGTGATATGATTCTTGCAGGAAGCTGAACTCATTTTTTTTTTTCCATGACGATCTCATGTCACCACTGTGTGACTTGAGTTGGTGGTCTGTATTTTAAATCCTCAGTTTTTAAACAGGTGGGTGGTACAAATCTCTCAGATTTAAGGTTTTGCATAATCTCCACCCCTGACAAGCTCAAATGATGCCCTCCCCTTTTAATCAGATTTTCTGCCTGCCATGCTGCCATCATCAGTTGTTTGTGAAGTACCTGGTGTCGCTCCATGATGCATTTGTTCCTCCAATAAGATTTGTTCCTGCAGACTCCACAAATGCTTTTCTCTGGATAAGCAACACAAATTCAACAGTGTCATGAAATTAAGAGCTGTGACCCTCAGGCCGATATAAACAGACAGCTCATTTGTGGTTTATGGTACACTCGGGCAGAGATAAAACTGTTTGTTAACAAATTAATGTAGCATCATCCCATGAACCATTAATATCAAATACCATTAGCAGCAGCACAGGGCACACATACAGCCTCACATTAGGAAGCAGTCTGCTATTTAAATTCAACTTTTGTGGTCACTTAAAGAGCCATGCACAGTTTCTCCCCATGTTAGCGCTCCCACAATGTGGAAGTTCTCTTCAGCCACATGAATACATCTTTAACAGCAAACAACTTTTGTAAGATAAAGTTAACAAATATTGGAGGCACTGAGCATTGTGTCCGACGGTTAGATATAATGTAATAGTTATAGGAAGGTTGTGAGAATAAAACACGGTGTATAGAATTTTTATGGCCCTCACAATTATCAAAGTTATACGTCAATACACTTTCTTGTTGTCTATCATTTCTTGGTCATAAATGGTTGTCTGCAATTGTATGTTTTTGAGTTATTTTACATCTAGTTGTGTTTATAATGTAATGATGATCAATTGTATGCTCTTTATGGAATATTACATCTTTTTTTAATTTATCAAGTGCAGTTGACTGTTCACAGCACGATAAAAACACCATGCATCATTTTTCTAATCAATCCAAATGTTGAATAGCCTTCAGATATTTTCATCTCCGCTAAATTCAGTTTGATCAATGATGATAAATATGTTGTTATCAGACCTAGTGTGTTTTGAATGGGATTGTTTAAACTCACGAGCGATGACAATCTGTTTACCACATTCAGAAATTACATTAACTTGCACATTTAGATGTTTGGCATTCAATCTCAAAATATAAATCCATCAATGTCTTCTTTATTTCAAAGCTCACATTTGTACAAAGCCACTGGCTACTTTTGTGGACAAAGTCCTCTTTCATTCCTCAAATAAATTATACTCTCTCTACCAAAACACCAACTCTCTGACGTAACGCTGCATTAATGCTGTCAACGTAAACAAAACAAAGCAGCTTTTAAAATCAACTCAGGTATATGCCACATGGCATTAATAAAGCTCAGTGAACCATCATGTAACAACTAAAGACATTGTATTATGGGACAACAACCTGATGGTCAATAATCAAAAATCTGGAATTTTTGTTGAAAGATATTTTTAATTTGTTTATTCTTTGCAGTATTAAAGTTAGACCTTTGATACGTGTGGTGGCGGATGAAAGGCCAGGTGTGTGTGTGTGTGTGTGTGTGTGTGTGTGTGTGTGTGTGTGTGTGTGTGTGTGTGTGTGTGTGTGTGTGTGTGTGTGTGTGTGTGTGTATGGGGGGGGGGATTTATACTTGAATGCCTATTCCAGAAATCTGCAGTTATTGCTTTAGACAAACGCTTACTTCACAAGCCTAACAATTCTACAATAAACACTTACAATATTGGGGGGGGGGGGGCATTAATTGTCACCAGGAAACCTCCAGCATTTATCGATCACGTGGACCACACTTTGCCTCAGCCCATAGCATTATTGATCCTAATCAATATTTCATTTCATCTGCCTGTCAAGTCTTGAGACAAGCCTGCACCCTATCCGGGACAAAGACAAGAAGCCATGGATGTTAATTATGTGTCAATGTCTTTGGTTTTTGTCATTGATTTGTGGAAACAAAGGTGTACTGTTAACTCCAAATAAATGTGTGTTCTGCTCGTTTCATCCTGGGAAAAAAAATGTTTTACTGCAGGTCCTTGAGGAATTGCTTTAATACGCTATGGAAATAAGTCACTTGACACCTCTGTGAATACGGGAGGGTTTCAACGGCTATTGAATTAGAAAAGCAGTACAACGGTCAGGAACTTCAACCCCAAATTAATTCAGACAGGCGCACTCACAAAACCATCACACATCAACAAATGCACTTACACTATAAATAAATTACAATAATTCCGCTCCCTTGGTGTATAAAACGCGAGTGAGGAGAAACAAATACTGAAGGAGAAGTCAAATTATAAGAGACAAATGAGAAAACAAGAGCAAGATGGATGAATAGTGCTGAAGATCTAACCCACACCCTTACAGGTGCAAATCAATATCTTCCCCAGCTCCCTCTGACCTTCACCTTTAAGTCAGCCCTCAAAGAACACAGCCAGTCACAATGGAGCTGGGAAAGGGAGAGATAAATGAAAGGGCCATCTCACGCTGTCAGCTGTCTCCATTCAAGTGCCTAAGGGCCCCTTCGCTTTTCCAGTAGAGGAATGGAAATGCTCAGCCTGCCAAAGTGTCACACAACATTTTGTCACTTAGGGTGGCAACACGAAATAGAACATTGAGGAAGAAAAAAAAACCAACAACAACAAATTGAAAGGGGAATTAAATCAAACAGAATCCAGAAAGACAGCTGTGTCTTGTTTTAAAGCTTTCCCCAACCTTTTTGTGGTGCCATTCTCTCTGCGAACCTCCTTTTTATTTCCCTCATTTATCCAAATTCTTACATTAATTCCAAACTGCTGGCGGACACACCCTTTCTCACTGATATACTGTATGATAGCAGTGTCCTCAGCTCTTCTACACCATTCACACACAAGGCACTTCACAGTGCTTTACAAAGAAATAAAATAAATACAATAAAACAAAGCGATAAGAATCTTAAGCGACCAAGATTATGAATTTCAAGGTAAACTCTATCCATTGTGTACAACCCAGACAGCCTTAGCGTCTTCATCGTTTTTTGAGAATGAGAATTTGTATCTCGCTCACACGTTTTGAAACTGGTTTTTCCTACAAAGTCATATGTGGAGCAACTGCAACACAGGAAGCTCTGTTCTGCCATATACAGCTGTGGCGCAGATGACTTAAGTTCTGAGTAAGAACTCAGAATCCAAACTGCAAAATTCCCAAACCCACTGTTTGTAGAAAGTGACTTATTGTTATCTTTGACATGTGCAAACTGATTTTGACAACCTCAACAAAGCAAAGCCTGTGACCTCTGGCACACTCCTGGGGACCACTGCTTTAAAATATGAGGATGGCGCTAGTCAGTAGTTTTGTTCTTGTCAACAAATCCCTTATAAGACGAAATTGTTATTTTCTGTGTAGCCACGTATAACTCTTCTGCCGTTCTACCACAGAGCTTTCTTACAGAGGATTACTGCTTTACATGCGTCCGCATCACAGTAAACATGCAGCCTGTTTATTCTGAGTCGGTCCAGAATGAACTGAAGCTATAAATAGTCACTGTATTAATCTGAAGTTGAAAACTGTCCAAAATGGTTGTATTATCAGTCTCTTTTAGTGTCCAGCTGGAATTAAAATGGCTTTTTAAAACACAGACCACACATTAATGACACGTGGGATTTGAGTGTTCAGAGAGAATATATGGGAATGAATTTTAGTACCCTGAGCTTCGGTACAGATTGGGAAGTCCGATAGTATTGAGAAATTGATCAAAGGCCCCTTTATACCATGAGGAAAGCTGACAGATATGAGATAAAGGGGGAAATCTGTGTCCATTAGTCAGAAGCCATGGTCTTAGATTGCACTCTGAGACACTGACAACTGATTGAGAGCCATGATCGCTGTCAAAAGACCAGCATCCTACTTTATCACTGCAGTTATGACCCGATCAGAATAGAATAGAATTCTGATCGGGTCATAATAGTAGCATAATGCTGGGATTCCCCCCTGCTGCTCAGTTATTTTTATTATCTTCATGGTGATTAATGCCACCTCGCAGGCACATTATTTAATACATTTAAAATAATAAAATAAAGGTATTTTTGAAAAATCCAGGGAAAGTGCTGCAAATTGATGGGGCAGGGGGTGGAGGCAGCAACAGGAAGGTCAGAAATGTACGTTTTCTGCATTAGAGCTCATATCACCGTGGAGAGTTGGCCTCTGCCATATAATGATCCTGCTTCCGCTGTCATGAAACTAATGCAGTTTTTCCATTAGTCACCAAAAAGAATTAGTCTATTTCAGTACATCAACTCCAAAGTAAGGTTACTGCAAAGATGCCATTACCAGTCATCGTCAACCTTGAGTATGATATTTTCCACTAAGAATATAGCAAGACTATTGTACGCTCAAAGTAAAAGTGCATTTTTCAAATGTGGGACATAATATCAAAAGAAGAACGATACAGGAATGCACTCAACTCGCCCTTCTCATTCAGAAACATCTACCTCTTTCATTGTTTTGTTTGTACTTTATTCATGGTCACCATGCATTTTGAAGTCTAATGGCTAGCTGGGATAAATACTGGATGCTTTGCCGCATTTTCTGTCATAATTGCAGGAGCATAGTAGCGTCTTTTTTGCTGGTTGCTCCTCAGCACTGCATCACTTGGCAAGCCGCAGAATTAGAATCATACACCCCGACACAGATAAAGATCCAAAGTTCCCATCAGGCCTACCGTCCACACATTCATTTTACATGCATTGCAGCTTGTGTTCTTTTGATTTTTATGTGGAGATGAGAAATATAGACTTTCGTGGCCTTTTTACTGTATTGTGTGAAACACAGTATGATAAATGGACGTGCCAAATCCAAAGATCGTGAAGATCGAGTGCAACTGTTTATCTCTTTGTAAGGTACTATATACATACATACATACATACATACATACATATATATATATATATATATATATATATATATATATATATATATATATATATATATATATATACACACACACACACATGCACAGAAGTTTAAGCTAGGTAAATAAAGCTCAAGGTTCCATGAACCTCGATTAAACTGCACGTGTGTTGAGGCCTAAATGTTTCAGGTTCTGTACCGTTATTTTGAGAATCCCCCACCTCTTAGAGAAGGATGAAGAAGGTAGGACAGTGGAGAGCTTTTACATCATGCATTACGATAGGCCTCATATTTAGGCTTTCTACCCTCTAGTATTTGCTCCCAGATACAATTACCATAATGTTTTCTGAGTTAATTTATATAATTCATAAATAATTCAGGCTATCAAACGACTTTTAACCGCTGGGACAATAATAAGTGCAGGGGATGTGATGCATAAGCACCAGGCGAGAAATGATCTCCAGTAGATGCAACTTTAATCAGTTGTGTTTTAAAAGACAGGACGTGCACTGCTAAATCACTCATTTTACGTGAATAATGGGCCATAGCTACAAGCCTGTAGTGTAATAGGACAACGTATATGATGAAACAATGAGTTGCACCTATTTATTTTGTTGTAATTGCTCTGGTAAAACATATTAATCTGAAGTAATGCAGTTGTTGGGAAGGTTTCAAAGAATCTTAATTTTCTCTTTCCTCTTCTATTCTCTCTTTCTCTCATTTCCCTGTGCCTGCATTGATCTGAGGTCTCTCATGATCCTGCTGATTGACCCTCAGTTATAGATCTACAGCAGTATTTATACCATACACCTCTCATATGATTTCCTCCCCCATTCTCGCTCTTCTGCCTTTTCTGTTTCCATACCCCTCGATCCATAGTTTCATTTCTCAGACCCCGAGTTATCCACTGATGCCTTTCGCGCTGCACGAGTGAGGTCACGTTATCTGATTATCTATTTCTGTCCTTTACAGCTCCGGCAGAATTCATTCAACCTCCACAGTCCGTCGCCCGGCCCATCGGCACCACCGCCATCTTTACATGCCAGGCGCAGGGCGAGCCCGAGCCGCGGCTCACCTGGCTGAAGAACGGCCAGATCCTGGAGCCTGGGGGACACGTCAAACTCAGGAACAACAACAGGTAAATACTACTGAAGATGACGCAGTCGCATTATTGTTGTATAGTCATCTCAACTTTGCTGTCTTATATTTATATAATATATAAATATGTTTATCTATGAGTTTATCATTACAGAGTTCACAACTCAAGACAGTGAAGATTATTGACAACCCAGTAAACAAACAGTAATGTCTTCTGAATGCACAAAAGACAGCAACAATAAGGGCACATAGGACTCCCTGATGCAACAGCTTGGTCTGTGTATGTTAGTGGAGTGGCAGGAATATTAGAAACAGCTCAGGATGCAGTCAATCTATAAAACTCTGTGATTATTTCAAACAAATCTAAACATGAGCATATTTGGAAAAGCACTTTCTTCAGGGCTGTTGTACTTGAACACGTTCTCATTTCTATGTTTCACAATTAGAATAGAAGGTATCAGTTTTGTTTAAGAAATAAGAGGATAACGTGATAATTATTAATCATTTTTGACTCATATTTATCTGCAAGTTATGCATTAAGTTCAGTCATTGTTTGACACCATCATCTGCAGTACTGAGAGGAGTTATCCTGCTTTGTTCACAATAATAAAGCAACAATTAAAAAAAAGGGCTTGAGCACATACAAAGGGTGTAAGTGTGCCTTTTCTCATAGAATATACAGCCGTTGCTTCTGGGAAGTCATATTAAGGATTATTTTGAGACATTATACAATGATACTCATAGTCTCAAGTCAATTTGTTACAAACATCCAGTGACAAAAGTATAAAATTTTGGGATTTATTATACAAGAATTTATGAATTATGTTTATTTGGGCCAGTTTTAATGCATATCAACACATCTTATTTCATATGAAAGAGGCATAACAATTTTTAGTTTATTCATATTTTTACTCTCAAATATCGATTGACATAGAACATAGAATTGTCATCATCAAAATGGAGAAGATGAATTCAACCGGCTAGCTCATGAGTTGTTCTTGTTAATGGCTTGTAACTGATCTGTAAAATGGTACGTTGGTTTTATTATTTAATTTTGATCCGAGACGATTTGGTAGCTGTCGTGTCGGCCGCTTCATGAAACCACCTGCCGTCAACGTTCGCTGGCTCTCTTTCCCAAACCTCACAGTGCATCACAGTTGGACCCAGCTCACACGAGTAATACGGGTGTCAGTATTAATCACGATTGCCTTGATCCGATCATTGGCATGATCAGATGTTCAATTCCTCAGCGTTTCCGTTGCTTCTAACACTGCAGCTGCTGGAATTCGTGCCTGCCAAGACATGAGCCTCGGCTTATTTGTGCCTTTGTATGTGAGCAGCGTATTGACTGGATGTTGGATGCTTTCCCGTGGCAGTCCCCACAAGTGTCAACAGGAGGAGGAACCAGCTAGTTACTACTCTCAGCACCTCTCACTGGAAAGACGTTTCATGTTGATACAGCTCTGCATGTGGCATTATTCAAACGCCGTTCCTTATGATGTATGATACATTATACATGCTGCAGAACGGTATTCGCATGAGATTTATCTCAGGAGTTGATGAGAATACATTTCACTAAACAATAGCTGTTAATATGTCATGGTCTACTTCCTCTGATCCTGCTGGTTTTTCTGCACATAGTTACTTATGGACAAGCCTCCAGCCTGTTGCTAATCCTGCTGGGTGGCCGCTTTGTAAATGACTTTCCTCCATCCAGTAAATGTGTTTTTCTGTAAATTCCATCATGCATTACTGCACATGCTGAGTTCAATTTTCCAAGTTGGCCCCAGAAGCCAATCATCCGTGTATGTTGTTGTTATTCATTAAAAAATTAAAAAAATACATTTAAAAAAAGAAATATGACTTGAATATATTAAATATGGCTATAAAAAATCAATACCAGCACTGGGTTGCAGTGAGTGAAGGGAGCAGACACCTCCATTGCTCACACGCACAGCTCCACTCCCACTTGCCTCAACCCCAGTCTATATTAGTCAGAGAGATGGAACGAGGGACTAACGCAGGAGGAAAGACGAGAAGGGAGAAAAAAAATGAGAGGCCAGACACAGATGCAGAATAAAAGAGGAGAAAAATGAATGGGTGGTCAGAAGAGAAGTGATGAGTTGGCAGGAAGAATAAATGAGGAGAGAAAGAAGGAGATAGAGGGGGTAGTCAAAGCATCGCAGCGGTTCCACTTGCCACCATTACTGTATGACCTGCTATAATATGAATCTCATGCATCACGTACCCCGCTCTGTGATTGGTTCAAGGAGGCAGGGCTCAGCTTGAGATCTACCATTAGCTAATTAGCTCATAAACTCAGCTGGTTGACCAGGAGATGCAGTCAGCCATTTAGAGAACGAAGCAGCTTGATGTGCATCTTAAGAATTTGCTCTGAGAAGCTGAACTGTTCAGTCAGTACGGAAAATGCGTTATGATACCAGCCATTTCTCACATTATGAATCAATCGGTTGTACCTCTACTGAAAACTCACTCACAGATGTGTTTCTCATATTCAGTGTAGTATGGGGTTATATTAGTACCACAATCCTGAGTGCGCAGTGTGAAATCTTGAGCACAGAAAAGAAAAAAAAAACTTCAGCAAAGAAAAACCTAATTTGAGCAGACAAAAATCTATTCAGCCCTTAAATGTATCATTTTTTTTTGATTTGCAGCTATCCACACATGTACAATTATTCTGTTTTTTCACTCGGTTTTGTTATTTGCTCTCCCGCAAAAATCTCCACTCGATGTCTTTCTCTCTCACTCAACATTTACACTCTATACGCTCTCAACTCTGCATTCACGCTCGCCCGACTTGGCCCAGCGCTACAAATGTGCCAAAAAAAAGAATCCAATCACAGACTTGCACATTGGCTGATTCTATCCAATCAGGTCGCTATTTGGTCCGCCTCTCGAAAGCACTGTTAAAAACGATCTCTAAATCAACTCCAGTTTACATTGGATTGCGACTCATTTTTGGGGAAGTCTTTATTTTATGTGATTCAATAATAATTCAATTTATTTAATCAATAATTTTTTGTCTGTGCTCAAAAATGCACACTGCATGCTCAGGATTGTGGCACTAATATAATTCCATAGTAAGCAGCATTGAAGATTACTGTTAAGGTAATAACCAGCTAGATAATAAACATGACCTCAGTATCACCAACCAGAAGCTTTCACGGCCTCAGAAGTTCAATTTAAAGTTGAACGTTTTAAGAAAAGTTGACTAAATATTATGTCACGAAAAACAGAACCAAGGCTGTAAAGCCTTGGGTTCATGATAAAACACCCCTGACTGTCTTTGTATTATTTACACTCTTCTAAGCAGCCCGGGTATAAAAGGGCTTACAGGCTTTATGTTGCTGTATTATTGAACTGAGGCCAGCCACAGACTGGATTTCAGTTATTGAAAAAGTTTTTTCCACCTATAGGAGATTCTTGCCTCAAGTGTGTACGATATTTCTCATATGTGTTCGATGCAGAGGGATGAGGTAAAACCACATGTTGCGCTCCCTCTCTGAGCTATAGCCATCCTATAATTAGTTTTTTGTAAATGGCTCGGGTGGTTAATTCATTATGCGTTCAGTTCAGTTTTACCTGAAGCTCAACAACCCATGTGGTGGGTTTTTTTGGTTTTTTTTTTATGGTGACATGAAGGTGCTTGAAGGCAGGAAAATCATGTCAATTGGGCACAATTTACTTCCCGAACGAAGCCTAAACAACAGTAATGATATGCAAATGAATTCAAAAGCTCCAGGCTGTGCAATTATTCCGTTCTTACATATATATATGTATTCATGCATTATCTGATAGAAGCCTGGATATTCAGAGCATCAGTGAGGTTTTAATTCATGTACGTGGATGAAGTGACTGTGTGTGTGTGTGTGTGTGTGTGTGTGTGTGTGTGTGTGTGTGTGTGTGTGTGTGTGTGTGTGTGTGTGTGTGTGTGTGTGTGTGTGTGTGTGTGTGTGTGTGTGTGTGTGTGTGTGTGTGTGTGTGTGTGAGGATTCGCACGAAGGTTTCTGCCCTCAGCCATCTCTCATGACGCTGACCTTCAAGAGCAAATCGGACAAGGGAAGGAAGGAGAATTGATTGTACATTTCATTCACACACACGCATGCACACACATTAATCAAAAAGCAAGTGACTCAGTATGTGCACAAATAGCCCCATGGTGCATGCAATCATTCATTTTGTGCACACGCATAATCAAACATGAAAATTCACAAGCGTGTTGCCCTTTACTCCTTGTCCGTGCACACACACACACACACACACTATACACAGCAAACACGCGGGGAGAAGACGGGGCTGCGTGAAACGCTGTGTATGACATGCAGTGATGTCAGAGGAGAGCTGATTGGCTGCGTCTGCAAACACACACATTACTGCTCACGGTGAAGGTGTGCATGTTCCTGTCACTGTCACATCTTGGCAGATCTTCACACCTGCGGACATGTGCACACACACACACACTCACACACACACACACACACACACACACACACACTGCCAGCGTTATTGCTGGCCCATTCATTACCAGCGTGTGCTGACCAGGGTACTGTAAAACATGCTATCAAGGCTATTTGGCGCCTGTTTGAGAACTGTTGCTAATTAAGTATGAAGACTGTTGCTAATTAAGTATGAAGACTCGCCTCGTGCTCGAGTCTTTAATTTTAGCATGTATGATCCTCCAACATACAAAATGTAGTCTCACATCAAACAGTTAAATATTACGGTTGAATGTCTAGTGTTTATTAAGTGTTAATAATGCAGATACAAATGACCTTGTGGCAAATGAAAATCATTATGTGTAAAACACGTATGTAGCCAGACGGTTTCACATGTTTGTGCAGTGACTTTAGGTTGTAGAATGTAAAGGAGCAGGTTTGAAGTACGTGTGGGAGCCGCACTGACTTTTATAATTGACGGCCAACATCTGAAACAGGCCACCACACAAACCTAGGTATTTTGTAGCTCAATCCCTTCAAAGGAACCCCCCCCCTCCTCCTTTCTTCTCGTCTCTCTTTTTCTCACTAAGACCTGCCTTTCTTGTTCCCGGCCCCTCTCTGCGCCCCACTCCCCCCTTCCTGCCCCCATTACAGAGAGCTGGGGCCTGGGCATTGGCCTTGAACTCTGACCCAGCCTGCAATCAGTCATATCCCTGGGCCCTTCCCTCCTCTCAGGCCACAGACAGCTCATCGCTCCTCCCCTCCCCCTTTCCCACCTCTTCTCCTGTTCTCTCTTTGTCCCCATATTTTGTTTCCCATTCGCTCCTGCTGAATCCAGAATGGCCAAGCTGGCTTTTGATGGGGGTGCTGCTCAGAGACAACGGAGAGTAAACACAGCCTCCGCAGCTGAACAACAGCCCAACAGCCGGGATGTCAGCTATTCCCCCGGCCCTGTCAATCTGTGAAATGACCTTGAACTGATGAGTAAATGATGGTGTCGGCTTGTCAGGGCAGAAAAGCTTAGTTTTTGCAGTAAGACGAGAAAAGAACCTAAATTCAGGCCGAAAACCTACTAAAGTTTTATTTTTTTCAAGTCAACTGTTGCTTATCAACATAGTGCTATT
Source organism: Blennius ocellaris (assembly GCF_963422515.1). Lineage (NCBI taxonomy): Eukaryota > Metazoa > Chordata > Actinopteri > Blenniiformes > Blenniidae > Blennius > Blennius ocellaris. Next base: position 25,797,255 of record NC_137650.1, on the reverse strand, counting down.
ATTATGTTATCTTCTCAAAAAAGTCTTGTAAAATTAAAGAATCCCTTGAACTTTATAACTTTTAAGAGGAAATCAAGAGGAAACTATCACAAAAAGCAGTAAAGGAGTTAATGTAAATACATTTAAGCAGTTGCATTGCTACAGAAAAATACATCAGTCCCTTTTCTTCTGGTATATTATATGACTCTTCTGCCTTCCTGATTCTTCTTTATGCAGACATTTTTTTCCCCCAGAGAATAGATAAATATAAACGCATCTTCTGTTTTTTTGTACGTTGAACAGTTTCAAGAATCAACACTATAACCGGGTCCAGTCAACAAAGCTAGAACCTACTTCAAACTAATTCTATGCCTCTCTTTAAAACTCGTTAAAACAGCTAAACAAAAGCAGTTGTGATGAAGAGGAAACAAATTACAAAATCTGAAATTTAAAACAATTTAAAACAACATTTTAAATCCTAGCTGTGATGCATGTGCACATATTGGTTCAACTCTACGAAAGTGTTTGTTCTGGAAGCTGTAAAAGGATGTTTTTACTGCAGGTGTGGAATTTCATAAACCGCACGTCTGCAGGATCAGCCCATGTGTGTGTGAATGTTCATGCATGCAGCTGGACGCTACTGTACCTCCTCAAACAAGCAGTTTCTTGTGAAATATTTCCTGCCTTCCTTTCACACTCTCATGAGGCCCATCCGGTCCCCGGTGGCATTGAGTAGTACATCCCCAGGGGCCTCTTTGCTGGGTCTGGTCATCCTGCTCTCTTTGCAAACACTCCATCCATCGCTGATATGAAAGGCTGTCAGAAATGTGATGGCTGAGTAGTGAGCTGAGAGCTGGTGACTGCTGCCACCTCAGGGGTCAGAGGTGAGATTGGCTCGGAGAGGGTGAAATACAGAGGGCCTCTTTGACCTGATAATTATCCAGATTGAATCCACCTGGCAGACTGGAACGAATAATAACTGGTCCACCTCGCAGCTCCGCTCTGCCCCAGATTACAGATGTATAGTCGCCGTATGCCAGAACATCAGTTTTGAAAAGGAAATAGATTGATTCAATCCTCCACCCATGCCGGATGACCCAGAAGAGCACTCCTGTGTCCTTACAAATCCGTCCTTACAAACCGGGCTGTGGCTGGTGTGAGGTCAGTCCTGCTGAGAGCTGAAATGCCACTTTGCTCATGTCCCATTTCACAGGTCCAGAAGGTGTCCAATAAAAACTCCTGTACACTCTGACATGCTGCGCCTTCAATAAATTGCTTGCTTGTCCTCAAAGGATTGTGCCAACAGTTCTTAATAAACTGTGATTTAATACACAGAGGATGCCTCCTGTCCATCAATGAAAGATGACATTCTACCGGACAGGCTCTGGCAGACTGCATGTGACAGATTAGCAGGATCTTTCGAGGTATATGCTTCATTCCCGTGGCAATCATTTCCCCTGTTTAAATGTAAAGCACAGCAGGAGAAAACCAAAAGCCCGAAGCTACAAACCTTTGTTTGAAAACTACTTCTGATCTCTGAAATGTCATCACCAAGGGTAACGCATCCCTTTAGAGGAAAGAGGCTCATTCATTTTCAAATGGTTAATCTTATTAAGATATCAAAAGATTGGCACTGCTGTTTATTGGTCATAATCCATTCATCCATCCTGTACACTGCTCTATCCAGGTCAGGGAAGGTAATCCCAGCTAACAATGAGCAAAGACATCTCTTTTATTTGTTGAGCACTTTCCATTAAATATATAGACATTTTTATTAATTTAAATACAATAAACTCAGGCATTGGATCCTTCACTGTAAAAACAGCCTGGCGTCATTCAGAATACCCGATTACAGAGGTATGTCCCAGAGGCAGACACACTGCAGCCATGGACTGGTTTTGGGTCTCTGAAAACATGATGGAAGCAGCAGTTCAGAAATCCTCCTATCTTGTGAGATGACTCAATATTCAGCGTCCATTAAATATAACAGTCTGTTAAAAATGTAGTGGGGTGGATTAAAGTGACTTTAAAATGCATAAATGTGTACCCATTGAACTCATTCTTAAATAAATTCTTCTTCTTCAAAAAAAAAAAGAAGCTTTTTAAGAAGGCACTTTTATCACAATTGTTTTCAAGTGATCTCATGTCAAGGGATGAAGGGAAAAGAAAAAGGAAATAGGCCTCTCAGCATGCACTTTGCTCCCACAGTCCAAAAACAGGTGTTTGAGATTAATTGGTAACTCAACAATTGCCTGTAGGCTTTAATGTTTGTGTGTGTAACTATTATTTTTTTGTCCTGGCAACCTCTTCAGGATCTATACTGCCTGAAGTGTTTTTGTGACCATAAAAGCTTGAAAAGTTTATTCAGTCTGAATTTTACACTTTTTTCTTCACATTTTAACAGCACTATGATAAAACTTATATGAAATCAAAAATTTTATTGGCCCTGACACCCACAGCCATTTTTTTTTCATTGTATAGATTGTATATGTGACCTTGGTATGGAAACTGCTTGAGGAAATATTTTGCACCATGTGAGGAAATGCTGTCAATGTTTTTTTATTCTTTATTTTTGCTTTAAGGAAAAACTAAATATGAAGACTAGATTTATGGATAGTTGTTTAAGAACACCTACTCACAACATGCTCACACATACATACGAACCATATACATCCACATCTATTATATTTCTTCATACAACAGGAAATAGGCCAGGTGGGAGGAAAAACAAAGAAGCAGAGATACAAAGATGAGGACAAAGAGCAGAGTGGCAAAGGTACAATGGAGAGGAATCGCTGTATGTAGGTATCCATAGGTGTGTGGAATCATGTATGTGTGCATACATGGATGGATGATCGGTCTCACCGATGTAGGAAAATCACATTTTTTGAAATACCTGAAATAGATTCATGGACTCTCAAGGGAGTTTGAGTGCAAGACAAATCAGTCTGAAAGTATGTGCTCTGCATGACTGAAGACCTTTTCCACGTACTGCTGCTATCCACTGTGTGTGATGAGCACCGCAAATCTCTCACACAGCTCAACGCAGCGCCTTGTGCACTTGACATAATGTCACATTCATCTTCTGTGCCGTATGCAGTCCTTTTCTGAAGTCTGAAAAAAAACTACATTAGGCACATTTACTCAAGTACTGGTACTTTTCTCGTTGAACCCTGTGTAAGTGCCTGTTGCAGTAACTTTTTCAGGCTAAAGCGGAGAATCGTGCACAAGTTTTCATCCACGCGCACTGGAGGTGCTGGTGTTTTCATTTCTTTGAATGCATGTTAAAATTAGACAGAGTGCAAGCCTCCTGTTATGCATCAGAGAATCTTAACTTTCACATTTCTCTTGCCCGCCCTCTCGCCGGTTCCCTCGCAGCACACTGACGATATACGGCATCAGCCAGGACGACGAGGCCATCTACCAGTGTATCGCGGAGAACAGCGCCGGCTCCACACAGGCCAGCGCCCGCCTCACAGTTCTCTGGGCTGACGGCCTGCCCGGCGAGCCCACCCACGTGCAGGCTGAGGCCCTCTCACCCACCACCATCCAGGTGTCCTGGAGGAAGCCCGAACAGAACACCGAGGACATCATTGGTTACGTGCTCCACATTCGTAGGACAACAGGTGGGCCGACACTAAGGCGCCGTTATGCAACAAATGCAATGGAGTACGAGGTCAAAGGGCATGTCAGGTGAACAGAAGTGTGGTGCATATAAACTCAAAATGAATAAGGCAGATCAGAATAAATTATTTATATTTAACTGGTGGTGACCGATTCTAAGGACCTTAAGTCATTTCAATTAAAAAAAAATAAAACAAACCTGGACTCCAAGTTAAATAACGATGAATAGAAATCATAGAGAAGCCTTATGTGTAACTTGTGATAACAATATACATTATATCTTAACTCATGTCACCTCTTTATAAGGTTATGATGGTAAACCAGAAGTTAAGTAATAAATGACAAATATTTTCACTTGATTACAGTAATTAATGACTTTGAAGGAAATGAATGCTTTAAATAAGAAATCAAATTGCTAACTTTTTCTGTACCATAAATATTTATTTGATCAACACTTTAATATTACGTTATAGTTAAATATTACATCACATGTATGCAATATTACTTCGTAAGATGCTGTTGCCTGTAAACATTAGTGAAGGGGATTGCTCCTCTATAGAATAGAATAGAACAGAACGTTATTCCTCCCCAGGGGGAAACACAAACTTACAACAGCTCAAGGTAAGATGCTCCCCTTCATCTCTCCACTCCGCCCCTGCAATCCACCAGATGAAGATGCTGCAGGCCTGCAGCATGAATCCCTGCACTCCACTATCCAGGCTCATTAACAGGAATGATTAAATTAAAACATATCAGATTTTTATCCCAGTTTGTTGATTACTGTTATGATGCATCTGTGTACGCCCCTCCATGCACATGCAGTGAGTGTATTTACAGCGCCGGCTCAGCCCACGTGTGTAGTCTTTGTGTGTGAAGTGCCGTCGCACCAGCTGATGTTCTCCGCAGCAGTTCTATTGGATGGATAATTAATGGCCCTGGGGACCAACCAATAGTATCTGCTGTAATTATCCTTCCAAGATGGCATGGCCCAATGGATTGAGGGCTTGAGGTAGATAGCAGTTATGGCTGGGTGTCTTTGAATTAAAAGCAATAAAAAGCTTTAACACATCCTGTATAAGTCCCCTGTTTACCCCCTTCATCTCTTCACTCCGCCCCTGCAATTCACCAAGCCATTGTTATTCAGCCTCCCAGGGCCAAACTGCATTAGCTATTAACTAACAGCAGCTTTGATAAAAACCTGTGAAAATGGCCAGTAACCACAAATGATGACAGAAACAGATTATTTTTATAGCAATCATTGTAAGGGTTTCCATTTATTCCCTCCCCATTTTATTTTTCAATTTATGTCTCTCCGGTTTCTATTTCCTTTCGTCCTTTGTGGGCTTATATTTTTGTCCCTCTTCCTCGTTGTTCCACCACGATTCATTCTTCAGACCCAGTGGAGATGGAGTACGAGGAGGCTGTCAGCAAGGCGACGCTGCAGCAGATCATTCGAGACCTGGAGCCCTCAACCAGTTACACCTTCTACGTCAAGGCCTACACGTCCCACGGGGCCAGCAAACCATCGGACAGGGCCACTGAAAGCACGCACGGGGAAGGTGAGTGGAGAGGCGAACACATTCAAAAGTGATCTCTCACTAATAAAAGCTCGACTTACGATCTTGCAAAAGATTCCTCGTGTTTACCAAAGTGAAAAACAGCCTTCAAAGCAATAAGTCCAATAAATTATATGAAAAGAAATTTCGCCAAACAAATGTTTTCTCATAAAACTCATAATGATGGGAAAATATCTTTTCTTTTTTTTTTAATGTTTTTTGAGGTTATATTATAAAGCAGTGGATTTGAAAGTCATAATAAAAATAAATAATAAGGTAGAACTTGTATTTATTTATTTAAAATAAATGTTTAGATCTCACCTTAGTGTAAAAGTGTAAAGTCGTGTCAGTGTGAAGGTTGCAACAACTACACATTATGTATAAATAGCTGATATTTTATATTATCATGCAATTGGCATGAGAAGAGTTTACATGCCTTAACTATAAGTTAATACAGTTATAGTGTGGAAAATATTACAAAATTAGTTGATCTAAATCTGATATCAATATCTTCTGATTGCTGAATATATGTGTGTCTTTGCTGCGTTTTTTTTTTTTTCATTTGGCCACAAAGCGTCCAAATTTACTGAAGAAAAGCTTTGCTCTTCAGCGTTTACTGCGGCTCTGAACATGTAGCCTGTAGTACTTGACATCCACGACTTCATGCATTGTGTTGCAGTGCCCGCACCTCCTTCACTACACACTAAGGTGGTGAACAGCAGTGCTGTACAAGCAACATGGGAATCTTCCTCCAAGATGGGCCAGCATCAAGGCTTCAGGCTTTATTACAGGAGAGCACACACACCTCGCTTCACTGGTCCCATCACTTTGCCTCGCAACGCCACCCAGTACAACATCACTCAGCTGGGTAAGACCTCGTCTCTTTTTGACATTTGATTGGGTTGGAGTGTTGAAACCATCTTGGACACTGTAACTTGAGTGTGAGACAATACTCAAGCGTGCAAAATCCTGTCCTGGGTCTGTGGTGAAGATTTATCTGGGACTGTATCTAAGATGTATGGGAAGGTCCCTATGCTTAATTTTTGTCATGGTAAAGAAATACTCTCATAAATCTTCAGTAAAGTAAGAATATGTTTGAACATCTAAACACTTTCGTCAGTGTAATTTCCTTAAGACCAAGAGCAGGAGCGATTATGTGTCACAGAAAATTAGCTACGGCAAATTTTCCACAGAGGATTCCTGATAAGCAGGCTTTGTGTTAAATGTCTTTTTTTTCTTTTCTTCTCTTCAGACTCCTCCCTTCTCTATGAGATAAAGCTGATTGCATTCAACCAACACGGCGATGGAAATGCCACTGTGCGATTTGTCTCACTTCGGGAGGCGCTGGAGAAATCTGGTGAGTGTCAAACAACTTAAAATGTATTTCATTCCTTCCAATGAATCTGTCTTCTTTTGGTTTAATCAAAGCGGCCATTCAGACCGCAGGTGGGTAAATGTATAGGGCCTGTGCTCACCATGCTGACATGAGAGTGTGGTACCTCCTCAGTGTTGGACGACTCCTGCGACTGTGTGAAAGACGACCACGGCAAAACATCCACAACCGGCATCATAATTGGGATTCACATTGGAGTTACATGCATCATCTTCTGCGTGCTCTTCCTTGTCTTCAGCTACCGCGGGAGGTCAGTTCAGATGTGATATTTTCATCAAATGGAAACAAAGAGAAATGACTTGCCAATGAATGCCGCTGGGGGTTAATATCTTGCATGTGTCCAAACCGGAGAAGTGTTTCATCATCATGTGTATGTGTTTGTGTCTGTGCGTTCATGTAATCCTCAGGTTAATGATGTGTAAGACAGTTCAAGCCACCCCCCAGGCAGGGCACAGCACTGTGCTGGAATCCTCTTCCTCTTCCCAGGGGGCCTCTGGGCTCAACGGGGCTGCCAGGAGAGAGATGGAGGTCAATGGCAGCGCAGCAGGGAAGAAAGTTGTCGACAGCAACGAGCTCGAGAGGCTTTTCACTCAAATCAACACCCAAGATACATGCATGGTGAGTTTTAATGGTATGGGTTCAGAAATTCTATGTTTTCTTTTAAAAGAAAGGTAATTATGTTCAGATGATTTGCAGGGTTTGATTTGTGATGAAAGCAGATGGAAAAGAGAGCTTTAGATTTCCTGAAAAGTTTCTCTGAATTATAAAACAAGTTGAAATATAACACCAGAATTGTAAAGAGCGGGATGTTTGCAGACTGTATGTTAGGGTTGAACGTGGCTTTCGTTGTGAAAAACATTCTATTTTATAGTTTTCGTTTCGCTCTTCTGGTGATCAATCAAAGACATTTCATATAAAGGCCAAAAATGTTATATTAATCTACGATTTCAAGTAAGCTTATAACGCTAACAGCCAGTTTCAATGCATCATATTCACTTTACTCTTTTACCAGGATAACATGAAACACAATCACAAATTCAGCCTAAATTCCTTCTGCAAATATCTGATTAATTTCCATAAGCTGTAGTGGTTTTGAACAGCAATGGAAACCTATTGCTGACACAACTTTATAATGCCATTAAGCTCAATTGTTCTTATTGTTGTTGTTATTGTTTTGTTTTTTTTAACCCCCCTGGGTAGGAAATAATTACTGTACATTCAATTCTGACCTGTAATTGTTGCCAGACTGTTGTCCTTTTAAGGGATTATTAGCAAGGTCACAGCAGCTTATACATAATTTATGTAGCAGCTAAAAGAGGAGCGAAGCTGGTTCAGCTTGTTTAAATGTTGCACAGATGGTTTTATTCTGCAATGTTATAAAAACAACAAAAAAGATTTTAAAGTATAAACCGTGTGTAGTTAACCAAAACGATGCTCCACAATAAAACGGGATAAAATATATATTTTCCAGACAATAAAGATTTTTAATGATGTAAAGTGATGTAAAGAAAAAGCTCAAAATGCAATGATATTTAATGAGAGACATTGTGATTATATGACTTAGAATATCAACAGCTTGTTGTACATTATGTTTTCTTAAATGAGGTTTAATGTTGGTATCTGTGACGTAAACAAGAAAACTGGTGATTCAAAACAACAGTTGTACCCATAGTGTAATAATCTGCATGACTGAGCGGTTTGTTTGTGTTTCCAGTCCGACTCCTACGCGCTGAACGACACCCAGCTGTCGACGATACCTCTGGAGGAGTTTGCGGTGGAAAGGGAGACGCAGTTCCAAGAGCCTCCTGCAGCAGGAGCGGTTCAGCAGGACCAAGGCTAATCATGTATGAAGGCCAATTCACACGACACTACCCGGTGTCCTCTTAGACTTTTCTCTCACTCAGGTTGACAAGTGTTTCTTTTCAAAGTAGGTTTTTTCTTTTGTTGCAAAGAATTTTTAATTTTTTTTTTTTTTCAATTAGTAAGTTAAAATGTTCTGGAGGATCTAGGACTGTGTATCTGTGTCTTTTTGGGGCCCTGGCTGTTTCTAGCTGGACGGAGGCCTTTTAAATGTTTTTTTCAGTCTTTTGTTAATTTTCTGGTGTTGGGCAGCACAGAGAATAGAGGGCCCAGAATGTCCTTGTTATACAATGACTTTATTTTTAAGTTTATGAATCTAAATATATATATAAATCTACATATATATATCTTTATCACCTATATGTCAAAGCAGTTATAAGTTATTGGTCTTATCTCTACTTTCTGTGGATGTCAAAGATTCCTGCTGCCTGCTCTCACCTACCAATGATTCCACCTTCTCGCTCACAGAAGACCTCAGCCTTCTTCCAGGGATTTGATATATTCTGTCTCAGGACTTTGTTTCAGTGATATCAGCATTTTTTATGAGTTCTCGGCCTTCATACAGGCACTTAGACTTGGCTGTGTGAACCTTACGATTACTAACAAAAACCTACCTCAGCCGGAATGAATGTGTTGCGGGAAGCTCTTAGGGACTCTACCTTCCCCTGTGCTCACACCTACTTTACATGTGGAGCAACTGGTTTGAAAATTTATGTGATCAGGTGCCGCTCTACCTCAGATGTCAAGGATCGTCATCTCTCTACTCCTGCTTGTCGAAGTTTGAAAAAACAAAAAAAAGGAAAGAAAAAAAAAAGAGTATCCAACATAAAGCACTTCCAAATGCTGAAATTATTGTTCTACCTCAAGATAACAATGTTAATGTTGTCGCTGTTGTTGTTGTTGTTTGTCTGTTTATTGCATAATGAAACCCAGCCCCTCCACCCCCTCCCGACCCCCCTCCCAACTCATGTACCTATTTGTGAATTCAAGGCTTCCCTCTGTTGATGAATAAGGTGTTTGTAGATATGACGTCAGTACCTCATGCAAGCTGACAGACTGACATGTTGTATGAGCTCCAGTATGTTGGGAATATGTATGAATTTTAAACTTTTTTTCTATTAGATTTTATTTCTTGTTAAAAGATTGTTAAATATTATGTTTTACATATAGTTGCTTCTAAAGGCCATTAGAGATACACTGCATGAATATAGAAGAATACCTCCAGGACTGTTTACCTCTGAAAGAGATCAGTGATTGCTGATGTTAAATTGGACCAGAAGCAAAAGCCTGAATATAAACTATGTGGACACAATTGGCACTTATTTTAAATTCTCTGTGTGTGTGTGTGTGTGTGTGTGTGTGTGTGTGTGTGTGTGTGTGTGTGTGTGTGTGTGTGTGTGTGTGTGTGTGTGTGTGTGTGTGTGTGTGTGTGTGTGTGTGTGTGTGTGTGTGTGTGTGTGTGTGTGTGTGTGTGTGTGTGTGTGTGTGTGTGTGTGTGTGTGTGTGTGTTAAGGTGTTGTTGGGTAAATGTTTTCATACGTTTGTGGTGGATGTTCAATCTAAAAAAAAGAAAATTAAGCACAAATCTTCAAAAGTTATATATCTATAAATATATATCCAAAAACATTATTCTACTGTTTGTGTATGAAGGAATAGTTTAACAAAGTCTGGATAACATGATTTTTCTCTGGCAGTGTGAAAATGAGGTCAATACCTCTTTTATATCTTTTTTAACAACAAAGTTAAGATTATTCATCTTAAATTTCAAAATTGTTTACATGTCTGTCTGATTTCATTGCTTGATTTAGGATGGAGCAAGTTTGTTTCTATTGGAGAAAAAGTATTTTGTAATCAACATGTGCATTGACAACTAATGCCATCTTATTGTCATGATTTTTAAACATTGTGAAGCCTTTTAAAACCTGCTCATTTCAGAGTGAAGTAGTAGAAACTCTGATCACACACAAGGTCACCTGGTTTGTTACGTCGGGTGTCCAGTCAGATTTCACAGGTTTACAAAAATTAAGAAATTAAAAAAGCACTGTAGCTTTGCAGAGCTGGATAACATTTTCAAATTGATCATATTAGCTTTTCGAATCATATTTTTATCATAAATCCGAATTAGAAAGTCAAGAGCAACAAGATTAAATTATTACATCTTGAAGTTGGCATCAGGGTACAGCAGGGGTTTTGCAGCTCCTTTGGCTGAAGTGTTTACTGTACACCATCTGTTTATTGAGCAGATACTGTGTGTCCTCCAGCACTTCTCTTCAATTAAACCAGCAGGGAACAGCTCACCAGATTTAACAGTGCTGCATACTGAGATGCAGTGATTGGCTTCATCACGACTGCATGAACTTGTACCATAAGGAGGTCAGAGTTATAGATTATTTATGTGTAAAATTCCCTCAGCATGTCTTTGGCGGCATTAAAGTCCCCCTCCAAAACACCACGGCTCCATCTTTAATCCGTACAAAAGCCAAAGCAGGAGGGGGAAAAAAAAAAAAAACATTTTAAAGTGAAATGCAACAGCTCCGATGTGGAAGTGGTATCAATCCCCTCAGCTCACATTTTTGCCTGAAAGTGAACAAGCATGTTCTCGGAAATGTTAAACTATTCCTCCAGAAACACAGATATGAGTCATATTGACGTCCAGGAAAAGAAAGCAAATAAGCTACTACCCCAAATTTAATCGAATTTTTAATTTAATTGACAGCAGTGTATCTCTAAACTTTCTATTTTACTGCAAATCTCCATTGCTGCAGTGATCTTATTCATGTTGTTCTCGCATCACATTACCTGCCTCCTCTTTAAACAAAGCAGTAGCCTTTTATTTTCTGGCTTTTTTTTTTTCTTTCTTTCTTTCTTTCTTTTTGCACTTGTCGGTGCCCAGTTGACGTGACAGTCGCTGATCAAGCTTGTCTGCTGTTACTCTTCCCAAAACCACAATTGCTGCTCAGCGCTCTCCCTCCTGTCAACACTGACGAGTTAACGTGCTTCAGGAATACACCAGGTTTATTATATCGCTGGATGCTGACGGCCGCAGGCGGAGAGCAGGCTGGAGGGGGATGAACGATTGTCGGGTGGCTCAACAATCACAGGGCTCGTCCTCGCAGCTCTCCGGTGCCGGTCGTCACACGCTGTATACAGATTTTACTCTGATGCATCACGGTTACCTACCTCAACCCGTTTTGTTTTTTTTGTTTTTTTTGGCCTCTCGCTCAGGTCTTAATGAAGGACACATACAGAGTACGAACAGCAAAGTAAGAGAAAACATACAAACATATGGATATATAGATGTATATGGTATAAATCTAAATGTGTACATATCGCAAGTGTCCAAACATGCGAGACAAACAGACAAAGCAGAAACAACACTCAGACTCACAGATGGAGGGAGATCTTTTTTTAGGACCTTTATGTCATGCACTAACTATTTAAACGGTTCATGTTTAATTTCTAGTTCCTGTGAATGTGTAACTTTGATTTTCATCTTGTTTTTTGTTTTGTTTCATTTTTTGCTTTGTTTTTTGTTGTTGTTTTTTTTGTTTTTCCCATCACAAGCTTTTAACTTTTATTTTACTTTCTCACTGGTGTTTTACTTTCTGTTTGTGAATAAAAGAAACTGAGAAAAAAAAGTGGGTGGCACTTACAACTCCAACACAATCTCACATAATCGGCTTATTGATTTCTCTCTCTGGCTGCATCTGAATTATCACCTCATCTACACTGCAAGCATGATTTCTTTCAAATTGGTTTTATGAGATGCCAAGAGGTGGAAAATCAGCTTCCTACTTGTAATTCTGAGTTGGAGGCATTGTGGGCTTCTCAAAGATACAGTATTTTACCCAAGCATCAATATAAAAACTAGACAATGTGGTGAAAGCTCATCATACTGAGTTAACCTTCGTTCACTCTTCAGCTTTTGTGTCTCCCCCACCTTGAGTCACGAGCTCAAGGAAACTGCTCCATCTCAAAAGCAAAAGTATTTCTGTTTTACACGTAAGCGGTACTCCAATTGAATTTACAAACGAGCTTTGTGACTTCAATTACTGGATGACAATAACACTGCATTACAGTGACAATAACAGCTGCCTGCTGATGTGAGGATCAGCGAGATTCTGGTAATTTTAAAGCAACGATTCTCAAAATGTTCTCTAATCTCTACTTTTGAAACATATTTCAAATATGTTTTGGCCAAAAATGTAGGTAATGTAAAACAATTACAACACTGACAACAATTTACAAAGGCTTCTTTTTTTCTGTTTAGCATCTCACAACAAAGTATTCGTGGTTTCCAAATGCTCCTAATTTTAAATTAGTTTCAATATTTGACTTTGAGTGTGAGTGTAGGGGGCAGGGGGGCAGAAAGACTTGCCACATACCCAGTGCAGGTTGCAATGACTTGCTGTGGTGAGCCCTGTAATAAAAACAAACAAACAAGGAAAACCCGGATGACTTGACACAAACTTCTAATTAGTTGATTAGAAGAACTCCCAAGAGTTTCTTCATTTTACTTTTGAAATGCATATGTGTGACTTTTTACAGGAGTTTGGTTTCATGGCACTTATCTGAATCAAAAACTCAGTCTATTGAGCGCACGTTTGCATTTTCCCTTGTATTACTTCCTCCTGGATTGGTCTCAACGGCTCACTCTGCCATTGAATTCAGTTTAAAGATTTAAACAAGCATTTAAAAAAAAAAAACTTATTTGTCATTTGTATTTAATAGGAAGGGTAACTGCATATATTCCAGATTTTTAAAATGTCTCTACGTGGACACCAACTATCCCTCTGAACCTCTGTCAGATTCATGTGGCGCACCACTTCAATTGGCTTATCCGTGTTGGTTTTAAGGTTACAGGAAGAAATGAAATGTGAACGTTATCCAGTTTGGCCACTCGCCTTATTAAAGGTTAATGGAATATCCCACTGTTTATATTCATATCTGGATGTTTCTAAAATGCTAAAATATGAAATATGGCCATAATGGTGTTGCTCACATTCACACGAGAGTTGTATGTGTCCCCACCGCAGAGAATTATCATTTATTTTAGTATCAACCAGCTTGTGTACCATTTCCATTTTGGTCATCATCATATTTTCTCCTCAGTGTATTTGTTTATACTTAGACCCTACCCTTCAGTGTATTTATTTTTTATTTTTTTATTTAATTATACTCTGGTGTGAATATAACTGTTTGGAAAAACAAAACAGACGAACATATGCCCGACGTAAATGTCTCCCACATGTATATTTAAAACCTACCGATGTGGTCTTTTCTCTTCAGGGCTGCTGTAGCCTTAATCAGTGTTTTCACCTCTGTTGAGAGTAATTTCTCACAAAATACAAGTGTTGTGTTTTCCTTCCTTACTTCCTTCCTCTGTGTCTCAGTGTAATTTAAGGTTAATCTCCTCCGGCAGGAAATTGCCTCCATCTCTCCCGTGGATGTGACAGGTTTTTTAGTGCCATACAGTTCAGCCTGATTTGCGGGGAAAATGTGGCGTGCTGACGATCATGTTTACGTGATTAGACTCTGATAGGTCAGGTTGTCATACTGCTGTATAATTCTGGAAGTCGTGTGTTTTAACGACGCGTTCAGAGCTGTCCTCACTGACTGACTGGTGCTGTAACCCCATCAGCAGAGGGAACCAGAAGATTCCTTCAGTAACACCCTAACTGAAAAAAGGGGCCTTTTTATCTTACATATTTTACAGTCTGAGGAAGTGCTTTATCACCCAACGCTGCTTCTGTCCGTTGGCCAGCTTCCTTTGTTCCTCATTCAAGATTCCTGACCTTTGGTCAAGGAGAGTGTGCGCTCAGGGACTCTCTGATCCATGTGTTTTATGTATCTCCACCAGTCACACAATCAGCCTGTTCAGAACTTCATGTTCCTCCTTAAATTCTTCCTTTTGTCCAGTTCAGACAAAACACACTGTGAAAGATGCCCTCTTTGCTGAACATTTACTCCTTCAAGGAAAATGCTGGCTCGATAAATGGTATTCAGCTGAGCCATTCTCCATAGAAGAGATCATTTCTTTGAGAAAACGCTTCATCTACTTCTTTAATACATTCAGTCATAAAGCAAAGATGCAGACATAAAGCATAGAGGAATATGTAAAATCCAGTGATCCATGTCAAAATTAGTTTGTCGTTAATAAGCTTAAGACTGCAGTTCAGACAAACTTTAAGATTTAGAAAAGTGCAGCATGAAAAGACTGTCTAAGCGAGTTCATGTTCATAACTTGTTGCCTCGCTATCTCAAAAGGATGAGGTGGCCATAATTTAAGCCACTTCCTGTAGTTTGGGATAAAAAGTTGGATCATTAAGAACAAAGGTGAAACAACAATTTAGGTTTTCACTTAACAAAACACTTTTTAAAAGATATACAAGCTTTCTGTCGACCAGTCAAAACAATAAATGACTGCTGAAACCAATTGTATGGATTTATTAGACTGCATAAACATGAAAAATAAAATAAGTTGCTTAAATTAAATAAGACAAATACTTTTGCAGGAATATTTTGTGTCTAATTTGGTGCTGTTGGCTTTGCACTGACACTGACTTCAGAAATCCAGTTGCTGTAGCTAAAAGGGCCTTTTTTTCTTAGATCTCATAGATTAAACAAAGCATAATTTGATAGATAGAATGTCACAGCTCTATTTATGATGACAATAACTACAATCTGCAGCTTCATTCATAGTTCCAGTGATCTCAGGTTCTCACAGAGAAGGCATCTTGGACTGGGCTCATTCGGGATTTGTTTCATACTAAATCGGAGCCACATTTATGGCTCGAGTTGTCTGTCTGTGCAGTTCCCGCTCTCATTATGCATAAGCCAAACACAGGCAACCAGCTCAAGTCAGGAGGACATGACCGGTTCGGTGTGACCAGATAAGATGTGTCTGAGATGGAGGTGAGTCGCTCTCAGTGAAAGTTTGGTACGCACGATATGTTCTCCTTCTGGTTTTCCTCCAAAATCTCATGCCTCGTTTGTTACACCGTTGTACCGCTCACTCTGGCACCACACGATGATCTGATATGATTGTGAATTGACTACATTTCCGATGCATTTATCCCCATGGTGTTCCGCTCTGAGACTCCCATGACTGTAGATGTCAAATGATGCTGAGTTTCAGGATTTTCTAAGTAATTTATACTCATGTCAAATGGTGACTTAATGTAAATGTACTTTAATGTTTGAGATCAGTATTATATTTTACATACTTCTGTCCAGATGCAGACTGAATCCAGTGTGTGTAAAGGTAGTAGGCAGAGAGAAACCTACAGTAGATCTGCATGAGAAACAAGAAGCCAACGTGTTATTTTAGCTCAACTGAGACATGTTAGTTAATCCTTATTGGACTTGTGTTGGTAACACTGTGATATTTAGCCAAATAATGGCATTATAATGTTGTGATCTCAGTATGGTTCTATTGATGGTCCTGTCCCCACATTGTCAGTCAATCTGTTTTGATGGTGTGTATTGATGAAAATAGGTTGAGTGACCTTTTCCTGTAGACAAATCTCAAAGTGTGTCTTTCGCTCACTGACGCCTGCTGATCGCCTCGTCCTCATCCTGTTCCCACCAGTCATCCTCACATGAGTGACTCGGGTGAGGTCCTGTCAGTCCTGCTACCTTTAAAGTGACAAGTTGTCTTCATTTTCCTTCACAAATCATCTCCGTCTGTTTTCCATCGATGCTGCCAACAGCAGCCGAAGCCCCTCACTCATCCTTCATTTGACCACTTAAATGAGATGAGTAGACCGGGCTCTGCAGGTATGACCGACACTCCACACCTGTCCTGCCAATTTAGCGTCAACCGTCAATACAAGTTTTACAGTAGAATCACTACTGTTTCTCTCTGCTAACGGAGCCGTGTTTTACAGAAATTGTCATGTGCAGCAGCTTCAGTCCTGCAGCACTGCAGGCAAATAGTCTTAAAGGGAAAATTATGCCAATATATTGTTGACATTCAAAATCATGTAGGCGTTAGTATATATGACCTGCTCTTGCCCAGTGTTGCTGGTGTATTTCAACAATTTTACCCATATGCATTAAATAGGAGAAGTCGTGAGTTAAGTATTAAAGCTGAAACTTTTTTTTTTTTTTTGCTGAATTATCGATTATAGGATTTTAAACTCAATACATAACTTATAGACTCCAGGGGGTGTTTTTAAAGTAAGCAAAACTTTATGAAATTACTGGCTTTTAATGTGGATGTAGTAAACATATAGAATAGATATTTAATAAGTAAGAATGGATTTAAGGAACAAATTAGCGCGTTTCCCAAATCAACAAATTAAACAAAGCAAATCCAAACCAGATCATGTGATAGGCTTACTTTCACCATTTCAACGTTTTTTTTAATCAAACTACTGCCACTGTTGCTTTTAATAACACCCAGTTCCCATAACTGCTTTGTTAGGATCTTTCACTCAATTGCAGCATTATGCAGAATTACTTCTTTTTAAACAACGTCATACCTTTAAAACTGTATTTCACTCAGTTGATTACATGCCTGACCCGATGACGGTTTAAAGCCCCCAAATGTCTTTCTCTATAGCTCTAAGATATAGTGTCTTTAGGGTTTTTTTGTATTATTATTACTACTACATTTCATCTGCTCCATCAAGATGATTCGATGACTCACTCAACTTCAGATTTGGACCAAGCATCACATTTCCTGCTTGGTGGATCCATATAAATCTCTCATCACACATGATGACATATTGTATTTAAAAAAAAAAAAAGTGCCATTGGAAAAAATAATAAATATATATTATTGCCACATTTGGAGAGTGAGCAGAGCCACAATGCTGATAAGTTCACCAACTATCAACAAACAACTATCCCACTCTGTGGTTGTATTATTTTCTGGTTGTTTGGTTTTGCTTATCATACAAACTACCTGTTGATTTGTCTCATGTAGTGTTTAAATTAGTATTTAGTCCATACAAGCTGACTGCAACAAAGGGCAGAGGGGGGGGAATGGTTTATTTTGGGACTGCAGGTCATTAAAAAAATATAACAAAGCAAATCAAGCTTCTATTAAATCTATGCAGTTTTTTTTTTTTTTCTGAGTCTTGCAGGGTTCAAACTGGGTGCAAACCTGAAGCCAAAAATCACATCCATCCTCAGTGTGAACAGGGAGCACAAATCTTCCAATTTAGCTCATGATCTGGCATGATGTCTGTCTCATTAAGTGTTTGTCTTCTGAGGTCACTGCCGATATCTGCTTCTCGCCCACAGTTTGATTCAGGTTAATGCCACATGATTTAATAGGTGTTCAGGGAACACCATCAGGGATCACAACTCTATGTTTCCGCAAAGTTATGTTTTTACGCTCTCTCTTTAAACCAAGGTGTCGCATTTATAAATTATAAATCTGTATACATATCCGCATATAGTGTATGTACTGTATGTATGTATGTATGTATATGTGTAAAAAGGCAAAATAGACCATTTTTAGTGGTTTGTATTGTTTTAGGGTTCATTGTGCAACACTCATTGAAGAAAAAAAAACCAATAACAGTCATAATAAACTAGCTCTAGTAATAATAAATCAGAGTTTGTCTTTATTTGGCATGTGTGTGTCCATGTGAATGTATCTGTAGGATAAGAAATGTAATTTACAACACAGATGTGTGCTTGCTTGCCTGTTTCCTGTAGTCCACTGAGATGCAGCAGATCAATCTGGTGCAGGCTTGTGTTCTTCCTCCCTGCTTTACTGTCCTGTTCCCCTGTTCGGCACATTAACTCATGCCCTGCTGGCCAGACAAAGAGTATTGAGCACAAGGCCCAGAGCTCGCGGTCGATGAAGGTTGGTGCCGGACTTCTAATCACTGTAAATCCCAATGCATGAGTGCACATCAAGACAAAGAGAGTGTCCAATATGAATCAACCTTCTCTTTCTCCGGCTTGCTTTTTTGTTTTCTCTCTCACTCTCTTGGGTAACAAACAAAAGTACGCATCTAGTTTAGCCTTAGTGTTGTTGGTTTTTTTTCTTGTTTGTTTCATTCCTGTAGTCCTGCATTACAAATGCAGCAACAGAACAGTCAAGAAGTCCCGGGGAGACATAGATCCGATTATATCTCATGTAATTCTTCAGCAGAAAAGCTTAGTTGTTGGTTTACATCTTACTTTTACAACTTCTATTTTTGAACTCCTAAAGGATCATTTCTCGTTTGGGCCTCGTTTTAAGATTTAAAATGTGCTTTTGTTTTCCCATGTAATGAGGCTATATTACCAGCATTTCAGGTGTTCCTTCTCTCAGTTTTATCTCCCCACTTTACCGCTGTACACAATCTGGCCATTACATAAAATGTTACATAATGGCCTGTTTACAACCTGTTTTCCCTCTTGTCCAGCATCTTCTCCAATCTGGATATATGAAGTACAACGATCAAAGGTTGGAAAATTAATTTTCCAAGTCAAAGCAAGCCAGCATTATTTATAGAGCTCAATATCATAAATCACAAGTTTCCCTCAAAGGGTTTTACCACCTGTCCAGAGACACCCTCAGACCCTCTGTTCAGATGAGAAAAAACACTCTCGCGAAATAACTTACGGGGGGGAAGAAACCTGAGAAAGCGAAGAAAAAAAAATGCTTGAATGCTGTCCTGTGGATATGTAGCAGAGCTGATCTGATCTGATGGATTCGCTGGGTCCCATCAGTTTTATGAAAGAGATTAAAATGAGCTTTATCGTATTGGATTTAGATTTTGTCATTGTAGATCAAGCTTTTTTTTTGTAGCTGTTGTTTATGTGTGTGTTTGAGGTCTGGCTGTTTGTGTGGGATGTGAGAAGAGTGTTGTGTGCAGGACTGCAGAGGAAAGACGTTTGTAGTCAAGTTACTACTTAACAGGAGAGTAGTTTTCCATAGGCAGCCTCTTTTCTCTCACTCTCCTGAACACACACACACACACACACACACACACATACACAGGAACACGACAGTCCAGACCGGCCGTGTAAAGTCATGAAACTTTATCCACGGCTGGACCACCTCAACCGGGCCCCGGCTCCTCCTGACCCCACAGCATTTAAAGCAAGCTGAGAAAGGGGACCTCAGTTTCCCAGAGTGGGCTCAGAGGAGGCTGGGGGGGGGGGGGGGGGGGGGGGGTTTACAGCTGTCTTCTGGATCCTCACACCGCACGCCTTTTAGCGGCTCAAAGGGAGAAGTCGAGAGAGAGGGAGGCCGGAGGTCACACCAGCCAGCCTTCGTACCCGCCCACCTCTGATGTTCTGCTGCTCTTTTTTCCCCCCCCCTGTTTCCCCCTCTTCTTATTTTACTGTTTCCAGATTTCCCAGCCGTAACACACTTCCCAGGTGACATCCCTCCCCTCACGTCGCAAATAATCAAAACCATCTTGTCGGCTCCTGTTTCTTTTTTAAATGCTCTCCTCTGTGTGTGTGGGTCCTTGTGTCTGTGTGTCTTTGTCTGTGTGCATACGGTCTTCACTTCACTCCTGGACAAATACAATGCTAGAGTTGGTCAATGATATCATTTGGATTTGTTTTATGAGCTTTATGCTTTCATTCTCTACTCATTTTAATCACAAAGCCCAGTTGTGTGGCCTCTCACATAATTGTTATAGAAGGAAATTGCAAACTAGAAAAGTAAATGTGTGTGACGTGGTGGAGCAGTGGTCAGACTCACAGTGAGAGTGTTCACATATAGCACTAGATTAAACTTAGGGGCATTTCTTTGAGGAGTTTGCATGTTATCCCTCTGCATGCCTCCCACTATGCAAAAAAACATAGGCATTTAATTAATTAATTGTCTATACTAGTTCTGAATGTGAGGAGATGGTTTTTTTTTGTCTTTCTGTGTTTGTCCTGTTCACCTGGCCTTCACTCCTTGTCAGACCAACTCCACCAACCAGCGACCCGAAATTAGATAAAGTGTTATAGAAGATTAATTGATTGAAAAGTCACAGTGAAAAACTACATTCAATGACAACACTGGATCATGACCTTGTCAATATGATTCTGTAAATTCATGAAGCATCTTCCTTCAGCTTAACATTTGACTCACTGACATATATATTTTGGAATCACAATTGACCTGACCTCACAATTAAATTTATTTATTGTAAACATTTTTGGATACAGTCCATCCATCCATTCATCTGAATCCTGTACAGTGGGCAAGTGGGAAGTCAAGTGGTGGAGCTTGCCTTATGAAAAGGTAATTTCACTTCAGAACAGAGTGGTTCATTTGCAGAACACTTACATGACTCTCACAGTAATGACAGTGTGTATTAACACACTGGCAATAGTGTTTGGTTAAATTGAGGGAAAGCTTTGAGTTGAATATATAGAGTGGTTAGCACTCACAAAGAGAATCTCCTGAGTCCAGGTCTGGTGAGTGTTTAAGTGGGAGTTTGCATGTTCTCTCTGTGTCTTTGATGGTCTTCCAATATCCTCCAACAGTCTACAAACATGCATCTGAGGTTCGCTGGTGATTCTTAAATTGCTTTGCGACCATTTTCTAGTTACACTGCTGTAGGTTTAGCATGCTGAGGCTCCTTCCTCGTGGTACTGAGCTTCTGTTATTTGTTAATAAGCTCCAAAAGTTCATGTCACCATTGCATGTCTCTAATGATCTGTCTGTCTGTCTGTCTGTCTGTCTGTCTGCCTGTCTGTCTGTCTGTCTGTCTGTCTGTCTGTCTGTCTGTCTGTCTGTCTGTCTGTCTGTCTGTCTCTCTCTCTCTCTCTCTCTCTCTCTCTCTCTCTCTCTCTATCTCTCTCTCTCTCTCTCTCTCAAACCCACGCCAGCACAGTTAGAACATGCAAACCCATAGGCTCCAGTGCACTGCACTATGCAGAAATGCTTGATAGAATGGAGGAAAACTACACATAATCCAGATTTTAAATATTCATATTTCATATATAGATATATATTAATGATAACATCTTTAAGTTAGATCTTTATTGAGGACCTCTTCATGTGCTGTTGTTGGATGTATAACAGATAGTAGCCTGGGGAGCTTTTCTTAGCCTTCTCACTTTATGTTGTGATGTGTTCTTTCACAGAAAACTGAGCCCCCGTTGCTCCTCATTCTTAGAGCAGTAGCTGGTACATGGTGTCTTGCCTCTGAATGTGGAAACAAGATATAAATGGTTAACCACTGGAGTTGCTGTTATAATAATGTTATCAATATTTCATCAGATGTCTTGCATAGGAAATGCACAGACAGATTGCTGTTGTATAGTATGCACACCCAGTAACTGTGATCTTGTAGGTATGTTTAGACAAAGGTTTGAGCTCTTGAAAAAGACAATATGATTTCCACCACTTCTCCTTTGCCTGTGGCTCCAGTTGAAGATGGAGTGTCATGCGGTGGAGGGTGACTGATGGAGAATGTGGGCATTAACATGCTGAGGCCACAGGAGACGTGGCACTGAAAACATTAATGGAGTGACTGTTTCTGAGGAAAGGAGGGCTGATGTGATTGCAATGTGTGCCAAGGGAATCATTCTGCAGCAGCTGACCGTGCAGGCTGTATAGTTGACCTTATAATACATTTATATGTATTTGACAGATAAATCGGGTGGCCTTTTCTTTTGGCAGTAAGTGTCGGGCCCACATGCAGAGATATGTCGTCGTCATCCATGTCAAGTTTCCTTTCATTTATCACTCAAAAACACATGAGTGCACACGCTCTGTGTTGGAGTGACTGCTCACCGGTTAACATGTACAATGTACCCGAGGAGCCCTGAAGAAATAAATAAAGGGTGATGCGGGTAAAATGTGGGGGAGGGGTAACGGCAGAGATATCGCATCCCCCGTGTGCACAGCGGCAGTGATGTGTGGAGCAGGACAAAGAAAGGATGGATGGTGGGACAAAGGGAGCAACAGAAGGAGGTGTGAGGCAGCTCCAAGAAAAGAAGATAGGAGGATATGGGAGGTGGCGACATGTGGCAATAAGTGTGAAGATGCAAAACCAATTCTGAAAGGCAAGATGTTACATGCTGCTCCAATGATGAAATACAAACGTTCCCAGTTCTTGAGGTAGCCAGCTGTGCAGAAATCTGGATTTGGAGATATTTATCTGAGGATCTGAATGGAGTTTCTTTGCCGAAATCAAATACATTATGTGGATTCCACATGCTTTAAACAACAACAACAACATAACAACATTACAACGCTGCATTGTGAGATTTGCCCTCAAGACAAAGGCTGAATTGAACACTTTGTACATGTGCCTCAGAGTCATGACAGAGCCCTGAAGCACCTGATGATTTCAGATAGAAACATCCTTGACCAATCAATTTTCTAAGAAGACTGTTCTATGGTCTTTTCAGAATAACAACAACACAGTTTTGAAGGAGAAAACATGATGCTGCTTCAACCCAGTCATTTTATAGTGTACATTTCATTGATTAAATTTTTACAACTAATGGACATAAAATGTTGTTCAGTAATTCCTGTTCTACGAAAGA
Source organism: Blennius ocellaris (assembly GCF_963422515.1). NCBI lineage: Eukaryota > Metazoa > Chordata > Actinopteri > Blenniiformes > Blenniidae > Blennius > Blennius ocellaris. The sequence continues at coordinate 25,774,392 of NC_137650.1, read as the reverse complement.
TGAGACCCCAACTCAGGCAATTCTGCGTTCTCGCCTTCAGTCACCTTGAGGTGAAGATATCCAGGAATTTTGTTATTATGCTGTTGTTGCGGGTGCTTAATGTGCAGAACTGTCTCCAGGAATGTAGATATGTATTAAATGTAGTGGCGGGAGCAATGCTTTTTTTTGTTTTTGTAGGCGAATGAATCAATGAACAAACTTACATATGTAACAAAATGTTTGCTTATTGAAACTTTTGTAAACTCTCAGTAGTTGTGTTGCTTAAATGTAACTCTCGAAACAACTATACCATTAGCTCAGGTGTTCATGTGTTGTGTTGCTCGTTTTAGCTTCTTTCCATGCAATAATTTTGGACTGAAAAAATAAAAAGTGTGATTAAATGCATTAACTGTTTTTAAAATGGTATTTTCTCCTCTTATTAATAAGAACTGATAAGTCCCAGTCCAAGTTAAATGTTAATATTTAATTTATCTATTCGCATCTTTAAATGTTTAATTAATCCCACTGGTAGGCCACTGACTACTTCAACAGTTTTCTATGTTTTCCCCTAACAGTCCAAGGAAAGGCTTGTTAAATAAAGTATGTGCTCCGTGAGCTAAGTTAAGCTTAAAATATAGAACTACTGTTTAATGTTTACTGTGTTTCAAGTGATTCTGGGTGTGAATTAATTCTTTTTGGTAAGCATTTATAAATGTTTGAGTTGAACCTCTCATGCTTTTTCCTATTGAATATGTCTGTGAATGAGCCATCAATCAATTACTACAAGCCAATCAGTGCTCAGTTTACCTGAACATCAGTAAACTAACATATTCCCAGGAATACGGGACTAAAAAGTCAATACAAGACAGTGAATACAATGTTGGTTTTTTTATTATTATTTTACACCATCTGTTTAGGTGACAGAGTTTTATTAAATGTGTGAAACCTGTGGCCACACAGGAGTGAGAGCAAGATGTTTTAAAGGGTAACCATCTGCCGTTGCAAGTCAGGCTGAGAGATGGAACTGAGAGAAACATTAAATGAGTATAAACTATGACGACTGTTGATAAGTATATCAAACAGACATTTATAGTCAGATTATAGGCCACTCTTTTGTGCTTTCCTGACTTTGTGTGGTGTCGTAATGGCTGTTCCATCCGCTGCTGTGGTCCTGGTGCTCAAGGGGTTTTCTGGCACGAAGCCTGAGGAGATGTTTTCTTCTTCATATGAGAGACTGAACTGTCACTACTAAACACTTTTACTGTGCCCCAGGAACAGTGAGTATGAACAAAGGATGAAAATAATTATTCAATACATGCCAATGTATTCAGGAGATTTAAGATGAGTGAATTTTACAATCCCAGAGACATGTTATTTCATTCATGAATATTGGATTGTTTACTCAATCTGTCAGTGGTATATATTCATGTGCAGCAGTTGTGTAGACTATTTCATTTGTGTGACATTTATGGTTAAAAGTAAATTGTATAGGTACTTTGCACCTTTCTGTGATTTTCCACAGGTCACAGGTAATTGGGGACGGGGGGGGGGGGGGGGGGGGGGGGGTTATGTCCTGCTTTAAACATACATGTGACTGGATTAACTAAGGTGAAACTGATGCTTTTTGTAACAAAACAGGCTTAATGTTGTTCTCCTCGTTCATCCACAAAGTCGTATTGTTATACATTGAGAGGGGTTTTTTTTCCAGGGGGGTCACATGACAATAACAGACAACCAACATGGCCGCCACCAGCAAGAGGAGCTTATACATCAACCAAGAGAAGAAGGAAGAAACAAAGCTCAAGAGGTACAATTTACTTTCACACTGTTTGTAGAGCCATTTGTTTGTTTTTGGCTGTGAACACAATGGTTAAAACTGCATTGTTATTCAAGCAGATGATGTGCTAAATTAGGATAAACATATCGCTCATCTCTGCATGGAGCAGAACTTCTTAACTAATTTCTTATCTGGAGGTTGACTATGGCCCCATTCAGTTGTTTTTGTTTCCGCTGTTATTCAACAATGTATCATTTGCTAAATAACAATAAACCTCAAAAGATCACTTCTAAGCATTCTTACATTTTGGCAAACAACAGGTAAGAGAGACTGGTCTCAGGCTTATTGGAGATCTTTTTTCTGTATTACTTTGATATATGGGTATTTTCATTTGTGCTACAGACCCTATGTACTAGTCAATATTCTGCTACTATAGAATGCATGCGTACATGCTGCCTCACCATCAAATAGAAATGTATGTCAAAATGAGACAAGCGATAAGTGGAAAAATCCACAATGTCTTTTAAGGTGACAGAAGGTAAGAATTCAAGTAAAGATGTCCGAATTTCTAATTCCCGAAAATGAATTCCCTATCATTAAACACGTGGCTGTTCTTTGCCACTGTTTCTTCACCCACACATTCATTCATTCACTCTCCCTCATTTTCTCTCTCTCCTGTTCTATACTTTGATCTCTCTGTACGTCATCGTGACCTGTCCCTCTTCATCACCTCCGGTCCTATTTCTAATCTTCACCGAGGAGGACACACACCCAAGGACTGTGGTGTGTTAACAAGGCGTTTGTCCTAACACTTATATCTGGCCTTGAGGAATTGATGCTTTCACAGCAAATGAAATGGAAAAAAAACATGGTTTTTATTGTCTCTTTGATTGACTCAAACATTTTGTGTATTGATTTTCTGCAGCCTAATCGTGCTGCTTTGTGCCAAGGTCGGCTTCCTGTTTCATTGCCCTGAAAATAGTGCAGTTATCAGAGGCAGAGCGAAGCAGCAAATGCAGCAATATGTTCATATCTATCAATGGAGAAATCACCGACGAGAAGACCTCGCCTGCACCCCAATTTATCCTGTATTTCACTCCCCTCGAGTCCCCCCCTCCTCTTTCTGTCTGTTTAATCACACAGAGCCATATGGGCACACAGTGTGTTGTATTAATTAGACCCCAGGGCGTGGCCACACACAAGGGACTGAAGTGACTTTAGCAGTTGCTATGCTGGGTGCAAAAATCTACCCCTCAACATAAAAAATAAGAGACGTGGTAGGGGAGCTGAAGGCTGGTTAGTTGCAGGAACTGTAATACTTTGGTTTGAGCGCACGTGAAGAAGAGCTGTGTTTTTCAAGATGATAATATCTGGCCTGAGAATGAGCCAACAGCTGCTGTGAATGCGGGAAGTCCAGGCTCTCATCTCTAATGTTAAATTAACTGTGAAATAAAGTGCAATAACAATTGATTTTGATTAGATGAGATTATATTTAAATGAAATAATTATTTTCTATTGATGGACATGCTGACACGAGGTATTACTTTCAGGTGCTAAATCGTACCAACAAGCTTAAAATTAGAAAAACCAAACACGAGGATAAAAGAACAGCAGGGCAGGGATGAGGAACAAAATAATAATGAAAACAGTTCAAATCAAAAAAAAAAAGTGCATCATTATGCATTCTCGTGTTCTTCAGATTGATTTCTTTCAAAGACCAAATGTGTACGCATTAGCATATTGTTGTTTCTTTTTGTAGAATGGAAGATTATAAATTATGTCAAACTTCATTGTTTATATTGCTTCTGATTTCTTAATTATTAACATTACTATCTCATTAAACGGAAATTCATATGAAAGCCCCTGAATTTCCCTGGAAAGACCAATATCATCTCCTAAATATTTAAAGAGAAGAAATTTTGACTTTAATTGGAACACTTTCTGGTAGTTTCTAATGACACTGTGCAGCGCCCGCCTTCGCCCAGTTTAACTTCCTTTCATTCAGGCAAAAGTAAGCAAATTAAACACATATTTAAAACATGTACTATTGAGATTCTTCTGTTTTGATAGCCAAGAAAGCAATCTTCATGTAGGGTTTTCTTGGGCTGCGAGAGATTATTAGAGACTGCATGCATTGTGGAATATAACTATATTTTCAATCCAAATCGAGTTGACGAAAAAGTTATTATTTCATATATTTTGAAGGTAGACATGACAATTCCTGTTAATTATTTATTTTCTGCAGTTGGTTTTGTGTTCATCAAAGAAATGATTTATAAATTAACATCCACCATTAAGTCTGCCTCAATAAGTTGATAAATCAAGTTTAAATGAACTATTTTAGTTGCATTAACCACTTTTTAGTTGCCACCAGTAATATTTACAAGTAGGTTCTTCCAAGTGCATCAGACATCATGAACAAACGAATAACTCAGACATCTCAGTCTGCTGCAGCTATATATAAACACACATATAGTCAATTGGATTTGTACCCTGCAGATTATATAAGTAATATAGATATGGCTGCCTGAGCCTTGGAGGGGTTAAAGAGTGAACTCACCAGGGAAAACACAAGGCGTGGGTTGCTGGATATGTGTTTGTGTTTGACTTGGGGAATAAGAGATGTTGGAAAAGAAACAAAGAGAAAGTCTTGGTTATTCCGTTAAGTCTTATCCATCCCTCGTCTGGCCACCAACAGTTGAGATAAACTGAACGACAAAGGCATAAAAGTTTACGAATGCAACTATTGCCAGGCGGTTTCTGATTAGCCGGTCCAGTCTAAAGAATCTGACCCTGCTTCTTGTGTCGAGTGACCTTTTGTGTTTGCCCGAGATCTTAAGTGTTTTGAATTCCTCAGTCTCACACGTCGTCCCTGCCCAGGGACCTCAGACCTGGGTGGGCATCGGAACCATTGCCGGGGGGTGGGGGGGGGGGGGGGGGGGGGGGGGATGCATGAGGGAAGCTGGGGGCCTTAGTGGGGTACCAGTTGGGGTGAGGTCGGCTTAAAAGGTCGTGGGTAATGGGGCACATATAGGTCCATGTTTGCCCAGCTGTCCCTCAGGCAGTTTGAAGAGGAAGCCGCTCACAAACACATATTGTTCATTATATGAATATGATTTATGAATATATATCATATGATATTATTATGTCCAGGTGTGGGAGTGGCTTACATCTTATGATGAGTGTTTTCAGTTTGTAAGTTCATCTCAGTTACTTGGTTGCGTTTGAGTATTTTTCAGCTCTTGTAAAGTATGTAGTGACTGTCCCGTGTGGCTGAGTCTGATGGCTTAAATGTTCTTTATTCAGGTCGCATGCATACCTTGAAAATTTCAAAAAAGAGAATAGAAATACTTTATTAATCCCAGAAGGAAATTCTTGTAAAAATGATTCCTTGCTCTCTGTGAAGATGAATATTAACTCCTTTCACACGCAAATAAATGGTGGAATATTTAATAAGTTACAGTAATCACCTTCTTTTTTTTTTTCTTCCCGAAGAAACTGGTAGAGATAAATGACTGAATATGAGACTTTTACGTTGGCGTTGTGGTTGGTAACACACTATGGAAAGAAGATCCTTCTTCCTTCTTCTTCATTCGCGTAGGATTTTCCTGAATACCTCACACATTCCAAAGACACACTTGGTTGAGGTTCATACTCGGTTCATTTTGGACTTTGAATTGCCCTTTAGTGTGTGTGTGTGTGTGTGTGTGTGTGTGTGTGTGTGTGTGTGTGTGTGTGTGTGTGTGTGTGTGTGTGTGTGTGTGTGTGTGTGTGTGTGTGTGTGTGGGTCTGTGGGTCTGTGTGTGTGGGTCTGTGTGTGTGTCTGTGATTTAGCCTTGTATTAAACTGGTAGCCACCCCAGAGGTGGGCCTTAACTTTCCTCTGTTTTTCTGTGAAATAGACTTCAGCTCCTCATAACTGTGCTGACAGTAGGCAGATGGGTAACACAGCTATATGCCTGTAGTTTCATAATAATACAGAAACCAGGTGCTCTAGTTTCATAGTATACTTTAAAAAGCAGTTTAACTTTCTGATATTTATATTCTACAACCCTTTGATTGCATACATTCAATCTAATGTGTTTGTCGAATTGGATTTATTTGGAAGTATTCAGCTATTGATTCGAAAAGTTTGTTCTTTAGGAAGCTTGTATTTTTCACATGTCCATTTACCAGCTTTCACTTTCTCTCACTTTGGGCCAGAAAATATGTTTGAAAGCGACAAAAGCATAAATCTCATCAAATCTTTTAGTTTAGCTTATTATGTTACTTTCCATGGAAATGATCTTCAACTCCACCCGCAGCTCCATCTCAGCGCTTAAGTCAATATTATGGCAAGTTTTGCCCTCGAGTGGTCAAAAATCAATTGATGCAGGTTTAAATTGAATTGTCTTCATTATTGTGAGTCTCATCTGAATTCTGTCGTCTCTGATTCACATTGAAGTTGTAGTTTTTGCTCCGTACGAAGATTAATGATCTGCATGTGTATCAACAATTTAATGATTTCCTATTGTTTGAATGCACAGTTACATTTAGCAGATCTGTGTGGAGAAGCCCGCCGCCGGGTTAAAGATTGTCCCCTGGCATAACGTACGGTTCTTCGAGCACACTGCTCTAATATTCCTCCTCTTCTTTTAAACATCTGCACTCACTATTATCCTGTCAGACCTGACCTCTATTATTCACCTGCGCTCCCTCCATCGCAGGAAGTCCCAGGAGGATTTCCTTCCACCGCTTCATCTGCTTCACCAAATGCTGTGTAGCACACATTCAATGTTCTTAATCCTGTAGCCAAACACGGCCACATTCATTACATTTAGATTATTCTGACTGGAAATTGTGATCTGTAGGTCAGCAACTTCAAATATCTGTTCCATGTCTATTTGGTTTGTTTCCATTGGTGAAGCAGCATGGTGTAGTAGAGTACTGTTTCATCTGACGCTGACAAGGTTTGTCCCTGAAAGAAGCAGCAGGTAAGCAATAATATTTCATGTATACAAGTTCTTTGATTGAAGCTTTAGTACTTCAAACATAAGAATATGAAGCTGCGGAGCATGTTTTATTGACAACACGTATAAACATGAAGACTGGCCTGAGGGTCCACTTAAATCCTGTGGTTGTTCACCAAGATCGGATCATGTGGAATGATTGCATTACTCCAATATTGCATCATCACCCGTAGGATGAAGGATCGTCGTCCTAATGGATTGACCGGCTCCTCTTCCCAAATGCAGGCTCTTTTCCAACCTCCATGTGACCAAGAGTCAGGTTAAAGTGCAGGGATGAGAGGATGGGTGATCACAGATGGAGGTCAATGTGGCTGCTGGTTTGTCTTATCAAATCAGTGGGCCGGGTGGGGAAGCAAGGTGAAGGTCAGGGTGAGTGCTGCTGCTGCTGCTACCCCAACCCCCCCCCCCCCCCAGACCCTCACCATGTTCCTTTGGTCAATGTCCTTCTTTACCATTGACAGCTCACTCAATAACCATTACTCTCCACTGGACATGAAGTGGGTGGACCCTGCTAGACCGCTAATCACACGATCAATAGGTGACTATAAAATACCAGTGAGCTCACCAGAGGGATCTATTTGTATAAGGACTGCAATACTAACTGAATCAGTGTGTAATGATATTAAGAATAAAGGAGCACAAAGATTGCACAGAGCATTGAGTTTGATTCTGTTATATGTCCTGATTATTCTTGTACAAACCTGGTCCAGTTTAGAGGAGCATTTTAGTCCACCCCCGCCCTCAGTTTTCTGGTTTCATCTTATTGGGAATTATTGCACCTGACTGGCCTTTGTCCTATTATTGCAGCCATTAGAGAGATGGGCCTTTCCTTTGTTGTCTCAGCCCATAGGCACAACGCCATTGGTCTCCCTCCTTAGTAATGTATGGATGACGACACACACACACACACACACACACACACACACACACACACACACACACACACACACACACACACACACACACACACACACACACACACACACACACTATGGAAATCCTCACTATGCACAGTAAAGAAAAGCATTGCCACCTGATGGTCAGAGATTGTCAGTGCAGCATAACCCCCCCATCATTATTTTAAGTACAGACCTGATACTATTTTATCTTTAAAACATACCTATAAAGTTTTATCATTGATGTTCACAAGGATTTAAAGAATTGTTTGTACATGAGTATTGTGATATGTGCAAAAATACAAAACAAATTATTTAAAAACATGATAGTTATAAATAAGTTATTTACATATTCATATATATAATCATAATTCATTTAGTTTTTCTTTTCTTTTCCATTTTACAAAAAAAAAGAAATATGTTGTTTGAACAAATAAACAGTGAAATTCCCATGAGAACAAAAAACAACAACTAGAAGTGTCAGATTTTTGTAGTAAATAAATAAATAAACACAGATATAAAACCAGCCAGGTTGTAGTTTTTGGGAGCCTTTAGGGAGAGAACTATTAACATAATGCATAAAACATCTATTTCAGTAATCCATACTGCTGGAAGATTTGAAAGTTTAGTCTGATCTTGTATGATCATACTATGTAATTAAAACAAATTCATCTTTTTTTTATATTAAGATATTACAGCTTAAGTATGCACTCATGTAAAATGTGCAGTCTTAAAACTCATTCATATCTGATCAGCATACAGATCTTTATCTATCACATTGAAAGTATTTAAATCAGTGGTGATGCAATTTCTTTGTCCAGCAAGGCCACCCTATGTATGTATGTATGTATGTATGTATGTATGTATGTATGTATGTATGTATGTATGTATGTATGTATGGCTGGATGGCTGGATGGATGGATGTAGTGGATGGATGGATGGATGGATGGATGGATGGATGGATGGATGGATGGATGAATGGATGGATGGATGGATGGATGGATGCAGTGTTGTGCCTGAACGAGTTGAATGAATGCTCGTTCATGAACTCGTTCATATTTTGGACGAACGTGAACGGAACGTACTGTATTTCTGCCTGATGAACGTCACTGTGAACGGCACTCATTCTGGCGTTCGTGAATGTCACTCTCACACTTTAATGTTGTTTAAGAAGGTGCCAGATTTCCTGAGCCTTCCTGCGGAAAACCCAGCTAAAGCTAAGCGTAAACGGGCCTGAACGTGAAGAGGGAAAACAGCCAATCTGGCAACCACAGCCACCACAGAGTCGCACTGCTGCTTGCGTCATCAAAATGCAACGTATTCTGGCAAAAACAAATAGAAGACAACAGCTCTGCTTCAGACTCTGGCTCCACAATTAATACTTCATCTTCGTATGATCACTTAAAAGAATTTTATGAAAAAGTCAGTGATGATCAAGGTGGAAAAATCTTCCATTTTTCTGTAAACTTCGCCCACTGGGTTTCAAGAAGCAACTCCGTACATCAATGACAACAATGACAACAAACCTGAGATGGCACACTGAACTAAAGCACCCGGCGAGCCTTTCAATGTATGTGCAAGTAACTAAAAAAATCAAAAGACACAGCAACGGCGAGCCAATAATGGGCTGAATATTGTTCTTTTATGACCCAAGTTCTAGAACTTTTCTTTGGGCAAACAAGTCAGGAAAGAATCGATTCACTGAAAACTGAAAAAAAACTGTTTCAATGCTTTTCACTTTGAGGTACATCTTAAGTTTCTTACCTCAGCCTGGTTCATACCTCACATTGTGTTTGTGTTAGTACAAGAATTATGTTGACAATCTTCTGGTCTTTGTTGTTCATAGTATACTGCAGTTCACAGTGGTCTCCTGGAGGGTTTCACTGTTTTAACTTGTAATCTGTTTGTTGATTATTTTACATGTAAAGCAGGTGTTGATGAGATCAAAAATGATCCAATTCTATTCCTGATACAGCACATTGACTACAAGTCTGAATAAACGTAAGTGTAGCAGCATGCAAGAATTTGTTTTTTCTTCTTACAGCAAGGATGTAGTCTTTCGGGTGGGGAGCGCATACTCATTTGTGTGTATGGTGTGTGTATTGAACCCCATAGGAAGAGAGGTCGTCAGGGCCGTGATTGACTGTCCTGCTGAGTATTGCTGACGAGAGTGCAGTTTTTTTTTTTTTTTTACTTTGTCGATACAAACAGTCCTGTATCTTTGACTGGATGGACAGTGTGCTCACGCAAATACACACACATGCTTGCGGGCCTGCACACACACACACACACCACACACACACACACACACACACACACACACACACACAACACACACACACACACACACACACACACACACACACACACACACAGACTATTCAACTGTGACAACGTAAACCCTCACAGAGCAATCAGTCATTCCCTGCTGCAAATTGCTGCGTACAGTGAACTGAGCAGCAGTAACGCTGTCACAGAGACATGCTTTCTCTTCATGGTGCATATGTCTTTGTCACCACGTTTCATACTACTCCAGCTCCCTCTTCTGCTTGTAGTTTGCTGTGTCTCACCAGGGATTGAGGGGATCAGTTTGGACGTATGTGTCCAGAAGCTCCTGCAGCCAATCAATATCTGAGGATTTGTCCACTTTCCCCTGAGAAGCTGCCCGGCATCCCTTCTACCCTTTTTCTGCATCCGCTGACTTAACCCCCCCCTACCTGTAACCTGCAGACACTTCTTCAGATCTCCACAATAAATCGACCTTGTGTTGGTATCGATTCAGTGCAAATATGGTTAAGAAGAATGCTTTTTGTCCGCTGTGCAACAGAAGCGCTTTCTCATGATGGAGTGGAGAACATTTAGCAACACAAAGACCTTGTTATTCTGGATTTACGGCCTTGTTGTGCAGCTCTGTTGGAGGAATCTGATGTGAATGTAGCACGTGGTGATCGTGGTGATGCAGTCTCAGGGGGCATGTGGCTGTTTGTAAAATAACATTATTCACTATAATTATGAACTTTGAAATCCCAAACTGATATTATAATTTAGAGTGCTGGCTCTGTCTGTGTTCACAGCGCGGGAAGATTGTGTCGTACAGCGAATGTTTTTATACTACACTGGCAGAAATATATTGCCAACTGAGTCAGGTTTCCACCAACATAATGAAGAAAGATGACATGCAGTGTGATGCAATGGTTTTTACGATGAACACATGAGAGAGATGTTTTATTTGTTTCTCTGTGAAGTATTCTGTCTTGCTATATTTCTACTCATTACAACAAAGCTGGAACTGTTATGATCAACTTGTGAGAGCATATACCATTGTACTGATTTATTAATGAAAATACCTCTCATCTCCATCCATCCATCAAATCCATCTTCTATGCCACCTCATAGAATTTGTCTTCCTTGCCAAAGAAGCAGGGATGAATTCAAACAGACTACTTGATTACATAAAGGATTATTTGCTGCTTATTTTCCATTGCTCTCCCTTGTGGATAGGATTCAGTAGCACCCATTGAATTCCAACACTATGGAAGGCACCAAGGTCTGTTTGAATGACAAAAGTAATAGGAAACCTTTTCCCTCATTCATATATTCACCTGCCCTCTTCCTCTACCTGTCACATCCATTTGTTTGGCAACAGTCCCACCTTTTCACTTCCTCTGTTAGCTCTTAGAATGTCTGCTGCCTCGAGTAACTAAATGACAGCATATACCAACGTGTACGCAGGGATGCAATTCAACACACAGTGCTTGCTTGTGTGTGGTTGGAAGGGTTGATATCTGCATTAAAAAAAATGGACTGAATTTCAATAATGAGCCTATGAATATGTTGAGTTGTGCTAGGAAAAGCAATTGTCCCTCCCCTCACATCCTTTACAATCATGTTGAAGGTCCTCCACCTTTATTCAATTATCGTAACTATCTCATGTAATTTACATACACACACGCATGCAAAAAGATCCTGAATTATTCATTATGCGTAACGTTGGCATCACTGTTCATATGGAGATAGGAAGGAAAGAAAATAGAAATTCAAAGCTGACGGATTCTGGGAGATTTGTTAATTTTCAGCGTGCATATAATTTTAGATGCTCCCGCAAAGAAGAACAAAGAAAAGGGGAGAAAATTACATTATTTTTTTCTTTTAGGATGCTGCACAATTTAAGTCATTTGTGCACAAATAATGGGGTAGTGAATACTACAGGTTATCATAGTGTCATTGGTTTGCAGCCACTTGTATGAGGCCAAATGAATGAATCTCGAGGAGTGTGTGTGTCTCGTCCCTCAAACTCTGTTTGATCACATCGGCTCAGCATGCCTTGTCCCTTCTTGTCTCTTGCTTCCCTTTTTCAAAGAAAAATGTCAAGGATTTTGATGGAAAAAGAGACTCCAGTCGGCTGATGTGTCGATGATATGTGGAGGTGGATTTGGATCATAACACTGTTTGAATAACAACTGAACAAGCTTAGAGACATAAGATCACATGGCCCTCATGCCTTTTTTGTTTAATACAAGAAATACGCTGATGTTTGCTAGTCCAGTTTTTTTGTTTTGTTTTGTTTTGTTTTTCAAATTTGCATTTCAATAACTGAGGAGCCACATGTAGACTCAAGAAAGAGATATCGTCAGTCAAGCACCCTGCAATCATACCGAGTGTGGGAGTCCTGCAGTTTTTCGCTCAGGTTATGAATAAGGACCCTTACGGTATCTGTTAGGATAAATTCTGCCTAGAAACACACCTGCAGATTGTCTGTGTGTTTAGTTGGAGAGCTCATAATTACAAAATCTTCAATTAGTCACTAATACGTCACGGCTGACTTGAGCATTGACTTGAACATGCTTGAGGAAACAAATCTGTACATGTGGGGGGGGGGGGGGGGGGGGCTTTCATTACCAGAGCTTCACTTCAGGTGCTGCCGTGATCTTGAATATTTCATTGTGCATTATGAATGCCTCCATTTCCATTTCCATCTCTTCCATCTGTCACTGAGCCATGTTTTCCTCGCATTGCAACTGTTTGTTCATTAGAAGTCTAATAAGAGTCATAAAACAATAAGTTACTGCATCAGGGTTGCTAAATGCATTTCATCTGCCTGAAGTTGGATCACAGTTTCTCAGCACAGAATGTCAGCACACAGAATCATGCCCGTTCATGATGCAGTACGAGAGACATAAAGATCACGACCATCCAATATTGACCTTCAGCCTTGTCAATTCTTCAGGCTCACTGAATGGCTGGATGATATTGTGTTGTGTAGATGAGGAGCTCTTCAAAGCCTCAGCAAATTTACATCCGAGGTAAGGAGAAAATCATTTTTATATAATTGGACAATCGTAATAGTTGTTAAATGTTCTCTTTATACCCAGTTATGTAACCATCGCCAGTGAGGGTAACTGATAGTGCTTCTGCTCTTTACATGAGCATCAGATGGGCTGAAAGTAAATATTAAATAAATAAAAACATTACAATATATTACAGAAGTTTCCTGTATAGTTGGTTAAAAGTCAATTTAACATTCATCATGAATAAGATATGAAAAATCTTCATTTTGTTTCAATCTGGATGGTTTTACCATGCATGTTAACTTTTTTCTTTTTTTATGAACATTTTTTCAAGTTATCAAAGCCTAAATGTTCTTAGTGTGGAAATAACAATCAAATACAATTTTCAAATATATTCTTTTGAGATGTACTTGTTTGTTGCCAGTCTTTTTCTCTGTTCTAATAATTTCCAAGTTTCTGCTTAGTGGCTTTGTATTTCTGCGTGTATTTTCTTAAGCAGTGGTCAGACTGCGAGAAACATCAGGCCAGGTTTGATATACAACCTTAAAAGGGTCACAAATCAAGCTGCTGATAGTTTGTTTATGGCATTTTACAACAATAAAAGTCAGCCTTTACAGCTTTTTTCCCATTTTGATGAAACTGTTGCAGCCTCAGATTCACACAAACATTACTGTTTATTATTGTAAATTTGAAGTATATAAATGTAATTTATTGGAAGTAACGTTGCCACACAAGGCCTTCAAGCAAAAATACAAGTATTTATTTGTACACTTTCACGCGGTCGATTGTAAATGATAAGTGAGTGCTTGTGAGTGCGAGAGATATAAGAGGAGTAGAGATTGTCGAAGGAGCAGTGGACAGCATTGCAGGCATGTTATTGTCTGTGGAAGGTCTGCTGAAGGTCGTAGCATGGTTGAGCAACAGATCTCTTCACCCTCTCTCCCTCCCTCTCATTTATTTCTGCTTCCCTCTCGCCCTTCCCCCACGGCAGCATAATGTCATTCAGCCTCCTGCGTCCCTACCGACGGACGAGTTGTCCCCTCCCGACTTCCATCAAATGGCCGGGCTGTTGCCTATGAACAGGACACCGCTCGGATCAATTCACCTTCTGCCCTTCATCTGAACCATTGAGACGCCAATCAAAGAAGAGGAGGAGCCTCACATCCAAGTACTGCAGAGAATCTGGTGCATGCTACCAAGAGCTCAGCCCCACAAGTGCCATTTAGTATCTGAAATAAATTCATTAGAGCATTTAATTTGACTTCTTGTATTATGAAACACAAATATTGCAGTGTTTTTTAATGAGGTATCAGGGATATTCTTCAATGTATGCTACTTAAATGGCACGTCGGGGACCAATTACACTTTCACTGTCACAACCCATCACTCACTCATCATTTCCAAGTCACATCAAATTTGTTGCTACTCCTGTAGGACCTCCATAAAAAATGGCTATCGGCGTCAATTTAAAGTTGCATTCTTTTCAAATTCATTTTAATAACATAAAAATGACTGAAAACTTTTGCTCAGTGGTGTTTAAAAAAAGATCTCATTCAAAATGGTTTCTTCATGGCCACGAGTGGTTGCTCTCGGTCTCCCTGGTAATAAAGGAGGATCCAAGAAACTGTGGCCTGTGACAATTGGAAATCCATCATGATTAATTGATCGGTACAGTCGAGGTAATACAACCTTGGTGCAAAATCAATTGGCCCTGAGCAGAGAGGGACAGGAATTGACCAACTAATTTTGGCCCCTCGTCTGCTGAGTTGCAAAACCCACCGAAAATCAATTAGAAAAATTAAAAGCCAACAAAAAAAGTCAAAGATTAATCATGTGCTCAATTTTCAAACCTGCATTTAACGGTGGTTCATTCAGGATGGTCTTTAAGTCATCATGGTGCTTGACTGAATGACACCTGCACCTGCCATGATGGATGGATTCCTGCGTCTATACAGCTGACCGGAAGACCTTCCTCATGTTTATCCTCAGAGATGGACGGACGACCTGGCGAACTGTGGCAAAACTGAGAAAATTCTACATAAATACTTGAAAGCAGAAAAAAAATGAAAGAACACGGCAAACAAAATCAATTACAAGCCAATAACCAAAGCAGAGAATTAACTGGTGACTTTTGTAGTACTTTCCATAAAACCTGCTGGATGAGAAGCGATTCACTTTCTCATAAAAGAAATAGATTCAATCACTGGAGAAAATCAGTAAATGCCCGCCAGTGAAATTATGTTACCTCCAGTCAACAGGTTCTCTGCTGGTCCATTTTACAGTTGACAACCAATCTAATGAAGAGAAATTGTGGGTGCAGCCGTCATTGGTGGCCAGCTATCAAAACGGAACAAGGTGAGGTTGAGGTGAGAAATAATAAGAGTGAATATTTAATTTAAGCACAGCGATTGTATCTCTACAACATGTGTCATTGAATGAGTTTAACGTCTTTTCCATTAAATTCACACAATAACATGCACACAAATCTACAGGACCAGGGCTGCAAATACATTTTAGAGCTAGAAAAACTGTAACCTGCCCCTCGTATCTCACGCCATCACACCTTCCCCCAACCCACCCGCCCATTAGACTCGCTGTGCTCCCCCATGTGCATTTCCATAAAAAAACATATCCCTAACCCTAACCCGATTACTTAGAATTGGTATTTGTAATCTAATTATCCGTACATCTTCCAATACTAATGGATGTTTATACACTGCTGGTAGATATATCAAAGTTTTTGAAGAATCCATTCACAATTTATAGTTTTTAAATGTACACGCTGATGATATTCAGTTGTATTGCTCCGTCAATGACTCAGAGTTTCATATCTCTTGGAATGTGTGACCTGCTTTTTAAAACTGGCTTTCTTCAAATTATCTCCAGATAAATGCTGATGTAATTGAAACTCTGATCATTGCTCCTGATAAAAAGATTCCGCTGATGGAAAACCATCTTGGTGCTCCGGGGTTGTCCGTTAAAACCAGCTTCAAAAACCTCAGGGTTGTGTTTGATCATGCGGTGTCTTTGGAAGGTTACTCCTGACAGCTGATCAAAAACTGCCTCGCTCACCTGAGAAATATCTCTAAAGTGAGGAGGATGTTGTCAAAATCGGACCTTGAAATGGTCATTCATGCTTTCATTTCGTCTCGCATTGGCAATCGCAACTCTATTTTCCCTTGCTTCAATAAGACCATTCTCAGCACACTTCAGGTTGTACCGAATTCTGCTGCTGCTTTCGTCAGGTACACCCAGAACAGCCCACATCACCACTATTTTGATATAACGTTTCATTGGATCCCAGTCAAATTTTGAATTTAGATTTTAACCCTCACTTTGCTTGCGTTGCATGCATCAGGCCCCTCAGTAGGTTGTTGACACACTGTGCCCCTACAACTCAGGGCACATCCTCCAATCCTCAGTCTCCTGAAGGTCCCAAAGACCTACCTTAAGATGTATGCTATGCCTTGCTGTGTATTTTTTGAAATTCTTATGTTGTTTTCATCAGCCATCAGCATTCCCAAACACCACAGATGGATAGAATGAAGATATATGTACAAAGAGATGGGGGATATTGGTGTATCAGCATAAATAAATTGTGCAGAAATATTTTTATCAGCGCACAAATGCAATGTGACGATTGTTGCACACAATTAGCTGCTGGGCTACTAACATTAATAACACTGATAAAATGGTTTGCAATTAAAACAGAGACGTTTGAACCAAATTATTTGTCAGCTAAAACAGTGCTTAACAATGAAGACGAATAACTTTTATATATACTGCTAAGCTCAAAATACCTGAATAAATAAATGACAGCATACCATATTAATTGTATTAAATGGTACAGCAACAACTTCCATTTCTATTGTGTACCATTAAACCAAACTGACCTCAGTTAAGTACGTGGTAGATAATGATAATCAAAAAAGGAATGTAATATTCACTAAATCGTTTTTGGTTGTAATGAAAATATTTTCAGACATAGACTATTAATAATGAATTGAGTGCTTTAATAATTAACTCCACTGTCATATTACATTTGTAGTAATTAATATACTGGTGGTGGTGCTCCCTCTGATATTCATTAACATTGGTTTGAAATTAAATTTCTGCCTCCAAATCAAACTGTAGTTCTAAAACCATGATTTAAGTGGTGGAATTTTAAAGCCTTTTATCAACTGCGAGTTTTACTTTTACGAGTCACTGAGTTCAGATAGTATTTGGGTTATTGGTTTGCAATCAATGAAAAATGGCCTCATAGTTCAATTCAGGACGAATGAATAAACCAGAATATTGGTTGAATCTGAATGTTTTCACCTGTTTACTTTAAAGTATAAAAAGAAAAAGAGGCATACTTCACTGTTCCCCTTGGGGAAATTACTTCTCTGCATTTAGCCCATCCTATCCATAGTTAGAGCGGGCACGAGGTAGAGCGCATACCTTCACCAACAAAGTTTACCAGGTTATTTGATCCACCACACCACTCTTTTCATCCCTTGTCATGGTTGTTTGATCTGCTTCATGTTCTCACTGTTTGACAAAGCTGTACACACATTTTGCAATTTTTTTGTGACCCCTGTGACATTTGACCCCTCAACCCCTAACCAGGGTAATCGCATTACTACATCATGTACCCTGTCAGAGGATAGGAAAATAAAACTGAATATTTTGTGCTGAACATCAATCGGATTCAAACGGACAAAAAATGGATAAAAAATTACCGCATTATGTCAAAAATAAGATTTTGACCTTTCCGTGACCTCAACCTTGACCTTTGACCCAATCACTCTCAATATTTAATGACCAACTTTGTTACTCGCCCAACTTTCGTTTGCCAATATGATAAACACATGCAGATGAAAACATAACCTTCTCAGCCCAACTTTCATTGGCAAAGGCAATGAATAAACACACGCAGCCAAATACCTAACCTTCGTCCCAACATTCATTTGCAAAGGTAACATTAATTATAAATGTAAAAGTGGGCTGCCACAGGAAGCAGTGGGGGACAGAGGTCTTGCACAATGGAGACCTGTCCCAAGTCCACTGCTCTAAAATGTAGGGCACCATTCATACTTGCATATGCTTTACTTCTATGAAATAAAACCACTGAAATCCAATTATATTCTCTCAAAATAAAGCGAAGTGAATGAATGACCAATGCTTGAATTGCTCGATGAAGCACTAAAAGGAGCATTTGTGCCTCTTTTCCAGTATAAGGTTTTTTGTCCTTTGATCAAATAGCAGCAAGCGAACCTTTGACTTCCAGTGAAGGTTGTTTGGCCAAAAAGACAAACTTATCTCACAAAGTCGGGATCTGTTTTGATGAAAAGAGAGTTCAGGCTTCGGGGCTAAAGAGCAGTGGCAGTGTGTGGAGGTCACCACGAGGAAGAAGGAGCTTCTATGTGGGAGATAAGAGCAGGAGAGAATGGGGGTCAGAAGGGTGACAGTAAGTGAGAATTAGAGGCTGTGGTTGTTTGAGGCCGATGTCCATGCTGCATTCAGGTCAGACTTGTGACTGTGTGGCTGCAGGGCACTCAATCAGTTCTTATAGAGCTCGGCCAATCCACAGGCACAAGGACAAAATGAAAAGCTTTGAAAGTAATCTCCAAGATAATGGACTTCTGTCCTGTCCAGAGGTGAATCAATGCGGTACTGGACTGGGAAGACCACAAGAAAGACATTTTCCTTCTTCACCCACCAGAGATGGGGCCACTTCCAACTTAACCTCATCCATTATCAAAACTAGTGCAGGGCAGAGCGGTCTGCAGGCTTCAATCTCTGTCTCGGTGACATTATTGCTTCTCCGTACTTCATGCTTTCTCTCCACTCCACACTGCTTCTCAGCGCCGCACTGTGACGAGAGATGGAAACAGTGAAAGAGGGTCACCCACTCTCTTACGAGAGTTCATCTTACACAGTAGTGAGAGAGGAAGAAATACTGGGAAGTGTTTACAGGGGATCCCCTCCACCGAGGGGGAATTTCTCAGCGCTCTAAAGAGGGGCAGAAGGGATGCTGGTCCAAAAAATGCAGGTCAAGAGTGTCAGACACAAAACACAACACAGCATTCATCTTGAGCAGACACCTCCACAATGCCGGAGAGGAAAGAGAAGTGTACTTTATTGTACCAGCAACTGTTCTAGTGTTATGGAAATGCACGTTCAAAAAAGTTGAATTGTACGTTTTGTGTCGTTAGTGCTGGAGATTTGCGGTGCTCGCTGACATTTGCTTAAACTAGCAGGACCGACGCTGATCCCTCCGAGTATGCGCACGTATGCATGTGTGGCGCGATGAGTGTCGTGGCTTGCATATGTACAAGGAAACTGTGTGTCGGTGAATGTGTACAAGCCACTGTTGGTTCCCTATCGGTATGCGACCAATTGTCAGACTGGAAGCTGCTCTTTCAAAGCAGCAACAAAGGGCTCTTTCCCAAATGTTCACTCAATGCAGATACACTGCTTTTCCTCTTGAATGAAGCAAAGCCAGTAGTGCAGAGACAAAGCGTGGATAAACGGGGGAACACAAAAAAGGATTTATCAACTCATGTAAGCAGAACTATCTCAAGAGGTGTGAAGAAAGAGTGAGATCCAGGGAGAGGTAGGGGGGTATATGGGAAGAAAGAGCACCACTGTAAGCGCAGAGGGGAAATGTTCCCATCGCCTCCCCGGTTATTCTTCCCACCCGGGACGGTTATTATGGTTTGGAGAGGAGTTCTGGCTGCGTCTCGTGTGGTCGCTGCAACAGTGTGACCCATTCCAGATGGCCTCTTCTTTTTCCCCCCTCTGTGCCTGCAATGTGCTGCTGGGACAGTGACAGACGTGCGGCATAGCAGACGACCCACTGGGAGATTAGAGAAGCAGGCGAGAGGTGTCACCAACCATTAAACGGGAATCGCCATGTACACAACACATCACAAGAAACGAAAAAATAAAGATTAATGCTGATATTGACATTTTATATGAATTATAGATAGATTTTAGCTGTGTTGTCCCGAGAGAAATTCGCAAAAAGACTTTTTGGTTCCCTTTGTATTGAAACCAGTCACATAAGGGAAAGTCCTGGCACTACTTGCTTCCGCCACTCCTCCCTGTGGGTGGCAGAGGTGGCATAAATATACAAATCCAATTCTTTGTTTCCACAGAAGTACAGGTACCAGTTTCAATATTATGGACTGAGATGAAGTTAAAGCATACAGGATCTTAAAACGCAGTGTTAACCTGAATAGTTTTCAACTGCTCTCTGTAACCAGCATCACATTAACTTTTATATTTGCTATGTTATGTCTTTTGTTTCATTTTTTTCACACCTGCTCCACATGTTCAGTCCATATCGGTTAAAGTCAGTGTGAAGGCATGTAATCATTTCCTGCTCTGCAGTTCTGAAAAATACTTCCAGTTCACTCACACTTGATAGCAAACCACCAGTCTACCAAAGAGCTAACACAAGGAAACAGATAATGACTCCTTCAGGCAATTCATCAGCCCCAATTAACCAAGCATGCAAACTCTATACAGAAAAACCTCAGCCTGGAATTGAACCAGGGATTCTCAAATTGAGGAATTGTTAACCAGAACACCACCAATCTGCCGCAGATGGAAACGGCATGCAGAGATACCTAATTTGCAGCCATTGCCTGCACAATTACTCCTGGTGTCTTTCTCCTCTGCAACTGTTGGAGATGTGTAGTTTTAATGAATCCTAAGCACAGGATCTCCACGGTGACTGCCACTAAAGAAATCATTAACACTTAGCAGCACAGTGCTTCTGTTCGCTCAAGCATGAATCAGTGATGTACTGTTTAAATTGTGAATCTTTTCAAGACTGACAGACATTGACCATATTTAACAAGTAGATCTTGATCAACACCGATCAAATGCCTTGAACTTTGAACTGAAACAGTAACAATCCTGAAATGATGAAGGGAAATGTAAAAAATATCCCAATAAATGTGTAAAAGTATTCAAACAATGGCAGGTAGTCTTTTTCCTGCTATACATAACAAAAAAAATATTTTTTCCTGTACTTTGACATTACAACAAGCAAAATGGTCAACATGTTTACAGTGTTTCCCATAATTGCTGACATCCCTCATTTCTAAGCGTAACATTTTGAATATTTTTGCAGAATGGCAGATTTTGCATCATCAAAGTGGCTGATAAAAGTTGATGTCCCACGTTTTCAAATGGGGCGGATCCCGCCTGACTATAACTGTTGACAGGCTACACCCTGGATGCAGAAACCACACTCTCATGCATGTCTACTGGCCATTTAGAGTCAATAATTAACTTATACACATGTTTTTTGGGAGTACACCAGAGCACAGCGAGAACCTGCAAACTCCAAAAAAGCTTCCAAGCCTGAACCTAAGTCACAATGGGACAGAAGTTCTAACACCAATGCAATGGTAAAGAAAAACTATAGGCATAAAGAGATATATAAAGAGAAACTCTGGTTGGTTCCTCAAACTAAGTTTGAAGCAGATCAGACTCACTTGTGTTTCTACGTTCACTAAACCAGAATCAGCCAAGTTTATTTATGGAGTTCAGAGTTGTTCAAAGGCTACAGCCTTCCTTTTCTTTTTCAAATTCCTCATTTAGTACTAAAATAATTTAGATGCTTTCCTACTCAGAAACCTTTTTGATTTAGCATCAACTTTAGAGGATGTCACTTCTACACTGCATTGCTTTATCACAGGAAAATATTCAAGTCAGTCATTCAGTGTCAGAGATGCATCACAATCTTTCTGTGGAGTCATGAAACTGCAATAGAGCTCTTTGGAGCTCCCAGCACCCATCGGCTAGTGGGTGATGCAATGAAACACATAAACAGAATTTACAGCTGACTCGGGCGAGGTTGTTTTTCGCTGTGCAGCTACTTTTCAGCCTGTGGGACTCGAGGGATGGAACATATCAAAGGAATGATGAAATTTGAAAAAATTACTAAGACATGGTGCAAGACATACTGTATTTGTGTGGAAGACCAGCTTTGAAGCAAAGATTTTGCATCGTTCAGCAGGATAATGAGCCAAAACATTTATAATGCCATCACAAAAGAAAAGGAAAGAGGAGAATATTTACTGTTTGCAGTGAGTTCAAATAAAAATGTGTTTGAATGAACAATTTTGAGGAGAGCTCAAATGTGAACCTACAACGATTTCAATGCATCGAAGTGGAAGAGTGTCAGAAACCGCTAACAGGTTACCTCTTTTGCTTAGTGAGAAGACTGGAGGCTGCATTTTCCCCCTGTGTGTGAATGTGCTTCTCCTGGACTCCTCAGTTCCTCCTGCAGTCCATAATAACGTTCATGTTAAGATTGTAAACTGCCCATAGGTGTGAATGTGAGTGTATGTTGTTTTTAGTATAGTTAGCTGAGACTCCCCTGAACTGTATAAAGTGGTATAGAAGTTGCATACATATTTAAGATTGATTCCAATTATTACATTTATTTCTACAATGGTGAATATTGTGGCCAGATTCTCCACTTTTCATTTAAATGAAGTACATAATCCATGCTGTAACTGTAAAGTAGTCCATATTCTTATTGAGTGGTAAAAAAATAAAATAAAATACTCCCACTGTATTGGGGACTGCTGCCTCCGCGACCCGGCCCCGGATAAAGCGGTAGCCAATGGATGGATGGATGGATGGATACTCCCACGAAGTGGTTAAAGACTGAAATCAACACATTTTTATTCTGCTATTTGAAGAAATAAAGTGGCGTTTCTATTCAAATGTGATGATGTGATGTGTTGCAGGGGTCCAGTGAAGAACACATGCTGTGCCTTCAATTGCACATTTCAACAAGCAGTTGCTATTAAATGCTATTCTTGGTACATAAGTGTATTCACACTCTCAAGTGAGGCGACGCACAGTGAGTGCATGGTTAATGTACCCTTGATGGTAGAAACAAAAGAAAAGTTGTGTATGAAGTGCAGCTATTAGCTATTATAGAGTTCAACTATGATTGGAGAACGCACTCCTGTGAACATTGAGTTCTTATTCAAAGTCCTTAAACCAGCATGGTGTCTGAAAGGAAGTGGCCTCCCGTTGGAGTTGTACCAGGGACTGTCAGCAGGACTGTATAGATTATGCATATTGGATTGTCCAGAAAAGGCTCAGGATAGGTAAAGTTGAAAGATGTGCCATTGGTACCTGGTCGTACCTCCGTGTGCGCTGAACTGTGGATGTAAGAAGACATATATTTTATCAGGCGCTCAATGTCGCATTAGTAATTAATGGTAACCCTCTCATCTGTTCATCTTCTATTCTGCTTCATCCAATTTAAAGATGGGATGAGATCAATAAATGAAGATGGGTACAATTCGAGGCATCCTTCTAGTAGTATTTATCTACAGCAAAACAAACTCAGTATGGAGGTTTGTGTGGTCCCGCATTTGTCCCGGAAGATCAGCAAATCTGTTTGTGTGGAACAACGACAATGGTTGGGCTCGTATTTTCCTGCAGTAGAAAGATGCCATATCTGTGGATGGACAACTGTGAGGACAGCAAGTTCACTCACTTTATAGTAATGAGGAACAGATATATTCACAAATCCATCCATCATCCGTCCTCTTTCAGAGTCGTGCAGCGCCGGAGCCATTCCCAGCTAACTATGGCCAAGCGCCACCAGCGCATGACGGCTTCACAAGTCACACAGTGTAAAACATCGTTTAGGATACTGAGAGGGTTGGAGCTGATCCCAGGCGACATAGGAAATAAAACAGCAGTCCACCGCAGTGCAAACACAATAATTTAGGGACTTTAATTGACCTGATATTCTTTGTATTAAACGGAGTGCCCAGAGCAAACCCATGCATCCACAAGGAGACTTAATGTTTCTGCGAAGCCAGAAATAAATTTTGAAGATGAAGAAAAAATTAAGAAAAACTAAGCTTTGTGTTAATTGCAGTATTCAAAATGTAATCTTTTGAAGCCACAAATCATCAATAATGTATTGAAGGGTGAAAGAATTTCAGATGAAACCTGAATGAGTGAGTGGAGAAATGGGATGAATACACAGTACATGCTTATGTATATTCAGACCTCGAGGGGCTGATGAATGAGCGGTTTCATAAGTCAGTAATGGATTCTCAAGAAGCTCTCGTGGCTTAAGGCAACACTTTAATTAACCTCCTTTCTTAATGCAAAGGTTAACACCCACAGCATCCTTGTCTACCTACTGGAGATTCACCCACGCAGCTGTTTGGATGAATGCCACCCAGATCTTGTCAGACCTGAGATGATCAACCTGACACAGGGAGGTTCATCATTACAGTCCCTGACCGGCTGACCGTGAACCTCTGCCTGCCACCTGCTCCTCTCCTCGCAGTTTCTGGAGCTACATCGGTGCACCCGTCCAGTCTATCTGACCCCCGAACACCTTGGCCCTCCTGCAGGCAGCTCCTGCCCTGTGAGTCCACGCTCATCTATTATCACTGACAGACAGGCGCCACACTTCAATACTCACCCTGTAACAAGCTCCTGAAACCATATGGGATCTCCTCCCGCACCCTGGACACTGCATGTGCTGTGTTGTCACCTTTACCAGCCATGCTTCACTGTGTCGATACTCTCTATTTCTCCAAACGTATACATGTTTTCCTCCATTTTCCTCCTCTGCCTCGTTCGAGCCGCCACCACAGTGTGTGTTTGTTTCTGCTCTCACAGTCAGCACTCCGTGCTTCTTTCTTCGCCTGAGTTGCTGCAGCATCCGTCACTGAAAGAGACGAAACAAGATCACTGGGTCAGAAGAGGGCATCATCTTGTCTCTCTGGCTGTTTGTGTACTTGATTCATTTGGACCTTTTCCATTTTCATTCACTTGTGGCAGTAGTTCAATTGCATGTTTACTTGACATTTTTACCACTTGCCACTTCTTTTTTTAACACTCATCTTTTATACTCTTTTGTCAAAGGTCCCAGTGATGAAATGAACACAAATCAACTCACGTCGTTCTGTGAAGTAACTGGAGGAGACAACGATGCACACACGGGAAGGACAAGTAAAGTATGTAGAAAAGTCCCCCAGCCGAGATTCAAACTGGTGATATTTTTGCTGTGAAACATAGATATTTTAGCCATAACACTCTACTGCTAATGTTGTGTTATCATCAAACTGTGGGATGATGGACTGTTGCAAGCTGATATTGGCAGGTTTTCTTATCTTTCCATCCATCTCCTATACTGCTTCATCCAACAGATTATTGGGCTGCTGCAGCTAATCCTAAATCACTGTGTAAAGGTTCATCTAGGAATAAATTCTCACCCACAACTCTCACTATAAAGCTATTCATCTCTACTCCCCCACAATCCACTGTCTCCAAGATAAACATCTTGCAAAATTAAAATCTCTCATGATCTCCGGCTAAACTGAACAATATAATCTTTTGTGAAGCATATATTGTAGCATAGATGTTTTACTGGATTAGATTGTACCAATCTAATTATTTATTCTTATTTACAGTGCAAAATACACACTGTATTTATAGAAGCAGACACTTCTGCACATAGCATATGTATTTTGCATGTTGAGGTCTTCCTGTCTGCTGTTGAACATACGACTGCTAAAAGGACCTCATCCCATCAAGCAAAAGACAATGAGAAAAAACGAATCTGCCACATAAGCTTTAATTGGGTAATTAGGAAAAGCGTGATGAGACATTTAGTGTCCCTGCTGGGAGGAGTATTGCCCATTACCCAGTGATTTTCTCAGCCATGACTATTACTTATGGTATGTAAAGGCTCTATGCTACAGTGACCAGTTAATTATATCCATTACTCAAGACTGTGTGGTGAGTTCACACCTGGGGAAGCACATGCGTGCACAAACGAGCACACAATCACATTTTGTACTCACATGAACACACACACACACGCTCATACGGGCGTATTTAGACTACATGTGTTTACACTTGGAAGCGTCAGCTCCCCGGATGTTTCTTATTTCCCGGAGCTTCGGGTGTTGTTTATTGCAGCTGTGTGAACAACAAAAGATGGGTGACACGAGGGGCCAAAGAGAAATGATTTTGTTGAATTTTTAAAGATAATGGGCATTCTTTCATCAGACAACATTTCTTTTCATAGGTTATGCCAGTTTTGACCTTTAAAGTAATCTGTGCTAACCTTTAAAAGGCATCACAGTTAATGTTACTGTGGTTTCTTCTCAGAACAGCTGGCTGGCTGTGTGCATTCAGTCTTTGCAACCTTTTGTTTTCACCAGAGCTTCATATCTGAGCTCTGTTGGGAGTCAAATTCATTTTCTTCTCAGCTGATGAATGTCATACAAACGCATTGTTGTTATGTCTCATTAGGCTCATGGTCTGATGATGATATGCTGCTTTGGTCAGAATTCACTGTCAAACACTGACACCTACTGGAAAATAGGAGCAGGACTGACTGGCAAATCATTGTCAGTGTGACTCCACCCTAAAACCTGGATGAAGGTTCAGAAAGATGCTGTTTGAATCAATTGATTAAAGGGGTTGGTACAAAAGAAAAACAGGAAGCAATCGCTTTTAATGCTGCACAAAACTCTGAGAGCATCAACCGACAAATAGTCACCACAATTATTAATGGGGCAACTTCCCCATTTCAACATTTCAAAATTAAATGTTTCAACATCAAAGAAAAAAGCGATTGTCAAAAAACAAGACAAGCCCCGTCCCATCTGAGCAAGTTTCAAACCTCTATTATTTGGTGTGAAGCAGCAACAGTATCAACCACCACCCAGTCATCCATCCATCCTAGGTAACACTTTGTTCAACTTCGGACTGTGGTGTGCCTGAGTTCAGGTTGAAAAGCTGCGTAAACCAGGCGATCGCACACCAAGAATGAAAAGAAATGAAAAGAAAAACACTTGAAATGGTTCTGATTGTTTAAAGCAATGAATCCAAGCCATTGTTTTCTCTGTATGTCAACGCCAGCAGATTGTTCATGATTTACATTTAGTTTCAAGAAACTACACGAAAACTCATGTGTGGGTGAGCGGGCATCAAATCAAGGCTGCCACTGCAGAGTAACGGTGTCATCTGGAGCCTCAAGTCAAACTTTGGCCAAACAGAAGATTTGTATTTGCTTTACAATAGTGGCATGACAGATTAGATCGATAACTCCTCACAACTTGCAAAATAAAAGATAAAATGCTGTAAAAGGTTTGGCTGTCTGAGGCAACAAAGTTTCCCAACCATACACAAAGTGTGTGATGTCAAGTACCTGAAACTGGATCGGTTCAGCATTAAGTGGCGAGGATCTGGTATGAGTAAGTTTATGTAAGTCAGTGGAGCATTCTCTGAAACGACGAGAACACAATGTGATGCGTGCAGGAGCATCTCAGACTGATGTCTTTTCCAGCTTGAATGTTTCCTGGTTGTACAGGAATGATGTTCATCTTTGGCTGCACACAAACAGGTCATCAACATCTGAATGATTTATAAGAAAATGGCATTGCAAGCCTGAAATGCAGACAAATGTAAAATTGCTTTGAACTTCTTTCAATCATTGGCGGTTCCTATCTTAATGTTAGCAACTCTATTTTAACAATTTACCTAACACAAAACACTGAATGAATCAGACAAATATGAAAACCAGTCGTCCTAAATGCAAACAAGTTGGAACTGTATCAAGCAGGATCTGTTTTTCTATGAATGAAAGGAAGCTATAAGAGTAAAATACTAAAGGATGACTTGGTACTGGTTTTCTCATTTGTCTCAGTGACAGTCATGAAGGATTTTGTCAGAGGAAAAGGAAATAAAGAATCAACTTTATACATCTGTAAACATATAGACAGAGTTTGTATTTTCCATGTATTCACCAGAAAATGTGAGTTTTTACAGCTTTGTACGCATGGTAATGTTGTTCAGGTCAGTATAGAATTAATAAACTGTTTTCAGAGGAATTTTTTTGTGTGTGAATTCACACAGTGACTCTGACTAGTAGCAAAACAGTGCAATTACAAACAGATGTAGATTGGAGAAAAAAAAACTGAAAGAAAGACTTCATCTCTGCAGTCAGTTGTTTGAGATTGATGATTTGTACTCTGCAACAGTGTGTAACTCACAGGTCACGCACATCAGCATTCCAGTATTATAGCCTGCAATTACCCTCATCTTAAGGCAGGTTGATTACAAGCAGAAAATGTTGTGACAACAGTTTTTATCAGAGTAGAATATGCCCTCACTTCAACACATGCAAAGCAGAGTTAAACATTTCCAGATCGAGACGTCCCACGGCACCTTCGGACAGAGTTCTTGTTTGTACTGTAAAAGTGAATAATTATCACCGTCCGACAGGAAGCATCAGCTTCCCACTCTGACTTTGGCTGGTTTGATAAGTCTGACAGAGAAAGAAACTGAAGGAGCTCCCAGACAGTGATGTCATGCCTTTCACAAAAAACATCAACACCAGAGAACACTTCACAATCTGTTTCCCACAAGGGATGCTGGGAGTTTTACGTTGACACTGGTTACGTTTTCTCTTTTTGCCGATGAGCTTAAATTCTCACTTTCACACTGAGGTCCAGAAATGACACAATGACTGTTTTATTGTTTTATTTAAAAACTGAAGTTACACTTCATTTAAACCCATTTTAGCTATTTGTTTGTTTATTTCACAACATTATTATTTTCAATTTCCAAGCTTTGTATTTTTACTTTATATTCTATATTGCCCTTGTTTTTTAGATTTAAGTCAACTTCTTTTTCCCCCTCAAAAGCAAAGTAACAGCATTCCAAATAAAAACAAAGCAGTTGTTTTGCAAGCCTTTTTTATGTATCTATCTCCCATGCGTCTCTATGTGGGTTGTGGAGAGCTGGAGCCAATTCCAGCTGGAGGACAAGGGCAGAACATCTTGGACAGACCACCAATCCATCACAAATTTTTATCCGATTTAGAATTCCTCATGACTTTGTGCAGGTAGGTCGAGGACAACCCACAGACTGTGCCAAGATCGACTGTAGAGGAAACCACTTTCCCCATTGGGCAGCACTTGGTGGCTGGCAGCAAAAAGAACAGAACCACTCTTAAAGGTTTTGAATTAGACCCACATATACTAAAATAGAGTAATTTGTGCTAAACTGGAGTTATAAATACTGAACTGGACTTATATACAGTATATACTGAATTATATTGCACCATACTGAACCAGATTGAAACATCTCAAACTAAATTTAAATGTACTAAACATAGACTCAGCATGTTGGACCATATAAAGTAGAGGTCTGCAACCTGTGGCTCTTTTGTCTTTCTGTAGTGGCTCCCAAAACATTTCATAAATGTATCCATAAAAAACGTTTTATCTTGTTTTCATTTAATCTCCACACACAAAGTCTTTTTCAAAGGGACTTTTAACTCTTGGCGAAAAAGGCACAACTAAAATTGAGATTTAAAGCTAAAACCACAGAAAACTGGGCGAAAACTGCTGAAACAGCTTTGGAAAATAAAAAGAGTAGAGTTTTGTAGTTTCTGAAAGCTTTCAGTCAACTGCGCCTTCACTGTCCATTGCTTCTGATTCCACTTGCACAAACAGTTTGGTTTGATTGACATCAGTGGCCCACCTATGCTTCACAAGCACACATCAGGCTCACAGGATAACGCCGTTTTTTATTTTCGCTGCAGCTGGAAAAAATTTTTCTCTCTTTTACAACCAACATCCATTTTTTTTCTCAGCAGGGAAACATCCTGTACTTTGTAAACCATAATGTCCTCTTATAAGCTCCTGTGTGATTTTTTTTTCCTGTTGCTGTTTGTTCAGTGTTAACTTCACAAGTACATGTTGTATGACAGCTGTAAGAATCTTTGGTTTTTGAAAAGCATCTAAACCCTTCGAAGTATTAGGAGCATGTAAAAATTTCATATATTCCTGTAGCCATGGTTCTTCTATTGCATTTTTTGTTTGTGGCAGCACTATCTGTCTGCCATCCAAATCTAAAGAGCTGGATTTGATTCAACATTGGCTTCATTGTGGTAATACTGCCCTGTTTTATGCACAATTTATAAATCAATGGTTGAAAAAAACCAAAGTAAATTCTGAACAGTACAAACAACAGCAGTAGATTAATTGACTTGAATTATCTGCAGCAACATTTAACAATTAACTGTAGGTAAGTTCATCATTCTTTTTGCCCATAGCAACAACTGTCTCCGCCTTTATCCCAACAAATTATTACTGGTAACAAACAAGGCAGAGAATAGACAGTTTTGTAATCATTAATGTTTTGTTAATGAAGTCACAATAAAACTAAATAAACTGGTGACAACATTAGAATAAAAATGGATTTCCTATCTTTGTTTTTCTGTTCAACACTTCCAGCCACAGCAGTGATAAAACGGGGATGTGTTTTTCTTCTCTCTCGCTCTCTTAAGCGAGATGACCCAAAAAAATAGAGCAGAAAACATTGAATAATTAAGTAGAAAAATGTGTGAATTAATACCTCCATACATATTTATGTTAAAATAGATGTCAGTGTAGATAGTGTACAAGTCAGATCGAGACGCACAATGTGGGAAATAAAGCTGACTTACTTCACATTTGTGAGGCATATTGCTCACGGAGAATTGTCCCATTTCTCTTTCCCGGTTTTCTACAAACCATCTTGCCCATGAGTGAGTCATGTGATGAGGGAATAGTTCTTTGTGTGATGTGGTCTGGGCTTTTTGTCCAGATTCTCTCTTCTACTGTGTTAAACTGCATCCAATTGAGCCAGATTTTAAATATGCTGAACCTCATGAAACCTGGGGATTGTGTGTGTGTGTCTCCTGCAGCTGTTGAGTTTCCTGTCCTGGGACAGAAAGCATGTAGAACTGATTATCTCCACACAAATGTTCTTCTTCATGATCTGGATCAAAGTTGGTTATGCTGCCTATTGTTTTTCCACATGATTTGTGTCTTCTATAAGAACAATAAAACCCAGACATGTAAGGACATTTTTTCTTTTTTCCCGTCAACATTCAGGTTCATGACTGTATTTCTTCCTTATTTTCTGTCAGTACTTTTCCCAAATGACTTGAGTCGATGTTTCCATGATAGGCATAATAGATAAACACACCATATGTTGGAAACAGGTTTTTTTTTCTCTCAGGCACAGGTTTGGCACAGCAGCACGTACTGGATATCTGATCAGCTAGTTAAACACATCATCACTGCCATGATTGTATTTCTTCAGTATTGTTCTGTTAAAAGTTCGAAATTCACTCTTCAGATTAAGATTTGTCTATAGTTTGACATTCAGGCTTCAGAGGAAAGAGCTCCGTCGAGGCTGTAGGACAGAACAGGAGGTTTTAGTAGGTCAGGATTATAGTTTGGGCTGAGCCAATGGAAAGATTTAGATAGCGATAAAATCTTAATACGGATCCCAAAATGCCTGAATAAAAAGCTTGAATAGAGATATGCTCTCTTGCATTTTCCAGTTAAAACAAGCTGCAGAACGACAACCAATCTCGCGAACATCTGTCGGTCAACATCCTGCCAAGACTTCAAACAGAAAATCTCCCTTTCAATGTATAAACTGGCAGCAATTGTGATTATACATTGTTACTCCAGCCATGTTGTGAAAAACCGTGCAGCATGTTATTGACTCAGTCTGCCGTGATTCTGGCATAAATTGATAGAGCGAGCACATCTGGAAAGCTCATCAAACTATCAGTGAGAAGCCAACAGCTAAATATGTTTGCAGAACCTGTGCAAAAGACAAACCCTGATGAATCTGATGTACCGAGTTTCATATTAGTAATCCGTGAGTTTTATATTTTCATTATTGCCCTGTGACTACGCTTTATACTGTCATATTCACAATAGCAATTATTAAAGACAGATAATTCATTGTCCAAAGCATCTTTATATGGTATAAAGTCATAAAATGTTGTTTTTTGGGGAATTATGTATTAAACATTTTCACCCCACTGTGTAATATTGTACTTGTTCAATGTTATTGTTTGTCCAAGTCTGAATAAACTTTAGTTAACTTTATTTAATTTCATTGAGTTTTTCTCTGCTGTTGTGTTTCTCCAGAGGCTTTTTTACAAGTACATATCCAGCATGTCGTACTTTTTAATTTCAGTTGTTTTTAACACTGTTAGTTTTCAAATTGAAGAAATTAGCACATGTTCAATCATTCGATCGATGGTTTCCCATATCAGTATCCAATGAAGTGCTTCTTTGTGTGTTCTATCACTAAACATCAATTCCTACAATCCTTGGTTTTATTTTCCCCACAATGGAATATTTTTTTTTAATAATACCCATAAAATTCTATCCATGGATTTTTCTTTCTCTTTTTTAAAGTTGTTGTTGAGTATTTTTTGACTTGATACAGTACAATGTGACAAACTAAAAAAAGTAAAAGAAGCAGTTATGTTACAGTGTCAAAGTGTTTTAAAGTTCAGCAGAACACATTTGTACCCAAACAGATTTGATGGAAACAAAACAGAGACTTTTTTTTAGTGCGGAGAGTTTGTTGGCTGATTGGAATTAGAGTTGCAGTAACGTCTGGACAAAAGAGGGTTTTCTAAGGTATTTTCCACTTTTTCCCCCACCTAATCTCAAACATCCTTCTTCTTCGAATCCTGAGGGTCTCCAGAGGTCTTGAAACTTTGGTCGGTGAGGAAAAGGAACAACCTTGTTGAGCTCATATCATCTGTCTTCCAGGTCAGTCCCACATGTTTCTAATCTGTCCGTTAATTCCGCATGTCTTCATGCTTTATCGAGCTGAAGCAGCCAGAGAGCATGGAGGAAGTGCCATAACCTTTACATGTGCTCCCTATAACGTGTCAGCAGCAAAAACACATGCCCTCTCCCTCCGCCTGTCGCCAGGTTATTGTGTCTTTACAGTCCAGTAAGTGGGAATGCGTTTGCACTTTGATCACATGTGATATTGATAATGGGCTGCTCCTGACACTGCACAGGTGTTGGATTTCTCCCGCTTGTTCCTGGACTCTGAATCATGAGGCTCATTCTCTACGAGATAAACAGTGTCACGCTCTTTGCACAAATAGCAGATCAGTCATGTTTGAGATAAACAGGCTTTTTACTATTACAGAAAGAAAAAAAACAAGCTGCTCCAAATGTGTTATTAGTTACAGCAAAGAGCAATGTGAAAATTAGAATTACAAATGATCATTATACTTACTTAGATACTTTAATTATTCTAAAAGTTTATCAAAAATGCCTCATAGGTTTGATATTGCTAAAATATTCCTCCTTTGTTGCAAAGAAAATTCTTCTTTATCTTTTAGCTGCTCTTTTACTACATTATTGAATCGTCTCATTATTGAGCTCACCCACCTCTCTTTCCGCCTGGCAGCTCCAGCTATTCATTTAATGATAATAATTTCTCCATTTTGCTGCCTCTCTATAGATTCAGTTGTTGGGTTTTGGGCTGCTAGTTGAACAAAAGAACAGGATGTCTGATGATTTTGCCGAAGGAATCCCTACCAGACTTTATCCCCTATTTTCAGGAAACTAAATCATCAATTAATGTAGGACATAAACTACCTCTTCAATCTGAGAAAATAATAATTAGTGGCTGCAATTTTCCTGTTTTGTTTTGGGGTTTGTTTGTTTTTTCTTATCTGACTGCATGAATTGGCTGCTTGTTTATCATTGGTGACAATGTGAACTCTGAATATAATTACACTGAGTTATGTCACACAAATAACCCCAAAAAATATCCTGATAAGTCATGTGACTTCCAACAGTGACTCAAATCCAGAAATCTCATCTTTACTTTGTATTTGAATGTAACATATAGATATTTGAACAGCTAAAAAGAAACTTGATAAAGCCTCCTTCTAATATTTAACCCAAAGAGTTGTGAAGCATCGACGAGAGTACGTGACTGTTGGTTAAACAGAGGAAGCTTCTGTAATAGAGACAGAGACCAAGCTTGGTCAAATGTATTTGCAGAGCGGTTGGCCATCGAGGAAATGGAGGATAAGCATTGAGCAGTGGGGGGGGGGGGGGGGGGGGGGGGGGGGGGTCTTTAATGACTCCACCAGTGAAAATATGCAGAGCAGCTTCTGCTACTGCCATTAGGGGCCCGTCATACAGAGGGAGAGAGCTCCATGCCTGCTTCCGCTCTGTCAGGTTTGAGAAAAACGCTTATGAGTCAACGCTCTCTACTTTTGAGTCAAGACGTCGCCTTTTCCTCCGTGCAAAAATGACACCTCTGATGAAAACTGGCAATTTCTATTACCTGGACCTTTTTCTTACTGAGAATAAAATTGGCTTGAATCACAGGAGAAGAAAAGCGAAGCACTGCATCTGAGCGCTGACAGATTGCTGTTGAGATTAGAGTGAAATATCCGAGATAGCCTCATTCATCATTTACTAAAAGCAGTCTGTTGTCCCTGTCAGACTAAAACCTGTACACTCCTGTTTGGAAGGTAATGGAGAGGTGACTATTTTTGTTATTCTAGTTTGTTTTGGTTTTTTTTTTATTTCTGTAACCAAATGTGTGACTTTATTCTCACGTCATGAATTAAGTTAAACTATTTTTTTTCAAGTAATCACATGAATTCAATATACATTTCTGAAGTACTGTACCTATCCATTTTTTTTAAAAATCCAAACCATTTTACCATCCTGATCTCTCAATACTGCGCTGAAAGATGAAGTCTAAGATGTTTCTTGTTATAGAAAAAGAAAGTGTTCTCACTTTCATGCTAATCGTGTGGTCTAATGCATGTGAAGCCCCTCTGGATTGAGCTTAATCTCCTTGAGTTGGTTCTTATCACGCCGTCTGGCTGCACGAGTCCACCACTGTTTTATGTGGTTTAACCGCTGCTCTACTTGCAATTGATAGTGCGAGAGGTCAGGAAGTCTGTATAACAGGAAGGCATATAGCAATGGTATAAATAAGAGCCCAGATATATTATCATGAAAGAACGCAACCCGCCTCCCCATTAATGTGATTGTCAGGTATTCATGTGATGAGATATTCTCCTCCACAAACACTGCAGGAATGTGAGTAGTAAAATGTATCTGTGAAATTAAATGTTGTCCGTGTGACAGCAGATGATAAAATGTGTTTGTTTGTTTATTTCTGTCAGGAACATTAGTCACAGAATTTGTGAATGAAATAGAGCAGAGTGTAAATATCACAATCGAGAGCTGTGGCCTCTATTTGGTTGTTGTCACCGTCATTTACAACTTACATTGTAGACTTTTTCGACTGTAGATTTTTTTTTATATACCAGATGCCCTTTCCTGCCTCAACCAGGATTCAAACCCTGATCCCTCACACAACATTTAATCCACTCAGCCCCCCAAGAAGTAATTTAGTTTAGTGTGTTAGTTTAGTTTGAATGTTACCATTTGGCCCCAATGAGATTAAAAGGGGTCTTTGGTCACTGAACTAAAAGAAATGTGACACACCTGAAGTAGAGCACACAGACTTTTTCCTAATAAACGCGGATTCATCAACTCGTGTTGGAGAAAGCATGAAACTTCAAGTACCTCAAAGCCCAAAAAAGACATTTCACACAAATGTACTTAAGAAACTTTCAGTCCTGATTACTATGGCAACAACACATCATCAGGAGGGTAAAACTAACCTCACAACGCTAATCCCGGCTCAAGTTCCGAATTTGTGTGTGAACAATCCAACACTTGGTGATTTCTGCTTCACAATGATAGGAAGAGCCAGCTTGATGAGTAAGCTAAATAATACAGCTGATGTTTTTCGGCACAAAAACATTATTTGTTAGACATTGTAAAAATATTAAAAAAAAATATGCAAACACTTTGTAATGTTGGCTTCAACGTGAGGTACGGCTGGAACAGATGTTGTTTGACTAGAATGAAGGCAGATACTTTGCAGCTTCTTTAAATTGTGCGAACAGGCAACATCATGTTCAGTCTCATAAAAAGTGACCTTTTTCACAGACTTCTCTGACTTGACTGAAGTGCCTGTGTTCTATGTGTTGTTTGCCGACATAGGTTTTCTTCTGTTGCTTGGAGACCAAACTTGGTTTGTGTTTGTGTGTCCGTTCTCTCACTTCCTTCACTGTTCCTGCTCTGACATCATTACCCACCGTCGCTCTCCTCCTTGTTTAGAGCAAAGTAAACTTCTGCAAAGGCTTACGAGGGCGCCATAAAGTCGTTTGTCCACTTTGACTGGAAGTGATGTGACATAATAAAAACCGGAAGAAAAAAACCCCAACAACATCCCAACTGGAGTGGGTGCAGTTAAGGCCATGGATAAATGATGTTTTAACAAACCCGTTGTCTATTTTAATATTAGCAATTTTGACGTAATCAGTTTCGCAATAGATTTTCATGCTTGCTTGAGCATGTTAATGAGAGCTCACTTAACCTCCAGACAATTCAGCTTGAAACCTGCAATAGAAGCTGTTTTTTTTATTCTTTCCAACTGCTGAGGAGGAGTTGTTTGTCCTTGACTGCCTTCAACATTTTCCCACACTGCTTATTTTCTCCACACCAAACCAACCCACCTCTGCTGGGTAAACATAGTAATTGGTAGGACCTGAGTCGACCTGAAGCGAAATTCCTCTGAGGACAAATAGTCCCATATTCATACTTTACTAATACTTGTGTTTTATGCATTAAGTTGTTGATCAATGGTAACAGTCGTTCAGCCCTTCACCTGTCCTGGGAACTGAGTAAAGTCTGAGAGATATATAAAACTCAAATCTGGCACGATAGTGATCACTGAATCGGCAGCTTCACCAGGTCTTTCACCTTTCTGTTATTTTAGGTCGGTCTCAACTGCTCTCATAATAACATAGTTGCTGCCTGTGAAATCCAGCTGATTTCATTGAAAAGGCTTTTAAAAAAAAGAATGAACTTGAGGCTCAAGTGAACATTTAGCAGCTAAACATTAAAATAGCATTCAGATGAGACTCATTAGTATTTGGCAGGCCATTAAACACTAACTTAATGGAAATTAATAGCCAGTATAGCCACAAATAAAAATGAAACCCTGTTTGGTATCTGATTTGTTATTGTCACTGATATTCATCTCAATGTTTTTGGTAAAATCTGCTTTAAAAAAAAATATTAGTATCAGTTTTTTGTGTCATTCCATACATCCATAGCTAAGACTTTTATCGACTTCACTT
Organism: Blennius ocellaris; assembly: GCF_963422515.1. NCBI lineage: Eukaryota > Metazoa > Chordata > Actinopteri > Blenniiformes > Blenniidae > Blennius > Blennius ocellaris. Next base: position 25,737,371 of record NC_137650.1, on the reverse strand, counting down.
GTTTGATTGTAAACATTAAGAATGAACTGTGGTTTGAAAATAAGCATCACAAATCTATACGAGACTGATCACTGTATTAAAACCAGAGATAAAATCTGACTTTTTGATAAATGCCTATTGAAATCCATAAAACTCTCCTGTGCTGAAGTTTAGTGGCAAAGTTTAGAATAGTTTACACAATAGGACAGTTTGATCAAGTGTGCAAGTGTTTATAGTGTCAAATTTCATGGGCAGATTTTCCATGACACATCGAATCATCCTGCAGTTTTTTAGTATTGCATAACAACATGTAGACATATGGCTGTGAGAAATGTGAAGGCCAGCTGCAGAAGATATTAGATCGAGTAAAACCCAGAACTCAGATATGAAGTCCACATTTTTTTAATCGCCTCAAAGTTTCCTTAGTGGGTTTTCAATCATTTTAATCATTTTTATTTCTACGTTTTTCTCACAATTGTAAACAAGAACTTGTTGTCTTCACATTTTTTTCAGCTCTTGATCTCATTTTCATTTGAATGCAATACATATCATGTTCACAGTGGATTTCAATCCGATTGGAACATTTAAAAAAAAAAAAAAGGACATGACCAATTTATGAACATGGTTCTTGTTACCATGACATTTCCTCCCATGCAACACAGTCTAATAACCAGTGGCTGTCCTGGCTGATAAACGCCAAAGACGATGGTGTAACCAAAAGGCAGTGGTACACACTGCAGGAGAAGAGGGAGGGTGGGTGCAGGCGGAGAGGGGTTCAAACAAGCTGGAGAAGGGGTGAGAGTGAAGAACAGGAAAAAGGAGGAGGAGAGAAATGTGAGAGAGAAATATAAGAGAAGGACGGTCTTTACACAAAACTTTACAGCCTGAAGCTTGGGGAGCGAGACAGTGAACTCACGAAAGAGGTAAGAAGGGAACAAATCATTCTTTTTTTTATACGTGTCCTGATTAGTTTGTAAACTGTGGAGTCATGAGTGTATGGAAAAGTATAAATATCCATAAATTAAATTAAAACAGTAAAAAGGTTTAGTTGTGTAACATTTACGTCAGAGACAATGAATAGTTAATGTTTTAGTCTGTCGTATTTTCCTTTGGCTGTACAAGAATCTTTATGTCAGATTTGTTTGCAACTGAACATTTTACCCGATTTATCACATTCAACCCGTCCAACATTCAATGCCTGACAGCAAAGACTGCAAATGAATCTGTCATGTCCATCTGTCATGTTTTTCTTTCCATTTTCCTTGATTTCATTTGCATACATGCATCCCTTGTGTGTGTGTGTGTGTGTGTGTGTGTGTGTGTGTGTGTGTGTGTGTGTGTGCGTGCGTGCGTGCGTGCGTGCGTGCGTGCGCGCGCGCGCGTGTGTGTGTGTGTGTGTGTGTGTGGACAGTGGATGCAGAAATACTTGCGTGTTCCCCTGATGAATGGTGATGGCTAACACAGATGTGTAATCTGAGTGGGGGGCTCCATGCAGCCATGTTTTTTTCACCCTAAAACCTCAAAGACAAAAACAACAAAAAAACACAAATCCTTAAAGGCATATTTCTGTATTATGCTGTTGATTGACTTTTGTAGAAGTCTTTCATTGAAATGTACCACCTGGTTTGAAGTGCGGGTAACTTAACTCACTTCGTGCAGGTATGTGTGGCATGTCTTCAACATATTTTAACTCCATCTTCCCTTCGGGTCTTTCTGACGCAGGATCAAACTTTCTGTGAAGTTAGCGAAGGTGAAAGTTCAGAGGTCAGGTGTGGCAGCAAAGTGTGAAAATGTTCCTGCGACCTCTTTTTCTCTTCTTGGGAATCACCGCGGGCTTCACTGTTCCAGCTCAAGGTAGAAGACGCTTTCCTCAGTATTGTTAATGTTCAGAGTTGGAACGGAAATTCTTGTCTATACTTTAACTCTTTTGTATTCTTTTTGCATGCAAGTGTTACAAAACATATCAAGCAATGCAAACCAAGACCACACCCAGAAAAAAATTAAAAATGAAATAACAAACACTCCAAACAGACACACAAAAAAGGAGTAACAAGAAAAGAAAAGCAGCAAATCACACAGAAATGGAATGTGAGGGGGTAATTACTTTTTCCTCTGTCTTTTTGGTCTGATCCCTTATCTGCTGAATTCATCTCTAGTTATTTTATGTGTGTGGGAATACTTACAAGAGGAAAACAATACTATTTGAACAAAGACAATTTCATTCTTCATTAACTTTATTCATGGTATGAATAAAGTTAAGAAAGTGCTCAATTTAACTGGTTAACTGATTAACTTCAGTAGTAATACCTACATCATGAAACAGAGATATCCAGTGAATGCATTCCTTTATCCAGAGTTCTTTTTTAATGATTACAAATATTAGATGTAGCACCTTCAATCATCTGCCTGCACATAAAAGAAAATATACTTAAATTCAGCAACATTATTTGTGCTCTCTCGTGTCTTCCAAGTCCTTGTGATACAAAAATGATATCATATATTTTCTATCCTTTCTTAAACTTACCAAAATATAAACGCTACAATAAATACTTCATATCAATGTAGACTTTTAATCAGTTTAGAAGGAAAAATGGCATGAAAATGGGTCAGTGTGTCACTGTTGCCACACACTTAAAATTAAAAGTCATATACATGTTTATACCATTTTATACATGAATTGTTGCAGCCAGTTAAAAAATAAAATCAGTTTTTCTTGAGGCCACATTAAGAGTAGTAACAAATGGTAGTTGATAAATGTTAATTAATGTAAATTATTACACTCATCACTCAGTCCTGTGACATACAGTGAAGGCATTAATCACACTCCGGTTGACTGTTACAGGACTATGGAGAAAAGATCCCAAAGATTCTGGCCCTGTTGTCTACAATTCAGAGGGTAACTTGTGTCAGAACATTTTTTTTTTAAACTAAAAATGGATTTAAAACATTTCAAGCCTGTTCTGTAAATCCATGTGTGTAGAACACTATGAGTGGACGACGTGGTTCAATGTGGACCACCCTGGAGGTCGTGGAGACTACGAACAGCTGGACGCCATCCGCTTTTACTACCGTGCTCGAGTGTGTGAGACTCCGAGGGCCATCGAGGCCAGGACCACCAACTGGGTGCCGGCCCGGGAAACCGGGGAGATGGTCCACGCCGACCCCACAGTGGGATTCTGGTGCCTGAATGAGGAGCAGGGTCCTGAACGCAACTGCTCCAACTACGCAGTCCGATTCCTCTGTCCCAAAGGTTTGGTCGCATAACATCTTCATACCAAAGTTGTCTTTCAGAGTGACTGTATGAACACTGTTTTCTTTTTCCTCTTGTCCTCGTCAGATAACAGCTTGAACCTTCAGGGCACCTGGGGCCCTTGGTCTGACTGGAGCGCATGTCCTGCCCTCTGCGGACAAGTGGCGGTACAGCTTCGCCATCGAACCTGCCAATCTCGCTCCACTCCGTGTATTGGAAATAAAGTAGAAGGGAAATCATGCAGCGGACCCCAGTGCCCAAATACAGGCAAGCATACCTCAGTTAAACTTGACAGATTGTTATCTTATACTGTTCAGTGCCACCCTGAATTACTAACACATTGGACAACAATGTGCACACACATGTTTCATTGTGTCATCGTTTTACTTTTCAGATTGCTCGCTGCAGTGTGTGATGGGAAAAGTGAACGCGGACTGTGATGCATGCATGTGTGAGCAGCACATCCTGTTGGGCGCCGTGCGCAGTGCTGGTGGTCTCATTGCTGAGGGGGCTACCATCCTCCGCTCCGGCAAACTTCTCACACTTACAGACCACAACGGACATTTCCGCATCCCCGGGGTCTGTCCTGATGGCAACACGACCCTGACAGTCAACCTGCAGGGTCACGTCACCCAAAACATTGTGGTACCAACCAGTACTGAGCAGACCTCCGTCCTCACTGTCCAACTCAGGAGATCGGGTGCAGTGAATGCTCATGGATTACTTTCATATTTTAGTTGCGCCACATTAAAGAAATGAACATATTAACAAGTAATATGTCTTATGTTCTTAGAGTTGCTTCGTGTGGTGAACAGCCCGATGAGCAAGGTCAGGAGGGAGGGACAGAGCGCTGCCTTCTGCTGCAAAGTGGCTGGGACGCCACAGCCTGACAAATACCAATGGTAAATTTCTTATTCTGAAATGTGTGTATAGGTTTGGACTTCTACTTTTAGTATCCTTAATTCATTTGGATTTGTAATGTTTTTTTTGTTAGAAGCACTAAATGTTTAAAAATGTATTACTTCTTGAGATTTCACATGTTCTAAAACCAAAAATTGTTGCTTGTTGCATAAAACTACAGAGGATGTCAAAAACAGCAAGTCATCATACCACACGTGAATTTGTCTTGTTTTTAATAACTATTCAGATGGAACTTCATTATCACTTTCTGGTGACACTACCTTGAAAGAAAGTTTAATAAGTCTTTTTTTTCAGAAGATTCTTGGCCTTGAATTAATATCTTAGTTGCTTAAATCTAACGAGAAGTTGAAAGATTAGAAGTAGAAACAATGAGCAACAGCAATTTCTTTATTTTACATTAGCCTTTCAGTTGCAGCAATTGTATTAAGTCCTAAAAAAAAATCATGGCACTCATATTCAACTATTTAGATTTTAACATACGGTGATAACAATAAAATAATATACCTCCTTGTTGAGGGAACAAAAATGATGTTAACTTCCATGTTCATTGTTTTATGCCACTCTATACATTTGAATAGTTCATGATTGTGGTTGTCATGTTTAGAATATTGCAATAATTTCCCTCCCTTCTTCTTTGTAGGTTTCATAACAACAGTCTGATGGAGAAGCAGTCTGATAGCACACTGGTGCTGAAAGATCTGCGACCGGATCACGCCGGAGAGTACTCATGCAGAGCTGTTGGTCCAACTGGAGCCATCAAGACCAAACCAGCTACTCTCAGAATTTTAGGTGCGTTAAATCAGCATGCTGAATTTATCTAAATGAGTAGTATCAGTTGCACCATCAAAGTCTTGTTTTGTAAAAACTAAGCATTTTTAATTCTGCATCTCAACCACAGGTAGAGATGAGCCATCCTGCAACTCCAAACCTGAATCCAACCTCATTCGCCTTCCACACGACTGCTACCAGAACAGCACAGACTCCTTCTACTTCGACGTGGGAAAGTGCCCCTCAAGCTCATGCGCTGGTCAATTGGATAATGGCATCAGATGCAAAGACAAAGTGGCTTACTGCTGTGGCGTGGCAAAGATGGAGGAGAGGCAGTTAACATGCCGTGGCTACCAACTGCCCACCATGGTAGTGACCGAATGTGGCTGCCAGAAATGCGTGGACACCAAGGCCATTGTGCATGGCAGGGCCATTGCTGCAGACAATGGTGAGCCAATGAGGTTTGGCCACATCTTTATGAATGGCGTGCGAATCAGCCGCACAGGCTACAAAGGCACCTTCTCCATCCAGGTTCCTCCAGACACAGAGAGGCTGGTGCTCACGTTCGTGGACAACATGCAGAAGTTCATCAACACTACAAAGGTACTTCCATTTAACATGAAAGGAGGGGCAGTTTACCATGAGATCAAACTTCTTAGAAAGAAAGCTCCTGTGACCATCAGCTCCTCAGAAACCAACACCCTGGAGCTTGGAGAGGTTGAAGGTCAAGAGTCGATGGTTCAAATCCAGATTCCCCCTCATTCCTTCTATAAGGAGAATGGAGAGGTCTTCACAGGTAACGTCAATGCCAGTGTAACATTTCTAGACCCTCGAGACGTCTCCACAGCTGCTGCAGCTCAAAGCGATCTTAACTTTGTGGGAAGTGAAGGCGATACCCTGCCACTGAGGACCTATGGTATGTTTTCAGTCGACTTTAGAGGTGAGGAAAGCAATGAACCCCTGAATGCAGGCGAAGTAAAGGTCTTTCTGGACTCCGCTCAGGTGAAAATGTCTGAGCACCTTGACAATATGAAGCTGTGGTCACTGAATCCTGAAACTGGCCTGTGGGAGGAGGAAGGGAGTCTGCAGATGGAGAAGAAAAAACGAGGCAAAAGAGAGGAGAGAACTTTTCTGATTGGAAACATGGAAATCAGAGAGCGCCGTCTATTTAACCTGGACGTCCCAGAGAACCGCAGATGCTATGTGAAAGTGAGGGCCTTCAGGGGCGAACGCTTCTCAGCCGCTGACCAAGTGGAAGGAGTTGTGGTGAGTCTCATAAACATGGAACCCACAGCTGGCTACTCCTCCAACCCGCGTGCATGGGGCCGGTTTGATAGTGTTGTTACTGGCCCCAATGGAGCCTGTCTTCCAGCCTTCTGCGATGACCAGAAACCTGACGCCTACTCTGCCTACGTCATGGCCAACCTCGGAGGAGAGGAGCTGGAAGCTGTACCTTCTGCTCCCAAACTGAATCCCAACATCATTGGAGTGCCTCAGCCTTACCTGAATAAACTGAACTACCGGCGGTCTGACCATGACGACCCAAGAATAAAGAAAACTGCTTTCAGTATCAATGTGGCAAAGCCGAGTCCAAACACAGCGGAGGAAGGCAACGGACCAGTGTATGCATTTGAGAAACTAAAGGAATGCGAGGAGGCCTCATTCAGTGCGGCACACTTCCGCTTCTCACGAGTGGAAGGAGACCGCTATGACTACAACACAGTGCCATTCAATGAGGACGACCCAATGAGCTGGACACAGGATTACCTCAGCTGGTGGCCAAAACCCTTGGAGTACAGGGCCTGCTACATCAAGATCAAAATCACCAGCCCACATGAGATCAACGTGCGGTCCCGCAACATGGGCGGAACTCATCCCAAGACTGTAGGGCAGCTCTACGGCCTCAGAGACACTCGCAGCATCCGGGATATGGACCAAGCTACCGTTTCAGCAGTGTGCCTGGAGTTCAAGTGCAGCGGGATGCTGTACGATCAAGAACGAGTAGATCGCACCCTGGTGAAAGTAATCCCACAAGGAAGCTGTAAGAGAGATCATGTTAACGCCATGCTTCAAGAGTACCTCGTCAACCACCTGCCACTGGCCGTCAACAATGACACCAATGAGTTTACAATGTTGGCACCTCTTGACCCTCTTGGCCACAACTATGGGATTTATACGGTGACTGACCAGGATCCCCGTACGGCCAAAGAAATAGCCCTGGGGCGCTGCTTTGACGGTACCTCTGATGGCACGTCTCGGGTCATGAAGACTAACGAGGGCGTAGCACTAACGTTCACCTGCGGAGATCGTGAGGTGACTCAACAGAGTGTCTTCCAAACCATGCAGCAGAGTTCTCAAGGTCAAACTGTAACAAGCGTGGTGAGAGGAGAGGGACGGCAAAATCGGCGCAGGCAGAGGGCCAACGCACCTCGCAGCAGTCGCCGACGTAGCACCAGACATCCCGAGGGAAAGCGTATAAAGACCAGGAGCTAAACACTGAAAAACCAAACCTCTACACGGAGACCAACTGAACATCTACAACCAGCCAGGGCCCACCCTGGCGTCATTTTATATGGACTTTTTACAGATTAAGTGAATATGTATACAAGATAAACCTTTTGCAACTTCCTCCCAAGGAACATTTGAATTAACTTTTACAATTTTAAACTTTACTGTGGTAAATATTTACTTGAAACTGTAAATAGAATATTTATTACACAGGCCTTAAAACTGTAACCAGTGTGTTTTATTGAAATTGTTTTTCACACCAAGTTTGTTAAAAAAACAGAAACATGTCTTTGACCAGTGATTTATTAAATTAGATGCTTATAAAACACTGCAGATGCTGTATCTTCCACATTGTATGTATCCAATTGTCCATGTAACATCGAAAACTGGTCAATTGCTAGAAAAAGGAAAAAAAAAAAGGAGAAATATGCCCCTTTCAACGAACTGTAGCCCATATGAAGACATGGTGGGGGTGAAGCCCAGAAAGCCCCCGCTCCTCATCACACTTGATACAAGCCTGCAGAAGCAATGATCAGGAGACCAGTTGTAGCAAGTTAGTCCACTTGTCTGGTTCACACGTTTTCTTCATTAGTAGAAATCAAATTGGTAAATTACAACTTTTCTTTTTGTCATGCACAAAAAATACCAACAAGCAATCTTTGCTCCGTATTTTCAAGGATATTCCAGAGATGTATCGAGAGAATGGCTGTGTGGTTGTAAAGTCACATTTATTATATTTGTCTATCCCTTTTATCTTACAGTGAATGTCATGTGCTCTCTGTAAAATTACAAACTACTACATACATGTTGCGTCAGTCTGAAATCTCCCACAATGCAACCCTTTCAGAGAGCGAGAGAGGAATAATGTAGTGAATAATTGTTTTGGCAACCAAAGTTATAGATGCTATAAACACTTTCCTGCAAGAGGACCATCCACAGGTAAGCGAGATCTATAATATATACACATGACATTCTGGTTAAAAATAATTTGCATAGAACCTTGGTTTCTATGTCACTACACTTAGGACTGCAATACTGTATCTGTCTTTTTTACGGGAGCATCGTTCCATGAAATAAAACAATAAGCCCCACAAAACTCAAGACGACACTTGGTAAAATGTATTCTCTATTGAAGCCGGGTCACCCAACAGATACGATTGTGTGAATGAATGCGAGAGAATCGAGGCTGAATGAGACAGAAAAGGCAATTCCATATGTTTGAACGTAAAGAGTGGTGAGACTGGATGCTCCCTGGTTTAGTCCCTCTGGTCATTGAAGCAAAATGAAGGGGGGGGGGGGGGCGCAACACATAGTTCAGATTTTCCAGGATGGCACTGGACAGCATGAGAAGGTACAGCTGCATTTCTGAGCATGGGGGGGGGGGGGGGGGGGGGGGGGTGAGGGCAGTGGTTACGGAGCCAGTGTCACATGAAGTCCTCGTAGTCTTGGGCGTAGCCGCCATCAAACTCTGCATAGTCAAGGTCGTCTCTCAGCTGTGCTTTCAAACCGCCGCCAGGTACCACTCCTTTCTTCTTCTTCTTTCCTTTGTTTTGCTGCAAGAGCAAATAAAACAAAACTTGAAATATCCATGTAAATACATACAATTCCATATGAACAGCATTTGATAACTATATTCTGTAACACAACTTAATTAAGCCATTATTTCTAGAAGCATTTAATACAAGGCAGGAGCACAAACAAAGCCCCCCGTTTTGTCCCTCATAAACACACACTGGGTGACAAAAGCTAAACAGCGCCCCCTGTTGGATTCATTCATACAAGTAAAGAAAGAAACCACTTACTTTTTCCTGTTTCTGTTTTTCACTAAGTAGGGCTGACAGGGAATTACTGATTTTCTTCAAGTCGTCAACTTCCACTGCAAGAGGAAACCAGAGGACAGTCAAGAAGGAATCCAACACATTCAAGATCCATCACAGACATTATTAACACTTTGGATATGAACCATACAGGAGGCTCTTACATGAAATACAAAGCTCCCGAAACAACGACTCCAAGAAACTTGAATAGTGTACAGATTTTTCAGACTGGGATATCTTTTCTTTCAGCATTTTCTCAAACTCTGTGAAGTCTTCTTTGGAGGAGGGGCACATGGCATCAATCCCGGTGACACAGTTTGAAGAGCTACCGACACCTGCAAAAAAAAAAAAATGCAATGAAATTCGTGACTCCTGACTGGACATACTGAATTACAGCGGCAAGAGTCTGCTTTAAAAACAGTGAACCAAGTTGTGACGATGAGCCTAATATTTTTAAATGCTGCATCAAAGTAAGGACAGGAACGTGTCCGTGTTCGAACTCCGGCCACGTTTACCAAGTGAATTTACAAAATATCAATACTGGCATCAAAACATCCAATAGCATTGGCCTATAGATCATACAGACAAATAATAATTTAGATCATTTCAGACATTTAGTCATCCACAAATAAACTGGAAAAGTCGAAAGAAAGAAAAAAGGTGCTGGTGTATTAATTAAAAAGCTTTCTGCAAGGACAGAATCTTTACAGTGAATTTGATTAATAGACGTAACATTCAGAAAGTTTTTCTAAAATCAAGGCTTGTTTGAAACACGACTTATTTGACTAGATAATGTGTGCCTTCAATGAAGACTCCAGCAATGAAAGACCACTGACTGGCTAAAAAAAAACATTCCTTTGTGGTAAAAATTCTTACACGTTGAGCAGATCTGGTTTCAAAGAGGATTCTGTTGGTACAAAAAAGCTTGCATTATAAAAGTTGTACCAAATTTTATTTAACCTTATTTTTTTTTTGGAGGAGGAACGAGTCGACTGCCGTGATAAAAATTATGCATCATGTTTCTTGGAAAAGTAAAATAGCTTAAAATCTAAGATAAACCTTTTATAGAGTTCCCTTTCAAAAGAATACACAAGAGTGTTATTTAAAAACACAAAGGCGGAACTCTTCTTACCAAAAGCATCCTTCGCTAGTTCCAAGTCTGCCTCTTCCTGTAATTTCTGCACTCTTAACTTCTCAGCAAGTTGCTCTTCGGGATCAAGCTCCTGGAAATAACCATATTCTTTTAATATGAAACATTGAGTGTATTTATTAGAAATGTTTAAAAGTTGAACAAAACTTGAACTCACTTCTTCCTGTAACTCCCGCTCCATCTCCTCCTGTTGCTTTTTCTTTAACCGGTTTTCTTTCTCTTTGATCTTTTCACTCAACTTTTTCTTCTCAGAGATCTTTACCTCTGAAGAAACAAACAAAAAAAACATTTCCATTGGTAAACAGATATAAACATACAATGCCTATGATGTCATAATTCACTGTCCTCAGTTCAATACGTACCCGTTTTCTTCATCTCTGCTTTTTTCTCATCTTCTTCATCATCCCAATTGTCCTTAAAAAATAAATAAAAAAAAAAGACAAATTTGAATTTACCAAACAGGTCATAAAACTATACTTCCAAATTAATATTTAGTTTTTTATTTTCAAAATACCAGTTTTCTGATATCAAGACTAAACAGCAAAAGATATTTGTAGTGAAATTAAACTAAGAAACGCTCAAGTCCAATGACAAAATGTGGGTCTGACTAATATTTGGTATCTTCACAGAAAAAAATCAACTGAATGATTTATCGTCCATTATGACCAAACTATACATCAACAGACCACTCGTGACGTGATTTTCTGTCAGTGTGCTGCAGGTTAACAAAAACTAATGCAGCTAATCACAACTTAAAGTAGAAAACTAGTGAGTCCTGACAGACACTCATTGGGATGGCAATAAAAGATCTTTTTGATTACATAATTATCCTTCTTTGTTGTTTTACAAATCCACGTTATCGACTCATCAACTACAGACGAGCTGTGACTTAAATCTTTGGAAATTAAAATATTTCAACCCCAGAATGTAATTAAAAGATATTTCAAGTCTTTACAGTGAGTTTGAACAAACATCTGTATGAGTCAGCATTCATGTACAATAAAGTCTAATGAAAAGCATGAACCTAATCCAATTGGGGAAAAACATTCTATTGATTTCTGTAAATGTTTGGCTACACACTTTTGAATAATGCTGCAATATAAATGTCTCGCCAAAAGCGATGGATGCATCTTTGAAAATAAACGTGATACTAATTGCACTGAATAGACAAGAAAATATGTAAAAACAGATACCATTTCAACTATATAATATCTGGGACTTTCCAGGTTACCTTTGAATGGAAGAACATTTGACATTGTTTGATGAATGGGTGATTGAATTTCAGCACAGGAGAATAGATGTAAAGCCTTACTTTGAAGACTGAAATCATGTTAAGACGCCTGTGTCAACACGTTGATGAAATCACACAGTATTTAATCATGTATACTATAATCCCCATCAATCTAGGGAGTAACTTTCATAAAGGGTTGAGATGGTGTTTCTCAAGATTCCTCACATGTAAAAATAATTCTGATATTATTACCACTGATGTTTATTAAAAGATCTTTTTCAATTTAAGATGACCTGGAAACCTCTATGAACAAAACTGTTACAGTCTAAAAATTTAAAGTATGTGTCTGCACACATAAATGCCAAGAACTTCAAACTGCAGGCTGAACGACCTCACACTAAATCCAAATATTTGTAAAGTATTGGCAGCTGTCTACAACGTAAGACTCCACATGATTATAACAGCTGTTTGGATTGAAAGCTTCCCCGACACAAAATTGCGTCATGAAGCCTGTAATGTCTCATTTGGACACAAGAAACCGAAGAAATCAAAGATCCAGAATAGATCAGAAATCGCTGGAAAACGAAGGATGAACCATCTCCTGAAACAACCACCAGTCGGTCAAAATAACTGTCGACTAACTGAGTCGTTGATCAAAATATTGATCAGTGAAACAACAACTCACTATAACCCACCAGGAGTCACTGATAACTTACATTTGCTCGCAATCAAACCACGCGAGCTTCGAAAAGTAAATGATGAATAAGAGCGACTCTCATGAAAGTTGACATGAAGCCACCTGCTTCTTCACTGCTGATGCCATATGTGACAGAGGCCTCTGCCAGCACTTTCCACGGTTCAATCCCACGAGTGTTCTGGACACTGACACGGATCCACCTGCCCAGCAGGACTCCAGCAGTGTGGCCTGAGCAGCAGCAGCAGCAGCAGTGGAGGACTCAGAAAGTTCCAGCAGGCCCGTTTCTGCCCTCAGTTGAGTCATCAGATGATTTCATCTGGTCGAGGCTAAAGTCTGTTAGCCGGCTAACGCCGCCGCCGCCGCCTCATGTTCAGCTGGTGGGAATCCAACATCGACACACAAATACTAAATCCCAGCTTAATTATTATCCGTGACCAACTCGGAGCACCGGCGGCAGCACAGATAGTAGCGACACGTTTCCAAACTGCTTAAAATGCGCCCGTTTGCGGGGATGTCGCCCAAGATTGGAGCTCATTTATTAGCAGACATGCTGGCGCTGAAGTTAGGCTCCGGCTCGTCCACTTCCTATCCCATGTTTGAAGAGGATAAAAACGTGTATTTTAGGCATATGACCAAAACAAATTTGTGATAAATCATGTTCTCTACAAGACAATCTGACTCCGACATTGTGCCATTAGCTCAAAGATACTCTTACCACATCAGAGGATCAAAACCAGATTTAAAGTTGTTTATAATGTTATCTTTGACAGACTCAGGCAACTGTAGTTAATAAAAACAGTTTTCGGATATCACGAGGACAAAGTAAACGGATATACCAATAGGCCACAGCATTGATTAGATCAAATATCAGAAACTTCAGTCCGGTAAAATAGAAGTTTGCCCTCCATTATAAACCACCATCAGGAGTCCAACTTCAGCGCCGTGCCAACATGGAGGTTATCCCGTTTGTTAGCCGACTGGCCCGGTCAGACCTGAGCCCCGGGTGCCCACCGAACATGAGCCTTCAGATCTAACTAAACCAAATACAGATCCACAGAGTCACTTTAATCCATAAACATCCGGCTGGCAGGCCGATATTAACGCAATCAAAGCTAAATATCTCATGTTAATCGACTGCAGTTAGCGGAGTTGGAGCTCCAACAGGCTGCCTGGCGGAGCCACATGAGTTAGCATGAAGCTAACCCGGGGTCCGGAGGGCTGACAGGCAGCCAGAACCCGCTGAAGTGAGCCCGAGCCCCGGGGAGGAACCAACCCGGCGCCGTGCCCACACTCGCCGAACCAGCCGACCCGGGGGTGTTGTGTTTACCTTAACGTCTTCCTCCTCGTCTTCGCCTTCCCATTTGTCCATCACTGCCGCCTTTTTAAGCGGCTCCTCCAGCTCGAAGGTGTCAGCGTCTGTAAGAACGACAACATTAAATTCGTTAGCCGGACCCACATCTAACCACCGAGTCCGGCACCGGCGGAGCGCCGGACCGGAGAGAGTGAAGCTGCGGGCAGCGGCTCGGCGCTCGGAGAGCTTTCTCTCCTCGCACAAGTTTCTCACCCCAGTCCGCCATGTTGGCTGTGTTGGTTGTGTTTGACAGGCGCACGGAGCAAGTTGCTGCCGCAGCTCGTTGGCCACGTAGAGAACGAGCTCCCTCCTTCTGGACGTCACTCTGCCGGCTTATCTAACGACCGGAGGCCGGCGAGCGGAGGGGGGGGGGGGGACTGGCGGGGGACGGTCTTCAGCCGTCGGACACAGGAAATACAGTAATTTATTTAAACCGTTTCAAACCTTGTATGTATTGATTGAAGGTCATGATCGGTGTCTTGATTATGACTGTGGTTGATTGCAAATAAGCAATAAACTGTTCCAATTTCATTCAGAATCATTTTACCTTATAAATCATGGCAATCCCTCAGCCATCCCTCACTTCAGAAAACACCATATTACTGCTAAAATAATAGGGAACAACAAAGCTAATAACTGAGTGCATTAATAGTGTTACTTAAATGACTATTAGGAATCAAATATGAATAAAGCTTACTGCCCCTGAAGAAAAAAAAAACAGTGTCTGTCAGTGGTGTATTGAAGTCATTAAGATACAATAAGCATCTTCCTATTTTAAAGACATCTTTCAAATTAAAAGCCCAGCAAAACAGCAAATACTGTACAGTACTGTATATATCTAGGCGTAGGTGTGTGTATATACATGTATACTAAAGCTGTTAATTTCATGATGAAAACAACACACCACCATCAAGAACACTATATTGGCATTTTTTATATTGAAATAAATAAATAAATACATTGAAATAAACAGAGGCAGACAATTTAATGAGTTAGGTGTGCACAACAATACACAATCCACAGCAACGAAAGACTGAAGATGACCTGTACTAATACAGTCAGCTTGAAATGATTACTTTACATCCTGGGATAAATATACAAATATAAGAAATATTATTGACAAATTCACAAAAATAATTGACTTTGTAGGTCTACAGAATCTACACTTAGTAACTGTAGTAGAATTCATCTGGGTAGTAAATTGTATAAAAATTAACAAATAAGCAGAGTCTGATGACAAATGAGGATATTGAGTACACTTTCCTGAATTATTCTTTTGACGCTGCACATTGAAGTGGAAGTGACTGTCGCACAGAATAAATTACGTTCTCATTAAAAACAATGTGTAGAAACCCTGAAGTGCTGTTGTGGTATTGCACAGTTGAATAAGATCACACTGTTTGTGTGGATGAGGAGGTCTCCTGATCCAGCCGGGGTGAGCGGGGTCATGTCCCGGGGCAGAGCGCGGCGGTCAGCAGCATCAGCAGTCCCAGTACGAGACACACAGGACTGTGGCTCAACGCCAGACCCCGTGACCTCCCTTAAAGGAACACAACGAAACCAGCAAAAACGTGACTCCTTCAGATTAACCTCTTTTTATATAAAATCTAAATAAATCTTAAAATTGGAATATGCTGTAAGCAACATGAGGTTAAAAAAAAATAAAGAAAGAAAATCCACAAGTATTTAATACAAACACAGACTGTATTTCCTGTGTTTAATATATTAGCAGACATTCTAGTACAAACTAAGTTATTTTCTTAAAAAATACCTTTTAAAAAAACTAATGAGTGCAGTTGTAACCCGGGTTATCTGCTTAGTTATCCTTGATATTTAAAGATGTACCGTATAAATAAAATGAAGAAAAAGTTCATATCTAGCTTCTTTTTAACTGAGAAGCTAATTCAAAAGGCTTTGGGGGGTTTTTACCTCTGAAGTTGACATTTCTGTTCTCCCAGGGTGACAGCACCAGAGCCAGCGCGGTTTTCTCCACCTCTGTCAGAGCATCCAGCTGCTCGTCAGTCACTGCAGCGGCCTGCTCGTAGGAGAACATGCTGATCTGTTGCTGGTCAAATGCCACCTTCATAGAGTCATAAGATGCATGGAAAAGAGCCGGGAAATATAGTCAGATGTTTGAAAGAAATGCAGGCTATTGTGCTTTTAAAACATGAAATAAAGCAATCCCTCTGTTTACAGAAAACTTTGCTGGTGAAATTGTGGAGACGGCCAAAGGTGTCATTCCTTCAATTTGCTCTTTCACCAAAGCTGACATGGCCATGTCTGGAAGGCCCGCTGCACAGAAAGAGCAAAATGTATCAGAGCTAAAACTACAAATAGTAAAATAAAGAAGGCTTGAAACAATTCTGTTTGCATGCAACAGATCCAACAAATATCTCGTTAATCAAACTTTTTGGGAAAACAAACTTTTCTCAACTGATATTAGCATATGGATTATAAAATAAAACTCATAGGTGCAATACCTGCCAAGACTCCAATCTCAATGAACACATCAGTGTCCCATGAACTCATGGGTCCGAAAGCAAAAGCGTGAGCGAGCAGCTCCACCAGAGCAGTCAGCTGCTCCTCCGAGCAGGGCAGCCTCAGCCGACCCAGCAGGAGCACCGCCTTGCTGCAGCCACCAGGGGGGGACACAGGACAAGTGAGGGTCAGGGGCAGGAGGGCAGAGAAAGAAGCCCCACTTCATTCGTGTGTCTCACCTGAACTCAATAGGGTTGAAAGATTTTATCTCTGCGACGCTGGCGCCGCAAACGATGTGTCCCAGAGACACCAGTGTGCTGGAGTCAAGCTGGCTCGGGCTCTGCCCGGTGGATTTCAGCACGCTGGTAAACAGTGCAGACAGCTGGGGGGAGAGCAGGAGGTCAGAGGTCACGAAAGAGGCGGGACATGAACCGAAAAGGTGACATTTAAGGGTTTCTTTCAAATTAAACGTCAGCAAAGTGATATATTTCTATAGAAGTATAACGCAATAACACAAACACACTATAATGGTTAAAATAGTTTGAGATTCGTGTCTGTTGTTGTTTTGGTCGTTATTTTAAATGAGTTTCGGTTCAGAAGGAAGTAATGTATTCAGTCATGTATTCACTCATTGAAAACTGCTTCTTCACACATATGGAAGTTAATTGTCATGAAGGGTGAACTGTGACAGTCTTATTACTCAGACTTTATTATCCAGCACACATGAAGGAGCCAAAGGGTCAATGGGTTTGAAGATGCAGTCATGTGAAAATAGCGTTGATTTCATGAAGAGTCCTTTGTTTTCTGTTTTGACAATGAATTCACCAAGTTTAATAAAAGTCCCCAGATGTGTATTTTGTTGCATTGCTTTTTTTGTTTTTCATATATTATGAAAATATATATATAAAAAAAAAACCTCATGTAATGAATCACAATCTGTTGTGAACTTATAAAACAGGTAAAATACTGACTTTACTGAATGTTAGTATTATTTAGAGTGTATTGAAGGAGCTACCTGTCTGTTGCTCCAGGTGCTCACAGCACCCATAGCAGAAATGCTTCTCCGTTCAGTCAGCGTCAGCGTGCTCAGCTCTTCCGTGGACAGCTCTGTGGCTATTCCACCCAGCCGAGAGATCACAGACTGGGAGAAGGAGGAGGCGGGGCCGTATATCTTCATGCATGCACATAATTCCACAGTGAAGACAGAGAGAAGGCATTAAGACCTGGACCAGTAGTTTACACCCTCACATGAGTAATATCTGAGAAAATGATGACCCCCCACCTCTTTGACTTTCTTTAGCACCTCGATGCGCTGGTAGTTTGCCATGAACGGGTCTTGACCCATCAGCTCCAGGCAGTCGGAGAAGGCTGGCGTGGGCATGCTGTAGAGGCTGCTGGAGGTCCAGGCAGACGGGGCCGTGGTCTGCAGAATCTCACAGGTTGGGATCATGAAGGGTCCTGTCGGAGGAGACAGTATCTTACATACAGGTGATGCCAGCCTTTAGGTTCAAACACTGGCCTAAAGGATGGAGTTTATGGGAGTTTATTGATGGGAGAAACGTCTTTTTTAGAAATATAAATATTCAGTATTTTCCATTTTTCTATACCTACAACAGACAGATACATCACATTTGTTATGGGGGCTACATTTGCACCCTATGTAGTATGTCATGCTGCTGTAAAGCTCATTTACTTATCGTTCTGGTTCTCGATATACACTTGATTGCACAGCATGTAAGGAACAGATTATTCAAACATGATGAATAGAAGTGGCCTGATACACTGATGTGCATGAGAATCCCTGACACTCGCATTTAGAAAATGGATAACTGAAACGGTATCATGATTACTGGGACTTACAAGTAAAATAAGAAGATTTAGATGCAGGTATGCATAACACTTTGAAATAAACTGTCTACCATCATTTGTTTTGTTGATCACAGACATACAACATGCAAAGAATGTGTCCTATAATAGTATAGTGCTTTTTAAAGTGTAGTGAAAAAAAAATCTGTTTATTAAACAGAATTATTTATTAATAATGCATGGAAAATGTATTTCCTTAAGTTGTACATTTTGTCATTCAGATACAGATCACATGATCCCAATGGACACACATGGTTACCTAACAACCTAAAGAAAATAGAAAAAAGAAACACATGCAATTGAAGAAATTCAAATTTGCTGGTTTATGAGTTATTGAAATGAATTTGTCTTGGACTGAGTCAGTTATCACTGTTTTGTCTGCTAAGCTGAACTGGAGTGTTCTATAAAGTGCACAGATGCAATACTGAGCTTAATTTTCTCAACAAGAAAGGGAAGACAAACATTTACTGAAGTATATTCTCTCTATGTATTTCCCCAGAGTTGAAGACATTGTACCACAGTGATGCGTACCTGACTCAGGCAGTATTTTGAGGAATCCCAGGTAAAACTGCAGCACAAACTGCTGCTTTCCAAACAAATATTCCCTCTCATTCTTGTCTAAACAGTGCATCCCCACGTCGCCACGCTCCCACTGACGCTGGCTCATGAACAGCTTCTCTATACGCCCCGGAGTCATCAGCGGCTGTGAAAACACAAAAACAACAGCACACGTTCACAGTTTACAGGAAAAGAAGAGACTTGGTATCAGATCCCGTCACTGACTGGAGATGCGACACCGGGGGGGGGATTCTTTACAACCTTTGTTCGCCTAAAGCCGTCATGGGCTCAAGTTCCAATCATGAAGCCTCACTGGGCCTTTCTGTACATTGAATCTGGTGCGTTGTTTACATATTGACTGAAGCTGGAGAGAAAACTTCGTCTCAGATCTTTTGGTTGATGGAAACTCACCTGTGAAATCTCCTGCAGCTTGTCGTTTGGCAGAAACAAGAGAAACCGGTCCACCTGACTGAGCGTCGTCTGGTCCCAGTTCTCCACTGGACTGTGGTGAAACATGAAGACACTTTATCCCTTTTTTCCATAATTATAATTTCTATGAATCGCTGTTATGTAATGAGCTTTATTTTTTTTCACATTCAATTTTTCTAGATGTAATTTAGATGGTTTGTTGAATTTCCCTTCGCACCGACAGGTCAGATTCAAAAATGAGGTTTGTTTTACCCAAACACAGCTGTTTCTTGCAGGATACGAGCAACCACTTCCATCTTGCTGCGGCTGTAGCAGAGTCCCGTGAGGAGATCGAGATTCTCAATGAAGAAGCGGCGGTCCACCCGAGCAAAAACCTCATCCCCCACAAACGACGCCATGATGTCCAGTGAGCGAAACTCCTCCTCGGTGAAGACCCCCGGGTACACGGCCTGCAGGGGGGGATAATCGGTCGGTCAACAGAGAAAATCTGCAATATTTGCAATATGGCAAGTGAGTGGCTACTGTTTCCTCATCACACCTGGTTGGAATGAGTTAGTAACTGATTACTATTATGATGCTAGTCAAGCAGTTACGAGCACTCAGGCGTCAGTGAGCACCTTAGTTGTTACTTTTGTCTTACAAAGTAAAAACAGTGGCTGAGTTGCAGTGCTGCTGTCGCTCGTCTCGCATTAGTATTAACATTATTAAGTTCTGTCGATTTCTTTCTGTCTTTTGCCAAAAAACAAGAAAAAAAGAGAAAAAGAAAAAAAAAGTTCTGTTGATATTTCATGATACTCTTGTTTGCTGGAGGAGGCTCCTTTGCTTCAATAATCCAAAACTATATCAGCCATACCAATAGCAAATGAATGATTTCTATGCAATTACCTGTGATGTATGAAGAACATTAAATACATTTTAGTTTCACAAATTGTTCGATTATCTCTACTGGTTAACTGCTCCTTATTCCCATTGTCAAAAGTGAATACATTTGTCACTTATACAGCTAATACAGATATTGGGATCATTTCAACAGGTATAATTCATTTGTAGTTACAAAGAGCAATTCCCGTACTGTTGCTCAAAATTATATTTAATTACAGGTGTAAAAGTGTCTATTATAAACAAACGTGACTCGAAAATTAAATTGGGGTTTGAAAAAGTGACTAAAGTATGATGTTTGGATAGCCCAGAATTCATATATTCTTTTAATGCAATGTATAACAACAGAGAAATGCAATATGGTTGAGCTCTTTACGCACAAGATACACCGACAAATAAATTAGGTAATTTTATTGTTTCCCACTCAAACTTTTTCAACAATATTTTGATTTTGGTGTGAATGACTCTCCTGCGATTATTCTACAAATTTGTTTTGTTTCAACTTTGTAAGATTTGAGCTTTATAGCTTAAGGTGAAAGTGATTCACTTACATTGATTGATTGATTTTAGGACTGTATGAACCAGTTTTCATGCAATGCAACCGTTCTTGTTTCTTTTTCACAATAAACTAAATAAAGGAAATGGGGCAAGTATGGCCACGCTCACCATCCTCTGCACCATTTTGTCCACCAGCAGCTCCTGCTTTGTTCTGGACAGTAAGAGGAAATGCCGAGGGTCCTCAATGATCATCCTCCTCAGAGCGTCCATGTTTGGAAACTTTTTAATCTGGCTCACCCTGCAAGAAATGACACAAAAATAAAGACACTGACACGAGGAATAATATGTTGTCTCTCGCAGTAAAGTGCTTCACCAGTGAGCAATGCATCAAAATGGGAGTTCAGAAATTTTGAAAGAGGTAAAATGCTGATGCACATCATCTGTCTGGTTTTATACTGAGACTCTTCACTGTTTGTTTATCGTGATAGCCAATAAACACCCAAAAGGCAAAGGTTGCAGGAAGGAGACGAAGAAAACAGTTCTCTCATAAACCCTAACCCTAACGCTCATAAATTTGGTGTGGATACGTTCTATGCGGTGGTATAAACAACGCTCTTGTAAATAAACCAAGCGGGACTCGTGTAAATGTTGTGCCATGTTATTGCATGTAATAAATAACGTGTGAAGGAAAACGCTCGACTTACGGCATGGACAGAGCGATCTCCGTTCCTAAATCCTCCACCAGCTCAGACAAGAACTCAAGCTTATACAACTCTTTGATCAGACACGTTTTCTGTTCGAAACATGAATAAAAAAGAAAAACCATACGTATCACTTCATTATAGTGAAGTATCTCAAACAGGATCAGTGAAAGCAAGCAGTTTACCAGTGAGGTGTGAAGAAGAGTAGGCTGTTGTCTGAGGAAGTTCAGGACACTTCTCACTGAAGACCGTGATGGATTTTCCCCAAGGTGATCCTGTAAGAACTTGCAGCTCACACCCTGACCCAGCGTACCCAGGCGTCTATTTAAACAAGGCGACAGTCAGCGGGTGCATGCGGTTAACCTCTAAAACTACAAAACAACGCTAAAACCAACACAAAGATTTCAAAGAGATTAAAATTAAACCATCAAGACGTCGCTTATAAAGTAAACTCTGCATTTATCACGTGATGTATTTATACTTACAGGAAGTCCTGCTTGAGTCGATTTGGGCTGGTCTCAAGCATTTGATTGAAAATCGCTTTAGCCTGGGAAGACAAAAATAAAAACATTATTTTGCAGTTGTGACTTTGAAGGTCTTTGCTGCTTCCTTTTCTTTTTTTTACATGACAAGACATGCAGGTTATCAGATATCGGGACACGTTCCTGTCCATGTGGTTATTATCCACACGCCATGAGCAGAGTCAGTGATGATGTCTTTCCTTACATTTCGTCTCTTAATAATTTAGCAGCTAATTAAGACGCTGTCATACACACCTGCTTACGTCAAAGGATAATTAATTAGAGGAAGCGTCAAAAACACAAAGTCACAAAAAAAAAAAAAAAAAAAAAAAAAGCCAGTTAAAGGAGCCTTGGAGTTACACAAATATAACTTGTTCCCCCATTTGATGTCCAGTAGTCACCAGAGTGAATCATCTGCCTCCTCTACCGTCACAACAACCATCTTAATGTCTTTCTTCACTACATCTTCTCTGACATCTTCCTTTCCTTCCTCCAGTCTGCAGCTTCAGCGAAAACATCAATTTGTCCAATATAGCCACTCTCTTTCTTCAGCACATGTTCAAATCAACCCAACCTGGCCTCTCCAACTTCATTTTAACCCTGTCCATTCTAATCACCCACAAAGAACATCTTCAGCTCTGTCCTGCCTGTACATTTTCTCTGAGGTTGACCATAAAACAACTTGGAACAGAGAAAACATTTTTTTTTTGTCCTGGTCAGAGCTGGGCCATGTCAGATACCTGTTGTGTGTTCCAGGGCTTTGCAGGTGTGTTGAGTGTGTTGTTGACCAGGACACTGGTCCTGTATCGGACACTGAGCAGCGGCGTGCAGGACAGCAAAGGCTCCACGTCATTCAACCAATGCACCACCGCTGGGAAGCCCTGATATATCCGGATAATAAAACAGCAGCATGACTTTGTGTTCTTGGTAATATCAACATCAGGTTTTGAACTATTCAAGCACATTTTGAGAACTTCTTCACGTCTTTATGAATGAGTGTCTCCGCTCTTGAGTGTGTGCTGTACCCATAGCTTTGTGGCGATGGCGTTGGCTTGTGGGGGCCTGAGTCCCTGTTCGTGAGGCGAGCAGAGGTCTGACGTGTGCTGGGCTAAAGCGGTCAGGCACGGCCGCAGCCGGTCAGAGGTGAGCATCAGCAAAGTCTCCGTTTTCACTCCAACGGTAAGAGAGCCGAGCTGCGACAGCTGGCTCAGGCTCAGCTAGGAAAAATACAACAGAAAAGCTCAACAGGCAGAAAATACAGCATCATGTCACTGTCATTTGTTGTGTTTGCACAGTAACTCACTCTGTCGCTCGAAGACAGCTTGTCTACTATTAAAGAAGCCTGGAGAAGGACAAAAAATGTATTTAAGTGTCAATTTAAACTGTGATTAATCTATAACAATCACATTTACACCAGCAACGTGACATTAAATACATGTTTTTAGAGTGTAACGCCTACAGGGAGAACACGCAACTTCCACACAGGAACACAAACGAGGCTGACCCGGAATCGAACTGGTGGAATTTCTCACTGTGAGACAAAATGCTAACCACTACACCATTAATTATTAAACGTAAGAGCATGATTCACTAGTAACAAACAATAAAAAAATGTGTTCGTTCAACATTTTTCTCAATCAAACATCAACTCTTTTTTAATCCTTCATCGGACAAGTGACTGTGTTTGTTAACTGGCACAATTATTTCAGTTTCTTACAAAGTAAGTCTTGTGAATTGATAACAGTAAAAAAATAATACATCATCTAAACGCTGTCTCAAACTTTTGTGGAATGTCTGCAATTTAAAGAAGAAATTAGGAAAATGTTCAAGAACTCTGTACTCTGACCATGACTGCCATTCAACAGACTGTAAATATTAATGTACAAAATTACTTTTAGGGTGCTTTCTTGCTGATACAACACTATATTATATGAAATTACTATTTAAAGGTGTATATTATGCGGTAGCAAGAACAGAAAATAATTTAGTTTCACAAATTCAGCAAGAAGAAGTCTGTCAAATGATTCTTTTAACAGAAAAGACAAATAACAGTGCTGATGTCTTGAAAAGGTCACAAAAACAAGTCTTTTAATTACCACCTTATAAAGGATTAAAGCTCCTTATGACATAAAAACGAGACAACAGCTGCGAGGCTGAGATAAAAGTAACCTTCACTTCAGATGAAACGAGAGGCGAAAGAAAGCTCAGGTTTGTTCCTCCTCACCACAGGTCAGAGGCTGAAGACAGAGTGCCTGTCAGCTGCTCCTCGGGTATACCTGCACTAACAGCTGTTAGGACCCCCAACTGTCTACATCAAGTGGAGGTTTGCTTTTTCATTGATGTTAGGTACGTGCATTTGAGGGATAATCAACAGAGCTTAGTATGAGACAGACATATGAGATGACAGATTAAAAAGCGAAAAGGTATCCGTCATCTATGAGTTTATTTTAGATTTATATTGACATAGGCATAGATATGTACCCACTGATTATATGAAAGTTCATATAAACATATCCTGCACTTACTTATTTTACATATCAACATTTAGTTATTTTGCCTCATTTTTTGTTTCGAGTGTTTCTGTCTTGCAGCGTTTTCCTTTCGTGGCTGAAAACTATCAGAAACAAGAAGGGATCTTGTGGCCTTTCTGTACAGTTGATCCACAGTTCCAGCCACTCTTCTACCTGCTCAGGAGTGAAGGTGGTGGAGGTGATTTTGGGGAGGACGTCGTGCAGCTGCGATGCTGTGAGGCTCTGCAGGAAGGTCAGACCCAGCGACGGCATGAGGGGGATGAGCTCTGTCACTCTGTTTGCTGTCAGCAAGGATGGTTTTTGTAGCTCTGTGCCATTCAGTAGTATTTTGAAGATCTGCACACAAAAAATTTTCTTATTCTTAAACTCAATTTCTATTTGCAGAGGACATTTCAGATGAGTCAAACACATACACAAACATTGAGATAAATTATCACAATGCCTATAGCACAATGCTATATATGAACAAACAATAAAAAAAATCTGTAAAAGATTTGTGAATAAAGTTATCAATCCTGTATTATGAGACAGAATGGCAAAAAAAAAAAAAAAAGAATATCAAAACAATTACAATACATGAATAAATAGTCACAGAACAATTCAATAACACAGAAGCACATGTTTGAAATAAAGATAATAATACATTGGATAAATTAGAGAAATTGGATGATGAGGGTCACATTAACGTTTTAATTCCTACCAGCTGGCTGGGCAGCTTGAGTCCTTTGTGGGTGCAGTTCATGATGCTCTCCTGAATGACACTGAAGGCTTCAGTGCTTTTGTATACAAGCAGGTCCTCGGGGTCTGCCAGGCATGAAATATCACCCAACCTAATATCACACAGACACACACAATCCTGGGACACATGTACTGTAATATACACACTGTATTGAGAGAGAGAGAGAGAGAGAGAGAGAGAGAGAGAAAGAAAGAAAGAAAGAAAGAAAGAAAGAAAGAAAGAAAGAAAGAAAGAAAGAAAGAAAGAAAGAACTGCAAACAAACAAAAGCAGTAGGTTAAAGAGTTTTCAAAATAATATTGGTTATATGATTATTATCCTTTATTTGTACAGTCTCATTCTAGTCAGTCAAACAAATGACTTAAAAAATATATAATTATTCTGAAAAAGTCAACAAGTTTATACTTTAAATAAAATACCAAATAAACGTTAAAATAAATGGAAGCACTCACATAAATTGTTCCACATGAAACTGAGTATTTATCATTTTTCAGTGACTCATTGAGAAGCTCAAAACCAAACATCATTGCATTTTAAAAGTTTTGATCCGATAAAGTTGAGTCTAAAAAGAGTTTACATAGACAAGAGGTCTTAAATGTCTCCACAAAGTGATTTCTAACCTGGCAAAGTCCTCAGCTGTCAGGGTTTTGTAGGTGCTGATGAGGGCGCGAGCGATGAATTTCTCCTTCAGAGGCGTGAGAGTGTTTCTCTGCAGCACATCCAACCCATCTAACAACTGAAGGAAGACATGATGGCAAGAAATACACGACTATCGATCTTCCACCAAATCAAATTTAAATGGAGAACATATAAAATGAGGATAAAGCAGCTTAAATGTTTTCATGTGTAGTTTTGATTTACAAAAATTTGCATTCATGAAGTTTCATTTCTAATTTACGATGAGAAACATTTCATAGATAGTTTTTGATGGTTATCATTGTTTTTCAACAATTTTGACATTTTTAAATCGGCTGTAGCTAAAATATAAACACACATTTGTGTTCATTTGTGTTCTTGCACAAACAGTTTTACTTCAAATAACAGAAATAAATGTGATGAAAATGTAGTAAAACCAGTTTTTGTACTTTGAGACAAACGCTACTTCTACAAGCCTCTTTATTTACGTATTGAAGGAACAGACTTGAACTAGTACTATAACCCTACATAACGCATGAGGAGACACAGATGGCTTGCAGTGTAAAGAAAAAAAAAAATCCCATATATACTAATTGTGATTTATATCGCGTAGATATAAAATACTTCATGAACTGCAAATATGTCCCCCTTTGCTCCCAGATTCAGGAAGACTTATATAAGACAAAACAATTCTATTTGAAGTGTCCAATAGAAATCTACTGAAAGGTGTATCCTCGGGTCATTCTTAATTCATGTTGGCCTATCTTTACTTATTGAACTTTAGCCACAACAAATGACACACATTGGTGACAGAGACAGAGGTGTCTGTGGTTTTCGTTTTGGTGCTCCGGGGCCAATCGAGCTGCGGCCCGGCTCCTCGGGTTTCCCAGCCAGGTGTCAGAGCTCAGAGGGGCTGTTACCTGAGCAGCTGAGAAGTGTTGGAAGTACTGGAAGGGCAGGTAGGCGATCAGGTTCCCAGTGTTCGTAATGAGCGACTGATGACCTCCGATGATGTCGGCCGGGGACATAACTCTGCTGTACCACGAGCCGAACGCCTGCCGCAGGGCCAGAGGCATGGCGCCCAAGTTCCTGTTGATGGTCTCCAGCCTAGAAATAAATTAAGTAAAATAAGATAGACCAACACCGTCAATCAAGCTTTATTTATATAGCACTGTTCATGCAGGCTGCTCCAAGGAGAAGCAAGAGGACAAGGATCAATATATGTATCGCAAGAATGGGGGGTAAAAAGTGTTTCAAAAGGTTTGTGATTATTAAACTCTGACATAAAGAGAAGTGAGGGGATTTAAAAAGATAACAAAACAAGATAAAATAGCAAAACATTGTAAAATTGGTTAAACAAAATAAAAACAAAACAGGTCATAACACAAAGGTAACAAACTACTGCTCATAGCTTTAAAAGAACGTGTCCTTGAAGCCAGGCACAAAACTAAATCCTTTAAAAGAGATAGTTGATAGTAAAATCACAAATAACTCTCACTTGCTGACAGTGGATAAGAAGAGTCATATGAATCTGTGTTTTTAAACATGGAACAATTTGCTTATTACGTCACTGAGATTTAAAGTAAAACCAAAAATCCGAAATCCGAAACTTATGACCTAAAATTTGATAACTCAAATTTTTAAATTGGTGTGAAAACCAAAGTGTGATAATGGGTGAATTATGTGAAGATTGCCGTGATCAGCTGTTGTGGACTTGATTTCCTCTTTGTAGAATGAAATTGAGTCAGTGAAAGAGTTTCCTTGGCTTTCCATGTATAATGCATGCCTCTTGGCACAGTGTGGGTGGTGAGTCATCACTTTTTCTGAACGTCCGACACAAGGCATGTGAACACGCGTGTCGGTAAGTGATATATATATATATATATGGCTCATCAATAAAGTAAGAAACTTTAGGATTAAAACATTGTCAGCAGAAACAAAGCTCAATTAAGTTAAATTAAACTTAGGAGTCCAGCAGAATGAAGTTAAAAGATGTCAGTGTTTAATCCTATTCCAAATTAAAACAGTCACTCATTAGATAACAAAATTCAAATTGACTGAACCAAATATAAAGTATGACATTTTGGTATTAGATAAAGCAGTGCATTATCGGTTTAAAAATGCACTTGACGAAAATAGAGTACATAGCTCATGAGAAAACAATCAGCCGGCATTACTCACACACTGGGATTGCTCTGCAGGGAGGGAAAAGCTTGGATGTCACCTGGGCTGGCTTTAGCCAGCAGAGGAGCCAGCTCAGGAATGAGTTTCTCATCTTTGACCAGGTGAGTATGGAGGAGTACCGACACCATGGTAGACAGGTACGCGTCAGACAACTGGAAAACGGAGGCAATTAGTGTCAGGAATACATGTGTTCTGAGAGTTTCGAGAATTGCAGAAGAGAAACTAGAAAAAGTATTTTAATGAGGCGTGTGTCGGTGTTACACGTGGTGGCCTGGTTACCTGCAGTGTGTCTTTGTTGCTGCCGTAGTATTGAAGGATCAGTCTGACAGTGCGGATGTGAGCTGCACTGAGGACAGGCTTCACGCTGCTCAGAGGCAAATCAAAGTACTCCTGCGTGAGACAGCATGTCCAAAACAGAAAAAAATAAACAACAAAAAAAACAAGTCACGCAACAGCAAGTGCTCCCTGAAATGAGCATCATCCTCATTAATTTTACCTTGAGGAGGAGTAATTCATCACTGGTGACGTCTCTTGTGGTCAACATCAGGTTTGTTAGGACAGTCTGCAGGAAAAACACACACGTTCACGCTGAGGTGTAACAGTATTTAAAGAGTAGCAGGTAGCAGCGTGTAATCCGGATGTGTGTTTTGACACATTACTATAATTGTCAAATCAGGTGTAAGCCAGTGGAGATTACACGCAGAGGAAGAGATTCATCTTGTCGATATCGATGACAGACATGTAACAGGAAACCAGCTGTGGGCTGCTTCCATGCTGGAGGTCAACTGCTACACAATGACATGAATGGTAACTGATATGATGGATAATTGGATAAATTGTAGAGTTAATGAACTGTCGTACGCATAAACAGATTGAATTATTCTGAATAAAAGATGAGTGAGAATCTCTGATAGCGCTGACTAATTAACAGAGATACTAAAAATAGGACTTCATGTTCCATCACTGAGCAGCAGATTCCCATTTGTTCTCTGAATACAGCAAATACACATCACTGTGAAATGCAAATGAGTCACCATGGTTAGGTACAGAAATAACTTGTGGTGTGAAGCAAGAAGAGCAGCACAGTGAGCACTTTTGCTTTACAGCAAGGATGTCCACCAGTTTTTAGAGTACATTTGTTTTCAAAAACTTACATTTAACCCTAAATTGTCTGTGTGTTTACACTGTGATGAACTAGTGACCTTTGCCCGAGCGTAAACTGCATTCACATATAACTTGGCCCCTGCAACCCATGGCCTTGATAAAGCACTATAAGAGATGAATGGAGGGCAACAAAGTGCAGTCACTGTAGATATTCCTGTCGTTGAATTGAGGCTTTCAGTTTCATTTCAGTAACTCAATCTTATTATGAAGGCCAACACATATCTTTTTATTCTATCACCTTCAGATGACAGATACCATCACTTACAACTATGAGAAAGTGAATGTTACCAGTAATCAATGGTTGCAGTAGAGTTGTATTCACAGATCATTACTATATTAGTGAAAATACAATATTCTGTAGTAATTCAATATTAACATTCCTTTTCACTGATATATATATATTTTTTTTTATCATCACGAGTATTCCAACACTGTGGTACTGGTTCATGCACTCAAACTTATACTGCAACTAACTCTGGGTCCCAGGGTGCTGGAGCTGACAATTAAGTACACAGCCCCAAGCACAAGTGTTTGTACTGTTTGACAAAACCGAAGTACCCCACATATTCAGAGGGAGAACATGCAAACTCAACACAGAAAGGCCACCAAACAAAACCTGGACTCAAACAGGGGACATTCTCACTATGAGAGTGCTAACTAAAGCTGGTCATGTTAATAGTCATACTTTCACTTGTTTCACATTTAAAAACACAACAAATAAGCCCCAAAAAATATTTATGTTCCCCAAGACACAATCTACCAAGGAGAGAATCTACCACCTCTTCACATGGAAAGGTTTTTCTTGTTTATGGTTGGTCATTTACAGGAGTAACTTCTAGGATTCAATTTGAGTACTTTTACTTCTGTGTACCTCTCAGCATTGACAGGATAAGTTTCTAGCTGAACGGGTAAAATGTTTTACCCCAAAGCACTGCAGTAGGACCGTCTTCCTTGCAGAGTTGGTTTCAATCTTCATGTAGGTGACTACGGACTTCAGTACACTTTGTCTTATGGTCTCAGTGACGTGCCAGGACGAGCTCTGGAAGTCCTCCAGGGTCAGCAGGATGACCACGCTTGTGCCGACCGCCTGCTCCAACACGGTCGTCACAGTTGGGGTCAGCAGATCCTCCACCCTGGACCTCAGGCTTTCCACCCAGCAGCGCGCGACCGTCTGCAGGACCATATTCTGAGTCGCGCAAGGCTGACAAGCTGAAGTGAAATATGTCGAGCAGTTCCAGTTGAACTGCTTCACCAGATTTTGTGCTTGGCAAACAGTTGGTTCTGTCGTGCCGTTGTTTCCCGCGGTGGTGGTGTAGTTGGTGTAGGTGGTACACATGCTGCTCACCCACATGCTGGACGGCTCCCGGGACAGGGAGGAAAGAAGAGCATTGTTAGAGCAGATGGACGAGATGAAATTACTCTGGTCCTGCTCCCAACACAAAGTCAGCAGCGCCACACCCGGAGGGGAAATTATCCAGCTGGGGTACTGACACTGCTCAGCAGGGTCAAACCCATTCAGCCCTCCGCCTTGTCCTCCGCCTTCACTTGGAGTGATCCCTGACTTTGAGTGGTTGGCACAGTGCTGTATTAACCAGGTGTTGTCCTGATTGGCCAACAGGTTCTGGAGGACTGTGTCATTGGCACAGACTTTGGAGGTGAAGTTGAGGGGGTCCATTTCAGCACAGAGAGCCAGTTCAGTCATGTCCACAATGACAGGACGGGTCCACTCAGAGTACCTGCACACCTGAAGCAAGACAAAAGAAATTCATCACACTGAAGGTGACAAACTGTGATTTTGGTCTGTCAATCATGTTATGCCAACTGTGTTCTCCCACTCAAAACAAAAGCTTTCAGCAAAGATTTCTTCTAAATTTATGATTTTCTTTTCTTTTTCTTTTCACCCTTGTCCTGTTTGGCAGCTTGGGCTAACAATATTATATGATTGATAAATGTATGATTTTCAAATGGGGACACATTTATCTTAGCCTTCTATGAACTGCAGGCTTTATCTGTACCAACACCGACACTGGCAGTGGCCTTTCTTGGGCGAATGGCACGTATTCACAGACTGATGATATCAGAATTAAATACTCACCGGCGGTGGCACAGTCACGTCCTTTATGTCTGAGCAGGCTGATGAAAGCCATTTGTTCTGAAGATTTTCTAACAGCTTTTCAAACACAGACGCCTTGCAGCAGACTTTTTCCTGAAACGCAAGCTGATCCTGCTGCCAACAAAGGGCGACCACAGAAACGTCCACGACCCTTCTCTCCCACGTGTGGTAGTCACACCAGTCTGATAGGTTGAAAATTGGCGCTGGCGTTGTCGTTGGCATTGTCGTCACGTGCTCATCGTATTGAAAGGTAAGGAAGGTGTCGCACTCTTCCTCAAGCCAGTTAATGTTAGGATTTTGCAGAAGCGCATTTAAAAAGGTTTTGTTAGAGCAAATCTCTTTTTTGAAACCAGCCTGATCCAGAAGGATGCACTTTGACAGTCCGTCTGTGGTGATCTGCATCACATCATGCCACTCATGGTACTGACAAGACTGCAACTGTAGTAAACCAGGGCCAGCAGGTTGTGGTTGAGGGACCACGTTTGTGCAGTTCGGAATTATTTTCCCGTTTTCAGGGTTGGACACTAAAAGCATCAGAAATCCAATGTGTGTACAGATGTGTTGGGTCAGTCTGGGACCATCCACAGTCATGCAGAACTGCAGCAGCGAGGAGTCCACTGAGACACCGATGTTTTCGATCCACTGCTCATAAACACAGAACCGACTGACCATGTGTGCAAGGTCTGCAGAGGAGTTAGCACAGTATCCATAGAGCCAGCCGTTCATCTTGTCCAAGAGTAGCTTCCTCATCAACAAGTCATTGTCGCACACTCGGCTCACAAACTCAGCAGGCTCATTGTCGCTGCACAGAGACACATGAACAGCGTCCACCTCGTCCATTTCCAACCAGCTGTTGTAATTGCAGGCGAGCTGCTTGAGGTTGAAAGCCTCTCTGGCTACTCGACGAGGTACAGAAGGAGGCTCGGGGAGAACCTCGGTGACGGGAGGAGGCGGTGTGGGCCCAACGCCGCAGTAAGACGACCTACTGACAAGCGGATTCGTTAGCTCTTGAATAAAATAACACATGTTGCTCCACACCTTCTCGATTTGGTTGGGCCTGAGGGGACTGAGCGCCTGGCAGAAGGTCAACACAGACAGAGAAGATTCCATTCCTGAATCTTTGACGACGTCCGCGCAGAGCGTGTCATTGAATTTTGCCAAATTGTGATTTTCACACAGGACCTCAGGGCTGAAGTCAGCGTCCTGGGTTTCTTCCGAGGTGCTGCGCTGCAAGGGGCTACTGGGAGACTTCTGGCACTCCGACCCCGGATGAGTGTACGGTGACTTATCCTGAGGGAGGAGGATTTCCAGCAGGATGTCGATAAGTGGGGCGCCAAAAGACCAGCTCACATTGTGCTTTATTCCCCTTGAACAAAGCACAGATTTTTACAATTACTCTCATACAAAACTACTAAGACAAAAAGAAATCAGTGAAATCATTTCAGTTTTGAATTTTGAGAATTTAGGAAAGTTCTGACAGCTTTTACTTTTCATTTCTTCAGCTGAAGTTTCTTACTTGCTTTAACATACTGTGAAATGCCACTAAATTATTGAACCGTGGTACTCAACAAAAATACAAGAATAACATCTTGCCAGACATTCTGTTCTTACTTATAAATTCTGAAATAAGCATGGCCTTGGCCAGTTTAACACATTCAAATAATTTTATAATAAAATAATATATCAAATAGTTTTTTTTAAACAAATGTTAAAAAGTCAACCGTACAAAATATAATAAGATTGGGGAAGGGGGCATTTCAAATGCCTCATCATGGGTTAATGTTGTTTTTAATGCCATATAAATCAAATCATATTGAATTGAAGCTTATAAATGTTGTAACAAGATGTGGAACCTAGCAACATGCATTCAGTGAACTTGTGGTAAAAATCTCCACTGTGAAACTGTGATAAGAAATTAAATGTATAAATTGATCTGATTACTCACCACATAATGAGCTGCTTGAGATCTCCTAGAAAAGCAAATACGGACAGTGGGATTAAGGAGAAAATCAAGACTTTGTCATAATAATAATCATATAGGAAAATCCATATGAATCCCACAGTTAGTAATGATGTTGGGTCTTGTGAATGTTTTTAGATGTATTACCTTGTTGACAGGTCTCCATGTCTAAATCCGGGACTTTAATTCCAAACTGTAAAGCTATTCTGATGTAGTCCATTGGTACCTGAAGTATAACTGCCAAAATCTCTAGCATGGATGTCACAGCTGAGTCGGTGAAGCCGCTCACAACAGTCATCATGGTCTCAGAAAGAGACAGACTGGACAGTATGTTGAGGGCCATCTGCTGAAAACCGCTGGATGCTTCTGCTGTTGTCGACCCGCCCATCCTGAGGTAAGTCCTGAAGAAGCTGCTGGATTCTCCGTCGGCGGTCAGCGGGCCGCACGTCTGCGATCTCAGAGATGAGAGGAACACCAGCAGAGGCTTTCCCAACTCCAGAGACACCGTCTTTGTTAGTTCTGCCTGCAGTCCACAGTCCTCTCTCTCGGACAGAAGGCAAACTATTGTTTTAGGAAGGTCGTCGATGAAGTTTGCTCTCAGCAGCGGCTCAACTATGCTGTACAACTTACTCAGAACTGCATAATATGCATTGAGATCAACGGCCTCTGCTGTCGAAGGGGGGGCGTTGAGGCTGCGTGTATTTTCTGAAGACAATGAGTGAATTTGAGAAATAACTTTCTGGATGTCTTCCTCCAGTCTGCTGCTCTCACTGGCAGGGTGGGCCGTCTTCCTTTCTACCAGTCTGGGTTCTGAACACACTTGCTTGACATCATACATGATCCCTGCAGATTATTCACAACACAGAGAATTTAAATTTTCTACGATGGTGTAATCACCAATCCAGCACTCCTTGGCCCTGAGCTGTCAGAGGCAGATGGGTCATTGATGCAGCTTCACTTATCAATTATCAATCTCATAATATTTATACAAGGCAGGAATGGATAATGAATTTTAAATTTCTACATCATTATTAATTCATTCCAGACATGTCAAAACCATGGTGTGAATAAAATACACATACAAAAAAATAGATATACATAAAACTCCTTATAAATAAATCTATTACTTACGAATATATACAGAACACTAATAAGACTTTACCCGATGTACCCACCTCCATTAAATACACATTCATAAATATACACATTACACTTATACACTTTGTTCTTGTTCTTTTTATTTCTTTAAAATGTGTCTCGTTAATGTAGATTTTAATACAAATCATTTAAACTGCTATTGATGATGCAAGGTAAATCATAATGGTAGATTCAAAAACAACCAGTAAGTTTTGAAAGCAGACTTGAGTACAGATTGTGACTATCCTCTCTGCACACAATTGGTAAATTGTTTTACTTGAACGATCTTTTTTTTTTTTTTTGAAGGCTTTCTGATATTGTACTCACCAGAGAAGACGGCCAGCATGAACACAGGGGAAGAAGACCACATTGTGGTTTTGTCATCCGGTTATAATAACAGCTATGTAAACTCGGTGACTTTATCCCGTTGATGTGGAGGAGATGCTGAGTAGAAGAGGATGAGGAACCGGGTTCATCACGTTAAACTCTCCCCTCATGTTCCTAGGAGCTCTGCTCGCTCCGGCCGGACCGCTACCCCGCAGGCCGACTCCCTCCCTCCGCCTCCCCGCCGCCCTGCAACTCGACACCGACTCCGAAAGCGCCGTAATTAAGGACACCGGCGGAGCGGGAAAGGGAGGTGCGAAATGATGAACGCAGAAGGGATTTCAGCAACAAGCACGGCCGCCGGCGCTGCATTATTGATGGGCCGTGTTGATTAAGTGTGAAACCTGAGCGCTGCTGTCGGAGGACGACACACGCGACACCGGAGCTCGCGCGCGACTTTTGCAGCGCATCTGCCGCATCGGGCCCACGAGACACGCACGCAACAACTCGGCAGCAGGGCACACGTGACATTTCACTACTGTATTGTATTTGATCACGTTTTCCAAAAATAAAAACGTGCCATGATTGGCTGTTCAGACGCATGGGTAATTAATCAATTAGTAGATCTTTATATCTAGTCTGCAGCTGTCACTCATGTTAACTTTAATCTACCTTGAAACTATTTTGGTACAAAAGTAAAGTTGGCAGCAATCTAAAAAAAAAAAAAACGATTCAATTTCTC
Organism: Blennius ocellaris; assembly: GCF_963422515.1. NCBI lineage: Eukaryota > Metazoa > Chordata > Actinopteri > Blenniiformes > Blenniidae > Blennius > Blennius ocellaris. The sequence continues at coordinate 25,702,241 of NC_137650.1, read as the reverse complement.
AATAGAATTTAGCATCTAAAAAATTATCTATTAAAATGTAAAGGTAAGTTATACAATATTTTAGCTTGATGTCGATGAATATTACCTCAATACTAATTACTCAATTATTCTTTGTATAGCCGGTAAACATACGTTTCTAAACAATGTCCAAATTGGAGAATATTAACAGGCAGATTCACTTAGTTTGTTGTCCGATACGAATAAATAGCAGTTTTGGCATCTTACCAAGCTGATAAGTGCGAGTGTTACCTTTACAATACAAATATAAATTCTGACCTGGAAAAGGAAAAAAGTTCCTTCTGAAATCGCTGTGCCTAATTTTCTTGCCTTATGTGAAAATGTGTGTGTGAGCCAAAATGTTGTAGTCTTGTTTATTATTGAGTATATATTCCCCCTTGTCTCTTGATTAACAAAAAAAACACAAAAAAACACACACACACACACCAATGTCAAAATCTATTTAACTAAAAATTCTGTTTAAAAATATTAGTTTGTCACTCCGATTTCAAATTCCCTAAAAAATAAAAGGAAAAACCCAGTTCAACCTCAGGTTTTTTTCTTAATCCTGAAGCCCCGCTCCTGCAGTGGGACCAACACTGGAATCCAGTGCTAAATACCTTTAATGACCTAAACATTACTGGATAATCCTTTTTAAGATTCTTAAGTGTCCACTTTATTGGAAAAATCAAGTGTTTCAGTTGATGAGTAATTAATATTAATGTTAAGAAAACCTCTTGTTAAAAGCCTTTAAAGTAAAGAATCTTCAAAGGAAGCCACAGTAGAGACAACAGGCCATCTTTTCATATGGATCTGAAACAACTCTGGTGAAATGCCATTTGAAGATACTATCAGTTGTCCATGACTGGTGAAACATCCTTTCTGATTATGGGCAGTTAAGAAATGAGGCCTATTTTATAATAACCAACAAGAATAGTGTCAGGTGTGTAATTTTGCACTGAGGTGAAACGTCACCAACTTTTGCTAGTAAATCCTCATTTTTTTTCTGAAAGTAGTGAAAAAAGCAAAAACAGCATGCAAGATGTTTTCACTTTAAAACTTTGTTTCAGAAATTCAATGGAACTGTATATACACTTTACAATAGCATACAGCCTGACAGATAACAAAGATGTCTTGAAACATTTTTAAATACATCTTCAGCACAAATAGCAATTCTCGCAAGTAAAATGGCTTTAACGGGTATTTTTTTTAAACAAATTTATAAAACAAACGAGAGAGAGAAAAAAAAAAGCAAAAAACATTAACACGACTGCCGTTTTCTGCAGAAAAAGTGCCATGATTAAAATTTAATTCAGGACTTTCCCACAAAGCAAGCTGTAATCTCTACATGCTAACAGTTCAGTGACATTGCGCTAAACTAAACATACAGATATTTGTAAGAAAAAAAAAAAACACTCCATCTGATGTAAAGTTAAATCTTCATTAATACATTTAAAAAGTAGATATGACATGCCTTTTGAAATCAAAAATACAAAAGATTTTCCTTTAAGGATTTTTTTTTTTTTTTTTTTTTTTTTTAAACATGAAGCTGCATGTATTGTACAACACTCTGTGTACAATAAAAATCGATAATGCACATAAAAATGAGCTGGATGAAAAGTATCAAATGTCTCCCGCTGATCCTTCAGGGAAAAAGAAAAGAAAGAAAAGAACGAAATGCCATGATTTTCGTAACTTTATATGATCACAGCTCACCGAGGACACGAGCACACCCGGGCTACGCCGCGCACTCAAAAGTGAGACTTGCATACTCAAAACGATGGCAGTCGGAAAGGCGGGAGGTGATGAGGGCAGGATGGGGGAGTGGCTGGGACTACAATGCACGTTTCCTATTCCTCTTCTGGATCAGAGCGGCGGGAAAATAGAGCCGCCGACTCGCCTCATCCAGATTGTTGTGGCCTGTGAGGTCAGGACACGGTCGGGGGTAGGGGTGGGTTTGGAGAGACACTTGAGCCTTCGACCCATGTACACTTTTACATTCATAGTCTGGACATGTGCGCTCGTGACATCCCGTCAGAGCAGACATCATTGTGCCCTTTAACAATTTCACTCGAATAAAAAGACTACATTTCTCGTGAGACAAGGCAAAAGAAAAAGAAGACAGAAACCCTTTCTGGACAGGACGCGTGAGGAGCGGGGATTGTTTGGGCAGAACTGGATTCGTCTTGGAAGGTACGACTCAGCAGAGTCACATTGGGGGGGGGGGTCCTGCTTTCAGCATCTGCAGAGCTTTGAGGTCTGATTGTCACTTTCCATCGAAGCGTTTTGTGAGGGAGAACACACACGGGGGTAACTCGTGAGGAGAGGAAAGGTTATGGCACTGTACAGGCAATTCCATTTACTTTAACGTGAAAATGCACTTTGATTTGAATGTGAACTTAAAATAAAAATAAAAATAAAAAACTCAATACAGCCAAATTATCACAAATTCAAGTCAACTAGAGGCGATGAAGAGCCTCATTCAACCTGGCAGGTGCCTGATAACATCCATCACCACCAGGTTTTTTTTTTTTTTAGGCGTGTAAAGTTGCCTGAACATCAACATTCCTGCTTTCTGTGTTTTACTTTCCAATAAATTAGGAGGAACAACAGAGGAGTGAAAATGCCAGTTTGGCTGGAGATAGGCTAAAACATTCATAGAGTAATCATTCTTAAAACACCATACTTTTGAAGTGAGCGAAAGAAAGAAAAAAAAAAAAAAACTCAACAGAAAAATGGTGGGAGAGGTGGTCGGAGGGGCAGTCAGTGAAACTGACAGTAACGGTGTATGTTGCTGGTGCCAGATTTGGCCGGTTCAGGGTCTGGCCGTTCACAGGTCGACTTCATGACACACTGGCAGGGAGGTGCTACATTAAGTCAGAATGCTACCGATAGCCATCGAATTGTACAACAAAGAAACTGCGCTCTGATTTCAGCCAGAATACTTGATGAGTAGGGAAAAAAGGCAATACTGATTACAGACAAAAAAAAAAAAAATGAAATACCATCATTAGGGAAAGGATAATGTCGACACATCACTTGAAAATGAATGCCCTCAAACCGTTACAATATGTCAGATTTACAGGTAAAGAAGATTCTTAATCTTAACATTTAATTAAGGAGCCATGTTGTGTCCACAGTGAAGCCAACACGCCGATTCAAACCTCTATTTTGTTAGAGCTATCAAGTCCTGGAATAAATCCATTTCCTTTGACTAAGCAGTGGACCGTCGTTAATATGAACCCACGTTCTCCTATTAGGAAAAAGGCTAACGATAAAACGTCATATCTTACAAACAGAAGTAAAACTTTTTTTTTTTTTTTAATCGCTCTTTTCTTCTTTTTAAAAAGAAACAACCCCAACAAAACACCTGTTTTACCAGAAAAAACGGCAACCAACAATAGAAACTTGACAGAGCTACGGAGGAATGCATATGTTTTTTTGTTTGTTTGTTTTTTTCTTTTTTCTATAAAGGCTACAGATTTTAGGTTTGCCCAAACACCAAATCACTGAGTGAGTGCGTGTTGTGTTGTGTGTGTATGTGTGTGGCCAGGAGTAAACATACACAGATTGATTTGCAGGTCAGTCATTCCTGTAAAAAAGAAAAAGAAAAAAAAAAAGTTGTGTAGCCACAGAGTGTCGTAATTCGATTAGTCAGTGTCAACAGCGTGAGCACCGGGTGGTGGGGGTGGTGGTGGTTTGGATTCAGGGACTCTTGTTCGGGTGGAGTTCCTCTTAAACCAGGTGGCATTTTCACATCCACTCAGACCAGCACCGAGAATTTTTTAATTTAGTGTGGAGCCAAATGTGTGGCTGCACAGCCGGAGAGTCGCTGACAAAAGCAGGAGTCAACCTGGGCATTTTCAGAATGTGGCTGAGCTCAGCTATGCATTTTGATTTTTAGAAAATTTCACCCAGGTCTTTAAAAATGTTTTTTTTCCTCTTTTGAAGTTTCTTAAAAAGCAATGGTGGACTTAAAAACAACAGGGGGGAGGGAGGGGGGGACAAAAAAGACTAAATCTTTTAAAAGTAATGGCAATGTTGTAGTTTGTAATCCAAAGAGAGGCTTTTTACACGCATGTTGTTTTCAGTCTTTTCATGTTGTCCCGTTGTGTGAAAATCTGGCGGAGCTCAGTCAGGAGGTAAAAGGTCGTGAAGACGAAACCTCTCCCGGACGTGCGGCCGCACATCCTCGTTCTGACGGGGATTGCCGCGGAAAGGAAAGAGGGGGGAATCAGAAATTAGATGCGTTGAAGTGGAGCAGTGCATTAGCGGCATGACACTTAGAATAAGGGACAGCTCACCATCTCGACCAGCTTCTCCAGAAACGGCACCAGCTTCAGCAGCTCATTGTCATTCTTGTCCATGAACCAGCTCTCTATGGGAATCCCATTGGACAACTACAGAGATAAAGACAGGTGTCAGCTGTAGCCGACTGAAGTCGACTTCCAATGTGACTCAAGTTTGATGAAAAAGCTATTTTGTGAAATGGAAGGGGGGGGGGGAAAGGAGAGAATACGACACAGCAAAAACAATCGTCAATATTGTTGGGCTGGTGGGCAGTTAAACTCATCTCACCAAAGAACTGAATTAAAAAACACAAACTAATATAGCTAGGCTGTGCCAAAATAAACGGACTTGTGGCAGTTAAAATTTTATTTTAACATTATATGGAGTTCAATGTGCTCTTTCAGAAAGACGTACAAACTATGAAGTTGAGTTTAAAGTTCACCAGATGTGCAAAAACTGCATTAAAAAGGGGATCAAATCTACTTTCAAAAAAGCTATAAATTATTGGAATATTGTTTTGAGCATTACACCTAAAATTAACTTGTGGTTACGTGCAACCACAAGTGTAATATAAAGACTTGGCTGTCGTACTTTCCACTTTTAGTGAGAAGTTTTTTTTTTTTTTTTTACAGTTTTAAAGTATCACAAGAGTGAATGCAGTTTTGCTACCTCTGCAAACATCTATATTTCAATCTCTTGTTTATTGAGTGAGACACAAACACCTCTCGGTACGCAAACGAACAGGAAAAAAAAGCTCCAGTGTAGTATTTGGAGTTTCACCTGGTATGCAAAGGCTTGTGGTGAATTGTCGATGATGATGGTCTTGGACAGATCTCTGCCTAAGATGTTGAGGTCCTTGATGTAGTTTCCCTGGACACAGACACAATGCTCCCGGAACAACCTGTGTCTAAAGTTACAAAACGGGGATGAAGGAAAGACGGGCGGAGAGAGGGGGGGGGGGTGGAGAAAAAATGAATCCGTGACAAGGTCAGCACAATCAATAATTCAGAAAAACCACAACACCGACACCTGAACAGCAGCGTCAGAGCTTTTCAATCAGCTTCTTAAGTTTGTTGTGCAACTGTAAAGTAACTGGCACAGAAGATACCGTACCTCACCAGCTGCTTTTTAGGATCCAAGATATTGAGGAGTTTGTCTGCATACACCTTTTTAGAGGCTGTAAAGAGGATGATCTAAGAAAAGAAAAATAAGATATACATTTAGAGTCATACGATTATATCATAATGTGTAATCACAAGTAGGCAGGTTTGACGTACCTCGTATATTTGAGACATACGTTCCAGAAACTCCCTAAAGAACGGCCTGAGGCGCACGTACACCTGCAAAAGCGTCAAACCGCAGGTGAGCAAAGGTTTGCATAGGACATATCGAAGGTTTTAAAATGTACCATCTTTAGGAATTTATAATTCCATGGTTGCTTAATTGTATGTTTGCACATAAGCCTGTTTAGAACTTTGACTCTGCCCCCCTCTAGTGGTATCATGGACCAAGAAAAAGATGGAAACAACCCCCCCAGGGAGGCAGCGCTTTACCTGGTAAATGACATCCTGAAAGAGAACCGGGAAGGTGAGCGCAGCATCCTCCAGCTCATTTAAACTGCAGTGGACCAACGTTTCATCCTAGTTGACACGAAAAGAAAACACTTTGTTTTTTTTCCCCCCCAGCAAACCTCACTTGACATTTAAAAACGCGAGTACAGATCAAAGCAATTCATTAAAAGCTCACTGACCAGGTCGAGGACCAGAGAGAACTCGGGTGTGCTGCGTGTTTTTAACGGCAGGGCGGGCTTCCTGGTGAGCTGCTCTTCTGTCAGCGGAGGGACGTGCTTGATGAAGAAATACCTGCAAAATTAAACATCGCAGACAGACGATTAAAATGTGCATTTTGCTGCCGATTTACTAGATCAGGAACGGCTAGTATGTGACGTCATTTGACATCAGCAGTTAAGAAGCAACGAGAGCAAACAAATGTGTCAAACTCTATTTCTTTTTACTCAGGAACAATTGGATTGTTATGTACTAGATATTATTTATTTCACTCACGGGTCAAAGACCTCCCAGTCTTCCTCATAGGTTGCCTCTGGTGGTACAGCTGTAGGAGGAGCATCCACATAAGCCATTTCTGGACTGGAGCCTGGAGCTTGAAGCAAAAGGAAAAAAAAAAAAAAAGATGAGAAACTGAAGGGCTGACAATTGTTGGAGCTGTCACAACTTCAAACTGGGAAAGAAAAAAAAAAATCTCCTACCTGTGAGCGGGGGAAGGTCCGGATCAGCATCCAGCTCGCCTTCCTCCATTGTTGGCGAGGCCTCGAGGATGTGAGGCGGTCGCAGAGGCGGCAGCTGAGATACGCTGGAGTAGAAGTTGGTGGTGGCACACAGTTCCTGCGTGGACGTTACTGTGCTGGTGGGCGTCTCCACTGCTTGCTCCATGTCCAGCTGCTTGACTATCTCCTCGGCCTCCAACGCCTGATCTGGAGAGTCTGAGCCAGAGGAGGCTGAAGAACCGACACAAAGAAGCATTTAGGACCAATCTGGTGAAATCCAACTTTTAAGAGTCATTGTCCCAGTCGGCTCCATTAGACTTTCAAACATATTGCAAGTGCATCATCTGTGCAAAAAACAAAACTGAATCAACCGTGGTGAGTTATGTTTCCCTGACCAATGCATTCATGCTCTGCAATTCCAAAGTGAGACCATTTTAAATATGAAAGAAAAGTGCAATCAATCCACAGAAATTAAGCGATCACTTGATTTAAATATTGTCACTGACAGCCACAACTATTTTATACCTGATGGCTAAAAAGCAGCAGAATAAACAAAACACTTACCAAAGACAAAAGAGTTAAACTGATTAGATTAAAAAAAAACACAATACAGGCACAGCTGTTTTAAATTAACCTGGAAGAACAAATCTGAATACAAAACATTGAGACATTAACATCCTACACTTAAAGCACAACTCGTGACATTATTGCACATCGTGCGTTTACCCAAAACCTTTCAAGCCGAGTCACAAGTCATGCAAGTCTCTTGACAAGAAAGTGAAAGCTCGACTGCATTGGCTAGTTTGTTTACCATTTTTCGCTGGTGAGAAAAAGTTGAAAACCGGGGAGAAGATGGTCCCGAGTAGGGTGGTCCTGGGGGGGGTGGTGGGCATCTCAACAGCCGTCGTCTCGTCCAGGCTACCGTTGGGCTTCTCCTTACTCCTGTCATGATTGGTTGCCTCTGCGGAGCAGAATGAGTGGAAGAGAAAATGTTGACGGAGGTAAATATAAAATAGTGCAGTAAAAATAAATAAATCAATTACAATCCGCTACCACTCACGTCCATTGATGGAGCCTCTCCTGCCCACTCTGCCTATACTTTTGCGTGGGTTATTAGCGTTTGTCGGTGTGGAGGTGATGAGGTTGTTGTCCACATCACAGTGGAGGCGGGTCTTCTTGGCCGGGGTCTCCTGCTGCACCTGACCCAACGACACAGCAAACAGTTAAAAATTGAGAGCAACATTAAATAACATGGGAAAACATGTGTGCATTAGTCCTGCACCCCCAGCTCTCAAGTTCGTTTTTTTGGAGGGATGAAAGTCGACAAAATAGTACCATAATGACTATTGTTGTATGCTGTATGTCAACTGGGAATGTCTTTGTTTCGCCACCTATTGTCACAAAAAATGTATTACAGTCCTGTGCATGTATATACAGATGAAGAGATCAGTTAAACAAGTTAGTGAAAGCTGCACATGTAAAACACAGTGAATTACTGTGAGATACGGACCTGTTTGACCAATGCCTACACATTCACAGATTCATGATTTGAAGAAGTCAGCTTACATACAACACTGTCTGGTTAAAAAATAAATAAATAAAAAACCCACAAGAAATCCATAACCTAAAAATCTTATATTGAATGTTAATGAGAAAGAAATGCCAGGCGAACAGAAAAGCCCTTGTGTCTTTCCATAGGAAAAAACGTATTTTGACCAAGTTGACTTTTCCACTTGTTACTACCTCCCGTCCCTGCACACCGACTCTGTGAGCCAGCAGCTAAAATTAGAGCAGAGTCCGAGTTCTCAGACAAGCTGCTGCATTCCTTCAGACATTTCTTGGGAAACATGACACTCCGCCACAAGAAACACTGTATTTAAGCCTGAGACCTGGACAGCACCTTGTTAAATACAGCTTCAAAACAGACAAGTGTCAGAAAGTTCTATTTGGACATGATTAAACCATGTGGGGGTGGGGGAGGGTCTGGCTTACTGGGGTCAGAGGAGCTGCTTACCTTAACAGCATTTCCTCTGATGAACTTCTTGATGGTGGAGAACAATCCCCTCCCTCCGCTGGTGGGAGTGTCCTCTTCGACTTCTGAATGCCTCCGCTTGGTTCTGGACGGGCGGCTTGCCAGAGTGGGGTTCGGTTGCTGAGACGCCTTACGCATTCTCAGCCTCATTGTTTTTGCAGTCACATGTAAGGCTGTTTGAGAAAAAAAAAAAAAAAAAAAAGAAAGATGTAGAGAAAGAAATAGAGGGATTAGATGTGATCATGAATTCATGACGAAGAAAATACATTTCAGCAGGTTGAAGAATAAAAAAATTTATAAAACAACCCTCAGTTGTTTTGCCTTTTAAAAATGAAGTCTGCAGGGTGTATAAGTGTATTTACTTGTAATACTGATGCGCGTTTTTGCCAACATCTGGATGCATTCAAGATCCCATTTCACTTACATCAGTGCATCACGGCAGCCACAGCTGGATTTAGTTTTATTTCAACGGTAACAAAAGAGTATTACCAAGGATCTTACTTTACACATGTTCAACAAGAACTAAACAATGGCTGAGTGCACGTAACAAAACAAAGTACACAGAGTGCGATGACTGATTAAGAGTCGTGATTAAATAGAATTTATATGTGCCAACATTTTCTCTGAAGAAGTACAGTCATTCATGAATGCTGCACGGTACTGGAGGGAAAACCACAAAACAATTCAGAATGAGGAGAATTTGCCAGCGGAGCATGCCAGGCCCTTCACGCTTACGTAACTAAAAATGTGTCCGGACATATCCACAACCTGTCAGGAGCCCTCGTCTCCTCGCGCACCGTACATCGCACGTACTGTAAATGCCCTGCACTACATCTGCTTTACATTTACACCAGCGATCCAAAAGTGGACGTGCTGTTGCCCAATCCCAGACAAATGCAGAGGGAAAAAAAAGTAAGGGGAAAAAAAAAAAAAGAAAAAAAGAAAAGCTACATAGCAACACTGCAGTTGCCAGAAGGCGAAGAGCAAAAGTGGAACAAGTCTGAGAGCTGCGACTTCTTCGGAGGATAAAATGAGCGAGAACTACAGTGAAATCACATCAGGGGGGTAGAATACAACTTCAGGAAGGAAACGCTGCATAATCCAACCTCAAAAAGCCGTGTGGAAATATATACATATATTTTTTTTATGTATTCCTTTTCTGCAAAACACAGCAGATACACGACACTGCAAGGAGTAACTTTGTAATACAACTCGTTAATGATTGTAATCCAGATTCACCACATGTGATTGAAGATAGAGTGACATTATTTTAGGAAACATAAATAGTACATTGTGTACCATTGAGAGTAAAAAAAAAACAAAACTAAAAAAACAGCCGGACTGGAGCTTAGCTACACGTACAGTATGTAGAGTCATCTTCCACTCTTTGGCTCTGCAGCACTGAAAACAACTCTTCATTTCCTCATGTTAGCACCACTAAAATAACAAAGCAGTATTTTTTTTTCACTGCCCTGGAGGAAGCTCAGGAGGATGCTCATTGTTGGTGCAACTTCTCAGTTTTTAACTATATAATATCAATAAATATGGACTTATTTTCAAGCTGTTTTCACTTGGCAGGAGTCTGTACAACCCAAGAGGCTTCCAATGACTGACAAGACATTAAAACTCATTATCTTTAATCAGCTTTAGGCCTTTAAGCCTCTTTTAATGTTCTTAAATCTGCCACAAGACAACTTTTGTATAAAGCACTCCCTTGTTTTTAGCATGTCTTTGAATTCTGTTGTAATTTAAAGAAAGAAAAACAACTTTCAAAATAAACTATTCCCAACTTGGGAGATAAATCTTTCTGCAATAAAATTTGAGGTTTTTCTATCAGTGACACCAAGGGGCCACATTACAGTAACATCTGATGATATCCTGAAACATTTTTATTTGAAGCATGTTTTACAGACCTTCTGGTAAATAGCCTGAAATGTCGTTTGGGGGGGAACAAAAAAAACGATGCTTGACCATGCTGCCTTAAATTGTAAAGCTTTATAAAACTACACAAGATAAATGTGTTTTCCTCTTATTGTCATTAACTGACTAAAACCTAGTTTTAAAACGAATTCCTCCACAAACTGTCATTAAGTCTATTAGGTAACGCAAGAGAACACAGACCGAGCTCATATTTCTGTGATGAACTGAAAAAATATGTGAGGCACTTCTTTTTCCAATTCCAATTCCTGGAGGACACACACTGGTAATACCTGACATGATCAGGTGTGCTGGTTTAACTGGCAGAAATTAATCTGCACCATCCTGCAAATAGTGTCCATATAACATCCGCTTGTCTTTGTTTTCGCAGGGTTGTTGCATTTTTTTTTTTACACATCTTCCATCTCATCAATTTGATATTTTAATAAAAAAACACAACAAACAAACAATGTTTGCTACTATCAGTTCCACACGTAAATAACCAAAAACCTGCAAAACTAAGGTGTTTGCACGGGCTGTTCTAGAGATTCCATGACATCAAGTTACTTCACTTATTTATGTTTACACTGGACACTGTCCGTCTCTCACGTCACACCTGAGTTCCCAGTTGCTCTTGATTAAAGACTTAAAAACACGAAAGACCTGTTATATTAAAAACCCCAACCCCCCAAAAAAAGTAAAAAGCCATGTCGGGCAAGGAGAACCTAGAGCTGGAAGACATCCACCTTTGCAGTCGATCGGCCACGAACAGAGGACCCTGCACAGAGCGAGGCAGGAGCCAGTGAGCGGGAAATAAGAACATGCATGCAGCAGAGGCAGCCGCAGCTCAGCTAGCAGGAGAGACCAGCGAGGCCCTGCGAGCAGCCGCCGTCCAAACCCGCAACACTCACCCCGAGGCAGAGCCGAGCCGAGTGGGGGAAGCATACAGGGTGCCGCATAGTCCACAGTCAATAGAGAGGCTACAGTTTCACAGGCTGCACTATTGTCAAGTTCCCCCAAAAGACGTAAACGTTGATAAAAGTGGCATCAAACAGTGTCGATTAACAAGCCGATGAGGCTAACGGAGCAGCGAGCTCGACGTGCTTAAACGCTGCCGTTTCAAACGTGCGAGAGGTGTGTTTATGTGAGGATTCCCATCATTAGTGTGGGTTTGTGTTGAATCTTTGCACGGCGTTGTCGTGTTCGAAAAGCGGCAATATTTTGTAAATACAGCCGCCGGGCACCCGGGGTTAGCTCCAGGTAGCGTTAGCATTGTGAACAAACCAAGCCCACACAGGCTAACTCACCGCTGGAGAGCCAGTCCGACATCGTAAATCGAGGAAAGTCTCATTAAATCCAGGAGCTCTGAAAATATACACTGACTATAGAAAGAAATGTCCACATTTTACTGCCATTTCAACCCGAGTATGCCCGCGATGGGTGAGCCCCGGAGTCCGTGTTAATTGACAGTGAAGCTCGTCAGACATCGTTAATCAAAACACGGTCGCCTTATCGGCTAATCCCATCATGTTTATCTTTAACAAACAATGCCGCTGACGAGATTCCATTCATCTTTCGAGGTGCGCGGTTGTCCCGCTGAATGTTTGACGTTAAACGGGAAAGGCGATATTTCGCTTGAGGAATGCCGAATTTGTACGTTAGCTTCAAAGCAAACTAGCATTGCCCGAGCGATCGCTCAACGATCATTGTTTAACCAGCCGCGCTTTGTATGCTTGACACAGAGAAACGCGTTTATTGCTCGGCTAAAAACACAAGAGGAGGTGGGGGGGCTGAAATTAAACGAGCTAGCCGGTCGACTGGGAATCAGCCCGGTTCGCCAGAGGCCGTGTTTAAACTGCCCGTGGCTCCGTTAGCACGGCTAGCTTTAGCCACTAGCCCCCCCGTTGAAACGCCGCTGCGGGCGAACAGATGTGCACAAGGCAGGGAAGCAAAACATTCACCCCGTCGTTAGCCAATATTACATAAACGAACGCCAGAGGAGACGAATGCATGGGATTAAAAAAAAAAGAGAAAAAAAAAAGAAAAACACGCATCGACTTACTTTACAGTGATCCGCAGTATCCAAAAATAACGAAGGTGCTGGGCTCAATGTCGACGAAGCATCGCAGCGGAGACTCGGCTTGTTTTCGTGATTCTGCTCCCGACTTTTTTCCCCTCAGTCGATCCGAGTCAAGGGCCGTCTCCGAAACGACACACCGTTGTGTTACCAGGCGCCATTTCCCGCCTCTGCTCGGTCTCTCCGAGGGAGATACCCGTATGGGACACAGACACACCCCCTTACCTCTCACAAACAGCGGGCGGGCGGGCGGGCTGCGGCGCGGATCGCTGCTTTCTCCTCCTGTCAGCAGCGATCTGAGGGCTGCCTACCTCCCTGGATCCGCTCCACAGCGGCAAATAACACAAAATTACTCATATTAAACCACACGAGCTGCACACCCACGGCACGATCTTTACCATCACTGGACATGGCAATGATACATTCAAGGTGGTGGTCAGACCATTAAAGAACCGTGAGGGCATTTGGAGGTGTTTACTATGAACACACCTTCCAGAAATAGTCACAGGATTCCCAAAACAAGCAGAAACGAGACAGACAATGACTTCAGAGAGACAGTACCACAGAAAGGCACACGTGGACCATCAAAACAAAGAAAATATCATTATAGGACCAATGAAGAGCACAATGAGATGCAATCTGACCACAAAGGACCAAATTATAGTGATCAGAAAGAGTGAGACTCACAAATAATCTGAAGAGATGTGAACATCAAAATGAATCATACTGCTCAGACATGAGCAACAGGGAGTGATGGGGTTGAGTGACAGTGACTACACTGTCTCAGAGTTTGCATGTTCTACCTCTGCATGTCTTGGCATTTGTGTATTCTGGTTTCCTCTCATAGAACAAAAACATGCCTTTTTTTGTGGCCTTCACATTGGTCAAAGTCGCCCATCTCTGACAGATACATGAAAGTGAGGAGGTAGGGGGAAACGCAGTAATAAAAGAAATCAGAAAAGGAAGCAAAAAAATATGCAAAATGAGCAAGTGCAAACAAATCTAACACAGACACATTGATTTCAAAAGTAAAATGTCGGCAAATCAAAAAGGAACAAAGAAATGTAATCAGAAATAGACAATGGACACAAAATTATAACAAAGACAACAAAAATATGCCAATTAAAAAAGGCCTAAATCTCCCCCAAGTAAAAGATACAATCATGTAAACACATGGGTATTTGTTGTGAACCACTATAATAAGTGACAAATGACATGAAGCATCACCTTTAATAAAATAAAATTACATTCAATGTGCCTTTCCATGAGAAATCAATTTTCCTGGTCGCACAAACAGAACCAATTTCATGTTGACAGATTTTCCCTAAAGGTGAAGAATTCCTCATTTCCTCAGTACAAATGGTAACAGTTCAACTACATTATGTACAAAAAGAGACCTTGATAATGGAAGTATGTGTACAGTCTGTCAGTCCCACGTGTGCTTGGTTAATATCTGCACATGATGGAGGATCCTAACATTGTTCTAAATATTGCTTAAGCATCTGTATTTTGTGGGATTTCGTTAATAAAAAGTTTCAATTGCATGCAACTGGTATCATGGTTTACAAAAACTGAAAGAGGAGCACTTTGGAGTGTCTGTCAAGAGGAAAAAGAAAGAAAAAATGTTTAATAGGCCAGACGTCCTTGGCATTTATAGTCCCACTCCTGCACATAACCAAAAAGGAAAAAGGAAAAAAAAAAAAAAACCCCGACATCCCTCAATATAAAGTCGCAAAATTATGTTAGAAAGGCAGAATGCCAAATTAGTCTCTTTTACAAACATCTTGGGTGGAGTTTGTTTATATCAAGCTACAGCAAAGTGGAAATAAGTATAAAAAAAAACAAAACATGAATGGATCTTAAAGTTGAGATGAGCGTCTACGAGACTCTCGGACCTCTTCAAAATGAACCGAGGCAAGTTATCAAGTAACAAAACTCAACAGTCAATGTACAGTATCACATCTCTACTGTCATAACTAACAACCATCAGCAAATCAACAGTAGCTCGGGAAAATGCCATGACTTTTTTTTTCTTCTTCTGTGTATTATGTTACATTATTCTGAATTAATTCATTAGTTGCAATGTCTGTTCTTCAAAATAGTCCGTGAGATTGAGGATGCGCCCTACAATCTCCTACACGTACTCATGTTCAAACTACTTTGTGAGAGCGTCCCGGACTGTGGAGGAAGGTCTTCCAGTCTAGAGCCTTCACATTCAAAGGCCGTCGTTCCCTTGATGTCTTTTCCCATAATCTCCTGCCCGGTCGCCCTGCATGTCCCGTTCGTCATCATCTGGGGAAAAAAGAAGGAAAACAAGGTCAATTACACCGTTTTATACATTAATCCTTACTGGAATGAAATCCTTTGTACCGGCTGTCGCATAAACAGCTGCAACAAACACACATAACACAGTTTTCTACTTAAGACTGTTATAGTGCACATGAATAATGTAGAAAATTAATGACTTGCCAATTACACGGAAATCAAAAATTAAATATATTCATTAGTTTTACTGGCAAAAAAGCCAACACTTCAACTTAAAAGTTCTAATTTTGAGCTTAAAAACCTGTGTGAATCCAACAATTGAACATTACTTTAGCTCAGGGTGGTCAAACACATGGACTGAGGACCAAAACTGGCTTGTACAATGATGACCAATCTCACATAGAGTTAAACTAAAAGATAATCACATTTTAAAAATAAGAACGAATGGTAAAATATGTCAATTTATCTTAATACTGAGAGCTAGCGATAAAATTAACACATTGCAAAAGTCTGAATTATCTTTCCATACGTTGTGCATTCATATCCTACAATAAAGAATACATAAAGCGTTTAGCGTTTTATTAAAAAAATGTAAATTGATTGACCGTCTCATTAGTTTCACTCCTGGTGACCACTTATAAGTCAAAAACAAATCAAACAATAAATAAACTAATTATATTGTCATGGTCATTACGATTACTGCATGCTCGCCTATTATTGTGCAGCCTAAGAAGTAATTGCTGTTTCAGGTTTATTTACTTGACTGCAATGATCAACAGTCATAAGAGCTCACTCAGAACTATTATACTATTATACCGTGTAAAAAAACCCCATAAACTTGTGTTTCTGGAAGGCCACAGGCTTTTCCCAACTTGCAGATCTTTCTGCCAAACTGGAATTATCTTAATGATAAAATTCCTTTTGTTTTACCTTGTAAACATTTAGATTTGTGGTTGTGTATAGTGGTCCCGTCAATGAAGAGTTTGACACCCACGCGTTAAGACGTTTCGCACAATTTTTCAGTGGGAGACATTTTTATACATTTATCTTTCGTATCAGCTGTTGATCACTTCCAATAAGAAAAGCAACCTAGATTTTATA
Source organism: Blennius ocellaris (assembly GCF_963422515.1). NCBI lineage: Eukaryota > Metazoa > Chordata > Actinopteri > Blenniiformes > Blenniidae > Blennius > Blennius ocellaris. The sequence continues at coordinate 25,686,278 of NC_137650.1, read as the reverse complement.
TACAGAAATGACAGAATTTACATCCACAAACTCACACATATAAAGACGTAATGGACACAATAACCAAAAAAAGGACAAACAACACTGGGCTGTCAGGACAGGATCACATCTTTCTGGATGGATGAAGACAATTAGCTTTCTTCAAATGAAGAATGGCAGCACATGTATACAATGTGAACATCAGAATCTATGCAGGAACAACAACAACAACAAAAGGCAGTCACACACACACACAAAAAAAATCAAAAAGAGACAGCCATGCAATTGAATATTTCAAGGAGAACACAAACACATGGAGGAACACTGATCTATATTTATCTACTGGTCTAGATGTGGGTCAGATGTTTGGTGGGCACAGACAGGTGGTTTAGCTAAAAAGAAGCACAGGCGAGATGGAAAATACAAGATGACAACTGGATTCCTCTCACAGTACCGCAAGTTCAGGGGGTCAGGCTTTACCTATAGCTGAGAGAGTTACTTGCCCTGATCTGCACACACAGTAGTGCTGCTTTGACGGAAGCTTTTGACACGATTGTTGATTCATTCAATTGTTCTGATCACTTCGATGACCAAACTCGGGGTGCTGTGAGCGAGTGGGAACAGAAGCAGAGACGGGTGGAGGGCGGGAGCAAGGGAGGAATGGTGGATACACATCTGGACAGGCAGTCCAGTCCCCCGACCTGGCTCACCTTGAACGTCTTCCTCCCCACCATCACCATCCTCTTCCTCATTGTAGGCCAGCTCGGCCTGCTTGTCGGCCTCATACTCACCCACGTTCCCATCGTCCCCATTGTAGTCCGCCAGCTTAGAGCCGTGTTGCGGATCTACTGGGGACTCGTTCTCATCAAAGAACCGGCCTGCAGGAGGCAGAGAAGGGCCCCATCAGGAAGGGAGGAAAGCGGAGACAGGGAGGGGAAATACCAAGTAACGAACGCCAGAAGGAATAGATGATTTGCATGAGAAGATGGAACTGGATGAGGAAGATGAGGTGGAAACAGGCTGGTTCAACATGAAGAGGAGTAGACAAAAAAAAAATGAAGAAAAAAGACAGATTTAAAAAGAAAAAAAAAACTGAAAGAGGGAGTGGGATTTTTAGCATTTAGTGACTGGTAAAAGTTTGAAAAGCAATGATTTAGTTATAAAATTATCGTTCAATCAAATCTAACCCCAAAACATTGCAGTAAATCCAGGTCTATGTTTTTGCATAGATTTCTTGGATTTACTAAAGTAAGAAATGTTTTTATCTACTCAGACTTTTCATTGTGCTGCATTGCCCGAGCTGTTGCCAAAACGTTTGTAACACAAACGTACAAAGGACAAAAGCAGAAAATGTAGCTTGAGATGAATGAGAGGAGATACTCATGTTATCGCTTGAACAAGTTTGGATTTCTTCCACCATTTAAACACTTTCCAAAAATGCAAATTAGGGGGAAGAAACACCCCAAAATGTATATGCTGCACAAATAATCTATGCCCAAAATACATTTTTAGGTGGGTCTCTCTTTCACGTGAGGGTTTGATTTGAAATGGCGCTGCTGATCGAGACGAGACCGAAACACCGAGTCCTTTAGAGGCTGGTGAGAACCAGACGTGTGTCGCAGTGACAAACTGATGGATGTTGGTTGCTCATATGTCACTTTAAAACAACGACTACGCAAAGAAGCGTATCCAAAAAATGAACAGAGAAACAAAATGAAGTGAAGTTTGAGCGCTGCGGACCACGAGAGGGGAGGAAAGGCAGGAACATATGAAAAGCAAGAGCCGGCGGGAGAAGAGAAGAGGCAGCAGAGCAGAGCAGGAGCCAGGCAGCAGGGAAGCATCATCCGGGATCCAGGTGTGTGTCATTTGTCTCTTCTCCTCCTCTCTACTCCCTGACAGTGCTCCTGCTCATTTACACAGGTTAGGTTAGGTTGAAGTGTGGGGGTAAATCCGGTTAGCTCAGAGATGGCACCACAGCAACTTGGGTTTTTTTTACCATCTCTGCATCAACCTGCTGCAATTGCACACACGCACACACTCACGCACACACACACAGCTCAAAACAGGGTTCCCACTGAAGTTACTGGGGGTTTTTTTAAGCGCTGGAAAAGCCTTGATATTACCGACGCTGGAAAAGAAAATTGCACACATGCTTCTTCTGGCTGCCACGTTTGTCAAAACTTACTTATGAACACAAAAAGTAAGGAAATTCATGTTGGGTAGATTAATTCGTTATTGTCACAACATTCATCATCAGTAAATGTCTGATTTAAATGTTGCCATAATTGTAACCAACGTGCATTTGTGGGATGAGCAGCAGAGCTCAGTGGGTGGGTTGAAACCATGGGGGGGGGGGGGGGGGGCGGAGCTTCTATATGCTTGTTTGGTGAACTGAAGGGTGATGAGACATGGCATTGTGGAAATGTAACAATTGAGTCAATGAAACATTTTTAAATTGGTATGACGCACACACTCAGCTCTGCTACTTATCCCATAAATGCATGTTCCTTCCAAAAGAATGACATAATCAAGCTTTCTAATGGCAGAAGAGTTATTACCGAGAACTGCTGTAATGAAGAAAAAAAATGTACCAAACACAAAATTCACTTACTTTTTGTTCAGAGTTTATCAATTAAACTCCAGAGCTTGCTGAAATCACATGAATGGGGGGGGGTTCAGATTTGAATAATCATTATTAAAACCACGTGGGAACCCAGTCAGAAGAATGGCGGTGATTTTCAGTTACGTTGTTGTACCACCAATCCTTGAAAAATCGGTCATCATTGAGTTAATGGAAACGCAGCCGCCACATCCACGCGAGGTGGCCACTTTTCAAAGAGCGGTGGAGATACTCACTTTGGCGGTGGTGTACCGGCTCGACTGGAGCCTGCTCTTTGCCGTTGAGAGGCTGGATGGGGTTGGGCACCTGGGCGGGATTCTGGGGAAGAGGGATCCTCTTCAAGTGTTCGCTGTCACCGAGGACATTATCAGGAGCTGGCGGGACAACGGACACAACATGAGCACCAGACAGCCAAGAGCAAAAGCTTCTGTGCCTTTCCACCCAGGGGAGTGAAACGCAACGGTTAACTGAACAGCTGATGGCAGCAACGATCGCAGCTGAGAGAGATTACTACTCAACTAGCTGTCTAACTGCTTGCTAAATTGCAATTAGAATTAGCAGGGCGGCTACGGATCAGTTGGTAGACTGGGTTGTCTCTCAATCAATCAGGTTTCATTCCCCATCTGGCCATTTGTCAAGGTGTCCCTGAGCAAGACACTGACAGTCCTAATGGATGGCATGCACTGAGGTGTGAATGGGTGAATGTGACGAACGTTGTAAAGCTGTTTGGGGGCTGTTAAACCATTGGAAAAGCTCTACATAAGGGCTTCCCCATGACGGGAACTTCAGAAAAACAGCTTTCTTTGATAAGTGACAAGTGTTTAAGCCTGTATGGGCTTAAGAAACAAGAGTGCACGATTGTTTCCTTGAGGAAAGTTGTTCGTAATACATTTAAAATGCGGGAAAACTTTGGAGTTGTGCATTTTTTGCGACTATTATAATGAAATATCGGTTTCTTTGTCCGGTCCCATCGAGATCAAATTGATGGCTTGAACTGAATTGAGTTGGACACTAGTTTTAACCAATCTCAAATATAACCTACTGTCTTCAAGCACAGTCTAATAAACCATTAATAAATATTTCCCATCAGAATCACCCTCCTTAATCTGAAGCACATATACAACAAACGACGCAGGCTAAAGGCCAGGAAGATTGCCAGTGAGCCCCGCCCACCACAGCCTGTTCTCTCTGCTGCCTGAAGGCAAACACAGAGAGGCTCGCTAAACATTTCCCTGCATGTTATCATGTTATACCGTGTATAATTATGCTCGTCGCAAAAAAGGTCTCGACTCTTTGTGTGGAAAACAATTGAAAAAAAACTAACTAATAAATCATGTACAAAGACAGCTTTTCCATCAGTCAGGATTCATGTAAAGAAAGATAACTGAAAGTTTAAAACATGTTTCAACAAAGCCTGCCACACCATTGTGATGTCTAACAGTTGAAGAGACACTATAATTAAAGAAGTTTTAAGTATGCAGTGCACGCTGTACCTCGAAGCTGTTTCTGCTGTTCTCCTGCTTCGTCTGCCTGGATACCCACTTTGTTGTCTTCTTCGAACACTATGGGCTTGTCCGCCGGTTTGATCATGCCGGGGACTGCGAGCCCTGCGGCTCGGCCGTCGAGTCGGTCCTGCTGGAGTCTCGGCTGGTCCAGCAGCGGGCTCTGGCCCACTGGCCCATCGGCTGCCCCGAGTCCTGGTCCAGGTCCGGCACCGGCACCCACAACCATATCAGGAGGATCATCATGCTTCTGAGTGATGGCTGGTTTCTTCAAGGCTGGAAAAAAAAAAAAAAAACAAAGGCACTGAAAATCAGAGTTTGTTGAATAACTTCAGGGAATCATAGATTTTCTGACTCTTTGGTGAGTTTATTTTACAGTTGCTGACAAAGCAGCAAACACAGTGGGAGGATGTGAGAGATACTTATCAATCTGAAAGTCAACCTAAAGCAAAACAATCAATAGTGACTAACTGGAAACTTTCTTTGTACAGATGCCAGGTTGAAAGTCAGCAAAAGCGTATAGGACTTGTGTTTGTGCATCGACATGACTGAACAGTAAGAGTCTGCTGTGTTAGTTAGAGGAGTTTGATTACATTATAGGAAAGTTGTCACAACTCTCTGCATGTAAACAACCAATTAAAGACCCCTTTGATGCTGTAAATCACAAAATAAAACAGTGAGAATACAGCACGACCACTAATTTTGTTTTAGCTTGTTATATTGACAGCACTAAAAAAATAAAATAAATGAGCGGCACTGAAAGAAAATATGATTTACTTAAGTAGAAGTACAATTACTTGTATAAAACAATGGCAAAAGTAAGAGTACTGATTCAGTTCCTCTACTTTTATTAAAAAGCAAAACTTCTGAAATGTACTCCAGCACAAAATTTTAAAAAATTAAAAAAATGAAACGATACTACTTTCAGGGGCCAGAGGCATGTGTTCACGAGCAGATTCTAACTTTTTCTAATTGTAAGACTGTTTGTCAGCATGGATAGAGCAGATTAATGATTGGCAATGACCCAGGTGTCATCATTTAGGTTGTATCGTAGTTCCGAGTCAGAAACTTGATTTTAAAAATTAAACTGTCCTTGCTGAACTTGAAATAAACCACAATGAACTCCTTAAAAAAAAAAAAAAAAAAAGTTCATGTTAGAGTCTTGGCATTCACAATTTAAGGACTCTAAAACTTAAAAAAATTGCAATGAAAGAAACGACAGATAAGTGTAATCAAATGCAGGTAATGAAAGTAGTGTGATAAATACAGAGAACTGAGAAATCCAAATAAGTACAGTAATGAAGTATGGATACTCTGTAACTTGTCACCTCGAGTAATAAAGGTTTTATCAGTGAACTTGAGGTTTACTACTTACCAAATTGAACTTCCTCCATTTTCCCCACCTCGCTGTCTTCAATGCCGGGCATGCCAGCGTCACTGCCAGGCTTACCCATTTCTTCTGTAACACAACCGGTGAAAAGCATTTCGGACTTCTGAATAAATAATAAAGAACGTATGCGAACAACTGAACGTCGGGTCTGTGAGCAGGTGGCCACGCCCCTGTACCTTTGAGGTCCGACTGCCTGTCGTGTCCGTGAGTGGCCACAGTGTGGCGCTCTCCAGCCACCTCGCCACCGGGCTGTCCTTCCGCTCGTCCAGCTGCTACTACGCCCTTTTGGCCTTCCAATAAACTCTGAAGGGATCACAAAAGGCGAATGAGAGAAAGGCACACTTGGAAAATACAGGACAGCCCTAAACTAAATGGCTTCAACTGGATGCAAATGGTACAGAAATGAGTAAGAGTTTAATTGATTTTGTTGGTGGTTGTTCTCGATACATCAGTGTTGGAACTCCAAAATGATTACTAAATACTACAAGTGCTGAAAAGAAAAAAAAAAGAAAAAAGAAAAAATACAGCGTGCACCCAAAGACCTGTTGTCACACTCAGTGTCAACTTAGAAAAAAACAGTTGGAAGAATGATCCCCACCCTGTTAGTCCAGATTAATCCACACTCACCTGTCTCAGTTTAGATACTTCTGCCTCCAGGTTCTTTTTTGTTTCTTCATACTCGTCTTTAAGTTGTGCAATTTGGCGCCCGCACTGTAAACTTAAGTGACACATATTCACAGTGAGTTCACAACACTGTTGTGAAAGGCATTGAGATATTCTGTGACGTTCCAGAGGTGCACAATCATCACTGGCACACAAACTTATCATACCTCTCATATTCCAGTTTTCTTTCCAAAGTGGTGCCATTTTTCTTCACTTCTCTAATCTGCTCCTCCTGCTTCAGGAACTCCTGCTTCAGGTCTTTGAGCTGCTCTGTTAGTCGAAACACAGAAAACGCAATAGAAGGAGATGATCATGGCCTCTACTGTAAAAACCATAGCAGCAGGCATTTTGATAAAGGCAGTGTATTTTGACGGTGCCCTCTGCTGGTCATGAAGGATTATGTTTTACCTTTCAGCCTCTGTATTTCTGTCATTTGAGCTGTGACATCACCCTGCAGCTTTATCTGCAATGAGAGGAAAAACACACACCCAGAAATGCATTTAAAGTAGACAAGCGAGATCTATATGTCCTTTAACACAGATGAACTTAAAAGTTAGGTCGCTACACTTAAAAACTAAACTGAGCTGTTCAACAGGTTCTAAAACAAGGACGCAGGTCGATCTGGTTTTTCTTTTTCTGCACTGCATAAAAAGAAATAGGTGGCCTGCAGTCAGACTTGAACCTGCTGCATTTGCTGTGCTCTTCATTGATCTCCAATACAGTTTTATTCAGTTCAGGATCAAAGAGCTAAAGCGGATTCCTGCAGACTAACGGTGAAGGACACAATACAAGAAAAGCCACTCATGCACAGGAAGAACATGCAAACTCCACCCAGAAAGGCCCACGGCAGACTGAAATCAGGAATAGTCTTGTTGATATTCGTATCAACCATGTAAATACTTTCAAAGTTGTAAAAAAAAAAAAACTTTGTCGCTCACAGAAAACACCAATATACAGTACATTTCATTTCATTCAGTGTTTGATCATAGCTGATCTTAGGTAGGCTCCTCCTAATGAGCACGAAAACTCTCGCTTTATACCCTCAGATGAGGCTTCCCCCTTTTTTTTTAATGTTTTCATGAAACATCTAAGAACGAGCAAGCAAGCAGATGGAAGTAGGGAGGACGAAGACTTTACACTTTCAAAATCATTGATAATCACTTACTGGATATTTTATATGGCTGCTACAAAGTCAAAGGCTAATCCCCTGCATTCAAGCAGCGGTTATTGAGAGGATTAAAGTTATCTCATTAATTTTGATATGAGATATGAGTCAACATGTTACAAGCCAGATGAATGTTTGTCTAAAAATACCAATAGATCTGCTAAACAAACACTGTGCGCCCAAAATTGAATAACAGGATTCATACACACAATATTAAGTGCATTTAGCCATGTTTATATAAAACATGGGGGAAAAAAAACTGCCCAGACGGATTCATCTTAAAATGTTAGAACATACTGCAATTGAAAAGTAAATTATTTCATCAGTTCATTCGACATCCATTACATAAACATGGTGCTGTAGGAGGATTGCAGGTTGCAGGTTTTCCCCAGTGTGTGTGAGTTTTCTCCAGGTACTTTCGATTTTGTCCAAACAGAACTACTAGGACCCAGAGTTATAAATGGCAAGATAGAAAATGTATGGAAGTCTATTTGAACCAAAAAGTTTCACTTCAGGAAAAAAATAAAGTTGATCCACAAAAGAGAAAAAAAGAGTCACAAACAGTCTCTATAATAACAATAATGGTGCCTTTCCTTCTTCCTAAACGTCATGTATGGAGTCTGGTTTTTGTAGGAGTTGTGACGTCGGTGAGCCAGAAGCCGGTGCTGTAAGAGCGGCCGGGAAATGCAGCATCACTGTCAACTGCTGTCAAGATTACGGTTTTATCCTGTTCCACCCTCAGAGGCGGGTAATGCTCTCCCTGCGCCGCCTGCTGAAACGGGATCTCCTGCAACGCGGCCAGGACTGTTTACCGACGACATGGAGAGGTACGCTGTCAGCATACTGCAGGGGTTATTCCTGCACCTTGTGTATAAGAAAGCGTGCAGTGTGGCTGATGTTTGAGCAACTGTCAGTTTTGTCTGCACTGCAGCCGGCAGACTGTAACACGTACCGCTGTGGCAGCTAAACAGTACTGGGCTGCTGGCAAAGGAAGAAATGGGAGAAACAACTATTCAACATCCACTTTTAACTCTCAAATGTACAAAAACTGACTGACCTACCCGAAATAAAGCACAAAAAACATGACGCCAGGAAGCATGTCGTACTCTTATTTCCACATTTTAACATCTAAATTCACTTTAACAAGATGAAAATAGAAATCTAAATTCATTACTTCTCACAAATTTGAATTTCTTGAAAGGTGTGCTACTGTGGGGAGAGATAAACTGACAAACCTAAAAAAAACAAGAGACACTACTTTGGAAAAAACAATAAACAAAAACAGAATAAATAATGAATAGAGGTTTTTTTTAATGAGTATTGGAGCAGGTTAAAATATGGTCCGTGTTCGTTTGAAGAAGATGAAACACATGAAAACTAGTTTTGGTATGTTGTTTTTAATGCGATGCGACGTGGCTGCCAAACACAGAAACACGGCATGCAACTGTCAGAGAAGGTCTGCTCACAATGGAAATCATTGGAAAATGTCCCCCTTTAGTAGTGATTAGTATCTCATTCTTTGGTAGTGCCGTCTGGGTTTAATCTTCTTTGTGAGCTGAGCATGTGCACTCAGCCTGTGAGTATTCTGTGTATTTGAATGCTTCACCACACTGGTGTCAAACATGCAACAGGATGAAATTGTAAAGTGTTGATAAAAACCGAAAAGGCATTAACTGCATATTGGCTATACGTTGTTATTGTGGCTATAATTTTGTAAATTGACCTTAACCAATGAATGGAATGTGTAGAAGCATTGTGAGTGATAATATCTCCGTGGCACTTGCAGAGATATGGAACGATAAAACCCGCATTCGGAGGAGCAAACATTCTATCATCGAAGCGGACTTGTGCTGACACAGCAGCTCCAGAGTTTTATGGTCCCCTTTAATATTTGTTACTGCTGTTCCTGAGTTGTCCACAAGGGACTGCATTATTTACTGAAAGACATGAATAACATCGAGCTCGCATACTTATTAACTAAAGGTCCCATACTATGCAAAATTACAATGGTTTTAACTTTAATTTATGCCCCCATAGCTTGTGTATGAGGCCCCAGAAGTGCAGTCCAGTCTCATCTTGCTCACTTGCTTTCTTGACCTTTCAGCGAATTTGTGGCGAATCAGAGATATTTCCCTCGCTCTGATAGTAGATACTCCCTTTGACCCTCCAACAGGTAGACGACCTCTGCCCTCTAAAATTTACAAGCGGGCGCCATTTTTTTTCTCCTCACAAACGCTACCGGAAAGCAGACATGGTCCATTAGCATTTAAAGGTACAGACAAGGAAACAGCCTGTTGTCAGCAGAGCTCACTCGAGGGACTTTTGGACCTGCTGGATTTGGAACGATACACCTTGAATACAATGCTGTTGGATCTCTGACACCCATGTGAAATTGTTGAAACACTGTAAAATAAGGGGCTTTTCATTAGCATCCATCCATGTTTGTGAAAACAGGCCAATGGCTGCAGAAATCCTGCGTTTTAACAGGATTTTTCTGTGTGAAGATAGACACAGACGGGGCAAATTTTAAACTTTTCTTAAATTGAGATTTTGTTGACATTTTGTGGATGCACTCAAAAGTTTTACCGAGCACCAAACGAAAGGAAAACGTTTGTTATGTTGTCCATTTCTCATCCCGGACCCACTGAAATTAGTTGAAACTGGAAGTGGCTTTTGAACCGCGTTCCCAGAGGAACGTTATTTTTCAACATGCAATCATCACTAGCGTCACCCAAGAAGCCCAGAAGACCGTGTTGCGGCTACAGAAAGCTAATCAGCAATTGTTGAGCAAAGCATGACGCTCATGACATTCACCCTAGTCTGACGTCTCATTTGTGAAACACAGATTTGATACCAGAACGAGTTAGCAGAGTCACAATAAAGGACAGTCATCCTCTGCATCTGGTTGAACCTGAATAAACACGGCCTCCAATGCAATGGCACGCCACACAGCATAAACACAAGTTATACAATTGTTCAAAATGGGAACGCCAGGTTAAATGCAAATTGGAGAAAAAGTCGCCGTGTCCCCCCCCCCCCCCCCCCCCCCCCCCCCCCGTGTGTCGTTTAAACGTCTCCCAGGGCAGCGGGACTCGCAGCAAAGTTCAGAGGGTGCTGGCACAGAAAACGCCAGAGAAAAACTGGCCGGGCCCACTGCACAGGACAAGATGTGGGAACTGCCCTGTGGAGCATATTGATGTGCCGCTCGCAGAGAATACATAAATCCTCACAACTGTGGAAAAATGTGCTGATAAAATGAATCAGTGGAAGATCGAATGCAACTAAAGGAAGCTGAGTGCAATTTACTTTCCATTAAGGACACATGTATCGTTGTAATTCAACCTATTAAGTGCTGAGAGACAGTTTGGAGTCATGTTTGGAAATATGGCATTTTAGACTATCAAACAAAAGACTCCCGTGTAAAAAAAAATAACCCACATTGAAAAAGAGTAATATTTAGTAAATCTGTTTTATTATGTGTTCTTTAGGATCATCCAGAAGCCCACACCTCTTTAATGAATGCTCTTATAAATGCACTCCAAACACCATTATCTATAATATACCCCCACATACACGCTCAAGTGTCTGCAGGCAGTGGCTCTGTGAGATAATGTCATCACATACTCTTTTCCAAACCAGCAAAAACAAAGTGCCTGAAAAAAAAAACCAAAAACCCCCCCGAAGTTCTAATTTTTCTTTAGAAAGAAGTGGTGAAGCGGGTGATACCGTGGATGAATGAATTTCTGCTAGAGAAGAGGCTACATGTGTCATCTGCCACTTCATACCAGACTACTCAAGGCAAATCCGTGTCCTGGTCTTTTATAAAGTGGATAGAGATAAAACTGAACCTCAGGTTCAGTGAAGATATTGCAGCACTGTAATGAAAAGACTGTAACGAGACAGAGTAGGAAGCTGTGACTAGGAAATATCAATACTGAGGATCACATTTACGTGATGATTGACCAAACCTGAAAGAATCACCTCATGAAAATGACAAAGACACAAACTTCAATTGTTTAAATAAAACGATCCGCTATTTCTAATTAGTTTGATGTGGATTGGCTATAAAAACAAATCACAGGAGGTCTCACTTGAAGATGATCACATATTGGATCAACACCAGAGCTTTGCGATGAGGAAGGGAGGATCTGAAGTTAGTCAAGAAAAGTCAAGTCATTCAATAGATTCGTTAAGACAAAAGCACCGCCGGGTAATAGTTCAAGAATGTAGTCAAACCAGGTTGCAAAAATAAGGTAAGTATTTGAAACAGAGGGCAATTAGCGGGCTGGGTGTCACATGTACAGTCAGGCTCTGCTGCTTTCTGGGCCAGATGATTATACAGAAAATTAAAAAAATTAAAAACTTCTGGTTTTTGTAGTTGATCATTAAAAAAGCGCAGGGAAAGCCTAACTTGATGAAGTTGGATGACCACCTTTGGCAGATTGGCCTGGTTTAAAAAAGACTCGCTTGAAATGAAATATCCAATTTAACTTTTCTTGACGTTACTCCCTAATGTTTGCCGTAAACCTTGGGAGTCATATCCTTGTTACTGTTTGCTCTGAAGAGAACACACCCAAAGATTAAACACTCCACAAAGTCAGTCGTGCTCCACTATACACCGCTAAAGTTAATGGGACTCTTCCATCTGTTGCTGCCAAAGTGCTGCACCAGGCCTGGCTTACTTGTTAAAAGGTGAGACATGACTTGTAACCTCGGTGCTTTTCTCCAAGTGTTAAGACTTCAGGAAGCGGTAGTGACACTAAACAAACAAACAAATAAATAAATAAATAATACCTTTTCATCCGAGCACTTCTTGATGAGCGCGTCCCGGGTCTGGAGCTTGACTTCCAGGACGTTGTAGTCCTGGTCCTTCAGGTCCATCTGCTTCCTGTGCGTGTCCACCTGCACCATCAGCTCCGAGTTGCGCTTCTCCAGGCGGCTGCGCGCCGCGTCCGTCCGCTTCACCTGCGTCTGCACCTCGGCCAGCTCGTCCAGCAAGCGGCCGTGCTTGTTGGACACCGTCCAGTAGTTGAACGACAGGATGGCGATGATCACCGTCAGGAAGATGAGGATGAAGGACGGGAGGCGGCCTCCACGTCGGTTTGCGCCAAACCCCACCATTTCAATTTAAAGAAAAAAAAAAAAAGAAGAAGAAAAAAACAAAAAAAACAAAATAGTTCCGGCTGAGTATTCAAGCAGAATATTCTCCCGGTGCGAAACTCATCCGTCTACGTGACATGCCGTGTGTATGCGGCAACTGTTCAGAAAATAAAAATCCAACACACACGCACGCACACACGGGAGTCATGAATGGCACAGGAGCTTCACATCTCCACGGGCAGATCTTCACTCGCCTTCCTCCTTCCGCACACTGGGCATCTTCCCTGCGATCCGTCCAATGTGAGGAGGTGAATCCGCCCGCAGGGACGTGGCCTAGCTCAGCTGTTACACGCGCGAGACGTGGACAGCGGCTCCAGCTACGGCGGCTCCGTGGCGCAACCGCTGGCTGCACTCTGCCGCTTTTGTTCTCCGGGAAACAATCCGAAGCAGGACCACACACGCTGGCAGTGTGCGGCTCCTTCCGGGGACGCCACAAAAGCCGAGGTGATCCGTCTATCCAGACCTGACGTTTCGCGTTAGCACCGGATCAACGTCCAGCTAACCGCGGCACGCCGTAGCCCCGCAGCCGCAGATCGGGCGCCATCGTCGGGCCGCTGTCGGGAGGAAAACCCGCCGTCTCGGAGGACGAAGGGGCGTTCAGTCTGCGAGGCGACAGATCAGAAACGTCCCCCCCCCCACCCACCCCTGAAAACGCCGCGGACACAGGCTCGGTGTCACGCTGACCACGATGAGGTGCCAGCAGACATCATCTGTGCGCCGCTGAAGTTTCCCACTTAAGACGCAGTGCCACTTCCGGTCCTTGATCCGGAACTTCAAAATAAAGTGTCAGCGTGGCACCCAGTTTCTGCTAAGTTTTGACCCGGGTGGGGGAGTTTGGAGACTGTGCATATATGAGCGACTCGATTTGAACAGTTACATTAAGTAAGAGCTATAAATACCAACAGATTTGCGTAAAAAAAGTGACAATTTGATAGACTAAATAAAAGCTACACTCAAGGCCCGGAAGCACACTGCTGACTGGAAGACGACTTTATAGTATAAATAACAAGAGCCCTAAATCCAGACACCTTATTTGCAATTGAACCCATATGCCTTTCTCAGTTTTGCTTATTTTTTACAAACACACCACTAAAGCCTCATCCTCATGCTATAAGATAATTAAATGGTCTTGGTGTTTTAATACCTCCATCACATGCTCCATCACTCTTTCATATTAGCTTATAATTTCTTTTAAATGTGCAATTTGTCTACTTTTTTACACTTTATATTGATGCATAAACCAGACTGCACCTGGAATTTTATTATATGTGGCATATAGTGGAAATAAAAGTATTCAGTTCAATATTAAAGTCTTGAAAAGTATTTATTTTTTTATATGTTTTTAAGGGGAATAAATAACCAAAATGTCTTATACATAACTGGCATTCAAATGGGATAACATCCTGAAAATTAATGACAGTTTCAAGATTTTAAGGTAGTAAAGTGATTTATGAGGAAAAAATATTGATATAAGATGATTCAAGTGCAGTTTTTATGTATTTTGCTAATTATAAAAGAGCGTTTGCAACTACATAAAATATACTGATGCAAACAAATTACTTTTGTTGCTTATCTTTGACAGCCAAGACTTTATAATTACCAAAACAACCCCCTCATATTTATTTTGTAAAATATATACATTTTTGAGGGGGATAAATGACATAAACCCTGAAACAAATTTAAATGTAGAACTATAATCAATATTTTCCGAAGATGTGAAGTTATTAAAAGGATTTATAACATTATGCTGAAAAATATTGTTATATTATTCATTTGCTGCCTCCACCTAAATATATTGGCTGGCTTTTCAAATGAAGAGAATATTGAGTACCACAATATAAAGATGGATAACATTCATACTGTACTTTTACCTTGTACTTACTTTGTCAAAACAACATCTACACAGCAAACTGTTACTTTGTAATGTCTATTTGAAGCCCAAGGACAGACAACAACTGGAAGTTTATCATGTCATGTAGTTTTTCCTTGGTGTGAAGCACTCGGCACAAGATGTTTGACAAATACGTCACTGTCATTGTAAACTAGTCTGGTTTGGTTTCAATGATTGTCCAAACCAAATGTTACTGATGTCCTGTATTGATAAAATCATAACATAATTGATGATCCTTAAGAGGTAATAAATCCCTGTAATATAGAAGATGAATGATAGAATGGATTTAACAGTGATGACAAACTTTTTTGCCATGTTGTTTTTCTCTCCCACCTCGTAGTACAGTGACATTTAGAAACACAGACCACCATATACAAATGCATATTTTATTATAACACTGATAAGAATTGTAACACAATGAGGTAAGTTAAATAATCCACATCTGTGATGTTCTTGAACCACAAAATATTCACCACCCTATCAGCAACAATTCCACAAAGTCTGCAAACAAATGGCGAGTAATGCCCAGTCAGTTCACAGTTTTAATACAAACATATTTTTCTCTGTTTTATATGAGGACAAGAGGAATACTGATGACACAATCTCCCTTGTCTTTCGGTCACAGATCCAAACTTACCAACTGTGTGTCTGTTTCTTTTTGTTGTTTTTAAGAGATGAAACTCGGTAGAAAAGATCCCCTGAGGGAGAAACATTCTTTTGTTTTTCTGATGAGAAAGAAGCCACTACAGACACTGGCAGGCTCAGTCTGAGTTTGCTACCATTTCTGCTGATGACTTGGCACGGTCTCACAGGGCACTAGGAGATACAGTACGACAGCATTTCAGTTGCTCTGTCCTGCAGTCACACTGTGCAAAGAACGAATGATCTCACCAAAGCCTGAAGAGTCATTAAGTACTCTGCGGACGTCAGCTGCTCAGGACAGCATGTCTGCAACATCGTCACCCTGAAATGCTCTCAGAGTTTCAACACTAGTCACTACGGGGAGAAGGGTCAGAGAATAGTTTCCCTGCAATCAAGGCTTTGTTCAGTGGTGGGGGAATCCAATGGGTTGGGGGTTGCGCTGGTTGTTTGCGGCAGGTGTTTTGGACGGCGCAGGGAAGGGGAGGGAGATGAGCTCAAAGCGCCGCAGCTCTGAAGGTGAAGATCCTCGTGGCAGCGCTTCCTGGGACTGCCGATGATGCGCTGGGTCATCACCTGGCGGCACAAAGTCACAAGGAATCAGACAAACATGCCGCCAAGGATTCATTCTCTGCATATCAGTTATGTGAAACAGTTTGAGTCAATACAAGTCTTCACACATCGCAGCAGCAAAAGAAACAATCATTTTTAATTAAATTTGCCCGTAGAGATTTCGCCGAGCTGAAATACCGATCACAATTAAATTAAACACATCACATTGCAAAAAAATATTGATATTACATGAGATCTTTTGTACGTATGCCATATATTCATAGATAATTGAATTATTCATCACAATCAATTTATATTACACTACTACTGACATACATTTCAGTTATATTCTCATCTGCTTTAGGCTGATGATCTGATGTCATTAAAGAAATGTAAGGGTGTACTGTGACTTTTTATTGCAATATGTAAAGAAAAAAAGAACTATTTATTACCACCGATTATTTCATCTTATATTAAAATGGCTTAAAGTGCTGATTGTGAACGTGCATGTAGGTTCAAGGGTTTGCCAGCTCTGAGTGGTTGTTAAAATCAGCCCACCGGATTCTGCAGCAGCCCTTGGAGACTGCTTCTATTTTGAAGGACCCTTTGTTCACATCTTGCTGAAATTGGGTGTGTCTGTCAGCATTTGACTTCACTGGAATAATTTTGCAAATCAATGATCAGTAAGCGTGTCTTCATCCTCTACTTGAAGCAGTCAAGAGCTGTGTTGTCAATACAGGTCAATGTGATCTTGAATGAGATGGTGAATCATAGCATAACAACCCTTAATACAATTTGTTGGAAAACTATAAATGTCTCCTCGTTTTAGTGTAAAGATGTATCATGGGATCATGCTGACAAAATATTCAACATAAAGCCATTTTTAGTGAGGCTTTTTGGTGCAAAATGCAATTAAATTTCCAAAACCGTGTCCTTTAACAGTGACATTTTGCAGCCTTCATCTTGCATGGTACACTCAGTACATCTTGGTTTGCCAGCAGTAAGGTTAAAGCTTTTCCTGCTGCATGTCTGAACATCAACGGATCTCTGAGTTGATTGTTCTGTTACTCTTACCAAACAGTGCAAGTTATTATTTTTTTGAGAAAATTACAGGTTGTTTTGTAGTCGTTTAACTTTGCAAAGTCATTCAGTCTGGTATGGACCCTCTTTCAGCCCAGTATGTAAAAAATGGATGGTAACCACATTTCTCACACACTGCATAAATACATGAAAGAGACATTTATGATGTGTGCTGCAAAACCTGAGAAAATCATGGATGGATACACTCCACCCAGGACATTCATTGAAGAAATTACAGGTACAAAGCAACATTCATTTTTGGGTGTAAGTAATTTGGTGTGTCCAGGAAACGCATGCCTGTGGGGGTTTGCATTTGTTCAAATTGCTCTCTGAAACATTTGATCGGTAGATACTTAAAAAAAAAAAACACAATTTGTTTTTATAAGCAACCTGTGTATTTGTGGCACCTACACCAATACATGGTTAGTTTACAAAATAATAAGCATATTTGTTCAGACAACGCTGAAAATGAAGTGTTTCGCTCTCCTGTGGTTGGGCTATCTCTCCCCTCAAGGTCACGTGTGGTAGTGAATATTATTTTTGGAGAGAGTGGAACTCATTTCTGTCAATGACAAATGAGGATGTGTAGCTGCCTTTTTCATCCTATCTTTTGCTTTCTGGTGAGCAACAAGCATCACAGTCTCACAGGGCTTCTCAGGTGCAACTGACCTTTTGCTTAATGTGATCATTGCTCACCAATAACCATCAGCACAAGGAATAAAAGGGCCCACGGTTTTCTAGATGTCACTGAGCTGTCACGGCCTATTGCACCTAATCCATTTACCTGATCTATGACGTTGGCGCTGAAGATGGCCTCCTCCATGTGTTTCTCATCTGATTTAATGACACACTTGATGTTGTTGACAACCTGCTGAACTTCAGGAGGTAGGCTGCAGCTCGAGTGCTCCAGGAACTTAGCCACTAATATTTTGGTGTCTTTGTACATCTTAAGGTCAGCCAGGGAGTGTGGGCGTTCGCTGGAGGAGTGCATGTTCAGAGATCGAGGTTTCAGGTGGATGTCGACTTTCCTGCCTTCCTTTTGCTGCTTTCTGAAGCATATATGACTCGGTTTGGCCCCGACCACCTCAGCCGAATGATCTCTTGGCTCTGGGGATAAAACAGGACATAAAATGATCAAAACACGTTAAATCAAATATAGTTCTTGAAATAAAGGCTAAAGCCAACAGACCTTGTGCTTAACTTAATGATAAATGTTCCATTATATAAAGAACATAGCTTTTCAGCAATAGATTTGTATTATTATACATATAGTCAATACACTTTAGAAGGGTTAATTTGCCTTCAATAATTTTATGACCCAGCAACAATACATGCCATTTTCTCAATGATAAACCAATAAGCCATTACATTATGACCACTTATAAATTAAGTCAGTGACATATCCTCTCTCTTTAACATACCATCTGTTAGTAGGTGAGATATATTAAATATTCCCAATAGTTAATATGTTCAAAGTAGGAACAATTCGAAAGTGTCAGAATTTTAGTGACTTTCGCACATGCCAAGTAGGGATGACTAAGTCAGACCATCTCAAAATGAATAGCTTTTGGGGGTGTTCTCATTCTGCAATGGTCAGTATTTATAAAACCTTTTCTAGGGAAGGAAAAGTGGTGAACTGGTGAGAGGTTCATGGGCGGCCAAGGTTCACTGAAGCATTAAGGGAATGAAAGCTGGGTGGTCTGATCCAACAGATTAGCTCCTGTAGCTCAAATTGCTGCACAACTTAATGTGGTTCCCATAGAAAGGTGTCAGGGTGCACAGTGCATTACAGGCTGTTATGAAGCAGGTAGCCATAATGGTGGATCTGGTTTGAAACTGTGTCTTTCAGGTTGAATTTAAGACAATACAATCTGAATGTTGTGTGCCAGCACATGAGAATGTAGATGATCCTTATTTCCCAACAATTGTATCCAGTACTTTATCTATTGTTGAACAAAGTTGTGTGAATTATGTTGTTAGAAGGTCCACCATAATTAAAGTAACAACTATTGTGAAGTAAATCATTATCATGAAATGAGCTAACTCAGCTTTTCTGCACCATAGCAGCAGACAGACCATAAACGTATCACAAATGCACCTCCCCTGCCATGTTGTGTCAAAGCGTTCAGTTCAGTACAGACAACTGAATTGATCACATACAGTATTTTCAATTTCTTACATCATCCGTTTTAAACAAAAACCCAACTTCACAAAAAACAAGCAACCTAAAATTTGCACTTTTAAAATGTTAAAGCATTTGTATTAAACATTATGATGTTAGAAACGATACAAAAATTAAAGATTTAACTATTTCAAAGTTCAGTGTCAAGAAATATATATGCATGGCAATGGAAGCTATGATAGCCAATAAATACAGGACATGAAATAATACATAAGGCAATGAATAGCCAATGATGACAAAAAGAAGATTCAATTCAGTCAGAATGGATTTAAAATAGGTTTAGTCTGTGTTTAAAAGTGTATTACAAAGTTTACATTAAAGTGGAATTAACTGAGATACATTGATAATTATTCAGCAGTATATGACCGTACCCTGTTCTGGTGATGTATGAGTTGAATCTTCAGCAGTTGGGTTATTTGCTGAGGCAGAGCCACAATTTTCTCCTGTAAAATGGAACAAAAATACTGAGTATGGACAAAACGGACAGACAGACAGAGGCTGAGATTGTTTAGTAATCCATACATTTCTTGCAATAAAATAATATACGAATATGAATTTATGTTTGATGAATAATAGATCAGAAAACAGTTCCCATTTCCGATTTTTTCTTTTGTTTCGTCTGTTCAGCAGTAAAGTGTTGAATTATGTTGTGTAGAAAAATGACAGAAGCACCAATTACCAAAGCAAAATCTCTGGTCAAAGCAAGTGGTCAACAATCACAGGTTACAAAAAAGCAGCATGTGACACATTTGGTTGCACTTACTTCCTGTCGTAGTGGAGCAGGAGATTGGGTCGCTGGTGGAGCGTACAATGCGGGCCAATTTGCGATACCTCCTGGCTGCTCGGAGCCCCCGAGGCCTCTCTGAGGGCGAGTGGCCACTCTGGGCTGAGGTAGAGGGGGGCTGTGATGTGGATGAGGGTGACCAAACACTGAAACACAGCCTGGGGCCCCGGGGCCTGGCAGGAGGGGAAGGGGAGAGGGAAGGAGCCATAGGGCTGATAGCAGACGTCCCACCGGAGGAGGCCACTGAGATGGGGGAGCAAGGCTGAGGTGGTGGCGGTAGAGTGACAGGGAGTGTGAGCTTCCTGCTCATCATTCGCGCTTTAATGAGGGAGTGTGTGGATGGTTTAGGCGGCTCTTCTGGTATATTTTTGGCCGACGCCAGCTCATCACTGATGTGCATGGAAGCCCTGAGGTCCTCGCACGGGTGTGAGTTGTCTGCCGAATCCTCCTGGTCCGGATTGCTAAAGTTTCCCGAGGACCAGTCGGGAGAACGTTCCAGTGACTCTTGGGTGTGCGATGACTCGCTGTAGCCGGTATCGCTTGGGCGGGCGTCAGCATTGGGCAAGCCGCGGTGGCGACGTGAGGAGTCACGTGTGCAAAGTTCCAGGCTGGTGCAGCTTCCGTCGGTGGGAGCCGTGTGGAGCGTGCCATAGGGAGATGAGTCGGAGCCCTGGACCTCCAGTGAGCACAAGTCCTCCGAGGAGCAGGTCTGGTCCTGATCAGCGACTTCTGACACCATCAGCGAGGCACTGTCCACTGAGGCTGAAAATAGGAGAGAAGGTTTAGCAAAAATTGGTGACTCCTGACTCAACCTCCTTATATTTAAGGAACGTCCGTTTCCTTGTCAGATGATTGTTATTTCTCTGAGCTACAGCAGCTGCTTCTAATGCTGCAGGAAGAAATAAAAGCCCAGATTCCAGACCAGTAGCTTTAGACTCACTCTCTCCATAGCTGCACCAGCACCTGTTTTCATTCCGTTTTGCTTCTATACCATAGACACTTTGACCCAAACTCGTCACTACAGCTGACAATCACATCCTGCTTTTCCTGTTTCAATTCACACGGTTCGAATGTGCTTTTGGTATTTGTATTTCTCTTAGGTCTGAACCTGTAACATGGTTAGGAGCTGACACAAGACATTTAACAATTCTCTGAAGTGTTTACAACAATTGTTGTTTACCCTGAGTGCTGAGTCCTGCTGTGGTGTTTCTCTCACATAAACTGGACTCAGTGGCCTGTTGCTCATTGCTGGTGGTGACCTGGAAAATAAAATAACCAGTGGAGATGTACAAAGGAGAACATTTCATTTGTACTGTCAAAGACAAAAAAAAGCAAAGCTACGTTTCAGTATGTTTTACCTCTTTAAAGATATTGTGTTTGATATGGTCTGAGGCCAATGCTCATTATATTAAAGTCATATCATGTTTGTACGGTCAGATACTTTTTCCATGTCTGTTCTTGGATAGTCAAGCCATCCAATTTTCCTGCAAGTTATATTCATATTGGTTTAAACAATAATTTCATTGAAAATGCAGCTGGTTGAGGAAGACATTCGTGTGAAAGATACAGATGGTCGATTTGAATACAGGACGACTCAGTGTGGGAGGCAAATAAAGGCTCCACTTTTTATGGTACTTTATGTATTGCATAACAACAATTCGAGGCTTAGCCTTCAATAACACTGAATGGACTGTAGAGGGCTCTGTAAGACCACTGGTTTTACTTTCTCACTTCAGAGGGCTGTGAAACTAATATTACCACTAATATTATTATCATCACACCTTTATTTAACCAGGCAGACTGATTGAGAACCACAACCCATTGAAGATGATGGCCTGGCCAAAGAGCTGCACAAGATTTAAAAGAGTAAGGATAGAAAAACAAAAATCTAATCTTATATGACAAATATATAACATCTCATACAGATCTGAGAAGAGTTAATATTCATCTAATGTTTAAAAAAAACAAACCCCACATTAAACAGTAAAACAAAAAAATCCGTTTCAGCCTATTGTTTCAGCCCTCATTATTAGGCACAGTAGTTACAGCGATATATATTATTAAGTAAATGGTTAAAAGCAAGTGCAATGAAATTTCACTACTACTACAATTACATTTTTGAAAGAGGAGAGCTAAATTAATAAGCTGAGATTTAAAGTTGGTTGTAGATGATGCCACCCTTCTGCTGCAGAAAAGAAGGCCAACCAAAGTAGGAATGTACTTTGGGTATGAGGAGATACATGAAGCTACTAGCAGACTGTGATTGGCAAGTATTGAGAAAATACTGTGGATGTACCTGTTTTCCTAATGGCAGTTTTGTGAGTGAATAGAAGTCAATGAGTTTATCTGGGTGAATGGAGAGAAGCCCAGTTTCACAAAGTACACCCCAGCATCATGAAGGGATTGATAAGGAATTTTAATTACAACCTCTTTTGAAGGTACAGTATACGTCATGTCAGAAGTTTCTTTCTGTCCTCTGACAGTTCTTTCACAAAACCAATAAATCGCTTCCTGTTTCCATTATTTTCTCCTCACATGTGCTCCTAATCTATTTCAGATGAAAAAACCTTGCGTTGAATCGTTTTTGAAGGGCACAGCTTAAAATAGGTTTGACAAGAACTATGGATTTACACTAACATGTATAATGGAACAGTGGATTAAAAGCGCAAGGTGTTAAATGATGTTGAGAATATAACAGAAGATAAAAGGATTTGCTTGCACATTAGGCGGTTATTTTTAGCTGGGAACAATGAAATGCAGCAAAGCTTCGGCCTGAAAAAAAAAATCTCTGATCACTTCAATTTGACAGTCAAGACCGACTACTGCAGCAAAGCTGAAGCAGCAGACGACACATCCTCTTATATTTGCTGTGATTTTTGACTCACAGGCTCGATACAAAAACCCTCTATGAATATCTGATGAATCAGATGGTTCGGTGAAATTCATGGTTGACGTGCAACCTCTGAAAACAGATCTTTCACATTTGGGATCTAATTAAGCTTGAAATCCATTTGCTTTTGAGAGATGTCTCACTAAAATATATATGTTGGAATTCTTAATGAAAAGATTACATGGTCTTATAATAGTGTGATTCTAACCATCTACTTACACAAAGATTAAGAAGTGTATAGATGGAACCAGCATATGTAAGATTATATTGTGGAAACAGGGTGAAACCTGGGATAATTTTTGCTGCGCATCTGAAAAATATACCCAGTCCTTGGTTGTTTAACGGGACAACCACAAATGTTGGAAAAGCATTCAAACAACAGTTTGATTGAGCAACATCTGCATTTCTTCACACATCTTCCACATCCAACTCACAGAATCCATTCTTCAAGATTCGTTCCAAACATTGAGATAAACAGAGCTTTTGTGTTAATTTGTGGAAAATATAAAAATTCAAGACACTTCTGCTTTATACTTGTTATAGTAAGAGTAACGGTTTCATTATTTATCTTTTGCTTCTCGCTGTTGTGCACCAGTGCATCTGACTGATCGTTTTCCCTTGAATGAAAATAGGAAGAAAAAAAAAAAAAAAAGACACAATATTTGATGTACATATACACCATGACAGTGACATTCACAAAGCCATATTTCTTGTCTCATATTTGGAAATACCACACTTTATTGTTGTGTCGTAGCACTTAATGGTAAACAGGATCATGCAAGAGAATTGTAAGACCTTTTAAGGTAATCTTCTGCGACAATTTAAGAAATAAATAATAAAACTGGCAATTCTGGCTAGATTTACTACTTACAATATATTCAGTAATTTAGCAATGGATCACAATGTTCTCAGTTTGATAGTTTTGTCTGTTTAAACTGTCTCAGAAGTTAAGAGGAAAAGCTGAAGAAGCTCATGGCATGCCCTTAGTTTTCAGACATAAGTATTATAGTATTTTATGGAATAAAGAGCTGGATGTTCTTCCTCACCTGACTTGCAGGAGTTTGACCCACCACAGATTCATACGGCGGGGGTAGGTCTGTGGGATACAGCGTCCCCGGACTGTTGATAGGAACCCCATAGATGGCACTGAAGGGAGAATGGGGAAAGTCCAGATGCAGGCCTCTGCCGGGGGGATAAAAGCAGAGAGTCAAACAAACAACACGGTATGAAAATAAATCTGACGTCCAATAACTGGAATACAAAGATTGGAGAGAGAGCACTCAGCCTGTCACACTGTGTTGAGTGATTAAGAAACTACCAGCGCTGGTGTGAATATCTAAGTCGAGAATGGAGTGCAGGTTATTAAAACATTAGGGAAGGAAGGAGAGGAGAACTGCTCTTGTCTCCAGCACTCCAGCCAAGATAGTATTGGTGCAGTATTATAACCCAACCACAGTCTTAGGTGGTGCCAATTAAGAATAAGCAGCCATGCGTGCTGTCGTATCTTTTAATTACAACCTCATTCTCCTCTAAAGTGGCAGAGCATGAAATACAACCTGAGAGTTTCCACCAATCATCTGAGGCATGATGATGTCATGACACATCTCTGGCCCTGAGCAGGGACCTCATAAATGCGTCCGCTGCCTTGTATATATTTATGGCATAATTGACAAACAGATGCGGCTCCCAGCCAAATGGCCACCATGGCGGCATCTCTCTGGTAAGATGAGGGAAATGGAGGGAGCGGTGAAGGGGGGGGGGTCATCTGATCTCTCACAGCAGCAGGGAATCGAGGATGTCACAGCTGCTGAAGGGGGGAAACGCTCTGAGCTGACCAGGGAGGATGGCGACACATGTGACGGTCACAGGGAGGCAGTAAACGCTCACTCACACGCACGCCGCAGCTTAGTTTTGTCTCTGGATGCAGATGTTGCTTCTGTTCTGCTTCAACACTTTACAGACAATTCTTGCGTTACAACAAACTGAGCCAAATATGAATGCTGAAAGACTCGATGCTGGTACTGTACCACAAGCAAATTCATTATACTTCACCCTTTCAGCCTCTCACATTCTCAGTCAGCTTGTATCCTTGTGTTCATGTTTGGTTTCATGTTTGTGTTTATGTGCACCTTCTCTCTCCTCATCACTCAGTCAATCAACACTTTACAAGCCCTTTACAATACTTACCACAGTGCTTTAAAAATAAAATGAATTAAACAATAATAAAACATACAGTATTCAAACAATCTCAACAAACACGTCTTATAGCTCTGTCCTTCATGTGCCTCAATGGTTTCTACTTGCTTCTGGCATCGGTAGAAAGATCTCAGTCTGTCCATGCATCTGTTTTGCCCTGCCTCCACCCTTGTCTCCAGTGCAATCACCTGTTCTCCTCTCTTGTCTTGGTTCTGGTTCATCCTCCTGTCTACACTCTTTGTGGCACCTTGTGTTTTGTATCCCAATATTTTTACTCTACAGCATCTAAAACAGATGAGTAATAATCCAATACAGTCTCTGAACACTAAGCAACAATAACGATAGATAATAAAGATCCATCCATCCATCCATCCATCCATCCATATTTGAGGGAATTCTGCAGGGAGCAAATCTGAGAGCAGAACAATCCACAGGCTTTATGTGGATTTAGGCTTGATGAAATAGTTCTGTCTCTTATTGTAGCCCCAGACAGACTCCTCCCCACTGAGATAGACCGACGCTATCACTTCTCAGGATCCACTGTTCTTAAAGCAAATGGTTGGCGTCCTCTGTTGCAGAATAAATTGGAGCCAATCAGATGTCCTTCCTGGCTGTATTACTTGATGGATTGGTGACGTTTTTACCCACACATGCCTAGAAGTTTTTGTATATTATCCATGAATGCAGGCATGCTAATGCTGAACTGCGTAACATTCAAAAAGTTTTGGGTTGTTCTCAGTTTCTATCATTTCCTTTCACAAATGTAAATATGAGATAAAGTACAAAATGCTGATAATTTCATCACATTTGGTAACTTGAAGACTTCTGGTTTCATTAGTTGTTTTTTTTTTTAACATTTGAAACTCTTTTGCATATCCTTGCATGGAGTTGTTTTCAAAACCCAGTACTTTTTTGAGGAAAACAACTTGAGACCCAGAGTGAACATCTTCCCTTTTACTGCCTTATCAGTAGTAACATATTCCTCCCACATTGATCAGCTTACCCTCAATGCAATAACTTATAGCCTCTGTTTTAGTTAATAACACAAATTTGAGTTTCTGGATTTTATTCACTTGCTACTGATTTTAGTGAAAATAAATGTTGTGGTTTTTCTACTAACTACAGACAAAGACATGCTTCAGAGGAAGAAAAGTATTTCACGCAGCAAAGTCTTTTTTCAAAGGTCCTGCAACTAGACTGTAAAGACATTAATGTCTTGTAGCTATCACCTATCAGATTATGGTTATTAACAAATCAGCAATCACGTGTTATATTTATGTATTCATGAAAGTACCCATGAATCCCAGAGCGCTCTACGGTACCACAGTTGACGCCGTGATGCTGATCATTAGCATTTTGCATCTCACCTCTGTCCGTCCATTGAGGGGGTGCAGGTGTACTCCGGGGGGTAGTACGGCGGTGGGGGGATGGGGGGGATGAACTCATCAAAATCCAGTGTCTGGTGGAGGATGGTTCCGTGGGGGGTCATACAGTCGGCATTCAGGGCTCGCGCTCTGTGCGGCATAAACTGAAACGCAACATAAAAGGAACCGTAATCAGGACTTTATTACACATGCGACTGAGTCCTTCGTTGTTAATTCATCACTTCAAACCCACTTCGTCCTGGAGCAAATGATTAAGCTAATGTGAACTTTTTACAGCACCTCCCAGCTGTTATTTCAAGCAATTACATGTGTTCAGCTTTGCACTGCTGGTTGCAGGAACAACACCGGTGCAGTGACAGGAGGCCTTCCATCTTGCTCAGGGGCAACCTCAGGAGCACATCCAGTCTACTCAGACATCTCTAAGTGGGACGACTTTCCAGTTCCAGCCACCCTGCTCCTCTAATCTCTAGACTGCCACCGCTGCCATTGACCAGCTGAAATTTACTGAGCGAAACAAAAGGTTAACACTTTTTGTGGTAAATGAAAACAAGGCCACTCTTGGAGGCTCGATAAGGCTGCTGGAGATAAGACACAGAGCTTTTGTTCTTTACTTCTCTGTGAATCAATACTTGGATACCTCCATGTTCAGCCACTCTAATTTATAGAGGTTTTCCTGCTTGTGTAAATATTAGCTTTGGCGTTGGCGCTCATTACATAACGGTATTTTTTAACGTTTATGTCGCTGTCCAGCTTATGCATGGATATGTTCAGTCTGCTTAAGCCAAATAAAATGCCTCTCATTAGACATCACCTGCTGCCATCTCTGTCACTACAGTTTGGTTAAAAATTGGTCTGTCTACTGCTCAGATAATTAACGCTGCACACTGAGGCAACGTCTCCTCTAAATTAAGATCTTATGTCAAGATGAGAATGACTTTCCACTTCATACTTTTAAATGTTTTATTATTTAAATGGCTGGTGAAGTAATAAGCTTCTTACCACTGTCTCTTGACTCTTTAATAGGAAAAGAAGTAAGAGAAAATTAAAAGGTACTTTGGCTGTAATTGCTTCTAACAGGTTTTAGAAATGTATTTTTCCGATTATTTGTCCAATTTGAAGAACTACAGCTTGACACTTACAGTTATATATAACAGCACAACCTGTTCTTGTAAAAGGAAACACATCTAATAACCATTTTCACATTTTCAATATCCAGTTGCAATGAACATCAATGATTTCACAAAACTCAGTAATCTGCAACAGTGGTCTTGTGGAACTGAATTAACGTTTTGTTGGTTACTTTTCAGCCTGCTACTGACTGTCTTGTCTCTTAAGTCGATTGTCAAATCAAATACAGCTCAGAACACCTGGTTTATTATTCAGACTTGTTCATTGTGCCCAAAATTTACAGTGAGTTTCAGGAAATGTGTTGAAGCATCTTGCATCAGACAGTACTGCCAAGCTGTTTAATACATCATGTTGGCAGCATTGTTGCACCTTTTGTGAGTTGTTGATGTTTTTTTCGGGACATGAAATATCTCTAGTTGATGTGAAACCCAAAGGGAGCCTGGCTATGCAAATTTTCCTTCTGGCACAAAACATTTAGCCGTTGCTAACGGCCCCATTGCTCCATGTGAAATGGCCAAAGAGGGCCATAGTGCGAACGGCTCTCCTTTTGGGAAGAAATCGAATGCTCAACACATTTTGTGTGAGAGGTCCCATGGAAGCTTCACTGTGTGCTTACATTAAATTGTATTTACCAAGGAGGATGACTCAAACATAACTCTCCGATATCTCAAAGGAGATAAAAGTGGTTGCGTCATTCCTGAGCTGCTTCTGTTTGCCGTGATGATTGTAATCTTCACAATCTCCTTTCAAATGCATGGTGGTCACTGAGAAGAAAATAAAGCCAGCTATTGTTGTTTACGGCCCCTCCGTCGCACTCACCATCTGCAGCACATCAGTGGAGACCATCTGCATACAGCACATTGCAGTGGCGAGAGCACACACAATGGTGGAGATGACGTTAAGGGCGCACACGCTGAAAAGCAGCTCCTAAAGGAGATGGGGAGAGGGGAAGACTGTTAGAGCAACAACAAAGGAGAAGAAAATGTGTGACACATAGGAGAAAGTACAAGGGAATGAGGGGAAAATGTGATGATATGGGAAGAGAGGACAGTTTCCATTATGAGAACTAAGAATGGGGAACATGGGAACTAAAAGGTGATTATAGAAGAAAAGGAGAAAACAGAAAGGACATAAAAAGCAGACGGGTTAGACCATCAGAAAGGTAACCAATTTCAGAAAGAAACAGCAAGGTGGTGCTGCAGTGAGACAGCTCCCCTACATGTATCCAGTGTAGTTAAACACAGCACTAAATAAAGTGTATTGCTAACATATGAAGAAAAAAAACCCAATTAATAAGTGAAAACTGATGGGAAAGAAACACAATGTGTGCAATTGGAGGGGATGGTGCAAAGAAATACAAGCTCAGAAACATCCAAGGTTAAGCACAGACATATACACATTCGCACACGGTGGCAATGCAGCGAACAGCAAGAGGTACAAACCAGTATTGAATCTGTCAGCAGAAATAAAAGTGCACGCTGGTGAAATACTAACCCGGCACCCTGAATCAGAGAAAAAGACTTATGACTGCAGTCCCATTATCCTGCTGTTTGTGTGAGTCTTATAAAAGATGGGAAATAATCATTTTAAGTGACTCACTTTATAAATCACACCAGGTTCTGTATGTGCCGATGAATAAACCTTTAACAAGTGTGCCGTACGAATTAATTTCAACAGGATAGGTAATGACAGCTGCGGAGAAATTGGCTTTGGGAACAGCAATTGTCCGACGCACGTGTGCAAGTGTTGAGGGGAAGGATACTGTGCATAATGAGAAAACGTAAACGTGATATGTGTTTCTGAGAAGGAAATCCACTCAGACACTGGACTCCCACAAAATATGCGGTTAAACCTTTTTTTTTTTTTTTTGTTCTTCACAGTGCAGGGTTAATCCCTTGTAATGACCTGACTTACACAATCATTGTCACTTTACTAAAACCAGGACTAACAGACAAGGAGAGCCTGTCAGAAGACGTCGGGGAGAGAAGGAAGATAGTGAAGATAAAAGTAGACAAATGTATCACAGCTTGACTTTCTCCCTGACGACAACCATAAAACTACTGTTCGCCCACACACGGACAAAATGCTACCAGGTTCCACTCTGCTACGGGCACAACGAACCAGCGCATCAGACAAAGTTTGTCCTTCAAGAAATACATTAAACCCACTGTTTACATCTCCTATGTGGTCTGTAAGCTCGTGGAATAAGGTTCCTTAGTTACAACAAAATTTCTTTTCCATCTTGTTGCCCACAATCTCACCACATCCAGGATAGGATGGCATATAATTGCCAGTGACGTTACAGGCCCCGGCTTGTGTTAAACCTGCAGAGAGGACAGCTCAGTCACCTGCTGAGATTCAGCGAGTTGTGATTTGCTGTCGGGTTGCGACTAAGTAGGTACATGAAAGCCGGCTCCTGCTTAATGTTTTTAGCTGGAGCCTACATTTTGCTGAACAGGCCCTTCGTTTTTATTTTCATTCCTTGAAAAGTTTGGGATGTTAAATGAATCAAGTTGGCATTTGAGAAATGGGGAATTGCCAGCTTTGCAACTGTTTTTCAAACATTTTTGATACCCAAGAACTAATTGCCAAAGATCAAGTGTGTGTGAGCTCGAAGTTATAAAGCCGACACGATGCCAGTTGGAGCCAAACTGAAGTTGTGCAGTGCCAACTATAAAATACAGCTAACAGACGTTCGCCATAAATTAACAGAATTGAAGCATGTTTGGAGTTGGAGGAGAGTCTGCACAAAACTGCCTGGCATTTTCAACACCAGCAATTACATAGAAGTGGTGAAATGGCTTTTAGATCACAGCAAATTATAATTTACTGCCTAAGAGAGGTAAATATTTGCCAATTCTACATAACACATGGATAATACACCACGATTTAGCATATTTTGTCCCATTTACAAGTTACCTTCTTCAAGTAAAGATTTACAGTAAAAAGTCTATTATATAATCATTTTTTTTATATGCGTCTTGTGTGGCTGCAGGCTTTCTGATAGCGTGCATATAATCCATGACTATGTGTATTTGGAAAGTTCATATACTGTATATTCAGTGAAAGAGTCACTTACGTCACTTCAAGGCCCTTCCCAGCATATTTTTTCTTTGTGGTTACAAATCAGTTCGGTTCACCAAAACAACACTAACCAGTAGCCAACATTAAGGTAGACAATGAAAGAACGAACGAATGAATCAACCCAACAACAACTAACAAATCAGCTGCTTGTCAGTTTGTAACCTGCTGCCATATGTGACCACAGCCGAGTGGAAAATTGTATAGAAGGTTAATTATTTTTCCACTCAACTGGTGTTTCCCGAACCATGAAGTTTAAGGCCAAACACAAACTATGCAAATCCCTCAATTAGCTGACCCACCGTGTCCCTGTGACTTGACAGTTTGCACTAACAAAAGGAGCGTGCCTTGCGTTTCTCTGCAGCCACTGTGTAATTTCTCGTATCTCTGCTGGTCATAATACTTTCGTTTTTTTCCCTGTTATCCCCAAGCAGGTATTTACAGGCTCTGACAGAAAGCCCAGGACTTCCCTCAGGAAGCCTTTAAGCAGTTTTAGGGAGGTCAGCACAGTCGGTTGGTAAAGCCTTTCAGGGGTTTTCTCACCTCCAGTGGGAGGAAACGGCAGATGTTCCCGTCTCTGTGATATAGGGCGGCTTCCAACTACAGACATTAAAACATCTTAGCTCAGATAAATAAAAAAAAAATGTTGAGGATAAAAATGTTGTCAAAGCCTGAACCTGAAAGCTTTGTCCCCTATCTGGAATTGTATTAGTGGTTATCAGAAATATCCCAGACAGGGAAATATTAAATATTATTATCATTATTTTTTGTTTCTTTGCTATGAACTACAGCATTCTGCGTTCCTGTTGATGATGAAACTATTAGTTTTATGCAGCACTGTATTTTTAACTCTTAGATTCCATTTGCTTTGTTAGAATTGTATATAACTTCTTTTAAAAAGTTTGGTGCTTTAATGTTCCTACATTTTTACCTTTTCATTGTTCTTATTTAAACTGAATCTTGCAATAGCTGAGATGTTGCTGTGTGTTTATTTGAAGTGCTTTATTGCTGAAAGGTGTGATTCAAAGTCGAACTGCCTTGCTTCGGTCACAGTGACAATCACGCAGAGGGAGAGTCTACCCCAGCTGGCAGGGGGCATCATGGGCAGGCCTGCAGTCTAGCACAACAGACACATTTATACAAAAACACTTATGGGCTCACAGATCACATATTAAATGGGGGAAACCTCCAAACAGGCACAGGGAGAACATACAAGCACGAAGCCGTGGCACAAAACCCTGTTAATTCACTGTGAGGGGATGGTACTAACCACTCCACCACCTTGCTGCCCCTAAGGTATGCAAGTTACTTAATTTTTACTCTTTCTCGGAGGAACAGAAAGAGAAAATGACTCGAGAGCTGCAATGCTTGAGATGTTTTGACAGTCTCGCCATAACTGTTGGATACTTGTCAAACTTGATTGATCACTTGAAATCCTTATCCCAGTTCTCCTACTTCTAACACATCAACTTTGAGCACACACTGTTCACTTGCTGCCTAAAATAGCCCACTCACTAAGAGGTATTCACTTTATTCAGTTCACCTATACATGTTCCTCTTCTTAACAGGGACCTGCAGTCCTTGGAGATGTATTTAACTGGCCAAAAGGTGAAAAATACCTCTTCCAGTAACATTTAAATAATGAGAAATCCAACTTTATGGAAGGTAATACTCGAACAAAATTCTGGGCCCATCCTTTTTTTACTCAACGCTTCCATCTCCATCAGTCTTCCAGGGCTCTGACAGATCATCAGGGCATCTCGACAGAGCCAACAAAGACAGACGGATGACACACGTAACCTCACATCTTTGGCTTGAAACTGCCAAGACTACAAATGACGACGGCTGACAGCCATGTATATATTCAAGCTGTGACTAGGGAGATTTAGAAAATGTAGAGATTCTTACAGTCTTCTGTCCTCAACATGAGCCAAAAGAACAGAAAATAATTTATTGTCTTACTTCATACAAATTTAACAAGTTGGTCATGAATTAAACCAAAGATTTTTAAGCTGGAAAAAGAGACTTGGATGCTTTAAAGCTTTACTGAAGCTTGATAAATCACTCTGAATACCCTCCAGTGACGGACATTACCCTTCATGGACAGTGCGGCAGTACATGTACAGACATCTTACAAAACCTTTCCAGGATCTAAAAAAGCTGCTTATATCTTCACGGTCTTACTTGCTGGCGGGGTTTGGGATATATGTGTCTACACAGCCGGAGACAGATTGTGAGCTATCGTTTTCAGACCTCACTTATAGCTGATGTGCAGAAATTTGATCCACAGATGTATAAAACAAAAAAATCCTTTGTAGTGTCATTATTAGGGTAGAGGCTCTGAAGGAGTTTCAGTGAGTATGGCCTTGATTTACTGAGTAAGCATTCAGTGGTGTACTTTTGGAAGATGAAAAGGCGAGGAGGAAAAGAGGCAAACAGATTTCACAGAAGTCGAGCAAACTGTTGCAAACATCCCACAAAATTACAGGCATCAGTCAACTAATAGCCCGTTGAAAAAAGGTTTGTCCACCGTACCAGTATATCCCTGCAGGAAGTGGGGAGATGGAGCTTGTTACTTTCATTGTATTCACATTCGGAAGCTATTCCATGTGCGTTAACGGACCGAATCATTCTCTCCGTTGACTATTGTTTAGTTCTGCAATACATGTGTGACTTATTGTAGACAAACATGTAAAGCTTCAGTTTTTGTACAACAAAGTAAGTTGATAAATGTATAAGAACACATCATGGGATTGTGTTTTGGCAAAGGAAATCTATCAGCCATACAAATGTAAGAAGATCCGTTTCTTTGATTTCTCCCATCACCCAAAATGTACATGACACAATAAATCATGCGGGACAAAGAAAGTTAAAAACCCCTCCTTATGAGCTGTTTAACAAAGCTGCGCCACCACATATTTAACCTCCAGAAGACACGTTGCCCCAGGTTGCTGAGGTTGGTGAATTACACAGCAAGGTTTCACATCAACCCCTATGCAGGAAATCACAAATTACCTCGACACTCCTTGTCACTGATGGCTTACAGCTCCAGGCCGTGTAATGAATGGAAAAAAAAATGAATGGAAATGTAATTTACCCTCCAAAGAGTAAATGGCACCTTTAGCAGGAATACAGGTTTTCTAAAACGGAGAGAAAAAATTCTCAGAAAAGAAAATTAAGAAACATTAATTTTGCTTACTTGCTTTTAGAAAGCAGTACTTTCCATGTTCTCTGTATTCTTGTACCGATAGAATAGACGTTTCAGGGTTTCATGGGGCTCGGCCACAGTCATCCATAATGACTAAAGACTCTGGGGACTTGGGAATGACAGTTCCCCCTGAAACATAACTCAATATATTTGACTTCTTTGGCACTTAATAAAGCTTTATAGCTCCAATTCCACATCTCTTTTTAATGAGTTATGATCACAATGACAAATGTGCGTGATCTTTCCTCCTTTCATGCGAATGCTTCATCCTAAGATGTCTTTTATTTGGTTATCAATGTTTTATAATCAATCAGGGGCATAAAATTAATGGATATGATTGTCGTTATCCAATAATGGCAGGGTAGGACACATTGTATGTCATTCCTGCATATGCTCTGAGTCAGGATAATCTACAGAGATCGTGCACTTGCAAACTAGAGCCAGCCCAGGCTGGTAGCACACTGCATACCAAGAGGAACTGCCTCGTGGGGGAAGACAAATGCTGTTGCCACTTGCTACTCAATTAATCTGAGACTGAACTCTCATGCGGCGAAGAACTGTTCTCACATAGGATCCAGAGCAAAAGAAGAAGCTCCGAGGCATCAGCTTGGAGTAATGGGACTCGTCGGATCACTCTATGAGACATCATCTGCATTTAAATATCGTTTTAATATGGTGGTGCTAATATGCAATAAACAATAGATCTACTTTGCAGGCTGTGTGCCGGCTAACATTTTCTACCAAAGCCTGAAGATACAAGAGGAAACATCAGGTTTTCAGGCCACGCTCTTTTGAATAGTTATCACATAGTTCAATTGATCAAGCTGAAGTAAACAAACCCTCTTGAGTAAAATAACTTAACAGTATAGCACATTTAACTGTTTCTCAAAGTGCTGAGCATGATCAGCCATATTCACACATTTACTCACTCAATCATTTGCAAACACATACAAATGCCGATGCTGCCTATCGAGATGCTCACAAAACATTGAACTTGGAATCTTTGCCAAGGAGACCGCAACACAGACATGATGAGAAAACCCAGTGATCTACAGGGTTTGTCTAACAGCAACTAACTGTGATTCAACTCTACTTACTGGCTAAACAAGAAAACAAGGATAATTGGAGGCTTGAGTGGAATAAGGATACAGAAAAATATTTTTTTTTCAAGAGCAAGGAGGACAAAAAAAATACATAAATAATAATTTATAATGAATTTACATTAGATGTAGGTGAAAAAATTGTATTAAACTGCAACACTTAACTTCTATGTTGTTTCAACGTGAAAATATGATGCAGGTTTTGTAGGTGATGCACAACGATAGTGAAAAAAAACAAACTGAAATCATTCTGTCAAGGTAGTTACAGTTTGGCGCTTTTCAGTCTTAACGTCTCTTGAAGGCTTTTCTTTTTTTCGAGTAAGTAAACATGGTACTGTCGCCATGCTCAGTAGTCATAGAAATGTGACACCGCCGGTTGGGGCTGTGGAGAGGAGGTGTGAGTGTGAACCGTATAAATTACGATGCGTCAGATTTATATGTTGTTCTGCTCCAAAAACACAGCCTGGTCTACACTAACATATGTGAAAAGCTTTTTTACAAAAAGCGAGGGGGTCATCACCAAGATGATATATCAACCTCCATTCCATGTCATTTGAGGTATTTTGTTGTACAATAAAAAGATGCAATGACTGGCTGACCTACAGTATGATCCTGTGAGCCATAAAGCGGCATGGCTCCAAATAAATGTCTAAAACCCCACAATGCATCATTTGCAAATGGAAATCAAGCAGCTAGAAATACATAATGGATCTAAATCCATTTCCCCCATGTATGTCAATCACATTACATTTTACTCCTCTGAACAGGAACAGAACAGAAAAGTGAATGAATGAATAGATAAATGGAATTACATTTTGCAAAAAAAAAGTTTGATGATATTGGGCTGGAAACTTTGAATGCCAAAGTGTGATAGAGTAGAATAAAGATTTATGAGAAATAAGATGCATTCCATCCTTTTTCTTTTCAAAGTTAATCAGTGATTTTTGAGTAATTTCCATTGAGACACTTAAAATGACTGCTTCAGATATTGAAAGCATTTCTGATGTATGATTGTTGTGTGTTGTTGTGTTGACTGACACGCAAAACATTTATTTTCAACAATTCATGATTCAGTCTCAACAACATGGTTAAAGTTCAGTACACTGTCTGGATCACGCCACCATGTAAGAAACAGAAGAACAGAAAAATATTTTCCGTAAAATGAAAAAAACAGTCCTGCTGCACATGCACAGACTGTTGTGCACTACTGAGTATGTTACATATATCAACATGTACCTTGATTTCAAAATACAGTTTTGAGGCACAATACCCGCATTGTCACTCTTGTGCTACAGAAACACAAACTGGTTGACGGCTACCAACCTTGAGACGGAGGCGGATGGTGTTGCAGTCCCTCAGTGGATTCAGCTTCAGAGTCTCTCCCAGGTTGTTGCAGCTCGAGCTCTGTTTCTGTAGCTCGCAGCAAACACACACTCCATCGCTGTCAAACTTCAGCTGGGGGGGTGGAGGAGAGAACACACATCCACACTCATGCATGTACGCACATACACAAAAACGCGCAAGCACACGCACACGCACACGCACACACACACACACACACACACACACACACACACACACACACACACACACACACACACACACACACACGCACACGCACAAATCAGACCTGGGCTTGGTGCTCTGATGATGCAATTGATCCTCAAACTTTGTTACTTACACCTGACAGAAACCACATTTTGAATTAAGGTATACATAAAGTTAGACTTCAGATACAGAAGATGAAAGCACAACATGAAATCCACACGTACAACGAGACAAAGGACTGTGAGATGCGACGAGCTACTCAGAAAAGAATTGAGGGAGAATACCTCTGCTCTGTGTCCCAGATTAAGCAAAAGCAGGACATGAACCCAACAAGTATGGGTTAATTACATTGGGGAGAGGAGATGAGAAATGTTAACATTTCAGTCACGGCTGGGGGAGGGTCTGGGGGGGGGGGGGGGGGGGGGGGGGGGCAGAAAGCAGAGAAGTTGGTGTATTTGGTTGGCACTACTTGAGTAAGTAGAAAACCTGCTTATAATGTGGAAGTGGTCGAGTTAGTGGGTTGGGTGCATGATGCTTCCTCAGACATGAAGCAGAAAAGAAGCCCTCGCACTATAATGTCTGGCAAAACAAATAAGTCAAGAATCATCTGATGAAAGGTCTGGAAAAGAAGGGCTTGACATTTAGCTAACGCTGTGAAAAGGGAACTCACCGTTTTGTATTAATGCAGCTATATTTACTTCACTGTTTGATTGACTAGTACTCCAAGAAAACAAATCTTGACTGAGTACCATTCAAACACATATGAGAAGCTTATTGTGGGTGAAATTAAATAAAAACAAAGAAGACAAAATATCTGCAAAGTGGTGTTGTAGTTAGCCCATAGCTAGAATGTCCCTTGGAGTCTGAATTAGGCTTGGGGGGTCTGTCTGTGCGCAGTTTACATTTCCTCTCTGTGGGTGAGTTAAATTCCTGTGAGTACTGCAGTTTCCTACACTGACTGACTGTGGACAATAAATTGTCCATATGTGTGTTCCTATGCTGGACTGGCGACTTGTCCCAGGTGTACCGTATAGTCAGCTGGGATTGACTCTGGCACACTGTAACCCCTGTTGGATGAAATGGTATAGAATATGAATGGATGGATGAAAGATAAAGCAGTAAACACTGTTGCCCTCTTCTATAAACAATTTCCTTGAAGGCATCTGAAGTCTTGCACAGTAGAGAAGTAAAAGAAATAGCTATATGAAGAAGGAACAAGATTAAGGTGAAATCTAATATATGTCAGCACGGTCTATGAAACTCCAGAGGGATTTTAAAGTCCAACTGCAGCCTCAGGTGAGTCCACCTGCCGCTCAGTTGTGAAAAATGCCAAAGATTAGATTTGGACATGAGAGGAGTGGCTGAGTGGAGGTCACGGTGGGTGGCACATTGGGCAATAAGGAGGCTTGGATGTGAGAGGGAGGGGAGCAAGAGCTGCTCTGTGGCGTCTCCAAGTCAAATAAAAAAGGTAAAAAGGACATTAATGAAGTGGAGGACTGTGGCGGTCACGAGCAGTGTTGATTTGAGCAGCTGGATCCAGCCTCAGTGAAGGAAACGCTTTGAGAGGTGAGACGACTGTGAAAATTTGAATGAATGTAATCAACAAATCTTGAATAGAATGACTTTGAGCTAATAAGGAGTCAAACAGTAAGTAGTGTGCTGTGTGCTTCGTATTTAAAAAAAACAAAAAAAAAACATATTTCTAAATTTGACCGTAGGGTCAATACAAACATCTGCATTGACATGTTTCAACATGTTTCAACTTAACACAATGTCCAACAATGGCCCCTACGGATCAAGCTTTATCCCTTGTCTGACTAGAAACAACTCTTTAATATGAAATGAAGGCTGGTAACAGAACAGGAAATTGTAGCTCTTGATGAGTCGATGGTGAGATTTTCGGTACTAGGTAGCTGACCTATATTTGTGTTCATTGTTTTGATGTGCAACTGATCGAAACCCGGAACTGCCACATTCCTCAACACAAGTAAGAAGTGACTTCATTACAATCACGTAATGTCGTGTTGAATAATTGTAGTAAAGATTGTACAATGTGCTG
The DNA here is from genome assembly GCF_963422515.1 of Blennius ocellaris. NCBI lineage: Eukaryota > Metazoa > Chordata > Actinopteri > Blenniiformes > Blenniidae > Blennius > Blennius ocellaris. The sequence continues at coordinate 25,648,076 of NC_137650.1, read as the reverse complement.
CTTGTGCAGAATTTCATGAACCGATGACCAGAAACTCTTACGAGCAACCAACCCGCCTGATTTATGAAAACAACTTTGAGAAAACAAATAAATCTGATAAAATGGTAACAGCATATTTCCTCATATGCCGTGTACTAAAGTAGAAACTTCCGCAGCTGACTCGTGTCATCCAGTCAGTCGGATTTAGGTAATCGCTTTGCATACAGTTCTTTATATTGAAAGATAGTAAATGGTGAGCAGTGGGAACAGAAGAGCAGAATAATCCACAGAATTCGTTTAGAGACAGTTCGTAGCTACACATCATTAATACCGTGTGGTTTTGTTTGGTTTTAAACTTTCCAGCAAATTACAATTAATGTATAGAGATCATGTTGGTATCTGTACTAAAATTTAAAGATCAAAAATTAATAACAAAAAAAAAGCCTCGTATCACCCTGAGGTTAGAATTTTCATTTGCGAGTTAACTGAATGAGTTATAGCGCACACCCAGCTGTTGTTCAGATGTTCATCTCCCACCACCTCTTCTCAGCTGGACCTTCACTGCATGGAGGGGATGAGGATGTCTGACTGCTAGTTTTTTTTGTTTTTTTTTACGTTACACATATTGTTAAAGACACTTCTGACATGAGGGCTGCTGGTGGAGAAGAGACTCTAAACAGGAGCTGACAAGCTCTGCTGGCAAACACACAGCTCTTCTCACATATCAGCATGTCTGAATGCACTGTTACAGTCGGGGAATCCTCAGATATTCTGCTTTTGATCACTCTTTTTCGCATTTTGTTTCTTTTGAATTTCCCATCTTCATCTGCATGAAACACAAAATCTCTCTCGAAGTTGTTTATCAGTATTTTCATCATCTCTGATTCTGGCAAAGATGGATGTGGTAATCATGGCTCCTTAGTCACCAGCAGACAAACAGTTCATTTCACTCTCGATACTGACTCAGCCCTCCAGTCTGTTTAGAAAAGGACTGCCTGTCAGCCCACCACTGACATTCAAAAGTGCAGACAACAAAGAACACAAGTCTATATTTCACTGATGTCAAAGTTGATGCCGGCAACACAACTCAATACAACTCCTGCTCTCTAAAGTGAAATGTTACAGATTTAAACACTTGGACCACGACAGTGTTTCCATTTTTATCTACAGCTGATGAAAATACCCTTCTTTTTCACTTGTAGGAGTACAGACACTTTAAAAATAGTCTTTAGTAAAAGTATAAATTCTTGGGTTTTCCTCTGTAAAAGTGCTGTGAGATGACTCTTTTGTATTTGTTGCTAAAAATATTAATTTAATTGAAATGCTTTTCTTAAGTGAAAGTAATGGGCAAAAGCAAAGCTTCCTCAAAGAGGAGAAATGAGCCAGCACACAAAATCCATATGATCAAAGTCACTGCAGCATTTCTTTTTTAATCATGTAATAAATTGTGTAGTGTTACATGGGCTTTATTTTGGTATGGAATCATCGTCAACACATATCCTATTTCCTGGTATGAATTTAAAAGGCAAAAGACAGATGGTTCAGAAATATGAAAATGCATTTGATAATGTCATTTATACATTTATGTGGTATATAAATGTTCCTGTTTGATGTGTGTGTACGCTGATTTAGATTGGTTCCTATCCAAATGGAGTGCATATTTAACTGCATCACTCAAAAAGACTTGTTTGATCAAAGTCGATGTAAAAATGCAAGGCCTAATTTCCCAGGAAGCATGTGAATGGATATGTATGGATTTTATCCCTACACCCTTCATAATGATTTTTACTGCTTCACCAGCAGACTGAACATGACACCTAGAATGGGTGAATAAATCTAAGTAGCTGACATGTGACAGTTTGAGGCATGCTTTTAACTTTGAGAGGCTTCAGATGTAATCTAGTTATATGTGGCCCCTGACCTGACATTAGCCTGACACCTCTGTTCTTCTGTCGGCATAATGATAAAAAGTTGTCAGTCAGAATAATTGACTTGTTTTGAAAGACGTCCTTTTGGGCCGAACGATTGAAGGATGGAGCACAAAGATGGAGGGTTCATGAGTTCAGGTCCAGTTGGTCTCACCAGCTGACAGTCCTCCAGAGAGTTGACGAGCTGAGCGTTCTGGCAGGAGAGGATGGAGCCCGCCAGGTTGAGCATCACGCAGACTGCAGAAAGCAGCATGAAGAATGTGATCTGTGACAGAAACAGAAGAGCAGCAGGGAGAGAGAGGGAGAGAGAGAGAGAGAGAGAGAGAGAAAGACAGCTTAAAGTTAAATTGTTGCTGCGTGTCACAGCAAACAGTGATTCAACACCTAAATGGCTCTGATAGTGTGTTGAGAGAGTCTCTCTGGTGCCAGAGGCTCCGTGTACGATGAGGAAATTAGCACTGTTGTCAAGGGGAATCAATAACCTGTTCCTCCTCAGACCTCCAGAGTCTGAAGGTGAGAGAAATCATAATTATAGAAAAGCTTTTCACAAAGCGGCATGATAAACAACTCATTGATGGATGGAAAATCTAAACCCACGGAAAACATTTTCTGACTTTCTCAACACCTGAACATTTGTGAAGTAGCTAATCTTTTAGTGTGTGAACAAAAAAACAAAAAAAAAACAAAGACAGGGACTTGTCCGTGCACTGAATCCCCTCGACTCCTACTCCTTTGGGTGAAAGAATGTTTTTTTTCATTTATTTCTCAGCCGACAGCCACATGGACATCAATCCTCTTGGCAGGAATATGGCTACTTCTGCTGATGCTCTCATTTACAAGTCAAGTATAATAAAAGACACTTGACAAGCAGGCCTCTCTGTCCGGCTAATTGCAAACCAGGCCCTGGTGTTTTAACAGACTCCTTAGTTCTTGGTTTTTTTGGGAGAAAATTGATGATCGTAGCACAGCCTTATATTTGACCAATTTAATTGAAAATCCGTAATAATGACTTAAGAAACAGCTCCTGTAAAATGTGGGAGTTTTGGCTGGTGGCTGGTGGAGGACAAAACCGGCACTCGCAGGAGGAGTTTGTCAGATTTAAAGGTTCTTGAGAACAAACATAAGCAGATGGAGAGGAGGGAGAAGAGACAAGGGGGCGGAGATGGAAAGAAAGTGGAGGTGGCATGTAATAAACAGATGGAGCGATAAGTTTAAGTGCTTTTTGCTCCGGCTGAAAATTGAAAGATTGAGGGCATGATGTGTGAGCTTGTGGAGGAACTGCTTTAGGAAAATCAGAAGATGAGGAAGACCCAACGAAGAACCAAGAAAAGAAATAATTAAAAAAATAAATAATTGAGACAGATGTTAATAGACAATGACAGAAACACGCCGGAGAAGAGACAGACAGAACATGACTCCATGGTCCCACTGCACATTGGTGGTAATGATGTGTATATCTGGTTAATTAGCATTTCATCAGAATGTCATATCAGCTGTCTGGGTCAGCTGCACGGAAAGAATCCTCGAAGCAATCTGGCCTTGAAAAGACACTGCATTAAAAAAAATAACAACCAGAAGCTGTTTAAAAAAAGAATCCCAATACTTTCTTCAGAATCCATGAAGTCGTCTCGTGGTACAACCCTCTCACTTCTTAGCATTACATCTGTTTAGTTAACTATCGTCTTAACGATTAATAGTGCCCAGCACAAACTCTTTATAGGGATATAAGGGACAATAAACACACGTGATTCTGTTCTAAAGATGCCAGATTTTTTTTGAAATAAATAAAAATATTTGAAATAAAGTGCCCAGCTCCGCTCGCCCGCACGCACGCGCACACGCACACACGCACACACACACACACACGCACACGCACACGCACACACACACACACCACACACACACACACTGTTGGTGATGAGAAATGTTCTTCCCACATGAACACAAAATTATTGAGGCTTCTGGAAATTTTATGAATTCTCACCTTGACAAAAACATTAAGCTTCATGTTATTTATTAGATGCTTGAGTAATTAACGGATATGACTGATTCCGACCGACTGCATGGGGTTCGGAGGCCGACATTTCTCACTCAGACTGATGGGATGTGCCTGAGGGAGAAAACATGGCCCCACTTAAAGTAATGAACTGTGTTTCTCTTCATTCATAGTGACAAGTGGTTTTAAACTATCTGATTGAGATTTGTGACAAGCGGAAGCAGCTACCTTCATGCAAGGATGACGTTCACTTTAAAGGGGCGCCGAGTAAAACGTAGTGGAAGTCATTCATCTGTTACAGATTGGATGGCAGTGCTGAGTCACAATAAGGCCCACATATGCTTCCTTTATGCATATAAATTGCTATGTGACGTTTCAAACGTTGTCATGCATCACTGCATCGCATGCATGCTTGAGCTTTTACAGCCAGTCTATGTATAACCTGGCTTTCAGTGTTATGGCTATAGCATAGACTACACAACTTTGTAGAAGCCAACAGCTTCTGCTACTAATGTCTTAACAATTCCCCCTGCTGCTTCTGTGAGTCTCTATGCACCCTCTTGTAGTGCGTACCTGAAATACACGACGAAACCCGATAGAGCAAGTTGGATAATATGCCTACTTTGATTAATAAAAACAGCAATACATCACAAAATGAAACATGATTGATTTTTATACTCTCATTTTGCTGATTTTGAGGTTATGTACATTTAGATTAAACTAAAATATTCCATGTTCTACTTACAATATATTAAGACAATATTTTCCAGTTGTAGCATATTTTTGGTTTACATGCAGAAACAGCAAACTTATCTTCAATGTGAAAATGTTGCTGTAACAGATAAGTCCCACAAACACTGGTTCAGAGGTACCGAGAGAGTGACTTCGACATTTGTCATAACATCCAGATTGTTTCATACAGTATTGATAGGTGTGACACTTCTGGTTAACATTTACAGAGAATTGTGCTGCAGAAGTAAACGGCGGAGAGCGTCTCCAGTAGTTCACTCGGGACTGTGGGAGCGTTTAAATTGAATGACGCCATGACAATAGCTATCACGACGGAGAGATTGTAACGCGCAAACCAGTGACAGTAAAAGCTCCTTCTCTGACACACAGGCCACAAGTCGTACTTTAATGAAACCTCTACGGGGTTGCCTTGTTGCCTGCTGAGCCAGTCAGATCCAATGCTGTGCCTCAAACAATTACTGGCTGCAGTTCCAACGGAGGAGGAAACTGTTTCTCTCCATTACGGCTCCAGCGATTGCCGTAATATAGTCATAATATCACGCTGCTTTAAAGACGTATTAATATTTTTTCCAAGTATATTTGCAAGGCTAGATAAACATTATTATTACGTTTTACTTCCTTAAAGTACACTCTTTATATAGTTTATATGTCTATATGTACATAAAAAAGTCAAATGCAAATTTCTACATTTTTACTCCCTTTATTAATTTCAATTGTGTTTGTATGGAATCCCTTATTATTGGATTTCCTTTACTACTTCATCCTCTTTTTATGTCTGCCAAGGACTTGATAAAATTATTGGTGTATATTTGTTTGTCTGTCTGTCTGTTAGCAAGAATATGTCAAAACTACTACACAGACTTTGCCCAAATTTTCACCACAGATTGATATTAGGACCTGGAGGATTTCATACAATTTTGCAGTTGATCTGGAAACTTTTTTTTGTCTGAGTCCAGGTCAACCTTTGGCAGAAGTCAGGAATCTCTGATTGCTCTTGTTTTTTCTCGCAGTCTTAAGCATGCAAAGGGCTTTGTTTCTACATTTAATGCAATTTTGCTCGATGCAGTGCGTCTATGCATATGTGCAAACACATGTGCCCATATGAATGTTTGGATTGACGTTTCTTTTCATTGTTTATGTCGATCACTCTGTTTCACACCGGATGCAGAGCATTCACACTGCTGGTTCAAAATGTCTGTGCTGCCCATTAAGATTGAACAAACAAAAGTGATAAAAAAAAAAGTCCAATAATAAATCCTTTTGATTTATCGTCTTCAGGTCTATGTGACCATGGTGTCATTTGTGCCCCCCCACCCCAATCCTTCCTGTCTGCTTCGTTGATTGTCATGGCTGGCCCCACACCAGCGCCTGCTCATTAACTTGTGGAATCACATAGCACCATTTAGCAGCAAGTCATTAATTACTGCTACGGTGTCTTCCGCATGCCAAAGAGGAAACCACACACACACACACACACACACACACACACACACACACACACACACACACACACACACACACACACACACACACACACACACACACACACACACACACACACACACACACACACTCTCAACGCTTCTTGGTCGCCACACCAGTGGAGGCAGATTTACACTGCATGTCATCATCACATCGTTTAGCACTCGCTGCTGAGGACAATACCCCATAATACAATCACCATTCATCTCCATCACAGCCAAATAGATTACAATACAGGACCCAAGGTTCAGGTGTGCCACCGTTACTCTCCATAACTGTCAGTGAGGTTAAAATCGTTCGGTTGCAGCTTTTCTTTCTTCCTGTTCTGCATTCAGCGACGTCTTCACACTGCAGAGAAACTGCGAATGCAATCAAGTGCTGGTTTTAAAAGGGGCAGTTAAGGGCAGTGGTTCCAGAACCGCCTGCGGGAAATGTTTTTTTTTTTTTGTTTGTTTGTTGTGGGTTTTTTTTTACTGTGGATTCTGAAAAGCTCCATGTGCAGATAACAGTTTTGATTACAGTGGCTGTAAGTTTGCATGCCAGGTCACTGGTTGGTGGTGTGTTTCTTGTAATTCAACGACTTAGAGATGTATGGTGAGTACGATGTAAACATTCAAGCACCTTTTAGCTGTCCTTCATTGTGAAGGCCTGCATTCAGTAACCTGGTATATGTAAGAAATATGTATTCACTGAGCCACATGATGGTAAATGTTCTCATTTGTTCATGTAGATAGCGTTACAAAGCAACTGAATCAGGTGAACTGATGTTCCACCCCTTATCCAAGTGATTAAAGACATTTAACCAAGTCCAGTTGGCCTGATTCGATTCCTTTGAGACAAGGTAGTAATTGTACATTGATAAATTCAATAGAGGTGATCAGCACGAACAATGCTCCGGATTGTGATCGATCTTGTGCATGTGCATGGAAACTACTGACTGCATCCAGAGTGCACATGTGCCGGATTTCACAGTTAAGAAAAGTTGCATTTCTCCTGTTTAGATTAATCCTGTGGTATTTCAAAAATGTTCGCAACATTGTTGTCATGTAAACAAACAAACAGTTTTCACATATGTTGTGTAAACAGGTCCTGGGAGAGGTTCCTGACCCCCCCCTCCGCGATCACCCATAGACCAAAACAAACATACCCACTTTCACAAAACTCTCTTATATCTCCTGCAGAGTAGTAGAATAATAATGGATGCTGTGTTTACAGATAGTCCAGTCATCCCACTGTACATACTCTGAAATGTACACCATTTCATTTAGCAATGTTACAGTGATATTGCTGCTCATTTAAATGTGAACATGTTACATCAACATATATTTAACTTCTGACAGTTAGATTAAAGAGTTCATTTGGCTGTTGGTAAAAGCTTAGAGAAATACATTGCATTTTTTTTTCCGGCTGCTTTAGTTCTTAAGTTGTCATATTGAGGCTTTTGATGCTTCTCAGCCAGCGTTAGTGATGTGATGTACAAGGTGTTGTAGTAAACCAGTTTGATCACTGTGCCAAAATCCTTTCACAGTACAGTGCGGGCCCTCGGGGTGTGTTCAGTCCCGATTTGTTTTTCATTTCAGACACAGGAATGAAAATGCACATGAAGAAGTAGCAAGCTGGTGCAGTGCTTATTCCTCATAGTGGTTTCACCTTATGCCACCAAAACTGGCGCACTGTGTCAAAAAAGATAGAGGAAAAGAAGAGCGGTTGAGAATAAACATGGATGAAAGATTAGAACTGCTGTTTTAAGACTTCACAGAATGGGCTCAAGTTTCACGGAGCGCAAACAGAAACTTAAAAACACTCCGGGGGGAACCTTTAAATCAAAAGTTTATTTTTGGAAATATGTTTATTAGTTTTTTGCTGTGCATTCAGATGACGGGATTGATAGCTCTCCCGTCTTTATGAAGCCTATAGGGATCGTGGACAGCAGGTGAATTGTCAATCCAACAATTTACACATCAGCATTTACTTTCAATAAAACTGTCTAAACAAACACATCGCAAGTCTCTGGAAAAAAAACAGATGATTGTACTCCTGCCATTCAAACCCATCCCGGCTCTGTATTCCAAAGCTCTGCCCATCTGTCTGTGCCGCCGCCAACAACAACAATAAAAACAAGCTCATTCATCACCTCTGTTTATTTGAAGACGCACGATTCAGAGATAAGATAAGCATCTCAGTGTGGAAACCAGACCGATGCTGCAGCAAACGCCTACAATGCAGGTTTTCAATGTTCCATTACAAGGTGGCTAATAAAAAAAATGCAACAATAATATATGGAAATAAGAACAGAGGAAATTGGGGCTTTATAAGGCATCATTGTCAGCAGAATATAAAGCGGAAGTCAATATCTGAGGATCTTTTTCATGGAGCTCACATACTTACACCTGATATGAGGACACACAATGGGTCATAAGATATTCTAACGATTCATCGGGGAAGTGACAATATTTGGAAATGTCCCTTTCTTCACATTTATCGCAAACGAGCAATACCATACCAACAACCAGTAAGGACATGATGCATAACATAGTCATGATATATATTGAAACTTGAGTGTCGCTTTCATAATTTATGAAAGTAATGATACATTTGGTTTTAAATTTTTCATAGTCACACAAATACTATGGTGGGTTATCCATTTGCTTTGGAAAAGAACTGTTTTAGAATATGGAAAAATATCAAATGCTATTAAAAGATAATTTACTGTGTGGACTCAGATACGAGGGGAGGGTTATTACTTCGCAAATATGGCATTCAATATGTTGTTATCGTTTCCATAAAATCAGAAGGTTTGAATTTTAATTTGAAAAGTATTGCAATAAATGCCCCATAAAGAGTTAAACATGGTCGAATGCAAAAACCCTGACCACCTTGGTAAAATATGTGAAATGAAAAGTGAACTGAATTCATGCAACTGCAGGAAGATAGGAGAGTTACATTTTTGATGCAAAGCACAGTGACTGCACAGTGTAGCAGTAGTTAATTCTCTGGAAGCACAGTCAGAATATAAAATTTGCATTTTCTCTCTCTACATGCATGTTTTTTTTTTGTCCAGGTAATTTAGTTTCCAGACACATGTTTAGGATTACGCACAGTTACTTTACAGATTAGTGACGTTTTTCGGTATTGCAGCTTTGATACACAGCTGCTTGTGGCCAGAGAACTAAGCCAATGTTTCCAGAGCACTTGCTTATTTTGATGTGACGACATTTACATAAAAGGCTGAATCTAATGCTGAGGTAGGCGGGTAAAGTTTCCCACAGCCGACTTTTTATCTGGTGACCTGAACTGTGTGCCACCTCTGCTTTGTCAGCCAGACTTTATTTTTATTTCATTTCTCTTCAACATCTCACTGCAATTTTGTGAGGATATTTCAGACTGTCCAAAATTGCATATCTCTTTATTGCAGCCATCCTCATTGATTGTGCTGTGCAGTTTAGTGCCACAAAAGAACTTTGTCAGGTGATTTATCAGCTCCGGTCATTTATATTCACAGTTATTGACATGCTTGATAGGACCTCAGAATTAGCCGGGGCTTAAAAAGGTGATTAAGTTCTGAAAATGTACAAGTAGAGGGACACACAAACTACAACCTCACCTTTGTTTTTTCAAAACACAGGTTTTTTTGCTGCAGGGTTCATGTTTTTCCTTGAAACATCATCAAAAATAATTGGGTTTTGACTCTTCTCTATCTGTTTGAGTTATTATGCCTAATCAGCAGATGTCTTATGAAGAACAAATCAATGCGCCAGCTGCATGTGCAATGATTCGTGCTTTTACTGTTGTGATAATAAATGAGCGTATGAGCAGATATACGTGCCAGAGGCATACGTGCACACTGCAAACGAGTGTGTGGGAAGCACTAAAACACTCACTAATATAAAGATGCATAAAAGTAACCTTGTTCCCAACAACCTTCACATGTGTATTAGTTCCACAGATTATCTTGTTTCGCTTCATGGAGTAAGACACAAGATAAAACAAGTCATCAGCTCATCAAAGATGCATCGAAAGTACAAACCATAACATCTTAGGCAAATTAGACAGGAGCTCATTCTTACAAATCTCATCAGCTTTACCACTGCACATGCTGTTTGTGCAGGATAATAAGAAATCAGTCTGTTAGTTTAGCTACATTATATAATAATGATGACGTGCATTATTTATAAAAGATATAGGAAGAGTTCTTTAGAGATTTTCTGCAACCCCTTATTTAATGAATAAATATATTGAAATAGAAAACGTACTTGTAAAGGGATGTTGACCCATATTTTGTAGTTTCCCTGCAACTCACTGTATCATAATATAGTATAAATATATATCCATCCATCCATTTTCTGCCGCTTATCCGGGGCCAGGTCACGGAGGCAGCAGTCTCAGCAGAGTTGCCCACACTTCCCTCACCCCAGACACTTCCTCCAGCTCTTCCGGTGGCACCCCAAGGTGTTCCCAGGCCAGCCGAGAGACATAGTCCCTCCAGCGTGTCCTGGGTCTGCCCCGAGGCCTCCTACCCGAGGGACATGCCCGGAACACCTCCCTAGGGAGGCGTCCGGGCGGCATCCGAAATAGGTGCCCGAGCCACCTCAGCTGGCTCCTCTCGATGTGGAGGAGCAGCGGCTCTACTCCGAGCTCCTCCCTGGTGACTGAGCTCCTCACCCTATCTCTAAGGGTGCGTCCAGCCACCCTACGGAGGAAGCTCATTTCAGCCGCTTGTATCCGGGATCTCGTTCTTTCGGTCATGACCCATAGTTCATGACCATAGGTGAGGGTAGGACCGAAGATCGACCGGTAAATCGAGAGCTTCGCTTTTTGGCTCAGCTCCTTCTTCAACACGACGGACCGATACAACGTCCGCATAACTGCAGACGCCGCACCGATCCGCCTGTCGATCTCACGCTCCATCTTTCCCCCACTCGTGAACAAGACCCCAAGATACTTGAACTCCTCCACCTGTGACAAGGGCACTCCACCGACCTGGAGGGGGCAAGCCCATTGTGGAACAATGATATGAAAAAAAGACATGTTACAATAAATTTACATTTAAATATTCACTTATAACTGAATGTTAGCTTACATAAGTTTAAGAAACACTTAAGTATTCCTGTAAATACATTTTTATTTTGTTTTGTTTAAACATTACATGTTGCTTTCTTTACTGTTGTTGATCGTCTTTGAAAATATAGTTTTTAAAGGCTGCCATACAATTAATTACATGATTACTTTATTATATGATTGTTGCTTGCAGCCAAAAACCAAATCGAGGCAGGTGTGATGTGGCTAAAAGAGTGCCAGGAAGAAACAGAACCACTCGTTTGGGCCAAAATTTCACACTGGTTGATATTGTTAATGTGGCATGACGATTAGATTGAGTTCATCCTGAAGAGTTTATTTTGGCCGCCCGACAGGAAATAGCAACAATTTAATAAGCCTCTTTGAAGACATATCACAAGAGCTGTGGCTCACTCTTTGAAGAGAAAAAATAACTATAGATTGGACAGTTTCTATCATGTGGGAATTGTACAAAAGGAGAATTTGCATCCTCTGACTGCAGCACAAATTAGTATTTAGTCGGCACCAGCACTGCGACACAACACTATTTATTTTCAATTATCCCTGAGCCACAAGAGATGGAAGCAGTGTTTTGTTTTTGCTGCTGCTCAGCAGATCACGAGCCCTCTGATTCAGTTTCCCTCTGACACTGGGTATCAATCCTCAGGCCCCTGCAGAGTTCAGAAGCATCTGTGCACAAAACCCACAACAAGAGATATTGATTAAGACGAGGCAGCCCTTCAGTGTGGCGTTACATATGTTACTTTCAGATCTGGCAAATTGCTCTGCCGCTTTAAATAGCGTGAAAGAAAAAAAGAAAAGTTAAATGACTTGCAGCCTTTGGGTTAAGCCATAATCAGGAAACAAAACAAATTTCCCCTCCTGTCCCTGACATTAAAAACACAAGAGAAAGCCAATCAGGGCAACAACAGCTGGTTCTCATTGGCGCTCGCAGCTAACTGAGGTTTCTCTGCTCCTCTCCTCACTCCATCAAGGTGTGTGTGTGTATGTGTATGTGTGTGTGTGTGTGTGTGTGTTCGGACCTCATCAGCGGGATTAGGTGTGATGGAAGTTGAGTGACCCTGAGTTCATTGCCGGCCCAAATAAACAGTGGAGGTGTTGATATAAACTCTCAGCAGCAGAACCCCGGGGAGGTCACACTAAACCAGATGTAATGACTGTACAGACCTCTAATCCTTCTGGAAAACCTGCTTCGTCGCAGGAAACCACCTCACGTTAAACCCTCAGACTTTCAGATATGTGCTTAGCGATACCTGTACACACACACACACACACACACACACACACACACACACACACACACACACACACACACACACACACACACACACACACACACACACACACACACACACACACACACACACACACACACACACACACACACACACACACACACACACTTTGGCAGAAATCCTCACTGTGGCACCACGGAAACATTGGTGCATATCAACAAGCTCGCCGAGCAAAAAAACCCCAACAAATGAACACGCTCATTGCACCGTTAGTTGTTTCTTTTTCATGACACAATCAAAAAGATAAATTAAAATCATCTTCCTGATTGGTTTTCAAAGAGATATGTTAAAAAAAAGATTGAAGATAAACAAACTGAGGGAATGATTGGATATCTGCACATTTTGAGCACAAAGCACTGATCTGTGACTGATCTCCTGAGTTGTTTTGGCAGAAATCCACAGATCTTGTGGTTTGGGAGTTGTTTGCTGTAAGTTTAAAAATAAAATAAAAACACACCTTGCCTCTTGACATTGTAAGCTTTGATGTGCAGCCATGTTGACAGCATGTCAAGCTACATCTCCACAGGATGTGATGGATTAGTTCCTGTGGTTAGACACATCATGTGGAAGTTACAGTCCAACAACTTTTGTTGGCAAATGAGACATGAAGCTTGGACAACCAGGCGTGCCAAATTACATCCAACATGTTGAGATGACTTTTTTGGGGGGGGATTTTCACTCTGATGCATGCTAACACAAACACATTTGTCACCTCCAAACATCCACAAGAGGTGAAGACAGATGCTGGTTAATCGGGCAGCACTCGGATGTGCTGGGGAAGTGGAAGTAAAAGGAGTTCATCTCGGCGCCGGCGCTCACACTTATTGATTAAAACACACCATGACAGATAATATCACCCTGAGGGTCAGTAGCTGATTAACCTCCACTCCTCAACATTTTAATCAACCACTGACCTCTAAAGGGCTAAAACAAGGAGGCTCTCCCTTCTCCGCTCCCCTCCCCCGGCTCCCGGTGGGGGGGCCGGCTTAATGAGACAGGCCTATAATGAACTTGGTCCCAGAAGACACTCACACCACACAGAAGCACTGCAGAAACTTTGTTCAAAATGCTGCTTGATGGTGGTTCGACTATAGACGATGCCCTCTCATTTAAACAAGTCCTACGGCATAAAACATAGCCAAGTATGTTCGATTTCACTCCGTACAAAAGTGAAAGAATGACCCGTGTGTAAAGTAAACAAGTATCTGAATCTGGCTCTAATAGGGGTATATGAGCCCATCTCCGTCACTGAGATAACACGGAGAGACACGCACACATTCATACCTGTGGATTATTCAGGTTGACCAATTAATCAAATAAAAATTCTTTAAAAAGACACACACACACACACACACACACACACACACACACACACACACACACACACACACACACACACACACACACACACACACACACACACACACACACACACACACACACACACATACACACACACACACACACACACACACACACGGAGCATGACTGAATGACTGAATCATTCATTGACATATGCTACATGGGATCTGTTTTGAATGAATGTGCCTAAAGGAAGGAGCTGAAATGTGCATGAACCTGAAGACTGGGGGTCCTGAGTTACATCAATCACTTCTAAAGCCAAAACATTGAAAACATTGAACAGGTAATTTGTGAAAATGGAAAATATGAACTTTACAGAGTAGCAGCAGTGTGGTGAAACTGCTTGTTTTAAGAGGAAGCAGTGAGTATAAAACAGAGTCAAACTGCCAATAGCCCCACAATCCTGTAAACCAAAACCAGCCACACACTACAGCACTATGCAACACTGAGTATAATAAAACGTTATCAAAACATTTTGAGTTAACGTGTCTTGTTACATTAAACTGAACTTTTATAGGCAATGTCAACATTGAATGGGGCACTATGGAACTTTACACAGGCATTTATGGCCCCGTGACTTTTCTTTTGGAGTCCCATCACACTGATTTGAGGCTCTGAGTGAAATATTCCTCAGTAGGCTGGAGTGTCATGAATGCGTTTCTGAGATTCGTGCTGTTTTCTGGACGGGTCATCAGGGTCCAGATCATCCCAGGCTTTTTTTATTGAACTCATTCACTGAACTGAAAGAGTAACAAAAACATACACAAGATCTGCTTTACATCTCTCTCAGTTGGCTCTCCATTAAGCACATCCTGGCCAAGGTTTCTGTGTTTTTTTTGTTTTGTTTTGTTTTTTATCCGCAAGGCATTGAGCAAGAGCATCACTAACCTACAGCCCAAATAACCTCACAAGTCAAGAGGTCTACTTGTAGATAAGCAGCTTCAATACAAGAAAGTGACATCATATATCATCTACGTGGCATTTATTGTGCTGCTGCCGCTTTAAAGGCCCCATGAAACAAACGTCAACGTGAGACATTTGAATCTGTAATTTATCGTATCTGCAGTGAAAAAGCTTCAATGTGGAAGAAGCAGAAGCAGAAGCGTGTTCCCAATTTGATTGACATTTTCAATAGCGAATTGTGCTGAATCTTCAACACATACGCAGCTGCATATTCATCACAATTGCAGACTAATTGAATTTCAACCAAACATTTCAATAAGATTCAATGTATGAAAACAGCATTGAGTGGAGTTCAGTTATCAGACTTTTGAGATCGTGGTACAGGAAGAGAGAAAAAAAAAAAACAAGTGTGAAAATACTCCAGTATTATGTTTTTTTATTATTATGTGATGTGAATATATCAATAATATGCACAGACAATGAAAAAAAGATTGGATAAATGTATTTCCTTTTTACTCATAACCCTTTAAACTTCAGAATAAAACTTGCTGCATTAACCAGGTTAGGGATGCATCAACCCAAACAATATTGAATATACTGCTATAAACGTTTTACAATACCACTGACACTGTGCAGTTCTTGTGGGCAGAGTATCACATTTAGATTCAGGCTGTAGGTATTTTGTTTGTGTGCATAATATAAGTATTTCTTCATAAGAGGGAGTACTATGTACCATGTCTGTTATGTTTTGTTTACACCTTGTCGTGTCTTTCGACATCCGTCATGAGTCCCCACATGCTTAATAAAGTAGAAGTAAAGATCATTAAAACGAAAGAATCATTTAAACTGCTTCACTCGAGTCAAAGTAAAAAGGTTCTGAAACGTTCTTCAGTCGCACCAATCTTCTCACACACTCACATTTAAACCAAGGGGACATTTAGGGTTACTAATTAACCTCACATGCATGTTTTTGGACAGCAAAGTCCACATTAAATTACAAAATAAATAAATAAATAAACAGTCTTGCCCGTCAGTCATTATTGATGCCACTTGACAGCTCTTAATTTCTTCAGCTTCTGCACCTTCAATATCAATAACTGTTACTGTCTGTGACGCCACCACTGTCACCGTGACTTGGACCCTTCCTCCATAGAGGTTAAGAAAGGTAACAGGTCAGTTGTAAAAATATAAAGGGTAGAAAGTACAGATATCTGTGTTCAAATGTGGAGTTCAAATAGTTGTCAGAAAAATATCCACACAACAAAAGCTCAGAAACCTGAAAAAATTTACTTAAATACAGTAATTAAGTACAAATACGCATGTCATCTCTGTATGTTTTCTAGTTTAAGTTGCTTTCTGGTGTGTCTGTGTATTATAGGCAGATTTTTAAATCGACGTCCAGTGATTTTTTTTTTTTATCAGATTCATATTTTGTGTTTTAGACTCTGTGTACCATGTGACAGACTGGCGGCCTGTCTGGGGTGCATCCTGCCCTCACCCATAGTGAGCTGGGATCAGTTCCAGCTCCCCACGACCTTGAACAGGATGTGTACAACAGAAGATGGACGGACGGCTGGATGGACTCTGTGTTTACTCACTCCCCTCTTGTTTCAGGCAGTATTATTGTGTTGGCATTTCTCATCTTGCCTTGTGTTTTTCTTTTTATGCATCCAAGTCTTGTTCTGTCCGTTGTTGCTTTAGTATATATTTCTGGTCATCATCTTTTGCTGTACATTTGATTTATTCACATTTTTCACATTTCAAAACAGTGAAGACAGAAAGGTGTGTTAGAAGGAAACAACTTCTTGAGGTTATTTGTAAGTCAGAGGGTGCTCGCCCAATTCCAGTTATACCGCAGTGGTACTTAAGACCACACATAACGTCAGCGGTTGTTAAGTATAGTCTGTTTCCAAAGCTGAAGTAGACAGTTTTTTTTTCCTTTACCCCTGATGGTTTTTAAACTGTGAATATCATTTGTTCTGGGGCATATCGCTGGTTTACAATATTGATGAAAGTGTTCAGCTGGGACAATAATTCTGGAGCCGGTGTTTTATGACGGCCCTTTTAGTGGCTGCTGGTAAGATGCTGAAAAGATAAACATCATTTGTACGCAGCTTTTCTGGGATCACGCCAAGATAAAAAGTAGGAAATGTCATAAAATCTTTGAACTTTGTCAGTTGCTTTTGCTCCCTCCCACTTTTAGGCAGCGACCACATAACTGCGATTATTCTAAAGTTTAAAAAGTGTAACAAATCACAAAAGTAAACATGTTCTCCTTTAACTCTTGCATTTTATTACGGCTTGAAAATGGTCATAATAAATCAATGAGAGCAACGTGAACAGACCAACTATTTGTTAAAACGCCTCTGCTGCTGATGCTGCTGCAGCAGCAGCTTGGATCATGCTGCCACCACCAATATGAGCCATCAGATAAGAGGGTCTATCTAATTCATATTCTAATTAATATGGAGCTTCACTTCCTGCGTCTCGGGGCCATAGGGGAGGACACCATTCATCAGGCATTAACTCAAGCCGAAAGGTTCTTGTTCACCCAGCCAGCCCAGCTCTTTTCTCCCACACTCTGCATATAGCTTTGTCCTATCCCTTACCTGTCCTTCCTGTCAGTGTACCCACAACAAGAGCATGTGGAGGACACAAGCACTGAATCAAAGATGGTTACTGCGGCTGTGTATGTATGTGGGTGCTTTTATGTGCAAGAGAATTGATACAATATAAATGCAACGGAGAGAAAATGAAAAAAAAAAAAGCGGGGGGAGGCAGTGAGATTCAAAATCTTCACAAATTGCCTCAAGGGAGACATCTTTTAGTCTATGAAGGAGCACAGCAGTGCGGATGATCTGTTTTTTTCACAGTATGGAAGAAAATAAATGCCATATCTTTTTTTTTTCCAGTTTGATAGATAGTCAATTGCTTTAATGTCATTGTATGAGGAGAATGAAATTAGTTTTACAAGAGTCTGACTTTAGTGCACAATAAATTTACAAGAAAATAATGGTGAGCAGAGGTGACCGTACAGGATGCAGCGATGAGATACTGTAAATTATTAAAGCTCTTTCTCGTTGAAAGAGGCACAAAGAGAAGAAATCCAATAAATCTGTGTGAAATTACTTTTGATCATAATTGGATTTGTTATTGGTTACAGTCACTGGACAACTTTCTGTATCCAAATTAAAGCCACGAGAGGAGGAATTTTGCTTTTCTATTTGCAAATATAATCTAGAAACATGCACACAGTCGGTTTTCTAAAGAAGGGAGAGACTCGGGGCCCTCTGCATGTGCCAGGAAGAAAAGGAGGGTTTATGTTTCAGTTTGAGGTTGTAACATGTCGGCTCCCCTGTGGTGAAACCGAGTACGACTAATCTGAGAGTCTAATTTCAAAGCAACATGTTCTTCCCCCCCAAAAAGAAATAATGTATTCATGTAGCTTCAGAGACTCGAATAAATCCAAATGGAGTTCAAATCCGAGTTTAAAAAACAAACCCCACTAACAGCAATTCAAGTCTTTTGATTTATGCAGGAACATTACAAACTGAAGTAAAATTCACTAAGTCGTTAAGCGAGACTTAAATCCAAATATTTTCCTGACTGTGGGGCGATTACATTAATTGGATGACAATGTAAAGTGGCTTGTTTAGGTGTAAAGATGAACATTGTCTCGATAAGAGCAATGAAAAACATACATGAAACAACATTGTACTTCTAGTCTGTGATGTAAGAGAATATAAGTAATCAAACTCTTCAGTAACTTGCAACCCTAACTCAGATAAATGGATCGATATACTTATGTTCTCTTTACATGTTGAGCAATTGGAGTCAGTTTATGAATAAACTTTATTGATAAAAGTATTGTTAAATATGAGAATGAACCTACGAAACATTACATTTTCCTGACAAACAAGTAATGATAGGACCTCGTGAAAGGGAACTGTATAAAACATAACAGGATTGTATTTCATACAGCAACTTGTTAGTGTCGCTGTGTTACTTCAGGCCGACTTTACTCACATTTGCCACCCTTGGGTTCACTCCTGAATGGGGTGATGTGAGCGTGCTCCCCTGGGAAGGAGTGACGGCTCCAAAGAAGCTCCAGTAATCAGCCTCTCCTTCTCAGGTGTTTAAGCCAGTTTGTGGAGCAAAGAAGCACTGACTCTCTCATCTGAAAGGCTTTTTGACAGATTTACAGCATGTGAGAAGGAATGAGGTGATCTGAGGAGCAGTGGGAGCAGAAGAGTGGCAGTGCTAACGCAAACTGACCGGAGGTGACAGACAAACAGTGACCAGAGGGAGGACGCCCCTGCAGCACAGTCACACATGCATCCCCCTACTCTCTTTCAACACACACTCATTTTTTTTTTTTTTTCCCAGGTTGGCAGTGAGGTGGCTTCAGAGAGGGAACTCTTCAAGAGGAGTACTTGTGATGAAGCCTCCATGTTGGCAGACATCCACCCTGCTGAAGTGTCCCTGAGCAAGACACTTCAGCTCTGTGCACTAGGTCAATAGGTATCACGTCAGCAGCCCCTCTTTACTCTAATCATGCATTTATTGTAGCTCCTGAACTGTGATTGGATAGGTGACACTCCATGGAAACTTACACACATCGATTCTTCAGTCTGCTCGAGCTGGGTACATGTGCTCGTAACTCCAGGTCAATTATTTATTTATTTTGAAGCCAAAGAGAAGACGGCAAAGAACCAGTCAGATTTCTCAAAATGCACTGAATTACATAAGAGTTCAGCACATCCTATTGAGAGGATTTGCACAAAGTCAAAATGAACTTCAAGATTAAACGAAGGATGCTGGAGGGATGCGAAAGGTGTTGCTTAGCAACAATGAAAATATATATATATATTTTTTTTCTGGCTAAGGACCAAAGCAAATTTATCAAAACAAATCCAAAGCTTCTTCCTCTGCTCCAATGCCTCAGGGCACATCACAAGAGTGCCCCGATCTTACCGTAAAAAGCTTCTTCTCATATGTTTGCTTTTCCTAAACCTTTATAATGCCACAAGAGGGACAGTGTTACCAAAACAGCCACCACAAAGTGCTGAATGAACATCCTGCTAAGAAACCTGTGTGAAACAGGAGCAAGACATAGTTAATATCACCAAGAAAATATGTCCAACAGAGTCATAATCTAAATGTTCTGAACCAGTAAAATTGTATATTGTATCACCATATTCTCTACTATGAAGTAAAATGGACAGAAAAGAGTAAATGGTGGATACAGTCACTCGTATTGAGTAAAAGTGTACTTTACAACGTTGAAAACAAATTGGCCGTGATTCAAAATAATATCACTATTATGCAATCAACCATAATGCAGATTGACTATACTACACGATAATTAGATTTGACCTTTTAGGTTTTGTTTCAATGTGATAAAGATATTTGTAATCATACTTTCTGAAAATAAAAAGATTCTGATAAAGGGATGAGGGTCCATGTTATTTGTCGGTCTGCATAAGCTTTTCACTTCGCTGAGATCATTTTTCTTGCTTTTGTTTGTATGTGTCATTATTTGATCATCAAATAAAGAATTGCTGGTAAATAACTGTTCTTATTCTAAAACATGTGGAAATTGGACTTTTTTGCTGGATACGGTAACACTGCAATGAGCTGGAATAAACTTTTATTTAAATAATTCCTTAGTTACGTTTAAAAAAAGCAATTTCAGAGATTCACATTCAGACTGTCGTTTGCAAAGCACTTTTTTGTTTGCCTAATTAAATACCCCATAATGAGCTGCCTATTTCTACTTTGTGAGACTCGTTGTGACCTTTTTTTCCGTGCAAGGTGCTCTATAAATTATTTTGTTGGAAATGGGTAATTGCTGTATGGCAGGAAAAGACAGTCACACACGCACACACATGCACAGCAGCACTTGTGTGTGCGTCACAAAAATGTCTTATTGGCCGATATCTCAATATTTGTCTGCCAAATCTAAGAAAAAATGTAATAGCATCTTTT
This sequence comes from Blennius ocellaris, assembly GCF_963422515.1. Classification (NCBI taxonomy): domain Eukaryota; kingdom Metazoa; phylum Chordata; class Actinopteri; order Blenniiformes; family Blenniidae; genus Blennius; species Blennius ocellaris. The sequence continues at coordinate 25,627,317 of NC_137650.1, read as the reverse complement.
TTTTTCATGTTTAAGTTCTCTGAAAGATTCAGTTGAATTGTGCGCCTTTAAAAAAAAGCAAGCAAGCTTTTATTCACAGATGTGCCATCATGCCGATACCAGGTGAGGACATTTACATTGGCTGACTATTCTCTTATCTCTCTGAAATCATCTACAATAAGAACAAAAGTAAAGCATTTCCTCATATTGCGCTCCTGCTGGCTCTCATTTCAAGGCCCTCTTCTTCTACTGGTCCCTTGCCAGCTCTGTAATAAAAAAAACAAAAAAAAACCCTCGAAAGAACAGAAGAGAAAATCTAACCGTAAAATCAGAAAAACCAACAGAGAACACGTGAATGGGAGTAATCTCATCCCAGAGCTATTTTTGAGTGCTTTCCTTCTGTTTGAAGTGGTGCAACATTTCCTACTGATTTATTCTTTGTAGATTTTGTCTCCACCCCGAAACGCCACCTTTCACTCAGCTTTTAGTGAGCTCGCTCATTCGCACACATATGCACTTTTGTTTTCATCTCTCACTGTCTGTCTGACACACACGCACACGCACACACGCACACACACACACACACACACATCCTGTCTCTGTTTTCCTTTCGCGCCTCCTGACAGGTGGTCCTGCGGGGCCCATCGCAGTTGGCAGTGGGCTACATCTCCCACTAAAACCTCTCCATCTGGGTCAAGCAGGAGAACAATAGGCCTCTGAGGAAGATGAGCACAAAACATACACACACATATATCCAACACAGATGCTGATTTGAAATCAGTATGCATCAATTATTTATGCTTCTGCGTGCATGAATGCACATGTGCATGGTAGCATGTCTGACATTATTTTGTCTGTAAGAGTGCTTTATGTCAGAATGTGTGGAGTATTAGTGGGTCTACATGATGTGCATACACATAAAAAAAGAAGGAAAAAAAAGGTTTTTGCCCGGAGTCTCTTCTCAGCTCCCTAATTACTCAGGATGGCAGACTGCAGTTACAGCATTTAGACCATTTTCATTCTACAAATGGTTCCCCTGAAATGTTCTACACTGTCTTTCCTTCCTTCCTGTCCTGCAGACTAAAGCTAGTTTGAATTAATAGGGCTCCCTTGAAAAGAGATCTCACATGGTTAAATAAAGGTCAAATAAAAATAAAAAAAGAGTTGGACTAAGGCACTGTCATAAAAAATACAAAAATACAAAAAGACTGTTGAATAGCCCCACACAACTATTGCCCAAACAATTACTCAAAGAAAAATGTAAAAGTAAAATGTGAGCTGAATTCTATTAACTTTTGCTTCTACCTGATGGCACCCTCAAGGAAATCAAGAAATTAAATGGAAAAGAAAGAAGGTGTCATAGTAACTTCAATTCTCTGCTTCTGTAAGAGAAAAAGGAAATGTCTGCAAGAAAGCCGAATAAGGGTTGTGTAAATGGGAGTTATTGTTCCACTAAACCTCACAAACTGTGAGCTGTTCATTACGTTGAGAAATATCTTTCTAAACCAAATTACAACAGCTTTTAATGAAAATGCAATGACTTTTAGGGAATTTCCTCATCGTGATACAACACAGGACCTTTTCCAACCACCTCATGGAGCAATTACTGCTTAGTTGTTCTGAAAACATAGAAACTAAATGAACAGTGCATATATGGGGCATTTTCAGGCTCAAATCGCTCTATAATTTTAATTTCATTCACCCACTCACACTGGGAAAGGGCGGCAGTACTGCCAGGGAAGATATTCCCAAGTGTCCTGCTTAAGGAAAATTTCACACAAGAACATAAGAAGTGAAGGGACATAACCACCACACAGACCATGACTCACTCACTCCCCACACCACCACCACAAACTATTATCTTGGTTATAAAAAATCTATAATGTCAACCACGAAATGTTTTACAATGTTTGTTATGTTTTCTTCAATACAAAAAAAAAAAAAAATATTGAATGTTGTGCTGACCTGAAGTCTAAAAACATTTATGTAGGTGGGCTGTTCTATGAACTCACCAGTGAGTCAGTCCATCTTGCAATGTTTCATAAAAGTATCACCTTTTGTTGTAACCCTGACCATGCACATGGGCATCTCCTGACAGCAGTGTTCATGGTTGATGTGCAAACATCTTCCATATTAATTTATTTGACTCAGGGTCACAGGGTGCTGAAGTTAATCCCAGCTGACTATGAGTTAAGGCAGCGTACACCCTGGACAGATCGCTATTTCATCCTTTATTATAATAAAATAAGAAGGAATTATAACCTGTGTGTCTGTTTTTATGCTATATGTGAACAAGATACAGACCTGGACATAAAAACTGCCATATAAAGAAGAGGACAACTACAAGTTCTCATGCAATGCACCTTCCACTCATCTAAGGACCTTTTGGGTCAACAATGCAGTTTTCCTGGGATAGTAATATTTGTGCGAGGCCTCTTAAAGAGGCAGGCACAAATAATAATAATAATAATAATAATAATAATAATAATGATAATGCATGGATTTTAGGCTTTTTAGGACACTCAAAGACGCTCCACCACTGTGCCGCCATTCTGGCCTCAGACCAGCTGGTCTTCTGTCGACAGCTCTGACCAGGCCACAATCAAAGTTGACATAAATACAAACTTATTTGCAGATATTGCATAGCAATGCAAAATGCCTTCATCAGTCGCAGAGCTGTGTAGTGTATCTGGTGTGTTGATATTTGATCCTGTCCGAGTGCCAGTGCTGGACGTTTGTGACCACTGAAGTCATTGACATTAGGGAGTTGCTCGATTGCACATTCAATATAAGGTAGCTGCACATATTTCCTTCCCAGCGCTCAGCTCGCTCACGCTGATTCTCCAGACACAGAAGGTCAAAAGTGTGTTCACACTGGTTTCCTGGGCCCATCAGCTCTGCTGGGTGAACCCTGAGCAGCTCCGTCCCAGCCTGCCAGAGCTGTGAAGTTGTAGTGGTAGTCATGCGGCAGTATCAACTCACTCAGCTGTGAAATATGGCTGACGCGATTGTGTGCAAACCACAATTACGTCTCCAGTCACTGACAAGTGACCACAGAGCACTAGTTGTTCAGTCAACTGTGCAGTATGAACTGGTGGACCCTGCCTCTAATGCCTCTATTTGCCCAAAACACAATCACTGCAATGTCACACACAGTTCTAACCATTTAACTTAGAAAGAGATTGGCACTGATGGGGCAGGAGGGGAGTGCAGAGCAGAGCCCAATTGTGCTGCTTAACAATGGCTGAAAGGAAAGCACAAGAATCATTTGCTGGCTTTGTGCGCCTGTGGCTTGGACGGCTTCAGTACATTTCTAATCCGCTATTATTTCATTATTAATGCATGATGCCAATGTGGGAATTTAATTAATGGGGGGCGGGGTGAACTGAAAAGAACAATTTTGATAAAAGGATCATCACTTTTATGGCCAGTCTAAAATGTGTATGTGAAGGATAAACATTTGTATCTTGTATCTTAAGATTTAAGTCCCTCCCCCAAAAAATGAATTCACTCTGTGTCTTCTATGCCTTATACGATTCGAGTCGTTTTTTGTTATCTTATTGTTCCTTAAATATATTAATACAGTGTATTGTGGTACATTGCAGCTCAACATTCACAGGAGTTTGTGAAACAATTGTTCTTAATTGAGACAAAAGAAACTACTCACTTCTAATCAGCTACAATCTGCTGTTCAATTCTAATCAACACATTCTCATTTTTGTCTTTGTAGGACTGCCGACAAGCAGCTCAGCACGCCAGATGATCTGACATCCAAAAAGAACACGATCTACTCCATCGTGAATCGACAGACGATGGTTCAGGGATCACTGATTCCAACTCTGGTTATTTGTTTCTCGTTTCAGTTTCAAGACTTCTGGTTTCTTGGCATATTTTTGTTAATGTCTTGCACTGTGATGGTCACCTGAGCCCATCGTTAGCTGGTCTATTGCTGGTTCTTGTTTTTTTCCTTCAACTTGCTTCATGATTATTTCTTTTTTAGACCTCAGCTTATCCACTTGCATCTTTACCTTGGATCCCTTTGTACATTTACCTGTTGAACTGAATAATTGCTGCACTGAACTTCTCTGAAAAAACAGATTTTTTCCCCCCTGCATTATATATTTACTCTATATATACTGTATATATTTGGTAGACACACAAAGTTCTCACCTGCGTTGTACCTTAACCTTTCTCCTGCAAAACATCAGGGAGCAATCTTCCTGTCACATATTGTATCTCTGCAATCTCCTGCAGAAATGTCTACACAGTCAGTGTTCATCATTTCAGGGAAAGATATCAGATTATCCGGCTGGTGGTCATTAACTTACACACATCCACACATGCTCGAAATGAACCTATATTCAATTGTGAAAATCAATTATAAACCTCAATATCATTCATATAAATCAGCGATTTTAAAATCATCTCATATTCTCATTCTTTAAATGTGAAGCAATGGTAATAATGATTATCTGATGATTATATAATTCAAATATGTAAGAAGTGAACGCAGTTAAGAAAGACATGAATGCTGCTTTACCAGCCTTCTTTCCTCAGGTTAAACGCATAACATATAATTTTGGATGGCGCTGAAAGTATCAAATTTGACTTTGATTTACAATCAAATCGCGTTAACAAGCATTGATACAAGAAGAGCATGAATACAAACAATTCCAGATGCAACTTTCTGGTGTTAGACATGGGCAGTAAATATATCATTGATTTAAAGTTATCTTGTGTCTTTTATTTCTGTGCTTTATAAAAAGCAGAAAAGGCTTAAAACTAGAATTCACATAAATAAATAAAGCCTGGAGTGGTCATAAATGCCGGCAGCCTAAGACAGATTTATTGGCTTAATCGTTGCTGTGCTTCAAGACTCTCTGAATTTAGTAATTCTCTCATTCTGTGCTGAAATTCTGCAAAACTCAGTTTGAGCAGCATCACATATAAAATGTGTGTGCAGACGCTTTGTAAACACGTAATAACATTAATAAAGAACAGATTATCAGCTTTGTATGAAAACAATGGCCTGTTTGTTTGCCTTGAATGGAGGAAAACTTTTAATATGTGTGTGTTTGGATGGTTAGAAGTACCAGATGGGGATCATTTTGGAGTTTACTATGTGGACGTGAGGCTTAGTATTTTAGGCATGCTAATATTTGTTTATTGGGGGTGGACATTTTCTGTTTGAGTGCTTGTCTAATGTCTGTTTGGACAGGAAATGGCCACATTAAGGAACATTTTGCTCTGACATTTGATCTTCTACACGCACAGAAATGGGAAATCCAGCTGTGAACTGATTTTCACACATTTGCAACGACTTATGTCATCACTTGTCCCTACATTCATATCTACAGCTTACTATTAGCAGCACTGCTATAAATAATCTGCTGGTGGGTCGTAATGATCAAAAAGCAACCAAACTGCTGAAAATAACAAGCTGCTGTTTTTCATCATTGCACTTTTCCTTTCTTATTAGCTTCCAGTAAAGTCAAGGTTTGATACAAGCCTTCCAGCAAAGCAGAAGTTAAAAAAAATCCTGCTTGATTTCAGGCGAGTCCAGCATATATCTGTAAAACAAAATGTACACGTCTAAACAGATCTCCAGCTGCAGGAGACGCAGGGAAACAGAGTGTTAGTGTGCTAATTTCACTCCTAATTAGAGGATTAATCTGTTCATTAAGATCTGTGTGAAAAATGCTCAAGTATTGGAGGGCAAACACAGAGCGGACAGATGTGCAGTCTCCGCCTCAGCCTGGCCTTTTAATCATTTAATTAACTGGATGATAAGAAATTACACTGAAAAGCGACGCCGTTTTTTTTATTTTTTGTTGTTGTGGTTGTTATTAATCTTCATTCCACTGGTGTGGTGATGTCTGTTTCTCCATCAGGAACATTCAGTCCGCCACCTCCCCCTGTCTGTCTCTGCCTCCTGCTTTCATTTGCTACAGACCGTAATATTTATGGACTGTCAGGGTCACGGGCAGCCACAGAGAGCATCTCGTAAAACCTTTCACCAATACCCTGCTGGCCCTACTGTAGTTATGTGATCGTAATGGAAAGTCTACAGTTATGATCGGTGTGTGTGTGTGTGTCTGTGTGCATCTGTGTGTATTGTACTTGTTTTGTTTTTTTGTTTTTTCAACAAAATAGATGATACCATTGCTTTCATGACCACACAGTAGTTATGAGATGAGTGTTATGTTTTGTGTGTGTGTGTGTGTGTGTGTGTGTGTGTGTGTGTGTGTGTGTGTGTGTGTGTGTGTGTGTGTGTGTGTGTGTGTGTGTGTGTGTGTGTGTGTGTGTGTGTGTGTGTGTGTGTGTGTGTGTGTGTGTGTGTGTGTGTGTGTGTGTGTGTGTGTGTGTGTTATGAACATACACCAGCATGAGTTACTGGAACAAATGTCCCCTTGCCTTTTGGATTAATCCAAGCGAAGTCATGGGCCATCAGCGTCCAACTGAAATTGTGATGTAAACCACAAACAGCATTTCTCTATGAGATCTAAGACAAGCAAATACAAACATATTTGTCAAATTATACCATGGAGCTTCTCTCACATGTGCCCAAACTCTCTCGTCTGCCAGTCCATCATATCCACCATCTCCTGCAAGCCATTAGGTCAATGTTTGACATGTCAGAGGAAGCTGAAGCCCTCTTCATTCACTGTTAGAATAAGCATAAAAACAGATCATAAACAAGAACAACCAAACAAATCACACTATAGTTAAACCATTTGTTTTTGCAATCACGGGACAATGAAATAAGATAAATGCCTGTGATCACATTCAATACGGTTTGTGTTTTCTACGTTCATGCAATAATCTTATCAGGACATGAATACGTACAACTGTTATGTGTTATGTGTGCTGTTTATACCAAACGTCTATTGAAACACTGGATATACGTTTTGTGTGTGAAATTCAAGAATCAAGATTTAAAATACTCAATTTATCCCCTAGGGCCAATTTAAAACAACCCACGCTGAGTTGTCATGTAAGCACAGACAAGACAGTGAAGCTATTCCATTGTACATATATATATGTGTGCAGTGCTGTCACAGGCTCAGCATTCATCATCCATCTATCTACACCAGAAGTGTCCAACCTCGGTCCTTGAGGGCCCCCGTCGTTCAGCATGCCTGAATTTAATGATGATGTCATCGCCAAGGTTGTGAAAAAGCCCCTCATTGCAATCAGGTGTGTTGCAACTCGGGGAGAGCTAAAACATGCAGGACAGGGGCCCTGGAGGACTGAGGTTGGACACCCCTGATCTAGACTAATATACTCCCAAGGTAACAGGGAGCTGATATAAGCCAACATAAAGCAAAACACACTGGTCACGTCGTCAGTCCAACACAGGACCTGAAGACAATCACATGTCCACCTCAGGACGAGTTAGGGGTCACATATTGACCCCCCCCCCCCCCCCCCCGAGTACAGCCTAAATGCATTTGTCCTCAAGAAAACGGCTTTAAAACAACAAACGTGGGTTTTTGGTAAATTTACTGGTGAAAATCATTTTGGTGGTCACAGAGGATCACTTTGATTTCCTGTGCATCTTCAATGACTCTATTTCAGCCTCACAGTAAGACCCAGGCACTGTTTTGGGAAAACTCACACTTGCCTGTGTGCATAATCACTTGCCTCGGGGTAGACTTTGTGATGACGAGCTGTTACCTAACAAATGCTGCGGCAGCTTTCTGAGCGGTGACAGTCTTCCAGCTTATCCGATCAGATTTTGTCTCTCAAACGACGTCAGGAAACTTTGTTTCTTCCCCAGAAGAAAGACAGAAGCTTCTGGAACTGCCAGAAGGATTTATCACTATGGCATAGACATACTGTATGTTTCAGGGTTGTTGTTTTTTTCTCTCCCCGAGATATTGCACAAAAAAGTGATGCTGGTGTTCCTCAATTATTATCACTACGACCAAAAATACTACTCAAGTGTCAGAAATATGAAAAGTGGGTCATGCACAGTGTATTCGTCTCAATATATCCTATATTATTTTCTCCCGACAGCATACAATAGCAGGAGTTGTTTTGTGTCTCGTGGTTTTCTGCAACCTCATTTTGATCACCTCAGAGCCTGTAAAACCTTGTGCTTGCGCTTGATCTTTGTAGCCTCCCCGTGAGGGTCCAACCCTGAGGTTAGGAAACATTGCCTCAGGAGATTTGTACAGAAAGCATTGCTGAATATCATAAAAAAAAAATGTGCTGACAGGACAGAAACGGAAGGACTCTAATCTCCTAAGATCAGATGTGAATGATTGTTTTTTGTTACCCTGGCCTGCACCAGGAGCCACCAGAGGGTTGATCATATCTCCTGGATCAGGCCTCAAACATGCGCAGGGTCTGACCTGTCGATCTAAAGGTTGATGGATGCGTTGGAGGGTGTTCGGAAGCTCCAGCCTCCTCCCAACCAATTGGGCCTCAAACATTGATTATTACGTCCGCCAAGGATATAATAAAATCACCGGCGCATATTTCTATATATCTTTGTTTGTATGTCTGTTTGCAAGATTACGTCAAAACACCTGCACGGATTTTGTAGAAATTTTCACCACGGATAGATATCAGGTCATAGAAGATTCCATTAAATTTTGGAGGTGATCTGGATCTGGATCCGCATTCGGATCCGGATTCTGGATCAGCTTTTCATTTTATAGGCTTTTAAGGATTACGTCAAAACTACATGAATCTTTGGTGGAGGCCAGAAACCTCTGATTGTTCTTGTTTTGTTATAGATTTACCTAACCAAAGGCTATTTAGTCTGACTGAGGCCCCTGCAATGTGGCTTCAACCTCACCTCACAACAGAGTTACACCTCATTGTTGCTAAGGTAACAAGCTTGATGGAGAAATGTCAGCCAAGGCTGACATTTCTCCAGACTTTCTCCAGACATTTCTCCAGACATTCCTCCAGAGTTCACAGGGCGATAGAGATCTTAAACAATGCTTGGCTTCTAGCACTCCTGGGAATGTACAACTGTGTCTCACTGCCTTCAAAACAATGAAAGATCAAGGTAAACACTGGAAAAAAAAATACTTCATCATCAGACAACAATCACCTTTAATATTCTCAGAGCATTAAGAAGGTTTCAGATGAGACATCGCTTAAATAAATATTTCTACCGTTGACGAACTGCAGTTGACGACAGCTATGACCACTTCCTCTGATTCACTCGGTCCAATATGAAAACCCTCCAGACTTCACTTTGTTTGTTCCAGTGACTTTCACAGACTCTCTATTATGATCAACTCATAAATTTACAGAGTGAGGAATATTCATAAATGACAGCAGGCCAAGTCAATGTTGTGACCAAGAAAACTGCACTGAACAGAGCTATCCAGTTACCGTAAGCCAGGCCAAAGTGTGCCAAAGTCCAATGAAACAGAGACTTTGAGTATTGAGTTATTAAACAGCATGTTAGACATATGCTCACTTCATCGAGCCACCTGATTATTAACATTAATCTGTTTGCTTTGAGCTTTGTCCTCTACTTCTAGTAAGGAAACAAAGGACAGCAGGTCTGTGAGGCTGCCAGAGCGTTGAGCAAAAATGCAAATGTCAGCAAGCTAACAGGCTCACAATGACAAGCCACAAGAGGAAAAGTCATCAAAGTCAGTACTATCCATCCTCAGGGCACCTTGGATTTCAGTCCCACATTTTATGGCGAGCCAACAGATAGTTGCGATATTTCAGTTGCTAAAACGATAAACCAATGTCTCTGCCATCTGGACAATCCTGCTTCCAGCATGACTAAAAGCAAGGATTTCTATTGGAAAATGTGCAATTCTAGCAAAAGCTTCAGTAGTATCTAGAAAAAGACTCAATAGCTGGGTTGTGAAAGAGGCATACAATAAATAGATGCTCATGTCGCACTCACTTGCACTTCAGTTCTTGCAGAAACATGAACATGAAGCAGCTGCAGCACATGTTACCTCCTCACACCTCATGAGTGCAGTGACCGTTTCACCTCACGTTAGCTGTGCTTTTCCATTATTTAAATCTCTCTGCGCTACACTTTAAGCCAGGGATCTAGTTACTACAGTGTAAATACTGCCTTCTGTTTCTTTATGAATGAACCGGCCAAACAAAAGACAGAACAGAACATTGGAAGCTTAAATACAATTAGGTACATTCCCCGAGCTCAGTATGTGCTTATTCACATTATTACAAAGAGAAAAGGCTGATAACACACTGTGCGTTTATAACAGGTTGCACTCAGAAAGCATTTATGCCACCAGTTGCACCTCCTGCCATTTACCATAATTACTGCAATTTCGAGTAAATAGAACATAACAGATTTTCACAATGACAAAGTATTAGTGGAATAATTATTATGGCATGGTGATCATTCTCTTGAGAGCAGAGAGCGGCTGGTAATAGTTACGAAACCTTTCCCGCGGCCAAAATCTCAGTGTCCTGCTGTTATCGATAGATATAAAAAATAAAAAAAAAATGTTCAAAAGGTGTCGCAGAGGACTGGAGATGATCCTGACTGTGGTGACTCCTGGACTGGTCACCAGTTCCCCCAGACAGAGACAAAAACAGAGTCAACCATTGACCTCAAGTCCCATTAATGAACTCTGTGAGGAAACCAGAAAACAAACAATCCCCACACAGGAAATACGCAACAGAAATATTACAATAATTGGCACTGTTTGTTTTTTGGAATATCCCTAAGTGTCACTAAATGTAGCTCCTCACAAATCTCAATGTGCAGGCGTTCAACAAGGTCTCCAACAAGGATTAAGTGGGGATAGAGTAAAATAGAAGTTTAAAATTCAAGATGTCGATACTGCTGTTAGTGGCACAGAAATTAATTTGTTAGTGGTAATGCCTAATGTTTGAACTTGTTGCCTGACAAGGCCTTTCTGTAATTGATCTGCAATGTTCTATTTAATCCTGCATAGGGTTTCTCCTTTCCCTGGCTTGTGAGAGTCATTGGTTAGTCTAAATGGGGAATGAACATGACTGATATGACATATGTTCAGCACTCTTACCCTTCATGCACACGCTCACATTTCAGTGGCGACGGCAGCAAATTACTAGTCTTCCATGGAGTGCCACTTTGGGTTCAGTGTCTTTACTGAGGCAAACCAAATCAAAACTGTCAATAAATGTGAAAGTGTGTGGTTGTCACTCAACGTTAGCCCTGTCCATGATGTATCTTGATCTTTGTCCTGCACCCAAGGCTGAATGACGCCGGCATACATAATGGTTGGATGGATAAAAGAGCACAATATTAGTAAGATTTCCTATTAATACAGAGTGAAGTTGTCAAAGTAAAAGACACTGCCATCCATCATAACTCAACATTCTACAATCATATGTGAGGTGATACTTTTGCAGGAAAAATCTATGCACTGACAATTCATTTTCTCAACTGTATATTTAATATACGTATAATATGTAAACTACTGAATATATTTTACACAAACCTATCACAAAAACAAAGAAAGACAAGTGGAAACTTCCTGACACAAATGCTTCACTACCACAGTGTTGTTTCCCCAACAGGGCAAACAAGGACTTGCTACCCTCCAACTCGCTCTGTGTCTTTCTGCCTCTCTAAAAACACATAATACATCACAGTCACAAGCAGGGGAGGACTGCAGCTTGTCTTGTCTGCCTCCTCTCTCTGAGTGATATGGAGTAAATCTGCCGTGGCATTAATGCAGCAGACCAGACTAGGAAGAAAACTCTGTCGAAAATGTTTATTAGCTAGTCCAGATAAGCGGGATGGGGAAAAGGATTTCCTTCAAATGTGGACACGCCATGTTTTCACATTCCACTGAGCACAATATATCAATACATCTTTGATGTGGTGTTTACAAGGAAAGGATGGAGTAGGCAGAATTTCTTATTCAACACATCTCCTCCTCTCCACAATAGCACATCAGTTTTTTTGTTTTTTGGGTTTGTTTTTTTTTGCTATTTTGGTGTATGAACATCTTGTTGTGAGTTGTGAGTTGACTTGACTGCAAGTTTTGCTCCGTATCACTTTTCTTATTTATGACTCATAGTTGCCTCTCCAACACTTAAAGACACAAAAAATATCTGCAATATCTCAGAACTCTGCAAGCAGAACAAGAGCGAATTATCCCACACTGTGATTTCGATTCGCGTTTTTATTCTGAAATAACATACGGGCAGAGTATATGCGCAACACAAAATTCCTCACCGTCCAAAAGCATCTTGCTCAAGGACACAAGGTGAAAAAAGGCATGCTCACAGCATTGTTTAAAACTGTGACCTCTTGTTAGCCTCACACTGCGAACACGCCACCATAAAGAGTTGACAACATACAATGAACAAATCCTAAATAATATAGAAGCCTGTATTTGCTTTCCTGCCAGTGTGTGACAACTCTTATACCTGTCCCTTCAATATAAACTGGGAGATTAGTTTAGCTTCGGCAGACTCTCGGGGGACTAATTTCAGACACAGCTCTGGGGTGGTAATCACCACATGGTTGCTAGGCAACCGGTGATGACTCCATGAAGTCAACAGAGAGGCCAAACACACGTTTCTGCCAACGTGTAGCACCAACTCACTGTGTTAGGTATTTGTTTTCTATCTTTACTTAACAAAAGATAGATTTTGATTTATTATGTGACCTTCAAAAAAAGAAACAGTTTCTCCCTGTTTCTCATCCTTGTGCAGAATTCAGCGAACCATGAGATAGTGGTTTCAATATTTATATCCAAATAGTAAATGTCATCTTCGCATTTATACTGTTGGTCACACACGCGCACATGTTGTGACAGCTGCCACACAAGGTGCTTGCTCCTCCATTAGGGGTTTTAGTTTGAGTATTTATCTGGGTATAATGTCCAAGGAAACTTTATCCCATAAACAGGCAGAGCCGGGAACTGCATTATAATCTTTGGGTTGTTATACAAACAGCTTTACCACTCAAGAACAGTTGATTAAAGAAACCAAGCCATTGCCTCTCTGAAAACTCATTAAGCTTGAGTAAAACAAAGAGGGAATAGCTTTTAAATACATGACACATGTTAGAAAATACTTGCTTTAATCAAGCAAAACGTATTCAGTGTACGTAGTACAGATCTCTCAAGTCAGGCAGTTTCAACAGTTTTTCATAGTTGGAATTTTGCAAAATGTTTTGGTCTAGACGATTAAAAAAAGCTGGTAGGTATTTAGATTGTAATTTTTCAGAATAATGAAATAAAGAAATGTTTTATTGGTGAGCAAAAAATTATCTGTGACACCTCACTCTGCTATGATCACTTTAGATTGGGTAGATGAGGAGTCTGAATTATAACAAGAGCCATCGATTATTACAGCAACACCGCTAGTAACAGTTTTTAGCCACGGAACACGAGTCGGCTGAAATTTCACATGCTGCATTTTTAGTTTTAGTTTTGGTTTCAGCTTCAACAAGCCAAAACTATTAAGAGCAATTCAGGGGAATTTGAGGATTGTTTTATACCCTCTAGTTTTGTTTAATCATTAATGTTCTATACCATATTTTTCTAGAATGTGATAAACTAAAAACACAGAATCATTATTGCCTCACAAACTTTAATCTCATAAACAAAATTATAAAAAAAAAACAACACTCCATCTGTACACTCATCCATTAAACATCAGACTTCTTTAACAATGAAAAATGTGTTAAGAGTATTAATAGATAATCTGTGAGGTGATTAATTGAGTATAAAACTAATCTTTTAAACAAGAAGGTGTTTACAAGACTTGAAAACTACCCAGATCATACGATTATCCCTTGAATCTCATGTTGTCCTGTAAGAGTCCACCCTCCTAGAAGCCAGCTAAGAAGCCAGAGTCTTTAGCGCACACGCTTAAACGATCTGGACTAACTCCAGTTATAACGAATCATGATGCAGAGCATGACCACCCACGGTTGGCAGATGGCTTTGTGCCATGTTGCCAGGCCAGAAAGTGCCCAGCCGGTGTATTAGTCACCTGCCAGTCATCTCTGGGTCAGAGCCAGGAATGGAAACTCTCGCCTCTCAGTACTGAACACTTATTGCTACAGTAAAGCTGACATAAACACGACTGGATATTACAAAGGAGCTCTCTTAAAAATATGCTGCAGCAACCATGAACTAGTATCTTTGCACACGAGCAAGCACAGATTATTCGGCTAAATTAGTAGTGTTTTTTAAGAAAACAGAAGTAAGAGGATTTAACTCTTTCAAGATATACAGTACATGACACTCATTGCCTCTCACACCAAAATGACGGGCTGCTTCACTTGATCCCCAAAAGCTGGAATGAATCAGATCTCATTCTCTGATCTGATGTTTCACAAAGGGGACGAGATAGAGAGGAAAAGAGATGTGTAGACGGAGGATATGAGTAGCAAGAAGGCAAGGTGATAAAAGTATGGAAACTGAGTCATACACAGAGAGGCGGAGAAGTGTGTGAGACAATGTGGTAGAGCTACAGAAATGAGGTGAGATTATATACTGTATACGGCATTGAGTGAGGATGGAATAGAATTGAACATGTGCTTGAAGCCGATACGCTCCTCGGGGTCTGATTGTTGCTATAAAGGACATGAAAACTTTACAAGCAAACTATGCAGCCTCTGTAAGACTTCTCTATGAGTCACTCATACAGAAACCATACAGGATTGTTGCATAATTAGCAGTTTGTAAACATAAGAGCAGAATGAATAAATGCTAGTTAACAAAGCCTGCTTTTTAACTCACCTTCAACAATGACTGTACACAAATCCACGCCAGTAACACTACAGTTAAATTGACTTATGTCATCATAGTACAGGTACGAAATCCAGCTTTTGAGGAAGTGGTGCAGTCACAATAATCTGGATCAAACACACTCTCCAGACCAAGGAAATTATACAAGCAGTGTGGGTTGGCAGTACTTTTATGTAGCAAATGAAAAGGAAGTAGAATAGAAGTTGCATCAGAAAAAAAAAAATGCATGCAATCACTCAGGAAGCTGAAACAAGCCTTTCCCACTGTGCAATCCGGGACAGAAACAACCTGCAGCAGGTGGTGAGGCAGAGCACATCATAAACAGGCCACTGTTTCTCCTCAGAGATATTCACAATGACACAAAGAAAAGTAAATTGTATCAGAAAGACCCCACCCAACCAACGTTACTCCTATTCTCTCTAGAGGAGATACATACTCTTTTAAAACCTCAACAAATGGACTTGAATTTTTCCTTTATTCATTTGAACCACTAGCTTTATTTTTTTTATTGGTGTTTCTGGAATAGCGGCACCAAGCAAACAACACTTGCATATCCCCATGTTTTGTTTTGTTTTGAACTATTCTAGGTGTGATGGCAGCCCCATTAATCCTGCTACTTTGTTGCATGTTCTTTCTTTTTCTAGTGTTTCAGTGGTACGTGACAAAAGGCACCATTTGCTCCTATGGTACTTAACAATTAATACGTGACTATATTTCCTTGATCATCTAATCCCATGTCATGATTTAGTTGCAAAATACCAGAGTGGGTGCAATTTAAAAAGACTATCATATGATCAATAACTAAGATGCAAACATAAACATAATATCAATACAATGTATTAAACCTGCTGTCAGTATTGTGATGATGCATCATAACTAAAGAAACATTAAACACAGAATGTCTCGGAAAGTCTGGATAGAAATGAAAGGTCTTTTATGTTTGCGCAAATTAATATAATAGATGCCTCAATTTATTGACAAAACACATCTGCATTTAAGATTATAAAAACTACCTTGGGTTAGTTAAGAGGAGATTGAAAGTGCCATAAAGATTTGAGCAGATGCCTCCTGAGGTGTGGGTCGGTGTGATTGTAGAAAATATTGTTAGTCATGATGAATAATGCATTAGCTGAAGGCTAGTGTACGATTCATAATAGAGTATTATTTGCATTTGATGGGATGTTCCACCTGCTTTTCTTTCCTTGATTTTTGTTGCCCTGTCTTGCTTAGTAGTGAAAATATGAATCAACCGACACTGATTTTGTTCGCTGGTATCTACGCAGCTGCATCAGTCCTCAGTGCTACACAATTCTTCTTATTGGCAGATATTAAATGCAATTCCTGTTCAATATGATCATTTAAAAATGATGTGTGCATTTTCTTTCCCGCGTCAACAGTTTGACAAGTGTGTGTGTGCAGGTGCTGTCATCCTTGGATCGGAGCGCTGCTGACACGGCAATACAAAGCCTTCAATGCATAATTGATGCTGTGTTTGAACTGAACTACACAGTTTAGATTGTTTCCCTCCGAGATAGCTGAAACTGACAAGAAAAGTGAAAACCATTAAAACTTCTGACTGACTTTTGGTCATGTTCTTTCCAGGTCAGTGGCTGTGAAAACATACAACACTGGAGCTGAGATCGACTGGTTTTAAACAAAACCTGGACAAGCTTGAAATGCTGAAAATACATTTAGTGACAACACCTACTGAACCACAAGTGTGACCAGAAACACGGTTTGCTCAGTGGTATGCTAAGTTAATAAACCAAGATGACAGATGAAGGACTCTTTGGCGGTGCAGTATGAAGGAAGTAATGGCGAGTCTGTTGTTTTGCTGCTGCATTAAGAGAGGACTGCTTTCATTCACATCCTACAAACTAGACAACCTTGGTCTTAAGTGAATGGAAAACTGCTTAAGGACAAACTGAAACAAGCTGCAGGTCTCTATGTTTAGACTGCTGAGAGACCTTTAATGAGCTAAGCTTCTCTCTTACGTTCACTTTCCATACAGTCCGACATCACCAATGCTTGTTTTAAATTATCGTATATATCTTATGTTATCTTTGCGAAAACTTTGTGTTTTCCTCTCCTGCAGTCTTTGCTCTCTCTCGTCTCTGTACTTCCCTGCAGGACTTTGAACAGCAAAACTGGTGGTTTGGTGATGAAATAGCTGTGTTGTTATAAAAGAAACATAAATTAATTCAGTGATATTAATACAAATAGCTGAAATAAACATTGACTTTAGCTTTTTTTTGTATTGGACCAAACAGCCGTGTTTGGCCCTAAATTCTCTTTCAGACCCTCCAATCAGCCCAATTCCAGTTTACTGATCAGACATTGTCACCTGGCTTTTCCTATTACGATTAAAATAAAAAACTGTTAGAAATTGCAACAAATGGAATCTTGCAGTTCAAGACGTGCCCAGTCTGAAAAACTATGTTGGGAAAGATGAAAACGAGTGACATTGATTTATTCGAATGATTGCCCCTCCATCATAGTTTAATGTTTAATCAAAACGGGTCATTGTAAGTGTTTTTGGGAACCTCTCTATTCTCTTGTATTTACTGAGACAAATGTTCTAATCCAACTCGAAAAGAACAACATGTACCAATCAGCTCAATAAAAGGCTCCCTCTCTGATATTAGAGCTTTGTTCAGAGCTGTCAGATTAGCAGCTAAGTGTGGGTGTTCGGAGGACACTCACCACGAGCGACAGCGGCCTCTTCCATGACACCACACCGATGAGACCGGAGAGCAGAACCTGGGAGAGAAAACCCAAAACAGACACTGTAAGAGGTGAGCGATACAGACAAGGGCATCAAAACACCACATGGATTTAATGAACAACGTTCCATTGTTAGCGGCGGGGAGACACACTTCATACACTGCAGGTCTTTTCTTATTTTTAGCCACACCAGTAACAAAGAGACAGTTATCACAGCAGCATTGATCCGGACAAAGGGGGAGATCGCCCTCAACAACTGAGAACCACAGAGGCAGAAAATTACAACGTTGTGAATATATAAGAGGAGAATTTGATAAAACTATGTCGCCATTCATCTTCTGCACTCGTTTTATCCAGATAAGAGTGACAGTGGCTGCAGCACTCCTCACATAGAGCCCGAGACATATAAAGACAGACGTTGCAAAAAAAAAAAAAAGGCAGACTTTAAATATTAAGATTGTAAAGACTGTAAAGATCTTCTTCATGCTGGACAGACAAACACACAGACCAGGTGGGAGCCATTTCTCTCATTTATCAGCTCTGTGACCACCTGTCGCCAGATTTGTCAACTATTTCCATGCACTTCTTTCCTGTCACATCCTCGCATATTGTACTGCAGCAAGGAAGAGGTGATGGACAGGAATCACGACAGCATGAGGTGGTTAAGTGCATGAAGCTGAACACGCTGAGCTCTCATGGGGAGTTGTGTGTGTGTGTTAGAGGAGAGAGAGAGAGAGAGAGAGATGCAGCAGAAGAATACAAATAAAAAAAAAACTATTTTAATGGGTTTTCATTTTCATAAAAAGTGTGACTCATTCTGTTCACAGTTTAAAATGGGGAAGAGTGCACTTTACATCTCATTTCGTTTTTAGTGACTGAAAGAAGCTGCCGATGGTCAACCAGTTGGTCCCAGTGTGGATTTTGAAGATTTTAATTTGCCAAACACGCACACGCACGCACACACACACACACACACACACACACACACACACACACACACACACACACACACACACACACACACACACACACACACACACACACACGGGCAGTAAAAAAAAAAAAAAAAAAAAACTAAAACATTTTCCCAAACTTTAATTTTATTCAGTTCTTCATTCAACAACAGTAACTAGTACTGAACTTGAAAATCTGAATTTAATTACAGTACAAGTCAATCGACATAAAAATAAGGACTGTAAATCCAAATAGGGAGAAAATTGATTCACCATTTTTACTCACAGCATCTCAGAGCACATTTTGTCCCCCGTCTCTGAACACCAATCTTCAAAAATTAATGAATTGTTGGATTCACAGGTAATGACTATCATGGCAGTCATTCTAAGCACATTATGACCAGTAATCTAATTACTCCAAATGACTGTAATACTAAGGTTCTCTTGAGGTTAGAAAATACCAAATCTACAATTAGTACGTTTCGTTAAATTAGCTGCATTAATTCTCATAAGCTCTTGTTGTGGATGTTTTCGGTGAACAATGTTGCCCTCTGGTATGGAGGATGACATTTTTAAGTCAACATTTCAGTATCTATATTTGATGAAAGGAGAATATAGTGAGCAAATATGAGTCCATATGAGCACCGGCGAATGTAAATGTGATTTTGTGACTTGTGGTTTTGTATTACGCTCAGTAACGAAATCACATTTTTTAATTTCTAAAAAGAAATGAGAAAAAGAAATACATTACTCATATCCCCCCCCCCCAACCGACCAAGTCCTTTTTGGGCACCCATCATTTTTGGATGGACACCCAAAACACCCATTTCTGCCTGAAACCACAATCAAGACGGTCCCATAAAGAATGGTCAACATGCAGACGGATGTTTTCTGATTTAATATGAGTCCAAGGGCACCAGTTGGTTGTATTATTCAATTTTTCTAGCTTTAAGGAATATGTGACCGTTTTGAAGAGATGAGAAAAGGATTGAATGGTGTGTTGTTTCCATTTGAAAAGCGATCTATAGCGGGAGCAGCAGAGTAGAGTGAAAGCCACGACCACACACGATTTTATTTGGTAAGAGAGCGAGGGGATTCTTTTGAAGTTAAACCACGAGTGTGCCGGGCTGGGCCAGGGTCAAATTGGATTTCAGGCATCTCTCGAAAAGCGTCAAAAGTACTTCTCCAAAAGATGGAGGGATTCGGACAGAGCCACAAAAAAAGTACATTAGGTCTGCTCGGCTTCTGCATTAAGAGCTTAAAGAAGGATCAATGCTTAGATTAAATTATTCTTAATCCAAGATCAATATCAATTAAATCTTTGTGCCACTTCCTGCAACACTGGCCAAATCTGGTAGACATTTCAGATTCTGTGCATCGTGGTTAGTTGTTAATTTTATGTCCCTCATTCCAGAACTTATGTTGGTCTGATCTCCTCATATCTCACCTGCTTCTTGTTCTCTCTTTCTCAAAGGTCTATCACTGAGGTGTCCAACTTTTCTTTTTCTCAGAGAAGAAGTAAGAAAATCTATAAAAAACCTCTGGTGTATCTTATTTTTACGAGCTGACAGAATTTGGCATGTGCAGCTTGCAACGCCTACTCTTAGACCATTTCTGATATTTAGAAAAGCAGAAAAATACAACTTTAGGAGCATGAACTGGTCATAACAGGGGCCAACAGGACATTCACCAGCTAAAAACACACAGGTCTCATCAGGGTGTCACACATTTGTAAGATAAGCTTCTTCCTAATTGAAAAACACAACCAACACTAACGAACTTCAGGATATTGAAAATTAAGGACATCATTGTACATTTTCAACAATTTCTACACAAAATTTAAACAAACCAAGGCAGTCTTTTAATAAAAGGGTTGGTCAAATTATGATCAATAGGTTTTCGAGGCCAATGAATATACAGGATAGACAGCACTGAGAAAAAAGAAACGCACGTTCCTTTCCTGGTTTGGGGGATTGTTTTGGAACCCTCACCCGGGTGGAACTGATCTTGTTCTCTTAAAGGAGTGGAGTAGCTCCGCCCCTGATTGTGTCAGTCAGTCATTGGCAGCCGCTATCAAACATGTTCTTCCATTGTTTCAAGTTTTTTTGTTTGTTTTTATTTGTTTCTTTAGTTTGTTTCACTTCTTGATAGAATTCAACAGGACCTCGAATCTTTTATATAATTCATACTCATTGATTGCCTACAGTTTAATCCGTTTCAACGTCACTACTGTCAGTAGTTAGTCTTGCGACATAGAAAGACTGGCTATTCTGTAGGGGGTGCTATCGTCTGTATTTCAATCACAGAGAACAATCACTTTCGATTTCTACAATTTTTAACCAACATTCACATCACCCAAATAGAAGAACTTCATTAATGCGTTGAAGGATTTCTAAGATCTCCAGATCACTTTTAATGTTAAGACAAAAAAAATACAATCGTCTTTCATGAAGGCCGACACAGTCAATACATGCATGTTATATTTGGCAGTGATAGATTGAACACCTGCTGACTGCTGTATGTCGACTTCATGTGGATAGCTGAGGCAACCATTGAGTCTTTCATTATAAGTAATTTGACCGGCGCAGTGGTAGATGGTGTCCAGGGGTTTAAGGATGATTGTAGCAGAAGAGACAGTCAAGCTATCACTATTTCTGTGCAAAATGATGATAATAAAAATGTATATCGCAATTCAATCCGATTTTTTGATTGGAAAAAACAAGGTGTTGCAAGTCTTATTTTATCAAGCGAAATTCCTACTAGGTCATGATAAAAGAAAATGTGTTTGTTCTGCGATGATATGGTTCGCATTGGTGGAACAGATCATGGAAAGACAATCATCATCGAGATTTGTGCTCCGCTGACATTCAGGGATTTGAGAAAGAGATTATCACACTCTCCTACAAACAATTTTCAAGTCTCAAATTAACCAAAACAAGCATATATTGTTCACCTCCAATGTGGGCCCTTGAACAAAATATCCCGAATCCCATGGTAGCTCTGCTCCTAGAATACTGTATGTATCAAGTTTAAATGTGAAAAAAATGTATTTTATCCTCAAGAAACCTCCGGAAAATGCTGTGTCCTGCTATACGACCATGCCGACTCCATCCAACTATCTTCCGGGACATATTGCTGATCCAGATTTCTCCATTAGCCCGGTTTCACTGTTAAGAGTTTTTGTTCCATCCACCTGGAACCCGTTAACATGAAGCTTGATGCTGAAATGAAACAAATGAAGCTGCCACATTGTGACGTCTGTGTTCCCTTCTAATACTCGGCGCTCCCATCTGTTATTGACGTGTCTGCTTGATTTCAATCCAGGACACTCTACCGCAGACTTAAATGAGCTGTCTGATGGAATTAGCCTCAGATTTGCAATAAAATATAAACTGCCACAGCATTTCTCGGTAGACTTCACGCAGGGTGTGGGCTTCCGTTTTTACAGTGTGTGAAACCGCAGGTGTGAATATGCGTATCATCAAAATGTGTGTGCGAACAAAGGGTACTCGTAGCCTCCGGCTCTCCGCTCCTCCATGGTCTCCCTCTGCCTTTCAACCTTCTTCACCCTCCATTAAACACCAACATGCTCTCCCCCGTTTCTCCCATCATGCTCTGCTCCTTCCTTCTCTCTACCCACTTTCTTGAAATATACCTTCCCTCTTTGGTTTTTGCCATCCTTCCCTTTCCAATTTCTCCCGGTATCACACTCCATCTCTGCATTTCTTGCTCCCGCTCAGTGCCCACACAGTCACACTATGTTTCTGCACTTACACACTTGGTTTCCCTACCACGCTCTCCCCAGCCTTCTCATTTCACTTTCGCTCTCCATCTTGTTCCACTTTCCAGTCAATCTTCCACTTCTTCACTCACCTCGATACCCACAGGACCTGACGAATGGGATGCCAATGCTTCATTTGAGCACACACATGGACACATCAGACAGATGGAAATGTAGATTGAAGATGAAATGCTTTGATTGATTTTGATTTGACATGTATTCAACTCACAAGAACAAAAAAACATTCCAAGCAATGTCGGTAAACAATATCACCTTTAATCTAATAATTGATTTCCATTTTGCATGGTTGTTTGTTCTTTTTTTTCCCAATATGTGTATATATTGGTTATAACCAACAGCTTCAAAACTAAAGGTTTTTCAACTGGAGTCAGCTCCCACTGAGGGGGAAGTGCAAAAGATCACAAGGTTGCCTGACGTTTCACTACTCTGATGTTGTCAAAACTGGATTTGCACATGTCAAAGAAAACTGTAATAAAACACTTGGTAGAATCCAGAAAGTGGGTGTGTGCACCTGTTTGACTGTAAATCAAAGATCAGTGGGTGACTGAAGACTCTCTCAGAGGCAATTTGGGGGTTCGTCAGGTAAAAATGACTAGAAACTTCTAAACAACTGTGAAACATAACAACAACCATTGGTCTGCATTGGGCATTTTTTTTAGCTACTACAATAGGATGATTTGTAATATAGATTTAGATGTGCTGGACTCCACATGCATGCGGTCTTTACACTTGTGTTACGAGCAGGATTAATCAATCCTTTATTTACCCAAATACAAATGATTTAATGATACTGATTAAAGAGATGAGCACTTCTGACTTTAGACGGTGACTTCGGATTCGAGGCCAAGAAGGTGTCCACATTCAACTGCTCTGCTGGGTTGTTTTATACTGCAAGTCTTTTTCACACCCAATTTATTTTTGTGAACTCTTTCTCGTAACTGTCATGTGTTTACAGTTGAGGTCAAGCTTGCAGTGATGCCGAGTGCAGCAGACTAAAGTCTATAACCCCTGGCATCCAGAGGGAGCAATTATTTTGTCACTGTCCAGCAGTGTGAATGCCCACAGACAATTTGTCGCCATTATGTGTGAACGTCTGCTGCCACTTTTACTATTCCAATAACTTAACAAGCAGCTCTACTTGCTTTATATTCCCGATAATACTTAAATGTTGCTGTTCAACAGTTGTCTTTATGTAGCTCAACTGCATCGGACTGTCTGCACTCGCTCTGCGGCGTTCGCTCTGCTCGTTGCTGCTCTAAACTGCATCAGGAGACGGAGGCTTGTGTGACTGCAGGTAACATTCACCCTCTCTACACTGGTGCCAGCCACTGCGACAAGGAGTCCGGAGATGTTGTGTCACTTTTAGAAATAGCCCCCCCTCCCTTCCTTTTCTCTCAGCTTAGTGCTGCTCCTGGCAGCCAAGAGCAAGCGTACTGCACAATGCACAATGAAGGTTGAAACGAGCTCCTATCATGATGCAGTTTTTTTGTCCCACACATAGAGGAGAGTTTTAGCACAGAAAAACATATTTGTCTATGCAGCATGACTTAACGCAAATTGCTGCTTTTAGAAATTGTGTGGCTTGGACTAAGCATGCAGTCCACATCATTATTTCAGTTTTGTGTATGACATGCACATCATGACCTGGGGAAAATGTACCTGACTGCAGGCATGACTGAGCTTTATTGGGCCCGTTACAAAAAGGGAGTCACTTCCACACAAACTATGCAACTTGAACATTTCAGGTGACATAGATTTCCTTGGTTTTCTGCGGAGGTTGTGCTGAATCCATTCTGCCTCCACATTACGATTCCTATCACAGCGATGTTGAAGCATGGAGCTGATGATGTGCTTGACCTGCTGCTCTTTTGTACCATGATGTGAGTAAGACTGAAGAAACAGAATTAACATTCAAGCACACCTTTCCCTCACCGTTATTGGGGACATCAAGGGTGCATGTTATCAACATGCAACTAACACACGCACACACACACACACACACCGGTCTGGTCATCGCCGTTGCGGCAGGAAACGCAGAGTCGCTGAGATGCGGCGAAGATCTGCATCTGTCTCGTAAAAGTTATTTTTCTCTGGAGGTCCCGCCAGTCCCTCCACTGAGCAATGTATTGCACGCCTGTGCACCCATGTATACATGTGTGAAGGACAATGTGTGTACCTGTGGGTCTTTGTGAGTCTGCGGTTTGAGTGGTGAGATGATGTGAGAGCAGGAAGCATGTGATAGCTTTTCTGGCTGTCAGTCACTGGAGGCTTTTCCTCTTGGATGCTCCCAGAACAGGATTAGCATTCAATACTTAGCAGCATTAGTCACTGAAACCTCTGGGCAGCACACACCCACTAACACATCGACAAAAAAAAAAAAAAGCTCAACCCTTTTCTCCAACATTTTCTAATATTCTGCCGTACACCGTTGACAAACGGATACCTCTGGGGAGTGCAAAGGAACTCGAACAGGCATAGCAGGAAAACAAAGCATTGAAATAAAAGTCTGCACACATTGTTTTTTCCTTTTCCTTTTCTGAGATGTGCTGACCCTTATAATATAGCTGACATGCTTCAATAAGTGGCTTTGTGAATGGAAAACAGGGTAGCTTTTAGAGTGACAGCAGTGAGACATGTTGGTTAACCACACGTTAAGTGATGCTTAAAACTGTTAATTAAAAAAAAAAGAAGAAGAAAACATTCAAATACAGTGGAGCCTTGCTAAACAAGGCTCAAATGATATGAGAGATAGCTTCCACTGTTTTTTACCATTATTGTGGTGCTGGATGCAAAGCAGTGTTGGACTGTAAATGTGGTATCTTATCTGAGAAACCGTATTATATTGCAATGTATACAATTGTCTGTAATCAAGGTCTACTTACTGAACAAATGAGGCTTTACTTGTGTTTCATGAAAGCTTGAACGAACACTTAACCTCTCCGCAACATCTCTTTGGCAAGGCTTTGTGTAGGAGATACGACAAGAATGAGGTGGAGATGTGGACATTGCACAGGATCCATTGAGCAAAAAGGCAAGATATAAATGTGGAGTGCAAACAGTGCAGGCAGCTGAGCCTTGTTACCATGACATTTTTCAGTATGAAGCTCTTTGGTCCAATTTTCTGCAGCTTTGCTGTCAGCCTTTATGGTTTTCATTTATTATGTTGAGCATAAAAGAAAAAGCTGGAGTGTGTCCTAATTAACGGGGAAGACAGATGATATGTGGGCCATAGTGAAGTTTGATGTTATACTGCAAGCTGGTAATTACAGTGTATGTCAGAGATTACAAAGCAAAGCGCATCTTATAAGTTGTGTATCACTCTGCATGGTAAAGCAATGAAGTAAGTAAAGAAATTCATTACTTTTTTTGAGTAATGACCTCAACTCTTTATCTATGCCTGGTCTGCGTAAATTTGACTTTTCGGTTGCTAAAACATGAAATAAGGGGGGTAAAAAGCAATAAACACATCTGGAGCAATCAACATGTGGGTGATTGAATCTCATCGACTAATTACTTTGAAAATAAGTTGGCAAACATTTTCTCGCCGACAGTTTCGCGTAAACAGTTGAAGCCTCGAGAAAAAAAAGAGCGAGCACTGAATAATTTGTTCAGGAACGACAACCCGGCTCTTAATTTGGAGTTGGATCACATTTAGAGACATCTAATCTTTGATAGCAGTTAGTCACCAGAGCAGGATGTTCAGATCATTAAGCATATCAGCTTAAGTGTCAAACAGCCAGTGGGAAACGACTTTAAAATGACAGATGATGAGATAAAGTGAGCATGAAAAAAAAGTTTTAATTCCTAAACATCAACTTTTAAAGACTAATAGCAAACGGTGGGGACTTACTACTGGTGATATATATATATATAAACACACACACATAGAATAACTTGCAGAAACGGCATTTAGAGGTTGGCCTTATAACGGTTATTAAAAGGTTGAAGTTGAACAGCTTCTGCTTCATGACAAACAAAATGCACGTGAGCGCTGTTCGATTCCCTCAGGGGAAAAGCCCACTCAGCGATGACACGGCACTTAGCGCACACTTATCGCAGCCCGGAGCAAATATGGATCACAACTGAATCGACATTTTAGATTCCAAGAAAAACAAGACAAAAAAAAAAAAAAAAAGTTGATTGTGATAAAAAAAACAAAAAAAAAACTTGGAGATTAAAGCTAATTAAGATATCATTTTACTGGTGCATCCCACCTGAGCTCACATTAGGCTGTATGAGGCCCTTGAACTCAAACGAATGTGACGCGATGAAACACAAACACACAGCATTGTTTCATTGAGTCATTTCTCCCCCACAAGGTTTCACGTCGAGTTACAGATTCCATTTTGAGCAGTGTTTACTATTTTATTCACTACCATGAGCTGAAAAGCTGCTGTCTGGACACTTATCCTTGAAAATATTGGATGTGACTGACTTGGAGGAGCCCTGCGGGGCAGATCCAGGACACAGTGGAGGACTTACATCTCCCAGCTGCTCTGGGAACTCCCCGTGAGCAGCTTCAGGTGGAAAAGACGCCTGAGCTTCTCTCTTAGTTTGTAACTTGACCTTGATACTAATTAGAGAGAGAACAGTGGAGCACTGTAAGAAATAATGGAGGTGGGAATAAGCAATGAATTTAAGATTTTTCTTCTACATACAAGGTCTGATTTTTCTATCCAGTCATTGTGTTGAAATTAATTGATGCATTTTAAATACGCATCGTCTCCTTTGTCTCATATAGTTACGATTGGCAAGTCCTCAAAACTGACCTTTCTTTTAATATTTCTGACTGCGTGTTAAATTAATTAAAAAGACAATGATATCACCGTGAACTAATGCATCTAAAAACATAATTATTACAATGCACAAAAAACAAAGTTTGTGTACAAATGTAGAAAAAAAACCAAGTGTAATAACTCTTGTTTTCCCAAGGTTTGAGTTGTATTAACATCTTTTTAGAGATTTTTTTTGGTTGGTTTAGCAAATCTCCACTCACTCAGCCTCGGCATACATATTCTGATATTTCAATAAATACAGGTAATGTCATGTAAAAATATTTATGACATTAAGCCTCGAACTCTTGCGCCAAATCATTAATTTATTCAGAATTTTTCTCTAAAAAAATCATTGGAAGTCACATAATTGCTGCAAATTGGCTTGCAGCCATTCATTCTGAGACCTTTGAGTCACAAATGGAAGATAATAAAAAAAAAAAAAAAAAGGTATTAAATGGCCAATAAATAAAATACATTTCAACGAAAGCCCTTTCAGGACAGGCACACATGCAATAGAAGGAGTGTGTACTGAATAAAATTACATGTGAACATCACAATTAGGGAAAAACCATGTGCAAAGTAGACTTATTCTGTTTCAGCTGATGTTTTTGTTAAATAACTTTTTATCCAATGTATGCTTTACTTCTTGGTCACTTCTTGCATTTCTAGCAGAGCAAACACATTTGTAAACCACTATGAGGACGTTATCTGATAACCAAGCTGCAGTGGAGGAGTTTATGACACCACATTTTGAGCAGATATGAAAGAAAGAAAATGCTATGGATTCCACCTAAATCACATTCTTGACCCATTCGTATTCATTTATGCATAGTACCAATCAAAGAAGCCATTACTGAGAGTGAGGGACGAGAAAGCGGCCCGTTCCTCAAACATCATCACAGCCAAGATGGATGGCGCTGGCGCGGTTGCCACGGTAACCACGGTAACCACGAACTGGCCATTTGCCAGGATCCACAATGATTTCCCATCAGCTGCTGCACAGAGAGGAGCGGGGACCCTCGCTGGTAAAGACGGGCTCGTGCGAGAGTGCACAAAAATCCCCCACAACCTCATAACACACAAACAGGCACACCCCCTCAATACTTTATCTGTCTTTTCCTATTTCATGTATTCGTGCATACGTAGCCATTATTCTCCGTGTATTTTAATTTTGTTCAATCAGTGTTATTGTAATGTATTCGATGTATGTTTTGGAAGGACAGCTCTATGTGTGTGTGTTTCTATAGGGGTGTATATACCTGCTCTGTGCAATTATGGATGTATGTATTTATAAATAAATAAACACGCCATACATATATTAAATGGCAATGCTCAATGCCGGAGACAGAATAGAGAGGCAGTTCTCTCTCACACATAGACATACTAATGCATTCCCAGTCAGCGCCTCTCTCGCTGTGTCAAGTGAAACAGCCCCTTTTATTTTATTTTCACTTCTGCTTTATGTTGGTGAAGAGAAGAAGCTCTTTCTACAGAGTCAATCATCTCTGAGCGTTTGGAACTCGGCAGCCTCTTAGCACAGAGTAATCTGACACACAAAGCACGTGTTAAAGGTGCAGTTTCTGCTTTGTGTGAGTGCGTGTGGTACTTTTGCCTGTAAGTGCAGGCGCGTGTGAATTTGCAGACGAAGACAGCAGGAAACCCATCGCACTAGTCCTTAATGAAATGAAGAGAAGCTGATTAAATGGAGGCCTATGAGCCAGCCAGAACACATCTCTCTGTGTGAGTGTAAGTATCGACCGTGTATTTTACTTCTTGTTCAGTCAGCTCACTTTTTAAACCTCTTTGTAAAATACAATTTTATGGCTATTAGAGGAACGTGCTGAAGTCAAAATGTACCTTCATTCATCACTGGGTCCGAGTGCAGCCCCACAGAGAGGCCACTTGCTCACAGTCGATGGTTCTCACTCAGCCACCCACCTGCCTCCTTGTAGCCATACACACGAATAAAGGCTTTTTACAAGTTAATATTGCATATTTGTGCTCACTTCTGTCATGGGAGACATCATTGGATCCTTCAATACCCAGAGCATCTCCAAACATACAGCAATGGTTTGTAGTGCTCATAAATCCACATGTTTGATCCTCTATGGAACATAAACAACCAGCAGAAATGAACATTTAGCATTCCGCTCGCTTCAGACTTGATGATGCATCATAACAGAGTCACAAGAGTCTGGAAAAAGTCACTAGTACCCATAAAAACAGCCAAGCATTTTGCAGATAATTTGCTTGGTTGGAAACCAGTCTCTGACAGTGTGGAAAAGAAGCATTTCAGAGAAGTATCAGAAATAAAGACTGAGATCTGTTCAATAATCTGTGAATTGTTCATCAAATATTATGAGACATTTTAGAAAGAAATATTTATCCATTTAAAGTTACCATGACATTGAAACCCCACGACCAAGAGAACATTGTATCAAACAATTCAGTGATTTGAAATGCGGGTTGATTATATTGGAAATCATTGCATCCTTTTTGTAATTACATTTTACACATTGTCTTGACCTTTTGAAACTAGGATTGTGATTATTGTAGGTTTTTCATTGGAAAAACAATTAATAACAAACGACTAAGTGTGACTTCAGCCTCAAAAAACATCATTGGTTTATGTAAGATAATGACCTGGACTGCTTCTGGTGGTCAAAGCAATTATGAACATGATGGAAAATTACAAGTTATAAATGACTTGAGGGACAGTTTAATAGACCAAACATGGACTTCAACACAGGAGATGTTCACAGATGTACTGTCTGACCACATCTATTATACTGCATTCCTACAACATCATATTAAGAATCAAAACTAGTTTAAAAAAAGTTTTGTAGCGTTTTATTAACTATATGTTCCTGGTTTGCTGTTCCTTTCGTCCCATAGAAGGCACAGTGATCATTGACATGCAAACAAAATATGTAAATGAACTAAAATCTGCAGTGACACCTTAGTATGATAATGTGGCTTTACAACCTAACTTTTAAGTTTCTCACTGAAAATTAAAACACGATATGTGATTCCGTGAAATTCGCAGAAGAACAAAGCTATTTGGATACGGCAGATTTAAAATAGAAATCACCTTGTGTTTCACCTTGAAGAACATCTTTCGGTGTGTGTGTGTGTGTGTGTGTGTGTGTGTGTGTGTGTGTGTGCATATGTGTGTGTGTGTGTGTTCAAATGAAAGACAAATGAAGGTGAGCTATAGCACCATCAGGGGAACTGAACTCCTAATGCTTGTGTGTCGATTTCAACCTTCAAGTAACCTTTCACCGGCCGTGAATGAGTGTCCCAAAATGTAGGCGGTGGACGGAGGTGGCGTGAGCCTCCTGGAAGTGTATGGCTTCTTGTGTGATCACTTGAGCGTCAGTCCCCGAGAGCATGCGTGGCGCTCCGGTGGACGGGTCACCAGGAGGTCTGATGCTGCTGTACCTCCACGGAGTGTTTGCATTGCGGCCGGCCTCGCCGAAGCTCATGCTGACAAAGCTTAACAGGCGTACGCGCTCGGCCTCCTCATGTTCCCGCTGCTTCAACAACAGCGGCGGCCCAACCTCCACACATCCCCTCTCTCTCTCTCCATATCCCTTTTTTTTTTTCCATTCCCTTCCCCAGCATGTGTTTCCTATAGTATTCCCATTGCTCTCCTCCCACCACCTGCTCCTCTCCTCTAAAAACCCCTCCCCCCATCTTGTATATCATCACTTCACTTCGGCGCTCAGCAGCACCCCGCCGCCGTTACCATGGAAACAGCAGGACAACAGCAGGTTGGCTGTAGCGGCTGCCTGGAGGCGTGGCGTCTCCCGCCACCCTTTGCTCTTCTACCCCCACTCGCTGGGAGCCGAAGGTACCGCCACCGTGTCCACCAATCAGAGACGTCCTGGTATGTTGTGAATCAGTCAGCATCACAGCTAAACAATAACATACAGCAGCACGGAGGGAAACAACATCTCCTGTAACATTAATAACAAACAACCTTTCTCCAGTTTTTACATTGCATCTAATTTGCTTCTGGGCGCTTGATCAGTGCCAGATATTTGACAAATTATATAATTTTAATATTTTTCCTCATCAAATCCTCTCAATTTCTCTTCCTATAAAATGATCTCAAATGTCTGATGACTCATTCTGCACTTGAGAGCATTTACGACCAGAGAAAATGCTTGGCTTGCGTGTTTCCTGCACCTACAGCAAGGTGAGTTTTGGACATTAGTTCAAACCCACATACAGTGCAATCGACTGTTAATAAAGTCAATCAAATCTGCAACACGCCCCCTCAACTTGAAGTCTTAACATCCAGTTGAATGTCGGTCCTCCAGTCCTTAACGCAGCAATATCAACGGGAACTTTGAATTCAAATGTTTTACTTAATTTCTTTGAAAATCCCTTTACTGTTGCCCAGCAATACACTTACCTACCACTTTCCTGTAAAATATTGTGTCTTTATGCATTCTCATTACAACCTCGTGCGCAGTCCTCTCCCTGCCTGTGTTAAAGGAGGCTTGCATGAGTCCAAGTACATGCTTGAAACAGAAAAGCTCCATTAGTGGGAACTTAAACAGGGTTATGCCGCTTCCTCCGATCCAATCACGATTTCAATCTGGTAAGAACATCTAATCAGATAACAGTGTTTACATGACGTGATTTTAATTGGATCTGCTTTGAATCAAATTACGTATAGTCCAGTCAACTGATGTGGCTCACGGGTTCTGAAACAAAAGCATCAGACTGTGGGGACCTTCATTTATAGCACAATACCAGGGCCTTAAATCGAAAAGTCTCAAATCTGGATGTTGGTAAACTCTTCAGGGTTGATCACCGGATAATCACAAATCCATTAGTCGACACACACTTTATCCAGACACAGTCCATCAGAGAATTAGTGTCAACTTCACATAACCTTTAGATCTTTGGATCTTTGGATCTGGTGTCGTGGTTAGCCATTTAACCTCATCGTGAGAAAATTGTTTGTTTGAATCCAAAGACATGCGCATAAGGTGAACTAATTGGCCTATAACTGCATGAGCGAGTCTGTGTTTGCCTTTCGATGGACTGGCCACCTATAAAAGGTGTGATCTGCTGTCACCCGAGTGAGTTACCTGCCATGCCACCCTGAACTGGATGAAGCAGCGTCGAATATGCATGGATCCAGAAATATCCTGCACATACGTGGGAAGAACTTGCAAGCTCCAAACAGAAAGGCCCTCAAAAGAAACATATAAAATAAATCCATTCAAAGGCAGGATTCAACCTGAACAGGTCTTCAGTCCATCATAGGGCTCATATTCAATCAAATTCCTGAAATACCTCATCTCATCTGATCTCATTACCTCTTTTAGACTCTTTGATACTTGAATCAAACAAAGTTGTAATATTTTTTTCCTGCTTATTTGCACAAACACTTCCCACATAACTGAGTATAGGTCATCTATTCATCTAATCTATATCGCATTAATTCTGCAGCACCTCGAAAAACGTTCAAAGGCATCACAAACAAACATCTAGAGTACGTTTAAAAGAAAAAAAGAAAAAGTGATATGTACACACAGAATCGGCAAGCATAATTAATATTTAAGAGTCTGTCAAGAGCAGGGTTACAGAAGTGTGTCTTTTCCTCATTGGATCAGATGAGGAGAAAATCACTTAGAAATACAGTGTATGCATTATTAAGAGAGCAGTTTTCAGCGTTTGGATTCTGAGATTACTGTACATCTTTCATGTTTCCTGCACACTGACACTTGAGCATCAACTTCTCTGCATTTTCACAACAAATTACATAGTATTGTGTTAAATGGAAATGATTATGAAAACAATGACATCACTTTGCTTAAACAAAAAAATGCGACAAATGGCAAAAATCATAAAACCACATTTACCTAATGAACATTAAATCACATTGAAGGCCTCAAACTTTTGCTGGATATTTTACAACAAAAAACTCAGACGAGTGCAGTGCTTCTCTTTCTGATGTGAGAGCCTTCCTGGTTAATGAGGCACGGTGTTCCTCCAGTGCAGTTTATTTCAGTCGAAGTGAGTGAAGCGAGGGAGAAGAGACCTGTGAGGTTGAGAAACCCTTGACCCGTTTCTGTGCATCACAATCACCGTGAGAACACAGCAGATCTGATTGGTTGTGAGTGAGCTGAGACAAAGAGAGAGCGGAGAGGGCAGGAGAGGCAGCTCGGTGACTCTCCTCCTGATTTGGATCCCCATCCGAGTATCTGTATGTTGCACACACAGTTACACACCGCACTGCCACTTCGCATTTCACAAATGCTTCTTTGATGTTGCATCAAAAGAATATTGAGTGTGAGGAAGGGAAATAGAGTGACGTATCCTTTGAATTACTCAAGATGTCTGCTCGGTGGGCTACCACGAAATGAACTTCACTGTCTGACAGAATCTGTGTAGCATCCAGCTGTTAAATCCTCATGGCTAAAATTTTTTTTTAATAAAATCAACAAGAAGCTGTAAAACCGCAAACAGGGTGCTGAGACCATAGAATACCTGCAAATGATGGACAGATGGCTTCTGTTTTCTTCCTTGTTGGAAGAAATCTTTGCTCAGCTTCATCAAGCAAGGATATACATGTTGTGACTGCATGTCCATCCATTGAAATCCATCCAATTTCAATATTGAATTTCCATGGCTTCGTTAATGAGCAATGAAAGTTTTCTGATTCTGACCCCGCTGAATGTAGGCAAAAAAGGTCATCGCAGAGGAAACACACACAGTCATCCACACGTTCACACCCATGGCACCTATGGGCACATTTAGAATTGCCTTTTCACTTGAACAGTGAAGTCTCAGACTAAGAAGAGTAATCATGTCCACATCTCTTCTCTCGACTGAAAAACAGTGGATAAGTGTCATAAGGTGACAGGTTTAATCATACAGCCAAACAAAGAAAATAACACCACTACATATCACTGCCACACTCAGTGCAGCGGTGCTGCTGACACACACACACACACACACACACACACACACACACACACACACACACACACACACACACACACACACACACACGCACGCACACACACACGCACACACACGCACACACACACGCACACACGCGCACACACGCGCACACACGCGCACACACACGCGCACACGCACACACACGCGCACACGCACACACACGCGCACACACGCGCGCACACACACACACGCACTGCACCACAGCCCGACTGTATGTAAAACTTCACAATCAAAAATGTTAAGTCTGAGAGAGCTCACCACTTCACCACCATGCAGTCTTTTGCTTGGATTACATATTTCTTATAAGAACTTGTATTTCATTAGCATCACCCTGATTTTTTTACTTTACTTTGCTCGATTCTGTTCGAAATGAGCCAACACATGGCGGCACACACACGCAGCACGGTCTGTGGGTGTGAGTGCAAGAGTGTAAGTGAAAAACAAAGAAAAGAAAGATGGAACAAAGTATTGATTCATGTGGGGATTAAGCCTAATGACCAAACTCAGACTTTTAACTTTTTCTCCGAGTCCTTGACAGCTACTCTTGGGCCTCGGCGGTCATCGTTCAGGAGAGAAGAGGCAAACGTTTTCAGCTGCGCACAGCAGAGACTGAGCCACCCATCCTTCATTGATACAGCCCCAGCAGCAGCTGAATCAGGCTTTCAGTCCTGTGCTGACAGGATAATCTTGCCCTGCAGCCAACCAGATTTGACAGGAATGAGTGGCAGACACACAAAGCCCAGAGAGAGCAAGTTTGTGTATTAATGTGTAAGAGTGACAGGTCGGATGAGTTGTGGTTTGGACGGTGTGTAAATTGCATCTTCTCATCTGCATCAGACAGCTCACAATCCCAACAAAACAGCATCCTAAATATTTATACATACAGCGGCACACTGAGACGATCATGTGTGGCCCAGTGTGGCTGCAGATCTTTATGAATCTGCAAGGAGACTAAATCTAATCAGAACTTGATTTATAGTTTCATATTAATACAATTATACAGAGTTTCTCATGTGCAAATGAGGAAGGAATGAATAAACTCATAAACTCGGTGTTCTTTTTATGTGCAGTTGAGATGTGAAAGTTGTTGTTGCTGAATAATACCGAGAAATGACTGTGTTGTATTTGGTGCTATATAAATGAAATTGAATTGAATTGAATCAATATTTAAGTGTGAAGCAAGAGTGGAGTTTTGTATTATGTCTGTTTGTCAACTTACATCAAATCACTCACAGAATCAAAGGTTAAAGATCAGCCGTTGAGAGGTTTTTCAAGAAGACAGTAACGTTTTGGTTTTTTTTTCCCTGAAATTTAAAAATGTAAAATATGTAGGAGGCTTTTTGGTGCATTTCTTTTCCAAAAAAACTCAAGATCCTTGAACAAATAACACATGGAGATGAGATCAGGCTGTGAAAGAATCATGTTTCTTTTATGTTTTGTTGGGAAGGGATTTATAGTAACATATTGACTCTGCCTGTTCAAACACAGTCCTCAGGTATTTCAGGGAGTCACGTCTCTGTCATTTATATTTCAAAAAGAAAAGGATGATATTTATCTGCTTCAGAAAGATACACTTCTCTGCAGTTTTAAAACATAAAATATATTAAAATTGTGGTTGACTGCTCCTTAAAAAAGCCAATAAACTGTATATTAAATTCATTATATTCATTCAAATTCATATTCAAATTCATTGTTCTTTCTCTTCTTGGACCCAATTTTATGATGTAATGTAGAAATAAGTGAAATTGTGACTCACTGCCAACACAGCGTCAGGCGGTAGGGATCCATCTTATGTTGACATGCAAACGGATGCAATTGCAATGTAATGTGCCCACATTTGGATTCAGTTTCTTCCTCTAAGAGACGTCTGCACACTGACAGGCAACATTGTCACTTCTGGGGCGTCATTCCAGGTATGGGGACGATGGTTACTGTTGAAAAACCATTAGTACGTGAATTTTGTATGGTATGTCCCCTTTAACAACAAAAAAAAAATGCATGCTACAAAATGCTGAAATCGGGGGACACTTCACAGTATTTAAGAGGGTTTTTTTGCAAAATGTTAGACTCAATTATACACTCAATTATTCTATTAATTTACTCTAAAACAAAGGAAAAGCTAGGACATGTCCAAAGGTTTTGTCTGTCAAGATCAAATTGGGTCTGTGGCTGCTGCACCAAAATTAGTTTGACACTGGTGTGTAAGAGCATTTCAGTCTTTATTATCATTTTTACCTTCAACATACATAATCAAATAAGAATAAAACATACATACTCACAAATAAATTGTACTTAAGTGCACATGCGTGCCCAGCAGCTTTTTGGATTCAGGAAACAACATTCATGCACATATTTTACTTTTTTTTGGGGAAAACAATCTATAAAATTGATTTATTCAACTGGTACAGCCGAACACACCTGCAGCATCGGTGAACTATTGACAGCACATCTGAAAATGTGCAGCAACAATATCAGTTTTAATTTTCACTTGGAGCGGATTTTTTGTCCAGAAGCAGACAAATGGAGAATAACAATGAGGTACACCAACTACTGTGGGGAACGCTGCATACATACAGGATAGCTACAGCAGAGTCTGATTTGTTTGAATCCGATTATTCAGTCAGGTGAGATAGTGAGAACAACCCTGAACACACAACATGGTTTCACTGCATTCCTGGATTATGGGTTAGCATTCCATGCTGGTTTGGTTTTTGGTTTTGTCCTTGGGTGGGAAAGCCTGAACCATAAATTCTGTTGTTAGAGATCGAGACATTGAAATGACAAATGTCATCTGACTGAGCCCAATTTATTTTAAGAGGTACCACCACAGACTACACAAACCCTCCGCACACCGAGGGGGAAAAAAATACATCAAACTAAATTCAATTTATTTTGTCAACAGCCGAGACCGACGGATGTTTCAGTGTATGAGGATTACGTCTAATGAGCAACATCAACTGAAACACAGCACATTAAGCCAAAGGAACTTATATAAAAAATGTTTTTCTTTACAGTTACTGCTGATTGACATGGCGGTGAGATGCTTCCCCGGCTCGCTTATTACCAGAATAATTGCACAGCAACACCCAAGAAAAACATGTGTAACGATAATGAGCACACTGCATTGTGCGACTGACGCGGTCCACAGAGCACATTCATCATTTCATCAATGTGAGCATAAACAAATGTGCGACGCAGACTCCCGGTTAGCTGAAGATTACCTACGTGGCCGAGTGCAATCTTAACAAAACGACAATAATTACAGTCTATGTGCGATTATGCAGCGTTGCACACTTCTGAAGAGGAAGTTTACTGTGTGTATGTACGCTCATCAGTGTGTGTGTGTGTGTGTGTGTACATGGTATGCAAAAGCAACATTTTCATTTCATACTATGAATAACTGGACTACCTTCACTTTTATTCTTTTGCAAAGGTTTCACTTTTACATAGAAATACAGTTCTTAAAAGAAAGAAAAAAAAGATCTTCTAAATCATTTTGCTCGGAATGCCCTGCAGGCAAAATCCCTCTCCAAGTAAAGTGATTTATGATTCCTCCTCTGGGGCTCTTATTACACTTTTTAAAAAGGATGAAGATAATAAAAATAAGGATTTGGCAAACTCTGCATTTACGAACATTGACTTTCCTGTTGATGCTACCATGTGCATCTGAAAACGGATTCTTGGTTGTTTTAGTTTAGAAAATCACACTCAAACATGCACAAATATGAAAGTTTAGACAATAGAGGGTGTAACAAAACAGAGTAAAATAATGAGTGCACCCCCAAAGCTCCATCATCACGGTGTTGTATTGCATTTGTTCAATCAAGAGGGAAATCTATTTCAGTCTCTGCAAAGTTAAGCAGCAACCAGATGTGGTTTCATGAATAAAGTTTTACTTAAGTTAATTTTACTCTCCAGAAAGTGGAGAAGTGGAATTGAAAATGTTCGGTTGCATATTTATAATGCATCCTGCGGATAGTTAAATGGGCTCCAATGACTAAATTAGTTTTCTATAGCCAAACATTCTCAACCTTAAAGACAAAATTCCATTAGAATCCTTATTTTCTTGGTTTCAAAACAAACACTGGATTTTCAGCCCGCCTTGACCTCTGAAAGGGAAAGTCAGTTGTTAATCACATTAACTAGAGTCGATCTGGAAAATGCCGGACTCGGAGAGTTTTCACCTTGGCATTTCATTCTCCAACTCAAACAACAAAGACGTAAACCATGTGCCAATTCCTCCTGGGGTGCGAAACCTGATTAAACCCAAAGAGGGGCGGTTGTTCTGGAGACTCAGCGCAGCCTCGGATGAAAGACAAGTCAATGACACGTGACGAGAATCGATGCATTGCTCAGTCGTGTTTGAGACCTGCTGCTTCTCATTTACGTTTCTCAGACTGAAGGCTGAAGCCCAGTTTAACAGAGTAAAAGTAGACCGGCAGCTAAAAACAGGTGCAACTCCTGATCTGAAAAAGAAAAAAAGAAAAGAAAAAGCAGCCCTGCTATTCCCGTTACATTCAAACAGCAGGACACTTTGGGAAGCTGCAAAAGTCACTTGATACCGAGGCAAATGTTTCATAAATGAACAGATAAATTAGCTACAAATGTATTACTTTAAGGCACAAGTTGAATTGTGTAAACAGACATTGATTGCAAAGAAATTAGGTTTACACAAATATTCATAGTTTTGTTTAAATTACAGAGTAAAATGGTTGTGGATATGAATTGCACAGCTTCCCAGTTATACTTGCATTCAGGTGTGTAGGAGTGAGAAAACATTATGCAACACCAGAGGTCACGTTTGTTTGTGCGTGCATCTCAGTTGCACTTACGGATTTTGGCTGATTTTAAACAAAATGCATCCTGAGACAGCCTTTGCGTGAGGCAATGATGCGCCATACCGACCGAGGCTGCCTTATCGCTCGCAACTGCTACAATTTGGAAGTTTTCAAGAAAGCTAATTTTATTTATTCAGTTTTTCTCTATGGTTTTCATTTACATTATTTATTTTAAGAAATTTGAATGGGAGATTATAGTTGTGAATTAGACAATGAAAACTGTTCCATCTTGGTTAAAGGGTCTCTAGTTTTGGGGCTCTATTCAACTTTGAAACTCAACAACACACTTGCTGAATGTGTCCTCGTCATTGGGTGATACATGTCAGTGTTTTGTTCTGGTGTATATTCAGAATGCACTCGGGAACAAATGGATGCAATACAAAAACAAGGAATGGATCAGATTTCAAACGACGCATGACAAAGATGAGCTTTCATGTACTATTGAATAAAAAATAACACTGAAAATGCACTTGAAAACAAAATACTCATAGTATGGAAGTCAACCATTTTCTACACTTTTCCTTTTCTGAAGGTTACATTGACTCATCATCACTGTCTCTCTTAATTTGTTAAGTTTATATCTACTCTGATATTTCTTCCAGTTATCTTTATAAACAGCACAGCATCTTGTAAATCCACACAGACTGCTTACCGTGAGGCGACTGATACTTAAATATTCATTGATTTATTTATATATTACATGTTGTGCACGTGTGGGTCATTGAATATATTGTCCATTTCATCATGGTAATCAAAATGTAAATGTGGGTTAAGAAGGCTGTAAAACATGGAACTTGTTACCAGATCGTATTCCTTACATACCAACAGATGAAAAAGTATTTCATTTGTACAAAATGATTAAACTCTAATTTGCAGGCTGCAATAAAAACGCTTTTTTTTTTCTTTATTATTGTAGCTGCTCATGATGTAAACTGATTATTCCGTGTTCCCCTGCGTCTGTAACAGGTTTTGTGAGGTAGATTAGTTGCTGCCTTTGTTGTTTAAGCGGCAAGGTGCTTTGTGTGGAGTCAGCATTTTGTTCCACCGCTGGCTGCGTGCAGTTACGCATTGTTTTCTCTCCTCATTTTTTAATTTCACGGCTGTGTGATTAACTTTGAAGGGCATTTCTGCACCAATTAATTTCCGTCCCTTCATAATGTTGTCGGCAAAACACCTGAACAAAGCACTACTGAAGGCATAAGGTAAACGTCAGCTGACTCGCGCACATGCTCTGCATTCGAGAGCGTTCTAATCTCCATCTGTATGAACGTCATCCTGCTACCTTACAAAAAAACAAAAAAAAACCCAACTCTGGATCACAGCTACAGCAATGATAAAACACATCCCACCTACAGGAGCTGCAACCGAATCACTGCTCAAAACCTACATGCAAAAAGACATTTCTTTCTACCTTTTCTCCTTTGAATTGTGAGCTGCTGCTTGTTGCCAAGTGTCTTCTCTGTAACAAATGGATGCAAAAATCAGCCCCCACACCTCCATAAATATTAATAAGGATTGTCACCCACAAATTAATCATTAGCATATGAAAATAACTGGTTGACAATCAAGAATCCACTTGAGAAACCTCTCGTGTTGTTTTGACAGTCGAGAGGTTCAAATATGAACAGAAATAAAGGAGAAAATACCAATTACTTTATGGATTTAATTGATTTTGCTTAGTACGGGGCGTGAAAGGGTCCCTGATCTATAGGCATCAATCCAAACGCATGCCCACACACACACACACACACACACACACTCCAGACTGAGGGAAGTGAGCACTATGCAACGGACCAATACGAAACCTAAAACCCCCTCAATTTATCAAAGTGGCCCCACAAATCAATGTGGATTACTTTGGGAGAAAGCTTCGCTCATGTGGCTGTGGCACTTCCATTACCACACAACAACATTGGTCTTTTGGGAGGCTGCGGTAATTTTGTCTATTGATCAAATCACAGGCAAAGTTCACATCACTGCGTCTCAGTTTAGGCAATAATTCAAATATGATTTTTTTTGTTTTGTTTTAAAAAGAAGAAAAAAAAAATCGGCGACTTCATCTCTGTGTGGATAATACCACACACCTCAGGACATAAACATACACACACTCTACACAGCTCAGATAGACCATGATCACCTGGTCACATTTCTGTAGAGGTCAGAGCAGACTCAAGTAACATATTGCCAAATAATAAAGGGATTATCCCTGTAATCCAAATGGTGAACACATCCACCACAGTGCTAAGTGTCACCTTGTCTGATGTCGGTGAAGCTGCCGCTCTGCAGACGGGAGAGGAAACCCAGAATCTCATCAGATTTCCCCGTCAATGTGAAACTACAGTCACCTCAGCACAGACACTTTAATCCGAAAGCCTGATTCTGTCAAATGTTTAAAAAAAAATACACCTACAAGTACCTCTGAAAGTAATTTAATGACATGTTTTATCGTGTTTGAGCGAGTTTGGGGTTCCGGTTATAAGGTAACAGGTTTTAGCTGAAGCTGGATCCTCTCAAATTGACAAGTGTCTCTAGTAAGTGGATTTCACTTATAAAGATTGACTTGGCAGCCCCCAGAGCACTTTACATTTCTGATCAGCGTCACTTAATTATAAACACCTAAACGTAGATGGCTGACAAAAACCATCAGTACAAATTTGTGACAAACTGAGTGAAGCCAACCAGGCCGAATGTGACACAAAGACAATCTCAGCAACGTCAGGAGAAGGGCAGAGGTGGTAAACTACGACAAGCAAAGACACTATGTCTTTAACCTGTAACTTCAGCTGAACTGAATTAGTAGATCAGTAATTAGACCGACCCCGACGGTGCAGGCAGCTCAGCGACACGACAAGAGTTTGAGCTCAGTACGAGTCCAGATTTAACTACAAGAGATAATTCAAAGTAATTCAAGTTTTACTTACTGAAGAGTTACTTTCAATCTGCTACTTTCATTACCATCAGCACAAATTAAGTTACCCTCTTGTTAAAACTGAGTTTGAGACAAGCCTCAAACAGTCAAATAAAGGTTGTAAAAAATTTTTTTTCGAAGTCACTTGTGAAAATGTCTTGTTAAAAACCAGACATTTTCATGTCCTCCTGTGTGTGATTTCGCATGTTCTCCCCATGCCAATATTGACTTGGCTTCCTGATATGTCTTTCAATGACAATAACAACTCCAACCGAAGTGGAAATGTGTGTGTGTGTGTGTGTGTGTGTGTGTGTGGGGGGGGGGGGGGGGGGGGTCATTTCTGCATTTCTGCTTTTGTAATGTGTCAGTAATCAGCTTACCACTGTAGCCAACACCAGGCTGCTAGAATAAAAATTAATATATTTTCAAAGTCACCTTTTTAGAGAGAAACTCTTAATCCCATTAAACCA
This sequence comes from Blennius ocellaris, assembly GCF_963422515.1. Taxonomy (NCBI): domain Eukaryota; kingdom Metazoa; phylum Chordata; class Actinopteri; order Blenniiformes; family Blenniidae; genus Blennius; species Blennius ocellaris. The sequence goes on along the minus strand of NC_137650.1, from coordinate 25,585,164 downwards.
TTTTAGAAATGCACAACGGCCCACCTGGATAGTGCATTCCCTCACATAACCAGCATGGTGTTAAATCATGTGGGAGGACTTCCTCGGTGTTAAACCCGATTAAAACTGAGGAGCGGGTAGTTTCTGCATGGATAAAAAACACCAGCTGACTTTGTGGAGTGACACAGCGGGGAGTGTGAGAGTCAGACACACTGCGAGGGGGGAGATGCTAATAATGGGACTCCTGTCAACTCTTCTTAAAACTTTCCCCCATCATTCATCTCGCACGTCGGCACAAACGCCCTCATCTCCACCCACTTACAATCACTTTCAGTTTTAATGAGAAACAGTGATTATCATTTCTAAATATATTATATATATATATATATATATATATATATATATATATATATATATATATATATATATATATATATATATATATATATATATATATATATATATATATATATATAAATAAATAAAAGGGGCATGTGGCATAAAACCTATATAACAGATTTATAAAAATTTTGCAAACTTGACCATTGTTTTTTTTAATCATGACAAGATGATGATGATTAATTTCCAAATGCAGCAGATGAATATTAACTTAACCCAAAAGCCTGTCAGATACACACACAACCAAACGCTGACGTGTTGAAATCAGTACACATTTGAACAGACCGCTGGACGCAATCGATGCTGCCACTAATTTTGTGTTGTGCAATTTGTCCCTTCACAGGATGAGAGAACACTAATGCCGAGCAGCACCAACAAAATCTGATTAAACACGCCTTAATGCATTCACACTGGTCTGTAATGACAGCAACATACCTCGCGTACTAATGTTCAATTGCCTCTCATATTGTTTCACTGATCATGAAAGAGAAGATGTCCAGACTGTAATCCAGTATAACAATAGTGGGGGCATCAGTCAGGTGCGTCATTTCAACCAACATACTCATAGAATAGCAGTCATATTATTGTCCTTGTTTTTCTTAATTGGCTTTACATGATAATAAGACATCACAAAGGAGATGTTGGGGAAAAAAAACAATCGTGATAGTAGATAATAAAAATACACTTATTAATGTGTATAGCAAAGTTTAGGAAGTGCTTCAACAAAACAGTAGAACAAGCCAATAATCTTACACATTAATACATGCAAGAGACTATAAAAATGTATTGGCAAATATAAAATACAATGACATAATTGATTAAAAACTGAAAAAGGAAAACCTCAGTAAAGAACGCAATAAAAATGTAAAAAAGAAAAGTACGAAAAGGTACATAAATAAATGGAGAATTAAATGATTTGTTACATTTTAAAGTACTTCAGCATCAGAGTATCATTATATGAAAGTGAGAAGCTTCAAGTTATGATTGCCACATTTCGAAAACATCTTATTTCGATATAACTTAATCCAAATCAAGATCAGGAGGGTTTTTACAAACCCAAGTCATGTTGGGAGCTTGCCGAAAAATATTCCTTCAAATTTTACAATGTTTAAATTCATAATTTTCCCTTTGTTTAATTTGTAATGAACTCCAGTGCCGGGATGAAAGGGTATAAAAGCATGAATATGAAAAGTTGTACTTATTTTTTGTATGTGTGTGTGTGTGTGTGTGGTGTTGGAAAAATAACTTTTCTTTTTACCTTCTCCTTGATTGATTCAGTTGCTTCCCTGACGTGGATGAATGTGTGAGCAACGCTGTACAGACCAGTAGCAATAATCTAATCTGTCAAAATGGCAAATAGCTTCACACATTTTCTGTCAAAAGGAAATACTAGAATGACCATGTCAGCCTGTAAAATAAAGGAAATTGGTGTTTACAGCCTAATGTTTACATGTTATACAGGTATTTTAGGCTGAAAGACGTACACATACCCTCTTTGTTTGCACAGTCTGAATGAAATAGTTGGAAAAAAAGAATGGCTGAATGAATACGCACACGAGCATAAAACTGCCCGTGCTCCGTGTTTTTATCCCGAAAGGTTCGACTTGGCCCCGGCTTCTTCGGACCGAGTGACATTTCGATCAGCTCTGGCTTGTCATGTTTCTGAAGGACTGCTGCCCTTCTGCATTTGAAGCCCACGGCTCCTCTTGTTGTTTTGTGACTCCAGCTGTTCAAAGACGCCGGCTGCGTCACGCACACATAAACAGACTCAGCCACGCACTGCGGTCCCCTTTCATGTGCTCTGATCAACCCACTCACCCGGCAGGTCCAGAATTCAGTCTTGAACTTGCAGCAAAAAAAACCCCCAAAAAACTGCTTTTGAGAATGGAGATGTCCACTGTGTTTTTCAAGAGGCCTGATTGAGCCTTGTTGCATGAACCCAAATTACACAAACTTAACCAACAGACTGTGCCACAATGTCAGAAGATCTTTTTGGTGGTACTGTTGATAATGAGGTCTTGAAATATTGTTGTGAAGTTTGTCTTCGGCTAAGAAATGTGATGCAAATCGTATAATAATTGCAGTAGTGTTCAGAAATGTACAGCACCAACATCTTAGATAGAAAAGTTGGGAATAACAGGCTCCTGTCATGTAAGTTACTCATCAGTACACACAAATCAAACTTCTGCTCGTACACCCACAGACTGTTTTCTTGCTTGTCAACAACCAGTTCTTATATCCAGGCTGATATAAATACTGATACAGCTTCTCCAGCATCAAAGAAATGTTGCTATTGTTCCGACGTGAATAAGATTTATTCAACTTTAGATACACTTTGCATTTTATTTCAAGCATATTTCATCCCCACAGCCCAAAAGCCTGGGATTGAAGGTGATCATGTGCAAATGGAGCAGGAAGACATGCAGCTGCACTCAGAATCGAATCCACGTGCGGCTTTTAGAGGAAATTCATGAAAACACGGTGGTGATACTCTACTTTTGTGGATTGATTGGCGTCGGGTTTCATGTAGCGTGAAGGGGCTCAAAGCATCGTCAAAAAGCCACACAATCACACCTTTAAACAACTGTGCAAGAAACCTTTGTCATCTGCACATTTTCTATGATAAGAGATGAGAATCTGTTCGTTTAAAATTTCGTAACACCATGAAGCTCAATGCTTCTCACTGCAGAAGCAATGCACCCTTTTCAAATGTTAGATGGGTGGTGGACTCATGTGGGCTTCTCGTAGCCTGTTCTGGATGCACCTGACCAGTGCATGCTTGCTGGACCTGGCTCTATAGATGGATCCCAGTGGCCAGGGCCTTGTTTGTTCATGTTCCTGTTGCATGGCGTGATTTGTGGTTTGTTATCTTAATTCTTTACTTCTGTCTCCTGGGAGGGTTACCTCAGCTCTGGAGATCCATATTAACGCTGTCACTGATAAGTGGTAAAAAGTATGGATGGAGCAAACCATTTTGTTTTATGGGTCACGGACTCGATGTGTTTTTAGTGATTTGATTATCAAAATTTGTTCGGATTGGGGCAGACATTTCTCAGTGTAAACAATGAGTTTCATCCTTGAGTGAATCAAAAGCTTGAATCAAAAGGCTCTTTGGTATTCTATGCATGTCTCAGCACTTTTCTGTTTAGTTTTTTTTTTCCCCCTCTCTGCTGTACAGTGATTTCCAAATGCTGCACGCTGATGGTCTGAGAAAAAGTGCCTTGAGCTTTCAGGGCCACCAATGATTCAATAGAGATTTCTACTCTACTTAAAAATACACCGAGGAAAAAAAAGAAAGACAACCCTCTAATGCTGATCTGACACAGAAACATCTAAGCCCAAATTCTTTCCTTTGTCTATCAGCACTAAATTACTGCCAACAACAACTTCCTGCCATTGCACTCAAGGAATTTAACTGAAAATACAATGCAAACTCATTCAATATGAAGGTAATTTCTAGAGAAACGCATCTGATGCAGCGTCACACTGTGGATGTGAAATGTCATTCCGTTTCGATCACGTTGCTGGGGGCAACTAACATCGGTCAATAAGCTGTAAAATAGGAACACGAGCTGAAACAAACACAAAGACTGACCTCAAAAGTGTGTGAGTCAGAGAAGGAAATAACAGGCATGGCCTCACGTCTATTAGTTTATTCAGCCTCTCTGCCGCCGGGATCCCGGAGCAAGCATGGGAAAAGCCTGAGAGCTGATCAGACTGCTGCTGCTGCTCCTCGCACACGGATAAACTCTAGTTTTCAAAACACAGTTTTTGTCCTCTGGTGCCGACTAATGAGAGGAATACAGAGGCGAGACGCACGGTCAGACTCATTACGCCAGTGAACCGCAGCTGTAATCAACCTCAACCAAAACATTTCACCCTCCTTCCTCTCTTCTGCCAATAAAAGTCACTCTCCTCGGAACCCCTTGTTGTTCCCATGCTTTCATATTGCTTGTTTTCACTCGCTCTCTTCACAGCCTGCCTGTCATTCCAACCATGACGAAACTCGCGTCGTCTGATCTTCATGTGCTACAAGCTCGGCTTCTCCTTCTTCTTCTTCCTCATAAAGCTCAGTTCAAACGGACAACGGTTTCCTCGGCGCCGTCAAATGATGCCGACGGGCAACAAACCATAGAAACTGCTTCCGGTTTCCATAGTAACCAACCTTGACAAGGTCATAATCTAGGCTATTAAACAAGTCTGCCTCGTCTTTAATAACCTCATCAATACATTTCTGTTTCCATTATAGTAGTTTCAAAGACGCACTGCGGTGGTCCGTGGTTTTCCTCCGAGTGTGGCACAGTGAGGAGACTTCAAAGGACAGCGAGGAGCTTGGAGCTCACACAGCACCATGAGGCAAAAAGACATTTTTCAAGCGGCAGGCAAACCATTTGTTGTCATTCTGGATGTTGACTTTTTTAAATTCATGTCTGGGAAACGTTTTCTTTTTTATTGCGGCACTTAAATGCTCAGTCATGCACTTGAAATATTTGTTTTGAAAGTATTTTTTTTTTTGTCAGGCATTTCCATGTCAACTTCTGATACAGCCTATCTCCATCTCCCCGCCAGAAAATAGCACACTCAGAGAAACTCCTACGTTTGTCAGACAGCCTGCAGCAGACTGTATCTTTATTTTCTTTACTATGCTGAAAAAAACTTTCTGGCGGTGTAGTATAATCAAGTCACGCTACCTTACTTTTCAACTTATCAGCAACACCTTACAACATTACATTTTTACAGAAATGCTTCAAAATGTATCTTGGGTTTTGTTAAAGCACATAAGCAAACGCGGGAGCATTGACTGAACTGCAAACAATATTATTAACAGATTACTCATTATAAAAGGTATAATAATACTGTGTAAAACTTTAACCCTTTATACGGCACTCACTAAAATATGTGTATATATTAAACAACTAATTAAATGTTGAAGCATATTTCTATTATCAGAGGCTTTAAAGGCATAGATACACCATTACAGATTAATTATACAATCACAATATGTTGCAAACTGTTGTAAAACTGGAGTAGTTTTCAGTAGTAGCAAAGATGTTCAGCTAGTTTGTGCATTTTGAAGATGTACAATTATTAGAACTTTGTTTTCCTTGTATATTCAAGTATTCATTTGATAGATGGAGAAATCGAGAAATCAAGAGCTCGAGAGAACGATCTTTATAACTCCCCAAAGGGAAATTCCACTGTCCGGAGCTCATCAAAAGAACACACAAAAAACATCAACCACACTTCCATTCATACACCACTGTTAGTTAAATAAGTAAAGAAAGTGCAAAAATAGGTTTAAAATATACATTTAAAAAACTATTTTGATTTGAAAGAAAGTCTTAAAAAGTTACAGAAATGATTATGGTTGTGGTGTGTATTAGTATAGGGAAAAAAAAGAGTTAAACCATTTATAAAAAATATTGTCATTCACCCCATAAGGGTTAAAAAGGATAAATATTGCATATGCTGAGTCAGTTCAGGTTAAATATCAAAAAAGAAAAGCTGCATCTCCAGATAGCGGCTTGAAATATATTATTTGGCAAGGAAATGCTGCAGTATTCAGTTAATAAAAATGTAAAATAGAGAAATCATCACAACCAAGGAGTAGGACTGTTTATTTGTGCTTGAAAAAAGAAACTCTCCAAGTGTGCAAACTTCCAATTTATTCTCTGTTAAAAGTTCACTGAATCTCATCAGCTCTGAAACGTGCACACAAACAACCTTACTTCGTCGTCATGCAGAGAGCGTTCTGGCTCCGGTCCTCCCTTACTAAGCACAGTCAGAGTGATGAGTGAAGAAAAAAAGAAAAAGAAAAAAAAAAGCTTATAAGCAGCATATTTTTAGGGTTTGCACTGCAGTGCTGTGGCATTGATGGAGACCTACACTGAATAAAAAGTCGCAGAGTTAATAAAAGTAGGAATAGTTGGCTGCTGGAGTTTCACTATGAAAAACACGCCTATAAATATAAAATCACAGCAGAAAACTTTCTTATTGATTTGCAGCACACAGGACTTTAAGTATAACGCTTCAGATTGAAATAAGAGCTTGGTCTGCTCAGCTTGTCAAAGGAGAGCAGCGTCCAAGCCACTGAAAAGCCAAAGTGGTATCCCAGAGGTGCTCGCACAGCTGAAACACCGATCCTGCAGAGACGCATCCTCCAGGGACAGACCGAGGCGTTGAGTCGGATCAAATAGAGCGTGGATTATGAGGAGGTAGGTGGGGGCGAGGCGTGCAAACCAAGCTGAAGCCGTGCCAAAAGAAACAGTCGGCTTCGGCGAGAAGGAGGGAGCTGGAATATCAACCTGAGGGAGGAGCTGATGGCCCGGGGGCAGCTGGCCTCCTTTGTGCTGAGCAAACACCCACATTCCCCATCGTTTCCCGCAGCGTAGGACCGGCAGCGAGTCGCCCTCCTGCTTCGACTCCAAGCACAGATTTCTTCCTCTCTGTCTTTTGGCGAGTGTTTTAAGAAAAGCCAAACACAAAGAAAGACGGCGAGAAAAATCAACTTGTGAATTAAGAGAAAAAACTCCCACAATCCACTCCGGCCCCAGGACAGCTTGAAATAAATTAGCGTTTAGTGCTTTTTCTTTTCTTTTCTTTTTTTTGGGTCCCTGTGGCAAGAAACTGTGTAGAAAAACTGATTCTGTGATGTATTTCCAGTGCATCACCACAAAGTCAGCAGAAACAGAAAAGATACCAAATGTGATAAGGACAGCAGCTAATATGAAGACAGAGGTACGGCTTCCTGATTTGAGCATCAAAATGAGCGTGGCTGTCCGTGCAGCAACTGAAGTGACAAAACGCAACCAAAGTGTGCAATGAAAGGCGACCAACAGAGCTGCAGGGGTGAAGCTATAAAGGAGGATGTTTCTCCCAGAGAACCTCAGCTGTGGTGGAAATCGGCTCTCCCGCCTGTTTGTCCTGGAAGCTTTGGTCTTATTAAACCCTCATTGATGCCCCGTTAAAACGTTAGATATGTTAGTCTATCATATCAATCAGCCCGTCACTTTAACTTTCCCCTTTCTTTCATCCTCATCGTTTTTACTCGCGCATATACATCTGTGTAATGCGCTCAAAGTCCTTGGACCACGTCCAGTTTTTAAATGATGGGCCCGTCTCACTCTTGCCAATCCCGTCTGTATTGATGAAACAACAGGAGCGGCACAAAACGGCGAGGAAATGCATCATTCAGGCCATTAAAATGAGAGATGGCTTTAAGATTATGCTGCTGGACTCTACTGGGAGACAATGCCGACTACATTATGCAGTAAGTGACAAATCTGCTCACTGCTCAACGCTGAGTGATCTCGTGTGTGTGTGTGTGTGTGTGTGTGTCTGTGTCTGTGTCTGTGTCTGTGTCTGTGTCTGTGTGTGTGTGTGTGTGTGTGTGTGTGTGTGTGTGTGTGTGTGTGTGTGTGTGTGTGTGTGTGTGTGTGTGTGTGTGCTTCCGAATAGTGAACGTTACCTGTGCCCTGGCGACCTTTTGTACACCATGAACTGCTGTTAAAGCTTTGACCTTTCACCCACTTCTGGTCCCATACATCCAAACCGACAGCTTTTGTCCAGCAGGATCTTAATGCAGTTTTCTCACCGTGTTATTCTGACTGTAGTTTAAGACACTGCAATGACCTCAAAGCCTTTGGGTTTGTTAAATTAACTTAATTCACTACTTACATGATATAAATTTACCATTTCTTTCCCACAGCTTTCTGAAATTTGCCACCGACAATTGCTTCATTAGCATCCACTCAGCCAATTAGTGTGTGAATTATTTGGCTAATTACTGTGCAAAATGTTTTTGAAAAGGTACAAAATGTCATCGTCTTAGTGGTGGGCAGGGATGTTGTATTGTGTCCAATCAAGAAAAAAAAATATTTTTTTACTCACGATGAGTTTCACGATATTTGGTTTCATCAGTGCATTATAACACCATATACATACACTAATGCATGTTTACTTCTCAAAATAGTTATTTTTGCTTAAATCAATTACTCGCTTACTGATGAAGTAGTGAGGAACTGTATTCAAGTATCAATTTATAATACCTTCTCCATACAAGTTCCCTGTGGCGCTAATGTGGCGCTATGCTCAGTTTCAAATGTTCCATCTTACTCCCAAAAGAAGTAAACTGTAAGTCAGATGTTTTTCCATTTTCAAGACATGTTTTAAATAATATTTCAACTTGTTCCAGGAGCAGAAAACTTCAATGACTGACATTTATATTTCCCTTTGACTTCTACCTGCAAGTTACATTGTTATGCAGCTTTGTTAAAATGGGAAGCCCCCCACAGGTTGGCCCCAGGCTCTTGTTTTATCTTCCTTACTGCATGATTAACCTCTTAAAATTTCTTTGAATGGAAAGGTGGGTGACTTCCTGTGAGTGTGAGAGATTATAACAGAACAAAAGGGAGAAAACATCTTTTTTCGCTGTCTGTTACAAACACATATCCTCAGCCTGAACTTGTCTGGATTGAAAAAAAAAAAAAAAAAAAAGTCTCTGTGGTCTCCATTCACACAGATAAAGTATGAGCTATATGACCAACCTTTATGCCCTGTACAGATAAATAAAGACAAAGAGCCAGCACATCCATGCACCTGTGACATCCCCTCCCACACGTGTTCCCACATAAAAGCACCATCCGACATGACACCAGTTGCTAATCATAGAACAAAGAGACGCTCCAGTCAGCAGGCGTTTCCATTGATCAGCTATAGAAAGCAGCAGGGAGGGTCGGCAGTCGGCTTTGTTCCACCAGGAAGACGCTACAGCTCAAATGCAGGTAGGAGATAGAAGTCAAACATATCAACAAAGCTCCATCTGTCTCTCTGGGGTCTGTTATCAGGCCTCCACACTGATGGTGGCCTGTTGCTGCACGCCACTGAAGAGCTCTTTATTACAAGGAAAACCTCTGCAAACACCTCCTAAGGTCAGAGCCTGGAGGAGGATATCAACATTAGTCCCTGCATTGAAAGCTAATACTCACCCTTCAGTCCAGACAAAAGATGGGTCTCTCTCTTAGTGGATCCTTCCTGTGAGTCTCCATCATGAATACAGTTGCAGAATGAATAACAGAAACCACAGATGTGTAACAGTTGTTTACCGCCTGAGAGTTTCCGCCTGAGTGGAACACCCTCTATTTATGAACTGGGATCAGAATAACTTTTGTAGTGTAGTTAACATTAATATATACAATTTTTTTATATTTTTTTTTACTTTACTAGTTGCTGCAAATAAAAATCAACTACTTGGGTCCTATAGTATTATCGCTGTATGTTTGTATCGTAGATTAACTAAACTATCAACACTATGTGAGCAAGTCAAAAGTCAAATCTGCTCATTAAGCTCAGCTAAAGTCACATTTGTTAGTTGGGGGAAGATGCTCTAAAATCGGATATATTGGTTTCTGAATAATTAACTGATAACGACAGGATGAAGCAGCACTGCAGCCGAGGTAGCTACAGACCTAAAGTACTCCGAACAGCACAGGTACTGTGAATACATGTTGATGTCAAAGTTTCTTTAAGATGAGGCAGTTATTGATTTTTTCATTTGTTTTGTAATTAGTCAGCAGATGGACCTTTTACTGTTCTTTATTTTTAATTAATTCCGGCACACATTCTGTGAGTCTTCCTCCCCTGAGTCTGTTTCAAGGTATTTAATTTCTATTGAAACTGCATCACATATTTTACACTGGTGATCTGGTACCACTGTAGTTTGGGAGACGCGCCTTACATTGACACACATTTGCATGTGGCCATCTTGTGTTTGTGTGACCTTTCGAGGCTCATTCCCTCCCTGTGAGCTCTGTTCACCCCGCTGGCCTCCGCCATTCAACCGTCAACGTGGAGCATTCTGCCTGACCCGTCCCAGGCTGCAGGTCAGACGGACACACACCAGCAGCGGCCACGAAAGAAGAATTCACGACAGAGATCCGTTATGTGTGCGCATAGAAACGTATCAAAACACGGCGACATTTCCACAAACAGTAAAACGTGCAGCTTTCATCACACATCAGCCAGTTTTTCCTCCTCGAGAGATCAAAACGAGCATAATGGGGGCTGCTCCTGTTTTATCTGCGAGTGTCTGTGTGAATACAGTTAGCATGCGGCAATGCGTACACACATGAGCACAGCAACACATCTGTGTTTGATCATGCAGGGGGCACCTAAAGATCCTCTCAAGTCCTATTTTAAGAGATAAAAATAACCTGCGCCGTTTCATCCTGTGCATTATTCTCTCCTGCGCCAAGTCTCAACTTTTAATGAACAAGCTAAATATTCATACAAGTTATTTACTTCTTCTAAGTGGGACATGTTCCATTTACATATTTGTCATTTCAAGATCTTAAACAACTTGATAGATGTGCACTGTGAGGATTTGCGCTTCACTCTCAGATCACTGTGACGCTACCAATAGTTAGAACAAATGGTAATTGTTGACACCGAGTTGAAGTACACAGAGAGGAACCTTCAGACTTAAGATAATTGGTAAAAACAACCTCTGCCTGTCGTGATGGATGATAATCACTTGCTCTTCGAGAAAAATGCGACGCAGATCTGTTTTGAATGAAGGGGAATTTCAAGGGTATTGATCATCGTTTCCTCTCATATGGACAATAACATCCCAAAATGGTCTATTTATGCCTGCAGTTTACTCCACGAGGCACGAACACAGCAAAACACACAAAGAAAACCTTTCATTTCGTTGTCACGATGACGTCAACACGCATGGATGATTATCGAATTTGACACCCCTGCAAGTGTGATGTTTGCGTACAGTGTGTTTGCACCAAAAATAGCACGGCTAAGGCATTGCACTGCGTTGGTGTGAGCATGTTGCTCCAGGTTGAGATGACAACAGAAGATATGGTGACATTCACGCTCATCAGACACGGCTCTGCAGTATGACAATGGAGTTTACACAGTTTCTCAAGGGTCAATAACAAACATTTGATCATTTCACTAAAATGCCCTCACATTTTCATGCACGCATAATTAACCATTTTCAGCCATTAAAAGACAAATAACATTATATAATCCATCCATCAATCTTCTGTATCGATTTATCCAATTTTAGGATTATGCAGAGCTGGAACTGATCTCAACTGACTGTGAGCAAAAGCTGGGTACACAATGCACAGCTCTCCAGTTCGTCACAGGGTAAACACAGAGAACACAGACAATCAAACACGCTTCAAGTTCGTTTGGTTATTTTAGATTCACCAAAACGAGAGTGCCGGGAGAAACCTGGGAGAACCTGCAAACTCTGCACAGGAAGGTCCATCCCAGACGTATTCTCACTTTGAGTGCTTACCGCTCAGGTCCTGTTTATATGACAGGATTTCAAGGTCCAGTTAAACTTTCATTGGGTTTTGGCTTTCCTGCATATTTGAAAACACACTGATACAGAAAAATGTAGTATTTCTGGTGGCGTTTCTAGATGTAAATACTTGGTGGGGCAAGACAGCTCTGAGCTTCTAAATGACATTGTTAGTGGGGCAGCAGGTTTCAAGCCCCACCAGGCTTCAAAATCACGTGAACTGAATGATTGGAACCAGAGCCTGAGCATGCGCACTTTACACTTCACTCCATGGTGAGAGAGGGGCGAGCCCCACTAATGCACCATTGGTGTAGATCAGGAGGAAACAGCCTGAAGCAGCAAGAGGAGACCAATAACTAGGGAGTAGAGTCCTCACACAGTCATTATGTGCAATTTAAGGAGGATGTTTTCTTCATCTTAAGTAAATATTGTAGATAATCTTAAAGAATTAATAACAATTTGCATGCAGTGGTTTCTGATGACACCAGGTGGGGCTCAGTCCCCACCTGCCCCTAGTGACCAGTCGCCCCTGGTTGTATCTTCTTTTGAGTTTTCCAACAAAGTCTACATTTAGTCCCGAAGCTTCTGGATTACATGACTGGATGCATTTTGAACATACACCAGACAAAGAGTTGGTCCAGACAATGTCCATACTGGAACCATTTTAAGACATTGCAATCCGAATGTGAATCTTTTCTGAAACTTCAACATGGAAACTGTGTTTTTCAGTTTATCATTGTTGTGCAAAGACAGCCGAAGCAACTGTACAACTCGCTGTTGTACAATAAATCACTGTCACAAACATCACAAAATAAATGAACTACGGTGTTCTCAATCCAAAGTAATATAAGAGGAATGTCAACTAGATTTAGTTTGACTGGCAAGACCAGTAATTTGAACATTTTTATTTATATATTTTTTCTTGTGAGCTCTTTTTTTTTTCTGCATTTCCACATCTCTTTTTGTGACTAGTCAGTATTTTCAGTCAGGGTAACAATTGCTTTTCTGGGGACCATTTCTTTGCAACATTGCGAAGAGAAAATTCCTGTTATTTAGTCTCACAATACAAGGCAGAAGTGGATATGATTAATATTGTCAAATCTCCTGCAGAAACACAACCTCAACGTTTATCGTTTCTCTTTCCACTTCACAGATGACTGCCTTGACAGCCAGGCGCGGCACAATGCCGGGTTTTCAGCTAGGTTGCTTCTTTGCTTCATTAGGTAAAAAATATACCAACGAAAGAGAAGAAAGAGGGGACGGCGTACGACAAAGGGATGCGAATGCGGTAACATGGCACAAACACGGCAAAAGAGCTCAGATCACTGTGTTCCTGGTACTGAACGCACATCCTGAGCAAGTCAACGCATCAGTAATACAAGCGAACAAAAGGAGAAGAAGCAACCGAGCGCGCAACGACAAAGAACATCTAGAAAGAGAATTAAATAAAGTTGACAACGTGAAATATTGCACTGCACAAAACCGGTGTGTCTGTGTGTTTACTGAATGTCTTGGCATATAGAGTGATACATTGCAGGCTCCTGAAAATTGATAGCGCATTAAGTTTGAGTGTGTTCTGCCAGTTACCAACTAATAAGAATATTTATTGAGGATTTTGCATGTATTAGACCTTGTTTATACAAGATCAATCTGTTTAAAACTGAGTCGTTTCCATCATAGATTGAGTTCCCTAAGACTCTCCAAGCACAAATTGTCATGTAATGACATGGAACTGCGGTTGTTGGTAGAAGAAGTTATCAAACTTATCAGAGCTTTACAAAAAATAGATCAGAGTTTAGGGAGCAAAAAAAAAAAAAAAAGTAAAAAGCAATCTGGAAGATAATCAGTCAAGAGACAAACCTTGTGATATAACACAGAAAAATATCTTATAAAGTCTGCAAGTGTTTTGTTGCAGAAAGTTGAGCAGATTTGCACCGTCTTTTCAAAAACAATAAAAAGAGTAGCGATCATCAACACCACGGGAGTTTTCTGACGTGGTGTTACCTTATATATTAATCAATAAACTTAAGCCAGTATTTTGCCCGTTTGGGAAGCACACTTGATTTTTTCATTGTTCATTAAGGAAAACGGGCTAAATAGGGTTATTTTGTGTTGGACTGCCCAGTTAGCAGATCAGTTTCCCCATGTGCATAAAATATCGCGCCAGTTTTCAGACACAGACTTGTTTAAGGCCCGTAAACACATCTTTGTTGAGAAGAAGAGAAAGTCTGTGAGAAAAAATCATAAAAGTATGAAATTCAATGGGTTTATGGTCAGACCAACTATAGTGTTAGAAGAAGAAGAAATAGAAAATACTTTATTCATCCCAGGTCATGACTGACGAAGAATAGTGACAATATATGTCGATAAAGCTTATGTTCGGGCTCCAAAAACTGAGGCCCCACATTAGGAAATGTAAGTATTTGGCAAGAAAATGTTACCGATCAAATTAAAATGTAGGAGTTCAATATAACTCAATCCAATGTTCCCTCAAGGCATAGTAATGGATACGTGTATAACTATTGTAGGACTCTAAATCTGTTCATACACTCATGAATATGGAGTCCTGACTTCCTTATGGGGATAAATAACAAGTCTCCATCAGACAACATTTTGCAAAATGCAGGCTGAATGTAGATCATATTTAAAGACTAAATATCAAATTGAAAGCCTCTAGCGCCATAAGTGTCAAACTTTGCATTGATTGTGGATCTCGAAGAAAACCCGAATATCTTATAATGAGAAAGAAACATTTGGATTTCTGGCTGTTCACCCACAATCAGGAATTGAGTGTCACGTGAAAAGATGATAGGCAAAATGGCACAATGAGGTTAAAGCTCTGTCTCTGGGGCTCTTTTCCCCAAATTCGGGAGAACCCCAGCCATAAAGAAAACCATAACATCTTTCGGTGAACATGACCTGTTTGAAGGGGAGACTATAAGCTTAGAGTAATAATCAGGGTTAAAGTTGTAGTTCTAGTTAGAAAGAGGTCTGAATGAAATTTATGATAATGTCATGACCTCCAAAGGTGTGTGTGTCTATCTGGTGCTCACTGGTAGCACTGGAGTGGGGGGCAGGATGCACTGGAGGGTCCTCTGAGTAATGAGCAGCAGCAGCCTGAGTGCCTACTTACCTATTATGGAAAGGTCCGGAAGGAAAGTGAATTACAGCGGTGCAGCAACACCTCGGGACGGACTGAGCGCTAAAAATACATGACATCATCACACCGCATGCCTGCATTAAACACAAGAGTGCGGTCACTGCAGAGATGCTGAAAAACCAAACAGCATGAACGGATATTAAATTAAACACAAGATGATGATTTGGGGGGAGGGGAGGGGGGGGGGGAATCTTCATCCTATCAGCTGATCAATATGAGATTTAAGGCCGGCGCGGCCATGAGCGGCCCCCTCTGAGCGCCTTAGTGCTGACCACAGTCTCTACTTAATCAAAGCGGACAAGATGAGTCCAGCTGCCGAGGAGCCACGTTCAGTATTGACAGCCGGGAATAAATAGCCACATCCAAACAGGTGGAGTTGGGATGCGAACGCTTTCGTCACGCAACCGGCAACAAGACGGCGAACAGATCATTCAAGGTTCTGACATAATGCCAATCTCACTTTGGATAAAACTCATTTGGTATCAAAAGTGTGAGGCATATTTTCCTCCGAGCCACTTTGTCATTTCTTTAAATGAACCTCACTTTTGGTGTGTGTGTGTGTGTAGAGGTTTTTAAATAAATAGTACATCAGCACTCGGCATGACAACCACGTCCACATTACATTCATTACCGTGCAGCGGACAGCGCTCACTCCAGATTTCCACCTCTTAAAAGTTTACGTCTGTACGCTTGTAACTTCAGACGTGTTGCCAGGATACAACCGAAGAACAATACGCCAGTTAATTAATGATGATTCAGTGTGACTCACTGCAAAGAGTTTGCATCTTTGTCTTCACTGGTGTTGCTTGTCTCTTTATTACTTGCAAACGTTTTAAATGACAAGCTTATCTGAAATGTCAGGTTCCAGAATAGTTTTTCACTTCATAGTATATAAAAAGTCTGACTGGAGCACCTTTTGGAATTTTCCAGTTTCCTCCTGGTTCAAAACAAATGAAAAAAAAAAAAGGCTGAATAATCCAATTGTGTTTATTTGAAATGCTGAAAGCAGAAACTCCGACCGTGATTCTTTTTTTTTTTCCCTTTAATGTTTGATAAAAGCAAGAAAGGGCGAATAAAGCCTGAATAAGTTATCAGACATTTTGGGAATGGACTTTATTGTAAATTTAATGCAGCAGAAATAAAATAAAAGAGCAGATTTATGCAAAACTATACGTTTTTAACCGTTGCAGATTAAACAAAAACTAGAAGGAGAAGATTTATGGATCCTAACAGTTGTTGGAAGTGATTCAAGCCCTGTGAGGGAAAACTTATCCTCCCACACGTCCACTAAAGGATCAATAAACCAAACTAATACGCTGCTGCTCACACACATACGCACACATACACACGCACACACAACTAGTCTACTTTGTCCAGTGATATTAAAAGTTGCATGTAAACTGAACAGCATCCACTGCCAAGCACAGCTGCAGAAGGGAAATCATTGTTGCTGGAAGTTTAGTGGGAACAATATCGTCCATCACTCAAGCCTTCACTGTTCTCAGATCAGAGCCTGGATGCATGACACCCAAGTTTTTCCTAATTAAGTGTGATTTCTGACTTGTGTGAAAAGGAAAAAAAAAAAAAGACTTTCTGGTTACTGATGAAACCATTTAAATGAGGTAATATGTGGAAAACAACTCAGTGAAGTACATAGTTGTGTAAAACTGAATTGGGTGGTACAATGTGAGGAGTCTGCATGTTCTTCCTGTGGTTGTTTCACCCCCCCCCCCCCCCCCCCCCCCCCCCAACGATACAAAGATACAAAGACAGGTTTATAAACCTCCCGTTGGCATGAAAGGATGAGTATGTGTTGTGTTGCTGGCTGTGTGACAGCCTGGTGTCCTGTTGAGATCCTCCAGCTGCTCAAATCAGAACATTCATCCATTTTAAGTGCCTCTTCATCCAGTTCAGGGTTGCAGGGTACTGGAGCCAATAATTTAACCCAAAAAATGACTTAGGGAGGTATCAATGGATGAATGGTAATTTGGCAAATGCTAGTTTTTGGGGTTTAAACAAAAGTAAAAAAAAAATAAAAATATAAAAAACTGATTGCAGAAATCAGACTGTGTCACTTCACATTTGAAATATTTTGCTGTTCCACCACGTTACACCTGAGAGATGGTTACACAACTTTGACATTCAGTAGTTTTAACGCAAGGGTCTCCAACCCTTGTCCTCGAGGGCCCCTGTCCTGCATGTTTCAGCTCTGTCCCTGCTTCAGCATACCTGAATCTAATGATGATGTCATCACCAAGGTTGTGAAAAAGCCCATTAACGATCCCCTCATTGCAAATCTGATGTGCTGCAAGTGGGAGGCGCTAAACCCTGCAGGACAGGGGCCCTCGAGGACCAGGGCTGGAGACCTCGGTTTTAACGTAACACAACACTTACCACTAATTTAGCTTTGGCTTCTAATTTATTTCACAATGTACAGTACAAATCACAGTGTTGAACTAAGCAGCAGATGTTGAGAGATTTCATAGGAGAACCATTAAAGGGAAATTTAGGAGCCAACAAACTGACAGAACAACAGGATGGACGACCGTCGCCTGACTTTTATGTTGCAATGGATTTACTCCAACGGGGCCTTCCCCCTTGTACCACACACACGCACACACAAAGATAGAGAGCCTCCACAGCACGCTACTGTTCAAACACACTCTCACTCACACACTCAAACAGATTAGTGCAGAATTTGCTGACAGTCGGAGCTGAAAATACAGCAGAGAGAGCTGCCGCACAACAAAACAAGAATGCAGTCTAAAGCTACCTTTGTTGTAAGCTTGGTCTGTAGATTTGGGAGGTTACTTTCATGGTGCATGTACAGAAAAAAAACCAATGCTTTTTTCCCCCCCTTCACATAACCAGAAGAGCAGAGGTGGAAGATAAAACAAATCTTTTTTTCTGAAGCTCAACAGAAGAGAGACTATCACAGTCGCACAGAGAGAGAGAGAGTTCTGAATGTGTAAATGATATTTCCAGCAACCTCTTCTAATGGATTTACATATTCACAGATGTTAAAAGTGTCTTCACGCTCTGCTCAGAGGCGGCCTGTGTGTGTGGACACTTGGAACAGGCCCAAGTCTAACTCGTGGAAATACAAGGTGGACGGTAATTTGTTGTACGCCTCAGCTGCAGACATCTGCATCAGCCCAAATGGCTCGCTCGGCCACGTCGCCTCACTCGCCGGGCAAACCTGGCAGGGTGGCGTGATTCACGCCGCCAACAGGTAAAACCTGCCGGTCGTCCCCGAGCCTGGGTGGTCTGCGGCCTCCGACGGCGTGCGCTTGCTCTTCGCCGCAGCCCAACGTCATCTCGCTTCGCCTGAATCACTTCGACAGGATGTGACTGAGGCTGGCTGCCGAAGAGCTAAAGGAGGGATGGGACGATTAAAAGCAACCGGGTTGGGTGGGAGAAAGAGCGAGATATTCGTAGGATGAGTCTCTGGGGGCCAGGGGCCTCATTTATAAAACTGTGCGTAGGATTGACGTCAAAATTGGCGTACGCACGAAACACAGAAAGTGCGTACGCACAAAAATATCCTGATTTATAAAACAGTGCGCACGCACGTCCTACGCCGATTTCCCTTTATAAATCACAATCCACTCTAAATGTGGCGCACCTGTGTGCGGGTCATACCACGCCCATATTTGTTCATGAATATTCAGAGAAACGCCTCTCATGAATATGGATTCATGACTGACAGCATGCCGAAAGCAGAAAGAAAAGCCAAGAAACGCAATTTCACCCAGTGTGAGGTGGAAGTTCTCGTCGGGGAGGTGGAGAAGAGGAAGGCGATATTATTTGGTGGACACAGTGTTGGGGTCACCAACGCCAAAAAAGCTCTAGAGTGGCAGCATGTGGCGGATGGTGTCAATGCTGTTGCCTCAGAAGGTCGGAGTGTGGCTGACGTGAAAAAAAGTGGTCAGACATCAAAGTCGACGCAAAAAAGCGCCTGGCGTCACACTGGCAGAGCGTCTGTGCCCCGGGCGGGGGAACGGGCCCTCCGGAGCTCACCCCGCTGGAGGAAACACTGGCGGGGGTCATCGGGGAATCCCTCCTGAGTGGAGTGGTGACGGAGGTGGAGGGGGACACCCAGGCCCGCCCCTCCCTACACGCAGAACACGCGCTGTGCGTCGGGCCCCGCGATCCATGGGGGCCCCATTTTGCGCAAGTGAATTGAATTTCCCTCGGGGTCAATAAAGTATCATCATTCTCTGCAAATGCGCAAAGGATGCGCTGCATTTTGCCGAGAGGCGCGTAGAACACCGCCACCAAGTCAGGCCGAGGCCGGGGAGAGAGAGAGAGAGAGAGAGAGAGACGGCTTCCAAACGTCAATACGATTCAGGAGCTAGCAAAAGAAAGAAAAAGTCCAAACAAGAGGCTCGTGCTTCACTTGAAGGTGGGGATGTTGTTGAAATAAAAAAGATTGTTCCACTTTTGATCTATAAAGTTCTTGTTCCACTGTTGATAGAGGCTGTTCATTTGATTCGTTAGTAATTAAATTTATTATTATTATTATCATTATTATTATTAATGGTAGTAGTAGTAGTAGTAGTAGTAGTATTATTATCATTAGTATTATTATGTTATTGGAAGGGGGGCCCCAAAATAAAATCCTGCTTAGGGCCCCCACTTGGCCAGGGGCGGCCCTGGGGACACCGCCGCCTGCCCTTCAGGAGCCCGATGGTGCGCTCCACAATACTGCGCGCCTGGCTGTGGCGCAGATTCTAGGTCCTCTCCTCTGCGCCTTGTGGGTTAGGAAAAGGGGTGAGCAGCCACCGCTTGAGGGGGTCTCCACTGTCGCCTGCAAGGTCGGTGAACGGGTTAAACACTCCTACAAAATTGCAAGTCTCAGGATTTCCACATTAATTATCCGTACCGAGAAGCCACCCATCACGTACAGCGCCGGCTCCAGTCTGCGCCCAACACTGCTATATGAGCTATATGATATAGGATATTACACTGCATTCATATCAGTGTAAACATAATACTGTTGTCTTACTATTGTCTTAATCATATGTTTCCCGTGTGCACTCCGGGGAGTATGTTTGTATATTCATTGTAGAAATTTTATTTTTTACTATCCACTTCTTGCAAATACACTGTCCATATATGAGAGGTCATATAACTTTATTTTACACGATCGGTTTCACACAGTTTCTCCCGTTTCTTTCTTCTGCCATCGGTGGCGCAGTTTCTCCTTCCCCCAGTTATGTGCGTACGCATGGGTCAGAGTTGGCGTGGAGGACCGCACATTTTCCCGTCAAGTTCTCTTTTTATAAATCCCACGGTTTGCGTAGAGAGTGGCGTACGCATTCTTTTGTGCGTACGCAACGTTTATAAATGAGGCCCCAGGCCTCTGCTATCTATATGTGGTATTATGTAGGCAAACACTAACCTCACAACTAAAAAATACTAAAAGGGGGAGGCACATCAATTGATCAAACACCAAGGAGGAACATGCTCCTTAGTGTGTGTGTGTGTGTGTGTGTGTGTGTGTGTGTGTGTGTGTGAGAGGTATGGCTGGGCTGTGCTTGGTGTAGGAAGTCAAGATTAGGCATTCTCTTGCTGTGACTGTGATGAAATCCCACAGCACCCGTCATCACACAGAAGTCCTTAATGACACCCCACAGCGACCACACACAGACACCTGCAGAGCGCGCCCGCACACACACACACACACACACACACACACACACACCACAGACGGGCACATGGATTGTGGATTTGTTTGTCACCGTCCTCATTAGCTCAGTTCAGCACCGTGGCAAGAAGCTTAACATTAAGGCTTCGAGGTTCAACGCCACGCTTGCGTCTTGGCGGAATGACGG
Source organism: Blennius ocellaris (assembly GCF_963422515.1). Classification (NCBI taxonomy): domain Eukaryota; kingdom Metazoa; phylum Chordata; class Actinopteri; order Blenniiformes; family Blenniidae; genus Blennius; species Blennius ocellaris. The sequence goes on along the minus strand of NC_137650.1, from coordinate 25,564,466 downwards.
TAGCGTGAGGCTGAGAGCTGCCGCTTCACTTCAGCAGGAGAGGCAGCGTTTACACAGGCAATTTCACTAAAAGAAATCCTCTTCTGGGCTACACAGTTGTGAGAAATATTCCGGGTAATGGCCTTTCTGTCTAATTACGTGTGTCTGGCTCAGCACAGGGAGGACTATTAATTGCTTACACACTCCAAGCAAGAGAGAAAGAATACCTTCATCCTCCAACTTTGGAAATAAATGAGCTTTACAGAGTCTCAAAGCTTTTGTAAACAAATCGCCTTGTCTTATTAGACAAAATCATAGTGCTACAAATAGCTTCTCCTTCTACCTGATGGAGACGCCAGCGATTTGTCTCTTACACCCCAGAGAAATGTTGGATGAAAGCAGACAGTTTTCTAATGGAATCGGCTCTGAGAAACTCTCCAATAAGCCGACATATTGCTTTGTCACTGTGCTGAAAAACACGTTCTTCTGGAAGACAGCCTACATTATAAACCCGATCCTCGTGGTGAATTAGGAAATGCTGTGGTGGTGTGGGAGCAGTTTTGGGGGCATTTTAGCGCTTTTAATATTTCAAAGAGTGACTTGCACTGCCTGATTGCTTGTGGGCAAATCACTTCCATCATCACAGTCTCCAGATGGGGAGCTGGTCCAAACCACATTATCTGGATTTTGGCGCCACTCTGGCCGTTGATTCTTGCTGCTGGCGAGCGATTTGTTCTCAGCACTGGTCTCGGCCCCAGCTTCAGTGTGAAGCCTCTGCTCAGCAGCATCATTTTCTCTAAAACACACTCACTATCTCCCCAAGAGCTGCTTCTTATGAATTTGTCTCAACAAAAAGATGGCCACCTGGGACATTTCACATAAAAATCCATGTCTCGGTGAGTGGAAACCTTTATTTTATGATTAATTTGTCAGTAACTTATCAAGCGATTTTGAGAAACAGCCAGCAAATGCAAAGTCTTTGGTGGAGAAACATTAGTTAACAGTTTCAATAAAAGGCTTGTTTGTGAAGAGACTTTTTGGATTTATTCCTTATTTGATATCGTTTATGAAACAATGACTTCCAGTGGAAAACACAAACAAACAAACAAACAAACAAAAAAACAACTTCAGTGACAACCAGTTGGCACAATGTCAGTAGAAAATGTGAAAATAAGCACACGTGATGCTTCCCTGAGTCCAGGGTCAAGGTACAGAGATGGTTCAGGTTTCGGCATCCAAAGATAACACAAAGTAAAGATGCAGCACAACAGGCTGGCAGAAATGTAACACACCCAGACAAAGACGTTTGGCCAATCAGCTCGAGGCAGCCGTCAGGAATCTACATTGACCTTTGAACTGCGACCCCTGGGGTTACCGCTATCTGGCTGTAATTACACACACACACACACACACACACACACACACACACACACACACACACACACACACACACACACACACACACACACACACACACACACACACACACACACACACACACACACACACACACACACACACACACACACACACACACACAGATGGCCCTTGTGCCACAGACCTCCCCTCACCACTGCACTCTGCCCCACTGCCTCTATAATTAATGGACTAGCCCTGCTCATGGTCTCTGGCAGGAAATCAAGGAAGTGTGCATTCATAAATATTTACAGAAAGCCGCATAACATTTTCCCCCAAAAAAAGAAAAACACAACGTCCCGGTGACAATTCGTCCAATCCAGCATACAGGAGGATTGTGTCTCTCTCTGTATCAGTGGTTACCAGAGCCTGCATCCTCGCAACTAATCATATCAGGTTGGCTCTGTCCTCCAAAACTCATTCATAAATCTATTTCTGTACAATTACTAACAATATTCATTCTCCCCATCGACTATAAAACACGATATAACTCTCCAGCTCGGAGAGGAGCCAATAACACAGACAGTACTATAAGTTCAATTGCAATCCATTTTGAGAAAAGAAAACTTAAAGACAGTGTGTGTGTGTGTGTGTGTGTGTGTGTGTGTGTGTGTGTGTGTGTGTGTGTGTGTGTGTGTGTGTGTACTCACAGAGAAGCCAGCCCAGAAGGGACAGGAGTGTCGCACTCTGGGCGACGTGGTCAGCGCGAGAGCCGCGAAGCTCACCGCCAGGATGAGACTCCCCAGGACCATCTGAGAGACCCCCAGGGCCAGCATGATCCGAGTCCGGGTCCGGAACTCCCGGAGCCGGGACAGGCTGCGGGACAGCGACGCGGGGCTCAGGGAACCCGGGCCGCCGAAGCCGCTGCTGATGCCGCCGCCGCCGCGGGGGAGCGCGTGTACCGGCATCGCCACCGGAGGAGAACCGAACGAAGCCTGGTTAGAGGACCGCAGGTGCAGAAGGAGAAAAGCTCAGTAACATCCAACTGTGTCTCAGGCTGCAGAGAAGGGTGCGAAGGGAAAAAAAAAAAAAAAACCGATCACTGTTTCTAGTGTCCGATTAAAACCCTCATCAATTAAGAGTCGCTCCAATCAAAAAGGTGCGCGAGAGATTGAACAGGCACCAGATGTTCAACCACACAAGAGTCGGACTATTTTCAACACGAAACGGCCCGCCGGGGTTCTTTGTGAAAGCCCCAGCAAAGAGCCCATTCCTCAAAAGTCAAAGCGCATAAAGGAAGAAGAAAGAAAGAAAGGAAGAAAAAAAAAAAGACACCCAAACGCATCATCCCGCTGTCAGGCAGCCTTGCACCATTGTCACGCTGTCATGCTCCTCTGCGGCTCTCCAACTACTCAAAACCTGGGCAAGAGGCTTATTTGTGGACAGGAGAAAAAAGAAAAAAAAAAGGACAAGCGCACACCGACGAGGGGGAAAAAAAAAGCCGTGAGATGTGGTTTGTCTGTCGGTGTTTGGAGCTCCGGACAGCAGAAGCTCACTGCGTATTGGAGATGTGCCACTGTACGCGTCTACATGGCGGCGAGCTGCACCGACTGGTTTTACTACGTGAAGGGGAGGAGGGAGGGAGGAGGTGGGATTCACTACCTCGAAAAAAGAAAAAGAAGCAGCAGCCTGATTTGTTACCGCGGCTCGTGATGAAAAACGTGGTGCGGTTCCACTCACAAAGAAACATTTCTTCTTGAATTATGAAAATAAGCTTTTTTTTTTAAACCCCCATTAATAACGCAAATGGTCACACACATTGCATCCTCATGGTTTCACGATGCATTCAGAACTAAATGGACATTTGAATGTTTAATCCAGGTTTGCATGTGTGAATGAACCTGAGCTGCAGCCGCAGTCAGAGCTGCATCATCATCATCATCATCATCATCATCATGCAACATTGGCTCTGTGTTGTCCTTCATCCTGCAGCCTGCACACAGCAGACTTGTCAGCCTGTTAATGCGACACACCTGAGGAGGATTCAGCGCAGACGCGTCACAATCAGGACAAACAGACCAGATGGGTTTGACTTTGTGGCTCAGTGGTCCGCCAACATCTGTGTTTTGTGGACATTTGGACAGGAAACAGTCCGTTCTGAGAGTTCTTTTTCTCTAATATAAACTATAGACGAGGTGTAGGGAACGGCAGTATTGCACATAATTAATTGACATTTGGGACGTCGGGTTGATAACCAATGGCAGCTCACGTCTTGTGTCTCTCCTCCAATTGCGCAATTGTTTCATCACGCATGTGATTCACGTGCAGCGGCTGTAGTTTTCTTCAAGCAATGGCTGGGGAACTTGCTGCAGGTGTAACGGGAACAGGGCCACTATTCCCTGGAGACTGAAGAGAGACATGAAATGCAGCCCTTTTTGTTAACGTTATCATGTTGCAATAGCTTCCTTTGCGTCTCGTTTTGCGCTGTGCTCGTGGAACTAAAACCACCGCTGAAGGTCTGAAGAGTGTCTCTGACCTTGTGCGGCACATTCATGACATGGCTCACTTCTGCCACCTGGCGCTTAATAGTGGTGCTGTAATTCACAGACGATAAAGAGTCCACAGTGGTATTTTTTGTACACAACCTGCAGACAAAATAAGGCTGAAATGTGGTCAAAGTGATTTTCCTCCACCATCACCAGTGAATTTCATTCTGAAATTGGCTCGTACGGCACAAATACTATGGAGGGGGTTGCCGCCGGATTCCCCACGTCTGTATAAAACCATAAAACCAGAAGGCATGCGCTTCCTCGGAAAACCACATAAATGTAAAAATTTTACATCCAACAGATGGGCTTCGGTGCATTTATGCATCTTGTGTATAAACAAGATATTTCTAAACACTTTCTTCAAGGTCGAACTAATAGCCGTATGTTACAGTAAATGAATGCATGCGACATTTTAAACAAAGAAATTACCATCTTAAAGTTGCAAAAACAGCCAGAGGCAGTGTTTACCTTAAAAATGATTTTATTTATTAATACAGTGGTATACTTAAAATTGTGTTGCAGAGGAGAAAAAAAAATGTCAGCCACACGTGAAGAGCTAATATCCAATTAAAGCCGTGTTATATCTAAAAATAAAACAGTACTGGTGTGCCATACGTAATATATTGTCTATTAGTACAAAAATACATTTAAGGGCACACAATATAGCATCCAGTATCACAAATCAGTGAGGGGAACACTTTGAGAGCACATCCTTTCAAAAGAACATGTTTTAAATGTATTTTAGCCTCAGGTAACTTTTATTGATCCTCTCATGGAAAGACCTTTTATTTCAACATAATGTCAATACACTGGTAGAAAAGGTGTGATGTATTATTGTTAGGTTACAATTTCAAGGCTCGAGGGTATATCCAGAATACAAAGAAACCCATGTTGACTTTCTTCCGCTTTTTAAAACAGGTTTTCTCGAGGTTTTATACAAAAAAGAAAGACATACAAAAAGTTCATTTACAAACAAAAGAAACAAGGCAATATGCTAGCTTTATTTACAGCCACTTCTTTTTTTCCCTCTCTTAAGTAATGCATAGCAGATAAAAGAAGAGCATAACCTTTGTTATCTTTTATCAAATGTTATTGTGTGCTAAACCCAAGCTTGTTTATACAGTGGGTTCACAAAGAAATGGCAACAAAATGACATTATACCATAATTTATCATAACTTATCTTTTTTTTTCTTCTTCTGAATGAATGAAAAGTGAATAATCTGCAGATAAGGCATCACTGCTTATTTGTGTGAGTGCAAGAGTGCACGGAGAGGAGAGAGAAAGAAAGTCAGGGGGAGAGAGAGAGAGAGAGAGAGAGAGAGAGAGAGAGGTGAGAAACGAGGAGGCTGCTGGACCTTTGTAAAGAACATGCATAGATCTCCCTCAGGCTGGAAAGGAGGGAAGTAGTACTCGGAAGAATGTACGCTACAAGGTTTTACTGGGAGGAAAAGGGAAGAGAGTAGGAAGAACGTCTGTAAAAGTGTGCTGCTTGGGTTTTCATCCAGCTCCTCGTGTGTTGACAACTCCTTCAACCTGCCAATGTTACCACCTGATCAAACCTTCAAGAAAGTTCCCTCAATGTGAAAAGAAAAAAAAAAAAGAAAAAAAAAGTGGCGATTCCAACTCATGTTCAGTCCCATGTATTATTAAAAAAATAATAATAATAAAGATGCCGACTGATATTTGACTTCATGGGCACAATTTTAGTACATTTCTACTCTACTATATATACTGTATGCATATATAGCATAAATATAGGGACACAGATTTTTAGAGGCATGTATGTTGCCTCGAACACTCCAACACCACCTAGCCTTCAATGTTTTCTAAATATTACATTAAACGTCGCCTTATATAACCCTCAGTGACATGGGGCATGCATCAAAACTTTCATTTCACATCAAAACTTCAAATTGGGGGTAGTAGTAGTGGTGATGGTGATGGTGGTGGTGGTGGTGGGGGGTGGGGGGTTTGTTTATACGACAGCTCACGACGTCAGTCTGCAGTTTTCAAACAGCACCGACTTGGTCTTCATGCGTCTTCGTGTTGCTCGTGTGTGTGTGTGTGTGTGTGTGTGTGTGTGTGTGTGTGTGTGTGTGTGTGTGTGTGTGTGTGTGTGTGTGTGTGTGTGTGTGTGTGTGTGTGTGTGTGTGTGTGTGTGTGTGTGTGTGTCCATGTGTGTGTGTGTGTCTCTCCTTCATTTCATCCCCCCACGGTTCCACATTCAGTAACTTCACACCTGCCGGTCCGTCCTTAAAAGTGGTCAATGAGCACAGAAACACAGTTGGCTCCCACCAGGTAGTTGGGGTCTCCGGGGAGAGACTTGTTCTGCCAGCTTTTTGGATCACCTGAGGACAGACAGATGGGGAGCAGGTGAGTGACGACAGCTGCTTCTCGCGTTACCGATTTCAAAAAACACATCTCACCTCTAAACCGACCAAAACGCTTACAGGTCTCACAATGTGAAACCGGCACAGAACCGAGACACTGTCCATCGTCTGCAGGCCGCCTGAAGTGTATATTTGTGGCTAATATCCAAATGCAGCCGCACGAGGGACCAATAAAAACTAATTCCATACTTTTATTGAATGTCCCCAGCCTCTTGTTGGCTGCAAAAGTGAACCCGAGTCAGTGTCGGGTCTGAGTGTACGGTAATTGCAATTACAAACATGCAGGTCTGTGCCAGGAGGAAAACTCCAGCAATCAATCAGAGAGCGGAGGAGGTGGAGGTCCGTCGTTACGGGACACACCGGCAGGAAGCGGCCTCCTCGCTCACCGGGAGACTCTGAAGCATTCTCACGGTTTACACAAACTCTACACACACAAAAAAAAAAAAAAAAAAACCCTCTCAGGGCCGCGAGAGAAGAACCTCATTATTTTCTGATTTGGAAGCCTTCTCTGTTTGTTCTGCACACATCAGCTGGCAGAATGTTTTCTGTGGTGTGGTTGGTCAGAAATGTGAAATAGGTGTGGTTGATATGGAAAAGCATCAACTTGTTTCCCCTCCAGGACTTGAGTTTCTCGTGGGGTGTGAAATGTTCCGACCGGAGCTCATTTCTGTTCCTACGCCACATCTATCCACATCAAGACAATCTCTTTTTGGCTACTGATAAATGTGGAGACTATATATATATATGCAAACATTTCAAAGGGTTAATTATATAAAAGAAAAAAAAAATTATCTTGAAAATCGTTATGGTAGCAGATACTTTTTCCACATTAGACTGATTTCTAAATTAGTTGCAAATTAAATAAGACTTATTTTACCACCTATTATATTAGTTTCTCATACTACAGGTTACAAAGACCCTGCAATGTTTAAAAAAAAAAAAAAAAAAAAAAAGCAGACATAAAACATTAGTTCAGGTGTCTCATATAGCCGAGTTTGACAAAAAGGGGCAGGGAAGCAAAGAGACTGCAAAGCAGGTTAAAATGACTACATTTCCTTAATTTTGTTTTCGACATCCTGAAGATGTTCACTTTGAATCAAGTCCTGAATTTTTCTTGAGAAAAATTAATGCAGCCTGAATTCCTGTGCACCCCGAAATGTTTCTCTTCAGACTGATGATGGAAAAAGGTCCGTCGCACATTTTCTGCAGCACATTTTCTCAAATCCACCCTCACAGCTTGGCTTTCAATTTAATGCTATTTGGGAGCTACTCTAGCTTGTAGTGCAGCGTTAACACGCGTTGCTGCCATCTACAGATCAGTCCAGGTTTTCTGTGATGTATTATGGCCTCCAGAGTCATTAAATAAAAACTAAAATTAAACAGTCTCTCCTTTCAGTGAAAGACCGCAGGTTAAAACAAACACCTATTTACTGTTTCCATGACTTTAAAACGTCTCCTTTGGGAATAACACTTCTAATGATATCTCTTTGTATTCTCTTCATTTTCACACGGATGGATTAACTGCAGTGCTGATCTTACTTTTGCATTGATTGAGTTGAATATCTATCTGCCAAGAGATAAATAAAGCAAAAATGGTCACGCATTCTAGAGAGAATCTACAATCAGCTACAAGCAGGTATTAGTTTGACACGCATCCTGAGTGGAGTCGCCTCTGAAGGTGTAGTACGGTTGTCAATTTGTCTCCAACAGTGGACACAGATCCACAGTCCACGACACATTCTGTGCAACAATCGGGCTGTAACCTTGCAGGGACGCTCACTGCAGAGTGTGTGCAAGGGCTGTCACGATGGGCGGAGTGTGTAAAATGTGCTGGATAAAAGCGCAGCGTCTGTACGCGCTGTACTCTGCACTGATGTGTATCCCTGTTGACTCCAGAGAATCTGCATCGTTTATATGCGCGTCCTTGCTGGGAGCTCCTCAGTCGGCTGCCTGCAGCTCGTTGGCCACTCCATCACTTTGTACCGACGCCCACTCAGTGAACTCAAAACAGCCCTTTCCTTTTCTTTCACATGAATATTGTGGCTGCAGCCAAAACACAACATTCCTTTTATCTGAAGCAGACAGAAAGCGGCAAACAGATCTTTAAAACCTCAAATTAAAAAAGCATCCAGGTTCTTAATTCCTATTTACTTTGAGGTCAGAGAGAAGGCAGCATAACACTTGGTTGAGGGCAATTTACTTTCATTTCTTTTAGTGTGGGAAATTAGGGCGAGTTCAAATTAATTTTAAGTCAGTATTGGTTTTAGAGAGAAATGTATTTGCTGCTCTATGAAAAAGACAAACAAAAACTGAATTATTAAAAATATCGGAGTGGTTTTCATTGAATTTAACTGATGGCTTTTGCAGGAGCAAACAATGATTTTACATTGAAAGTTCATAGAAGACACAATATAAACACATGTGAACATTACAGCTCCATTTGTGATCTTTTTTTATGCGTGATATCTGATATTAGCAAGGCTCAGTAAATGCCTATCTGATGAAAACTGTTCGATTTAGTGGGAGTGTAGTTTCAGAATTCTGGTACTTTTAAAAATAAAGTGATGTTCTCAGTGAAGACGAGTCTGCTCTTCGGAGAGGCAAACCATCACTCTGGTTTGGTTATTGGAGTTAAAACTGTGAAGAAAAGACGACGCCACAGCGGCGATAACAGAGAGGCAGCGAGGTGCAGAGATTCAGAGAAGAGTGGGGAAGGAGAAGCAGGGTAACAAAAGAAGAGAAGAAAACCACAGAAGAGGACAGGAGGAGGCAGGAGAGTGGCCTTGCTTCACAATAAGAGGATTACGACGCAGTCCAATAATCCCCCCACAATTCAGCAGGACAGCGGGGCGAGCCGACATCTCATTCAGGCCTCAGTCTCATCCTTAAAATGAGGCTAATTAGCAGATAATCCTGACCACTGCCAGAATTACCACTGTTTTCTGAAGGCATGGTGTGAGACGGACAGCTTGAGCAACAGAGAAAGTCGGAGTAAATCACCTTTCAAGGTGTTGTTCTGAGAATTTTACCGTTTCATTCCTCACATTCAAACATTCTGTAGTCCCTTTATTTATGCGAGATTCCCTTGATTGACTTTCCATTCATGTCGAAATGTCGTGGTGATTAATACCAACGACGAACATAAACAAGCCATGAAGCTCCCTACAAATCAGGTATTATGTTCCAGTCAGAGGTGTGGGTGGTTCATGTCTGAAACTTTCCTATTTGTCTAAAACACAAATTCAAACTGTTTAAAAAAAAACAAAACACCTCACTGACACAAACTGTCTTCTGTCCTCCACCAGCTAGCTTTAAATAGGAACACTTTCGGGAATGGAAGCTAAATTTAGAGAGCTGCATTGTGACATGCCTTTTGTATCATTTGATTTTTTTTTTTCTTCCTTTATCCACGACAACGATGGGCATTATTGGTTTTGACAGCGTCCCAATTTCTGGGAGATCTGTAAAAAGCTGTTTGTTCTTCAGGTCAGGATTTGGGTGGCTATGTGAGAAAAATCACTATGGGAAGAGAAAACATGCAGTTTAATCTGATGGGTGAGATTCAAGTTACTGCAGGAAGAAGCTTAAGGAGCATGCAAGCTAAATGAAGAGAAAAACTTGTTAAGATGTGGAGAAAATGAAAGAGAAATGGTAGCAAATCAAATAAACTTTTTTAAAAAAAGGAGAGAAAACAAAATTAAATCAGTGATCCAGCAAATGAGGAATTGTGTGGGTGAGTTCACCAGTCATGAATTATGAAAAATGAATGAAACCAAAGCTATCACTACAAGCAAAGACAGATTTTACCCCCAGAATGATCAAGATATAATCCGATATCAATTGATTCCAGATTTGATTTGATGTATGATTACAAAGAAAACAACCAAAACTAGGGGTAAAAGCCGATTTAACAGTGACCCAAAACCCTCAATTTGTCACACAGCCAGCCCAAACGACCCCGGAAGAACAGAGAGAGCGCAGCATACCCGACGAGGAGTCGGAGGATTTTAGAGCAAAAGACCAACCATCAGGGGTCATTGACGCACAGTGAGGTAGGCGCAGCTCCACGGGCTTCAAAAACTTGAGGCCGTGAGGTCCACACATCACCAGAGGGCTGAGCAGCGTCTCCCCTGCAAACACAAACATAAACATAAATACAAACACACGGCGAGGGACTCAGTCGAACACGCGATGATGTCAACGGGCAGGGCTCAAAGGCTGTCCTGTCCTATATGCTGTATTCAGGAGTATGATTTTATATACAGAAAAGCAGAGATATGCTACTTTGATCCTCTCCCTACCTGTCAACGGGGGGGAGACAACAGAGAATGTGACAGACGCTTAATGATGGGCAAATCATTTAAACTTTCAGATCAAACAACCCCTGAGCTCCTGATGTAAGTGGAAGTATTAATCAAAGCTGACAATATTGTGAGGGTCCAACTAAACTGTCGGGGAAACTAAATGTCTGCCCGCTCCACACTGAAAGCTTCGCCGGGTGATGAATCATAAACTTTGATGAGCAGCTCCAGCCAGAAGAGCTACTGTCGATTTTTAATATTTCAAATTTATGCCCATTATGGTTGGGCATAAGTTACTTCATTTACTTATTTTTGGCTTTGCTTTATTACTTTTTGTGTGTTTTTATTTAATTTTGTTGTTGTTGTTTTTTGCACCAAATGTCCGAAATAAACTTTTAAATTTGAGACAATTAAGGCAGTCACCACTTCCTAAAGGGTAAAATCAAAGCTGCCTGATGAAGCTTTTCATCAGGATTATGGAGGAACCGACATACTGAACATTCAAATTCTGTTGGTTTAATGCCATCCAAGCTCGAAATGTAAATATTCAAGAATCAGAAGTAAAATTTCTATTGTGAGGTGAAAGTAAATAGGTTACACATGAAGTCTCAAACCTCGGGTTCAGATCAATTTAGATGCTAAATAAATATTTCACATCAGTGAGTTTCGTTAATTGTTTGGTGCTGAACCAGAAGTGTGGAGTGCAGCTCGACACGGAAACTATAACACCGTAAAACACTAAAAAGAGGAAAGAAAGCACAGTTAAACAAGACAGAAAAAAAAAAATCCCGATAAATCTGTGCAACTGAAATCCTGCTGCACCTTTGGGTCAAAATAAGAAGTTAAAGTACCATAAATCTTCACAATGGACCTTTCTATGATTAAACCTTAAAACACCCCCCCCCCAAAAAAAGGGGCCTAATTAATTTGAGTTAATTTAGACGTGAATAAAGAATCCCCCCCCCCACCGAGCTTTCTTCCTCCGCCTGTGTTTAATGAGTTACCTTTCTCTTTGTCGAGCGGCGGCAGGATGCTGTTGTCTCGACAGACCTTGAAGTAGATCTCCTGTTCCACGCCGTCAGGGATAGCGCCCTGCGGGATAATTATGCTGACGCCAGTCTCAATGGAGCTCAGGACGCCACCGTTGGAGTTGAAGATGCCACGCGCTGTGGCAACCACTGTGTGTCCCTCGTCTTCGTCTTCATCGTCATCCAGAGCGGTGGGGCTGCCAGACACATTGTTAGAACTGTCACGCCGTTGATCTTTTAAAACAGGTCCGTGCAACTTTAAAAGTGGAACCCGGGCTGAGCTGGTTACCTCACGGGGATGGCTTTAGGCACAGCATTGACGTTGTTGTGCTGGTATTTGGAGCGGTGGTCCATAGTGCGCGTGAAGGTGTCCAGGCCGCTGTCGTGGTCTGTGTTCTGAGGCTGTGGGGATATTTGGAGCTTCACTGGACTGGAGCTCTGGCCCTGCAGCGAACACGAGGAAGAGCACATCTCACACACCGATCCCATAATATTTTACTCGTTCATCCACGTCAAAGACGGTGGGTGAATGGGGGGTGGAAAAGTAGAAGTAATTTTCTTATTATTCAGATCAGAGTCTTTGGGAGAAAAGATATAATTGCCAAGTTAGAGCAATCACTAAAACAAGTTGAACAATATAATTGAGGCACATTCTCTAAAAAGCCAAACAACGGTAATTTGTCTTGTTTCCATCGCTTCAACTTTACATAATAGACAGAAGTACAAAATAAATATGATCAGATCAGATATCATCTTTGCTGTATTGTATAGTAGTTATATCACGTGTTTACCTTTGGTGCCGTCTCGGGCTTGTCATTGGGCAAAAGGTTGTGGTTGAATTTCGGACTATCAAACATGCGTGCAAAAGGCTTGGCAGAGGTGGTGAAGGGTTTGGGCGTGTAACGGTTGTAGCTGGATGCTGGTGGTGCTCCGGTGCTGGTGACCGTCTTCGGAGGCTGCTCGCTTGTGCCGTTAACCGGAGACTTCTCGGGGAAACTCTTGTGAGGCAGAAAGTTGGTCTGGACAGTGTCCTCCCGGCCAGGAGGCTTGACTGTGGAAAGAGCCACACAGGTCAGATTGCTAATGTGTCTCACTACTCACAGGCATCGTCAGCTGATCGATTTCCATCTTGTTTCATATAAAATGATGACTACTGCTTTTTTTTTTTTTATCTCTTTTAATGAAGCTGGTAAAATGCTTACCTTCAGGCGACGGTTTGGGCAATGTGGCTGGTGGCAGAGTCGGTGTCACCTGGGGAACTGGTTCATATTTTTTCTCAGCGGGGCTTGGTTTGTCCACCGAGTCAGACCTTCATTTTAAAAATAAACGAAATATACATGAGAAAAAAAGATTGAGATATAAAACATACATTAACTTTTTTTTTTTTTTTTTTTTTTTTTTTTTAGAAAGACAGCATCAACAACACTATAAACATGAGTTCCTGTTTGTATAAAAATAAGAGTGGGAATGAGTTTCACCTGGGATAGCCGTGGCTTGCTTGTGCTTGAGGCTGAGGTTTGCTGGGGCCCGTCTGAAGTCTGTCAAAGTACGACAGCTGTTTCCTGTAATAGTCTTCATCTTCGTCGGGGTCGTAATGGTTGGAGCGCACAATGTCGTCAGCTACTTTAGACTGAGGCTTCTGAGGCTCTGGTGCTCTGGACACATAGGGAAGAACAGCCAAAATGGTACAATTCAAAATTCTATTTGTTTTTTTGAATGTGCACAAGGACACAGTAGCGTCACACCAAGCTTACCTAAAGGTCTTCTCTTGATCCAGGTTGCTCAGAGAATTTGCTTTAGGGATTACTCCACCCGTTTTCAAGGGTAAATCAGCTGCCTGGAGTCAGTAAAACAATGACATTATTAAGATAAGCAATAATAAACAAGGAATGTTTTATGGATTTATTTACACATTTTTTATGAAGTTGAGCAAATGTAGAAATGAAGTACTTTACCCTGTTTCCAGATAAATCCCCTGCATCTCTGGCTCTGTCCATGGACACGGAGCGTTTGTTCTCAAACATCTTGACCCTTGTCAGGACCGACTGCGGCCGCATTGCAGGGTCATCCTCGTGCTGCTCGTTTCTGGCGGACACGGGCTTCGGAGCGTCCATATGGGGAGGCGAGGGGGCATCTGCTTTAGCAGGAGGTGTGGGGCTGGTTTCAGAGTTCACAGGAGCAGGGTCATACTGTTGAGGTTTGTAGCCTTTGTGTTGCGACGTTGGTCCCTGGTTATAAGCAGGCCGCTGGGCAGCGGGTTCGGGGGAGCGGCCGGCTGTGGGGTACGCGTTCAGATGAGCGTCCGCGTCGTAGCGCAAATCAGACACTGGAGCGGGAGGGTCGTCGTAACGGGCAGGTCCCGAACCTGCCGGCTTACCAAAACGAGGCCGTCCATCAAACCCATGGTGAGGTGGGGGCTCGTCATAGCGTATGGGAGGAGTGTACTGCGAGTCGGGGCCATCGCTGTAAGGCAAACGGGGATCATAGGCCTGGGAATTGGCAGTAGAGTGCGGCTGGCTGTAGGGATTCCACTGTTGCTGGTCGAGGTGAGGCACACTGTTCTCATAGGGCGCGTTTGAGTCAAAGTTGCGGTACTTTGGTTCCGGGTAACCGCCTCCGCCGCTGCTGCTGACGTCATATCGACTGGGTGGGTGGTCGTAATCTCTGTACTGCTGGTCAGGGTGGTACCCCTGCTGAGAACTGTAGGCCACGGGCTTCATACTGTGGCCGACTCGCCCCGTGTTGTCTGTGCTGTATGGATCCTTCTGAAACATCTGGCAAACAAATACAAAACAGAGGGAAAGGTTAAGAACTGCACCCTGCTGCACAGTTGTGGTATGAATAAGTGAACGCGTATAAATTTGTTCAAAGAAATAAAAAGAAAAAAAAAACATTCAAAGAAGTCTGAAATTATTGCAGAGAAGGAAATGAGGAGGCAAAGACCTGAAATAGAGAAACTGAGAGGGAGGGGTTACTAGTCAGATCACATTAGATTAAAAAAAGGAGACGCAGAACAGCCATATATTGCAGCTTATACACATCGGAATATACCACGGCAAATTAAACACCCAAAGTAAAAAAATAAAGTTGGTGAACGATGCAACAAAACGGTGGGATTCATTTTAATTGTCCTTGTTGTAAAGCTGTAGAAATTGTGGTTTACAGGCTATGATGAGTATTGATACGACTTGCATTAAGTTTTCTTTCCGAGAAATTGTATAATACTTTTTGGGTTTTTTTTTGCACATGCAATTATGCACGTACCCTAAGAAAAAATGTCCCACTGTCTTGGTGCAATTGAGAGCAACATAACATGGACAATCTTTTTTTTTTTTTTTAACAATACAAGCACAAAACCGTTGTACAAAAGTAAAACAAACGTGTGAAAACCCCACATTCAGGAAGTAACCATCAATTTTCCATCCAAATCTGACATTTCTGTTTCAGGTGCTACATGACCTGAGGTTGCCTGCTTGTGGCTACACACAAGGCGAAACAATAGATGAAATGGTTAGAAAATTAATAGATACTTTTACAAAGAAACGATCCATTCGATCTGCACTGATCAATACTGCACGCACACATCTACTTCTAGTAGTTAACAGCAGATGAGGCAAACATGTTGCAGCCATGCAAAGAAGATAAGCAACAGTGCCAGTCGCAGGAGCTCCACTGCTCTTCTACATGTAGGCATGTCAGCGCAGCCATCACCTCCAAACCCACTGTTGTTTACCAGAATTGGCACACACCCACAAACAGAAAATGATCCACACACTCACACACACACGCACACACACACATATCTCTGTCTCTTCTGGGCAGTACTGTGGCCAGCAGACATGCAGGGCAGAAGGAGAGAGAGAAGCGTGGCAGCAGGAGGTATGAAGGTAGGTAGACAGGCAGCAGCAGCAGCAGCACAGGAGGTCAGACCGAGCTGAGCCGAGTCGGGCCAGGTCACGGAGCGCCCGGTGACGATCAGATGGGATACCTTTGGTTCTGGACTGGCCAGTCCAGACTGTAGAGGCTCTGGTGTGGTGCTCTGAGGGGCTAGCTCAGGGGTAGGCCTCCTGAGAGAGCCAGCCTCAGGGTTGGGACTTGGCTGGCTGTATGGAGCTGTGGGAGCCTCATCGGGGCTCAGCGGCCCTACAGTTTTTACAGTAACGTCGACAGCAGTGGGCACTGTCTCGGCAAGGGGCTCGGGATGGTGGGAGATGCTAGGGACGGCAGCGGCTTCTGCTTTCTGTGAAGTGGTTCAGAAATGTTTAATAACACGCGCTGGCAAATTACGGTGCAGTACTAACAAGTGCAACTCTCAGCCCCTTTACAATGTTCTGCTCCTCATCTGTACCTACTGATTTAAAAGAGCCAAACAGCCACCTCAACATTTAACAGTGTCTGTGCACCAACCGATGGCATGTGAGGGTTAGGAATTAGCAGCAAGACAAGTTTTCGTGGTTAGAGAGTACTAACTTGATTTAATTCTATGGTTACAGTACAATAAGTCGCTCTTTGTCCTCTTTTGAGTTCATGAACACACACGAGACGACAAATGCTTAGATCTGGATACCACAACTGCCAATCGGGTATTGGTGAATACATTTCACAGGTACACTGGATTAACACTGGTATTTCCAACATGCACATAATACTTTCTGGTATTGCATTGTCACAGTCTCAATTTTAGGTTATACAAAGGTGGAAGTGCACATAGGTGATTAGTGGTACACGCACACACGACAATTTTTCACCCAGTAATATTAGCAACAGTCACACCGATAAGACAGCTTTGTGGTAATACAGAGTATAAGTGTTAACAGTGAAACTGATTCAAGTTCGTCTCCATTTCAGAAATAAAAAAAACACACTCTCACAAAACATCAATCCACAAACACATGAAGGCAATTAACTAAAATAAATATAATAAATATAGATATATATTTTATATAATATATAATATTTATATATGTTTATATTCCAATAAATACCTGACCACAAAAGATTCACTTGGTTCACATGGCTTTATAAGAGTAGAGTAGAGTAGAGTAGAGAGTAACTGTAAAAATAAGAAAGGCGCCTTCAATAGCGCCGCCAGAAAACCCTTCTAACGCACACCACGTCCTCCAGACAACAGGGGAGGCGTACAGCTCTCAGAAACGCTACCTGCTGCGGCGCTGGTGCCTTGAACCCAGCTGGGTCGATGCGGTTCAGGGGGTCCAGCTGCACTGAGTGCGGGTACACAGTGTAGCCGGGAGGCTCCTGGATGACAGGCGGGTCTTCGCGGACAGGCTCGGAGGACCGGGTTATGGCGGGCTCCGTAGGTGGGCCCACATCATCATTCAGGGTTTCGTCCAGCTCCTGGTCGGTGTAGGCGCCGCCCTCTGTGTCCGTGTCCTCATAGTCGGAGGTGTGGCGGCTGTCCGTGCTGTACATCGAATACTCACTGCCTGGCGCAGACAGGTAGGAGAGGCGGTCGTCGTGAATGTCCAGGTCATCTTCAGCTGCCCCGTCAGCCTGAGAATGGAATAAAAATGACTGAATAAAGAGGGATTTAAAAGTGTGTGCATGTGTGTGTGTTTTTGTTACCTTGCCCTCTGAAACCCACACCAGCTGGTTCTGTTGCTGCTGGATACTTTCTTTCAATGCTCCAAACCACCCATCATTCATGTTGTTCAAGTTAATTGTTGCTAAATGTAAGAAAGAAAAAGAACATACGCTCAAAATTGATTTATAAATCATTTAAAATAATCGAGACAGATGCTGTGAAGGGAAATACGTTTGAGAATGTAGTTTCTAGCTGTGGAGGAATATCAAACGTATCCATGTGGGACCCAGTTATTTAGTTACCATTTAAGTATTCACAATAGAACTAGAAACAAGACTACAATGCTCTGGAAGTTTGAATATGACTTATTAATAAGAGAACATTATTATGTGGAGATCAAAGGCTGTGAAAGACGGTGCAGTTTTGGATTCTCAGACCAAAGATCAGAAATCAACATCAATATGTTTGGATGTGACATAAAATGTGTGGAATCTATGTTGGAAAAGCGAGACAGGTCATCACAGTCAGCTTTACATTATTTTCAGATTTCATGAATGTCACCTCATTACGCCACGCATTAGGACTGTTGCGACTAACAATCAACAGAAACATGGCAGAGAATGATGCGATGCTCAGAGAGACACCAGGAATGCTTCAAAAGTATGCAGACTCCCATGGTGGTAAATTGCTGAGCCACATCCACATTTTCCATCTATGCCCCAAGCTTTTTCCTTGTTAACTTCGTATATATTTTCTGAAAGCAATTGATGTCCTCACCAACATTGTTATTCTTAATTTTTGAAATCGATGTTACAGCACTGCAGGTATTAATCCTATAAGATTGACTAAAATGGCGTGTTTTAAGTGTATTGTCACCTTAAGAGAGCTGCTCTACCGATAATTGCTTGCAGCTCTTGAGGCACAGGTGTGGCACACTGGGCAGTAATCGTCTGAGGTTAGACAGTTACGTTGCTTGAAAAAGATTGACTAAGCTGAGTGAACTCTTCTGTAGGACACCTCAGTTGGTCTCCAACAGATGTTCCTAAAGCACAGTCGCAGCTCTTCCCTTGACAGGGAGCATACGTGCTGAGGAAAAGGCCTGGGGGCAGTCTCGTGTGGCGGCGCACAACAAGCTTTTGTAGGGATTCTACCAGAACGGAGCCCGGCATAACAAGTGCAGAGCTGTGACAGCCTCCGACGCCGCAGCACTCGGCTGTCAACAGCGTGTGAAAAGTGCCCTTGCCCGCTGTGAAATGTCTCCCACTCGATACGTCCCCCTATCCCACCCTGTCGATGACATCTTTTTTCTCTCCTCGGCAGGACTCACTGGTGAAGAGGTGGTGGTTGTTCTTCCGTAATTTGAGGGCTCGCTCATAAAGCTTCCTCGCACTCTTTCTGGACTCGGGGCAGAGGCGGGTCCTCATGTTCTTCACACCCTGCTTAGTGTCTGGATTGAGAAACACCACAATTGGATACCACTGGGCGTAGTTCAGACGGTCCACTGCATTGGGGGTAATGTCCAGCACCGCATGCTTATCCTTCAATCACATAACACAAATAAAATATAAAAAACATTTACAATATGTGTAATAAATTATAGTAAATTCCACAAGGTTATAAAAAAAATCGATAGTTTCACCTACAATGTGCATCTGATGTAGTGGGCAGCTCATTTTGTTTGTATTTTACTGTGGCACGTTAAAAAAAACAAACAAACAACCTTGCTTCGCCAATAGCAAAAAGAAGTACAGCGTGTAATACACCAGGTGGCAGCAGTGAGCTGTGTATTCGTTTCTGGCTCCTCACCATCGTTTCATTACCAAAACTAATCTGTCAAAGGATGTCTCTATCTGTCTTTTGTAATACAAGACATGAATATTTAGCGTCACTCACTCGGTCGATGATCTGTTTAATGGTGTGCAGACGAATAATGCCAGAGCTTTTCTGGTCGGTTCCAGCGTCCCTGGGTTCACTCTCTACAAAAGACAAATAAGACAGTTACAGCAGCACATCACAACAAGAGACCAACAACAATAAATACAGGCTGTGCTCTAATTAGACATCCTTGTAGCGTGCAGTTGTCGACTCCTATAAATAGATCAGTTAAATAAAGAACAATAATCCTCGTATAGGAGAGGACAAGTGTACGTTTATGGAAAACAAAGAGGAATACGGCTAGATAATATAGACAAAAATGAGAACAGCAGCCAATTCATGCAACAGTCATTAGGTATTTTCGGCAAGTTTAGGGAATAAAGTTCAGTGCCTTAATGAAATTGTGTGTGCAAGTGCATATAGCAGTAAAATAAAATATGGTGCAGAAAACGTGTTATGTGAGCAGCATCGACAATAAATATGCACATACAAGAGCAGGAGGGTCATTTGGGATTAATGAAACTACAGTGTCATTGTAAGCCTTAGGGATTTAAGCAAGGATGTGAAGAGGGGTTTATGATTCAAACAAAGATAAGCAATGGCTTCTTGACTGGAAACATGAGGTTCATAAAGAGGGCAGTCTTCTCACATTGTTCAGTACAGTAAGGACTCAAACACTTGAAGGACCAAACTTTGTATCTAATAGGAGCTATCGCTTGCAAGTACGGTTCATAGCGAGCCAGAACGTTCTTACTTTTATCAAACGCAAATAAATATATAGCCATGCATGCACAGGTGCAAGCATATGCAGCAAGGTAGACCATATAAGTGCAACATTTACTGTTATTTTCCTTATGTAGGATAAACGCTGACAGTGGTAATAAAAGTGAAGCAGAGACAAACATAACATTGATTGCAAGCCCACTTTCCACCTCAGCCTGAACTGACTAAATGCATTTTATGCACAATACGTTTTGGTTTTGCACTTACTTGAACCCAGTTTTACATCGTCTATATTAGACACGCAGGTATTTGTTATAACACTCCTCAGTATTGCATAGTGTTTACATTAAAACAAGTGTGTTTCATAATCTTGCCTGTTTAATATTCCACCTACTGTGAAAAATATTTGGTTTGAAAAAATATTTACGAAATCTTTCCAACTCTTGCAAAATCTAGTAAAAAGTTAAGCAAAATATGGAGTGCAAAGCCTGATATTTTGAGCAACTTTCCTTTGAAATTAAGCTTTACAGTAACGCCTTATCCAGATCTTTTATTTCCTCTTTAACCTGCAGTATGATCCAATTATCAGGAAATCTAAGTTGAGATACATTGAAAAAGGGACTGCAAAATGTCTATTTGCAGATCCATAACTCCTTTTTTTTTTCATGAAATTTACGTCAGGTATTGTAAAGTTTTACTAATAGCCTACACACATCTCTGTTTCAGCTGCTTGTTAAAATGAGTGGTTCTTCATGCAGCCTATCAGTTGTCATTTTACAAGATGAGTCCTGCATTTAGGAGGGGAATACCACTGAATTTAATTTAATTATTCCAGCATGCAGAGAAGTGGACTTCCGAAATACATATGTGGACACTATCGTTTTCACAAGTAGGAACAAGAAGATATTATACTGACATACAGCTTCACTGGGTTATTGTAAAGGGCTATACAGATCAAATTTGATTTGATTTGACTTCATTGGGACTCGAAGTGAAGGACACTTAAAAAGTTTTGATTAAATTTTAATTCAATCAGGGAGATGCTGGTTTCAAATGTGCGAATTCAGCTCAGGACTAATGCAACGGAGATTTCTTTCAATGTAATTATGTTAGTTTTGTTGACAACAAAGTGTGATTTCAAGATTAAGTGTTCCTCCCCCACAGAGAGAAGTCTCCAGTTCCACTGAGTATTTGAGAAGTACTCGCTGTGTGTCAGTACGATATTGTTTTTCTTTAGTCTCGAGTCTCCTTTTACAAGGTTTCGTTGTCGAAATGTATTCAAGAGCATTGCTGCCAAATATGATGACTAAAGAAAATTAAATTAAGTGCTATTCCCCTATGTGCATTAACCAGGCAATCAATGGCTGTTGTTTTAACATCTACAGAGTAGGGAGCTAGCCACCACACACCAGTTCATAGATTATCTGCCATTCACTGAACCAAATGAAAACAAAGAAAATTTAATGCACTAAGAGACATACTTTCCCCTCCTTGTGGTTGTTGTGTTTCTGAAAAGAAAATACAGTTACACAAACATCACTGGAGTTGTGCAAATAGACATCAATGAATGGAAACACTTTTGTGTGGGCGTGTGCTGGATGTGTTTGGTTGCACTGGCATGTGGGGTTATTGCACTTCAAGTAATTGAAATTTGATACCAAGTGTTGAAATGAAAAACCTGCATGAGAGAGGCGGGTAATTTCAAGGAGTAAGAGGAGGTGGATAAGGACCGAAATTAAAACGAGCGTTCGGCTCTGCCTGAAGGCTGGAAGAGTGAAGGATAGACTGAGGAAAAAGGAAGAAAGTCACAAAGAGCGGAGGGGGAAAAAAAACGAAGGCAATCTGACTGGAACAAAATGGGAATATCTAACAGTGTGAGTGGAAGTCGAAGGCAGACTGAAGGCCATCAGGAAAAAAAAATAAAAATCTTGTGTATTAATAATGTTCTTTTGAGAATTTAAATGTTCAAAGTAATATTTTACTGACAATGTAATGGTATTCAAATTTGTGTTTTAGTGATGTGGCCTGTATTTCAACAGAAGAACAAGGCAATCTGTCCATCTAAATGGTGTACAGATATCATAACAAACATTTAAATAGCTGCTTTCATCCATGACACAGTAACTTTATAATTATTTAACCAGTCTCGTGTTGTTCCAGTTGTTACACATGGGAGCAGGTTTATAGAGGGAAAAATGAGTCACAACAAATAGTGACGCCCAATTGAATGTCTGTTTTTTTTTTTTAAAGAAGCTACGCAACAGAGTTACGGTTTTACTAATGAGATTAATTTGTTCTGAGACGAAACATTTAACAAGAGTATATTTTTCTTAGTGTGTAAAATCACTCTGGAGGAAAATATATATAACCAAGCTAAAAACAATTAAAACTATACTGGAGGAAATGTTTTAGTTGTACTGATCATGAGCATTTTTTTTTTTTTTCAGTGCAGCGTTCAAAGAACCCACTGAACTGTAAAAGATGCTCACAGATAGGAGGAGAAATTGGGGGGGGGGGGATTTCCCTGGTAGTGTTTCCAATAGGCTATTAGTCCTGCGATACTTGGAAAGGCCTGAACTGTGACGAAGTGTGATGAGTAAATTTTGTTGTGTACTCCCAGACAAAGACACAAAGTAAGAACGTAAACGAAAGCGTGAACTTACTTGCGAGTTCAAAGACATCCGGCTCCTCCCGGGCCAGTTTCTCTCTTGCTACGTCTGCTATGGGCCCGAAGATGACCACAGGCCTCAAGAACCCAGCTGAGTTGCAACAGCATGGAGATTAGTTCATGCGGCGTAAAACTTGCGTCACTGAATCAACACACACATTGACACGGGAGTATTTCTTTCTTTCTTTTTTTTGGTTCTCTACTTTGCTCTCACCTTCCCTCAGCACCACCCTCTCGTAGGCAGGGAACTTGGTCTGAACCGGTTGGGCCGAAAGGTCCTCCCGGCTTTTCCGCAAATTCCTCTTTGAGCTTCGCAGACCTCGGAACCTCCAGAAGTCCGCTCTGTCACCTCCTGGCGTTTTCGGGAGGGTGTACTGCACACTGGACAGCTGCTCCGCTCTGAACAAGGGAGGAGTAGTGAGGTGTACAGTCAGCTGGAAAGTATTTCAGTCAATAACTCTAGCTGTAGGAGAGCCCTGCTTATAACACCGCAGTATCGGAACACAAGCTGCGAATGGTCATAACATTGTGATTATGTGGTAACCATTGCTGGCTGAAGGTATGCTGATAATAGATTAAAAAAAATTTACATTTCATACTAAAAGGCATTAATCATCTACGGGAAGACAGATGTTATCAGCTTATGTGGCAAGTATTCACATTATGAAAGTCCAAAAATAATATATTTGATAACTTCCCACACCACTGACAATTCGTTTAGTATTCACAGCTTGGATTAATGTAACCTCTGTATAACAGCTTAATCCATTGTTGCAAGTCTTTAACACATCACATTTTGAAAAGGTTCACACTGCTGAGACGCTTAGATGTGTATATTTAATACAAAGGGCACAAATACACACTGCATGTGTAAAGTGTGTAAAGTTTATACATCAGGAAGCTGAGGAATGTCTTCATAAACATTGCCAGTGGCAGTGAAGGCTACTGAGACAAACATAGATGCATTTGGCTAGATAACAATGATTACTACTTATCTTCAGATGCTGACACAGTGGGTCTTATCAGACAAAAGACGATGTGTTGAACAGACTTCTTTTGAAAACGTATCCAGTTTATAACACTCCACACAGGAGAAGTATGTTATACCCACAAAACAAATAAATGTATGAAATGCAGCGGAACAAAAGAGCAGTGAAAGAAAGGATTGGATGAAGATGAGCGTCACCTCGATCTGACGACAAGGTTTGTCCATTCATAAAGTGCCAAAACAAGCAGCGCAGGTAACAGAAAGAAGCACGTGACCAGAAACCTATTTTACCTGTTCTTGTTTGGGATGATGCCTCTTTCCACTTCCTGGTGGTTCTTGCCGATACGGATTGCAAGCCAAGATCCCAGTTTGCCATTGTAGAGTGTATCTACGACGCGGAACACCTCCCCCTTGTTAAAGCTCAGTCCGTACGGCGACTCTTTCTCATATTCAAAATGAGTCCGAATGTAGAAGGAGTCCCCCACGTCTGATTCCACTATCCTCCGATACACTGAAACCAAAGCAGCAAATAGTAGATAAATAAAGAAATGCATGTTTTCAAGTAGATTCTGACTTGTTTTTTTTTCCATGGCTAAATATAGTAATTAAAGCAGCCACTTACCATCTTTTTTCTTCTGGGCTAGAATGGTAACTTCCTCTCCTCTTGGGAGATCCAGCAGAAACAGCACAGCCTCTTCTCGGATGATGTTTGCAAAATCAACATTGTTCACCTAGACATGAAGGGTACAAACAATGAGCTTCTGCTGCTTTCAAAAGTGTGACTAAACTAAAACATAATTGTTGAAAATTCCAACGTTTGAATGAACCGTTAAAAGCTTATGGTTCCAAGTGCATTTCAAGCATTCTTTTGTTTTTGAGAAAAAAAACATTTCTAAAAAGTGGCAACAGCCAGCAGATTCCATGTATCGAGTCAAACGGTCGAAAGTGAAAGCTGCTCAACAGAAGCAAGGTGGAGTATTCCCTAAAAACACGGCAGCTTCCTTCCATCTCCTGCGACTGTCCTGAACACAATGACGGCTGTTTATTGACTCTGCTTGAGGGCCAGCGGGGGAACCAGAAACACATGGACTGAGTCACCGAACCACAGAAAGGCACCTCCAGCCTTCCCAGAAACACTATGGGCCTGAAGTCTTTATCTCCAGCAGCATGCCGCGAGCAAAGGAAAACCACCTGAAGATGGAAAACAATGTCCTGGAAGTCTCTGCGGTATGTTTGAACAGTGTGACGGATGCACAAAAAGAGGCCTTCAGTGTGAAACGGGATAAACACAAAGTCGGTACTGTTAAGATGACATATGATTATCAAATTAACTTTTATCTATCAAATGCTTTGTATGTTATTTCTCAGGGGGAAAAAATAATCCATATCACACAGCAGGTGTAATGCAAACGTGTCATTATGAGAGAGCAGACCCAACTCTGACATCAAGAGTGTTTCCATCAACATTGTTACTCTAGTATTCAGTGGAACAGATACTCAACTGTTAGAAGGTCAAAGTTCCAGAATGAATTCTATTGTGTCGTCACATAGAAAACAAGGGGAGTCTTGACATGGAGCAGAGACTGGGAATGACTCACTGACTAATAGATACATTGTTCTGTATTCCCAACATTTCTTTACACTGAACAACAACCTTGTGTGGCCATGAATTGAATAGCTTCAAGCCTCACTATCTACATTATTTAAGTCAATGTGAGCAGCTTCAGCGTTGCAACTTTAACACCACACGTCCTTGACATGGGGAATAAAATATTTTAACGGTCACTTTTTTTCAAACCCTAAAAAAAACCAGCTTCTCAACACCGAAACAAAACATCATAATTACCATATATTACCAGTATATTGTATCACTTTTGTTAAATTCACCATTTGTTTCTAAAACGTCACGTAGTAGTGCACGGCTAAAAAACCTCCCAGGTTTCTGGAGGAAAATGAGGCTCACTTCTCCGCTCAATATCTACAAAACCTACCGAGAGGTAGTTGCTAGAAACAACACTCATGTTGCAACAACAAAGCTCAACATACCCTGAGAATCTGGTCTCCCTCCTCCAGCCCCTCCTTGGCTGCAGGACTGTCTTCCAAAACTCCTGCCACAAATATTCCCACATCGTTGCCTCCCGCTAGCCGCAGACCGACACTTTCTCCCTTCTTGAACTTGACCAGCTTCATGCTCGGCCTGCAGGAAAAAAAACAAACAAAGGTAGATCAATAAGAGTGAGGCAAAAACATCCACAAAGGAAAATCCTTCTGAGAAATGGCAAGTATGTGGCGTGACAAGAACAACAGAATGAAATCTTTCTATCTTTCAAATGGACACATTTTGTTTACGATATGAAAATTAACCAAAAAAAAGGGCACTTTTTACAAATAATATCACAATAGATGCAGCAAGAGCTGTGTTATTATTTACCTGAGAATGCTGTCATCGTGTCCAGCGCTGGGTACAGGAGCGTCTGAAGGGCTGACCGGTAGATCCACGTCAGGCTGACCGGGCTGTGCATAGACTGGCTTTGGTTCTGCCACAGACAAACACACCAGATACCAGCATGATACCAGAGACAAATAATAATAAAAGTACTTCTTTCAGGTTGTATCAAGCATAGTTCTTGACTTATAAAGCAGTAAAACCACGAGCATAATATCCAATTGGTCCCCTGTTGCTCCCCATACAAAGTAACCTGATGTGCTCTGTTTTGAAATACCTGTTAAACAAAACAGCAATCTGAGCTACAGTAGCTTTTATGTTGGATTAGACCACACAGACCAACTCTGGCTTCCCACACACATCAATGAGCCTTGGAATCCCCCAATTACCACCACTAATGATACTTTCTGCCCGCTGCAGGCCGGTAACTCCACACAAAAGCTGCAATTTTGGTAATGATCTGACAAAGAAGACCAATCATCACAAAACTATCAAGATTATTTATATTTTTTTGGTTACAACACATTAGATCTCCAACAGTCTTTATGGAAACGGCAGTCAAGATTAATGGTATTTAAATATGCCAAATGGTAAATGGGGTATTTCTCGGCGCTTCACAATGAGACATAGCGGACAAATGATTAACTTCCCCCGAGAGCAGACTTGCAGCTGAACAAAACTGAACTATACTGCCCCACATGTTGAAAGACATGGCAAAGGTGAGTAATGACAGGTAGACGTTTCTTTACCAGGCAGCGGAGGTAACTGTTTGTCATCTCTGGAACTGGCCTGGTCGCTGGCTTGTGACAAGACGCCATCATCGGAGCTTTTCACTGGTGTGGATATGGCACCAAGTTTGGATACGCGCTCCTCATCTCGACCTCGAAGGCTGAAATACATTTTAATTAATTAATTAATGAAAAAAATACCAAGGACATTCTGTTTGAGCAAACTATCAAAGCTGCAAGCAGTGTAAAGCTGAACGTTTATATTAAAACATTCCTGTGATGACTGCAACGTTTGCAGTGTGCGGATGACGTCCTGTGTCCTGTGTTTTGTAGTAGCTGTGTCCTGTGCTGAAATTACCACGGCAACGCAAACCCAACAGGAAACAGCATGGACCAAGGACTACGTCATAAAGGCACATGGACAAAGAACTTGAATGAAGAGACAATGAGCGGTTAAATAACGGATATGCAGCTCTGCATATTCATTGTTTCATGTTGTGAGTTCTTCATGGAGACACTTCTGCCTCGTTTTATGCTGCTGCAATATGCCAGCGACAAACCATATGTCAACCAGAAGCTGATCAGAATTAATGCGAGGAGACAGAGTTTATGCTTTTTTTTTAACCAACTCACTTTTTTTAGGGGGGGGGAGTTGGATAACAACTTGCACATATACTGACTTTGCCCAGTACAATCACACAGACAGAAAAAGAAAAATCTGACTCAGCTCAGGCTCCCACCATAAACTCCAGGGTTGGGAAAGTTTTTCAGTCCAAGTTTCTGTTTAACCTGAATAAAATAAATGAAGGAAAAGTAAGTGTGTGTGTGTGCGTGTGTGTGCGTGCGTGTGTGTGCGTGTGTGTGCGTGTGAGTGAGAGAGAGATGTCGAACAGGGGAGCAAGAGCTCTGCAGCTTAAAACAATGGTGGAATTCCAGTCTGATCACATGACTGCCTGCTGGCACAGTACTTGAGCAGAATCCAGAAGCTTTTGTACAAGACTGAAGGTGCGGGCTGTGCCACCGGCTCAGACTGCACAGTTCTTCTCAAAACCAACCCTCTATTTCTGCTAATGCCGTATAAAAATATACAATGCGGGGGAAACGCAGGGTACGGACGCTGAGATACAAGATACAATACATTTAGATTTCTTTCACATGCAAATGACTTAATTGTGCTGAAGGGGTCTTAACTTACCATACTTTTCTCAACATTTTGGGCTTTTCAAGGTCCAAATTTGTTTTATAGCTCACAACATAAGGGGCTTTAAAATTAAACAGCTTTGTACAGTTTTATAGCAGGATCCCCGAGGACCATATGAAGAGGTTGTTTTGAAAGAAGTTAAAGGAAAGATGCATCATCTGAATAAATACCAAAAGGAGAAAGACAGATATATGTATGCATGAATGAATAAGTGTGAAAAGGGAGGGGGGGAAGAAGAGCGAGAAAGAGACCAAGTGGTGTGGCCTACATTTGATGTTCTTTGCCAGAGAACAACGCTGGAAAAAAGTACCACTCTGACAAATACCTTTTGACAGAAGCTTCTGTTAAATCCTGGTTTTGTAACGCAAGTAAAGACAAATCAGAGCAAGTAAATGTGACGCTGGAACAATGAGATCAGGAGAGCTGTATGGTGCACAGCCAGACCAGAAATCCCTCGATGCAACGCAATTCCAATCACCGTAATTGTACAAGTTTAAAATATTTACAGAACAAGAACGACCGAATTAACAGATTGCAGCTTTTTGCAAACACAAGGAAACTATCCAATGCATCAATGAACACGTATGTGGAAATAAACTGATTCTTAAAAATCACATGAGCAACAACTGTTCAACAATTGAAAATGAAATACTCACAGAAATGAATCTGTCAAATGAACCATGGCACTTGTTAAAAGGGTGCTATCTTAATTCCTTGACATGCCTTGATACAACATACACTGAAGCTCAGTGAGACACTGGATGGACGAATTTAGCGACACCCGATTATATATTTAAAAAAAAACAAAAACCACTGAGACCAGCATTGTGTCCTGGAGAAATATAATGTCCCAAAGCACTACAGCCAATCAGATTCAACTAACCATCTGGCTTGGGGCAAAGCACTGTGGGAAGTATGTCAAATTCCTCTGACCCCACCTACACTGAGGGATAGTAAAAAAAAAAAAACATTCCCTCACGGTCCTGTCACAGTCGAGTAACAGTCCGACTCAATAACTTGTTAGACGACAACCACATGATAAAACAGGTGCCACTCCTCCCATAACAAGAGTTATTGAGTGGACTACCAAACAAAAAAAAACCAACTAAAATATCTTCTGGTTCCAAGCTTTGATCAGAGAAACGACAACCGTAATACTGCATTAGATAAGTGCTTCAAACAAACACATTGAGTCCGGTTGGAAAACAGTGAACCATCTTTCATCATGTATCTACAGAGGAATGAGTACTCTTCAGTCTGAGATAATGCACCATGTAATCAATACTCTATGTGCTCGATGTTAATCTGTTTATTTTGCATAACTGACAAGCAACTAATAAGCAGAATCATTTAAACAAGCAGCAGAGTGAACTATCATGTCGCAGCTATAATAGAGCCACATATCTTGCGTCAATCTGAAGAAGACACTTTATGTTTTATTAATGGCTTTCTTATTAGCGATTTTAACTTCCATATTGATAAAGTTGTACACAGAAAATCCATGGAATTTGTACAACTTTTAGAAACACAGAATTTTAACCTGCATTTTACTAAACCCTGCTAATAACCAAGGGAATACATTAGATTTTTGTTATTTCTCATAGCTTAAGCTTACATTTTTATAATCATACCGGTTTAATTATCAAATAAAAATATGCATCACTTATTAGCAGAGGCCAATAACATGTGCCATATTTTCTCATTGCAGCCAAAGGCAAAACCAGAGGCAAACATGTACAATGGTTTTGAGTTTGGCTCTAATTGAAAGCTCATTTCTTACTGGCTGAGAAAACTGCCTGCATGCCTTCTGTAAGCACTCTTGCATCACCGACAAGAAACTATTCAACCTCTAAATAAGAGCAACAACTTACTGGAACCTGCAACTGGCTGAAAGAAAAGAAGAGCAAAGGAGAGGACAAAGACAGACAACAGATGATACATTGAATTTTAAGACCGTGGCCGTATCTACGAAGATTAAACGCAGATAGAATTTGTGAAATGTGTTTTTCATGCGAGTAATAAAAATAATTTAAAAAAAAGACGGAGTGAGTCAAAAAAATGCCTCTTTGCACTTTTAAAATAAGACCTTAGTGCATCGGGACATGAATCAATCCCTCGTCTTCTCTCGTGGACCCTCATTACTGGAAGTCATTGATGGCACCGGGGAGTGTGTGATGGTTTATGCATGTTACGTCTTCATCTATTGATTTATGTGCTAGACGTGTGAGGTGGTTACTCAGCACCCACTCACCTGTGGGTGTGCGCTTGATATATGTAGTTTGCACGAGCTGTGGATGTATGACTCTGTCATGTGTGATGATGGCACAGAGTCGCGTCACCACATTTGCCGTCAACTGTGTGCGCATTTTATCTACCTGCCATTGCTGATCTGTCGAGGGGAGTGACGGAGGTGGTCTGAAATTTCCGGTCTGTCGGGCGATCGTGATCGGCTTCCTCTCCCGTGGGATCGATTGGAATGATCGGATGTCAGTGAATGAATCTCTGAAATGTCTGTGAAATTTAAATTGGGGAATATATTAGCATTTCATCAAAAAAGAAAATAAACAAGGTAAACAGCCCACGCCCTGGTGATCAGCCCTCGGCATACAAGAATAGTCAGATATTTGGTTTTAAGAGAGAGAGAAAAAAAAAAAAAAAAGATACAGTTCTATCCAACAACACTGTGCATGACAGTGACCTCACCATCTCTGTCGGAGTTATTGGCTGATGGGATGCTGTCATCAAGGTCAGGAATGTTGAGTAGCGTGGCGCGTTCATCTCTTTGCACTACCATTTTCAGCTTGCCCTTTGACCTCTCAATCAGCTTCTTGGCGTCTATCAGTGACAGGTTCTCTGTAACGGTGCCGTTGATCTGAATATCAAGAGAAAAAGCAAGTCTTCGATGAAGAGAAAGGGAGGAAGGTGGGGACGAGTGCCATTTTTAGAGATTAATACACGGGCTGCTGGTGAGGTCCCTGCCACCGTGTGCTTCTGGATACTGTGTTGGCCGATCAAAAGTTGAACTACACTCAATAAAAAGATTTTATATAGCATGATATGTTGGTTCTTGAGCTGCCCATATTTGACTTAAAATCTTACACTCAGTCAAATTGACACTTTAGGTTGAATCGTTTTTCTTCTTTGCAGTGAGGGAGGATACATCCACTCAAAAACTGCATGCAGTTGAAATAAAAACTATAGCGCAAAAGAATGTGGGACATTTCTGTTGGCAAGTTTGCATTCTAATGATTCATATCGTCACTCTGAAAACCACTTTCAGCAGATCATAAACTACAACCCCACAGTAGTAAAAACTTTTTGCAAGCAGAACAGCGATTCCCCCTTTTAGCTCACATGTCTATGAGATCACTTAAATGAAATGATTACACATTTAGTTTTAGACCAATGTTTCTTTTCCAAATAATTCGCCCATTAAAATATAATACAATCTAGGATTTTTTTAGGACTGCATTCAATGTGGGGAATGATATGGAGGAATATTCTATTGGATTGTGGAACTGTTTTGCTTTCCTTGCCAATTTATGATGTGTATGCCTTCTGAAATGACTGCTGTATATTTTATAATGTATACTTTTTTTTTTTTTTATAATGAATGTGTTTTTAAAATATTTGCTAAATGAAATTAGAACTCTGTGATGCTTCCGTCTTGGCCAGAACTCCCGTGAAAAAAAGATCCTGCAAGCTCAATGGGAATAAAAAGTCAATTTGTAATAATAACTGAATCGCTCTCTCACCTTTAGTACCACATCTCCTTCCTGGATGTTTCCATCTCTGGCGGCGAGGCTCTCAGGAGAAATGTCTTTCACAAAGATGTGGCTGGCCAGCCGCAGTCCATATTCTGCTTATACATCAATTGATAAATAAAACAATTTTAAATTATAACACTGCTTTGCATGAGTCATCGTCCAGGTTTTTTGTGAGAACCAGTAAGATGCAAGAAATTGTATCAGTTCATGTCAGTTGATATGAACAGGTTTGCACTGTATTGCACCCACCTTCATTTTTGCGAGACTTGACGAGTGTGACCTTGGATGGCCTGGGTGGAGCAGAGGAGGCTTGTGATCGGCGATCAGAGCGCGGTGAGACACTCCTCTCCCGTGAGGCACTGTGATCCCTTCGCCCGCTGCTGCTCCGCTCACGATCGGGGCGCCTGCCCGTGCCCGTGCCGCCGCTCGCACCTCCATAGGCACTTTGGCCGCCGTGGTGCTCGTAGCCATCTTCCTCATCGCTGTCTTCTTCATGCTCAGACATTGTCTCTCTATCACCCGGCCGTGACACTGGGATTTGTACTTTCCTTTTCCTTCGAATAGTCTTTAAGTAAAATAAAAATTCAAAAGAGATTTTAAAGAAATATACATCACTTAACCACCATCTGATATACATAAAGCATAAATGTGAGTCATTCAGAGAAATTGTGTCCAACTTACTATCTTCGCATTTTTTCCACTCTTGCGTAGTTGCTGTACAGCGTAGGCATGTTCTACATTGTCCATAGACACTGCATTGACCATCACCACTCGATCATTTTCCCTAGGAAAAAAAGATAAATAAACAATGAATTCAAATATTTAATAGTCTATAGACTCATCAGAGTTTACACATGGAAAAAAATGATTAAATTATTAACCCATTTGCAAGTATCTCTTTGTTATTGCAGGAGAATTTCCTTTCCAGCTGGACATGACTTGATTTAATCCTACATATAAATCTTGCTTCAACCAAAAATACATTTATCCAGTTATTAACATTTTTATTTGCATTACAAGCTTAAATGAAAACTTCAAATAAATATATTAAGCTGCCTTTCAACACTTACTGTAGAAGACCTTCGGCAGGGCCTCCTTTCAACACATCAGAAATCACAATGGATGTCTCGCCACTCTGGAAGTGAGGGTTGTCTCTCCCACCTGAGATGGCAATGCCAAACCCAAATCCTGGGGCCTATATACACAGAAATACACACTGACTGATATAGCAAAAATGGCAAAGACATTAGAGCTGTGTGAGGGTTTTGCTGTAAGCATTTTAACAGTTAATAGGGTCTATTCAGTCTACTTCTGAGCAAAACTGCTGAAGGGGTTTAAAAGTTTAGGGAAATTACTGCATTCAAGTGTTTGTAAATTTTCCAAATAAGCTTCCAAGGAAGTTTTGAGGACTGCTTTACTTTTAGCTTCCCAAGGGGAGCCTGCAATGTGATGTAAATGGATAATCTTACAACCACAACAATACAGTAGAGCTGAGTAGTGTAGGTCACACTGGGCCGCTACTTTAGCCTCTATAAAGCTGCTACTAATTAGATTATAGAGACCAGACCAGTCTAGACAGGTGCTCTATACAAGCCTATGACACAGTGGCGTCAAGTATCTTGAGTTTACCATCTCAAACAAAAGCACATTCAGGAATTCACTAAACGATCAAAACGATATGTTGGTTCCTCCTCCCTGAGGAGAATCAAGCTTGGAAAAATCTTGTACGTTTTAATATGTCATTCAAATTGTGCAACAGGGTGATTCACTGATGAAACATGCAACAGCTACGAATACTGAAGGCACAATCCGTCAAAAGTTAAGGAATCTAAACAAGGACCATCTTTCTGCTGCACTGAGGAGAAGCGCATGCTGCCAACAGGAAGGAAGTGAAATGAAGTAGCAGGGAAGCGAGTCCTGATTTTTGTCTGCCTTTTGCCTTGTTTCCTGCCATCTGGGTTCCCTGACTATTGTTTCACGAGCACACATCCTGCTGCTACAGCTGGGCCTCTCAGCACAAAAGAGAGAAAGGAGACATGGATGGGCAGAGGATGGAAAGGAACCGGGAGGGAAAAGTGAAAAACACATAAGATGTCGTACAGGATCGGGATGCCAGAGACAGATAGAGCAGGGAAAAGACAAATGAGGGGGGGGGGGGGGGGGGAAGAGGATAGAATCGATAAATGACAGTAAACACTTACCCTGTGAAGGGTCACTGTGTGCTGTTCCCATATGACGGTTTCCTCCATCGCTGCACTCTGCAACACAAGACAGAAGAGGGAAATGATCAGTATCCTGAAGTCAGTTAATTAGCTCCATGTGTGCGAGTGGGATCATGTACATTAACCATGTGATGCGTTCAGTTTTTGTGCTATTCTTGTCGGCAAAAGGTCCGAGACTGGTTTTGGCCAAATCAGGTGAGTGTTTTGTGATGTTCTAGGAATGCTTCCAATACACAGAGAGGTGGAAGTAAGTGTAAAAGGTGCTTGCAGTGTTGTAAGAGCATACTTCCATTTATTAATCTCACCAGGACACACATTATATCAGACCTTGATTCAGTAGAAAACAGCACATTAACTACATTGAACTATATTTCATTTGTAACAAAATAAAAAGACTGCTAACGTTTTGATGCTACCTTTTAAGTAGTTGAGTAGGTGTTTGGTTATGAGCTATGAAACCTCTCCTATTTATTTGCACGCGTACATGTGAAAAGATTTTGAATGAGAACGGCAGGCGTAAAGACTAACCAAACATTTATATATTATTTCGAGCTGGGTTACTGGGGAAAGCTGCAGCCACGACAGCATGTAGCTGCTCTGCAATCTCACTATAATGGATTAAAGATTATTCTTGGCTGCAATATTTTGCTATTGCTCTCATTTATTTACATCATCGCGCATGGGGCTTCTATCCAGCCGTTATGTCTGTATGCAAGTGCGTTTCCCCAAACATGAGTAATGAGAAATATCACACTCCCAATAAGGAGAATCCAGTTGTAATAATATTTCTATTCTCAGGTCAAGAGGATGCTCTTCACATTGTATATCAAACAGTACAAACTCCCAGTGTGCTATGTATCCAGCTTTAAATTACGGCTTTCCCTCGAGCCGATGAAGCAACACCGCTGCCCTGTCTGCCTGCCTGCCTGCAGGGAGTAATGGTCCAGCTGTCTGTGGCAAGAGTGCTGAGTGCAGTTCAATGTGGAAGGGGAAGGGAAAAGACATAAACATCACCACACGTGGCAGGGTGCTCATTTACAATGCCTTCTATAATCAGACATTTTAAATAACACACCATGCCATCCATCCACCCTGTCATTGTGATGATCTCACTCCTTCACCCCTTCATCATCGCCTAATCCCCAAAGCAGCCCACCCATCATCTTTACCGTCATTATGGTCATTAGTGTCATCACCTACCCGGACCCTAAATATACAGTTTTGCAGCAGGTTCACACTGCAGGGCTGCTGTCTGCATGTGACTGAGGGCCACCTGATGAGGGTGTCTAGTGTTTCTTGACAAGTCAGGACACACAACATAGCAGGTTTCTTGACCACGGGACAAAACTCCACACACAAATATCTGAGTAGTAAATTACAGATGCTAAGATCTGTTTAGATTCTTTAACAAAACAAACATACTCAAGCGTGCACAACAATGCTGGCACATGACTGTGTCTTGTGCTCCATGCCTGCTGCTTGGGATATATCTGGCTATATATGCTCACAAGCACAATCAAGTTAAAATGACTTGATGTGATGATCAGGCCATGACACTGGGTTTTCGTGCACTCTTCGATGACATTTGGAAGCGAGGTAAACAGTGCCCAAGAAAAAAATCAGGGAAAGGCAAGTGCAGAGATCGCCACGCTGGATTAAAATGCACAAAGCTAGCTCTGACCATCATCCATGCTCGTGGTTGATGCACGTATGCTGAACAACAAATGGATTATTTGGGACTATAGGACAATGCTGAGTGCATCCTGAGATATGTTTGTGGCTTTTTACGAAACAAGTATTAGGCTTTTTTCTTTCTTTTTTTTTTTTTTATAAACCATTAGGAATTTAAACCATTTCTGGATATTTTATACTCGCCTCAGGAAAAAAACAGACAATGATCCACACACAGATATGCTGCACTATTAGATATGTATTGGTGTAATCCAATGTAGTTCTCACTGTAAATCTGAGAGAATTGAATTATCATTTTCTGGCCAATCACTATATAGTTGTTTAATAACATTTTTGACAGGCAAGTAAAAACAACATCAAGTTGAGTGACACTTAAAATCAGGGCTGGGTCATTTAATCATTAGAAAAATTATTAAAATCTCCCCTCAATACAAGAGGCATGCATTTGGAGAGCGTCCTCACTAAAATTAAGCATGGTAATTATAATCAATAGCTGGTAAAAATACATTTGCACTCATCCATCAACTCTGAAAGCAACATGTTCTTAGTTTATGGAGTGCAATGTGTTTGCTATTTTAAAAAAAGAGAGAGAACAGGGGCTACAGTCCATTGCTTGCTCCTGACTGGTTTGAGTTTTGCAAATGTTAAACTCGCAGACATACCAAAAAAAGGTTGTGGTCAGTTTTCTTTCCCTCTTCAGTACTGTATGACAACGAGTCAGTTGGTCTGAACCTGAGAAAACACATTTAACCCTTTGACCCTAATTTCCATGCCAGCTCTTTGTGGATGTTATTTATGTCCATAATTGGCACAGAGCACCCCCCCCCCCCCCCCACCTCTCCCCTCCTACTGTCTGCCACTACGACTCCCACAGTAATGGCACTATTGTGCGAGGGGACCTGACCCATTTAACGGCGGCTCCCCCTTGCATTCCCAAACACATCTATTCCTCTGAAGTGTTTTGTGATATATTCATCCACCCGTTCATCCATTTATTCACCCAACAGTCCAGGCAAAGTAAAAAAGGGGCTACTTCGTGGAAAACAACAGTGAGCTGGTCATGTGACCGGGCGGTCAGGCAGGTGGCCTTGTCCTTGAACTGGGGGTTGCACTGATAGGCAGCGGGTGGACAAGGAGGCGGAGAAGGGGGAGTAAGGCTGTGGGCCTCTTATACAACAGACAGGGTGCATGAAACTACAGAGTGACAGGAGAAACAAACGATAAAAAATCTTTACTGCATCTTTGCTACACACATGCAAAAATAAACTTTAGTTATCGATTTGAAAATAATTTCGTTAAAAAGTAGCGAAAGAAAATTATAAATTCATTTTTCTCAAATGAATTTCAACAACCTAAAGATCCACACCCACACACAGACCATGAGGCTTGCTAAGGAGGGCTTACAGTAAGTGGTGAGTGTATCAGCTGTAAGTAGATAACATGCTTGTAAAAGGAAAAGGAGGTTACGAGGGAAAATATGGCAAGGATTAGGTCAGATAACTAGTTTCCCAATAGAGCAAGTAAAAACTGCTGTTCTGTGCACTTCAGAGTTTACATCCAGTTGTTCAAACAACTTTGAATCTGTACAAAGGTAAATACTACAAAATTCAAAAAGTAGTAGAAAATTCCATTAATACAGCATGTATGTTGCTTTCTATTTTGGCTATACTTGTTTATTCATTTCAAAAAAAAGGAAGTAACTGACCACGAGAGACTCTCAGTATTCAAAGTAACCGTTCAACCATTTGTTGATGTTAAAGCTAAATTAGCAGACACACCACTATTATCACTCCAGTCAAGTGAAACTTAAAAGACTGAATTGTTGCATTCATGTTTACAAAAACTAGAGTTCTCCAAGTTGAGTGTGCAAGTGCGGTGGGGATAAATCCTGACCCGGAAATCATGTAAACATTATATGAAAAAAGGTGAACAGCAGTTCCAATACAAGAAGCAAGCGGACTGTACAAAAGTGCACATTTGCAACACTGTCCATTGTCCATTCCTCTGGGTTTAGAACTTCCAACTGTGGTCGACATCGCAGGTGAACTGGAAACGACCCCGTACAGACAAGCTGAAGGAGGACACATCACCACTTATTGTCAAGGAAGTGACATAATTTCAACAATCAAAAATCAGTCCATGTATACCGGGGCAATAGGCCAATTAAAAGTCTTAGTCGAGCTACAAAGTGTAGCTCAACTAAATGTGGACCCAGAAAGGAAAAGACAATTAGAGCAATAAGTTGCAGTGAAAACCTTAGTCTACACAGGAAAAGTGTAGCAAAAAGGATGTGATCATTTCACTGGTTGGCTCAACTGACACAAAGCCTGGTCTGAACGTGGCTTCTAAATGAAACGCGTTAGTCGGCTCTGCAGGTTTTCCCCCTATATGCTATGGGGACCAAAAAAGCGGACACAGCTGAGAAAAAAAAAAAGATGTACAGGACATGGCCTTAACCGACATAACCTCTCTGGAATCCAATTGGTGGAACTCTATTGTTGTAACACAACTTACACCACTGGGGATTGTGACAGAAAAGGAAGCCATCTTTCTCTACGGCTGCTCAGAATATTTACCCTACTGGGATTCCTGCTATGTTTCTCAGATGAGATTATAGCGGTAATTAATCACTGCAATGAGAAGTGATGATTAAGAGACTGGCTGATTGAGTTTGAGATATCAGCAGGATTGAAAGCTGAGAGAAATAGAGCTTAAAACAGATTAATTCCAAAGATTTAGTGAGAGACATGAAATGAGTGACATAAAACTAATTTCAAATAAGCAATTCGGGGGGGGGGGGGTGCACCTTAAGGGAAAACTCAAAATTTCAGATATTTTATTCCAGTAATGTTTTCAATACACATGAAAGCAGAGATCACGGATCGTGTCGAGCCAAAGCAAACACGAACACAAGTGTATCTCATTTTACTGAGGGAAACAATAATAAGAATACTGACGGGAACAAAGGATGAGGTTTATCTCTGAAGTCACACAGTTGTGTGAAACAATGGTGCGCTTGATGTTGCACAAAGTGACGGCAGCCCAGTGTATTTATACATCCATATTAGTCAGGCTTGAGCTTTGGCCAGCAAGGCCCAGGGCTGGGAAACAAAGAACAGCCATCCGAATCACACACACATGTGTGCCTGTCCATGCGCGCACACACACACACACAAGCCATGATCCAACACTACAGGGCCTCTTTGTTCAGGCTACAGCCAGTCTGGCTTGGCCCTCTCTGGCCCACCATGACACACACACTCCGGTACAGACGATAGCAGCTCACTTAGGCTCTTCAAAGGCACAAACTAATCCAAGTTCTTTGGGACAACTGATGAACGGACTGGAGTGAAATGAATGATGAGACACAGAATGTTATCCAGCTGCAGAAAGAAATGATAAATAGGTTCAAGGACAGGCATGCAAGTTTTCAACGCACGCATCTCGGTCTCACACCTCCGAGCACATTCACATCTATGGATCAAGAAATACTGTGCAGCAGCATTAAGCGGGACCTGCGTTCTTTTTGCTATTGATTTCATGGTCCCAACTTCAGAGGGTTTGTAGAATTCATCATGGATTTTAAGAAATTCCAGTTTACTTTCAAACTGAAAGAAACCATTTGTCTCTTGAAGACTTGATTCACAGTCACACCTCACAGTCACATTCACAATTACATGCGAGGTGGCATAGAGTGCTTATACTTTGTGAATGGCCTTCAAGAATAAAGGAGATGATCATATTGATGAAATATGAGAAACCCTCGTTAGCCAAGAGTGGACTGCAGTCTGAAGTGACAGGTTTTTACAGGAGTAAACCATATTTTCTGATACAATGACCAGATCCAGTGGTTAGCACGTTCACCACGGTCACTCTCAAGTCAGGCTGGGCCTTTCTCTGTAGACTTTGCATGTTCCGTCTCTGAGTGTGTGGGCTTTTTTCAGGTACTCTAGTTTCCTGCCACTGTCCTGAGATTCCCTGTAGCTTAGAATGTGAGTTTGTTTGCCCCGTGATGGACACTCCAGGTATCCTGCCTTTGACTATTGTTAGCTGGAGTCACCGTCCCGCAACCCTGAACTGGATGAAGCTGCGTAGAAGATGGCTGGAGTGACCATATCTTATATGTATCCAACATTGTAACAAACTGAAAAAACTTCATTCATCCATTTATATACCTTCATATCAAATCATGTGATTAGACTTTTGGAAAATAGAAGCATTCAGACAACAACAACAATGCATCATAGCCCATCACAACAAATAGCAGATAATTACACAAAACACAATCTGAAAATATCCTAACTTTTTTATCCAATCGAAGTATCAAGCTACTGGGGAAGTTGAAAAGGAGGCACATGACCATGTGGTCATTGTATGAATGTCATGGCCCGAGAGGAGTGTCAGAGGAAAGACAGCACAGCCCGTTCATCACAACTGACCAATAAAACTGTTACCCAGTGGTCTATTACTCACCACCTCCGTGCTTTCTTTTATCGTCTCTTCATTTGAACCAAGGAAATGCTTCTCGGAGTGGGTGTATCAAATTCAAGGTCCAGCACTGAGTTTTTCAGAGCAACGCAGGATGAAAATGTGGGAGAGGTGTAGAAGTGAAGATGAA
The DNA here is from genome assembly GCF_963422515.1 of Blennius ocellaris. NCBI lineage: Eukaryota > Metazoa > Chordata > Actinopteri > Blenniiformes > Blenniidae > Blennius > Blennius ocellaris. The sequence goes on along the minus strand of NC_137650.1, from coordinate 25,524,392 downwards.
AGACCAGGTCAGCGGTGACCTTTCTGCCACTGAGTGAGAACAATTCTTTTCTCACATGAAGTAATTCGGAGGTGTAGAAAGAAATACTGAGCACCAGGGCAGCAGCAGCAGGGCTCGACATAACGACAACTGTGACTCAAAATCCTGACCAAGCTTCGGGTCAGTGTGTCTGCTCTTCCCTGATAGTCTGTGGCAGGATGCAAGCAAACCCACAGGAAAGCACTCCACTTCCTGTTTGCAGGAAATAGCTGCAGCTCCTGGAGAAATCCCTGCACCAACTATAGAAAATGTCTCCTTGCACGGCTCTCCCCATCTTAATACAACACCTAATGCAACAGAAGACACCGATAGTGCCGCATTTTCAGGAAATGCTGGCGACTAAACAAAATCATTGATTTCATGTGCTCTTTCTGAAAGGTGTTCCTCTTCACACATTACATCACTAATGGCCTGCAGATTATCTTTTGGAAAGAGTTTAAAACAGTCTTGCAATTACTAATTATGTCTGTAAGCCTGAATACACTTAAAAAAAATTGTAAAATCATTTACAGCATACAATTGCTGCAACAAGACCTAAATCACCAACCCAAAGAGCTTTTAAGGTAGCTACTTATGCGAAGTGACGCATGTCAGGACATCATTGCAACTTTCAGAAAGTATGAAGCTGAGAACTTTGTGTTGACTGAACAACTGGGATATGGTCTGCAAGATAGTACATTGCTGAAATTTGGGCACCCAAACTGCAACAAAGGCTGCATTATTATTCAAACCAAAAAAAACACTGCTGTTCTGTTACTAGCGAAAGCCCTTTGTTTAGATCTGTTCAGATAAACAACATGGGTGGCTGCATGCACTATGAACCTTTTAGTAGTGCTAAGTAAAAAGGACTTTATAACACTCAATATTTAGAGTGGCACCTGTAATGCAATCACCAGCTATAGAAGCAACATGGCTCATCACTGAGGCAATTGTTTCCTGGTTACCATATTTGCCCTCGTACTGGACCCCAAAGGATAAAGTGAGGCAGCAGTACACTCAAACAACACATAATTAAAGATGCACACGCACTCTTTCTGCAGGGCAGATGCTTTAGCAACAAACACATTCAATGTGTAAGCCACTAATGTAAGAAGCAATATCCTCGCTTTCAGATTAGACCCTGCCATCCATCCAATGCTGTGATGTACACATCAAGCTCCTCTTCAACAGACAGACACACACACAAAAAAAAAAAAAAAAATTATGTCATGTTCTATTTTAAACACACGAATTCAGCAAAAGCCATTTTGGGGTTGACTTGCTCCTGTGATGAGAGGAAAGAGGGTTGCAAGCATGGGCACACATGGGTGTGCAGAAGAGGGCAAATAGCCAATAGGCTGATGACGACCACAATGATGATGAGGATGATGGTGATGATGCAGAGTCTCAGGCAGCAGTGATGTACTATTGTGCTGACATGTTCAAATGTGCTTGAGTTAATTACTTTCACAAAAACAGCTCTGCTCTGTCACACGGCTCTGAGAGAAAAAACCCTCAACAATATTTATTAGGATTCTCCGCAAGACGGCATACAAGACGTCCACACACGTACACCTCTGACATGAAATTATCTAACGCACAGTCACTGCTAGAATAGTGAGGGTAGGAATAAAATACAAAACCTATAATCTGGGCTTTTGGATTAAAACGTTAATCTGAGCCATGCTTCTCTCTGAAGTCGACTGCTGCTGTCTCATGAAAGCAGACAGAGTGAAATGGATAGAAGGATGGATAGATAAATGGATAGCAGGATGCAAAAGTGCAGAGCACTGCCGTGTCAGCAGGAGCAGCTCTGAACGTACGCTGTAAAAACCATTCAAAGACAGATCAAAGTAATATCCAAGAAGCGAGGAGCATCCACACATTTGCTTTCGTTTTTTTTTTTTTCACAGCAGCTTGCCAACTCACCACATGGCTAGTTTGTCTCCTGATTGACCTTTCACCGCGTGTGATTCTGTCACTTTAAGATGAGACTGACCGTCTAAGGACAGTGAGCTAAAACTGTGGCTTTTCACAATCTTTCACTGACAAAACGCAGGCTCTAAGCCAAAAGCCTCACTAATGTGAAGACAGATCAAGAGAGATGACTAAAAGATTTTATGAGTGAAACTCTTCCTGGTTAATCTAGTGATAGTGTCCTCAAATTACTTACACACACAAAAATTTAACCTGACAATAAATCGTGTTGGATTGGTAATTAATGATTATGTACTTTCAGACTAAATACAAAAATTCCCTCCATTTTGGTATAGAATAGTATCAAATGAGTAGGTATACCACTATTGGATCTAAATACAAATAAAAGTGTTCAACTTAGATTAACAATGGTTGAAACCAAACTAAACCCTCGAACATGCAGACGGCATACTGTTGACATACAGGCAGACTTTCATGTATAGGATATGTACTATGTCACTATTGATCTGTTTTAGCACTTTAACCAGCTCAAGGTCAGTGGAGCCAACTCCATGTGCCTCAGCTGGGCAAAGGCAGTTGGACACATGGAGTTGGACTGGACAGGTCACACAGTCCATCACAAGTCAAATAGAGAGGTAACCAATCAGCCCTGATCACAGTTTGGGCAATTTAGAGAAGCCAATTAATGAAACAACTCCGTCTTTTGATTTATAGAGAACCCAGGGAAATGGAAGAACATGTTCTTATGTACAGAGAGAACCCACACATAAAATCCCCAAACCCAACCTGGACTCGAACAAGGACTAGATTCTCAGACTGCCTGCCACTCAGGGATGCACCGATCCAATATTGGTATCGGGGATTGGCCCGATATAGAAAAAAAAAGTATAGATCGGGTATCGGTTGACAATGGCCCGATTTAGGGGGCGATCTATTCTGTGTGTTTCTACGCTCTGTGCTAGGAGTGTCTCCATGTGGAAGTGACATGGCCCGTTCTCTTCAAAATGGAGCGAGTGAAAGGATTGGCTGTCTGAAGCTTTTTCACATTACCTCAACCTACAAGTTTTGCCAAGCGAAACTTATCGGGAGTGAAAAAAACTCTGATTGGTGCACCCAAAGGTTGTTACAAGATTTACAACTTTGCTTATGTTGGCAAGGCAATTCAATATGATTCAATATTTACAAATCTGCACATATGACTAACATTTCTCAAAACTACAGCTCGGAGGTCCATCCAATTGGCCTCGCTAATTTATTTGAAGTTACACAACACATCCCCAATCGCAGGAATCACGAGTGTGATTTTTTCCCTTTGAATACAGAGATTCGCTGACAGCTCAGGGTCAGGTGTGGGCTCTGATTCATTTTCAGCTCCAAAGAGAGCTGATGTGCAGCGAGCTGTTCACTGCTCTCCACTGACCCAGACACACAACTAGGCTAGGCTAACATCTCATGTGCAGCCTAACCAGCAGCAAAGTCATCCCAGCTCAACCACACTAATTGTTCTCTGCCTGGAGAGAGAGGGGAAGTGTTGAGGTCACAGAGGAGAACAGTAACTTCTGGTGGGATTCTGACTTTCTATTTTTTCCCACAATCCTTCTCTTTGGTTTAGTTCAGGCTGCATGGTTTGTGACAAGCCAAGTTGCAATGTAGCCTTTTGCAATGACAAAGATATCGGGCAGGCGGCGTTATCAGCAGTTACTGGTTTATCGCACGTATTTATAGATATCAGTACATGTGGACTGAAATGAAGGAGTTCAAATGGAGGGTGGAATACACAGATGAGACTTGTTTTCCCTCTGTTCTTTCTGGTGGACTCGCTCTACAAACACGCCCATTCCAAGCGTTTTATTTTTCAGTCCATGGAAAAACTGTAACGACAAGGCACTGAGAATGATAAACAGATCCAGCCCTGAAACCGAATTCAGCCAATCACTGTGCGTCCAACTATCAGTATTCCCACCCTACCCCTCCCTTCACACACATACACACTTCACAGGAATGTGGAGATAAGAGCTCAGGCCCACCACTTGCTCCTGTTGTTTCCAATTCCAAATGGTCTCCTCCACCTTTTCCCACTACATGCAGCAGCAGTCTCACACTCTCTTCTTGTTTATCCAGCACGGTACCGATGAGCACAAAATGAAAGCATGGCCACGGATCAACATGAGTGTGACAAGAAAATGTGAAGCGAAGAAACCAGACAAGTATCAGTGACTGTAAAGGAAAGGGATATCGGTGGGTGACTGTCGAGGTGAACCAGAGGTCATATGATAGGATGTAACTATTTTCAGCAGTCAGAGTTCAAACTGCATAGCTTAGACAATATGACATGCATTGCATTTCCATTTCATTAAAACAGCCAAACCAACCATTGACCTTAAAGTAAAGCACTAGCAAAGCAAGTAGTCACTCTTGGCTCAAATGAAACATTTAAATCATGACAGAAAATCAAAAGCTAAACCTGCCACATCCACACATCGGTAAACCCTTGAGATGAATTGTGGTCAATACCAAATCCTTATTCTGTGTTTTCTTGGTACTTTTTTTTTTTTTTTATGACTAAGACCTTGTTGTCAGCAAATATTCACTCAAACTATCCATGGATTTGAAATGAGTTGCAGAGTAAGCACAACAGTTGTTGAGGGAGAGAATAAAACCTTTTGGAAGCTAAGCTTTCAAATGACTGTGGTGAATACTAACAAACCAACATATAGGTATTCTTGTTGTTAATTCTGGTGTGAGACTGTCGCTCGACTTGACAGTGGTAAAACTCCACTATCAACACACAAAGACCTCACATAAGCAAAGCTATAGAAAAGGTTTCAAGGGACCTGTTGGGGACCGAGTACTAAATATCAGCCATTTCCAGGATGGACAGGTGGGCAGACTCTTTTTGCCAAAGTGCACCTACGTTTCAATTTTAAGGAGGATCAAGTTAAAACGTGACCTTCGAGGACACATCTTGAATATTTGGCACACAAGTATTCATGCCTTTCCAAATTTCACATTGCTCAACCAACTGTGCCACACTGAACCACAACTCAGTCAGCATAGTCACATGGTGCCATAAAGCAAGAGGCCAAGCCCACTCAACTGCATTCCCAAGCTTTCTGAGGACTTGGCTACAATAGGCATGTTGTGGGGCAGAATCTATAGTGAATTAATGAGTTACTGTTGGAGCAGCCATTTTCCCAGCAGTTAACTGGCAACATAATTACCATTTCGCCCAGAGATGAGAGACGGCGAGGGGGCACTGCATTCTTTTACAGGATGCACAAGCAAAGAAAGATAAAACATCCAAAAATTGCAAGTACAAAAGAAATTCCCCTCAAGGAATGTGCTGTTACACCAAATGTACTAATTACTATGTACAAAATAACAACTGCTACTAAAGCGTAACATGGCCTTATCTCATTATTTAGTGTGTACATACAGTAGCTGTGTAAACATCATTAAGCTGCTCTCAGCGTGACTAGTATCGGCAGAAACAAATCAATACACTGCTGATCACATTCCTTGAAACAAAGTCAGAAGCTTTTTCGAGAGCTTTGCAGTTTTAAAGCAAGTGGCCCATTGGTCGTAATTCTTACGGTAATACTCATGGAATTTAAATTACCAGTGACAAAAACAAGCTGTTAGTCATGCTCCATTACCAGACTCAGTCCTGTTTACTTTTAAGGATGGAATAAAAAAAAACATCCTGTGGGATCTGTGAGACACAGTCTTAATTAAGCTGAATTATGTGCAATACAAAATGTTGCTGCCATTCTCACTTTGTAAACAGTGTAATTATAAAAGACAGTCAGCATGTTTCCGGGACAGCTACTGGTTGGGAGCCATTTTAGGAGTCAGGAATCACACTGCATACACAACTCAGAAAAAGTGAAGGGATGCTTGAAATGTGCAGTGTGAACTCAAGCACACAACTGATTTGAAATTGCAGTGCCTGTCCAGGTATAAACTATGATTGATACAATGTTTCCCTGTGATTACAAGAGTTTTAGTCCACAATCCACTGTCTTATCGGTGATCTCAGAGGTATTTATACTTGTCTGACATCCGCTCATCAATACCTGAAAAATCAGTTGGTTAAACCACAAAACCAGTGGAGATTGGCAGCATTTAAGGGGGCACATAAACACACAACAAAAGTGCGATATCATCACTCCGTCGGAGCAATGAGGAACCGACACTGAACTCGAGAACTGGGGTATTCACCTGCGCAGAACAAACAACTGCTAACAATTTGATATTGTGTACGCCGCGCAAAGACACTGTTCTCCCACTGGTCTGGAAAAATAATGAGACTCCTGACAATGACCTACTTCCCTTTACCTTTGTTGACGGTACAGGCCTCAAGAACATGATGGAACATTTTGTGGGTTCATGTAATGTGCCAAGCTGCAAATTACAATTCAGCAACATTACTAAATCCATGGTTATTGAAGACTGCAATTGAAGGCTTCAACAGGTTCATAACATACACGCTATTCTCAGGGACCGTTTAAAATACTTAACTGTAAATGACGGTAAATAGATAAAAGTGAACTAAACTTAAATACAAATGTTGTTTAGTTACTGAAAATGCAGGCACCAGGACCATGTTTACCTCACACCACCTTAAAGCAGGGAGAGTAATATCAAACATAATAATAAACATGTGTGGGAGGTTGAACCGCCACGTTTATGGCACATGTGCTATCCATGGTTTGCGTGAGATAGCAACACAATGAAACGTATATCAGAATTTCTACATCAAGGAGCTCAATTAACCTAAAAATCCCAATTGGCATCCAAACTGTTACACCCGTCTCGCAATGATTATTATTTATGATTCAGAAAGATAAACGTGCATGCCATCTTATATTTAGGTCAGCTTCTTAATAATAGCAGATTCACAAAAAAGGGGAAAGAAAGATTTCACAGTGAAGAGCAGTCCTAACCGCCAAGTCAAATCCGATTGTATGCATAAAATCAATATGTGCAAAAGATCCATTAATGTTTTCACACTGCATGGATAAAGCCCCTATTAGCAATTAGTCATCAGTAGGCACCAAGAAAAGAATAACAACCAAATATTGTCCAATGAAGACCTTATGGTCAAAACCTTTTTGGCCACAGCCAGAATCCATTTTCGTTCTAACAATCATTAACAATAATAAAACAAGAATCACATCCATGTTTGAGGAATTATTGAAAGATAAACAGTTGATTTTGTAGTACTTCTTTCCGCATTGTGAAGGTCGACTATAAAGATTCCAACTCGAGCTGGAAGTTTAAGGTTTGCCGAGATGATGACAGTTTCAGGACACCGTAGAAAAAGAAAAGAAAAAGAAAAAAAACACCATCAAACACTGTGCTGGACAGGCCATTTTTCATTTACACTAAAATAGAGGTGGGCACATAAAGGGAATGATGAAGGCACCATACCCACCATATCTGATGGCGATAAAACATGACATCCTTTTTACAGCACAGTGTTGAGATTGAATTACTAGATGGTCAAATCACATCGTGTCTACCACATGTGTGCACATGACATGATGACACAACACGCGACTGCAGGAAAGAGTGGAGGGAGCCGAGGATGATTCAGTGAAGATGTGTGTTTGTAAACAGAAAGAGCTGTACAGTACATTTGTTGGTGGGCACAATATCAAATCTACTTCTATTTGAGCTGTCCACAAAATAAGTAAAATCCGTCGTCAAGAAGAATTCGTCTGATATCTGGAAAAAAAAATTAGGTTCTCACCTAACACATGGGGTGTTGTTGTTGTTTGGTGATACATTTCTCACAGGCTGGAAACAGTGCTATCCTGCCAACAATGTGAGCAATAAGCAAATGAAGACAAATCAGTGAGAGAGTGTGTATGAAAAAGCATGTAGGACAACAAGCCTTGGGATGAATCTGTTCTCGTCTCATTCTCTCCCCTCACCAGCTGAGCCATGGCTGCCACATGCACTAGCTCTTGTAGCTCTCATCTCCCTCTCTCTCCCCCTCTGTCTCTCTCACACACACACAAAAAAAAAAAAAAACACAACCCTATGTCAAATCCCCTATGCCTGTAGTGGGAATGATAAATCCCTGCAGAGACCTGCCCTGCCCTGCTAGAAAAGATGTGGGGCTGGTTTGGAGTGTCCCCTGCTTTGCTACTCTGGCTGTAAGATAAGAAACAAGGAAAGCAGAAGTCAAGGTTATTTGATATTTCCATCTGACTCGGAGGTTGTACTATAGACTCTCTTGTTGTCTGCTTGTCGTTTTTGACCGACAAGAGTCAAACACAGGAGATCTGCTGCACTCAGTAATCTAATCTGTACAACAAACAAACATCGTATTTTACTACGAGTGTTAAAATAATTTGACCGGTGAATAAAAGCAATCACAATATGAGATCGCTCAATAACAAGTTATTTTTGCTTTGTTTCGGGATTATCAAAGCAAACTATTGCAAGGCATTTCCTGGGTTCCTATTTACCCCCAAGCTACCTGTGTAGCTTGACAGACAGACCACACATTTCACAAGTTAAGTTATCAGTGCCTTTGAGACAGATCAGATTTAGGTGTGGCCAATCTTCTCATGAAATCCGGCATCCCCATCTTACAACACTTTTCAAACCTTGATGACAGAAGTTGAAACCAAGCACAGAAGGTCTAAGTTAAACTATGAGTCAATACAATTTGATTACATACCACACTTTCTTGAACACTTATATTATTTCTTCGAAACTGATTTTGTTCAAAGGAGAAATCTAGTAATCCAGAACCACACCCATGTTGTAGCACAAAGTCATGCATATGAACCAATGGCAGGCAAGAGAGTAGAAAGCTCATCCAATAGTGTAAGAATGATTCATGCTTAAGTCTCAGATGAAGCAGTGACCCGTCAGTCACATCCACCTAAACATAATACAAGCATCACTATGCAAGACCATAAACAGCAAAACAAAACTGTGAATTGTTTTGAAAGCTTATTGCTTGTCCTGCTCACAGAAAACGTTGACACACACTAGGCGAGAGAAATGCGTGCCCCCCCCTCCCATTTTACAGTTCCATTTGAAATAAACTGAAACATATTAATGTGCTGGCCTAAGAGCTATAATGCCATGATTATAGGAGAGGGAGGCAGTCTTTTTAAGATCTGCCATGTGACTCAGATTATAGCCGGTGCATCTCTCCCTCCCACTCCTTCCTTTCTCCATTTCACCCCTTTAAAAACCCCTCCTCCCTAAGAAGGCATATTTTGGTTTCCTTCTTTCCCTCCCTCTGCTATTTACCTGCATCCTGTTGTACCCAACCTGGATTTCTTCCTCTCAAGGTTTTTCCTCCAGACTGTGACAGGTGACACGTTACCATGAAACTTGAGGATACTCTTTCACTTGAATTCACCTTGTTCTGCACATGAAATGTACAGCTGATCATGCTCCATGGAAAGAAACATGCATTGGGGACTATATTTCATGACCTTATGGTCACATTCAGATAGGTCACAGCCAGGGACAAACTATACCCCCCCCCCCCCCAAAAAAAAAGAAAAAAAAGAAAAGAAAAGAAAAAACACCACAGCCCAGCTGAACCAAAAAGCCCCTGGCTGCTGTCTGCAATATGTGCAACTGGCATGCCTCTCATCTCATATAGAGAAAGCTTTCACCTGCTCTCCTCGAGGGCTGGGAACTGAGAAGAGTTTGAATCCATGATCTGTCCGTGTGAGCAGAAATACTCAGAAGAGTTTGTTTACTGCCATTTGTTGCGCTCATTTTGGGTCTTTGCCTCTTTCGAGGAGAGATTACGTCTTCTGACCCTTCCTCGTAGCTTGAATGCAGTGATCCATGCTGAACTCGCCACCTTTTGAAGAGTGAGGTCCTCAGAATGACCTTGATAATGGCCAAAAGAGTTTCCTGTGACACGCTCTTTCAAAGACTGTCCACAACACCCAACATTTATGACCTCACAGGTTGTATGCGTCGACAGACGTATGTAAACACACGCGCGTGTGCAAACACGGTGACCCGACACCCTCATCTGTTTTTTGAATTACATCCAGTCCTTTTGGAAGTGATGGCACCATTCTGAGCTTGGAGATATACTTTCTTTAAAAAAGGGATCATTTATGTTTTGCCCTCTTTAAGAGTTGCACCAACAACCGATTGGATAAACGATTTAGAGAGTCATGGTGTAACTACGCGTCAAAGAGACCAGAAATTAGCGGGTTCCCTACTTTGTTAATCATGTGCCATATCAGCCTTGATTCTTCAAAAAGGACGGGGAGCTTATGACACAGAACAAAAACACCATCAGGACTCTCTTCCCTCTCTAGCACTTGGTTCTCTAATTGCGTTTCCCTCCTTCAGTGATGTAAATGGAGATGTGTAATCATCAAAGCAAAATAGAGGCTGTTCTTGGCCTGCTGTGAAACTCTAATTAATACAACCTCCTCAAACCAAATGCATTTTCCACTTATTTCAGTCTGCCTTCTCCAGTCAACCAGTCTAAAGGCTGCAAGGTGCGCTGAAGGTAGTAATTATATTTCTCTTTGGTGTGTTTTTTTAAGTAGTTTGATTTCCATTTGATTGACTCAATTATCAATGAAAACAGAGGAATTTATCACTTTGATTGTTTGAAATATAAGATAGAAAACTGAGGCATTTTAAAGAGTCTATTTCTCCAAGATTGACCAAATGGAAGTGGATTTATTTCACACCACAGCTTTAGTAATCTATTTTCAAATGTGCAGAAAAGTAAATTTCTCTGCATCTTTTGAAAAGTCAAAAATCAAATATAACTGGGACATCGGGAATTGATGTTGACACAGCTCTGTAAAATAACTGTCTTCAACTGACTTAGTTACTTTTAAATATAGGGGAGTCATTCATGAAGTTGACACCAAACTCCTGATGAATACAACTCTGTTTAAGATGTGGTCATTCAGGAGTTTGAAACCAGTCATTTTCTACTATTGAAAGAAGGGCAGCCAGTGATCTGAGTTCTCAACAGGAAGATGTTTCAATTTGCATTTGCGCAAAAATAGATCCTCCAACTAACAATTCACACAAACTATTATTTTGACATACTAAAACACATATTGTGGTAGTATTAAATATTTTTGCTTTTCTTTCAGTTTTACCGAATCAGTTTCAGTTAGGCTAAATATTTAAAGAACATCATATTAACCTACTGACACATTATTATTACACAGAGTACCGCACCGAGATAACATGACTGACCAGTGAGACAAGAGGCCAACACACCCAAAGGATATGACTCCTTTCCTGAAGGAATGTGCTGCATAGTATAACAGTTAATCATCAACTGTAGAACTCATTGGTATAAAACCAGTATTGGTGTGAAAGCATTATATCACTAATCACACTGGTATGGATATTGACTGTTGAACACGTCATACTCAGCTCTGTCTGTGTTACTGACCAAGCCCCACAGTAAATGTCAATGCTCATGTTAATGCAAATGAGATTTTATTTCAGGGATCCATGACATTGAGGCATACATTTAAATAGTGGAACTGAATTAAAGTAGAACTACCCTGTCATTTGAAAACAACAAACCTACATTACACATGTAAAACAGACAACTTCGGGATTTAGTTTAGCCAAGCATGTAAAGTAGTAGGCTGGCTGTTCACGCTTATAATCAATCTGACACTAGTGCCCATCACCCTGAGTGTTTCCTCTCTCACATACACCTGGGAGCAGGTTTGCGACACTAATCATCCACTATTAATATTTCTTCCAGAGCAACTCATAAATGCTTTCATTTGAATGCAGTATCACTGAGTGGGTGTCTAATTCACTTGGCAAAATAATTACATTTATTATTATCAATGGTTTAAGTTGTAGGACTTACTTTAAAATGAACCACGCACAACAGCCGACAGGCTGAAAGTAGTAGGTTTTACTAAAAGGTGTGCCCACAGCCTCCATGTACAGTACAGCACAACGTCACTGGTTGACTTGATGGAGCAGGTTTCGTCTAACTGGAACAACCGCCTCGACCTGAATATCACTACTTGTGTTAAACAAACAGCACATTCCTTGCTTGTCAAAGAGGGCAGGAAAAGAGAAAACATAAATCCCTCAAAGAGAAGAATACTCATTACACCGTGTGATGAATTTGAGGTTCAAGATGAAAAATTGTCACCACAACTTTTGTTGAATTTCAGATAAAAGTACAGTATTAGAATAAAGAGAGCTCAGTTACATGGTGCATAGCAGAAATGACAGCTAGTGATGTGCTGCTACTAATAATATAGCTTACAATGTTTGCAATTTCTATGCTTTGCAAGTGACTTGCTTAGGGATAAAGCAACAATTAGATGGTAAACATTGTCTCTATTAATTGTTGACGTAGTCAATTTACTGTCATTACAATATAATTTTTTTACATATGTTTTGGGAAAAAACATTTTTCCTGATGCTCATCACAAGTTTTTCAAAAAAGCACCCACAGAAAACCACAGCCTAGGACACAAAACCTAGCAAAAACTGGCCTTTTGCAAGATGAGGCTGATTAAATGTAGCATGTGGTTACTGGAAAGTTTTTTTTTTTTAAAGGATAGTGTAGTCTGCACCCCCAGGCTCAGTAAACTGTGACCCATGGGGATTTCCTGCTACTGTGTTAATAAAAACTGGGAATCCAGAGATCAACAGGTACCTGGGGGATTTATTGACATCGACAACAGAGGCAAACGCTATAAGTCATAACAACTTAAAGTGGTGCAGTGATGACCATAAAAGCTGATTGTGAGATATGCTGCAAGGTGTAGAGTTCAGAATAACTCCTCAACACTCCCCCCCCCCCCACACACACACACACACACGCACACACGCAAACACCACTAACATGATGCAGACTTGCTGCACCAGTAATCACAGTCCACCACGTTATACTGCCCATCCACAGTAAAAACAAAATGCACCACTTTTTTTTTTTCTCCCCTAGCTCTGCTTGCTTTTGGCCTCGCAGGACCTCACACATGTTATATAAACCAGCAGCACATTGTTTACATACGAATTTCCTCCGGCCAGGTACCCACCTTATTGGAAGCTTTGGACGACATTTTACACCGCTATTCCGCCTCAAAAGTGGCAGGTTAAAAGTTGCCCCCGTCGTAGCTTTGATAATCACTTGGGTGAGTGCGATATTTTTTTTCACCCCCCCCGCTTCCCGTTTTAATGTTCGCCCAGCTGCCGCCACGCCGGGCTGCGTTGTTATTTTATTTTATCCAGGACGACGGGCAACATGTCACGAAAAGCCGCCGAGGGAAAAGTCCAAAGTTCATTATCTTATCTTCGCTGCCCGAAACGCGAACGATAGTCCGGTCAGGTAGCGAGGCATTGAAGAAACTCCGGTTGGAAATTATGAAGTAGAAGAAAAAAAAAATTAAAAAAGAGAGAGAAAGAATGAACGACTCGGGGAAACAAACGAGTCCGCCTTGTGCCGTGGAGAGCTTGTCGCTAACCTCTGGATGAAAAGTTGTGGAGAGTCTGCATCAGTGGGACGGTGTGCTGCAATGGCAGGCGGAGGAAACCTCTCCCAGCTCAGCTCCGCGAGCAACGGCCGTGTCGTCCCACATCGGAACGCACCACTGACCGCACGTAGGGGTGCGGGACACATGAAAAAACGGGGGCAACTCTCGTGTACAAATAAACCGCACACGTTTGTTTCTGATTATTTCACAGGGGCACCCAAACATATAGCGCAAATGAATAATGCTGTCAAATTGACATTTTTATCGCTGCTGCCGTTGCTGCTTAGTGCAGAGTCCACCCTCGTTAATCCCTGAGATAAACAGTCCGGGATACAACGAGGAGAAGCGACGCCGCTGTCCCTGCTGATGCTGAATGCTCACTTTTACTGTGTGGCGATGATGAATGCAGTGTTACACAAGGGTTAGAAGGTAGCATCTCAAAATTTTACATTTTCAGCAAAAACCCCCAAAAATAAAAACATATTGTGCCTTATTTGCAAATAATGTATCCCTGTGAAAAATAAACTCATAAAGACCCTCCACGTGAAGCTGCCCCACAGGACAAAACAACGTGAGCAGAATATTTACAAGTTAGTTGCATAAGAAATTATTTCCCCTGGACCCTTGCGTTTGTGTGGGACATTTAATGGCAGCTAATCTGGTTGTCAAAGTAAACCATGCCTTTCAAGAAAATAAGCGTCTGCACAGACAAATTGGCAGTGGCTGTGGTTGATAAGTCACCTCACAGGAAACCACAAAAGCCATTCAAGTTAAGTTCCTATGGCTTCCTAAACCAGACCCCACCCACAGGATGCAACAATCTTAGCTTGTATTGTTTCACAGTTTACTTGTGCTTCCAGCAAAACAATAAAGCCTACGCAATAAAAAGGAAAAAGTAAAGCACAGCTGAAACACTTTAAGACATTATTGAGGTGATCGGTGTCTAGTGTAACATTAAACATATGAATGCAGACACACCCAATCTTTTCCAAACAAACTCTGCAATCACATTCCCCCCAATCTTGTTACTTTAATGATCGCTTCCTCTGTTGTCCTTCCTTGACTGTGGAGGAGGGTTTGTCGGCAGTGTAGGTGGTCTAAAGAGTTAATTCCCACCAGACATAATCCACCACAGCTAAAATGCCGCCAGCCAGGAGGAGCAGACACGTCTTGAGGGTTGCAAGCAGAGGATGACCTCCGAGAAAGGCTAGGTCACGCCAAGAAGAGGATCAAGACAGACAAACAACTCTTAAAACCCACAGTTATAATTCAATCGGGGAAACACAATCAATCTTATTTGAAGAATATTTGAAAAAGACATTGAATTGGACAAAGGTTTACACATCCATCCAAGAACACACAGCACATTCAACAAACAGTCAACATGCCCCAATGATGATACGTACTAGTATAGATGCAAGTCTCTCACTCCTTCTGAAGCTTCTTAAACGTCTGTCCGGGTCGATCAGTGCGGACAGCAAGATGTTCAACATGATCACTCAAGCGTCCACCACAAATAATTTGAAATCAAAAGAGACTATCTTGAGCTGTAGCCCGCTGCTGCTGATCTATAAAATGTAAATAAATCGCAAGTCCTTCCCTCTGCTGCTCACCTCTCGCGCTCTCACCACAACTGTGGCGGTACCTCAGATGTTACTACAGAGAGGATCAAGACATTAGTGACACTTCAGTGTGATCAAAGCTATCTTTGTCCTCTACGCTTGCATCCCTGCTCCCGTCTTTCTCTAACACACAACTACACACACACATACACAGCCATGGCAATATTGCGCTTTCGGACAACTGGCAGCTTCAAAGCTCAGGTGCGCTCATGGAAGAGCAGGCACATGGAAAACAAAGGCGAACATGCAGGCCCACATTTGGTCGAAGCACATCACAAGGTTCACTCAACCCAGCTTCTCCTGCAGCAAAAAGGCTAATGTAGAGTGAAACACCATAATGTGCCTGGCCTAAAAAAAAATGTAAAGCTGACGGCAGATGCACATGGAAGCTTTCACATAAATAAATGCTGACAATCACATGATGTTGACTAAAGAAGCATGTGATATTCGATGCGAAACAGTTGTTTGACACTGGAGAAAGCTCCTAACCAGATGATGTATCCCTGTCTTCATCTGTCATGAGTTAGGTGTCTGTGAGAGGTTGGGTGATCCCTCCTGCACCCTGTTGACTCAGGGCTGACCTGCAGATCCAGCAGAGCCTCTTTGTTTCTTCATGCTAATTGAAACCTTCTGGAAACACAAGACGAAGTGAAGCTCTCCTTCCATGTCAAAATTCTGCAGACTATGTAAGCTATGGCTACATTGTGAAGCTATTTATCAAATGTATGTTTACACTGAGAAAATGTGATTTTCTTTGCAGGACAATATAATTAGAAAAAGCAATGGTGTGATTTCTTGTGAAAATGTCTCATAAAACGCCCCCCCCCCCAAAAAAATGAGTAATTCTATTCCAAGAATCTTTGTTGATCCCCACCTTATTTCTTCTTGATCCAGTTCATATTTTATGAAAGCTGACCACAAACATACGTAAGGAAAGTGTTTGTTGTTCGTTTGGCCTCATTTAATATATATACACTGCAATTTTTTAAGAAAACATTTTATTAGATTTGGAGCAGTGGTTAATTTTCTAAAGTGAGAAAAGCTACCATCAACTTAAAGCATTCAACCATACAACCTGCAAAATCTTTGGTGCTTTCATGTGAATGTACAAATGCTGGTACATGTTTTTATGATCAAACATAGCTATCTTTTCATTCCATTTATTTATTTATTATTATCTATAGATTTATAGTTATAATATCTTATATTTGAAGGACTCTTTTGCAGTGCATGCAACTTCTGTTGTGTGCTGATGTACAACAACAAAAAAAGACTGTGGAATTTTTAACAAAATAAAATTGAAAGTTAAACTTCTAAATATGCTAAATGATTTTTGCTTTGAGAGAAGTTTGAACCCCTGCCACCTACATACCACTAATCTGCTCAGTAATTCCTCAAAGGAAAGGGTTGTGTTGTAAATCGTTAAAGATCACTATACAAATATC
The DNA here is from genome assembly GCF_963422515.1 of Blennius ocellaris. Taxonomy (NCBI): domain Eukaryota; kingdom Metazoa; phylum Chordata; class Actinopteri; order Blenniiformes; family Blenniidae; genus Blennius; species Blennius ocellaris. Next base: position 25,507,883 of record NC_137650.1, on the reverse strand, counting down.
ACATCTCTGCTTACTTAAGAGGCCAACTGTTTGTGACCAGATTAGTATCATATGACAGGATTAGCAAGCATCTCACAAATGCACCCCAGACCTTCTTGGTCAGTATTGTTGAGGCTATTATGGGGATTTATAAGCCGAGAACAAATCTGGTCACAAGCATTCTACAAACATGCATTTTACATTAAAAAAGGGTTAGTTCAAACTTCAGGGTCAAACGTATTGAGCCATAGATTTATGTAAAGTGTAATGATTCCACCCGAAGAATAGTGACAGTGCAATACACTGAGGGATTGCAGGTTCAGGGTGACAAAAAGGCACAAATATGAGCACCAAAGCAAGCTAACCAAAAAAAAAAAAAAAAAAAAAGAGTTCCTCTAAAAGTGGTCGTCCACTAAACCTGTCAACTGTTTCCAGTCATGCAGCCCCTCTCCAGTGATCCATCAATCATGCCGCCTCACACCACACAGCGGGAACACACCACTTTCCAGTCGTTTTATGAGGGTGAGCCTCACCAAGAAGCTTCATCATGGCTGAATAATAACATTGCAAGAAAATGCTTTGAGCTAAAAAAAAAAAAAAACAAACAAAAAAAAACATCCTGCCACTGTCTGCATCTTTTTTTTTGAATATATTTACAACCAGAGAGGAAAAGTTGTTTGTCAGTAGTTTGAAGTGTTGTTATTTTGGGAGCCTTGGTCTACTTAGTTCTTGTGATGAAGAAAAATGCTTTGGGAGTACTAAATTTACCACAGTGGGTCAGTGGCTGATGGTTGTGAACTTGGCTACTTTTAATCTTCTGAAGACATTTACTCCAAGAGGCAGCCTGTGATCAACCAACCAAAAAAATAAAAAATAAAAAATAAAAAAATTTCCTCTCTGTGTGCCTTGTTCTTGTTGTTTCCCCTCACAGCAGACTTGGGTTGCTGGGCCTTTTTATAGCCAGAGAACAGAATCTACGCTGCGGTGAACCTGGTTGAACTTGTATCTGCTATTCAGTGATCACCTCAGACTAATGGTCAAAGTTGCTTAGCATTGTAGCAGATGTACAACAAAGTGATTATCTCTCCCTAAGGAGAAAAGTAACAACAACAAATAATTGTCCTCCTCTGAACCCCTGAATAATGGCCTTCAAATCTCTTTTGTGTAATGTCAGAGCCACACTCATAACAATATGCCGTTTCAACCTGGAGAGGAGAATGTTCGCCATTACGTCATTCTTTCCGGTCACGTGACAAGCCCACTGTTTGCAGCAGAATGAGCCTATAAATTAAAAATATGTCATATTCTCAAGGTGCAGTCAACAACCCACTCAGCTCAACAATTCAGCCTTTTTCCCTCTATTGTTGCAGCAGCCGTGCAAAATGTAACCAACTTCAAGGAGCACGATTCCATCATCCAATCTTATTTGTTTGTAAAGATAAATATTTTACAAAGCGTCTGTGCTCGGTCGGTTCTGTCCTCTGAGTCGTTACAAAGAACAGGCTGTTCTCTAAAGTTTCATATCACAATCCATGCACAAGCATGTTCCCCCCCCCCCCGCTAATCTTATCACAGTCTACATTCAGACGTTAACAAAATACTTCAAACTTGCAAAAAGCAGAAAGAAATCCATTATCACATCAGATGAACACTTGAGAAAATGTCCAAGAAAAATGAGAGAAAAAAACTGTTGTTTTTGCAGGGATGTGTTGAAGAACTTGAACCCAGGCTTCACTTGTATGTGATTTTTATCATTCTCTGACACCAAGGTGCAGTAAGTGACAAGTGAGTGTATAAAACAGTTTGCTGATATGCGATAGTTTTGCAGAGTGCATGCTTGTGTGAGTACGTTCATGAACCAGCGATGCAGGAAAGGGGGGAAATACTAAAATTCCTTACTCAGTATATTTGTCTTCAAACACTTGTAGAGCCATATTGATGTGTTTTGGTGATCTAACAGCAATATTTATGTGGCATTTCAGCATGGATCATTAATAATGACAAAAGTAAAAAAAAGACAATAATGAGGCATTCTGTTAATTTCTCTCTTTATCATATGTACAATGTACAGTTTAGATTTGCAATGATGGGCTATAGCTTAACTGACAAGAAAAGCGAAAACCACATGTTTAATTAATTACACATTTCACTTTGTTTCTAAAATCGTGAAAGAGTACGATCCTTTTTCTTTTTGTGAATGAGAAACATATCTCTTCTATCTTAAATACGTTAGTTGATCTAATCTGGTGTTTGGCTCGCGTTCAGCTGTGCAAGATGATCCTGTCATAGAGTCTGGTCATATATATTAATACCAAATCAGCGGTCACAACAAAGATAGACCATGTTAATGTGCGCCATCTCAAGCAGCATGAAAAATGTAATGAAGTGGCTCTACTATACAAAAGCTTTGTGTTTCAGTTTGATTCTGAAAAATGTCAAATGACTAAAACAAGTAAAACACTGAGAATTATTAGCCATCTTTTTAAAAACAAATCTACAACAGCCCTGGTAGGAGAGTCTGCAAAAAAGTCATTATTACATTGAATGATGACAAAAAAGCCATATATTCTAAAATTATGAAACTTTTTTTTTTTTATTAAGTCTATGGTCATAACAATGATTGTAGGGTTTCAGGCTGAACTTTCAACAAGGATGACGATTACATCTGCATATTTTCTTCCCGCTTTGCTGCCTCTTTGTTGTAAAATCAAAGTTAAGCAGTTTACAAGGAGCCAGTGGGGGGGGGGGGGGAGAAAGAAAAAAAACATCTAACAAGTCTACTGCCTGAACTACTGGCAAGAGTCTGCCTGCGTCTCATCTGCACCAGCAGGCATCAACAGGCCTCTGGTTACTTCCCTGGTGACCTTCTCAAGTACTGGAGCTATCTCCAGAGACATTCTGTCTCATTAATAGAACATAATTGGTGGACTTGGAGATTGTTTTGATGGCCATAAAAAAAAAAAAAAAAATTATGTCACTTATCTTGTGCACCAGAAAGAACACTGTAGCACTGCATCACCCAAAATTTGGAATTTGTCAAGCTCATGGGTGAGACTCCTCTTTAATTCTTCCATGGTGGCCTTTTATGCTCTAATTTTGTGCACACTGAAAACAATTAAAAAGTGTAAGACAAGTGTCATGCTTTTTAATTGCAATAAGTAGGAAGTAAAATTAACCAGCGAAGGAGATGAGCGTGACACATTTTCACATAAGAATATTGATCTTGTGCATGTGAAAGTGCCAATTTGTCTGTCTGTTCTGTGTGAATGCCCCAGCATGGTGTGAATCCTCACTTTAATAAATAGGCAATAGACACGACCGCCCCAAAGCTGCTCCACTTACAGTAAATTGAGAGACAGAATTATGTCTCTGCAAGTCCAACAGCTGCAGCTCAAGTTGCTGTGTTGACAGCAGGCAGCAAGCACTAAAATGCCATTTGACACATACAGTAAGTGGCATGTAATTGATTTTCAAGGAAGAGTAAAGATTTACAAGTCTAATAGGGAGGCAACTGAAGATTTCAGGCTGTCACGCTGTGGAAATACAATTAACTTCTGTCAGAGGCAAGATTTAGTTTGCTGCCGTCCAGCAGGCACAGTTGCCAGCGTTGTCCTGAAACTCACTGGTGTTGCTGAGGCCATGTGTAGTCAAAGGGAAATTGTTCATTTCAGGCAGATTCAAGCTGATATGCCATTTTAAATTAACCTTATCACAACAACTAATAATAATAATAATAATAATAATAATTACAATAATAAAAAAAATTTAAATAAGGAGAAAACTGTCAATTTTGTGCTTTTCATCCACTTTATCTCTGTTAAGCTGAACAGCACTGTTTATCCGTGACACAAACACGACAGAGTGGTGAGACATGTGCTCTTTGCAAATGTAACCACGCCCAGCAGTGAGGTCAGAGAGTGCTCACACTCTGCGGCACTCCACATCACGTCAGCAAGGTGAGACGGGAAACCACCGGCGGTCAGCAGGAACAAGGGAGATGGTACGTGGCCCTTATTTACACTTTTTATAGGATACACGTTTTTCCTCGGCTTGGCATTTTGAAACTAAATGGACAAATGTGACTGGCTTGTTCTGTTAACTTGTCGGACAATGCAGGTGAGAATTGCTACTTTAGAAAGGTAGGTGTTGCTGTTGTCACACTGTACACAATACAATATTACTATATTAAACGTGTATTGACAGAATGAGTCACAATCAGGCACAAAATGTTTGGATAACATTGTATCAACAATGCATCACTCAGTACCTGGAGAGGCCAGAATCAGTGTTTGTTTTCGTGGTTGTACGGTGCCTTGAAGCGTGCGAAAAGTGTTGCACCCATCTGTGTGTGGATCCAAACATGTTGCTCCATTTATTCAAAGTGTTTAACATGATTTGCATTAACTTTTCACGAGGTGACCAAAACAAAAGAAATCCTATATGTGGTTTACAACTGTCAGGTCTCCTGTGTAAAGTCTGCAAATCTTACCTGTTTCATCCCTTCCTGTCTTACTATGACACTCTCCTCATTCCCTAAAAACCATTTCCCTCTCATGTGTTTGTGCCAGTTTTTGTACTTGTTTGTCAAGACGCCCCACGTTCGTCTCCATGAGTCCTTGTGTTTGCTTCATGTTTGATCTCTTTCTGTTTTGGGACTTGTTTTCTCTGGACCTCCCTTTTGGACTACCCCCTCAGGATACCTTTACTGTGGACTATGTCTTTAAATGAACTTTTGAACTTGAGTTCTATGTATGACACTGCTTCTGGGTTCGCTTAAGATCCATGAAAACAACAGTCTGCCTATGCAAACAGGCCAGCAGCAACAACCCTGTGGTTTGCAATGTGTGCATGCAATATCAGAGATGTCTTGGCATGCAACTAAACACGTTATCATATTCATTGACAGTCTGGTATTACTGTGGTTAATTATCCTAAATTGAGCCTGAAGAAATCTCTGGTTAGATAAGTCTACCTTCACCTTTCGATAATATAGAAGAAGCTGTCCTCATTACAAAATTACAGTACATAAAAAAAAAAGACCGATTTAGTTTCTGTTTATTTTCTTTCTGTGGTTGCTTTCTGCCATAACATGAGCAGATACAGACCGGTAGCAAAGAAACTAGCTGACACAGACATTTTTTAACAGAGTGATACATTTTCACTGTGTCGTGTGAAATTCGTGCTGAATGACTGTCGTCTCAATTATTTTCTCACAGATAGAAAAAGAGGCCTTGGGTTTCCTCCAGGTACTTCGGTTTCCTCCCACAGTCCAACGACATGCATGTGAGGTTAATTGATGACCCTAAATTGCCCCGGGTGTAAATGTGAGTCTGTGTGGTTGTCTGCCTCTCTGTGTTGGCCCTGTGATGGACTGGTGACCTGTCCAGGATGTAACTCTGCCCTCGCCCATAGTCAGCTGGGATTGGCTCCAGCACCCCTCGACCCTGCACAGGATAAAGCGGTGTACATTCCCTATTAATGATTGGAATGTTTGAAGAACAGAACAATATGATTTAAAAACATTCAATTTATAATAACAAATATATCAGTTATTATTTGGTTGTCAGAAGAGTCCCCATCAATCTTTTCTTATGGTCAATCAAGTAACTGAATGGTTGATTAAAGGTTTCAGCTCTTTCCGTTATTTTCACTTAAATCCAGAGATGTGCATGTAAATGTGACTAATCAGAGCACAACAAAAGTCTAAAAACTGTAGCCTGAATCCCTCGCAGTACAAAAGTGTGGGAGGAACTTCAGTGAGGTTTGACTCTGATATCAATATACCAAAATGATGAAAGCCTGTGACAATCAGAGCAAACAGCTGATAAATGAAAGGAAAAAGGGAAGGGATTCTAAGTAAGAGTGTGTTGAAGAGAACGCAGGCATGTAGAGAGCAGGAAGAGAAAACAAATGTGCCTGTTCAGGAGAGAAAAATAGGAAAACAGTATAATTGAACGGGTGGGAGCTGATAAGATGCCAGCGGAGAAAATCGAGAACAGTAGGTGAGGTAACAGAAAAGGGGCTTGAGCCAAAATACACTACAATGTACAACAAAGCTGCGACAAATAAGGGACTGTTTCAAGTCCAGTGAATGCAGCATTGGCTTGAATAAAAGGCGTGCCGCTCAACCCCCCCCCCCCCCCACGGCCTCCCCCTGCACGTCAGTGACTCTTCCCATGGTACTGCCTGTTACTGTTACATTCCAACTGTATGAAGCCGCTCTTACTGAGCGAAGGAGTGGAAACAGCAGGAACTTCCAGAGAAACAGCTTTCCAGAGAAACTCTGAGCTCAAGGAGAAGCTGAGCATAAAAGCCTGAGATGTGCCTGTCAAAGAAAAGCTGCTATAATTCTGTAAAACTCAGCTGAATCAACTCTAAAAGTGAAAGTGGCAGTTAGTTCCCGTGCAGCAAATCTGATTTTATGGATCAGCGGTAATGAGGTAAATTCATTTCGAAAGACTGCTGCATTGAGGTGAAATACAACATAAGAGATTAGAACATAAGGGGTGAAAATGTAGAATATCATAAAGTAGATTGTTCCGTTTAGAAGTGAACTTCGCAGCATGTTGCACATCACCTCGGTACCAGATACAAACATTGTGGATTCAGCTGGATTTATGTTGTAAATATCGATGTTTATGTGTTTTTGATAAGCCCGCTGTGGATCGGGCTCCTCCACAGCCACTTAACCCTTCCTGTCCTGAGCTGAAGACATTATATGCTCTGCCAGTAGCAGCACCGCCCTGCAAGGCAACATGATGCTGTGCTTTTGGTAGAAAGGAGGAAGGAAGCAGTGGAGGATGGGTAGCGGAGCCAGCAAGCAAGCCAGAGAGGCGGATGGAGACACGGCAGCCACCGGGGCTGCTTCGAGCCTGGTGGTGATGAGATGCGATGGGACCCGACCCTGCAGAAGCCCCAGCCAGTGCGTTAGCTGACTAATCCTTTAGCCATCCAGTGCCAGGATCCAGACTCATCAGCTTTGGTGTTCTCTTGTCAGACTCATTTTTATAACGTTCCAGTGGTCAATTCTAGCCACTAATGCCCAACACAACGGCCCTTAATGCCAAGTGATTACGGACTGCTGTTTTAGCACATTTGTTGCCTGAAAAGAAAGAAAGAGCCACAAGGCAGCGAGCTGTCTCCCGGCTCAAAGGACCAGCCTGATGAACTCAGCACAAAGAGAGCAGACCTAAAAGCCAGTCTAAGCCACCTCTCTCGTGGCGAGCACTGTGGGGCCTGAGCTGGGTCAGAAATGAGCTGGGTGGTGGGTAGGGATTTACAGTGCCCTATTCTACAGCATATACAGTTCCTGTGAGCTCATACGTGAGGAGAGACTGAATGTGCACATCCGGATTTTTTTGGGCATGCCATACTGGGATATATAAGGCTGTATGTTTAAACTTCAAGTTGGTGGTGACAGAGGAGGTGAATGAGGACATTTTTGACCGTGCATAAAAGTCAGATGTTAGGGTCCATGGCCAACGGAAGAGAAAAGTTGCATGTAACAATGATAGATGAATAGCCAGAAAACTTTGCAGTAATGGTGGAATAGTTTGGAAGAGAAAAAAAGGGTGAGTATTCACATTGTATTTGACTTTGCTGCACCACCAGCCATGAGCTGAGTTTTGTGTAGATATGTTATCTTATTCTATTTGCCTACAGCTCTCGTATCACCTGCCCCCCCAGTTGCCACTGTCCTAACCATGTGACACGAACAGTAAACAACATATGGAAGCAGCACTTGAGCAGCAACACCAGGGAACACTGAGCAAAAAAAAAAAAAAAACACTTGGAAACAACATGTCTATTACTAACAACTATTGGCCAAATACTATTTATAGGAAGCAGTCAAACCAATATAGCACTTCATTTAGGTTTTATACGAGTGTAGAGAATTTACTTTTCTGATTCATACATTCACTGAAAAACATGGAAATACACTGAGCTGCTTCAACAAATAGTAACTACAAATTAAAAAAAGATAATGTACACTTGACATTTGAGAACTACATCAAATTATTGTCAAAATGGTTAAAAACAATTTAAGGAGAAAAAAAACACAGCATGAAGCCCTGTGGCTTTTAATTGGCTTCTCAATTTGAGTTCTGTTGCTTTTCTTTCTTGTGATTTCCTCTGAATGGCCTCATTGCTGCTGTGTGTAACTAATGGAACACGCATATCTTTAATTACGGCGAGCGTATCAGAGGGAACATTATGCAGAGCACAGCTACAAGGCTGTGATTAGGCCTGTTGTCATGCTGTTAGTCAGTGCGTAATGTGCAGGGGCAGCAGTCCCGCGGGAAGGTCACACTGTATGACACATGAGGACTCTACAGGACAGCAGCGTTTTAGACCAGAAAGTATCTGAATCACAGCAGTTAACCTTTGCTTCCATTCATTCATCTCTCTCACTCTCCCTTCCATATATATATATATATATATATATATATATATATGAAGGGAGAGAGACAGACAGACAGACAGACAGACAGACAGACAGACAGATATAGATAGATAGATATAAGAATAGTGTATCTTTGTTCACTAAATAATTCAGTGTCTAAAAACACTTGACATCTTGTATGGTAAGCCTCGATTCAAATCTGCACCGTGTAGTATAGGAAAAGAATGAGAATAATCCCCTTTGTATTTATATATAGGCTGCACGACATTAAGCGCGGACAAGATTAAATGGATTTCGCACAGAAATCCTTTCACTGAAAGTTCACACGGAAACACTGATCTGAAAGCAGTAAAGAGAGGCTTTACTGGACTGGGCTGCCTGTGAGAAAATCTGCCCCCTATATATTATCCAGAGACTAAGTTGTGCATCGTTCTGGCATAAAAAGAAGAAAAGCTGAATGACAATAGGAAAGAAAAAAAAAAAGCCCCACAAAGAAACGTCACTTTCAACACTGATCATGTTTTATAGTCTTAAGTTCGAATGTAGAATTTCTCATTACACCACAGGCTTGTGAGCAGAGGTTGTCGGGGGCCAAGGATGCAAGTACAGTGCAGAAACCAGATACAATGATCGACTCTAAACACCGAACGTCTTCACAATGCAAACTCACAAAATCCTCAGGAAACCAGCCACAGATTCAACAAAACACTGCAGCTTCCCATGGCCAGTAGTAAAAAATCTCAATATTCCAAATGATATTCATAAACTATCTAAAGAATCTTTGCTTGGGAAATGTATTAGATATCAAACTTCAGAGTATCTGTCTATTTCTTGTTTTGTTAGGATCCTCCAATCATTTTGTGGTTGGTTTGGAATTATTGAATTCATTATTGTTAATAAGGACAACCTTATTCACGTCACATACATATGCCCAATGACTGTCAGATGATGTAAAGTGACAGACACAACATACTGAGTTAAAGTCGTGCTGCAAATTCAAACTACAGACGTGCAAACAACTGACAATTATTCTTCTTCAAAGAGTAATGAAAAAAAATTGCAAAACATCCTTTCACGATGCCCAATAGTTATACCTTCAAAATAAATATCTCCTGTCATCTTCCCCCAGAAGACGGAACATTTTAACATGACCAACAATGACGCAAACAGAACATGAAACACCACACAGTGACAGGTCTGACAAATACGAGAAAATAACATCGCTCTACTTAACTATAACCTTTCAAAACTTGGCATTCGCTCTGTGCTAGTCAAAGTGTTCCTCACATTCACTTACCACACATACGTGGATATTGCCTGCACACGGTCTGACTCCGGCTACGGTTCACCCTGAGGGATGCTTGCGCCCATGTATGTGTCCCTCCACATGCACGTGCAGAATGCAACTCAGTGCCCGTATGAGTGAAGGCAGAGCGATCCTCAGCAGCACGCAGAGTGGACTGAGAGCAGAGCCAACCCGGTGTGACATCTGTGAAAGCCGTGAGATAATCTACATGACACTGCCACTGATACAAGCGGAGATATTGATTTAAAAAGCAGCAACTCTAAAATTAGATTCCTTTGCATTCTGGTTGGACCACGGGCATGCACCTCTGTGGTAATTTGAGCCTATAAGGGCATGGCGGTGAGTAGTGATCAAAGCTCTTGATAATGGAAACCCTCACAAGTCCAGCAGTCCTGACTGAAGTCAACCTAACAACGGTGGGGCCCTCTGGTCTGACCTCCTGTTCCCTTCCTCCCTCCATCCTCTCCCTCTGTGATAACAGAGACATTCCTGAGCTTGTTCTCTGCCTCACTGCAGGCCTCTCCCTTAATTCCAGCTGAGTGTGTGGAATGTTAGACCGAAGAGCCGTGCAGCCGGGCAGCTAGAGGCGAACAGACGAGAGGAAATGAACAACATGAATAAACTCAGGTCGGTTATGGCTCCTGGTGCTTCTCGCACCGGGATGCCCACAGCAGGACGGACCAGCACATGTGCATCATCGTCATCACGCACGCGCGCGCGCGCACGCACGCACGCACGCACGCACGCACGCACACACGCACGCACGCACGCACACACACACGCACACACACACACACACACAGAACATCTGCATGTGCAAATCTGGAGCAAGTCAATCCATATGTAGCCGTGTAGTTGGATTAAATATGCATGTGAATTAGAGGGCCGGACTACAGCAAAGGATGTCGCTCACATGAACATGTGAAGGTCAGAATCCCTGATGCAAGACAAGAGCATTTCAAGTGAGCAATTTTTCAGAATAATGAATTTTTACGATCGGCCTCCCAATCTTCATCTTTCTGACAATTGGAATAATTGTTTCCGCAATTGATATACAAAAATGTTTTGACCTGAAGTCTTTGTTGTAGCTCTCCTCTGAGCAGCAGCCCAGACTGCTCAAATAGAAAGTTGACAAAATGAGCAAATTCTAGAAAATTGGAACCCCGGTCTGTTCAGAGCCTGGTCAATTTCACATGAACCACTAAAAGGTGTGTTTGAGGGAGCGAGAGAAAGAGAAACAGACAGTCATAAAACTGAGAGAAAAACAAATCTGCTGAAGGCCAGGTGAGCCCAGCATATGGGTGAATAAAATGAGAGGATAAACTAAGAAAGGATCAAAGAGTGTGGAAAAAAAAAAGACTTTTGGCAAACGGTACAATCTAAATAAAGAGGAACAAAAAGAGGGAACACTCTGTTCTACCGAGGCAGAGTGATGGGCCGGAAAAAAAAAGATGAAGGGCAACATGTATCGGAAAGAGTGATATACGGTATGGCAGCTGAGTCCAACTTTGGGCATAAATCTTCACCACTCCTCCATGCTTCTGGAAATCAATTTACTCCATTGAGTTGCTGCTTTATTTATGGGTCACCATTAGGGACAACCCATCAGCAGCGATGATGACTGAGTTGAAGTTACGGAGAGGTGGAGCTTGGTGGGGCAGCGGAAGTGTCACCAATCCATCTATCTGCCTCACCCGAGACTCAAATGAGCAACATGCTAAAAGATTGTGTGCTGGATTTGTAACAGGAGAAGTCATGCAGGCGATCAATCAACAACCCGAGAGAATCACAGGATAAAAAAAGAGAAAGAAAAATCCTGGCAGCGCAAAACTGTTGTTTTTTTCACTGTGGTATGAAGTCAAACAGGAGCTGTTTGCCCCTCCAACCAGGTTTGCTCCTGACACTGCCTCTGACTGAAAGTGTGTGTTCACACATACAAGGATGTGTGTCTGGCTGCCGACCCGTCTGGTGGAGAAGGCCGTCCTTTGTACAGAGACGACGGGATCCGAGGCGACAACGTCACAGAGCCGTGACGTTCACTGTGACGGTACTTGTTTCAGTAGCGCTTTCACCTCTTCTTGCTCACGGACTCCACGTCCCCCCTCCATGTCCAGTCTGCCTGCTGCGACGCCATCTCCACCTGCCCGGCTCCTTGTCTGCCGGTCAGTCTGCAAGCACCGCGCAGGGCTAAGGAGGCCAGCCAGCAATATTAAAAGAAAACAAGTCGGAGAAATAACAAGGGGATGGAGGGATATGAGGACAGTTAATCTATTGGCAACATCACTGAGGCTCTGAGGGAGCTTCCTCTGACAACAAGCCAGATTTATATGCCGTGTTAGGTCTTTCCTTGAACAGTGCTACTGTGGCATTACTCTGAAGATAGCGGTTTGGAGACTTAAGAAAAAAAGAATGTAGATGGCATCAGGCATACTTCAGTCGATGTTCAAAGGAGACAACAGAATGGCCTGAGGGTAAGGCGCTGACCCGCAGATGATAAAATCCCTATCACCTGATGGATCAGTCATCCCTTGCTGCTCTCTTCGCCGCCCCCCCCCCCTCTTTTTTTTAATGAAATATCTCCAGCTAAGCCTCGACACCACCTCACAAATATGAGCATACTTCCTGGGGAGTTCACATCTCCTCTCTCAGTTTCAACAACGGGAACAAGAACAAAACATCCGAGCGCTAACTGGACAGTACGAACTGAAACAGGAGTTAAGACTTGAGAAAAAGCTGAATGCTTTACTCCCCAAAATGTCCTGGGTGAGTGTAATACATTCCCACTGATTTGTAAGTAATAGAAGGCACCCTATTTGCTCTTTTCTAACTTTGCTAGTGTTTTCCAGCCCATTTGTCTGAAATTTGCCTTTTTAACAACAGATTTATTTTTTTTTTTAATTGAATGAAAATGCTCACACATAAAAATATTGATTACAGCACTTCCCTGATGCATAAATCGTACTTTTAATGCAAAGGACCCCCCCGACCTTTTGTTTGGAGCTATATCAACATGTTACAAGTTACAAGAGAATGATCACTGAACAAAATGCATAACTGTATTGTGTTGAAACTAAACATTTTAAGATAGTTTTCAAAGATTTGTCCACCATCCAACTTCAGGTGGTAAGGCACTGGAGTCGATCACATGAGTGAAGGCAGGATACAACCTGGACATGGTGTCAATCACAGTGAAAACACAGCGAGTCAGACACTCACACACACACACACACACACACACATTAACACCTATGGTGTATTTCGAGTCTCCAGCTCACCTCAAACGCATATATTTTGGGCTATGTGAGGAAACCTGGAGAAAGTGCATGCACAAACAGGGAGAAACCTGCAAACTCGAAGCAGAAAGAGTCCGTACTGATACTCCAGTGTGCAGACATCACGTATTTTTAAAATTCAGTATTTGTTTGTGCATTTTAATTGTAATGCAGCGCTGCTCCCTCTGTAATCAAAACCCCTCATTTCAAGAGGTCACACTGACATTTGGGGGCGTTCAGATTCAACAAAACCAACTGTTGTTTATTTCAATGCTTGAAACGGAGGTCGTCATTATTAGCCAGCAGCCAGCACATTACACACAATGTCAAAATCACTTTACTCGCAATTATGCGCAAATGGCACAAATGTGCCCATGAATCTCTGCCCATCACTCTCTGACTGTCTCTCGCTTCGTTTTTATTCTCTGATGCTACACAGATCTGCCACTCTGCTTGGCAGTCAGATCCCCAGTGGGCCTTTCTGGAATGTCGATTTCAGTTAATTAAATTTTCTGGCATCTGCTTCGCCCATGAAGTCACAGAGAGAGCTACAACAGTGCAGGCATCTGTGGAAGAACTGTCACCATCTTCACTATAAGTGGCCCGCACACACACACACACACACACACACACACACACACACACACACACACACACACACACACACACACACACACACACACACACACACACACACACACACACACACACACACACACACACACACACACACACACACACACACACACCATTAGTCCAACACATTATGTTTGTCAAATTAAGAGTATGCAGGAATTAAAAATAAAGATTTCTCAAAATAGCAGCTTTTTTCCTTGCTTTTTTTTTTTTTTGCCTCGCCTGAAGCTGTTTGGAGAGAGGCTGAAACACATGCAGGAGATATCCAAAATGTGCAAGATGTTTAAAAAGACAGATTGATGACCAGCAAAGTATTTCCTCCAATGGATTTATCGCCTTCTTCCAGTCAGAAAATGGAGACCAATGCTGAGGTCAGTGGTTCCCTGACTTGCAGGGTTGAGATGGTTAGTGGTGAAACTCTGCCCTCTGCAGGATTTCAACTCTCACTGCCGGTTTTCTTTTCTCACTCAGGTTGAGTGAGAAAGCGTCCATTAATTTATTTATTTATTTATTTTTAGTGGAGCAAAAACACCATCAGTGGCCACACAGGTGTACTGCACAGGAGCCCAATAACTCATTCATGTTGCAGTTTACCCCATCAAAGTCTTATAAGAAATGCATATTCGGTTATGTAGGGGGACTTGCTATATTTCATACAGTCCATGTACTGCATTAAAATTAATTAGAAAAGGAGAAAAAAAACAACCTAATAAATTAGAGCAATAACTCAAACAACTGTAAGCCTGCTTGAACACATAAATCTGAAAATTCTCCGTTAGATGTGAACTTTAACCCCAATGGCCAGAGAGGTCAGTCTGAGTCTCTGCTGGGGAAGTCAATCAGAAAAGACTGCTGATTCATTTTCCTCAAAGGCATACACACATCACTCACACACACACATACTGTCAAAGGCTCTCGCCCACACACACTTGTGTTTTCATCACAACAGAGGACATTTACAATGACTTTAGTCTGAAGAACTCTAATCATTATACCATAACCACCTCAGTCACTGTCAGTTTTATGAAACTTTACCTCATCCTCGGTTAAGTTTCAAGTTTTCAAGTTTTGATATTTCAGTTTAATTGTCATCACTCGAGTGAAGTTGAACATGCAAGCAAATCTATGTCCCATAGGAAATACTGTATACACATATGGTTCTGTTTTAAAATGCACTCATTTAAAAACAGTAAATTGTAACACACCAGTTTTTTCAGTCAAAACAGTGGTCATATCTGAAGGCTTGAGGACATCGTGACGTTGCAATGGATCATGAGAAATACTGTCTACACTGACGAACACCATTATTACTGTTAAAAAGGGATCTTTTGCAACTCAAACAAAATGAAAGGAGACCAAGTCTTTTATCCCAACATGAAACTGCCTTCCTTACTCTTTCACCAATTCCAAGTTTTCCATGTTAATGTCCAGCAAGTAGTGGTCACAGACATTTAGAAAAACAATTGTGTCAATATTCATTGACAGACCTATCCTGTCACGGCTGACATAATTTGATCATCCTTATTCTTAGAACAATAACTCCTTGACCTTCTAAAATCTAATAAAAGGAATCAAAAACTACCAAAGAACAGAGAAATGGCGTTTTGTGTTCATAAACTAATCATCAAGGTCACTTCAAGTACTTCTGCAGTATCAACGGCCACAAAAAACAAACAAAAAATACTTTTAATCTTTTTAATTTATTCAGAATTTTTTTCTGGTTGTTGGGTTTGTTTGGGAAAGGGAGATATACTTATATATACATGTATGCACATATGCACACACATACTTCCTTGATCCTTTCACTGCGCCTCTGGATCATCCTTTACACAGGCTGAAAGTAAGCAGGCAGTTTTAATAATGTAAGAAGTAGAAAGTGCACACAGTTGTGTTTAAATGTTGAGAGTAGAAGTAGAATGTCATTAAAAACATTACATTCTCAGATACAGACACTACAACAATCTACTGAAGTGTATTACATTGAAAATACTTATTTATATGCTGTACTTGGAAAAACATGCAGCAATGTTGAATAAGTGCCAAATATTGAAAGTTAAAGTTATATTTTAAACTTACTAACTATTCTGAAGCGATAAAGTAAAATTAATACGTTTATAAGAAGGTTAGCCGAAGACACATAAATAATGTTTTAAATACTGAGGTAAAAATTGTTAATCCAACAATCAATACACAGCAGCAGAGGAAATTGTGGCTTCACTCTTTGTGTATCGCTGCTTCCTAAACTGAAGTTATGTAACTGTGTTACAGGTCAGGCCTGAGGATGAACATCTCAGATGAAGACAGAAAAGTATCAGATACCCTTCAGTGCAATAATCTGACCTGAGGTCGATGATAGAGTTGAGTATAAACTAAACACTATAACGTCCATTAAAACAACGATGTGGTGTTTTACAAATACAATTATCTGAGCTAAAGTAAGTCAAATGGTCAGTTGGTGGATCTCGGGCCTGCTGCCAGTTACTCAGCAGCAACACAAACCATCTCAGGCTTGTTTAATGGACTTGGGCGGAGGGGCCATCAAAACTGTGAGCAGAGTACATCCCTCAGCAGGTAGCATCCTGAAATAGCAACCTTGATCCTAATGGTGCACAGCACAGCCCCTGGCTACTGATGAATCCATCCTGAGAGCCCCGTTGTCCCCGAGCAAGCGGTCCTCCTGAGGCGCGCACATGCAAAGACGGACGCGGACACACACGTGCCGTGACAAGCAGAAAGACACACACACACACACACACACACACACACACACACACACACACACACACACACACACACACACACACACACACACACACACACACACACACACACACACACACACACACACACACACACACATACAAACACACGTCCCCCTGCGACCGTCGGCTCTGACTAATCCATTTATTTCCTTTTGTGTTTTCCTTTTTAGAAATTGTATTGTCTCAGCTTGTGCCTCTCACCACAACGCCAGAGCACAGGCTGGCATCAGGCCTCCGCCGCCCCACCCCCCCGTGGCGTCTCACTTGACAAAGTTTCACGTTTCTGGTGGTCAATTTAGTTGGGAGGGAAAATAAAAGTCAAACGTGAAATGAGAGCCCCTGGAGGTGCCTGCATGGTGGAGATCTTCCTGTGTACATGTGGCACTAGGGGGACTGACATTGTTGAAAGGACAAAATATATACTTGCAATAAAAAGTGACAGGGACAGAGGAGACACTATGATCTGTACTTTTACTGACACCACAATGTCATCAGATAAGTATAACAAAGAAATAGTCATATTAGTTAGGGGGAGAAAAAAAAGATAAGATTTCATGATTTATAGCCCACTAAAGATGGCTTATTTAAAAAAATTAATAAAAAATCTGTGCTACAAGATAGGAAACCACACCAAGATATTTATATGTATTTGCTTTCATTGTGGTCGGTCATACTCACCAAATAATTAATGCTCTCTTCCTCCTCCTTTCATCCACAGAAAAACATTCTATTGATTTCTGTTTGCAAGTGATTTTAAGTCAGAGCTATCGTTGACAGAATAAATACTTCCAACAGGAAACCCAAGTATGACCAAATTAAACAGTCTTTGTGGAAATAGCCTGCATTGACCTTCGGAAGTTTCAATGTGCTTCACCTCTTAAGTTGTAGCCTCAATGACCGAAGGCTGCAACCTGGAAATAACTGGTGTTGCCCGATTCTCTGAAGCCCCAGCCAAGTACTCATAGGCAGCTCAGAATGATATCACAACTTTACAGTATTCTAATAAAATGTTTCCCCTCATGATCAAACACTTGGAAATAAAGTCTCACACACTGTGTCATTATTTTAAAGAGGAAATAAAAACAAAACACCTGCTTAAAGGAATGTACTCCATGTTTATGTTCCATGTCTTTTCTAAGAATGATGGGGCTGGAAGCTATGATCCCACCATAATGTTTACCTCTGAACCTATTGTTTACTGACTCTACAGTATGCCTACAAAGGGGCTGAGAGGTGGTGTTGTTGTTAACATGTTGCTTCACAGCAACAGTCTTCTAGGTTCTAATCTGTGTTGGGGATGTTTAGGTGGTGTTTGCGTGTTCTCCCATGCATGGGTTCTCCCTGTTCACCCTGGTTAAATTGGTGACTTTTAACTGAGGTGTGACTGTCCATTTCTTTGTGTTTGCACTGTGATGAGCTGCTAATCTGTCCATGGTGTACCCTCTCTCGACTTATATTTAGCCGGGGTCAGACCCAGTGACCCACAATCCCCTATGTTGGATACAGCATATAAAAAGATGGAGGATTGGATTGATTATCTTTTGACTGCATTTACAAATTCATGATGAATTGTATTGACATTGTGATGCTTTGTTTCTATCATTTTACCCAGCATATGAACTGTGGCATCAAAAATAACCAATGAAGCTATTTGACTCCTTAATACTTAAAAATTTTAATCCAATTAAATTAATGTCTACAGATTTCAGATAATTTTCTGCAAGCGTTGCATTCTCTCTCTTTAACGATATGATTGATGCGCTGACCCATAATATCCTGACACCACAAAACCCAATAATCAGGTTGAAGTCTCGGTAAGATGAACATAAACATGCAAGGATTCATAAAAAAACAAGTTACTTGTTGAAAGAAGTATCAGTAGACCTACACATTCCCACCTTCTTCAAACCATCCGAGTCACACAAACATGTATAAACACGAGAGGACTGCATGCTCGTAATAGTTTTTCACTCCTCTCAGCATAAAAAACCCCCCTGCGTATTCACATTATGTTAACCTGTGTGCATTATCACCATAACCTCCCACAACCGGGGGGGGCAAAGTAATTGTGTTGCCATGGAAACAGAGGAAGGGCCCTAAACTCTGAGCAGCTGAGGATCCATCCCGTCTCATTAGGCGAGTCGGCCGCTGCTGCAGCCACGTGGCGAGATGAAGGTTTGAGTCATAAATTAACCCAATCATCTCTTTTCATAATCCAAGTCGTGTCATGCAGGAGTCATCGACCGCTTGCTCGCAGCTGACACAGCGCAGGGATCCTGTCACTGCATACAAATAAAAACACAAACCCGCTCCAGAATAGGTGGAATTACAGCGCTCTTTAGTGAAATTCAACTCGAGACTACAAGGTGTTGTAATTGCTTTTAAGTGTGATGAATTATTCAGAGCAAAACATTTCAACTCGGAGACCAGAAATGGAGCTGGAATAGCACAGGGACCCAAACAGGGAAGGATGTGAATGCAAAGCTAAAATTACATCAAAGAATCGGAGCGACTGAAGGTCACTGAGGAAACGCTGTCAGTCATCAAGGCCGTTAAATATCTAATTAGAGAATTACACGTTGCTGTGACTAAATGAAAGCTTATCTGGCACCTTAAGGAGTGAGTTGAAACAAAAGTAAAATGGGCTGCAGCACGTGTCGCTGCGCATGCCCTCCGCTCGGGTAGTGTGTCGTGATCGATACACGAATTCCTCTGCTCAATGAAGTAAACATTGCAGGGCCAACGTGGCGCTTACTATTATTCATTGGGTATTGACCGTTGCCTTCACGCGGTTGTGAGCAAACATTTGTGTTAATATGCTGTAAACAAAGAGCGCGACAGTGGGAACAATAGGTCATCTTTAACCAGCTAAAGCTCATCAAATCAATACTGCAAGGCAGTGAAGGGGCGGAGCCGGCGAGCACGAGGTCACGTGATGCAAAACAAAGCCAACAGTGCCCATCCTCGTGTCAATCTCCTCATCTTGTTACTGTACTCCTCACATGTCTTCCTCTCCTCATAACCGGTTGCACCATCCGGTAACTCCTCCTTTCTGTCCCCCTCCATCTTCTCCTGTCCCTATTTAAGAAACGCTGACCCACAGGCTCCCTAATGCGGCCAATCAATATCGCACAGAGGACAGCGGACTGCCGGTCATACTAATATGAAGACACACTTCCTGGGATGTATATAGGCAGGCTTCCCTTTTGGCCACTTCTTGCAAAGATCTCACACTGACTGCACGCACGCACACACACACACACACACACACGCACACGCACGCACCCCGCGAACCGAGAGTGATTGATTAATTTAATTTAATGTGAACGGTTCCATATGACCCTGTAGTTAAATAAGGCCTTCTCACTTTCATGCTGCTGCTGTGGATGTCATAGATCATCGCTTCATCTATCTATAGAACCAACATTGATCCTGCCTGCCCTTGCTGCCTGACATTACAGATGCATAGTGCCATAGGATGAGCGAACATGAGGGGCAGGGAGCGTGTCATTATGCGGAGGGCTTCATGTCTTTAAAAAGCTAATGAATCACTGCGATCAAAATGAAAGCCGTAGGGGACCAGAGAGCTGCGGCCTATAGATCTGCTGCTGGTTAATGGTGAATGCAGTTAACAAGAGGATTCGCTTAATACCCCAGATGTCCAGCAAGATCCTTCATTCGAGTGAAAGCAGCACTTAAATAATACAAACTGCCATGCCAGCAAGAGTTTTGCTAAGTATCAAAAGTAGAAACACTAATTGAACAGCAGAATAGCTCAGGGTACAGAAATGTGAATTAAGACTGTTCTTAATGATGCCGTAATGAGTGCACAGCAGCTTAATAATGAGCACAGTCAGTCAATACAGTACTCAGCTGAAAGTGTCTGTGTCATTTTAAAATTATATTTAGTGGAGCAGAGACAATTTCAGTTAAATGCTTGGAAAATTACACCCATACTGCACTTTACATCTCTGACAGTGCAATAATAGTAGTAGCATGAACAGTACTGAGGGGTCTGTATTACAGTGTAGTAATGGGGGTACTAAGGTTTATTATCACAGTCTAATAACATGCATTTGAGATTAATTGGTGAACCTAAAATTGCTTGTTTGTGTGAATGTGAGTGTGACTGTCTCCTGTGATAGATTGGAGCTCTGTCCAGGGTGTACACCTGGTATTTACCATAGTCAGCTGGGATCGGCTCCAGCGCCCCGCGACCCTGAACAGAATGAAGCTGGATAGAGGATGGATGGATGGTCTTGGCTTTTTGTTGTGACACAATTTGTTTTGTCGCCAACCTGTTAACACGGTGAAGTGGGACCATAATTTTAGACTTCAGAATAAACCGCCCCTGTCCTTGTTGCGAGTAAAGATAGCAATCTTTCAAATGTTGCTCTTTATTGTAGTTCAACATGTATTGATGATTTCTTTTCAATTTAGTAGACATGTAGACATAGTAGACATATGACCTCTTTTTATACAATTATGTTAATTATGTTACAATTATATTATCTTCTTCTTACGTCAATGTTGTGTACAGCACTGCCACTAATGTGATTATTAGGTCAATACCGACGCAGTCATTTATAACAATATTTGACTGCCTTTAAATTTATAGTCCCTATACCAACAATAACAGTATCAATACTGCCCCTAGAGGCAGGTGAAGAAAGTGCAAAACAGTGGTCTCGCCGATCATTCTGTCCAGCTTCTTCCATCATATATGCACAGGTTGTGCATGCAGACAGTCAGTCTGACCATGTGTATCTATGAGCACTTTGCAAAACCAGTAATGCAACTGTGGCTTCAACAACTTGTTTCTTAAACACCAGCAATAGCTACCATACACACACACACATGCATTGCTTGCAAGAATATTTTCAGGGGCCTGTTGCAGCTCAGGTATGATGAACGACTCGTATGTGGAATGTAATGTCGTGTGGTTGTGCCTTGAGAACAAGGGACAAGCAGAGTGAGTTATAAGGTGTTCGCGGAGCCTCCTGTCTATCCACTGAAAATATATTCGTCTAATCGAAACATCCTGCACCCTGCTGTCAAACCATTCTCTCATCCCTCATGTCGACCATCCGTGTCATAGCCTCCACTCCTCCCTTGCACTCATCACTCTGTTCTGTAATTTCTCTTTTCCACTCTCTCTCTGTCAGTCGCAGTTTTGAGTGTTTGTGTCTGTGGACACCAGCCCAGCCGGCAAATGAGAAGTCCGCTACAAAATATAATGAATTATATTCAATGACCGCTTCAGCTGGATAGTGACAGAACAATCAAAGGGTTTGAACTTTAAATACGATTCAGGTGATTCTCTGAAACTCTGTTGAAATGACCAGATTTTTGAAAACATAAAGAAAGCTTTGGTGCCTGATGTACATCTAATTTATATATAGAAGGAGCAGCATCACACTGTGCATTCTACCACAAGAAATCTGAGTGCTTGCATCCATCTCCCTCTTTTGACCTTCTTAAGGAGGCTCGAGTTGATCCCGGCTGACATTGAGCGAAAGCCACGCTATATCCTGGAAACCGATTGCCAGTTTATCGCTGGGAGAGCACACAGTCATCACAGACACGAAGTCATAAAGCTCCACATTCACCACCACCAATATTATCGAATTAGAGAGAGGAAGACTGCAAACAAGTAGAAAGAAAAATGCAAACTTTAAACAGAAATGATATATGTCTGGAATCAAACCATTCACACGGTAAAAACACACTTTATATTGAATTTAATTATTACCACCCTTAAAGTTATTAGGCTGCAAACAAGTATGTAAAAACTGTTTGATCGTCTTACATACAAAGCATTGCAGACTATTGTACTGAAAGAGTTCAACTTCACAGTAACATTGGATAATCAGTTTGCAGAAGTAT
This sequence comes from Blennius ocellaris, assembly GCF_963422515.1. Taxonomy (NCBI): domain Eukaryota; kingdom Metazoa; phylum Chordata; class Actinopteri; order Blenniiformes; family Blenniidae; genus Blennius; species Blennius ocellaris. The sequence goes on along the minus strand of NC_137650.1, from coordinate 25,485,638 downwards.
CAGGTTCACAGCAAAACGGCAAAATCAGGCAACCAGGAGGGAAACCTGTGAGGACACATCCATGTGATTTAATGGAAGTACTGTATCTACAGTGTTTGGTAAAACTATTTTTATCCTTTCATCTCAAATGAAGAATCCATTACAGTATGTCCTTCCTTCCTTCCTTCCTTCCTTCCTTCCTTCCATCCGTCCTTCCTTCCTTCCAAATAAAGTGAGCTTTATTGATGATTACGCATCATAGTACGAGGCAGGTGTGTTTATTATGTGTATTATTTTTGGCTCTTTGATGGTTGGCTGTATGCTACGGAGCCCCTGAGTGCCAATAGAGGAAAAAAAATAACACCTGGGAACGAGATCACAAGTCGTTACCTCAAATTAATAACTCCAGAGAACAAGAGCATTTAATTTGTGACCACAAGAGAGTAACTTGTTCCCTCATGTTATTAATTTGACGTAATGACTTATTAACTCGTTCCCACGCATTAGAGTTTTTTTCACCAATGTCACTTCCATCTCCGTCTTATTTGCTGTTATGGAGACATAAACCACTTGAAATACAGACAAGTAAAACTGATCATGGCCCAAAAAGAGAAGGTGTAAATCTCAGAAGCTCCAAAATCTGCCCAGTCGATTCATGTATCTCGCTCTTTACTATACATGAATGAGCTTGGGACATATTTGCAACATCATTAACTTGAGGTAGCAACATATTATCTCATCCACACATGTTATTAATTAATTTTCTCTATGGCCACTCAGGGGTTCCCTCGTATGGGATGATTTGGGGTGGAGAATAAGCAAAGACTAAGTCAAAGACCAATCCTGAGACTGTCGAAGTAGTAAAAATTTGATTTAGAAGTCATTTTAGCCAAATGATTACTTTGTTGCCTTGGAATCAAAAGTCATATTTTTTTTCAGTCAATGATTATTAGCATTTACGTCTCAGATTGTGACATGTCAGTACTTGTGATGCAAATAATAAGCCTTTGCTTTGCATATTGATTTGATATGAGAACCATGAAAAGGCCAACCTTGACAGCAGAAAAACAAAAATCCTAAACATGTCTCCAAAATTAAAGCATACCCTTATCAATCCTCTCTGTACATTTTTAAAGCATCCATTCAAACAAAACCTGCTCCAATTTATCAGACCTCTAAACCCCCAGGATCTTCTTTACCTTATCCAGCCGAGCCGTTTGATATACTGTACACGCGAGTGCGTAATGAGTGTATATGCTGTGAGAATAAATTTTAATCTACAATGAGACAAAGTGCCTTTTTAAATAATGGGGGCTACTGCAAATCAAATGTAATCAATAAATCCATACAATCACTAAGTTCCTCATAGAATATTCATAGAGCGTAACGGGTGTACAGCACTGTATGGTGATTTAGTCATTAACACTCTGGCCTCATAGCAAGAATATCCCCAGTTTGAGTCCAGAGCTGCTTTTCTGTCTGCAGTTTGCATGTTCCCCTCGGGTGTGTGTGTATTTATTAGAATTCTCTGGGTTTGCTTGCATATTTTAAGTGAAGCGGTAAGTCGAAGACCCGACTTACATGATTTGGAGCTGAAGCTGAAGAGAATGTTTATACATTTACATTTCAAACATTTCTGTATCACCTTGTTATCTTTTCCAGCCAGATTAAGCAGCCAGGTAATGTCTCAGGGCAGCAGGGTCAATAGGGAATCAAACCCCGACTCCAACAATGAGGCACAGCCTAATGGATCTCACCAAAACACATTGTACTTTCAGCTCAAGGTCTCTGCATATCAGGTCACACTCACAGCCACACACATGCCTGTACACATCTATCACTGGCAGTGCTGGAAGGAATCAATCCTCTCCTCCCCAGTGAAGTAGACATTGGCAGCTGCTTTGCATTAGAAGACAAATACAGACACTTTTGGTCTGTATTGAATAAATAATGGCTGAAATCCCAGGTGAGTTTGCCCAGTTTAACAACACACTTTACGGCTTCTCCTCTGTATAGCCTTCACAGAGTTGTTGTTTTTTTTCATCATCACACAAAAATAGCTGCGAGTGAAAGAAAGAAAACACTGCATTATGAAGTAGATCATTTCTGCCATCTATTATTCATGCTTAAACTTACACTCATAGAAGTCTAGTGAAGGTCCGCAGCAGGACGAGAGCATGGAAACGACTGTATTTGTGTAACATGCTCTCAGCATATGAGACTGATACATGAACAGAGAAATGCACACCAAGGTCTTTTTTTAGTCTCCATTCCTTTCTATTTGATGGGAATAGAGAGAGAGAGAGATGTAATTGAGAATATATACTCAAGAGTCCGATGTGAACTTTGAACTCGGCCGAATATGGCATGTTTCACCAGCTCCGACGTTCACTGTGAGGATCTAATGTTTTAGCTGCAATAGAGAAATGCTGGGCAGAAAGAAAAGGGAGTTTTACTTCATTTCTCTGGTTCTCTTGGGGCTGCGTTTGAACACTATTCCCGCTGATGGATCGACTTTAAAGAAAAATCTGTGAAACGTCTCTTCCAGGCTGACTTTTTGTTCAACTCCAGATTTCCTTCAGTGAGGCCTGAAATAGTTCCCGCAGTCGCCTCATCAGTGTACGTAACAGCTTCTGCCGACAGATCAGGAAACACGAGGCTCATACCAGAAAAAAAAATGACAGCCAACAAAAAAACAATCTTACCTTTTACATAAGAAAAAAAACAATCACTCAAGCCTCTACTGAACCCTTTATGGGGCCCTCATTTGAAAAATCTCTCGGAAAGTTTGAAACAGGCTAAAATCACTCATATTACACCTTTTTGAGCTCAAAAACAAATCTTGCAATGTATGGATGCGTCACGGCTTGAAAACATGCACCTCCAGAGACGTACGTTTGAAAAGTAGCATACGGTGACGTTAGCTCGACAGGAAGGATTACAGAAGGTATCAAAGATTCCCACTTACTCTATAAAGGGTTGACTGTGTTGAAACTGCAACGCTTGCAGCGTTGTTGTTTATTTTATCAAATCTATAACAAACAAGGCTCCTTTTGTTGGAGGTGAATGTTGGAGATGGTGCCCGCCGTTGAACTCTCAGGCCTTAATGGTTCTTTTGACGGCTGTGTGGTTAATGGACCGAGGGGCTTATCATTAGTGACAAATGCACAAATACAGTGCACATTCATTAATTATGAACACCGGTTTTGTACGGTGTCAGCTCCACTGAATGGATGCTCTAAACAGTTGGTTTCATAGTAACTGTAGCAGTAGAAGTAATGTGTCGCTTCCACCGTCCAACTGGCTGAGTAGCTTATTAATATTATTATTAGAAGTAAAAAAGGGTGGACTGTTTGGCACAGATATCAAATTAACATTTTGTACAGTAAGGATCATGATTCATATAATCTTTAAAAAAAAAATTGTTAATGTGTATCTATTTTAATTTCCCTCATTTCCCCCTTTAAAAGAAATATAGTAAAACAATATAACAAGGCCAAAAAGACAACCTATTATTGAGACCAAAGGAGTTTTTAAACAAAGTGTGCTGTGCTGCCAAGCTTTGACTTTTAGTCTGGACATAATTGGCTGTGAAATCCAAATTGATTTACTGTGATTCTGGACAGTTAGTTGATAACAATGATTTTTTTTTTCTTCTTCTACAGAATATTATAACCGATGGGTCTAAAAACACAGTAATTTATACATATTGTAAGAAAATAAATACAATAAACTTTTTTTTTTTCTTTTAAACATGCTTTCTGGGGGTAATTGGAGACTTGAAATCGCTTGTCGGTGTGAGTTTGACTGGCTTTCTGTGTGTGTTCAACCCGTGATGCACAGGCGACCTGACGAGAGTCCATCCTGCCTTCACTCATCATCAGCTCGGATCAACGACAACGACACAGATACTTTCACCCCACCTCCTGTGTGACCTAAAGTAGACTGGTTCAGCTTTTTTTCAGAGGTAGTTGAGATTCTAGTCCCATCTGACGTAACTCCCCCCCAAAAATAATCACAAGTTACTTACTCAGTTACAGTTTTGCCGTTTACAGTTTGAACATTTTGCATACGGATTCTTGTATGTTCACCAATTTTGCCATTAGACTTCAATTCACTTTCAAACTCTGTTCTTGTAGGTTTGTCATCAGATACCCAAATAACCAGTTTCACTAAGTATCTGTATGTTACCGACTCGGCAACTCGGTAGCCATTCTGGAAGATGCAGTTTCAGTTTTTGTGTAAAACGATGACAAGTAGAGATTTCCCTCTCGAAATCTCACTGCTCTATTTTTGTCCCCTGAAACAGCTGAACAATGCATTTGCCACTCAACACGATGTGTGGTGCCAAGACTGCTACGAGATTTTGTTTTTGCCGGTGACATAACAAGAAAGTCACATCTAAGTTTCATTCAGCATCTGTCTTTACAGCTCCAGTACAACCCACCTCTGCTCTTAGTTTAACCAATGTCTGCAAGGTAGGAGGGGGAAAAAAAACAAAAAAACAATACACATCCGATTTAGGTCAGGCGGCTCACTGCCAAGTATTAATCAGCAGAGCACTCAAGGTTGTTTTAAAAATCTATGAGATATTTTCTACCCTGTCATAAAATTAGAAACGGACAGGAAACTTCATGCTGGCAGTCAATCACACACGCTGATGTGTGCATGTGTGCTTGCCTCATCATTCAGGTTAGTGAAGCTGTGCTTTGTCTTCTCAAAACCTGGACTGTCATCTCCACCCTCACGGCTTCCTCCGTCCACCATCCACCCTCCTTCACATCAATAATAGATTAATTTGTACGAACTGCAAATGCTGCCTCCCCCAAATGTAATATCTGAATGAGGCCCCGGCAGGCTGGCTCACGTGTGGTGGTGGTGGTGGTGGTGGTGGTGGGGGGGGGGGGGGGCTCCTTATGCAGACACCACCAGGCCTGTCTCAATTAAGCCCGTCTAATACACTGAACACCCACATGAGACCCACACCCTTAAACACACGCACATACACAATGTGGACTGTCAACATGAAGAGGACAGGCGGGGGTGGACGAGGAAACGTCACACTGTGAACAATTATTAAAGGAGACATCTACAGAGGGTGAAGACATAAAGATAGTGAGAGACAGACACATGTTCACTCCTTCTGAGCGGGGGGGGATAGAGAGAGAGAGAGAGAGAGAGAGAGAGAGAGAGAAGAGATTTATTTGAGTGTCCACTGTGGTTCCATGTCACAAAAAAATACAGCCTTACCAAGCATGCATTAGTAGCAGGTTGGCATGCTTTTACATCATAAAACCATTGGTTGCTTTTCCAAATACCAAACTGCTCACATTACCCAAACATACGCATGCGCAAACACACGCACTTACGTGTGCACACACACACACACACACACACGCCTACACACACACACGCCTACACACACACACACACACACACACACACACACACACACACACACACACACACACACACACACACACACACACACACACACACACACACACACACACACACACACACACACACACACACACACACACACACACACAAGGACTAGTGGAGTGAGTGGGCCAAGGCAGTTCTCAGCTCAATGGACAATCCCAGAGTTAGGAAGGGTTTTTAGGTCCAAGCAGCTTACCCAATCATTTATCAGATTAATACTTTTCATGAGAATAAACCAGTCATAGAGAGTAGGCAGAGAGAGAGAGAGAGAGAGAGAGAGAGAGAGAGAGAGAGAGAGAGAGAGAGAGAGAGAGAGAGAGAGAGAGAGAGAGGAGAGAGAGAGGAGAGAGAGAGAGAGGGAGAGAGAGAGAGAGAGAGAGAGAGAGAGAGAGGCGTATTGAATGTGTTAAAGTCTGCTCATCAGAAAACCAAAGAAATATTGCATAAGCAAAGGTCATTTTTACGTGTGTGCAAGTGTTCATGTGCATGTGTATGTGTTGGTACTGTCGCTTGGGTAAATGTTGAAGCTGATGAAACCATTAGGATTGAGAAACATAATTTAGATGTACAGGACATGTAGCAACTGTAATTTAATAAATGCAATTACAGTTTCTTGTCGATACGAGAATGCAGATTGGTTTGATAATATTGACTTGCACACAAATGTATAATAGACATAAATATGAAAATGTTGCTTGAAGAGATGTTTTTTCTATTATATTAAATGCACCTCTGACGAATTGCTGTCTTTGGAAGTCTTTCCATTTCTATAGCAATAAAGCAAATTAATGAGAAAAAAAAAATCAGTTATCGAAGTTTTGTCATTTTTAGATATAAAAGCCTTTTATTTAACTTTTGGTTTCAGACATTTCAATAATTTTCTATTGTGTCAAACCAAATAACATTGCATCATTTGAGTGTTTGGTAAAAACAAAAGTATCTTAAGACTTTTCATCACTTAAAATGATAATAATGTGCAGCCTCTGTATGGCGCGCACAGTCCTTTATTTTGTGCCGTTTCAGTTGAGGCTTACATTGGAGTCCAGCAGGTCGATGCTGTCCAGGCTCTTGCTGCGGTGAATGCGGCCTTTGATGCGACGCAGGGAGGGCTTGCCCTGGCTCATGGGTAAGGAGAGGGTGGAGGTGGCAGCCATTGCCATAGCGCCGGCGCCACCGGTAGCACCTGTCGGCCCGTCTGAACACCCGGGAGCACCTGATGGGGACGTATCTCCATCCTGGGGGGTTACCCTGCAACGGAAGGACAATCAAATAACGGTGTCAACAACAGTCAGAACTACGATGATAACAAGTCACAGCGATACGAGACGGTTCAGTGATGGCAGGACTTTTTTAGCAAAGCTGACATCAAGACCGTGCACTTGTTTAGAGCAATGACAGTGGATGAGCTCATCATCCATTTCCATAAAGAGAAAGATCAAGGTTCTTTGTATAAATCACGCTGGGTTTTTCTCGCTCCTCAACAATCCATTACAGAATCCAACATTACTACAGGGAGCAGACAATATTCAAGGTAGTTAAAACTGCATTAATCAGTATGAATAAAATATACACAATTGGTCTGTTTTGATTTCGTCTCACTGCTTATTCAGCGCTGATAAACACAATGTGTGATTCCCAGCCAACATCAAACAGCAGGAAGGGAGTTATCTGGGGGATATATAGAAGCATTTAACTGCTAAAGACAAACATATCTCCTTTGAGAGCTGCTGAACATAAAAAACAAAGTTAGTGGACTCACAGTCACTTCAGCTAAAATGGCTTTCTTACTTTGAAAGTGTTGATGATTTAGTGAAATCTAATTTTAGAGACGCCAGTGACTCCCTTACATGCGTGAGAACCTGCGGTACAGTTTCAAAAGTCTGTGAAAAAGTCGATTCACAGGATTACATGTGTTTGGAAACGACTACCACAGCTAAAGTATGCACATAAAGAACCCACAAACTCTATAGCGACAGGGGAACTGAGGTGTTATCTTTTCAATCATACATGTGTTTAAGAAAAAAAAAAAAATCATAGGTGTAAGCTGAGACTCCTGTACATTCCATAACATCTTGAAAGTTCCCGATGTTTACATTGCTTGTGGGCTCGACAACCTGATGTAACCACTTAGAAAATAAATAAATAAATAAAGACGATTTCTCCCCAGAACAATCCACATTACATACAGTGCTTGCAGGCACTGCTGCATATCTGAAGGAAAACATGAAGATACCCTGAGGAAGAAAGTGACATAACTTCCCTCTTGCCGTTTTTACTTTTTAAAGGACAATCTCTCCTGTTGGCTGTAGTGGCATGCAGGCAAGTGTAAATAATTGGGCTGAATGTCAGTGGGTAGCCTGCAGATGGAGACTAGGTATGGAGCATCCACTTGTCTTCTATTATCAAGCCACTATGAAGCTGCTTTGCCTCTTACATGAATGGCTGCAAACATCAGGGATTGGCGGAGTAGTCTAAGTTGAGGTGCGGGGAAAGATTCATTGCGATTCCAGCAAATTTCACAAAAAGTAAATACAAATGGAGCTTACAGTTTCTTGAGGAGAACTGCACTATGTATGTTGCATGTGTCATGATGGATGTTGCATCATCTTACCAAGACAAGCCATTACAGAGAGCTCCGTCTCCAACAACTGGCTAATTATCTATGTTTTTGGAGCTATTTTGTGTTCCCCCTTTAACATGCTTAAAGATTATTCAACGCCGTCAGCCATCAGACGGCAACATTAATCTTTGGACATTGGTTGTGACCCGGGGAAAGTCGGGCTCTGCTTTGCATACACATTTCATGTCTTGGAAAGAGGAGACGGACTTGTTGTTGTCCTGCTGATGCATCATAATGACAAGTCGTCAATCAAAGCCCTGTACCAAAGTATTAGAGGGTGCTGATGGTACATGACAGTCTTATGTAAAAAAAAAAAAAAAGAAAGAAAAAACCTACTGACAGCCTGTCAATCTTTCTCTCGGCTCTGTGGATCTCATGCAACGGTTGCCATAGAATGACATTTTTATAGCCAGACTATTATTTCAGTCCTGACAAGTTAAAAAAAAAAAAAAAACACATCAAAAGATGTACACGAACACTCAAGTACACGACCCTTTCAAAGCTCTTTTGAACAATTGAACTACTTTTATTAAACACCAGTTCATATTCAGATAATTAAAACCAAAATTTTAATATCTAATTTGGTCCTGCTCAAGAAAACCAAAATAAGTTAAACTGTGTAATGCTTATTTAGAAGGAAATCTATTCTCAGAGCTAAGCTGGAATGACTTCTCCAAAAATAATCTTGGAAACTTCTGACTTACTGCACTTCGGGGCCGGTCAGTTCTGAAATGAATGATGATGTGCTCATGAATGGACTTGTTGTACGAGTACTGTGTCGGTGTCAACTTCTCTCCTGTCATCTCTGCCATCACAAGCACCGTTGATTGTTTTTCCAAAACATAATCATTGCAATTATTTTTCTCTGTGTTAGAAGGCTCTAATGTTTCCACTGTTGTTTACAGTACAATACAATAATGCTGACTACCTGTAGCCGGCCGCTTGTTCCAGTATTGTCACAGCATATTCGGTAAGCACTTACCACCTGGAAATGGCCCTGAAGCTCTGTCAATGCATGCTGCCTTTACTTTTATGTGCCACAAAGGGTATGGATTTCTATAATGCGCATATTGATAGAAGCTTCAATAAAAAAACAAAACAAAATACAAAGAGTATATTAAGATCTCAATAAGGCAATGAAACTTGAAGGCAGTACACTTCATTAAACTCAAAACAAATAGCATTTTGAAACATTTCTCACATCTCTTTTTTTTCATCAACGACCTCGTTCTTACAAAAATAAATATCTAAAGAGGAAATGTATGAAAAGCCTCTAGGCCCCTATGAGAGCTACAAGATGTCTCTGCAGCGATATTTTCTGTTAAGAGGAACATTCTTAAGAGCCTCTTTCATATCTGCTTCCATTCATACAAACACTTTGACTCAACACGTGATTTACCACTTGGTTGTTCTCATGAAAGAATTTGGCGGCAGATGACGCGGTAGGAACTGTGCCCTGCTGGACGCTGGATCCTTAAGTGGAGCAAGAGAAGCAGCAGACGACAAGGACAAGTTTTTCTTAAACATTCAAATGAAAAAATAGAAATTAACTGCAAAAAAGGTGCGTGGGGAGGTATTTAGTTCATAGAGGTACAGTGTGTCCAAGGAAAACATCACATTAATAGATACATGTATGTTTTTGAGAAGCACTGACACAAGCTTGATATTTCCAAGCCTTAAGACACTGACACCATCACAATTAAAACAATGGTGAAAATGTGGTCTTGTATTTCAGCAAGTTAACCCACAAGGAAAATATAAAACGTATATAATATAACTGACCCTTTTGCCAGACATTGGCCAGATTTCCCAACACATGTCCTCAGCTCTGCTGCCCATCCTGCAAATGCGTGTTTATTCCAAATATGACACAATTGCAAATAAAAGACTTCCAACGGTATGTCAACAAATGAACTACACCAAGTGCCAATGTCCTTAGTTTTTTTGTGTGACTTGAGGAGAGTTAGTTGATTGGGGAAGTTGTTGTGTTGCGGGTCAAGGTGTAATTGTTCATGTACTTATTTTTATACTTAAAAAATTTAAATGTACTTGTTTTTGCTAATCCTGAATCATCAACACTCGATTAACAGCCAACAGTCAACAGTCAACAGTCGATTAATGAACATTGAACACATTTAAATGAAATTCATGCACAGACTCGGTAACAGTTCCAAATTGCGACAGTAAAATGAATTTGTGCACCGTGTCCTGTACCTGATGGAGGTTTAGTCCGAAAACAATCATACAGAGTGTAGAGAAGCCCAGTTTCGGTCTCTGTAATCCCGCCTCCACGAGGGGATTTCATTCACACATCCAACTGCAGCTTATGAAGCTTTGTGGATCGAACGATGAAGCTTCCCAGACTGAGGAAGCCTGAATCTGTCTGATGGTTTACAACCTGTGGCTCAGTCTGCTGATCTTTACCAGATAACATCTCTGATGAGAAACTAATGAATCAGGCTCAACTGTTTACAGCATCACTGCTTCAGATTTCCTGCGAGTGATGAGCACAAGGGTGCAAATGGCTGGGAAGGGATTTCCCCCCATATTTGGCTATGCAAATATATATATATATATATATATATACATACCAAGTTAGTAGAAACACCTACAGCTTCACGTTTGAGTCATTCAAGAAATGTTTTACATTTTTATGATGTATCAATAATGACAAAAAATTTAATACATGAATGAATACCAAGTTGATAATAATTAATAGGTTAAAAGACTTCGTTGGGAATTTCCTGGAAATTCAGTGCAGTTCTGTGACATATAAACTCATCATCAAAATGTTGTACTTCACGAAACCAGTAAGCTTCATTCTTTCGGTCAAATAAATTAAACTACTTTGTAAGAATGTCACCTTTTTCTTTGTTTTTCTCTGTTTCATAAACCTCTATATGTATGGAGAAAGGCAAAGTTTTGTTGTGGTCTGCCAATAAACCTATAGGAAATAAATCTTGATCTATTTAATATCATAGATTAGTCCACTTAGCCTTTGGAGATTGATAAATGCTTACATGTATTTGCATGTTATTAGACAATTTCTTTGTTATTATATCTTTATATATTACATCACAATTTCTGAAAATGGTACAGACTCCAGTGATTCTGTCAATGCTGACAAGCGAGAGCGAGAGAGAGAGAGGGAGAGAGAGACAGAGAGAGAGACACACAGAGAGAGAGAGAGAGAGACAGAGACAGAGAGCGAGAGAGATTCAAATAAACAGTATAAACCACAATTGTTGGCACTGAAGGACACCAAAGCAAACAAAACAACGACGTCTCACTTGTGGCTCTCATATGAATGATTTATCGTCAGTGATGCTGCAGGATTTCAGAAGGATATATTGAGCTGTGCACACCCGTGGATTAGACAGTCTGGCTGTCTGTGCAAACTGAAGTTAGTTTCACTTTTCACTGCCTCTGGAGAAATAAGGAAACGCTCACAAACAGGCTGTCGTATTCAAAGTGACCCCCTCAGTCGAACAACAGGCAATGCCAGCGTCTTACAGGAAGAAAATCACAAAGAAATAACGGCCCACATTAGACACCAACTGCAGCGAGAGGTGAAATATATGAATATTACATGAAACTTGAGCCTAAAATAGAGAATCTCCCTCCTGACCTGGTTTGAGTGATCACTGGCAGTGCTACATATCACCTCATCCTGCAATCCCAGAAACATGTGAGTCTTGTGGCCTGAGTGATTTATCGATTCGAGTGTCAGCGTGGAATCTTATTTTAGTGTTTAGAGTTGATCCAAGACACAATTAAACTACAGCTGGTGAAATTCAAGAAGTACATTTTTGAAAGAAGAAAATGAATAATGAGGGGAAAAAAACATGTTTGACATGACAGTCCAAAAGACATCAGTAAAGGACAGTTGATGTTTATAATCTTGCAGGGAGCAGATGAAGAAACACTCCCACCGTCGCCTCTAAATTAAATGTGTATGAAGTATCAAACCTTTCACATGGACTTTGTCAGCAGCTCGGTTTGCTCACTCGACAGAAGTTTGAGTTATAAAGGTTTCATGTTTGCCTGAAATTCAAAGATGTTAGATCGATTGCAGTGTGAATGGTGAAAGATGATAACAGCATCTATAGCTCGCTGTGAATGAATAGCTTTTAGCAAGACCTATGTTGCTCTCAAGAGCGTCAGGTATTGACAGTGATACAGCTCAAGTGTTTGTTAGGTGGTAATTTAATCTCGATATAATAAGTAATGGAACCAGTAAGCCCAACAAGCCCACAGTGGTGTCTGATCAAGCCCATGTTAAGATAAAGTACATGTTGCATGACTAAAATCTACAGTCACATGAAGTTTTGCATTGCCTTTTACCCTCACAGGTACATTTTCCCGAGCTGTTAAAATGATGAAGGAGAAGGACTGTTGCTTCTACTTAAATGTTTTTCAACGTGTTGCCACAGCTTCATTGTCTCACGAGACACAAGAGCTGGTTTTACTCATGAATTTTTTCCTGAATTGAGACTGATCAATGAATAGGATGAACACTGGACACAATCCTGGGCTAGTTATAGGGAAAACACAGAGGGCCAGACACACTCACATATACACCACTATAGAGCCACCAATTAGCCATAAATGCCTCGTGGTAGGAAACCAGATTTCCTGCAGAAAACCCATGAAGGCTCTAGGAGAATATGCAAACTCAGAAAGTATTACACCAACGCGTGTCCTCACAACATCTTATAACAAGGAAAACTCTGATATGAATGATATTCATGTGATTTCATTAGTCATTTGCTCTCTTTAGCTGTGTCATTAGATTATACTACAGGGGTTGAAGTAGCATCTGGTGTAATGGGCTGAATCTGGGTCAATAATAACACTGCCAGGTGGCATCAGTGGCAGCAACTGCTGTGAAATCATCTTAAAGAGCACAATAATGTACAACCTATTGCTAATTTGCAGATGTTCATTGCATAGGCTGCCACAAGGGAATCATAACAAAGTAGAAATATTACAGTATGAACTGTAAATGAACAGTCATTTAGGTTACAGGGGTTTCTACCAATAAATTCTTTTTTTTTTTTTTAAAGAAGCTTTTTTTTTTTTTATATTCTCTCTTATCTTGCATTAAACAGTATCTTCTGCATATAGATCACTCTCAATTAAAATATATTAATTATCACTCATTCACAAAATGAAAGGTTTAAATGGCATGTGAATGAAAGATGCTTTCAAAAAAAATAATACCATGACATTGCATTACCATTTAACTTCTACCATGGATGATTTTGCCTTGATTTCTATCCAGTAAAAAATATAAAATTTTCCTTGTCGTCCTGAAAGGATGCCTCCCTGATGATATGGTCGTATTGTGTGAAAGACAATAAAGTGCCCAAATGGGCACAGGAGTGCTTTAATTATAAACTGGTGAGGTATTTCTTTGGAGCCTTTAAAAGCAGCAGACACAGCCCGATGTATGAATTCAGAGGTATGACTATATCCTCTTACCTCACAGGTATTGTTTTCCATCAGGTCTAAATAGGGATAAAGCAGGTATGTCTCATGATATCTTGACAGCAAATATCTCACTCCAGTGAAATGATCACATCGCAGATTCCCTGTTAAATACATCTGCAGTCGGAGAAAACGTGTTTCAGTGAGTATTGGGATGTTTTCCCGGCACACTGGACAACGGCGGCACATCTGAAATAACTCTGCTTTCCATTTATACATTCAGAGACCATTTCGAAGACGCTTTTTTACCCAGCCGGTCTGTGTTCACTCTCCATAGGAACACCAGACACTTGGCGAGGCCTTCATCTTACAGGTGAGAGGAAATGAAAGTTTGAGCGAAAAGACAGAGGAGTCTCGACAAGAGCAGACAGGAAAAACAAAGCATGTGAAGAAACGAGGCGCTCAGAGGCTGAGGCGGATTAAACAAAAAAAAAAAAAAAGGGGGCTGAAAGACTGAAGGAGACCCACTATAATGCAAAGGGACAAAGGACAGAGGGACACTGTCAGAGTATTGCTTCGAGGATGCCCTGACTGCTTCGTAATGCCTGACTGTTCAGCTGGAAGTGATGGCGGCCTATGAACATGCATCATTCAGCTCGGGGGTCCCCTCTCCTACTTCAGGGGACAAGTGGTGACAAGAGGGGCATGACACATTCTACTTGATATAGATAACCCCGCTGACACTCCCTTACAGGAGGATGAAACAAATGACTAATACGTTGGGCGGTTCAAAACATCCTCGCACAAGTGTGAGGAGAGAGGATATAGGAGAAAACACTTTTCAAAAGTTGTTATTTTGGGGCCGGAGCCTGTAAAGCCCTTCGAAAGCCACCTGGGCAGAGGACGACAGGACTGAAAATCTGTGGCGGGATCAAGAGTCTGATTAGGCCAGACAGGCCTGACAGATGGACAGACCAGATTAGGCATATAGACGTGTATCACACAAGGCGGGACAACGGCCGTTTCCGAGTGCTGTCTGACTCCTGCCGAGAGAAGGGTAACGTTTGGGTCAACGGCTGCTTTCAAAGCAAACTGCTCCTCAAGACAACAACAGCTTTTTATTCCCCCACAAGATGACATTTCTACTTCATTCCCGACAGCGTTTCAGGTTATTGCAGTAATGCTATCAAAAAAATGGAAAATAAAACAAAAGTGTGTTGACCATGACAACAACCTTCAGTTTGCATGTCTGTTGTTTTCAAAAATTGTAAACGTCCACCGATTTATAATTTAAAACGATTTGTCCAACGGGTTGCAAAAGAGAGGAAGACGATCGCATTCTCGCCAACAGGCAATTTAGAATAACAAAATTAGCTTTATGTTATTATCTTTCTAACATTTTTATTAAAAGTAACAGGTTACAAAAAAAGAATATAGCTTAATTTCCTCTTTTCTCCACAAAAGTAAAGTTATTGCTTTAGCCAACATAATTGGGAACAGCTTCCGACCACTCGTGATCCTTAATCAGACGATGGAGAAATAATTCTGAGTCCACATTTTTAAATGGGACGCATAATTTGAGGGTTATCTGGGCAGGTTATTGAGCAGGAGGTCAGTTTGAACTGGAGTCATAATAATCACAGTAACAGTAACAGGCTCCGTTACTGCACTGGGTCACATTACATCATTGTGTGTGAAGGTACCAAGCAGCAGAAATGAAAGCAATACAAACAAAAGTTGGGATCTCTGTCAGATAAAAGTGCATCCCCTCTGCCGTGTCCTTCTCTGTTTTGTGGGGCTGCGGTGATGGATTCAGTCTTGTCAGCCTCCTGTGAGCCATCGTGACGGCCGAGAGTCACCAGAGGCCGAGAACGTGTGACTCACAGATTCTAAAAGTCATTGCTCCTCCGCATCTGACGCTGACCGCAGACAATGAGTCTCTGATAGGCCTCCGCGAACAAGACTGCTTGCCAACCGGCTCCTTGAGCAGTAATTACCAGACCCCCAATTTAGGCTCAGCATTGCAATGAATGCAAACCTGCACCGAGTTACGACTTAAGTAGGAAGCAGCAGGAGAGACAGTCTCACAGCACTGTGCAATAAAGACATTAGGAGCAGAGACTCATTCTAACAAGGATGCAATGTTTGCTGTTGTGGTGATGCTGACACAGAAATCATTTTAAGTTTCATGTCAATTCAAAAAGATCCCGATGGAACTGAAGCAACGTGGTTTTACACTGGCTGACATGCTCATTTTAAGCAGATTATTTTGGGTTAAAACAACGTTATGTTGGGCTAACGTTTTTCTGCATCACTTCTACTTACAATATGGAATGAAATGAAATAAATGGCATTTTCATGAAATGAAAATGATTAACTCCAAACCTGATGTGCATTTGACAAAAAAAATTTCAAATGTTTGAATAAATTTGATCTTATTCTATTTAATTACAAAACAAACAGAAATGTAAGTACTTGTTTTAAGTCAAGTGGAGTTTGACCGTTTCTTAATGGGCTAAAACAGCAACTTTCCATTTTCCTCCTTTATATAACTAAGGGTGTATTTTTGACAGTTTGAGGCACTTGAGTGCTTGCACAACACCCGCAAAGGAAAGAAATAAAAACAACTAACAGGTCTGCACCAGAACGTACAATATTGTGTTTTGCTGAATCTGCGCAATTAAGTGACACATGTATTTGTGACTTCAGCTTAATTTTTTTAATCAACCAAACCAAAGCGTATTGGCTCTTTATATACATCTTCAGTAATAAAGAAGTACTAAAGAAATATGAAAAAAAATACAAGTGGACTTGGGGATAATCACGGCAATATCATGATCAGATTTTCAACAGATGGAAATAAAACATATTTTAAATCATTCAACCAGCAAATATAAAATAAACGTTACTTTTCTTTTTCACTTGAAATCAATTGTATAGATTTTAAAAGTTACGACTGAAGGTCTTGAGCCACACAACAAACACACCCACACATGCAGAGATGACCAACATAACCAAGCACACACACGCCAACAGACACAAATGCACACCCACAGGGTGCCCAGAGGGTGGGGGGGTGGGGGGGGGGGGGGGGGGGGGGGGGTGAGCCATGAGTCAATAAACCCTGTGTAATCTGTTCCCTTTAGTGGCATAAACCATCTGAGAGGAGATTACAACCGTTCTGCCAAAGTAAGAACATGCGAGTTCCTAATGGACAGAAACACTGAATAAAAAAAAACACACACAGATATGGAAATGTGTGTGTGTGTGTGTGTGTGTGTGTACCTTCACACCTACACTGTGAAAGCTGTAGAGACTGGAGAGTGTAAGATCCGTGTATCCCAGGACTGAAGTCATGGCTTGTGTTTATAAAAATCAGACTTCGTAACTAATACAGGAAGGCTTATTTTTCTTTAGGGAGAGGCAAGAGAAAAAAAGAGATACCGGGGAAGGAAAACATGAAAAAAAAAAAAAGGCAAATATTTGTGCACATTTCTCATGAAAGTACAGATCATGGCGACAGGCTCTCGGTGGACTCGGCCTCCTGCTGAGGTAACTAATGCCAGGCATTGTCAGTTTGTGTGCGATTACACATCGTGAGCCCCCTGAGTGGGACTGGAAGATTGGAGGGGGTAAGACAGGAGCTGTTGAGTGTGTGTTTGTTCGTGTGAGGAGCTGGGAGGGAGGACGTGTGGACAGGCAAATCAGAGGGCAGAGGGGAGACTGTGTGTGTGTGTGTGTGTGGGGGGGGGGGGGGGGGGGGTGAAGAAGGGACGCTGACTTTATGCATCATTAAGCAGGTGAACCGAAAAACACCAGGAGGAGCCGTCACTGTGGAGGGAAGCAGAGGAGACATCTGGCACACAAAGCGGGACGATACTCGGGCGGGCGAGGAGGAGACGAGGCCGGTTTAAACACACGGCATTGGGCTAATTATTATTTATGGATGATCTCAAACTAATTACAGTGCAGTGGGAATAACACACCACTGTGTTTTGTACAATAATATCTGCCGTGTTTATTGTTTAAGGTTGCAACATTTAATCTTCTCTGTCAGAAATTCACATGAATTATTTTACATTCATACTGTTCTATACTGTAACAGAGGTACGTTTAGAGGGTCAACAGATATCATAATCCTCCAAATTTAAAGCTGGGTAAGCAAAAACGCCTATGTAGGATAATATAGCTTTTACAAGTAACGTAACAAGGATGTTTTGCAAAAAGCAGCCTTCACGCTGGGCTCCTGCCCCATTTACTTAAAAAAAAACAATCTTAATGAAGGATGGTTGGTCAAAATTTAGGGTTACCCGTTGAATGTTATGGTTGTGGGGTTAACACACTGGACGTCTGTTTATCTTTGCCAGACAGCATTATCATAATTTAGTCCGATCAAGCCAGCATGCAACCGGTACTTAAGTGAGTGAGACATTAAATATGGACAAGTGGATTATCATCTTATTTACTGGCACTGACAGAAAGACAGCGAAGTCACTATGAATCCAGTTGGGGGAGTGAGGATGTCTGCCGCCAGTCTAATGGAGGGTCTGCAGACGTCCTCACATAATTTTGAGTTGATGATTCGACTCCCTAATTCATAGGAACACATTTCAGATTCTAACATGTTAAAGATGTTAAAGTTGCTTTAACTTTGATATTTACTATGAATCCATATATTTAGAACTTTCGCTCCTCGTACAGTTGCTTTATCATATTTTTTTCCATTTTTTTTCACAATTAAATTATGAAACTTATGAAACTATATGTTGTGAAAGAATATATGTTAGTTTAATCCTTAAGTTATAATTTCTTCATCGCTTCTGCTCAAGAATGAAAAATAATGACGAAAAAAAAACACATGGTGGGAAAAACCCAGAGCCTTTTCATGATATGACTTAACTTTACACTCCAATGTTGACATTACATGTGCTTCCTTACCTGCGCCTGATGCCCCAATTGTCTGTGGGGACTAACTAACAACTTCACGTTTATAGTGTCAAAAGAACACAGAGAACTGGTCAAGTATTTCGAACATAAAATTAAACAAACGTAGCAGATTGTAAAAGCTGCTGAAGCACAATGCATTCACTTACATCATATTCCATCAACTGTCTGAATCAAATACCTTCACCGACATTATGAGAAACGAGTTCTTGTAGAGTCCCTTTGGTGGCGAGCAACGTCATCGCCTCGACTTCCACTTTACGGGCACATACTGTAATGAGCACATATCCTCCTTCACAAGCTGTGAAACTATTGTGCAGTTTTTGCGCGCATAAAGAGCTGCTTCGAGCTTTCACATTCTGCAGACCATTTTACAAACGTATGCGACATTAGATGATATAACATCCTTGATTAAAACGTTCCCCATGATTTCTGGATTTAGAGGTGTGGATTCATCCGTGGTATAGTGTTAGGGTTGGTCAAGATCTATATGATGAGTTATTCATCACATTGAAATACCTATGTATTTGTATGCGTATATGTTGAAAGCAACTCTGGCGCGCTTAACATAAAAGAGGGAGATAACACTTTTTTGTGTTGAACATATTTATATATAGTCTTGCATGTTCAGCAATTTACGTGTTCAGTAACGCTTCATCACAAACGGCGACAGGTGCATTGTGTGATGCTCGCCCACCGTCTACAGGAGGGCGAGCAGTCGAAAGACAGGAGGCGTTGGGAATTAAGATGCAAGCTCCAAGATTTGAATACAGCCCATGCTACTTACTCACCAACTAATCCACGCCTGTCACATATTATTGATTGGTTGAATAGTGACTATTATTTGCATTGTCTTTGAAGACAAATGAGCCTGCAGAGTAATTTTAATCTTTCTCAAATTAGTCTTGCTGAGTACAGCCATTCAATTAACCTTGTAAACAAGGACATGCATATGAGTTAAAAGTACATTTCTTGTGTTTTCTTTTGATACCAGGTCGTCTGCAAAAAAGTTATCCACCTTAACCAAGTAATCAGACATCAAGATTGTAATGGAGATGATTATACATCCATTACAATGCTGAGGTACAATTAAATTAAGCTTGAAAAAAGAGAAGAAAAAAACCCCATAGTTAATCTACTGTTGTTTATGAAAAATACTTCTTTTTTTTCAGTTTGGCTTCATGTTTTCAACGTTGAGTTACTGTTATTTCCCTCGATGGCGAGACGGAGCAATTATAACAATGAATGAATGCGTAAATTCCGGGCGAAAGCCGCCGTCTGAATGAGCTCTCTAAACACACAAGTACCCAGCCCACAAGATGTCCCTGCTGTTTCCTTCATGATTTAAATGTCATTCTTAACTGCTCCTTTAGCATGATGGATGGGTGGAAGCACATTTTTAATCACGGAGGTCGAGTGTTTGTTTTTTTTTTGTTTTTTTTTGGAGGCCAGGAAACCATCTGGCGTGCGACTGCCTCCTCATCTCATCTGTACTTCTCATCTGCTGCAAGAAAAAGTAATGTCGCAGGTCTGTTTCCCCGTTTCCTCTAAGGAGCAGCTACATCAGTTGCCATTACCTGAGAGTAAGGGAGTCACTTTGAAACCGCCCCGCTCCTCCAGCGAGAGCTTACTTCTGCCTCGCCTCCTTCACAGTAACTTGCAAACCCAACCGTGTAGCATAAATAGACAGAATGTGATGTGCACCCACCATAGAGGCCATTTTTATTTATTTAACCGAGAAGACACACTCAGATTAAACAAACTACTCTGTCAGTGTATCCCGGCCAAAAGCAGGCAGCTGAACATACATGCATCGCAGCTGTATTTGGTTATGAACTTGTACATTGTGTATAATAGAATTTCATGATTTGTAAGAGCATTCCGGAATGTTAATACTAATAAAACTGCACAAGAAGTATTATTGGAGAAGTTCTTATCATTGTGTTTTGATCATAATTCAGGAGCTGTTCCATCATCTTCCATAGCACTTCATCAACGTATGAGAGGACGCAGACTAATGCATGGCAGTTTATCGTAGGGTTATCACAGATACTCAAGCTTAGTGGCAATTAAGAGTCACCAATTCACTTTAAATGCATGTTTTTGTACTGGTGAGGAAAGCCACAAGTGCACCGGGTAGAAAATCACAAACCCCAAACACCTCATTCCAAATTAAAACCCTTCTATCAAGCCTAAACTTATTCCTTATCATGCTACTACAGTGTGTTTGTGGTGCAATTTGTGTTTCATTCTATTCTTTTTATGTCACATTTTAAAGGGTTAGGGTTAGCAAAGTCTTTAATAATGCCTTTAATACCCAGGACAGTAAAGAAGAAAATGAAGCCATATGCTGTACCAAGTAATAATGTAGTTTACTAAATTCCGAATAAATACTTGCACAGGCACCTCATAGAAAAACACTATATGTACCATGAATGCAGTGTAAATGCTGCTGATTTGGGATTTCAAAACAAAGTTGGTGAAATGCTTCCAAGCTGTGCATCTAATAGTGATAAGTGTTTTATCATCCTGATTACTTCAGATGTTTCTAACTTAACTCTGTGAATGTGTACGAGTGAAATTAAACAGTGATCAAAATGTTTTACTCGTGTTTATTTAATTTAATTTCTTCAAGTCATCAACGAGACAAAGCCCTGCAATACAGAATAAATCGAATCTTTTACAGGTGGACTACGGTTAAAACCACTAAAGCACATCCGGATAAACCATTTTTAATAAGGTACATATTAAACATCAGCTGAACTATCGAACTTTAGCTCTTAAACAACTCGTGTAAACTTTTTGTTGAGCGGTCCAAACTTGAATATTGCCAGCGCCTTACATCACTGAGTATTACCTCAGCGTCCATAGTGAGGGAGCTACTGGTGTGCATGCAAGCCCACAGATTCTGGGCTCTGACTTCACTCTAAATAAACCCGGAGATGGCATGCAAGTGAATGCATGGGGTGACTCCATGAAACACACACTGCCGATGCACGCAGGCTCAGCCTCCCTCCGTTAAAGTGGCTGTCGGAGGAGATACAGTAATCCTGTTTTAATGGCCGTGTCCCTTCCCCCACCATGATGTGATGGCCCCAGACAAACCACCGCGCCTCTCTTAAGGGAGAAGTGTCAAAACCAAGTCCCCACTATGTCCTTTGTAATCCATTTGATGGCAGTCACACGAGCTAAGAGGAGGAAAACTATCTTCTTCCCCCCTGTGAGATGATTTCCGATTCAAAGTTAAAAAGCCAGTTGCTCCTTCTCGTCAAGTGGACTCCCTGGAAATCACTTTGGACATCCTTGGAACAGACGAGTGTTTGTCAGAGTCTGCCCTCCCGCTGTGAGGTCTACAAGGACTGTGCTGTGTACTTTAACTTATATATGTGGATCACAGAAAAAAAACAAACATGCGAAAGTACTCATTTTATAAGATACCATAGTCAGACTGAATGCCACTCCACTGTGTTGTGTTTTTGTTTAACATAAGGTATTTTATTTACATTGTATTTTTTTCTTATAAATTTGACCTCAAATATCTATTTGAAGAGACATACATGTTCACCTTACTGTGATTTGTGCTGTGCTCATAACACGGGGCATCTTGTGGGGAAGTCAAACGAGGCACGATAACTAATACCAATCAAGTCAACATGTTAGATTAAAATGTAGTAATATCAAACATGTTCTTCAGATAGAAAGGTCATATTTTGTTGCTTTTCTTTGCTTCATAGTAGCTCTCATTAAAGTAGCAAGCTGAGTAATTCACAACATGTCAGGAAAGACAAAATGTTCATTGTGATCCTATTATTTCCTCAGAAGAATTTAGTTCATCACAAAAAACCATGGAGTATAGAAAATAGTCTTGACGTTAATTATCCAACACTGACATTGACTTTTTGCGGTAAAAAACAAAAAAACCCAAAATAAATAATCAACCAGCAAACAATCCCAAAACATTTTCAGGAATAATGTTGAAAGGTCTGTGGACTGTAGGTTAAACAAGGTGCAAGAGAGAGAGAGAGAGAGAGAGAGAGAGAGAGAGAGAGAGAGAGAGAGAGAGAGAGAGAGAGAGAGAGAGAGAGAGAGAGAGAGAGAGAGAGACAGAGAGACAGAGAGACAGAGAGACAGAGAGACAGAGAGAGAGAGAGAGAGAGAGAGACAGAGAGACAGAGAGAGAGAGACAGAGAGACAGAGAGAGAGAGACAGAGAGAGACAGAGAGAGACAGAGAGACAGAGAGAGAGAGAGAGAGAGAGAGGAGCGTCATGCAGCAAAGGCCAGACTCTGACTGGGGACTTTTCCAAAAGCCGAAAGGTGAAATAAAGGTGGCAGCGCGTGAAAGTGAAAACACAGCAGAAAGTGAGAAGATGCACCTGTAAGTTGTGCGGTTGCATCCGAATGCATCATAAAACACGGAGCGCAGCAGACCTCGGAAGTAAGAAACACTTGAACAAATAGACCCCGACACGCGCAGCCAATTAGGAGTCAACCACTTCGCGTCACTCCTCCACGTTATGATCTGAATGCAGGTGGCAAGAAGCCGCTGAATAAGTGATGAGAGGAGAAATCAGTCCGATCTTCTTTTTTTTCTTTTTCTTTGCCACATCAGAACGTACCCAGCACAGGTGAAGGTTTTTATAGGAACGAGACGCGCAGGTGCAGGTGGGATCGTTTCGGAGAGCTCAGCATTGTTTTCCACTGTTGCTGTTGTTGTGAATACACCTGCTCGGTTATTGTTCGCTCCTGCGTGTGAAACTCACCGGCAGGTCACAACAAACAAGAGCCCTCCGAGCGAGGAGGAAAAAAAAAAACGCGCACGGGGTGGGAATTTAAAAAGAGAGGGGGTATGAACGCGCACGCGCTGCACATCTAGTGTGTGTACGTGTGCGTAAAAGCGATGGAGGAAGCCACTTCCGACAACAGCTGTTCAAAGCTTTAACTTCACACGAGGGAAGAAAAAAAAAAAAAAGGCTGCGAAAGCTGGGTCGCGCGGAGAAAAGCTGTTTTCATGACAGCGGAGGCTAAGAGGCTAATTTTAAAGCTGCTGTCTCCACATGAAAAGACACACGGCGCCTTTGACACTCTTCCCACCAAACACACGCGCTCCCATCCACACGCGCACCTCCTCCTCCTCCTCGTCTTCTTCTTCCTCTTCTCTCGGTACTCACCACAGCTGTCTCTTAGCGGGGAGGCAGTCTTTGTTGGAGGCTGTCACTCCCATGGCCATCTGCATCACCGTTATATATTTCTGGTACTTCATGGTGTCCGCCTCCACCGCTCCTGCCGCCGATCGCGCTTCTCCGACTTCTTCCCCTTCTTCTTCTTCTTCTTCTTCTTCTACTACTACTTCTAGGAATCCGTGCGCCACAGAAGCGGCACAGGTGAGCGCGCATTCAAATCTCTGTTATTGTCCCCTGGCATCCGCGGCATCCTCGGTGTCAAAAACGCCATTTCCACGCCGGGAGGGCAGCTGCCGACGGGGGAAACGTTCCCCGAAGAGCTCAACGAAAGGTACCACGCCGCCGCGACCCATGTCTGCGCTGACTCTCTAATCTCATTAGAGCTCAGAATAGATTGACTAATCCATTCAATTTCAGTCAGGAGTGGATCATTGTTGTGGTTCGCTTTGGCAGCGACCACTTTGTGTGTCACTCTCTTTCTTTCCTTTTTCTTTTTTCTTCCTTCCCTGTCTCTCTTTGTTTGTTTCCGTGGAGAAAAAGTAGAAATGGGAGATGAACAGAGATGGGATGCAGCAGCGACGGTACCCGAGCGTCTGCAAGGCAGGAAGGACGGCGCGCCTGTGTTCAACGAGAGAGCGCAGGGGAGTGACAGAGGAGGAGGAGGAGGAGGAGGAGGAGGAGGAGGGGAGGGGAGAGAGGAAGCTGTGTAATGGCTTAAGGGGGGGGGGGGGGGGGGGGGGGGAGGCTGAGTGAAATCTCTGAATTGTAAAACTCTGGCAAAAAGCATCTGATTTTGTTACTTTCTGAGTGTTGGTTTCACTCATTGGGATGAACTAAAGCAGGACTTGGAATAAAGTGCAGTTCACGAGTTCAAAAAGCTTGGAGGAAAAACTGCTGTTATGGGTTGAGGAACGTGTCTTATGGCCGTTACACACCGTGCGATGTTCCTGCAAGCCGAAGACGAAAGACAGTAATCGCGAGAGGATATAAGATTGACTAAATCGTTTGTCCTGAGAGACTAGTTCATGGCCGTGGTCTTAAGACCAAAGACGCAATAAACGCATAAATGCCACAAGGTTGAAGGCTTCGCTAATTTCTAATGAGATTGTTAAAATTGCAGTCTGTTGCTGGTCTTAAGTGGAAAAGTCAACGTGTTTTGAATCATCGGTGTCCAATCCAGTTCTGAGAAACCCACAATGGTCCATGTTTTTAACATCTCCCTGCTCCACCAGATTTAAATGTGAATCAAACATTGATGAGAACACATTGTAGTTTGTCTGGGAAGTGGGAAAGACATATTGAGTCATATCAGTCTGGGACTGATATGACTCAATATGTCTTTTGTGGTGATTCTTCATTCACACAGTTCGTAAGGTGTACAGTTCATAGCAGTGTACTTGAGAGGAGGGCTGTAGAAGCAGCAGTGAGGGCTGGCTCATTGCTACTTGAAACCATTTGATCACACTTAACAAGGGTTCATGAGAATCTTGGAGTTGAAAAAAAGGTCTCAGTTTTAAAAATGCATCTAAACGTCAAAATTTGTGGAAATGTTTCGTAGGGCAGTTCATCTTCCTGTCAAGCATGTGTTCAGCATTCCATTTTTCAAGATGATGAGACACTTCTAACTCGCAAAAGACGTCTTATTGGCAGAGCATGATGAGCATCCCTGGTCCTGGAGGGACCTAATCTGGTGGTTGACGTATTCCTGCTTCAACTAATCTGATAGGAGTGAACATCTCATTTTAACTAATTAGTCTTTATTAATCCTCTTGGAGAAACATCAGTTTTCCACAATGACTCATATGTCTAGGATGCTGCCACAATACGATGTTAGCCAATGGGATTCAAGAGTATTGGACAGGGTGACCTGTCAGTCGTGGGATTTGAACCTGCAAACTGCCGCTTCCCCAACCTCTCAGCCACCAATGCCCTCAGTGTGCTGGACCAGGATTGGACACGTCTGACCTACATGGTTGAAAATAGTGAATATCAGAACAATAAAATCATATGTAGCACAATAATGTTTTCTAGTGATAAATAATTTCTTTTTTACATTTTATTTTCCTAAATATCATTGCCTACACTTCACACCTTCTGTTTTGTCACGTCTGACATATATATTGAAACTAAAAATAAGCATGTATGATTATTTTATGACATGCATACTCAATGAACATATGCTGGAGTATATTCGCATCGGACTCTAGAAGTGGGGTACTGAGTTCACTTGACAGATGTGTCTGAGGTTATTCAGAAACAGCGTCGTTACATTTTCACCGGAGACTGCTGCCCATTTTCCTGCAGTACATCAGAAGGTCAGGACTTATTTTAAAGATTGGTTGTGTAATAAAAATTATTTATTCTGGGGTTTATCAAAATGAATTTTGATTGATTCTAAACATCGCTAGTTTGTTGTAATGAGTAAACTCTTGAAATGCAATATTTATTCCACATTGTGTAACATGTTGAACACTTGATTAAAGTGGACTGTGACACAATTATTGACCTTGTTGTCTATATTTCAATTCATCAGTTCATCTGGGACCTCTGCAGGTTTGTGCAGCTAAATGAATCCAGTCTTTATATGATACCATCTCTCATAATTACCAGCAATATAAAAACACATTCAGATTTTCTGTTGTAGTGATGAGGTCAAATTGTAGAAATGTAGTGATGTGCAGATTTCTCTTGATCACTCAGTGCAGCTCCTTGTTAATATTGTATTATTTGTCAATGATGACTTGTGGTTTCGTCACTACATGCATGCTATCTCTTACTCCCATCCCCGGGTAAATATGAGGTTCAGGTTACTTCTACTCACCCTTTAGGGGCTGATACTTCATGAAGTTTATACAAATGCTAATCAATCCAGAAATTGATTCAGTGTCAGATTTAAATGCCCAGTAAACATGAGCCTTTAGTGGGTCTCCAAGGACATGGGGGACACATGGGAGACTATGGGCACAGGATCCGACTTCAAGCATCTCCCTGGTGTGTTGGTATGTTTATGTAAGCAAAGCATGGCATCTGTCAAACAAGCGTGTTTCCTTTAGGACTATGATGGTAAAGTGGAAAATGATGTAACCATGAAGACAGTTCGCAGGACTGGCTGCAAAAAAAAAAAAAAACCCTCTGGGCAGGACCGTAGCCATCAAACAACACAGCGGTGAGGCTGGAGAGTATCCCACTTTTTTTTTTTTTTACAACGAAACTGCAGCGCGACACGAGACAGCTCGTCACTGTCAAGAGTGTTTACATATTTGTTCGGACTAATAAATAGAATGAAGGAAGGGGGAAGGACAGTGTATAAACCACAGTCCCCCTGAGTTGGCCCATGCACCGGAAAAAAGTAAATCTGGATATAAACTCCACCAGGAATGAATAACACTACAATAAAATGACCAAGGAGAAACATGAGACAGCCAGTGCAAAGTCAGGTAGCTCCTCTTGGATTGGGCGAGCTGCTGAGCAGCTGGTGGGGAAGGTCAGGGGGAAACTGCTGTTATCAGCACGGCTTGATATTGGCAGTGATGAAAACAACAGAAAAATTCAGGGCCCAACCAAAAAAAGAAAACTCTCAACACAACCAAACCTCGCCTTTCCTCCAACTCCTGGGATGTTTATTTACAGTTCTTGGAGTTGGGGAGAGGATTAAGTAAACACGCATTCAAAAACCAACACACCGGTGGCCTGAAGGAGACCGGGGAGCGTGAGGTCACCGCAGCAGCGATATGGTTTTAAGCCAGAAGGACAGTGAAGACTGTGAATGACTCATAGTCCTCCGCAGACCGTCAATATTCTCTCTAATCTCCACTAATAAACAAAATTCACTGGCTTCATTAGCCTAAATATTTAAAATAGATTCTCTGGGTCTCTCTCGCTCTCTCTCTCTACTCCTGTGCTCAATTTGTGGCCTGAAATTGAAAACTGCTCCGTGGTCACAGTTGTTTGTCATTCAGATGTTTCTCTAATAACCACATATGTTTCCAGAAAGTGTCTTAAAGCTTGCTTTATACAACTGCATCAGGAGTCCATTTCATCATTTTAATAGTAACAGTTAAAATGGCTAACTGGCCCCCAAAAGCCAGCTGTCATCCCTGTGATATGACGGTGGGTTAAAGAGAGATGGAGAAGTATGTTGGATTGGTTTAAGAGTGAGATTTCCCTCAGGAGCAGCAACCATCCAAATGTGTTGATCCCCCCCCCCCCCCCCCCCACCCCACCATAAATTACACTATCCCCTGGCCCCTGGCCACGATTAATCACATGACCACAGCAGCCAGATTAAATCTGTAGCCTTGGACTGTTCTCCTGTCTCACTCTTGCTCTGCCTCTCTTTCATGCACGGGGCATACCAATATCATCAAGCACACAGCAGGAGCAGGCAAATGGACGACACGAGTCGAGCACATAGAAGTGAGAAGCATGCAACGCAAAGATTATTATGTCAGTAACAGAAATCAGTCTGAGTGGCCGACGTGTGTCACCACCCACCTGTTATCTGTTGCCGACGGTGCACCGAAACGATGTCTGAAGGTTACAGCTCTTAATAAGGATGGATACTGAGTGGATACATGTGTCGTCGGGATTTTGAATATTTCACTTTGATATTTTATGCACCCGCAAGCCCCCCGACATGTGTTTCAGCACGTATGGCTATGGATGAGACACAGATATGAAACGAGGTTGCTGTTGCATGTTTGCATCATGGTCGTCACCATCTTTCTGGAGGCTGCTGCACTGACTGAGCTTCGGCCAAGTAACGGAAAGAGTTGGCACCAAAATGAATTGTTTCACTTTTTGGAGCGATGAAGAAACTGAATGTTGTCTTCACGTATTAAGTGAATCGTTAACAGAAATTACTCGCGGAGCACATTTACATAGTCAGTCACATCCACCCCTTCATACACGCTTTAACTAACCACGACAGGTGCATCATTAGGACGGCTTATGCCTTCTGACTGTTACGCATGAAAAGGGATCAAACGACAAGTCTTGGGACTGACTGAGCCTCGCTGCAATAATAATCATTGCATTGGAAATGTGACCGACCAGAATGCCTTTTCACACCTTAGTGTGTCAGCATGTGGACGTGTCTCTTCAAATACATTCGACAACACAGTAGCACTCATGGCTAATCAAGCCTCCCATCATTCATCACGTGACGACATGCAGGTTATCTTGTCTCGTGTGATGCTGCTTCATTAACATACGGTGCACAAATCGCAGCAAGACACTTCACAGGAGGGAGCCCCACTGACTTCAGGGGATCTTCTGATTGCTCAAACCTGTCGAGAACAGCTGATCCTCCAGTAGTGGCTATTGGAGCAGTCATGAGTGAGTGCCAGGTGGTAAAGGTCAAAAGTCTCAGAAAATAGTTTTTAGAACTCTGTCAAAATCTGTGGGAAGTGGCGGTTTCAGAGAACTCTGATGAGCAGGTCGGGTCATCCGACATGGCAGCATGTTTCATGCTACTTATTGTGATATTAATGTTGTAAAACTGCGAATTGAGATCTTACCAATTATCCATTCCAGTTCCCAGCTACATGACCTCAGCATATCTCACAGTTACTCAATCAAAACGTGTTACCTCGTCATTATTTCACCATTTCCAACAAGTTGACAGCCAAATTACTGCGATAAATCTATGAAAATAAATTTGTATTTCTTAAAAGTTGCTATTTAATGCGTCTGTCACTGCGTCCACCAACACAAACACCACACAGGTACAACATGTACAACCTGACTGGGAATTGTATAATCACATCCAATGTGTGTATTTCTTGTAAAGCTTTGTAAATAGGTTCAAAACTGTGATGAAGCCACATAAACACGGTGTCCGTGCAAATACATTCAGTCAGTGCAACATGAATGCTGCATGCATCCTGTAACTTAACACTTCACTGCAGAGCTTCAATTTCTCACTGCCAGACCTGCATCTCCACAGCAACACTGGCTCTGGACTTGGCTGAGGTGGCCCTGATACATGATACGCTCTCATATTCAAAACCACAATATATGTAAGTTGGGACAGGTACTGTGAAAACAGCTCCTTACTTAAGTTTACAGCAACTATTTTACATTTTAATTTGTTTTAACATGGAAATCAAATATTTTCATCATTTGCCATCTTGTGTACATCATGGTTCACTTCAGGGTCTGGAGGCCATTCGCTATGGAGTGTTTATGTTGTCTCAATGCATGCAGTTTTCTCGGTACTACAGTTTTCCTCCCTCAGGCGACGGAGATGTAGATTGTACGAAATGTAGATGTAAATGAGAGTGGGGATGCAAGGTAGAATGCAAATGTATCATCATCGCAGCATTAGCAATACACATATTGCAAAATATGGCCTATACTGCAATAGATTATGGGTGTCCAAGCACTATGTAATCATGGTCAACATTACATAACTAGAAGATAAGGAAAAACTACTGTTAATTGGGAGTACAAATTCCAAAGCAAAAAAAATGCATGGCCATCATATGCTGAAGTGATTTCGAGGATGCAATAGTTCACAACTTTAATGCATATTGCATGTTAACTGAACCGTACAGACAATGGTTGGATTCATAATTTCCTCCCCAAAAAAACAACCAAAATATTCTCATGACTGAACTTTTCTGATCTCGTATCACAGCGAGTTGAACTATTGTATTTTTTTACTTTACAGTTTGACTTGTGCAATGCTTGTGCAAAACCAATAAGGTTTTGCACAAGCATCGCTTGAAACTTGGCTCGATAGATGTTGAAATTCAGTGAAATGCAGTATTAATGTAATTTGAAATGTAAGACAAACTGCTTGCCACTTGCCTTGTTAGAGTAAAAATCAATGATCAACACATAAGAAAAAAAAATTGTTAAAATATAGGTAAGGTGTTTTTGCACGATAAGTTATACTATCAGACTTTTGACATGTACATGAGAAATGTGTTACCAAATGAAACGACATAAGCAGTGAGCGGCAGAGCGGCACTATGGAGAACATCCTTTTAAAATCTGGATTGTAAATGTGGTGCTAAAATTAGACCTGAGATCTCACTGGGTCGTTTCCAAACTCATTTGCGATGCAAGACCCTCTAACATTGGTATATCATCGCATGGTAATACAGAGCTTGTTATATTGAATTTAATTAAACCTATTTTTAAAGTGACATTATGATAAAAAGAGTAATGTGAAGAAAAGACTGTGACGCAATGGATGTTGGCCGTTTTGTTGAAGACTGTCAACTGCTTACATGTTTAAAAATTAAAAAAAAAAAATGGGTGAAGACAAATTCCTGATGCTGAAATGTTCCAAATGAAGAACAGATTTGCACTGAAATGTGCAGAAAGACGGAGCAATAAAGAAAGAGCAGTATCTGCATGATAAAAGCATGCCAGTGACGTGCCTGAGACTTGCCGGGGAGCACTGATGTGATAAGAAGGCACACACGGACCGCCAGATATGGAAGCTGCAGAGGGTGCATAAAGTATATGAAACCAACCAAGGGTAATGCAATATGTAAATGAAACAGTTGTTGAAGTGAATGCGCCTGCTGTTGATTCTACAAAAGTGCATGTGAAATGCACGGGACACGGCCGTGCACGTTATCCGGCGTGTCTCTCTCTCTCTCATTTTATGCCAGTTAAAAGTTGCAGTGGTGAAAAAAAAAAGAAAAAAAGAAATGACAGAAATGAGAGAAGAAAACATGTTGTGGTTGCAGCCATGTTGGCTCCACAGTCGCTCTATCTGTTGCTAAGTAACAAGCAGAAAACAGCTGATTTGTTTATTTATTGAAGAAGCTCAGCATCACCCGGTTTTAGGATCCAACACAGAGGTCGGCGGAGTTCGAGGTTGAACGGAAGACAAGCGGAGGGAGGGACTGAGACTGAAAGCCAGGATTCCTGGATACTAAATGACTGCTGTTGCTGCCGCCTGGACAGTGATTTATGGTGCCGTTTCAGGGGTGTAGGGGACGCGGGGAAGGAAAAACAAGGGTGGTTCCACATGAAGGGGGATCCACACGTACACAGATACTCTGCCCGACAGTTGCATCTCGCGTGTGTGTGTGTGCGGAGGCCAACGGCAGAGACGGTATTACTTGACTGTAAGGCGAAGCTTTGTTCTCCTGCGCCTCCAGTCAGCAGGGTTTGACACCAGGAGCTTTCCTTCCTTCTGCCCTCCCACCGTCACCTTTATTAACAGTCTGTCAGGTGGAGACCGTCTCTCCTAAGTGTTCCGCCGTAGCCTCGGCTTTGCTGAGGTAAGTGATGAACAGAGGCACAGAGAGCCTGCAAAGGGTGGGGGGGGGGGGGGGGGGGGGGATCACACTCCTCTTTACAGGTAACAGAGAGCATCAAGAAATACACTGTTTACCACTCCACAATACAAAGACGTAAGTACTGTTTAGCCAGCTCTGCTCTGTTGCTCATTTCTGTATTGACATGGACACAACAGAGCTGCCATCTAATCTTGCATACAAATGTTTTGTCTTGAATTCAGCATTGTGAATAGTTGTATACATCTGCAACTTGAAGCTTCCATACATTTTGAATTCATCATAAATCAACTGAAATGCATCAAGTATTTTTTTTTTGTCTTCATAATTGTCGCTCATGAAAAATGAAAATCAAAACTATAATTTCTGCAAAGTACACTTTATCACATTAAACAGATTTTTATTTTAAAAAATCTCAATATTTTTCATTCAAAAGCTAGAAAATACAAAGAAATTACTTTTTAATGATGTGCTGATTTTTTTATTATTTTGGTTTCACTATTTGTACGTACGTTGTAATATGTATCATGTCATGCATGAAGCGATATGTATTTACTCGATGTTCAGAACAGCCGTGACAGCTGTCAATACTCGTTTTACTCATACATTGTATTTACATGTTACAAAGGAAAAAGGCTTTAATACCAGCAACAATATATGAACGCAAATGTCTACCTTGGAGGTTGTTCAGCGAAATCAACCCAAACCTCGGGATGGAAGAGAGCAGAGGGGTTTCAAGGGTTTTTATCGAGTCAGGCTCTCAGGATGCTTAAAAAGTAGAGCACACAGTGTTGTTGGTACTGTTGCAGAAAAACAAACAGGAACAGCTTCCCATTCATTTATTTTTGCACTGTTTAAACACTAAACAACGAAATTCCAGTCAATATAAAACATTTGTTGGTTCATTGTTCCCCTGCACAATTTGACTGTATTTGAATAGCATTTTAGAAACAACAGTGACATAAAGATGGCTCAGTTTCAA
Organism: Blennius ocellaris; assembly: GCF_963422515.1. Taxonomy (NCBI): domain Eukaryota; kingdom Metazoa; phylum Chordata; class Actinopteri; order Blenniiformes; family Blenniidae; genus Blennius; species Blennius ocellaris. Next base: position 25,452,796 of record NC_137650.1, on the reverse strand, counting down.
ACTAGCTGCGTCTCGATACAGTCAATGTTAAGCCTCTTGATCAGGGATGCGGCTGTTGATAAAAACAGACCGATGACTGATAATATTCACATTATCTCCAGTTGGAGACAATACATCCCAAGATGATGGCTGACATTGAACATATAAAATCAATGTGACAACAGAGGACACGTAACCATTACTTGTGTTTGACTCACTTGATGTCCACATTTTAAGGACTTGGCATCATGTAAAAAGTAGACGGTAATCCTGCCACTTCAGTGTTGTATGCTCTGTACACCGGTTTTATATGACCTCTGCTGTTGTGTTTGATGCCTTTTTAAGAAATTATGCATCAATCCAGGCCAGCGAAACCAGAATCTCCATTATATCTGCTTACATGAGCTCCATTGCAGGGACTGAAAATTCGTTTTTGACTTTACTGTTGTTTCACAAATAGACTGTTTCCAAGTTCAGCACTTGACTTGCATTTAAAAAGACATTGCTTTAACTTGTTTTGTGTGATCTGCTGGTGAAGGAGCATGATTATAATGACAGGGAATAGATTAAATTCCAACTCCAGAGATAAAAGTTATATCAGCAGGACGAGATCCATTACATTTTTAAAGTTCTGTATACAGTTCAGACACTTCTCATTGTATACGATTGATAAAATAGAAGGTAAAATCACGTTGAGATGTGAAGTTCTTTATGCTGCACCTTAAATGTAACTGCATTCAGCTACTAACCCCTGAGAGGCTTTGGGGAGTCGCAGTATATCTAAAGTCACAGTATAAAGTCACGAGGACTCGTTAATCTCAAATCAATGGGCCGCCCTTGGAGCACGAGATCTAGGCAGTGTGAGAAAAAGACGAAAAAGTAATAGGGGTTTAGCGTCAAGCTCTGTGGTCTTTAGTTAAAACCCTGTTGGCTCAACCTTTGACACTCGTGAGACTGTTAAATGCTGCTGAATAACTGACAAAAGAGTCGTTACCATCTGCATTGATTTGAACTACTTTGTGAAGGTTAGGGGGGCATATTTGTTTTTGGAAGTGAAGTCTCACAGGTGTGTACTATTTATCTGTGCTCTGCTACAACCTTTGATGAACACGCTGTATTTAGCGGGGTTTTATATTATGAAATATCGCGTTCACAGCCGAGCACTCCTCGTTATCATTATTTTGTTCGCTTTGTCGTTAGTTTTCTCTTTAGGTTAGGATAAGAGTTTTACTTCCTTCAATTATTCATAGGGGATCTTTTCTATTTTTTTTCTGCGCTCATCATGCATGTGGTGGGCCGAGTGTTTGTATACAGTACAGTGCTGTAGGTGCTGCCATGCGGAGTCATGTGTGTGCTGTGTGGGCTGTCGCTGTGCATCTTATCACAGCAATCTCAGTGAGGAGTGAAAATGGAGTATTCACCATCTGCGTATGCTTACATTTACATAAGCAGGCTATATAGCAGGGCAATCTGTTACAGCAAAAGTGTTGTACCTCTTCACATTGCTGCTCAGTAAAGCGCCTTTGTTGGGTGGAATCGCTGCAGAGAATAAATGGAATACATATGGATATTGTTGTATATTTGATAATGGTTGAAAAGACGGCAATTGTCAAGCTTTAAGTTAGATGCACACTGCAGAAACAAAAGTGATATAGCATCAACAACTATGTTTTCAACAGTTAGTTAATATTCAGAAGTAAATATTGACAATGTATTTATAATTTTGGAATTAATTACTCATTTCAACATTGTGAGTTGGGCTCACTGTTTTGTACTGCCATAGTGGTGGTCCAAACCCTGGTTCTAAAAAAACAACAACAAAAAAACTTTTTTTTTTTAATGGCCACTGTAGGTTCTCCTCCCTTTAAAGGGGCTCGTGATAAGATTTTTTTTTTTTTAATGCTTGCAATGTGCAAGATATGTGAATTAAATCTTAGACATTTCTCATAAATAAATAAATCAGGCCATCCAAAAACTATTTTGCATTCCAGTTTTTATCAGTTAGACACAGAAATGGCCAACCTGATTGCTGAATCATGAAAATAACTGTATCTGACGCCGAGCTCGTTCACCTGAATTAACTCCACTTGATTTTTTTCATGCAGTGTTATCTGAAGGATTTTCGCCTCCCGCTGTTCGCTCCACTCCGCCTCCCACTGTTCAAGACCTCCATACTTTGAATCATTCGTTAGGTTCAAGCACTCCAAGGAACTTGTGTGATCTTTCAGGCTTTGGCTTCAATGATCACAAATGTGTTTTTAGCTCGGGGGTCGCCGAGTAAAAAGCAACATGCTGATTCTGTTTTGTGTTGTAATTTGACCTTTTTTTTCTTGATCTTTTATTCACATTAGTGAGCAGCTTTACTGTAATCTTTGCATACCATAGACTTATATTGGGGTAATAGGTTTATGATGTGATCATGTGGCACTATGATTATATCATTTGCTTGCTTTAGGGCAACTTAATCAACTCAAACTTTGCAAGAGTCATTATTTTCACTGCACACTCTCTATCTGAAACTCTACAAGATGAGTGTAAAACAAACTTGGTAATTAATTGCAATAAACTAACCCATTACGCAGCCTTAAAGCATTTAGCTATGTTATTCATATTCATCTGTTTACATACACACACCGATATTGACTGCGCTGATATGCAAGGTGCTCCCGCTTCACAAGGAAGAAACTGCAGGTTCAGTGTCATGCCTGAGGACACTTTAGCACTTCATCATGCTGAGATGGGGATTGAACCAACATTGAGATTGAAGAATGACCCAGTTTTTCACATGAGCCATAACTACCCCCTTGGGTGAGCAAAAAAATACATAAAAAAAGATTAAAACCTCAAAAAAATCCTGCTGTAGGCCCACTGCTATTACTGCAGCATTGTCTGGATGCAATTATTTGAGCTGACTGCAATAATTTTTAATAATTGGTACACAAAGAGCTAATTATTAACTCCATGTCACCATAATTATTTCCATGTTGTTGGCAGGCTTTTCTTCCCAGCAACATCACACAGTTTCAACAGTGAATCTTAATTACAGTTGATATTAGGGTTTTATGTTATTTCTGCTTTTGCAATTCTGAATGATACGCATAAATTACATTTCTATTAGTTTTCCTACAATGCACACAAAGGGCTGCATTTCTTCACAAGGTGTAATGTTTATAAATAGCCACAAAAAAGCAAACTGGAAAAGACAACACAAATATGAATTGTAACGCTTTATCATTTAAAAAAAACAAAACAATTTATTTGGCAGCCATTTCACAACAGAAAGGACTTAAGTTTTGTTCGATACACTGAAGTATTTTCTGACCAATTTACAAAATGGGGCAAAGCAACCCACAGCAGGGCCGGTCAGCTCGCAGGTCAAACACAAAGCAATAGACGGGAGAGTTTGGTGACATGATCGTGGAAGTTTCCATTTAATGTGCACTCAGCGGAACCGTCATCCCATTTTTATTTTCGTGGCCACCCTGCGTGATGCATTTCTTACATAACACAAACTTTTAAGTTTACCTCCTAATACACATCACTGCTGCACTTTTGATAGAAAAACACTCCTCTAGGAGATGTCTTGGGGAAACCTCATGCAACGAGGGGGGACTCTCAATGCCAGCATGACGCAAATAGCAATAATGCCGTGGCTGTCTTTTCCTGAGATGTTATGAGGAAAATATTATGAGAAATTAAGTCCATCACAATCCGAAAGCCATCGGAAACATATGTTTTTCTGCTGTTGTGACAAAGACTAATTCCAGTACATTAAGTAGAGACCAAAAAAAAATTACCACAAATATTTTTAGCAACGGACCCCACATATCTTGACGAAGACAGTCTGGCCTTGTTTGCCACGTTTATCTCAAATGTTGCTCGGTGGCTGCTGTGGTTTGAATCCACAGCTAAGCTGCTGTTGCTCAGTGATGCAGAAGTTAATTCTGGTACTTCACGGCAGGTCAGTGCCATTTTGTATTATTAAGATGGATGTGATAACGATCAGTATATTAGCAGCAGGTGAAACGTTACTGCGAGGCCCCCACATTGACGGCAACACGACTGGTTCATACGTATATTGCTTGCTCATTTGGAGTTTCTACAGAGACTATCCTGAATGTCGCCAAGCTATAGTGGTGTGCTTGAGCGAACAGATGTCACAAAATAGACACTGAAGCACAGACTGCTTAAAACAGTTGGCTGTCTTCCATAGAAATGTGTCTCTAGACAATGATTGGCAGGTTGCTGTGTAAGGGGATGTGTTGCTGCCATGTACATGCTGACTCTTGTCCAACCACAAAATATCCAGAGTTTGGTTTGTTGGGTGGAGGACCTGTACCACAAAGTAATATAACTTCCCCAGGTCTCACGAATCACGCTCATCCTGATCATATTGATGGCCATTGTGTGTGTTTTACCAGTAGTATGTAACGTGAGAAGGAAATGGGGAATGTGATATTTTGGCAAAACCTGTGTGGAAAACTATTGATCCTGGCATGGATGTTTCTCTGACATGTGCCACCTACCATGTGCAGCATCTAATGTGTTCCCTGATGACTGTGGTTTCTTTCTGAAGATTCAGGAGGTCTCCTGGAGTCAAAGCCTTAATGGTTGTGGTGGGAGCCTGAGGGGAACTAAAGCTATATTAAACATATGGTTTTAATGATGTGGCTCACCAGTGTATTGTATAGAAAGGTGGGTGCTTTTGCCAATAGAGGACCCAAAACAGAATGCCTTAAGCTGTCAGTCTCTTAGTGAGTGTTGAGAGGTCATGGTGCCCTCATTATCATGTTAATAGATGATACTGCTCAGGTATTTGCACCTAGATTTTACTTAGTGATGGATTTTCAAATTAGAAAATTCATGGCCAAAGTGTTTTTTTTTTAATATTAGATGTAAGACCCTCATCATATCAAAGCACACATTGATACGATATCAGTGTTTTGCTTCAGGAATTGTTGTAGGTTTTGCTTTTATGCGAGTTACTGTCCAATTGGCTGTATTTGCAATGACACCTTTAAATCTTTTTTTTTTTTTTCAACTTTGATTTCATAATCTTCTCTTGGACTCCGTGTCCAGCTTCTGGGCTCTTGCTCTGATGATAAAGGACATAAAGTACATGCACAAAACTTGAGCAGGGATGTGATGCTAACGTGATCAGGTGTATACGGGTTTGGAGGCTGTGAGTACATGTGTGTGTAAGGGAGAGGGGGGAGAGATTCTGCTGCACTGAGCAGATCTGCAGGGCCAAGGTCAAGGTCACAGCAGGCGTACTTCCCGCCAGAGGGAGAGGTAACCTGAACCAACAACTGCAACACGGGCGAGCACTCACAATCTCCAGCCTGGGTGTGAAATAAAAAATGCTCACACTCATGCTGGTGTGAACAGAGATCCAATGAATGCGTGTGCACATATTTTTTTTTTTTTTAACCAATAAGATGTAGAAATATAAAGCCATTTTCACTTGGAGTCATTCTGAACAAAACATTGGATTATTTGGACCGACAGTGCAAAAGTGTTAGGCATGTTTTGAAAAATCCTGCAAAGTACAAAGTTGGAACTGGTCTCATTTATTGAGTCAGTCAACAATGAAACTATTAATCCATCTTACTTTAAAGTCATTGTCACATCAATGAAAATTATTATGCAAAACATTTAGTAATCATCATTCCAAGAGAGATGGATCCAATCCGATTTTATTCCAATCACAAATTCAGCATTACTATTCAGAAGAAATAGGGCAGAAGCATGAAAGATTTTTTTTTTTTGTGGTTGGTTTCTCTCTAATAAATATTCCCTTTCAGTGAAGTAGTGCAAGTGAGCTTAAGGGAGGTGACAGGAGGGAGAAAATCTGTGTAAAACAGATCAAATGTGCAATGCTGAAATCAGCTCAGCTTGAACTGTTTTCTAAATTATAACTTGTCCAACAGGCAATGAGAGTCTGGATTTCATTAATTATACTTAATCCACTCTCTTGATATGATGGGCTGAGCGAGCTGTTAAATCATCTAAATATCAGAGAAGATTTGGAGGGAGAGGGAAATCTTTTTCAACTAGAATCCAAGGATTTAAATGCAGAGAGCCTGGAGCTACAGAAACTCATTGAAGGTTTGTGACATAAATCAGATTCAGACACTAACGACCATCAAACCCAGAAGGTTGATTTGGAGGAAGATATTTTAAATGTCTATGGTTTTACGTCCTCCTTTATTACTGTACTGACGTCACGTGCTCAGACAGAATGAGCACATCACCAACAAGCACCAGGAGAAGCTAAAATAAGATGGAAAAAGATGTGCGAGTGGATGCCAGCAGCGCACTTGCAGGATGCATGGTGGATTGACTTTGATGGAAAGCCCCTCTCAGGGCGCCTCATTGATGAATGAATGGTGATGAATTTATACTGCAGGTATGCCATGGCTCAATGAAAATACATGGCTCAGATTACAGTCTCAGAATGGTGTCGACCCAAGTAAGTAGTTATTTTCCCCTTCTCACCTTACAATAGTTATGTGGAAGTCGAGCGCACCTGAACCCCCTGCTGTGTTAACCTAGAAGATCAAATGTTCAATTGTTCATTAAGGAAAGGATTTTTTTTTTTTTTTAGGTTATTTTGGTTCACGTTCAAACTAAATGTTTCTGTGCCGGATCAAAAGCTGGTTCTATGACCACTGAGCCTGGTGTTTCTTTTAGTGCATTCATCAAACAGTGAACAAAAAAGTTTTGGAGTGAGAGGACACTGATGAAATCATGAATGACCGCAGGTAAAGTAGCGAGCCATTTCACTCAGCAATTTTTCGACTACGCAGTGACTCACGTTGCAGTTTCCTGCCCTACGGAGGTATGCGGAGCAACAGTCAGAAACGCTTTAACCAAACAGCGCTCGTCTGTACAAAACTACGGTCAGCTTGTCCCCTGTGTTCGCTGCCTCTTAAGGGGATGTACAACAGTAACACAAACTGGCAGATAAGTCTCAACAGTTTAGAATTTGCCACAATAATGATTGCCTCAACCTCCATGCTACTCAACTTTGGCAAGCAGGACAAAAATATAAAACATGCAAGCGTACAGAAAGCAGAGGATGATTTCAAACTCTTCTAATTATTAACTTTTCATTGAAGCTTTTTTTTTTTTAAACATTATTACTGTTATTCAAGGTATGATGCTGTCAAAGCTTATTACTGAAGAGCTACACTTTCGATTTGTTCTTTTTTGTTCCCCCTCGTATGACATAAAACAGACATGCAAGTTTCAGAGACCCTGCCAAAACACAAGTTGTGTGTATGCATAGTGAGATGAGGATGTGGCCTGTGTTTACACAGGGGCATCCTGCACTGACGAATTGAAGCAGTTCTCAGCATCAGAGCACAAGAAGCCAGGCGACCATTAATATTCTTGAGCTCATTCACAACTTATTTACATAGTTTTTCAAATGATAAATGAAAAAAGGTGACACTTGAGTTTAGTTTCTCTTTCAGTGATCGTATGTTAGTATAAGAAAAGAAAAGATGTCAGAGATTTAAGTGGCTGTTCGTAACACTCAGGAGTTCTCATGCCACAGAATAAGTGATGATCATTTCAAGAGTCTGTCTCACAAATGATAAAGAAGAAATATCAAACTTGTTGTCCAGGCAGCACAAATATAGACTTTTCTGAAGTACATTTGTTTGTCTTTCTGTACACTAATAATGCTATCAGTGTGGTACATATTTGTTTATATAATAAAAAAAAGTGTAAGCATATCTTATTTACTCATGTATTCTTTTCTGCCACTTTTTGATTCTATTAAATACTATCGCTTGAAATGACTCGGACATATGTCATTAAATGAATATTAAAAACATTCGTTGTTTGGTTTATTGATCAAAAATGAAAGTTAGGCCAGCGGGCAGAAACGATCCTGAAAGACGGTCCAATCTGAAAGACCTTGCCTGGAATTAGAATTTAAAAGCAGCGATTGGCTGCGTCTTAATTTGTCCACTGAGGGTAAAACCTGGAACTGGACAACAGAGGGCAACAACTATTAAAATGGTATTAGCATGAATGGTGAGTTTGTGTGAGCAAGGAAGCAACAGGCTTTTACCAACGCCAGTGGAATCTCTGTGTTAAAATGGACAGATTGCACATATTCTATATATGAAGATGATAAATATGAAGAAGTTTGACATTCCTGTGTTATACCCACCTTACCTACCTAATTAAATTTGGGAGATAAAAATAACTGAGTAAATCTATCCATCATAGAGCAAATGCTGAGAGAACAGACAGTCACATATGCTATTGCAAAAGAATTCACAGCTCAACTGTCTTTTGAACTGTGGGAGGAAAAAGAAGAAGCCAACGCTCACACAGGAACTCAAAACAGAGAAAAAGACCAGTTCTGGAAGCAAGCTGGGTCTTCTCTCCCCGTTGAGATATTGGAACACCCCATTTTAAATTCACTTCATCTTGAAATAACAGTATATGCTACCAAATCTGTTCGTGTGGAAAACAAAGTCTGACCAAATGTGAGTTCGTAAAGTCAAGGGCACAGTCGGAGGAAAACAGTCAAGAAAAAAGGAAGTCGAGTCGTTAATCAGACGGCTGGTGCGCAGCATGGCGTTGACCCCAGGGAGCGGCCATTTCTTAGCAATGCCATCCTCCAAAGTCCCAACGATGAGTCACTGCAGACTCAAGTAACTAAAAGGGCAAATAACATTCACACATGGTCTGGCAGAGCAGCGCGACAGTCCTTGGTGAGACACAAAGTTGGCTACAGTCACTCAAAACCTGGATCCCGTTGGCAGGTTTTGTCTCGCAGGTGTCCTCTGTTCAAAAGCATCTTTCACGCTGCGTGTTGCCGGACCGGTACCTCTGTGCAGCGTTGCAGACGTGTAAACACGTGCATGTGTGCGCACACGTGAGTGTGAGGCGTGTGTGAGTCTACAGTATGTTCTCTGCCGGAGAGTGGGGCGGGCGCCCTGAAGGAAGGCCTGCGGAGTCTGGATTTCTCCGTCATCCCGCTGTCAGACACTGCTCAGCTGTTTGTCTCCGCCGCTTCATAACGGTCTGCGGAGCAATGTACCCTCCTGTCCCTCCTCACAACACCAGCACAGCCCGGTGACCCGGCCGGGACTCTGAGGTCATCTCAGAGCCTACAGCGAGCGCCACAACGGTCACTCCGGAGAAAGAAAAAAAAAAAAAGAAAAGTTTCCCTGCAGACTCTTCACTTTGACTTTCAAGTAAATCCGTCTGTGTCTTTCTTTTCAAAATACTTTCTCTTTATGCGATAAGCACTTTTATTATATTCTCGTGTTTAATAATTTTGTTTCCATCAGTGCATCATTTATAAAGACCACTGCAGCTTTTCATGCCCCTGAAAGTGAATCTTTTTATAATTGCAGCTCAGTGAGTTTCAGCTTTGCAGAGTAAAAATATTCTCGGCTGTAAACCGCAAGACTTTGATGTTATTCAACAAAGTCAAAATGAGTTTCAGTTTCAAAGCAGTCAAGCTTGGTGTGAATACGTGTTCAGTGCTGAAATAGTACATTAAACTGTTGTAAGAGCTTTGACCTAATTTTGTGTCACTTTTCTTCTGGCGGTCTGACAAGTGGAGAAAACACAGGACAGCCAAGACTACTGCAGCTGCATATCAGGAGGGCGACAGAAATGTAACTACGCTATTGTATATCTGCCATCTTGATGGCTTTTACAAAGCCGAACCTGGCGGCAACAGCAACATGGATGAGTGAAGATAAGCAGTAAATGAAAAGATATATTTTGGTTTCATTAAAAGAAAACAAATGAAATGCACTTATGACACTTATTAAAGATCTGGATGAGGTTGCAATTAGCCATTCTCCTAAATATGTATAAACACTGTTATTTCACATTAAATATTGCCATTACAGCAAATGTACAGTCAATTACTATGAGCAAAAAATATGATTTCTTCCAGTTTATTTGTTTTGTGACACTATTACATTCTTAGTTGTTACAAATGTTATCAAGCATTTTTGTAATTTCATCAAAATCTACTTTTTTCCCAATCAATGTTTTTGCCATTAAGAGTCACAATTAAATTAAACAACAAACAGCTTTTGGTTTTATTTGCACTATTTCTTTGCTTCTAACTTATACCCTTTTTTTTTTGGAAATTCACCCTATCCCATTGGCGAGCAAATCTGTTTCTCTGTTCAAATTGTGCCTGTTTGTGAGGAACATGCATCTGTAGGATGAGCAGCACAGCTGTAGAATGTGCCCATTTATGAATTGACCAAATGTTCTCAGTCAGTATCAAACTGTTTTTTTCTTGCTGTTCTTTTTGTTTAGTGAATGCAATCATTTGAAGACCGAAGAAACATGATATGTTGATAATTTCCAAGATAAACCTCATACAGCCACAACAGCCTGGCACCCCCTCCTCATAGTGGCCACCAGCCTGCTCACACACTCCTGTGTGAGGACATCCTCTGGTACAACACCCACTTTAGATGGTCAAAACTCTGATAATTCCACTCTGTGCTTTTGTGAGCTTTGTCAGCTTGAAGGGCGGGCTTTGGTTTCAAACCGTACAGATATGGAGCCGCCGCTAATTGCAGAATTTCACCTTGATATCCGTTTGCATTGAAATTGCAACCAGCGATGACCCACTTTGTTATTCCAGCGAGGAGGACACCTCCAAACGAGATTACTATCAGTGCAGCAATCAGCACAATGGTGTCACCACACTTTGATCCCAACATCCCAGTGTCGTAGGGAGAAATTGAACTCATCACTGAACTTCCCATGTTCAGGCTTCAGTGTCAGGACAAAGGTCGATTCATCAGCCCAGCACGAAGTTGCACTATCACATGGCCCTGATCCACATCAGTCAAACGTCACACTCCGCCTTTTGGAGCAGAAACCAACAGGGCGCACGCTCATATACTGACAGTCAGGTGTCTGAAGCTCACAACAAGAGTCAGCTGCAGTAGCAGAGAGAAGCTGAGCTGTTCATTCCACAAATGCATGTTTCTTACAAATGCAGCACCATCAATAAAAAAAAAAAGGTTCACTATAATAAAGGCTGTGATGTCAAGAAAGGTTTTTACAACAAAGAAGTAATGCACCAAACTCAAATGTCATTTCTTTGCCAAGTTCAGATCTGTCATGTTATTTTCAACTGATGCTCATTTAGATGAAATGAATGTACACCCGCCACACCTTATGTGTTAAAAAGGTGGAGAATTAATGTCCAAGTTGACCTAAGTGGGTAAAAAAAAAAAAAAGTGCACCTTCATTTAATACAAATTAATATCATAAAAAAGGCTCATTCCCAGTCTATGATGCGCTGATATGGAAAATGTGATGAAATCTTTCCATTTGATTTTATATGATAATTTGAATGATGGTGCAAAAGAATTGCCATTGCCACAAATAATGAAAATTGGGCAATTATGCAATACCAGTGACATCTCTCCATGTTGGTTCAGAAATCATAAACAAGAGTCGACAGCCATGCTAGTGGCTCTGCGCGGACACACCATAAAGCTTTGATATGCTAATGACAGCATGTTGACAAGGACAATGCTGACATGCTGTATGTGAAGCTTGTATTATGTGTAGGGCTGCATCCAACCAGTTAGTGTGATAATACTGTATCTGAATAACACTTCATTAAAAAAAAAACAACATTGCCAAGCTAACAGATTGTTTTTCTTTGACTATGATATTCAAAAGTTTTTGCTCGAAATAAAAGATAAAAATAACATTTTGATCTGCAGATGGTGTTTGAAGTAAAGTTAGAAATTCTTTAACGCAAAAGTCATCATCAGGGAGGCCACTTTGTCCATCCCAAACATTATTGTAATTCCTGCAATGGCAGCGGAGACATTCTCTGATACACACACACATTCAACTGTAATGACACAAGAGGAAACCTAAGAGGATCTCTGAGAATCATCATCTGGGTCTCATAAGTGTTTGTTGGCAATTTCATGGCTCGCATCCCACAATTATCGAGATATTTCAGGGTGAAATAAAGTGGCAGCTACTAAACCACAGAGCATTCACGTGAAGCACTCTTGTATGATATTGCGCAGAGTGAAACAATACACCCGGAAACGCTGAAGGAACGGTCACTGTGGTATTAATAGTGAAATCTTTATCCGACTCAAATTTATATCATGTGACAGCGTGCACCGTCCGGCCTCTTTATTAACAACACCTGCACCATGTGATACAATCCAACACAACAGCGCTGCCGTAATTTCTGCTTTTATGAAGCTAATAATTTTTCAGGGTGTGTTGACACTGCCTGGACGGTAATAATTCTACTTTATTACAATACGGAGGACATGGTGGGTGGTGTTGAACTGAACCACCTTGTATCGATAGTTGTTTCTCAAATCACTCCTCACGTATGTTACTGAGGGGAACAAAAAGCTATAAATATCACTCATTATGCTGGACTCCTGGTTAATGAGAGCACATTCTGACCTTCAAAACAAACATGTTGTTAATTTATTACCTCTCTGATCGTCTGAAGCAAACCTAACATGGTTATGGTTGCAAAGGCTGGATTCATGGCAGAGCTGTTGCACTGGTTGACATCGGTTTGTATCTAATGAAGTGGCTGGTATTTGTATCTTTTCATTACTCCTAAGTCCCAAATCATATTTAGTAGCCTGTCGTCATTTGTGCCACTCCTTGCATGAATCATCTTTGGGACATACAGTATTTACAAGCGCCTGAGTGCAGACGCTTCATGTTAGTATGAGAATGAAGACGCTCCATACTTCCAGTTCGGCTGTGGACACTCGCCTGTTAATCCATGGTGCAGGTCAGAGGCACAAGTGAGTCAGAGAGACACTACATCAAAGATGGAGCTGCGAGGAAAAAGCCCGTCCTGCGGTGGCCTTAATCCTTCAACACCTGCGATTTGAAGCACACTCCTTTGATGTTGTTGGTTCAGCTGGAGAGAAAGAGACTTGATAGAATGAGGGAGAGAGAGAGAGAGAGAGCACCAGTGAGAGAGAGAGAGAGATGGGTTGATAATGGGCTGCTCATTTAATATGGGGCTTAACTGAATGCGAGTTCAGGTGACAGATAGGTGTGGATAGCAAATGAAGCCCTCCATCAGTCTTCAATGATCTACCTCTGGTATGGTTTACTGCTCCTCCTCACTGATAAAGTGCTGACTGGAGATCCCAGCATGTCTGGAAGCAGTAAATACATAAAATTCAAAGCCAGCAACAATTTATACAGGCACCGAGCTTGTGTGGGAGATCTGGACATTATTTGATACGCATCCTTCCCTGATCCATGACTGCGTGTGGCTTACGGTCCCTCCTCACAACACATGCCTCTACAGCCCCCGACTGGCTGGGAAGTCATTAAGATTCATGCTTTTTGCTCTTATGCTATTATTTCTCTGTGATGTTTCATTATGCTCTCCATTATTCATGTTTTCCAGTGAACCTGCTTCATTAAAGATGAGCGAGTGTACCCCTCTGCGATTCCCCCATGAATGCAGTCCATGCTCAACCAAAAACGTCCAATTAAAACACAAAGTCACGGCTTGTATACAACATCTTCTGAAGCACTGCAGGCGCGTAAAGCTAAAGTGACGCGAAGCCGGGTTGAAGACTTACAGGTAGTCCACAAGTCTTCAGGAATCATAATACATGGTTTTCATCTCAGGTTTCTTTTCTTTAAAAACAGAAGCATGCCAGAATGAAAAATCATGAATGTACTGGCTATCCAATCAGTCAATTTTGCACAAACATTATCAACACTTTAATAGTTTCCGCCTCTCAAGTTTAATTATTTGCATGTCTGCTTGTTATGCCTTGAAATACAATAATTCATTGAGACATGAAGTGCTGTTTGGACAGAACGAGCAGGGTGATGTGGAGATGAGTGATGTCACGAAAAATTTATAAAACTGACAACACTGACATGCAGTCAGGGGGATTATGAAAGGAATAGAAATAGCCATTGATACATGCCATGAAATAAGACTCAGTATGGAAATATAAAGAAATATTTGGACAATAGAAAGAAGTTACATTCTATTTGGAGTTGACAACAAAGAGGGTTTTTTCTTTTCTTAATAAAGCTACATCTCCAACCAAAACAAATGATAGAAACTCAAAGAGAGAAAAGTTGTTCCTGAGAAATAAGAGAGTAACTTTTCCAGGACGAAGTGGGTCTTATAGACTGGAAGCAGTGCTGAACTTTTTTTCTCTTTGCCTTATGATCCCTCCTCTCTGACAAATACAGCATTCTTTGGAATAAAACTAGACAGTTGTCATAAACCCTTGCCACCTCGCAAACCTTCAACAAATGTAATTTACTGACTTTGGATTGGCCTTTCCCAACGATTCATACTATTTTCAGAATATAGGCTACCCAGATCTCAACCAAAATGTTCTATTGGGTTTTATGATGTGAGTGAGAGTTCAAAGCTTGAGAGTTGACAGCTCTGCTGGATTTACATTTTAATAACACATCTTTTTGATGATGGAGATTTAATCACCATATGAGGGGGAAACGTTTTATCATCCCTTGCAATGAAAATATTGAAGGTGAAGGAGGGATACATACACCAGTGGGGGGGGGGGGGCTGTCACTGCAATCCTCTCCAGTACATCACACCTTTGATAAACATGACAATCATCATGTCATAGTACATGTTCTCTGTTTCCTGTGCTATTTTGAAGTTCTTCTCATGTCGTCTCTGGTTCCAGGCTCCTTGACTTCTCCTCCTTGTCTCCGATTGCTGTTCCCTGGTGATGCGTGTTTCACCTGCACCAGAGGGAGCGATTTCACCCAGTGACAGCGGCATATATTGGGGCTTCTATTGGGTGTCGATTCATCCTGTGTTTCAGCTTGGGTTGCGTCCCTTTCATCTCTGCATTCCTTGTGCTCCAGGTTCTCTCTCTCAGTTTGGATTTTTGGTTTCTTCACTCGATAGTTATGTCTTTGTTAGCAGCTTGCTCCACTTCCCCTTTCCCCAGTGCTTTAAATAAATCAAACTCCAATCTCATCAACGGCGGCGTCTGGCCAATTGAGACCTCTTTTCCGCTCCTTGACACAACAATGGTATCATGTATCAAACCAGGAGGCCAGGGGGAAAAAAAAATTAAAAATCATACTGCCCCATAGCTTTGTCCCATTTTATCACCAACAACAGGCATTTTACAGTATCATTTGTGCTTTGTGTGAAGTTGCTGATTTAGGTCATCAGAAAGCATTTCTCTTTGTGCAGACCAGAAGACTTAGTAGTTAATTCACCGATCAAAATATTAAACACTTGCAACCCTCAAGCATTACAACAAAGATTGTACAAGCAATGGTAATACAATACAATAATTTAGGCAACCACACAATAGAGCAATATCATAAGGGACAGACGAGACACGGAAGAGCCCGAGGCAGCCAGCTCTGCCACTGCAGGCCATTTTCTGTGTCCAGCAGGACTGAAGCTGAAAGGACAACATCAGCACGACAATGGGAAGGAAGAGGACAGATCCTGTGAATTTCACATAAATTAAATGATGTGAATAACTCCTGGACATCAGAGGATGCACAAACACACAAGAGAGTGAAATAAAAGAGCAAGAGACATGCAAAATGTAACAGCTGAGGTATGAACGCATCATGACAATACAGCCTCAGCAGCAACGGGAACATTTCATTTGAGCTGCGATAATTGTTTTTCTAATCAAAATCTGATGAGCTCCTTCAGTTTTATGTCACTATTTTCTGCGTGCATTGCAATGCGCCTGATGGCAAATTGCCATCTTCAGTTTATATGTTTTGTCTGAACCACCATTCCAAATACTGCAAACATATTGAATTCATTGTCTCAAAAGACAAAGACCAGAGCAAATCGACATTTGCACAATACTTTTCTGTCAGTCCACTAATCAATGGATCGACTTGCTCTTTCAGGAGCCCATTTAATTAAGACGGCAACAATTAATTTCTTCCCGGATTAATCTCAAGACTAAATGATTGAATGAATTCCTTCGCTTTCTCAACAGCCACTAAATGATTCCCACAGACAATCACATCCATATTTAGGTAATTTGTTGTAGTATAGTGTAAGAGACAGACAATCCTAATTACTGTCATTCTGCAAATCATTAAAGATGACTCCTGCTGATTACATCGATAGAAAGCATGTAATTCATCTCCCGTCCTGTCCACTCATGTTAAACCTCACTGCATGTACCACCAACCAGACCATCCTTCCAGTGTTATATCGAGAAACCGAGCACGCTGGGGGTTGGGGGGAAAAAAGAAACTGGGTGTGGTTTCACTGTTGTCATGGCAACAGACTTATCACTGCTTTGAACCACCTCCACCACTCAGCGATGTGTGTGGAGGAAGTCAGGGGTGCCCGTAACGGCATGTGTGCAAACGGCAAGCATTTTTGCTATATTTTGTGAAAATATCAGGAATGATGTGCAGGCAGAAGACAGTTTTTCCCCCTCTTTGTAAGCAGAACCCACCTGACCTGATATGCCAGCACACAAAGAGAAGTGCTAAGAGGTTATGCATGGGCAAGCAGGTGCTCAGAGGGCTTCCCACACAATCGTGATGTGAAGACACCATAACAGTCTGGGATACAAAACCTATTCCAATGTGACAGACTGATGGCCATCCCGGCGCCACAGAGTTCAAACACGCATCACCAATCACTTATACCTGCATCAATGTAGCAATAATGCTGCACAGCAATCTCTTCCTTAATAGGCTGCTGCAGTTATAAAACACAAGGCTACATGGCATTATTGGGCTTTGTGCAAGGAGTCATTGGGTTCTTTGTGTGATCATGTGACAGTAGAGAGAAGCTGACCTGCAGACAACCCCACAGAGGATGTTACAGAACATGCAGAGGAGCTGGTGTCTTTACAGCCAAAAATACTGTTTAATACTGTGGCGCACACCACATATTACATAATAAACGAGTGAAAACAAAAAAGACATTGATAAAATACTTTTCTCCCAACACTCATTTCTGTCAAATAAAAACTGAACCAGAATAGAGAATACCTTTGATTCACTGATATTTATCCAGATGAAACTTTAATCCACATTTCCACCAAATAAAACAATTTACACTGAGACATTCACAGGTTCAATATCACCCTGAAAATGTTGCATTTAGTAGATTACTATACTCGCTTCCCTGTCACTCGGAGGTATTCAGCTGTATGCAGATGCATAATAAAACACTACAAGTCAAAACTGCCTGATCAATACATGAGTTTAAATTTAAATCTGTCACCAGGCTGAATTGACGAAAGCGTCACTCAACTGACTTGGACTTTAATGTGTAAATGAAAAAATGTGTTGCAAACACTGTCATCTAGTGGCCAAACGCAAAAATGCAGAAACAGCAACATGAACACCAAACTCAAAAGCAAAACTTCAAACACACAAGCAACAAAATGACAAAATCTATTGAACTATCATGAAGAATAGTAAATGACAGTCAATGGGAGCATAATTACTTATCCCTGACATTAATACATCATCAAAACTAATCAATCTGAACAAATGGTAATTGTGTGCAGCTTTTTGTTCATACAAAAACACAATTATGATCATCTTCCAAAAACACTCGAAAATATTTCTCCACCAGAGCTTCACTAACATGTTTATGGTGATTTACTTTAGGTTCAAGTTACAACAGTGTTAAAAGAGACCACGTCAGAGAAAGATCCGTATCTTTCGCAATCCAAGACATTAAAAGCTCTCACACCACAAAAGAACAAGTGACGTTGTATAAAACTGCAAATTGTTTTATACAAAACCTGACGGGGAAAGGCCCAAGTGTGAGGTATTCATGAGACAAACCACACTTTATTTTAAACTGACAAGACAAAACTTGTCAAGGGTGTGCACTTATTGCCACACCTGAAGGTAAATCTCACAAACACTGAATTAGAGGAGAAAGAAAAGGCAGAAAATATAATGGGACAGCTGCATGTCAACTTTTGTTGTTGTGGGTGGTCAAAATGAGTTTCATGCTGTGTGGTCATGGTCAATACATCCATCCCTCCATGTATATCTGGTGGAATCAATTTATCTTTTAACCTCCTGTTTTTCTAGAGTACTGTAGTATCCTACACGTGAACGTGTCTTCTAACGGTCCGTGAACGCAACAGAGGCCTTTGGGTGCCAATAATTTGTTTCACACCTTGAAAGATCCAGATCAATTTTCTCCTGAAAAGAGTGACCATGTTTCGGGGTGAGATTGCGTGGTTTTCAAGCAGTGTGAAGCAAGAACATGTGGACTTTTGGAGTAAGTGAACCAGCATTCAGCTAATTAGATTTTCCGTTTTTATTGTTTAATAATCACAATGCTCAGATAGCATTTAGCTAGCTCGCTAAACACCCTTTAGTAAATGTTCCACTTTGCCAGTAAATTAATGGAAATTGAAAATGACATGAAAAAAAACATGGATTACTGAGCAAGGAAGTATTGATTTTCCTTGCTGCTTCAGCCCATATCATATAACCCATCTAATAGTCTCAAATCAAACCTGAAGTAAATCAATATATGAGAAGCTGTGGGAAGGTTTCAGGAATCTGTGTTTTCTCACTTAACCAGGATTTGTTTTCTCTGCATTAGTCTTGAACAGAGGTTTTAAACATATGGCCCACAAGAGGGTTCAATCTGGATGAACTTTCAAAAGTTAAAAATACCAAAACTAGACAATAAGAGCATTTTTTTTCCCCCAATAAAGGTTTCAATGCTTCAGGGTTAGAGGCATAACACAACACTGATATACTAAGCTGGACAGTGAAAGAAGGAAGATGAGTTTCCAGAGAAAACCCACATACTCACAGGGGAAATGTTTCATACTTAACTCATAGAAGCCTCCAAGTTCGGACTCACTGCAGATCAGGAGTGTCCAACCTTGAGGGCCCCTGTCCAGCATGTTTTAGCTCCTCCCAGTTGCAGCACACCTGATTGCAATGAAGGGCTCGTTAATGGGCTTTTTCACAACATTGGTGATGACGTCATCATTAGATTCAGGTATGCCGAAGCAGGGAGAGAGCTGAAACTTGCAGGAAGGGGGCCCTCGAGGACCCTGGTTGGGCAACCCCATTACACCACTATTGTGTTTAGCATTCATACTACCCAATATGTCATTGTAATAACTTGTCTTCATCCAGGTACTTTCTGGAACTCGTGGTGTCAATTATTAATGCATCAGTGAAAACTGAATAGCTCCCTGCCAGTTAAGTAGAATTACAGAAATCCCAGTTAAGAGAGGCACTGTGGCTGTGTGGAAGTCAGATTGTACACTTTTTCTGAAGCCATTTCAATTTGTTTATATTTTGTTAAAAACCCAGAAAAAGTAAACATTTTTTAGGATGTGAAAACGTTGCTGTAGTCGGTATTCAGAGATTATTATGCCATGATTTTATCTGTCCATCCCATTTAGATCAAATTACGCTGCATGAGGCCCCTGAAGTGTATTGACTTCAGCTCTGGTCTGGATGATGCTTATTATGGAGGCAAATTAGCTCAGGATTGACTTTTTTTTCCCCCCCTGAGGTTTTCCACTGAATTCATCTAAATATAATCTATGAAATGAAAGGCAGGAATCTAACTTTGGTATCTGAACTCATAGTATTGGAGGGTGGAGGTGTTGCTGATTGGAGGAAAGCAGACTACCTTTTCAGTGAAGATGCGACATGTCCAGATACTCAGAGGTGAGCACGGTGACCTCACGCCATTTCTTTTGAAATATTTCATTTTTATTATTTACAAGCCGGGTATTATTGTGCACTGCTGGGTTGTGTTTTTCCAGGATATTTGGGAGCGAAGATTTCCTCTGGAACGAGGTGACGGTGTTTCACAGCCTGTTTCTCTCCACCTGTGAGAAGCGGCGGAGTGTGAAGTCTGTGTGTATCAGCCACTATGTGCTGCCTCCAGCTTCTGTACAGGATGGTAGGGATCTCTCTCTCTCTCTCTCTCTCTCTCTCTCTCTCTCTCGCTCTGATCAGAGTTTACATTTTTACCAAATTTTAATTAAAAGAGTAGTTTAGTGCAGCTGCTTTCACACTGACTTTTATCTCTACATGCATGGACACATCATAGTCGAAACATATTTGCATTTACGCAGAGTTATTAAAAGCCCAACCCATGAGGATTTTGCTGAGCAAGGCATACACATCACTGTGTGTGGAGAATTGTGTAGTTGCCATGTGTGGGGCATTTGGATTTTTGGTCTATAGGGTTAGGGTTATGACCATAACCTGCAGCATTTATTCTAACCGCCTCTTCTACTCACTCATCTTTCCTCTGATTGTCACTGTAGAGGTGAGAAATGTGGTCGGGAGGCTGATTTGGGAGTGTGGTGATGAAGAGTCCGAGGCCGAGGTGAGGACAGAGAGTGTCGAGAGGAAGGACATCGTCTCCATCTAACCACCTCCTGTGACTTAACAGGACTCTGAGAACAGCTGCAGTGTCTCGGCGGAAGACGAGTGCGGCGAAGAGGACATCAGCAGGATCGAGTACGTTCGCCGTACTCTTGAATTATTTAATTTGACCTCAATGAAATGTAAATGTCCATTAAAGTAATTCAGCGCCGATCATTCTGAGGCAGGTCGGAACTCTCGCCGGAGGAAGACGTCGCTCTTTGTGACTGTTCACAAAATCATCCAGATGGCAGCGCTCCTACATGTAATGTCCTCAATGAAACCATTTTCTGCCTCTACCTCAAACAAACTTTGATTTTGCTCGTACTGCCATATAGCGTCGGGCAATCTGTTGATGCAGACAAACTTGAGTGGCATTCAATAAATATAAACATCCTTACACTGTTAAAATTAAGTTTTTGCTGTTATTACAAGATTACTGTTGTTCAGAGAGCTTGAATGTTTGGAAGCAGGATGATGGATGAAATTAACAGTCTTTTTTTTTTTTTGTCACTTCCCTCCCTGCAGTCAATGTCAACATGGACAACCTGCAGAAATATTCAGGTCATCTGTGTGATTTCCATTTTGGGTGTTTCTGCTGTTCTCGATGTCAAGTCCGCTGCAACTGTTCGGGCCGCACATAAACACACACACACGCACGCACACACACACACATATATACACGTTGAAGATTTAAATAAGGTACAAAAAGTTAAAAGTTTAGTTTGTAATTTGTTCAATTTGTTTGTACTGTCACCTGACCCTTAATATTGAGTTCATTATTGACTAATTTCCTTAAAATAAATGTTGTATGTATTTAATAAATGCATAAAATTTTGATTCACTGTATTAGAAACGGTGTAATTTTGTATGCGGGGGCGCCCGTATTTTTGTCTTCCAAGTCTATTCCAATATTGTATTCAAAATCAGTCAATCGTCTCAAAGCAGGAATGTTCCAAATCCAAGTCTGCAAGTTTGCATGTTCTCCTTTGTGCACATGTCGATTCTCTCCGCAAATGGAACATTGTATACAGTGGTGAGCTCTCTCTTCAGAAGGTTGAGGGTTTAAGTCCAGGCTGGCCCTTTCTCTGCAGTTGTCATGTTGCATGTCCAATAAAGTGTGTGAGATTAATTGTTAACTAAAGTGCCTGTTTTGTGTGTGTGTGTGTGTGTGTGTGTGTGTGTGTGTGTGTGTGTGTGTGTGTGTGTGTGTGTGTGTGTGTGTGTGTGTGTGTGTGTGTGTGTGTGTGTGTTGCACCCCCTGCCAAGCGGTGGGCTGCTCCGCCGCTGTTTGGACCAATCAGCGGCTGCGTTTGTGCTCCGGCCTCCGCTGCGTGCACCGGAAGTCGCAGCCTGACGTCACCTGCGGCTTGCTCTCGGCTGCTGCCCGGACTTTGCTCTGACAGCAGCTTTTAAAAACAGTCCCGCACGGCTCGGTGGGCTTTTGCTTTTGTCTGCAGACGTCGACCGCGTCTCCTCGGTCATGGCGCAGGAGAATCTGTCGCTGGTGCTTCACACTCCGGGAGACCTCCGGCTGGTACGGCCGCATGTTCAGCTCTGTTTTCCCCGAGGGAATGAAGCTGACTGCTGTCTCTTGTCTGTCCGCAGGAGAACCGTCCAGTCCCAGAGCCAGGACCCAATGGTAAATACATTCTGAATTTTAGTTGCTAAATTGTATGATCCCTGGAAATAATTTAAACCACATTTGTATTTCAGTATCCAAATATGAGGAACCAATTTTGATGTGCAAATCAAATGCACTTTACTGCAACTCCTCTATCTATCGAGTATATTTATTATATTGCCTTGATTAAAAGTAAATGTACCATTTTTAAATAACAAAACAAAACTTAAATAGCAAAATGCTCTTCTCAAAAAGGCTTCACTCTTATCAATACACTAAATAAAGGTTACACTAAAAATCAAACACCCAAATTGTCCCAGATTTACAATAAGAGTATAAATCTAAAGCAGTTATGACCATCCGTCCTGTTATTGTTGAATAGACTGTTTTTCATTTTTCCAGGTAGTTTGTAAGCTGTTTTTACTTCAAGACATATATTGTTACATATAGACAAGACATTTGTGACTTGGAATCTATTACACGGGGGCAGATGTTCCTTTTTTTTTTTCTTTCCATTTATTCTAATAAACCTTTTGTGACCCAGTTATAAGATTAATTATTTGACTTGCTTGGTGTTTGATTCAGTACTACTTTATCCAGTGCAGGTTGACTGAAGCAATTTTATATCCTTCCAAAAAGTGTAAAAGCATGTTGGAGGAAAACATAGTTCCTAAACAACACACATGGACACACAGGCAAACTGCACAGGAAGAAGTCAAACCTGTTGACTTCCTTGTCTTGTTTTGTAACACAGTTATAAAATTCCTCCAGCGCCCCCCCCCCCCCCCCCCCCCCCCCCCCCGCCTGGTGTGTGCCTCCTCTAACCCGTCTTCTTCGCTGTGTTTTGCGCTCAGATGTTGTTCTCCAGATGCACTCTGTCGGGATCTGCGGGTCAGACGTGCACTACTGGCAGCACGGCCGGATCGGAGACTTCGTGGTCACCAAGCCGATGGTGTTGGGGCACGAGGCATCTGGGCGGGTGGTGAAGGTCGGCTCAGCGGTCAAACACCTGGAGATAGGCAAGTAGGGGGAACTCATTGAAGCTGTGGAATGCAAAAGGAAGCATCTCTTACGGCGAGTGAACATTTTTGTCCTCAAAGTCGATGTAGTTACAAGCAGGAAAAATAAGCAAAGCGCAATGAGTGCAGTGAGCTTTGGAGAAATCACGGCGGCGAAACAACTGAGTGAGAGGCGGTCAGTTTTCAAGGACAGTGGTCCGACGAAGGACACGCAGTAAATTGATGACGGGGTCACGGATTGTCAACGCTCATTGGTGCCCATCTGGAGTGAAGGCTGTCGTCACAATTAGTGTAAATGTTTGTTGTTGGTTTTTTTTTACAGGTGACCGAGTGGCCGTTGAGCCTGGCGTTCCCCGTGAGACTGACGAGTTCTTCAAAAACGGACGCTACAACTTGTCACCGACTATTTTCTTCTGCGCCACGCCCCCCGACGACGGGAACCTGTGCCGTTACTACAGGCACAGCGCCAGCTTCTGTTACAAGTAACCGCCGTCGAATATTGCAATATCTTTGCAGCAGAAGTTGCCTCACGGTTGTCTCATCTCTGCCTCGCTGCTTCACCGCCCTCTTGCCTAATCCTCACACACACACACACGCACATCTCAACTGTGTTGTTTAACGTGGTGCTGCAGGCTGCCCGACAACGTGTCGTTTGAGGAGGGCGCTCTGATCGAACCGCTCTCTGTGGGGATCCACGCCTGCCGCAGGGCCGGCGTGACGCTCGGCAGCACAGTCCTCATCTGCGGCGCAGGTAGAAACGCCAAACGCGACTCACAACCGTGCTGCGCTGGAATAGTGTGATAGAGATGTGATCACGCTGATTCTGCAG
Organism: Blennius ocellaris; assembly: GCF_963422515.1. Taxonomy (NCBI): domain Eukaryota; kingdom Metazoa; phylum Chordata; class Actinopteri; order Blenniiformes; family Blenniidae; genus Blennius; species Blennius ocellaris. The sequence goes on along the minus strand of NC_137650.1, from coordinate 25,428,936 downwards.
CCAGTGAACCTTAAACGACATGACGAGATGATTAATATTCAACTCGCTGCCATGCTGCGACAACAACTTAACGAACGTCCAGTTGAGAACGCCATTTGCGAAACACTTGGAACAGGAGAGTTAAGTTGCGTAACTTCAGCCTGTTTCTTTGCAGGACCTATCGGGTTGGTGTCTTTGCTCGTGGCCAAGGCCATGGGAGCATCCAAGGTCGTCGTCACTGGTAACTTTCACTCCACCGACCCCGTCAGTGTCGACTGGCACAGCGGCAGTGTCTTTACAATGTTCATCCTCCTCTGCCGTGCTCAGATCTGTCCGCAGAGCGTCTGGCCAAGGCCAAGGAGCTCGGCGCCGACTTTCACCTGAGAGTGACGAAAGCAGACGAACCCCAGCGGGTGGCCGGGAGCGTGGAGGACATGATGGGAGCTCAGCCCGACTGTAGCATCGAATGCACCGGCGCCGAGAGCTGCCTCCAGACTGCCATCTATGTATGAGAACCTCCACTGGCACCTCAAAGTTCAGAGACTGAGAAATAGTTTCCAGTTGGTACCATGTGGCATTGGCTCGCTACTCCAGTCAGCCATTATATTATAACCACCTGCCTCATATTGCATGCGTCTCCTTTCAACCCACTGAGGCACGGACTCCACTGCAGTGTAGCCATGATCCTCCAAGTTGCACGATGGGGCAACACTGCAACCGCGTGCATGAATAAGCTCAGAGCCAATCATTAACCTGATGAGCAGTTCTGCACTTTTCATAAAACTGACCGCTGCACATGAGAAAATACGTACCCAGTATTATTCACTTTACCTGCCAGTGATCATAATGTTTTGTTTGAGATAACTTTCTGTCAGCGCAGGTTAAGCATTGCTTCATTCACACGTTATTCATGTGTTACAAGTAATTAGTCTTCATTCACAACCATGATTCATGTTCAAAATACATTTATATATTTAAACTTGGCCATAAACAATGGATATTGTAGAGAATATGATTAACAGTATGGTCAAGATAAACTTTTACGTTAACCATTTATTTTGGTTTGTGAACAGGTTTTCCAGTGACTGTACTTGGTTCATTATGAAGAAGAGAGTCCAAACTGTTTCTTCAGTCTTGTGATTCAGTCCACATTGTGATTTAAAAATTATTTTTTTGTCTCCCTCACAAGTCGACTCGTTCAGGAGGAGTGGTGGTGGTTGTGGGACTCGGCGCGCCGATGGTCAATGTGCCTCTCATGAATGCTGCTATAAGAGAGGTGGATATCCGAGGGGTCTTCCGCTACTGTAACACGTAAGTAAATATTTGCTGTTTATGAAGGAGGACGCAGAGGCAGTAACAATTTGTGTGTTTTGGAGCATCAACTGTTGCTGGATTCGTCGGCTACCTTGTGTTGCAGCTGGCCGATGGCGATCTCCATGCTGGCGTCAGGTAAAGTGAACGTCAAGCCGCTGGTGACCCACCGTTTCCCCCTGGAGCAGGCGGTCCAGGCCTTTGAGACCACGCGTCAGGGCCTGGGGATAAAGGTCATGTTAAAGTGTGACCAGAACGATCAGAACCCCTAATGTGACCCGCCGAGATGAAGCCAAACAAACCAGCCGAGGCGTGACGGGCCACAAACTGGACGTTGACCTGAAGGATGATAACGGCGAGTTCAAACAGTCACTTGAATCCCGGCTCTAACTGCTGGAGCAGGTCAAACGGGAACTCTGCAACACGTGTGAGAAATAATTTGATGATGCTCAGGATTGTTCTATATGCAACACTTAACACTTCTTAATTCAATGTATTTTAAAACATTTTTTTTTAGCATTGCAACAAAGTAAGAAGACTTAAATTAAAAGACTGAAATCAAAAAACACGTCTGTTGAACTGTTGTTGTGCATGAAGCTGCAATACCCATATTTAGGCATTAGGGGGCATTACTGGATTAAACTCCAATTAATGACAGACAACTGTACCAGTGTGAGATTTGGAATAACGTTCATCTCTTCTATACTGATACTTTGAAAAAAGATTGAACCTCAAAATATACCCAAAAAAATAAAAAATCATCTTGTTACAGATAATTTACATTATATGACAGACGAGTCTCCTTTCCCAAAAAAAATTTGTTATTCTCTATGGAAGATCTACAATTTACTGGTTTTGAGCTTTGCCACTGACAACATGCATTCCAGCCTCTGACTGAATGATCCCACTACTGTTTTTACATTCACAGGTAACATCGCAATACCAGCTGTAACGAGTATCTTTTTCATGATGGAAGGGGAAAAAAAGCATTTCTGGGAAACCGTAACGTCTGCCAGTAAAAGTGGGAAAAACAAAAATGACTAAAAAGCTCTTCTGCCCGGAGCTTTCTTGTTTCCACGGTTGGCAGAAATAAATCTTTAAGACATTTTCAGGTAGCTTGACACATTCTATAAGAAGCCATATGGTAGCCGCCGCCCACCTTACTTTTTCCTCCATCAGCCTCCATTCAGCCACCAGCTGTGCCTCTCCAGCTCTCATTTTAATGTAAAACTGTTCTGTTGATCGGTGTGGTGCAGTTCAGATTACTGCTGCAGTAACACGAGATTTCTCTTTGCGTGTAACTATAAAATCATATTTAATTATATTTCTGACTTGGTCTGAAAGGAGCTCAAGGTGCCCCCGGGATAAGCTGGGGCGGGTTGTGGGAGACGGGGGATGTCTGGGCCTTTCTACTGCCCCCCCCCCCCCCCCGTGGTAACGATGCACAGCCTTATAGAGATTCTCTGTTCTCAGTATCTCAATGAGAGAAAAACAATACTACAACTTAAACCTGGATCTCTCTCACCTTGATTTCTTGATCGTGTCGAATGACTCCCATCGATCGGCTGCAGTATGCGAATTTGTGCGTGTGCTTTAGTGATTTCTTCGCAGCAGGACACACTGCGGACGAACACAATTGCTTGCACATCTATCGGCGGTGTTGATCGATCCCTGAAGCTTTAGCACTGCTGATGCAAAGTCTTATTTCGAGCATCAGCACCAAAAGGACTGAATCCCTCAGATGAGATCATGAACTCTATTCTTAGTGCAGCAGGTTCCGGCGGTTTACCACTGGAGACGAGTCGAACCAGGCATGGGAAGAAGGAACTCACAGAACAGTGCATGAAATACTGATGTTGAGGAGATTTGTCAGAGGAAACCTGTTAAAGTTAGTTCGTTCATTAGCTATGGATCAGTTTTTAAAATGCATTTAGTGAGGACTGAAGAATGACGATGAGGATGTAAATTTAAATGTGGTTGATATGACTTTCTTTTATCTATTGTGGCCAAAAATCATCAAAATGTCAAATTGTGTGTGTGTATTTCTTTTTCATTTATCTTTTCTTGGCAGCAATCAACTTCCATATGAACAAGCTGCTATCGAATTACTGCCAAGGAGCCCTCTTTAAAAAAAAACAACAAAAAAAAAACTTTCAAAACCCAAGTCACAATTTGATAAAGTTGCCTAAAAACATTTCCAGCCATGTTTTGCTCAGATTTTATTATCTTGACACAATGACATGATACTACTTCACGAGGCATGCACACAGATAATGTTCATACAATTAAAATCCACTACAATGCGTTGTAAAAGCGATACTCGGCGGTAAGGCTTTTTTGCTGTCACAGTGTGTCATTCACAGTTCTCTCTTTTCCCACTCAGGACCGAAGGCCAACGTTACAGTTGGGAAGATGTTTTGCAGTGACTAAACCTGTGTGTGTGTGTGTTTTTGTTTGCTTCGTTTTTCTTTTTTTCTTCTCTCTAACGTGAGCACAATACTAGACAAGATTCTCTTTATGTACAGACATTCTAATACCGCTTATGGCAATGAGACAGCTCGCACAACACAGTTACATTCACAATCCACTCATTGTACTCATGAGTTTCAGTCAAAACACTTAAGATGAACATACAGGAGAGCAGCACACAAAAAGAAAACAACCGTTTCCGTACATGTTGAACATGTACATGACTTGATATCAAAAGCATAATTAATGCATGTTAAGAGTTGCTTGTTATTTATATGTGTGATTGTTTGTACATGAGAATTAGAAAAGACTTTTCTTGCCGTTCGGACGGTGAAGTCGTGTATTGCCTTGAAATGTTGTTAAATCAAAAGGATATGGCGTTTCTCCCATAAACCCTTGGTGCAAGCCTGGGTTTGATTCACATGTACATTAAATCAACTTATCGTAGTTAAACTCAACATTTCAAAGAAGTTTCCCCTTTTCAATGGCAACTGCTGAGACATCCGGCATTGTCTTGTGTCTTTGCCATCATGGCGGTCTACTTTAAATTCAACAAGCAAGAGTTATTTACAAAGCAGCTGTGCCCCTTCCCACTGCCTCCAGTCACAATATTAGCAAAATATGTATTTACATGAGAAATAAATTAACAGAAAGGGAAATGAAACTATACAAGTATAGTAGAAGTATCATATTGCATTACATGAATATAAAAAAATAAACTGTGACGCATTCAGACAACAAATCCATCCACACCTGACATAAGAGCACAGACAGGACAAATAAATAGCGCACGCGCACACACACACACACACACACACACACACACACACACACACACACACACACACACACACACACACACACACACACACACACACACACACACACACACACACACACACACACACACACACACACACACACACACACACACACACACACACAGCCTCCTCAGCTGGTCCGATGGATTAAGCATCTTGTGTCGTTAAAAATGGCTGTTTGCATGTTAAGACAGCGAAGAGATGACGAACAGTTGAAGTCATCAGAAAAAAAAAGACAAGTGAGTGAATGAATGAACTGGGAGAGGAGAGAGGAGGACCCCCCCCCCCACTCCCAAGCTAGTCAGCTGAGTCTGCACTGTGCGGTAACCAATCACAGCTGACAGCCTGTCCTGGTGAGCGGTCCCCGGCCGCCTCTATATGTACATGGGTGTCTCCTGCCCAGTGAGGAGCCTGAACATGGCTGCTGGCATCGTCTTCATGTGAATCTGAAAGTGAAACACAGCAGAGGGTTCCATCACGTCTTTGGCTTTTCCTCTGTGGCGTTTATGTATAATTTGGGATTTGATGTATTTCGGCAGAAATTACCTAGCATATTCCTCTAAACCAGAGTCCTCCTGGAGATAATCGGCCTTGTTTTAAGTTTCTCCCTGCTGCAACAAACCCGATTGCAACGAGGTGCCTGCACTCGCCCTTTCTATGGACACTTGATGAGTTAAGAGTGTTGAAGCAGGGAGCGACTTCAGGCCTCACGCTGCAATTCAGATTACATTTCAAATGCGACCTCCATCAGACTGTAGTGTGAACGGTATTTCACCCCGAAGCGGCCCGCGTGTGCCGAACGAGGTGAGGCGTCACGCTGAGCACGCCGTTTACAGAAGTAAATGTCGACGCTACACACGTCAGCGCGCATATATCGCTTTTTTAAGTGGTTGTGCAATCGGAGCCGACAAAATCTCGACAGAAAGACGAGGGAAAGAAGGAGATGTCACAAAACAGATGTGGGTCACTCGCGAGCAGAAAATCAGAATTGGGTCGAAGTTGCCTGCAGGGTGAACGCAGCTTAAAACCTGCAGAACAAATGATCTCCAGGACCAGGACCGGATATCAATGCAGCAATAATTGTAAAATTATTTGACACTGAATAAAATATATCATATGAAGTAAGGAGATGTTTAAAAATAACCAATTTTAGAGGATTTGTGCCAAAAGCAAATGACTTGAACAGTGTTTCTTTCATTTCATTTTGCCATCGCAGATAGAAATGATCTTGCTGCGTTACTGCGAGCACGATGTGAACTGAATGCTTAAAGTCAGCGCAGCCTTGGCGCTATGCAAATTTCAACCACAAATGATCTTCTATTGTCAGAAGTTGCGTGAATCGAAGACGAATGACACTTTGTAATTGTTGTTCCAGGTTTAGAGCAGTGTGTTTTATTTGCCTCTCACTTCACCAACCATCTCGCCTTTTATTTGAAGAAGCACGGGCATAGATATACTCACTTTTTCATTAAAAATACATTATTTTTACTGTACTTTAGTTCTGGCACACTTAACCTTCACACTACCGTTTTAAACAGTGAAGCATTGGAAACAAGAAGAATGCAATTACTGTGAATAATTTGAAACTTAATTTATTAAGATGTTAATTATAACAAGAGTGGTGGAAGAGCAAAATAAGCCTGAAACTGCCATTAAACAAAAATATTTTCATGTTTTAGTTCTACTTTGTAATCCAGTTAAGTTATTTTCTATGTAGAATCATGCTTGCCTTTTATTGACATAGCACAATCCACTAATCAAGACAGTATAACCATGTGGTGATTTTACCTCCCACATCTCGGAATGTGTTTGTGGGTTTTACCTCGCCAACAGAGTTGGACAGGGCCTGGACGATCTTCTCATGTGCCGTGGCGACCACGCTCTGCCCGTTGATCTCTATGATCCGGTGACCCACGCGGACGCCGCCCCGCTCTGCGATGCCTCCTCGCATCAGACTGCAAATCTGCAGGGAGGAGGAGCAGAAGAAGAAGAAGAAGAAGAAATTATGCCACTGATAAGACAATGATGACTGATCGCACATTAATGCCTTACCGAAGAGAACCAGATGGCTTCTGCAAGCATTATATGAGGTGGATAATTCTTTATGCAATTCATCACGACAGTGATTGAGAGTTTCCTTGGACTATCTAATATCAAGGAAGTTAGAATAATGAGCAGACTATTTCCCAGCTGTGACATGACTGTGAGACATCTACATTGTGTAAAATACAATGCAAATGACTCTAAAATAATGTATAACAGTTTGCCTAAAATAACAATATTCCATTGAGCAGATATTTAAAATTTTACTTTTACAACATGAATTATGCTTTTTATTAATTTATTTATTTATTAAAGAAGGCTGCAGAGGCCTCACAGCAAAGAGATCTTTAGTTCTGTATGGACTTTGCATGTTCTCCCTGTTAATTTAATTGGTGATTCTTAAATTGAGTGTCTGTTTCTCTGTGTTTGCATGTGATGGACTGACAACCTGCCGTCACCCACAGCTGGGATTGTCTTCAACACACTGCGACCCTGAATTCGATAAAGCGCTATAGAACATGTGTATTGATGCTCACAGCTGTTAACAATAATATTTCCTCATGTGAAATACATCAGGAAATCTGCCATTAAAACAACACTGATCATTTTATGTGACAAAAAGCATGAGCAGAGTGAAATGTGGTTTAGCCTCAGTCATATGTAGCGACACAGTTTTGTCAAAATGTCAAAGTATCCAACCTACAGATCAGAAATAAGCGGACTTACGATGCCATTCTGGACACTGAAGCCCAGCTGGTACTTCAGATCGGGTCTCTTGATGAGGACAGTGGTAACTGGTGGACAGCTAACAATGTTCATTTTCACCTGCACCTGGTTCTTTAAGCCCTTTAATACGCACACAGACAAACAAAACCACATAAACATTCAACATATATTTGATATAATATAGTTGAAATCGGTAAAACATGATCTGTTTCTCTATTTCAGCAGCCTCCATACATCTTCAGAGCGTCTGTACCTTAATGATTCCCTGGCAGGTGGCGAGCGGCAGCCCCACGAGGCTCGTGTTGTTGATGGACATGATCTGGTCCCCGATGCTGAGCTTGCCAGAGCGAGCTGCGGGCCCACCGTTCATCATGTTGGCTAAGATGACTGTGGGCAGGATGGAGCCCCAGCCGGACTCCACGATCACCACACCCAGGATCTCCCCCTTACTCTTCTCCAGCTGCAGCTGTGGAGTGATCGGGAGACGGAGAGGGCAGAGAGTGTAGCTCATTTTCATGCTTCATTAAAAAGAAAAAGAAAAAGAAAAAGAAAACCAAAACACTTATTTTTTTTTTAGCTATAAAACCATGAGTGGAGCCTAGTGACAACTGGTTGAGAGTATAACAGCACAAAAACATAAACATCTCAACCCTGAAAACACAATAGTGTCAAAATAGTTTGTCTGTTTGCTCCAGTTTTCTCGCCTCAAAAGTGTAGTGAGAGAACCCATGAAGAAAAGTTCTCATTTATGACACTTGTCAGAAAAAAAATAAAAATCCTTTTCCTGGCTCCCTTTCATACATCAGACACCGAATCTAAGGTATAACAGCAGCCTGGGGGCTCAGAGGGTAGAAATGGGAAAAATCACAACAGTGAGACAAGACAGTTTGTCAGCAGTCAAGATTCAACCACTTTCTTTATACAGAAGTAGAATAATATCACAGGATGCATGTTTCAATCAGCAAAAACACGGTTACATCGATTACAAGTATTAAAACATGTGCTGGACTGGTGGGTTTTGTTTATAGTAAATGTAATATAAACTACTGCAGATGTTAGAAATGAATGCACACCTCTAACATCTGGAGCAGGTTTAATTTAAAGAAATGACCAGAAACATCATCCGTACTTTGCATCATGTCACAGCTCAAGAAATGATTGCAAGGATCTTTTTGAAGTCTTTAAAAAGGTCTATAGTAATCCGCAATTATATTACCTTTAAAAAAAAAAAACATTCAAGCAAAGTACTAAAATAATTTCAGAGCCAATTGTGCCCGAGTGTGACAGAAAGGAGGTTCTCCCTGTGACTGCACGGCTTTTAACCGACTCAAAGACCTACACGTTAATGGATTTGACTGAGATTTGGCTGCAGGCGTGTTTTGTGAGACTTATGATCTGTCCAAGTTGTATTATTGTTCAGTGTTGGGTGGGAACAGCTGATTTATATTCACTTTATATTATACTCCTTTACTTGTTGTAAAGGGGTGTAATGCATGCCAATAACTTGAGTTGTGTCTCATGCAAGGAGCTTCAGTGAGTGTCAGTGTCGTTTCTCCTGAAGCTTTGTATTGGCAAACCCATTTGAAAGATGTGTGTACTTGGATGGGTTCCACCTGTGCGAATTGAATAAAACATGGGACAGTGTTACCGACATAAAGACAGCCAGTACTGCAAGTCGTAGGAAACTGTTCTTCGTCACACCCAAATCCTGGTGACGGTCAATGTCTTTGAACTATTTGTAGTAAATAAATAAATATTCCACATCACAGACGCGAGTACATTAGCACACTGAGTGTGCAAATGCAGAGTATGTTTTCATGTCCTAATTCTTTTGGTCAGCAGATGCTACAAACACACGCAAACACGCACACAGCCTGAAGAATTGCATCTATTTTCAGCCCTGCTAGGAAGGTTAGGAAGCTTTAGTGCTCTAAGAAAGCCCAGGTTTCCCATCACCACAAATTACTGATGTGCCTCTAATATGGCAGCTGCTCATAGAGCAGAAAGTGTTTCACGGTCTGTAATTCTCAGAGAACCTGCAGTAATGTTGTGAGGGCAGAGTATTAGTAAAAGAGGAAATGCTACAACATAAAAAGCAGGGGTTGACATGCTCTGAGTACATTTTACTGTACCATCTGCCTCTTAATCTGTCTAATTAGTTAACAGCGAATGTAGTTGTGTGTTTCTCCAATGGCCCTGCAGCATGAGTGCAATTTTCCTCGCATTTGGTTCCTGCACCGACAAATAAACATCTGCAGGGATGCACATCTTTACCTTTTGCACTTTGGATACAGACGTACCTCTTTACAGTTTTCCGAGTTGGAGAAGTGAATAAGGTCATCATTGTACATTTCCTGGGTGTTGATGATGTCACTGTACTCTTTCTGACTCAGGTCCTCGGGGTTAATGCCGTTGGCTCTGAGGAACTCCTGGTAAGCCACGCTGAACGCCTGGCCGATGGACTGAGCGATGAGCTGTGCCTGTAGACACAAAACAAAGCAGGAGTCATGATGTCGAGTGTGTTTGTGAGCTCACATGTTCAGAAACAACCATACGATGAAAGAAAAAAAAAAAAAAAGAGTTTTGCAGAGGCAATGAGTGGAGAAAGACGAGGCTGAAGAGTTATGTAAATCAATTTGCACTGCCAGAAGCTCTTTAATTCCCAGGGTGATAGGGAGGGAATAAGTAGACCAGGAAACATGGGGTATGCAGACAATTTCCTGCTTTCAGTCAGGAAGAGTGAAGGTTAATAAAGATATAATGCACAGAATAATGTGATATAGGCGAAGTCAATTGTCTTGAATACCATGAAGAGAAGATGTACATTATCAGGCGATCAAGTGTCAGCCATTATTTTTAGTATTTTAGTACTTAAGTACTCATGCCTACACAGATCCAGGGTGGTGAAACAGTTAATATCCTAAAGGGGAAAAAAATTAAGGAAGAAAATCATGTTTGTAGGGATACAATAAAATCAACACATGCATGTTTATTTATTCTTCCTCTCTGGGTTGGGGTTAGAAAAGGAATTTTGCGCGTCAATAACAAAAGTGAAAAAGGAGCGCATAAAGCCAGTTTCATCACAATAACGGAAACAGTTTATAAGTTGTTGGATGAGCTGCTGAATGCTTCTATTATAACTCTGGCCGGCCTTTAAAACCTGGCAACAAAATTAGATGAAGAGGGGACAGATTGGAGTCCAGCCTTTTATACAAACTGGCACGGAAATGGAGTTGCTGGCTCCTTAGTGCAACATTGTTCCCCATGCCAAGTCTTCCTGAATTTGCTTCAACGAGGCAAGCAGCAACTCCATGTGGAGGAATAAAATCCAAAATCTGATGTGCCCTGCCAATTTATGTTACTGCATGTCAGTGGATTGCTCTCGGTTACAACATGGTGCACAGCAACAATTTGAGAATTTCTATGTCAGTGTCTGGAGTAATGTGATGCTTGCCACGTCAAATGTCAAAACAAAATTCAAGAGAAACAAATTTAAGTTGAAGAGACAAATTGCACTGACATCATTCTAATGAGAGCTCTTAACATGGAGATAGAAAAAATGGCAAGCTGACATTCAAACCCGTCATCGAGGTGACCCCCTAACTTTTAAAGCTTCTCAGATAAACAGACACTGCAGGTTTGTAAGTTTTGAAATCGTGCGATCGCTTACGTCCTCAGACTCAAAGACGTGGCATATCATCTTGTACTGCTTCTTTGCCTCCGGAGCACCGGGCGTGGTTTCGATGCAGTCCTGTGAGGCTGTGCGTGGCATTCGGCGTCTCGCCATCAGGACCACGATGTTCCCAATGTCGGCGATGTAGGATATAGTGCGGAGTGCGTTGTCCATCATGGTCTCCTACGAATGAAACGGGGCAGAAACACGGGCCCTGAGTGGTACTGCGCTGTTTTTCCATTTTCAATAACTCTAAATCAATCAATGAAACTTCCAACAAGCTTGTTTGATTCGGACGCCTTCACAGAGGAATGACAGTGTGGTGATGAGACAAAACAGAGGACAGTAAAATAATTAATATGACAACAAGAGGGAAAGGAGAATAGATTGAAATATCTGGAAAAAACAATAACCCAGAAATAAAACAAATAATAGAAAAAAATAATATAAAGGAGCCATAAAACTGAACTGAACACAAATATGAAGCAAATAAGGAAAACAAACAAATGACAGCTAAGCGAAAAATAAATTTTCTCAACAATCAATACATTTGAAATATGGATATCATTTCTGTATCTTCCAATTTCATATAAAGCAGCTCAATGATTTCCAATGCAAGTGATTACCTTCATCACAGTCGATACCTATTGGACTGCTATGATGATATGATACATTAAGAGCCCTACTTTTAAATGATGCATCATTAATGTACTTTTTCTGCTACATTGTGCGACTACTTCAGCATGGAAAACAAAATGTGCTGGGGGTATTTTTAGCATTTGGATAGAACCAGAGAAAGAATATGAACAGATCAAGCAATTGGAGGGGCTCAAATGTCAAGTTTTAGATTATTTAACACAGAGAGAGAATAAAGAATCAATTAAAATGAACAATCAAGGCAATGATGGTGTACTGAACCATATTCTACATAAACGTGACATTTACCCAGTCAGATAGGCTCCAGTCCTCTGTCTGCCACATGAGGCACCAATTATTAGAAAGTCCACATTTTCCTCATGTAGTTTGAGATAAAACACAAAAAACAGAGTGTCTCTCGTGCCAATTCTTGGTCTTACAACAGTTAGCGTCGTTATATTGCTGATATTTGAAAACAAAAGGAGAGTGCAGCACATTTTCTTCTCTTTCTGCTGCATCATTGATTCAGGGCAGGGAGTGAGCTGAAGGCATTGTTGACAGAAAACAAACCTTCCCTTTTGAATTTCAAAACTGCTGTTGAATCTGATTATAGCCCAATGACACCACCACAAGGAACCACAGTCATGAGGCCACGTGTCTTTGAAAATACGTGTGCAAAAAAAAAAAAAAAACAATTAGAAGGGATATCAGTGTTTGTGCTGATGAGACAAAGGGATTTGAACTGTGCAATCATGCTTGTGCACTCAGCCTAATAATGATCTCATGTTACAATGAAGATTTTATGTGGCAACAATTGTGATAGGATTCACACTTCAAATACAAATCTGTACGTTTTTTTTCCCAGGAAGGAAATTGTGTCTCTTCACATGTTTTACGATAACGTGAAATTTCGATTTAGCCGAGTTGCCCTCACTTCATTAAGCCGTGAGCCGGTTTTATTACGTGAGCCTAATCAGCGTTGTTGTTCCAGCCCACCTCCAGAGTTGTTAACCCCCGCCAAAGCAGTAGTGAGCTATTTAATTGCTAAAATGAAGGCGTTTTATTTCGGAATCTTTCTCAGCCAGATGGAAAGGCAGGAAGATAGACGCTGCATTGCAGAACGTTATTTTCTGCCAGGCGCTTGCCCACACGCACACATTCTGACAACTCTGCTCAGATGGCCAGACAGCAGCGAGGACTGAAATACTGCACATGAATCATCCGTCACATATACATTGAAATGGTGCCGCCAGCACAAAAATTCGTGATCTTGGAAACTGTAAAGCTCTCTGAAGTGTTTCTGCTTCCGTCGCAAACTCTCGTTGCTTCCCAGAGAGGATTTCTTCAAGGTCAAAAGGCGAAAACAAGAAGTATCTTCATAAAGTCTGTCTCAATCTGAATTTGGACTTAAATTAATTTGACTCGGCGTGGAAGTAATGTAAAACGAATACTCGCATTGCTGTGATTGTGTGGTAGGTTGGGGTATTTTGAAGTCAGTTGATGTACTGTATGGAATCTCAACATGTATTTAATGCAATTCAATTGTAGCCTTATTCGCCACTTTCAAGACGACAAGTTCCTGCTGAATTCTCTCACAATTCATCTAAAGAATTTGTTTCTGATGTAATTATTCAACAGAGAGAATTCCTACTTCAATATGAAAAAAGTCACCACGGTGCAATATTTGTATATTGTATTAATTCGTTCAGAAACGTGCTTTGGACATACATATTTTGTCATACGTTATTAACAATGGAAATAAATGTGGTTCAACCATGACACTGATAGCATTTTTAAAGTATTTGAGTAGGGTACTTTTACTTGTAACTGCATACAATCTGCTCTGTGTAAAGGTAATTGCACTTGTCCCTTCAACAGGCTTTCGAACAGTTTATGTGCGGACAGATGTCGTCATTAGTAGGAAAATTATACTGAAAACAAAAGGGACACGACAACGTTGCACAGATGTTTGAGAGGCAGTTTTAAAGCTTCGCAGATTTTATTCCTGCGCACAGTCGCGGAGAATTCCGACAGTGACGTCACGAGATTAAATAGAAAACAATCACAGCTGGGATTTCAGAAGATGCAGCTGGTGTTGACAGCTAAGCTGCGGTTATGACAGCTATGACACAACAACACCCCCCTGATGTGGAGAAGAGTCGTTTCGGAGCGAACGTCTTCTATTCTCGCAGGTGAAGAAACAGCACTTTGGACAGAAACATGAAGTACATACCTGCGAGTCTGCATTGAGGACTTTGATCCTCTGGGTGGAGATGAATAGATCAACTTCAGTGAGGGTTTGAGCGTCTCCATCTGCACTCTAAAACAACAACCATAGAGCCAAGAGAAACTGGTTAATACATCTCCTGACATTGACTGTTGAAAATTCCATGTTGCAAAGTCAACTGCTCACTGGGAACACAGCCGTGCTGAATGGCGTCTCCGTCAAACATTGGAAAATGTCCGATATTCAGAATGAACGTGTGCATGCAGGTGTAGTTTAGTGTGCGGAGAGTTAGATGGAGGGGTTGTTGGGCCTGAAGGTGAGGTGAGAAAGGCAGAAAAAGAAAGTGTCTGGTGGGGATGTTGGTTTACATCGACTGTCCGGGCGCCAGGACAGCGAGCTGGCACCGACACAAGCAAACAGCTTAACGCTAAATCTTGACCAGCTGGCCGTTACACCAGCGAGAGCGATGCGGCTTCAGCACAGAACAAGCCCGGCGCACATTTCCCTCTAATCACCGAGTGATGCAGACTAATAAAATTATGTTTGTTTTAGTTTAATTGAATCCGCCTAATGCATTTAAAATAAGGCAATGTGGATGCGGAAATAAAACACATACTGTTGTTTTTGAATATTTCGCATAATGACTGCTGAACTGAATCATCAATTAATTTTGATTCCCTCGGAGTAAATTAAAACACATAAAAATGAGGAAAGATTTGAACCAAAAAAGGGATTAATTCATGTTTTAGGTGTTTCTCCCTCGCTTCATTCCAGAGTTTGTGACGCCTTTACCAAATAATTTGTGAGATGAAGCATTCACATTCAGTCTTATCGGACCAATTTTATGCCCAATATGTCTCATGAATTTAATGCATAATGGTCAACAGTGTTTGTTAATACAGAAAAAATAGGGGGGAAAAAACATCCCCCCATACAGCACAGCCTGCAACACCATTTAATAAATATTTATATATTATTGGTTTCTCAGGTATTTGTAAGATGATGGCTGTTAAAAGCAGATTTGTATTCTGTAACAATTGAAATGTCTACTAATTACTGCATTAGAGTACATTTAAAGGTAAATGGATTTCAAAATTTCAAACACAAGTCCTTTTGATTACATTAGTTGGCATAATTTCAATATTTGTTGTGGGAGATGTACTCAATCAAGATTTGGCCCCTTGGTCGTGAGGATGAAACTCTTACAGTGATCAAAGTTGTCCATCCCTGACCCATTGGTACCAGGAGCTCAGGACAAGAGTCAGTAGTAAAAAAAAAAAAAAAAAAAAAAAAAAATCTGTTTGGCACCAGCAGAGAGAATTTGGCAATTGTTTTTTATTTCCTGGGTTCAACCCACACACTCAACTCTGCTGCTCATCCCATGAATACAGCTTCCTTCCAAACAAGGCACTATTTCAACGGGGAAATAGACTGGCTGTAAAAGTTAGTGCTCAGAAGAATTGGAAAAAATATCTAACCCAACAAAAATGTCTTACTTTTTGTGTTTAGTTTCTTTGTTTATCTTTTCCACTGTGTCACCACAGTGCAAAGAAACATACAGACAATTATCTGACCTTTCAGCAAGTGGAAATTCATGGTAGTAATGGGGAAATATAGGAATAACATCTCTTGAATAAGCACAAATTGGCTCACTTGGGGGGCAACAGCAGTGTAAAGAGATGTATTAATACAAAATGGAAATTTCAACTGGCACAGATTTTGCATTTCTTTTCGTTGCCGTTCTCTGATCATAAACAAACCTATCTATTTCGAGCCAATTTGTTCAGCATATAGGATGTCGTTTGTATTTTTTTTTTCATCATTTCCTGTCATCTTGTTGCGTTCATTTAAGGAAACTGTGCCGGCATGTTGAATTAATGCGTTAAATTAATTGCTGAAAATCCTACATCACATTTCTAAACTGTGAACCTGGTGGTTCTTCAGTTTCACAGATGAAATGTGATTGGATTTGGAAATTCTATTATAAAGGTTCACTCAAATCAAATAAACAAGAGTGAAGAATGTACACATCAGTTATGTTGTAAATAAAGGGAATTAGTCAAAATAGTATTTTCATCAATACTTCATCTTAAACATGATATGATGATGTAATTGTACTTTTTTGTCAAAAATATTAACTATAAGGAGCTATATATAGGATCTGAAGCTGTGATACAGTCTGGAGCTAATTAATGGGTGTATTGCTGTCATGTCTTCTGTTGCCCTCTGGCTGCATTCAGAGTCAAGAGAATAGAGGGTCATTACAGTTGTTTTAACACGTTTCCCAGCATGGTGTATTACAACACCTTAACAACCAGTATACAACATTGATTCTCTAAAACATCATGATTTTTCAGGTGTATGAATGTGTCAAAAGAGCTTAAATAAAATTTGTACAATTTGCAACATTCAAACTCTTTTAGGCTTCAAGGTAAAAAAAAAAAATCAAATAAAGGGGATTTCAAGGGGATATTTTCTTATTTAGGAAGAATTCAGTGTGTGAGCTGCGAAAAGTGTGAGACACAAATGGGAGAGGAGACACAGACAGGCAAAAACCAAATGAAAACGAAAAGGTGAAAGTAGAGGGGGGGGGGAGCTGAAGGTTCTTTCTTTTGCTTTGTTTTATTACACACCGCCTTTTTCTTGATTTTGGCAGCCTTCTGTACCCTCTGGCAGGCAGGCAGGCAGGCAGGCAGGAAGGCAGGCAGGCAGGCAGGCGTTGGGACAGGACAAGGTCAGCAGATACAGGAGCACGAAAAACAGGAGGAAGAGGAGGAGGGAATAAAGAAGGTAAATAAAAGAAGGTAAGACAGTAAAGCCTCAAACCAAACGGCTGATGTGCTGTCGCTGCTCTCACAAACACGGAGCGTGACGGGGGCGGGTGGGGGCTGTCTGTGTATAATTGTATCTGCATTCGTGTGTGTTTGTGGAGATAGCATTTCGCACAGCCGTGTTGGTTATCAGATACAAACCAAAACAGCAATTACAGAGGGTAATAATTGCTTTTTATCTTTTAAACACAGCAAACCAAAAAGCGTGCAGACATGTATTGACATTGTTTTTGTATTGTGTACACAGGCTCTGCTGGGAAGGTCGAAAATGTTGGCTTTTTTGTGTTTTCTTTTTTAATGTGGATGTTTACTCTTTCTTATCAGTTTTACATTTCAACAGTCGGCTTTGCAGCCAACGTGATCACCAACATAAAAACAGATGGTACAGATCATTTTCTTAAAGTGTTATTGCTACCAACCACTATGAAGTCTGTATTAGGTCTGAGTGCAAGGTGGCTGCTCTCGCCAACTCCCATGCTCATGTCACTCTCAATGTTATTAGGGGGGAAGTCATGAAAAACAATCAACAACACACAGAGTGGAAGGGGAGCAGATTAAGCCCTGGGCAAGGATTTAAACTGTGTGCTTGGGGTTCGTTCTCTGGGCTGCATCAAAGAAAAGAAGAAGAAGAAGAAGAAGAAAAAAAACAAAAAAAAACAAGGTCAAGTCACCATGTTTGAATGCAAATCCAGCTCATGTCAACATGGAGGCCAGTTTCACTGAGCTGATGTTTGTAATTATTAGTTCATTGGTGCAGATTGTGAAGTCATCTTGAGAATTGAATCTTTACGAGAGCCCTTTTTAATTCTTTTCTTTTCTTTAAAAAAATAAAAATAAAAAAATTCTGTTCAGAACCAACCCTTGTGGACAGTGTTCAAGCTGAGTTGCTGGCTTTGTCTTCATCAAGATTTGAGAGGAGGAAATTGTGCCGACATTACATTTTAAAACTGGATGTTTGCCTGATCTTGCCGTGTGTGAAGACGTACACGCTAAGACGGCATTAATAACAGCCAGAAGTTTTCATTTTGTAAAGTTTCCTCCTCCATAATCACCTCTCTAACATGCAAGACAGACATCTGAGGCGTTCAGCAACATCTACTGCCCTGCTGAAGAGAAGCTGAGCAGGGAGGGGATAGACGTCAGGGAACAGTGACGAGAGGTGGGGGGGGGGGGGCTTTATAAATATTACATCAAACAGGGGGAACATCATGCCAAAAAGATCTGCATAAACAACCTGCACAGCTCGGCTACAATTTACCTCGCGCACCACTTTCTGCTCAGTTCAGCAGTACAGGGCTTCTTCCTGTACTACATGTGTGTCTCCTTGGGCTGATCCAGACTTACAAGTACGACTGCACTACGCCGCATGTGTAATCGGGCTTATGTGAAGCCAACTGTGCCATGTTGAATGTCAAAGTTTAAATGCCGACTGCTGTACGGCTAATAATCTGCACACGAGGGACAAATCAAGGAGATAATGGATGACTTTTTGCTCAGTGAACCTGGACCAGTGAGGGGAGACCATTAAAAGATGACAGCGAACTGTTGTCATGGTTTCATCCTGAACAGCTTTGTTTGCAGGCGAAGCAACTGTGCAGTGAGTGAGTGAGTATTCCGTTAATGATGTAATTTCGATAAATACAAGCATTTAACATTTATGTAGATGATGTAATCATCCTTGAGCTTTGAGATTTGTTCAAATAATACTTAGTGGGTGGGCATCTATGACCATTACGGTTCATCTGTTTGGCCAAATATGTTGATATGCCTAAATATTCAATGGACAGAAACAAGGTTCATCACGGTGCAAGCTTTTGCTATATGGACATTGTGCATGTTGATATTGCGGTGTGTCATGCAGCTCTAGTTGTAGTTTACTAAAACCTTCGGCAGCCTTTCAACCCAATATACAATGCAGGCAATGCTTTTAATGAGGAGCGAAAACTCAACATTTTGTGCAGGTTGTGGAAAAGGATTCAAGGTTTAAGTCCTTAGAGAGTTGCAATCGCCGACACGAACGCAAACCTGTGGGTGGCTGTGTATGGCTCGCTTTTGTGAAACAGGCCGAAGATTTGCGGTTCAACTTTACATCCCACCCCGACCGCATGTCGAAACCCACTGAAACCCAAGTTGCTCCCAGCAACGTGCGTCCGTTTGGCATGGCAGCTGTTACTATTGGTGTGTGGGTGTGTGTCAACGCGTGAATATCACTGACCATGTAAAGTGCTTTGAGGCAGTGGAGGCAATAAAATGCACACATATAAAGGAAGTCCATTTAGCATTAAAGTGCCACATTCCAGTTTATATGTGCAATATTTTCACAAGGGTCCTAACAATTACATCAGCAATGCTCGTCAGCTACCATTTCCAACTGTTGAAGAGCCATTTTGAAGAGTCACATAGTCTACCAACCCTTGAATTTGGGATGCATCAATACCTATTGCACCTCAGTAATATCAACACCAAGTAGACTGTTACGTATACGTGGCTTCATTCAGTGCTTTCAGGTTGTTTTAAGATGATTTTAAGATAAAAGAGAATGATGCTAGTTAACAACTACGCACCAAAACGTCTGGTCATCACATCACAACAGAGCCTTCTTTGATTATGCTCATCATCGGGTAGACGGAATCAAGCCCCTGACACACAATGTTTACATTTTCTAGAAGGGAAACTTTTTTGAGCCAAACATAAATACAAAAGCAGTGATAAATGAGGCAATCAACTTGCTAAAAAAACCCAAAAACAAAACACCATGATGAGAGCCCTAATATAGCCCTTGTACTATCCACAGCATTTTTTCTGAAGCTGTGCTGGAACATTATCATCACAACAATATTAGCAAACAGCAGGGAGTGAGTGTCAACAAGGGGAATATAAGGTTCATACGCCAGCAGCCCCATTATCCGGCCGGCTGTGTCAAGCTCATGCCCTGCAGTCCAATCTGGGCAATTTCTTTAGCTGCCCTAAAAGACCACTCATGCCTAATATATTACTACAATGCTTTGTTGTAGACACAAACAACACTAATGCCCATGCAAATTTTATTAGGAGCGAACTGGACATGAATTAAAAATAACTCCTGTGATAACTATTCTGTACAACAGATAAAATATTCAAAGGATATACTGAAAAAGCAGAGCATGTATTTGCTTGAGTTTATAGAAATTAATCTTTCCTTCTAGATATGTACTATAATGTGGAAAAAGGTATTTCGAGATACTGTACAATAAACATGATCAAATGACCAGTACTCACTAAGCAAAGCAACGACACAAATTGCAAGAGCTTGCTCTTCTTTGTTTTGTTCTATTTTTGTTCTTGTTCAAGAAAACTATAAAGACCAAAAGACTGCAGGAATTATGGAATCAAAAGGAAAACACTCAGGAACAAGAAATGCTTTCTAGTGCAATTTATCTGAATGAATTAAACTGGCTCTTTATTCTTTGGTAGGACAATGCGGTTCGGGATGTGAAGACTTGTGTGTGTGTGTGTGTGTGTGTGTGTGTGTGTGTGTGTGTGTGTGTGTGTGTGTGTGTGTGTGTGTGTGTGCGCGCATGTCAATACCTTGACCCTGCTGACTGCTTCTTGAGCCTGCATCATGCGTATGTTCTTGGAGGGGTTCCTCTCAGACAGCAGCTGAGTGGAGCCCAGGTAGTTAGCAGCAAAGATAATTCCATCAATCAGGTCTTCTGGCTCGCAGGGTCCTGGTACTGGGCCATAGAGAGGCAGAGGAGAGAGAGAGAGAGAGAGAGATTAGCGGGGAGACCCAAGGAAAGAAAGAGTGGCTACGGGCTGGAGGGGTTGAGTGTGTGGCTGTGTTCATCGGAGTCAATGTGCTGTGCAAAGAAATCGAGCCAAACACTGTGGCTCTGGAGATAAAGCGATGGTGATAATAGCCTCGACATGTCTGAGCAATGGGATGGCTGCAGACTGTGAGCTGATGGAAGTGCAAAGCTGGTGGGAGCTGAGATTAATCTGTGCCTCTGATATGGAGATGCGGACTCTCAGACACCCACTTCGGAGCACAATACGCCGTCATGATGTGAAGGAGCTAACGGGCAACTGAGGCCCTCGCACGTTATTAGACCGAGCGGTTGCCATGGGGCAGGGAAATAGCACAGGAAGAGTTATATCAGGCGTGTGAGGAACAGACTGAAGGCAAAGTGATACTTGGAAGTGTTCCATGTAATTACAATATTTTGATTTCATCACCAAACAGGTGTGCAGACAGATTAACTTACCATCGACAAAGCTGGGGAATGAGGCAACCTTCTTTGTTGGCTGGAAGACAGAAACAGCATCGAGATAATTGTTTGGAAATAGGCTCGCAACAAACCAAATATTTATCTATAAATTAAAGTAAATTGAGGTTTCATCATCTTTGTTTGTGCTGTTTGAGAACTTGACTGTAATCTACCGCTTTACAGTGAAAATACCAGATTCAAGCAGGACATGATCGACATTACAGCAGCAGGAAATTTAAACATTTCAAACAATCCGGGCTTCATGTAGAAAGATTTGTGTATATAAAAACACGTGCAACTGTCATATTGCACTTAAATGTGAAAGGTAAGCTACTAAAAGGACCCACCGGGGACTGTCTCACAGGCATGCGAAATAACACACTTTATAGCGTGTTTACCTACATGAATATGGACAGTTTGGTTTATAACACAAGGAGTTTACACTAATAGATTAATGTGATTTATTGTTTCTGAAAATGTCTGTGCTGTTAATTAAGGTGGTACAAAACAAATCAGCCTTCAGCAGAGATGTTGCTGTTATTGTGGTGCGAGGCTGTTTTCTCAACTGGCTCACCAGAACAGACTTTATTTAAGATATATAAGATATTTTCTGTGTTGTACCTCAAACTCTGACTGTGATCGGTCATTTCTCATATTGCGTTTCCGAGATGCAACTGTTGCAACGCTGCTATGTGGTTAATAACTTCCTCCACAAACAACTACTTTGACTACGATCCACTGGACATCCAATCAATCCAGGCTTCATGAACGCAAGCAAAACTTTATGGAAGTGATGGTTTCTCACGGATCATTCTCGGGGGGGGGGGGGGAAACAGGTTCAACGTAGCACGTGAAACCTTTGTTTGTGCAGGGTGTCGCTCATGGTGTTATTCTCAGTAAATCACTCGCAAAAAATATCCACAATACTTTTACTTCTGGATTTCTAAAATTTAGACACATGTTGGGCATGTAGTGCATCAAAAGCACAAGTGTCATGTTTGACAGGACGTGTCATGAAACATTACTGCAATGACAATGCGTTGTGTTTTCATAACTTTCCTGTCACTTTGCACCACATTGTTTTCCTCAGCAGGTAGATTGTGATCCTACATGGATGCTAGCTGGGAATTAAACTGAATCCCCTTGCCACATTTAAAACATCAATGACATAAAATAGGCAACATTTATAAAATTGTCATGCATGAGCACAAGAATCAAAGCACCATACATGAATAATCATAAACTATACTCTTGATCACAAACGGGGGAAAAAAAAAAATCCTTTTGATGTTTAAAATAGCTATCATAAATATTCAATTTGTTCAATGCTTTTTTTTAATCTATCATTCAACCATTTACATGTATTTATGCTGTGAAACTTCCATTGCTGTAGAAGCTCCATATGTCCACCTTGCTCAAGAGAAGAGAGTAAACTGTTATCTTATCGACTTCTCACACTGGCAGCTCTGTGGGAGTTAGACGAGAGAGAAAAGTAAGCTATAGACAAGCGTTGGTTCTGGAGAGGATTGCGAGGTGATTCAGCAAATTCAAACACTCTTCCCACTGAGGTCTGTGGAGTCCTCTACATATTGAGAAAGTTTACACGGCTCAAGGAGAAGGAGGTGTGGGCGGAGCTTGTAAAGAAGGCATTTGCCACAGACATCTCAGTGAAAAACGGCTCTCATAAAACCACGAAGCAGACATGCGGCTCAATTACCAGGACGCTATCGCGCCGTAAGCCCAGGACACGAGCCGAGGTTGTAATTACACAATTACTCATTTATTCAGATTGCTACACGCGTGTACACGCACACACACACACGGGCACACATAAACACAATAAAAATCTGCCTGAAGTGCAAATGACCTACAGCAGATCAAGGACAGTGAAAGAAACACTGCAACAGAATATCCAGCGACATCTTACCTCTGGTACATTGTTGTTCTCCAGGGGGACGTTGAGGTCGGAGCGCTGCTGCTTTCTGGGTTGCTCCACACCATTGCTCACCTGGCAGGTCAACACAGAGAAACAGGTGCAAGCAAATAAGAATTAGAAATGGAATAATGACGTGCAATCCAAGGCAAACACTTGGAAGACATTTTCTTTTCTGTTTGTTCTGCTGGTTAGGCTACAAATGAAGCTGACTCACATGTAGGAGGGGTTTGAAATTATAGGTAGGCCTGCTACATGATGTTGTCAGGTGTGTGAGATGTTCCAGTAGTGTCAAGACAGTCTGGACTGAAAAAAAGAAATGCTTCTTGAGAGTGCTGCGAGACGTCATCAAATGTATTTGAAGTAAACGGACAAAAGCTAGTAAATGCGTACATCTTTCCACTCAACACTGCACTTCCTGCACTTTACATATTGACAGTTTCCTTTGCATATACCGTATAATTAGATATACAATGAAGCCAGACGTGTACTGACCCAGATGGAGGAATACGCCAGATTGCTTCGCATTTGGCATGTGCAGCTGTTGCTGAATCAACCGTGATTCATTCATGATTCAGAATTTTCCACATACACCTTTTTAAAAAAAAAATTATTTCACCAATAGTTTCAAGCAATTATTTTGTCATCTGGACTTTGTTTCTCCTCTCGATTGGACTCTTCTGAGATGTAAGTAGCGATGCAATTGATTGTCTTTAAGGGTCAGTGTCATTCAGATTTTTAGGTGAAATCAGAGAACAGAAGGTTTTGCGAGTGAGCAAAATGGAGAAGCACTTTTATTTAATTCCACAGGAAACTAATGTGACAGTCCAAAAAAGCTTATTCTCAATTAGTTGTATTAGAGGCTGAAATTAAGTGCGCCAGCCATTAAACCCGAGTTCTACCTAATTTACTTTGTGCCAAACTGTGAAAGTCGGGAGGAGGACCAGCTTGTTCGTTTGGTGCCTCCCTGTAGCTTCCTTCACCAAACTAGACATAAAGTCCTGATCAGTATGCATCATGCTGCCCAGCTCAGTTGTGCAAACAGCCATTAAATTAATGAGGTTCATGTTGTTGTTTGGGAGGATGGAATGATAAAGTGTGATGTTTGACAAAACTACACGCATCTCTAGAATCCCAAGTGGATCCATTTAAACTCAGTGTGAAACTTTAGCATCAATAAATCAGCAGCGGATCAATTTTAATCCATCGTTGCAATCAACACTCACGGGACCACCACAGAGAGGGGTGACGGTTTCTGTGCACGACAGATTAAACTGGAGTTTTGCAACTGAATGCCAGATTTTGCAACTATATTCAACGACTAATCGAATGAGCCTGAGCATAAAATCATGATTTATTAAATGTTGACTTTCTGGAAATTTGGTTCGAGGTAACTTTTTAGTCAGCTGTGTAATGGAAATGTACAACTATCAAATATTTGAACGAGTGCTGTTTAAACAGTTCGGAGTAAAGCTATATTAAAACACTATTCAGATTTTACAGATCGATAATACATTAAGAGCAAGTTTGACTTTTCAAGCAACTCCTAACACAATCCAACCAAAATTAATTATGTGCTTAGTGGTTTTTAATCAATCAGATTTAAAGCAAGTAAAAAAAAGGCATTAGACTAGAGAAGCAAGACTTTATGGAGAATTTGAAACGAATGCCTTGAAAAAAAAAAGAAACTGGATGAATTATTATAAAGTTATCAAGAAATAACAATGAGGGGGCCCTGTTGGACTCCTATTTTGTATTAGTGAGTATGACTTTAACTACTTTGAATAATAACAGGTAAATAATTAATCAAAACTAAATGTATGATAAAAGAGAGGCTTGGATCGTTTTTTTTTTTCGTTTTTTTTCAACGCAATGGTTCTTGATGATTGTCTCACATATACTTTAACAATGCCTCTCCGATGGTTAAAACATTTCTAATTTTGAAAGCAGTACAACACAGAGTGGTATATGGATTTGTATGAAGTTGACCACACTCAACACGGGTTTTGTGGCTCTTCTCTTATCACATCTTTTTGGCATCGCACTGCAGTAAAACTTATTGAATTAATGCTGCCCTGGTTTAGTCAAAGGTCATACTGCAGTGGCGTGCAGAAGAAGAAAAAAAACCAAACAAAACATTTTTCATTTGATAGCAGAGGACAAATCGACCAAGTAATTTCAACCAATCTGGGAGTCATGTGAATCTGCGGTGTGTGGTACATTTTCCCAATTTAATCCAGCTTCTGTCTCTGACCCAGTTCTGTGCTACGGATGAGAAACACACAGTGAATACACAAGCACATGTGCACACTGTGGAGCAGGTGTGGATCAGCATGCTGCCCACAGGAGACTCTCCCTGTTCTCCTCTTACCATCTGACTGTTAGAAGATGGGGGATCTCTGCATGTGTTTCAGTCTATCGGGTTGCCTGGACACGGTGTGCATGTGCGTGTGCGTGTGCGTGTGCGTGTGCGTGTGTGTGTGTGTGTGTGTGTGTGTGTGTGTGTGTGTGTGTGTGTGTGTGTGTGTGTGTGTGTGTGTGTGTGTGTGTGTGTGTGTCTGTGTGCATTCATCCAGGACAGTTAGAGAGAGGAAGATGACATCTCAAGGTAACACAGGGGGAGGAGCAAGGCTCCAGCTAATCTTGGGGTGGCAATGAGAAACATGTCACCTGTAACTCATCTCCAGCTTCACACTGCAAAACTCTTTCAATCCCATCAGGTGTCAGGAGCCAGACTTAAGCCAGACTGAATATATAGTGTCCCTTCTGTAAAGACGCCAACCACATAACCGTGTTTACTGTTATTACTCTCAGATTCTTGTTTTGGTGTGTCTTTTTTGGAGCGGAATGAATGATGCAAGTAATTCACATCAATTCTACATTTGTCATTAAGAACCATCCACATCCACTTTAAGTGTAGTGGTAAAATGGAGAAAAAAAATATTTGGAGATGAAATAAATGAAACAACTATTAAAAATCAGTTTTCAGTAATGTGTTTTTGTTCCATTCATACCAGCAAAACTTCACATTCAGAAGACCAAAAAAAAGTCTTATTACTTGTTCTTGATGTCTGTGAACATTGAAGAACAACTCTAAAAAGCCAATAAAGAAATGTGAACAAACAGTAATTATAATTTCGCATTCAAAATTTACCTGAAAAAACTCTTCTAACAAATTGAAAGGACACATTATGAATAACTAATTATAACACCTTTATTTAGATTGGCTCATATGCTGCCAACTTTTAATATCGGAGGACTGTTTATGGAAATGGCTATGCAACTAAGAAAATGAATGCACAACCTTCACTCCAGAAAAGCATGTGAAATTACATGAAAAGATGAATTACATTTAAACCTCCGACTGATTTGAAATAGTACAAAGACAACATGTCAAGTGATTAATCTGAAATATGTAGCAGTTGAAAAATGCAGTTTGTTTTTAACATATTGATTGGAAAAGAATTTCAAAAATGTTGGGAGAGGGCCGAGAAAATCTGTGTTGTGCTAAAATAAATGTGGTGAAACATCTCACAGCTCCAGTTCTTAGACTCATTGGCAAGACACAGTAACTGAGCTGCAAAAGCAACATGAGCAACGTAACATGTTGTGGGTATAAAAGTGCATCCCTGAGTTTTTATAAATTAAAATTTGTGAATGGTTGACTGATAAATGTCCGAGAGCTTGTACATTTAGATTATTGATAATATGGGGGATTTCATCTTGTGCATCACATAGAAAGATAAAAAAAAAACAAAAAAAACCTCAACAAAACAGAATAATCACTGCATGCAGTGGATAAATTGTGTATGGTTTGTAAATCCCTTGGGTGGTTCCTATTCAAAACTGGTGGAATGCTTTTAGCATGCAAGTGGCAGATCAACACCAAAAACACCCCACCTGCTCCTGTTGCCATCTCTGCCTGTCTTCGGGGGAGCGTGGGTGCACCTTGATGCCCCTCTGCAGGTCGGAGTTGTTGTGATGCATGGAGGGAAGGTTCAGAGACTTGGGCCTGCTGTCGTGACGGTGGTGAGCTGGCGGGTACGGAGCTGCGTCATGCTTGGAGTGAGCGTAGTCACTCGGTGGTGGATCCTGCGCGAGCTCCTCGGGGCTCTGGTCAGTGCTGCTGCTGAGACTGCCCATGCTCATGCTCATCTTGATCTCGGCCACGATTTGGTCAATATCCTCCTCGGCCTCCTCCCCCGTCTCCCCCTCAACCACCAGCACTTTACGGCTACGGTACGGGGAGGCCCGTACCGAGTTCCCATTGTCTTCAGGGGCATAGTAGTCTCCAGTATAGACCCTTCCATGTCTCTCCACGTCATCACCTTCCTCATCTTCTTCCTCATTTGGGCAGTACTCCTCGCTCTCCGCTTCCTCGTGTTCCCTCCTTTCAGCCCGTCGGGTATGCAAGGAGTCATGCAGAGGAGGTGTGTGGTGATGGTGTTGGTGGTGGTGGTGGTGATGGTGGTCCAGGATGGGTTCTGGTCGACCATTGTATATCTGTTCATCGGGGTCTTGTTCCACCACTTCGCAGCGAACCTCCCCCTCTCCATCGCCCCACTCCTCCGCTCTGTGCCTCTCTCGCCCTGTCCACTGCTCCTGCCTGACCTGGCTCTCCTCTCTCCACTCCTCCTGGGCTCCCTCCTCCTCCTCCTCCTCCTCCTCCTCTCCCTCCACCCACTCTTCTCTCACCTCTTCCTCCTCCTCCTCTCTCCATTCTTCCCTCGCTGCCCCCTCCCGTTCCTCATCCTCCACCCATTCTTCCTCTCTCACCTCCCCCTCACCCTCCACTTCCTCTGGCCAGCCCTCCACAGCCTCCTGGCATTCATCGGTGTGGGGCCCGCCCCCCTGCACGGTGGCGGTGCACTCATCCTGGCTGTGCTCGTGCTCGTGCTCGTGGTTGTGGCTGTGATTATGGCTGTGGTTGTGGCTGTGGGTGCACTCGCCCTGGCTGCTACAATCCATTCCTTCCAGATAACTGTCATCCTCTGGGCAGTAGCGAATGTAGTAAGTCACACCTT
Organism: Blennius ocellaris; assembly: GCF_963422515.1. NCBI lineage: Eukaryota > Metazoa > Chordata > Actinopteri > Blenniiformes > Blenniidae > Blennius > Blennius ocellaris. Next base: position 25,401,016 of record NC_137650.1, on the reverse strand, counting down.
CGTCCTCTTCTGCCAAGCCTGGATAGGTTTAAGGCAGATGTGTTTGTTAGACTGTATATTGAGTTGATTAACACCATATCTATCTCGAGACTGAGCTATAGATGTCATTGGAAGAGCTATGCGATGCCAGTTCTAAGCTACTGACAGGTTATCACTGTTGGCTTATCGACACTAAATTTCTTGTAGATTTCCAGTCAAACTGCAAAGTAAAATAGGAAAGGAATATGTGTGACATGCTCACTGCAAAGCAACGGTGGTGTTGCTCTGAGGATGTCAATGTCAGCATGTTTTCTGTTAGTTGACAACTTTTGTCATGAATTAAGAGTTTCAAACTCAACTGAGCTGGAGGCCACTGCTTGAACTGTTGAGAGCCACTTCAGTTTTCAAGTAGTTTAAGAAGAAAAACAACATATGTATTTCTTAAGCATTAAGTGCAGATCTTTTATCTCACAGCTGAACACCTTTTCACCTAAAAGCCGTGTCTTCTGGCCAAACCTGACAATATTTATTCTAATGTTTTCTTTGTATTCTACTTCTGAACACAATTTAAGGTAAAAAAAAAAACTTTCTTGCATGGTTCACAATATGAAAACCATCATTACACTCACCGTCATCATAGTCTTCCTCATCATCGGAGGTATTGTTGATATAATCAGAGCTGGAGTCATCATCCAAGCTGTCGGCTCCACCGTGGAAGTCCCCCTGGTTTTGGCCGTCTGGATCACGGGTGTGTTTTGGCGTGGATGGGGTCGCGGGCCGCTGATCTTCAAGTTCCGCATCTTCTTGCTTGCTGTACCGCGTCACCTCCACTTTTGCATCTGCATCCGGTTCAAGGTGATTGTGCGCCACGTCTTGAGACTTGGGAGAAGAATATTGTGCCTTGCATGAATGGGGGAGGGGCTTTGAATCATGGGAAGCTTTGGGGTAGCGCAGTGGGCGTTGCCGTGCAGGGAGGGCTTTCAGATCACATGACTCTGTAGGACAGGAGGCGGGGCCTGGAGCAGCCATACTGTTTCCTCCACTAGTCCCTGGCCTCTTCCTTTGAGCCATGATTGGAGGCTTACAAGCCATGCATTGTTATTGGCTTTATCCTATGAGACAGAGAAACACAGAGGGGTACAGCTTTAGAATTATATCAAAACGACCGGTAAGCAGCGTGAGCCTCACATGATGAACCTTACACAATGAAGCTAAATGTTAAAGGCCAAATCTGGTAAGCTTTCGACATTATAGGACAAGTACAACTGAAGTGTTAGGCTGAATAAAAAGATGGCAGCATTCAGTGTTAGTTTTCCAAGCCGACAGAAACACACTCTCTTTCTAGATGTAATCGCAGGGCTTGACGAGCAAACACAACCAAACAAGACTGCTTCTGGTTTATTTGATCCACATTCAGATCAGGATTTGTTTGTTTGCTTTGCACGTTTTTCAGCTCGAAATTCACAACAGTAGGATTAATACGTCACTCCAGCTCAGCTTTAGAGCTTTGCAGTGAACACAAAGAACAGAGCCTTTTCAAAGCAAACTGCACTTCGTAAACCAAGTGACACACTTCCTGACAAAAGGACCAACCGTGAAACCAAATTCATTTCCATCCAGACGTTGCACATGTGCATTGAAACCTCTGCACATGATCAATCGGTACTCCTATGCATCCCTAAAGTGCTTGGACCTGGCCATTACAGGCAGAGAAACAAACAGCAAATGTCCTGCTTTCACAATCGATGCATAACTTCTGCATTTGATGCCACATCGGCCGTTGTTGATGAAAGAGGTTTTTTTTTTTAATCTTCTGAGATCAACAAGCTATCTTGTGCTGTTACTACAGTCTTTCTGCAGTCAAAAACGGACTTTTCCACTAAATGAAAACAGCTGACAGCGTTCCGGAAAACGTTCCTCTCAAATACATGGTGACTTGTTTTTTCAGCCTTCAAGATGTTCAAATGATAGAAGCTACTTTCATGCAAAGTCTTGTGTTGTTTAAAAAAACACTCAAAAATGCAGTTATTTTCTTCGTCACATTTAAATTGTATTCTATTTCTCTTCCAATTTTGGTACCCTGGATGTGTGTGTTTGTATGTATGTGTATGCATTTATACACACGCTATCGGTCTATAAACTATGTGCATATATCTGTTTGTAATTATTTTTTATTTAATGGTATTGTCAAATATTTGTGAACTGATCATTGTCTGAAAGGTGCTAAATAAACTGACTGGGGATTGACTGACTGATAGAGTTTCTGTTGAAGCAACACAAAAGCAAAACTGGGCAAAACTGTACATATTTTACCCCTTTTAGCACAAAAATGTCTCCTGATTTGTCCCGAGGTTAAAAAAAAAAAGTTTTTACAATTATGTTTTCACATCGTGAAGTCCAAGGAGGCCAGCAATCCTACAATAATGGCCAAAATAGCATTGCCTTTAAAAGGTAATTTATCTGGGCTGCTTTCAATATTTTCTTGTTAAAAACACCAATTAGGTCCACTGATGGGAAGGAGGAATACAACAGTTTGTGTTATAAGTAGTGTAAAGCATACATATTGACACATCAATTTGCTATTGTTAGTTTGGAATATGCAGTAACACACATTGGAGCTATCAAATATGGCCATAAAGGGTTCCAGATGGTGCTGCCAAAGGGTCGAGAATGTACTTAATCACATAACATGTAATAACATTACATCACAGAGCAGGTACTTTATATCAGTATTAGTTACATTGCACAAGATATCTAAAAATCAAAGAGACGATTCTAAAAAGGTACCAGACCTGTAAATCATGACTGATGTAAAATCAAGTCACTATCAATACAAACCGTGTTTAATTAGCCTGGGTCTCTCTTCGCTGTGCTGCGGTACAACAATGTCAAAAAGTTCAATACATGTTCTATAGTTCTCCATCAAGCAAGGCCTCTTCGCCCTGCTATCCATTTTGTCATCGTCCACACTCCTCATTGTGCCATCCAGTTGCTATGAACAACTGCCCTCAGAGGGGTGTTGCTGTAGCTTTCACCCCGTTTTCCTTCTACATAATTACATTTTCCATCACCAGTGATTATATTGCTTAATTAGCTGTGCACAAATACTTCCTCTAAAGCAGGGATATCAATAGGAGTGCCCACGGACATACATCATGCATATTGTGCTCAAATTAGCGGCCTGAGACCAAATGTATACAAAAAAAAAAACACATGCAAAGGGCTTTAAACACGAAAAAGAGTAATGTACATTACTAAGCAGAGTATTGTGAATCATTTCAGACGTGTGGACACACCTGATGAAATACAGCAACACATGGCTCTAATGAACTATCATCCTTTCAGACAGCTCGTACAAGTTTTTCATTCAGAATATTTGCCTGTGACTTCACAATAGCCTCACCTTGTCGATATCTAGAAAGCATGTATCAACTGCATGTCTTACCTAGAGTCCTGAGCTGGGATGTGAAATACAATAGCACTGCGATCTGCTTTAACAACGGCCCCTTCCTCCCTCCTTCCCTCATGTTTCTCCTTGCTCCTCCCATCCCCCAGCAGCTGCTACACAGCCTGCACCTCTGTGACTCCACCCGCACATTACAGCCGAGCATCACCCTGTCAGAGCGCCGCCCCGCCTCGTGCAGCTCCCCGGGGGGCTCGGGCTTGGGATTGGTAGCTATGGGTAACTGCATCCTCTGGGGACTCATAGCCTTTGACCTCCTCTTTGTTGGCTTCCTGCAATCACAGGTCGCCTCTCTGCAGCGTGGCGTGGCCCAAGTGTTGTCATGTTTCTATTTAACGTCATGTCGTCTCTACATCGGTGGAAATGCAACTGGAAGGAACTTAGCAAGGGTTTTCTTTTTTTGTCTGACACGTGAGGTTGTTTAGTTTGTGTCTATTTGGCACATGAACGGTACGCAAAGACACAAAGGAGGACTGCCTAAAATATTGAATATAATTAAGTGTACTTCAGAGGGAATTATTATTTTCTTCCACTTGGAGAAGATTTTCATAAATATTTCTCAACCTAATTTGTAATTTTCAGTTCATCTTTCAATATTTTGTATCGTTTCTCATACCAATACGTTCACCTCAATTGTGTGAACACAATTCTCTCCAAAAGACAAAAAATATCTTTTGATGATATTTGGATTCATATTTGTGCTTGGTGTTTGTCTCTGGACAAATAGAAATAATAAATGTCTTTGAATGGGTTTAAAGATGCACTACATTACAGAGTCTTTACTCCTATTAAGTGATACCTCCTGCTGAAATCAATAACCAATTTGGCGAGTAGATCATGATCACATTTGTTTCACGGCAGGTGCCGAGTTTCAGGCTACAGGAAGGTTCAGACAGCTGCTTGTAGCTTTTAATTCATCAATAAGCAGACTGTCAAGTTCAGCATAATATTATTTAAATGCTGTTAAAGTTGAGAAAAAGTTCGGCCCTGATGGATTAGACAGGCAGCTGCGAGTCAACTATAGCCACAGGCTGCTTTAGGCTGCTCGAGGCAGTGGCTAAATTAGCAAATGGGAAGAATGAACTTTGAATCGTTTCAATTATTTTAATTTATTCATTAATTTCTTTTCATTTTTCTGATAGAATCTTAATTGGTAGTAAAACTGCATGATTTGTTATTAACTTTAAAATGATGGGCATGTTTTGTTTTGTCTCACTGGAGTAATAATGTATGTGAAGCAAGATTCAGATGATGAAGTATACAGATGTTTGCTTCTCTTAGCTCGATGATTGCGTGACATTGAACAGCAGGAACATTCCAGCCTGGCAGCTGAAATGAGTAACGTAAGCCTGTAGCTCACATTGCTTTCATGGGTGAGATATATTTTTAGGTTTTCAACAATTCATTTGGAATGGTTTCTTTTACATGTTTGTCCCATCTCAAGCTGGAGTAAATCGTCTCTACAAGCTAAACAAACGCTTTCATCATGGCCTGTGCTGATGCGGTCAACATCTTAAAGCTTGGCTCACTGAAATGTGCCCGCTTCCACTGCTTAAATGCATAAACAAAGTCGTGTTCTTATTGTTAATGAGGCTTCCCACTACCAGGTGACCATGTGGGAATCATAGTGAGTCTCTTTTGGACAAGGTGTTCTGTGTTATGTATACAGGAATATCCTCCATGATCCTCTAGCCCCATGGGAAAATACAAAAGATGCAGTGCGGGGAAAAAAATGATTCATTGGCTGAAGTCAACATCCAGCTGGCTCCGTGACACACACACACACACACACACACACACACACACACACACACACACACACACACACACACACACACCCAAACACAAACACACACACACACACACACACAACTAGTAGTACCTGTGGAACTATCTCACCTAAGTGGATAATCGTCCCTAACCCTGACTGTGTAACCAAAACCATGGAACCACATCAATACACAGGTTTGGCCCACAATGGATTTGTGCCACAAAGTTCGCAAAACCTGGTTAAGCATGGTTAAGCAGACTTCTGAAATATAGTCAGAATACACCGAGGCCAGACTCCCGACGGACATCTTTTGTTTGTCAGTGGCAAAAGAGATGCGTGCACACTCACACAGCATCGCACACAGGCACTGGCAGTGCTAGCAGCAACATACCAGCCAGCCCTCTAGCAGTATCCCATTTGTCTGTTTTGAGCTGCAGCTGGGGACCACTTATGCAAGGCCTTCTCTGTGGACGGACCCATTCATGTCTACCACAAAACACTTCAGCTACTGTAAGATAAAGCTTTAAATTACCCTTCGACACTCCCCTTCTTTGGTAGACCCATGTCTTAAAAATGAGTGCAAGGGTGTGTGTGTGTGTGTGTGACTGTGTATCTGTGCACGCATGTGTGAGTGTGTGTTTGCAAAAAGGCAGAGCCGAGGAGCAGACAGAGGGCAGAAGAAGCAAGCGGTCCGAAAGCAGCAGATGGCTCGGTAAGAGCATGGGCCTCGGGAATACTAATGCCACTCTGCCTTGAATTCTAAGTTATTGACCTCTGATCACAGCTGTGAATTAGACTGCCAGGCTTCAACAGTGAAGAGGCAAAACAGAATATAAATATTTCCACGGATGCTATTAGGATATGAATGATTAGATAAAGTTAAAGATCAGTGATCTGAGAATAATCCAACAATCAGGTTCAAAACATGACTACAAATGATCATTTATAAGAACTATGTTCCTAATAAATCTGGGTAATAAAATCAAGAACTATATATTACATTATATACATTTAGCATTTTGCACATATATGTGATTATCTCGTGACCCTGTAGTTAGTTGTTCTGTATTCATCTGAAGTCAGATAATCCTGTATAATCTACAAAGTACTTGATCCAAACAAGTTTGGTTTCAAAACAACTGCGTTTGTATTTCAGACACAGACTGGAAATCAAAAGTTGATGCAGGCTAAGCTCTTTAGACACTACAAGTATTATTTTACAGCAAATATGTATTGTTTGTGGTCTGTGTGGAGTGAAAAAAAAAAATTGCGACAAACAGTAACTGAAAAGGAAGAGCTTTGAGGTTGCTTTTGTTTTGAAGTATATAGGATTGTCGATACTAGCGCATCCTTTAGGCACAAGAGGCCTACGTGTCTTTCAGAACTCACCACAGTGGTAAACAAGCAAACACAAGTCGCATGATCTAGACTTTTCTTTTCTTTTACTATCTGAGCAATATCTCTCTCTGTTTGGATTAGACTTTAATTTCGTTTCTGTTGATTCTTTAGATCTTTCTGCAATAACTGCCATTTTGTTTCTGCATGCTTTACAAAGATCTGCAGTTCCACTGCATCATAATTGCACCATGGTGATTCTTACATTCAGTGCGTCTGCTCTCTCTGATGTTTTTAATCTTTTTTTTTTTTTTAATCACTCTTTTCAAGTTGTCAGCATAAGTTCAACATTCACTTTTTGACCTAATTTAATGGGGAGAAAAACAATCTGATGGAGTTGGGATTCTATTTAGCAAGTTTCTTTTCAAGTCACATAATTGAGAAACAGCGTTAATATCCTTGATTTCTCATTATACAAGTACGGCAGAATATATGTATTAGACAACACCAATCTTGCAGAACTCCCAAGATGAAACTCACATTTATGTCTGCAAAACTGTGGGAGGAAATTGATGAAAACTGTGCAAACGGAATACAGAAAGGTCCAGAGCCTGCCCTCAAATGTTTTTAGAATAATTAGGCTGTTCTGTAAAATATTGATGACGAGCATTTGATTGACTTAATAAATGATCATGTAATTAGTCTGAAGACAGTTTATTAAATTTTAATGCGGATATGAAAATTAAATTGAAGCAATTGGTTGTAATTGATGACGCAGAAATTCCATCGATTCAACAGATTGCCAACCTGTTATATTCTGATAACATAACAAATATCATCAGAATAAGGACTACACATAATTCTGATACTGTAACAACATACAAATATAAATATAAAAAACATTTTGTTATATATTTTTTGTCAAGTTATTTGTAGTAGATTTGTAGTAGTCACTGGATTCATCTACAAAGGGAAACAATTGCGTTGCGTTTCCAGGCTGTGAATCAAACTGGGGTGTGTCCACTGAGCAGCCATCTTGCATTCTCTTTTGTTGGACATGGCACAAGTACAATCAATATGTCTAGCTTTTAATCGTAAGTAAACCAGCTGTGCAACATTACGAGACACACAGGCAAGAGAAAGAGAGAGAGAACACGGCAGAATCTGATTTTCTGAGACACAAAGCAAGTAAGATTTCTGTAGTGCATGGAAAATAAATAGTCATTATTGTTGTTCATCAGTTATCTTCATTAGGGTCAGTTCCGATCGCGTGATCTTGTAAACGTGAGTGTGTGACTTTGAAGATCCCTTAAAAGGCAACTGAATCATTAAACATATATTGATAAACTGAGTCATCCCTTCACCATGCCACATTATGGTGCGAGTAAATAAAGAAGCACCAGGGAGAGACACAGCGATACAAAGACTTTCTCCTCAGCTGTCACATTAAGATGCAGCATTTGTTCTCCTCTCAGTCTCCCACACGCTTCACGATGACAACAAGAACGATATGTGGGAGACAGGAAGTAGAGGAAAGCGGCGACTTGGTGAGCAGCAGGAATGGCACAGGACCACCAAGTGCATCGCTCGCTCCCCCGCCACTCTGCCTGCCAGTGGTCCAATTTGCCACTTCAAGCGCAACACCACAGACACACCCTTCTCCTTCACCCTTGGCTGTTTCCATAGCAACCCTTTGTTTTCCAGTTTAGTCTCCGGAGGACGACTGGTTCAGCCAATCATCAAATCTCTCCTTGTGAAGAATGAACACACACATGTACACACGACTCCAACAATTCCGCTGTGCTGATAAAGCAGTTTTTGAGAGCAGTTTAGCAAACATAAGATACAACAGCAAGTTTGATGTCAACTGCGTTCAGAAAATTCTCACAAATGCAACAAATGAATTAATTAATTATCCACCAGATGGGGATTTTTGCGTTTGGGATGGTTCACCATCAGATGGCCATATTTTATAGCTGTAGGAATACAATAACAAACTTCCATTTAAATTTGTGTTGGTGTAAAATTCTATCTCATAAAAGCTGGACGAATGAATCACAAGGGATGTAAATGAAGGAGAATGATGAAAACCACAAAAGAAGTACGAAGAAAGTGAGCATGATGCAGGTCAATCGTTATCCATTGAAATTTGCTATCACCACCATGAGGATGATGTTCATGAACTATTTCCTTCCATCAGCTCTGTCTTACTAACGAATGGACCTCAATGGAACGCTTTCCCAATCTCCAGAATCAATTGCGATAATTGACATGAATCTCTGACTATTGCATTGGCACCATCAGGATTGGGCAGGATTTCAGTTCGTCAATGATTTGGCAAATAAATGGTGTGAACTAAAGTCTCAGTGAGTAATTAATAGATGTTACCATGGTGATTCACTCTTTTGGTAAATATAGTAATAGCAAGGTACCTGTACAAGATTACAATGATTTCTTTTTGTTCATGTTAGCATTTATCTCAAAGCACTCATTATAGCCTGACAGAACTGTTGCCCTTGTTTTAGATGGTTATTAGTTGTACTTGGCAAAGAGACCTTTTGCACAATGGCTTGATCTCGGTCCCAGAGGAAGTAGAGATTTGTTAGAGGGCGTTGCCGTGCAACTCTAACTCCATTACATGGTCTCATATGATCTGCTGTGGCCTCGTCAGAGCATGCTGATGGCTCTGCACACGTATGACACAGAATTCTGTGATCAAATGTGGATCATACTTTGAGGTCACACCCATATGCAGCAACGGGATTTTCTTTACATCCATATGAAGGCAGCATAGATATTTGTTTCATCTGTGCAATCCAATTATAGCTGGAGCTCTGTCAACTCTCAGCTACACATTGGAGTTCTGTTCGTTTGTGGGAGGAAATATATGCAATATAGCAGCAGAGAGTTTACTGATTTGCAGGTCAAAAACAAAACAGACAGTGATGCAGATGATGATTATTATTAATGATACTATTATTACTACTACTACTAATAATAATAATAATAATAACCTTATTTAACCATGAATAAGACTGGAGTCCTTAGACTGACAGAATCAGGTGTAACTCATCTCCAAACATACTGACTACATTAGTCATTTAGATTGTGTAGCAGAGTTGAAACATTTACTCAGGTAAACGGTACTTACATCACTCTGCTATAGTAATAGTTTTCAAACTTTGCTCCAGGGTCTGGTCATTAGTGCGTATTAACACTCGTTTTAAATTGTGCTTCAAAGATTAATCACTTGACATTGATTTTTGAGAAAGATGACTGTTAAATGAACAGATCAAAGTCACAAAATGTTCACTAAATATTGCAGCCTTCAGCAATTCATGGACTTGGCATTGGACTCTAAAATACTTGTTTTCTGGATCAGATTGAAACAACTGATTTCTTGGATGGTGACGTGTTAAGTCTTCCCAAGAAAAAGACTTGTATGAGGTCTATAAAATCAACAACCTTATCACTGTATACTGTATATCTATCTATCTAGCACTTGTTGCACGTGACCACTCAATTCAACCCGAGTAAGCAAAATATCACCTAAGGAAACTCAACGTGTAATTACATCAGTTTGTTTGTTGGCCAGGTGTCACAGTGGACTTCATTGGCCTATCCTGTAAGAAAGAACATGAAATACTTTAAAGATTACCTGGCGACAAGCCCAGCCTGCAGAGAGCTAAGCTCTGCTAAAAGGCCCCAAAGGAAAACAGATACTGGGGGCAATTTCACAAGGTTTAATTGAAGTTGTCAACCAGGTTTGGTTACTAATGAGTGCGAATGACATTGAGGGGGGGGGGGGGCATTAAGGTATTTTCATATTTAAAAAAATTGGAGACAGGAAACAACATCCCACCAAAAGCCATTCATAGTTGAGACATCGCTGCAGAGATGTCATAAGCCAGGGGAAAAAAACAACATTTTGTTTTGGCTATAATGAGAAATCCTCCCACGCTACTATCAAACAACCATGATAAAGTCAGCCAGCAAAGTAATCAAACCTCGAAATATAAAGGATGGAGATGATGGAAATTAACAGAGATTTTGCTAATTAAATTCTGGGACTGTTATTATTGCTTGCTGATTGACTATGGAACCAGAACACAAAATCACAAACTAATGATTATTTTCTTGGGGATAAGCTCCATATATAGATGATAAAAACACATTTTCATTAGCAATTCCCTAACAAATGGATTTTAAAGACGTCTAAAAATAAAGTAAGGCATAAGTAAATGTTCTGGAAAAATTATCAACTTGAACTAACGGATGTGGTTTACAGTATGTAATACTGGATCATATTGCTCTCGGAGTACAGTTATCTGCAGTCTATCAGTCTTTGCCAATGTGAGCTAAACGGAAATATTAGTCTATTAGTATTTCAGCAAGAAAAGAAAAGGACAGTAGGAGAGGAGAGACTAGAATGGCATTAGCCCACACAGGCCTGCAATATTGACCTGTCATTTCTCTTGAATGGTCCCTTCGTGTGGAGAAATGAAGGCTGGAATTGCTACTTGGTTGACACAATGCGGCTCCTCAGTTCGAGGTCTTTTCACAGCCCTGCTTCCTACTGACCGCTCTTCAGAGATAGCTTTTTCCTCGGGCCTCTGATCCTCACTCTTTGTCAACTTTAATCAACCGCGGTTACTTCTCTGCCGCCTTCTCTTAACCTCTGTCAGGTCCTTTAAGATCAGAACAATGGCAGCAGCTTCAACCTGCTGAGTAAGGTGACTTCTTTTAGTGATGATGTGTATTAGCAGACATTTGACAGCTGCCTCCTAACTGCATTTGGACTGGACAATGCGCCTCAGACTCAAGTCCGTTCTGTAAAAGTAAGCGCAGATATTGAGCCACTGCAAAAAACAGCATGTTCTTCTTACTCCCACAGAGCTGTCGTCTGCATTGGCAGAATCCTCTGAAAAATGCTAATAATATTCATTGGATGTGGTGGCGGTCATTGTATTCAGTGACAGCGCTGAAAAGAGCAAGCAATATTGGGCTGGGAAATATTCCCTTATCTTGTTGAGAGACAGACAGACTGAGCGTTAACGGCTGGCCACGCTAATGCAGTTTGGTGGCAGGCACAATGAATAAAAACTGGGTTTGGTCAATCACATTCACCCTGTGGGGAAAACAAGAGGAAATTATTCATCTGCTTTCTCACAAATTAATATACGGACAGACAAACCCTCCATGAGCAATTACTCGCCCACGTCCACATCTTTGCCTAGTTTGTTCTTGGACTTGTGACTGGCGTGCCTTGAAAACCACACTAAAGTGTTGGCTGTAATTAACTGTGCACACAAACACAACGCCATTGTTGCTCAGGTTTCTATTGGTTCGTGTTTGCCAATAAAAAGACGAAAACAACTCTGTCGAATGTTTTGAGTTTTCTTTGCTCTGCAGCGATTCCATTTGTGAGCTCCAACCTGCGAGCCTGCACATCCTGAAAAGGACCGTGAGGGCTCGCTGCTCCGCTTTGTGTGTCTTTTTTGTTTGGTTTCAGTATCGTTGCTGGCCAGCTGAGAGACTGAGGATTAATCACTGAGATGGGGCCTGCTCGGCCACACAGAGGAGCAGCAACACTCCTGATAGAACAAAAGACAGACCGGCACAAGGAGGCTTGGTTTGATTATCAGTCTGGTCCCATAATGCACTGACATTTTGCTATCTGTGTGTGCACACGTATGTGTGTGTATCCACATGTATGTGTGTGTGTGTGTATATTTGAGTCGCAGGCCTGTATGACAATGTATGCCAGTTGACACAGTACCTCTCAGTTGTTGCCTCTGATTGCCTGGTGGGGTGTGTGCATGTATGTGTGCTTGTATGAGTGAAATTGTCACATCAATCCTCTGGAAGCAGTGGAGGTTTCAGCAGGGTGTCACACCTCTCAGCATCTTTGATGCTTTACTGAACTCAGGGGGGACACAATGGGCCGGGCTGGAAGGCTGAAATGTAGCCACCTCCACACAGACACCGCAAACATATTCTCTGCAAGCAACTCTGCATGTTTCCCCGTATTTCCCCAGTAAATGTTTCTTTCACATTCAGATCTCTAAACAAAGGGATGGATATATTCATGTGTGTTGCATAATCTACAAAGGTTTTCTTTGCCTTTTCCCTTTTAAGTGCATGTATTTCTTGAGAAAAGAAAATCATCCGTGAGTCTCTTCATGTCAACTATAAAGCTATGCTAATGACGTTAGGGAATCTTTTCAGTGAGAAGTGTAATCTTATAAAAAAAGGGGGAAAAAAAAGGATACAATAATCACAGACGCAAGTGCAGGTTGACAGAGGACGTAGGCTTGCTATGTAATAATGTATGAACCAAAGCTATTTTAAGATTGCTAAACCTAGATTTCTTTGGGGAAATCTCACTCACATTGCTCAGGAGAAAGTGTGCCAAGCAGGAAGACAGTCCTTGTATTGGTTTGGTAATGAGGCTGGCTCCGGCTCAGTGTTTTACCAAGACAAGGTGGGTGAACATGTTCCTCTTCACATTTTGCTATACTGTGTGTGCTTGATTGAGATAGAAAACATGAAGGTACATGCAAGAATCCAACTGCAGCATTTTCTGCATTATAGAGTGGGGACAAAGGAGCAAGCAGGTGTTTTTAAATGGGATTTTTTTTTTTATCATCACCATTCACTAATGCTGGTGAGAGGGTGAGAGGGAGTTCACATGAGACTTCAGGGTGATGAGGTCAACATCAACATTGTTTTAAGGGACTATGTGGAGTTTTACTGAACAGACGTTTCAGAAAAAATGTAGCGTTGTTAATGTAATGATGAACAATGAAGATGACTGAAAATCATTTGTTGTGGTTTAAAGCCATGCATGTATTGTGTATTGGCTGTGAGCAATTATAAAATCAGATTTTCTTTGAAAAAGCCTCCATTAAGCTTCCGCCAGTTCCAACTCTATGGATCCCAATAGAAAATAGAGGAAGTCCAGCTTTCAGACTCAGCATGATTCAAAGTATTTGTCACATTTGAGCTGTGAGTTAATCGGGTGAGAAACACTAATGATGCGCGGGAGTAGACTTTAAACAATATTTCATATTATTATGTCGGGTCTGTTGGGGAAAGTAGTTTTAATCTCTTCGAGACGAGATACATTTGGTCACACCCCATGCGGTAAAAATAATTGAATTGGCAAAAGTTGGGATAAGAGAATATTCACCCTCAACCCTCCCAGACGTATCACACCCGGCTTGAAAATTAAAAACACAGTAGCCACAGCCATCTGATCATATCGGTGTGAAAAGAGCACTTGCGGCTTGCGTTTAAAAAGCTCTGATCAATCCTTATGTGGGGTACATCAGGATGGGCTTACAGATGGGGTTAAATTTTAATTGATGGCGATTTTGTTCTTCAGCACTGACAAATTGATCATCATGTGCTGTCAGGCCCACGTAAATGTATCTATTTACTTTATGAAAGGTCAAATTGGAGGAGAAATAAATCAATGCAAAGATGGCAGCTTGGAGATACATTACCTGAGTGACTTGGCTGTCATGAGCCGAGTACTGATTTCACTGTGCCTGCTGTCCCCGGGGACGAAGTCAGGGATTGCTGCAGACAGCAAGGACAGAGACGGTCCTGTCGAGGCTCTGTGGAGTTGGCTGGCCAAAACAAAGCCGAGAGTAGCACTGAGCCCATGACGACAGAAATCTGGATTATTGCAGTTCTCATTTGAATCCCCTTACGTCACATCACTCTGTGGTCTCTTTGCTGGACTTTAAATCTGCACTGCAGTCGTCATTGAAGAATAGGAGGTCAGCATAGCTGCTTTGTGGATAACAAAGCTGCTCTGCAGCAGGAAATGTACAACTGAGTTTTCTCTAAAGACGAGACAAGTTCACATTTAATATTCCGCATTTGACCTCTGACAGGACCGAATTACGTGGTGTCACCATTAAAGAGCACTTTCTTTGGTTCTTGGACTCTGGAAAAGAGTACATCATTACTGTTACGAATTAATATTCAGATCGTACCACTTCTTTTATAAACCCTGAGATTGAGACTTTGTGCCACTAGCTGCTGGAATTACCTCTTTAGATTTGTATGCCATTAAATATGTACGCTTTTAGTTATATTTACATACATTTTCCCTTAACTGATTTTCATTTTATTTAATATCCACCTCTGAGGTGTCCTCCGTGTTGCAGTCCATACCCACGCTGCATGTTACAACTACCCACACGCTTCTACCACAAGCATTCACCATTCAGTTCACCCGCTTCCTCAAATAATCTCATAATACGTGGGATCAAGCAACCTGAGAAGTCGACAAAATCCCCCATAACAACTGCTGGTTATCTCAGGCAATGCACAAGGTAAGGATTTAGCTAAATTCCTCCTGGTTTATCTTTGGACATTTTATCTTCTTTCCTCTCTTGCGTTTGCTGCAGACTTGCTGCTGATATCTCCCATGGCTAACATTATCAATATCTGTGAGCTCTGTGTTGTATGTGACCTTCAGATGTTCTATAACCTTAATGGCAGTTCAAGAGCTGGGCTTGCAGTGTCCCATGAATGTGTTATCACAATGTTGCGTGTAATACCTTCAATATGTCCATCTCTACACTCGTTCAATCGACGTGTTCATATAAAGTTGCTGTAATGATGTTTGAAATTCATCATATGAGCATGACATTTGAATCAAGTTTCAATTTAGTGGTGAGAATAAGTTAGATTTTATAATTATAACTATACCACATGAATAAAATGAGTCATTTTGGAAATAACTTATTTTGTATTCAATGCAGCCTGAACAGTATTGACATAGTAAGCTGGGGTAATTCTTGCCTTGGCAGAGGAGACAGACAAAAGTTCTGCACAGTGAATTTAATTTATAAACTAAATTGACGTATTTCTAAATGAGGTTGGTTCTGTGATTGCAGACCATTCAGATTCCATGGGTGTACTGCCGCACAATATTTGCTGCTGGCTTTTATTCTGCAGGAATGGATAAGGTTTTGGACAGTTCCATATTTTGGGCAAATAGGCTGGCAAAAATTAATACATGCAAAAGAATATTGAGCTTATACACTATATCTACACAAAGATCTGAAAAAGTGTAAACAATGAGTAGAAAACAAGAAGGCCACTCAATGTTTACAAGTGTCCTGTCTGATTTGGTCATAAAACATAGGATGATCTGCCTCAACAGCAGTTTTTACATTTATACTACTTGTAAAACAAGCCAAATTTCATATATTTTCCATCAAACCTTGCCACTGAACACTCACAGTGTGGGTGGGGAAAAAAAGAACCTTTGAGGTAAAATATCAGTACAAAACCAGTTATAGTCAAATTTAGCATACCCAAGCCAAGGGTGTTCGAGCCAAGTGTAGCAATACTGCCTTGCAGACATAGACACTTCTGAAGCTCTTTCATCAAGTGAAGTTGATTTATTTTAGTGTTGGACAGGGATTTATCTTTTCATCAATCTATAATTAATCACGCTATCCAAAATTAATAAAGGATTTCCTTTAGTATGGTGACTACGCTTATCAGAGACGGGCGCACGGCCACGATGACTCCAAAGCTACTAAGAGGAATCACCAATGAAACTTAAAAAAAACAAAACAAAACAATAAAACGTTGAGTTTTACCTGAAGGCTTGAAGGAACCGGTTCACACCTCTGTTTATGACTGTCACACAGAAAACATTGATCAGGTCTGAGACTCATGGCAGTACACCACAGGGGAAGACACTGCTTTGAGGAAGCAAACATCATTGCACTCCATTACTTCGAGGCTACACAACACCGTAAAGAAAACACACAGCACTTTGTATGGCATTACATGAGTTATATACAAACATATGAAGACATCATTCCCTCATTGAAGTGCAGTTGTGGGAGCATCAGGGTTAAAAGCTGGACATCTTGCCATTATGTAAAGGGTACTGGCTTTACAAGTATCTTTCAAGGTATCCAACATGTTCAGCAGCTAAAATGACCTTCAACTCTCTTCAAGAATAGCTGATCTATCGTACCTTTTGAAGTTGGTCCAGTTACAGGCCAGGTTTGAATCCAATAAAGATGCTATGGAATTGTTTTAAGAGAGCTATTCACCAGCACTTTCCCCAAGAATGTGGGGGAGCGTCAGCAGTCCAACAGCAAGTCTAACCATTTTTCTTCACTGTTGTGTCAATATAATCAGCAGCAAATAAATAAAAGGAATAAAAGAAATCACATATGGTTCATCACACAGTTACCACTATCTGAGATAACAGCTATGACAGCATTCATAGCATTCACGACAGCAACTCCTGCTGTGACTTAGACTCTAAATCTCTGAACATGGACAGTATGATATCACAGAACCACTGTTCACTTCAGTGAGTCTGTCCTTCCCTTCATGGCTAAAGGATTTTAATGCAAATAAGTGAAGCATAGTGGACAGCAGACTGAGCGCCCGTTGCCACAGCTGAATAACATTGCATATTCATACACTATCAGTGACACACAGATAAATGAAACGGATTTAAAGGGTGATTATAGAAGTGCTCAAGTGCAAACACAGTTGTAATAAAGTTCTTGAGTCACAGCTGATCTAAGAGCAACTTATGGGTCAAAGGGACAGAGAACAATGAGTCTTGCCTGACCAATCTTTAATCCCTTTAAAGGGAAAATGTCTTCAATCGGGCAGACGAGTAGAAAAGGATGGAGAGGTTTAGTTGATAATGGCTTATGTTGAAATGACTACAATAACTAGGATGGTAACACACTATTCAGTGTCAGGATGATGCTGAGCTTTATCTCTCTCTCTCCTCTTTCCGGGAGAATACTGCTGTGGCACTATGGATGCATATTCTAGCAGATGATTAATAAATGATGAGGGAAGGCAGTGTAGGGAGGCCCACAACACTTCGAATTGCCAAAGTGTTCTTTGCATCTTTTTTTCTTCTCAACCCCCGTCTTCAGTCAGGTTGTCCCATTTTGTGCCTCCTCATTCATCAGCACACTGTCTGTCGGTAACCTTACCTTCTGCCACTTTCTCATCCTGCTCTATATTTTATTCCTGACTTTTACATGTCATCCTATCTTGTTCAAAAAGACTCGGTGTGACTTTAACCATATTATTACTAAAAACTACTGATTGGCCAATCATATTTGTGTCACTACAATTACTATCTCAGTGTGGGCCGGCAAAGTTGAAGCTGCACTGATGTCTTTCCAGATTCCTATAGTTCAGACTGATAACACTGGCCACTGAGGGACTGTTCATCCTGACATACCTGAAAATGAGTTTTTCTCACCTAATTTAAGGGCTCGTATAACTGGAAATATTAGTGAAAGCTCTGCCATTAAACTTTATTTATATGAATGAAAGCACTTTTTTCACAGATGGAGACGACACCCACTAGTAAAAACGTGTCAGGTATTTTCTCTGAAACCAACTTTACCCACAATATTCAAAAGTGTTCATAAAAGTAAATTCTTCCTCCTTTGCTTTATGACAAAGATTTCTGTTACCGTACAGGATAGACAGGTCCTCTAAACAAGGACTGTAAAACATACGGTCTGGGGACCAAAACCACCTCACCATAGCATTCAATCCAGCCTTGCAAAATGGCTTCATAAAGTGTAAAAACAGCAGTACAAATTCTGACTGGAACTTTTATTAAATGTAACTCCTGTTGATAATTCATGTACTGGGAGCTTCCATGGTGTAGTAAGAGGGGCCGACATGGCACAAAACTAACACCAAAGCTGAGAGAGCAGTGATGCAACAGTGAAACCTATCATTATTATCATTATCTGATTGAAGATAGCATAATGCTAAAAGTAGTCTTGTTTTACTAAAGTATGTAAATTTGAAATTGTTCAGGTCTTGTAAAAAGAAATTAAATGTCACTTTTATTCACAATGTATTGCACGTCTTAGCACTGACACAAATGGAAACATTTGGAGTTGACCAAACATTTTGAAGGTTGTTATGCATTGTATTGATCCACCTCCCTTGAGATCAAATATGGCTTTATGTTGGATAAAGTGGATTTAAAATCCTTTCTCTGAAGAAATTCAATACAAATAAACTCTTTCTTTCTTTTACTTTGTGAACAAAGCCTGTCTGTTCTACTTATTATCTGTAGTTCGTAGAAAAAAACAACCATTTTATGACTCCTCCCTTTGATATATTTTCATTCAATTTAGTCTTATTCCATCACATCATAATCAATCATTGCTTGTTTCTTTGCCACAAGTCAGTGGACAGCCAGGCAAACTAAGGAGTTCCTGTGGGACCATTACTGGGTCTTCCTGAAGCACACAATGCTGAACAGTCATCATCTTGTCATTATCCCCATGCACACTTGCCAAGTCTAAATTGTCTCTCCAATTTGTGAAAAATAAAATGCTTCATGCCACTGTTGAAAAATTCCTCCCACATGCTTCACTGTAATAACCTGCCAAGGCACAGTAAGGATAATGTCTTGCTGTCTACATGTAGACAGAGGAACTTGTACTAGGCGTTTAAATGACAACAACAAAAAAACAAAACAACAAAAAAACAAAACAACAAAAAAATAGGTAACTGGCTCCCAAATAAGCAGATCATGTGTGGTAGAAAACATGATGGCAGATAACTGGACATTTGACTCACAAAAAGAGACTGAAATTCATGATTTATATCTTTTCAGTTGCATCTTGTCAAGAATACAAATATGCAATCCAATTCAGAAAAAAAAACAACATATCCACATTCATGCAGACGCGTGCATTCTTCCCTATGCAATTATTAACCCATCAATTGTTACGATGTACATAAATAAATGTAAAATAGTGACTTGTGTTGTGAGTGATCGGGGTAAATTTGGATTAAATGATTATATATTCATGTCAATAGCGCCACTATAGTGACACTGATGGTTCTTCATGGACTAAAACATGCCTTTGTTCACAAAATAAACCTTTGAATAGGTATTGGGTGTACCTCCACAATGAAACAATGTGTGCAATGCAAGAACTGCATGTGTGGAAATCAAATTAAATTCACAAGAGAAAAAAGTAGAATTGCAAAATTTAAGTGAAAACTTAAATATGTACATAGAAGACAACCCAAAAAGTCACAATTTCTACAGAATTAATATATTTATGTACAAATTACTTATCCAGCCATTCATCTTTAATTTAATTGACTCGCTGTTGTACCTGCTTTATCCAGATCAGGGTAGGAGCTACAAACATAGCATATGTCAAATCAAACGGTACTTTGAAATATTAACAAAACTGGGTTTTTTCAATAGAGTGTGATCAACAGCAATGGCGATATTTTCTTAAAGTAGAAAAAGCAGTGGCAATAATAGCTGCAACAATCTCATAAAATTAGAAAGTGAAATGTTGTAATAGCCTTTAAACATGGGAGATCAGCATTTGTACAATAATACAATTTTTAGATTATGGTCATGTATTTTGCACTGATGAATTGGTATATTTTTGGATAAAAAAATAAAAACTATAGCCTATATTGATTGGCAGAGTACACTCTATTATGTAGCCACATATTTCACAATACACTTAAACATGCTGTATCGCTGACACTGCACTGGCTGCAAGACGATAACTAGTCAAGATTTGAAGGCAGGAGATTTCAGGAGCAACTTCAGCTCTGCTGGATTCTCCCAAACTCTGACAGCAGGGTTTCGCTATCTGCCATTAAACCTGGGCCACATGTCACATCTCATCCTCACAGTTTGACTCCCGGTTTTGACAGCCTGGAGGTTGCTGTCCCCATTTAGCAATGGAATCAGAACCACAAGACCATAACCGCAGCAGCATACACCCTACTGGTGTTAGCATGCTCGCTCTTCCAGAGTCAGTGGGCGATGTGCTGGTGAAAGTGAGAGGGTCAGCAAACGTAGGCAGGTGGAAACATGTTATGGCAACAACAATTGTGGAACACAAACAGAATAACTCGCTCGAACGCGACATGAAATAACATCTACTAGAGCAAGACAAGAGCCGACGGGTCGCCACTGTGGGTCGCTGAGCAAGGCTCTCAACCCCACGGAAGGTATCCGGTGTAAAAATCAAGCGTACATGAGATGCTGTGGTGGCATCGTACTCTCTCATATCAAGAAAAGACGTTTGGTTTTGAGCATGCGATGAGGCTCAATGAACAGGAAAGACAACAGACGATTGTTTTCTCATATGCCAAGATTTATATGGCGATGCATGAGTTGTATGCAAACAGTTCAAACTCTTTAGTTGATTCATACTTGAGGAGAATGAGAGATGAGCAAAACATGAGCAAGGCCAACACAGCTATTGAAAGTGCTGTGAAGGGAAAACAACAATACAAGTAAGCACTTACTTGTGGGATTTGTTCAGAATACAAACTGAAAAGATTCCTGACAAACATCTTTCTTTGTCAGTCGCAAAACACACACACACGCACACGCACACGCACACGCACACGCACACGCACACGCACACACACACACTCAAAGACTCCATAGATATTGCTTTGACAATCAACTTCCTGCCAATATATAGAACAAACAAAAGCTTGACCTCTAAACTTTAGTGAAGCAAAGTAGAAAGCTTAACTTCCAGTCTTCACATTATAGGAGATATTTCGACAGTTTCATATATTCGAATCTGCGAAAAGCAACATTTTCACGTGAGAAAAATTACGGAACTGTGGTAAAATAATATTGTCACAGTTTTTTTCCCAGAACTTTTACAACAACAATATAGACAACAGGTGACTGTTAAATACAAGTAGTTGACATTGTCTCTCTGATCCAACCACCGCTGTAGTTCACCACGGCTCCCCTCCTTCTTGCATGCAGCCTGAAGGCTTGTATTGGTCCCACAAGTCCAATTCATACTGCAGCACACTGCAGTATTCAAGACAAAACACTCAGCAGATCACACAAAGGACCAATCCAAAGAAGAGAAAAATAAGGTCAGCTGCAATCTCAGAACCTTAGTTTGCTGTCTAATATAAGCAATACCACGAGAATTTCTTCAGTACGATGAAGCAACTGGACCACCACATACAGGATCTGCCACCATTTCTGCATTCAAATAACTTGAGATGTAATATTTATTCAAACCTGTTGCCGTGACTTCCTTTGCTTTTGTTATCCCTAATCCCTTTACTTTGTTTAAATACAATACAAAATCAATGTTTCTATGATTTAATAGCTGGCTTGGTCTTTAACTAACAATCAGTCAGAGCCAAATGCACCTGTGCATGTGACCCGATGAAAAATAGATACTCTAAAGTTAAAGAAAAAAACATTCTCAGAGGTTAACGGACATATAATGACACACCTCCACACACAGTAAGTCATCCCTTATTTCAGCCTCAAAGCACATTGCAAAAATAGAAATCAACCCACGCATGCATTTCTCAGAGGTGATGGCAGGGCTGTTTAGCATAAATATCAACAAATAAAAATGACATGATTTTTCTGCTAAAGGGACAAATCACATTGGGTAAATAGAAAGACATACTGTGAAATGTACTAACAAATGTTCACAGGCTCAATACTAAAATGTCAAACATATGGATGACACACCAGGCAAGACACAAAATCTTGAACAAAAAAAACAACCAAAATCTTCAACAGGGAGCACATACATTACATGTCCCTTAGAGACAGGGATTGTAAAAATAACCAGACAACAGAAGACTTGCTGATTCCGAGACAGTGTCATGTTTGCCCGGTGGCAATAAAGAGCAAGTAGAGTCACCTTTCTAAAGAAACCCTTCGGGGATAAACACTCAGCATGTCTTCTTTTTGTTAACATACCTTAACTTTTTCTGTGATGGAGGGTGTATTTCCTTCTATTCAGGCAGGTTGGGATAATGAGAAAGCCCTTCAATACTGCCACAGTACATAGCTTTTACAATTGTGCATGAAGTTGTTGGGTTTATAAAGCATGTTTTCAGAAAGATAAACATATTCCATCACCCATCCATTTTCTATACTGATTTATTAGGTGGGGTCGTAAGGTGTTGGAGTTTATCGTAGCTGACTGTGTGAAGGACAAGTACATGTTGGACAGGCTACCAGCTCGTCACAGAGCAAATACAGAGTAACAGACAACCACACACTACTATTCAACCTTTGGACTAATTTAGCATCACCAGTTGATCTCAAATGCATGTTTTTGGACTGTGTAAAGTACCGAGCGAAAATACCCTCATGCTCAAGGAGAATATGGAAACTCCACACAGAAAGGCACAGAGACTGAACCTGGACTCAAACCTGGAAAATTCTCCCTGAGGCGAGAGCATTAACCACAGCATCTGTGTGCAGCACCCATATTCTATCATGACTGTCAACCAATATTTTGCATAAAGCTGCTAGACCTGAGAACCTTGAACAATGAAAGCTTTAGCTGGAAGAAAATGACTTATTTCTAAATGGAATTACTGAATCAGGCACTGATTGATTTTCTGTTAATTGACAATGACTTTTCATGCAAGTGTTGCAGTTCTCATGAGAGGCACCCCTCTCTAGGAGACAAGACTGCAAATGAATAACTACGTCTAAAGGCTTCTATCAATTGATCACGTTATAATTAAGGGAGTAATCAGTGACTCACGTAAATATCAAAGTGTCATTACAGAGCGTTGAGATCATAGAGACTGACTGACAGTATTGACAGAAATAATGACACAGTGAGGGCCTTTCTTCTGAGAGTGGGTGTCACATAAACATTAAACAGATTAGCATGCTAATGGGAATAGCCACTGGAAACGTGAATGCATGCATGCGTGCACACAAAGCACACACATGAAAGCAGTCTCATGCCTATGTAACTCGCGTGTGTGCACACACCTGCATCTCAGCTCGGAGCTCATCTCCTGCACGGAATCTATCCTCATTGATCTCCCAGCTCACCTCTTTCACATCAAGCTTACAGTATTATGTTCATTCTGAAGCCTCGCATAAGCTGTTCCCCGGCTTTAAC
Organism: Blennius ocellaris; assembly: GCF_963422515.1. NCBI lineage: Eukaryota > Metazoa > Chordata > Actinopteri > Blenniiformes > Blenniidae > Blennius > Blennius ocellaris. The sequence continues at coordinate 25,377,513 of NC_137650.1, read as the reverse complement.
ATCCCGTCAACGTTTTGCAAGGTGCTCACCGCTATGCTGCCATGACCTCCTGCCTGAGAGCGATAACTCAACATTCGTTTCTGAATTACAGACCTATGGCATCTACAGATGCAACAGGAAATAAAATGTGAGGACTCGAAGGCAGCACAGAAAAACAAGCCGCGGGCTGCAAACAGTCCAGTAAGGCGGACGTGACCTGGAGGTTTACATCCAGTGCCGTTTCAAGGAAATACTACGCTGACTCCCTTGAGGTTTGATCGGGGAATATGCTGACTCATTCTGTTCTGAGGGTCAATGATGAAGTGGTTAAAAAAAAATGACACAAAAACTCTTAATGGTATTTTCAAATTCATTGTCCATTCAGCTCAAACCCGCCTCTATTAATTCTCCCATTTGTATTCATCCGCTAACCTCAACTTATCCGAGCTTGAAAGGTCAGAACAGACAGCTCCAATTTCAGCATGTAAACGGCTAAGCTGACATACTCTTTTTTTTGGGGGGGGACTTTATTGCTTATATTTGGAGCCTCTCTTCTGACCATTGAAATACCATTTAATCAGAAGACGAAACTCTGACACAGTCACTTGGGATGTATTTTCAGTGTTTGTCAAGCAACACACAATGCATGGTGGTACAACAAAAAAACTTGCTTGTTTTGTAAAATCAAGTGGTTCTCACTTTTCTATTTGAATTACTCTGTTGAGTCGCTAAATACGTAAATGACACAATTAATCTACAACCAAAATGAAAGAGAAAAGTGGAAGTTTGATGAATTTGAATATTGATAGCAGTTTAAAAAACACAGGCCAACATAAGACAGAATTGTCTCCTTTTACTTTCAGTTTTCCAATGATCCAACTATTATTTACTTTCAGTTTGACTCTGTGTGTATGCATACACCCTGAAAGGAGGGTGTGTACATTTGAGTCTGCTGCAGTGCTGCATTTTATGTGCGATATTTGTTGTTGTTGTTGTTTTTTTTTAATCATCGACTGACTTTATAATCATGTTTATCTGCTTATCTCTCCAAAAACTGATAGTCATTTGTGAATGTGCTTGCAGCTTTCCAATATACAACTCTGCATGTGATTTCTTTAACTGAGCAGAGCAGCATGCATGAAGGACAGCAGATAACTGCCAGGATTATGCCAGTCCTGCAGGCTCATTTTAAATGAGTTGTTTGTATCTGTGCAAAGCTCATATAACGACGTGTTTAAAATAAGCTCATGGGGTGTGAAAAAAAATCCCAAAAGTATACTATATCCGAGGAGTATTTACTCAATATTGACACGGATGACAATGATTTTGGCAAGGGCTTTAATCACATCAACCAAGATGTCTTAATCCATCTTCTCCTATTGGAGTGAATAAATGTCAGTGTTTTTAGTTGTTTTTTTGTTTGAGCTCCATTAACTACGATTTTTAGTGAAGGTTGTCTATTGTGTGACATTTCATTGTTTCTGTTCATTTGTGGTTCGCAATTGTTAAGCCTCATTAGAAATGTTGTCGCGGGTTGTTTTTTTTTTTTTAAAGCATTCCAACCTAATGTTTGGGGAACAAACACAACATGTCATTTGTATAAATTTTGTCTGATGGATCGAGAGCAGCGTTAATCACTGCTTTGTTTGGCGTACCCCTTTAACCCTAACTACATGTTTTCTGGGTGGAAAACATGAAGTTAGGGTTCTAGCTTTGTTTATGGATCGCCAGTTTCTGGTTGCCTTTCGGTAGTGGTCCAATGTGTGTTTAGGTAGCCACCACCAGTATCTCTGATAATTAGCTCAGGCTGTAGATTTTTCTTTTGATTTGTCATGTTTGATGCTTTGCGCTATAGCATTCAGTGAGATGAGGTGAAGGACCTTCTGCTATAAATAAAGCTACCATCTGCTTGCATTCCTCTAACTTAACTGTAACACAACAATTATGAGCTATCATCTATGCTGTCAATCAAAAAGTAGGTATGGCTTTTCAAATAATGATCTACAGGCTGGTATTTCAAAGCAATGCCAGATTCAGCCTGACCTGCATTCATCAAACCTCAACAACAACAAAAGGCTCCATTATGGAAACACGTTTACTTCTGTATCTTAAAGGCAATATTGCCTCTTCAAATAGCAGCTCAGAAAAGAAATTTACCAGATGTGAATTTGTCTTATACACTCCAACAATAACAGCAGCGGGTGAGCCTCTCTGCACATTTAAATGCTAATGTCATGCTGCTCCTGAAACAAAAGCAGTAACTAATGCGCTGGCATGGTGAGTGCATCTTAAGCATAAGTGATGGCATAAATGACAGCATACTGAGGAAGAACACTCATCTTATGACTCAGAACACAGCAGATACAAAGGTAAAATGGGTATATTAAGGTCACACAAATACATGTACGAACCCAAACATGATTGAACTCGAACAAGGCCAGCTCGACTGAAACTGCAGGTTTTTCAATTACAGCCCGTGCCTGCTGAATACCTGCATCGACCTTTATGATCTGCCTAAAACTCGAGGTTGTTAAAGATGAACAAGTGCAAAACAATACTATCCCCATTCCAATAAAAGGTTTGGAAAATCTGTAAAAGGTACATAAAAGAAGCTGCAATGATTAGTCAGCGTATTAACTTCTCAAGTGGATAAACTGCTTTTATGAGCTTTGCAAACCAGTGTATCCTAATTTTATGTTCATTTTATAACTCATTCCAGCCATTATGAAAGGGTTCTTAACAATTTTTGTCATCCATCATAAGGTACACAGGAAAGGTTTGCAAAAGTGGAGGTTACACTGGCAATAAATGTTAGCATCGACAGGATGAAAACCCCAAGAGATGATAAAGAACAGTATTAAGCGAGTGCAGGGTCCTTCAAAAACCACAGTATTTGGTATATTATAAAGTGCCTTACTGATTAAAGTGTCATCAAAATGGCTGCCATTGAACCAGTGAAGGTCAGGGCTGAAGGTATCGCCAAAAGAAAAATGCACTGCTTCTTGTTCAGATAAATGAGTCACTGAAAGGAAGGAGGTGACTTTAAAAAAAAAATCGCTTTAAAGAAAAAAAATCAACCCCGATTTACATGCATCACTGAGTAATGCAGTGTGTGTGTGTGTGTGTGTGTGTGTGTGTGTCTGCATGCGTGTGTGTTTAACTTTTTTAGTGAAAACATAATGGTCTCTCTGTCCTGGGCTCTGTGGCTCCAGCTATATTTATGGATTCAATGTTACATGCTGTTGCACCCTTGTCCTATGACAATCTCAAATCTATATTAGAGTTGGGTTATGTTTCCAGCTCCACACTGATGAAATATTGAAGACACTGTAAGCATTGAAGCTTTCCAATCATAATTTTTAAGGGGCACACCAATAACCTTAAACTCTACGCTTATTTCACTGGTAATGGGATGTATTACTCAGCCTTATGTCTGCGTCTGACCCAGATAAAACTGATGAAACACTGCTCTGTAGAATAACTTAGAGGGAAGATGACGGTATATCTAATCAACATTTCTTATCCTTTTTTCTTAACAGATTATGAACATTGAGTTTCTCTACTAGTCAAAGCTATGTAATTCTCTCTGACAGCAACATGCATGTCTACTGAACTGTACTCACAGTTCTTAAATCCTTCGATACGAGCAGCTCTTTATAGCTAAATGCAAGCTGTTACTGAAGTAATTGGGATTTCATCATTTTAATAGTAAAATAATCTTGCTTTATTGAGTTAATGAAGACTCGACCTCCTCAAAAGTGAACTTTGTTTTATTTAACAGATGTTAGGCCAAGACAGTTGGCATTCAGACCAAATTCAGTTACCGAATAAAGCTGCTTCAATGAGACGCTCTCCCTCCCTCTCTCCCTCTCTCTCTATCTCTTTCTCTCTCTCTCTCTCTCTCTCTGGGTGCTGCCTCGGAGCCATTCTTTAGTGCCACCCATGATTAATGCAGCTATGAATGGGTTTCTTTTTCACCAAGCACTGTGGGAGAACTTTCTTTGCCATTTTGCTTTCCTCTCAATGTGACCTGATTTAGTCACAGAGTGTGAGGCTGATTTGGACTCATTTACATGCTAATTCCATAAAGAGAGGTGAAATGATGTGTACGCATCACCTCGTTGATTTTAAGAGACCCCACCACACTTCTGCGTGCAGTTTAATGTTGCAGTGAAAAACATGAGGACCACACTTTTTATGTGTGACAATTATACTAGAACACGTTTCCACCCTGATGTGCAGAATATGGTAAATTGTTGTTATAGATTTCACCCTTAAGAGAAAGAAACAGGTGGAATATACACCTCAGTTGTTTTTTCCCCCCAGTTCTGCATATATTAGCATGAATGTGCCTGAGGAGATCATTCAAGGCTCAGTTATTTAGGCAGCATTTTATAGTATAAGCGTGAAAACTGACACATACTTACTGACTTTTTAGATGCTATGATCAATGATATGCATAAACTCTACGGTACAAGCTATGTTAAACCTTTTGGTGCATTTCCGCTGTGACAGATGTTGTGGACTTTATCTGCAGTCGGTATCACAGAACATCTTTTCATGACCAGATTTCTAATGTTTCTCTGTACATGGAACTGTGAAGCAAATTGGCATAATAATAGTCATGAATGGAAAGTTTTATTTCACTTTATTTCATTATATTGGAGTATTGCCAAATAAATAATTAAACTCATGAAGCTATAGACACTGTTAAATGTGTTAATAAGTAATGAACTTGGTGTTTTTTATTCTCAGAAGCATGCAGCCACTGCACGATCAAGTCTTTGAAAGATGGAGTTATTGCACAAAAATCATTACTTGCTGAAAAAACTATGCGAGCATATCTCACCATGACTATAATTATATCATCATATATTTTGAATGAAAGTCATACCTGATAATAGCTATGGCGAAAAACATAAAAATGCTGCATTTATTGCCACGAGAGACACACGAGTAGATCTTTATCTTTAATATTCTTATCCGGTTCTATGCCTCCCTGCCTTGGAGACCTAACATTACAAACAAAAGTGCGGTTGGTCTTCATATTTTTTTCTCAGCACACTGTCATTCTGAACACTTAGAAGAGTGTAAACAACACATCCTGCAGCTCCGCAACATTTTTTTTCTCTTCACGCTTTGACTCGTCACCGCTCTCCAATTGATTACTTGGAGATGTGGGTCACTGATGCGGAGAAGAATGTCAAGGGAGTGAAGACAAGCTTCATGCATTCAACCTGCCTTTTCAAACCCAAATGGATTTTGCAGAAGGATGTGAAACTGTAGTTGACAAGACAGAAAGAACTCATGTGCTGTGACAAGAGCCGATGGATAATGTAGAAGTTAAGAATTGCCAGCAGTGATATTTTCCCCTTCCGTCATATTTGAATATATAAACCAAAATAAACTGTTCTTGCCATCTAGTCAACTGCTCAGGCATTACAGAGCTCATGAAGGTTTTGCCCACTCAGATGAAAAAAAGCAATCAGACAACAGTCCAAAGACTGGCAAACGATTTGAGAACTGTCACAAACAATAAAACAAGAAATGTCCAAACAGCTCCTGTTTAGCAATGCTTGACTGGTTCACAGACTGTGAGCTTGGACTGCAGCATTTTGTAACCTGTTCATAATGAGAAACACAGCAGGTCAGATCCCCGAGCCAAAAGTCAACACCTCATCCAGAATAGCACTTGGCCTCTCAAAAGACTGGTCTTGCCACTTTGGCCTGGTGAACAGTGAATAAAAGATAGCTTTGTCTCAAAAAGAAAAATCTCCGCAGTGCACTGAAACAAACAAACAAAAAAAAAACCTGGAGAAACATAAATCACACGTTCCAGGAAAAACTGAAATTGAAAGAGGCAGTACTGTCAAAACAACCAGAGTAGTGCTGATATAGCTGTCATATTTATGTGTCTGATACTTGAACAATGTCAAGAGCTGGACAACAAGGGTTGACCTAACGCCTTCAGGATATTCATGCTTTATTTATTTCTAACTGACTGTAAATGTTACACAGCTTGGCATTTTGCAAAGGCTTGAAATATTATACCCTTGACTGGATGTTACTTACAGGCAAAATAGAAACGTGACACTAGACTGTGTGTCATATTGCTAAAGTCCGCTCTAAAAAGGACTTTTTTTTAAATGTGCTGTTCATAACCTGCGCAGACTTTTTACCTTTGTTAGAATAGCCAATAATTAAGATGATTCAGGTATAAAAGTATGTCATCCATACATAATGTAAACATCATGAGCTCCGAAATGTAAAAAAAACAACAAAAAAAACCAACTTTGGGGATGACTATCAAATTGAATGTGTCACATAGTTATCTCGGGCATTGTTGTATCATCAGGAGACGCGTGATGGTGAGTCAGTCTGCAGCAACTCTGACTAAATTCTGATGTTGTAATCAAGCTCACAAGTGAACCAGAAAACGATTCCCCACTGTGATGAGGACTGAATTGTGATTAGTCTATGAAATCCAAGTAAAAGTAGGGAAAAAAAGAAAAAAACTGCTGGCAAACTGAAAGCCAGAAGAACAAAATCCTGACCGTGCAAATAGAACAGCAAGCAAAGCTGTGCCGTGGAAAATGAAGAACCAAGATACACACTATAGATCTATTAGGTTACAGAGCTATTTCAAATTACCCGAGGAGACGCGAGCATAGGGACAGAGAGGTTCAGCATATTTTAAGATCAGTACATCCAAAGGTGCCTCTGTCAGCCCAATTTTTTTCTCTCCATTGAACACTCCATCTGTCCACAACAAACTTTCTCTCTGCATTTTAATGTAATTTAAGTTTGATACAGCTGACTGCAAAATATAGCCGCACTGTGAAAAGGCAAAAACCTTTGCAAAAGCTGCACGGTAATTTTCATTAAAAAAAATTTTTTTAGCAGTGGATAGTGTCCAGACATGTTCTCTATACTATAGTATGCAGACATGAGAATTTACAGAGAAAATAAGGTGGATTTTCCCCCAAAAATACCATATGAGTGTTACATTTTCTGACTTTAACAAATGAGGTGAGTCAGACTATTGATCATTCCCCTAAACTCAAGAGTATATTGTACCAGCCTGATGATGTAGAAGAGGAGCTGCAGAGCGACTGACTGTGGCGCTGATGTCATCGAGAGATAAGCTGTCCACAGATGGTGAATAATGGAACAACTCATACAGATAGGACAATATGACAGCAGCCACCATGATCTTAAAAAAAATAATTCCAGTTTATTTCAGCCTGTGTTTCCAATCCCTCTGTATATTGTGGGCATGTCGCACACTTTGCCGTTGAAGACCCCACTTTTGGAATCCCCTGTGGTATTTCTTGTCATGTTTGATAATAGGTAGACACAGGCATTAGGCAGCCAGAATAATGCTTCCGCTATATTAAATGAGGATCCACTATCCCCTCCCCAAACAAAATGTATCCAGAGAGCAAATTAAATCCAGTTAACCTGATTAAATTTGCTTTGAGGTTTGGCCAAATACAAAGTCGAGAGAAATACAAGAAGAACTTAACTTTGAAGTAAGATTTCTTTTCATGTATGTCATGGTATTGCTTCAATTTCTTGCACTAGATCTGTCATGAAACACATCTGAGAGGGAAAAAAATGCAAATGTTGTGCATTACTCATATTGTAAATGGTGAATATACTTGGAAATGTCAAAGCAATAGGAAGTGCAAAGCAGTCAGATACAGCCCTAAAGTAATTTAAGTGTTGCCATTAAAAGAGACAGACACAAATGACATACATTTTATGAACCATTAAGAGTCGTGTCTAACGGCTCTATCAGAATACAGCAGGTACAAGCAAACTGGATTTCTTTGGTAAAGTAGCAACCATACTTTTGGCTTCAAATTGCTCCTTCCATACACATTATTAACTATATAGACGTAACAAGGCAATCTAGAATTGGAAAAAGCCTAAGAAGGGTAGCATAAATCTAAGGCTTAATGATTTGGATTCTATTCTTTCAGCCTGTTGAATATGTTTCTGGATATTGATCTGAATAGTACTGAAGCAGCTCTATCATCTCTGAGAGAAATTTCAATCATCCATCTTTATTCAATTCAGGGTCACGGCACGATGAAGCCGATCTCAGCTAACAGTCCATCACATTGTAAACCCAGAGAGTCGGACAACCACATTCACATTCACACCGACCTCAATTTAAAGTGACCAGTTGCACCGTAGGCCCCGTTTACACGACAACAATTACGAGTCTATCCGTAAAACTTTCTTCACTTTTGGAGGGTTCATTTACACGGCACCAGTGTGCGGATGCACCGTATCCGCGAAGTTTTTAATCCTTAAAAACAAAAATAGTTTTTTTTAATAGTTTTGTAGGTGAGACTCACCCCTGATAGCATCTGATGCGTCATCAGTCCATGCAGATGTCAGGTGCGCTCAATGTTCTTCATGTTTACAGCTTATTCTTCTCTGCACACGTCTGTGTGGTTTCATTACAAAATCAAGCAACAGCGCCCTCCCATGGCCCGGTATACTAACTACATCATTGTCCCTGTGTCCGCTGCTGCAGTGTAAACACACTCACCGTTTTTTTTTTTTTATCGGATTAGGCGTTGCCACGTGAAACATTGTTGTGTAAACAAGGCTTTAAATGCATGTTTTTAGACTGTGGGAGGAAACCCCCTTCTATGCACAGGGATAACTTCACAGAGAAAGAAACCCAACGAGACTCACCACTGGGAATGATCCTGCTGTGAGGCAAGAGTGCTAACCACTACTGGACCCTGTCGCCCCTCCAGGGGTCGAATGCAACGTAAGCTTTGCCTCATTGTGCACTTTTGTTTCTGTCAGTGATCACCTCCTCGGTTTCAAATGGAATTTCCTGTATTACTACACAAGTACTACGATCATCACTGCTAATTTCCATTTAATTATTCTTCGACCAGGTCTGAGGTGTGAATTACGCTACACTTCATCTGCGCCTCTTTATTTCCTCATTAGCAAACTAACAGTGGCTCATAGCTTTTCCTCTTTGTGTGAACTGACTCGTTTTATTTGTCAAACAAAGGTTTTCTACAGCAGCATGTGTGTCTGTGCGAACACCGCAGCGCTACTTATATTTCAAATGCACACTTTTCATAACAGTTTGAATATCTACTTTAACAGATATAGGTCACCGCCTGTGGCTTTTTCCGGGGAACTATTCATCATAGTAGTACGTTACTGTACTTCTACTAACGTCAGTGTTACAAAGTGGGCACAAAATATTTTTCATGGGATATCCATAGCTTACAGAGCAAAGCTTTTAAGAAGATGTCACACATGATATTATATAATGGACAACGGATTTCCCTGTGGCACTTCAGTCCACAATGTTACAGCTGACTCAGGATATTAAGTTTGCCCGAATATTCCATTTGTCCGTTTGTTTGCAACTTCACACGCCAATGACAAAATCAAAGATTTACAATCTTTCACTTTTTGTGCAGCAGGGTTGGAGACTTTTGCCGTTTTGTGGTCCTCCCCATGGAGTCCCATCCTGTAACCTGCAACTGCAGCATGAATAAGATGTGCCAGCAGGCTGCAGGATGGGTGTTTGTCCTTCATTGCAGGTGCTTTACAGAATACTATCTCAGGCTATACGAACAGGATGCGACAGAGCAGGGGCATAACAAAGCGACATACAAGAAGACCATGAGAACGAACCTGAAACTAAAGGATGGAACGATAACAGGGTAAATAATGACATATAAAAACTGGCATCACAGTCAAGATGCTCTGTGCATCCTTGCAGGTTTCTGTCATGGCTCTCAAGGGGCCTTTCACTTTCTCTAATAGCTATGCATTACTCTCCTCTGTATCTGCCCTCATCCTCTATAGCCCTGGTCGTCACTCTTGCTTCTGAACTGCAACTCAGCCAGTGTCCATTTTATTCTATACAACTCTCTGTATTCGCTCTCCAATGTTCACTTCTTCCTACAGATTCTTTCCCAATATTTCCTAATATTTCATCACCTTTATGCAGCTCTGTCCAGTGGAAAACAACACACCAATGTAGATTTGTTCATCTGTTGTGAGGGATGAGATAAGCGACTGAAAGAAGGAGCTGAAATGTATACCTCGTATCTCCAAGCAAGCTACTATAATGCTTTTGATTAAATTGCAGAGGAAATGAAATATAATCTTTATAGATCCGTGGATCAAACCAACACTACCTTCATGTATCATGGTGCACCACTGGAAATTATACCAATACTGAATCTTAAGGATCTAAACCACACCGTTTCATTGCAAACAATATAAGAAGACTTGTTAACATCAGGCGCTGCAGCGTTATATTATTTCACTGTGAGTCAGCAGCCACGTTACTGCTGCCGTGAAAAGAAAAGAAAAAAAACAACCCAACGAAAAACAACAAAAGAAGACGTGCAGATTAAATAGTGGTCAAGTGGATGAGTGGACGATGTCCACTGCTAGGGGCTTGATGAGGACAGATGCTGGGGGACATGACTCTGTATGATACAAAGCAGACCCTGTGAGCCTGAACAATGCACAGCCAGACACAACGCCTGTCAGCTCCTGTCCTCTCTTGTGGACTCCTGGTGTACACACACACACACACACACACACACACACACACACACACACACACACACACACACACACACACACACACACACACACACACACACACACACACACACACACACACACACACACACACACACACACACACACACACACACACACACACACACACACACACACACACAGAGAGAGAGAGAGAGATACAAGACAACACAAGTTGTTGTTTTTTAAGCTGGGGATGTGGCAGCGAAGGTGCAGAAGTGTGGCGCTCTCTTGCTTCTTTTAATCATCTCAATATGTCATTCAAATCATGTAGAAGTGTGGGATGACAGGAGGTGTTTCAAAGAAAATGGGCACATATAGTGGTTGAATAACCCATTACCAAAGAGAGAAAGTCGTATAGTAGCCTGCACATGCCCGGGGTGCAATTTAATAAAACGATGCCAGACAAGATTTGTACCATTGGGGACGTCGAAAAATGAACGAGCATCCCATCTCATTTGAAAGTAAAAGGCCTATTCACAATAAAGGCACGGTCGATCGTTTCAGACGAGGGGCTGCGCAGGGATGAATCACCGACAAATGTGGCGTTTAAAGGTGAGCGCAGACTTCCACACGCATGCAGCTCCAACCTTCCTCGCCGAGTTTCTTCCACAAATCCACGCTGTATAAATTACACACCACACCGCGGGGAGCAGGGGAGGTTTTTCCAGCTTGTGACACTGATGCTGAGGACAAACATCCAGGCGGAGCGGCCAGCAGCAGCAGCAGCAGCAACAGCAGCAGCATCCAGCCTCCGGAGGAAGACACCCCGGCTGCACGCGCCGACGCTCGGCCGTTCTTTTTATACCGTGTCGATGTGAACCCCGTCTTACCTGGAGAATATCATATGCTGGTCGAGTCACCTCCTTCGGGGATGAGTACGGGACGGAGGCGGCTGGTCGCGCATCACTCAGTGTGTGTCTCTCCCGGCAGAAAACGGACGGAGCTCAGCGCCTCTCCGCGGAGCCCCGGAACCAGGATAAAATAAGACGACAAGCCCACTGCAGTTGTCTGCTCGGTAAATACCCCCCCTCCCTCCTCCTCCTCCTCCTCCTCCTCTTCCTCTTCCTCCTGCCCCCTCATACCCCACCCGAGAAGCTCATCCGTCTCAATCACTTCACGGCTAATTCTCTGAAACGATAGTAATGATATTTGAATTGGAAAACCATCTTAAAACCCAGAAATGAAGGGTTTTTAAACTATCTAATAGCTACAAACATTCAGCGTGGGGGTTTAGTCAGGTGACTTTAATTCGGATAAAGATTGTGACAAACAACAATAGCCATCAACTGCAGTTTTTCCCATAAAAAAAAAAAAAAATTGTTTGGGACTTGGTTGCTCTGTTTCATTATGAGTGGAGGTCATAACACGTGACCGGGGCCCTGTTTACACAACGTTTCAAGTGAAAACAAAAATGAATGATTTTTGCATTTTCATTTCAGAAAAGTTGTGCATTAAAACGGCAACATTTTAGAAACAATGTCCGTTTACACAGAAACGGTAGAAATGCTGAAAACAATAGCAGTTTTCATGTTGGGCCTATAGTGCGTGCTGTTGGTTGTTTTTGTAATGAAGCAGCACAAGCAGATGAGATCATTTTAGGCCATAATAAAAACACATATTGACATACCACGATATTATTTTGTTATATAACTAAACGTATTATCCACATAATAAATAAACAAAACAATATATTATGTCTGAAATTACTTTTGCGTCACAGTGCAGATTTTATGGAACTGTATTTTTTGCCCCTTAATCCGAGTATTGAAGATCAAGTTTTATTTGTCTGGGAATGCTGCCAGTAATATACGCTGTTATTCTCAGGTCAAATAAACCTGTCGGAGTTGTATAAAAAGACAGGGAAGAAAAAAATCTCTCCAGCGAGTCATCTTTAGATTTACAGTGGTTAAGACTGCCATCCTGCGGCTGAATCAAGAAATTACACCGCAATTTCGGACTCCAGACTTATTTACAAAACAAACAGCGTCTGTCGCAATGTTCTTTTCTATCTTACTTTTGTGCATCAGAAACAATGCAATATCCAGCCATCAATCTATCTTTCTAAAGCATTTAAATTAGTTATTGTTTCAATAGTATCCACTTCATTTTGGTGTAGAGTTTATCATTCTTGCCTCGGAGTAAGAGGAATTCTGGCTTTATGGGCCCTTCTATGTCAAAGTGCATAGCCCTTACTGTGTGTAAGCGTTTTCTCCAAATCCCCACTGTCACAAAAGGCCTTTGAAGTCACTCTTGCATCACACACACTTTTGTGAGTGTGTGTCATTGTCTTGCTCTCTGCTGACTTCCAGGGTCTATCCTGCCTTCATCCACTGGCCATAATTTGTAGAAAACAGATGGATGGATACATGGATGGATTTTTTTCGCTGTTGTTATTATTACTCCCAGTAACATTTTTTCTGAGAGTGGAACTAATTGTGCCAGTATATATAAGCTTACAGTACTATTTGCAGTCGAAAATGTCTTTGTATTACATTTAATTACATTTTCTATATAATGTCCTTTTCAAAAACTATTTTCAGAAAGTAAATTATTACATAGAATTTTTGTGAAGGTTATGTCAGGTTAGTTTTTTGATGTGGCTAAATAAAGAGGAATTGACAAAGTGACCAGTATGATCAGATGCTCCTCTTTTCAGTAGTTAAGCTGTTTGCTGGTTGAAGACACAGGGAACATGATATGTGTAATGTAGACAAACTGGACAGTTGGAACTGCAAATTGATTTCAAATAGAAATTTATTTTCTCACTGAATATGGATCATCATGATCTGCAACTCAAGGGAGTTTTTCTCCAGTTTCAGTAAAAGCATTTCAGCCTCAGTATTTATCAGGAAGACCTGCTGGCCTGAAATGATTGGGATCGTTTCCATCTCTCCCCCAACGGTTTGCACGCTGATCAGCTTCACTGTCCTCTGCACCACGACCGGAGCTCCCTTGAACCATCTCTCTGGCATTACTGAAATGAAAAACACAGATCATAAACGAGAACATTTCCAAACCAAAACGAGACATGCAGTGGAAAACGCTCCAAATAAGACACCAGCTGAATTAGGTATGGCTAAATAAAAATTTAAAAAACAAGGAATTGAATGAATGTGTATGAAACAATATAAAACTCCTTAGCAAGGTGCTGTCCTAAAGAAAAGTGAGATGTACAAAGCTGTATTAGGTTATGCAGCAATGCAGATCATAGAGATCATTCCTTCAATTGTAAATGTCATGCACTTTCACTTTCACTGTGTGTTTAATACTCCTTGTGACTCACCTGATCCATTCAGCAGCAAGCCTGCCGCCAGCTCCTCTCTGCGCAGCGTCAAAGTTTCCTCTGGCATGAAAGTATTTGTCTGAGTTTTTCCAGTTGGCGTCTTTCATGTCACTGTAAGCCCGCCACATGTCCCGAGCCCCTAATCAGAAGGATAACACACCGGACGTTGTTATATAATCAGAATATTCAGAAAAATCAATATGCAGTTTCTGTCATCCCATGCATACACATTACATTCAAACTTTTAATTTGTTTCAAACCTTGACCAAATTCAGCTGGAAAGTTGTACCACTGAGCATTGGCTTGAACAATTAGGATCAGAACGATTCCGGCCAGAAGCATCTTCATGGTTACGGATGTCTAAACAAACAACAACATGAATACAATTCAAATTTAAGAATTGTTGAAATATCTCTGTAAAGTTTAGTTTCTTTTTTACTTACTTTGCAGTCTCTGCTGAGCTTCGAGGAAGTCTGGACAGATCTCTGAATAACTTACCCACTTGGGCTCCTTATATTCTGCTCTGAAACAAGGCAGATTGTTTAGGATTTCACAATCTTGGAAGGTTCTGGTCCATGTGATCCATGTGAAATATGAGATAAACACATCAAGGAAAGTCCCAATTTGTTCAATAGTAGGTATTCATCACCTCTCTTTCATTTACTTTTACTTTTATTTTCCTCTTTTTTTTTTTTCTATTTCCATATATCAAAGCTGCTTGCCAAAATAAGATTTGAACTTTCACAGAATATGATAATATGAACATACAAGAATGAATTTCAAAAGAAAATCTACTTATTTTTTTGACAACAGCATCCATTTACATAAACTATGGTTTGTTTTTTATGAGTTAATGGCTAAAACATGAAAAAAAGATGAAAGCAAAACACAGTATGTGCACTGTAATGTGCAATTGCTTCTTCTATTTTGAAAGCGTAACTTAGAAGAATATAGTGATGTCATTTAGAAAGCATATTATACCACATTGCCTTCCAGTGATTCTGTGAGGGAAAAAAAAGCAGCATGCAAATATAACCTATAACCGGTGCGGATGCAGGACACAGTTGTCATGTACATGGAAATGAGTCCTGTCTGCCTCTGTGATTCAAGTCATTCATATTGGTGAAAGATGAAGCGTTGTCTCAACATGTTCGAGTGCGCTCTCTAAAGGGATTTTTTTTTTTTTACATTTTGGTGTTTGACAGCATTCATTCCTCAATTCTGTCTTGTCCAGCTCCAAGACATTAGCCATTGGGGAGGGATAACTGATGGTAAGTGATGTTCAATAAACATTGAGCAACAAGATCAATATTAGCTCCATCTGGTTTTTAGTTTTCAACCTTTGCCCCCAAAATCCTGTAAATGCCAGTCATAGTGAACTTGATGTGAACAGCTCTGTGTCTTCTGCTTGGCAGTGACCGTTGGATTCTTGGCTTCCTCGCCCACCAAAACCTCATCCACAGGCACATGCATGACCTTTTCATTTTCCTCCTGTGAAAATTAAGCTTTTTTTTGTAGTAATTATCCCACTTTAATTTACACCTTGTAATATTTCACAGAGATTTCATTGGCCTGGTTATTGTCCTGATATTCAGTATGAGTTGTGGGTCCACAGACACAGACGATCTGTTTGTAATGGCAGTGTCAGTTCAGTTTGCTTCATGTGGACTCGAATCGGGTTTGAAAACCATCTGAGAGATAAATCATTTGACTGATATTTTGAGGGTTCAGATTTCTGATTCCAGGCAGTTGTTGGTGCAGATGGAGTTCGAAAATGATCATTTCACTTGTGCGTGCGTAACATGCATAATGCTGTCAGTATATTCCTGAACTGCCATTTATTGTTACAGGAGTATTGTTGATTGTGAGAAAATGAAACTAAAACTAAGCCTGAAGTCAGGGTGCTCATTGACCTACTTTTAGAAATTATATAACATGCTACAGACTGAGCAAGTTTTTTGGGTTTTTTTTTTTACGAGATTATTCATCACAAAAAACCCCTAAGGACAAAATCATGGCTCAACTTGTGCTGATTAATGTGTTGTTTTAAGTTTTTAAAAGGCACTGCAGCAAGCAGATACATATTTGCTGAAAAAGTGTGAGGAAAAGTGGAGGAGTGGAGGTGAGGAAGAGAAGTGACACTGTCAGAAGTTTTCAGTAAGAGAGGCTGTTGGTGTATGTCTGATACACAAAGGAAGAGGTTTGTTCCAGAAATAAATACCCAGCATGCTTGGGGAATAAATATATTGCCGTAAAGAAGAGACTAAACCAGAAGACGGTCTGCTTTATGCAGGTGCACAAAAATCACACAAGATGTCAGAGGTGCTATCACAGGAGAGGTGTAAGACAGGAATCTGAGCGATAGAACAAAAGAATAAAGAGGTGTAACAGAGATTCAACACATCACCGCACTGGGTATTCCAAGATAAGGCACTCTTATATGTGAAATAAGATAGAATAAGGATTTCTTTCCCTAAAATATCCCTTCACTGTTTGTCAAAGCGTTGTCTGCTTACTACATCCAAGATCAGGACAAATATGTTTGCGCTTCTCCTGTCAAGAGATGGATTCATGCATGGATGATGACCCAGAGTTGTGTCATCCTTTCCAGCTGTATTTTCTGTTCAATATAGACTATAATTTGAAGCAGTGTGCAATTTCCTAAATCTTGTTAAGGTTTAAGACAGAGTTAATGGGTTATTGATAAATCCAATCACGACCATGTGTAGAATGATCTCAAAGCAAAATGTGCTATTGCACATAATACAGTTTCTGCATTGAAGGGTGTAAAAAAATAAAAAAAATAAAAATCAAAGTGATATAAATGCATCAATGGAAAAACAACAGAAACCACAGAAAAATAATGGCTCCTTCTCAAATGGGCGTCTGTTAGTTACAGGACAAAAACTACCCAAGAAAAGCGGGGTTTGAAATGTGATATTATGCCTATTAACTCGAAGATCATGGTTTCAGATTGAGAGAAAAATATTGTATGGTGATAGACTTCCTGAGAAATTTGTCATTAAAAATGAAAAGTGGACAGCTGTTTGTTTGTCTATTGGGATCCTTAAATACCAGCCTATTTCATGATTTTATTTTGTCTTCATTACATTTGTATTTGAGTGAGTTCCAAAAATATGTTTCTAATGAAGAATTGTTTGAATAACGTTCAAATCTCAACTTCCTCGTGTCGTTCACATGTCGATAAGCACCACGAGATGGCGCCAGTGAGCCACGATCCACGCTCAGATCGGAGCGAACGTGAACGGAGAATAAATGCGCCTTATCGACCCGGATGGGCCTATTGGCGGCAATGGTATGATGATAGTACTAATGAGAGCGCACAGACTGTTCATGACACTGCCAATAACGAAAAGCTGAACTTGGGTTCAGTGTGCTTGAGGAAGAGGTCAAATGTGGGCTACAACTTCTGCATGTTGTGCGTAAAATAAATACAAAAAAAAAAAAAAAAAAAAAGCATCCATATGCATCATTGATTTTGAGTATGATCGGGACTAACTAAAAAAAAAAAAAAAACACAAAACGATTTCTGGAACAAATTGCATAGTAACAGAAACGACTATTTATGTTTTCTAAAATTACCCCCATTGCCAGTCAGTGTAAGAGCAACAAGCATGAAGGAGCAGCACTTGACCATTTCCCCCCCTTGCAAATAGAGACAATTGGGAGGGTAAAAACACGCGCTGAAGGCACATTTCCTATGATGATTTCGGATTTTACTGCCGTCACGAGTTGCTCTCTCTCTCTCGCTGTACTTCAAATCGAAAATCGAGATGAAGCCCTCAGATTGAAACGGTCACAACAGCACCGGGGGCGCACGGATCCCTCGCCTCGGCTCCAAGTAGACGACCTCCTACCGACTTACTTCACGTCATCCCGCCCGTCTGCCTGCCGTCTCCTCCCTGAAACCTTCGCTGCGAGCAACCCTTTGAGCGACTCTGGGCTTTAAAAAAAAAAGAAAAGAAAAGAAAAAAAAACAGACAGACAGACAGAGAGAGGGAGAAAGTGAGAGAGACGATTACACACACTCCCAACATCACCTAGACCACCTGCTCCAGCACAACAAGGGGAGGAGGACGCACAAGTGCAGGCGCGTCCATGCGTGCCAGCCGAGCGAGACATTAGGCGGCCAGAAGGACCACAAATAAACTGGAATAAGTGTTTATCCCAAGAACTCTTTGGGAAAGCGCTAAGCTTTTGCTACAAGAAGAAAGAAGGGAAGAAAGAAAGAAAGAAAGAAAGAAAAAAAAGACTGCCTAAATGAGTACATGCTAAGAAGAGTCATGCATCTCAACAGAGAAGAAGATAACAGCAAAGGTAAGCAAAATGTGTCTTCATGCGTCGGTGGATGCTTTTAATTCAGGCTCTCCTCATAGTTTGAAGCTCTCGCGGTGGTTGCCAGATGCCCTTGAGTGTGGCACGCTGATGTCAAGTAAAAGATGCTGGGGGTCATTCCTGCAAAGCTAATGATAATTGATGGGGTGGATTTGTTATTGCCTGAATGCATTTCACCAAAAGACGCAACAAAAAAAAAGAAGAAGGGGAAAAAAAGCATTGCATGGCAGCAAGAAGGCATGTTGCATACACCCAAGGTGGGAATATAGTGAGTGTCTGTGAGGCTGCCACTTGAGCACTTGTTGTGCTCGAGCTGGATCCACTGTGGATGCTCGCGTTTACGGTCATATTCCAGCGAGGTGACCTGAGCATGTATGTACAAGGTCATATTGATGAGCCATCCTGCCGTATGTGTGTGTGTGCGTGCGTGCGTGCAGCATGGAGGTGCATGTGTTTGTATTGTTGTCTGTAACTGAGACGTAGCGGATGTGTGTGTGTGTGTGTGTGTGTGTGTGTGTGTGTGTGTGTGTGTGTGTGTGTGTGTGTGTGTGTGTGTGTGTGTGTGTGTGTGTGTGTGTGTGTGCGTGCCCTCCGTTGTGGTCGGATGGGAGAATTAGAGAGCAGACGGTGTGTAATGACACAAACCTTTCCATCAGGGGCAAGTAACGATGGAGTAAATAGCGTGCGATGCGCCAGCAAGAGCCACACAGTGCAATTTCACTTTCAATCTTTGAACTGAGGTCGAGGTCACTAACACCTGATGCTGAAGGAGATTTGCCTCTGAATGTCTGTCGGGGTGACGCAGCCTGTGTCTCATTATGCACTGTCAAATAAACACCAGTAGGACTTGCCTGGTGTTCACCACACCCACGCTGAGTGAGTTAGGAGTAAATGTGATGATTGGCATGCAGTGCATGCAGTCTGACCATCTCTGACATTGTAGATCAATGTGTGCAATGATCCAAAACTTTACTCTAAATGTAAATATAACAAATACATCAGCAGACTGCTTACAGCTTCCAACTCATTTTATTGGAATGCTTTACCACTGTGTGTTTGAAAGTGTCTCCATAAACACTACACTTTTTCACCAATGATTATGTATCGCTGGCAGGGGAATGAAACATTTCGTTTTTCTTTTTTATGTACAACTGTCAGGTTTATGAGAGGCTAATATCTTTGTTTTTACCAGCTGTAAAGCATGCTGTTCAGTGAGGAGTTCCCCATGTGGTGCGTGGTCCTGCACGGTGACACACTGCATTGTCCCTTATCTAAAACGTCTCAGGACCTCACAGCCAGATATGGTTTCACCAGGAACCAACGATGAGTCACCATCTGCCACCAGAAGTGATTTCATGATTGCACGAAAACCGTCTACTTGCATGATGCGCGTACACGTATTTTAAGTGTTTCTTCTTGAATTCCTCCCATTGCTTGTCACAAAATGGAGTTGCCCTTTTCGTGACAAACGGCAAGTATCCAGAGTTTAAATTGTGAATTTCAAGGTCAGGTTTGAAAGAAAGGGAATGCTGGGAGTATGCTTAGGTAAGTAGTATTTTATGTTGAAGGCAACCTGAAGTCTGACTGACGATGACTGTTTATGAGTGTGCGTTTTGGTGTGTGTTTGCTATAGTGTCTGTCCATTTGAAAATGAGAACGTGTGTAAAAGTCAAAACGGCACAAACGAAATGGTTTAATATAACAGTGCTGAAAATGAAACGCAACACCTCATATATTGAAAGGTGCAAATGGGCAATGGCAGTGTAAAAGATGGTCTGAATGTAACAGCATTAATCACAGTTTGAATATAGAGATTGTTTGTAGAAAATCAGCAACAACAATCGGACCACTGTGCAGCATGGGCTTTCTAGTTATATTATGTGGGTACATGACAAATCTAGACACAAATATGAATGTGCTACGCACGCACGCACTAACGGCTCCTGTGAACCTAAACAAAACATAAAGTGCTACCAAAGAGGGATGGTTGCCAGAGTAAGTAGGCATTGCCAGTCCTCGACGCATACCCATTACCCAGTCAACCGACGACAAATGATACCAAACAAACAGTGTAATGACAAAACATGACTACAGAACAGATTGAACACTGTCATTTGCCACACGTGAAATTCTCAAATGTCGTGTGTTTTTTTCCTGACCCGATGACTTGGCTATTTGAACCCCTCACTATAACAGATGGTGTTTTATGCTTACAGACTGTCCACAGTGTCAGGAAGAATCAGATCAATAGCTCAGGCTCATTAGCCAAAAAAGAATGGCGCTCAGCCTCCAGCTTTGTCTTGTTGCATTACACCGAACTGCCCAGAAACCATTTTACAGCACACACACAATCTCTTTCAAGAATAATTTCAGAAAAGTGTTCATTCACCACAGCATTTGTAGCTTGTGTTGGAAGCCAAAAAGGAAGAAAGGACTTGAGGAAGACATTAATCTATGATTACACAAAGAGAGTAAATCTTCCTCAGGTTCCTCAGGAAGGGCACAGTTTATGTGCCGTTCCTCAGAATGCCGGCGAATGTGGTTTGCAGTCAGATTGGTGTGTTTGGGTACACATTAGCTGATGAAGGAAATCCTTTTCCCACCTGTTGGCTCAGAAACAACAAACGACCTGCGGTTTCTCTCTCACAATCTGTACTTTCCTTCGAAGTCCGAACAGGGCGATCCCTGTAATGCCTCCTTATTGGAATGAAGGAGATGAGAAGATGTTTGGATTAAGAAAAGAATAAAGTCCAACTTTAGTTTAGTTTTAGATCTGCTCTCATTCACACCTATTCCAAGACCTCAGGGGATCCGGTTTGGGATGTTTAGGTGTTTCTTATGAATACCTCCTTGTTGCCTTCTTGCTGGTGGTGTGCCAAGCATGGCCAACTGGTAAAACATCTCAAGGTCAGTCAAAGAGCCATCCATCCATCTATTCATTTCTTCATACATCTGCTATACCCACACGCCGCCAGTGCTTCTCTGCTTTATCCTTCAGCCTCGAGCCCAACTGGACTACAGGGGTAAGAAGACTGACGGGTGGACTGGGGATTATTTTCACAATTAATTTATCAATTTACCATTCATTTATCAATCCCAATTTGATAAATTGGTCAGACAACACAAACCGAATAAGCTTAATTACATCACTATTCACTCAAAACAGAGTTGGCATGAGAGTATCCCACATTTGCTGACTTGTCTTCAATTTCTTGGACGTGTGAGCTATGTGACAGACTGACCTGCTTCTTCACCCAATGTGAACTGGGAGAGGCTCCAGCCCCCCGCCAAATGACCAGACGCTAACACAACACTTACTCTAATACAATTGTCACTATTTCTCTAAGATCAGTCATGTTTCTAGTCTTTTACATTTGAAAAAAAAAAATAAAATAAAAAATACAGTTTTAAAGCCTGACACAGGATGAAGTCGAATCATTTGGCAGAAATTATAGTGTATCTGGTATTGACTATTCTACCAATGACCTTCTCTGTGTTTCACTTATTTAGTCACTTGTGAGCAACTGCCATTCACAATGTCATAACTATATACTACTGTATAAGGGAGCGAAAGTGTGTTTTGTAATTTAACAAATATGAAATATGTGTAATCATGGTCAGTTTTACAACACTTTGTGATGAGTGCAAGAGATTTAATGTTATGTCTTTATACTGACTTTAAAGTCCCGGAGCAAAGGTTTCACATTTCTGAGTTACACAGATTTGAGTGAGTTTTGACTGTTGATTGCTTTGTTTCAATTTTGGGCATTCCTTTGTCAGTTGTGTATCATGCACAAACTATTGTGCTCAGTTTTATTGATGTTTCAGAACAGACCAATGTTTATTGCATGTTTATATCATCCATTGCTAGCTGCGAGCAATGGTGTGATTTATTTCAGAAGTCGCAATAATGCAGTTAGTTTTTCACAAGTTACGTTTCATGACAGTCCTCCCCCTGAAAGCAATTTCAAACTTATTTGTATTGTCCCGAGTAAATGGGTTTGAAGTTTGATGTGTCGACAGACATTTGTAATGATCACAAATATTGACTAAGTTATCATATGCAACAAGAATTTTTTTTTATTTATTTTGGGTGAAGTTTTAATAAGACTTAAGTCAATTTTTTTTTTTAAATCTCAGCAGAGACATTTTTGAAGGATCGAATAATTGGTCTGTCTGTGGCATTGCTTTAATCCTATTTCACAAAGGGGCAGGTGTAAATGTTGAGCATCAAGTAGGCCATAAGGTGAATTGCAATAGAGACGTTTTATTAGTGTGGCACATGGACAGTCAGCCATTTAATATTGGAGGCATTGGCATTCAGTGAGACATGTTTAATTAATTTAACATCTCGAAAATAATGGACTGGAATCTTATTAGCGGTTTGAGACAAACTGTGAGAGAGAAGACAGGAATAGAGTAGTAATTAATAGAATTCGAAACAAAGGTATTTTTATTCCCTGTGTAACTCTGAGCCACAGTGTTGGGAAGCAAGCCACTTAGATTTACAGACTCAAGAGACCAGACGGTGAGAACATGAAAGAGGAAATATTGCTCTATTCTACTTAGCTGTGCACATATTTATAACCAAAGGGTGGTGTGATAGAAGCCCATCCAGCCCATCTAAATGATGACTGAATTGAAAAGTCAGACAGGAAGGGTCCAATAAAAATACACAATGTGTCACCGAGAGGCTGGGGATGGGTTTATGTATGCTGAACAGGACCGGACAAATAAATTCTTCAGTTTCAGTAAACTGTCACATCGATTTTCCTCATGGTGTACAGCCCGAAACACAGGAATGCTCGGAAATCATTTTTTCTTTCTTTTTTCTTTTTTTTTATGAAGGGTTCTTGCTGAAACTCATCCGCAGGATTGTCAGTTGCGAATGAAACCATACAAATAATTTAGTTGTGAGGTGGTTTGTTGCTGGAGCACCTATTTTTGTGAAAGTATTCCAAAAATGTGTATCTTTTTAAGTCGCAAAATATTTGCATTTTGAATTTATACCAGAGGTGAAAGTTGAATTACTTTTATTACACATCTGTTTTCTTGTTTGTTTTTTTTTAAAGGTGCCAAATAAAGAACATATTAAATAATGAAACGACATGCTTTTAAATGATGAAGGTTCAAATGTACCGTTGTGTGTACCTATGTGTGATGTGCATACGTAAGATTTAGTTCATCCTTTGACACTTCGGCGCTCTTATATAACTCTGTTCAAACAGCATGTCTGTGCTAAAGACAGCACTCTAATTATTCTCTCTGCATATGTTATTCTTCCATCACGTCTCTCGCTTCACTCTGTTTGTCTTTCTTGATGTCTGGCTTTCATAGTGCACCCAGTGATTATTGATAGCGGTGAGGATTTTGGAGTCTGGTTAAGGTTGCATCAAGAAAAGTAGCGAATACCACTGTACCAGCAGTGTGGGTTGGAAATGTTACTGGCAGATACATGGGGGGCCGGCGGAGAAAGACAGAAATAGATAATTGGAGACAGAGGCAGAGAGGAAGAGAGAGCGGCAGCGTGGATTTTGAGAGAATGTCTATGTTACGCCTCCCCCGTTGTGAGTGATTGTGAGCAGGAAAGCAAAAGGAAGAGACATACGTACACAAGGCCTTTTAATCATTGAACTCATTGAAGCAACACTGGTCTCCAGAAACTGTACACAGAAACTGAAAGGAGGAGGAATATTGACGGTAAAAAAAAAAGAGAATCAAGAATCTGAATGTGCATATTTTCAATGCTGATTTACATTTAGAGATTTGAAAAGACTTGCTGTCCGAGCCTATACATTCAATATGAGATATACTCTCCTGCAGTAAAATACAACTAAATGACAGCTCTTCATACGGAGATAATTCATTCTTCAGCTTCGTTCAAGCTTGCAAGTTCAAAAAATGAAATTTTGAACATTCACGAGAGAGTTTTTTTTATTTTTGCTGCTTAGAGCATGGGACTGATCATCATGTGTCTGAACTTGCACATTTTTGTTTACCAATGTTCCAATGTTTTGAATTTGAGGCAAAGAAAGCGTATTAAGATCCACAAAAGTGAAGTGAAAACATTTTGATTGTTCCCCAGTGGCAGATTACAAAACAGATCCATAAATCTCTGCACCGTCAATGGGCCATGAGTGTATCCATCTAATTTTTCAAATCTGCTTTAAACAGATTATGGTCGTGAAGGATTGCCAGCGATCTCTCAGGATGTAACAAACATGTTTTTGAAATATATGGAGGCCCAGGCTACCGAACAAAGGTCCCACATTCACATAAACAGCATACAGAGTCCACACAGGCAAGGCCCTGCCATCTTTCATGCCTCTTTATGAAATTCAGAGTTGTGCTACGGTGGAGCCGATCCTAGCTCACAATGGATGAGGACAGAATACATCCTACCTCGATTGTCCATTACAGGAATAACACAGAAAGATAGTTACATTCACACCAATCCAACATAGCCTCGAAGGCATGTTTTTGGATTGTGGGAGAAAGCAGAATTCAGAGAAAGACACACACGTGCAAAGTTCAAGTCTTGGCTTATACAGATTTGTCTATTGTTGCTCTGAGGTGAGATGTGAAAGCTAAGCACTACAACTCTGCAACCTTCCCACCAACATGCAGATACAAATCACTGGCTTTGTTGCTGTGATGTGACAACATTAATCACAGTCTCACCACCTAAAGCCTAATGAATAGCTTTAGTACAATTAAAATAAACCTGTCCCAAAATTGGTCTTTTTTAGATATTTCTGATCGTATTGATACTTGTTCCAATCTTCCTATTCCTTCCACCTTTAATCTACCTAATATTATTATTACTTTTTTGAAGGCAAATGTGTCATTTCTCCCAGCATTTTAAAACGAGACAGATACATGCTGCTCATCTTTATACACAGTTTCTGGAGCATTAAGTTGTTTTTGATTCAATGGGACACAAGCACCTGTGTTTGAATGAGTCTTCTTGAAACATCCACCAGTACTGTAACACTTTAATCTGACTGCCTGCTCGTTTCCCCCTCTTCATAATAACTGAATGGGTTTGTCACTTACATGCAAGCATGCTGTTTAAGGCGCTTGCTGAAAAGCCCAATGCTGCCATTCATCTCGAGAGAATAATCTCTCCTGGAAAACATGAAAGAGGAGAAGCGGCTGAAACTTAGCAAAGGCTTGATGTGTGCAGAGGTGTGGGTTATCACCTCGACATCTCACCCAAGATGAGAACAGCTGCCCCAGTCAATAACAGTCGCTTGTGCTGTGACAAAGACGTGACCTGCAAACACTGCCAATTGTTTGTTGGAGCTCCATAGACATCGTGGTTTTCCAACAGTTGAATGAACAGCGAGGGCCGCTTGATAATGGCGAGCTTCTTACAAGCTCACTGATTAACATTTAATGCTGGTCTCGACGATACGGAGCAATGAGACACAACCTGCCTGGAAGGTCTCTGTCTGGAAAAACAAAATGTTAACGTGGTGATTATTTTAGTTGCTATGGGGGGTGGGACATATATTGTTTGGGGCTCCTGTCTCAACCCACAGTGGCCTTGTGTGACACTGAAAGGCACTCAGGATGAGTAAGGCAGAGTGCTATTTGTGGTTTGTTCTCCTGTCCAGAGTGGAGGCCTGAGAGAGGGGAGGCCTGTCACATCAATAGTAAACATGTAACTTGGCTTTCCTTTTATTAATGTGCAGGACTCATAAATTAATTGGAGATAAATTAAGTTTGGATGGATGTCCCCATGGCTGTAGTGGTGGGGGAATGAATGGATGAATGCATGAATGAATGAATAGATGATTGGATGTCTATAATGATGGATGAATGGATGACTCAGAATAGGGGGGAAAAAAATCCAGATACAACACTTGAACACCCCACCTAGGCTGAGAGAGGCGAACAGGATATTATAAGAAGAGATATCAGCAGTCTAGCCAGGAACAGATGGTGAGACAGAGCTACGCACAGACGGGATCTTCCTGCCAATACAGTCCTGACAAAGAACAGTGGTGCTGTGTATATGCACTGCCACATATAAACAGCCTTCGACTGGTGAAAAAAGAATCCGGGAGAGGGAGTGTAAATGATCTCAAAGACCGCATTGCTGTTACTGTCACAGTCCTCGACCTTCATTTCATCTCTCTCCCGTTTTGTTCCGTTTCCTCCATTTTTCAGTTTTCTGTTGCTTCGCTCACCCTCATCTTACTTCAGTAAAGCTGACAATCCCCTCTCCAGAGAAGGAAAATGTAAGGATGATGTATTTGATTGCTAACAAACACTGATGCCTGCATGATATTCCACACTTTGATTTGATCCAGTTTTGGGTTTCAATTCCCAGCAAAAACATTTATGTTGGACTTGTAAATTATTCATCACAGGTCGTAGAGAGGCAGTATAATTAAATAAGCTAATGCAAAGAAGCTCTCAGGGACTATTAAATGCACCACAAATGTTTAGTTCACAGTTAATTAGATTTATAATTTGTCTGATGCACATCAGGCGTCCCAACCTAAGTACTGCCCAGGGGTAGAGCAGCTATCAGCAGGCACCCAGGTAGCATGTGGAGTCCTGGGAGATCTGCTGGTCTGTCAGAGTCAGGAGGAGGTGGCCATACGCAGGGAGACAGAGACGCTCTGCACTCCTGCAAGCCAAATTAAGAGACGCACACTGAGCACCACTTGGAGTTTGGCACCTTTCCATGAATTCAAACATTTCATTGCAATCCTTCACTTGTGTGCGGTTGAGGTTCAGTATGTTTGTTTTTAGTTTTCGTTGTTCCTCCTAAAGTGCACCGGCCAGTGATTGACAAGTGTTCTCCTCGGATGAAACGTCAACATTTACTTTTCTTGCACCTGACAGCGGAAATCACTTAGCTTTTGAAGGTTCTCTGCAGGGCAGCTGTTCTGGAAACTGTCTGACATTATTCTGCAGAATGGGCCTCTATTAAATCCAGGGTGAAGTGGAGGTCATGCATTTGCAGAAATATGCTTGATTAGTTTTACAGTAGAATACTACAGAGTGAGTCACTCCTTTTATTTCACTTCCAATAGTTATTTGATAGCTGTTCTAACATGCGGTCAATAAGTTCTCTCTTGAAAAATGTTTTCCTAACTGTAATGAACTTTAATCTATTTAATTTTTTCTTGATGAAGTAATTCACTCACTGTTAATATTTGGTTTTCTACAAACAAATATTTAAAATACCAAACCATTCAGAGAGCATGAGAGAATCAGAAATAATTCACAATTTAAATGCATGTCAGCTTAATTGGTGACCCCAGATTTCCAGTAGTCACGAGTTTAAGTGTGGTCGTCTGTCTGTCTCTTTGTGTTTGCCTGGTGAAGAACTGGTGACCTGTCCAGGCTGTATTGTGCATTCACCTATTATTAGCTGGAATCGCCTCCAACACCCTGTGACGTTGAACTGGATGATTAGGCAAAATTATATTTTATAATATTCCCTTCCATACCAGCTGCTTGGTTGTATCAATGGGATATAAAGGTGGAATATTGGTTGTTCCAGATTAACTCTTGCAGCTACACCTGCATATAAAAGTAATCTGTATTTTAGCACCCTGAACCAATCAAGACATTGAAAGAGTTATGACTCTCACCCCTGCATGATCCAAGCACGTGATAGGATCATTGAGATATGAGTCTTTGAATATATTAACACTTGGCAGGTTTAGTTCAATCACTACAAGCGATGACATGGTTGTGATGTCCTGTCCACATCATAAATGTGAGTCCTGCTATCTGACGCTAAACAAATGTGCTGAACTCCACTCTTTACAGGATATACCCTCTGGTTCAGGTATGGACTAAAGCCGATCACAAAATGTGTGTAACAGAGGTTTACTGCCACTGATCTGGTCTCAGATCCATCCATTAGAAGTGAATTAGCTTCAAGGGCGGGTTCACACTTATCACATTTGGTCTGGTTGAAACAGATAATAGAATTGCTCCATCAGCGTGAACTTTGGTATTGCCAAACAAGCAGATATGGTATGCTTGCAAGCATACTTTGTTGTGGTCTGAATAGAGTCTGATGGGTGTGTAAAGGCTGTGTTGCACAGAGCAAAGAGCTGCAACAGACTACAGAAGAGCAATATTGCCATTGTTTATCATAATTGATGCGCATAACAGAAGATAGTCCTATTGCGAGTTTGGCTCCTTCATTTGTTGAATTGCCTGTTGGCAAGTTTCTATTAGAAGAAAGTGACACCAGACAGTTATCCTGCTTAAGTTATGTTGCATTCAGTGGAGCAAACAACATTGTTATGGGAATCGTGTTGCAGAATATACGTACGTCACGATAGCGGTGCAGGGTGTGTTTCATTCAACATCATGTCATATCAGTAATCAGTCATGCTGAATGTCTTCCACTAACAGTGTTTTATCAAGATTTTTCTGAAGCTGTCAGTTTGCCTCCCCACACACACACACACACGCCCCCCACCCCACGCCATTAAAGACAGATGCACAACAACTGACCTGGAAATTCAGACTCACTAAAAAAGATAGTATTTCAGTGGCCTGTTTCTTCCCACCAAGCTGCAGTTTTTAGATTTAATCTCCTCTAAGGCTTGACTGTCCTCATCTTTGTTTCTCTTACACTGATGTGAACCATGGTGTGCATGCCTGCTTTGGTCTGCGCCCCTGTTGCAGCCGTGGGCACCGTGGCCATTGCGCTGCCGCCGCGTCCGTCTCATAGCAGTTGAGCAGCAGTTGTAGATGTGCAACATCGTTCTTCTCCCGAGGCGATGGAGTCATGGAGGTAACTCAGCCTCCCTCCTGAAAAAGAGACTAGTCACTCTCCTGCATATGTGGCAGATTATTTTAGGGACGATTAGTCAGAGATGTACTTAACTGAATGATTATCTCCTCAGTTCTCAGACTACTACTGATATATATTTTTAAAATTCTGCCCTCTCCTTATATAATCAGTATTTTGTCACTCTAGTAATTCAAAGTGCACATGCACAAATAGAATATTGCATTTTTTTCCCCAAAGCTTGGCAAAAAAAAATAAAAATAGACCCACTCCCTCTCAATGCAAGCTGGGTGATATTTTTCATTACAACTGAACGCCCACCACCTGCACACTGCCACTGATGGTTGTAATGCTGCCATATTCTTGTTGTCAGTTACCTATGCAGTGTCTCTTCTCAGGGGAATGAGATGGAGAAACGTGACTGTGTGTGCTTGTTTACAGGTTAGCATAATGGGGGGTTCCATTCCTTTGCAAATGAGGGTGTTTGCTCATGCATATGCGTGACTGTGTTCGCAATGATGTGTGACAATGTCCATATCAATTTTTTTGTATCAATGTCAGGCTGATATTCTCCTACTCCAGCTTCCCTACTCAGCCTTTATTCCACCCCCCCCCCCCCCCCCCCTCATGCTTTTAATGGATTGTTTTTATTTTCTCTGAGTGTCTCAAAGTATCCTGCATTTAAAATGCTTAAATTACAGTGATGGAAAGTGGCCAAGAATGGAGAGGGAGGGACTGGAGGAGGGTGGAGAGAAACAACTCCACTAACAACTTCAGAGAGACAGGACTTGGCAAAACAGGAGTGATTTTAAATGTAACAAAAGATGCATTGGAGAGAGTGAAGTAAAACCTGCACAAACACAGACACACACATTTGGAAGCTATATATTAAAGTCATACTATATTTTTCAAAGGAAAGCATGACAAGAGTTTTTTTTTTATTGTCTGTGGATCCCAATAGTCGTAACAAAAATATGAAATATTAAAATGGACTTTAAGTCAAACAAAGCATGTGCAGCACAAGTTGTAGGGTGGGGTAGGGGGGTTGTGCAATATGGTTCAGGCTTTGTGAGGAGGAGCTGATCCTCAGACACTTTGAAAATATGAAAATCTGAAATAAAGCCCCAAGCTTAACAATAGTCCCATAGTGTTGCACTGGAGGCCCAGACATTTCTATTCATCTCAGACAGACACAGTCAGATATAAAAAGCGGATCAGTCTTAGTCAGCCTAATTCGTGTTATTTTTCTTGGGAATCTTTTGGCCTTTTCACTTGTGTTTTGTCTATTATACATTGTTGAAGATATTGCCATTACATGATTTTCTTTTTTTTAATTGAATTACATTGGTGAATCCACAAAGTGGAAGTGCAGCAACCAGAGACTGAGCTTTATCAGCC
This sequence comes from Blennius ocellaris, assembly GCF_963422515.1. Taxonomy (NCBI): domain Eukaryota; kingdom Metazoa; phylum Chordata; class Actinopteri; order Blenniiformes; family Blenniidae; genus Blennius; species Blennius ocellaris. The sequence goes on along the minus strand of NC_137650.1, from coordinate 25,347,112 downwards.
CTCTCAAACATGCATTCCCTGTTGTTTATGTGTAAACATGTTGTGCAGTGGAAAGTCTACCACAGTGACAACAGCTGACAATGGAGGAAATTAATTAAAGCACCAAGAGAGGAACATAAAGAAGAGTCTGCAGCTCATGGTCGCACATTTGTATTACAGAAGTACTTTAAGAGACATGGTACTATTAGCATAAAAAACACAGGAAGAGTATTAAGCAAGGTTTGTCCAGGCCATAAACATGTAAAATCAACCCCCATCTGTCCCACTCGACGTGTGAATGAAAAACTCTGTAGAAGAGTATCATTATGACAAACGACATCACTGTGGTGGATATCTGGAGTTGTCTTTCTGTCTTTAATATCACTTTCATAAGAATCTTTCAGTCTCTTTCTGATTTATCTTTATCTCTTAGCTTGTTTTTTTTTTTTTTTAAATTTGTGATCTCTGTCTCTTTTTATAGTCATGTTTCATGTGATTTTGTACATTTTGCATCTCTTTTCGACAGTTCAGTCTCAGCTATTTATGTCTCTGAAGGGCTTTTGTATCTTTCTCGACATTTGTCTCTCTTTTGCAGTTGATTTTTGTCTCTTTGTGATCATTTTGAGCCTTCTTTGGCCTCTTTGTGGTTAGATGGCTAGTACTGTATTACAACAACAAAACTTAAGAGTCTCTGTAAACCGAGACTCTAGCCAGGAGCATCTGGCCGGTACCATTGAGTCTCTCTTGTTTTATCCTGCATTGACACAAGGACATTTATATACAGGTGATGTTTACCAGCAGTAATACTATTCATTTCACCATGTTATTGTCCAACATTGGTACAGAAATGTACATAAAGAAAGAGAAGTTGTTTTGTATTTTGTCATTCACCATCCCATTGAAGGTCAGACATCCACTTCAATAAGTCAAGAGTCTGCTTATTGTTACTGCAAATTACGGAGGTACTTATATACATGTGTGTACAGGTATACAAGTGTTGTTGTTTTTATGTGATCTTTAAAAAAAAGTCAGTCATTTAAAGTCAGCTTTATTTGTCAAATGTGCCGAATGCATGGCATACAGCCCAGATGAAATTCCGGTCCTCACAGACCCACAGTGCACAGCGTAATAATATATTAGGAACAATTATAGGACTTAAAAATCTATACATCTAAAATCTATACACCTTATAAACATATAAACAGTATAGTAAAGTGGCATGTACAACTGAGGTAATGTTCGTTCAGTGGGGGGGGGGCATAATGTCAGGTGCCGGAGGGGAGGGGGGGTGTAAGAGTGGCTGTGGCAGGGGGCAGAGGCAGAGGGGGGAGGGGGGGCAGAGCAGGGAGGGAGTTGAGTCTTCTGACTGCCTGGTGGCAGAAACTGTCTTTCAGCCTGCTGGTTTTGGCTCGGAGACTCTGAAGTCTCCTCCCCGACGGCAGCAGGCTGAAGAGGCTGTGGGAGGGGTGGGTGGGGTCACCTGCGATCCTGATGGCTCTGCGGGTGAGGCGGGTGTTGTATATGTCCCGCAGGGGGGGGAGAGAGACACCAATGATCCTCTCGGCTGCCCTCACGATGCGCTGCAGAGTCTTGCGGCAGGATACGGTGCAGGCGCCGTACCACACGGTGATGCAGCTGGAGAGGATGCCCCTGATGGTGCCTCTGTAAAAGGTGTGCAAGATGGGGGTCGGGGCTCTTGCTCTCCTTAGTTTGCGGAGGAAGTACAGGCGCTGGTGTGCTTTCTTGGCCAGTGATGCTGTGTTGTTGCTCCAGGACAGCTCTTCAGAGATGTGCACTCCCAGGAACTTGGTTCTTGGCGATCTTGGCGTACTGGGTGGAGCTGAAACCAACACATTGTAAATACTGGCAGTGCTGTATTAAGTAGTATTTCTGAATATTGAGAAACAGGAGATTTGCTTTTAACATAGGTATTTATTGCAGATAAATTCAATTGGATGCATGCTATTGCCAGTGCAGTTAAGTGTGGTAAAACAGTAACTAACACTTCACATACTAACACAAATACATTTGTAAAATACCAATGTAATGTTAGTCTTGTACAACTTTTGTTATTTTGCTTGAATTTTACACTACTTCTCACTATAATTCAGGTCATGCAGCTCGACATCACTGAGAGATACAAGCTCAATAACAGCAATATTGTTAAATCAAAACCACTCTGACCATCTCAAGGAAAACTGAACATTACAACTGATGTAACAACAAACTTTATTATAGAGCCGGTCTATTTGATCACTTCGGATTGCAGTCTCTCTGGCTGTTCTACCAGTGTATGTGTGAGTTTTATCCATTCTCAAATATACTTTGAGGTGTATTGGTGACTCGAAAACTGCCCATGGGTGTGAATTTGAACACGTGTGGTTGTCTGCCTGTGTTTGCCCTGTGATGGACTAGGTACAGTAGCTGTGCAGCCTTCACCCATAGTTTCCTGGGATCAGTTCTTCCTCACTAAGACCTTTAGCTGTATAAATTATAGATGCATGAACAGAAGAGAACTGAGAGAGGTGACCATGAGAGTGTAAGGAAGGTTGTTGTGGTTAAATGTGTTATGATTTATTATGTGACCCATATAATCATGTGCTTTGAAAATGCTGGCCTGCACTCAAGAATTAACAAAGAGCTTGTTTGGTCCATCATTTGCAGGCTATAAATGTGAACAAAGGTTCATGACCATCCACATCTGACTGAAAAGAACCATTAGAAAAGAGGCAAGAAGTCAAAACTCAGATTTATATTGAATAGGGACACGAATGTAAAAATCTGATTCGGTTTTCTTGGATACATTGATTGGTTGCTGAGGGTTATAGAGTTACTGGAAAGAAAACTAGACAGCTGGGTACAGGGCTCAGTCAGTGTTTATTTATAAATAAATGTTTTGAATAATTTAGAGGAACCATCGAGAGACTATATGGGTTATTCCCAAGTTGGATGAGCAGGGAATAAAAAAAAAAGTCCTGGAATTTCAGTCATGTAACAGCTGCCGTGTGTCTTCAGAAACAATACACTTGATATAATGTGTGAGGTAATATGTAGGGCGTATCCATGTACTGTATGCCAACTCAACCTTTTTTTTTTTTTTTAACTAAAATAGATGTTATGAAGATTGACTTAGATTACACAGTATGATTAAAGTTTGTTTACTGTCTTTTTAAAAGTGTGCAAGCAAAAACAAAGACAAAAAAACCCCTCCTCCTTTCATGCTACACTCCATTCATCAGATTTGTGTCTCTCTTTCTGTGTCACCATCGGAGCATGCTGCCGTCTGCTTCTTGCCAATGTTATCCTAGATTGCTGTGGCACTAGAGCCCCAATTCATAAAACAGCGGTGTACTGCATGGATCACAGGAGCACAAATCAGACACACAAAGGAAGAGATAACTAGGGAAAAAAAACAAAAACAGAAGGAGCGAAAGGGAGTTTGTTCCTAGATGTGTGTCTGCTTCATAATATGGAAGGATAAGTGGATGAATAGGAAAAAGGTAAAGAGATTTTTAAAAAGTTGACATTTGTTTTTTTCTCTTCATCAGAAGCATTGATTTTCAATCACCATAACTGGTTGGTTAGTACACAATAAGAATTTTATGCTGCAGGGTTATCTAGATTTTCAAGGCTTGCAATAAAATTCAAACAACCATTGGTAAATATCTTTGGCCTTCACAAGAAAAAAAAACAGCAGTGAAAACTCATCATTTAAGTTCCATCTAAGGGATGGTGTTTAATAAAACTCATACTTTCAGCCTTCAGCAATCAACAATTCTTCTCCTCATGTCTTCAGCGGCCCGACACAAGTTACAACGTGTTACATCATACATCCGCAAGCTTTGATTTGCTTAAACTTCATGTTCAGTTATGGTATCGCTTGGTTCACTCGCAAATACACGAGCTGTTGCCTCTGTGCATTTGTAGATTTTGTAGGCGCTCATCTGCCATCTCTGCAGTGGTTAGAGATTTTCACACATTTTTTGATCAAACACACACGTGCAGTGACATTTGAAACATCACGTTGCTTCAGGGGGAGTGGAGGGACACTAATCTGTTAAAATATATTTAGAGTAAATAAAAAATGAGAATATACCTGAAAAACAACTGTGTAATGTTTTTTGTTTTTTGTTTTTTTGATATGACTGTCAAATTTACAGGTTTTTTTTCCTTTTAAAGACTATATTTCTTAGTGGAGGGCAGTGTTTTTGAACTCCAATGTTCAACCACAAAAAAATAAACCAGAAAAAAATGCTCTGGTTTAAAAAAGAAAATTGAGGCTTTATGCTCAGTCAGGACTAACATTTAAAGATGTGAATATGATTCTTTGAATAAACAAATCACTGCGCATGCCCCATGCCGTTGACGTGAACGGATCTGAGATCGTTTTTATTAACCTGACTTGGCTGCATGGTGGTGCAACGAGAAGACCCTTGGTCAATTCCACTGGAGCATTTCTGTGTGGAGTTTGCATGTTCTCCAGATGTGCGCATTGCTTACTTTTTTCATATGCCTTTACAACCTGCGGATGTGTTTGATCATTGCAATAACATAAAAGCTGTGATTTTCTGTCCTTCTGTGTTGGTCCTGCGATGGACTGGCGACCTGTCCTGGGTGCACCCTGTCCCTCAACATTACCACATGCTGCGAGCAGTTTGAGCTCCCTGGAACACCTAAGTTGCATGAAGCTGGAAAAAAAAAAAGATCAGACAGTGAGTGTATGCCTGGTGCAATATCAAACACCCGGTTGCAATAACAATGAGTGTATTCCTACATGCTTGCATGCAAGTTACTGAGCTCACATCGACTCAGAAATAAAAGCACTGTTTCGGGAAGAGGCTGTTATTCAATTTAGTTTGTGTGTCTGAAAGTTTCATTATTTGGAATGAATCACACAGAGACAATACATATTTTAAGCTATGCCTCAGACAAAGAGCACCATACTTGTCATGCTTAAGTGTTACTCTATCACCAAGTACTGCAAATGGTAAATGTATTGTCTCAAACCCCTAATAAACAGACACTCCATTCTCATTGCATGACTATGCATATAGCAAACCAGGCAATTTACCAGTAAGTGTTGCATTTTCACTAACAAGTCAGAAAAGAGGGTCAATGGCACAATCCGATAAGTACAATTCAAGCTGTTGACTGAGCCTGCTCTTAGTCAACAGCGAGATTTGTCAGACATTTCAAACGTTAAAAGATACTATGTTCACATTCTCATTTTGCTGTTGCTTCTAAAACATTTAAATTCTTTTCCTATAAATCTCTCACCAGCTTGTCTCTCTCTCGTCCCGCCGTCGCTTCTCTTTACTCTGTCTGATTATTTCTCGGTATCTCTCTAGGCTCTTTTTCTGAGTCACCTTGCATGTCTGAGTAATTATACACATCCACAGGCACACACATGCACAACAATGCATAAACAAACTTAACACAAAATGTATTTATTCATAGTGACGGAGAAGAATATATTTAAACAAGCAAATACAAGTTGGCTGACTACAGTGGAGAAAGCATATATTTAAAGCTGTTTTCTCTCTCAAGTAGAAGTGTCTAAATGCAAACACTCAACCACACTTATGTATCAAATATAACAGCATTTATTTTGAAGTAGCGTCACAGCAGTGTATTGATGCATTAGCCTGCAAAACAGCTCATTGTTAAAGAGGTAAGGGGGTGTGTTGGTGTGGTATTTTAGGTATAGTGAGACAATAAAATATGAGTCAGGGAGGTTTGAGCAGCACATACGTGACTGTGAAGGTTTATTGGATGCCAAAGGACCCGGCAGCCTCATATAGTCCAATGGGTGAGAATTTTTATGGACTTGAAAAGTTATCACTGTGAGTCATTTTGGCCTCTGTTGTGATGATCTCCTGGCAAATACTAGAAATGTGTTTGCACTTAGAGTTGTACGAGCAGAAAAACACAATACGTCTTTTTTTCTCAACCTATACATTAAACCTCATCCCAGTGAACTCCATCCAGTTGCAGATGAGGTCAGTTAGGAGGCCCCATGGACCATGATGTTTGCAGAATAAAGAGCAGGGGGAAACAAAACCTGCACCAGAGAGAAGAATGAGACAAGACACGACAGAATACAAGGAGAGAGAAGCAGGTGTAAAGGCATGAGGAGTCGAGGTAGTGGAGGTGGATGACTTCAAGTAACTGGGGGCAACCATCCAGAGCAATAAATAGGACACAAAAGAGGTGAAGAAGAGAGTGCAGGCAGGATGGGGCGGGTGAAGACGAGTGTCAGGGCTGTGGTTTCACATAATGATAGCAGCAAGAGTTTTAAAAGACAGTAGTGAAACCTGCTACAACTCTGGGATTTAAGAAAACCCTGCCGAAAGGGAGTCTGAGCTGGATGTGGCAGACATGAAGATGCTGAGGATTTTCACTGGGAATGAGCAGAATATACAGGATTAGAAAGGAACAAATCACAGAGACAGTTTAGAGATAAACCGAGAGACACCAAGGTGATGAGGTTTGTAGGTGAAACGATAGTGGATATAATAGAGACAGGATGTTGGAAATGAGGCTGCCAGGTGACGGGGGAAGTGGACAACCTCAGAGAAGATTCAATGATGTCGTAAAGAAAGACATTGAGAGTCAGTGGAATACAAGAGAATTTTCCAGCCATGATGTTCCGTTTGTAGTGAAGGTCTACTATGATGCAATTGGTGATCTTTTTGGTCTGGATGCATCAAAACCTTTTACTTGAATCCGAAGTGACACACCCTAATACACGTATGTACAACATTGAAAGTCACAGCCAGCATCTTCATGCACTTAATGGCAAGGTGCATTATGTTAAAGTTGCCATGCCCTATGGCTGTTGCAAAGTGTAGCCCAGTGAGAAGAGCTGCTCTCCTCTTATGAATTAGATATGACATATTAGAAAGTGCCTTAAATTAATCATGACAGAGGATTCCAGCTTGACTCTAGTATTAAAATGGCTCACCGTTAATAATCACTAATTATTTACAGGATATTAATGGGCTGTGATATTACGGAACCAGATTTTGATGAGATGGTAGGTATAAAATATTTCTTTACCTTTTGCTTTTAAATGTGTTTCATAAAGAGAAATTTTATTCTATTAAAGCATGAAATCATTAGGCAGCATACAATCTTTTTACTCATGTGATTTGAAGGTTTGCAAAATCTTCCTTACGGTCTCATATTATAAATTCTATATCAGCATGGCACAGAAGATGCTTCAGAGTGAGCCACACAACCAAAAGGGAGTATGATATAGCAAATTAATTACTGAACATCATCAAAGAAAACAATGTGCAATTACTCACCTCCCCAGGAAATAGAACAAAAAAAGGATAATGTGAATGTAAGCTCACTCTTGCCGTTCGCCAACACAGACCTGCCATCACCCTGACACATAACAGCATTTTTATAATTACAGCTCTGTAACAAATGAGGTCATGGTGGCTGGGCCGGGAGATGAGGAATGAGAGTCTTGCTTCAGCGTCAGCACGTCTGTCGGGCTCTCTCCATAACCCGATGTCCTCTGGGTAACCAGTTGCATGCAGATCCCTCCAGACTTTGAACCAGTCACCACCCCAGTCAATCCGGCTGCTGTCCACACACATACTTCATGCACAGTAGTTTTTAATTTTCATCCACAACTTGCTGCTGTTATGAGTGCCTGGTTTATACATGTAAGATGTATGCCTGGTCTCCACAAGTGAACAAAAATTGTTGTAGTGGATAGAAAAGTGATAGAAAACACAGACTTAGGGCTACGGTGTGAGGTAAATTTACTCTGATAGTATTTCATTACTTCATGTCCATTTACCTGAGTATATATACATATACATATAACATCGGTGTGACATATGGCATAAGCAATGCCCCAAATCACAGGTAAGAGATCCTCAATGTGAGTTTTACCCACAGAGTTGAGTGCAGGCTTTCCTCCATTCATGAATTATTGTGCAGTCACGCCATTCACCCATCCTTTCATCTCTTTTCAATAAAAGGTTATTAGAGTCCATGCTGGAGTCTATCCCACCATGCGTCGGGTAAAAGGCATTCAAACACCTTGAACAGGCTGCCAGTATAATCACGCGCCTCACACTAACAAGCACATTCACAGTCACATTCACAGCCACTGTATTTGCGATTTGTGCCGTTTCCAGTTCTCCAAAGTGACATGCACACAAATCAGCAGGTGGGTCAAACCCCTGAGTAAAGCCAAATAGCATACTTTAAAAAAGATGAACTTCTCATAGTGCATGGTTTAATTTTCACTTTTCCCGTATTCTTTATCATGTGGTAATTGTTACCAAATGTGCAGAAGAGAAATAGTGGTACGGATATGTGTGAGAGCTGTCTTATTTAGAAACACTGATTTCATGCAGACACAGGTGGGTGAAATTTTCAAATTAAATAGAATCAGGTGGCCTTGGTGGCAGGCAGGTGAATAATTGACGAGTACGTGCTGGAGCGGGTGATGCAGAGCGAATGTGGAGGATAGCAACGCCGCCAGAGGAAGCTCTCAGAAACATGAGAGGCGGATAAAAAACTCCTCGCAGGTGACAGTGCAGACCACTGAGCCGCGGCTCAGCTTTAATACTGATTAATCACATAAATGAATGGTGCTCGTATTTTACTGTATTGTCTGAGTAATCAGCTCTATTATTTGTTGCACGATCTGAGTGGGCAGCTCATTGCGCTTTATTACTGTAAAGCCAGGGATAAATAAAAAGCATGTGTGTGTGTGTTTTTGAGTGCAGTGTGGAGGGTGTTCATCATGGAAAAATAACATTTATCAACAGAAGATGAAGTTAATTATTCGGATGTAGTTGCCAGATGGAAAAAAAATCAGTTAAATCCACAGAAAAACATGAAGCCCACATATTACTAATGGTTGGTTGGACAAATTACATGCTGTCAAACTGATTAATTAGAGGTAACCACTCCAGTGACCAATTTTTACTAAACCAATCAATTAATTGAATCTGTTATAGAATTCTGCAGTTGAAATGAAGATGTGACTTAACTCTAACAAAACAAAATCATGGGTCTTTACAAAACAGTCAGAGCTCAATGCAGTTTGCACCTACTCTGCTGATGAACTCTAACATCTAAACTACATATCTTATTAAATCATACTTGAGAGCTTTTTGGATATTCACATTGACCAGATTTGCATTGAAATGTTTATTTAACTGTAACCAGTGTTTTCTATATTCAGCTGGGATTTCCTCCAGTGCCCTGCAACAGTGAGTGGAACAATGTAGAATATCAGGAATGAAACAAATGCATTTATATTGGCCTCTGGATATTGAAAATTGTATATTTCTTTGTTTAAAACAAGTCAATCATGATCCAGTCTCTTCAAACTCGGGAAGCTCTGGTTGGTGAGCTTCTGATATAATGTGACTCTGTTAATTATCATTTCACTCGTCATTGCTGACAGTCGTGGCGAGAATCAATTAACATTAACAGAACTAAAAGACAAAACTATAAAGGTGAAAGAACAAAGTTGTTTTGTTTTTTTCTCTCTCTCGAGGTCCCAGGAGAAAAAAAGTTAATTGTTACCAGGACATTTCATACTTTGCCATAAATTCTTGCGCTGATTTCTCCGGAGCATTTAAGCTTTTCTACTTCAGTAGACCACTTTTATGTGTCAGTAGGAATTGATGGGATTTTGTATTTCTTACAAATGCCGGATAGAAACATTCAGCTCATATTATGTGTCAAAACGAAGGTGTGTGTACTCCAAAACCAATTGTCAGTATTTTGTCGAAGCTCTTGGAGGGAATTTTTTTTAATCAATTTATTGTTTGCAGTACCAAGAAATACAGTCTCAAAGCAGCGGCCAAATGGATCACATAATGAAATGTATTATGCAGTTTGAGTTACTCAAGCAACAAAACGCTTTCTTCACCTTCATCTTTAGTAAATTGCCAACAGATTTTTAAAAGTTTTATCTATTTTTAAGCTGTAAATCTGCAGTTGATGTTGTTTTACTGCACAATATAGCTGCAAGTTTGGTCAGATTTGTATGTGTACCCATAAAGGCGAATGCTCAGTAAACGGTCACAATTTTGACAATAACTTACTCTTCTTTAAAATGTATACACATTCAATATATTCAATCTTTTCTCTGTTTTGTCAGCGACACAAGTTTAATATTGACATTGCAAGGTGACAGTACTGGTTTATTTAAAAAGAAAAACAAAACCTCAGTGCTAGTGCCTTTGGTGAAGGCTGCGTAATTGCACTGATAGATTACACGTTGTATAAATCAGTCTATAAGAACACCCTCCAACTCAGAGTCAGGAAAACACAAAAATATCATTCCGATTCACACTGAAAAAAATGTAATCCTCGAATTAAATCCGAGTTATGTTGCTCTGTTCAAGCCTCTACAGGGATTATACGAGATTAAATAACTCAAGAAGGCTCACACAATCACAGGACACGCATCAGGCAACAGGAATCCAACATATGACAAAGATGAGTGAAGAAATCCAGCTGGCTCCGAAGAAAGAAGGCAAGTGGGCAAGAAAAGGCGAAGCAGGTGGACTGAGGGCATGAAAAAGGCATCTTCAAAGAAATTACATTTGCAAACATAAAGTCAATCCCATGTATTGTATAGTCTGTGATTTTTCCAAGAAAGAAAACACTTGCAGTACACCATCCTGTGCAAGAGACACCTACTGATTTCTAAAAATACATCAGGTTGGCAGTAACACTAAGGTGTATCTCTCGCATATCTTTGAAGCATAGTTTGTTTGGTTTTTTTTCAAAACAAGACACAACATTCATAAGTTTCAGTGGATGTAATGAAACCCTGCAGCATAAGCTCAGTGCCTCTTCAGAAACCTGAGTCTGCTCCCAGACTGAAGCGGTCTGAAGGTGAGTGGAGATATATCACAGGTTATACATCATAATAGTGAGCCACTTCCATCAGTAATGCTTTAGTGATTTACTCCTTACAACAACAAACCTCATACCATTCTACTGTACTGATAAGGTGAAATTGCTTTCGTTAGACTGCGCCCACGCACTTATACTTCTTCAGCAACAGACTGGCTGTTTCAAAAGTCTTCAAACTCGTTCTGCAGTGAAGAAATGATCTGGCCAACCTGGATGAGTTGAACCATCCCACTGAACCCTGCATATACAATAGTCACATTTTATTTGCTGTATTTTATCAACACCATTTCCACCAGTCAGTGGAAATATCTGAGTTTTGATGGTGTGATAAACAGTTGGAGTTGTTTTTTTGTTTTGTTTTTGGGGTTTTTTTTGCAAACGTCACCATTTTAGAATATTTTCTGCAGATTTTCTCTAAAAAGTGACCAATGACAGCAATTCTAATGTTTTAGGTAAACTGGTTTGCACACTCTCCAAACAAAATGATTGTTTCAATTAATAAAATTCACACAACACATTTCAGAAAGGATATTTTGTTCTCATATCACTTCACATTTACCCAGCATGGTTATTGGTTTCATGTGGCTCAACTTTGGTGATATTTCTCTGACTTCTTCCCTCACTGTTTTTAATATATTAAACACAGTGTTATGAGCTGGTAAGAATGTAACAGATTACTATTATGAAAGTATGATCGTTCATCAATTGCTGCAGTTTCACAGACGTCATTACACAGTACTTTTGTCTTGACAACAGTTGCAGTAAAGTTGCTGCTCATAAAGCCCACAATAGCTTCGGCATTAACTCGATACAAAGTTGTCTCCAGTGATTATTGGTTATAATTTCACTGAACTTCTTTTTACGGGAGGACAAGCACCTTATCTATCCGACATCAACTAATTCCTTCAACAGGAATGAAATCAGACCGTAAGTAACACCAGACTGTGCGCACAGGACCTGTGGTGCATTAAATAAACATTATCTTACATAAATGAGCCCTGCCTGCATGGAGTTTATCTCAGCCATTTGTTTCCCCCTCTTATTGGTGTTTTTTTTTAAAGAATCACATACCAGATCAATCCAGGTTATAGAGCATCTTCCTCTTAAAACCTGTCATCACTTTAGCCTAACCTAATGATTGAATCAATCTCTTCAGTGACGTACACAGTCTTTCCACAATTACACAACTCAAATCATGACTGAAAAGGTCTTGACCGTTTTAAATGCAATGTTCAAATTAAATGATCGTGACACATCCTCATGCTTAAATTTAAAGATATGGCTCGAAGTGAATCAATTAAATTTTCATCGACGTGTGTGTTATGCAGTAAAACCAGCAGATATTAATTCTAAGTTCCATTTTTCAATTAGTTTTACATTGCGTTAAGGTTGGATCGTGAAGATAGAGAAAGGATAAAATATTCAAACAGACAGGGGAGTTGCATGGCTAAACGTTTTTGTCCTCATCTGGGTTCATCTATCTCAAGCAACAACACAGTCTCTTAAATGCCTGCTGGCATGCCTCCAAGTGGCTTTTAACCAAAGAAAATGTCTGTGCAGGGGAACGCAGTAGAAATGCTAAACCAATATGAAATGCCAATAGGTGAGTCAACCATAAAAATGGTTGTCTGTCTCTTGTGTGTATTAAAAAAAAAAAAAATACAGAGACCTTTTCTATAAAAGCTATTTTTTTCTACTTCCCAGATTAAATACAGAAAGCCGTTTGACTTGTGAGAGATCCGTGAACCGAAAAGTGCTGTTTGTTTTTAATGGTAGCTGAACATGAAGCGGAAGTCATTTTGGTCATTTTGGACTTTTTTTTAACAGCATGTAACAACGGCAGTGATGTTTTGGCTTCATTAGTGGATGGAACAACAATTTGAGATGAGTTACCTTTAATTGTTTGGAAACTGTCGAATTGTCACTTACACAGGTTGTGGACTTGTGCACTTATACACCTAAAGCATCACCACATGTACAGGGAAATGACAAACTATAGAGGCATGCTGATGCATTCACTGCATCAATGTATTGATTATAAATTATATTGATTCACCTGCATTCATCCGCTAAAATAGCTGTGATGAATGACTCATCCCTCAGCAGCAATCAGTATGAAACGCTTGAATGTTGCTATTCTTGATCCTTCGAGGAGTTATCCATCAATTTACTATCTGAGGATTTTAAGCTCTTACACCTTTCTTGTTCACTAATGTGAAATGCTCTATGGATGGGAAGTTTTTGTTTTTGTGAGCGCTAATGTACATGTGTAGGCTCTTGGGGAAATTTGCCTCCGATTTGTTGTGACCTTGTGGACTTTTCTGTGCAGCTTCTTTGCTGTGAAAGCACCAACACTGTGTACTGGAAGACCTGAACAGATACTGTATCTCTCCATTTCACTTAATGAGTCCCAACGAAGTCAGGCAAATAAATAGCAACAAATCATGGTGCCCAACGACAGAGAGTTAGGGTAAATAATAATATCTCCACACAGCTGCTCATGTGGACGACATTCTCCAGGCAGAGATCCACAGGATCTGTAGCTGTCTGTGTACATGTTTACTGGTCTATTTAAATTCAAGAAATCATTAAGTCTGAAGGTGTGATGTTTAAAATAAACAGGTATTTACTGACAAGACAGGAGGATAAGATGCAATCGAGTCATTTTAACTTCACCCAAACATCCTCATTTAGTTATTCTGATTGTCATACAGTTTTAGGATGAGAATGTCATAGAAATGAACACCTTCAGTAAAATCACATTTAAATCCTTAATTTTCCTGAATAATTCAGTGATTGTAGTTTCCTGTTGCACTATAGCTACCGAAGATAGGCGGAAATGATTGTGGCTGTGCGTTCATATGACCGTGGCTTTCGGAGGCACTGAAAACTAAACTTTTTGAAACAGGTTACTGTGACTCCTTGCAACAAGTCCCTTGACCCCCATCAGCTCCATGGAGCAGCATAATGTGGCTGCCCACCAAATTCAAGAAATACGGTAAATGTGGGAAAAGGAATTTCCTCAAAGGGATTAATAAAGTATCCTTTCTGTCTCGCTGTCTATATGCAAAACTTTTCTGAAACAAAGCCAATTGTTGTCTTGTAAATGGAGCTGAAGGTTAAGGACTGTGACTGAAATCAAACAAGAGTATACCTGGAAACATGCCCATTGGTTTCATTTTGAGGGCTTCTGCTTTTATATGTTAGCGAGAGTGGATGTGTTCGCCAGCGGTTGGCTGCAATTGAATGTTTTGATAAATCAGCCATCAGAGAGACGATCGGCAGTCCTACGATTTCAGAGACAATGTTGGGGGATTCAAGAAACAAAGTCTTGAAACCGCTGTCTTGATGCATTTGAGGTAAAACTGACTGAGAGGTTTATGTTTAACTCGGTTACCACTGAGATTCCTGAGAAGTCATTGGTTAACTATGAGTTTACATCATTATTTGTAAAAAATATTTATATTATAGGGATGGCGGGACACGCTGGTGTAGTGGTTCTCACTGTCATATGATGGACTGCCAAAGTGTACACTGTCCTGATGTATAGTGAACTGGGACAAAGCAGTTTAGAAGATGGATGTATATATGGCACATTTTATACCGCCTCAGAAGTGTGCACCATTTATCCACTGACATACAGTCACACACCAGTGGTGACCAAGCTGCAAGGTGTGTGCTGATCATGAGAGTGACACTGGAGTTCACCGAATTTCCTAAGTAAGTAGGATCTGAAGGCAGGTACATTTTTACAGATTTGATTGATTTGATTTATTTCAAGCAAACTGTAACCAAGAGTGTGCCTTTACAGAAGGAGATTGTGATTTTCATTTCGTTACTTTTGTGAGGTTGTCATTGTCACATATCCTCCATTGCAAACATGACACACAGTAAGCAGAAAACAATAGTGTGGTCCAGTTCTTGTGTCTAATTCTGACCTTGAGGCCATGCCATCTTGAATTAAGGCTGTCTTTTTAAAGTGATCCTGATGTGATGGGTGATGAGGGCGTCCTGGGTGCTTGTTAATGGGTGCAAACTAGAGCGTAGGATGACAGCACAGCTCCTCCATGAGCAAGACCTTTTTTGTCAAGCAGACGGGACAGAGTCTGACTGATGATCTGTCGAGTCCTGAGGCGGTTTAGAGTCCGGCCCACTCACTTGTGCATTCACAAACACACATACATCCACATTCATCCCTAAACACACACACACACACACACACACACACACACACACACACACACACACACACACACACACACACACACACACACACACACACACCTTACATCACGCCTGCTAACTCTGCCTTCTGCACAGCTGTCGTCAGCTCCACTCATCCTTGTATATCACAGCCCAGGTGTGTGCGCGACTCTATCATTGTCTTGCATCTGTCTGTCTTCATGCATGAGCTACATTAGAGATATTTTTAAACGCCTTTCCTCGGTGAGCAGGAGAGGTCACGGAAAAATAAAGGTAGTGCTAGCAGTCAACACACAGGTGAAGATAAGAAGTGCGGTGACAGCGCCACCCATTCATGTAGCCCCACCAGAGACACAGCAAAGCAGAGGGGCTACAGGAGGTGTGTCCAGATGGACTTCCCTGTCACAGCTACTCAGTGGCACAGTCCATCATACTGCTGTGGGGCAGGGTTAACACTGTTCTCAGGTCTAAGTGCCAGTAATGAAGTCATAAAACCATTCACACAAGCCCCTAAAGTGACCCTTTCAGAAACCGTGACTGCCATAACCAGCTGTTGATTGCTGTATACTGAACTGATCAGGCATCTGGTGCATGTTCTGATGATCGCTAGATCTCCAAGATGTAAAAAAAAAAAAACTTGACAAGTTTGTGATTAGTTATATTATGAATTTAATGTGTCCATCCATCCATCCATCCATACTGATGTAGTGAAGAATAAAACAGAAAAGGCTTGGAATTGTTCCAGTTCATTTGTAATAAATACATTTTTTAGATGCTCTTGTATGTGAAAACAAAATTGAATGCAATAAAATTACACATAAAGACAGTATAGCAATTCAATTCAGTTGAACTTCATTCATACAGCGCCAAATACAACACAGTCACTTCGAGGCACTTTTACAGAATTTTTTTTTAAACAATTTCACAAGAACAAGCATAAGCAACCAGAGAAAGGGAAAACTTTTTTGTAACTTTTAACAGGAAGAAACCTGCAGAACCAGGCTCAGAATCAAAGAGCTGTACTGTTTGTAATGTGGTTAGTCCTCTGACCTTATTGTGATGAGGCCTCCGCTATGATATTGGGCTTTGGGCCTTTTATTTGATTCAACCCATGTGCTTTTATTTTTGGGAAAATTGCTTCAGTAATAAAAAAACAAAAACCTTAACAAAAAAACCCCTCAACAACACACCTCTGATATATGAATAATTGCAAAACCTAAATTTAAGGCTTCGCTTTCAGAAAAAGAAGAAAATAATAATAATGTAGCTTCCTTAAAACTACGGTCAGCATCAGTGGGCTGCACGTATACTGTAGCTTGTATGTTTCATTTAAAGATTGATCCTTCACACTAGCTTGCCTTACATGGTACGCCTGGCATTGATCCCTTCTGAGCTCCACATTTTTCAAATCAGTGTGACAAAGAAGAGAAATTATATATAATTTATGTAAAATATCCTGCATAATAGGATTAGGCTGTTTTAAGACGTATGGTGCACATACAGTAGCATCCTATGGAAATTGAGTCGTTGCTCATGAGGCTTGTGTGCAAGTCTGCTCAGTTCGACTGTGCTCCTACCTTCCTGTTGTGTTTATGTGATTGAGGTGACAGTCAGAGTGCGCAGTTTAAAAATGCCAGTCACACTGCTGCAGGGCAAACGCTAGTAACTATGCTACCGAGCAGTTGTTGCTACGTTACCGTTGAAAATAACAGTAGGAGGGTGACACAAAGTTGACAGAGTTAAACTTCAGGAGGTGCATATTTCTCGAAGCCTTTTTTAGCTCACGAGCTTCTCTAAGATTTATAGTGAGGATAGTAAATACTGAGTGATGTTGGGAAGGGGGAACTGTCGATGTGACTTATGGGAGGATTATTTATGCATCAGATTGAATGGATGGATATACTTCTCGAAAATGCTCCTTCTGTCAGATTGTTGTCCTACGAGTGCAATTTCCTTTGGATGTCAGTCAATAAATACATTATTTTTATTTGCATTGAACTCTTTAATGCAGGTTAATATATTTCGTCACAGGTGACTGACAAAATAGGACAGTACAAGTACAGACAAGTGAACCCTTCATGCTGGAAGTAAAAACCTACGAGAAACAAAACAGAAATAAGACAAAGTACAGAATTACAAATACAGAATTAAAAACGGAGTCGTGAAGTGGAATAAGAAGGCAAAATAATAAAAAAAACTGCAATAAGTGATGGCAGCAATGTTGAGATGTCTTTTGGGGCAGATTTATGAATCAGACCTCTGTAATCCCTAAGCCATTTGTCTTTACAAACCTCCAGGTTGTTTTCAGGGAAATTGACAGTGAAAGGCTGGAATTGACATGCAGTTACGCCTCGGACAGTTGGAATCAGAGTATATGTGAGCATATCATGATCACTCGGCTTTTAGTCCAACCCACCAAGTCATATGTTTGATTTATTCTGAGAACTTTATGCATTGCTACATTCTGGAGTTGCTGGAAGAAGTGCAAGTCGAAGTAGCAGTTTGAAAATTCTCAGAATCTCAGCTTCCTTCCTGAGCTTAATATCATGCTTGTTAAGTGACTTGAAAATGTGTGCCTGTGTGTGTGTGTGTGTGTGTGTGTGTGTGTGTGTGTGTGTGTGTGTGTGTGTGTGTGTGTGTGTGTGTGTGTGTGTGTGTGTGTGTGTGTGTGTGTCATATGTGCACGCATATAATCACATTAAAGTAGGTATTAAGAATAATACATATGAATAGATGGATGAATGAACTCCCATCATCTTCAGCTATACATTCCAACTATATTGTCACGTATGTTTGCATGGACATCAACTATATATATAGAGATATATATATATATATATATATATATATAGTCAGTTTTAGCTTCGTAGTCTGACCTCATATTGACTAAAAGTAAATTGACAGAGGGAGATTGTTCTGTGGCTGAACTGTTGACCAGGCGGCCCGCTGGCCTCATTATAACGGATCATAATGGAGTTGTCTGCGCTGGGTAATGAGAGAGGGTGTGTAAGGAGGTGCCTCATTGTAACCTAATAACATATACACACCCAACATTTACAGTAGATTATTTGGTTAGATGATGCCAGTGATGGTGCCCGATCTCCACAGCCATCAACTCTCAGTATTTTTTCTTTTTTCCATCTGACATGAGCCTCTTTCTGGACCATCTCTCCATCTCAGCAGACAGTCGATTGTGTGCAAGGGGAAATGTGTTCAAGAGCTTTTGTGTTTCTTTTTTTCTTTTTTGGAGGAAACAGAAAAAAGGGCAACAGAAATCAGGAGAGAGATCAGATACGAACTGACCAGACGGCAGAAGAGCTGAGATGGAAGACTGATCTTATCGCTGCAATGATGTTACACCAAGAAGATTAGAATTTGAATCCTGGCACAAGTCCACAGCTCTAAAATTAAGAGCCAAGGCTCTATTTCGGGTAAATAAATGTATGTAATATTTTGTATGAAAAGGCCCCAAAAAAGGTGTGGGTTTACGTTTTGAATAAGTCTCTCTGAGTTAATCATTTGTGATAAAGTATAAAGAAACTCATATGCCGGCATATCATCTCTGGAATGATCGACAGTGCACGGTACTACGTTCAGTGATCCTCACAACAAGAAATCACCTTTATTTCCCGGAAAGGAAACAATTTCATATTCAGAATGTGTGAGTGCTGCAGGCAGAGCGAGCCTGCTCATCCCAATGTAAACTCTACATCTTTTTGATTTCTGTGTTTTGACTGTTTCCACGTTAAATTTCTGTCACCTCATTCAGTTTTCAGTCTCTGAAGTATGATGTTATCACTCTTTGTGACAGTTTAACCTGCAGACATACAAGTTAACCACATTATATAATCGCCATGGTTCAAAACTGACTTTCAGAGTAGAAATAAGAAAAATGCAAACTTTACTTACGCTCAGATAATTCAATCATTGCGAGGCTTATACATCATTCTGATGAACTGGGGCTACAGTAATAGTGATACCAGTGTCTAGGGCTGTACAATACATTGTAAATGTGTTGCCAGATCAACATACATAATGCAAAAAGACCAACTGCAATAAATCATGTTTCATTGTTGTACATGTTCTGCAATTCATAATGAATTCAGAAAAAAAACTTCCAATATATTTTAATCAAGTGCATGGAGGAAAACAAAAAACTGGTCATAACATCACAAGAATGCTGTTTTGGGATAAGTACAATATACCTTTTTCCCTGGAAGATAAGTCAAACATGAACAAAAGTTGTATCTATTAGAAAATGTAACATTAGAAAGAAAAAGAAACTGTGGTTGGTGTGTTTTTAGCCCACGATTAGTTTTCTTTGCTTTACTTCACTCCATAAGTTTGTCAGACATTCTGAAACTCTCTTTTTCATGCTCTGTTTCCCTTTTATACTTTATATTTGTCATATTTTAATCAGCATTTTGCCGTGTAGCAGATTTTTTGGGGGGCACAGTTATGCGTGTGCTTGTAATCAAATACAGTAGTGATGGAATTTATTCTGTGGCACTTTTGCAGCATTGAGGATGATACTTTTTTTGTGCTATCCAGCCAAAAAAAGGCGATGATGCAATAAAACCATTCTAAAGAAGTATCAGGAGAGGGCCTGTCTAATACAAAATACAGTGAATGTTACAGTAATTAATATTTATTCACTAAAGGGCAAAAAAATATGATGAAGCAATTAAAATGAATATAATTGCAATAAAGTACTTATTGCAGTACTCTGTATCACAAGTATCCATGGAAGTAATTGTAGCACAGCTTTGTTGTTCGGGTCTAATATCATTGTATATTAAGATTGTCAGGGATGATAGGTGGCCCCAAACGCAGAGTTCCATAAAAAAATAGTGTATTGTTGAAAAAGCCCAGTGAACATGGAAAACTACAGGGAAATGGGACCGACAAGAGGCGCAACGTGTTGACAAGTGGAGCCAACAAAGACAACAGAGGGAGAGGGTTTAAATACACAGGGAAAGGGTGGACACAGGTGGAACTCGTAACGAAGGTACAGAGGGAGAAGATCATTGGTTGATTGGAAACACGAGGTGAGACACACAGGGGCAGACACAGGCCACGTTTACACGTACACAGTTAAAAAAAAAAACGGATATTGCCAAACCTGTAGGGGGCAGTGTAGCAAGAAGCTTGGAGCCATGATAGCCAATCTGAAACCTGGAATAAAAAACAGGACGTCAGCTAAATATCCACCTAACCCCCTTGAGATGCAAACAGAGACACAGATTTCATCCAGATCTCCACTGTGACTGGAGTTTTCAGGAATCGTCATTTGTGGTGAGTCGTAGCTGCGTGTATGTGTAAATGCGTGACCCAAATACAGAGAAATATCAAAAAATTTTCAGATACCCAGGTACGTGTAAACGTGGCCTCGGAGACCTGACAAAGATACTATGGAATAAGTTGATGCTAAAGCAACACAAAGAAAAGAGAGAGTAATATAATAAGATCATATAAAGATTAAGAAATAAGGACTTTTGGGAAAAAAGTAAGTCAACCAGTACTATAGTGTGGAATGTTTGTCCTCTCAACAAAAGTACAATGTTAAAGAATAAGTGTCTATTTGGCCTGAAGATGGAGGCAAACTGAGCTTCTTCCATGCTTTTGCAGTAAAATATATTCAGTCCTTCCTGTCACTCTCGAGGCTCCATATACTGACTGGAAATACATTTGTGAAGCGAAAATAAAAAATTTGGATTTGTGATTTTCAGGGTCACCTTTCTCGTTTGGCTTTAATGTGTTTGCGTGCATGAAGACATGCACACAAACACATGCTTGTATTTCTCTGACAAGTTGGTGAATGCCAGGATATTGTTAGTGTTTTTCTTTGTCCATAAATGAGATTTTCTTTGGAGGCGTTTCAGATTTTTTTCTCCCTGAATTTCACACTCAGGTGCCAGTGTGCTTTGTTGTCACAATGTTATTCACAGTGATTTTATTCACAGTGTAAAAATTCCTCACTCATCTCATCAATCCCTTTTACGTGAAAAAATGACTGAATTTTGCTTGAAAAGTGTTCATTTCCACATTGCATTGCTGTACATGCAACATGAATCTGGCTATGTAACTTTGCAAGAACTTTGTAAGCTACTTGCTGCAGGAAATGAACTAGTTTCATCAAATAGGTGCTTTTCTGGGTGATATTTGAATGAGCCCATGGAATTAGGCACATCCAACAATTCAGTCTGGAGACTGACTGAACTGGGACACAAAACCAGACTAATAAGAGTACACAAAGGAGGCTGAGGAAGGACGGAGAAAAGGACACTCTTTGCCATTTGGCATATGTATAATTAATCTTATCTTGGCTTCTTTGTTTTACAGTCTATTCAGGTTAAAGTCACTTATGAAAAAGACTAATTTGACTGCTTTTCCCTAGGTTGTCTTCCCCTGGTCCAAAATGGTGTCATGATAAGGTTTCAGATTAGGGAAGCGTGCGTGCATGTACTTGCTTATCAACTGCAGTTTCTTGAGAAAGTGTCTTATATTATGTAGGAACTCCTATTACAACTCTCAATATGACAATGTGGCGTTTTAATCACCTTTGAAAACCTGCAATAAATATTTTGGAATTCAATAAAGGGAATATTTAGATGTAATGTATAATGCTAAAATATTCCATCACATATTCGCAAGATATAAAACTTTTTAAATAGTTAACTATTGATGGGAATTTTCTTGAAATTTCAGCCAGTTAGTTAGCAGCATTTCTTGCAATGGCCCCGGGGTGTGAGCAGGGATATTGCTGGATCATCGTGTCCAGTAAATCAAGTGAAAATTTCAGTGAGGCCACATCTGTGGAAAGGACTCAAGGGGCTCCTTTCCTTCATCACAAATGATGTGAGCTTGAGCTCAGGCTGGCCAAGTGGGTTGCAACATGCCAGCTTACAAGTCTGCATTTATAGGGTTGAAAGAGCTGAAGGCAGTGTCTCTTTCAGGCGATCATACAACAGGGAATTGTCCTCACACAAACAGCAACGGCAGCACATCCGGCCAGAATGAACAAACACGAGGGCTTCACCAAACCACAGCAGCACATTCACTGAGGGGCGGGTGTGCCACAAATCCAGACTCACATGAGCATGATTTTGTGAAATGAGGTGTGGAAAAAAAAAAAAAAAGAAAAAAAAACGCTGAATTTAGCATGCTGCCCATTAGTCTTAAAATGGGGTGAAAACAGGTTTACATGGCGTGTGAGAAAGGTGATAAAAATGATGTGACAAAAAATGCAAAATGCCAAGCTTTTAACATACGCTTTTAGTCGGTGTCACGCTGCAAAGAGAATTAATTTTCCAAAATGAAAGAGGTTCAATCCGGGATTATTTCCATGGGATCAGGGAGCTTTTTTTTTTTTTTTTTTTTTTTTTTACTAACAAGTGTGGAGATAATACTGCTATTACTAACCGCTCATGAATACATGAAGTCAATCTTATTTATTGTAACTGCTGATTCCAGCTCCACATTTGCATGATACCACAGATTAGAAGCTCAGTTTTATTTCCTTTCCTTCTCTCAAGGGAATAGCTCCTCGTGTTGAAAATACTAAGTGTGCTTTAACTAAAAGGGAAAAAAGTCGTGAATCACAACTGAATTGTTTTTTTTCTTGATAATACTTGATAACATTTTCACAAAGTGTATTGTAATGCATATATTCCCTGAGAAAAAAACACATTCCTAACCTTTCTAACCTCAGTTTTACTCAGGCAGTTGGCAGATGACCTTTTACTTAGTGCTTTGTGATTAGTTTACTTTGTGAGTTTTGTTCAGTTTGTGGGTGAAGTAACAGAATTGTTGATCAGAATAAATGGGGATATATTTTGCCATCCAATAAAAGTAAATCAGCAGAAGGGCATCATTACTCCATAAATGCACACCCTTATGGAAAACAGTTCATAAGACTACTAGGGTAAAGCAGATCCACCCCAGTATAATAATTCTCTCCAATGTCCTCATCCTGCCAGCTCCAGACTGCCACAGATTTGCAGTCTAGTTTTAATTCAGCCTTTTCCTCCCTTGTCACTCACCCTCGTGTCATTTCAGGTCACTTCCACCTGCTGCACGCTTTCCCGCCAGTTGCGTCATCTGATCTTTCCCGCCCTTCTCCTCACCTGCCTCCTTCGCTCTCATTACTGCCTTCAAATACAAATACAAGTTTGGCTTTCTTGAAGGTGTTGTATCGCACGACTTTCGCTCTACTGTTATAAAAGGCGAGAATTATTGGCATTTTGTGCCTGCCTTTGCTCAGTCTGCTTGCCTTTAAGTGAGTTTAATTTCACTTTCACCGGCCTCCCTTAGTGATTTGTGGCCCAGTCTTTTCTCTAAGATGTCACACGTTCAATCCCCCTGAAGATGTAAATGTTAAAAATGACTCATGAAGTTACACTTTAATTACCAATTTCCTAAAACAGCCTGGCACTGCAGAATTTTCATTAAACCTATCTCAGCCCGGAAAAAAAGAAAAACTATTTTCAGCTGCAGATTTGATGTCGCGTTGAGCGTGAAAGGCGGTGGAGTGTGCAGGCCTGCGCAAATAGCCACCAAAATTAAACTGAGGAGGCTCTCCGAATTAATGTGACAAATCATTTCTGTGTGTCAGTTAACTTTATATGAACTGCAGTCAAACCGAAAGCAAAGCATCAAACAATCCGCTGCCAAATTCAGGTGCTTATACCGAGTCGTGTAAAGTGCATTGCCGGTGAGATTTCCCAAACATCTGAGACGACTTGTCACAGCTGCTCTGTGGATTTAGGCTGTGCAGTTGTTTCTCTGTCCTCGTGTAATCCCAAACTGGCTCTGTGGTGTTGTGATCAGAGATCTGTGCAGGCCAAACCATCTGCTGCAAGAATTCTTGCTGTTGTTCCTCTCTGTTGTCAGTCTCTCGCTGTATGTTTGAGCTCATCAACATGCTGCAATGCCTTCCCGGTGGTACTGCGTGATGGATAAGAGTCTAAACCCCAAAATGGACAAAACATTTCGGCTGACACACTTTTAGACACGGTAGATAAATCGGATATAACAGACATGATCCAGTCTGATCTATTCCTTGATGTTTTCCATTAATGTTGTCAGTGTTGACATCAACAACAATACAGTCTGCAGTGCTATTTGGACATTTTTTACAAATTATAAATTCAACTTTCAGGAGAGGCCGAACATAGATAAATGGCCAAAGTAGACATTTTTGGTTGGTTCAAGCAGTAATTAATTTGTGTTCTGTGTGCACTGCAATGCAGATAATTATTGTTTTCCCCATGCAGCCAAAATATTAAAAAGAATGTGCTAACTTTTCAGAAACTTAAACTAAGGCCCAGCAAATAAAATGGATCAGTAAAACTGAAATACCAATTTTAACCACACAGTAACTTGCCGTTAGAATTGAATAGTAAGAGGATGAAGACTGAGCAATATAGTCCAGCCCCTGTCCCTTTCAGCAGTAACAGCAGATAATCCGTGCATGCCCCTTCTCATCAAAGTTTGTAACAATAACTAGTGTAAAGAGATCATTGCAGAAATCCTCTTCAGAAGCCTTCGTAAATGTAATAATCTTAATGTGATCATTTTAAAGAAGATAAAAAGATTATCATGCATGCGTGCCCAGCCTTCACCTGGTGTCAGGATTGACTCCAGTCCCTTGCATCCCAAAGTTGGATGAAGCAGTGAAAGATGGATGGCTGATGGATACTGTAGTTTGATTGTAAAGTTGATTCTCGTGCCTCTATCTGTGGTTGAAAGCGTTTGACAGAGGGATGATTTAGATTGTGTACAGTTTGTCAATAAAAAGTGGTGCGGTTTGAGTCAGGACTTAAAGGTCTTTCTGTTCTCTCAGAAAGTGAGTAGGTTTTTCTTGGGGTACACTCGATTTCTCACACATTCTACAAAAATGCTTTGAGGGTTTATTGATGACCCCAAATCACAGCCATGTAATTCTTCATTGAAGGTGTGAATGAAAGCCTGTGTGATTGTCCGTCTCTCGTTGTTTGCCCTGTCCCGATTGCTCCCTGCCTTTGCAAGTACTCGTCTGGCATCGGCTCCAGTGCTCCAAAACTCAAAGTTGGATGAAGCAGTGAAAGGCTGAGGAATAAATGGACACCATTAACTAAATAGTGATGACGATTTACAAGATGTAGTTTGACTTTGTAGTTATATATATTTTATCTTTGGCAATTATCCATTGTTTCTTTGGTTCTTTTTGTCTTTCATGTCGTCATCCAATAATTTCTAAATTCTTAATGTATCCCCAATTCTCTCCTTCTCCTCCTCAGTATTTCTGTGCACGTCATAATGACTCCTCAGTTGTATCCATTCACCCGTAGCCTGTCTTGTCTCACATCCTCCTCATTACGGACAACACATCACGTTCTTCCAGACACATGCTTTGATGGCTCTGCCTGCAGACGATTAAGATGTTTTGCCTGGATAAACACACCTGCCAGTCAACTATATTAGGTTTACGAGTCAGTCATGGGTCTGCGGTATCACGGCCTTCTGAGACAGCAAACAACAGCCTGTTTGCTTCTCTTCACATGTGCTGCGACATCACACATGGCGCTCCAGTCTTTAATCGCTGAAGCCTGTCCCAAGAAAGTCTGTATTTTTGTCCCACTTGACCCCCATAACAGTCTCAGATATCTCTGATAGATCGCAGTTACTGATTGGGATGAAAAATACCTGCTTAAACTGTAAAGTGGCCAATCTTGTAGATGCCCGTCTCCGTGGGACTTGGCTTGGGTAAGAAACAGGCACAGAGCGAACGCTTTCCACGTTTCAGTTGAACGAGTTGCAGGGTTACAGAGTCACACTGATGGCTTGGCAGGAGTGTAATGAAGTCAGCTGGCATCTATAAGGGAATATAGGCTTTCGGAAAGAGAGAGAACCGACTAACAGTCGGAATGAAAAAAGAAAGATTTACACTGAACCGCATGAATGTACGTGGCATTCGTCTCCCAATTTCCTCATTCACAAATGTAAAAAAACAAACAAAAACAACTTCCAAAGAATATTTATTTTATAAATAGGAGTATGGGATGTAACACCCTCGAACCACGCAGTTAATGTGCTAATGTAAAGTGTGTCTCCACAATGCCTTGAAATTAGGTCCGTTGTTTTGTACATAATGGTAATGCTTTCACACCACCGTGATTAAGCCCTTTAATTCTCCTCTCATATTTTACTTCTATCAGCCAGACACATTATGGTGTAATGGTTATTTTAGCATTAGCATTGCATTATTGGCGATTTGCTGGACTTGATGCTCCTTTTGTTGTATATGGAATACAGTTCCTTTATTATATTCAGTGATAATGACTTCCTTTTTTCTGAGGATTAACTCTTTGGGTTTACACACCATCTTGAGGTGTTTTGTGGTCTGGTGCCGCTTCAGCTTACACTGTTTCAAACCTTCACCGCAAAAGATGCATTCAGTTCTAATTTTGTACATTGCTTCTATTAAGCCATATTCTATGTAACTGTCTTGATGCACTCTTTTTTCTTTTTTTTTTTAACTGATTCATGTTTCTCTTGAGCATAAAGCACCACCTTTTTATATCCTGCTACTTCCTTTGCAAGCTTACCTTTGTGTTTCTACTTCTATTGTAAATGCTGAGTCACTAATTTTTTAAACATTAAAAAAAATGTTACTCAGGAGAGCTTCAGGACTCCCGATGATTCTTTGGTGCTCTCCTTGGGGGTCGGGCCTCCCCGTGGTTGAGAATTACTGCTCTATCCTGCTCATGAGCTGGCCATTAGTTTTGTCAAGAGCCAGAGCTGTTATTCACACACACGCGCACGCGCACGCACACGCACACGCACATGCACACACACCACACGACCCCAGCCTCCACTAAGAGTAATTTGGGATTCAAGGTGTTGCTCAAGGACACTTTCATCCAGAGACAGAGCGAGAGTGGGGGATTAAACCGCTCTACCAACCGAGCCGCCCTGGACTTTCCTCATTAACTCCTCTTGTTAGCAACATGGAATACAATTTCGTTGAACTAATATTAGCATTCAGCCATACCTGTGATGTGTCAGCACTAATACACACACATTAGCTTACCTCATTATATGATCTGTCTGCGTGTTTGTAGTTGATCTCAGCTTCCTTGTTGCTGTTCCCTTGGTTGATAAATAATTTGATTTCAAGAACTTATCAAGAACAATGTCTACATTATGGAATGTCTTCTTCTGATCTAATTGGATCTGTAAATGACTAAATCAGTCAAAACAAAGTAAAACTAATGGAAAGGTTAATTAGCCAAGGTAGTAAATACATTTAATTTTCAGTAATTAATGAAGTAAATTAACACATTTCATGGAATGTAACTGACTGAATGTAATCAAAAATTTGTTTTTTTGTAACTTATGCAAAACTGGTCACAACACAACTCTTAATCTTTAGACATTTTAAGCGTGAATGTGAGTTGGATCATTTGTGGGAAAGATGTAAGTTTAGGTAAAAACATTTTCTGATGTGAGATTACTTTAACGAAACCCTAGTGGGTACACAGATGATAAGGTCACCAAAAACAGCTGCATGCAGTGTTCACAAGTCTGGCATTTTGTCGGCCCATCCATCCACCCTGATCTCCTCAATAGTCACGGCATCCATTCCAATCATTACTCTGACTGCTGGAGGGTTTTGTCACTTGGACTTTCCTCAAATGACTGACGCTGTCGCGCTTGTTAGGGTAATCCGACAGTTTTAGTGATTGTCACCGCCATAAGGGAAATGTAACACGTGTGACTGTGAATGTTTTTTTGCACCGTATGACTTTATCTCACTTTTCAGTGGCACTGAAACCTCTCTCTCAAAAAAAAAAAACTACAAATGAGCTTTTTGAGGTTTTATAAGTAATGCCAAATGTATTTAACAGGTGAGAGAAAGGAGGTAATTTGTAATCTTATGAGGACATTTCATTAGCTATTCAAATGGAGGCCTGTTCAGAAAGGAGCAGGTGCAACATCTTCTTGCTTTAATAGCTTTTTTCTCCTCACATGTTGGAATGCATGTGTTTCCATGGTTACACAATTATGCTGCATTATTACAGAGGCTGCATCGCTGATCCTTTCCCAACAGTTCATGGTCTCCACACTCAATAGAAGCTTGTCAACTCACCTCAAATAAACTACACAAGAATTTCCTTTAAACTCCATCTCCTGACACTCTCTTCTTTCAAATGATCGATTTCACCTGTGCAGCCTTGGAGGTCTTTCTTATTTTCTCCCTATTCATTTTATTTTGTGTATTCTGGTTTCAGCTTCGCAGCAGAAACATGTGAGGTCCCTTTCCAACATGTAGAACCAAATGGACTAAACAAAAAACTTCCCCCCCCCCCCCCCCCCCCAAACTGGTGGCTATGGGTTTAAGTGAGCCACAGGCTGTGGGGTAAGTTGAGCCAATGGTTCAATGGTCTCTGATATATTATAGGGCATTTCAGTTGAACCGGTTTGGTGTGTTTGTTATATGTTAAGTTGGGGCTCAACACCCCTTGAGGAGCTGGAGAGCGCCGCCAATGATGTCAAGGGTGGAAGATCCATCAGATCAGTGGCAAACGAGAGAAATACTGGCAGGTCAGCATAGAGGTCAACACTCAGGGGGAGGGTAACCAGAAGGGTCTGGTCGAACAGCGTAAGCAAAGAGTATCTTCTCAGAGGAGGTGGAAAAGGAGCCAGCAGACCATGTGATGGTTTTAACCTTCCTTTGCATTCAAGGGAAAGGATGAGATGTCTTTCCCACAGAGTGATGTGCTGAAGAAGCTACCTCAACCACAAAAGGCAGCAGGAGCTGAAAGAGGGAGCAACAGTTTATAATCCCCCGCTGTTTTGAATAAATGGTTTTCAAACTAACTGGTGGTTTGCTCTCCGTTGAAAGCTGTTGAAACTGTTTGTTAGCACAATATGCTCAGTTTGACTTTGTAAAACTGAGATTGTCTGGTTACTCCAAGATGGCTTAACTTTTACCCTTTCATGTGGCTCAACTTACCCCTATCTTGGGTTAAGTTGAGCCACGTGGAGCCACATCACAGGAGCATTTTTCTTTTTTGACAAGTCATTATTTTTGTCAGGTTTGTCAGAGAAGCATTCTGATTTCATTGGATAGCAGACATTCTGAAACAATGGTATATGTTTTCATTCTATGTCTGTGTCATTTTTCTTTACCTCCTGGACAACACAAGTAAAACCCACCCAAGCTACTTTCATTAACTCGATACAGAAAGGCCCCGGCCTGGAAGGAACCTTGGGTCTTTATGCCACGCCACAACTGAACTGTACTGACGAGGCTGGTTGAGTTTACAGATGACATTGTTTATTTACTTAAAACTGTTTTCCACTCTGGATATGAGTTTTTTGCGTGTAACCTGTTGTGTTCCCCTGTACACTTTCACTGCTTCCTAATTTATTTTCTCACCATCGAACATTTATTTATCCATCCATGTTTCGAGTTAACACAGAGAGACAGACAGTGACTCACATTCACACCTACAAGCAATTTTGCAGTCACCAATTAACCTCAAACACATGTTTTCGGTCTGTGGGAGGAAACCTGGATATGCAGGAGAAGAACAAAAAGAAAACACCACTGAGACTCTCTGAGGAGTCTGCATGTTCTCTCCAAGTCCACAATTGAAGTGTATTGCTTTTAAATGAGTGCTAACTGCTGCACCACCTTACAGCCTGAACATTTATCCGAAGGACAAGACATTGTAATCATCAAAACCGGTGGGCTACGCCGTTTTATTTTTATCATACCGACGGAAGCAAGGAGCAAAACACAGATGGTTGCAGTGACACTGATCTTTGATGTAGTCGTGGTCTTTCATACAGACACTTTCTTTGCCCGTTCCTTCTGCTTTGGTGTTCTGTGTAATTGGCTGCCCATCTTCCTCCCACTGATCGCAGCTCCTCTGGCAGCGTGTCTGTTGTGCCAGTCAAGGGTCACCTCCCTTAGTGGTGGCCCTCTCCATGTTGTGTCGACCTATAGCAGGAGACGCTCCTCGGGAGGTCTCTGGTGACTAATGGTGCTTATTCTCTGTCGTGCCAGGCGGTAGCACCATGGGCTGAGTGAACGGAACACAAACAGATAAGCACAGCAGGTGGAAGAAAAGGCAATATGAGAGAGAGTCGGGGGCACATTTGACAAAGAGAGAGAGACTGGACCCCACAATGAAAGGAGCATGAACTGGATCAGGAGAGACAATGTGGGGGAGTGTTTTAGTGGAAATGAGAGCTCTAAAGAGGGAGAAGTTAACATTTTCTTTTAAAGAATAACTATACTTTGTTACAACCTGGTTTTATGTTCACCTATGTTGTTGTCGGTAAACAAGTTATTTCGTGGGAAACTAAGCAATCTAAAGGGTCAGCGCACTATGGTGGCGAGTACAGACGAGGATAAAAAGTGACAATATAACATAGGGACGATGTGCCATTGTAAACATGAAATAAATGGCATATCATTCAATTTTGTGAGTTATTATGCAAATAATATTTCAAAGTGTGTCAAAATGATGTTGCGTGTAATTTAAATACACCTGTGGGGTTATTCTAACAGCGTTTTTACCAGCTGTCAGTTCCACAGCTGTCAGCTTGATGCCTGCAACACGCTGTGTTTAGTTAGTATAGACGTCTTTGGTTAATTCTTAATCGTTGTCTCTCTTGGCTGGTGGTTACATGTGAGCCAGGACCATTTGTGTTTTGTGTATTGCTGACACAAATAAACTACGGTTGTGTGTGCATGAGTGGTCAACTCTATATGTTTTACCTGTAATGATTTGGGGTGTTGGCCTTGGATCAGCTGACTTTAACTTGGACAAAGTGGCTATGCATGGATGGAGGGATGGATGGCCAGATGGATGCATTTTCAGGGCTGCACTTATACTTAATTTGAAGAGTCTCAAAGTTTGTTTGGAAGAGGATTGTAATGAGGAGCATTCGTTGGTCAGATGTCAGTGCTCACCCTAAAGTGACCGGCCCAAACATGAAGAATTTGTTTTGGGCCAACAACCCCATCCAGTGTGTGCATGCATCAACTTTCTCTCACAGAGACAGACTTGACATCTCCTAAGCGGGACATTATTTTTTTGTTTGTTTGTCATTATGATCACCCTCATTTTATGTATCAAAGTAATCTAATTTCTGTTAACATAAGTATTGATTAATGGTGCCGTCAGACCCACTTCAGTTTGATGATGACACATTTTAGTGGCTCAGCGCCTAACTGTCTTATTGAAAAAGCATAAAGAAGCCACTGGTGTTTTGTTTTGGGTTTTATCCAGTTATGAACTCAGAGGAAAGGCAATAAAAATGATAGTTCGGACCTCTGCATTAATTTTAATAAACAGTAACAGGTTGTTGAGGTACTGGTGACCTGCTTTGTTACTTTAGATTTTAGCTGGATTGGTTTTCACATCATTTATGGGTTTTTTTTTCCTACTGCATCAATCATTTGGCCTGTGAACATGAAAAAGGCTTTTACAAAACATTTAAACAGAGAGCAGCTCGGTCTGCATTCATCAAAGCTTACACCAAACAGTAAAAGGTTCATACGGGTTGGTAATGGTTGGGGAGAGGAAAAAAGCAGGTTTATTTTGGCACTTTTTTAGATTAGCCGTTCAAATTATTTTGTGTTCCAAATTATTTAGTTATCGTGAATGAAAACAAAAGTTGATATAGACTCTACAGGTAGAGAGCTGAGAGACAAAAATAACAAGGAGAATGGCACCTTGCCTCCGCCTGTGATTAAATATGAACAAGTCTTTACATCACATCCAGCGATAATCAAGCGAATTATATCCGCCTCTATATACAGTGACTCCAAGATATAGATTTAAAAAAAAAAGAAAAGAAAGAAAGATAGAGGGCATTTGAGTTATGGCAACAGTCTGTTGTTTACTCTTGGAGCCATGGGAGGTTCCCAGTATGATAGGAAACACGGCACAGTGGGCGATTCATCTGGATGTAATTCACGTTTATTGAACTTTCCATGACTTGGCATAGCATCATTACATACAGTGAGTGTTGTGTGTCACACTGCAGAGGAATGGTAGTGGAAGTGTTAAAATCAGAGTTAATGTGCAGTGGGTCACTAATTTGAGAGGCCATGAAAAAACTTTTTTAATCTCTTTTTTTTTTTTTTTTTAAAGCTTTTGTCCTTGGATTTCTTTGCAGCTGTGTGGCTAAATTAAACAACAGTTTGTTCCTTTATTAAATTCACAAAACTCCCCCAACTCCTTTTTCAAGTTTTTCAGTGGGTAAATTATGAAGAATTCTTTTTGCTTTTGTTATGGTGCAATTTGTATGCAGGTGTGGACAATGACCCCGACATGTGTTTTGAATAAGTTCATATCAGTCATAATGTCGACTTGTCAAACGATCAAACCTGACATCTTCATCGACAGTTAAATATCCAATGAAAAGGTCACATAAAAACACTTGAAAATAATAAATAATTTAAATCCTTAAAATAACATCCTTGAATCTGTTGACTGTAATGGGAAAACAAATGACAGCTTTCATGAAGTCTCCACTTTAATGTACTTTGTTGATCGAACTGCTACTCACGTTAATGTACTTTTGCTCTCCTCCAGAGATCATAAAGATTTCCAGCAGGGTGCAGATGGTTGAGCTAACGCAAGTGTTATATCAGAGCATCACAGTGAGGTGAGACATACAGTATACTACAAGTTAAAACTACAAGACTGTCACTCAGCTTTGTTTAAATGGCCATGGGCCTCCTTATGTGTCAGAAATGTGTCTCTTAAAAAAACACTGTTCATCACCTTTATGGTAAGATTTACAGAAAGCACCTTTAGGTTATATAAGTATGGAGAGCAGACTGCCTTGCAGATGATTTGATATCTGTTGTACAGATTTACAGCAAACTCTTAAACCGGGCAACAGGCAGGCTCCTGAGATCCTGGTCCTGAGGCAGGATGTGCAGATTTTACCTCCACCTGCAGAAGCAGAGTGAGTAGAGACAAATGCTTTCTATGCAGCTGAACAGCACTGACCTGAAACTATTTCAGATAAAGTTACCACACAGGGTAAACATAGCTCACAGGGTTGTATATGTTTCATCCTGTCATACTAGCACAAACCTAGGGATGGATAAAGAAAACCCAAAAAAGTCCAAAGAAATCACTTTTACCAGAATCTTGCAGGCAAAAACCAAGCCAAGCTGAGGAGAGTGGATGAACTTAAGTTAGGAATAGAAATCTAAGACAAATAAAGAAGAAAAAGGCCAAGTCCTGGAACAGGTAAGGTATTAAAGATGCTCAGGTGATCTGACAAGAGCAATTGGAGAGCAAAATCTGGGACAGTTTGACTGTCAATCAAAACCGGAATAGCAGAAGTACTGATGTGATGAAGGAATGGAGAACCGATGAGGAGAAAGGTGTGAGGATGCAGAAACTGTGCGGTTAGTGGAGGACAGGCAGCAGGATCTGAAATGACAGCAGCATTAGTGAAAGGGAAACGAAACAGGCACAAAGTATTGAATGAATGAATGAATGAATGAATGAAACTAACAGAAAAGTGACAAAAACAACCTGCCTTGACATGAAGTCAGTAGAGGAACAGGTCAAATAGCTAAGGACGGTAAGGGAACCAATTAACCTACATGGTGTTGAGATGCGACCCGTAGCTGGATGACATCTTTCTAATGTCTCCTGAAACACCATTTACATTCATACCTGCCTCTAATAAGTCTTCTTCCCATTTCTAATCCACTCACACTGATTAGATTCAATTATGCAAATGGGGTGGGTTGGGTCATTGAAGAAATCAGTGAGGTCCAGGGGAGTCATGCTCCTGTATAAATGTATTATTTATTCTTTTAGTAGTGGACAAGGGAAGGTCTGGCTTTGTGCAAAATGGCTTGTGATAGAGAGGACTGAATTGACTTTCTCTTATTGTAAAGCTGATTGAATTCATAGATTTACAACTCTACAAAGTTGAGGGTTTTTTTCCACTCTGTTTTACTCTTTGACAGAGGCACCTGAAAACAAAAAAATTCTGAATGCCACTTGGTCAGAAAAAAAAAGTTAGCTAATCTTTTATTGGACATTTTTCGTTTCTTAAAATTAAATAATGTCACTAAAAGGGTCACGCTACACCCCAGAATTTATAGTGAAAACTAAAAAATATGCAGCAGAAAAATGGAAATGGAGCAACAGAAATGGTTCTGAGAAACTGTGAGAGGCAGAAGAAAAGCAGAGAAACTGTTATTGATGAAGAGGAAAACACAGAAGGCTAATCATGGGCTCAAAGCTCGATGGACCAGAGCTGGAGGAACAAATTTGCAGATTGATCTCAAACGGACGCTGCGGTCCAAAACCTGTCGACAGTGCAGTTACATCTGGACATGAATAAGTGTCTTATACACCAATGAGGCTTATTTGGTCTTTTTTCTCTTCATGGCACTTTTTTGTTTTTTGAAGGAAACAATTTTTACTCACTACTTATAGTCTGGAAAATATGGTATATCTGTGTTATAGTATTCATTATCATTTTTTTTGTTTCCTGTTATAATAATAAAAACTAACAAGAGTAGGCTTTTCATTACTATTGTAATTGTGTGTGTATACACTGACATTATGTTGTGGATCTAATTTAGTCAATTCATGCATCGTCAAATCTTTTGAACACAATAGCCTGGCCACAAGACAAGCATTAAAACTATTGCAGAGTGAGACAATAATGAGACTACAAAACAAACATTAACTGTTATGCCAATATTGATGATCTTTTCTTGTTGAACTTGGAAACTTTACGATTCAGAGGTTAACTCGGATATATATTGGAGCTGAGCTGTTATTGTGCGTCAAATAAATTTTTCCGAGGCAACAATGCCTGAAATCATAAAGACAATTAGGTGATGACACACTATACAAATAAAAGCATTAATCAGACCCGAGTATCCACCCAAGGGAGCTGGAGATTTGTAACAGTTCTGAAAGGAGTCATTCTTTCTCACTTGAAAGTATTCCTTTCTTTTTAGTGTTTTTCCCCCACTGTGGTTGCTTTTTGATTTCCTGTATTTGTTGCTCTAAATTGGAACAGAAACACTGGTGAGATCGAGAGCACTTATCTGTTATGCACTGAAACACTTCTGAAAGTGAGGTTACTACAACCCACCTGCTGCTGCCAGAGTGAAGGGCTCAGAGCACAAAATTCAACCCTGGCATCTTAATTGCCACCATAATCAAAAAAATCTGATACCCTATCAAGCTGTTGAATAGACTTTAATTTTGAGGTCGGCAGGTAAATAGAAGTGGACATTTAAAATGGAACTCTGATTATGTAGACTTGTGGGTTTTAGACTTTAGATTGCCTTTGAAACTGCTATACCCGCACAAAATATGTTTCACTTTTTACAATAATGACTTTCTAAAGTCAGAAGTTTTTATTACGTTCATTGAATAGTATCAAAATGCAACAATGTCAGACTGAGCTGCTGGACAGAAAGTGAAACAGATGCTTTTATATACCGGTAACTGCAGATAAAACTGTGCAGTTTCACACGATTCTGAAGCGCTGAATCCTTATATCACAGGTGTTGTGACCTTCTTGCAAAAGCAGGAAAAAGCAGCCCATGTAGTGTTGTAGGTTCTTGATCTCATCTCCCCTATGAACTAGTAAGTAAAAGAACAAAGAGTGATTGTTACCACTGTGCTAGATGAAAGGTAACCTCTTGATCGGCTCACTGATGCCCCCTGAATTAAAAAGTGGAATTGCACACAAGGTGAAGATTCAACCTGCTGCACCTCCACATGAGGCACTTTATTAAATGTAAACAGAGAGAACAATTATAGCATAATATGCTGATTGTATAGCTATACAAACAGGGTTATTGATCTTGAATGGAAGAATATGCGTGAGTGGCAGTACTTAACATGGTTGCTTCACAACAAGACCGGGATTTGACTCATGGACTGTGAGCTGAGTTTGCATGTTCTCCCTGAAGGCCATTTTTTTTTAATTGCTGGAGTTTGTTTGCTGGTTGCAACTGAAAAAGAACCAAATTAAGGATTGTGTGATTGAAGAGGTCGGAAAGTGTGACCACTTCTACATTTCTTCCTCCAAGAATTAGAGTACGGTGAAACGCCCTATACTTTGTGGAAGGAGATCTCCCAAAGCATTGATGTGGATACCCCATAGCATTATGGCATTGAATTACGTTGTGGCACATACAACCTCTTACCCAACCAAGAACATCTAAAGGTCCATAACAGGATGGAGACAATGGACTGACACATGTGCCGTATCAACAGAAAAGCATTAAAATGGCTTGAGCCTGAGCTAAGTATTGTGCTGGAGTCACAAACAATGTAAGACATTTTGCCCAAAAATCTAATGTGGAAAATTATGGTGGGGAGGATTTAGGGATATGTGGACGGTTGGATTGATGAAAGACAATGAAATAAGAAGCTGGAACAAATCTGAGTGTAGAGTGGAGTAGAATTGAGTGATTTCATCTGATCCTTTTTTATAATTCATGGGGGTTTACAGCACACAAACGAGAATGAAAAGTATACCTGTGGAATAAAGGAGAATTTAGATGTTGGATTCTTTTTTTTCAGACTCAGAGGAATTTAGAAAATTATCGGCCTGCGGTTATCAACTCATTGTTTGCCAACAATGTGTTCCATTTGTGCCGCTGCATTTGGAATTGCTCGTCAGACAACAGAATGAAAAGCATCATTGAGAGCCAGTAATTGAAAGAAATGGAGATGACGAATAGAAGGCGACGGAGGAAGTTTTTATCTGACAAGACGAGAACAAAGTTGCGAAAGGATTTTACAAGATAGATGAGAGAAAGCGGAAGCTGGTAATTGCACGGCTTCTGGCCTCACGATCTTATCTCTTCCTGGCATGTGCGCATCTCTCATTGATACATGCAGGGAACGTAAGCATGAAGCTGTTTCAACGCCTTTCTGTCGCCCGTTACATTGCTCTCTGTCGTACTGATGTCACATGCCAGATGACTGTGATGAATGGGGAAAGGCAGAAAATATGGCACATTATAAAACATTTGCGTTCGCCGGAAAACATAGGGTTTTTTCACATATTGACGG
Organism: Blennius ocellaris; assembly: GCF_963422515.1. Taxonomy (NCBI): domain Eukaryota; kingdom Metazoa; phylum Chordata; class Actinopteri; order Blenniiformes; family Blenniidae; genus Blennius; species Blennius ocellaris. The sequence goes on along the minus strand of NC_137650.1, from coordinate 25,309,934 downwards.
GTTCAACAGTGAACTTTAAGGCGTGACAAGTTTGATTTTTTTAATGTACTAATACCCCTGTCTGCATGTGTCGTTGTGTTTCTCCCTCAGGCTCAGTGTCTCTCAGTGTGTTCCTGGTATCTGTTGCGTTCGTAGTTTGTGCCGTTTGGCTGGTAGCTCTGTGTGGTGTCTGCACCTGGTGTCAACGTAAACTGGTAAGTTTCACTCTTGATTATTCACATTTCACCTCGCATGTTTCCGTACGGACGTTTGCTCTGAGTCCCGAGAAACTAAAAAAGTATGTGTTGGTTGGAGATGGGGATGGATGCCAACTTCGCTGAGCTCCAGGTTCAGGCTTTTAACTCTAATCTCACACTGTCAGGGCACACGTGCCTATTTTTAATGGTAGGTTCTCAGCTAAATGCTAAATTCCCCGAGCATCACAATAAAAGATCAATTGAAATGATAAACGTGCCCTCGCTCCACCATGAAACAAGAAATGTTACACCAAGCTGAAGTCAAAACTTGGCAGTTGTTTTATTCACTTTATGTCAACCAGGGAAAACTCAAGTAATCAGCGGCTTACACATAAAGTAAGATAAGAGACAATTTTATATTTAAGGACACTAAGATATTTCAGTCAATAGATAAATAGAAAATGTACAAGGGCATTTAGCAAAAAATAGTGAAGAATAATATCAAATACATTCCTAAATTAAAACACATTGAATTAATGCCAATCTAAAGATTTAACTATGTGCAAGGAGAACCATGCCTTGGATAAATATTAACAAATTACACCAGAAAAAGCTATAAACAGTATAGAAAAAACAGAGAAGATTTGAATAATGATACAAGTTTCCTTGAGATTTATTGTTACTTATTCCGTCCATGAATAAAAGCTGATTTTGGGTTGTCGTCGAGTTTAATCTTTGTTTATTGTATGTCACACAAAAGTCATAAGGCTAAGTGATATAATTTGTTTGTGTGTGGGTGATGTTTAATTTGTGTTGGGTTTTTTTTCTTTAATATTTCATGAAGTAATGCTTTGCTTATTTACAGGTATGATAGTTCTTAACAATCTTAAAAGTGTAAATGTAAAAATCTCTGACGATTTTGAAATATATGGAAACAATTTAGGGCGTTATTAGATTGCGATATTGTTCATTAATTATTCTGCCATCCATCAGTGCACAAGATGTGATATTAAAGGCTCACGCAATGAAGATTTTTTTTTTTTCGGGAGGGGGGGGTTGATTTGTTTTACATCTTCTATAAATGTGTGAAAATGTTTCGTATGACCCTAACCCTAAATCTAATCCAGATACTGGTATTGTGCACTGACTGGTTGGTCAATGAGAAATTATTATAATGTATCAATCATAATAACTATTGGTAGTAATATTCTCCAGTGTCTGAAGTTTGTGCTTACGCAAAATCGTACAGTTTTTACTGTGTTCAGAATTGTGTAAAAAAGGAAGGTTAATGCCTAATGTGTTGTTTTACTGAGATGTGAAAATGTAAGTCCTTATTTATTGAACTCAAAAGTAAATACATTGAATTAAATCGAAATGACTTGAATTGCACTACTTTATTAATTCCAGAAGTAAATTCTTGTACTTATTCTGTGTGTTCAAGGACTACATTTTGAAGTAGCATCACCAGTGAAAACAAACTTTAGAGTTTTGAGACTAATGCAGAACTGCTTTGTATTACCAAGATATTATTCCATTTAGCAGAACTTATAACTAACTAATAGCCCGGCCCTTTACTGCAGTATTTCATGTTTTCTAAAACAAAACAACCCAGACAAACAAACAAATAAAAAAAACAATGCTCAGCATCTGGTTTGATGTTATTTCAATTTGTAATATTTTTATTAACAAAAAACATTCACATTTAATAGTTCTAAATGTATTCAGATTTCTTTTCTAACATGTCAAGTGCCTTTAACAAACAATAAAACAAAAATCTGCGCAAAACATTCTATTTGATTTTACATCATGATAAAATGATCAATAGAGCAATGAAGACATCAGTCACGAGAATAAATGCAAAGAAAAATAGTTGGCTCAAATCCCCTCAAAAAGTAATTTTTTTTAATGTAAATGACATTTTACATCAATCTTTTGCTCTGAAACATCTTTTTTTTTTAATTTAATGTGAGTTTAAATGTCCACATAATAAAAAAGAATTGTCAGATCTTTGCAGTTTATAATACTGATCTACAGTATCTGTCCAAAGACTAATACAATAGGATTAAAGTCGTGACAAAACATTAACTGTCAGCTGTCGGGACTTAAAAGTTTCTGACAAATTGCACAGAAGAGTAGTAAGTTTAAACATCCATTTCTTTGGTTGAGGGGCACATTTTATTCTAAATGCACATTTTCCTTCACCTTTCACAGTCGCATTCTTTCACACCGCGCCCCTGAAAAATGGCACATGGCGGTGAAGATGGATTATGGCTGTGTGGGCAGTCAGGCTTTCTTTTGATGATGCTGTGACCTTGAACTGAATGTACACACGGATGTCTCTCTATGTGTTGTTGTTGAATGGCTGTTTTTTTTTTCTCTCTCTCTCTCTCTGTGCTCTCTGGCACCAGAGGGGGGTGGGTGAGGCTGTTGTATGTTTGTTCACGACAGCAAACATGATCAGAGGCCTTGGTGCTCGGGGCCATAACACGTCTTTGTGAGCTTTGCGGATCATGGCAGTGCGCCTTCAGCCTGCAGCGCCATGCTAATGATTCATATGTTAATAAGCATCACTCTAAGCTATTGGCTCCTGGAGCTATCGCAATTCCTCCCATACATTAAAAATTTTAAATCATGATTGTGGGTATTGTTGATGCTCTATCCGGCCTTATTTTTTCCCCCTCGCCTCCCTTTTGTCCCACCGTTTGTCTCCCTGTTTGAAAGGTGACAGCAGCTCAGCAGTTAATGAAACCTGCTGGGCGCAAGCTGTGAATTAGCGGTGTTGCTTGGACAAAACAGAGCTGAGCTACAATTATTTCATTTTTCTACGGTAGTGTTTAGAATTTCCCCACACCAAACAAACAAACCCACTTCTTATTTTTCTTGTGCACTATCTTTGTTTCTTATTTTGTGTTGCCTTTTCTCTCTTTTTAGACTGAATATTCTAGTCTGTGTTCTTTTCTTTTGTCACTTTGTCTTCATGTCCTTGTTACATCACCGTTGATTCCTTTTTTTCCACCACCATTCCTCTTTCCTTTTCATTACCCTCATAGTACTTGTTTTTTCTGAAATCCTCCATGTCACCTTTTTGTTTTTGTTTTGTTTGCCATAATATTAACCTTAGTATTATCTGAACGTAATGACATTATATACACTTTATTTACATTTTAATGACTTGTAACGTTAGTTAAAAATGTTATTTTAGTTGATTTTGAAATTTGTTTGGATTAATAATAACATTAGAGTCACAAAAAACACAACTGAGTTTATGTAATTGTGTGTTGTCATAATTTTTTAATGAACTCTCTTAATAACCTGACCCAAACCACACCTGTCTCATTTGAATAGAGCAACTATTTATTGTGCAGTTATTGTTAGTAACTTTCTCTTTTTAGCGTGAAGAAATTAAAACAATATGGTAATTTTCCTGATAACAGTTAAATTGAAAATAAACAAAAAAATGAGTAGAGCTGAACTGTTGTGAATTCACGCGAAATGTCAAGTATATTTTTTTCTTTTTTACGTAGATTCATTCAACATTGTACCTCTTTGTATTTGTAGATGTTATACCTGTAAATATAAACAAACTAATGCTGAAAAACTTCAAAAGAAAAAGAGTCATGTTATTAATGGTGTAACGTGTAGAAAATATGTAGTATTATTCTACATATCAAATGTAAACACTATTACATATATTTGTGGCCAGCAACAGTTGGTCAATGTCATTAACAATTCATTTCCTTGATTAATTCGATAAAAACAAGCTTAAGTCTGTTTGAAGAACAAGATTAAGGAGGCAATAACATTTAGCATGAAGCACAATCGTATCCTCATCTTAATTATGCTGCCAAGAGTTTTCAATCAGTTTATTCCAGCAATTATGAAACGAGCGACTGCCAGAAGATAAATGACACTACATAAATAAAATATCAGAGAGATTTTGAGTATTAACGTTTTTTGTAAGGTAGAGCTCGTAATAATCACACAAAACAGCTTTGTTCAGAAGGGTTTCCTCCAGGAGACACGGAGCAGTCTGGTCTCGTGCCATTGGCTGGTGTATTGGAGTGGAAAAGAGGGGTGAGGGGGTGGGGTGGCAGAAAGAGCTGCGGAGGTATTCAGGCAGGCGGGAAGGGAAGGTGCTGCTGGTCGCTGTTCAACATCCAGGTGTGTGACAAACATGATGACAGCACGACTCGAGGGGCCGCTCCGCTGGGAAGCAAAGCCACGCTGCTCTGAACAGGACTCCGCCCTCCATCCCTTTCAACTCCTCCACTTCAGTTCCTATTTAGCATCCACTGCACGGCGTCATTAGTCGGGTTTCTGTTTCAAGCCTGTGTCTTTTTGGTTTCTAACATGTCCCTCCACTCCGTTACTGTACCCTGTCACCCCCCCCCCCCCCCACCCCCCCCCCCATCCTCGCCATCATCCCTTCCGTTTCTTACATCCTCCCACACTCACAACATTGTACCGTCTCCACCCTCTCCTCTCCAGCTTCCTGAAGATTTTATGATTCTCTTTAAAGATAGATGAGCTGCACTTGATAGCATATTCCTCACGGTGGAAAATCTATCCTTCTCAGTCCCAGAATGGTATATTGTAGTGTCCTTGGCCTACTGTATGTACGTATGTTTATGGCGTACATATGCCTCTATGCGCTTGCTGTTGGCAGATAGAGGGTCAGGCCCCCGGCTTGGGTTGCTGTTAAAAATGTTTGTGCTGCTGAGCTGGACACTGGAGATGTGGCATGATAAATAATAGAGCGCATTGTGGATGCATTAGAGACAGATACAGTAGAACACATCGTGGGGGCATCTGTATGCTGGACACTGAAAGCTGAATTAAGTAAAACATTCAGCTCCATGCTTTGTCTGAAAGCCTGCAGACTGCTTGATATATCTCACTAGATATAAGCTTTGCATTCATCACTTTGCTTTCAAAGTGAACAACTGCTTTGGAAACCAAAAAAAAGAAGAACACGATAGATATCCTCTTACAAATACTATCTAGTGAGCAGCAAGAACGGGTGAAGCCACTTGGATAACATCATCCAACCATATAAACAAGTCCAGTTAGCCAGATTCAATTTGCTTTCATTTATCAGGACAAATGAGAATTTGCATAGACAATAAACCTTTGTGTTTCATTTTGAGGAATTCATTGTTTGTTTGTTCTTTGACACAAAGCAGTTGGGAAGAAACAACTGAAAAGGAGGCCAACAAAAATGTAACAATGTCTACAATATGATGACAATAAAAGTATAATATTCTTTTGAATTAATCAATAGAAATAAACAATACCTGTTGACAATAACAGATAAATAGTTTTTGCTTTGAACAGAAGAAAATGACTACAGAAACTTCTTAACTGAAAATGAATCTGTAACTGATCTGTGATAACAATTTGATAAATATTATTTAAGAAATATAAAAACTACAGCAATTCATTTATTAAGAAAATGTGTTATTTTCATCCTGAAAAAACTGTGATACAAGTTGAATCATTATGTGTCACTGCAACTGAATATGCCTGTGTTCCCATATGGACTAACAGTATTATAACAGCAACATACTGACTCCACCACCAGGAAACTGTTAAAAATACCTTAATCATTTTTTTAGAATTAAAGTTAAAACGTATACTTGTTACGTATACTATAACTCCCCCCAAATATCTGTACTTCTACTCAAGTAACTGTAAGTACTTTTGGTAACTCTTGCTGCCAGCGCCATTAACAGAGAGCTAAATAAAAATAATCAAGAATGGAGCTTTTTTTATCTGGTGTTCATGTTGTTTTATAACTTTTAAAAGAGAACAATACAAAGAGTGTGGGCGCAGACTTGTGTTTTACTTGTGGCAACCTGCAAACCATCATGTGCCTCGTTTATCATTCTGTTGGTTCAATTCCATTTTATCTATTCACCAAAACAACATAGTCACCACAAAGCCTGAAACGGAAAAACCCAACTCTTCGACCCAAGCAAGCATAGGTGACGGTGGAATGGAAAAACCCCTCTTTTAAAAAGAAGACAGGTTTTTAGATCCAAACTCAAAGGTAGCACCTTTCTGCTTTTTTCAGTTTGGGGTTAGAGGGTAGAAAGACGGAAAAAAAAAGAGTACAGAGCCAGAGAGCAACAAGCAACAAACATATTGTTATAAATACACTTGCTGCAGATGTGATGGACGCAGGAGGCTCTGACCATAAAGTTTCCACCGTCAGGGATCCTGCAGGAAGGTACAGAGAAAGAGCACAGACAACAGGACAGCGAGAGAACGTCCCAGCAGTCTAAACATATCTCAGCTTAACTCAAAAATCAGCCCAAACTGTCAGCTTTATTAATTACGAAAGTTTCTAATTAATTTCCAACCTTAAACGTCATTTTAAAGTTATTAAAGTGTCATTTTCTCCTGGATTTCTACTAGCTGCAGTATGTAGCATCGGTCACACTGTGGGAAGCAGTCTGTCTTTCTTCCAAATTAACTGGTTTAACGTTTACACCTTTGTCCCCTATATTTCTTATTACTAAGAAGTTTATTAGTTCTGTTAAATCCATTAATCTCATGATTTACTTGCTTGTAAATATATTAATACATTGAAAAAGCCATCTTTTTGTTCACAAATCTGTGACAGCCACTCACCACCGACTCCTCTGGCTGTCATCAATCATTGAAGCAACATAATTTCATTCGGCTGAGCAAATCCGGATGTCAGGCTGTCCTCATTTTGAGGCTTTGCATCATCTCCTACCTGACTGCACATTGTCTCGCTGCTTAGCGCTGTCACTTACAAAGCAGCCATGCCCAGTGCCGTGCCCTTTAATCACGCATGTTTGTGGAGTCGGTCCAGTTTTTTTTTGTTGTTGTTTTTTTTGTAGTCTTTCCTCGAGGAGGAGATTGCTTTGCTGAAACGTTTCAGTTCCGAGGACGAGGGATGGAGTAACAGACACATCAAAGGATGAAGTTATAAATCACTCTCCAACTATGTTTGATGGATCTGGTTCAGATTAAAAAGAGGTTGGGAGGGCAAAGAGAAGTCAAGACACACATTTATCACCAAACCGCTCCAGAGAAAACATCAACAAAAAGTACTCGTGTCTAAGCAGAGACTAAAGTAATGTTTCTTCCCCTATCACACAGTTGTTTGGGCTCCTTCAAAATGAAAGTCAAAATTAAAACGTCATTGTGATGTGACCACCTACATTACATGTTAGTTATAAATTTATGGCATGGTGTAATATTCTCATTTAAACGATCAGTATGTAGTGTAACGTTTTTATCAAAACGTGATGCATTTAATTAAAACTCAGTCGCGCTGATGAAGTGATGATTAATTACAGGCAGTGAATATATAGCAGCTCGAATAACCAAATGGGATCAGCCTCAAATTATATTATCTGTTCACAGACGTATCGCTTGAAAAGTAGATTTTTCCACTTTTGTTTCACAGCACATTGAGGACGCATCTTCTTGTTGAAGATTTGGTTGCATATGTGCTCTTCATGTCCTTGTCGTGAGCTCGTGCTGGGAAAGCATTATGTAACAGCCGAGGGTCTGTGTGACTCAGCGGGACAGAGTTCAGTGTTATCACCCTCAAGAGTTCAATAAATATAAAGTCCAATAAAGCACAGAGGCCAGTAACTGTAACGAGCACATATTGCTTCTCTGAAAACGCAACCCATTAAGTGGTAAAGCTGTTCACAGATCTAGTAAAGGCAGTCCCACAATATGTTTCAAAGGGAGCACTGGGTGTTACGACTTGTAGAAAAAGAAAAAAAAGTTGTGTGCTTATTTAAATATTTCAAACATCTTTGTTTTTCTCAATCTGAACTTAACGTTGGGTTTAATTGTCAGACTGCCTTTTGATATAAAGTTCAGCCGCTGCTTTTAATCTGTTATTACCGCTTCTTTAAGGAGATGCACCGTACGTGATCAGGCAATGTCTCCCATCAATTAAATTTCCGACTTAATTATATTCTTACTTACATTCATTAATAGTAATGGAGGAGAGGAGATTTTTAGTTGAGATTGCTTTTCTACGGCGCTACTTACAAAAAAAAAAAAAAGAACCCTGCTTAATTCAACTTATTTAACAAGATGCCAAGTGTGTGTAATTTGACACAAGGCTCATTACGTTGCTGGCAGTTTATTTGAGCCTCTAAACAGCAGTCTAAAAGTCATGCCTTGAATGAACATAAGTATATATGTGGTAAGGTTGACATGAATAATTGGACATGTTCAGAATGTCCAGCTGACACCATGTCTTGTTATTAAAGGAAAAAGCCTTTATTAGATTTTATTTTAAATTGATATACATATACATATTGAGACTATATATATATGTGTGTGTGTGTGTGTGTGTGTGTGTGTGTGTGTGTGTGTGTGTGTGTGTGTGTGTGTGTGTGTGTGTGTGTGTGTGTGTGTGTGTGTGTGTGTGTGTGTGTGTGTGTGTGTGTGTGTGTGTGTGTGTGTGTGTGTGTGTGTGTGTGTGTGTGTGTGTGTGTGTGTATTTGTGGTTGCTCCCAGCCTTCTGCAGCTGCTTCCAGCTACTTTGTCCTTCCTGTTGTGTGTACAGACATCTGTCATGCATGAGAGTGTGTTTTTGCGTCTCATTGTAGTGAAGTGCCCCTTCATCACGTTCTAATTCTCTGAAGCCGACTGGCTGCAGTCCTGGCATCAACCCATTTTTGTCTTTTCTTTTTTTTTTTTTTGGCACTTCCCTCATTTATGTCATTTTTCTTAATGCATTTGAACCTGAAGCTTCTTCAAAGGGCTCCCTATTGAGCATTTCTGTAGTGAAACAACATACAAGGCATAAGAGTTATTAACCCCCCCCCCCCCCCCTTCCTTTACCATTGCATCTGTCTCGTGTCTTTTCAGGGGAAGAGGAATAAGCCAGGGGTGGAGGCTGCTGGCTCACCAGAGTCTGTGAGAGGTCGAGGGGAAAATAAAGCCATCAAGTAAGTGTCAGAGAGAAGGTAACATGGAAATGATCAATGATGTGGTGATAGTATCATGTTTTAATGGCTTTTTTCTGATCAGAAAGCTTGTAGTTTCTTGTGTAGTTAGAAATTATACATTTCTCCAGCAATTGTTTTCCTTTTTGTCAAAGTTTCTTCTCGAGGGAAAAAAAAAAAGTCTTCCTTTTCATTTCCTCACAAATGATATTCTGGTCATACAGTCTGTTTGAAAGAGTTGGCTTTTACAATCTCTGAAAGATGCTGCAGAAATACTATTAAGTGTGTTTTCTGTTTGTGGTAAGTCTATGGTAAGTACATTTTTTTTAGGAAATAAAAACAATCTGATCTGTTTGGGAAATGCAGGTTCATGTAAATGACCAAAATAAAAAAAAGAATTTCTTTACATTATAGTGTTTTCAATTATTGTATTTCAATCAATTGGATGTTCTTTCCTGAAAATAGGCATTCAGTAACTGGGCACTTACTAAACCAAGTACTATTTCTCTTTGCTACATTTCAAGTTCCTTGAAAATTGCTTTCTCAATTAATACAATTTTTTTTTAATATTTGAAATGAATTCCGTCTACCTACAAAGTTTTATCTGTTTCTTCATGACTGGCAGAGTGATAAAATGTGCACGTCACTTCCTTCTTAATAGACTCATGTTCAATATGTCTGTTATGTTGGACATGGATGTAAATTTAATATCACCACATTTGGTTAGAGCAAATATATTCAATATCTATGCCGAACGAACGCCATCGCTACTCTTTGAAAATTAGAACTTTGCAAGCATTGACATAATTCCATTCCTCACATTTCTTAACACCCTCTCCCTGACCTTTGGAGACATGATAAATTATTCAAACTTTGCACTTGTTGTAAAGTTTTCCTCAACTTCGTATTATTTTTTATTGTATCTGTCATCATTGCTCAGTTTTTCTTTTGTAACTTCTTTATATATATATGTGACTGCTGGCTTCTCTCACCTGTTTCTCTGTTTGTGTCTGCCTGCAGTGATCTAGACAGAGACTTTTGGAATAACAATGACAGCAGCAATGTGCAACAGAGGTGGAGCTCCTACCCGCCAAAGGAGTTCCTGTTAAATATGTCTCCCTATGCCCCCTACGGAGACCCTCGCCTCACGCCCAAGTGAGTCTCAGTCATGGCTGGTAAGGGACCCCTCTGCCTCAGCAGGGCTGTACTGAACAGGGGCTCTGTACACCTTGGAGAACTCCTCCAATGATCTATGACTGTTGGACATTATCAGCAGTGTAATCATATGCGTAGGAAGCAGAATTTGGAATTCCAATTGCTCTTTCAGTCTATAAATGTCTCACAAATAAGATAAGATATACTCCAAATTAAAAGCAAAGGTTGATCAATATATCACTCCCAGCAGTAAAAAGGTTATATCTAATAGCCTTACAGGGGGTAAGCAGCTTCATTTTTTAGCACTGTCTACCCACATTTCTTTTAACAGAAGTCTGACCTCTCATCCCTGGTAATCCTCATGTTTCTGCGTTCGGGCATGTCCACAGCGAAGTGGTGTTTAGTATGCACTGCTGCCCATGCGGCAACTGATGGAGATGTGCAGCACCATCCCTTAATATTGCTGTGATTCGCAGGACTGCCGTAACCCTGTCGCAAATGGTAACCAATTTTTCAAATGATCATCTTTAGAAAGGAAAATGTTGATTCCTGCTTTCTGTTGAAAAGTAAACCAAATATATTTAAAAATGTATACAATATAAGAGGCTTTAAATCATGAATAACTATGAAATTGAATTTTAGGAAGACTTTCTAACTATGGCCGACACTCTTCCTTGGCGTTCTGCCTGGCTGTTACAGCAAGAACTCTGATGAATACAACTGGGAAAGAAGCTGTTTAGTTTGTATCATGTTCAAGGTGTACAAATGAAAATGTTTGAAAGCCCCGTTGCCTACAGCCCTGCTAGCCCCACTAGACCCTCATTGCCGCTCACCTGCAGCCCATGGTGTGTTACCATGGAGACGGACAACCCTCAGAGAGCAGATTGTTTTATATGAACCTTTTTCATAAGCCTGGACTCTCGACTCAAGCATAATCAAATATGCTTCCAGGATCACCGGAGCTATTAAGACTTCCTGCTGAGGGTTGACTGGTATTAATTTTCTTATTTTAAAAGTTTCTTTTCGTCCTTGACTGTTTTTTTTTCTTTGTTTTGGTTTTAGGAAACTTTGACATTTAAGGAAGCATAATTATTTGCTTTCTGCAAGAGGCCTAGATTAGATGATCAACAACACTCTCAAGCGCTGTTATTTATTAAATATGAAGCGACAGTCAGTAGATTGGTTATTCTGCCCAAATGTCTGAAGGCGACTTCGCCTGCTTCAATGCAAAGGCAACAGACTCTATTAACCAGCACAGTTAGCTGTCTAATAAACATGTTACACCTTGTTTGTCCAACCAAACTTTCCAAGTGCGAAAACAACAATTAGTTTTTCTCCTAGTTTGTGCTTGGCTACTTTCTTTTTTCCTTCTGTTAGCCAGACAACCAAACAAGAACAGGAAGTTATTGCACATAAACTACTATGAAAGCAACTTCCTGCTTTTATAAAATAACAAGACTGATTTGCGAGTTTTGGCGATGTTGGTAGCCAGATTATGGACCGCTGAATAGCTGTCCTGTGATGTTCCCTCTCTTAGTGCTCATTGTCGCTGGCAGCTGGCTATGGCTTCATATTAACACACACGGAGCTGAGAGGAGTTGTAATCTCCTCATCTAACCCTCCATTGGAAAATAAATATGCAAAATAAGAGAAATGTCCTGCTGTTACTTTAATGGGATGCTTGTTTTCTTGTTTTTGCTCCACTTCTTATTTACTAGGTGTGTGTGTGTGTGTGTGTGTGTGTGTGTGTGTGTGTGTGTGTGTGTGTGTGTGTGTGTGTGTGTGTGTGTGTGTGTGTGTGTGTGTGTGTGTGTGTGTGTGTGTGTGTGTGTGTGTGTGTGTGTGTGTGTGTAAAGTTCTATGTTTTACTACCACCATTCTTACTCCATTCACTCTGTGTTTTCCACCTGTCGTCATTTTTCCTTCTATGGCTCATAGTAGCTTTAGTGCTTTAAGGCTGGCTGATAGCCCCCCTGAGGCTGTTCCACTGAGCACCATTCCAAAAATAGTGGCGCTGTATCCTTCGCATAGAGTGAAGCTGTGAAGTGTTTGGATGGTAAAATGCCCATTAAATATCAACCTCTGTTCCGTCATTCAGTTGCATCTCACAACAGTCACGGAGACATTAAGTGTTCCTGGATTTCATCCTCTCTAATTACAACTCACTTGACTCTTTCGAAGCCACAAGATGATCAATTACTCCGTGCTGTGATGTAAAATGAGCAGTCGTGATTACTGCTTTTGTTGTCATTGGATCTCATATAGTTGTTGTAGTTGTTGCTTAATCTTTTTGGCTATTATTAGGCTGGCAATGGTGGTATTTCTGAAATAAAAAAATTTTTTTGGCAGATCACGGATCTCTTTATTTGTAACTCCTCACTCTCAGAACAATGATGCTGAGGAGCGAGAAGAGGTTGAGTTGCACCTTCAAAGCTGCCTTGCAAAGCATCAAACGAGTCAACAATATTACAAAACTATAAATTATGAATAATCAGATGCTGGAAGTTGATAGCAGTCTGGACACTAGGCAGAAAACATAGCTAGAAAACATCACATTGTTTATTGCAAACTCATTTGTGTCTACATGTTCTTCTACAAGAAGACACTCTCGTCCTGTGCAGCTGTGTGTTGTAATTTGTCTTCACTCAGATGGCCTACAGTCACTTCTGTCTGTACTCGTCTCTGTCGTGTCTAAGTGGAGGTGTGTTGGGTGTATTTGCGGCATGCTAAGAAATAAGATAGAGCTTACTTTGAAATGTTGGTGAATATGCAGATTATGTATTGAGTTTGTCCAAACAGTGCAGTTTAATTGTGAAAATACACAGAAGCTAGTGTGTTCTTACCTTCTGTGGTTTTAAAATCTAGACATATTGCTTCTGCAGCCAGCAGGTTTGTCATTACACTGGCTAGCTCTGTTTGGGTTGAAATGGACTGACTTGATCCATCTCTTAATCCATCTTTCATTAAAATATCTGAATACCGGTAATCAGAAGGTTGTGGACTTTGTGGCTACAGTCACAAAATCTCCTGTAAATCATGTAATTAAATTCCTCACTGACCAAAAACCCAACAATATTGTGGTAAATATGTACAGTATCTACTGCACGTAGTCAGCACTGGTGCAGCAATGAACAGAACTGTTGTACCAAATGTTTTCTCATGGTTCTCAAACAAACAAAACAAACTCTCCAGTTTTCTCAAATGTTAGTTCAGATTTTTTTTCTGCTTATTTACTTTGGGTCTTTTGGGATCAGTAGTTGCTCTTCCTAGTTTGTTCTATATTTTAATTCCCTGGACACTCATGACTGGATGACTGGTTTCATGGATTGAGCGTCCACAGATTGTCTCCCACTGGTTTGACTAACTGACAACTCTTTTTTGCTTCTCCGCCTCTGTGCGTCTGTGCGTCTGTCTCCCGTCGATCTCCCGTCTATCTCTTTTTCTTCTTTTTTTTGTACCTTTTCTGCGTGGTTTCTTCATGTCTGTTCGTGTCTCTCTGTGGACAATCTGCCCCACTGTTCCTCCAAGTGGGGCTGCGGATAAGGGTGGGCATGGTGGTGCTGGACCCTCACCGGGGGCCAGTGACAGCGGGGGTGGTGCTTGCTCTGGGGCGGGACCAAGTCGCAGTGACAGCGTTCGGAGCATGGTGACGGGGGGCAGCAAGGCCGGGCGCTGGCAGACGATACAGAGCCACATGCATGCCGGAGGCCTGCGGTTTAGCAAGTGAGTGGCACATGGTGACATGGGGCACGCATGAGGGGTCACAGTGGGCACAATAACAGCATGGTCTGTATATCTGAGAAGTGGTTTTCTAAGAAAATCATGAATGAAACTGTTGCATGCACTTGGTTGGATGCAGGGTGATATGCTGTTGACACCGTGCAGGAGAATAATGATGTATGGACAACCGAAAGGAGAGCCAGCTGCTCTGCAGAATACATGAGCAGCTACTGAGGTCTCTCCATGACACAGAACCCCCTCATTCATAAACAAATACAGTTTTAATGTCTGTTGTCCACCAGCGGATGTCTCAGGCAAAGTGACGCCACACATTCATACGGATTCTCTGCAGGCTCCAATTTACTGAAGGTTGAGGCAGTTTTCGGGAATTTCAAACAAAGCAGATGCTCTATGAAGATCTTCAGAAACAGTATGCTTGTTTATCTGAAGCAATAGCGTTTTAAACTCTGAGTGGGTTGCTGCATAAACAGCAGGAGGGGAGTTATATCAAGCCAGTAATACAAATGAAGTCTTTTCCAGCAAAATAGGTTGATGCTCCTTTATTTTAACCAAACTATGAAGCTGTGGATATTTTTGAATCAGTTTGGTTTGCCAGCAAAGCAGTACTGACATGGATTTTTCTCGTTATGTCTACTGTAGGAACCATACTAAACATAATTAGCAGAAAGCGTAAATAGTGTTCATTAATGATTGGCATACAAAGAAGGAAGTGTTGCTCTGGGTCCCTGATTCAAGAAGCAATAGGTCCAATGACAATAGTACATGACTTACAGGTGAAACATTGGCATAAACTCCAGTTAAACAAATGCAACCATAACTATTTTATAAAAGGTATTGGTCACAAGCTTGTATGTATAATGCATCTGTGTTGGGCCCCTACACCTGTTGGATTTGAACTGATTTAAACCACAACCAATACATGATATGTCAGAAAAAAGACAATAAGTTGGACTATAAAGTTAGCCGAAGAGTTGTTTTGAATAAGTCGTTGAATAAGACAAATTTTCTCGATCCAACATTTCCATGTTTCCCTTTTAAGACCAGTTGTGTACATGTCTTTTAAGGGCAAAATGTGACTTCATGTTTTTCAAAAGGGATAGTACATGTACATACTCGGAGTCTAGACACATGGATGTTGATCTACCAACATGTCTGACAGATGCACAAAATAACACAAACTGTTTAGCGTACTTGCCACCATGAATATTGAATTTTGGGTGTGTGGTCCATATCATGCAACGTACTGGGAGAATTATAATACAGTGATATATGAATGTACAGTGCACAATGTGGTTTATCAAGTCTGATACACACTTGCGTTTTTTGTGATTGTGTCTGTATTAATGCATTGATGCAAATGGACTCAGCCTTCGGCGGAGGTCCTGCTCTTATTGTGACGAGAGGCTTTTCCTCAGCCGGCAAACGTTTGTTTGCAGACTTGATTATAAGATATTTTCTGTGTTGTACCTCAAAACTTTACTTTGTGACATCTTGGATATTGTGTTATTTATTTCTCCACAAACACGCAGATTTCCACAGGCTCAAGGGCTCAGTCACTGTTCAGTCGCTCCATGGTGAACACAAGAATACAAACATGGAAGTGATCCAGTTCTGTGCAGGTTGTACTCATGTAAACAGGGATGAGAGCATACAAAACCCTCATCTAAATACTTCTGTTTGCACATGATGTCAATCCCGATATTATTCCTAATTGCAAAACATGTGCAAACTGAAAGTGAAATCAGTTTGCTTTTGCATGCAATGCAGCACCCTTCGTACAGGGTCTTAATGAATTAGGCCACTAGAATATTTATATCTAGAATTTTCAAAATATCCCAGAAAGCAGGTTCACATAGCTTTGCCAATGTGCTAATCATTACAGTCGCCCTAATGACTGAAACATTTGTCAATCATTTGTTAGATGAGATTCTCAGTACTGTCAGAAGGACATAGTAATGCCGGAAAAAAGGCCAGATATTGAAAGTTAACTTTATCCCAGGAAAAATAAGTAGAAGCTCTCAGTCATCGCACTTGTTTTGACCATTATACAATCATAAAAATCAAGTTAAATCCATTTGATCTAAATTCTAATAAGGTGTCATTTTTTTATTTTTTTTATTTATTCAAATAGTCGGGTTAAATGTACTTTTCTGGAATATGAAACTACTCTCATTCCACACATTTCTAAATGCAAGAACATCAAAGACTCAGCGGGCTTGCTAACTCTATAAATATTTCTGTGTTCAATTAATCATCTCTTAGATGCATATGTTTGTTAGATGTGAAAATGATAATGAATCCACTGGTTGACAAAACTGCATGTTTTGGTCAAACCCATTTGCACGTTTAAGAAGCAAACAGCATTTAACATGAATCTGTCACCAGATAATCAAATCCTCACTCGTAAACAGTTTTAATGAATCAAAGACCAAATGACAGAAAGATAAAGAGTTGTAGAGGAGCGGTAAAGTTTACTACAGGAGCCTCACAGTTAAGCCTCTTTCTTTTATTCCTTTATCACTCTTCCATTGTCGCTTCATCTGTATTCATGATACCTTGTGTCCTTGAATGATAGATAAGACTGATCCAATAGTGGAAAGAAAAACTTTGTCTTCAGAAATTATATTTTCCTCTTGATTGGACTGAAGACAACAATAATTGCTATTGCACACAATAATGAAGTAATGCGCCACTGAAGAACTCAGCACACTGCAACATAAGTGAACACACGCCAAAAGGAAAAACACAAGCGACAAATAAGAAAACACTTTAATCAGTTGGACAGTGTCTGTACAGCATCTAGTGTGTGCTTTTGCATGTGTTGTTCCATTATGAGGGAGTTTTCGGAGTTATTTGTTTGTGTGTCTATAAGCAGATTCTCTAAAGCTGTAGAGAACCAAACCCTGACAGACACTGTTTGAATTATTCCACAAGTGTTAAAGTCATTCTTATAGTGGTATGCCATTTGGCTTTTTACCAACATGGCAATAAAACACTCGAGCTGAACTTGAAATTCACTTATCCCTTCATATTACTTTTCACTCTTCTGTTTTGTTCTTGCTTCACCCTTCCTGTTAAATCATCTACCTGTATTTCCATTTGTCCTCTGGAATTGGTATCTATTTTGGGGTATTTACTTCTCTCTCTGTTTCTTTCATGCGCTTTTGCTTTCTCTTTGTAGTTTCTTTTTTTTTCTCTCCGCTCTTCTTGTTTTTCACCCTCCTCAAGTTCTCTTAATTACAAAATCATTCAAGGTTTACAGTCAATCTAATTGTCTTTCAAGCAAGAAGGAATATAGAAATAACCTTGGAAGTCAGTAAGAGGATACAGCAGATAAATAGGGCTCAAGCTCTGTGCTCTGGACTCAGGCACTATTGATGTGCAGTACCTGAAAGCATAAGTAGATACAAGTATCGGGGAAATCACTGTGAGGAAAGGTGTGTGTGTTATAAGGCCTTGGAGATTCTTCAAATGAGTAATTTCAGTGCCAAATTTATGACACTGAACACACTGGCAAAGTGTATTAGTACGTTGCCCGGCTCCCAGATGTCTGGCCTCTTGTCACCATCAATCCTGCTGAATGTATTGATTTATCGAACTTTATGTGTGTGTCAGCTGACGTTTTTTTTTGGTTTTTTTATTCTTCACATAGACACTTGATTTTTCCTCTCTAAAAAACTGGACTGTTTAATTCATATGGTTGGATGTTCATGTAACAGCCGTTGCCTATTATATTTATTCTTACAGATTGACACGCAGCATTTTCTTACCTGGCAGATACCCTGATCATAAATAAGGAGCAAAACATTTAAATAAAAATACAAAAAATACAAAATACAAAACTCTAAAAGCAGGCTTGTTAAGAGATGAGTGCCTCCACACAGCAATAAGCCAACTTATGTGAAGCTCACTTTGCACTTTTCACCTCTTGAGGAGAAGCAGATAAAAAGAGTGTTGCTATTGCAGAGATACAGCGAGCCACATATAATATTAAGTGTGTGGAAGCTGGAAGTCTTCCAGCTCGAATTGCGACTTGTGCTTGGGTCAATTGGCAGAAAAACAACCAAGATCTGAAGTCTCTCTTCATTTTGGAGAAGCAATTGTTGCAAACTACACGGTGCCCATCCTGTCATTGTGTTCTTGTAACTCAGAAACTTGTAGAGATTACACATTTTAAGTGGTTTACATTTATCTCACCTTTACAAATGTATTTTGAGCATTTCTTGCTGGCCTCCAGGAAAGGTGCTCACAGATAAAATAATAGGGACCTTGCCAAAGTAAATGTAAATGTTGTAAGTAGCTACTAACGTTGAGTCTGAGGCATTTGGTTACTTATGTTTGATACAAAGGGAAAAAACAACAGTGAGTTGATTGAGGATGTCTGAAGAAGCAGATAAGAGGAAGAAAGTTAAACGAGTAGAAACCTTGGGCCACAAAGTTGCTGTGATTAGTTTTTATGCCACCGAGATTGATTTGATACACACTTATACAATTGATCGTTCAAAGTCGTACGTTTGTGTGGCAGACTCAATGCCACAGTTAAGTGCAGTTTAAAGAAGTACCTAACAGATGAGAGTGATCATAACACACCGAAGAAAGGAGAGGGAGAAAAAGCAAGAAAGAAAAAAGAAGGCATAAAAGGGCTACTGGGTGATGATTATAAACTGAAACATATTTTGAAAGAACCTTTCAGGTAATCATTGGCCAATAAAATGGTCAAAGTGTCAATCATTTCATTTCATGATGAAATAAAATGGCATATTTTACGGTGATCATACCACGTTAATGTTCTCAGCTTTAGAGAATAACGTCTCAGACAGACTCAAATAAAGACTGTGGGAGCTGATTCAACTCTGGGCTTTTTGCTGTGTAGAAAATTAAATGTCATTAGAATTTTTTTTTTTTAAAAGGTAAAGAAATATTTACTCAACCTGCATGTATTTTGTTCTTTTGTTATTTTAGCACTCTGAACTTTCAGGGAGAATATAATGGGTTTATATTTGTTATCGATGGCTCGGAGGATTTCTCCTTGTGCGTTCAGGAGTTTTCTCCAAGTAATCTGGTTTCCTCCTGCAGTCCAATAATCCTGCATTTGAGGCTAATTTGCCTTTAAGTGTGATTGTGATGGATGGATGGATGGATGGATGGATGGATGGATGGATGATTTTTCTTGAAAGTAGCTGTATAGTGTTTTGACTTATTCAAGCCAGAACATTTTGCTAAAAGTTCAAGTGCAGACAGTGAAAGATTATTCAAAATAGAAATAAAAATGAACATTGATAGGGTTTTTTTGATGCTATGAAATTTCACATTGAATTTTAATCCTGGTGTTCTCAGCTCATATTCTCATAATTTTACTATCCCTCAGGTTCCATAGTTACAATCAAAAAGATGTTGCTCTATTTCTTTGTACAAATGTAATTGAGATTATCATATAAGATCGTATAGTGCTCTAGCTACAACCTTAATCTCTCTGTGGAGGACATTTTTTTTAAATAAATTAATAAGGGTTTGTTTTTTTCTCACCAGACCCCTGAACGCCTATAAACAATCTCTTTCCATTTTAAAAAATGTAACATTCGTACTCAACAGAAATCCACATAACTTTTACACATTTATTCACACTCATTCGGTTATTATATTAGCCACAAGTAAAGAAACATTCTCATCAAAGTCTGTCCTCAGGAAAAAACAAATAGCATGCTGTATGTGAGTGAGTGTATGTGGAAGAGAGAGAGACGGAGCATGCTTCAGTGCATGTATATGAGTCCTGTCTTGTATTTACTTGATCCAGCATCGCTGTGCTCCTTGGGGTTCTCGTCTCGCGGCTCTCCAGCAGAGTTAGAGCAGCGTTAATGCCAAAGAGCAGCACGAACACAACTCAAGTCCAGGCAGTAAATCCTCCCTCACAGCATTAGCTGCAGACAAAGCTGTTTAGCACAAGCTTACAGTCATCAGGCAGGGCAATGATTGAGGTAAGGATAAGAGGTGAAACGCTATTACATGATTGTAAGAGTAGCAGGCCGGTAATTAGAGAGCGGACTTAAAGAACAGTGATTGGAGGAGGCGCGGAGGTAGAGGGATGCTGAGGGTGGAATGGACCGAGGACATGCAGAGCAGTTGAGTTGAGCAGCAGAGAGGTAGAAAGCAGAGTGGGAAAGGAGAGCAGCGAGAGCCGACAGGGCCTCGGAGAAAGACTAATGGAAGCAAAAGGCAAGAAGGTAGAAGTAGGTCAAGGCTAATTAGGAAGAGAGATAACATACAGAAACAATTTAGCGCTGCAGATGGAGAACAGAGGCTGAAGTTAAGTGATAGTGATACTTTAACTTCAGCTTGAATTTAATTCCACTTAAGCAGAGGTTTGTTTTGACATCAGTCTGGAGAAGAACAATTGAATGTTTATATGTTGTATGCCAGCTCATCTGACACACAGCACTCTGTCATGCAGCATAAACTCAAAATGCTATACAGCTGTCATCATTCGACATTCAGAAATTGAAAGCTCTTTTGACTATACTACCCATCCTTCTCTCCCTCGTTCACTGAATCTCTCTTTTGGGCATTCACTACCAACACTGTTCACATACTTCTATCAGCTGTATACATTTTTCACCATCTTCTACTAATTCCATTTGATTTTGATCTTTTCATCTTGTGACTGCCTGCCACGTCTTGTGACTCTCGCTGTCTCTCTAACTCAGCTGTCTCTCTTTCCTGGGTGATCTTTCCTACATGCTCAGTTTTGGGGATGCTTCCCTTTCGACCGCCTCCACCCTGGAGCACATCCCGTCCTCAGCTGTGGCGCGTCCTCGGCCCCTGGTCCGGCAGCAGAGTCTCCAACAGCCTCTCACTCACCAGCCCCCTCCGGGTCCCAATGACCCCCCGGTGACCTCACAGAGTCTGGGCCAGCTGCATACGGGCCCAGGCGGCGGGGGCCACCGTGGGGGCCCGCGTGGGGTCCGGGGGAGTCCGGCTGGAGCCTCCCGGTACAGAGGCGGAGGGGCGGGTCGATCGAGGTCCAATCCAGGCAGCTGGGACCACATGATGGAGCAGATCCGCCACAGAGGGCTGGATGTCAAGTCCTTCTTGTGAGTGTTTCAAACTTTACTCTTTGCATTAGAACGTTTATGATACTGTGTGTGACCTTCTTCTTTTCTAATTCAGTTTGTTCAGAAGTGTTTTGAGTGTTAGGTGAATTACTCAAAATTAAGCCTCAAAGTTGAGTTACTTTACGAAGTATTAATTAAAAAAAATGACAATAATCACTTGGAAAAGTAGCTTGTGAATTATTTTTGAATCTCTCGTGTGCAAAAAACAGTAACAGCTGTCAGCATCGTCAGTCTCATGCCTGATTCACACAAGTTTAACTGAAGTTACTCCAGTTAGCTGAAAGTTGTTCATTGTTAATTTGTCACTATTAAGTTGTTGTCATTTTTTTTTTTTTAAGTAAATACAATCGCTTCACTGTTTTCTGGAATAACTAGAATCTACTGAAGCATACACTCAGAATAATTTGTAAAATAGACTCGATTTTTTTATCGTCAATCTGTCATTTTGCATTCCAAATAAATCATTTTTTAAATTTATTTATTTGTAACGCTAAATGACAGATTGTTTTTTAAAGTTAATCTCAATTAATTCACAATATTCAGCAAAGAACTAATTTGAAATTTCAATTGATATCCATATACACCTAAAATTTGTATTTCAATCATTTTAAATTATATAACTGAAAGTAAAATGTTCAATACCTATTTTTTTTTTCATTTTGTGGAATTGAAAAAGTCGCATCAAATAAAAAAGTTAAATTAAAATAAGAATATTTAGTAACATCTCTGTTTCTACAGCCACATAAGTAATTCAGCAGAACTCCGCTACATGACAGTGAGATGTCTCAGGGTGCTGCTGGATCATTCTGCAGAGTTTTATGTTTGAAACGACGAGTCTGAGTGTTCAGAGGGAGAAAGACAGACCCAGATTTGTGAAGTCTCATACAATCCTCTAAAACAGACATGAAATCAAAACTAACGTAAAGTCTCACACCCTGACTGAAAGAAGCTATGATGTGGGTTGATGATGATGATGATGATGCTGATGACGATGACATAAAACGCAGTCTGGCATGTTCTGCCACATTATTATGATTTACTGAATTGTGGTAATTAAAGGCCAGTTGTAGAAAAACCTTTTATCACAAATAGACTAAAATGACCAAGCAACCACCACAAGAACAAAAACAAACCCCCTTCTTTAAGTGTAAATTAAAAGAAAAACAGAAGATATTCCACTCTCATAATTATCAGCTCAATTCAGTAATATTTCTTTCTGAACCTCTGCCAGAGTTTTTAAATGTTTCCTGGGAATCATACAGCCTGTGGGTGTTTGCGAATGAGTTGAAAGGGGTCAATAGAAATCAAATGAAAACGTATCTGCAGAATACTTTCAAAATTGTTTTGCTTTTATTATGAATGTGGGAGCTTTTTTTATTTTCTCTCCTCCATACAGGTGTCATTATTGGGGAAGTGCTTCGCGCTGTTTTGGAAAATTGCAATTTGAACTGACATTATGAATCAGAATCAGAAAAAAAACTGTTGTCTGATGCAGAGCTGATACATGTATGTTGTGGCCGAACCAACCAAGAAATAAACTTGCTTTATATGCAGAGGAATCGAGTAAAACGTATGGCGAGGTCTTCCATAACAGTCCTAGTTTCTCATGTTTCTCATGTTTCTCATGTTTCTCAATTTGAACTGACATTATGAATCCGAATCAGAAAAAAAACTGTTGTCTGATGCAGAGCTGATACATGTATGTTGTGGCCGAACCAACCAAGAAATAAACTTGCTTTATATGCAGAGGAATCGAGTAAAACATATGGCGAGGTCTTCCATAACAGTCCTAGTTTCTCATGTTCCCCGACTGGAACAGTAGTCCACCCTGGTATATAACTTTCTCTCTGTAATGATGGACGTAGGCTCTCTCCAAAGGCTTTCTGTTGAATACGGGTCAGGACTCATCACTAGAAAGTTAAAAACAGTGCACCTTTTATTCATAACTCTTCCTTTATCCTGCTGACGTACTTTGGCTCCTTGTCCTCCTCAGACCTTATATTGTCAAACACAGAATTCTGTCTACATTTCTTTTCAAAAGATCTTGTTAAAGCAGATTTCATCATTCATTTGATAAAATCAAAGCTTTGAGTGTCAAAGGCAGAAGCTCCACAAGAAGACAGAACCTCAATAAACTGGGAACGGTTGAGCTTTTCTATATATGAAGAATAACATGCCTTCTAAATAAACTGGAGCATTGCATTCCCAAAGAATTGCTTGTTTTGATCTGTGCAATGAAGAAGCTATAGAGAAACTATAGTGTTTCTCTGACATACAATAGCGAGGTCCTCCTTGATCTTTACCCTTAGAGCGTTTCTTGGTGTAGTTTGCAGTCTAAAACCTCCATTACGGATTGTTCCAAGTCAGCAGGAAGCTCTTTTGATGTCTGTGATGGGTTTTTTCTTTCTTTTTCTTTTTTTACCTTCAATTTGAAGAAACTTTCATATCATTCTCTCATTAAGTTTTCTCTCAGTTCCACATACAGAAAGTAGCTCAACAGCCAGATCAAGGATGTTAAGACCTTTGCTGATCGCTTTGCAGCCTCTGGAGTTGTTGTGTTTATTGATAATATTGATGATTTCAGCCAACTAACTCAACATAAAGCCATCAACCATTATTTTTTGCAGGGGTTCTCAAAGTTTTGATAGCTGAGGACCAGTTAAGGAACCCAACATTGGGCCGAGGGTCGCCAAAGAGAAAAAAATGAAAGAGGAAAAAACAGACCAAAAAAATACCATTTGTAATTATTTTAATGACCAGATTGCATCGCTACAATTTACATTTATTGGCCTGCATTCAGTAATGTGCAATAAATAAATGTAATAATTGTAATTAATAAATGAGGCCATACCTGGCAAATCTTTAAAAAAACCTTGAGAAACTTTGAATCCATACAAAATCCAAAATGGGGTTTTCTGCCCTCGGCAGTCAAATTTACCATATAACAGTCCTGTGTGCAGTCCATTTCGGAACATATATAAAAATTTAATAAGAACAGTCAGTCTTAGGGCCTGTCTACATGTAAATGCTGTTTCACGTAAACACACCGTTGTTGGCCAATCATCCAGTGCAGTGAAATGTTAGGAATGAAGTCACCGCCTGCCCCCCCCCCCCCCCCAGGTGAATCTTTTTGTGCCTGGATTTGAGACAGCAATGAACTATTAGCATCACTATGGGCAAGGTTTAAAACAGCCCAAATAGCTAGCAGCAGTGGAAAGTCATTAAAATACATAAAACTGAGATTCAGCTAGTTGAATTTCCATATATTAGTCACAAGTGTTAAACAAGCCGTGCTTCAATCCGACCCTTAATTTTCCCCCAACACAGCCTCTCTAAATAATTAAAGTACCTTTTCAGTTAGAAAAAAAAATACTTTAACTCAACCAGGTTTGAAGTAATTATTTATTTCACAGTTAGTCAATATCATGAGAAATGTTATACAACACCATTGATATTTGGAGTACAACGGCGGTTGTGATGCGAAGGCCAGGGATTGTTTGAGAGACCCAACACCAAGAGCTCTCCTCGTACACTTGACTTGAATGATTGATTACAGATGATATGCTCTACATAACAGCCCTAACAGCATAAATGCCCCCCCCCCCCCCCCCCCCCGTAGACCATAAGCATAGACACTCACACACATCCATAAGCACCGCCCGGTACTCCTGTGCTGTTTTTGCATGTCTTACCCATTACCAGTGTCTCCAGGCCAGTGACCTCCCTGCCTATGTGAATCACCATTCAAATCAGGCCGGGCACATATAGGGTGAGGCACCATTGCCCATTGTCCCTGTCCTCATGAATCTTTCTGGACCAAACACGTCATGTGTTGACCCTGGAGGCGGAGGAACATGCTGTGGGGGGGTGTGTGTGTGGAGGGAGACGGCCGTGCATTTATGATCGGCGAGGTATGAACATCCGTCGCAGCAGTTTCACCTTCAACCTTGTGTCCATGGCTGTCACACAGCATGGTGACCAGGCCACCCCCGCGCTCAGTACGGATCAATAGATGCGAGTGTAGGTGGTAATGATTTCAGCATCCTTGGGTTGGAGTGCGCGTGTCTTTTTTGGCCGTCCACACAAATCCGTTCACTTTATCGATGAGTGTCATGTTGGGTGCTGTTTACACATGCTCAGCGGGCGGCTGTCTCTCAAGTGCTAATGCGTTCCTCCTGTTGTCGATACTGTTTCAACAACAGCGTCTTGTTAAGGCATGAATGCACCACAGAATGCACATCCAGGCGGGGGGAATACAAATGTGTGATATGCAGAAATGAGAGCGAGAACATCAAAAGGGAAACTTCGCAGGAACTGAAAATATCAAAAAGGATGACATGAGAGTCGCTTTCAAAAGAAATCTTTTGGTTCTGTTGATATTTATACATGCTCTGTGTGCACTTTTAACACATGTATCCAGGGCTGCCATAGAGTTTGCCTAATCATTAAAGGATGAAAAACTTTTTGATGCTTCTTTCTTAATTGACACACAGCAAAAGTCATGTTTCCATCAAACGTATATTCATCTCTTTGATTAAATTGTGAATCAAAATCTGGATGTTGGTGATATTCTGACATTCAAACCAGTAAGGTAACTACTATTTACAAAATATAGTAAAATGGAATAATTAGCAGATGGAGACTGACTTTGAGATTAGTTAAAGGTGCTGGTCACGTGGCCTCTGAAAATTCATGGATTTCTTTATTCTTTTTTTTATTAAATTTTTTTTATTTTCCTCTCTATACCATGAAGACGTTACTCATTATTTCTCTGAGACTAAACAAATATCCTGGCATGCCTCATCTCAGGGAGGCTGAGATGTAACATGAAGTCCCTGTGACCCCAATGTCAAATGTTTTTACAATAGTATCTTTGAACTGTTTTACAAATTCAAAGAAACTTTTAAGCACGGTGTCAACAATAACTAAACTTCATAATCAAAGGAACTGCTTCAAATTGCTTGAAACAGAACACAGACGGAAACCAATTAAACAAAAGTCTCAGATATAAAGAATACAAACGGCACTAGTGATATAACCACCGCAACCAATCACCCAGCAGGTTTAATGTATATACTGTACATACTGCTTACTGTCATACTCCAAGACTCAAACAAATATGACCACATCACCTCCATTATAGGGGATTGTTCAAGAAAATCTATAACTGAAGACAATACAGGCATGGAGATGTCTGTAGTTCAACCTGTCTGCCACAGATACTCTTTTCAGTGAAACATTTCCTCTGGCGGCCATCCATAATCAATCAGAGGATTAAAATCACCCTACATAAGAAATTGATTGCATCCACATGCTTGTGAGAGCGTAAACTGTTTGCCGAGGCATTATATGAATGCAATATATATGCTGTAATGATGAATCATACTGGAGGGAAAAAAGCACCTTATGGGTGTCTAACTGTTATATATCAAAAGTCAGCCCTTAATGAAAATTGCTTTAATTCCCTCCCGTGTTTTCATCAGATACACTTTACCATGAAACGGTAAAACACAGAAATGTGTGCATTACTCTAATATGATCGTCACACCATTGTATCCGTGCTTAAGAGCTGAAGAAAGACTCAACACAGTGAGAGGCGGATGAATGGACACTGAAATCATCTCCTGCAGACGTTGCTCGTCTTGCTGCTCACACAGCAGTACATTAAGCCATCACAAGGACTACACATTACCTAAAACATGAGAACACGACTTTGTAGTAAATCAAAGGCGAGATGGCTTTTAATAGCACACTCACAGCCTCACGGTGTCGGTGAAGGAAATGGTAAAGGAAAAAAAAAGACTTACTTTCAGTGATAACAAATTTCTTTTCTTCTGACCTCCGATGCAGTCCCATTTACTCACAACGAATGAGCAAAATGTACCTGACAGCTTAGAGCCGCTCATGAATTATTTGTGTGAGAGACTGTGCTAATGATGGTGGTGGCAGATTATGTTCCTGATTATTTAAGTCACTCTACTGGAGAATGAAGTGGGGTTGAAGTTTCTCATTAGCATTTACAGATTGTGTGTTAGTTTCAGGTAAAGATGTTGCCAAGTTAACAAGTGATGTATCTATCATTGTCTCAAAGAAAGGTAAAGAATGAACCAAAGCGAGTTATTTTCTAACTTAGACATGAGCTAAAGAGATGGACACAGCCAGTGTGTGTTGTAATGCATTTGAGTTGTGTGAAGCTGGACAGTTGGGTTGTTTGGTTGTTTGTTTGGTTTTGTTTAGTTTTGTCCTGATCTTGAAATATGTTAAAAAGGCAATACTGTTCAGTAAAAACAATCACAAATGGAGAGCAACACACTAACTCATGCTCGTACTAACATGTTGTGTAAAATAATTTTCACCATTTTGCACAATATCAAACTTCCATCCAATATAAATAGCTGAGTTATAGCCTGATAGCAGTTTATTATTACTGCCAACTAGTGCAACCTGGTTAATGTGGAAAAGTTATGTTCCTTGACATTTTCATTTGTTCCATTGCAGTTTTACCATCTTAACATGTGCTACTATATACAAGAGGTCAAGGATGGGTCATAGTTCCCGTCTATATCAAAAAAGCAAGGAATGATGGGCCTTCATTTCCAACATATTGTGCAGGGTTCACCATTTAACCCTTGGTGCAAGGTCAAACAAATCCATCTATAACCCCATGGACCAAACTCTGTTATTAAAAACCCAGCACTTTTTAAGATGGACTGAAATGCATCTAGAAAGCGAGAAAAAAAATGGTTGTGCCGGAGGGTTTTTCCTTTTGTTTTGCCTGTGTAATAAACCAACTATCCAGTGTTTTCCATGTTTCGCAGATGACTGTCTTCAGTGACATTTGTATCAAGTCAGCTACAACTTAAAAGTTAAAGACTTATCTAAAATGTTAATAAATGCATACAGTGAAATGTTATGATAGTGTTGTGACATTGTTTGTTTTCTTTGTTTTTTTTTCAAAGCAGTTCATAGACAACAAGTTTGAATGAGATGCTTTGCTCAGTATAGTTTCCTCACCACAGTCTACCGCCTTTCTCCCACTCTCTCTTTGTTCATGAAATGAATGTGTGCTGGGTGGGTTCCAATGTTTCTGTCCCTGCCTGGTTGTGTGGTTTTGTGTCGGATTGTATGTGTATGTGTATGTGTATGTGTATGTGTATGTGTATGTGTATGTGTATGTGTATGTGTATGTGTATGTGTATGTGTATGTGTATGTGTGTGGTCTCGTGATGTCGTCCGTGTGTCCAGTGAGGGGAAGATGGTTGTTCTGTCTCTAGCAATCGGGCTGGCTGAACAGGATGACTTTGCCAACCTCCCAGATCTACAGGAAGCGCCAGCGAGCAAAGAAAATGAAACCACACCAGAAAAAAGGTAATGAGATAAAAGAGAGAGAAGAATGTGAGGCATGTGGTTAGTTGGGTGCAAAAAAAGTAGTGTAACTGAGATGGCTATTTGAATTATACTGGAGAGGTAAGTGATGATGTGTAATTCAAAGCTTTGCAGGACTAATTGTCAAAGTTGTGTTGATGTAGTGGTTTGCATTGTACAGTGAGGTGACCTGAAATATCAACAGTCTGTTGCAGTGCTTTGAAAGTGCGGCAAGATGAGCTCCACTCCCTCACAGTAATTTAATTTTCAACAAATGTCTTTCAATAACATAATGACTAGATTTATATTGATTTTTTTTTTTTTTTACTTCTGAGAAGAAATCATGAAGAAAATATCATATGGAGAAAAGGCATCCCCTGATTTTTCTTGCCCATCCACCATCACCCCTTGAAACCCACATGCTTCTGAAACGAGCCCCACACTTTGAAAACCTCTCTTTATCGTGGTGTCGTTTGCCTTGCGACACTGGGGGGAAAAGTTTAAAATGCAATAAATGTATTTACAGAATTAAAATACCAAGCCAAATAATAATCTTGAGGTCTTTAATAGGGTCTCACTGCACTCACTCTTGCTATATTCTATGTGAAGACATATATAGAAAGCTGTTAGTAGACTGACAACATATCTCAAGAACGGTTTGGCATTGATCCAGTTTGATTCCAATAACTTTTAATGACTTTTTTTTTTGCAGAAGCAATAGATTAAACTTTCAATGATGCCCTTTATACAAGAGATGATTCTAGAATTATGACAACAGGAGTCAGAAGAGCATAGAAAAGTGATGCCATGTATCCAAAGATATTATTTTATTTAACCTGTGTTGAGCTGAGGTAACTTACAATGTGTGTACCTTTAATACCAGCCATGATGAGTGAGTCCTTCTTCCTTTAGAGCGAGATGTGCACTGATGGATCTATGGTTAGTTGATCACCTGGTTTTAAAGGCATCTCATGGAACATGCTCACATGACAACTGTCTCTAAAGGCAAGCATATAGACGTGCACTTTAGAGATGTGTCAAAGCTTTATCCTCACTGGTAGTAATGTAATTCTGCTTGAGAAATTAAGTCCATCCAATTATAATATATGATTAGAAAAGGCTTGTGGGTCCCACTGTGTGTCCTCTACTTCTGTAGAAATAGTACAGTGCTGTGCTGACACTTCAGTGTTCCCATTCTCACCCATCAACTGTCTAAAATGAATGTTACAGCCTGAGCCCAAACTTACAGCTGAAGTCATTCAAAACAATCTGCAGCAACTTAAAGAAGTGAAGGTTTCTGCAACAGATGGTTTGGTCCCTGGAGCCTCCATTTGAACATGGTGCAATTAGTCTGCGATTAAAGAGAGAGAGAACAGTGAGGCAGTGTAAGTCTTTGATGAGTCCAAGATGCTTCGTACAGCCAATGAGACAAACTGTTGTGGAATGTTTGTTTTTTGTATTTATTATCAGTTTCAAAGAGACCCCAACATGATATAATCAAATGACAGTTATGAATGTGATGACAGGCAAAGACACAGAACACAAGGAGACTGTAGAGTGATAGCTGGTTGTGTGTCCCACATAAACATTTTGGTTACGTCTCGTGTTTCTAGTATGTTATTTAAACTAATGGCATCATAAAGAAAAGACTTGTAGCAAAAACATTTCTGCAGTAATGCAATGTGTACTCTTAATCTTACTTACTCTTAATCATCTACATTCTGAGATGACACAGTAACCTCCATCTTGGCGATCCTGATCATAGAGCTCTGCATTATACTTTTGCATGAACTGGATTATCGAGCAACACAGGTTAAACTTTTATGTTCCACAAGCTATATTAAGTATCTATTTTGATCCTGAATTTAAATATGCATAAAAAAGTTCTTATACTGTAAGTATTTTTCCCCCCAACAACTTAATATATAATATTCATAAATCACCCTGCCATGGAAGTTTAACTCACTTCAGAATTGCAAATTTTTTATAATTTTATTCAATGTTTGCATGAATAACATCTCTTTGTAGTTTGTCGCAATAGTTTGTCACTGAAGGTTCAACTTTCTACTGTCTATCACTTCCCTTTTCTGTCCTCAATTGGGCATGAAAAGGCAAACAAAATAACTTTTCATACTCAAAGTAATTTGCTTTCAGTGTACACAAATTATGCGCCATTAATATACAAGCTTATTTCACTAATAATACTTGCTTAAATGATTTCTAGCACCTAAGATTCACCAGCTTTCCATTTTTGAACTGCTGCTCACTTTTTCTTTTTCAATTGTTTTTTTCATATTTAATTTTTTTTTTCTTTCCAGTATCACATTTTTGCCCACCCTCTCTCATTTCCCATGTGCTTCTAGACCTTTTTGAACGTCTGCTTGTCTGCAGCTCTTCACTGCTGTTTTGATCTTTTAGTCGTAGGCACTGGAGAAGGGCGCCCTCATTATTTAGGAGCAAGATTCCTCACATGAAACACTCGTCTAAAAATATGCTAACCTCTCTTATCTGGCAGTGATCTCACAGCAGCCGTCAGAGACGAACACTGTCTCTCAGCTGGTGAACAAAGGACTGAGTATGCCGCGCTCTTATCACATCACTCTTTGAGGGATAAAGTACTTATACTGCTGTTTTGACTGGGCTCCGGATAAACCGGTGTGTTGTTCCAACATAGCCCAATATATAGTAGTGATTTGAATTTAAATACCAGTACATTTCTTAAATACGCAAAATTATTCTTGAAATTTCTTTACAAAGAGTCTAACGACCCTTCAAACGAGGTTATCTGAATTTATGCCTGATGGGAAATGGAAGTCTGCCTTGGAACATCGGAACATAGTAAAACTATAGGTTTTGTAATTCTATTGGAACAATCACAACCTTTCTTATGCCTTTTAAATTGAATTTCTTATGTCATAGACCAGTTTACCTCTCGTCCCCAAATCCTTCTCTGTCCCTCTCACTATCTGGAGGTCTGTCAAGCACCTAAGTCTAATCACAGCCAGCCAGCAAGCCTCTGCCCAGAGGGATCGCGTGGGCCAAGTTGTCTAGTGTCCTTCCACGACTAATAACGGCTCTCCATCATCATCTGTGTCCATCTTCCTCGTCTCGCAGTCTCTGTTGCTACCTCGTAAGCTCCCTGTGACCATCTGCCGGCTGGCTCCCAGCCTTTTTCTTGGAGCCCAGCAGACTGAGAAGGACACAGCGAGGTGATCCCACCAAGATTATATGTGACACCACAAGACACTGTCAAACACTAAAAAGGAGATAGAAAGAGTGGGAAACCTTTGCTCTCAGCTTTTTGAAGAACATATGCGACAGAATTAAAAATAAATAAATAAAAAATACATGCACCTGTGGAAGTTTGAGCTTCCTTTGGTCTGAATGCATGCATAGCTTAGCACAAATGCGATAATAGATAAATATGAGAAAAACAAAGGCTGAGTGCTCTGTTTATTTGGCCAGTCTATATTTGTTCAGACAGTTCCTCTAAACATGGATGGCAAACAAGCACAAGAACAGCTGTAAACACAATGTTGACGTCAGGGTGAGAATGGAAACACATCCTCTTGACAGTGGATAAAATTAATACTCATATGGAGAGATATATTTGGGTCGTCTGATTATTTTGCATCCAATATTCACCCATGTTCCAGCTCTGTTTGTCTCTCCGGTCACTCAAACAATGTCTGTTAAAACGATAAATATTCTATTGTGCTCCTCTAACTTGTTGCTGATTTTTATTTTATTTTTATCATCAGTATCATCCAGAACAGAAGCAGCTCCAAATAGTGTTGATGAAAGCAACTACAGAATTGAATGTGGAGGTTGTGCAAACACAACAAGGAGAAAAACATCTTTGCAAACTGATTTAATCATTATCAATGATCTTATTTATTATATGCTCAGTTAATTGGTCCCCTGTTTGAAAGGAAATTATAGTGGAGCTTCAATGTGTTTTTAGGATTCAGATCTCGATCAACAACAAAGTTATCAGCAGAAATCATGGCTCATAAAACACCATTCAAATGGAAATAGACTCGCATAAATGAAGACATTAGTGGCAGTAGGAGCACATTATACCAACTAGAACTAAGACTTTTTTCACCATTACAAGCTTGTCAAGATGTAATTGTGACTTATTTTACTATTATATCCACACATCTCTTCATTCTGCTATACTGGATTTTTTTTTTTTTTTATTCAACAAAGCAGAGAGCAATTTAGATAAAACCCTCTATACGACTATTATTTTTCCAGTTTTCTTCCCCATCTGAATAATCTATGCATGAACTCATCATCATATGTATAGCAAAAAAAAAAAAGAAATTCTAAATCTGAACTTTATCAGGTAGACACTGTTGAGTCATCTATTGTGCGCCGAACCACTTCAACAACTATTTTTTGCCTCCGTCAAAAAAATCATACATTGTGATTATGTTGATTATGGTGTTTTTATTGCATGCGTGCCAATTTTCTGTTCTGGGGATCACTTCAGGTCAGATGTCAGGGTTATGTATGGGCTTATGCATGATGCACCACATACAGTATGTGGCCTCAGGCCTTTACTCAGCGTGTATGTTTGCCTTCATTTGTGTTACTATATATAGTATTTTCTCTGTAAGCAGCTACATACATGGGCAAAAAATTCCGAGAAAAATAATGTCCTGAGGATAAACTAAAGTGTATTGTCTTATTTACCTATTGTTTTGTCAAAAATAATAAATTTTTATTAATCTGATAACATCTGGTTATAATATGATGAAGGATTTGGCAAAACAAAAATTGGAATATAAGATTTTCTTTTTGTCCTATATAAACCTGTCTGGACTTTATTACTTTTTAAAGATCAAATGCGTACAGACACCAGTGCAGCTTTGAGTTAATTTTATTAGTGTCAACAGACACATTTTCTTCCAAGCTGATCTGTTATCTGCCGACTAAGCCAGTGTTTTTCTCCCTGTGAGTTAAGTAAACGGTCCCCTAATCTCTTATGTGTAACTTCATGTAAGTTGGCCTGGGTCACTGTGGCAGGCCGGCCAAAGCCCTGCGGTGGACCAGACGTAATCACCCACCTGCAGATAACTATGATGGAAGCTCAGGAAGCTGTTTGTAATATTATCATCTCAGAAAGCTGCTGTTGCATAGCAGAGCTGCATCTTAATGAGCTTGGAGATTCACCACACACAGAGATGCAACAGGGAAATAAATATGAATAAACCTAAAAGAGCTTACTGGCCCCGGACAACCTTCTGTCTGAAGGTAGAGTTTGTAACAGCTGTAAAACGTGCAGTGCTTTCTGAAACGAAGCATGTCCGATTCCACTCAATGCAAGCCAAGAATATGTAATGCCCATGCAGAGCTTCGGAGATGGGACATGGAAATCAAATGTGAACATTTTCAACATGAAGCTTTGCGGCTAATCCTGTTTTACGTTGCATTTTACTGTTTAGTAAATCCTCATCCTTAAAATATACAGATACTTAAGTATTTCAACACATTGTCAACTCTTATTGAAGGTTGTCGTTTTTGCATGAAAGGCATGAAAATCAATTAACCAATGCACATCATTGTATCATTCAATACATCCACACAAGTATTTGCTCGTTGCTTTTGATCGGTTAGACATCCAATGACAAAGTTAGCAAGCAGTCAGGGAATCTGACTCAGACATTTCACTCAAGAGTTTTATTAACATCTAAACTGAGCATGACACAGTAAATGTTGCACGTGTTCGATGTTCACAGAGGCACAACTTTGAATAAATGCTCCTTGTGTGTTGAGCGTAAAAACACTGCTGACATCGTCAAAGATCCTTTAAAGTTGTATCTGTGGTCCTTGTGTTGACAAAGTGTGGAAGCTTATTTTTGATATTTTCACTCAAAGCACAGCTACACAGTGTTTTATTAGATTATCATTTAGTAAAGTAGATTAGTATATTCTGACTATGCACCACTCCATGACATTAAATGTTTAATGCTGAAGCCGCTTTTGTTTGAGCTGGTGTGCATTGTCCGTGGGCTTCAGAGGCGTAATCTTGGCTGTGCTGATATTCCACTGCTCTCGCTGAGTTGCACAAAGCCAGACTGTACAGTATTAATCAAGCAGGAAGTTGTTGTCACCCTTTATCAGTTGGCATATCTGACTCTTTGAATTGAGCGTCTGAGCCAGCAATCACAGCGAGTTGAGCCTTCTCGTGACGCTCCAGGCCGGTCACCAAGCCCCGTGGCAGACTCCACAGTCGGCAGAGGCCCAGGAGGAAAGATGATTGGAAAGAAAAAGCAATGTAGGTCAGCACAAACGAGGCATCTTTAAAAAAAAAAAAAAAAAAACTGTCAGAACCAACTCTGGAGCTCATTCACCATTTCCCTGCGTGCGGCTTGTGGCTTCAAGCATTGAGCTGATTTAAGAGAGCTCATGAAAGGAAACTGAGGAGGGCATCACAGTGAAGGTGACAGTGATCAGTGAAAGGGGGCAAAAAAAGTGTGCCCATTATCAATAAACGTTTGTTTTTTTAATTACTGATTTTATCACCACTGCTGAAATGGCTAAGAAATGACCACATCCTCTTTTGCTTCCTTCTTTATGCATGGATTTATAAATAGAGGCAGACTTGGTGGATAAATCTCAAGAGGAAGGTAGCCGAGGTCTATTCAAAGAGCATCAACCCAGTCGAACACTGTAGATGGCTCCATTAGTTGTATTAGCTGGAGTGTCGAGGGGGGTGGTGGCCCGGTGATTTGTCCCTGTTGGTGGGTAGCGCTGAGTGGGCTGACATCGAAGCCTGGGCCTCATCCATCACAGGACATGGGACCTATATTGTGTTTCATGGTCTCCTCTGGCTAGTGTATGATCAGCAAGTCCCAGATACACAGCATGTTTATGGAGAGGCCCTCGCCACCCAGGCCCTGCTGGGAGCTCTCATCTCTCATGTTCCCACCCGTCCATCTACTTTCCCTCCCTAACCCTCTGCCTCCCGTTTCTCTCCCACCCCTCTCATCAATTTCCTCTTTACCCTCTGCCGCTCTCATTTTGTTTTTCCAATAAGACTTTTGTCTCCTCATCTCGCCTTCTTTTCTTCGCCGCCTCCTCTACCTCTCTCCGTCTCCACCTTGCTTCAATATCCGTGCATGTTTTACATGTTTTGTGAGCCGATCTCTTTTTCTCTTTCCACCATCTCCTTATTCACGTATCTACGCTCTCCTAAGAATATTGAGCGATGTCATGATGTGATGATGCTACATCAGCTCTCCTTTGTTGCAGTCGATGATTTAAACAACTTCTGCCTCGTTGCTGAAGATCAGACAAAGGAGGTTAATAAGTGAACAGTTCTCTTGCATAACTATATATCAGAGTTGCTCATACGCCCGCTGTCTCTAAGTGCCAGCAATATTTGTTTTCGCTGAAAAAAAATTTCTCATCCAAACTCAATTTTATTTCCTCCTTTTTTAATTTGCCTGGATCATTAGGAAGTAAATGTTATACAGACTGTATTGTCATATGAGGTTATAAAAAATAAGTGCAATAAATCTTTACTACTTTATTACTAATCTAAAAACCTCAGGCAGGTTAACTCAATTATTTTGGCATGACTTCTAGAGATCGATAACTCAAAGTTAAGAAGGTAAATGGCTTTTTTATTTATTTTTTTTCCAAATCAGCCAGATAATCCACTTTCTTTCCAAAGGTAATCAATCTGTGTTGAGTCAGTTTGGACTCTGAACGGCCTCGTTAAAGTCGTTGTTATACCTTGTAGTTGGATTGGGGGGGGGAAGAGTCACGGTGGCTCGGGGCTCAATCTGTAGAGGCAATGCAGTATTAGTGTGGAGGCACCTTACATGGCAGACATTATTACTAGTGTGTGCATGATTTTGTGAAGAAAAAAAATCGTTGAATGTGACTGATTGTATTTAAATGGTCAGCATGTGCTCTATAGATAAAGTCAGTTTACCACAGTGAGGACGTTACGGAGAAGCTGAGACTATAATGTTCCAACTCTTGGTGTTGTCTTAACTAATTTGTCAGATTTGTAGTTTCTTTCAGCAAAAAAAACAAACAAAAAAAAACAAAAACAGTGATGCAATTTAAAACACTCACTGTGCGCCATAAAATAAATGAATGGATAAAATATTCAACGTTGTTAACAAATGACATAGTGTGAGCATCTTTTCTGCATATATTATCTCTTGCAATGATATCATGATGCTAATGTCTTAATATGTTTGTGGTGCAAGAACTGCTTGAAATGTCTTCCCTTTTTCTGTGAGTCAGAGTCCCCTCTCGTCCTTTCTCCTGCAGTGACTCTTATAATATACATTCATCAAAGCTTCATAAGTGAAACGCATTTCATTTATTCAGTTCTATTTCATTAGGGCTGAATAGAGTCTCCCAGTGACAATGCTCGTGTTACACAGGAGGAGATAGCATGTCTCTGCATTGTCCCCTTGGGATGTAATGGCCTGCTTTGTCCAATTACACAGAAGCTTTGAACTCAAAATGAGGGCAGGGGGTCAAAAGTCGGATTTTCAGTTTTACTTCATGAGATCGAAGCACCCGTTCTCCAGAGGATATTGCCCCCGACCTTCATGAGGATCACGTGCCTGTGCCCATGTGCTCATTTGTTTTATTTTCAAGACTCGCTGGTACCTCGTTTGCATTTCCCAACCGTCTAAAACGAGACGGGTAAAAATCAAGTTTCTTTCAGCCTGATAATCCAGACGGTTTTATTAACAGAGGAAGACAGTTACTCCATGGTTGCACATTTCTGGCTTTTCGCCTGTTGTTTTGAGTATAATATGGCTGGAGGTAATTTTGCACTTCTTTTGCACATTTATGAATCAGACGTTTGTTTTTGTTTGTTATGTCTTGTTTTTCTTTTGGTGGGGGGGGGGGGGGCAGCAGGAGCTCACACTCACTGTGGTATGTTCTGATGTGTTCTTTGCAGGGTCACAGGGGGCTGGAGGAGTGTAGGTATGAAGAAGTTAAAGACTATGTTTCAAAGGCTTTCGAAGAGCCTGGTCCCTTTGCCCCGTGGGCCTTTTTTGCTATTTTCAATATATGCCCCTCTCAGCGGAGCTTCCTTGGATTTCGCTGCCCTCTTTTTGAAGGCTCCAGTTACTATGGTTACTGCAACACAGTGTAAAATACGCGATGGTAGAGTACAACCTTAAGTGGGAGCACACTTTTTGGTTGTCATAGTTACGACAACCTCTAAAGGATGAATTATGTAACTGATGTGTTTTAAGCGAGATAGTCTCGAAGCTGGCAGAAAGAGGAAACATGCACTAGGAGATATTTATGCTTGTCTGTTTCTATTGTTGATCACGGGGGGTTTTCCTCCAGCAAAAACTTCTATTTTCTAATAATTTCAAAAAAATGTTCAGCCATAATATTATGACCACTTTTCTAATATTGCATGGTGTCTATGGTCTTTACATTTCAACGTTTTGGTGTTGGCAGCAGATCCTTCCTGGAGGTGGAAGGTAGGGCCTTTATGGACATGGCTTGTTTGTTCAGCACATCCCACAGATGCTCTACTGGCTTGATATGTGGAGAATTTGGAGGCCATGTCAACAACCGAAACTTCTTCTGCTCCTCAAACCATTTTTGCTGCATTTCTGTCTTTGCTTAGGCTGCCCTATATGCAACCAACTATGCTGCACAATGCATCTTTATTGATTACTCTTTCTTTCTGTACCAGCATTAACAATTTCAGCATGACCCTGTTGCCTGTTCATTACTATTACTGACCATTTTTGATAGATACTGACCCCACAGACAGAAAACACCTC
Source organism: Blennius ocellaris (assembly GCF_963422515.1). NCBI lineage: Eukaryota > Metazoa > Chordata > Actinopteri > Blenniiformes > Blenniidae > Blennius > Blennius ocellaris. Next base: position 25,271,649 of record NC_137650.1, on the reverse strand, counting down.
ATGTGAGATGCAGTTTTGATGCTCTGACTTTGTCGTCTAGCCATCATTGAGCCACACTTCTCAAACCTAATCAAATCCTTTAGTTGTATGCCTGTATTCTTTGTTTCGAACACAAAAAAGTTGCGGAAGGAAACGTTCATTCACAGTCTAATAAGTGTTGGATTAATTTTTTTTTTTTTTATACAGTCGTGGTCACATTTGTGTAACAGTCATGTAACAGCAAGGAGAATATTTCTGCTGTTCAGGGAGAATGGTCAGGTGAGTAAGATACTTATCCTTCCTAATCATCCCTCAGCGCTACACATAGTTATTTCAATCACGTTTCCTCAATTTCTCTACATCTCTGGACAGAAATATATATATATATATATATATATATATATATATATTTATTTTTTTTTATTTTTTTTTTTTTAACATGTCACCATGTCTGGGTGGGATATTATGTAGTAGCTGTGCCATGCTGCAGCATCCATGTGCATGCATGTGTGTGCACGTCTGACAGTGACTAAATATGTTTATTTTCACACATGGATGAACTCACCTCTCTACCACACCCAACATCCCCCTGGCCCTTGCAATGTCAACAGCCCTGATTCGAGGACACAATGTACCGCAGCAGGTTTGTCATTTGCCTTTCATGTCATTTGTGAGGTGACTATGATGAGCAGACGCCACAACTGCACATTTATCCACCAGTGAGGTGTGTACAGTTCATTAATTCAGCTCTACTGCACATATCAACTCAACGTAGAGAATACAAGTATAAACCAAGAAGAATCCTCTCATGATTTGTGGGTATTTCTATTTATCCTGTTACTTCACAGCTGGAAAGTTCCTAGTCCAAATCCAGAGTTTGTCTGTGTGGGGTTTACATGTTCTCCCTGTGCCTGCTTACATTTTCTCTGGGTACTCCACTTTGTCCCCGATCCATGCGTCTTAGACTAACGGATGATGGTAAATAATTCATAGGTTTGAATGTGGATGTGGGTCTGTCTGACTTGTGACCTGCACATTGTGTACTCTGCCTTTCAGCTGGTGTTGGTTAAGATAGGCGTTATTCTCCACATTATAATGGTGTTTATATGGTTTTTATTTTATTTTTGATGTTATTGTTGTGGTTGTTGACAAATTAAGCTATCTCCTCTAAATTAAAGCATGATTTTACTTTGATTTACTTCCTATTAATGTACGGACAATTTATGTTAAGCTGTATTCTTCTACTCTTAGAGACATCATCCACCAGATTTCCCCCTTATTAACTGCCAGTTAATCTCCAAATCCAGTTGTTTTTAACATATTGTCTCTTTTCGTGTTTGCCCTAGATTACATGAATAGCAAACATTTCTGGCAACAGCTCAGTTCATTCATTGTATAATTTTTTTTTTTTATTTCTCTATTGGCTATATTCACAGGCACAAGTGGCAGTCATTGACACAGCATCAGATCCATGCAAATTCTACTTTCCAGTTTGCTAAATGCATTATCAGGCTGGAGCAGACAGAGTAGTGAATGTGTTTCGATAACGAGAGCTCAAGTGAAAAAAGTAGTGGCTTTTTTTTTTTAGTTTGGCGATCAGCCTTGTGATGACAGTACATTATGAAAATGAATGAAATGAACGGTGAAGTGAGCCACTATTTTATAACACGAAGTGCTAATGCAAGGGCACATTGACGTCCACATTCAACTTAGAGTCACTAGTTAACCTAACAAGGGTTAAGAAGCTGGAGATTAAATACCCAATTAAATATCTATCAAATTAATAACATAAGGGGCCACCAGGTGAACATGCAAACTCAGCAAGACACAAATATGGTGACAGCGCCAACCACTGTGCAATCGTATCACTGTGTCTAGAGTCTGTCTACCACAAAAGAAAGAGGAATTCATAATATATGTAAGGCTGCATTTGTGATATCAATTTTTACAGGCCTGTGAGCAGCGGCACTGCATGTTCTCAGCACGGCTTAGATAATTTATTGGCACATCAGTATGGTGGGATGAAAACATCTTCCGTGTAAATAATAAAGGAAATGCCTTGCTGTTTACATAAGGTTGATTGTTTGGGATCCATGTGATCTCTGCCTTGTGTGTTGGATGATGATTTAGTAAATGTCAGTGGTTTGTCATTAAAGACAGCTCTTCTTAGCGGCTTCATAGAGTCTTTCAGTAGAGACCCAGCAGACAGGAATATTTTATATTCTTCAGAGTCAAAGTGGGAAATCTCCCTGCAGATAGCCCCCGCGCAGTTAAAGCTGGGCTGTTTGTATTGGTAGGTGAGAGTAAACATTTGAAATGGGTTTTTATGACTGCATTGTAGCTGCAGAACTCTGTAAGCATAAATATGTCAATGACTTAGACCTGGAAAAAACCATTTGATGGTCATTTTGTTTCCAGATCGAATGTCTAACTTCATATTACGTAAAACAGTGTCTGTGTTTCATGCACAATTCAGGTGGATTTGGATTTAGTCTAGTATGAAGATAAATTCTTCTTTTTTTTTTTTTGCTGTCACTGAGCCATAAAATCTACCCAGAATACAAACAACCCAAATTGCATTTTCATGAAGTGTGCTGCTGAGATTTTAACATTGGCAGCAGATACTCAGAATTACTCCGACTGTGCCAAAAAACCAACCATTTTCAAATTGTTCCCACACGCCAAAACAATCACATGCTCAAAATCATAAATATGGAGAAAATAAAACTCAGATGGATCACATTCACGATTTAAGATACTGTTTGTTTGTTTGTTTGTTATTGTTTTTTGTTCAAATTAAATAAAGTAAACTTGTTTTAACTGTGATTAAATATTTCACTAAGTCATGAAAGGACAGATGACTACATTTTCAAAATCTTTTAAGCTTTGTCAACAACAAATCAAACTTCTTTTTTTTTATTTCCAAAATACACAAATGTTTTCTTTGTGCCATTGTAAGTCTGATTTTGGCTTTAAATAAAATGTTTCATTAAACTACAGTTTTATTAATTTCCACAAAGTCAAAGTAAAAGGAGCCTCATGTTTCATGTATGTGCAGCCATTCAAGAAAACTAAATAGAAGTCAATATATGATTCACGCCTGAAGACAAACATCTAATCATTTTAGAATCACAGGATTATATTAGGGTTTTCTTTGTAAACTGAGGAGTTATGACACTAAGCGCTCTTGTTTTTAGGTGAAAAGGCAGAGTGCTACAGTGCAGACTGGAGTCAAGTCGGTGTCAGTGTGACCCACCAGGCTTTATACTCTATGTGTGACTTCCATGTGTTATGTATTTATTCAAGGTAACACCTTTCCATGTGGCGTGTTCGGAGTCAATCTGAGATGCTGCAGCTGAATGTTTTTAACTTCAACCTGTGAACATTGAGTGAAAATGATGCATTTCATGCGTCTTCCTCAGCCTGCACATGCAAAAGTGAGCTTTGTTTGGCAAGCGCTTGATTTGTGAAATTGGTGAAGTTGGAAGTGAGTCCGTGCTGCATTGTTGTTGCTCTGACCTGCAGATCACAGAAAATAAATGCAGAGTGACGAATCAATTCTTTTCTCTTCTACCCCGTATCCTTTTTTTCCCTCTTCTTGCTCAGTGTCGCTCCACTTGTGCTTGTCTGTTTGCCGTATAACCCCTGTCTATCTCAAACCCCTCTTTCTCCAGCCTCCTTGTAGTTTACTTGCTCACGTAACTCGTCTGTTTGCTTCTTCTTTCTGCCTTGAGAGCATCTGACTCTTGAGTCCAACCAAATCTGGGCTGTTTTTCTTGCACACGTTTACCTCATCTCCCTTTGCTCTCCGACTTGTATTTCCTAAAGCCTGTGTGTGTTTGTGAAACAGTGCGTGCTGATGTCTCAGTCTCACATTAGTCTGAGCCAGTAACCTCACTTTCTTGATTCCATTAATCCTCTGAGTTTTAACACAAACAAATCCTCTTCTTTTTCTCCACCTCAGCATACACATAAATCTTCAGATTTATCCCTCTTCTCAGATTATCTTTTTCGACAAAGCCTCCTTCTAATCTCGATTCTGCTTCTACCTTTGTGTTTTAAAGCTCACACTCCTGTTCACGCACTCTCTATTTCTGTCTTTCCAACAATTGCTCAGTTTTTGTTTTTTTTTCCTCTGGGTGGTCTCACTTGCAGCTCTTTAGTCTTATTTGTCAATATGTCTAGACTGGCATCAGATCTTTGTATCTTCCCAAGAAGTTTCATAATAAGGTATTAATGCTTAATTTAACTCACATATTTTCTCTCTTTTTTTCTTTTCTTTCACTGTAATATATACCCCCCCCCCCCCCCCCTTGTGTTTTAGAATTTAGTTCCATATAGTAGTGTGATTTTATGCAGTTTTCAGACTGTGAAGTGACAGATGGTGTTGGAGAAAGTTTTACACTGGTGTGTGTTTGCCTGGGAGGTTTGCTTTCTCTCAAAATAAATACTCAAAAATAGTAAGCAATAGATTCTAGATGGTGGTGTGAGTGACTAAATATTGGTAATGGCTCCATTAACATGCAATTGGCGGTCTTTCTTTGTTCCCTGGCAACGTGTCCTTTTGAAACAAGATAGATGAATTGTAAGAACAGTGTATGCCGCACACTCAGATGTTTCTGTCTAAAATGTCATTATGTGAGCAGAACTCTTTGTGTTTCAGCCCACATTGTGACAAGAAGCCCCAGATTACATTAAACAAAACTATGAGGACACTTTTTTGTAGGCTCATTCAAAGCATAAACATGTAAATACATTTGTATTTGTGTTTATTTTTACCAGAACTCCAGGTAACAAACCAGGCAGCAGTCCCAGAGGTCAGACGCCCGATGAAAGTGGACGTCGCCACGAAGCCAACTCTTCTGTTTCCGACTTGGCAAACTCAGTCACCAGTGACATGCTCATGGTAACACACAATGTCAGTGCAAAGTATCCGTGCATCTATTGTACTCACACATCTCCAGCTCATTCAAAGTCAGTTTTCAGCATTGTTGAACTCATCTATATTTAGAGAAGATGTGGGGACGCTTGTCAGCAGCAAAGGCATGTAAATTATAATAAATGAGACGGCACAGAGACTCCAGCAGTGTCTCCACATCATGTTTCCTAATCTAGAATGAACGTTTCATGAAAGTATTGAGGCAAGGAAGAAGAAAAAGATGGAAGTGGAAAACTCAAAAACATTACGTTCACCTATTATTATTCAATCATTATTGTAAACACTCTTATATGAATATGAGACTTCTTGAATAAGAAGAGATGGCCTGAATACTGTGTCGCCCGTCACTACAATCTGTGTTTGAGGTGTTCAGTGCGAGCTTCGAAAACAGTTTAGATGAAACGTTTCTGGCTTGTTCGTAATAAGATACTTTACTTAACCACCAAAACACTAAACACAAATGTTACAATTTAAACAGTTTATTAAGTTTTAGTTTTATTGCGGTAATTAAAGGGTTTTTAAAAACTTCTTTGGAAAGTACAAGACTTCCTAACCTTTCTCACACGACACAATATTGCTTCTAAAACAAATAATCAACTTTCCATTTCTTACTATCACAGCGTCTTCAAAAACATTAAACGGTCAAATAGTTTATGTTGCTAAAACTCTCTGGCACCTCTTCCAAGGAGGCCTACCTCACACTCACACAGCAATAATTGCTTCAATGTTTTTAGTCTTCTTCCAGAAAATGAATAATACATGTTTCAATGTTTAAATAAGCAACATTTATGAAATGCTATTTTTCTAGTTTGATCTAATGGGACTCAGCTCTAAAGGTTTGAATCTGTTGAATATAAAACACATTCTGTACATTTTTTCTATATTTTTTTATAAATTAATTGGGATCTATAAATGAATAATATATTAATCGATATATTCTGTAAACATTTCAGTGGAAAACTGTTCTAATTTGCTGAGGAACCGTTCTGTTTATCTCATGTAGATCTACTTCATAATTCAGCATTTTATACTGTTTCAAAGAAATTACGTTTAAAGATGCAAAATATGGGACGTGCATACTCTAGTCATTATCAAATCAGAATCTCTACATCCATTCAGCAATCATATTGCAATCTGTCTGGTGGAGGAGAAGCCAGATGAGATGTCCCACAAACCTTGATTCGGTTTGATGAAGTTGTCTGAGGGGATTTTTTTTTTTCATCCTCCCAAAGCGTTCATCACCCGCAAAGTTCTGTCTCCATCCCGCTCGGCTCACCCACCTGTAGAGCCTTAGAGTCAGCCAGGACTTAACAGTATCTCAGCCGACTGCAACATACAGTAATCATCACATCCCAAGTGAGGCACCGGGAGGGGAGGGGAGGGGACGTGCGCCTCGTTCAGTGAGGTTTGGTAGTTAGCTGTGAACGAACACGCAGTGCTGTAGGTGCTGTGAGAAGATGGCAGAGATGGGTATGAGCAGTGTGCAATTATGTGGGCTCCGTGGTGTGTCTGAGGAATTCACAGTGTTGGTACTTAATGATAATGCTCATTCTGGGCAGTTTTTGCCAAAGGCGTCTATATATTTCACAAACCCTCCCTCCGTGCTGAAAATACCCATCCTGCACTGCTCCGCCACTTGTGCTTCTATGAAGGGGGTGGCGTTTGTATATACAGAATGCTTTTCCACGGACTGTATCCAGAGAAAGACAAGTGTGAAATAGAACTGAGCGTGAGCGTATACATGCAGCTCTGTGAAACGTCTCAGGTAGTAGGGGATTGGGGGAGGACGGATGGGTGTCCTGTCATCATCGCAAGGTTGTTATCTGGATGTACTCTGACACAGCTTTCATTGCATGTGACGATCAAAGGGCTGTGGTGTAAATGCATTTCTGCCTCATTATCTAACGTTGGCACATTTGCAGCGGTTTCAATAGAGAGATATATAAAGTAGATGTTATTAGTTTGAAGGGCAGCGCGTGCAATATCTTAGTTTCTGTCAATGCCAATATAGAGATTTACAGCAGCAATTGTTTAGCTCAATTTCTGCTCAATTTTGATTCGTACTGAAAAATTAGAAACTGTTATATTTCAAAATATATTTGGTTTATTAATTTTGTAAAACAGCCGGCCACTGCTGGATTAAATCATTATACAAAAGGTAATAGTGCCTGCTTGTGATAATTTTGCGCTGCTGATTGATGGCAGTGTTTTGATTCAAAATGGACAACGGGATCTATGTCAGTCATCAAGAAGAGCAAATCGTATCTTGCTCCATGCTGGTGTAGTGGTTAGCTTTCACACCTCACTGCAAGGAGACCCCTGATGTTGCTTTGGGCCTGTGTGGGTTTTCTCCAGTGCCTTTGGCTTCATTCCATAATGAAAAGACATGCATGTTAGTGTGAAAATGTCTGTGAAAGTGTGTGAGCGTGTGTGAGCATAGATTTTCTGTGAGAGACTACTAATGGTCCATCTGATGTAAACTAGAATACACTGGAGTCCGCCAAAAACTAAATGTATGTGAATCTATGTTATATATGGGTTGGTTTTTTTTTTTTTTTAATTCTCTTTACATTATGTAAACTGCTGCCGCGTGAGATTTTCCCACTGTGGGATAGCAAAGTACTCTTGAACTTGAACTCTAACTTGGATGGAGTGGATAGATAAATTAAGGTTTCATGTTTTATCCGCCCATTCTATTCTATATCACATTATTCAATTCGGCACTGCTGAAGCAGATCCCTGCACACTATGGGTACAGGCAGGGATTTATCACCAGTCCATCACAGACGTGCACACACAACTGGTCGCTTTACTCAAATACATTTGTTGTACTGTGGATAGAAACTAGAATATTCACATGCCTACAGAGCCTCCACCCTGACTCAAACTGGGAATCAGCTCACTGTGATGCAACAGCACCAACCACTACATCACCATACCGCCGTGTCTCATGTTTGAGCTGTAGTATCAAGAGACGTCAATAATACATAGAATAAAGTTGTAGATTAACAATGACAATTAGGAGAATCATTGGCGGTATTGGCTTTTTTGTACAACAAAATTTCCTTTAAAAAAATTACATTACATTTATTTTTGTACTTTGTTTCGTTTAGCAATTCATAGTATTGACATTACTCAAGTATTGTTTGGGTTTTAGAAACAATATTAGAGAGAGAGATTTAAAGCTGAATATGGAGTTGGAAAGTACCCAATATCAGAGAATGGGGAAAAGCAATTTAGGGCAGCTGTTGGGTGGAGGACTACCTAATGAAAAGTGATCATATTCAGCACAGAGAACGACGCTGAGCAGCGCCATCTGAAATGTGAGGGAGAATACTGAATTGAATATTAAATCGGATAGCACTTTTTTAAAACTGGATTTATTTTTTTCCCCCTCTTGCCAGTCCACAGCGCGATCAGTCAGAGGGTCTGTCTCACAACAGATAATCCACTTCCCATCTCCACACAGCAGCACACAGTTTCCACCCTTATCACGCAGCAGACACCGGACATGTGACACAACATTATGCCAGTTTGCCAGTTAGAAGCTGTGTTTTTTCAATGCTGAAGTACAGATTTAGTGCCCCCTGTGGATCGGAGTCTAAATCTCTTGATTTGGTGGGAATCCACCTGTCTGCTCCACTGACAGAGATCTGTGTGTGAGCATGCTGTGAATATTTTGACCCTGTCTTCTGATAAAACTAGTACATCTCCCATGGTAGCATGTTCATTGAGGTCTACATCAAGGTAAAACTAATGTAGTGTGAAAGAAAAAGACAAGTACAAGATGTGTAAGGTCCACCTGTTGATTTTAATATTTAAGAACATGCCTAAAAAGAATGATAACACAGTATTGCAATTCAATTTGTCAGTCAAGCACATTTCAATGGGACTGTGAGCTGACTGTCTTCATTAAAGAAAGTGCAAATTTGGTTAATTGTTTTTCTGCAATACAAAACATAATGCTTGAGATTTAAACTTACATCCACAATAAATTGCCAAAAAAAAAGATGTAAAACACTTAAATGGTTACAGAGTTATCTCAGACCGAGTGGACTTTTTATTTTTAGTTATTTCAAAAGCAATCATTCAATCCATTTATATCTATTTTTAGAAGGCACATAATTGTATCCATTATTAGGCCTGCCACTGCATTCTTATGTCCTGGTTTCCTGGAGTAAAATGATTTTTATGATTATAACTGAAACAATGTTGATTTTTTTTCTTAGTTTAAAATGCTGTGAAACTTTGATATTTTTCAATGCTTCATTTATTACACATTGAAACAGTTGAAACTTAAAATATTCATTGTTATTGGTGTCTTGTGCTTTTTAAAGATTGTTAAAAAAAATGGTTTTCATTGCCATTTATATATAATATTGTTTGATGTCAGTCACACAACCAATTCAGACCAATTCACAAATATTTTAGAAGTTGTAGCTCAAAATGTCTCTCAATGTGATCTTTTTCCCATATGACTACTATACTAATCAGTTCTACTGTCCCACAACATATCGTTATTTCCTGTCTCAATGTTTAGTACAAAAGTTGATTCATATTTACTCTTACTGTCATTGAAATTGCCAAATTAATTCACTTGTATGACACATGTTTCAAAGGGCATTTACCGACTAAAACACTAACAGACAGCTTTCATTACTATCCATTAAAATCTTATCTTATGACATTGACCTTCTCCTCCTCCTGCATGTCTCAGCTGTCACCAGGTTCAGAGGAAGATGAGCATGAGGGTCCAATATGCGAGAAGCTGGGTCGCATTCAGTTCAGTGTTGGGTACAGTTTTCAGGACTCCACCCTCACTGTCAAAATTCTCAAAGGCCAGGATTTGCCCGCAAAGGACTTTTCTGGCACCTCTGATCCATTTGTCAAACTGTACCTGCTGCCGGACAAGAAGCACAAACTGGAGACCAAAGTCAAGAGGAAGAATCTAAACCCCCACTGGAACGAGACCTTCCTCTTCGAAGGTATGATGAAGGTCACTTTGAAGCTGTTCCATGTTTATGAGTATGACCCTTTTGCTTTACTGGCTTAACCTCTCTCTCAGGGTTTCCATATGAGAAGGTGGTCCAGAGGACTTTATACCTGCAAGTTCTGGACTATGACCGCTTCAGCAGGAATGACCCCATAGGAGAGGTGTCCATCCCACTCAACAAACTGGACCTGGCCAACATGCAGACTTTCTGGAAGGAGCTGAAACCATGCAGCGATGGCAGCGTGAGTAAAAGGGAAAGAGATGGGGTAGAGGAAAGAACAGGAATAGGAGGGAGGAAGAGAGACAAACATAAAGAGAAAGAGGAGATGGGACAGAATGTAGCGGGTGATGTCATTCCTGGCTGCTGTGATGCTCCCAGGGGAGATGTGGCAACTTGCTGGTGAGAGAAGGA